>NC_090924.1:1076916226-1079416226 GCF_040938575.1 Ambystoma mexicanum | reverse complement strand
GGTTCCCCACTAAATTGCCCTGTGCTTAGGTGCCCATACCCGGATGCACGCCCATCCATTCCTGGGAGGTACTGGCCTATGAAACCCATACTTTTGGCTGGATAGTAATCTGCCCTCCCTGTGGCCCTGTGCTCATGTGCGCCAGGGGACATGGGGGTGGCAGAGTCCAAGAACTGGGAGGGATGAAGGCCTCTGGTACTAGGGCTCCTGAGGTTATGCACCGGTGTTTCCCTTTCCCAGTGAACTTCATCTCTATCAGCCTCTGCTCCCTGTTGCAATGCAAGAGCCTGCGCTTTCAGTTCCTCAGTTAAGGTCTTACTAGACTCTATCAGTCTCTCCTGCATGGCTACCTGTTGCTGGAGCCTATCATTGTGCTGACAGAGAGCCTCATTCTCTCTCTGTGCCTCCTGATTGGTCCTGGAATACTGGGCCAGTATTTGCTGTAGAAGGGTTACCTCCTGAGTCCCATCCCTACTGGCCTGCTCCTTTATTTCCAGAGCATCTTCCACCCTCCTGGTGTGCTCAAACAAGTTCTGATTCTCTTTTTGGAGGTCACCCAGCCTCTGGAGGGCCAGGTGATTTCCTTCATTTTTTTCTTTTAATTGGCAGACTCCCTGGCATAAGGTGTCCCTTTCCTGACTAAGAGCCTGCATCTGTGCCACCAGGTCGTCCCTCTGCCTTTGAAAGGCACCAGCTTTCTGGCGTTCTTGATCAAACTCTGGCTGGGTATCCAGGTCTTTCAAAATCAATGTATTGCTTTCCTCTTTCTCTCTGTCTAGTTGGATTTGCAGGGTGGCTACCTGCTCTCTGCATGCCCTGTTAATGTCTAGTTGTTGCTCCAGCTTTTTCTGGCTCTGCAGTAGGGAGTCCAAACCTTCTTGGTACTCCTTCTGCAAGGCCAGAAATCTGGTATCCTGGTCAGCCTTTTCCTGTTGCCGGATATCCATATCCTCCTTTATTTTAATAATATACTGCCTACTATCATTTTCTGACTCCTGGCTCCTCTGCAGCCTCTGCTCAGAAGAGACCAGGTCCAATTGGGCCTTCTCTAATGCCATCAGTTGCCTATTTGCCAGATCTTGGCCTTCAGCACATTTGTCCTGTATGGCTCCCATATGTAAATATAAATATGCCGCTACCCTGGCAATCTTGTTGTGTTCATCCTTGGCCTTAGGGGCCATATATAGTTCACTCAGGGCCACATGTAAGGGACCCTGCTCTCTCCATATATGTGAACCTGTTTTAGTGATCTGGGGTGCGATTGCCTGCAACCAGACCGCCTGGTCCTGATGAGCCCACTCACCTCTAACAAATAGCTTATGTAAGAGGTGTTCTCTGGCTATTTTGATATCTACCAAGGTCGTCATTCTGGAACTTGATTTCCTTCCTGACTTACAGAAGTTTGTATTTTATTTAGCAAAACAGACCATTTCCTTAGAGCGTTCCTTTGAGGGGTGTTTTTACAGTGTAACACGGCGTGGTGATCCAACAGAATTTATATATCCTGTCAGTTAGCACACTGTATTAATCTGCACAAGTGATAGATCTAATCCAGAATCCCGGGCTACGAGCCCCCACTCTGTTAACGGCTTCAATACAACAATACAGCTAAGTCAATGCCTAGTCTGGGATGCTGATGGAAACCCTTATTTATATATTTTTATGACAAGTTATAATCTGGATGATGAACCCTTGTATAACGCACCTCTCTTAGAATCCCCCTGACCCCACTGAGCCAAGAAGAAGGTTTGTTTTGCAAATTGAAAAGGTTAATTTGAAAAATTAAACAATAGATATATATCACACTTTATAATAAATTAATATTTGATATCACACTTATGAGTATAATGTCAATCAACAATGGATAATGTTATACTAGCACACTTATTTTATTACTTAGGAGTTGGTACGGAAAGAACAAGGTAGCTGAGAATACTTTTATGATTTCAATGAATGCAGTGATGGAAAAGAATGCAGCACAGGAATAAACTGATATGGGTTCAACAAAAGCTAATATGTTCAATTTTCACCTTGTGGCAATTCACTCCCCCCTTTATGCAATATAAGGAGATGGAAGTAAAACACACAGTTCTCAGGAATACAATCAAATGTAGTTCAGTTCCCCCATAGCAAGCTTAGATCACAGGGATGATTTTAAAACACAGGCAAAATACTTTAAATGTGGTTTGCAAAGAAGGGAAAAATATGCTAAAAATGATTTTAATTCCCTATAAGAGATTCAGGATGGGTGATAGCTACTTTAAATTAGTTCAGGATCACTTTAGCAATGCTCTATGAATGATTGTCAGGTTGCAAACGAATTTCAGCAAAGGAAAGCAAGAAGCTGCTATTTTGACAAGTAATGAAATTTGAGCCAAATAGCAAATCGCTGCACTTTTTCCGAGTGCGTCGAGCGCGATTACGGAAAAAGTATAATGAATAGAAAGTCTGGGTTCGTTGGAAAACTCGCTCCTAGCGCAAACGGTTCAAGAAATACGGAGGATTTTGTAAAGGTAGATTTTCAGAAATGAAATAATGATTCAAAATGGCAAAATGACACTTTTACAGGTTTAAAATCGGAGAAGGGACACACGATTCCTATGATGCAGTTCTGGACAGGTTCAAATGTTTTGAATCAGATTATTTTAAGCTAAGAGATTGGTTTTGCACAGTTCTGGCTGAGTACTCACACTATGAATTTGAAATAGGCCATCAGGGTCTGGTCAGGTTGGGACTGGACTCCAGGCGTTTGGTTCTGAAGTCACAGCTATCTGGTTCAGCTCTGCTCTGCTGGTCTGGTCTGGATCTCTGGTTCTGCTCACAGGGATCTGGTCTGGTCGCTCTGGATACAACACTGCTTTCTGGGTCTGCAACCGGTTCTGGCAAAAGTTCTTGGCAAGAATCCAACAGCTCGCCCGGCTGTAGAATTGTTTGGTTGGATTGCTGGATTCAGAAGGCCTGCTGAAAAAGGATTTAGCTGGTGGTCCAGGCCTCTCTGCTTTAAGTTCTGGAGTGAAATTATGGATCTCTGGACTTGTGGATTCTGGAGTTCTCCGTCAGAGTGCTGCGCAGGTATTCAGTTGAAGGTTGGAAAATGAATTTCCCTGTCTGGCTTCCAGTGGCTCTTTTTATGTCTTTTGAAAATGGGTGTGGATGCTAACGTTCTGTGCTCACCCCACTCATGATTTGATAGGTCAAGGATTTCTCTTTGACCTGATTTGAGAAGGGAGCAGTGAGTCATCAGGTGTCATCTTTATGGCATACAGAAAGAACACTCCCCTTTGCGTTTACCTTAGAAAATCATTTTCATAACTAAACACATTTCCCAGATACACAAGTGGTTGACATTACATATACACATCATATATCACATAAGGTAGTTTCTGTTCCAACTCTGATGTTTCTAAGAGCTTGGATTAAGAAATGACAACATTTTGCACTTTTTGGTTGGTTTACCAATATTGGATTTTTACCAAAAATGACACAGATGTACACCGCCTTTCTACACATATTCCAGTAAATTTTCATTTTTCTAGCGTGATCCCCGTGTCTGCAATCTCCATAATTCATAGGGTTTTGCCTCAGAACGTGGTATAGAGTTCTAACACCTCTTAAAATGTGCACAGAAAAAAACACAACAATAATGATATTAATTATATAATTTTGACAAGTCCGTACTATGAATTATCCATCTTTTTAAAATTATGCTCTGGCCCAGAGGTGTGTGGTTTCCCCAAAGCACATGGTGGAATTTCTGGTTTGCCCACTTCCTCCAGCTCAGGTTGCTCACAGAGGCACTGCCCCTCCCTGTTTCTCTCAAGAGGAAGCCATTTACAACTCCCCCTAATTTAACATTTCCCTGAGCCAAGTAAGGCTCATTGTTCAGTTTCCTGCAGTCCCCAGCTGCTCCTCCCCTAATCCAATCAGGGAGGTGTCATCTCCCTTTGGTGAGGGCAGGAGAATGCAGGCCAGGCCTGGGAAGAGTGGCTGAGCAAGTTTCAACTCCTGTCGGGGGTAGTTGCCAGGCAGAATTCAATCTCTTCAAGCCAGGCTTCAGCTAAATGTCACTTTTGCTCCCAGTTTTTCTTCATTCAAAACAAACGTACAATTTTTACACATGCAGCTAGAATGCCGATTCTAAGTTCAAAACTATGACATTTAACAGTTGCAAGCTATGTGACACTCAACAGTAGGTCACCCCTTTTTTTAAACATTTAGATTTTAGTGTCTTTCAGTCCAATTTAACTTAGGCTGCTGACATCCACAGCTCAGCCACTTTTGTTATAAACATTGTTTAGGGCTCTTCATCTTTCCAGATTTTGTATGCACACAAGACTACATTCTGCCAAATGTCTGCTGGTGTTCATTGAGATTTTTGAATATCTTGCAATGTTTAAAATAGGCATTTTTAGCTTGCATTTCAGAGAAACAAAGGTGATTTCAAAGCGCTTTTTGGGCCAACGGCACTGCTGTTTTTCCTTTGGCACACATTTCACCCATGGCACTCCTGGCCCATCACGCTTGCACTGGTGGGTGGTAGGTCAGGCGACCATTTTGGTGTGTGCAAAAACTGTGCGGTTTTCCTGGATCCTGGCGCAATGTTGGCTTTTTCGGCTATCTTGGATTTTCTAAGCCCACAGCACCAAATGTTGCAGCATAATAGTCCAAATGTAGGTCAGGACACCCAACATTATAAAACAGACCAGTAGATATTAGGCAGTAGTATTTCAAGAGTGTTAAAGATAGATCTGTTGGATAGTTAGGTTAGCGTAGAATCACTAATAATAAGGTCTACGCAAGTTGTAATGAAGTTTTGGGGGTTTGACAGTAAATGTTTTGTGGTTGGGTTGGGGTAAATTGTGGGTGGAGGAACATTTTAACACATGTGCATTTTATAGGTGACACAGCACTGAGAAACCAGAATGCATTTACCAGGCATATGAGAAGGCCAAAGCACTGAGAATCCTGTGTGCATTTTGTAGGCACAGGAGAAGATCAAGCACTGAGAACCCCATGTGTATTTATTAGGTGTAGGAGAAGGCCCACTCTCTGAAACCCCAATTTTCATTTACTAGGTGTAGGAGAATGCCAAAGCACTGAGAACCCGTGGGCATTTACTAGTCAAAGCAGACCAAAGCACTGAGAACCCCATGTGCATTTACTAAGCAAAGCAGACCAAAGCACTGAGGAGTCCATGTGGATTTTGTAAGGGGAGTAAAAGGACAAAGCATGCCAAAACACTGATTGGCCGTGCAGAGCAAAGCACAAAGGAGTCCATGTGGATTTTGTAAGGGGAGTAAAAGGGCAAAGCATGCCAAAACACTGATTGGCCGTGCAGAGCAAAGCACAAAGGAGTCCATGTGGATTTGAGGTACATTTTGCAGTTGTCGAAAAAGCCATAGGGCTTATCACACAGTAGGAAAAAAAACAGATGGCATGCAAGCAATACAATTGAAGTGTGCAGCATTCTTTTTTTAAAAAATTACACCATCTTAGTAAAGGGCTACACTGCATTTGAAAGATCATAAATTACAGTATTAACAATTTTACAATTGTGTAAATGTCAGGAACATAAATCACAGGCAGTCAAGAGGGTGAGGCATCTGTTTACTTGGCCTGAGGGAAAAGAAACGAAATCAATGTCTCAAACTAAATTCCTGTTACACACACATTGATCGTGTTTGCAGTCACGGACGGATGCCTGTCACTCTCACACACGCTGTTACATACGGTTAAGATGTTGACTTATGACCCAGAGAAGAGCCTTCTTCTTTTTCTATATTCTGTACACACGGTGCACGTAGTCAAGTAGGAGATTGACACAATGGTTCACAGCGACTGGGGTGCCAGGGATGACAGTCAGGTCATAGCAACTCATCGTAATATAAAAAGTGAACATATGGTTCTATTAGTTGCTTGTTTTGTTGCCCTTTTCTCTATTTTTGCCTACATGCTGTTTTTTTGTTGTCTTTTTGTCGGTGTGTCTTGTGGCCGATTATACACCCCATATTGTAAATTACGTTACTTACTGTCACGATTAAATTGTATGGATTTCACTGTTTGCTATGTTTGACATGGTCAATGATGAATATTCACACCATATACTCGCTAATTCGTAATTACCACTACATGACAACATGTTGGTCATGACACAGTGAACCACATTTGGCTTAAACAATCCATTAAACCTTTTTTGAGAACTTGGCCATGCCGCATAACACACTACCGATACGGTATATCTAATGATATGTCGCAATAAACACTTTGACCGACTGTTTGCATTTTGTGACAAGAACATGGGAATAACCTGTTTCTTCTTCTATAACCGGAATCGGACATTACACCACGCCTTGAATATGGCCAATGTTTATGTTGCACACTGTGGGTTCTGATTACAATGTGATTTTATGAATTGCATAATTGTTTACTGATCAGATGAGAATTGTATGCCCTGATGAAGGACACTTAGTAGTCCGAAATGCATTGGCATTGATGCATCCCCACTTATCAATAAAGCAAATGGCATCACAAATGTTTTGGGTGCAGGAACTTTGACTTAGGACATATAAACAGATTTTGATTGAAGAAACAACATTTTTCCGCAACTATTAAGTGGATATTTGGGTGTGCAGCCCACGCCGAAGTCTAGATAGCCTAGATCTCCTCTTTTCCAGTTATGTTGCGTGCCAGACCCGGAGGCACGAACCAGTGGGTTTGCACCCCATTCAGGTACATTTAAGACGATTAGGATTTGTCTGTCAAACGAACCAATTGAAGCACTGCTGAAGGGAAGCAGTGCCCACTCACCACACCAACCTACATGACATGGCACCATCTGCATGCTTCTAAAAGGAAAGGGGGCTGGCAAGTCTCGAACCTCCCCTCAGCTGCATGCATCCTGCTAAGTCACATTGGAACACCATCTTTGACTGTAGATTCCACAGCACGCAGATATCTTGTTTCCCTGTCAATTCACAAGCCCTCAGGTGCTAAGGCTGTTCATTGTGTCGCTTGATATCTCAAAAGACACAAACAGCTGTGTCCACACCCATTATTAACACACAGACACCAGGAGTGACCTGGCGTTTCTCTCCCTCCTCCGAGACGTGACTCAGAAATGCAGGAGCTACATGTTCTTCTAGTGATCTCAAGTTAGTTGTGATCGCACTGTGACATATGCACCGTCTTTGTTCATGACTTTGTACAGAGCACTGTATGCAAATGATACAGGTTGGAACATTCGTTTAATTGTTGGGTTTGTTCTCCTGTAGACAGTAGAGTATTTAGAGGGGGAACTGTATCAGCAGGCGGCCCCGTTCCATACAGCGATGGTTCCTCTTGGTTATGATGACGAATTAACAGACCCAGATATACATTTAAGGTCATCTCTTTTCTTGCTTAAGGTATCTCCGAAGCAGCAAGACTGCTATTATTCCCATGCAAAATCTGTTCCGCTCTGACAAGAAGATTTATGCACACAGAAATCATAGCCAACCCCAACTACGTCTCCATCCTTTCTTTGGTTCATCACAGTTCCTCATCCGAAGCCTGGAGACCGGACATCTTTTGGCACACGTAATCGGTAAGAAGGCCAATTTATTGTATCCTCCTTTAGCTAAAATGGGAAAAAACCAGGTTAGTCTTCCATGGTAGAAGGATGGCATCGACCTGCAAGCCTGTCATTTAAATCTCGACTATCCATCATCAAAACTCTAGAAATTAGTATTTTATGCCACAGCACGCAGGCTCCAATTATGCAAGTTTAAATCCCTGTTGAAACCACATGTGGAGCCTGCATGATACCACCAGACCAGTCTGTCGATCTAAGGATTTCAATCTCGAGACCAACATACCTTTGCAGTGTTGCTGGCATGGCCAGATGAGCTCCACAGAGGGAGGTGCGTGGCATTCAGAGCATCTGAAACCTATATCAACACACAATAGAGGGACATACAGAAAGGCTGGATGCTCAACTCTCCTCAAGACTGTTTTGATATGCTGTGATAGAGAAAAGCCCAACCCTCTGAAAGGAAATGTACGCCATGACAACATAATTGCTCAGACGCCTGATTCCCTTCTGGATGATATGAAGCACATCTGCATTAACAGTTCAGCCAAAAGGACCAGTAAAGCAATATCTGAGTTGTCTGGTCAATCTTGAAAGCGTGGAGTATAGGTTTCCGTATCGTCTTTTCACAAATATTTGATAAATAGACGTTCTCTCGATGGAGAGGCACAAAGACTGCGTGACTACAGGAAATAGCAGATCTGTAGCAACTCACAGCCCTGTTAGAGACTTTATTAGCAATTCCCACCAAGATGTTTCCCACCTGCTGAAAAGAAATCCAGACGCACGCACACACCAGCTATTCCAGGGTCAGCCTGGAGAATCCAGAACCACGCACACACCAGCTATTCAGGATCAGCCTGGAGAATCCAGACGCACGCACACACCAGCTATTCCAGGATCAGCGTGGAAAATCCAGACCCACGCAAACACCAGCTATTCCAGGATCAGCATGGAGAATCCAGATGCAGGCACACACCAGCTATTCCAGGATCAGCACTGAGAATCCAGACACACGCACACACCAGCTATTCCAGGATCAGCACAGAGAATCCAGACACACGCACACACCAGCTATTCCAGGATCAGCATGGAGAATCCAGACACAGGCACACACCAGCTATTCCAAGATCAGCACAGAGAATCCAGACACACGCCCACACCAGCTATTCCAGAATCATCATGGAAAATCCAGATTCAGACACACACGAGCTATTCCAGGATCAGCATGGAGAATCCAGACACACACACACCAGCCCTTCCAGGATCAGCACAGAGAATCCAGACGCAGGAACACACCAGCTATTCCAGGATCAGCATGGAGAATCCAGACGCACACACACACCAGCTCTTCCAGGATCAGCATGGCGAATCCAGACGCACGCACACACCAGCTCTTCCAGGATCAGCACGAAGAATGCAGACACAGGCACACACCAGCTATTCCAGGATCAGTCTGGAGAATTGCAGGATCTGAGAGTGCTCAGCCCAAAGTTGCCATTCAAACCCCTTGGGGAGGCTATTGCTCCATGGCATTTAACATGCTACAAGCTGTCAGTTTCCTGACACATGCAGGGGGGATAACGCCCTCCGCCCAACTGTGTTTTGTCCAGAGGTATTATACTGTCTAACCCCTGAGTGACATCAAAGAGTGTTTCAAGTTTATCTTTTTCGGATAGGCCGAGTCTTAGAAATTGGTAGACTCAGGAAGGAGATCTTGAAATACACAAGAAACCACAAGTAACGTCATTTTATGGGATCGAATCTGTTCTGATTTCTCCCATTTTATCACAAGACCCATTCCGTGAAGTAAACACATTGGCCGTTTACAGGTTGTGCTTGCATGCCATGTTTCCCTAGGCCATATTTAATATCTAGGTACAGCGGAAGTCAGAGCACTCTTGATCTGAGAAAAACAGCCATTTGCTAAAACACAGTCGGACTGAAGATAGACCAAAGGAGAAGGCATTAGAACTGATAATAAGAACCATCCCGAGGAACTGTAAAATAAAACCTGAAGGCACAGACTGGTAGTCATTCTTGAGCTCCAGACAAACTAGTCCGTGCCCTGGTCTCAAAACATTTTGCAATAAGTCCATGGTTTTCAGCCTGGAATGACAGCACACCGCAAAACCATTTAGCTGCCTTAAACTTATAACCAGGCAATATGCCGTGCCTTTTTTCATTAGCCAAAATATATGGCGTAACTAACTGTGTGTGCTCTATTATCCCATTGTTGAGGAGATTTTGTATCTCTTATGAAATAATAGTATAATTGTCTTGGGACCAATTTGGGGGCTTACACTCTGAGTGACTGCATTGGGCTGAAAAAGAAATCCATGCAAAACCCCTTCACTACAATATGCCTGCCTTTGCTGTAATGCGTTTATCAGATTTATCAGAAAGTGCTGAATACTGCCCGCTAATGATGTCTACTATTTGTCCACGAGCTCTGCTCACCTCCTCCATAGTTACTGCTTTATTCAGGAGTCCGGCTGCATTATGAATAAAGGCCCGGCAGCTGAATAGCGCATGCTCAATTCCTCCACCTGGGTGTTTGCAGTAGTTAGAGAGACACACTGATAGATCAGAGCCCATTGCCTTTCCTGGCAAGGTAAGGCTAGGACATTCTGCTTACATCCTAGTCCTGGATGAGCCATCCCACTGGTGTAAAGCCTGGTCAGGCTGTCATTTCCTATGCGTGGCAAGGGGGTCCGTTCTGAGGAATTGGGATACACTGTGCCCCATCTCCTCTCTGTCTTCCTGCACCTGTGGGGGGGTCTGTGGGGATGTATTCCTGGTTATCAGCTGGAAAGGATCAACCTCCCCAGCACATTCTTTTTCTTTATCCTAGCCATCCTGAGGAATTGTCATCTGGCACAGGGAGAGGTTTTATGCAGTCTGTTCTTGTGGCTGCTCTATGACACTGCTGGCGGCTGAGAGGCACATTTATCATCCACGGACACCTTTTTGTGGGGTGAGAGAGCTGTAGAGGAAAAGCCTGTCACTGATCCCATCTACTTTCACTCAAATGTCTTTTTTCCTGTTCCTTACGAAACTAGCAGACACACTCCTCACCACCTGAAAGGCTATATTGAAGATATCAATTACTAAACACAGGGGCCCTCATTACGATACTGGCGCTAAACCATGGCGCTATTAGCACCATGGTTTGTGCCGGTATCGTAACGAGTCTGCCAATGTTCAATTGGGAATTACCACCCCATTCCAAGGTTGGCGGGGCGGTAATTCCCCATGGAACATTGGCCCTTCCCCATTCCCATTTTTGCCCCATAGGGCTCAATGGGACTGGGGAAGGCGCTAAGTACGGTACCGCAAATTGCGGTACCGTACTTAGCACCAAGATCCCTTTGCGGGTCCCTACTTTAATGGCTGGTCTAGACCAGCAGTTCAGGTCGGGTCCCGCAAAGGGACCTCGTAGTAAGGCGCTAATGGGTTAACGGCACCGCAGCCTTTTACGGCGCCGTTAACCCATTAGCGCCAGGGTCGTAATGAGGCCCAGGGTATGAAGATGCAGCTTTTGCAAATGATTGCTCCACTCATTCATACGTGTGCTGCACAACTCCTGCCAAGTGTGTCAAAAAGCCTCATTTACTGAAGATTTAATATAATGTGATAGTTTGTTTGTATCACGCACTACACAAGTGTTTCACGGCGCGACTAGGCAAGGGAGGGGTACAAGGGAGGACAGAACAATGATCTTACTAGGCCCAGTGACATTGAGAATGCACAAGTGCAGGGGAGAGGGAAGGGGGAAAGTACAAGGGGCAGGGGAGGGGTAGAAAGTGCTGAACATGTGATTAAAAACAACAGGTACTGCGGCCAGCAGTTTGCAAGTATAAGAATTAAGCACAGACTGGTGTCAATAAGTGCAGGTAAGGGGACTGAAGGTTTGCAGGTACAGACCCAAGTGCAAGGGGGTGCCAGGAGGCAGTGCGGGTGAGCAGCTGGTGGGTAGGGACCTGGGCCCAAACTCCAATGGCAGCCAGGTTGCCAGTGCAGAAACAGACAGATCAGCAGGGGAGGGGAAGAGAGAAGGCAGAAGCAAAGAGGAATGTATTGAGGTGCTTCCGGAACCGAAGGTGATTCTCCTCAAGTTTCAGAGAGGCAGGGAGGCTGTTCCGGAGGGAGGCACTAGCCGAAGAAAGAGATCTACCACCAACTCATTGCTTGGTGAAGCGACTGACCCTGAGGGAGGTGGAGGAGCAAAGAGCTTGAGTAGGAAGATATTTCCGAAGGGAGAGTTGCAGGTATTGCGGACCCAGGCCCCAGAAGGCCTTGTGGACAATGCAGAGGGTCTTGAACTTAACCCTTGCAGCCACGGGTGCCAATCAAGAGATTTCAGGGCTGGAAAGATATGATCCCTGGGCTTCAGGCCAAAGACAAGTCTTGCAGTCCTGTTCTTGATGAGTTGCAAAGGGCGCAGAGTAGTAGCAGGCATATTTAGAAAGAAGCTGTTACAGTAGTCTTGCCTAGAGAGAACCAGAGCTCTAGAGACAGTAAGCTTCTGGGGAAAGGAAAGGAAGACTACCTCTGAGGGGGTGCAGTTGATAGTTTGACTTCTTAGAGACGTCAGAGAGGTGTAGAGAAAAGAAAAGTGTGGAGTCAAAGATGACCCTGAGTTTCTTAGCCTCACAGGTGTGAGCAGGGAGAGGGCTAAGGGAGGCAGGCCAGAGAGTGGCAGGAAAGGAAGGAGCAGGAGTGCCGATGAGGAGGATCTCAGTCTTGCTGGCATTAAGGCAGTGGTCATTGGCGGCACACCACTCCTGGATTGCAGACAGTCAGAGATGAGAGAGGGAGAAAAGGTTGCAGACAGGAGCCTGAAAACGAGCTGAGTGTCAGCTGCATAGCACTAAAGTTGGGGCAGAGAGCATCAATGCAGTGGGCAAGGGGTGCCAGGTATTGGTTGAAAAGCCAGAGAGATAGGTTAGACCCCTGGGGAACACCACAAGTGGAGGTTGAGATAGACGAAAGGAATGACCCAAGTTGGACCTAGGAGGGTCAGTTGGATAGGAAGGAGGCCAGCCAGGCCAGGACCTGATTAGTGATACCCAGGTTATCACAGAGGCAGTTGAGCAGGGTGGCATAGTTGACCGTGTCAAAGTCAGAAAAGAGGTCGAGTAGGATGAGGACAGAGGGGAGATTAGAATCAAGGTTGGAGAGCAGGTTTTCACAGATGTTCAGGAGAGCAGTTTCTATGCTTCTGGCTACTCTGAAGCCAGACTGATGGTCATGGAGACAACCAACAGAGTCAGTGTGGAGATTAAGCTAGGAGATGGCCAGCTTTTCTAGGAGTTTGCCCAGGAAAGCAGTGATAGAGATTGGGCGATAGTTAGCCAGGCAGGAGGGGTCAGCTGTGGGTTTCTTTAGAAGAGGGTGCACAAGAGAGTGCTTCAGAGGGAAGGGGAAGGCTCCAGTGTTAACGGAGTGGTTGCAGAAGTCAGCCAGGGCATGAGCAAGGGTGTCAATATGGTCCTTTATGATTTTGGATGAACAGGGAAGAACCAGTTTTGACGAGACTTTCATAGATCGGACTTGTCTAGAAATCTTGTCAGGGAAGAACAGAGGAAAGGAAGAGAAAGAGGGAGGAGAGGCGGCTGCAGGGTGGCTGGATGTGGTGGAGCGAGAAGTGGGAAGAGGAGGTGAATATGGGAGAGTGGACAGGATGTCCTGGGTTTTTTAGATGAAATGAGAAGCCAGGGCCATGCAGAGGGACTGTGAGGGGACAGGACAAGTAGAGGCGGCAGTGGGATTTGCTAGTTCTGTGCAGATTTTAAAGAGTTCGGCTGGGTTGTTAGATGCCACAGAAATGCAGGCTTGTATGTAGGCTTTCTTCTTAGTGCAGACAGAGAGCCGGTATTGTCTTTGGAGTAGGCGGCAGGCCAGTTTGTCAGAGGATGCACAAGATGCCTGCCATTTCCTCTCAGCTACTCTACACTTGCGTTTAAGGGTGACAAGGTCAGAGTCGTACCAAGAGTTGCACTTGGCTTTGGGCTGCAGGCGGATCCTCATGACGGGGGCAAGAACATCAAGAGTATGAAAGATAGTTGAGTGGAGGTTGGCAAGGGCAGTGTCAGGATGAGTGTTAGCCAGAGGTGGAGAAGGGGGAATAGAAAGTGCCATCGAAAGGCTCAACTGATACACGCTTCATGGGCTGGATGACCGAGAAGGTAGGTGGCAGTGCTGGAGCTGGCTTGGCCTGTGGGGTAGAGAGGGAGAGATGGGAGGAAAGGAGAAAGTGATCGCTCTAGGAGACAGGAGTGGTGAGAGGGTTAGAGAGGGGGAGGTCAGAGGAGATGAGAAAATACAGAGTGTGCCCTGCAGATTGAGTCAGGCCAGGGGGAAGAATGGAAAGAGAGAGAGAGAGTTTCAGAGGTCACAAAAGAGTCCAGAGGAGGGACAAGAAGCATCCAGGTGGATGTTGAGGTCTCCAAGGAGGAGGAGTTGAGTGATCGAGGCCAGAAGGAAGGAGGAGAAGTCAGCCCACTTGGAGAGGAAAGAGGAAGTCTGGCCAGGTGGCTGATAGATAGTAGCAATTGTGAGAGTGGCCAGGAGAGAGAGAAAGCCTGCAGGCAAGGCATTCGAAGGAGGAGTAGGCCATAGGAATCAGAGGCAGGAATCCACTCCAGGAAGATCAAGGCTACACCACCACCAGGACAGTTTTATCTGGGCACGGAGAGGATCTTGTAGCCATCAGGGAGGAGAGTATCAAAGCTTGTGACAGAGCTGGCCATGAACCATGTCTTGGTGAGACCGAGGGCATCACGGTTGAGTTCTTCCAGGAGGCAGCAGATGTCAGAGGAGTGTTTGACAGCTGAGCGAGAGTTGAGAGTGGCAATGTGGAGAAGGTTGTCAACCTTATAAGACTTCCGGGAAGAGGCAAAAATCAGAGGTACACTCTGCAGAGGTGTAGAAGGAGCCCGAGGGGGGCAGAAGAGGAAGGAGTAGACGGCAAGGTAACAAAGAAGAAGGCAGACATGGGAGGCAAGGAAGCCAGAGAGAGAGGGCACAGCAGGAGAAAAAAGGAAGTTGATGAGGCATGGGGTGCATCTATCAAAGAGGAGAAGTTTGGCTTGAGGGCCTTCAGGTAGCCATTAATTATTAACTTAGAGGAGTGGAAGGGGTCCAGGGGGCCTCCCACCGGGTGCGACCATTAATGGTGAAGAAGAGAAAGGAGAGAGCACAGAGACCATATGAGGAGACCAACAGTACCGCCGGGTTACCGCCCAACGCGTGATGAGGCCCTAATGTTATGAAACAGTGGACTCCAATTGAGCCTTTCTTAATGTCCAGGGAACAGGTTGCGAGCAGCCTTGTCTTTGCCATTCATTGTGCAGCTTCTGAGCTCACTAGGGCCTCCTGGTGTTTCGCTGTTTAGGGCAATGTCCATCAGGCAAAGAATGGCTTCTGACATGCAAAATAGACCACATTGTGGCTATTTCTCCAATATTCTACCTGAGGGTCTCTAGCAGCAGGCAGATGAAAGCTGCGGGACCCCAAGGGCACCAGCTTAAATGCTGTGGATGAGCAGTGGGCGAGCTTGGCATAGCGGTCATATGTCTTATGTGCCTAAACAAATCCCAATCACACACACAGGAAACACAAATAAGCCGACCCACAGAGCACACCACGAACCATATCCTATTCTGTGCTTTCCTCACTCGGCTGGGGGGAAGCCCGCTCCTTGATGGTAAAACTACATGGGGTGGCATTTTGTTTCTAAGAGATGTCAAGAGAACCAATTTACAAAGAGATCACAAACTATGTGGCAAACAATACTTTGAAACACCATTTGTTGTACAGGAGCCTTACAAATATCCAATAAATAAATAAAATAAAACAAATAAAATGAAGTAGCTGCAACCGCTGTCGAGGACCCAATTCTCCAGTGCCCATCTCCAATAAGCACTAAATCCATCCCTGTTCTTTCCCAGGTGTCTACAGGTGTTCCCCATCACATCATGCAGCATGCAAGGAAGCACACTAAGCTTGATGAGCACTATCTTTCGATGTCCACAATGCCTTCTGCACATACCTGGGCGGGATGGTGCTTGCCTGATATCCTCAGCACACTAATGTTCACCTGGTCCTGGCGTTTCTTGGGGGACTTAGGTGCCCACCACCTGCACTCTGGGGCTTCAGGAACGGCACAGTTGCACGCTGCCATTACGGACCTTGGAGCACTGGGGGTGCTCCGGCATTATTTTTGAGAGCACCCATTATGCCTCCAAGCTCTGTGCTCCGCAGTTGCTAAACAAATACTGATGGCTGCCAGGACGCGAACCTACCGTGCAGTCCACAGGTGTGGGAGAGAGTACTTGAGTGATATATCGCTAAGGTAGCAAGCAGCATTTCTGTGATCGAGCATACTTCAAAGACAGTGCACGCAAAGACACTGCACATTGCAGTGTGCTGCCTTTTTATTATTTTATTTTATGCTTATAAATATAACATTGGCGAGATAGCCCACTAAGGGAGGCCCACACCCCTGAATCTTTCAGGGCACATCTGAATCGTTAATGTGCTGCGTTTGGTCTTGGGAGGGTCCCTCACAGGTCCTGTACGCATTTATCTCATATGTTTTTGTACCGCATCTGCGCAAAATACAGGTGCTGTCTAACAATCTTGCCGAGACAACAGGCCCATGGTGGCCGCGCGACTCGTGGGCCATTGCTAATCAATGTTGGGGCGCAATGCAAATGGCATTCCTCTCCATTGCTGTTATTCTTAAATACAGTTTTGCTAGTGAGGAAAATAATCCAATATCGCAAAGCTGTCCTCGGGCGTTAACGATGCATCACTGGAGAGCATCCGTGCCAGTAAAAATGGCCGCCTCCGGCTGTGATTTTTGTGGCGCCTCTGCACTGTGTGGAGGAGGCGGGGGAGTCTGAAGGGTGCATGAGTTTGCATTCCGAGGGATGTGGAGTGGCATATTTTAATGCTTCCCGTAAAGCCCATCTAGAGCGGAGGCTGGAATGTTCCATACCCGCGCCCAGTGGCTGGGATTTTAACCTGTCCTGCAGGTTTTAGTGCAGAGAACACACCTTGGTAAAGTTTCCGCTTCTAAAAAGCCAGCTCTAATATACAAGAATCACACCACTGTTACATGCAGAGGTCTTCAAACTGTGGGGAGCGCCCCCCCAAAATGGGCGCGGCCGCATTTTTTGTTGGGGGAGCGCCAGAGCCCAGCATGAAATGTTAAAAAAATTATAAAGTATTATTATTTTTTTTTTTTTAAGATTGGAGGAAATGGGAAGGGTCATCTTACATGGTCAGACTGGACCATAAAACGGTCTTAGGCACCAATGAAAAAATGCCCAGCGGTTGCACATGGATATTCAGTCCTTTAGTCACAGACTGTTTGAATAGTACCTAAGGGGTTGTTTTTTGTTCAAATGTAAACAAATTGTGATATTTAAAGAACATTTATTCAGCAACAATGTTCAAAACTACTAGCTGCATAGTGAAGTAACTCCTCAAACTGGCCTATTTTGACTGGCCTACACTCGCATTTTGCGTTTTTGGTACGGTCATCTCCTTATTGCCTCATATGCCAGTCCAAGCCTGCCGGCTCATCCATAATGGGTGAGGGGCGTCCACCCACTGGCCACCTCACCCATTATGGAGGAGCCGAGGAGCCAGCCCAGTGAAACACTGAGCACGCCCTCAGCTGCTTTTTCCAGCTGAGGGAGTGCTCCTGGGCTGGCTGAACTGTCAAAGGGAAACACTGTTTGCCTTTGACAGTTCATTTCCCCAGCCGCACATGATCACTGAGCCATGCAACGCTGGGGGTGTTCTGCTTCGCCAGCCTTGCATAGCTCATTGGAAATGCTGGCTGGGGTACTGCATATATGTATGTGCGAGGGGATGCTCCTGCGCCTCCTCGCACATATGGGAAGAGCAACCTGGAGCGGGGCATTTTAGTGATTAGAGTGACCTCTTTTGGGCGGCCTTTAGATACTTATATATCACTGCTATCGTCTTTGAAGTTACACCCTTTCCAAGATAGCTCATCAAGGTAAGCTCTGTAGGTCTCAAACCTTTTTCAGATTTATTTGTGCAATATTTGTACAAAATACATCTGCTGGACAAAATGTTGGTCATGCAATGGGCAACGGTCTTCATGTGACACTGTGGGCCTATTGCTCTGCAAAGTGACAGAGAAGGGCAATGGACATTGTCCCACTGCTACATTCCTTCATAGGGACTCTTGCAAGATGAGAATTGATTTCTAGGGCAAAAGAATCTTTAAAAGTTTTAATGATGGAAAACATCAAAATCGGTCTCTTCCTCTACCGTACATAGAATCTTGTGATAATAATGCCTATTTAAGACAGGCCTATTCTCACAGCCGGCCTTAGGGGGGGCGCTCCGGGTGACCGCCCGGGGCGCCACGCCCCCCCAGGGTACCATTAGTCCCTGCCAAGCCAGTTCAGGGGAGTCTTTCAAGGGCTCACCCGAGCTGGCGTAGTAAGAGGCGGTGTGGCAGGCAGGCTTTTGCTGGCATCCCTGACAAAAGGTGCCATTAGCCCCCCACCACGCCAGCTGGGGGGGGTCCTTCAAAGGCTTCCCCCGAGCTGGCGTGGTGGCAGAAGGCATGGCAGGCGCCTTATTGTCATTGAATGCACCATTGGCGGTGGGTTTATTCAATGACAATGGGCTGCTGATGCGCCCTATTAATATTATTACCTCCTTGCTAGAGCTAGGATGGTAAAAAAAGTGGCCCAATTCGCCCAGGGCGCTGCTGCCCTTAAGGCCGGCCCTGCCTATTCTACACCTTACAGTTAGTTATTCACGGTTCGCTGCACAGGGCGATTTGATCGAATCCCGGATCTGCGGGGAAACAATGTTTCCCTTGCATGTCTCCTCTCCCCCATCCACGTATGTGTGAGACACCCCTGCAACCCTTGTAGTCTGCCCAGCCCCTGCCACATCCCGTGTGTTCGATGCAGAACACCACTGGGCCGTTCTCTGTCCCTTCTCTCTCCTCCTGACCCTCCTTCCGGGGGTGACCAGATTTTCAATACAAAAAACTGGGACAGGCCATAAACATAAAAGTAGGACTAATGCTGCTGCCCCTAAGCCCCCTCCTTACTCCCTCCTTGCCCCCTCCCCATGATACCGTGTTAAATATTTTTCACTTAAAGCACCACTGCTTCTGGATTTAAACAGTGCAGCTTTAGTTGTGACTAGGAAAGTTAAAAAGAAATAGCGTTTGCTCTGATTGCTATTACAGGTTCTACTGTGTATCTTGCTCTCTGAAGTCTCTGTGGCACAATCAGCCAATGCCGGTGGTTAGTAAGTTAGAGGTTCGAGTCCACACTCCGATGGCAAAAATAACGACATAGAGTTAACAAATGTAACCATACCTGCCTAGTCTCCGTTTTACCCCGGAGACTCTGTGTTTTTATGCTCTTCTCCGCGGAAGAGTGTGGAGTCTCTGGTTTTTCCATAATGCGTGGAAATCCACCCACACCTCGATGTGATTGACTATAAACACACCATTTGTGGCCAATCACATCGTGGTGTGGGCGGAAACTACGGATCTGCAACAGGTCTGAATGCCGGGGCCCAGTTAGCAGCATCTGCTGGACTGATGTGAAGACAGTGACACATGTGCACATGCAACAACAACAAAAAAGACGGCTTTTCTTTTGTTTGCGTGTATCTGCAATTTTTTTTTTCAAGTGGTCGATTCGGGTGGGCACGGTTTTGGGGAAGCGTGTGGGGCATCGGTGACATTCCTCGGGTTTTGTTTTTGGGAATGTATTAAGGTATGAATGTGACGTTTATTTGGTTTATAACTCATAATGAATGGAAACATCAAACTTTACATTGGTCACGCTCACATTCTGTAAAACCGTGACGGTTTAAATAAATAAAAAATGCTCTGGGGGCAGTGCACAAGAGGCCCAATTCCGGGACGTCTGATCACGCATCTATCCCTCTATAACATACATACATACATACATACATACATACATACATACATACATACATACAACATACAGCTTACTGCAGTCCCCTTCCGTACCTTATTTCTCCACCTGTCACCACTGAGGCGTTTAGTCCGATTTGTTCTCTGCGAGCAAACCGGATCTATTGTCCTACACAGTGCGTGAATGACAATGAGTTTGCAGCGAGCAAATCGGCCTGAAAGGATACTAACGCTTCCCTGAATGAAAGTGAGGGGTCTCATTAACAAATTCAATGGGAAATGACATCACCAGAAATTAGCATATCAAGGTGAAATATGCACATTTCGTTAAATTGACTTTGCATAACCACCCAAATTGCACAGGACGAATGGCATTTGCTTTTCATAAAATCAACACACACACACACACACACACACACAAAACCAAACCAGGGTACTTTCTTCTGATCGTTTTTTTTAAAACGTTAAAAGGTGTGCCTGTTTTAAACTCCAAGAGCCAATAAAAATTTCCCTAGAATTTGCAGTACCGAAATGGGACATTTCACGTTTAGTTTTTTGTTATTTTTCATCATGTTATATTGTGCAGTGGTGAAGTGTCTGGCCTGCAAACCTGACGATTGACGTGACCTCGAGTGTCGGCTTTAATTCGTAAATTCAAAGAGGAAATTCACCGTTCGTAATTGAAACATGAGAAACTGACTAAGTCCACCCTCTGAAATAACTGGGTGGACTCCGTCCACCCGCGAGTACCTTCAACCTGACCGCTGACACGTACAGCATATATTTCACATATACAGCCACAAAGTGATATCCAATCTGTAATTGACTATGACTGTCGCAAATCACGCCTCATTGCAATCAAGCAATGTTCCAATTTGGCCACACTAAAATCACAAGCCAATTTAATTTCTTCTTCTATGCATCGATTTGAGACACATCAAAGCGAACAATTATCCCGGAAGAAACTTTAATCAGCAAATGTGAAAGCATGTTTCGTGGAAAGCACCGGTTTCAAGTCTCAAGTGAAGATTCTGTGACATGAAGAGGCCTCTTTCAATACGCTTCTTGCATTAGCAAAGAGAAAAAAGTAAATCGGCCTGCATTCCTTTGCTATGATTCACTGGACATTATGTTCAATCAATGTAACATGTCCACTCTAGACGGAATTTGAAACGATTTACAGGAAACTGACATCAATGTATATTTTGAAACTACATAATCGCTGCATGCTGGTAATCCTTTTATAAACCCATCCATGGTTCGTCTTGCATGCTGCCAGAGTTCATGGAACGTTTCCCCATAATAAACGCATTGGGACGAGTCTGTGGAGAGTGCTGTGGGCTGCTGCTCCTGCTTACCTGCCCCTCAGACTTGATATTAAGCCTGTAGCTGGCGCGGCAAATATAAGGAATTTGTTTCTGGCTCTGATTACTGCTGTGAAGCATCAACCTTCTCCTGAAGGGCTGCACCAACAAAATTAATTAATTCCATTGGCTTTACTGCTGGAGGCCCACCCCCGGTACAGGAATTTGCATACCTATGGCTTCTGTGCGCATTGGCGCGTGCGCAATGGGACGAGTGCGTGGAGAGTGCTATCGGCTGTCTGCGTGGCTGCGCGGCAGCAAGAGGCAGCAGGATCTTCATGAGTAAGTGCCTTTTGTAATCTAACACCGAAATAAATTCAAAGTATGCAGCGTAAATTAAGGACAAAATCAATTAGGTAACATTTTAGAAGAGGTCAGGAGACCATAAACCCTCTAGTACCCGGGCAGTAATGGATTCAGTAAAACTATTGACTGATCAATTTAAGTCTCTGGGCCTCATTACGACCCAGGCGGACTTCGCGGTGCTAAATGCACCGCGAAGCATGGCGGAAAGCCGCCGATAGCGCCATGGGGGTTGGCGGATTTACCGCCCCATTCCGACCTCGGCGGAGCGGTAAATCCCCAATCCCCATTCTGCCCTTCCCCATTCCCATTTTTGCCCCATAGGGTATAATGGGAGTGGGGAAGGAGTTAATTACGCCACCGTAAGATACGGTGGCGTAATTAACAACGAGGTCCCGTAGCGCCATGGTTTTCTCCGGCTGGTAAAACCAGGCGGAGAAAACCTCCATGGCGCTACGGGAACTCGTAGTATGGCGGAGAGGTACGCCATGCACTACGCTGGCGTAATACCCTCTCCGCCAGGGTCCTAATGAGGCCCTCTGACTGAACAATTTCCCAGTGTCGCACCTAAAGTGAATAAACAAAAAGAGAAAATTGCTTCATACTTCCATGCCGAGCCAGTGGCTGTTAAACCTACTGAAAGTGTGACAGTGTAACGGCTTATTGAGAGACCACCCTCAACACAGGGAATTCCTTCCCTCCCCACTCAAGGTGTCATGCAACAACCTATTTAACAGATTCTTTTCTTCAGCTCTACTTCAGATGCATATGATGCCCCTGGGAACCCTCCCCCTGAGCTAACAATTAGGCAAGAACCAGGCAGGTGTATCGGAAATATATTGGTATTTATTTAAATGAAAGTAATAGATATCAGCACGAAAATGCCAAAAACCACTTTATCCGTGGTACAACACAATCAACTTCTCTCGGCATATATAAATCACAAAAGTGAGTTGAAAAGAACACAATAACAATTCTTCACTTTCTGAAAAGTTCACTTCAAGAAATAATTACACTGATCACTAACAAACGCAATTATCATGTAGTGTTGTGAGATTTTAATTTTCCTGCAGGCTTAAAAGGCTAGCAGTAGGATTTCAAGATTGTTGCAAATACATATGGCAATTATGATTTCGCCCACACTTTTTGCTTAAAATAAACACAGGGCGATTTAGTAGTTGATTTTTCAGACCCCACCCCCCTACTTTGGTCTGTGTTGGAGAAGCCGGACAGAAAAATTGGAATGATTTGGGGATTTTTATATGTAATTTCCAGGGCCTCCAAATCCTTGTCCTTTATTGCTTTTTATCATGTGTTCTGTCTTGTGGGACTCCTGGCGGTGTAGCTCTTTCTATATTTGGTTTGGTGAACCGACCCCTGGGATACTCTTATGGCACCCGTGGGTGGGAGTACGACCCTGTACTCCTAGTGTATGTTTTTGGGAACCTGTGTGTGGCCCACAGAGCAGGGTACAGGCTGGTGGCATCTCTGTGCTGAATTGACAGGTGCCCTGACCACCCTCCATTTTGAGATGCCCATGCCCTGTCATTGGAATCAGTGGATTCCTGATAGGAAACAAGATGGCCCCTGTGGCCTCTTGCTTTCTATCGCCTGTTACCTTACTTTTCCCAAAGAAAAAGTTAAACATGAATTTCAATTAGAAATGTGTCTAAATATTATTACAATGATTCATTATGGCTTCAGAATGCTGCACATGTGTGTCAATTAATATCACAGAGAAGTGTTAGGAGAATAAATTCAGATGATCAAGCCTAATCATAGTTACAAGTAAGCCCTATCATAGACCCTGTGTTCTGTACCGCATTAACTTAGTCTAGTCCCAGCTAAAGCTCTGATTCTAAGACAACTCCAAATCAACAATCTTTGGGAATATATTTAGACATTTAGACATTTTTGCATATTTTCACCAGATACAACATTCTTAGATACTCCTGGTTGACCCTTGTGTGTGAGTGTTTCAAATACATTTATTTGTTAACTGTCCTTATCCTCCTATGTTTTCTAATGAGCAAATTTGTCCTGATGGCAGGCGGTTGTTTCTTTTCTCAGTGGGTTGGTATACTTTAGTCAATCCCAGTGTAGATAGGTTGATGATCTCTCAAACTAAATGTTTGTAGAATCCTGCCATATACAAATGGACAGGGTTATTACATGGTCCTTTATTAAAAGGTCTGTGCTAAAATGAAGGTGAAAATGATGTGGTACTAAATCTTACCAATGTGTGCTAAGAAGCCGCCTTGCACCTGAAATGTTATAATTCTTCGTAAATTAGATGGTCCAGATCATACCGGATTATGTTCATAATGATCTTTGTTGGTATGTCTACAAAATTTGTAAGTGAAAGAATACTATTAGGGCATTCTGATATCATTGAAGTTGCATACACGTTCTGCACTGCTTAGAACATTATATACCTTTAGGCGTATTCAGTCATATGTTTAGATCAGGTAGTCTGAAGACCGTTCACAAAAGAATATATGAGAATGTAATTACTGGAAAATAATCTAAATCTTAATGTTGCAAAATTGGAAGTGGTGAGGTCTCTAGGATGAATGGCCTACAAGATGGCCATAAAAATATTGAGCTAAATAAGCCTGTTGTACTTACTTTTGGTTGTCCTGTCAGCAGGATAAATCTGCCTGTAGAACCGGATGTGTGAAGGCAGATTAAGATGGGCGCTTAAATCACGGTGATTTCTAGTGATGTCACCACGCCGAAACGTACACGACGTCATGATCGGAAATATGGTTTAGCGTTTTTTTCTAAAATTATTTTTTCAATTTGAAATGATGTTGTAAATCCTGGTGACATTATTCATATATTACAGCCTGTCCCTCTTTATAAATAATCTTAGTCGGTTCTTAATAGTGTGAGGGTTGTTCCAAGAACAAAATGATGCTTTCTAGTGACGTCATCACGTAAATAGATTCCCTGTGTTGATTTGTGGTTAATAAGTCTGACGTTCATGCCCGTTTTGGCCGAATTGTTTTTGAGATTTTGACAGTGTTTATTGTGTGTTTATATATGTGGACAATGGAACCCAGAATGGTATGTCTAGAGTTTGTATATATGTTTCTGTGTTTATGCATCTTGAAATATCAACATCTGTTCATTCCCATATATTTGTGGAGTCAAGTGTATGACTCTGTCATGGTAATTACATGTTCAATTACTCATGTTCATTTACTCGTGTTTGTAAAACTGGTTTGTTGAAAACAAATCTTAATGCAAATAAACAAGAGATAAGATGTCACACATTTCACAACTCAAATTTCGTCTGTCTCCGTCAGTGGAGTTCAGATTCTTTGTGTCATTAGAGAATTAAATATTTCGGTGTATCGTTGACAGACCTCTTTAATTAGTACTCAGTTCTTAAGAAAATTAACTATTAGAATGTTTTTCTAAAAATCTTCGAGGTTGGGGTGCTGAGGTGTTAAGTCTGCTCCATTCTGGAGTTAACCAGATGGTTATTAAACCATGATTGGATAGTTCCATAACCCAATGTCTGCTAGTTCAAAGAAAGGGGGAGGTGCTTTTCTGTTATGTAGTAATCTGTTTTACTGTAGGATTAGTACTTTCTGGAGTGATTTAAAGAAATGGGCCTAGATAGTATTCCTCATTCAGCCCATGGGGTGTCATTGTGTCCAGTCTATGGATCCAATAGAGTTCTCTTTGCGATAATCTTTTGGCTAGATCGCCTCCTCTTGGTAAGCGGTGAAAGACTTCAAATATGACACAACATAGATGCGATATATCATTTTCTTTAAAGTGTCTTAACACCAGTGATTTGGTGTTACAGGTTCTAATATTAGATTTCTGCTCCGTCCACCGTTCTTTAGCTCTGCAAGTTGTTTTTCCCACATAGTATTTGCCACATGGGCATCGAAGTGCATATACTATGTTTTTGCTGTCACAGGTAGAGAAGTCTCTTAATGGTATTTTTTTACCACTGTTTGGGTGCCTAATATAATCTCCTTTGATAAGGTTCGCACAATGTTGACAATTGAGGCATGCATGGGTGCCTTATTTCTGTTTCTTCAAGGTTCCCTGAGTTTGTTTTTTGTTTTTTTCAGCTCTAATCACGCTGACTTTAAAGTTTTTACCCCGCTTGTAAGCTAGCATTGGAGGTTCTGGGAATAGTCTGTGCAAATTGGGATCAGATTTGATGAGGTCCCAGTTCTTGTTTATAATCCTTTTAATTTGAAAACTTTGGCTTGAGAATTTCAAGGTGTGAATTAGTCTTGTATTATCTTTCCTTGGTTTTTCTTCTAGGAGGCTATCTCTTGTCAGAGGTTCTGTGCGTCTGATGGCCTTGTTAATGATTTCATCCAGGAAGCCCCTTGATGTAAATCTCTTTTTTATATCTTCATATTCGTCTTGTAAATGTGTTACGTCAGATGTGATTAGTTTCAGTCGTAGTAATTGACTGTAGGGAAGGTTGACCTTCAAATGAGACGGGTGGAAGCTTGTGAAATGCAATGTATTGTTTGTATCTGTGGGCTTCCTATAGATGTTGGTACAAAGTTGAGTGCCTGTTTTCTCAATGTTAACATCCAAGAAGTGTATGTTAGGTTTACCTATTTCCAAAGTAAATTTAATTCTTGCATGGCAACTATTGAGATACTCAAAGAAGTGTTGTAGTTCTTCCGTCATGCCTTGCCAGATTCCAAAAATATAATTGATAAAATGTTTCCAGAATCTAATTTTGGTTTTCCAAGGATCTTTTTCAAGTACTTAAGTTTGTTCAAAATGGAACATAAAGATGTTCGCACATGCTGGTGCGACGGCTGAGCCCATCGAAGTTCCAGCTGTTTGTAGGTAGTATTTTCCCTCAAAATGGAAATAATTATTGTATAGAATAAGGTTGATCAATTCGGAAGCAAATACCTTATGTATTAGGGTATCCTTATTTTAATTAGAAACCATTCAAGGGCTTCTATTCATTCATTATGGGGGATTGATGTGTATAGACTGTTCACATCCAGTGTGAACAGAATCATTGTTGGATCATCTATATGTACTTCTTTGAGTAGTCTTAAGAAGTGTGACTTATCTTTAGGATAAGTCAATGTTTTCTGCACCAACGGCTGTAGAGCTCTGTCCAAGTAAATGGCCAAGGGATGAAAAACACTTTCTGTGCCTGCGACAATAGGTTTGAAATGAGGTTTACTGCTGTCTTTGTGTATTTTGGGCAACACATAAAAAACCAGAGTTTACGGAAATTTCTTGAGGAGGAATTCACTCGTATATTCAGAAATCCATTCCATGTCCAAAGCTTTATCTACTGTTTCCTTGATGATGTTTTTTATAGAAGAAATTGGATCTGTATCTAGAATAAGATATGTTCTTTGGTCATTGAGCAAGTTAAGACAACCTTTGTTGTAAAAGTCACTCATTTGTCTGCCGGTTTGAGGGTGATTGTATATCTTCCGCCAGTTCCTTTATTAACTTTAGCTGGTGTCTCCCGATGTTTGTTTTACTTGATGTGCTGTATTTTAAACGTCTTAAATCTTTGGTTGTTTTTAAGCTAAATAGATTGATTACCAGATGGCTAATTTGCGGATGAAAAGAACTCTTGTTCTTAATTTCCAAATAATATGTTTTTTTTCTTACCTCCTTGGTTTCTGGTAGTGAATCAAAGAATACTTTCAACTCCATTTTGCGTATAGGTTTGAATAAGTTTACCTCTTCTTCAAAAACAATTGTATCGTTTGTTGGGATGAAAGATAATCCCAAATTTAGGGTATCCATTTGCATTTTTGTTAGTTGTTTGGATGAGATATTCAATATGATAGAATCAGATATTTGTTTTTCTGTCCTTGTTTTCCTTCCTCCTCCTAAAAAAGGGGTTTCTGAGATTGTCGTTGGGGCTGTCCCTGATCGAGCAGATGTTTCTCCTTCCCCCGATCTTGGTCTGGGGGGCTGATTACTGGTACTATGGTGGCAATTTTGTTCTCACCACTTGTGACATCACCACTATCAGTGTTATTGTTTGGTCATCGTGGTTTAGGTGGTCGTGTTGGTGTTGGTCTTGAGTTGTTATAAAAATGTTGCCAACTATAAACTATGTCACGGGCGTAATCAAGCGTATCCCTGGGGAATTTCCTGATTTTACGCTGATCAATATCTCTCTTATATGCGTCCAATTTTTTGTTGGTGTCCTCGAGGATAGTTCTTAACTCATGACCAGTTTTCAGTTTTGAAAGTTGCTGTGTAATATCCTCAATTTCTTGGTTAATTTGATAGCAATTTGGCCAGTTCCTCAATGGTCAATAATATGAGATCAAGAGAACATTTTTTTTATAACCACATTTTATTGTTTTATAAACACAACGTCATAACATACAAACCGCCACCCCTTCTCCACTTTATTCGATTCGTTGGGGCATCAGTCACACCGCTTCGTACTTGTCTTTACAGTTACATAACCCACTGTTCTATTGTTGAGTGTTTCTCGCTCATTTCTTCACCTTGTCGTGTTGGTTCTCAGTCCACACCCTCCACCCATTTCCCCCAGATCTTGGTGGCATTAGCTGGGCATCCCCGTGCTGTGTATATTCTATGCTCTTTTGCTGCACAGATGTCCATTTCGGCGGACCATTGGCCCAGGGTCGGACATTCCGGGGCTCCCCACTTCTGTGCGATATCCCTTTTTATCAGCCCCATTGCGGTAGATAAGAAGATAGTCTCCCATTTGTTTGTGTCATTTTCGTCTGGGACCCCTAATAACCGTTTCGCGGGTTCCAGTGCCACTGTGCGACCCAGGACTCTCGTTAATCTTCGGCAGCATTGCGTCCAAAAAGTCTGTATCTGGGGGCATTCCCAGAGCAGGTGGTAAAAGGTGCCTTCCTCTCCCCGGCATCTTAAGTAGTTGGGGTCAGAGGCTCGCTCCCAGCCGAAGAGGGCAGTTCGTGGGTAATATACCCGGTGTAGTATCTTGAGTTGAATCAACCGGATCTTGGAGTCTATGGCAATTTCGCGTGGATGCATAAGTACTTGAACCCAGTCCTCCGGCTCTATGACGCCCACATCCCTTTCCCATTTAGTTTTGAGGCTGGCCGATTCCGGGGTAGCAAACGCATTTATGGCTTTATATAGAATGGATGTGACTTTGGTGGGTATGTGTTGTGGAAACAGGTTGCGTTTCAGGGGGTTACACACCGGTGCGTCCATGAGTGCTTGCCTATGACCACCAAGGGCGTGCAACAGCTGCACGTAGTGATATCGCTTGTTCCCGGGGAGTCTGAATTCTTGTTGCAACGCCTCGAACTGGGAGATGGAGCACTCTGTTATTACGTCTCCAACTGTGGTTATTCCTGCCTCCACCCACCTGGTGCATACAGAAAGTTTCCGCACCTCGGTAAGCATATAATTATGCCACAATGGTTGCGCCAGAGTTATTTTGTTCCCCCAGCCTATGTGTGCATGTGCCTGTCTCCATACGGTTGCGATATGTGCAGAGGGTGTTTGCTGAGGGGGTCTAGTGAGGTTGTGGTATAGTGTGGTGACTGGTGGGGTATCTTGTATAATGGCTGTTTCCGCTCTGATGTGTGGGAGTTTGTGATCCCTGTGTAGCAGGTCATTGACCACTGTTAATTGGGCAGCCCAGTAATAGGACTGGAGATGTGGCACTCCAATACCCCCCTCCCATATGGACCTTTGTAACGTTGCCAGAGCGATTCGGGGTTGCAGAACTTTCATTATCAGTTCTCTAAGGAGGCATTCCACCCGGACGAATTATGTGACCGGTATTATGTGTGGGGCATTCTGCAGCATGTATACAAATCGTGGAAGTGCCAACATCTTGAAAAGTGCTGCTCTACCCATTATTGTGAGGGGGAGAAGCATCCAGTGTTTCACGTCTTCCGCGAAGCAGTCAGTTAATGGATGCAGCTTATCAGAGACATAAATCGAGAGGTCTCCAGAAATCCACATGCCCAGGTAGCGGAAGCCCTCCCTCTCCACTCAGCAAGGGGTCTCCCTGGGGACCGCCAGGTCCCCTAATTTGATTAGAAAGAGGACTGATTAGCCCCGGTTCACTTTTAGACCGCTAAAGTCCCCAAAAACCGCCAGCATCCGGGCCACTGTCAGGCATGCTTGGTTCGTGTCACTCAAATAGAGTAGCAGGTTGTCGGCATAGAGGGAGACCTTATCCCCCTGTCCCTCCGGCCACCGAAACCCACACCATGTAGTGACCTGACGGAGCCACTGAGCCAGGGGCTTGATTGCCAATGCAAAGAGGAGGGGGGACAGCGGGCAGCCTTGTCGAGTGCCCCAGCCTATTGGGAAGGTTCTGGAGGACCAACCATTTACCCTAACCTCTGCTTGTTGTGCCTCATATAGAAGCTGCACCCAGCCAATAAAGGTCTCTCCAATTCCCATGCGTCGCATCGTCACCCACAGGCTTTCCCATATCACTGAGTCAAATGCCTTCTCAAAATCAATTGCCAGAAGGGCAAGTGGCACTTTGAGAATTGGGGCCCGTTCCAGTAGTAGGTGGAGTCGGCGTAGGTTCATTCTCATCGATCTATGTGGCATGAAGCCACATTGATCAGGGTGGACCAAAGAGGATATGACCGATTGTAGCCTGTTTGCTAGTGCTTTGGTGAGAACCTTGGCATCACCATTAATAAGTGATATTGGTCTATATGATGTACATAGTTCAGGGGGCTTACCCTGCTTCGGGATTACCACAATGCTGGCCTTTCTAAGGTCTAAGTGGAGAGTTACTTGTTCCCTTTCTGGGAGGAATAGCTTGTGGAGGGGCGTTGGCATCTTGTCGCTGCCCAGATGCTTCCATGTCTCAACCGGGAATCCGTTGGGTCCCGGCGTCTTCCCGGACTGCAGCTGGACAATGGCCATTGCTATCTTGGTTTCCTCTAGCACTCTATCGAGGCATGATCTTTGCTGCTCTGATAGTTGTGGTAGCACAATTCCGTCCAAAAAGGACGGGTCTGTTGGGGTCACTGGGGCCCTGTACAGATCGGCATCAAATTTGGCAAATGCTTCTGTTATATCTGAGTCATTTTGAGCCGGGTTGTTTGCATTGTCTACAATCTGTCTGACATGTCTATGCCCCTCCTCTCGTTTCTCTAACCAGGCCAGTAGCTTGCCCTCCTTGTCACCGCATTCATAGAGCCTGATCCTAGATTCCCTGTGTGCCTGTTTTGCGTTGTCTAGAGCCGCGTTGTTGAGGCCTTCCCTGGCTTTTAGGAGAGAGCGGTGTGTCTCTGCAGTGGCATCTAATATGTACCTGGATTCCCATTTTTCCACCTCCCCTTCTGCCTCTACCACTCTCCTGTGGTGTTCTTTCTTTCTGTTGGTCACCCAGGCGATAATTTCCCCTCTAAGCACTGCTTTATGTGCCTCCCACATTATGACCGGGTCTTCTACCATGCCTGTATTAATTTCAAAGTATTCATCGGATTTCTCCGTAATAGATTCTACAAATTTGGGGAGGCCCAGATAATAGTTATTTAGTCTCCATGTCTTGGGTGGCAAGGGTCGATTCATTACTCTGTGCGCTTCAGGCGTTGGGAGAAAGAAGTGGTCTATCCCGGACAGGGACGTGTGTGCTCCCTAATGGAAGGAGAAGCCCCGATCCATAGGGTGGAGTTCCCTCCAGACATCACACAGGCCTAGTGCAGACGAGAAGGACGCCAGCCTAGTGGATATGTTGGGATTACGATTCCAGATATGGGTTCGATCACGGGTGTTGCATAACACATCGTTGAAATCTCCCCCCAGGATCCATAGGTCCGGTTGGTGCTGCACCAGTAGGGTGGTCACTTCTCTCAGAAGTCCCTCCGCTAATCCGGGCGGGGAGTATATCTCTAGTATAGCTAGTGTTTCACCCCACAGTGTGCCTCACACCAACACAAAATGGCTGCTGAGGTCCTATTCTACTGCCATCAGCTCGAATGGGAGATGCTTATGCAGGAGGATGAGGGTTCCCCGTGACCCCATGGTATACCCCGCGTGGAACGCCAGGTGGTAGTTTGTCCTACGGAAGAACTGGCAGGTCGAGCCTGCTAGGTGGGTCTCAGTGAGGAGGGCCACATTGGGGGATCGCCTGTTAAGGAACTGGACAATGAGGCGTTGTTTAATGCTTGATCCCATGCCGTTTACATTCCAAGTGAGGAATTTAAGGGTTTTAATGTGCTCTGCGCTTGTTGGTGGGATTCGTGCGTCCATGGTATGGTCAGTAGTGTTCCATGCTGGGAGTTATGTATATGCAGGATGAGGTGATGTGTATGATGGGCATTAGGCTTGTTAGCTGTGCGAGACCTAGTGGTCATCCGGGACAGAGGTGTGTGTATACGGTTTAAAGTGAATGGTAGTATCGTGGGTGGTGGCGGGTTAACATAACTACCTTCACTCCCTCACCCCTCCCCATACTCCTCCCCAACGTGAAGTATCTGTCGCCCAAACTCATCTGGTGACTGGAAACTAGATCGCCAGGTCAACTAAAATGGAATCAACTGTTCTAACTTCTTCGAGACTTAATGCACTCGATGTGTATCAGGCGTCTCGGATCAGGGGTCCTGGCATCCGTCAATAGTCTGGCATGCTGGTTAAAAGGACTCCTGATTGTTCTAATTCTGCTTCAGGACCAGGAACTGTATCCCCCTTATCTGGATTTCCTGAATGTTTATTGCGTAACATATGACGGGTGTGGCGTCAGTTCTCATCGGCGCAGGAAGTTCCATTCAGATCTTGCCTTGTCTATCGTCCCGTTAGGTTTGTTCGGGATCAGCATCTCCTCCTGGTTCCTCCTGGTTCTCTAGTGCAAGTTGCCGGGCAGGCCTGTCCCGCCACTGACGGGGTCCTGGTCTTCCTCTGCGGGTCTGATCAGTCCTGGCCCAATCCCCAGTGATGTGGGTCTCAGCCCAAGTCCATGCTTCCTGTGGGTCCGTGAAGTGGACCGCTTTACCTTCGTGTTGAATTCTCATATGTGCCGGGAAGAGGAGTCCGTATTTGACATTCATAGTGAGAAGCCTTTTCTTCAGGTGTTCGAAGGATTGTCTGGCCCTCTGGACTTCGCGGCTGTTGTCTGGGAAAAAGGCGATTCTGGCCCTGTTGTAAGTGATGGTTCCTTTTGTTTGGGCCATATGCAGGATGGCGTCCCTATCCCGGTAATTGAGGAGTCTGGCAATGACTGTTCTTGGGGGAGCACCTGGGGTGTGCGACCCGCTGGTATTCAGTGGGCACGCTCCACAGAGAAGAACTTTGACAGGGAAATTGGTGCAAAAAGATCTACCAGCCACTTTTCCAGAAAAAGCTCTGTGCCGGGTCCCTCTGTCTGTTCCGGCAGGCCGAGGATGCGGATATTGTTGCAGCGGGACCTGCCCTCTCCCTCATCCACTCGTGCTTCCAGGGTCTTCAGTCTGGACAGTGCCTGCGACAGTTGCCGGTTCACTCCTCCCAGATCGTCCTCCACCCCGGACACCCGTTCCACCTCCCCTGTCCTGGTTGAGAGTTTTTGGAGGTCATGGAGAAGGAAGGACACCTCTGCGGAGATGCCACCCATTTATTTCTCCATCGAGGAGCGGGAGTTGGCTATCGCCGCTATCACGGCCTTCAAAGTTAAGGAGTCCTCGGGGTGGGGCAGGATTCACTTCCGGGTCCGCATTGACCGATACCCTGGGGGCATTGGTGGCGTATTGGTCCACTGTGCTCTGCATGGACGTTTTCTTGCCCTTGTCTTTGCCCATGACGTCTTCCAAACTAGTTGTTGGAGTAGTGTTGGTGTATAAGGTGTACTCCGTTCCAGCACAGAGTTGGGGTTCCTGAGCTGTTTGTGTACTTCTGTGTCTCACAGAGCTTCTGGGCGCCAGGCGCTTGCTGTGCTATCTGCTCGGGGAGCTACAATGTCATGCAGTTGATTCCCCTGTTGTTGTGTGGGGTCCCGCTTAGTCAGGTGTCCCTCTGGAATGTACTGTACAGGGTTGTACTCAGGAGAGTGCGCAGGGTTCCTGTTGCTACTACAAGGGCTGCTTTCCCAGTCACGTTGAGGCTTGTTCTTGGACCTTCCTTTCACTTATTTCACGCCAGTTTATTCCAGAGGCAATGCGGGGTGGATGGGAGCGGGGTGGGGTGGGGGTCCTCACCGGCCCAGCACGTATGCCACTTGATGGGAAGATACCGGCGTGGATGGGTCCCCCTGTTCCCACTCTTCAACGAAGTGGGTCACCACTGGCTCTTTTACTGTGTTGATAGCCCCAGTTCACTGCTCCAGAGTATGCCCATACATGCCATGGTTCTTGTTTTGGCGGCGTTCCTACTGTTGTTTCAAGTGTGACACTGGCGGGCCAGCTGTTTGGGTCTGGGGGAAGGTAGGGCAGTTCCCCCGCGCATCTCAGAGGACCTGTAGCACTCCACAGTTACCGTGTGTGGGAGTTTGCCCTTTCTGGTGTCAGATCCGTCCACTGGGTGCAGGGTTGGGCTTGCGGCACCACGGCCTGAGGAGAGAAGTATGCGCAGGGGCCTGCGGTTTCATTGTACCTTTCTGGTCACTGAAGCCCTCGCACGCCTCCACGGGCTCGGCGGACTCGGTCAGGCGGGTCTTGCACCGCCTTTCTCCGGCGTCTTCGTGGGTATCAGGCTGCCTCCGTGTCCTTCGCCCGATGGTGTCGGTCTTCCGGGTGGGTGTCTTCTCCCCGGTGCGGCCACCAGTTCCCTCGGGTCCCGCAGAGGAGATCTAGGGCCAGTCACTGACACATTGGAGGCACGCCCAGGCACCCCACCGCCTCCCGCGGTCCGGCTCCCTAACAGTCCTCCCCGCGAGGTTCCGCTCGGGGATCCGGGCCACGTTGTCGCTTGCCCCTATGCAGTTGTCAGTGGCGGCAATCGGGGTCGGCGTGTCTCCTTGGGGCACAGGTCCTCCGAGTTCCGAGCGGCACCACTGCCCCTCCTTCGCTGTGGCTTTTGGTGACGTTCAGGGATTACTGTCCTTTGCCTGGCACGGGTTGGCGCGCGGCGGCCATCTTCCCAGGTTCTCCCGCCACAGTCTCAACGGTTTTCAGTCCAGACGACCCCGTCAGGGATAATCTTTTGTTTCAAAGACAAGAGGTGTGGGCGGGCACTGCTGGTTAATTCAGGTTAGACATGTTGTTAAGTTTTCCTTAGGAAGTTAATGGAGAGACCCAACACAACCAGTGTACACTTACACTGGAGAAAACTGGAAGCAAAAAATAATGTCCAATGAACAATCATCCATAAGACCTTGGGTCGCCAATGGTGTAGTAAAGACTACTGCAGAATTAAATCAAATTAATATACTGTTGAAAAAATAGTCCATAGATTGCCATTCAACTGGATGAATAAATAGACTTGCCAATGCAGAAATTAATGTCTTTTGATGTTAGAGGTTCATCTTAAAATGAGGAGGCAGAATTCATGCTAATTGCCAATGCATTTCGGACCCAACCTTTGGTCCTTCTTCAGGGCGAATTCTATTTAACAAAAAACAAACAAAAAGTACCTATTTTAGTCGACGGGGTGTATCCAATAACAATATTACATACATTGTGCTTTGGTATCTGAGTCACATACAGCTTAAGTTGTTAAACATGTTAATTCACATATATTGAATCTTAGTGCATGCCTCTTGGCTCAACCAAACCCTTACGTTCAACTTTGCAATCTATATGATTAATTGTAGCACCAGTACCTGCGTATAGATGAACTTAGGCCGTGTTTCTTGATGCGGCCACTTACGATAATTTTGTCCTGCTTAAGGGAGTCCAAGGTGCGATCCCATTCATCAAATCCAGTCTACATGTGACTATCCTTACAGTTGCGAATTCTGCAGGAGTAATTAGAAAACAATTCCTTTCTAATATCCCAATACATACGGTGTATCATTAAACTATAAACAGATTAGATGATTCAAACATGTGCATACTAATAATGTATCCTCATACCTTGTCATGAAGGTAGTTAAACTTATACCATAAGTTTATGTAGCGCGGTGATATGTCTGCGCGTCTGCTCTCATGTACGTGGGACCTGCGTTGTACAAGACTATAAGTTAGTGCTTGGATCGATCAATATTTGTGGGGGACCAGATAAAAGTTCCGCTGTGATCGCTCACCTGTATCTTGCTGCTGCAACGCGTAGCGCGTCTCAATGCGTTCTGTTGCCGAGATGTCTGCAGTTCCAAAAACTGCGCGTTACCAAGGTAACGCAGATATAAGCAACGTAGCGTACGTGTGCGTCGTGACGCGGCTTGGTCAACGCTGCTGGTTACCAAGGCAACCTGGGTGCTGTTGTTAGTGCTAGTGCAGGTCGTCCGGAAATTCCAACAACATTGCAGCAACGCGCTGTGAAAAAGCATTTAAACAATCGTGAATGGGTGGTAAAGAATATCATTTGCTGTGATAAGCAAATGAATGGGCTAGGTTGAGCTTAGAGTGCATGATCATGCGCGTCAAGCGATACTGATTAATGTGTGACTACAGGTCCATACCAATTCTTTAGAAGCACAATTATAAAAACTTTTCAATGTTTATGATTACCTGTACAAAACACAGCTCTCCTCAATACATTATGTCTACTCATGCTTACCTTAAAGTGCGTGAAATTAATCGTGTGCATTCACTTGCTGCTGTTTTTTTCACACAGCTAAAAAATTGACTAACGACTACAACCCTACATTGCTCAAGAAAACAAGAAAAATTAGTTATGTTAGCATGTGTCAAAACATGGCTGTACCTAATTCATGAAGACAACAATAAGTATCAAAAATACAAATGCATATACTGCAGTGTTATTCTAATCAGTGCTGCTAAAGTCCACTCTCAGGCGTGTTGCACTTTGCCTGTTTCTTTTGACCATATAGCATACAACTCCTATTACACCAGGTGAATTAAATAAGGCAATGCAGATCCAGTTCATCGTTCAATCCCTGAGGGGAGACCGTGTCTAGTCTCTCTATCCAATATGCTTCACGTTGTTGTAGTTTCTTGGTTATGCTTATCCCACTGTTTGAAAACGCATTTGTGAAACTTGATGGTTTGCTTGATTGAAATGTCTAGCAACTGGAGAGTGCTGATTTTTGGTTCTTATGTTTGATTTATGCTCGTTCCATCTAACTCACGCTTTTCTGCTTGTTTGACCATTGCACAACAAGCCACAGGGGCATTTAATGCAATATATAACTTTTTCTGTCATGCACGTTGAATAGCTTTTGATGCTGATCTTTTGTCCCGTTGTGGGATGCGTCACAACGTTGCCTTTAATGATATTATTACAGTTGCTGCATGACATACAGGGAAAAGTTCCTTGCTTCTTTGAAATGTAGCTTGTATTTTTCTTTGGTTTGGTTTTGACCAGCAAATCTCTCAAATAGCTACTTCTTTGGTCGGCAAAAACCGGTCTTTCTTCAAATAGATTTTGGAGCTTGTCGTCACAAGTCAATATGGGCCAATGTTTGAGTATGACTCTCTTGATTTTAGGAGACTGGATGCTATATCTACTCACATATACTAGTGGATTTTTATGTGGTGGTTTTAGTTTTAGTAGCCAGCAGAGTAAATCTGTCCTGCGCCCTTACTTTGTCTGATGCAGCTGTTAGTTCGTCCTCTTTGTATCCACGTTGTTTGAATTTGTTCAGTTTTGTCTCTTTCTCTTGTTCATATTGACCATCTGTGTTGATGAATCTCTTGCTTCACAAATTTCAGAATTGGCACCTTAGGTGTTCCTTTTTCCACCTGTGTGAGCATGCAATTTTCCAGCGGTTGCCAATGCAGGATATTGCAGGATTAATGTCAACAGTCAGCGGAGATGTGAGGGATCACGTCCGCATCGCTCAGCTGTTGGCCACGCCCTCAAGAGAACATTTATTAAGGAATTGTTCCCATCGTTTCACAAATGATTCATTCTCCTTACACAGGGTCGGGCGTAGGTATACTCGTAGACCTCTTGGTGTTCTTTTGCTTTTATAATATTGCGCCAAGGTTGTTGCGTGTAATTTTTGAGAGATTTCACGACAAATTAATTTTTCCAATTTGAAGATTAGTCTCTCTGGATTGTTATCACAAGTTGATTCATTGTCTGTGTCTTTAATAAGACTAAGTATTCGAATAGCCTCTTCTTCACTAAAGGCTAAGGTAGTTGCTACCTTAAGGGTCCTTTTCGCACCTTGAAACACATGTGTATAGGCACATTATAAATGCCATATCATATCATGTCATATCACTGGCCGCCGGTAGCCTGACATAGCGAGGGGCCAAACGGTATAAAGAGGAGGGGCACCCCTCCGTGGTCATCAGCTTCCAGCTTGGGCTGGTGTTAAAGATAAGCATAACGGCACTCCCTGCCGCCCATCAGCGGCGCTGGCCAATGCACAGACAGAGATGTTCTGGGACGTTTGGGAGTGGTGGTCTAAGTATGCTGGATAGGAATGAATAAGTAAAAGAGAGCTGACAGTAAATACATGAAGGAACAGAGGAAGGTGGAAAGGGGGTGCCAAGAAATGTTTAAACAGAAAGGAGCTGCTGATCATCTGGGATTGTAGTAATGTATTGAAGATGTTATTGTCTGGTGTGAAGTTATAGTGTGAAATGTTTAAAATAAATTGCGGCCTTGTTATGCCATAAATGAGGAAAAGCTGGTCTGGCCTCAGTTATTTAGCCAGGTGTGCTACAACAGGAGGTTATGTATCTTGCCAGGTGGGGAGCGAGCAGTACCCGACTACCCATGTTAGCCATGGGGCCGCCCCAAAGGGGCTTGAACCGGCAAGGCATAACAGGGCAGAGCGGCTGAGCACCCCACCCCGCCTGCTGCCTGCTGAAGGGAGGCGCAGGCAGGAAAAGGAAGTTTGGTCATATACTATGGCCCCTATATAAGGTACCTGCACAGGGGGAGGAGCCTCTTTACATGTCCGTTCTCCCTGCAGCAGGATCAGCGCTGTACCACCCAACCCACCCTAACTTGTAATTTTCTTTGCAGGTTGCCTAATGATTGTGATTTGTGTCACAGGCGGTAACTCGGGTGATCAAGTAGAGCCTAAACTAACCTCCTGAGGGAGGTTTAAAAGGACCAAGGGTCACTAGCCCAACGGTAGCCTTACACGGCGAGGGGGTGCACTGTATAAATAGGAGGGACTCCCCCCCCGGTCGTCAGCTTCCAGCTTGGGCTGGTGGAAAAGAAAAGAATAACGGCACTCCCTGAAGCCCATGAGTGGTGCTGGCCAATGTGTGTTGCCCAGACAGAGAGGCTCTGGGAGATTCAGGGAGTGGTGGCCTAAGTATGCTGGAAAGGAATGGATAAGTAAAAGAGAGCTGAATGTAAACAAATGAAGGAACAGGGAAAGGTGAAAAGGGTGGTGCTAAGGAATGTGTAAACAGAAAGGGGCTGCCGATCGTCTCAAGCATTGCATCTGTGCCTTTTTAAAGAAATTCGATTTTGGGCTGTGTGTACCTTTTACATCTGTGCATCTCTCTTACTTTGCATCTGTGCCTTTTTAAAGAAATTCGTTTTTGGGTGTGTGTACCTTTTACAACTGTGCACCTCTTATCTCTTGATATTCTATCCCTTTGTTTGATACTACTTCCACTAGGCCACCTGGTGTGTTTAGCTAGAACTGTGCTGTACAGATACTCTTCTTTACTTCCTCGACTTAACTCTGCCGCCCCTATGGCTCTCTCCATCTCTCCTATTTTCTCTAACTGTTACACTATCACATATGCCCCCTCTCTCACAAAATCTGGAAGAAAAAAAGCACAAGAAAGACATCTTGAGTGCAAACCCTGGACTTCCCATCGCAGACACCTACATCAGTGTTTCCTCCAGAGAGGTTTTCCCTAATATCCTCTTCTCTTTCCCCTCTCCAGATTTATGGACCCCCATCTCATCTCCGCTCACACTCCTTCCACATCCTGTACCATTAACAGTACGCCAACTGGGAAGTCCTCTTGGCCGGCTTCTCATTCTCACATTGAATGCCTATCATGCAGGCACTATCCTGGTTAAGGGCCCACAACCCAACCACCTGTTTGACCACCAGATCGTGCCTTCTCTCATTAACTTCCTTCCTTCTCCTGCAACTCTCACTACTACTCTCAATCTCTTTCCTCTCACTGGTGTATAGGCACTTTACAAAGGACATATCATATCATTGCATATCATGCCCCTGTCCACTACCTGAATAACCTTCAAAGGCAGAGACCTCCTCCATCTGGCGACTCTTAACTCTCGCTCAGCTGACAAACACTTCACTGACATCTGCCTCCTCCATGAAGACATTGACCTCGACATTTTCGCTCTTACCGAGACATGGTGCAAGGCCAGATCAGTCAGTTCTTTTGACTCCATCCTCCCTGATGAATTCAAAATCATCTCGAAGCCTTGACCTCAGCGGGGGGGGGTTACCTTAATTTTCCCTGAGTGGATTCCTGTTCCCATCTTACCCAGCCAGCTCTACTCTTCCTTTGAAAGCCTGGTTTGCAAGTTGGTCATCTCTCCCTCCTCCACCCTGACAATTGCTACCAATTAACGGCCTGCAGGCGACAACACCCTGTTCCTCTTTGAATGGGCTGATTTCTGCTCTTCCTTACTTTCATCCACCTCCTATCCCCTCCTCCTGGGTGATTTCAACATCCAACTGGACTCCCCTGGCTCTGCATCCACTCTCTTCACTGACCTCTGCACCTCTCTTTCCCTCTCAACTCTCCCGTCTGGGCCAACCCACTCAGCTGGACACACTCTGGATGCCATCATACACTCAGACCTCTCTCTTTCCCCTTCACTAATATCAAAGATTTCATGGATCTACCTTCATATTGTCTCAACTGCTGGTGGCAGTGCATACTGAGGAGAGTTAATTGAGGCAAGCCTGCGGAAGGAACTTGTTTGCAGAACAGACAAAAGGGAGGCAGGACTAACACATTTTGGATATGCAATGTGCCAACTTGAAGCTAGTTCCCACCCTTCTGTATGAAGGACAGTGAATGGCATTTCTGGGTCCACTATTTACCATAGACAACCCCTGAAGAGCAAACCCCTTTCAGAGGGAGAAGTATGATTTAATGGAGACAGTAAGTCTGCTTTGATCACAAACTTCAAGGGAGACCTGCGCTTTGATCAAGAGTCTCAGAGGCTCAGTTAACCAGAGAGACACTTTGATCTACAACAGACAGGAAGGTGGGTGGGATTTAGGAGTGCATGGTGTCACCCCTTACCTTTCCTGTTGTAAAGCACTCTGGTCCTGATGTCACACATAACAGAAGATTGCTGATAGGGACCCCAGATTGGTTCCTTAAGGTAGGCTTAGCCTGCACCAACTGGGGCCCATTTGGCTTTAAAAGAGGGCTGAGCGCCTCACTTAGCAGATCATTCAATGACTTCAAAAGGAGTAAGAAGAAGGGTTCATTTGTACCCTGGCTGAAGTCTGCCTTACATCTTCTGCCAGTGAAGGAAGGCAAGGATTTCCTACAGGGTAGCAAGCTCCCTCCCCTAAATATCTCCCAGGATAAAGAGGGAGATATCGGACTCAGAAAAAACATCTAGCAACTCCAGAACCGGCACCCAGCCAGCACACAGAACGCCCTGCTAGGTTCTGCCAGCAAGCTTCCTAGGTGGGAAGAGCCAGAGGGTCTCTGAACAAAGGACAAGGCCAATACCTGCAAACACTCTCCTCAGCCACAACAAGCATGAACCAGCACCCAACTTTTAAGGACATTTTCGAGGCAGTTGAGCCCTCAAACTGCGACTGGCTGTGCCACTGACTGTTGTCACGCTGCAGTCACTAAAGCCATCATAGATTCCACGAATAGCGTTCCAGATCTGCCAACCAGCACAGAGACAGTGAATCTTGACCCAGAGGTGCCGTGTAGGCCAGCCTGCAGCCATCATCCAGCCTCAGTTGCCGAACTGCTGCCACCTGATACCCACAGCTGTCTCCCATCTTGAACTCTGTTGCAGGAGCTGCAGAGCATTGTAAGTGATTTCAATCCGGCACACACCCAAGTCAACGCCTAGCGTGTAATGTACAACTGAAATCCTTATTTTTTTTGTCTAAAAGTTCTTTATTCTGAACGATATACCACTCATATCACGCCCTCCTCCTGGAACACCCCTGGTCACACTGAACCAGGAATCAGGCTGGTTTGCAAAGTTAAAATATTTATTTATGTATTTACAATTTAATTACACTATGTTTTAATGGGTACACAATAATCACCAATGGGGTGATGTAACACAGAATAATCTGTTTAATATACAAGGAGTAATAGTGAGCAAAACCATTCAGCACAGAAATAATACTTTTGTGTGTGCGTTCAGATCAGATGGCACTGTGGTTAGAGGTTCCCCCTGCACACCCCTCAACCCCCAATATGCAATGTAAAGAGATAGGAGGAGAGAACAGGTTTTCAGGAATGGCAAAATTCACACAGAATATCAATCCCACTTTCCCCCAGCAAACACAAGAGAAAAACGGAATTGACTATCAAGCTGTCAGAATGGTTTTTAAAGTTATCTTAGAATGGTCTGGGCAGAAACACCAAATATGGTCAAAATTGCTGAAATTGTTATAAATCCTTATGGGAGCCACTTTGGATAGTTGCACACAAACACAAGCAATGATTTAATACCAAGAAACGATTTGAAATCTTAAAATTCAAGTCAGAAGCAATCAAAAGCTATTTTACACGTGTCAGAATTTCCCAAAAACGAAATTCACAGCAAACGTTTCACTGTGTGATAATCGCGATAACGGGAGAACCGTATGGATTTGAAATGTGCTTTTAGATGCGATTTAAAGCTGTGGATGTCAGCAACAAGCAGAAGTTGTAATAATGTTTCTAGCACAATAACCGAGGAAGTTATTGTCGGCTGAGTGGAGGTCGTTATTTCGAGATAAGCGCAAGGATGGGAAACAGGAATGCATTTTTAAAATGACAAAAGGATTTCTTACACTAGAGGATGACTATGAACTAAACCAATACCACACAGGAACACAGCCACTTGATCAGAATGACTGCCTGCAGAGGAAACTCACCTTCTTCAAATGAGAAAAGATCAGCGCAAAGATAGTTTTAGCAATGCTAATACAGGAGGAAGAGAGGAGGGATCGGATAGAGAGTTCAGACAATTCAAAAATACTCCTAACAATACCGGTTCTGAATACAAGATAGGATGGTATTGAAGATAGGAATTGACTATGGACAGTACATATGCTAGTGACACAGTTCTATCTATAGATACTCACTAGATATGTTTTTAAATAAAACCGTCAGGATTCTGGTCCATCAAGATTCTGGTCAGGGAACTGGATCTGGTTCTAGGACGGACAGCTGGGCACATCGGATTGGATCTGCAATCAGCAAGGTGCTCTGGTCACAGCACGGCACAGGACTGCACTGGATCTGCAATGCACTCTGGTCACAGCACGGCACAGGACTGGATTGGATCAGCCCTTCTTGGTTCAGATGATAATTCTTTCAGCGGGCACGCAGTACAGCACAGCCGGCTGCATTTTGATGCTTCCCCTTGAGTTTGTGGGGTTCTGGAATTTGAGGCATAGCTGAAAATGGTTCAGCTATGCAATGGGTTTCTGCTTTGCCAAGTTTCTGGAGTCTGGAGCACGGAAGATGTTGAGTTTAGCAGCAGGGTGCTCCACCAGCATCGGGATAGTGAGTGAATCTGTCTGTCTTTTTGAGTTGTGAGCTGTCTCTATTTATGCTATGATAAAGGGGTTTGTGGGCTGGTTTATCCTAAGCTCTCCCCTTTGACAGGTGATTGGGTCAGAGTCTCCTCTCTGACTTGATAGGAGGAGAGCAACAGGGTGTCACCTTTATGGTGTGATTTTATGAGGCAGATAATCCACCCCTAGCCCCTTGAACACAAAATCTACTTTTGGCACCATCCATATTTACACATGTGCAACCTGTATAAGAATCACTTATACAGATTACATATTTTATATAGCAGCTATCCCTCAAAACACCGTAGCTGTGGGATCTTGTCTCAGCTTTTCACAGAATTTTGCCATTTCCATCAGGAACACAATGTCCAATTTATAAGCAAATTTCTACAAGTGTGCACGTTTAACATGGGCATAAGTGTATAAGGTATCATACTTCTAGCAGAAATACATTTTGTGTAAAATTACATTTCTTGCCCTTTCTCTCCAGAACATGTCACACGATTTTTCCGCCTCTTGAAACGTGCAGCCAAAATTTAGATTCACAAATCTGTTGCTTTTATATTTTGTACAATTTTCACTGGCAAATTATAAGTCTTTTCAAAAAATGTTCTTTGTGAAGGTTAAGCCACAGATGGTTGTTTGTCTCCGCCTCTTTTTGTCTCCCTGCAGTCCAGAAGCAGTCCCTGCATTTCCTTAGTAGCAGCTGTTCATTGTTCCCTTTTGCCTCTGTAGACCAAGTTCTTTCCAAACCCTATAATTACCGCTTGGGTGTGATTTCCTGGTAGGGGGAAACACCATCCTTCTGTGGAGAAACCTGATATTCCAGTTTGGTAGCTTTTAGCCAGGCTTGATTTAATGGTTAATTCTGTTGCATTTTCCCTTAGCTTAAAACAAACTTGTGATTTCAAAATAGCAGCTAGAATTCTGATTCAAGATTTTAAACCATGGGATCAAAACAATTACAGATAGGTTACTCTCAGTAACAGGCCTCTTAGTTTGCAAACATTTGGTTTCAGGTTATACAGGTTAAAGTTTAATCAGGCAGGCTCCTGACAGCTGTCATTCAGGCGGCCCAGGGTACTGCACCCAGAGATTTTTTTTGACTGATCCACAGACAGGCCACTTTTGCTGTGGAATCTCTTTATGCTTTCAGCTTTTCAGAACCTAGTAAGTTCACAATGATTTATTAACTAAGTGAATTGTAGCACTGAGCAAGAATTCTGGATGTTAGAGGGTGTTTTGTACCGGCATTCTGCAGTTTCAGCACCAAAGAAAAAAGGGATTTAAAGCAAGATTTTGGGTTTTCATTTAGCAACACTGCTTTTTCCTTCTGTATTAAACTTCCACATGTTGTGGAGCCCAATGACATATTCCAGGAGTGAGATCTCTGTTCCTCCACTGAAAACATGTGTTGCAGATTGGGCAGTCATCTTTTTGTGCTTTGCAAAGTGCGATTTTCAAAGGTTTTGACGTGCACACAGGTTTTGCAGCCATTTTGATGTTTTCTGGCACCATCATAACACAGTGATGCTACATAGCAGAGCAGAAGTGGGTTGAAACATCCCACAGCTTCCTGGAACCTACTTGATGCTGTTGAGCTTCAAGATCATCTCAAGCACCAGGTACATTGTGGTTTTGTGCCCCTGGTGCTTCTCCGAAGCCCCCTAGTGACATTTGCGACCCCTTGCTTCTTTGGTTCTTAAACCAAATAACCTTGAACAGTTAAGACTGATTGCGTTACCAACTACCCTCCTATCAGTATCCAGAGTGAATCCCCTTCCTTTGTGAAACTGTCTGTCCTCTGTGTTCCTTTACAGTGTGGGTTGTACTTTGTAGTGTGCTAGAACTGTCTGTTGTAATAATAATAAAGTAGATATGTTTATGCAACCTTGACTGGACAGTCCCTTTTATCATTGGGTAATAATTGTATTTTCGCTGTGTTGCAACTAACCAACGATCCACGACCTTGCGGAGATAAGCCTGCTGGTCCGTCCACGTTAGCAAAATTGGACAAGGCGGTTTATAATTTACTTGTATTCCATTCTGTTCAGATCCCTTCTGGTGTACTAGAGGTGTGGGACTGATTGATGGTTTAGAACCCGATATTCCTCCCTGGACCAGAGGTGCCCCGGAAGTTGATTCAGTACAGTGGAAATGGCACACCGCCCACGTTAAGGGTCGGAGGGAAACTATGTGGGTGCTGATGGTGTCTTTAAAATAAAAGAAACTTTTCTGATGTCATTGACATTGAAAACGATCTTCGGGGACGACAGCACTGCGTGATGCTGAGCTGTGTACCAAAGGTAAGTTTCTTTTATTTTTTAAAAGACACCATTAGCACGCATGTAGGTAACTACATGGGTGCAAATGGTGATATTACCTGAGGTGGTGGGCCGACCCTGTCAGCAACGGCCCGACATCCACGTTAACATTGAAAACTGAGTTTGGGGATGGCAGCACTGCGCTGCGCTGCGCCGACCCACACAGCAAAGGTAAGTTTCCTTTTTTAAAAATACAGTTTTAGAACCTGCATAGGAAATTGCACAGATGCTAATAGGTGAGGGGGTAGGTGGAGCAGTCAACAGAAGGGTAGGAGGCATTGGCTATCCAGGCTGCTCAGGCAGCGGGCTTGTACCATACAATACAGCCGGCATTCCGAGCATCCTGATTGACCAGCACCCCCTCCCAGGGTGATTATGTACATTTTATACTGGCACACTCGTAGCTCAGACTTGTTTTTTGAGAGTATTTAAACTGGCCTAGCCTGGTTTTCTGCCCCAAACATGTACATACGCATCCTGTGTGGGTGGAACAGAGGGTTTGGTGTTTTTCTTACGGCCATCCTAATCAGATGGCTTCAAAAACGTTGTGTGCCTGCCTGATGTATGATTGGAGATTTGGCTTAGGCCAGCCCCTGGGTGAATATACACATCTGGGGAGCTTGTGCACATTAGACACAATTGTACTTGAGGTTCTAGAGGATATCCATAAATATGAGCTGTTGCTCCTGCGGACCAGGTTTGACCATATTGGATGGACCGTGGCTCTTTGTACCGATTTCTTCTTTTGACTGCTGGAATCCTGTGCTAGCCATTTCATCCTCCTCGTTCTGGTCCTCCTTACTGGTTGTTCTTGGTATCCTGTGCTGCGACCATTCATGGCTCATTGCTGTGTTCCTGCCCTGCGAAATCCTCCCGAAACAAGCATCTAGAAGTAGGTAGCCATCCCTGCCTTGAAGAGTACAAAGTCATCAGTATTCCAACTCAGCTCCATCATGGATCACCCTGTGTCCCCCCCATCTGTTGCTCCCATTGTACAATGATTATTTGTTGGCTGACTGCCCCCTGTCTATCAGACTGCCTGGACACTCTTAGTTGGGTTCCTCTGTCTTCCTGGTGCCTCTCTGTCACTGCCTCTGATTCTGAATGATGAGCCACACTCCTGGGATACATTTTTCGTCCTTTGTCTGTTTCACTCATCATTTGTGCAGTGTTCCAGTACCTGACAATTTTTTCTTTGGTCCTCTAAGGGTCCTTGGAGCTTTGTTTTACCAAAGACTGGATTTTTAGTACCTTGTTGTTATTTATTAGGGAATTAAATATAATCAGCTACATTTATCACTGTTTCGCCTTCAGCCTAGTGCAGAGAATGCATGAATTGGTTGTAATAAAATTGTCTAGTAGGGTTTTCTAATTAGATTTTGGTTGTATTTGCAAAAAACACATTTGATTGAAATGCTGTATCATTTTTTCAACGACAATGAACGTCGCTGGTTTCTAGAACCTAACTTACTTTATTACTCCCTGTTTGAGGTCTTAAGTCCGCAACGCTTGCCTTCAGTGCTAAAGTGTGGTGGATAAAAAGACAGGCCAGGTAAACGTGTCACTTGCTGTAAAGGACGGCATTTAGGAAAACCTAAAAAGAAATGAAAGTACCATTAAAACAAGTAAATGAGCAGTGTTGTTTGACGTGGCACATGCCTGCTATCAGCATATACTGTGCAATTTGTTTTGTGAAATATTCAAGAATGAAGGGAGAAAAACGATCTGGCTACTAGGTAGGATGTAGGGTGTTAAGGCAAGCCTAGATGTGAGTACACTATAATGCCCAGTTCATAGTTATTTAGTTGGGTATCAGTTCATAGTATATTTATTACTCCAGCTCCCGGTTTTCCGTTTTTCTTTACAGATTTTTACAGATGAATGCAGGCCCAAAATAATTGGTTTCGTTGTCCCCTTTTTATGTTTTAAAATTGAAATTGCGCCATATTGGGAGGCTGATGACCTTGTTGGCTCCCCGTGCTGTCACTCATAAGGACTGCATGCCAGTTCTGGGATGTATGAACGTGCTCTGGCTGTAGTAGGGAAGGAATGGAGGTGATTTGTATTTCTCCTGTTGCCTCCTCCCGCTGCAATGCTTTTCAGAGTGATTGGGAGTGATTGGGAGAGCGTGGATTTGCCGTCTGGCCACCCCCATTGGGACCAATATCACGTATATATTATGCCACAATTCTTCAACGTAGACTTTTCCAACAATAAGGTCTCCTTTCAATGGTCGAAACACGAAGTGTAACATAATACTAGCCGCTGAGTGGCTGGAGAATTGCTGCAACCATGCTATTAGACCCCAGACATTCATTCAATGTTAAAAGTAAAACAGCACGCCTTTCCATAGTCTGCTTCATTAGTTCCTCTTGGTTTACTCCACACATAGATGCATTAAGTCATTAAAGGGTGAACATCATTACACTTAAACGTTGCTCAACTGCAGAAGTACATACACAAGGAGACCTTTACACTGGCAAAACACTTAGTTGAAACGTTTTAAAGTTAATGGGGGTCATTCCGAGTTGGGCGGTAAGGGTTTACGGGTACCGGTAAGGATGCCGGTGCCGGTAAACACTTACCGCCCTATTCCGAGGTCCCTTAGCGGGTCCCAGCAGGAACGGCTGGTCTGACCAGCCGTTCTCTGCGGGTCCCGTTAAGGGACCTTGGAGCTAATAACGGGCCCGCAATTTGCAGGCCTGTTATTAGCACCTTCCCCATTCCCATTGAGCCCTATGGGGGATCGAATGGGAATGGGGAATGGTTCACTGAGTGGGGATTTACCGGGTCTTCCAAGGTCGGTATGACACGGTAAATCCCCATTCAGTCAGACCGGACCCGGGTTTGAGGCTTTGCAGCAAATGTTAAACGAGAAAGGAACAGTCCAGCTCTGCATTCAGAATAACAAAGGGAAAGAAAGGCTAGGCTCTGACGCCAGCATGAGATGGAATAAGAGGGACCAGACTCATCATGTGAGGCTGGCCTGGCCCTCACAGGGGCGCTAGAGGGGCAGCCCACATAGCAGGCTGCCCCTCTGGCCACCCCCCTGGGTCCACATACAGCCCACCTACTAGGCATCCCCTGAGTCCGACGCATCCGGCCGTAGCCCTGGGGAGTGCTTATAGGTGAGTGGGCTTGTGATCGCTCATCCTCCTTGTTTGCTGTACCCCCTACCCCCGGAGGACAGTCAAAGCAGCAACATCCCACACCTGGTCCCTCTACTCCAATAACAGGGTTTACTCAGAGGTACAAGCAAGATTTCCTCTTTCTTTGAAACCCCCATCCTTCCATTCCAAGAGACACACACGTCTTATTGCCCCACACAAAAAAGTAGCAACTTGCAGTTGGTAGAAAAGGCTGCAACTCCTTTATTTGGCAGGAATCCACTTACAGGTGATCTGTCTCTTAACGAGCTGGCGTCCTAGCTGTGGTCCACTGGCAGTAATTGTTATTTCCTCTCTCTTACCATGAGCTCATAGTCAGATGACAAATCCAGAAATGCAACATATAAAGACATGTTCTTTGCTGCTGCATCCTTTAATTTTCTTCTGTTTTCTTTTCTTCTTTTCTCTTGTTTTATACAGTGATGATATTTGTAATTTAATACGTACTGCTATTTTAATTTTAATTTTGGGAAAAGTCGAGTTCTTTGACTAAAACACAATAAATAAATAAAAAAAGCAAAGTCCCCAAGGTGTCCCCTGTCCCCCCAGATTGTATGTGTCTCCTACGCTAATAGCGCCATGGCTACCTCCAAACTCGTAATGACCCCCAATGTCTTCAAGGCTTTTTTATATATGTGTTAATGTTTGAGTCTGTTTTTATGAATGAGATAATTTTATATGGTGTAGATTGCGGTATGTGTCCTTAATTAGATAAACAATTTCTACAGAAGATTTTAAAGAAATGGGTTAGTGTATCATGACGGTCATTTATTTTGACATCACTAACTGCACTGAGCACCCGCAGCAATGATGTGTATGTCTCTGTGGGTAATTAATCTAAAGGGAAAAGTTTATAGTCCCAGTGAGATAATCCAGTGTGTTAAGCACATGGTGCAGAGATCCCGGGTAACCTGCAGGTCACAGTCTCAATGCTCAGTGAGATTTTCATGGTTGTATGACCCACTGTGCTGCCATGTATGTATAATAATATTCTTGTTATAAGTGTTCCATCAACTAAGTCACAAAGCGCTATAGTGACAATTACCTTTTTGCGGTTGTTCCGGGAACCTTACGTTCATGTCTATGCACGAAGTTGTTAGTGAGTAAACCTTCCCTGGCTCACAGATGTGATGAAAGGGAAATAGAGCAAGGAATATATTACTTGGTGAGAGAACTAGCCAGGAGCAACTCACCTCTTTGCCATACTCAAGTCAACAATATAATGATGCAGTAAATGCTTGTAGGGGAAATACTAGATTTCAGGCTCCAGAAAAGGAACCACAACACCCATTGCACCCCCCAGCTCTATGGAGTGCAGTACCAATTTTTTTTTTTTAATTTACATAAAATATTTGTTTAATATACAACAATAAAATACATTCATAGACAAACAAGTTCACCCATGCCACCCACCCTAACCCTTCTTCTCAACCATACCCTCATCTCACATCACAAGACTTATCAAGTTAATACAATTCTAAAATTCTTATCCAAATGTCATCAAGCAGTTTACACTTCTTTTGACTTCTGAGAATAACCCTCTCCATGAGCGAAGCTTGCACATCTCATCCAATCAACCATCCACCACTGGACGGATGACTGTTTTCCAGTTTTGTAAATTAGTTTCTTAGCCATCAAGGCCCCTCTGAATGATTGCTTCTTCTGTGAACTATATTGGTCCTCTAAAAGTGTTTCATCACCCAATAAAAAAAATTTCAAAGTCATAATCCAGCGACACCCTTATAACTTGGTTGAAGAACCTAATCAACTCACCCCAGAAGAATCTCACTTTGCTACATTCCCAGAACACATGTTCCAAGGCCCCAGTCCTATGTGTGCAGCCCCAGCATGATGAGTCCGAGTCTGTGAGACCACAATCATGTAAGCGTTCTGAGGTCCAATAAACCCTATGTAGAATTTGAATCTGTCTCAATCTCTCACACAAACTCAAAGAGGACATGTGATGTTCGTGCAAATGTTCGCCCAACGTGCTCCAGACATATCCGCTACTTATCATTATAATTGGTTATTAATACTGCGCTTAATACCAAAGAGGTTTCTACCAGGGATTCTAATCTGTGTAGCTCTGCGCCGTTTTGCTTCCCAGATGAGTGCGTTGCCACTGAGCTATACTACTTGTGTCTAACCTCAGTTATCATGCACTCAACAATGTTGAGTTACACTGTTTGGGGACAAAATGAGTTTGTATATTGACCTCAGTGTCCATGAACTCAACAATGTTGAGTTACACTTTTTGGGGGACACAATTAGTTCATATATTTTTGAGACCTGGTGATCTTCGTCATTTGTTTTAAGGACAATAATGTCATCTAAGTTACCATTCACCAACTCCCCCAATAAGGAGATTGTTCTTTTCAGAACACAGTACTCGTTATATGTACAGTTAGGCAACTCCTTCCCTTGCTTAAGTTTAAATGTGAGCCAACTCCCATTACACATGAAGTCCCCGATCCAACTGACATCCACTAAAGACCACTCTGGCCAAAACAACATCTTATTCTCCTCCTTAATGGCTGGGTTAAACCAGAGGAAGGAGTCTAACCGGCAGTAGGGGTCATCACCTAACGAATTTGAGAGCTTCCCCAAGGCCTATCTCAAGTATTGTGTCAATAGTGAGGAAGACCGGGAATATTTTGCTGACAAGATAGCCCTCAATGTCAGTGGGTCAATCTTACTAGTTTCTTTACACTCCCATTCACCAGGTTCCTCTCTTAGAAAGAGTTCAATATGTCTGCAAGCGAATGGTAAGCTGAAAAGTCAGGCAGTATCAGCCCCTCCTGGTCCGCTGGTAGTTCTAACTTCCAAAGCTTGATGCAAGAAGCTTTATTGTCCCATAAAAAGCACTGTAACAGCTTATCTATAGTGGTCCAATCCTTCTTTGCAGCAAACAAAGGAATCATGCTAAGAACATAGTTAATTCTGGGTGTGCTGTTCATCTTCAATGCATTAAACTTCCCCCACAATGTCAAGTTGAGCAGTTTCCATCTCTCCAGGTCTGATATCAAGTTCCTTATCACCATCTTCATGTTTTCCATCAGAATCTTCTCCACAGCGCAAGTCAGCCATATTCCCACATTTTTGATACCGTGCTGCACCAATGGAAACCCAAGGCGACTAGATCTGCCTACATACAAAGCTTTGACACCACATAGCCTCAGATCTGGTCCAATTATTCCTATAGCCCAACAAGTGCGTAAAGCTTCCAATCTGGCTCATCAGAGCTGTCAAAGAGCTGTCCGGAACTTTCAGGACTAGCAGCGTGTCATCAGCATGCAGTCACAGTTTCTGGCAGACACTTTCATAGTTGACTCCAATAATTCTCTCAATTCTGATGGTTGGAGCGTGTTTGCGTGCTTTGAGTGCACAAGGCTGGTTCCCCTCTTGGGGTACCTACTCCAATGGGCTGCTGCGGACTGCTGTCCCTGGGATAGGTAGGCAGTGAGATGAAGAGCTGTAGCCTCTGGGCCAGTCTTCCTGCAATCAGGTATATGGTGGCTTCCGGCTGCATGAATGCATGGTCCACACAGTGGAAACGGAAGAGCTCTTAGCCCGATCCCTGATGGCCTTGTGGCCCTGGTGTGTGCTGGTGCCACAGATAAAAAGTGGACATGTGCATGGCCAAATTGACTTGCTGTCTCTTATTGGCTCCTACTGGCTCTGCCCGTAAGATAGCTCAGCGGTTTGAGCACTTGCTGCTGCGATCTGTGCGTGATCTGCAGGTTGCAGGTTGGAATCCTGGCAAGGCCAACTCAGCCTTTCATTCTTTTGAGATTGATAAATGAGTACCAACTTTGATTGGATGATATTGTATGTAAATATGTTCTATGTGAAGCACTTTAGCGAAAGTGCTATATAGATAACACATAATTCTCATTGTCTGGTGTCCTCTATAGAAAGGTCTCTTGTGGTAACAACCACTCTATTCAGACACTGCTGGTGGGTTCAGAGATGGTGACTGGCTGCCTCAAGCAGAAGGGCAAATTAAACCATCATGGCACTAGTTAATGAAAATGCCATCAAGTTAACGTAGGATGAAGACCATTCATAGCTTTTTAGGTAAAAGGTATATTTTGTGCTGCTTCCTAAAGAACGGGTGGTTATCTTCTTTCCTGACAGATACCAGTAATGAATTCCATAGACTCAGTGCCCGGGCAGAGCGAGAGCTGCCCTCCTCCACCCTCATTTTACCAGTCAAAACGTCATCAGGACTAGGAAGTTAGCTTTTATTGAACAGAAGGAACTGTGTGGAATGCATTTTTTTTATATTTTGTAAGGAAGTCAGGGCCTTTGTGATGCACTAAATCAAGAGCCTTGAATTTTACTCTTTCTTCAGTAAGTAATCAGTTAATTTGTTGAGAAGCTGCCAAAGTGTGGGCTTTCAGTAGAAGTTGCAATACAATTCTGGCTGGTGAATTCTGAGTCATCCGAAGACTAGAATTACAGTAATTACAGTAATTACGTCGAACTGTTACAAATGCATTTGTTAATTGAATTGATGACTGACTGGGAATAAATGTAAGCATTTCCTGAGTTGGCCAATTTGTCAAAAACAGGTGCCAGCATCCTGGTTCGCCACATGGGCAAGGACATTTCACTATCAATGGTAATGGGCAGATTAGGAGCTTTTTCTGGGGGAGGGAAGTGGCTGTGTTGATTTCAGGGAGACAATTGAGAAACATGTTAATGGAATTCAGTTTTGCTAGTATTATATTTGAGGTGGATATGATTGTGGTAATGCGCAGTCCCTAACAATGGGGCAGCCGGAGCAGGGGTGGGTGTTTTCCCTTTCTGGAATATCTTCCTATGGACTATTCTGGTCGCGTCCCACTATGAGAGCGATCATCACCTCAGTGCCCAGTGCTTTATTATTTCCTTTCACTTTAAGCAGACTTTGGTCAAGTGAAAACCCCTTTGCCTATTTGTCATGGGCGCAGAGTGTTCTATACGAACTGGCCTTCTCATGTGTTCCAGAACTGTTGACAATGAGCCTGTTCTACCTGCCATCCCTGGTCACTAGCACAGGACCGTTGGACTCAGGCCGGTGGATTGTGCAGGTGCAAGACGAACTGAACAATAGATCGTTTAGTAAGACCAGAAGCAGTCATTGGGGTGGATGCCCTGTGCTCTTCGCCTGAGGGAGACCGGAAGTCCTCTGAGGTGTCCATGTTAAGATAGAAGTGTTACTGCATACATCATTTTCGCTACTAGTAATGAAGTAGGACTAGCCTTTTATTTTAATGAATGCTCCCTATGCGTAAAATGGGAGGTGGGAATAGCATCCCAGAAGGCCTGATACAAACCTTCACAAACATGCAATGGACAGGTGGCCAATCGCCTGTATAAAGTGCAGGTCTATAGGGCAGGTTGGATTAGTCAGGACGGAACAGACATTAATGGGTCGGATGCTGTCTATTTGTCTTGCAAGCAAACTAATAAATTGCCTTTTGTTTTTGCCATCGCCAAAAATGAGTTGAACGTCTGATTACTCAGACAGTTGGTGTTGCAACTCAGACCGGTCACTCAACAAAGACATTCCATTCATAAAGGATGTTTGCTTTTGCATTCAAAATCTTTATTTGTATATACATGAGTTCTGTTTCAATAAGACGAGATCGTCTGCGAATTTAGTGGATAGCCATTTTACATTAATCCTTGAATAATTGCAGCTTTTCATTGCTCAATGTTTTGTTGAAAGGTCATTTAAAGCTTCCAAGTCTCCTTGCTCTATACCAGAAATCAATTGAGAGTTTCCTTTCACTCTCACACACTGAATTGCTAGGTGACGGACCTGCTGACCTCTCTAATCAGTGGCACACACTTTTTGGGGTTTTCTGGTCCTGCCTTGGCTATCCCAGAAATAATCCCTACGTCATGTGGTGTATGTCATGGCTCCCCATCATTATTAGCTTTCAGAGGGTCACCAATAATTGGTTTGCAAACATCACAAACCAGCATGTTCAAGGATCACATAGATCACCATAAGCTCTTGATTCTGGAACCCACCGCCCCATACTTATATCTGTTTCCTATATGGCTCACTGGGACCCCTAACCTGTTCTGGTGCTATGCGATAGAGGAGAAACTCTGTCCCTTCAGCCTAAGTGCTCCTATCCTTGCATTCCCATAGAGTAGGATGACCACTATACAGCTGTTACCAATTCCCCAGCCATAGGGAAAGGGATGTGAACTTAGGGGTTTGCCACAGAAGCCTCCGAGATCCTTCTGACATCCCTGCTGCTCCACTTATCTTTCAGAGCTTCGTAAGCAATGGAAGGGACTTAACAGCCTATCACCGACCTCACTTGAACTCTCACTCTCCTCGTCAATCATGAGGAACCCTCCTCCTCCTGGGATTACAACTGCAACTCCTTTTTCTCTTGTCCCAGCTGCTTCTCTTCCCATGCAAAAGTGGTATTCCCCTCTTTAATCCCATCTATTATAAACAGAGCCAGAAAACTAGAGATCCACATAAGAGAGAACCAAAAGCACCAATAGAGCCAATGCCATACCAGAGAACCACACCCAAGGGACAGCACACAACATAAACCAACACTACAGTACTCCCAGTTGGCTACAGATAGACAGAACAAGAATGAGAAACCAACACAATACAAATGTGGGTCAATGATGACAAGGAAAATGGTCAGAGGAAACAGGAAATGTCTTTTTTTATTAGGGGAAAATAATAAAACACTGAAAAAACATTAAGTTAAAAAAGGTGAACCAAAACAAATAGAGGAGTCAAATCTCTCCACACAACACCTTGCTACACAAAAACAAACATAAAAGTTCCAAATCTGTTACAAATGCTGCTAACACCTTCCAGTTCTTACCCTGCCTTGTATCACACCTCCTCTCACAGCCCACCAAAGCCCAAAGTCGTGAGCTGCGCTTTTAGTGGGCCATAAACTTCCTTTGAGCGATTCAAGGGCTCTGATTGGCTAAATAAGCTTGACAAATCAGCCATAGATTTAAGCTAAGATCTGAGGCTCCTGTTTGGAGCCCAAATCTATGTGAGAGACCAAGTCCCACTGCACGTTTTTCCTGGGATTCAACCTTGGTAAACCCATCATACATTTGTCAGATTGGACCATTGACACAGAAGGCCTCCTCTGTCTAGGGCCCAAGACTATGGAAACTCACCCTGTCAACATCAGACTTGGCCCCTCACTTCTACAGTTCATGAAGACACTCAAGACCCACCTCTTCAAGGAATGTCTCTTCACTAACACCCACTCCTCCTCCTACCCAAGACTGGGTCATCTGATCTCCACTGTTTCCTCCCCTGGTTGGTTTGCTTGTAGATCTCTTTTTGACAAATTACTCACCCTTTTCTTCCCCTGTTGTTAGCTCCCCACTCCGTTTCTCTGCTCCCCTCACCATATACATACCCCTATTGTTGTAAAGTGCTCTGTTGCTTCTCGTAGCTAGATCTGTGCTCAATAATACCCCAATAATCATAATAAAAAAAGATGTGAGGTCTCAGTGAGCCCCTTATTAGGAAGTTCCTCCAGCATAATAGTGGGCAGGAGAGGGAGATGAAAGGGGGAGGTTGTAAAGACCTCTTATTTAGTGGGTACATTGAAAGATTGGGCAGCCCAGGAGAAGGTAGAATAGTGGAATCTGCTGAGTACAAGAGTAGATATTAAAGTTGTAGTAAAGTGGTACGGGAGGTGCAGTGTATCTTTATAACGTTCATGAAGCTGAGTCTTGCACCAGCGATGGTGGAGGTTCTGTATTGGTAGACCTCGAGTTTAATGTCAAAAGAGAACCTTAAGGGGCAGAGTAGTAGGGGCTGGTGAGAAGCAATTAGGTCCAAAGGTTATATTAGAGGACAGGACCTGTGGAGCATTAGTAGCAGGAAGTCAAATGACTTTGGTCTTGAAGGAAATGAACATCAGAATTCCAAGTACAATCCAGTGTGAGATTTTGGAGCAACAAACAGCTGGGTATCATCAGTGAAGAGGTGGTATGAGAACAAAAGTGATGCAATGAGGCATGGAAGATGAAGAGCCATGGTGCAAGCACAGAGCCAGATGGGATTCCCACCATGGGCTGATGATTTTTCAAGAGACAGAGAAGGATCTGTTTGATAGATTGGAGGTGGTCCAGGTAAGGAAGGAAAGAGCCATGGATGCTACGGATGGAGAAGATATGGAGGAGCGAATGGCAGTGGATATTATTGATGGTTGCAAAGTAGAGTGATTTACAAGCATAAGAATTGAGGAGAGTTTCGAGTGCACTTAGAAAGTTGAAGATGTGTCTCAGAGCTGCCGCTGTGAAGTGTTGGCTGCAGAGTCCACAAGTAAGGAAGTTGATGAGTTCATGTACTTCCAGGTACTTTGTGATCCTGTTGACCATCACACATAGTGAGCAGGGTTATCAGGGTAGCTTGGGAATTTGTTAAGATGACTAATAGGGTACATATTTTGAAGCAGGCAGCGAAAGTTTGGGTAGCAATAGAATTGTTAAAGATGATAATAATAATTGGTTATTTATAACACGTTTAATACCCAGGGGTTTCTAAGCACAGACCCGGGGATAGGTCCTTGCTTCCAAGACAAGCGCATTGCCCCTGAGCAATCCTCCCGAGATGGAAAGTCATTAAGGGGCACTTGTTTGTAAATTGTTTTTGGTGCACAAGGATTCACTTTAATGCATGATGGGCTGGCAGCTCAGACGATGGGTGTCATTTCAGTAGGATATGAAATGTGGTGGGCAGAGGAGGAAGAAAAAGGTGAGAGAAGGGTGTTGGTGATCTCAGAGACAGACAAGGAGAAGTAGAGGCTGAAGTCGGTACTAAGAGAGAGGGGGATGATGGAGATGATTGGACGGTGGGTAACACAAACATGAAATAGCTTTTTATAGCACGCTTCATGTCTGACTCCAGCCTCTAAGCTCAGGACCTGGTATCGAAACCCATGCTGCTCGGCATGTTTTGCTTCCCTCGGAGCAACTCTCCCAGTTAACTATAATAGGAGTGGAGAGTTTGCAGGGTAAGGTTGGATAGGTATTAGCAGCATATAAGGCAAGAGTGGGAGGTGAAAAGGAGTTATAAGGGAGTCCATGTAGAACGGTTACCCATATAGACAGAGATTTATGGTTGCTTTGAGATCGCAAAGACTTTGAATAATGCAAGGTTGGGGGTAAGGGTGAAAAAAGTGATAGTCTGGCTAAATATGATTTTTCAAACAGTATATGTGATAATGGTCCACCTATCTGATTCATAGGCCAATGGAATATATTGCGCAGAAAATCTGGACTTTGCGTGCCATTCTGCGTGCAAAACCCTGTTTGTTGATTCATGGTATCGGCTGCGCAGGACTTTTCTAGGACTTGCAGGGATTTCGGGCAGGTCTGGTATGCCTCTGCGAGTGGTCAAGCGCCTTGCGCGAGTCTCCTCACAGAGTGTGGGTTGGGCCTACGCAGAGACCTAAATAGGGGGCATAACATGCAAAATGATGAAGAACAAGGGAACAGGTGGGCGTGTCAAGGGACGACCCCCTGTGAGGAGATCACACACTCCCAACTGCGCACAACCAAGTTTATCCATGGAACTGACCCTGCAACCTCACATCCTGGGATTCAGCACGCAAAGCCCTGGACCAATCCGCCATGTGGAAGCAGGCGTAAGGGCCGAATTGCATAGGAATCACTGTGCAAAGGTATGGTCTGATCAGGAATATTGGGGTGCGTACACACAGTTGGGGTGCCGATTGCAGGTAGGTGTGCACTTATGCAGAGTAGCCAGGTGCAGGCGTAGTTAATGGAGGTTTGCATGCAGTTCGACCGTGAAATTACTTGAGTTATGGAACAAGGTACACATATTGTCGGGCCGCTGTGAACTGTTATGGCGGACCCTATGCAGTGTTGCCAGGGTGCTGGCTTGGTTGTGGGGACCCCATGCAGGATTACTGTGTGCAAGAGTTTGCGCCTGAGGACCGCGCACAGGTAGTTATTAGGGTCTGTACCTGCTTTGCGTGGGGCGTGTTGGGGGAATTCCGGCTGCAACTTGCGCATACAGTTACTTTGCGTGACAGATTCCATGAATGCGCAGAGCATGCACAAAAACTTCTGTGTGCAGGCACACGCAAAGCACTTCTCGCTGTGCAAACTTTGTGCAATGTATTCGCACTTTTCCATGAATTGGGCCCAAAGTGGTACACTGCCCTATCTGTCTTCAGACATGAGTGAAGTCAGGTGGGGTTTATCACTGTAACCACAAAGCACATAACCAAAAGCACCAATAGAGCCAATGCAACAGACAGAGAACCACACCCAAGGGACAGCACACAACACAAAATAACACTATAATACTCCGAGTTGGCTACAGATAGACAGAACGAGAATGATAAACCAACACAATAAAAATGTGGGGCGATGATGATAACAACAAACATACATGGGGAAACTGGGAAGGGGTAACACACTTTTTTGTATTTTGTTGGGAAAAGCAATGGGTAAACTAAAGTTTTTTGGGCTTTTTATATTCCATCTGGCGAAACAAAAAGGAAAATTGGTTAAGAGGAAATGCGGGGGTTTGTCGGGGGCATTCCGGCAGCGACTTGCGCACAGAGTTACTTTGCATGACCGATTCCACGAATGCACAGAGCATGCACAAAAACCTCTGTGTGCAGGGACGCGCAAAGCACTTCTCGATGTGCAAACTTTGTGTAATCCATGCACACTTTACCATGAATCAGGCCCATAGTGGCCTACTGCCCTATCTGTCATCAGACATGAGTGAAGTCAGGTGGGGTTTATCACTATTTTCAAATCGTGAAGAGGCCAGACATGTTGTATTGCTTCTCCATGAAAGAGTTCTGCAGCGTTGTTGTACTGCTTCTCCATGGCAGAGTTCTGCAGAGACTTTACTTTTTTCCTATAGACCCATCATCTCACTGTATAACAGCCACGTTCTTCACCCAATACATAATAAATAAATAAATAAATAAATAAACATATTCATGACTTGTGTGATCCCCCTATGGGGTCTGCGTATATATTCTATTTTTTGTACAGTACATTAATGCAGTAATGGAATTGTTAACCATCCTAATGTGTTTTGCGCCCAAGGTACATATACTAATGGGTGCTGTATGGGCAACAACCACAATAGCCACGTTGTAGATGATTTCAGCAAAAGGAAGGCAATGTGTCGCCTGACATGCCACTTCTGGCCTCCCAAACATAAATGAGTATTTTCTGAATGAAGGATACAGACTATACCTCTTCGACTATCTTTTCCACGGTACACTCAAGCAGTTCATCTCTAGTGAACTAACTCACTGTAGCAGGTTCTGGATCCTGCCTGTTTCCTGAAGATGTAAAAACATGATGTGCTTGTTCCGCACACATGCTCATGAGATGGATTCTGGCCTGAATTGTCCCATGTCTAGACTACTTAAACCCTCGTCTTTGGGTCAACTTCTGTCTTCACTACACCAGTAAGTCAGGGTTACCCCCAGAATGCAGTGCTTGTTCCAACGTTATGTTGCCGTTTCTCTAGTGCCTGCTGGTATTTATATTGTGCTTTGTTGAGTTGGCGAAACCTTGAGCAATAATCAACAATCATTTCATGTATATTCTTTGATATGATAGGTTATTTATAACATGCTAAATACCCAGAGGTTTCTAATGGAGGACACGGGGATCGAACCTGTGGTGCTCCTTGTCGTCTTGCTTCCAAGGTGAGCACGTTGCAGCTGGGCTAGGCTCCCGAGATTTTCTTGTACAAACGGCTCATGACACTTTCAGGATTTTCAAATTACATATTCATTTAAATACTCGTTTAGAGAGATATGTTTATTGACATCCAATCTTTCCTGCACTCTTCTCCATCAACCGTTTCAGGTCTCTTACCCCCTCCAACTCTAATCTCTCAACATATATTCGGCTTCCTTCCCCCTTCTCTAACATCCTCCAGCTCTCGAATACACTCCTCTCCCGCTCTCACCCACTCTGCACTCCAGCTCTCCCATCTCTTCCAACTCTCTTCCCTCTGCTTCCTAAGATTCTCCAAAGTCTGTGTGGATCCAAAATTGTGACACTGGGTGCCAAATTTATTAAAAAGCGCATTGTGCATATATTTTTGTTCTCCAAATTTGCATCAAACCATTTATATTAAATGTGTAATCTGACCGGAAATAACACCGCAAAGCCTAATAATAAATCGTTAAATATTTCTAAATTAGTCTTCAGTTTCCATAAAAATCCCGGGCCTTCCTCAGAAACTTTACAAGCTCCAGAACCAGCATCAATGGACCATTGTTGGTGTTGAATACCCTAAAGCCTCCTTGCATTTTAACATCATGTTTTATTGACGTCACTGTAAATGACTACGGGCAAACATGCAATAGCCGTCGATCCAAGGTAGCTAGTTTAATGGTGTTGGCAAGCACAGCATTTTGGGAAATGTGCAGCTAACAGAGACGGACAATAAGCATCAACTATGTGAGAATAGGGGAAGTTAGTGAGTGCTGGGAGTGGGCCTGATTTTGCCAGATTCCAAATCCTCAAGAAAACAAAAATCAGGCAGGATTTCACGTCCAAACCGGTCTTGGTTGTCGGCACTTTCTCACCCAGAACTATGGCAAGGAAACGCTACATTTTAACAAAGCTCTGCTTGTAGCCAGAGCCCGGAGTAGCAACCCTTGGAGACTGCTGCTGATCATGGAGTGCATCTCCTGCAAAACAGAGGATGCACTGAGGCACTCAGACTGAGAGTAGGTGTCCTTTCTCAAAGGTTCTTTTTCTGTCCCCAAGTGTTTTGCAGCATATGAATACGAGATAATCAATACTTCTCCAATTTGTGTTGTTCCTGGCCTGCGGGCACGCTGAATGCACAAGATCCACAGGGCTGTGTCCCTCTTATTTAAATAGGGCTGCCTGTGTGATCATGCCACCTTTTTAAAAGAAGGACTTTGCAAGTAATTACAATCAGGTATCTGTTATTGCAGCTACATGTTGTTACGCTTACATCATCACCATCATCATCACCACCATCCTCATCCCCATCATCACCATCATCACGCTTATCATTATTATCATAAAGTGCATCTCCCGCAAAAGAGAGGCTATATTGAAGCACTCAAAGTAAGAGTCACTGTCAGCTGTCAAGGATTTATTTCTGCCACCAAGGTCCTGATTCACAAAAACCCTTTCCAATGGGAAAACCTCAGTGAAAAAGGTTTTGTAAATCAGGCCCCAAGAGTTTTGTAGCACGTGAAAACTCCTCATGATTATCATGCATGTATAAAGTACAACAAAACCACAAGGACACTTAGGTTCTTAGACCATCAACTCAGGAGGGTGAGAGTCAAAGCAATGCTATTGATTTCTTGAACTGGAGGAGGTTGGCCATGCTTCAGCTGGACCATTTGGTACTGGCATGATACATGGAGGCTGGGCTGCCTGCTTGAGCCCTTTAATGTCTAGGAATTTTTAGCAGATATTTTGTGACTTGATCAAAGAGCCATGCCCTAAATCTGTCCTTGGGGTCTGGTTGTGTTTTGAAACAAAGGGACTTACCAGCCAACGTCAGACCTATAAACCTAAGTCGTGCTTCTGTAGCCAGCCAATGTAACCGTGTGGGAGAGGTGCAGCCTTCTTGGTAAACTGGTGAGTGACTGACTGCTCGTGCTGTCGAAAGAGAAAGTATATTGTGCCTCCTATTTTAATAAATATATTAATATTGGCCTACGCCAAGCTGCTCGAAAGTCGCTTGCGAAAGAAATCCATGTGACAAGGTCCTGACCTTAAATCCATGTAGGCCGCCATTTTAGGTCAAACCGCCATTTTAGGATTCGTTGTGTAAAAGTCACCCTGTGAGTTAAAATGGTGGAGATGTCATTCCAGAATACAACATGGCCCTCTTGACCTCTGTACATAGCTAATGTGTAACTTGCCTGCAGGCCACCTGTTGAGGTTGTGAACTGAGACCTTGTCCTTTGTTGACCTATGTGTAGAAGGATTACACGTGCAATGAAACTAATCCACAAGCATATGTTGAGACAATGTATTCAAATACTGAACAAAGAACATCTGTTTAACTACATTGTATTAATGTTTAAGAAGGCCTGCATGGAAAATCTTAGAATACGCAGTTATTGCATAGGCGTGTTGATACAGTTATTAAAGGCAAACCAGTTATATGCGGTTGTTTGAGACTTGACACAAACCCTAGATCGGTGATGTTTTAAATGGAATATTAAGCCGAAGTGGGGCTGGACATCGCGCCCACCAAGTGTATAAAAAGCAAATGCATTCTAATGTACAAGGTCTCTCACTGAACACACTGAACCATGCTGGAGTTTGTTGTGTTGTACTGAGGGCCGATAGCTATCTGGTTTTGCTCTGTTTTTGTAACTGTATTCAGTATAAAATAAAGTACTTTGCATGTTCCTTTGTAACCCGTGTGTGGTGTATTTCCTTTTGGGGTATTCAGCCTCAATATTTCACAGTTGGCGCCCAAATAGGGACCCTCAAGATTGATGCCAGATTGTTGAAGGTTGACACACGCTATCGGACCAGGATCGGACAGTGTGACATAAGGGGCCCCCTGAATGAGACGCGACACCTCAGCAGTGCTGCACGAACCGATACTTGGACGATAAGCGTGTGGTCCAAGACGTCATCTTCACGATGGTCCACTTATCGAGGCGGGCAGATTTGCCAAAATCACCATACACGAGGTAAGATTAGTTAGCTAAGATTCTTCGAAATCCGATCAGACCTCCTTAGGTTTGGTCAGGTGAGTCGTGACCCGATTCTTAATTTAACCCTGACAATTTGAATTTTGGCGCATTGTATCTGCAGACACAATTATTGACCAGGTAACACCAAGAATTTGAGATATGCCTGGGAAATTGTCTACCTGCTTTAGGGCATTATTCCGCAGTGATAGACAATCTTTGGAATTTAGCCGTCCCGCACCACAGGAGGGGTCGCCGGCATGTACTATGTACTGTAAGCATGGCATTGGAAGTATAGTATTTAATGACATTTGGCACAGACAAACCAGACATGCCTCCGAACTTCAGTGGCCAATCAATGGTAGTTTTGAAATCCCTCGTATTGAGCATTTAGAGTCAATTCTATTAAAGAAAAAGGCTAGACCTGCAGCATTTGATGTTTTGCAAAATTGGAAAAAAGAAGCGTTGCAACAACTTAAAAGTAGAGAGAAACATGCACGCCATCATAAAACGAACGCTGAAAAAGCGTTGTTATATGATCATGACAAACAGTCTGAGGCGACTAAAAATATGGAAAGGGCTTTTTCACTCGGTATTCAGAAAATCTATCCTTCTAAAGATCTTCATGTTTCTGATGATTTTATTGACAAAATATTAAATGAATGAAGGCCTGGTGCCTCTGCGCCACCTCCGTATCTTCCTCTTCCTGCTGCATTGCCTCTTCCTCCTGTTATTCCTGCTCCGCCTGTTGTTGTTCCCGTTGTTCTTGCTCAGCCTAATGTTCCCCTTCCTCCAGCTCCCCCACCTCTTTTTATCGCACCGGTTATAGTACCTCCATCAAATATGCCTGCTCCCTCTCTTCCAAGTGTTTGCGCGCTGTTGCTGCAGCTGCTGCGTCTGTAAAACAGAGTGAGGGAATGGTCCTAGGCCTTGATCTAACCCTGATGGTGCCTCATTCTGTAGATGTTCTACTGAACCAAACTCAAACGCAACACCTCACTTCTGCACGGTTGACAAGATATGAATTGATCTTGTTTGATCCTCACATTCAAATTAGGAGTATTTGTGTCCTTAATCCGGCTCAACTCCTACCTTTCCCGCAAGATACTACTTACGGCGATGAAGTGCCACATGATTGTTTATAAATGACTGACAAGAGTCAAAGGGTAGAATTGATTTGAAAGATACTCCCTTGGATAATCCGCAAGGAGAGCTGTTTTGTGACGGCTCCTGATTCAAACTTCCGGATGGTACATCCACAGCTGTTTATGTGATCACTACATTGAGCACGGTTGTGGAAACTAAGAGAATCACGCATAATTCTGCTCAGGCCACAGAGATTATAGCATTGACCCGAGCTTGTGAACTTTCCGAAGGGCTTGCAGTAAATATATATACTGATGGTCAGTATGCCTTTGGGGTGGTCCACAACTTTGGGAGACTTCGGTCAGAGAGAGGGTTCCTAACTTTGCATGGCACCAAAATTCAACATGGCTCCCTAATAGTGCAACTACTCTCAGCGCTTGCGCTCCCTACTCAGTTAGCAGTTATGAAATGTGCAGCACATCGAAAGATTACAGATGAAATAGGGAAAGGGAATGCTTTCGCTGATCATATAGCTAGGCAAACTGCTACCGATCTCCTTACGGAGATGTATGTTTCAAGGGAATCTGTAGATGCTTATACAATAGATGAGGGTGTTGGGTCTGTACGGGATATCCAAGCTGATGCCACGTTAGAAGAATCTAAAAGGTTGGCTGAAGGCTTGGGGAAACTTGATGACGACGGGTGTTGGGTGGACATAGTAGAAGGGAAATGGCTACTCCCTGACGCGCATGTCATGATGATGGTCATCATGGCCCATGGTCCTACGCATGTATGTGTTCAGCAAATGACAAAAATGTTATAGAACGTTTGGGTAAATGACAACATTTCAAAACTTTCCCAGCGCTACGTCCGGGAGTACATGATTTGCCTGCAACACAAAGTGGGAAAGGGGACAGTAACTCCAAGGGGCAGTTTTGGGCCACCCTCTGTCCCCTTTGAAGTGATCCACTTTGATTTCATTGAAATGGAACGATGCGATAATAAGAAATATGTACTGGTGGTTATCTGTGCTTTTAGTAAATGGGTTGAGGCTTTCCTTGTTAAAGATGCTACAGCTATGACTACTGCAAAAATCATGTTAAAAGAATACTTCCACGGTTCGGTTTGCCAAGAGTTATCTTGTCGGACAATGGTCCACATTTTGTTGCCGCTGTAATTCTACAGATTTGTACAGCATTAAGAATTGACAAACAGTTCCATTCGGTCAGACATGCTCAAAGCGCCGGACTAGTGGAAAGACACAACAGTATCATCAAGAACAAACTCGCTAAGACGTGTGCTGGCACCAAACTAAAATTGCCGGACGCCTTACCGATCGTATTATCTATGCGCACAACCCCTCAAACTGAGACTGGGCTCTCTCCATTTGAGATGGTAATGGGGAGACCTGGCAATATTTGGAACCTTCCTAAATGTAACTCGTTAAGAAATGTCGAAAATGTACTACTTTCAGATTATTGTAGCCAATTGACTAAAAACCTGTATTTGATTTATCACCAGGTACGAGAAGCTTTACCTGTGCAATACGAGGGCCCGGGCCACAGCATACGGCCTGGGAGTTGGGTGCTCGTCAAATCGTTTGAGCGCACCTCCTGCCTCGCGCCTCACTGGCGTGGCCCATTCCAGGTCCTGTTGGTCACCCAGACAGCAGTGCGGGTCGCTGGCCGAAAGAATTGGATCCACGCGTCCGACACCAAGAAACTTCCTCACCCTGTATATTGTGTCTCCCATTTTAATAAATATATTAATATTGGCCTACGTCAAGCTTCTCGAAAGTCGCTTGCGAAAGAAATCCGTGTGGCAAGTTCCTGACCTTAAATCCATGTAAGCTGCCGTTTTAGGTCAAATCGCCATTTTAGGATTCGTTGTGTAAAAGTCACCCTGTGAGTTAAAATGGTGGACGATGTCATTCCAGAATACAACATGGCCGGCCGTCTTGACCTCTGTACATAGCTAATGTGTAACTTGCCTGCAGGCCACTTGTTGAGGTCGTGAACTGAGACCTTGTCTTTTGTTGACCTATGTGTAGAAGGATTACCCATGCAATGAAACTAATCCACGAGCATATGTTGAGACAATGTATTCAAATACTGAATGAAGAACATCTGTTTAACTACATTGTATTAATGTTTAAGAATGCCTGCATGGAAAATCTTAGAATACACAGTTATTGCATAGGCTTGTTGATACATGTATTAAAGTCAAACCAGTTATATGCGGTTGTTTTAGACTTGGCACGAACCCTAGATCGGTGATGTATTAACTGGAATATTTACCCGAAGTGGGGCTGGACATCGCGCCCACCAATTGTATAAAAAGCAAATGCATTCTAATGTACAATGTCTCTCACTGAACACCCTGAACCACGCTGGAGTTCGTTGTGTTGTACTGAGGGCCGATAGCTATCTGATTTTTCTCTGTTTTTGTAACTGTATTCAGTATAAAATAAAGTACTTTGTATGTTCCTTTGTAACCCGTGTGCGGCGTATTTCCTTTTGGGGTACTCAGCCTCAATATTTTTGATTCTGATTTCACAGTGCTACAGTCTTCTGTAGGAGCTGGAGTTTCTGTATGTGTTGCTTTGTGGGTCAAACTAAGTTGCAACAGTGAATGTTTGATTACAACAACAGCTTTTGCAAATATTGCCTATTTTGTTCTGATGAAAAGGACAAACCCACTGCATGAGCATAACAACCTAGGTGCCACAGCCGCGTTGATTTGTCCCTTTAGGGAGAAAGAGAAGGCACAAATGACGCCTAGTCCTCACCATTTCCTGGAGGTTGTGGTGAGTGGTTACAGTTGGGCCACACATAGTTGCATTCACATTTACCCACTTACTTTCCAAGCATGTCTTGAGTCTTGGCAAAGGTAGACATGATTATCAATCAGCGCTTCTCAGGATGATGGCTGCGTCTAAAGATGACCTGAGTGTCAAGATTTGAATCATGAAAAAATACCTGAGTGAAAGGCGGTATTCTGAAAAGGCTACACATACATTATAAACAATAATATTGATTATTAGTACCCAGCGAGAGTCAAGCAGAATGCAACACACATTCTGATTGGCTCTCGCCAGGTCCTTACCCAGCCGAGAATCCTTTGATTCTCGGCCGGGATTCCAGCCACCTTGTCCTCGGCAGGGGGCATGGCAGGCCCTCAGCCAATGAGGAGGCTCGAAGCGGGGCCATCCCCTCTCCGAACCTCCCCACGGCTGAGAGGCTGCCTTTGTCCCCCGCCGGGGACTCAGGTAAGCTTTTTTTTTTCCTTCCCTTCCTCCCTCCTCCCTGCCCTCCCCACCCCACTTACCTGCTTGCTCCTGCATCCCCGGTGGGGGACGATAGCAGCCTCCAGCTGTGTGGAGACTCAGAGCGCGGCCATCCCCTCTCCGAGCCTCCCCACGGCTGAGAGGCTGCCTTCGGTCTCCGTCGGGGACGCAGGTACGTTTTTTTTTTTCTTCCCCTCCCTTCTAACCCCACTTACCTTCTGCTTCTTTTTCTGTTTTGGGAGCGGACGCGCTGGGAACACTTGTGTTCCCAGCGCGTCCGCTCCCGATGGCCGCCATGGAAAGGGAAAACAGACTCCGTTTTCCCATTGCAAGGCGGCCATTTTCTTGGTTGTTTCTTTTATTTTTTTCTGTCCCGAAATGCCGCAGCGTTTCGGGGAACAGAAAAAAATGCTTTAGTGCCCCGGTCACACACATAAAGCGGCCCGGGGTCCTAATAGCAATGTGACCCGCGTGGTGGGGGCATTACCGACTCAGGTAATGGGCCCCGGGGCATTACCTGAGTCAGTAATACCCCCACCGCTCGGGTCATATTGCTTAAATATGATCCCTACCGGACTCCACAAGACACCTGAATGGGATATTTTCATATCCTGGACACTCTGGACCATCTGTTGCTCAAAGCAGAGCTAAACCAGTTGTCAGTTTATGGCACTCCAATCACCTCCCCAATTGTTGCCAATAACAGCGAGTGGCCAAGGGAATTAGAAGCAGCAGAGACATCAGGGAACAGATTTCAGAAACTGTGCACTCCTGCAAGTGCAAAGTTTGCATGGTATTAGCACTAGGGCAAAGTTTGCTCTATATCCTGGACACTCTGGACCATCTGTTGCTCAAAGCAGAGCTAAACCAGTTGTCAGTTTATGGCACTCCAATCACCTCCCCAATTATTGCCAATAACAACGAGTGGCCGAGGGAATTAGAAACAGCAGAGACATCAGGGGTCAGATTTCAGAAACTGTGCACTCCTGCAAGTGCAAAGTGTGCATGGTATTAGCACTAGGGCAAAGTTTGCTCTATGTTTAAAAACACTGGTGCACATTGAAACACCATTGCACCTCAACAAGTGCAGTTTGGCATATTAAAAGCACCAAGGCAAAATTTGCCCTAGTGAAAAAAAAGATACATTTTCACTACATGTTTGCACCAAGCCTAGTGCTAATACGGAATTGTATTAGCACTAGGACAAACTTTGCCCTGATGGAAAAATGCATCAAAAATGTATCTTTTAGAACTAGGGCAATTTTAGCCCTGGTGCTTTTAATATGCCAAACTTCACTTGTCGGTGTGCAATGGTTTTTGAATGTGTCCCAGTGTTTTTAAAAATAGGGCAAACATTGCCCTAGTGCCAATACCGTGCACACTTTGCCCTTGCACCAGTGCACATTTTCTGTAATCTGGCCCCAGTCAGCATCAACATGACAGCCAATCACTTATCTACAATTCCCAAAATTGACTCGTTGGTGTCCAATAGGGCTCTTTTTGTGCCCCAGTTACTCATTAATTCAGAGAATCCGTTTCCCAAGATGTGATGGGATTTGAGAAACCCCTGGGGTTTTGTAGTAGCTGCCTTGACCAGTAACCTAAAGAGGTATGCAGTGTCGGGTATGAACAGGTAATTACTGCCGATCAGGTTCAGGGCAGCCTTCTTTATTGACTGTGTGTCCCGCGTTTCATCCAGAGTGTGTAGAATGGTCCTGCGACAGTGCCCAACCAGAACATAGGCTCAAGGATCTCCTGCAGACTGTGTCAGATTCAAAGATTCATTGAGCTTCTGGATAGTGGGTTAAACTGAGAGACATGCACAGCAGCAGAGGCAATATTCAAGATATATTGTCTGATACAAATCATTCCTGTAACTCTCTACGCCCATCACGTGACAGAGAATGTCCTAGGGTTTTGCAACAGGGGATGCCCAGTGGGTTCAACATGTAGACCTGAGATTTCTATATTATACATAATTTGACGGTAACACTGTTATATCAGCTGTTAAAGCATGCCATCTGTATTCGTAGTCAAATATGTAACATCCTTCTTATTTTATTTTACTCTGTGGGTTTTTCAAGGCAGGGTTATTGGCTCTTTCGTAGCCTAGCTTTAATTGATTTTAAGTCAGGTGTATGGAATGCCCTTATTTTACTTTATAAGTAAAACAGCGACACTGATATTGTTACATTAAAATAAAAATCAGAAATATGAGCATTAACAGATTAGAAATGCAAATGCACTCTTCCATCAAAAATACTGTGGCAGTACTGAGAATTTCCAGTAATTCACACTTAAATGTTTGGCAGGCATGCTGAGAATTATCAACGAAACCATTGCTTCAGACATGCCACCTCCCACCAAAATGACCTACTGTTTCTAACTCTATGACCATATGACTTATATGTGACTGTCCATTCTGACATCTGACTTTCAGCAGGGCTCAGAGGAATCCACTTTCAAAATGCTCAAAGCACTGCAACACGCTTGAGACTTTGGCAAACCTTGACCCATGTGCATCTCCTGGATTCCGCATGGATAAACAGTCCCTTGTCTGTGGGATCAGTTCCCAACTCTGTGAAAAACTCCTTGCACACCTCGCTACTAAAGGATCCTTCCCAAACTACTGAGGTCCGGGAACACCTGGCCCATCGCTGGTCCCTCTTGGCTAGAGAAAAGAAGGGGAAAGGTGGTCTCTAACCAGCTCCAATAACATGTCAAAGACAACGCACTCTTTGACCACCTGCAGTCAGGATGGCATCCATGAACCCTCATCTGAGAGCCATTTCAGGGCTGCAATCAAAACCTTCCTCTTCAAACCTGCCTAGTCTTCGTTCCCTATCATGTTGCTATTCCTACTGCTTTCTCGCGCCCATCCATCTTCTGATCCCGGTGCCTGGGCCTTCTCCTCTTTTATCCTTTCCTTTCTTCTTTGCCCCTTCATGAGCCCTATTGCCCTGTCCCAATTTTGCCATCACCTCGAGGCAATTATGCTAGTGGTGTACACATTAAAAGTAAAAATAAACATACACATAAGTGCTAGTACTGCAACAGTTAAATGAATGCAGATCAACTTGAATTGCCGCCATTCTTAATGAATGTTAGCACCTGGCTTTTGACCTCTCTTGGCATTACAGCCAATTGAAATTCTTGAAAGGTGGGAATTACCTCATGGTCTTGGCCACCTTTCCAAATCCCCAATCTGCCGGACACCACAGACGCTGCCATTTTCCCTTCCAGATACCTTCTAAATTCTTCCCCAAACTCCCTTGTCCTCTCTCCACTCCCCACCTTCCCACATCCACCGCCACAACTCAGAATCACAATACCCTTCCACCACCACCGTTGCATTGCTGCAGGCTTCACTACGAGTCAGCCCCATCCGCACACTGATGGTTGCTTGAAAAGAACAAGGGACTCCAAGTAGTTCCTTTCTTCTTTTTTCCATGGCAGTCATTTTCTTTCATATTTTTTTTAACTTGTGAAAGGACAGCCGTGCTCTTTCACAATAACAAAAAAAGCTAGTAGCATCCCAGACAACATGCCAGGGAGCGAATAGCTATAACCCACTCGGTGGGTGGCATTTCCACTTGATAATTGCACTGGGGTCCGCGTTAATGGCCTCTCTTTGCTTCTGCCTGTAACTTTGGCCGCCATGGGATTACCAAGCCCCTCATCACTGGGGTTATTGCTTAATTAAAGGAGTACATTATTGTGTATTGCCAGCTCTGGGAGACACAAAAATGTGTGTGTTTGGAACAAGAGGTTAAGGGAATCTTCTCTTGGAAGGATGTGGCCCAATTGAGCAGAGATGACACAGGGATCTGTAATCTGCTTTGAGAGTTATTTGAGAGGCATGCTGTATTGGCAATGTGTAAATTAACTTGTTAACAGTTATTTCATTTGTTCCGTGTTTTCTTTATGCTTCATCACCAAACAGATATGAGATCAAAACAGCTCAACTGGGAGATCACTTGGACGCGTCATGCACATATCTAACAGGAACATGCCTTCACATCTATTACGTGAAACCACCTGCCAATACAATCATAGACACAGACCACTGCATATTTCTGTCGTGACTGGGAATGACCTGATCCCTTGGCTGGAAAAGCAATCACATTTGCACACAATCTCGGCATGGAGAGAAGCCAACGTCCTACTTCACTTAGCTGGTATTTATTTGGCTTAGTGTTATTGGCACATCATTGCTGTCTCCCTCCCACGTGACTACTCATTGCTTGACATGTGCATGGCAGTCTTTCAGTCTGATATTAGGAGAGTCAAGAATAGTCCAAGAACAACATCATTGCAAAAGTAATGAAGTTAGGAAGCATGTTAGGAATTCGTCAGTATATTTTATTTTGTATTGTTAGGATATCAAGAGGATTACTTGCAGCAGGGTGTATGGTTTACTTCCCCAACAAACCACCAATATTATGTTCCATGTTACCCAGCATCTCTGCATAGTTGATGTTTCCATTCCTGTGGTGCTTCAAAATCCCTAAATAATCTGGGAGCTGCTATGGAAAGCTGTCGCTGTTTTCTTTTTAGAATTGGAACATTTTATATTCCATGGGAACTGACCTTTGCTTTTCCTTCTTGAATGGCAGGAGCACCACATCATTGTTTCTGTAACCCTATTCACTAATACCTAAGCAGTGCGACATGTCCAAGCCTCCGAGAGCAGTGGACAATGTAATACTTTTGACCCTTAGCATGCATGTTTCAATTTCATAAAGCTTTCCTGGGAGGAATTAACATTTGGTAAGGGTGTAGAAGCACTAGATTCTTTCATCGTTGCTGAATGTCAAAATGATGTGGGTATTTCCATCTCAGAAAGGAATGTCTGCTAATCAGACCTTCCTCTCAGGAAGCTCCATGCCAAAAAAATAGTATACACCTGTGCCCTACTGCATCTGTCTCCCTGATCTGCAGCTCTTGCCCTTCAGTGACACAGAACAGTTTCAAAGTCTACAGGTGCCCTGTTTGATAGCAGCCGTGACAGCAAATTCACTTCAGGCAGAGGTTGCGTTTAAATCAGTGCTTCTTATCCCAAACCATAATAAATATTGTAAACTATCACCTGGTGGCACGGTAATGTTAAAATCTAAGCCTTACCTGGGTTGTTGTATGGTGGCTGATAGTTCACATAATTGTTAAAGTGACATCTGATTTGTAGCCTACACATGTCAAACTGTGAGCCCAGGTCAGCTATGGAAGGGTTGTATGTATTCTAGGCAGACTTCCTGTCTTGTCCAGTAGGAAAATGGCCAGGAAGACTGTTCCTTTCTTTACACCCTTTGTAAGGTTGGGGGACACCTCTCTCAGGAGCCTCCTAGGAGACAAGCTTTTAAACATACACCCTAAACAATAGGGCCGATAATCCTAATTAGCAGCACACCTGGACTGAATTGCAGACAGACAGTCAGGAATGTGCGAGGAGGAGGACGAGGCTGAGGGTTGCCTGAAAGAGAGCTGTGGGTCATCTGCATAACACTGAAAGTTGGAGGTGAAGGCAGAGAAAAACCAGAGGGATAGATCAGATCAGATCCCGGGGGGACACCACAAGTAGAGAGAGTGATAGCAGAGAGAAAGGACCCAATTTCTACCTGGGAAGGACGGTCAAAGAGAAAGGATACTAGCCACGCTAGGGCCTGATCTGTGATGTCCAGGTTATCATGGAGATGGGAGATCAGGATTGTGGTTTTACCATATCAAAAGCAGAGTAGGGTCAAGAAGAATGAGGAAAGATGGAGAGTTAGAGTCAAGGTTTGAGAGCAGGTTTGAGAGTAGGTCTTCACGGGTGTTCAGACGAGCAGTTTCCATGCCTCTGGATGCTCTAAAGCCAGACTGATGGTCATGGAGACAACCAACATATTCAGTGTGCAGGGTTAACTTCTCCAGGAGTTTGCCCAAGAAAGGAGTGATAGAGATCTGGCAATCGTTTTCCAAAATAGAACGTTCCGCAGAGGGTTTTTTGAGCAGAGGGTGCACAAGAGAATGCTAGAGAGAAGTGGGGAAAACTCCAGTGCTGAAGGAGAGGTTGCAGAGGTCTGCCAAGGCAGGAGCTAGACAGTCAATGTTGTCATTGAGGGTTTTGGAGGGGCATGGGTCCACCTACTTGAAGAGGCTTTCATAGACCGGACTTGTCTAGATACCTTCTCAGGTGTGACAGGGGAGAGGGAAGAGAGAACTGGGTGTGTAGTGGGGTGGACGAGGGGGGCTCAAGAGATGATGGTCCAGGGCTGTGTGCAGAGGAGAGAGATGACAGGATGTTTTGGTGGTGAAGTGTGCAGCCAGGGCCCCGCAAAGGGCCGCAATGAGTGCAATAGAGGATGAGGCTGCAGTAGGGTTGGCTAGTTTCTTGCAGAATATGGAAAGTTCGGATGTGTTGTTGGATGGTGTGGAAATGCAGGCTTGAACATGGACTCTTTTCTTGGACCGGATACACAGTCTATATTGCCTTTGCAGAAGGCGGCAGGCCAGCTTGTCAGGGGGTGTTCCTGAAGATCCTAATTTCCATTACGCTGCCCTGAACTTATGGTCAGCTACGTCAGAGTCGTACCAAGAGTTGCACTTTTCGGCAGGCTTCAGTTGGACCCTCATGACAGGGGCAAGGATGTCGAGACTATTGGAGCTGGATAGGTGAAAGTTAGAGAGGGCTGTGCCAGGGTGGGAGTCAGCCACAAGAGTAGGAGGAGGAGAGTAGGTGGAGGCAAAGGCAGCCACTGACACTTTTTTCATGGGTCGAGTGACCTTGAAGGTGGGAGGCAGTGCAGGGTGTCCCAGTGCTAACGGAGAAGAACGCTTCAAGTGAGAGGAGAGAAGAGAATGATCAGTCCATGAGAGTGAGGTAGTGAGATGGATAGATAGAAGGATGTATGTGGAGAGAGCATCCATGGTATGGCCAGCAGTGTGCGACAGACCAGAGGGTGGAAAGGCGAGAGAGAGTGAGAGAGAGAGATAGAGAGAGAGAGGGAGAGAAAGAGAGAGAGAGAGAGGGAGAGAGAGAGAGAGAGAGTCACATAGGTTGCAGAAAGCTCCTGAAGATTCCAGAGAGTCAAGGTGGATGTTAAGATCCCGCAACAGGAGGCGTTGGGAGGAGGAGGAAAGGAGAGAAGATGCCAACTCAGCCCATTCCCAGAGGAAGAGGGTGGACTAGCCCGGCGGCTGATAGACGGTGGCCAGAGACAGGAGAGAGAGAGAGCCGCAGACCAGGCATATGAAGGAGGTATAGGCCTGAGTGGGAATGGTGAAACAGGCCTCCACTATGGAAAGATCAGAGCAACTCCCCCTCCTGGCCTGTTGAGCCTGGACCCAGAGTGCATCTTGTAGCCTTCAGGGAGAAGTGTGTCAAAACTCATGACAGTGCTGTCCTTAAACCAGGTCTCAGTGAAAGCAAGAATATTAAGGTCCCGGTGTTCAAGGAGGTGGCATATGTTGGAGGAGTGCTTGACTGCAGAGCCAGAGTTAAGCGTGGCAACGTAGAGCAGATTGCCATTTTTGAAAGATATACCATAAACACACAGGAAGATCCACAATAATTCCTAATGTAATTACTAATGTGCTTACTGCAAGTACTAGAAACCAAGAACATGCCTATAAATGAAATCATCCAGATTTCATACATGTGGAAACATTCATGCACTCTCTGCAACCATGTTTCACAAGACACTTTGTATGTGTATCCATACCATATTCTGAATCCATTCCATTTCACCATCTTCGGCAGAATGCAAATCATGGCAAATGATGCCCTTTTTGCAATTGCAATCATTCCATCATACAAATAAATTCACGTAGCCAATATGTCATACTAATGCTTCTAAGGTACAATGCAGATGGTACCAAAAATAACTGTAAGCTTACAGGCTTCACACACGGCCAAGTATCTCTTGGAAAGAAAACCTTCACAACGGTAGGAATAGTATACCACACTGGTGCCACAACCACTTGAGGGCACTACACTGCATATGTCAAAAAAGAAGTGGTTGATTTGAATGTAACTGTACCTCTGTTACTCCAAAACATAGGTTACCAGCAAATGTAACAAATGCCTACTTACTATTCCTACAACCCAAATGTAGTCATTAAACTATAGCAAAAATAACAGTTAGAATACGCCATCTACCTACAACCATAATACTACAATAGCACTTTTGAAAGTCAATCTAGTTAGAATACGCCAACAGGAATCTTAACTACGTGAAAAATACCCTTCATTTAAAGCACTTCAAATATGCCATCTCATTTTTTATATGACAAAACACAAAACATCTTCTAACCTCTAATGGAGTCAGAATACACCAGCAAGTATCTAACTACTTCAAGCATTCCCTTAAGCACAACATACTTCAAACACACATACTACCACCCTTACACTCACATAACTGTATTCAGGTTTTTTTAAATCCAGTACATATTTCTTTTCCCAATGGCCCAATGATTATTTAATGCCAGTACAACAGCAGTGTGTCATATACTAATGTTGTACCAAACATAGTACTTAGAATCTACTGTTTAGGAGGGTCTGAAAAAGAAAATGTATATTTCCATGAGAATACAACTACAGCTTTAGAACTAGCCTGCTTAATCAATTGTGCAGTTTTTTTCCACAGAAAATAAACCAGAGATTGCAGCTCCATAACGCTTCAACACTAAGTAACCACAGCAATTATCCTCAATTATACTACAAACATAAGTGCCATCTGCAGTTCAATTAAATAATTCCTCCATATTACAAACACATTGTACTCCCACTACATTACCTATAATTAGTATACACCTTGTTTTACTTAACTGTTGGCTGATGCCGTAATAAACTGGACATTTTAAAGGATACTTTGTTTGTTTTTGGTATCTACAATGGATGAAGCATTTTGCTGGCGGCTATTTCACGTTTTGGAGTGCTATCCCCTTTGGGAGAGAAGAAATCACGTTCCCTTTTGTTGAAACATATTGCTACTAATGTAATTCCGGCCATACTCCTACTATATTACCTATAATTACTATAGACATGTAACTGCTTTGATGGTTGTGCCCAGTGCACATAACCTTGGGTCTATGGCCTGCGGCCATGCCCCCCAGATTATGGCCATTGGCCTCAATCACCACAATACAATTAACCACATAAGAAGTACGTACCATACACCATCAACTAACACAACTCACCCTGACCCCCCTGTAATCGAAATAATGGGCCTCATTAGGACCCAGGCGGTAAGGGGTTTATGGCGGCGTAAACACCGCCGACCCTTACCGCCTGATTCCGTGGTCCCTTAGCGCCATGGAGGATTTAACACCTGCTTTTAGCAGGTGTTAAAATCCATGACGCTAAGGGACCTTGTTGTTAATTACGCCACCGTAATTTACGGTGGCATAATTAACGCCTTCCCCACTCCCATTATGCCCTATGGGGCAAAAATGGGAATGGGGAAGGGTAAATGGGGATTGGGGACTTACCGCCCCGCCAACCTCGGAATGGGGCGGTAAGTCCGCCAACCACCATGGCGTAAACATAGTTTACGCCATGGTGGTAAAGGTACGACCCAGGCGGTAACTTACCGCCTGGGTTGTAATGAGGCCCAATGTCTGTGGACACAAAAATTGACCTCAGACTCAGCAGTATTTCCAAACCCATTTTTCACCTATAAAAACAGCTCCACATTACCATTCAACTTCCCAACCATTTCTACACCCTCTTTTAGCCATCAAAAAACACCAAATTTATTTTCCAAGCCATCGATCCAAAGGGCTGTCTGCGAACTACCGCAGTGTCCATGGACAGCTACGACACCTGCCTGCCTTTTCCAACCTACAAAAACATCCCAATATCATATTTGTTCCACTCCCCCAGCCTCTCTTTCCACCACCAAATGACCCAAAATGTGTTTTCCAGACTTTTTCCCCACCACGCTGTCCGCGGTCAGCAGTGGCTGTCCACGGATTCAGCATGGCAGGTGTTTCCAAAAATATGACGCACCTCACACTCATCACCAACCAATCAGTGGACATCATGTCGGCCTCTAGACCAATCGGAGGCCCGTACGCGGACTGAACAGGGAAGTGAGTTTGCAGACCGAACCCAGTGCTCACTCATTTATTTTTACCTACATTTTGGTCATTTTCAAAAAAACTACTGGACAGATTTACACCACACTACATTTACAAAAGCATGTTTTCGGGACCGAGCTACTGCTCCTGCAGCTACTGCTCCTGCTGCACATTTGGTGAAAATCCATCCAGCGGTATGGGCTGTAGGTGTGAGCAAAGTTTTTTTCCCATTGCGTCTATGAGAAAAACCACACATTTTGGGACCCCTCTATAACTTTGCCCCCCTCAACAAAACAAACTTCGCAAGATCAATCTGGCGGGGCCATATACTTTTTTTTGCAAAGTTTTGTGAGTATTCATCCAGGGGGGCGAAGTTATTAGCCGTCCAAAAAGTGCTCTTCCTAAGGGTTGAGAAACTTAACCATAACTAAAGGGCCGCTACTGCAGGCCCCGTAGTATTTTTCACTTTTTTTCTGTAACCACGGCTGTGAACTAGAAATACCCTTGGATATTATTTTGTAGTCCCTTCACCTCCTCCAACTCCCAAATTTAACTTGGTGGCCTAACACCTCTCCCCACTTGTACCCTAAAGGCATTTCACCTGATTTTTCACCTGGAAATGTTCCTGCTTTTTCGTTTTCAGCTAACCAAGGGTATAGCCGTGGCTATCTCATGCATTGAGAAAAAAAGATGGTGGCTGTTTCATTTATAAACATCCTGTTTCTAGACAATTTACCCTGGGTATAGACCTATTTTGGAGAAGGAGGCACCTCCTCCTCCGTCAAATACTAAAACATGTACTGGACAGAATAACCCCAAACCACAAAAGGGCAGCGAGTCAATGCTGTGTGCCCAATTTGCCAATTTGTTTTGGACCTGATCCAAATCGGTCCAGTGGTTGCAGCTCTGTGGTCTGGCAAAAAAATGAATGGGTACTAGGCCGAAACTGCACTTTTTTATTTTCTTAATACATTTTTTTATTTTTCAAAGAATCTTTCCAAAACTTTCCTTTTGGGGGCTTCTGCAGGTGATGTCATGGGGGGAAGGGGCGTGACAAGCTTCTTTTTTTGCAAAATCTCACCCAAATCCGTCGCACTAGTCAAAAGTTATTAGCAATTAATTTTGTAGATTTCCTATGTAACTCAGTTTTACCTTAACTATAGGGCAGCGACCGCCACCCTATATAATACATATACAACCTATAGCTACAGTGATGTTCGACTTGGTGGATGGACATGGATACATTTTCCAAACAGAATGTTTTTCATGAACCCACGCAGATTGGACATTTTGGGAAAGATAAAAAAAGTAATTAAGAAAGTAACAACATGCTGTTTTGAGCCGACTCCCATTCATTTCCCCACAGAGAAAAATGTTGGTAAAGCCGAAGCGCAAAAACCGCTGGGTGGATTGGCACCAAATAAGAAACAACTTGGGCATGAAGCGTTGACTCTGGGGCAGGTTTGTGGTAAATCCATCCTGGAGTTCTAACATTTTCTGCCGGGGAAGGTGGTGCCCCCTGCTACCAAAAATATAGCTATATTTTCCATGGTGCTTTTCAGAAATGAAAAACTTTTTTAAATTATATTTTTGCTTGATGCAAGTGATGCCTGCGGTATTACCTGGGGAATGTAAAAACAAAAAGTGCCAAAAAAGCAATTTTCAGGTGGGAAAATTATAAAATCGCATCAGGCTAGAGGTGGGGAGGGGGATAGAGGACACCATGTGAAGTTGTGGAGTTGGCAGGGGGGTCTGGAGACCCAGTTACAATTTGGACTTTTTTGCCTTATTGGAGGAATACCGGGAGAAAAGGCGTTAGGAGAAGAAAATGCATCAGATGAAACAATCAGTTACATGGGGTATTGGGAGAGGGCCAGCAAGGAAAACGGCAATTGACGGTAGTGGGGGACCATGGAAAGAGGAGCAGGAACTTGATGATTGTCTGTGAGGACAGAGGGAAGAGTTTGGGATTTTCAAGCGTTATCAGGAGAATACTGGGGGAATCCCATAGGCATGGCATGCACTGCCACTGTATGTGTAGTTTGCTGCCATTATTGGGGGAATATCAGGGGAATCCCATGGGAATGGGGAGAGAGTGAAACATATTTATTTTTACATCTGCAGTGATCACATCTCCTAGGCCCCTAGGTAATGGTTCTCTGTGTCGAATGTCATTTTCAGTGGGATCCAAAGCAACCTATTTATGCAACATGTACAGAGGCCACGGCCAAAGGGCAATGCTAGTGGGTCCCAAAGAAACCTTCTGGTGCAAGATGTAGAGTGGCCACGGCTGGAGGCCATGGCTAGTCGCCCTGAATAAACCTATTGGTAAAACATGTACTGTGTCCACGGTCAAAGGCCATAGCCATGGCTAGTTTTCCTGAAGACACTTATTGGTGCAACATGTACAGTGGCCACAGCTGAAAGCCGAGGCCATGGATAGGGGCCCCAAAGAAACCTATTGGTGCAACATGTACAGTGGCCACGGGCCAAGGCCATGGCCAGTGGGTCACAAAGTAACCTAATGGTGCAACATGTACAAGTGGCCAAAGGCCATGACTGTTGGCCCCCAAAGAAACTATAGTATTACAAAACCCTTGAAATTCAGCGAAAAAATGTTAGTTTGGAGAGAGTTGAGGTGATCAGATTTAATGCGAAATAAACTGCTCTGAAATTCGGCAATCCCATTCCGAGCAAGTCCACCTTAACTATGCATCCCATGTAGCGCAGCGTATGACCACAAGGATGAAATCATAGATGACACAGTTATGGTAGACATGATTGAAATGCAAGTGCTGAATTTCAGAGGTTTTGTTGCATTACATCTGATCACCTTAACTCTCTCTTTAGCAATGTTTTTTTTCACTGAACATATGTAATGTAAACTACATGCAACATCTTCATCTTAATTCGTTCATTGAATGAACTTCAAACTAGGACTGAGGTGGGAAATATGTATATATATATTCAAGGAAAAAACTTGAGTTGCACGGATGTTGAGGTGAGCAATACATTGTAACAAAACCTTTGAAATTCAAGGAAAAAACTTTATTTGCAGGGACATTAAGGTGAGAATTTAACGCAACAAAACCTCTGAAATTCAGCAAAAACCAACTGAAATTTGTGCTCCCTGTTGCACGGCCTATGACCACATTGATGACATCACAGATGACATCACTGATGACATCACTTATTACATTACAACAGTAACTGGCTTTAAGCATGGCCTTCAGCCATGGTCAGTGTGCATGGCCAAATATATTTTATCACATGAATGGGTACTTGTCATGGCCTTCAGTTATGGACAGTGGTCACAATTTTCACACATGTGCACAGAATATTTTAACACACTAACAAGCTACCAACGATAGATTGTGGCCTTTATCAGTGGATGCAGCTTTCAACAGTGTTCGCGGTATATTATATACACTGAACAGGCACTAGCCATGGACTTTAGCACAATACTGACTAGTGGCCACCATCTATGACTGTGCCCACTATGTATTCTAACATATAACTGGACCACTAGCTATGACCTTTGACCTTGAGCAGTTTGTACATCTTTTGGCCATGTCCACTGTATATTTTAAAATAATAGAATGCAATGAGCGATGGCCTTCAGCCGTGCCCTGCCCACTGTGTATTGTACAACACAAACTAGCCTCTAGCTATGCCCTTCGGCCGTGCCCACTGTATATTATATTCACTAACCAGCCACTAGCCATGGTCTTCAACACAATAATAGGCAGTGGCCATGCATTTGGCTTTGCCGACTGTACATTCTAACATATTAATGGGCACTGGTTATGGCCTTTAGCCATGGCCACTAATTACAGCTTTCAATGTTGCCCACTGTATATTTTAAAACAGTGATGGGCTACTAGCAATAGCTTTTAACCATGCACATTGGTATTTTTGAACAATAAATTACCACTAGCTATGGACTTTGGTGCTGGCCAGTGACCCCAGCCTTTGTCATGGCCAAGCCCACACCCTAAATTGTTATTAAAGTAAACAAAGCTTTCATGAGCTAACCTATAAATGATCTTATGACTAATTCCATTATTGATGTAATCAGTTATATACAACGTAATTAGTGTTGTCATCATTGATGACATCAGTGATGTGATTAGTGATGTCATCAGTGATGTGATCTGTGATGTCATCATTGTGGTCATGGGCTGCCGAACCAGGGGTGCGCAAAGTTAAGGTGACTTTAGCTGAATTTCAGGGGTTTTTGTACGTTAAGTTCTCACATTAACGCCCCTGCAACTAAAGTTTTTGTCTTGACTTTCAAAGGTTTTCGTACAATGCATTGCTCACCTTAACGTCCCTGATACTAACGTTTTTTCCTTGAATTTCAAGGTTCTTTTTATTCCATTGATTTTTAGACTGCTTCCCGACCACTAGCTTGGCCTTCGCCCACTGTCCATTTTAAAATGCTACCAGACCACTGGCCGGTGGGCACGGCCACTGTATATTTTAAAACCCTTGCCACCCATCGCTCAAAGACGTTCATCAATCACAAACGATTTTGTCCTGTTTTGACAGTGATATTGGTATGTATAAAAGATTGCAGGCTTTGAGGACGCACAATGTTTTTAGGCAATAAACAGTGAGATTACATTATTTGCTATGGAACACACACTTTGGTTGAGCATCGTGCTCCAAGCCCTTTGTTTTATGGCCGGTCTCTTGGTTTCTGTTGTGATACATTGCACAACCCCAACTAACCACGTTTAAGTAGCACAAAAATGGTAAAAAAATGACTGCCTACAACAATAACATATGGATGGGTACTTTCAGCACCCAAAGTGAAAATCATAAGCTGGCACCCATGAATAGATGCACAGTAAGTGAACATATATCTTAAAGTGAAATATACAAATGTAGTCAATTTGACCTTCCCTTTAGAAGAAAGTGCGCAAGACAAAATATCATTGGACTTTAATTAATGAACACCCAAAAAATAACCTGAGTATAATCCTGGTAGTCAAATATTGAAGCAAGCTAGCCATTCTCAAAAAAGCCAGGTGTTGCGTCCACCCTCTAAAAAAAAAGTAAAACTCTTCACCCACATGTGTCCTTTACTGGTGCCCTGAAAAGCAGCCACAATCGAGAAAATAACTGCACCAGTGTCCAGGATTGCAAACTCTCTTGCCACATTGTGGGCAAATACTCATGACTTGCCCACTCATCATTTCCCCTCCTCACCGCTATGTCTGGCTTTCAATAATACTTTGCTTCATAAAGCTAACTTGAAAAGCACACATACCAAAGTGTCACTAAAATATATAAATCCTTATAGAAATATGTTAGGCAAAAACGTGTGGCATTATTCCCATCCTCTTGACTCTGAGACTACAAATACCAGAATGCAATTCAGCAAAAGATAAAAAAATTGTCTCTGTGTGCAAAATTCTCAAATACTGACAGTAACATAGTTAAAAAAAATATGCAGTTGCTATGTGTTATCAGATATATAAAACTAAGAAAACACACAGCATTCGGGACTGGGGACTGTCTCCCATCCCTGCAGTGCCTGGCACCGACTCTGCTTAGTTTCAAAGAAAGGAAGGAATCAGCCCCCTTAGGCCATATTTCTCTAAGTGGTCGAGTAAGGTGGGCTCATACATTAGGCAACATGGCCTTAGGGGGCTGACCCCTTCTGAGCTTTGAAGCTAAGCAAGGTTCATCCCAGTCACTGCACAGATGGGAAACACTGTTGCTGTAAACATATCTATTAAATGTTTTTATTATTGACTGGGAGACTACAAATACCAGAATGCAATTCAGCAAAAGGTAAAAAAAAATGTTTCTGAGTGCAAAACTTTAAAAGACTGACAGTAGCATAGTTAAAACAAAAAAATAATGTGGTTGCTATGTGTTAACAGCCCAAGTTCCTAATCACTTTTGAAGTTTCAGTCAAATCCGTTACTCGAATCAATAGTTATTACCAATATAATTATGTCAGCGGATAGTAAGAGGTAGCTTCAGATTCTGCACACCCCTTGTTCACCTAGAAAAACAGCTCAATAGCATCTTTATTCCACCCCCCCACACCTTCCTGCCCCTCCTTTGACCACCAAATAATCCCAAATGTGTTTTCCAGACTTTTCCCAACCACGCTATCCACAGACACTTGAGGCTGTCCACGGATCCAACACGGCAACTATTTCCAGAAATATGACACAACTCACACATTTCACCATCCAATCAGCGGGCGTGTCCAATGTCTGCGGGCATCATACCAGCCCCTGATTGGTCCAGGGCGGGTGATCTGCGGAACAAATAGGGAAGTGAGACCCAGACCCAGACCCAGATATCACTAATTTGTTTGTACTTTCTTTTTGGCTGTTTACTTTCAAAACTACTGGACTGATTTACACTTAATTTACAAAATCGTAGTTTTGTGACCAAGCAGCTACTTCTGCCGCAAATTTGGTGAAAATCCATCCAGTGGTTTGTGCTGTAGACATGAACAAAATATTTTTTTCATTGTGTCTATGAGGATTTACACATGTTTTGGGACCCCACGATAACTTTGCCCCCCTTGACAAAACTGCCCCAATCTCCACAGGATCACTCCAGGCCGGCCATATACTTCTTCTGGAAACTTTGGTGAGGATCTGTCCAGGGGGGCCAAAGTTATAATCCTCCAAAAAGTGCTCTTCCTATTGGTTGAGCAACCTAACCATAACTTCAGGGCCTCTACCGCAGGCCATGTAATGTGTATCTTTGCACTTTAAAATTCAATTTCAAGTACCATACATATGCTAGTTGGAGATCAATTGGAGTCTTTTGAGAATATCAGTTGGTTAATTTAATTGAATTTGATGATCTTCAACTTGGTGAGTGTCATTTTGGAATAAACATTAGATGCTTTATACACTATTGAATTTGGCTGCTTTAAACGTGCACTTTAGCTCTGCCAGATAGTATTATACTATCGTTAGTGGTAATACTATGCGCACTATGCATTTTATCTACAGATTGCCAAACACTATGCACTTTAGATCTGAATAAGTAACATTCAATATGAGCACCACTATGCACTTTAATGATAGATCAAACTCCCTAATATGCTCCTATAATAGTATATGCATTAACATATTCAATACTCTGCATCCAGATGTATACAATGGCGGTGAGCACTATGTGTGAACAATACACAAACGTTATATCTATTGACGACAACACACTGGGCCTTATTACGACCCAGGCGGTAACCCTGGCGCTAGTAGCCACCGGTATTTTACCAACTCCGCTATGGTGAATGGTGGAATTACCGCCCCATTACAAGGTTGGCGGGGCGGTAATTCCCCATTCACCATTGGCCCTTCCCCATTCTCATTTCTGCACCCATAGGGCTCAATGGGAATGATGAAGGTGGTAATTACGGTACCGCAAATTGCGGTACTGTAATTACCTCGAAAGTCCCTTTGCACATTCCTTCCTTAACGGCTGGTAAAACCAGCCATTAAGGTCGGGACCCGCAAAGGGACCTCGTAATTAAGCAGTAAGGGTTTAACGGCGCCAACACCGTTTACGGCACCGTTAACCCCTTACCCCCTGGGTCGTAATGAGGCCCACTGTTGCTGTTGTCAATATACGCCATTATCATTAATTTGGAGATTAGCACTGACATATGATACTATGTGGGAGTACAGGTCTGATAAAGTGTATATGTTTACAAACCCGTTCCAAAATGGCCGACACCATTTGACATAGACACAAAAAAGCAGTCCTCTTTCTATTGTTGATAGTAAGTCACATGGGGTATTTTAACTCACGATTGTGTTCGGGTCATTTGTTGTGAACAAGCGGACGGAAGCCTGCGAAACGCGTTAACTGTGCCAGTCACTTTGGGAGAACCACAATGTGTGTGGGTTTTGATGCTGATTCGCCATGAGAATGTGCAAGGATTTTACTGAACTAAAATAAAGTGGAAGATTTTTCGAATTTGGTTTCCTGGATTTTGTTTGGATTGAGGAGTGCTCCTCCAACGACTGTTTAACTAACAGGACAAAGGACACACATATATATATATATATATATGTATATATATATATATATGTATATATATATACACATTTGCTGTGGAGTTTGATAAAGATTACATCTTAGATCAGATATCTAAACTCAGTAGTTCTAGAGCGGCAGGCCCTGATAGCCTCACCAATTTTATGTTAAAAGCCCACGTGGAATCATGGGCTTCAATACTCTTTTCCATTTTTTCTCAGATTTTACGTTCTTGGGAAATTCCTCCCACTTGGAAGAAGTCAGTTATAATCTAAGTTTTAAAAAAAGGAGCTTGTGGGTGTCCTGAGAACTATTGCCCAATTGCACTTTTGGATGCTCCAGCCAAGATATCTGCACGGCTACTTCTAAGAGCCTTTACTCGTTGGGAATAGTCAAGAGCATTAATAGATAACTTCCAAAAAGGTTTTGTTACTGGTTTAGGGACTTCAATACATTTATTACATCTTTCTTTAATCAAAATTCGTGGTCAGCAGGCAAAACAGCCCATTTATATGGCTTTTGTAGATTTCAAGACAGCATTTGTAGCTGTCGCGAGAGATCTTTTATTTTCTAAGATGGAAGAGGCAGCATGCCCACCGTACCTGCAGGCCCTGGTCTCGCAATGTTAAACTAATACTTCCTTTCAGATTCGTTTATCCCTCGATGGGAGATGAACTCAGCCTATTTCAATTTACAGGGGGCTTAAACAGGGCTGTATTTTGGTCTCAGCCCTCTTCAATTTCTTCATAGCAGATATTAGGAAATATTTTAGAGGTGTAACCTCTGATTCACCAAAATTTGGAACTTGTGCATTGCCTTGGCTTTTGTATGCTGATGATTTAATTCTCCTCTCCAAAAAACCTAAGGGACTCCAAAATTAGCTAAGAGCACTAAAATCCTATGTAATCAAGAACCAGTTGTCCATAGATTTGAACAAAATTAAGGTTCCTATTTGTACTCCTAAAGTCACATAAAGACGTGTTCTTGCATATGGTCTCTTCACGAGACACACCTTGATGTAGTACATTTTTTTAAAAAAAATGTAATTTATTGTGCATTTGTTTTATTTTAAACTTTAAGCACATTTAAAAAAGACATCACATATTCTCATGCTATGAGTAAGCATCACATAATATAAAACGTATCAATAAAAGACAAATACATTTACAATGCTCCATAAACCCTTGACACGTTGTTTGAAATTGTGCACTCTAATGCAAGTCAAAATCAATGATAGCATTTCATCATTTTTATAAAATACAACTAAAATGCGTCATATACTTATTCATCAGTTTTTAAGTTCAAAACCTGTTTCCAAGTAAAAAAAAGGCTGCTGCATTTATCACCACTGATTGTGCCTCAACAAATGTGGCCCAACATTGATCCCCCTGATCTTTTCCAATGCGCAGACAATTCTACCATGCCCCTCTTTATAATAGGTCCTTAATACCGGACAGGAGGTCTGTATATGTCGACAGGTCTCTTGCTCCAGTTTTCAACACCTGCATAGCGCATCCTGTATTGTGACATTTTTCCAGCGGCTAATAGATTCTTTAGTCTGCAGGATATTGAGGCGAAGTTTCATTGTAAAATGCCTCAACTCTGTGGAGCATTTAATTAGATAACTATGCGGCACCCGACCCTTACAACTTTGGGGCGAATATTCCCTGTATCTTTTAAGTTTATGCAGTCTGTCAATGCTACCAGCCTGGTCCATTTGCTCTGCCTTACTTTTAATAATTATTTTGTAGTCAGGAAGACTTTCAAACACCTCCAAATTAAAACCCGGGTCTGACAAATATCTTTTAGTAAAGGTTTGAAGTTCTCCAATGAAGTTATTTTGGCAGTCGATATGCATCTTTTGACCCAACAGCTTCAGTAAATCATTAGAGGACTGATCAGTTGTACGTTATTTGGCAAATAGTAGCACGTTTTTCCAGAGGCGGAGTTGACTGCGGAGACGACTGCAGTCTGAGGCAGAGGCTGACTATTATGCGAGTCTCTCTACAGTGCTGATTGTTTTGCTGGGCGTTCCCCCTTTGATAAACTGCTACCCTCCGCGGAGCCGACACGGAGTTCACTGCGGAGACGACTGCAGTCTGGGGCAGCCTGTGGCAGCGGAGGTAGAGGCGCTGACCAAAAGTCTGGCTGAAAAGATCACGGGGCCTCTCTTAAGAAGTGCAACCCTGCGGCGCCCCAGTTTGAGTGCAAGTCACGCTCGTGACTCGAGCAAAGGAGGAGGCGTGGCCAAACAATCCACGGAATCACCAACTGCAGGTAGGAGAGCATGCTTTAACTCATATTCAGCAACTTCAACAGCAAATCCACCTTTACTACAACCGGAGCATTTAATGAAATCAGTAGGTTCCATTCATGCACCAACTCGATCATGTACAATAAATGAACTGTTACTTACCGCATTACAGCATTACTGACTCTGGAGCTACCCAGCTGCTCCCATACACCCCAACCAAGTGCGCCAACATCGTGTAATGCTGAACTTCTACTGGATCCATCTATCATGGATCTGGCTTCTAAGCCGACAACCCCTGAACTGGCTGTGACTCCTCATATAACAGAAGAAAACCACTGACCGAAATACTGAGCTTGATGGAGCCATAAAGGGTTTTAGGACTCACAAACTCCTCTTCACAAATAGACATTTGTCAGGAAGTAGAAAAACTAACCTCAAAAGCTAGTAGGACCAAAACCCTTTCTCTTAAGGAGATAGAGGCAGACGCTTCAATTTTGCTGAAACACCAGAAACCAGGACTCGAAATGCATACCCCTCAAGGGACAACACAAATTGAAATTCATCAAACTGCTGAAACAGTAGACCTGGTTAGTCCCCAACTCGAATGAAGGGAAAGGCTATTACCTCCTGACAGGTCCGGTGAAGACTTGCCATTAGGTCCGCTGGATACCGACTTCGATTTTGATATAATGTCCTTTGCGCAGTGGATCCTTGAGGAGCTGATTGATAGTCTACCACTCGATCCACCAGAACCCCATGCATCGGACACGTGTGAGTCTGACTGTGGGGCTTTTGAGACCCCTTCAATAGCAACGTCAGGGTTTCATCGCCCGAAATCCCTCCCGAGGCGAAGACTCCATGTCAATAAGAAAACAAAAGTGACAAAAACAAAGAAGAAACAAACCAAAGATGCATTACGTTCGACTCAAAAAAAGGAACCTGTGCTTGCCAAAACAGTGCTAAGCTACTTAAAAAAAGGTCAAACGCCAAATACACCCTCAGGCGAAATCTCTGACGTAGAAATCTTAGAAGGAACTGAGGACTTAGTGGACCAAGCAGTGGCTAATCGCCCACTTGAGCTGCCTAAAAATGGGCTACCAGCTGTCCCAATTTCAAAGTTGGTGGACAAACCAACACAACCTGTAAGATGGCACTTCGCTCTCAAAAAAGTCCCCTTCAAAATCATGCCCACATATCATCTGTGGAGCAACTGACTTCCTCTACCAACTATGACTCAAACATTTCACATTGACCCAGAGCACCAGAAACCCACAGACACTCTGTTGACAGGCAATTTTGAAACAATGAAAGACACCAGTAAACACGGACCTGTTCTCCTCAGAGTTATAGGAGGAATCCTTGACATCCTCAGAATCTCACCTGAGGATTTGCGACATGAATAAGACCGTAACCAAGTTCCCTAACAGCTGTCGAACCCCGAAAGTCTTTTGAGTCAACCCCAAGGAAAGACTTGTTTTTCATCAGCCCTCCACAAAGTAGCCGTCTGTCGGAACTCCAGCATCAAAAGCACAAAGACTCACCAGGGAAAATCCTGATCTCTTCACAACAATGTCCTCAGTCACAATTGCGCTGGCTCCATTCTGCAAGTTGTATGAAGCAGTTGTTGAAACGCTAAAAGATCATACAAACATAACAGCTGCAATGAATACCAAACTTGCATTCATTGAGGGCTTTCTTTTGGCAAAAACTAAGGAAACTTCGAGCTCGAAAGATCAATCTACAGAAACAACATTTGAGAACCCCCAGTCGTCTTCTGCTAAAGCTACTCCAGAGAGCAACAAAATTCCATTGGTGAAATCATCAACTTCACTTGGAACTCAGACTAGTAAAAAAGAAAAAAGACTGAATTTTTCAAATCCAGCTACTGATGAGCAACAAATTAATCTCACCAGGGACGACAGAGATAGAGACTCTCAAGTAAAGACAAAAAATCTAGTTGTTCCATTAACAATGACATCCTCTGATGACATTGAGCTAAGTCCCCCACTAAACAAAATCCGAAATGTGGCACCGGTCAGAAATGGATGTGTATTTCAGCCTAGAAATTTAAATATAATACCTGAGCTCCATCTGGGAAGAGACCGTCCCTCAAGTAATGTCCGGTCCTGTCTTCTCCGTCTGCGTAAGATGCTGAGCCCCACAGATCCCTCAAGAATGTTGAGCCAACAACTGATGAGATATTCAGCTGAAGACTCAACTCTCCCGGGGGAAAGGAGAATTTGGAGAAAATAATAAAAGACAGACGCCTGCTTCTGATCGACCGCAATCTTTAGAAGAAAACAACTTGGTTAGACAGGAATGACATTAATTAGTTCAATTCTCTAATTTTAGTAATTTCTATTAACCATACCTGTCAACCTCTGTTTTATAACTTGGAGGTTAAAGGTTAGGAACTTCCAGTAACATCATTGAATCAATGTAGATGTCTAGAAATTATTTGTTCTCAACTTAAATTCATAACACTCTAGAAATGTTCTTATACTCTTTTACGCTAGTACACATTTACCCAACTGACAGTGTTCATGGATTCTTAGTTTTGTTGCCCAGCATAAATTCGATCTGTCAGGACCAGCATTTAAAATCGTTTTCCAGTTCATACATTTAAACAGTTCAGAATTTCTACCCACTCGCCACACTTCAATACCGATCAATAAAGTTTTCAATCTAATACGTGGCGGCGGCTAGAAAGAATCTTCGTTGGACTTTCTCTGCAATACGCATGCTCACAATATGAACGAGACTCTCTTCTCACATGCGCGTTGAAAAAATAACTGCGCCACTAATCATAAAAACCTGCGCCGCTGTTAAAAGTCTTTTCAAGTGTCAACACAACTCCCTGACACATGCACAGCAGTCTTGAATTAGCCAAGATAGAATAACTGAAACACTACCACTTGACAAGCTTACTGAAACTCCTAATAACTCTTTTTGAGGCGAACGTTTGAACTAATGCGCTGCCGCTGGCTGAACATTTAGCTGTTCATTAAGAACGTCACTTAGATTTTTATCTTCATCAATTGCGCAATGAAATCAAATATTAATTTAGCGTTTCTTAGTAATTTGCTGCACAGTTAACATCTGCTTCTCAAACATGGAAGTTAAGCAACCTCAATCTTAAATGTATTCACAAGAACATAAACAATCTCTTCCCAGCAGTTGTAACGATTTGATAATAATAGTTAAAGTCTTAGTAAGCCAGAAAGTCTTATATCTGGAAGTCTCAAAGTTTTATCCTAAATACCTAGCTAACTAAATACCTACAATTAGAATTTTCAAAATAAGTAATGAAGTTTCTCAGCTCAAAAACGCTGCGCTCCCACCAAATCATCAGCTGAGCTTGTCCCACGAAGATCGGCACTCTTTAACAGTGAATATTCAAAGTTTTCATAACCAAAAACTCTCTCTCAGAAGGTCTTTACGGGAGCCGAGCAAAACAGGACCTTCCCACATGAGGAGAACAATGAAAGGCAGTTTAGAATTCTGGTGGAGGTCTGAAGCTCTCAAATCCACCAATCAAGATTCAGCACTACCTCCACCATTTTGACTTGGGAACCTCTCATTCTGAAGAATAGTAGTTAAGAATAATAAATATTAGAATAAACTTTTAACCCTATCACAACAACCAGATACTCTCCACTCTTTAATCAAAACCTGAACTCCTAATGAAATCAAACACACAAACTTCTCATTCAACCTAATCACATATTGCTAAACCCACCAGACATGACAAGTAACCACACAAAGAGGCAGTCTGGAGAAGTGGCCTTTTATGGCATCTTCTAAAAAAAAGGCCTTGACGATCATGGACACTGCACCGGTAAAACTTCCTGTGACAGAGTCGTTAATAGATCATCATGCCAGTAACAAAGCCTCTGGGACCAGCGCAAGGAGAGTTGTGGTGCTCAACGTTCAAAAGCCCCCCTGTATACAGAGCATCATCAGGAATCAATAACAAGCCAAGGAAATTCTCAGATATCGCTGGGAAAAAACGACCATGAAGTCTCGGTTGATTTAATGAACACGACCCTTCATGTGGACAAAGATTTTGAGCCAGAACCCCTTGCGGTAGGGAGCCAGAAAAGAAAATTGGTCTCTGCTGAAGAAGCTGAAATGGAACTGTCACAAACAAAAAAGAAAGCAACAATGGAATCTCTGGCCCCAGCATTCCTCCCGATGGAGGAAAAAAGAAAAATACTATTGATAAACAGATCAAGGGAAAACATTAGGGGGTCAGACTTACACAAATCATCAAGACAAAATACAGACTACAAATCAATAAGGCAGCAAGAAAACATGAATAAAAACTCAAAGTCAATATTTGAAAATAACTACGACCCACATTTGCATAAAAGAATCGATCGAAGATTGAGTCCACTAAAGGACACCAGAATGAACCGAGGACCTCAGGATAGGACTCCCCTCTCAAAGAATTCTCATACACATGACCACAAATCAAAAAACCTTCGACCATCTCCAAAAGCGAAAAGATCTGAGATCGACAGAACCTTCAAACTGGAATGAGTGACTGAAAAAAGGGATAGTCTGATCCTAAATCAAAGGACAATCTTGCAGCTGTTCTCGCACATCCCAGGTTTGAAACACAAGAGATCAGAAGACCTAATAATTGTAGAACGTGGTTTTAATGGGCAAAACAACACAGCCTTTTTGTATATCGAATCATCTACGGTAAAAGAATGGCTAAGAAAGGCCGCTGATGACTTTCAAACTTGGGGATACGAACAGGAGGCAAGTAAATAAAAATCTGCCTGGTCCACTTCACACGACAATGATGGGAGGTCAACCCGGAGACAACCAAGACTGCATTCATGTTCCAAGGAACATGAAAGGGAAGGTCTTTACCTTGTGAAAACACCCATCCTTCTAAAGCTCAAAGCGATAGGTCTACAGGGCTTGAAAATATAAACACAAGGAAATTCTTCCCTTCTCCAACACTTTGAAATTACTCGAAAATAATTTGCAAAATTCTTCTCCCATTGGAAAAAAGAACACTGTACATGGTTGAACTATTACAAATCTAGATCTTTCAATAGAAGACCGAGATGCGGGCCGCTTCCCAAAAGACCCTATTTCGACCATAAAAATCACATTCGACCAAAACGTCACAAAGTCTAAGAATGGAACTAAAACAACGATCGAACCTGAATCAAAGAGAGGACCGGAGGGCGAGAAATGGTCTTGGGCCTTGACTGCTTTAGTAAACAAACCTGTTTAGCCACTAAAAGATACGACCTCAACGCTCCGACTGCCTGAGGTAACGAGAAAACCCATGCAAGACTACTTATCAGTCGTCTCCTGGAATACCAGGGGGTTTGTCCATTTGACAAAGGAAAGTGCCGTGAACCTGGGAGATTATGACGTGATCATGTTAAAAGAGACATGGCTTCTAAACAAACCATCTTTAGACAGATTCGATATACATTTCTCACCCGCTTATAGAGGTCTAACAGGCTGTCCGATGTCAGGGCTGTTAACAGCCTTTCGTTCCAGCAGTGGTTTCTACTTGGTCACACCACTATTCTCAGCAAACTTCATACAAGCCTCACTAGTTTTGTAGCATTGAGTCCCAGCGTCTAGCTCACTAGTACTAAGAAGAAAATTGATGTTCATAAACTCATAGTGGAACTCAAAATCCATTAGTGATAACCATTTTCTAAACAAATTGGATATTTTGATTGATGAGGCTAATCTGAATCACGATGTAGATCACATTTTTATTAGTGGAGATTGAAACATAACCTGCAAGGATACTGGCAACCCTACAACCAAACACCAAAAACACACAAACTCATAAAAAAGAGGTCTGCTATGGGATTCGCTCATGAAGAGTAAAGGCCTGCATAACCTCCACCGCACACTTGATGAAACAACCAATTACGTACCAACTTGGGAAAGAGACAAACAAATTGGAACCATCAACCATATGTATGTCTCAAGAAATCTCCTTGTGGAAATTAAGACCTTCAAGGTAATTAGAACAATTCATAGTGATCATAACTTGTTGATGGCTGAATGGAAATTGCCAAAACCACTGACTCAGAATATACATTGTGATGTAGAGGCCATTAATGATGCAATTCGCCTAAAATTGACAGAAGCCGCAATTGCCCAATTTACAAGAAGATATCTGAACTTGGGAAGTAAAGAAACATCAGAAGTCAATCACGCCATAGACTATCATCCTCTTCTCCTGGCATTTGAAATAACGGATGTAAAATCATGCGAACCAAAAAGCCAAACACTCACAAGTATGATCACCTGCTTGTCAATAAAAGAAGAATGGTATGTAAATTGAAAAGACTTGCAAAAAACTTGAATTCCCTTGAGACAAAGATCGAAGCTAGCAAAGCTGAGAAAGAATATAAAACATGGGTAAGAAATCACAGATTTAACATGTATCAATAAGATTCCCAAGAAATGCTATGAGCAATCTGCGGCAGAAATACAAGCACTTTCTGGTCCTTAATAAAACCGATCACGAAAGCAACAAATGAAGTACTACAGAACAGTGAGGGTGAATTTAAATGGATTGACCACTTTCAAACACTGTACAGGGAACCAAAGGAAAGCCCATTCAACGTTGCCGTAAAAATACAAGGAACCGTGGGATATACCATACAATCCAGAACAAATCTTGTCCAAAATAAAGAAGCTAAATCTTTCGAGAGCTCCAGGCCCAGATAGGGTGACTAACTTCAATTTGAAGAAGCAGCCTGTGGCCTGGTCAGAGAACTAGATTGGCCCCTCTCTCGTGGAAATGTGCTAACATACTCCCGATATTTAAGAAGTGCGCAAGGGATAATCCGAAACATTACTGTCCATTTGCTCTGCTTGATACAATAGGAAAAATCTTTGCCTCCCTCACCATGGAAAAATTCGAAGAATGGAGGTCTACCACCAAAGTGAACAACTCTTTCCAGACTGGCTTTGTTAAATCTATGGGGACAACTGCAAACATTCTATTGCTGAGCATACTCAAAAACAAAGTGCTCGAAGGCAAACCGAGAGTCTTTATGGGCTTCGTTGACCTGATACAAGACTTTGACCATGTCAATTTGCAACAAACTATGGCACAAATTGACCACCTGGAACAGCCCTCGGATGATATTAGCACCAATAAAGGCACTGTATACTGAAACTTCAATCCATGTACATTTGAGTATAGCTGGAGAATTGACCAAATCTATTGGCACAGCTCAAGGAGTAAAACAGGGCTGCCCATTGGCCCCGGTGCTGTCTAATGCCTACATTGCAAACTACAAGATCAGTGATCAAAAAGTCAAAGCTTTCCCTCCCGACTTTTGTTGGAACCCCTGTCGTGGATAATCTTTGCGGACGACATTATCATTATTGATCAGACGCAAGTTGGTCTATAGAGGAAACTAAACAACTTTTCCCTGTTTATCAAGGAGCACGACTTAGAGATTAATAACTCTAAAACAAAGAAAATGTGCTTCAAGGCAACTCAAAAGAAGAACCAACATCTAAAGTGGTTTGTTGACAATGTTCCATTGGAAAGAGTCAGGAGCTTTAAATACCTAGGACTGGTATTAAGCTCAAGCCCAAGGGAGCTTTCAATGCAAGAAGCCCTATACATCAAGATAAAACTACTAATTACACAGACTAAGGCAGTAAATCGAACATTGGCAGATTTTCATTTATACCTCTGCTGAACTTTTGCAAGGCCAAAGTTCTACCCAGCTTTACACAAGGGGTAGAAGCAATGCCCAACTTACCAGAACTCCTGTGGGCCATGTTGGAAGGTATGTTTTGGCGCAAGGTCTTAGCTTTTCTGCATTCCACTCCAATAGCCTCTATCCGGCAGGAGCTAAGCCTTCAATCAATGGCTTTGGTGGTGACGCGAAACACGATCATGCTATACAAGAAAGTAATTGATCCAAATAGTCCCACAATCTTTGGCCCGATGAAAAAAGAGATTGATGGAAACAGCACTAAAACCATGATGAGATGGGTTTCCCGTATTCACCAGTCATTGGAAGTGATAGGATGCACAAAGGAAGACCTGGTAAGCAACCCAAATAAAATTTAAAAAAATCTTCCCGTGCAGGACTGGATAACTACACAGGAAAGGGCTGACAAAAACAAATTGACAAAACATATTCCTCCATTGATAAACAAAATAAACCCGTGGCAAAGTACCTCCAAAAAATCTCGAAAAAAATCTTGAGGATGTGGATAAGACTAAACCTGCTGAAAACCAAAGAGGTACTTGCCATAAGGAGCAAAGTGAGTGAAAATAATTGCCGATTTTGTAAAACTGCTGCAACAATTGAAACACTGAGACACCTTTTGCTGAATTGCCAAGCCTTAGATAGAGAGGGACAAACTTATTTAGGCCATATTTTTGCAGGCCCACATTTTTATGACGAGAACGAATGGTGGTTGTGTCTGCTGAGTGCTGAAAGAACTTTGTGGGTCATCGCTGTTACCAAATTTTTTGAGAGTATCGAACTGAACCTCCCATAAAAAAAAAAACATGACGGTGCAACTATACAAGCAACCTGGAAAGAAAAAACAGTGGGGGAGTAGCCCAACCACCCTGACTCACACTACAAAGCGTTAAACCCATTAGACAGGGGCATGTAACTAGCCCTCTTCTAGCAGCATTTCTGCTCCCTCCTCTGTAAGATTGTGATTTTTTTATTTACTTTTGAACATTTTATATGAACAATTAAAACAAGTCTAATAAAAAAAAATGTTTTAAAATGTAGCCCGTTTTTGACTGACCACATTGAGTGCAGGGATTGGAGACCATATTCAAGTCTCAACGCTTCAACTGGTACTCCTTTGCGAAGGTTTTCAATCAGTCGTAAAAATTTAGCCTCACGTTTTTCCAGCCAATTTACGTGGGCCAGTGGTAAAACTTCCAGGGCGTATGATAGTGAGGGAAGAATACTTATCTTATACATCTCCACAAATCCCTATATGTTGCATCTGCCGCAGTGCTCTACATAGTTTTTTATGACCAGCCATTGTTTCAATATGTTTGCATGTACGAAAACCTCATGATAAAGTGTGGATGGTCTGGTTGTTATGAATGGGAAAACCCAAATACAAAACTTCCTGAGCATTTTCCAGTACAGTGTTCTCCGTCTGCCACTCACATTTCTCAGCAACTCTATGGGACCCCCCTCAGATCATCGTTCTGGTCTTTATTTTGTTTAGGACCATTTCATTTTCCCTGGCATAGGCCGATAGTGCATTTAATGTTCGCTGCAAGCCAATTTGTGTTTGATCAAAAAGGATAATATCATCAGCGTGTAACATGCTGACTGCTTTAATGCCATTAATCCTTGGTGGGAAGTTATGTATGGACTTAAGGGCAGATTCCATATCCCCTGTATAAGCATTGTACAAAACTGGACCAAGTGCACAGCCCTGCTTCAGACCCTGATTTGGTGATGTAAATTCAGAGTGATGTCCCTCAGAGCTGAGGCGAATAGCAATTGGTCAATTGATGTGTTTGTGTATAATGATTGTATGAAATATAGCAATTGAGGATCAATGCCCCATTTTTGTAGTTTGGCCATAATTTAAGTCTGGAGACCAAATCGAAAGCTTTGGAGAAGTCCACATTGCAACAATGAAGTCCTCCTTTACCCTTAGTGCCTTCACCAATAACAAACTGTAAAGTGGCGATGTTTGTGATGGTTTTATATCTCTTTCTGAAACCCATTTGGAATATGCTTAGGATGTTCTTTTCTTCCAACCAGCTAGTTAGCCGCTCAAATCGAATATTGGCAAACAGTTTCTGGCCAGAGTCCACCATGGCCAAAAGGAGATAGTTCGATGGTTCTAATCTACTACCTTTCTTAAAGATCAGGACCAAAATGGATCCCGCCAACTGTCTGGTAATTTACCTGTCTGTACTATGTGCTTAAAGAGGACCTCCAATACCTTAGCCCACAATATGGGGTCAACCTTAAATGCCAGGTTTGGAATTCAGCTTTCCAAATAGACGCGCTATAATTTCCTCCATAACATCTTCTGCCAGTAGTCCCTGTTTCTCTTCCTCACTTATCATGGACTCAAGAAGATTAAAACGTCCGGTCTCCCAGAAGAATTAACCAACGTGAAATAAAGGCATTGAATATATATCAACCAAGCCTCCTGAGATATAGCATTCATTTCTAATGGTGAGAAGGACAGGCAGAAATTATTATAGCATTGCCAAAATATGCCTGTATTATGCGTTTCTAACCACTGAAATAGTTTCAGCCAGTTAAACCCTCTTATTGATGATTTGTGTAATTTGTGCCAGTTTTGATATTTAGTGGACACATTTTTTAGAATTTTTAAACTCTGTTGAGGATCAATACTGACTTTAGATCTAATACCCTTTCATTCTCTGCAATATATCTTCTTTCTTTCCAAGATAACGTGATCAAAGTGGTTTGAATTACTTGTGGTGACATTCATTCTGATTTTACACTTTGCATTTTTGAGCAATTGCATCACGGATATAACCATATTTCCCAGGTCCCACTCAGCTGTAGTCAAAGCCACCTCCAGATCAGATAATTTGTGGTTAATAATACCATTTACAATTTTGATATTTCTAGGTTCCCATTGGAGTCTATTACCTGCATGGTTTGTCGTAACCCTGGAGCATTTACCCACCAATGAGAAACTTGTTTTGACCCTCATATTCCAGCTTAGTACTCCATGATCACTTAGCCTATTATGAGTAACGGAAACTAAACTGAAGATCGTACTTGCTCTGGATCGGTTGTCACGCAATCAATGAATGATTTTACATACCATTGGACCAGGTGTATTGCAATTTATGTTGGCAAAAATGTGGCAATTCCAGGAACCTAAGGTCAAAGAAATCTATGTTTTTTAACCAGAAGTTAGAACTCCTTGTAGAGGGATTATATAGCAAGGGTAGATCTCTTTTTATTAAGATTTCCCGCAAATACAATATGATCCTTTGGTGTTCTCTCAAACCAATAACAGATGGCATCTAACAAAATATTCTGTATTGTGCTGGTTTGAACATGCCTGGAGGGTCATAGATGTTTATAATCAGAGAATTTCTTCTGCATGAGCTGGAGAATATTGCAGTATTCCCATTAGAATGTTTGCAGATTTATTTGCATTTGGAAGCAAGGTCAATTTGATATTTGATTTTAGACCTATAGCTCATTCACCACTCCCCTTACTCTTCTTAGAGGGAGTAGCATGATTTGATAATATTTGGAAGCCATCAATGAAAGAATATTTCTTGGAGGAAAAATATGTCTGCATTGTCCAACATTCTTTGTCCCTCTGAGTGAACCAAAAAGGATCAAAAACCCTGTGTGTTCCAGGATAACCAGCGTAAGGAAGATGTTAATCCTGATGGTCGATGGTCAATTTGCCCCATTATAGGGGCATGTTGGTATCCAGTATTTGGTCATTGATGCATTTTCACGTGCCTGAGAGATTTGGGTCTTTATGGCTTTCAACACAGCACGCTCAGAGGTTTGCGTGTTAATATGACTGACCCCAACGGATACTTGTTTATCTTCTCATTGAATAGGACCTTGCATTTTCCTACAGGCAATCAAGGTGTAACCTGCATGCATCAGCAGCTCACCATGGGTTTTCAAGAGGGCCACCATTAAAGTGGATGCAAACTCCACCAATACCCAGTTTGTAATGCTGTTCCATAGAGGTAAATATCCCTAGATTGGATTACCTCCAGGAGGGTCAACCTGTTTCAAAAGGGGCTACAGGTTGTTGGTGCATTCTCCTCCAAAATGATACGTGTTCCCTTATCTTTTAGAGCATTGGGGTGTATAATAGGTAGTGCGATCTTGGTTACGGTAGATTCTGGAGGCGTGTGATTGTTTGCGTATTCACCCGCTCACTCTGAGCAGTCGGGTCTTTAATAGTGGCCAAATCAGAAGAAAGAGCATCTGCAGCTCTAGTTGTCTGCTCTTTTTGGAGGTCACTTTCATTGTAAGGAAATTTCCTGGGGTTCTTATCCCCCCAATTTTCAATGGGGCCTGCAAATATGCCTGACGTATAGTGCCGTCATGGGGCAAATCTATGAATTAATGTCCCCTTACAACAACAGCCACTCTTTATACCTGAGGTTTCAATATGTTTTGTCTTAATTGTTGCATTCACCAACTTAGGATGTGTAGCTAAAGGTTGTAGTGACTGTGGTTGATGCTTATTTTTAAGGACATTTTTTAGTTCCGTCGCTGGGGGGATATGCACCTCCTCAAAATTCCAACCTACCAAATTTGTTTTCTTACTCTTATCAGGAATGAATGGTATATTTTTTCCTTTCTTCTCAGTCAATTTCTTTGCTGAGCAACGTGATGGACTGTTGATAATTCCCTGCGGACTAGCCCTGTCACTAGTTGCTAGTTGCTGCTCTGTATTTTCTGTAGAGGAAGAGAAAAGGTTGACTAATTTAAGCGTGAGTTCTTTGCCAACACGCTGTTCCTCCAGTATCAAGGCCAATGTAGTGGACTGAGCATCCATCTTGGTCGCTAGTAAGAAAAAAGAGGCTTTAAAGTCTCTCTGTTCACACTTAGAGATGTCACTATGATTAGTACTCTCACTTACTTTCACAGACTCGTCAGTACTAGCTGAGTTGGACTGTGATGCAAAAACCGCCATGTCTGGTGTGTTAGAAAGGTTGATGACTATAACGTCCTCCGAATTATTTATCCTTGACAACGTCTGTTCACCACTCATGGATGCCCGTTTCAGGTTCACAACGAGCTTCAGCAATGAGCTGTTATTTCAATTGCATGTGAGAGGGAATGATCGTGTTCCTCGTCCAGTGATATAGATGAGTGGCGAGGCGAGGAAGAAAGTTTAGACCCAAAAAAGGCTGTGATTTCTGCTTGTGAATGTAAGGTGTGCATGGTATTTTTTGCCAAGTCATGTTTAGTTTGGCCTATTGTAGTACGATGTTTATTGTGTATAGCAGCACTACCAAGGTTGCTTTGCACATCATTTCTTTTGCAGATAAAAAAATAAATTAAGTGCTCTTACCTTTAGATGCCATGAGTTGTTACACAGAGTGCTTTATGAAGGGGAGGAAGGAGGCAATGCAGGAACCCCCTCACCCTTCACACACAGACAACCAGACACAAGACACTCAGCACATACTCGACGCGTGCGCTGACGCGCTCGAGTTGTGTTTTTATTTGCTGAGGAAAGGGTTTGCCGCCAGTCCAGGCCCTGCTAGCAAATCGCTGCAAGAATGATAGCTTCCAGGCAAAAGCAGCAGAGCTGCAAAATCAGGAGCTATGGTCCAAAAGCGTCACCAGCAGTAATTGACTTGACACACCAAAACACTTAAAGACAAGAAGTCCCAGCCACATGAGACACTCAGCACACACTCGACGCACATGCTGATGCACTCGGGTTGCATTTTTAATTGCTGATGAAAGGGTTTGCCGCCAAGTCCAGGCACTGCTACCAAATCGCTGCAAGAATGATAGCTCCCAGGCAAAAGCAGCAGAGCAGCGAAATCAGGAGCAAGGGCCCAAATGCGTCGCCAGCAGTAATTGACTTGATACACCAAAGCACTCAAAGCCAAGAAGTCCCAACCACATGAGACACTCGGCACACAGTTGACGTGTAAATAAATATCGCTATTTGGGGTTGAATACTAATAGTCTCACGGATCTTCCATATCATTCAAAATTGAAACGGAAAGTACAGACATCAGTTTCTCACGCCTGTGTAATGCATAAGAAATATGAAAAATGTACAAATAAGCGGCTTTTGATCTTTTAGAAGAAGAAACTGGTACCTATTATAACATATGGTGCTGAGACCAGGGTGTACAAGGGTATGCTGTTTTGAATCAGGCTTGAGAGCCAATTTTGGAAAAGGGTGCTTTCTCTTCCAAATAGTCAACCGACGAGCATTGTATGGTATGAACTGGGTTTGCTGTCTCTCAACATCATATGCATGTGGACAATATTAAGTTTGTATAGGAAGTGTGTTATGGCCCCTGTGTCAGATTCCTTGCTGTCATCTATAGCCTTCTTGTTGAATTCATCTGTTGATGAATCGTTGTTATCCTGGAATAAGCAAGTTATTGCTATACTGATAGCAGCTGTTATCCCTGTAGATTTGTTGATAACTATTCCGGATCAAGCTAAAATGAAGTTGTGGCTGTATGACTGACGTATGACATGGCACCAATGCATGCAATATAACAATTTTAAGAACGCGCATTTTAAATTCAAACGTTTTAATGAACCTGACCTGTATTTGATGAAATTTCCAGCGCCTATGCATAGAAATATGTTCCTTCGATTCTGACTCAATCTTTGGCCCATCAGGGACGTTTTGTGGATGAGGTGAAAGGCTACAGGGGCCAATAAAGCCTGTCGGTATTGTGGGCCAATAAAGCCTGTCGGTATTGTGAACATCTTTTGGAACTTGAGACATTGAAACATTTGTTGACTGTCTGCCGGCCCTGTTATCTCAGAGAAAATTGTTTTTACAGCACTTGTTTAAAGATTACAGAGATTTATCCCCTGATATATTGTGGAATTTGATTTTTAATAGTCAACGGACAACTGTCATTTTAGCAGCAATGACATTTTTGAAGTCTCTATGCATTGAGTCAAATGTGTAAAGTTTTTTAATTTTAATTTTAAATGAGAGCAACATTGTGTATTGATTTCATCTGAATGTTTCTTTTTTTCCCTATTTCTTCCCTTTTTTTAATTGTTGTGTTATTTATTGTTCATTGTAAATTTAATCAATTGTGGAATTTAAATTGTTATGAAATTGTGATTATTTTAGTGTATTGAAAGGTTGAATTTAACAGGTTTTTGTATCTTGTCAACCATATCAATAAAAAACAAACAAACAAAAAACAATTAAGTGATGGTAACACTTAGGAATGTATATAATTCATTACTTATATTGCACTTTTGCCAAAGCACTTTGCATAACCACTTTTATATAACAATTATTGTTACTTTTCAAGTGAAATACATATTAATTTGTCCACCTCAGAGGAAGAAACGTTGGGTGGGATTCCTTGCTAGGATTCAAACCTGTGACCTACAGAATACACACAGATGCCAGCAGTGAGGATGTAACCAATGATCTATTTTACCAGCTATTTCTCCTTAAGTGTGCATACCACAGCATTTAGTAATGTATTGGCTATGGGTGTTACATTTCTTATTAACATAATACTTATGATTCTAGTGCTTAGAAGCAGGAGAAATATGTCATGGCACTCTGGTATGCCTGATGATAGTGGTGTTATATTTGGTTTAAAAGGGAATGGAGTTTACAGGAGAGGTGTTGGATAGCTCAGTGAGTTAAACACTCAACTCTGACAAGTTCCAGGCTGCACTTTCCAAGTTCATATTTCAGCAAAACTGAGTCAGCCCTTCAGCCTTCTGATAAATAAAGTAGTATTTCATTTCCCAGTAATAACACCTATGTGTTCAGCGTTTACAAGCAAGAGGAGACATGAAGCACTATACATACAAGTATAATATAATACCAACTATTTTACCTGGATACGGGAGAATCTAGGGCACGGTAGCATCAAAATGAGGAGTGTTGTGGCTTCGGAAACATAAAACATTCAAATTAACTGTAAATAAGAAGCTCTGAGTCCAGGGCAGCCAGTCTGCCTAGCTTACGTAGACACGCATTAATCTCCAGCTGCACCTTTGCAAATACATAGCATTTTAGAGAAAGCTAAACTTCACAGGGTATTTTCCGAAATTAAAGAGGGGTCTAAGAACGCTCTTCATTTTCGTTTGCACACTGCTTCTGCAATCCTTAACCAGGGGTGCTGAGGCAGTGCCAGAAGTTACAGGGGAGTCACTAGCGGCCACAGTAGAAGCCACACGGCGAAACACACAAATGATCTCCTTGCATATAACAATGTATGCCGATGGCACTCTTGAATTAACAGGACTTGGACTCAATGACCTAGAACACTGCTGTATATCCTCAAAACTACACTGGAAGCCAAACTCTTGAAAGTGCATCTACTTAGCAATTTCAGGAATAAAGGTAGGCAAATGCCCTTCTCCATTTCCTAGCAATCAGGATCCAAATCTGGGAAAAGCAAAAGAACAATGATCCTGGACACAAGAGAGGACACTGTGAAGCATCTTGACATCAAACTTAATTGGGGTATACGCCTCTTAAATCTCTCATCTGTCCTACTTGCTAGGTTGGTGCCAGTACTGAAAGGCTATTTTGCTTCCTGGCGGATCAATCAGTCAGGTTTAGATGGGGCCAGTTCATGTCAAAATGCATTGCCTTGCAATGCTGGGGCCCACAATGATCAGCCATCAACCTGTGGCTGTTTAATGGCTACACCAGCCCACTTACAAACATCATTGATAATTTCAAGGAAGATTTCAACTGATGACACCCAAATAAGGATCCACCTGGACACAACCTTTCACCACTGAGCATCCACAATCTATGAATGTTGGCTGCATGTGTGAGGACCATCTCTGTCTATATTCTGGCAAAACAGAAATTCTGTTCTGTGAACAGACGTAAGCCATGGTCATCCCCAAACTGGCCCAGTGATCTAAGTCCAGACAAAACATCTGCAAATACAGTTCAAAATATGTCCTCGATATTTGAGGAAACCATCTCTTTCAACAGTCATATCTCTGTTATGTTATGAAGAAGAGATGACGCTTAACACTAATATGCTGCACAGAATTCTGCAAGCACTGGTGATGAACTAGGAGATATAATAGGTAAAGGTGTTGATTCCGTGTAAACTGCACTATTGTAACAGTCTCCTCTCTTGGACCTCCCTAAAAAACAAAGTCAACAGTTCATTCCTCAAGACTTCAATATGATCCTCCTACAGCATTTATACAGTGTTGAACTGGTACTGTTTGTGGATATTCTGACTGGTGGGCTAGGAAGAATATTTCTTATTGATTCATGTTCATCTTTTGGTGAGAATGGCGATGTTCTTCTGAGAGTATGGTTTGCTTTTGGAAGTGCGTCACTCAACTATGACCTTGTGTGTGGGTGGGATTCCTTTTTTAGCATTCTCGCAAGGCTTCACTGTAAGTTATAACAGTACATTTTCATTGTACATTGTCACACAAAAATCCTGCAAGCACTAGATGGCTGGTGACAAAAAATATGAATTCTAAAACACCAAATATTGCACTGATTATAGGCCCGGTTATTCATTTCATGGGTAAAAAAATCCTATGGTGTACAGCTGATAAACATACTCATAATATCGAAATAAGCCCCCCTTCTGGGGGCTTGACTGGGCGGTTTTGGTCTGGGGTCCAAAGTTAGTGCCAGGCCCGGAGCCGTTACCATCCAGTTAAGACCCCAGAATGGGTTCTTATTGCTATTTGCACCGCGAGGCTAACCCTTGGGGTGCCAGCAGCAATACATGAGTATGAATCGAAGGAGCGGGGTGAGCGTGCAACACGTTGATGTATACAAAGGCATCCATTCCTCATCTAAGATGACCACCATGGAACTGGAAGGCGGGCCACCATGGATGCAGTCAGGTAAGGTAAGGTAAGGTACAGAGGTAACGCAACATGTGAGTGGGGGATGGTGGGATTGGGGTGGGGGATGGCAGGATCGGTGTGGGAGGTGGCGGGGAACAGAGTGGTGGAGAGCAGGGAGTGGGAGGGAAGATGGCTGGCTGGGGACTCTACTTTCCTGGTTGCTCAGAACCGGGGCTTGGATCGCTAGATTAAGCCCGGGTTTTGAACAGCCTGATTGGTTAATGCACCTGCTGAGGGTGCTAATATTGAATGTGACATCTGTGATGATATGAAAACAAAAATGTTTACAAGTGCATGTGGTATGAGCTATAGAATTACAAACACTTGAAGTTTAGTGATAAAAAAACTTCAGTTGAAGTGACATTAACGTGACGGTTTAATGCAGCAAAACCCTTGAAATTTGGAAAGTGTTGGAAGCTTTGCCACCTTAACACTGGGTCCCTTCTCCCTGTTGCGCAGCACATGCGCACAGTGATGCCATCACAAATGACATCACATGTGACAACACTTATTACATAGTGGATGACATCATTGGAAAGTAAAGAACATTGATGACATCACAGATAAGATCACGGGAAACTGCCCATCAGAGTAAAAATGATCTCTTGTTTTATTTAAATAACATATGACAAACTTATTGTATAGAAAAATGTAAAAATGAAAGGGGTGATTAAACTTTTCTGTAAATACACTTTAGGACAGAATTCTGAAAAGAAATTAATAATTACAAGCGGGATTAGGGTGCCAATGTGGGGCCAATGCAGTGCCCTGGTAGAATTTAGCTTGGCAGTTCAGCTACAGAGTACCAATAATGTTCCATTAACTTCCGCAACATAGAATTGAGAGGTCGGTTCTCATGCATATTAGCGGGCGGTATGTGCACAGGTTCCCCTTGATACAACCCCCTCTCTCTTTGCCCTATTTTCCACTGTTACGTAGTGGCTGTTGAAGGTGGGGGATTCTTTTTCCCCCCAGCAACAGTCATTGCTCACACAGGGTCCAGTTATTTATTACCACTATTATCGTATTACATTATTTTGGGCTGGTCCAGTCTAGCCATATTTAATTATTGGAGGGGATTACAAGGTAGCATACTGTACCGGTTTCATCTCCGAACAACAACCAGTATTTCTCAGACTTTACTCACAGCATATCACGAAGAGACCCTGCAATGCATCAATCATTCAGTTGAATGAGGTTAAGCTATAGATTAGAAGCTGCATGCCTGATGACAGGAATGATTATATAGTATCAGTGTTTTCCAAATTCGACAGTGTTGAAGGCCTCACGGCAGATATGATGGTAATCGTATAAACAAGTGATATTTAAATACCCCCTAATTATGTTCTTGGATTTCATGGGGTACTCTGGAATCACTGCATGTGGTGAACATGGGTTATTGACCCCACATTATACTTTCCAGCACTGCTTCAATGGTTGGAAGACAGATGATCATCACGGGACCAGTGAACCCTATTCCTGTAGCTTTTGACTTACTGGGACCACTGTCGATACCAGTGGAGTAAATCTTCGACCTCGGTGTCAGGTCTTGGCCCGGGGCAGTGCACACCAACACACACTCATACACTGGACGAAAGTACACCCACGCACTATGAATGTCAACCAGTAACTGCTTTAATTCTGTGCCATGCGTGACTTCTTTGTTTATTTATTTTTTATGTTACAGTGCATTTGGTTAACAAACAACCGTAAACCCAATTTAATACATTTGCAATAAAAGCAACAATTCCGAGATCAAACTTGCATTCTTAAAACACACAATTTACAATACAGCTTGAGATTAAAGTCAGTAAAATAGAGTACAACATTTAGAAGATCAATATACACATGAAAATAACATACAATATTCATAAAATCAGCATAGATAAGAAAGACGCATAGCAGCGCAGCACAAAATGCAAAACACAATTCTAAGAAAGAGAGTTGTGCTTAAGTATGTGTACGTGCACTACCAGATCCAAAAGATGGCGATCCTCTGAATGAAGGTACAATTTGTTTTCATTGTGCCAATGACGCAGCAAAGAACGTCATAACCTCGAATGCTTTAGAGAAGTCTAAGAAACAGATAGAGCTTTCAGTTATGTAAGAGAGGCATGGTATCATATCTAGACACTGACACAAGAGTTGCAAGTTTCAAAACATTTATTGTTTGATTCAAGGGGATTGGAAAAGCTTCTGTATGGCCCTATAACGGAGTAATCTCGACCATCAAATAATAAAGAAACAGTCCTACTCAGTCTTAGTTAAACAGTAAATACCTATACTAACAAAAAAACCTAATGCCTGCCCTCATTCTAATACAAATTAATGTGACATAGGAATATGTATTTAAAAAAGGGAAAAATCTGTGGTGAAACAAAAAGTCAGAATTGCAATATAAATTAGTATTAATTCTCGTCCCCACATTGTATATCATGGGGTTAGATGGAACACTTGATGGATGAACACAAGTTGGCTTGCAAACACAGTTAGGTGGCTGGCTATGCCCTCCAGAGCTTTCTTGGCCATTCACGTCCGAGTCACAAGTTCATGGGATTAACCTATTGGGTTCCCATAAACCAAGTTGGGGTCGCCCTTCAAGCTTCTACACAGTTTCAACAAAAAGTTTCTAAGTATAGTATTTAGTCGCAGTTCGCTATATGTTCCCCTTAATCAGGTTCAAACCTTTTCTCCTGGGTGGGGTTCCCTTCCCCAAGCTTTCTTTACATTCCACTTATGGGTTTCCCGCCATCGGGTTCGAGTCACCTTTCTTGTTTTGATTTCGCTGACAAAGACTTTTAAAACTGGGAGAATTATTGCTCTCTCCGCCACATGACCACTCTGACCCTCCTTTCATTCTTTGCTTCTACTTTACATATTTCCCTCAGTTCCAATGACTCTTGGAAAATGTACTTGCTACGCATGACTTGCTTTCATATCAATTGCTCCTAGATCAAGTCTTTCAAACTTTTCTTTCATGAATTTTTATGGATACTTTCTTTCGCTCGCTTCCCACTGCCTCTGCAGCTTTAAACACTTCACAGAGACTTTCAATTGAGCAATCACACTTCGCTGGACCACTCTGCTACTCTGTATTTTGTATTCACAGTTCTTAACAATGGATTCATTTTCTCGCATAGCTTATTGGTGCTCACGTAACCTTCATCCCTTTGATACTGTCGCAAGCATTTCAATTAAACACAGACCAGGCTTTCTTGGCTTACCTCAACTCACTGGGCATGTCAAGATGCTTTCCGTCATTTTGTGCCTTTGATGTAGGAGTCAAGGTTGTTACCACTGCCGCTTCTGTGCCTCTCCAACTCTGCTGTTCACCCACAGGGTGGCTGGTAACCGTGTAGCACTCAGAAGACTTTTCTCCCTTCCAACTGGGCTGACGTGTGCAATCCTCACTGCCTTTCTGAAATAATGATCTCTCGCCTGGTTCGCCATAGCCCTGGAGGAACTGTTCCTTCTCGTGCACCATCTTGCTCAAAGTATGACTCACTGTTCCACCTTTTAACCATGGTAGAGTTAATAGGTCCTAGGTGTGCATCAATAAAGTGAAGTAACTGACCCTGCCTGATCTCGTTAGGGGGACATTGAAGTGGGAGAATGGAAGAACAGGCTCCCAACCTTCCCCTCTCGTGCTTGGCCTAGAGGATCACGGCCTAGACACCCGCCACGAGAGGAGTTTGCCTATCTACCAGACGACCAAATACCCTGGTACAGGAACATACGGATGTGCCCATCTACTTGCCCAGCAGCCCGCCCTGTCCATGCCGACACCTGCGGCACGGATCAACTCGACTAAACCTACACGTCGTTAGAGATGCCATGACGACCTAGCCAACGGTCAGCACACCTGTGCAAACATGCACACCGGACACTCCCACACCAATCCACACGAAGAACATACTCAGTGCTATGACGTAGGCTACAGACATACCCATGGACGTGCATCTTTATTATTTTCCACATAGGCTCTCAAAATGCAGAAACGCAAGACGCATAATGAACTTATCTAAAAAGGCTTGCTCACGCTTCTTCTAAGAACCATGCACCATAATGAAGAATATAACGGAGACACGATACTGAGGATAGAGCAATATGATACCGTAACCTAAAGCGCTCTGCATCAAACGGTTCCACCTATGCACCAGGCCCAAGTAGGCCGCAAGCAAAAGCTTCCATGAACATTGAATGAGCAAGAGCTGGGTTGCTGACCCTGCAAAATGAGCCCAGGCGAAAGCACACCACCAAGGGCACGATGTTGCAATCTCGCACGCCGCAATCCGACGCCAAGGTCGCACCTGCAAGATAAACCAGACACACAGTAGGAAAAACAACATTAATTGTGTTGAATTTTGCCTCAAACACGGTCCCACCTCACGTGACAAAGCCAAACTTGACGGGATACCAAGCCCAGGAGGAAGGAGACGCCTGAATCCCACGTTTCAAGACACAGGCAGATACAATTAAAAGACTAATTGGACATCTGCAGCAGTGGGAGTAGTCGACCTCCCAACATATGAATGAATCCTCACATTGTTTATACCTACCCATAGTAAAACATTGTTGCAAATGACAGGTGCACCGCGAGTTGGGAACAGCGATAGTCCCAGACTGGGAGGCTCGGGAGCGGACCAATCAGAACATGGGGTTTTTATCACTGACGCCATTAACATTGACCAATCCTCAGAGGTCTTCATGTAACAATTTTCATGTATCAAATTGAAGGGACAGCCCAGGTATACCACCTGACTAACCCTCGACCACTAACACCGTTCTCTATATGTATGCTATACTAACCCTACCACTCGAGTAACCAATCCAGAGTGGAGATAGGTTTTTTGTTAAACTTTCCAAAGTGACGCAAGTAGCGCGTCATACTAAGGTAAAAAGGGCCTGCGAGCCCCACGATTGTGTGTGTTTCAGGACGGACGCGTACGCTCCTTGACCCATCCCTGCCGTTTTGTCTAATAAACAGCAGAGTCACCTTGCTTCCTGCGTTTGTCTCATACTCTATCTCTTTTGGGATATACGGGAGGAGTTGGGGCCTCCCTGCCCGGAGGTCTGCGGACGGCCCGGCCGACCCCGGCAGAATTTCCCCCCGACAAGTTGGAGGCACTGCTGAGATCTGTTTAAGATCTGCATTTTTATTTATTTATTTTTTTTCCCAGGTACTCCCGGTGCAAGGAGGCCCGGCGGCGCGGCCCCCTCTGCCGTTGCCCCCTTCTGAGGACTACAGGACTATCGCGGAACTGCGAGAAGACCGGACAGCGCAATCCGGATATTGGCCTTCGGGAGCCGGTTGAGAAGTATCCCGCCCGCGGTTGGCGAGTGTCCAGACGTGGTCCAGACGAGGGGAGGTGGCGAGCCGCTTGGAGGGGTGCACGCAGTCGAGCGGCCCCGCATCAAGAGAACTTGGTGAGCATGCCACGCACAACAAGCAATGTGAAATTGTGAGGGAGGGGGGAGGAATTAAATACGGGAGGTGGGAGGTGTTGCACAGGTGCGCGGCGAAGGTTTGACAATTTAATGTAGGCAATGAAATGAATGGTAGCCGAACGAGTGCGAGAGCAGTCGGCTACGTTACGCGAGAGAGGGGGGCGGAGCACGTAAACATCACGTGCGGCTTTTAGACACTGGTTGGCCTAGGTCACGACTACGTGTAAGGGTGTGTGTGTGTGTTTTCCTACGAGTTGGCATGTATTGATCAATGAGTAGATGAGGATCCCTATTGTTCGAGCAAGAAACTCGATAGGTAGATGATGTTTCCCTGTAGGCGGTAGCTAGTTAGTTGCCCAATACGGAAGATAATTGGCTGGTTAAGCCCTCCTGTCGAGGGGCGTATCACATGCGATGTGACGCAGTGTGCGCAGTCCGATTATATTATTGATTACCTTGTTCCAGGAGTGGCAGGAAGACAGCTGTGAGGTTAACGGGGGTAGATTGCAAGTGTATTTTGGACTTAAAGAATATATAAAGAACTTACCAGTAGTTTGAAGCGATCAGTGACGTTACTAGTAGGGCCTTTCATAGGATATCACGAGCACAAGGCATTTTTCTTTCTGAGAGTGGTGGGGAAGAGAACTGTGGTAAGGGAGTGGAAACGGAGATAAAGGGTAATGAGTTGATCAGGGAAAGGCGAATCGGGGGACGTGGCTGCGCACGGAGAACGGCGGCCACCGCAAGTGTAGAAGAAGGAGGAGGAGCAAATGAAAATAGGACGACTGTATAAGAATGTCACAAGGGGTACGCAGCCGCAGGGGGATGCGCGCGCCTCGGCCGCAGGGGGCCGTAAGGGTGCTGTGTAAAGGAAGAAAGAAAGAAGAAAATATACAAATGTAAATACTATATTTTAATACTTTTTCTTAGCGGACTATCGCAAGTCCCCAAACTTACGGGGCCAGGTAAAGGTATAAGGCTGTGTATGGTAAGTGTTAGTAAGATAATAGCTACCAAATAGGGGAAGGCTAACAAGTGAAGCGCTACTATGTCATACGGGACAGGATCGGGAGGGTGGGGGAACACCCTCACTACCCCACTACAACGCATATGTACGACACTGTCACCCCATAGGGAGAAACTGATCAAGTATAGCATAGAATGGACACAGGGGACGGACAACAAAATGATAACACCATGGCCGCCTAATGGTAGCTTCGATCCATATGCCCAACATTCACTATTAAACCATCTGCATAATACATACAAGGGGAAGAAGTTGGCAAACCACGTGGAGGTGTTTAACTTATGGAGGATGTTCCAAGGGTCCCGACCAGGACCGAATGGAATGTTCACTGTGGGGGAAATACCGGAAGAAAAAGAGATTAAGGAGGAAGGAGAGGATGGGAAAAAGGGGAGTGGAGACCCAAAGAACACGGGGAACGGACAAGAGGAGGAGAAAAGAATAATAACTCAAAAGAAAATTAAATAAAACAGGAACCGAGCAACAATATACCCCTAGAAAAGGTGGTGAAAACAGAGGGAGGGGGGTTGTACCCCTTAAGAGAATTAGGAGAAATAGAAAGAGGACAGTAAAGGGCGGCTGAGGGGTACTCGAACCCGGCATACAGCCCTCCACCATATGTGGCTCATAGGAAGATGCCAGCAGGGGAGGGGAGGACTGGAGAAGAACAAACTGTGGAAATAGGACATGATGAGTGGGTAGCTGCACAGATACTATTAAAATTACGAGGTTCATTAACAGGAGAAGAGAAGGAGGTAGTAAGGAAAACAGATGAGGATAATACCAGGGACAGTGGAATGAGAGGGGAAGAGCTGTTACGACAAAAGGAAGAGATTTTGGAGGAACGACTAGCAGAGTTAAGGGATGAGCAGAATGAACTGATCAAACAGCTCGAGAGCGAGGAAAGAGAGAGAGCGAGGGAAAGGAAAGAAGGTAAGAACGAATTGGAAAAAATAAGGGAACAAACTGAGGAGCAAAGGAGAGAAGCTGAAAGGGTAAAAGCAGCAGCAGAAAGGGTATCAAGAGCAGTGCTACGAGAGAGGAAAAGGGAAGTAGAAGAGAAAGAAAGAGAAATGGCAATGTGGAAGAAGAGATTACTATCAGAAACGACTAAGAAATATGAAGAAGGGAGGGTGATAGAGAGTATATTAGAAAGGGAAAGGGTGAGATGGGAAAGGAAGAAAGAGGATGAAAGGATATTGGAAAAGGTGAGTAGTGAAGTAATGGAGGAATTAAAAAGGAAAAGGGAGGAAAATGGTAGGGAGATGGAGGAGAGAAATGAAGGGGAAAGAGAAGATAGGAAAAGGGAGGATGAAGTAAGGGGGTATGTATATAGAGACACAGAAGTAGCAACAACATCAGCGCAAAGGGGAGTGGTTGGTAAAGGAGAAAAGGGAGAACCGGACCTAATAGACTTAAAAACAGTAACAATCAAGGGAAAAAAGACGGAGTGGGTGGTGCCGTTTACGAATGACTTTTGTAGTGAGGAAGAAGAAGGAATGGGGAAGGAAGGAAGAAACAGTGAAAGGGAAAGCCTAGATAAACTATACATCACCCGGACCAACACAGACTCACCATGGATCCGTAGGAGAAAGGATGAATTAGAGAGAAGTGAGGAGGAAGAGGAAGGAATAGCGGAAAGACAGACACATGAGGCCACACCGTCCCCATCACGCCCTCTCCCATCCCACCCTACATGCTCATCCACCTCACGCTCATTACGTACAATCAAACTTGCGCCCTTCACAGACGAACTGACACCCTATGTAGGTCGGCTTAGAGACCTCCCTAGACGCAGGCAGGAGGGACAAATACACATGCCCACATTAAATACAGGAAATGATGGAAGAAGGGGAAAAGATGGAGAAGAAGGAGTTACGAGCAGGGGAAATACGGACGATGTAGGAGAGAGGGAAGAAGAGGAGGGGTGTGAGGACTCGATTTTATGGAACCCAAAGGGTGAAACGAGATACAACTTAATGCCGCTTCTAGAGAGGGGAGGGGTTAGACCACAGTACGTACCTTGGAAGCATACAGACAAAGAAAATATAAAGTGCAGGCTCCCATCATTAAGTGGAGGTGCGGGTAAATGGATATATGATATGGAAAAACACACCGCAGGACAGAAACTGGCAGTGGGAGATGTAAAGGGCCTTCTAATATCGATATTAGGGGATGCAGCGAATGACATTTGGAAGAGAGCGGGATTCCCTGGGGTAACAATAGTAAACACATCGCACGATGGGGCACCATTCGCAAACTGCAGACATGCACTATGGCAGGCACTGAGGGTGCAGTACCCTGACACATCAGACATAGGAGCAATTACCTCACGCAAGATGCGTGAGAACGAAGATCCTGTTGATTATATCGAGGAAATCCAAGAGAAGTGGCGCATGGAAACTAGAGACCAATGGGACAAAACACCGGCAATATTTTATCATATGCTAGTACAAGGGCTCCCAGAAGGAGTTCAGAAACAACTGAAGAAAGTAGTGGGAATGGAAGCAAAAGCATGGCCAGAAATACAACTGACAATAGTGCATCATTGCAGGACATGGCAAGGAAAAATGAAACAAAAGGAAGAGGACAGGAAAACGGAAGAGGCTAAACTAGTACAGAAAAAAACTTACTAAATACACAATGGAAGGGGCACTAATAACTACACCTACAACAATGACCCAAAGCCCCACACAAGTAGTGGCTGCACAAGATCCCTCCCAAATACCACCCTCACAGACTATAACACAACAGGTGCCGCAACTCCAACCATACACGACCAACATGGGAGGAGGATACTCAAAGCCAGGAGCTGGGTATTATAATTACAACAGGGGAAGAGGAGGAATTATGAGAGGGAGAGGATACGGATATAACACACAACAGCAGGTGGGAGGACTTAGAAATTCCTACCCCACAGGGCAACCAGTATACCAGGACAACACAGGGAGCTTTCCATGGCAGAGCAGGGAACCACCGGTGTGTTGGAGTTGTGGATTATTAGGGCACATGTCACGCACGTGTAGAGTAAGACCAGGAACACCATCATGGAGCGAACAGGGACAACCAAGGTACACACAGGAACAGCAGGGCATACAGCAACAGCAGACGTTGCAACAGGGAAATGAACAGCAACAACTAATAACACAAGAACAGCCACAGACATATTCACTGCCACAACAACAGGTAGCGATAACACAACAACCCCAAGCACAACAAACACAACTGGGTAGGGTGACGGTCCTGGGACACAACCCTTACACAGGAAATGGTCAATCATTGTACCCTCAATAGGACAGCCCACAGACGGCATTGGTGTGTCCCATCCTGTCAGTAACACCTAATAGTGCGGAGGAACCACGCATAGAGGCAACGATAGGCGACAAAAAATTATCATTCCTTGTTGACACCGGGGCGACCCGGTCTTGCATAAGGGAAGGTAAATTTAAGATGTCGGGCGAAGCCATGAACACCCAAGGATTCTCTGGGGCTAGAGGGTTGGTTCCTTTTACTGATAACATTCCCTTATCTATAGGAGATTATGACATGTCAGTTCCACTTTTATATTATAGTGCCTCGCCAGTAAATATACTGGGGAGAGACATAATGAACAGGTTGAATATGACGATCTCCTTTACGGAGTACGGCATAATTTGCTCTACTCCAGGGATTAACATGCTCACAGCACGACAGATTATGCAAGCATACTGCGGACAGACAGCGATTAGAGCTGAGCCAGTAGATGGCGAACTCTTCCAGTACGGGACAGACATGGCATTTGCATGGATGCCAGGGATAGAGGGAAAGATCTGGAGGAGGCCAGCAGCCTATTTGTTCAGACCAGAAACACCAGTCAATGAACCAGAAGGAAAGGTGGTTCCAGTGGACATTGAGAGCATTATAGCAACAGCTGATTACATTGCTGTACATGCCCAAGACAGAGAAGGAAGAGCATGGAGGGCAGTGATAGCACTAGCAGAAGGATGTAGACTCACCCAGGTGTCAGATGAGGAGCTGTTCTCAGAAGAAAAGGAGGAAGGTGAAATGGTGTTTATGATGAGTGTGGAAATATGGCTAAGAGTGGCGTACAAACAAGTAGCACAGAAAATTGCAATGGCACTTGAGGCACCCACGTCCACCCCAGTTCCCTTCTTTAAGGAGGACATGACAAAGGTACCCACATCATTGTGGACTACTAGCCCCTATGACGTGGGGTGCATAAAAAGTATAGGGGGAGTAAGGATAAAATTGAAAAAAGGTGTAATACTCCCCAGAGTGAAACAGTACCCACTATCAAAAGAGGCAGATGAGGGCATATATGAAACCATAACAGCCCTTATAGATAATGGCATATTGGTCCCCTCAGAATCACCATGTAACACGGCTGTATACCCAGTGCGCAAGGCTAAAGGGGGGGTCTTGGCGCTTCATACAGGATCTCAGGCCCTTGAACAACATAGTAGAAACAGAATACCCCATAGCCGCAAACCCGGCCACAATATTGTGTGGCATTCCAGCAGAAGCATCACGATTTACAGTGATCGACCTTAAAAATGCTTTCTTCTCAATACCATTGCACCCAGACTCACAAGATCTGACAAGCTTCACTTACAGAAACACAAAGTGGAAACACACCAGATTGCCACAAGGGTATTGCGAATCACCCTCAATTTTCAACAGACTAATACAGATGGATTTGGGTAACATTGAAGTGGAAAGCACAGTGTTGCAGTATGTCGACGACATAATAATTTGCAGTACAAACGAAAGAACATGCAGAGAGGACTCATTAAAGATGCTGACAATATTGGCTGAAAAAGGTTACAAGGTAGACATGGACAAGTTACAGTACTGTCAAGAACAGGTACTTTACATTGGTCAGCTCATATCCCAACATGGAAGAAAGATTGCACCACAAAGAGCACAGGCCATTTCAAACACACCAGTGCCACAAACAGTGAGGGAATTGCAGCAGTTCCTGGGTCTGTGCAACTACTGTAGAGCATGGGTATTTGATTACAGTTCATACATAGGACCCCTGCTTGAGGCGTTAAAGGAAGCTAATAAAAAGGAGAAAAAGTTGGGGTGGACAATGGAAATGAAAGAGGCTTTTGATGAATTGAAAGACGCGATATCAACTGCTCCGGTACTGGCATCCCCAGACTATGAGCGACAATTCTTTATATTTTCACATTGCGACTCAGCGGTAATGAAAGCAGTGTTGGCTCAAAAACAAGCATGGGCTACAAACCAGTAGCATTTTACAGCGGCCACTTAGATCCTTTGATGTTAGGTCATTTCCCTTGCGAACAAGGTCTCGCCGCAGCTGCTTTTGCCGTGGAGAAAGCATCAGCAATCACCATGGGGTGCCCAACTACACTGTTTGTGGAACATGCACTATTTGCGATATTGAATAAACCTAAGTCCACCCTAACCACGCAAAGGGCATCAGGTTATGAGATCATCTTATCCAGAGCTGAACTATCAATTGTTAGATGCAGCACGGTCAACCCTGCAAGGTTCCTAGCAGAAGTAATTGAGGAAGGAGATTATGCCCACGACTGTACGCAAATAACTGAAATGTACTCATGTACTAGAAAGGTTGAAGAGAACGCACTAGAGGGAGGTGAGCTCCTGTTCATTGATGGGTCATCAACTATCGACCAAAGGGATGGTATAAGGAGGACTGGGGCAGCAATGGTAAAAATGATGGAGGTACAGGTGTGTGTGGCAATGAGGTGTGTACAACTACCACAGCATTATTCCGCTCAAGCAGCAGAATTAATTGCACTGATCTTGGCGTTGAAGGAAAGCTTTGGCAAACGAGTGACCATATATTCTGACAGCGCATATGTTACGTCCACTGTCCACTCAGGGCTCTCGAAATGGAGAAGAAGAGGGTTTAGGAGAGCTGATGGCACTCCAGTGCAACATGCCCTCCTATTGGCTGAATTAATTGAAGCAATAAATGACCCCCAAGAATTAGCTTTGGTCAAATGCACCGCACACACCAATGGTGAAGACCATATCTCAAAAGGGAATACAGCAGCGGACGCACATGCGAAGTATGCTGCATATTTTGGTGAGATATGGAACCCCCCAGAGTCACAGAGCGGGAGAGGGAGGGGAATGGCTAAGGAGATGTTGATAAGAGAAGGGTACACCCATCTCCCAGCCACACAGATAATGGAGCTACAAGCGGCTGCACCAATGGCAGAAAAAGAAATATGGGTAAAAAGAGGATGCACAATGTCACCAACTGATGCACTATGGCGCCAGGGTAACACTGGAAAGATTGTAATACCACTGGCACTATTGAACACCGCCCTGAGCCAACTACATCACCCAGCCCACACAGGCAAGGAGGTAATTGCAGCACGAATTAGGGAAGACTGGTTCTGCCCCGAGTTAAATTCTCATGTGTCAAATTTTATCAGCAATTGTCTCACATGCCAACAGTTTACGGCCGGTCACACTCTGAAGGTGATAAGAGGTACTATACCCCGGCCAGAGGGACCTTTCCGACATCTCCATATTGACTATGTTGATATGATCAACGTATGTCAAGGAAATAGGTATATGATTGTAGTAGTATGCCCATTCTCGAGGTGGATTGAAGCAGGGCCCTGTTCACACCCAGATGCATTCAGAGCAGCTAAATTCCTAGTGAGGGAGGTCTTCCCCAGGTGGGGAGTGTGCGAGGTACTGAGGTCAGACAATGGCCCACATTTCGCAAACGAAAATGTTCCAGCACATCACATCCTTGCTGAACATCAAGCATAAATTTGCATGTGCATACCACCCACAGGCCAACGGTGTATGTGAACGCCTGAATGGCCTATTAAAGGAGGCAATTGCAAAAATACAGCAAACAACAAAGAAGAGTTGGTTGTATTGCCTTCCACTAGCCCTATTTGAGCTAAGGAATAGACCAGGTTCCGACCACCACCTCACCCCTCACGAGGTGGTTACCGGACGTCAAATGCGCCTTCCCCTAACGCCAACATCAAGAGCATTTACCGACCACGAGAGTACTGAAAATGTCCTTGGTGATGAAATGTACCAATATGTGTCTTCTTTGATTACTAGTGTAGTGTTTGTGTCTCAACAGCTCGAGCGCACGCGGGGCGGGTCTAACAGCGATCAACAAGAAGATGTGGATAAAGAATTGGAAAAGGAAAGACTGTGCAAAGTTGCTAAAGGTGACCACGTACTACTTCGCAATTTCAACAGAAAGTGGAACAGTCCACGATTCACTGGCCCCCATCTGGTAGAGGAGGTATCAACGAGAGCAGTAAAGCTACAGGACAAACGTGCCTGCAACCACCTACACGACGTAAAGATCTACAAACTCCAGACCCGCCCCAGCGCCACCGACAGGGCCACTGGAAGAACAACAACAGCATCACCAACGGAGGAAGAGACTTCTACCACAACTAACGGCCTAAGTGTCCCCATACCCTGCCACCCCCCAGATTCCCCAGAGACAACTACTAGAAAAGAAAGGGGTGATCCCCATACCACCCACCCCATGGTTACACGATCAAAGGGTAAAGAGACTTCCGCCAGTTGAGCCCCAAACCCTCTGCCCATTGACCCCCTACCCACTGTAGTAATAACTGAACTGAAGGACATTGTTTTGCACATATACACATGTAAACACCTGAATGTTCTCTTTCTTTTCTCTCGCACATGCAGGTACAGCGTATTATTGTACTGTTAAGAAAGTAGATAACTAACCAATTCACTGCCCAGGAGTAGATGGTACCCTCAGACGATAATTACCTGGAAGAATTGTCACACCAATTTGTATATGAAATAAAAAGGCCAACGTACCTGAAAAGAAGGAGGGTACGTGTCTACTACACAGCATTCCTCTTGGCCATAGAACATTCAATGCCCCACCTCCAACCATACTTGCCTGCCCTAAGAGATAGATCACTTAGATTGGCGTGGGAACAGCTCTTCGCCTGGGCACTGAATGACTACCTGATAGGGAGAGCTTAAAAACAACAACTAACACCAATAACAAGCATATTAAGAATTTTCAGGCGGGCAACTGTAACATCGCAAGAATAAGCTGCCGGACTGCAGCAAGGTAAGAGCAAAATGCCGGTGAAATTAGCATTTGTAATAAAATTGATAGGGATTTTAATGATCACCGGGTTCTTGGCTGCCTCTGTATGGCAGTACAGCTATGCTATCAATATTATTGCTGTACCCAAACCTAATACACCCCCACCCCCAGCTGCAACAGGTGTTATGTCAGGTGGTACTAGTAAAATCCCACACAAGGGAAATAGAGTTAAACGCAGCACATACTCAGATAATAAAGGCATTGACAACTACATACAAGATTCAGCACACATCTCAAACAACATATGGTACCAACACATGACCCACATAGGTAAGCAGACAACAGAAGACAGCTGCTACGTTTGCTCATTGATCCCATACGCCATGAGCGCTTCTCGAACATTTGTTGCCACGGAGATTGATGAAAAAATAGCACGATGTATAATATACCTGGCACTGTTCCAGACGAAAGGAAGATTTCAAGGGACAGTGGTGCAACTGGTGTGGAAAACACAAGATACATATCCATATGAAAACAACTTCCTCAAGACTTATTTGAGTTACCACAAGAGCAGTTTATATGCTGAAGGATTCAGATACATAACAAATGGTCCTGAAAAAGGAGAAACAAAGAAAGTAACACTACAGTACCTACCATGTGATTGGTACGCCACTGAAGCCCCTGGTAAAACGGATGTTGGGAAAGACCACTGATGATAATAACAGGGAAGGTGTACATGAAAAACAAATGGGACATAGGAGTGGTTGGCAGACACATGGTAACAAGAGAAAATATTTCAACTACTGAGGGACACAACCATAGATGTTGGATGACTTGGATCAAGTACGTACCCATGCTCACGTGGATGGAGAAGGATGAAGACCCAATAACAATACTGCTGCTAACTGCGCCTAAGGTATGCTACCAACATAAAGGAGAGGTGCACGTAGGATACAACACCAACTGTGAAAGCGTGATGGAGTTACCTGAGGGGGGAGCAGGAACAGCAGTAGTAATGGACCATTACTGGGCCTGTGGAGACAAGGCGTACCACACACTGCCCCCTTTGTGGAATGGTGTATGCACTATAGTACACGTAATGTACCATCACTAGTGGTACCCCAGAAGCATGTGAATATAGCAAATTTCCCCAAGATGGATGAAGGGAACAAAAGGAAGAAGAGATCTGCACAGCCTCGGAAAGGGCCAGAGAACCGACGCAACGGCAACAACACTGTCCTCAACAGAAGGAAAAGACAAGGAGAACCTCTGACAGGAAATTACCTGTGGGGAAGGTCGGAAACAGCACTCACCTCAATTCCGCCGGAACACAGACTATTCAACAGAGCAGCTATGTTCTTCTCCTCAATAATACATCCTGGACTGCAGGCCTACGCAAACGCAAAATGGCTCCAGATAACTAGGTGGGAATTAATGACAATTAACTCTACAGTAAATGGATTCAACGCAATAAAAGAGGAATTGCGAGCAGTAAGAATGGTTGCACTACAGAACAGATATGTACTGGACCTCCTCACAGCAATGGAAGGAGGAGTTTGCGCAAAGATAGGACAATCATGCTGCACATTCATTCCTGCTAACGATGCTGACAATTGTACACTCACGGAAGCAGTATCACAATTGGCCCAGATGCACTCAAAATGATGGATGAAAGTAAAGGTGTAAAAAAGGATGAGAGCTGGTTTTCAATATTATGGTCATGGATGCCATCTTGGCTGTCAGATGGACTGAAGATTATAGTTGGATGTACTATTTTGGCTGGAGCTACACTGATCATAATAAGATTTTGGAAAGCCCGGAAGGCATGCACCACAGACGAGATGATCGAAATGGTTGGTATACACCTCTTGATGCCAACAGACGACGGCCAACACACAGGCACAATCATAAAAGAGAGAGAGAAGTTGCGCAACCAGATCATCACCAACCACCTGGACCCACCATCTGTGAAGCTCGAAAACCCAAGAAACCCAAGGAGCTACATAGGGAAATGGGTATACTGCACTCCTGGAGGAACCTGTGAATATATGTATTGGTCATTTGAGACCATGTTAACCACTATGGACATTTGGGAGGAATAACTAAAATATGGAGAGTAAGAGGAGATAAAGAGAAGGATATGTTTGTGGTCGACAAGTCAACCAGAGGGGGGACTGAAGTGGGAGAATGGAAGAACAGGCTCCCACCCTTCCCCTCTCGTGCTTGGCCTAGAGGATCACGGCCTAGACACCCGCCACGAGAGGAGTTTGCCTATCTACCAGACGACCAAATACCCTGGTACAGGAACATACGGATGTGCCCACCCTGTCCATGCCGACACCTGCGGCACAGATCAACTCGACTAAACCTACAAGTCGTTAGAGATGCCATGACGACCTAGCCAACGGTCAGCACACCTGTGCAAACATGCACACCGGACACTCCCACACCAATCCACACGAAGAACATACTCAGTGCTATGACGTAGGCGACAGACATACCCACGGACGTGCATCTTTATTATTTTCCACATAGGCTCTCAAAATGCAGAAACGCAAGACGCATAATGAACTTATCTAAAAAGGCTTGCTCACGCTTCTTCTAAGAACCATGTACCATAATGAAGAGTATAACGGAGACACGATACTGAGGATAGAGCAATATGATACCGTAACCTAAAGCGCTCTGCATCAAATGGTTCCACCTATGCACCAGGCCCAAGTAGGCCGCAAGCAAAAGCTTCCATGAACATTGAATGAGCAAGAGCTGGGTTGCTGACCCTGCAAAATGAGCCCGGCGAAAGCACACCGCCAAGGGCACGATGTTGCAATCTCGCACGCCGCAATCCGACGCCAAGGTCGCACCTGCAAGATAAACCAGACACACAGTAGGAAAAACAACATTAATTGTGTTGAATTTTGCCTCAAACACGGTCCCACCTCACGTGACAAAGCCAAACTTGACGGGATACCAAGCCCAGGAGCAAGGAGACGCCTGAATCCCACGTTTCAAGACACAGGCAGATACAATTAAAAGACTAATTGGACATCTGCAGCAGTGGGAGTAGTCGACCTCCCGACATATGAATGAATCCTCACATTGTTTATACCTACCCATAGTAAAACATTGTTGCAAATGACAGGTGCACCGCGAGCTGGGAACAGCGATAGTGCCAGACTGGGAGGCTCGCGAGCGGACAAATCAGAACATGGGGTTTTTATCACTGATGCCATTAACATTGACCAATCCTCAGAGGTCTTCATGTAACAATTTTCATGTATCAAATTGAAGGGACAGCCCAGGTATACCACCTGACTAACCCTCAACCACTAACACTGTTCTCTATATGTATGGTATGCTAACCCTACCACTCGAGTAACCAATCCAGAGTGGAGATAGGTTTTTTGTTAAACTTTCCAAAGTGACACAAGTAGCGCGTCATACTAAGGTAAAAAGGGCCTGCGAGCCCCACGATTGTGTGTGTGTCAGGACGGACGCGTACGCTCCTTGACCCATCCCTGCCGTTTTGTCTAATAAACAGCAGAGTCACCTTGCTTCTTGCGTGTGTCTGATACTCTATCTCTTTTGGGATATACGGGAGGAGTTGGGGCCTCCCTGCCCGGAGGTCTGCGGACGGCCCGGCCGACCCCGGCAGAATTTCCCCCTGACAACATGTCCAATGGGTATTGCATGGGTGATAATCCTTTCAGCCTTTGACGTCCTCTTCCTCGACTCAGTGTTTGTGTAAGAAAGAGGGGGGTCTGGGAAGTTTGAATATCCCATAAAATAGAATTGGATAGGGGTATTCAGAAAGAGGGTATACTGCATCTCGCCATCGGGAGTCTCTCCCCCCACTCCCTGAGGACCCCTCACCCAGGTGATCCTCCCACACTTGTCTACCCCTAGGGTGTGGATCCAAAGGCGATGGCTGTGCCCTGGCCACCTGAGTAAAGGATCCCCGGGGTCTGGGCAGTGAAACACCCTCTGGTTTTTCACATATCCTTCCCATATGTGATGTGGATTGATCTATATCGCAAGGGAACCAGGAAAGGAAGTGAACGTTCCCCTGGTCTTTACCCTTTCAACGTTCCACTGCGAAACAGTATGGTTGCAAGTCCATGAAGCATTGTACGACTCGAGGGTTAGTTTCTTTCCTCTGACTTATCCAAACAAAGTGTGAATGATCAGTATGAGGGGTAAAGTTCCTTCCCAGTAAGTAGTACCTGAGATGGAGGATCACCCAATTGATGTCAAGGGCTTCCTGTTCTAACACATAGTCGTTTCCTCTCTGGGAAATAGTTTGCGACTGGTAAATAATATAAGATGTTCTAAGTCATCATGTATTTGAGATAGTACAGCTTCTAACCCAGTCAGGGAGCCATCAGTCTGTAAACAAATTCTTTCAAGAAGTCTGCCACTTTCAATATGGGGTTCTGACACAATTTGGTTGAGGTTGTTAGAACAAACATCATCCTATTTGGTCCAACACATTTTCTGGGATTCTGCATTTCATAATTTATCTGACAACCATGATGTATTGTTTGAACATTTTGGGATAAACCTGTGATAATACTCAATGAAGCCCAAGAACGCTTTAAGATATCTTTTAGTCTTGGGTGTGGGGGCATCTAGGACGGTTTTCACTTTTTCTTGCTGAGCCTGTACACTACCATTCCCCATGACGAACCCCAGATATTTTACTGCCGATTGAGCCAACTTACACTTCCTCGGGTTGGCAGGCAATCCAGCCTCTCAGAGAGCTCCCATAAGAGTGTAAAGATAGTAAAGGTGGTCCTCCCACGTTTTGCTGTAGATAACTATATTGTCAATGAAGGCCCCACAGAAATCAGGATAGGGTTGTAGTATTCTGTCCATAAGTCATTCAAAAGTTGCTGGGGCCCCATGCAGACCAAAAGGGAGTACTTTAAATTGGAATAGCCCTATTGGTGTTGAGATGGCTTTATTTTCCTTATCAGGTCTGTGTACAGGGACTTTCAAATACCCTTTAGTTAAATCTAGAATTGTCAGGAACACTGAATTTCCCAGTTTATCTATCAAGTAATTGATGTGTGGCATATGATATGCATCAAAGGTGGAGATGGCGTTAACTTTCCTAAAATCTATGCGAAATCTCCAAGATTGGTCTGGTTTGGTTATCAACACGATAAAGGAAGACCATGGGCTTCATAATATTAGCCTTCAGCATAGGAGATGTATGTGGTAGTGGTGGGACTTTAGTGTTCTACTAGGTTGGGCCACCCTATAGGTACCTGTTCCAGTTTGCTCTAATATTTCATAGGTCCTGTGCCATTTTGAAACCAGCTTATTTTCAGAGGACGTTAAAAGAACCAGAACTTTTGGACCTACTGAAAACCATCTAAGATTTACCATTTTATCAAGGGCAAGCTTCTGTTGTGTTTGAGCTTTTTCCACATGAGTATGAACTGGAGTTGTGACTAGATTCATGTGCTCTCATAACCGGTTGGATGTCTGTGGGAGAGGTATTGGTGCTTCTTCCCTTTCTTCTCAGGTTTCCCTGAGCATATCTAAGACATCTCTTGGTTTCCTACCATACAATAATTCAAAGGGGGAGAATCCAGTAGATGCTTGAAGGGTCTTTCTCACTGCAGACAGGGCCTGTGGGACCATGTGGTCCCAATCTTTCGCACCCTCATCTACAAACTTTCTTAGAATCATCTTGAGGGTCTTATTAAATCTTTCTATCAATCCGTCGGTTTGGGGATGGTAAACCAGGTTCCTTAAGGTTGTAATATTTGCAATTCATTTATTTCACCCATAAGCTTACTCATTAAACGTGTCCTCTGGTCAGTTAGAATTTCTTTGGGGAAACCAACCGTAGAAAAGAACAGTAGCAAATGCTCTAGGATTTTCTGGGTGGAGTTATTTCTCATGGGAAAAGCTTCTAGGCACCTGGTGGTGTGATCAACGATCGCAGGAACAAATGTGTTGCCCAAGTTAGAAGTTTCTAATGGTCCCATAATACCCATCCCTGTTGTTATGTTATGTTAGATACATTTCTAAAGTGCGCGTTCACCCGGAGGTATCTTGGCGCTGAGTGGAGCAGAAGGTGCACCAGCACGGGCACCTAATACAGATGTGTCTTTAGAGCATGGCGGAATGACAGATGATTGTCAACAGCTCGGAGAGGAAATGGAAGACTATTCCAAGTTTTTGCGGCCATCACAGAAAAAGCGTGCCGCCAATCCGGAAGAGTCTGACTCGAGGAACAGAGATCAGTAGAGCTGACTGAGAGCGCAGAGGCCGAGATGGCACATTGCAGGAAAATGTTACCTGTATGTATTCAGCACCCTGTTTATAGAAGGCACAGTGTTCCAGGCACAAAGATTTAAAGAGAATGCGCTTCTCAATTGGCAACCAATGAAGTTGCCTGAGGAGCGGGGTCATGAGAGCACAGGGGGGGATGAATCACCGACCGAGCAGTGGAGTTTTGGAGCAGTTGAAGGCACTTGGTGAGATCGCTCATCTGACCCAGATATAGGGAGTTACAGTAATCTGTGGTGATTAGGACTAAAGCAGCAACCATTGGGACACAATGTTAGGCCGGAATGAAAGGGAGGACTTTATGCGAGATCCACAATTTAAAGTACCCAGACTTGCATACAGAGGCTACTTTGGGTTACATGAAGAGAGATGACGAAAGCATGAGACCCAAGTTTTTAACTGAGGTCGCTGTTGTAGGGCAGGTACCTAATGAGATAGGCCAGAACTCAAGGGTCCAAAAAGAGTGGGAACTGTAGGTGCCCACCACCAGCACCTCAGTCTTGGATCCATTAAGCTTTAACCAGTTCGCCATCATCCAGGCTTTACAAGCAGCTCTGTAGTCGAGACGCAGTGTCAGCCCTGGTGAGGTCCAGCCGAACCAGGATCTGTGTATCGCCAGTGTAGGAGTAATATCTGAACCCATGCGACAAGATAAGAAGAAGGAGGGGTCGGATGTACATATTGAAAAGAATGGGGGAAATCGCTGATCCCCGGGGGATGCCACAAGAGAGCAATCCCGGGAGGGAGCAGAAAGGGCGCAGGGACACCGACTGGGTCCGATTGGAGAGAAGGGCTTGAAACCAGTCAAGGACCTGACCTGAGATGCCAACATCAGACAGCCTGGCCAGAAGAATGGAATGGTCCACCATGTCAAACGCGGCAGACAGGAACAATGATAGTACCGCTCCCACCCCGCCTTGGTCAACCAACCGGGCAAGATCATCCATAACAGAGTTAAGAACAGACTCTGTTCCCTTTCCAGGACGAAAGCCAGACTGGGAGGGATCAAAGAAGCAATAGGATTCAAGAAAAGAGTAAAGAAGAGGGGCGACCAGGGTCTCGAGCAGCTTCATATTCAAAGGTAGTAAAGAGATAGGTCTAACATTGGCCATAACCTTAGGGTCGAGAGTGGGCTTCTTCAACAGAGGAAGCACTAGCCCGTGTTTAAATTGGCTAGGAATACTGCCAGTCTGAAATGAATTATTGATAGCAAGGTGAGCGGAATAGCATATGGCGGAGAGGCAGATTTAAGGCCATGAATGGCAATCAGTATCTCGAGATCAGAGAATACAGGGAAGGAGCACCATGAGACCACTGGAACAGAGAGCAAGGGAAAGCAGGGGTGATCAGTAGTGACAGGGGTTGCTTTGATGGTTTCAATTTTAGAGGAGAAGAAGTATGCGAGAGAGTCACACAGAGCTTGTGACAGAATAATCGCCAAGCCTGTTTTGATAGGAGTAGAGAGAGAGCTAACCAATTCAAAGAGGGCCTTGGGATTGTTTATGGCTGCTTCTACCTTAGACCCAAAAAAGGCCTTTTTCGCATGGACAATAGCCTGGTGATAGTCAGACAGCAGGCTGCGAAAAGTAAGCTTAGCGGAAGGTGAATAGCATATTCTCCAGTTCCTTACAGCTTGTCTGCAGGCCAGTTTTTTTTAGCTTAAGTTCTTCAGAGAACCATGGCTCTGACCTATGCTTAATGACTTTGGACAGTCTAAGTGGGGCCATAAGATCGGCCACTTCCAGGAAGGCGTTCTCGCTTATAGTGAGAGTAGGGGAGCTGTCAGATGTGTGTCGTTTAAGTAGGGATGTAGTAACCTCTGATTTAGGTATTTTTCATCAGTCACGTCTGAGAGCGGCTGATTTGTGGACTGAAGGCATAAAAAGGTATTAAGGGAGAGAGAACCGGAAAAAAAAGTGATCTGACCATAAGAGAGGGCAGAGTGAGAAAATCATAATGGAGGACGAGGGGGCACATATAAAGTCGCCAATCAGTTGCGGGAGTCCTAGGTCATCCATGGATAACAGGAAAGATGAAACCTGGTTAGGATTGAAAGTATTAAGTAACAGGTTAAAATTGCCGGTGACACAGAGATTGGGCTACTCAGTTATAAGTTCCGATATGGGTTCTGGAAAAGCAGTTAAAAAATAGCATCTGCACCAGCAGGTTGATATACTACTAAGATGGTCTGAGTAGACTTAGGAGAGATGGTAATATGTGCAAAAAGACATTCCATCCCCAATGAGTGAGCGGGAGCAGTACAACGGGTAGTATAAATATCTTTGTACATAATGGCGACCCCTCCGCCAGGGTGAGCGGAGTTACGTCACCATGGATCAAACTGTAGCCCGATGGTAGAGTCTGGATAATGGAAGGGCCCAAGCATTCCTGAAGCCAGGTTTCCGTAAGCAGAAGGAAGTCAAACTGATGAGTGGACACAAGATCATTGCAGTGCGCAGCATGCACTACCAGCGAGCATGTGTTCAGCATGCAGCACTTAGTGCTAGAGTAAAAGTGGTTAAGATCTGGGGACAAGATAAGAACCCTAGTGGCCAGGATGTGTCAGGGGGCTTTAGAGAAATTAACAAGGTATAGGTCGTATCCCTTGTTCTCTGCAGCATACCAGTATTGGTGGTTTTTCCATCCAGTTTGGTGTGCCCATTCCGTGCACAAATGGGCACAGACGGGCTTGCCTTAAGCGTGCCTGGGGAGTGTCACGTGGGAGCTGAGGAAGCTCGGCCCCACAGTCAAAGAAAGAGGACTGCAGGACTGGCTGGCTGTAAAACACACACAGATCAGTAGTAATCAGGCAACATATAGATGCAACAACGTATCAAGAGTCTGAGTACAGAACAAGTTTTACATGCAAATCTAAAAGCACTAAAATGCAGTTTTAAAAACAACTAAGTTAAGGCAAGCGACTGCGAAGGCTTTATATGGGCCCCGAGGGACACCTCACCTTCTGCGATACCCATCCCTATTCAGAAGACGGGAACTTCAATTATTGTTAGTGGATTTAAAGGGGCAGGTAGAGGAATATGCAAGCTGGTCATTTGACATATTTCACATGTATGAACAAAGTTTTTTGCATCAACATTTATCCCCGGCCAATACAATTTTCCACTAAATCGAGCTTGGGTCTTCGATTGTCCTACATGTCCTCCTGTCAAGTGAGAACGTGCAATTTCCAACACAATTTTCTGATGGGTTTTGGGTATTACTAATTGGCTTTTACTTATGCCTTCCCCTGAGGTTTCTCTTCAATATAGTAGTCTGTTTTTCAGAAAGAAAAATTGATTTCTTTGTTCTCTGCCTTCTCCCTCAGGAATTATTTGTAAGAAAGTATCTGCCAGCATTTGATTGTTTCGTTCGGCTAAGGCAAGGTCTGGAAGGATGGTGGGTTCAACTTCCACTTTGGCTCTGATTTTATGTTTCTCATCGGCCTCCCCAAAACCTAAGTTACCTATCTCAGTTTCCTCAGGCTCTATCTCTTCCTCAAAATGGGGAAATAAAGCTTTCTCAAGAATTCCCTGTGCAATCTTGTACCCAGAATGTCCCCGAGCAGTTACAACTACAGCTCTCTCAAACAGGTATCGAAAAATCCTTACTAATGTGGCCCTAGCCACCACCCCTACTGCAATTAACAGCATGTGATTTACTTCACAGCATCATGGACAACCAGCACCAACGTATCCTGGTTTTACGTACCTTGGTCCTAAGATCCTAGCTACAGCAGGATCACCTATCAAGCTCACCAGTACCACTGGACTGTGTATCCCCATTCAATCCATTCATGAGACGACACCCCTAAGGTGCTACAACACCTGTTTTTCATCAATCCTGTCCTGATGACAGTTCGGCCCCTTCAGACAACTGGTTTCCACTCTGCAACATCTGCCGGCCACTTTTTTGTCCGAACCAGAAACACCCAGTCTCTAATGTGTCGACAACAATTGCATACAACTACTGTTGAGTAGTACATGAAAATGCACAAATAATTCTGCTACTACTAGTCCTCACAACAATGTGTAGCTAATTGTGTAATTGTACCTTTTCCCTTTTTGGTTTATGTCTATGTTTTATGGCCTCATGTTTAGTTATAGGCCTACATCATTTAGATGTCTGTCTAATATTAATTAAAGTTTTTTTCCTTACAGATCAAGAATCCTTTGTGACCTGCCTTGTCTGGCTAGTATTTGCTCAACCTAGCTTTGCTGCATCCTGAAGTTAGCTTATTTGCATCTCTGAAACCAAGAGGCCAGAGTCCAAAACCCGAATAGTGGGTTAGCTTTGAACACCACATTAGGAATAATGTCTGGGCCTGGAGCTCTAGAATATTGTGGACTTTTAATCACTGCAAAGATGTAATCTGCCTCAAAACAGGTTAACAATCTATACTTGCGTCATTAAAATGGGATTCAGAATGGGAAGTCCAGGTTATCTCTGAGATGGGATTCAACTCCTGTACTTAGAGTCCGGCCAAGTAACACTTATAGTATGGCCAAAATGTTCTAATATCATTAGCATGTAATAGTCTAAACATAAACCTCCAGTTGGCACTATTCAGTGAGCTTTTTTGCTGGTGGAGGCAGTTATTGTATTTGGTCGCAAGTGAGGTCGCAAGTGAAGTGAGTAGTGCAGAACAGGCAGTACAGGACAATCCGATGGTTTTACAATAGCTGTCCTGTCTCTGCGATACTCTTTTTTTTCTTTGGTGAATATTTACCTCAAAGGAATTCCTCACATGCTGCTGTTGCCCAACGTTCACACTTTGTATCTTCAGTGTTTCAGAAAGTGTCATAATGATAGTGCTCATATACCAGTCAAAATAATTCAGCCATTTCTCAATCCATATATGATTGTTGCAAACAAATAGATGAGTTTCAACATATTCATTTTGGACTAGCTGATTCAATTGGTCTTGATTATTTGTCATCACATTAGGACAAAAGTGTTTGGTTTTAGGTTTCCCAGTAACTCCCCAGGAGCATGTCCAAACTAGCGGACAGTGATCACTAAGAGTAGTCTGGATAACCTTGATGGGACTAGATTGGGATGAAGATTCATAGTACAGGCATGAAGAAAACTTTCCATTTGTCCATGTGTTCATCAAAGATGAACCCTTTCTTACTTTGGTATTGAGGCAAATTAAATCATGGGCACTCAAGCGCTGGCTCCTGTAAGCGATATTCAATCAACACCACAGCTAAGTCAATGCCTAGTCTGGGATGCTGAGGAAAACCCTCATTGATGTATTTTTATATCCAGTTCAGTACTCTGGATGACAACCCTTGTATAACACCCCCCTCTTAGAATCCCCCTGACCCCACTGAGCCAAGAAGTAGGTTTGTTTTGCAAATTAAAAGGTTTATTTGGACAATTCAACCATATATATCTATCACACTTTTATAATATATTAATATCTGATAGTACACTGAGACATATGATGTGGATCCACAATGGGTAATGTTACAGTGGTACACTTGATTACTTAGGAGTAGTATAGAGGATGAGGTAGCTGAGAATGCTTTATGGTTTCAAGGAAATGCAATGAGGAATAAAATGCAGTACAGAAATACTTGATATGATTTTAGCAAAAGATAAGATAATCACTTTTTCTCTGGCAATTCACAACCCTCCCCTATGCAATGTAAGAAATGGAAGGAGATGGAAATAGGAGCACACAGTTCTCAGGAATGCAATCAAATACAATACGAAATTCAGTTCCCCCCCAGCAAGCTTTGAGGAAACAGGTAGGAGTTAGAAACACAGGCCCAAAATGCTTTTTAAATGTGATGGCAATGGATGGGAAAATGTGCCAACTGATTTTAATTCCCTCTAGAGGTTCAGGGTGAGTGGGAGATGCGTGTTGGTATTAGTTCAGGCTCATTTTAGCGATGCTCTATGAGTTATTACCAAGTTGCAAACGGATTTTAACAAAAGAAAGAATGGAGCTGCTATTTTGACAAGTGGAGAAATTGAGCCAAAATCGCTAATCGGGGTAAATTTCGCGAGTGCGTAAATCGTGATTGCGGAAAAAGTATAAGGAGTAGGAAGTCGGTTCGTTGGAAAGCCTAGATTCTAAGCTTTCAGATGAAAGTTAAATTTCGTTCCTAGCCCAAACGCGTCAAGAGATACGGACGATTTAATAAAGGTAGATTTTTGGATTTAAAGTAAAACTCAAAATGACAGGTGACAGCTTGCAGCTGCAGAATTGACAGGTGACAGTTGTGCAGCTTTAAAAATGACAGATGACACGATTTCTAGGAGGCTGTTCTAATTAGGTTAAAATAGCTTGAATTAGATTATTTTAACTAAGAGATTGGGTTCTGCACAGTTCTGCTAGGTACTCACAATATAAATTTGAACTAGGCCTCGTCACGGATCAGGTCAACACGTCCGGCTGTGGTTCTGTCTGCTCGGCGGGTCAATCAGGCACCGGTTCTGCTCACAGCGATCTGGGTCAGCTCTGCTCTGCTGGTCTAGCCTCTCTGGATTCTGGATCTAACAATGCTTTCTGGGTACTGCTACAGGTTCTTGCAAAAATTCTCGGGAAAACTTCAAACAGCTCGCCCGGCTGTTGAATAGTTTGGTTAGTTTTGAGGCCTGCTGAAGAGGATTCAGCCGGTGGATTCAGGCCTCTCTGCTACAAATTCTGGACTTAATTTCTGCTACAGGTTCTGGAGATTGATGGATTTGAAGTCTGGATCTCTGGATGTGAAGTCGGCGGTCAGCATGCTCCGCAGCAAATGGAATTGAATGTCTCTACCTGTCCCAGCAGTCTCTTTTTATGTGTTTTGGAAAGTGGGTGTGTGCGTTGGTCATAACTAAACCTGCCCCTCTCACTTATCATTGGCCAATTCCTCCTCTCTCCCTTGATTGGGGGAAGGAAATGTGAGTCAGAGTGATGCTGTAGGTTTTATGGTCGGAGGAACCTCCCCTTGTCAGATTGCACACAAATCTATTTCTGACCTAAATACATATTTATCTATGTACCATTTTTCTAATATTATAGGTCCAGTTAACATATTTTCTGTAGCACCAAACCATCCAATCCCTGTCTTTGTACGATGTCGTGTCCACTGATGACAGAATACTCCTCTTTTCATCCAGATAACGACCTCTAAACCTTTCAAGATTTTACACAAATGTGCACCAGGGATATGGGTTACAGATGATAAAGTGTCAGATTTTTAACATGCAGACATTTGGAGTAAGACCCTATTTTCTGCTAGCAACCCCCCAGAATACACCACAGGGTCCTAACGCCTCTTAAAATGTGCACCGGAAAATCACAAGAATAATGGTATTACTTATATAATTCTGACAAGTCCGTACTATGAATTATCCATCTTTTTTTAAATTATGCCCTGGTCAAAAAGGGGTGTGGCTTCCCACATCACATGGTGGAATAACTGGTGTATCCACTTCCCCCAAGACAGCTTGTTCACAGAGGCACAGCTGCCCCCCAGTTTCTCCAAAGAGGAAGCTATTTTACGATGCCCCCAATATAACATTTGCCTGAGTCAAGGAAGTTGCATTGTTCTGTCCCTTCCAGTTCCCAGGTGCTCCACCCCTAATCTAATCAGAGAGGTGTTAACTCCTTTTGGCAAGGGGCAGCAGGATGCAGCTATGCCTGGGAAGAGTGGCTGTTGATCCAGTTTCAACTCCTGTCGGGGGTAGTTGTCAGGCAGAATTCAGTTTCATTAAGCCAGGTTTCAGCTAAATGTCACTTTTTGTTCCCAGTTTTCTACATTCAAATCAAACTGACAATTTTTACCTATACATTAAATAATTACTTCCTTCAAGTCATTTCAGAATATAGTTTTACATTGTATCCACCCCTTAGCAAGTCTTTCCTTGGTCTGGTTTTGTTTCATTTGTTCAGTTTTACACAAAAGTCTGGTGGTTTTAAAACACCGGCTTTCTGATAGTGGTGAGTACTGGTAATGCAACCATTTTTGGGATTAAGAAAATGAATTCCCCACAGTTCTGAGTTGCTTTTTGGCAATCAGCATTGCCATTCCCAATGGTTTCAGGCTACTGTGTGTGTAGCCCAATGGTGGTTTTAGGCAGTGCCCTCCTGTGCTCATAACTTAGGCAAAAATGGGTGGCAGCCTATTCTTCATGTTTTCCTTGTGCACTCTCTGGGGAGTTCTGGCCATCATGATGTTTTCCATGCCAGTACTGCACAGTTTTATGGTAGGGCTTGGATGCATGGGTAAAAACATCCCACACTCCATCCATCATCTTTACAAACTCCAATGGGGCAACTCAGCAATTGGTTATTAGAGTGAACTTTGCTAAAGACCAATTCCTATCAGAATTTTGGGGGAGATATGTTCATTGAAGTCCCCAGCAATGACCACCTTACCAGACGGATATCGGCTATACCAGTGGATAAATAACTCTACATTCACCTTTATTAAAGTGGAGTGTTTTGCTACTGGTGGATCGTATACATTAATTATCAAAATACGTAGATGAGGATGAGTCGGATCACAAAGGTTAGCTGATAGAACATGTGGTGAGTCGGTGCCAACTATGAAAGAGGTGATAGAGTAATAGGCTCTTACCCCTATCATCAATCCCCCATTGGGCAGGCCATAAAATTTAGTTTGGATGGATTATAGATGATACTGTAGCCATCCACAAAAAATGACCAAGTCTCTTGAAGCAGGGATACATCATGAGACATTAAGATTGCAAGGCCCAATATATTGTGCAGGAAAGAATTGAATCCTTGTGAATTCCACGAGCTCAAGCTAACCTGCAGAGGTATCTCAGAAATTCACGGTGTGGTGCAGTTAATGGAATCCATAACCCATTGACTCATTCACCTGCAATTGTCTCCAGGAGCGAGTAATTTAGGAACCGTAGCAAGTAAACTTAAGTGTTCTGTAGATGGTGCATCCTAAAATGTATTAAGAGCAGATGACAATGGTTTTTAGACTGGGAGGCCTGTTCCCGATCAGGCACAGTCAGTACATATTTACGACAAACCGTCAGCTTATAACCCAACTTCCTTAACGCCATGTGGTGCACACTCATCAGTGCAGTAATGGCAAGGGAAACAAACTTCATTACAGCACAATTAGTAGGGCTATGGATCTCAGGAACAACAATCCATATAATGTCCTCACTATTGATGTTTCTGAGGGACGGAATACCTTGAAACAATATCATTAGGAAACCGCTTTTCATAAATGGGCTGGAAGCTAAGGGAAGAAGCTATTCCAGTTTTGACCCCTTAACCAATAGTAACTCATTTCCTAGATACTAAACAGCTGACAGGTCAGCTGCCTCTACTAACCTACTAGCATGCGCATTAGATCTTGATGGATGCACCTGAGATTGCTGAGATATAGTTTCAAATGATGTCCCGTCCGGTTAACTGGGAAACACAATAGAAATTGGCTGTAGAGAGGTCAGAGGGTTTAAAGACTCAGTTAAATGTTGTACAAGGGGCTCTGTCTGGTTACTTGTTAGTTTGTTTTCCGGCCCAGGCTGCAACCACTTTTCAAGGGGCCCACATAGTTCAACTTGGCAAATCGAGCCATCCCCCAGTGTATTAGTGATTGAAGTTATGGGTGTCCCACTCTGGTAGGGTGGGTACTCCATTGTAGCCATTTTCCTGGAGGTCGTACGACAGATGGCAGCCTCTCTGCTTTCTTTTCGTAAGAAATGTTTTGAGGATAGAAGGGGCTGAAGTACATATATTGCCATGACGCACACAGCATTCCTCACTTCCATCTGTCATCAGAACACAGCCATGAGCAGAAATGTTCTAAGTGATAGCTGCATTTGTGCCTTGTGAGGTTAAGTCAATAATAGAACAGGTGGTTTCCAAAACCTGACCAGTACACAAAGGAATAGGGATAGAAGTAAAGGGAGCTGGTGCTCCCAGTACCAGGTCATCACCAGGTCTTTACACAATTCCTGTGTAACATTGGTCAGCCTCAAATTGGTCCTCTGACTCACTACAAAAATCCAAAATGATGTCCACCCTGGCAAGAATAGCTTTCAATTCACATTGTTCCTTGCCCATATTTGTGCATAAGATAAGGAGAGACTCAATTGATGCAGCAACCGCATTTAAGTGGGCTGTACTTTGTCCACCATTTTATTACAGACACTGGGAAGACATAAGGATTCCACCAGTAGTGCTCCATCAGAGACACTGTCAATGGGTGGGGACAGCACCGCTGATTGCTCAATCACTGCTTCAATGGAGATGTTAATCAAAGGTTTTGCAAGTGGAAGGACCGTAGTTACAGCCAGCGGTGTTGCCAAAAAAATAACCTGTGATCTTACTTTGTGCCACTGGATTGGCTTCATGTTTCTCTTTTTGGGGCAGAGTGCTCTAAAGGGGCAAAATGTTGCACACAGGAGGGCTTCTGATTCTTTTGCCAGCAAATATTCTTGCGTTACGCAAGCCTGATTTCTGGCCCCTGTCGCCTTCATAATTGTAAGAACAGCAGAGCGCTCAGCGATTAAATGATTTCATATAAGTAGTTAAGTCAGTGGTACTCACCAATACTAAGTCAGTAGTGATCTCCACATAAATACTGCCATGCGCGGTGTCGAATATTGAGCTCACTGGAAACAGAAAATATACGGGCACCGGTAAGCCCATCAACCACAGCTGCCCGCTCTCATCCCCAGGTCCTCAGTAGCAAACTCTGCACACAAGGGGTGACCGGAGCGTGGCCTGCTTCTTTCACTTCGCCACTCCGAAACACAGAAGCACTTCATGTCACTTTGCAAATGCGTGGAGTCTTTATCCAGTGTTATTTAAAGTAGCAGTGATATCCAGGCAGACCGGAGGCGGTAAAGCACGCCCAAGACCAACAGAGTGACCACACAGGAAACACTTCCTGTCACTTCACAGACTTCGGGCGCGACTTCCACAACTGTGGTCACATGACCCATAACTGTGCTACGTGCTACTGTCACCTGACATGCTGGCACTACATTGCATCGCCCCTAAAATAACAGTGTCCTACCCTATCTCTTCGATCCACCGCCTTGGTCGCCAGATAATTCTCTACGGTCAACCGTTGGCTCTGGGACGTAGGGACTCCTCCATCTGTCCCTCTTACGGGTCAGTATTTCTCTCCATTTCTGACACCTCCTCGTCTCCCATGTACACAGACTCTTCCTGAGTGATGCTCTCATCCCCCTTCCACTCCCTCCACTCTTGTCCCTCTTCCTGGTGCTCTCTGTGCATTTTCCTGGAGAAAGCAGCATTCCTCGTCACACATTTGTTGGCTGCTTCTTCAGTGACCATAGAGCCATTCCTGCTGGTGATGGCGAGGGGTTGAGGGTCAAATGGCGCCATTCCTTTGTAGGAGGCAGTCTGCTTCACGAGGTCACGGCCACCCAGGTGTAGGTGCGATTCCATGCTCTGCGCATGCGGTCAGCGTATGTCTTCATTCAGTCTTTCGCCTCTCCGTCCTTTCTCCTCACCTCTTGGTCGCTCACACTGTGGTCCTCATTCCTGCAGTCATGGGGCATTCTCATGCGAACAGGACATCCAGAGATTTGGTCTGTGGGGCATCAGTTGATACAGTGTCTGTTCTATGAGTATGTCCGTGATGGTGGATATCCTTAAGGATCTATTGATTTTAGCCATGAATCGTTTGACTGTCCCATTCGCCTGGGGCCACAGCGGGGAGACCTTTCTGTGGTGGAAGTCCATATAGCGTACAAAGTCTTGAAAGTTGTGACTGGTCAAATGGGATCCATTGTCCGACTTCACTACTTTCGGAATGGCGTATGATGAGAAGATCCAATCTAATGCTGGGATCACAGCCGTGGCGGCAGTGGACTGTAGGATTTTGATTTCAGGGAACCTGGAATATTTGTTCATGACCACAAGTATGTAGTGTGCAGCAGCACTTTTTGGGCATTTCTATGTGCAGAATGGAATTACCCTAGCAAAAAGTTCTTGGACCCAAATAAGCAGACCAACTCCAAGAATATGGCAAAATACTACTTTATTATCAGTCCAAATAAAGTGGGGAAAACTGGCAATCAACAAATAGTAGTCCACACACTCTCAGATACATTTCAGATACACAAAGGCTTTATACCTGATGCGTGTCAGCTATGACATCATCCTATGTGGCAAATAGGAAAACCTATCGGGTGGAGAGATTGGTTAAGGGAACATATATACCTACAGCTGGTCATTACAAGGTTGGAGGTAGCCATGCTGATATTTACGGCATGGCTACTCCCATACTGCATACCGGGTCCGGGCTCCCTGAATGGGGAAATGCCGGCCATTCCAATCTTGGAAGACCCGGTTTTACCCCATTCAGGGAACACATCCCCATTCCCATTCGAGCCCCCATAGGGCTCAATGGGAATGGGGACCATGCTAACAACAGGCCCGTTAATGAAAGGCCCATTGTTAGCATGCTGGTCCCTTAGCGGGCCCCGCTAAGGGCATGTGGTAAAACCAAGAGCCCTTAGCGGGACCCGCTAAAGGACCTCGTAATGCGGTGGTAAGGGGTTGACATCTCCGGCACCATTATTAGCGCCGTTAACCCCTTACCGCCAACCTCGGAATGAGGCCCATAGTCTCTATAAGTACTAGTAACATAATTGGCTGCCCCACATCTAGTAGACATGCCTTGACCTTCCCTCTAACTACATATGATACAGATTACAGCAGCATAATAGCAGCGGATTGGCCATTGCTGCAGTGTATGCTCACCATTGCAAAGGCCCTCTGATTGGTTGACATTCTCTCCCAACCTTGGACACTCGACTCGTTAGCAGCATGTAGGCAAAACGAAACCCAGGTGCAGAGAACATCAGGCTGCTGCCCACGTGCTCAATTAGTCTACCATCTCTCATCGGCCAAGCTATCAGCCAAAGATTCTCCATTGTACTTGACCTCGCTAGATGTTTTCTTCTCTGGAACTTTATCTTCGCCATGAAGCTTATGAATAGGCCTTTTTTATCTGGTGTTACACAACGTGTGAAGAGACCACGATTTTATCCATTTCACCTTTTATTTAGTGCTATTTGATTCAATTATGTCAAGTGTCATGACTCTTTCCGGCCTCTGGAGACTTGGTTGCTCTGTCTCACATATGCTTTTCTGCTTCTTTAATCATCAATACTTGGCATTCACAAATGTTCGTACATTTACTTAATCTAAGAGAAATATGTCCTGTGTACATTGATTATCCTCGTTGACTCCCTTTGTTCTCTTCAGTAATCAGTAGCTTTTCGCTGTGGCATCCTTAATCTCTGGCCAACTGCTATTTTTTGTTCATGCACATATTTGTATTTCCAGCCTTTGTGCAGTCCTGGTCTCGCTCCTTAAAGCTTTTTGCATACTACTATTCAAAGCCAGTGTCCATCTTTCCAACACAGCTGCTTTACCCATGTTATATTTTCTACTGCAGCAAGCTTCTATGTAACTCATCTACCTTGCGTTTCTGCGTATATACACTCACTACTCATCTGGTTACTTATCTTCTTCGTATATATGGTTTCTTCTCACTCGCATATATGTTCACTTCGTTTCTTCAGTTACATCTTCATTATTTAAGTATTTTCATATTGTTTCAGTGCGTCACCATCTCGTCTCCTCCTGATGTCATTTTGTACCTGTCAGGTTCTCTTTACAGCTCCTTGAAATTTAGCAATACTTGTAGATCTCCTGCCACCACTTCAGTAAGAGGGTACATTCATTATGGTTGTCTGAGTGTATAATGTCTCTCATACAGTTGATGCGGTATTGGAAATGCACAGTGTATTCTGGTTTTTCATCCAGTATAACGGAGGTGAGGGGGCGGGTTATTCCAATGACGTATACGTCTACTTCTCTACAGTCATCTCCTGACCTGAGTGGACCAAAGAGGATGATGGCCACTTCTTCCCACACCCTGTCTGGGAGTAACATCTTTTGCAGAGGTTCAGGGGATGTCTGTATTTGCAGGCTGAGGCATATGTGGCATGCATGGACGGTGCTCTCAATGGTTCTGTCCATTCAGGGGAACCACACCTTTCTCTGAAGCAGGTCAATGCTGTCCCTCGGTGTCCTTCATGCTATATGTCCAGCGCTCTCTGGTGTAAGGGTGCTGTAATTACGATTCTGTCTCCCTTGAGGATCAGCCGGATGGGCATATGAAAAGTTCATCTCTTGATCGCACGAGCATCCTGATGAGAATTCCATCCACTGTAGTGTCTTATTCTATAGACCTCTGTCGACCTCCATCATCCACTGTGGATGCAGGCCGGTTCCAGGGTCATGTACTCAGCCATGCACCTCACCATTTCTTCCATGGGGATGGCCTGTAGTTTGGCCCGATGCACTATGTAGTTGACATATACATCTGCTCTGTTTCTTGATGGTTGTGGTCCGGGTAGTGAGTGATGTGACAGGAAATCAACCGGATTCTCTTCCTTACCCGGCTTATGCACAATCTTAAAATGATATTCCTGCAAGCGTAGTCCCCAGCGAGTGATGGGGGTAGTATTTGAGCTGTGGGTTTGCCGTACATTATGCTAAGGGCATGATGGTCCATGACAACGGTGAGCGATTATGCCATTTAGAAACAGGTGGAAGTGCTTGCAGGCCCACACTACGGCAGTTCTTCAGCTGTTCATGAGGCTCTTGCTAGCCTACGACGCAATTCACCTTTTCGCATGTTCACTGCCGGGGTCCTGAGCTAGGGTGGCTCCTAGTGCGACTGGGTTTGAGTCTACGGTCACTTCTGTGTGCAGATTGGAGTCGACATACGACATGCAGACTGCTGCAGCAATGTCTTTCCTGATTTTGTCAAAGTCTGTTTGTTGTGCTGGCTCCCATGAGAACATGTGATCTTTCTTTGTCAGTGCTTGCAGTGGGGCACTCAGGGAGGTGAAGTCTGGGTTGTAGCATGTGAAATAGATCACCAGTCCTAGGAACAACCTCACTTGGGTGTCATTTGTTGGGCAAGGGCTTGATCTTGTCAGGTCTGGTTCAATGCCCTTTTCTGAGAATATGTGCCTGAAGAATTTGAGGGTGACCTTGTTGAATGCACATTTCTCGTTGTTGAGAGTTAGATTTGCATAACTGAGGGCTTTTCATACTTTCATGACCATTGCATCATGGGTCTCCTGTGGCTTTCCAAAGATAAGAATATTGTTGCTGTAGTTAATGCAGTGTACTATGTGGCATAGAACTTTCGTATTTCTTCCCAGAATATTTCTGCAGCCGACGAGATCCTGAAGTTCAATCACTTGTAGCAAAATAGCCAAAGATGTGTTGTGAACATTATGATGTAGCGGGACTCTATGCTCAGCTCCACCTGGTGGAAACCCTTGTTCTGGTCTAGCCTGGAGAAGACCCAGGCTCCATTTAGCAGATGCAACATGTCGGTGATGTGTGGGGATTGGTGAAGCTTCCTCAATATTACCTGGTTGGGCATATGCATGTCCATGCACACCCATATGTGTCCTTTCTTGCCTTTCTTTGGCACAGGTACGACTGGTGAGACCCAGGTGGTGTGGCCGGTAGTGTGTTCAATCACGTCTGCATCAATGAAGGCAAGCAATTCTTTCTGAACTTGCTGTTGGATGTTGAAGGGTATCCCTTGGCAGTGTTGTGCGATGGGCTTCACTGATGTCTGATGTGCAGTTGGATTTTGCCACCCTTTCAGCTTTCCTATCCCTTTGAACTGAGTTGGGAAGGCTTCTTCAATCCTGGTGGCTGGTGTGATATATTTGCCGGCCATGACGGTTAAAGAATGTGGATGAGCTCTATCTGGATTGCCAATTTGAAGCTCAGTATGCACCCACCAGATGCTTCTGCCTCAATAACATGGATGAGTATGCAGCCATGTTTGTCTTTGTGCTTGGCTCCATATGTGTATATGTCCACTCAGGCATTCTACAGTCATGGCACTTGTGCTAGATTCTTGTATTCACAATCTGGCATCATCTTAATTGTACCTCCTGAGGAAGTTGAATGTTTTTCCTTGCAAGGTGATAGGCAATGTGAGGCTGTGTTCTGAGGTGGAGGGTTTTCCCAGGACATACAGGCACCCTCTTTTCTGTAGTTTTGTGCTTGATTAGGACTCATACCCACTTGTGGATGGTGTAGCTGTGCACAGGTGGTGAACTGAACACCTTCCTTTCTGGCGAGCATCTGGAGAGGGGGAGCATTTATATCTGGCACTGAGTTGCTCCCTGTTGTATCACTTCTCCGAGTACCGGTGCTTCTCCTCTCTAGGTTGTTAAGGGGGTGATTTGTATTTGTGGGTCCTGGCTTCTGCCTTACTTGATTTGGAGAATTGAGGTAGTGGTACATGGATCGAAAATAAATGGTCCTCGCCTCAGTAGGCTGAACATTCCTGGACGGTTGCCGGTCACGTGCCCTCATGGGTGAACTCCTAGCTGCACCGGAAACACTGACCATTCTCTGACTATCCCTCCCTATGGTTGGCTGAGCCACTACTTTGTTGAGAGACCCTTCTTTGATCGTTGCTGCTGGCAAGATGAGAAACTTGCTCATGGTAGATACTTGAAGTTTGAGTGCCGTGGTCATCCTTGCTAGGAGCAGTATTTCGGTAGAGTGTGGGGCTTCTGAAGCAGATTTCTCTTGAGGCTCCATTGATATGCAGCCCACAGTGACTTGGCTTCCTCATTGGTGCACAGGTGGACGTTGCAGTGTTTCACCTTGCATCTGTGGCATGTCACAAATGCATCCATGGTTTCACCTGGGTGTTGCATCATGGCATGGAAAATGTGGCGTTCATAATCGACACTTTTGTGGACAGCAAAGTGTTCATTCAGTATGTGTTTCAGGTCTGGGTGCGTACACTCAACGTCCTCTGGGAGCTCAAAGATGATGCCTCACACTTCTCTGGGCCAGTGAGCGTTAGTATGCTGCTGATGCGTTTATCGTCTTGTGGGCATAGGGCATTTAGATAGACATGAAACTCTTTCATTCATCAGGACCACCTGGGGCCCAGGTTGGAGGTGTCGGTCATGTCGAACGGGAGCAGTGTAGCTATGGGCAATGCATCCCTCCCTTGCTATGCCAGTGTGACTGGGGCTGGGTCAGGCGCTAGATCCCCCATCTTCTTTCTTGGAGATGTGGCATAGTGATCGTTCAGTCACTTGTCAGCTGGCCACCTGTAACCCCCGTGTTTTCCTCTCACAGTTATGGTTTAAATTATTATTATTATTTGTCCTTATTTTTCGTCTACTGCATAATCCTACAGGTAGGCAGCTGCAGTGCATGTGTCTGGAGCAGCTACCTCGTTGGTGCTATTTGTGGCCAGGCATACACACTGCCAGAGTGCAAGATTAATTAGTAGCTCACATTGCCCACCTTGGGATGCTGTGCATGCAGCATTGGTTGCCGCTGGGGGATTGAGGTCAGGGCAGCACTCACTTCATGTGCGTTGGGGTCCATCACTGGGCCTCAGTCACCGGAGGTTCTGCTGCAGTAGGGATGAGCTCTGCTTGTTGACTGAGCAACTCGCCTTCCAATGACGTACGTGTTTACCAGGGGCCAACAGCATAGAGGGCTGCAGGGCACTGATGTGGCGGGTGGCTGTCATTTCTGCATCAGGGCAGTGCACAATAGAACACAGCTCGTCAGGGAGCCACTCGAGTGGGATTAAAGGCTCCACCGTCACCAATGTTGGGTCTTGGCCTGGGCAGCGAGCACCAACACACACTCATACACTGGAAGAAAGTAAACCCCACACTATGAAAGTCAACCAGTAGCTGCTTTATTTCCGCACCAGGCGTAGCTTCACCAACTGCGGTCACATGACCCATAACTGTGTTACATGCCACTGTCAGCTGTACATGCTGACATTATATTACACTTGGGGTACACTTTGACAGCCACCTTAATTTCACCCTATGGATAAATAAAGTCACTAAATATGTATTCTATCTCCTCAGCTAACTTCATGGGATCCTCCTTCCCCTGAAAGGTATCATAAAATAGCTAATACATCTAACTTTGGCGACATCTTAAGCACACGGACTTTAACATGATGCCAGCTCCCATAATGTTTTCAGGGAAACCGACTCATATCATGTCAGTTCACCTGCTTTCACATTTAAAAGAAGTTTAAGTATTAAGTAGTTACTCAAATTCATTACTAGCAATAGTCACTGCTAATTGTCAGAAAAGATTAAGGGTCACTTTACAGGTATGGGGGTAACAGTAAAAACGAGTGTTAGTTGAAGTATGTCCAGTTTCTTAAATACCACTTAATTAACACTATCACTAAACTTCTTCAACATTTAATGAGCCTTATTAGATTCCATCATATAAAAACACAACGTTCATTTCCATGAATGGTTAGGGTGTACCAGCTTCATTTTAAATTCGAAGAGGGATCTGGAGACCATAATTAAGTTATTGACTAGCCAACTCATGCACAACAATAGATGCACAAACACGTGCTCTACTTAAATGGTTGGAAGACAGATCGTGAAAATAGAACATGTGAATCCTGTTCCTCTACACCTTGATTCATCTAACTTGGACCACCTTCAATAGCAATAGAGTTGATATGCAATGTTGGGGTATTCTGACACAGCAATGTTGCTTTTACCCAACAGGTAAATAAAGTCACTAAAAACAAATTTTATCTGCCCTGGCAATGGTATGGGATCCTGCTTCCTCTCAAATCTAAACTTAACATAGCCATAGTTTTTGTATTTGTATTTGGTTGTATATAGTGCAAACTTATCAAGGAAGCACGATAGTGCCATAGAAGTATTTGAAATCAATTGAGGATTTTTATAGCGTGTAATTTCGACAGGTACCGCAAAGTATCACTGGATCTGGGCACAGAAGAAAAGTTAATGATAGCAAGATAAAAAGGGAGCAGCTAAAGAGGAGAATTAAACAAATAGATCAGATTTCAGGCTTTTCCAGAAACCATGGGCTAATCATGAAACTCCAACAAAAGGGATTGCTCTGCTCACAATTCTACAGAATTGCTCATTGACATGCTCTTTTTAATTTGCCTAACAAATTAAAACACAACACATATACTATTATAAATCTGGAAAATCTGGAAAACATCAAGCCTTACATGATATAAATGTGTTTTGTGAAGTGTTTCAATAATTATTTTTTAATATCTGGCTTGAACATTAGACACAACATATGTATACATTAATAATGTGATCTGTAGTTGCATGAGGTGGCTTGGCATAACTGACACAAGATCAAGACAGACCCTTAAATCTAATTCTTTTGAAATTAATTTGCACTGGAAACTAAGTATTTGCACAGCCAGCCTTACCCTGAGAGTCTGTTTTTTTAATCATGAACTCACAAGGGGGGTATAGCCATCTTCCATAGTCTGAGAAATTGGCATGACATGGATCATAGAACTCCTCATAAGGAGTGACTTCACTACATGGGGGTAATGAGGAAATACGTTCTTCCATATTGGTGTCTGGAAAACATGGGAATCTAGAGCAAAATGATTGCTCCAGGAAATTGGAATAGTCTTGAAAGAGTAAATAACCAGGTCTGTAGCGAATAACCACCATCAATGGGCTCCCAGGTCATCCAACCACGATATGCCCAGTTTCTGTCAAACTGCGTCATGCTCTAGCTTCTAGGAATCTACACAGAGCCAGTACTGCAGAGCCTGAAATCACTATGCGTCAAACATCTTGAAAAGGCCTGTAGGAAAATACAAGGTAGCTCCTCATTTCATCCTCCACATTTGAGCAAAGGTTTCAATTTTAACTAGGGCCAAGGTTATGAGACTCAGGCTGAATCTAAATAGATGCCAATGCTCAGAACACATGCTAGAAAATAATCACTTTGCTCCAAGATGCCACAATTGTGGGCTGAGTTGCACCAAAATAAAACTAACATGAAACTAACATACTATTTTACCTTACCCATTTAATATATAACAGACTCCCATAATAACATTTGGTACAAACCAGTCCATGATATAAACCCGGTGCAGATTGATGGAAATGCATGGTGGTCTGGAAAATAAAAATAAATTAAATGTGTGGGCTTAAAGCTGCGCTGTGTTTTAAAGTGTTGCATGTGAGATCCGTTCTGCCAAAGAGATTGCATTGTCTCAGGGCAGGAAGTGCTGGAGGAATGTAACACTTTCTCTGCAGCAATGCAGTTTGTATCTTGGATAAAGGCATGCTATTTTAATGGGCTGATTTGTCAAGGGGAGGTTATTTTTGAGTGACACATGGGTATTAGAAAAAGGGTTGAGGCAGCGAGGGCTAGGTCATTCACTCACTCACTGACGAAGGAGGCAGAAGTGCTGAATGAGATGGCTGGTTCCTGAGAGGCTGAGTCTCCTGTGTTCTTGCTGACTGTCTTGTGGGCTGTCTGTCTCTCTCCTGGGTTGGCAGTCCTTAGAAGAGCTGCAGTCTCGAGAACCCTTATCTCGGTTGACCCTAAGCGTGGCAAGCAGAAGGGCTGAATCGGGGAATATCGCCAGCTTAACCTAGGTAATTATGATATAATTGAGGAGCGTGTTAAAGTGAATGTTTGAGACTATGTAGCATAGGTTAAATAATTCAGTTCCTTTTTAGGTGCTGCATAATAATAACAATTTAAATGTGCATGTAAAATTGTGTTTATATTTCTCCAAGTTTTGCTGCAATAAAATTCAGAGTGACAACGGCGCTGCCAGTTTTCTTGTGAAGTTCAAGGCTAATTACAGGCAGAACTTTGGATATTATCGCAGATAGAGCATTGAAATCCATTGAAGGAAAAAGCTTTACATATATTTGAATAACAACGTGGATGCACATGTCATACTGTGTAACTTGCATATTTCTAGTTTCTGATAAATCATAATAAATCGAAAAGGTAATTTAGGCTCAGTGTATTTATTCTGCACTCAGTCTCATTGGGTTGGCATGCATAGAGATGTGAAACGTGCAGTAAGAAAAATATGAAAGCAAAGTTAGTCACAGTACATTGTTTTGAATGGTTGAAGAGGACTGCCTTTATTAGCCACGTTATGTGGGATGGGTCAGAGGAGATGTAATTGGTCAGGTGAGCAGGGACATTGCACTGAGCTTGGCGGAAGAGCACTGCGACATCCTACATGGAGACCGGCCGGGAAAATGTTTGAACAAGCTGTACAGGGCCAAAAATCAAGCAGCAAAGGTTCGTTCTTGGCATAGGATGCTTTGATGATATTATACCAGCCTGAAAGGCCCTCCACAAGCTATCAATTAAAGAGGTATCAGAAGTCAAGACTCTATGCATTTCAACACAGCTGTTCTTCTCTAAGATCATCTCACCTAAACTGCCAAAAAATACTCAGCTTACCATAAGCTTCTTACCTGAGACTCAAGGAACAAGTCTGCAACTTCTAAAGATGCTTGAAGCATTGCCTCTTACAAAACAGCTGTGAGGCAAAAGATTCAAACATTCATGTTTATTTGTTCTGCCCTAAAGATAAGCAGGTCATACACCTAATGCTGACCTAGCCCACATGCAAAGGTGGTTCTTCACAAGAAGGCTCATCCTTCACCCTCCACTAAGATCAGCAGGAAAGATCAACAAATGTGTCTTCACGTCTTCTCTCAAGCCCAACCACCACTGTGGCCACTAGACAGACGCTTCTATGTTCTGTCTGGCAAGCTTCTCTTAAAAGCGCATGGCTGCGGTTCTCTCTGGCAGGTGGCGCTTTACAAAAACTCAAGTGAATATATGCATTTAGAGAGAAGTATTAGTGAAATGGCATGATTTTTGGGTCATGAAATTTAGGAAGACGAATCATTTTTCGTTGAAACGAATAAAGGTAAATATTGTTCCCACATTTTGCTTGACCTTAGAGCTCACTTCTAGATTGATGGACACATTATACAGATGGAATTAAATTCAAAGTGATGGAAATTGTGCCTTATTTTAACTGCGTAAAATAGCTCTGCATATTACTTTACTGCTCATGTTCCTTCTGCTATGGACAATAACATAACTTTAGACTTTTTTCAGATTTTCCTTTAGGTTGTGGACACACTTATGGCTTTCAGACTTCAAAGCAGGCTTCATCAGCCTGAGAAATTAGTTCTCACAGATCTGTAAAAAAATGCATGCACGTTGTATGACCTCCCATAGAAATAATGTACGTGCCAAGGTAACATCGAAAAAAAAAATCTATTCATTCTTTTCCTGTACAAGTAAGTACTATGTAATTTTGCTAACATTTATTTTGGAAGTCGTGCTACCCATTTTGGCGGTGCTTCTGTTTGGATTACTTGTGGGCGCACTTATTCATGCACTTGAAAAAAGGAGAATGTGTTTCTCTACGTGCTGTTCATGGATGCTTGGGTTCTCATTCAATGTGGCGATTTTTCAACATGGCTGCCACGGGCTCTGTGTAATTTAGCATTGTACTGATGCATGCCAGAACTTCTGTTTTGAGGGAGAGCCATGTCTCCTTCCAGCCAATCACTATTCAGCTATGAAAGAGTCCTACAAACAAGCCATCTCATGCACAGCAAACTAGAATGCTTGATGTTGTCCAGAGTGAGGAGCTCTACTTAAAAGGCCCATGAAGAGGTCCGCCTTTCAGATTCATTATTGTGTGTCTACAGCCCTCTCTCCGCAATTCCTGTTGAATTTTATGCAAATATTCATGGATACTGGGAATTCCGGGATGCTTTCTCTGCCTTTTTAAATCTCTGAGTGAAAACACGAGGTAATGCTGGCAACCTTGTACGTGCATGGCAGCAGACAGTACAATGAATCGCTATGGACTGGAAATTTGATTCAGGTGGAGACGTAGACGTATTATCTGCTTGGAGTATCATTTGAAAAGAGAGCAGTCTTTAAAAGCTCTGTCCCCTAACTATGTGCAGAAAATACAACCAAAATCAGGGGAAACATTATATTCTGGCATAGAGTTTGTCCACTCCAGTTAATTGCGTTTCATCCGGGGCCGTATTATAGAAACTGCGCACTGCGCACGTGTAATTTTGCATGGTATTTGCACTAGGGCGTTGTCACATGTGTGCATATTTTACCGCTCTTAAATATGCATTAAAATTAGTGTGAAGAGAGCAAGCAGTTCGAGGCTCGGCAAATTGAAGTCATAAACTCAACAAAGACAAATCTACGCAAGCCGTGGACTTCCTACCTCCTATTTTGTGGCGTTTCCTGGACTTAAAACATGTCTAATTAGGAGTTAACTGAAGCAATGCATGCAAGCTTACATTGACGAATTCTACCAGAACGTTCCATACCAAAACAACCTTTTCTCTTAAGCAGAGACGTTTTTGGCCCCCGAAGACGTCTATACAATGTCACAAGACTTTTGGTATCTCACACAAACACTGTCAGTGCCATCCTTATTGGGCTTCCTAAATCCTTGATTCTGTTTATAACGTTATTTCCGTGCTGCATGAGTGCTGGAATAAAGCAAGTGGATCACTTCGGGCTCATCCTTATTGGCCCATGCTTGCTTACCACTACACGTCTATGGCTTTCATGATGCATGTATATAGATATTTGGATTTATAAAACATGAACCTAGCTGGGAAGCAAGATAGCACTGTACATTGGGGGTTACAAGTAAGTGTGAAAGGGGGTAGCGGTCTTGTAAAGCAGGGCGTGTGAAGACCACCCACATACAAGACCACCCACCACAGACAACCATCATATCCTCAAGACAACCTACTGATATTCATGTTGTGAAGTGCTTGTCTAAGTCTGCTGTAGCTTGTCATGTGCTTGGTGATGTCATGTGAGTGTCAAGTGGAATGGTGATGTATGAGTGAGAGAATGCTGTGCTGAGTGTTCTGTATACAGTCAGTTGGTCTCTCCCTCACTGGGTGATGGGTGTCGGTATTATATGTCTTGTACCTGATGTTTTAGTGTCTTGTAACTTGTAACATAAGAACTGTAAATAAACTTAATAAGAAGCAATCCAGCAAGCGTGGAAACAGCTTCTTTACATTGCCATTTAAGGTGGGATTTCTGCAATGATGGACCCCTGCTGCGAGAAAAGTGGAGAAGAAGCCGGGATGGAACAGCCTTGCTGTGGGGGGTGCAGGAGGCATCAGGAACACAAGTAAAGAAAAGGAAAATACCGCCCCCCAAGTAAGAATACCCGTCATCCAGGGCAGGTATGGGGGGGGGACCGTGAGGAGATAGAAATCCCCATTGCTGATCGGATCAATAGCCGGTTGGTCGTTGAGAGTGCTGATTCCAGGGGCGGGGGTGGGCTTTGGGAGGATTAGCCTGTAGTTTATTGGAGGCGCCGGGCGCAAGGACTCCAAGAGGAAAGTAGGGTTCTGCTGTTAAGTGGCCGATTGTGGAACTGGTTCTACCGTGAACAGTGTGCAGTTAATCCCAGGGTGTAAGGCTTATGAAATAACCGGTGCTGCTGGAGACTTAGCACCATAATTTCATTTAAGCAGCCCTGTGTCAAGACTTTATCAGATTGTAAAAATTGTCTGCGCTATGAAAATGCTGGTGAAACGACCGTTGGGTCAATGGTCAGCGCAGGAGTACTTGTGTTCTCTGCTGCAACATAAATTGTGATGACGTTGGTTGCCAACACAGGGATTCAGCGAAGCTGTGGAACGTTGTGTCTCAATGTTCCGGAGAGAAGTTTCCCATTCGTAGTGAAAGGAGCAACGAGAGGAGCAGTTGCGATTGAGTAAAGGACCTTGTTGTTTTCGCACAACGCAACGTTGCATCATCCGGAAGTTACTGCCTAAATGGAAGTGTGTGCTATGGAGAGGAGGGAAGGAACCTGCGTAAGGAAGGTGTCCACCCTGCCTTTTCTTAATGCTGCGAGGTGCAGCAATGCCACTTGCCTAAAAGAGGTGAATGGTAGCGGCCAACGGTGGCGATGTGTAGGGCATGGCAGGATTGGATGCTGTTTCGTCCCAAGGTGATGGGGCGCATCGTCGAGGAACTGTGAGGCCGTTGTGAAGTCCTTATGTGGTCTCTGAGCATTTTGTTTTAAGGTGACGCTGTGTATAGTGATGGTCCGCACTGCGTGGCACTATTAGTGTACTGTATAATTGGTTTAAAAATGTTGGGTTTTCCCGAGCATCAAGCCCTAATCTGGAAGTTATGTACAAATATGTTTTGTAGAATGCCCATTGGATTTAAAAGGGGCACAGATGTATCAGAGGTTTATTCTAGCATGAGTGAGCGGGCAAAGTGATAGATGCTTTTACTTATTGCCTGGGTGAAGGTTTGATAGGTATTCTGTATGGCGTGAATGTTGAATAAATATTTCTATTTGGTAGGAACTTAACATAATTTTAAGGATTTACAGGTTTATGGACTTATTGGACAATATACCTAGACGTATATAGCTAAATGCAATGAAATGTAGTGGTGTGGAAAGTTTTCAGGTGTGGATACTACTGCAATGTAATTGAGTTAGCTTAAGATATTGAGGATTTTTAAGTAACAACATGGACTTTTAGGCATTTAGTTCTCTGATAGGCCATGGACAAGGAAATGAGCTGTTATGTGGATGAAAACGGTATAGAAATATGTATGTATATTCACATAGTTCAAGAAGTATGGAGGAAATAATATGCTATGTTGATGTCAAGTATGGGAGATGGGTGAGCAAGATTTTCTTCATGTAGTTAGGTATGGGCCTATGAAGGGAATATGTACTCCGTTTCAGTGTGTGGTGTGAGGAGAGCTTGCGTGTAGTATGTGTCTATTATAGACTCCTCTGTTTTCATTGATAGTGTTTGCTGGATGGTAGCGCCTCCTCAAGCAACGGTTGGGATTTATGTGTTGTTTTGCATTACTGAAATTAAGGTAGTAGTATCTCTGTTGAAGTTAACGGGAGGTAGCGCCTCCGTGATGGTGGATAAGTGTAGCTAGGTGGTCACGCCTCCTATAGTAGTTTTAGCTTTAAGCATGGTAGGTACTATTTTGTTATGGAGGTAGCGCTTCTGTGTAAGTAACCATTGATAGCTAGCGCCTCTTTGGTTATATTGGTGAGTGAGGTGAGTGCTGGAGGGAGCGCTCCTGTCAGGAGTATGAGTAAGTGGTATGTGAGATGTGCAGTAAGGAGAATGGGAGTTGTATATCTGGTACTTCTCTTCCTTAGGTCCTTTAGGTGTGGTAGTAGTGCACTTTTAGGAGAAGTCGACTCTTATCTTATTTTAAGGGACAGGTGGTCTATGTAGATGAAGTTGTTGTACTGGTTGGGGACGCCCTCCAGTGTACATAATGGCGAAAGGAAAAGAAGCTGTCCAAGATGATGAGTCGTCTGGTGAATTGTTTGTCTTGGTGTGTTTTTTTAAATTAATCCTGGCCATTGTGTTTTGAGGTCAGGGTTCGATTATGGGACTTGTTAGTGCTGCCATTGAGATGAGTAGTTAGGACAACTTCATGTCTGTTGGTGGTCTTGGAGATGGCTGGCCAGCATTTTCTAGTTTTTGGAGGATTTGTATATCTTGGTGTAGTTGGGAGTGCTCGATTGGCTTCGTCCATTTATGTATTTGTGTGTGTGTCTGTGAGGCATGCATATTGATTGATATTTCCTAGTCGTGGTTGTAGGGTTTCGCCGAGTGTCTCTTTCTAGTTGTGGTGATTCGGTTGTCATTCTGGATGTCTAGTAAGGCGTCAGGATGGCAAGCTGTGCTTCAGGGTTGCAGCCTGAAGGCTCGCCTGCAGCGGGGGTGGGCGGAAGGATAAAAGTTATTTCAGTGGCTGATTGGTTTATAGGTTTGGTTTAGCCTTGGATCTGGGCCGGTAGGTGTCTAGAGTGAGAGACTAGAGTTTGTCCGTGGCAGGGACAGACAGAACGAGGTTTGTTTTTTTTTTATTGATGGTGATCTGGATAAGCGTAGGTGAAGTTTTGGAATTGCACAGCTGTTGGGGTATCTTGTGAAATTAGCAGGTGCTGTAGACTGGTTTGCGAAGCGTGGAGGTATTTGTGTGAGTACATGCTGTGTATGTGTGTGTTAAGGAGGGAGATGTGTTGTGACGTGCCTGTATGTGAAGTGCCTGTGATTTGTGTGGGTGTTTCGGTAAGGAGGGAGATGTGTTGTGAAGTGCTTGTCTGCGTCTGCTGTAACTTGTCATGTGCTTGGTGATGTCAAGTGAGTGTCAAGTGGAATGTTGATGAATGAGTGAGAGAATGCTGTGCTGAGTGTTCTGTATAGAGTCAGTTGGTCCCTCCGTCCCTGGGTGTTGGGTGCCAGTGTTATATGTCTTATACCTGATGTCTTAGTGTCTTGTAACTTGTAACATAAGAACTGGATATAAACTTAATAAGAAGCAATCTAGCAAGCGTGGAAACAGCTTCTTTACAATTCACTCTTAACGTCCCTCAGACTAAGAAAATAGAAACTGCAAAGGAGGCAATTTCAAGATTTGCTCAACATTGTGCACCTCTGTGATGCATCATATCTCTCCTGCTCCTGTCTGCCGTATTTCTCCAAATTGCTAATGATTCTATTCAGAACACAAGGCAAAGAGATTAGTCTGCAGCCCAGCAAAACTGACCTACCAGTCCATTTCCAGTGCTGTGAGATACCACAATGCTCTGTGGAGCCCCGTCCCTGTCCAAGGCCATGTACTGACGTGAGCGTCATGACCTTCGAACCAGGGGAGAAAGATGACATAAATATACCCCTTTTGCATTGTCAAAACTTGGTATCTAACTCTAAGATAAAGGCTGCGTCAGACTGGGCCATAGAATTGTCTTGGGCACCAATGAAAAAGTGTCCCATCGTTGCAAATGGCTATTCATTCCTTTTGTGACACTGTTTGAATAGAAACCAAGGGGGAGTTTCTTTTGATAAAGTGTGATCCAAATGATGCATTTTAAAGAATATTTCTTCAGCAACACTAGTCAAAACTACTAGCCGCATAGTGAATTAATTCATCAAGCTGGCTTACATTGGCCACAAAACTGGGCCACACCACCAAAAAAACTGGCCCACACCACCACTTTGGGTTTTTGCTTCGGCCCTAGACCTATTACCTTGTAACTAGTCAGAGCCTGGATGAAGGAGAGAGAGAGAGAGGAACACCCTCGGTGCTGGCTATGTAGGCCTGAGCAATACTTGAATCAGAGAGTATGGAAGCATAGGACGTTGTTGGGTTAAGGAGCCAAGAGATTACCATGCATACCTAAAGCTATGGTTTAAAAAAGTGTTGCCACCCCCTGGATACCAAGAGTCCCCATGTGTCAGAGGGGATCCGCGCCTTTGGTATTAAAGCATACATCAACTTCAGTCAAAGAGAGTCGAAGTGGTTGCAGCAACTACGCGCATTCACTGGTCACTTTCTGTGAGTGGGGATCTCCTTTGAGCACTGGCCACAGATAGCCAGCAGTTTGCAAGTAAGAGTCCACAAAAGTCCATAGAAATCAGCCTGGAATTATATGAAATTGAGGCAGATAACCAACACAGGGAATCAGACAGACCCTACAGACAAATATAGATGTGGCATCGTAGTGACACTTCCACCTGATTCCAATTGACTGTGGTCTATTGCTGTACACCCACAATGGGGACGAGGGGGAATGTAATTAGGGAAGACAACCAACGTGAGAACCCAGTACTACCCACAAGTAAAATACATAAATCCAAGAGAGCCATAGACAGGAAGAGAAGGGAAATGGCCTATGAAAGTATGAGAAAAATAGTAGACCAGGGGCACCGGGAGAGGCAGTAGGGACGCAACCAAAAGAAGCAAAGTCTACCGCAGGAGAGACAAAGCTAGAAGAATCATCCATTCATGGGAAGGGAGAGAACAACACCTTTAGGAGACTGCCATGGATCAAGCCACAGCACCTGAGACATTAATAGAAAAGGTGCTTGGAGTTTCTGAGGGTCCTGCGGAGGTAAGCTCTAAGAATATAACTTACCATGAGAAGAGTTTCCATAGCAGAGCCCAGAGTGAAACAAGAATACGCTACAGTGACCAAGGCCTCATGTCCTCATATCATATCCACACCATATCCTTAAAGAGAGAAATACAGGGGAGAATAAACTCACCGTTGCAATGGCACTCTATCCCTTATACGTAATTAAGGTGGAGAGAAGACAGATGCCTTATATAGACCCAACCCCCTGGGAGACTTGCAAGGTCCATGCAGAAGCATATGAGACAAAGGGGGATAAAGGACTTGGAGTTCCCTGTGGCCTTATGGAGGTAAACACCGAGACTAACAGAATGTGAGAATAGATTTTGGTAGCTGAGCCCTGAAAGAGAGGAGATATGGGAAAACCAACCCCTTTTGAAAAGGGCAATCTATCCATTAAGAAAAATAAAGATGTAGAGGTAAGGGATGCCTTAGATAGGCAGAAGTGAGCCCTTAACTGGGGTATGGCAACTTTGGATCAGGAGGCAGTGTGCCAGACACCATAGTTCTGGTGCAGATGACAAATAGCAAGCAGGGCACTATTGCCTTGTGGAGAAGACCTGGTGCAAATAATCCCTTGGACACTATACCCCTTAGACTGAGCAGAGAAGCAGCTGGGCTTTTCTATACTTGAGACTGTGCTAGATTGTAGAGAGCCTGTAGGACACTAGTTTCCCCATACTTACACTGTTGATTGAGGTCAGCCCCGAAAATGGAATCCTTTTTTTGGTATAGAAGCCCCCAGCCCATAGATGTGTTGACCCATACCAGATCTTATTGTTGAATAAAACACATTTGAACCTTCCCTTTTCATGTTAGGTGGTCTTTCAATCCCCTACACACGTGTGGCTGCCTGTGTGACGAGATCTGCCAGCCTTGTAGAAATGTTTCTGTATGTGTTTACATGGTATAAAGGTTAAGTTAAGCAAAGGCAATTGATTTCATTTTCCCGATATAGAATCTCAGCCCACAATTCTGGGCAATAAACTGACAGTGATTACTTAAACCTCGAAATGTAAAGAGATGACTCAAATTTAAAAAAAGCGGTCTTCAACTTTGCACCACGGAAATCACTACAATGTTATATATTCATAAACACGTAGTCAACCAAACAAAATGCTCCCTTCCTACTTGCCACACTAACTAAGCTGTGGATATTGGCAGGGGCATGGACTGAAGAGAGTTGTGAAGGAAGGCAGACGCCGCCCCTGGACATAATAGCAAGTGTTAGCATTGCCACGTTTCAAAGTGGGTGGGAGCAGTAACATGAATAAGCAACCGAATAAGATGATGAATGCCGAGCAGCCCCAACACATGGAAGGAGTAAACCTGGGCTGACCAATGCCGCCCTCCTACTAGATTGGGTATGCTTTCTGGGCTAGATTCAAGGGACGCTCAAACGCCTGCCCGCTCTGCATACAAACAGGGGTCACGTAGGCGGCTGGTGGCCAACTTGGGCAAGGTTATGCATGTGAACGGATGCCATATGGGAAAGGGACCATGAGTGTCGTACAGCCCCTGATCTGGACGTAGACACAGAGACGCCCACACACCCCAACTGATTATAAATACGAAAATTAAGCGCCTCACTTTCAGACAGCAATACCAATTATCCAACCTACTAACAACTTCACCCTCTGCATGCACCTCTCAAACTCTAACCAAACACAACCACAAAGCTACAACATAACAATCCGCACAAACTTCACTACACTGCAACAGCAAAACAAAGCACACATAGACACGCACAACAGCACACAACGTCTTCCGACAGCATAACACCCCAAGCCCAGCCAACGGAATTATGGGCTGTGGCCGCCAACAGCACATCGCTGCTCTCTTGCACTACTCCAGCTCATCCCCACTAACTCCCCCCCACCCTCCCTTTCTTTCAGAGCCGCCAGAGGGCCAGGGGCCCACTCCAGTGGTGATAGTGCACGGTACAAATATCCTTTAACATTAACATTAACATTAACATTAACATGAATCTCACCACTGGTTCTCAAACAAGCATTCATTTGCAGAATATATATTATACTCTAAAAGTTGATAGGCATTTTAAATACACATCTTCTATGATTGCTTCTATCTAAACAACACAGTTTACTTCAATAACAACATTGGTGCTTTTCAGCCATTGTCTGCATTTATTGATATATATAACAATCTCAAACTCTTCAGAATACTTGTTTTTCTCCAAATGACAAGTATGTAATCGGATAAAAGTTACTTAAACAAATCTATATTTATAATAATGAAAATGTGTAGGCTTGTGGCTGGGTTTGTGGCTTGGCAAACCGTTGTTCCTTATACAATTCCAAACCGTTTCACCAATCTGCTCCAAATTGTGCATAGTTACTTTTTAGTATCCTCTGGACAATACTGGCTATGTGACATTTGGACATCTCACCCCATTCCTCGGATTTCAGGGAAGTCCACATTTGTGTGTGGCTTGGCTAAGCGGTGTTCCTTATACAATTCCACACTGTTTCACCAATCTGCACCAAATTTTGCAATTACCGGTTAAGACCCTCCAGACATTACTGGCTACTGAACATGTGGACACCCCACCCCTTTCTGCGGATTTCAGCACCATCACACATGAGATGGTTGCCTGAAATCGGCGAAACATCAATGTGGTCATCGAAGGACCAGTCCTCAATCCTAGAATGCACGGTTTCTGGGACATTTGCCCAGCAATGCACTGCAATGAACTACACCATGCCAGGGTGAGGCAACGGGTGGGGAGAGAGAACAGTAGGTCCCAGTATGCAGCAGCACACCAACTCACACGTTCTGCCTGCACCTGCTCCGGGGTATGTCAGCGAGCCACACACGCCCATTCTCAGTGCAGTTTACTTCAGAGTGCAAAGCACATCAAGCGATAAGCGAATCGGACCAGCGACCTACAGGATCATTGATTTTCAACAATTCATGAGAGTGTTGTCATGTCTGTTCACAGAACACGTTTGGAGAACAGGTACATTTTGCTAGTAACAAGTAATATATTCATTCAACTTAATTAATTACGTGTGGGTTTGTGAATGTATTTGCTATTTGTTGGTCATTTAAATGTAGACAAGAACCAATCACTCTTGCATGTTTGGATTGGAAACATAACACTTCCAGAGCACTGTGCAGGTAATAATATCGCCATATATATGGTCGCCGTAAATAATATTGCCGGGAAAATGTTGTGGCGATATTATTTGGGTGACCATATATATGGGGACAGGGGCTTTGGGGGTTGCGATTTTTGTGGCGACATTATTACATGGAACCCACTGTGCTCTTCTTGTAACACATGTGTGCGCATTCTTCTTAGAATATGTTTGCAGAGCTTTCAATGTACATGTGTGTGTGTGTGCTTAAAATAACTCGGGTGCTCGTCAGGATATTAGACAAAAAAATATTGCCCTCTGCCCAGACAAAGTACTCTATCCCTACCACTAAGAAATAAGCCAAGAAGAAAAAGGTTCATTGAATGTATCACAGCCACTAGGAGAATGGCTCCCTTCTCCTGGTGAAACAATCTAGTCTTAGGCTGACTTAACAGCAGTGTCTTGCTATAGGGTCTGCTTTACCAAATATATTTAGACCAGGAGAATGACTCCCTTCTTCTGGTCTATCTGAAAGAGTTTTGGAGACTGTCCCTGGCTAGTCCTTTACACAAGTCTTCAGAGGTTTCTTTAATTTGTCCCTTAGGATTTGTGAACAACAGGGTTAGGGTTTTATCAACTCTTCTTATTGTTGATACTTTGTCATGTCTTCTTTTATCTTGACTATTGGAGAGATTACTCCCTGACCGTTCTTGGTCCTTTTGGTATCTTTCACATGTGTTGGATTTCCCAATGTGACAAGAGAGCTCACTCCTGAGGCACTCTTGAGATTTATGCATTCTTGCGTCACCAATGTGACGATGGAGATCACTCCTGAGGAATACTTGACTCTTGGTTCTTTGGGTATCACTACTGTGATAAGGGAGATCACTCCAGAGGAATACTTGACTCTTGGTTCTCCTGGCATCACTGCTATAATGAGGGAGATCAACCCCCGAGAAGTCCTTGACTCTTGGTACGTTTGGTATCACTACTATGATGAGGGAGTTCACTCCCGAGGAATACTTAACTCTTGGTTCTTTGAGTATCACTACTGTGATGTGGCAGATCACTCTTGAGGAATACTTACCTGTGTATTCACTGGGGGAGTGCTACTGGTTGTTCTTGGCATCTCAGACCACTGTTGGTTGTGCACTCATTCAGCGTGTCTTCCTGCTTTCCTCCTCTCTGGTTTGTGTGGCTCCACGAAGCTCTAGCTGCAGCAGTCTTGGCACATTTTATGGACCATGCGGTACACCTCGGAGAGGCCATGCCACCTCTGGAATCTTCCTGTCTCCGCAGCGAGTCAGGGTTACTTCGGCACACATCATTCCTCTTGGCTTCTTCTTCAGAGATCAGTTCTCTCGATGATTCGAGCAGCACGGGTTTGAATTTACCAGTGCCTGCAGGATGGACGCCAGTGTCGCTCACTGCTCTTTGTGCTCCAGAACACCCTTAGTCCTTCCTCTGTCTTTATATTGCGGGGCCCGCCCCAGCGTAGCGTTAATGTTTGTCGTCAATGCCTTTGAAGTTATCTTCATCCCTTTTAGTGGCCACCTCGTCACAGTTCTTGCATAATCTCTTCTGCTGTTGTTCTGTATGTTTCTTTGGTTCTTCCTCGTCTCAGCCCTGTCTGATCTTACAGATGCAATAGTAGGGACTTCACAATAAGACACAATAGAAGTTTCAGGTTGGGAGGGAGAAGGAGTTAATAGGGCCATGGCTTCTGAGCACAAGGGTTCAGGGAGATCTTTCACCGGATGGGAGACCTTATCCCTGTGAGAGGAGTTTCTCCCTATGAGGTCCTCCTGCTTTTATAACCCCTAGGGGGACTATTGTGTAGCTGCCTCACCCCCCAACCCCCAGCCTCATAGAGAAGGGCTCCCCTCTGAGGAAAAGTGACAAGATATTGTGAGTCAACACAGTGAACAGCTTTAATCTATGTGTGTGCTGCTTTAAAACACATGTGTGTGCCGCTTTATATACACATTTGTGTGTGCACAGCTTTCAATCTACTCCTATTCATTTGCATAGAATACAATACTATACAATTTTGGTTGGAGATGTAATATTCTCCAGTAGAGGTCCAGTTTTATAGCATCCTTGCACTATTACATTACACACACATCTGCTTATGCAATGCATTTCAAGAGACAGGACTGCAGAGGTTTACTATTTAGAATGGTTTTCAATGAATAGAATAGAACTAATTCCCTATACTCATGTATGTTGTGTAAATGCCTAATTTATGGTTAGGCCCCCTGCCTGCTTTAATTCATGACATCTCATAGACAATAGTGTGCCATGAAAACCTATAGTACAGATAACTCTACACTGGCTTGAGCCATGGATTCTGTTTTAAATGGTACTTAATTTTATAAAACAAAATGCATTTAAGTTGCACCAAAACTGCATTCAGTTTTAAATTGTGCCTCACAAAAATGCATTGGGCTTTAAGGAAATTATGCGTCACTTTATACTTGATGTAAATTGGAGACACATGGCATATTATCTAACACTGCACTTGGTCCTTTGTGTCATTAGGATCCCCTCTAATTCCTTACCCTTTTGAATCCTGGGGTTTCATCACAAACTCTCTATATAAGGACCATTTGAAGTGTTGTATTTACTTTTGAAATGCAATTTTTAGTTTTTCGAGAACCAACAGGTTCCCAATCAGTATGGAGCTACACAATCATCAAACTCTCCTTTCAGCTGGATGTCTGGAAACCAATTTCCAACATGGCTGGTAATCTCTGTCTCAATGGATTCTGTCTGCAGCCTGCATGTGGATCAATCATCCAGATGGGATCTGTTTGTTCCCCTTGCCCATCTCTTTCCAGAAATATTCTTAAATATTACTTGCCCAATATTATCTAATCAAGTCTGCATGCCTGCTATTTTATAATCTTCGGCTCTTCCCCAGCCTTGTGACTAGGTGTGGTTTCCATTCGTCTCATGACACAGATGGGGGAGGAAGAGTCATTCATAAACTTAGGAAGTGACATTTGGTTTATATTAAATAACTCTGGATGTGAATGTGTGAGATTAATACAATCAATATCATCAGACTCTGTAGATAAGTGTGCATAATCCCAGGCATGTAAAGTCAGGATGCGCTAAATATTTTCAGAGTGAATTATTTTTCCCAGTCATCTCAACATTTTTCCATTATGCCCTATGTGAATTTTATATGGGTTGGAAGTTTTAATATCTAGCTATGCACTGCAATTTGTTTTTAAGTTGAAAGAAGCTTCCTTTCTAAATATGTGATTTTTTCAAAGGATTTCAAAGACACAAAAAATACCTTTTCTTTAATTTGACAAGAATCATAATTAAAATAACTATTTTACTGACAATGAAAAGTCAAATATGTTTTTTTCCTTGGAGTAAACAGTCCTATGACTTTCGTTAGCTTTGATGCTGATTTAAACAGGATGCATGCAGGGAAATCTTACATGGACACAAAATAAATGTTTTACTCATGACTGCATTCATTAGTATGGGGCTGCTGGAGTGAGGTGCATTTAGGTTCTTGTTCAGATATGTTGCATTTTGAGTTAAATAATCTACAGTGTGATTCAAAGTGAAGTACGTGCATGGCAGAATACAGGGAGACTTTAAATGCAGCTTTCTCTTTCTTCATTCCATTTCGTAATACTTTATTTAAACAAAATAGTCATTGAACACGAATCAAGTTCTTTTAATACCCACATGCAATTTCTTTTCTATGTACTTAGGACCCAGGATATGGCTTGCTGAAATCCCAGACCTTTGCATTTCTGTTAGGTTCTCCATTAAATGTTATGCAGCTTATTACATTATTTTTGATATGGCTGCACTCCAAGGTTATGGCTACCGTTACTGTCTGGTTCCCGGTCTGTCCTTACTATCAACCACCCAGTCTCTAAATGCAATTAAAAAGGCCCTAGCAATGGTCGCAGTTTGTAGATACACTTTTACTTTGTTGAAAAATGTTCTTGGGTGGGGCGCATCTAGTTACATTTAGCATTCTACAGAGGCACCTTTCTTATCATGGCAGCGAACAAGATGTGCAATGCAATCAGAAGCATACGTTTGTGAATTGCACTGCTCTTGCTCTTTCAGAAAGGCTTTTGTGGTGTCCATTTATTTTAGGCACTTATAGTTTAGCTGCAAAGTTCCTTGCAGCTTACTTCTCTATTTTGTTTTAGACTTGTTTTATTTCTTTGCCACATTGGGGACGTACAGTGCGGCATTCTCCCAGTTTCGTGCATCCGTTCTTTCCATTTGCCTTCTTCATCCCACAGCACACAGTGTGAAGACATGGGAGTTAGTCTCATTGGGTGTGCTGTTCATAAATGTGTGGTCCCTGCGCTATGGTGGATCGCTTTGGTTGGTGACATGGGTGGTGTCCCAGCCTTGGAAACCGCCAATGTGCACTGTGGTTTATGAACATGCCCTTGTGTTTTCTCCACAGCCCTGTTTTGTATAAGCGTCATGACCATTTCAGTTTGTAGATTTGCTAAATCTACAGGAACATGTCTCCCGCTGGACTTTTTCTATTGCTATGTCCAACAGCCATGCTCCTTCCATCCTTTCTTGTTTTTACTATAGTTGTTTTAAGATACTGGCCCACTACCCATGCATTTTTATATATATGATAGCTATGGATGGTCTGTTTCATTTAGAAATATGTTCTCATATTTTCAAAACACTAATTTTGGACAATTTTTATGGTCTAATTATCTCATTTCTATTTTTATTGAATTATTTGTCTTGTTTCTTCTTATTTTCTTTCCTTATGATTATTGCCATAATTTCTATTACTGTACCAATTCATTAATTTTGTAAAGCATTTTGGTGTGAATCACTATAGAAGCATAACAAATAAACATTGTAAATCACATGTGTGTTCATGATGCGTGTGGCCAAAATGTTTGCCAGCACTGCCACTGTAAAACATATGATCATGATGTCTGTTCCCATATTATATTCCAGCAACTTAAAACTCTTTCATGGTCTGGTGCACACACTTTATGTAAGTATTGCTACTGTAATAAAGTGGAACACAGTGCTTTTGGCTGTGTCCACAATACATGCAAAACTGTTAATTTAAGACACATGATTCCAAGGCTACAACATATGCTATCATTGCCACTGTAAAACACACTTTCATGACTGATGCCACAATATATGCCAGTATTGCCATTATGAAGCACACTTTTACTGGGAATACTTGTTAGTTGTTGTTTTAGATTGAGTCCACACAGACCTATAGCAGCATTTACAAAACTATTGAAGTAGCCTAGGCTTTCTAGTACCTCTTCATAAATATAACTTAGTGAGTTGAAAGTAGTTGACAGTTTGTGGAATTTACTTGTGGAAAAATTAGCATGCCATAGCATTAGATACCCTAACCCATTGGTGGCCATATTGAAGAGACCTTAGCCTCAATCCTACTCAGATAGCTGCCACATTTGTCCCACACTGGTCAATCTAGCAGACTTGGGGGTGCAGCAGACACACACTGTGTGCACGCCAGGTGCACATCAAAGACAAGCCTACCTGTGCCGGTCCATGCTGCTCCCAGGATTGGGCTGAACATACTGCCCAATAAGGCATAAACTTCCCTAGTGACAATCTGAAAGCATTGGATAGGTGGGAAGACCCCTGTGTCTGGAAACAGCTTCTGCAGACTTCCTTTGGAGAGAAATTCTTTGAGTTGGATTGTAGAAAGACTTTTTGAGAGCAACGGCTGTCTTAGAAAAAGGCAACAGCAAAGCGAGCTAAATATATTGTGCGCATGAGTCGTAAAGCAATGTTGGCTAATGCTCAGTGTGCAGGGAAACGGTGGCATTGCATCCTTGACCTGATCACAACATGTGAGGCAGCGATTGTATGCCTTACAGAAACATGTTGGCAGGAGAACAATACAACAGTGCTAAATTATGTATCCCCAGCAGGTTTCTGAGTATTTTGTGCTACCAGACAAAGTAAACGAGATAGGGTGAGAAGCCTTCATATATAGCGCAAACATAAGGATGTCAAAAGTTCAGTTGGATGCTCACTTCTCTGCAGTCGAGAACTGGAATGTAATTCTCGCATGCATACCAACAATACGGAGATCATCAACTATTTCAGGATATGCCAGATTAATTCTTTTTTCTTAACTTTTATTTTTGTTGGCAGAGGCAGATGACATACACACACATCGGAGCAGCTATACAGAGACAATCTGGATATTTTAACAGAGTTCAGTGGCACATATGAATAGTGAGAAGTAATAACATTGAGATCGCAGCACTATAGAGTATCAAGTAACAAGGCATGCAGTAGCAATAATTACGGTGAATTATCCATCGAGGTGCCGGCATCAAGGCCATTCAGGTAACTATTAAAGGCAGTCCAAATGTTTTAAGGCCGGACCGTGCCAGGAGGGTGCTAATGTATTCCTCCTTGCAGTTCCGAGACCAGGCAACAAGTTCAGCCATTTCCGGAAGGTAGGAGGGGCAGAGCGCTTCCAGTCCTGTAAGATCCATTTTTTGGCAATTACACGGCACACATTTAAGAATTTAGCAGCCCCTCTGGCTCCCTCATCCCCCCAAACCCCAAACAGTACACCCAGCGGGTCAGGCTCGATGACAGTATCACAAATTTCAGACAAAGTTTTCAGGATTCCCTCCCAGAATGGGGTTAGCCGTGGGCAGTCCCAGAACATTTGTAAGTGGCCTGCATCTTCCGTGCCACAGCGAGGACATAGCCGTGGGTCGGAGCGGACGAACTTGGAGAGCCTGCGCGGGGTGTAGTAGAGCCTGTTCAATAGTTTATACTGTATGGTGCGGTATCGGAAATTCAGGGAGACCCTATTAGTGTGAGAGCACATTTTCCCCCACAGCTGGTCCGTGAGTTCTACCTCCAGTTCGGAGGCCCAGTCATCCGCACCCTAGAGAGTTGCGGTGTAGCAGTTGTGAGAAGGAGTTTGTATAGTGATGATACCACCCCGCAGGCCCCACCGAGTTGGCGATGTACAAAATCCCAGGGGAGTCAGGGGGCTCGTGGGGAAACTCAGGCCACGTGTCGCGGAATGCAGCGCGGAGCCTGTAATATTGCAGCAGTTCCCTTGGTGATCCCGAGTGACCCGGTTTCCAGGTCTGTGGTGTAATGAATAGTCCATCCGGGTAAAAGTCGGTTAGGGCCAGGTACCCCAGGGGCCACCAATGTCGTGCCAAGGCCATGTCGTTTGTAGGTTCTAATCCGGGGAACTGCCAGGTGGTGAGCCACTTGTAGTATGGGCGTTCCTCCACACCCGCTGCAAATATCCGCCTCCAAGCCGATATGGTGTTTTGGACTGGGTCATTATATTGGTGCCAGAAGCTGCAAGGGCCTCTAGCTTGACATGCGGGCGAGGGGGAGGCCCAGGGTACCAGTAGGTGGCAAACTGTGCTTGCGCGGCGATCCCGTACCGCATCAGGTCAGAAGCAGTAAACCCGCCTTTCTCGTAGGGAAGAGTCATGGCAGCCCATTTTTTCCTCACCGCACTGGAATGCCACAGGAACTGAGCGCACAGCTTGTGTAGATCAGCAAAGTACTTCTTGCCGGGCCATATGGGGACATTCGTGAATGTGTACAGCAGTTTGGGGAGTAAAATCATTTTAACCAGTGATAATCTACCCGCCAAGGACAATGGGAGAGAGCGCCAGCGCAGTATCTTGGACTCCGCCAGTTCTGCCGTGGCCAGGTAGTTGTCAGTTAAGAGAGCTTCTTTGGTCAAGGACACCTGGACTCCCAGATATTTAATTCGAATCCAGAGTATGTACCGATACGAGTGATGTTGCGCAGAATAGGGTCGAGGTGGAGGTCTGGGTTTCTGACGAACAGTAGTACGTTGTCTGCATAAAGTGAAATAATTTTGGGGGTACCCTGGAGCCGTATCCCTTTGCATGAGTGGCTCTCCCTGACAAAGTCCGCCATAGGCTCAATGGCCAGTGCGTACAGGATCGGGGAGAACGGGCATCCCTGGCGGGTGCCTCTGAAGAGAGGGAACAAGGCAGACGTTTGAGAGTTGACTCGGACCCTGGCAACCGGAGAGGTGTGCAGCAGTTTGATATATGCAATCATCCTAGTCCCAATGCCCATGGTTTCCAGGACCAACCACATGTACCTCCAAGACACCATATCAAAGGCTTTCTGGGCATCCAGGGTGACTGCAACTGCACTCACGTCCTGAGTGCCAGGACGTTAAGGAGCCTCCTGATATTATGTGATGTGGATCTCCCGGGCACAAAACCCCACTGGTTGTCGTGCACCATATATGGCATAACAGGTAGGAAGCGATAAGCGATCACCTTGGCAAAGATTTTTGTATCCAGGTTCATAAGTGAAAGGGGCCGATATGATCCACACTCATCAGCAGGTTTGCCAGGCTTGAGCAGAACCGTAATAACGGCCTCGCGTAATGTCGGGGGAAGGGATCCCAGCCGGAGAGACTTGTTCCACACCCCGAGCAATTAGGGGGCTAGTATAGCCACATGTTCCTTTTAGAACTCCGCCGTCAGCCCATCGGGGCCCGGCGCCTTTCCTTTTGGGAGACTAGAGATAGCCTCCACTATCTCATCCAGTGTAACGGGGGAGTCTAGCTGGTCTCTTGTAGCGGGGGAAACAATGGTGGTGGGAATCTTTTCCAGGAGTTCCCGCATCTGGGATCACCATGTTCGGGGGGCTGAGAGTATAAATCAGAGTAGAAGCCTGTGAATACCTCCAGGATATGCTGATCAGACCACTGTATCGCCCCCTGGCTGTCCTTAACACAAGTAATTTGGGATTGACCCCACTCCCCCCTCGATAGAGCGGCCAGTGTTTTGCCTGGTCTGTCACCCTCGCCATATTTCCGTGCCGCCTGTGGGCGGCTGAAGTACTGGACTTCCCTATTGGCCTGCTCGTTGAAGGTCTTGTGCTCCTCGCTGATCAGCCAGGTGGGCTCGCTCCAGGTTCCTTAATTTAGTTTCAGTGCGGGATAGAGTAGCTCTTATGGTTTTAAGGACTCCTGATTCCCTAGAGATGGACGCCCCCTGATGAAGGCCTTGAAGGTGTCCCAGCGGACCCCCAGGGTGGTGGACTGTGGTAGATTGTGCTCAAAGTACGACTGAATGTCAGCAAGGATGTCCGCCCTAAACACAATGACTTGCAGAGCGGGCGATTTGAAGCACCATGTATTGATGGTGCGAGCCGGAATTCCTAGTTCTAGGGATAACGCAATCGGCGAGTGATCAGACAGTGTGCGTGCAAGTATGCATGTTTCCGCCACCCTGCCCAGCAAAGGGCCGGACAGTAGGAACAGATCGATCCTGGAAGAACTGTAGTGTACTGATGAGTAGTAGGTGTACTCCCGCGCTTGCGGATGTAATGCCCTCCATATATCATGAATGTCGAGTGTCGCGCAATGAGTCTACGCGCTGCGCCTGGCATGGGCCTGGGGACTGTGTTAGTCCTGTCCATCATCATCAAGGATGAAGTTCATATCCCCACCCCAGATGATCTGCACCCCCACGTACCCTAGTAATATGGATACCACCTGATCAACAAACTCGGGAGAGTCAACATTGGGGCCATAGGTATTCACCAGCAAATAATCACTGTTGGCAATGGCGCAGTACAACACTATGTATCTCCCCTCCGGGTCTATGTAGCTCTTGCGGAGAACAAACTTGAGTGACTTATGGATCAATGTCACCACTCCCCTGGCACGAGTGGAGTATGAAGTGAAATATCTGTGAGGCCCCCAGGTTGGCGCAATGCTCCTAGCCAGTGGGCCCGTGGAGTGTGTCTCCTGTAGGAGCAGAATTTTGCATCCGTGACTGCTGGCATATGCCATAGTCTTGCGACCCTTGGTATAGTTGCTTAGGCCCCGAACATTCCAGGACATTATAGTTACAGGCATTCTAATGATCTAAATAAGATACACTTAACTGGAGAGCCTATAGGGTGCGTTTCTTGCACAGGTAGCATTTGCGCCCATGCCTATCGACATGTGCCACAACCTCCGGAACCCCAACAAGGTTGCTCAATCCCTGCGGGTCGCTAGACATCGCAGTTATAGGCAGCACAGAAGTCTAATGTACATCCCACCACTGTTGTCGTAAACCAGATGTGAGACAAAGTCCCCTCCGATGCGGATGCCCCAATGCGATGCGGTCTGCCAATTCGCCTCCACCTTTTACCATAACACTTTTCCATTCCCCAACAAATCCCCCCCACCCTCACTGCCCACCCCCAACTTGCAGTGCAGTCCCCCCTCCCCCCAAATCTGGTGAAACAGAAGATGACGAGGGACAACATCGTACGGGGATGTGCCCCCACCATGGCCCAACTGGGGCCAGCCATCGAAAACACCCAATCAAACATTAACATTGCCATTGCAGTGGGGTGTGCTGTTGCCGTAAGGACGGCCGCTTAAGCATCATGTAGGACAGCAACAGCCTTCTAGTGTAGGTTCTGCGGTAAGCGGATGTTGTGTCAGGTCCCAGGGTCAGCTGGCCATTGAACGTAGGATGGGAACCGAGGCGTACTAAGTAGTCATGTTCAGTTCCAAGCACTGAAGGTGCACAGAGATCAGTGTCCAAAGTATCAGCAGTTAGCCAGGGGCCAGAGGGCCATAGATGGGGCCAAGCATGGTGAGCTTGCGTTAGATTATTGCTAGTTACACATGTACACTGACGAGGAAAAGGGGTTTTTGCTGGATAGGTTAATTAGGTCCCATTAGGACACGGCATGTTGGGTCAGTCTCCTTCCGCGTGTCCACCATCTGGATCATGGAGAGGGATGTGTGCTTCAATAAATTTCACCGCCTCGTCAGGCACAGTGAAGAAATATAATTTGCCACTGTATGTGATTTTAAGACGAGCGGGGAACAAAATGGCGTATGGGACATTGCGCTCCCTGAGCAACTTCTTGACCCCGAGGAATTGGCGCCTCTCCTGCTGTACAGCTATTGAAAAGTCAGGGAAAATCCTAATGGTATTGGCCTCAAAGCATAGCTCGCCCTTCTCATGTGCCAGGCGCAGGATAAGGTCTCTAGCGGTAGTTTGAAATTCTGGCGATGATGGGCCTTGGAATGTCCCCTGGTTTGGGGCGTGGTGAGAGGGCCCGATGGGCGCGCTCCACCGTAAAGTAGGGCGAGAGGGCCGGATTGTCGAGGAGATCTTTGAGCAATGTTTCAATGGCGTCTTCCATGCGCCCTTTCAGGGTGTTTTCGGGAACACCTATGATTCGCAGGTTATTTCTGCGAGAGCGCGATTCCAAGTCATCGCACTTAGCTTTCACACTTTTCATGTCACGGGATAGGGAGGTGACCGTGTTCTGCAAGGCTAAAATGTCATCTTTGTCGAAATTCTGCTTTCCGCGTCGGAGATTCTGGTGGCCGCTTGGTCCACGCGTGTCTTCAGGGAGGCCACATTGACGTTAATGTCATCCAGTTTCTCGTGGAACGAGGCAAAGTTTTTAGCCATGGTTTCCATGAGTGTAGTTAGATCGGGGGCAGTTGCAAGGGGGTGAGGGACCGGATCTGGTTCCTCCTGTAAGGATGATGTATGGGCGGATTCCGACCTCGGGACAGATTTGGTAAATTTGTCCTTGGCTCCCCCTTTCGAATTCCCTCTGGATTTGTTGAGCATACCCAGTAGAATTTCCGATGAGGCATGCGCCTGTGGCAGTGGAATGTTAATGGAGGCCAAACACTCAGCTGGTCCCTGGGGGAAACCCAGGTACGGTCAGGAGCTCCAAGCAAGGAGGCGCCGGCGTGTCCAGCAGCCAGGGTCTACAGAGGCCCCCTCCAGCGTAGGGGATCTGGGCGCGGCGCCCCTTTCCAGAGCGCAGGCCTGGGCTCCGGGCCTCTTAGGCGGCAAGACTAGGTGATGTAGGCCACAAGTGACTCAGCTCGGGCCCGCCCCCCGCGCCTCGCCTGGGCGTCGGTGTCCGGATCGGGAGCTGCAGATATCGGGTGTGCAACCAGGCTCCTGCCCAGTCACCCCGCAGCTCAGTGAGGACAGGGCCCCAGTGCCGCCACGAGGGAGAGCAGCGGAGTTATCCCGGGGGTTATGGCGCGAGCGCTGCGGCACCATTGTGGGGAAGAGGGGTGGGGGCGCGCACCAGCGCAGGCCCCCCACGGTGATCGCCGGTGCGGTGGTGTGCCCCAGGGAGGGGCGGCCAGAGCCGATGGCAGAGTCCCCCTCACAGGGGGGGCGCAAGGCAGGCGCCGCGGAGCTGGTGTGTCAATGAAGAGTGGGGGCGCGCTCCAGCGCAGGCCCCTGCAGTGGCCGCCCGTGTTACAGCGTACTCCAGGAGGGAGGCCGCAGGCGATGTTGGATTGGTGTAGGCTGCGAGCCGGAGCCCCCGGGCAGTGATCAGGGGCCGCGAGTCTCGCGCCCAGAATTCACCGCCGGCCTCCACGAGATCTGACAGGAAGGAGGAGGCGGGAGCCCGGCGCGTGCGGAGGCCCAGTCACGAGGCCGCCAGCCGGCGGAGACGCCCGATTCGTCTGGTTCCCGGGACCGTTTCAGACCGGGATCGCTGTGGCACATCCAGAAAGGTCACCCAAGTGGATCCAAGAAGTATTAGGTTGCGAGGATATTTAATACCGCAGTTGATGGCGGATTTCGACCGGAGCACCACAGAGCTCAAAGACTAGGCAGCCATCTTGGGCTGCTCAACAGCGCCACCCCCATGCCAGATTAATTCTGATGATAATTTCAATTGTTGATTGGTCAATCTGTCCTGCAATGATACTAAAGAATGTCTGGATCGGTTGTAAAGTATGGGCCTGGAACAATCTATTGTAGTAGCTACACCCTCTAAGGGACATGCTTTAAAGTGTATATTTTCATTAGTCACAAAATTGCAGATTTAATCCGCTCTACCCCTAGTGCCCTTAAGAAAAGTAAACTCACAATTTGGAAAAAAAAAAACATTATACCTCGTTTAACAGTTTCTAAAAATGATCTAGACAGTTTAGAAGGTGACTGTCATGAAACCTACTATGAGGAATCAATAAACCTTTACAAATATAGGGGGTCATTACGACCCGGGCGTAATGGGATACCGGACACCGGTAATGACACCGGTGCCGGTAATCCCTTTGCGCCCTATTCCGAGGTCCCTTTGCGGGTCCTTCCTTAACGCCTGGTTTTAGCAGGCGTTAAGGATGGGACCCGCAAAGGGACTTCAGAGCTAGTAACGGTACCGTAATTTATGGTACCGTTATTAGCACCATCCCCATTCCCATTGAGCCCTATGGGGGCTCAAATGGGAATGGGGATTGACATTTTCAATGGGGACTTACCGGTCCTTCAAAGGTCGGACTAGACCGGTAAGTCCCCATTGAACCAGGGCAGACATGGTACCGGTAATGGTGCTAGGCATGGCGCTAATAGCGCCATGACTAGCACCAACCTCGGAATGAGGCCCATAGACTTTGGGCCATATGCTCAAAAACAAGTGCAGCTCAATTAGTTGGGCAATGGTACAAAGATGCACCTGCACCGTTGCGCATCTCACTGGAGGAGAAAACACCCAAAAATGCTCAGTGCGCAGGAGTGCACAAATTGTTGCATGATAGAGGCACACATAAGTGGCCATTTAATGGCGCATCTGATGAGATGAAAATGTTTTGGGTGCATCTGTCTGCTGCACACTTTCTTATGTGCAAACGCTGCCACAGACAGCACTTTGCACCAAATACATGTGCATGTTATCAGATGCCCCTAACACGAGTGCATTTACCCTATAAAAAACTCAAGCAAAGTATTTCAGACAATTTATTTAATGTTCAGTCTCCTTTTTCCTTTTGTGCATAATAAGTATGTGTATAACAAGTCAAGAATGTATATTTTTTAACTTCAGCTGTGTGGTGAGTTCACTTTATAAAGTACATCCATTCCCATGAGAGCAAGTGTATACCATTTTTTAAATGTCTTATGTGGAAGTGTTGACTTGTTAATCAGGAATGTCGTAGAGTGATGTCTATGACTGTGCTGATGTAAAGTAGGATTATGCATTTAATCCATATCATTGAGTTGAATCTGGTAGTGTGATTTCTAGACCGCCACGTTGGAAACACAGTACTTCCGAACGTCCCCTCATTCGTGTAGAAGTATTCTATGTCCGCAGGGGTGCAATCAATGGTAAACACAAACCCACAGACCCAGCAATGTCATAAAATACCATCCCTATTCTTACCCTGGTACATGTATAATGAGGCATGCCTATAGATACACTAGCAGGTGTAATGACCATGTTGAAGACCTTGCATAGGCCCTGTGACTGTGTGAATTATTATATCACCACAGTGATGCCACGGATGATCTAGAAGCAGCCTTACCAGAAATAGAGGGCTGATAGAAGCTTGAATAGTAGCGGTATGCATGGTCTCACACTGCAGGTGTGGTAAGGGCCCCCTCTCACTGAACCACTATCTTCAGTATGCTATGAGTTGGAAAGCACTACCTCTGGGTGACCTCTCCATCAGCCAGTTGAAATTTGGCAATCCTCCTCCTATATGTCATTTCACACCTCAGCAGCTAATGGGGAATGGATTGGCCATTAAGGGAATGTGTAGTTGCTTCTCTGTGCTGCGCTTTTATACTGTGTTGCTGATTGTGAATGGGGTGCACTTTGTGCTTCTTTGGATGCAAACATCAAATACACTCAATTCTGGGTCACTTGTTTCACATTGAGAAAGGAACAGATGTTGAAGGCCAGTGGCCAGGTTATTTGAATCAGGGTTTTGGTGCATCTTTGTCCCCCTTCTCTGGTCACTCCACCTTTACATGATTAATTTGGAGTATTTACATGCTTTCCACCCACGTTAGCATCTTTTGCACACGTTTGGCGCTTCTTTTCTAAGGAGGCAGATCTCTGAGATGCACAGTTCTTTGAATGAGGTGCAAGTGCATCTTCTTCTGGCGCATTTGTGGTGCATCACAGATTTGCCCACTTTTTTTTTACTTTTGGGAATCCGGCCCTTTTGAACCACAAAAGTGAATAAGGGTTACAAACAGGGTTTTATCAAAAATAGGTATTTTGAAGGGACAATACCCTGAAACAATTGTTTGCTACGTGTTCAAGTCTAAAGGAACTCAAGTCAACTGATAATCATATACCATCATCATCTGCCTTGAGTGAATTATTACGTAATCATGTTGCTAGTGAAGTGACTATGATATGGGTATCCCTATAATCTAGGCACCCTGTGGGGTTCAGGTAACAGAAAGGAAGATCCCCTACCTTATTCTGCACTTAGACCATTTAAGGGCACTCAAGACCAGAGGTAGCCATTGACTAGCCAGAGTCATACACAACTGCTGCTGACTCAATCCAGACATTGTAACCATAATAGATCTTTTCAAGCAGTCTGACCTGATGCTGGAGAAATGAAATTGGCTATGGAAACACCTCTGATAAAGAAGTCTATTCTAGACCCTGAAGACTGGGCACAATATCCTCGATTCCCTTTCTGATGAACATTTTGGAAGTCATGGAATTGGATACAAATACTGAATTTGTCTTCTGGAAACAATCCTTTTGATTCTGAACAGACAGACCTTCATCCAGCCCAGATTAAGAAGCATTTGTGGCCTCCATGGTGAATGAAGACTCATGGACAAGGATGGGTTTAATGCCTTAAAACTGTTAGATCCTTCAACAGTCCATGACACCCTGCTAGCCTATCAGCAGACATCAGGAATTAGAGACATGACATCTCAGATCTTTTTTGACTAATAGTAAACCAATGGTCTGCGTGTCAGCTCAGGAATTCTGTCCTCTTACATTGATGTGTAGAGTGATCCAGGGGGTCAGCCTTATGACCAGTAATATTTTATTTGTAGCATGACCCACAGGCAGTACTTATGTGTCAACCAAAGTTCTATATCATACACAGATTTGGCTGAAGCTTGATAGTCAGACCAGGACAGCGGCTTCCTGTTTTTTAAGAATGCATGCTTGAAGTAAGCCATTGGGTGGACAACAATTTTCTAAAACAGTGAACATGCTCTGTTGAAGACAGAAAAATCTATGCATCATCACAGTTTGGCCTCTTAGGCGACTGCCCCCGTAGTAGGCCAAAATGTGGCTGCCTTAGGTTAGGAATGATGCTGCCTTTGGTTAGGGATGTTCACAATCCTGGAGTATAGCCGGATACTACCTATTGCTGGTAACACAAATCAAGGATGTCAAAAAGAGATGCATTTTTCAGCTGAGAATGATGAGGAGGTTCATTTATCGGTTTGCCTTGTCACATTGCAGTTTTATGTTTCATGTATTTAAATGATCTAGACTAAAGTAATGCAGTGGTGTGTACCTGGGCCTTCCTAAGACATCCGATTTAAAAATTCTGCAGATTCAGAACACACAGTCTCTAATATGTTCTGACTAGGTGGGATCATATCACCCCTATTCTCATGTCCCTCCAATGGCTAACAGCCTCCAGTAGAATTTTATTCGAAGCAGCATTTCTAGTCCATTGTGCTATCTCGGGCATAGGCCACAGATTTGAAAAACATAAAAAGGTCCAGAGAGTGGGCAGAGAGCTCCCCTCTCTAACTGTGCGTGGTCCAAGAAAGGAAGAGATCCAGGGTCAGAGCACTGGGCCAAATCCCTTAGTCTAGTGACCAACAAAGAGTGATCGTACAGGTTGAAGGCCTCAGAGAGATCTAATAGCATCAGCAGGGCAGGGTGATCCTGATACACTATGCTGGCCAAATTGGATTTAAAGTCCAGCATAGTGGTTTCTGTCCTGAGCTTAGTGCTAAATCCTGACATGCGGTCCCCAATCTTCAATATAGCCCTGCAGCTGTAAGCCGGCAACTTTATCCATGATTTTAAGGAGGAAATGTACATTAGTGATGGGTTGGTAGTTTTCTGCCATTGCTGGATCCAGGCTACTCATCTTAATCAGAGGCATACTCTAGGCCTCTTTAGGAGATGTGGGAACCGTCCCTTCACTAAAGGAGAGATTCATGAGTTTGGTTATCCAGGGAACAAGTAACTCAAGGGATCCCCTTAGGATTTTTACCGAGCAGCTGTCACCTAGACAAGATGTGGTTTTCACGGCAAGGACAGTCTCAAGGATTTCAACCTCAGAACCATGGGTAAAGTTGAAGGTGTCATCATTGTTGGTCTGGGGGTGAATGTCACCCTGTGGTGGAAGCACTGAAGGCGAAGGCTCTCTGTGCCCAGCGGAACATTCTTGAAGGTCCCTAATGGTCTGCCTATGGCCAAGTATCTTGGCAGAAAATTCATTATGAATGTCCTGGCATTAGGTAGAGACTTAAGAGAAAACCTGGCTGACAGCTAGTGCGTCCTCAAATTCTGAAAGTATCTTAACAGTTCGAATTTCTATACTGGGAAAGATAATTGGGGCTGGCATTCTTCCGCCACCCCCTTTCAAGAGATCTTTTAGTGTGTCTAAGACTGATAATGCTATTGTTGTACCAAGTGTTCTTGTGAATCTCATCTTTAATTTTTTTAACTTTCATGGGAGCAAGGGATTTAGTGTCAGAGTTGATGGAGACTATAAGATGTATCACCAGGTTGGATGAATCTCTAAAACTGTCAAGGGTCCATAGCATGGTCGCCAGAAGTGCTGAGAATTTAGAAGAGGTATTTTTGAAATTCCTAGATTTCTTTTCATCTCTGGGCAGGAGACGCTGGTAAGGAAACATATATAATCACTAGATAATTTCTGACCAGGGACAATTGCTGTCTTCGAGATCAGAGAGAGAAAGAAGATGTGTTCGGGCCCCGTCAAGTGTATGTTCTCCTATATGTGCAGGTGTTTTGAACCATTGTGAGTAGCCAATAATGTGGAGGGCCTTCATGAGAGAGGAGGCTTGTCTCTCGGAAGGATAATCAGCCCAAAAGTTCAGCTCTCCAAGCATGATTAATTGATTCTTGGCCTTTGTATGTGTTCTATATAAAGCGCTTAGGCGTAAATGCTATATAAGAACACATCATTATCATTTGGCCTTAGACGTCTGTTTGCATTTACAGTAATTTGATAATATGGGCCTGTTCACACTGATATTAATGATACATATGGTGATCCAGTCTTGTATGAAATGTATATCACATTACAGTGATATCGTAACCTTATGTGTCATAGTGTATTTAGGAAAAATGCTTTGTGATGCCAATTCCTGTTTGGTCAATGGGTGAAAGGTCATGTTCCACCGCTTCCTGTGATGTGACTCCAGGGTGGGGTCGAATTACATCACTTCCTGTTATGTCATTTTAGGTGAATGGTTGTCTGATATCACTTACACTTCCTCTGGCATTTTGGTGAAATGACATCCCTGGAAATACTTTTTATGTCGATGGCTTTGCAAGCCCAGGAATGCTGCACCTGCTGTTGCATGAGATGCACTGGTTTGGACATGGGGTGCTCGCGGATTGTGGTGAGATTGACATCTGTGACAATGCGGATGGGAGACTGCAGGGTTTTTGAGGAACACACACCTTTCCATAGTGGCAGCAATTGAATGTAGGCCAAACCCCCACAAATCTAAAATACATCCATGAGAGCTGCTGTTCCCCCTCTGATGTCTGGGAGATCGATGGTCATGCTACCCTATGTGTTAGTCCCCACATGCATACTGCCATTGCCTTTGAAATACAAAGCGAATCATGTGAGCCTCAGTACTTGGAAAGGCTTCTCATGCTGGTCGATCCAAGACAATTTATGAACGTACTTCTCCCAAACAGCAAAACAAGTCTCATTTATTTGCGATAATGCACTCTCTGATAGTCCAAACATCCCTCCTGCTTGGCACCCCATCAGTCCTTTGACCCACTCATCTCTACAATAAACAGAACCTTCCATCTGCAATTGAAGTCTTGTTTTGCACTTCCCTGCTTCATCAGGACACCTAATAAGGGGCGGTACCATAAAGACAGCTTTGCCTTTCCCCTGCTTTATTGTCTGCTAGTTCAGGATAAGATTCTTCGACTTCTCCTCGCTGCCATCTTTTTATCTTTATTTATTTTTATTGTGTTTTAGTTCAATGAACTTTTCACACAGAAAATGTAAAAAATAAGAAGATAGATAATTTACAATACTTTCATTTACATTATGATAAAACCAATACCATAAAACCATTCATTGCAAAATGTTAGTCAATTCAATAAAATCACAAACCCATAAATTCCAGCTGCATTTCAATGAACAAAATGCATCCTAATGAATTACAGTATTATTGCACAGTTCCAATTAGCGGCCCAATCCTTTCTCAATGTTTATATGAAAGGCCATATTGAAATGTGTATTACTAGTCACAAGACATTTAATCCAGAACGGTTTACTTTTGATATTATTCAGGTCAGTAAAAAAAGCCCCCAGGATGGATATATATATATTTCTCAAGGTGCAGCAACGAGTTAGTACATGGCGCGGAGTCTCAAGCTGGCTATGGCATCTGCACAGTCTACAACCCCTTTCTTCCTGACTCTTCCCGACCCAGGGTCCTATTAACTCAAAGTGTTCAGCTGGTTAAAACAGAAAAGTGTCACAAATCTTCTGAGTGCCGTGGCAGATGATCTCATCGAATACACTTGATGCCTCAGATAAGTAGTTTGCCATTCAACATAATTCTTATAGGAACATTGTCCAGCGAGGTGCAAATGATTCCAGCCCCAATCCCAGACCTTAGGTTTATCTGTGAACTGTTTCTTCAGGGTGATGTCATTCTTCTTCCACGCTGGCGTCTATACTACACACTGAAAGAGCTACATAGAGTAGTTCTTAAATTTCATCAAATCAACCACCGACCCTTTATTCATAGAGTTCCCTAGAACAGACACTAGAGGACAATTAGGCCCCTTGATGGCCTTTATGACTAGTAGGCCACATTTCAGGTAAACCAGGCCCAGGATGGAAGTTATCCCCAGCTCCAGGTGTACTACCTGGATAGGGATGCACTGGGTCAATCCAAAAATACACCTCCATATTTTACCCTCCAATCTATCAATGCCTTTGAGCCTCAGCTGTTAAAATACATCCAGACGATAAGTGATTGTGGGTATAATACACTGCCCATAAACACTATTTTTACTTTATATTTATGTAGTTATCTGGGTATGCTGTAGGATCAACTTCTATCCATTGTGCTTGGACCCTGTGTCCCTGAATCAATGCACGGACTCTACATAAGGCAAGATGCACTAAACATCGGACTACTTCTGGTGGCACTTCTTTTGGTATAAACAGTCTGGGTGTGCCTGCTGCATGGCGGATTAAAGAACACAGATAGCAAGAATTGCTTGAATTCCCTCTTCACGCCACCTTCATGTGGTTACACCTTTAACACTACCTAAATAAACTCCTGGGTTTGAAATATCCCTTCTAATTCTGGTCACAGATACACTACTATTCACTGGTGTACATGCAATGTTAATACCGTTACTGGACCCAACCCTAGAAAACAACCACATACATTCAATCATAAGAAGGAAGAGAGAGGGGGAGTGAGAGAGAGAGAGAGAGAGAGAAAGAATAAAATAAAATAAAAGAAAATAAAAGAAAAATGATACAAGGCATAATCTTATTAACATTGTCCGTTGTTCGTGAAGGCTGTAGAAAACTGGCAGGATCCGTCCGCCCAAAGGGACGCATTGAGTTCAAAAAAGTTAAAGAAATATCAATATCACTCATCTTATCATCTTATTCTCCCCCCTTTTTCCCCTCTTGTTTTTGGAGAGGAGTGTTGGATCTGTTGTTCTTCCGGATGTCTGTTTTGTGGATCTGTGGGCATCATTACGAGTTTGCCGGTATCCTGGTGGTATTATCACCAGGATACTGGCAAATGGAATTGCCATTACTGGCAGATAACAAGTGCCAGTAAGGGTGGTAAATCCCCATTCCCTGGAGTATGACAGGACTCCATGGGGGGATTCTGTAGCTATTACTGGCAACAGTATTACTGTGCCGGTAATACAGAAAATTTTTAGCCGGTAAGGGTCAAATTTACCTCCAGCTCCTAGCTGGAGGTAAATCCTTCTCCACTATTGGCAAAGTTGTAGTTGGCCAGTCCAATAAAAGTGGTGGTAAATTATATCACTGGCACATTTACTATGTACTGACCAACTTGTAATGAGGTCCATGTCTTTCGACCAGCAACTTTAACCACTGTGGTCTTGGTGTAGATGATGTCGTAGGGTCCTTCAAATCTTGGTTGATTCCACTTCTGCAAGAAATCTCTGAAAAATATGGTATAACTGGGGAAGAACTGTTGCTGTCGTAGAAGCACTGAATCCTGTTGTGCTGGTGAAGGTAGCTACCTTGGACGGGCCGAATCTGGCTGGAGATACGTATGACAGATTTGGTTAACCCCCTATGATATCCCTGAAATTCATCACCTCGAATGTGTGCAGAATGTTGTGCATCCGAGGCTGTGGGTGTGAGTGGAGTGTGCAGCCTTCTGACTGTTACAATCTCTCCATGAGTAAGATGATGATCAAACCCTGGCTGGTTATAAAGAGCAAACAATGCTAATTGCAGACAATAAAGCCGACTATTTTTCAATGCGTTAAAAATCCTAGCAAGACATTGGGCTTCATTATGAGTTTGCAGGTCCGGAAATAAGGGTGCCGGTAAACTCATCGGCACCCTTGTTTCCGGATCAGCAGACTCTGAATCTGCCTGCCGTGGCCGCTGTGCCCAACAGGTCCGACCCTGCGGGGAGCAGCCGCCATGATAGTCAGACTGCTCACGAAAGTACCAGCACCGTTAGCAACGGTGCCTCCATGTCCCCACTCCCATAGAGTCCAATAGGACTTTATGGGAATAGGGACTTGAAATGTACTGGCGCCTGACTTCCCGGGCCGCCGGACTCGTAATGAGCCGGTGGCATCGGCAAGTCAAGTGCTGGTAAATTATTACGGTTCCGGCAGCAACCCGCCGGTAGCAACAGCAGGGATACCGCCAGACCCGTAATGAGGCTCATTGTTTCAAAAGGCCATTAAGCCTTCCACAACCCCTTTGGCTTGCTGGTGATAAATTAAGCACAATCTGTGCTTTATACCCAATAAGAGGGACATTTGTTTGAAGAGCTCATTGTTATGTTATGTTATGTTACTCAGATTTATAACGTGCACGTACAACCGAAGGCATTTTAGCGCGAGGATAGTCACAGTATTAGAACATCAATCTAGGGGACTAATAGGGGTCATGCAGGCCCACTGGCTCCCGGTCAAAGAGCGAATTGTGTTCAAAACCCTTGCACTCACTCACAAATGCCTCCATGAACTGGCACCCCCTTACCTGGCTAAAAGAATCACCATGCACACCGCCACAAGACCTCTGAGGAAGGGATACTGCAACATGATTCTCACCCCAAGGACTCGTAAAGTCTGCGTGGGGGGCTCCAGCTTTCCCACATTAGCCGCTACCCATTGGAATGCACTCCCCACTCACCTACGTATGATAGAGTCTCACCAAGCATTTCGTAAAGCAATCAAAACTAATATTTTTGTCTGAAAGTAAAATGTCAATGATTGCCTGTATTATGATGTAACTGTAATCAACTTTATGTATGCATCCCCTACCATTGCGGTACTGCATATAGTGTCTACCTGTAAACATGAGACCTCTGGTCGCCCGTTTTTTGCGCCTCGATGCCTACGGGCTGCAAGTGCGCTATACAAATGTGAATAAATAAATAAAATAAATAATGAAAGAGCAGAGTTTTTAACAAGCGACAGAAGTGGTCAGCCTCAAAGTTAAAGGGAGACCATTCCATAAGTTACTAGTGGCCACCAAAAAGGCTTGACTGCCTAATCTTTGAAGATTAAATAGGGGGACAACGACCAGACAGTCACTGCTTGACAGTAGAGGGTGGCCAGGAATATAAGAAGTGAATTTATCCCACAAGAAATCGCCACCAGTCTGATAGTATTCCCGGTGAACAAGACAAAGAGATTTAAAGACTATTCTTTGTTTCACTGGGAGCTAGTGCAAAGAACGTAGCACTGGGCTAATGTGGGAACCATAAAGGGTGGCTGTGGCTGTCCGAGCAGCCAGGATCTGCAGCAGTTGCAGGCAATGGATTAGGCCCAAGGGCTGGGCCAGGTAGAGCATTACAATAGTCCAGCCTGCTGGAAATAAGATAAGGCACAACTGAAGGGTGAAGAGAAGGAGGACGAAAGGGCAGGATCTTCCGAAAGACCCTCAGTAAGAAGTGGCGAGTCTGGCACAGTGGACTCACCCGCAAAGCCATGGACAGAGGAGCAGAAAGATAGACTACAAGATTTTTAACTACCATCACAGGAATAGGAAAGTCCCCCAGTGAGGATAGCCCAAAGGCCGAGAACCAAGAACAGGATTCGGAGGAGGCACCAAACAGCAGTACCTCAGTCTTATCCCCATTAAGTTTGAGGCAATTATGCACCCATCCACTCCCCCACGGCTGCCAGGCAGTCACACAGACTGGACAACACCTCATCCCGGTCTTGATCTAAACAGACCAGGATCTGCATGTCATCCGCGTATGAGTAGCTCCTGAAGCCGTGAGAGTGGATGAGGTCAACTAAAGGCTGCACATTGATGTCATATAACATCGGGACAAGGCAGAGCCCTGGGGGATACCACAGGAAAGATAATAGAGAGAAGAGAGAAAAGGAGGCAAAGATACTGATTGGCTCTGATCGGTCAAAAAAGAGGTAAACCACACCAAGACAGGAGCTGAGATGCTGATAGAAGCCAGGTGGGATAGGGGTATGGGGTGGTCAACAGTGTCAAAGGCCACTGAAAGATTCAGCACCCCCACCACCTCCATCGACCAGCCTGGGCAAATCATCTATTACTAAAACTAGGACACCTTTGGTACCTCTCCCGCGGGGGATTCCCAGCTGAAAGGGGTCAAGCACAGAGGAGGACTCAAGAAACCCGGAAAGAAGTGAAGTTATCAAGGCCTCAAGAAGCTTCATAAGGAAGGGAAGTAGAGAGATAATAATAATTTAGCATTTATATAGCGCTACAAACCCTCAGGTATCTGAGGGCTGCTTATTATTACCCACGGTGTGTGGTGCTCGTTTATTGACCTCAGAATGATGAAAGGCTGAGTTTGGCCCTGCCGGGATTCGAACCTGCATCAGCAGGCTTTGCACAGATGTCAAAGCAAGCACTCTTCTCACTGCGCTATCGGACTGGCTAGATAGGTTGGAAGCTGGACAGAACAGAGGCATCCAGTGACGGCTTGTTTAAAAGAGGGGCCACAATAGCCTGTTTAAATTCTTTAGAGATCATACCAGAGCAACAAGAATGGTTTACCTCCTTGGTCACCAGCAGAATAATCTCAGGCAAGAGACCTTTAAGAATAAATAGAGGAATAGGGTCGGATGCGGCTGCAGAGTTCAGGTGAGTAATGTCCTTCAATACGGCTTCATCAGAGAATACAGGGAAGGTAGCCCAGCCAGAGTTAGCTGGTTGGCTGTGCCCAACAACAGTCACACCAAGGCTAACCTGTGTGAGATTAATATTGTTTCTAATATTAACAATATTAACTTTATTAAAGAAGTGAGTCTCATTGTCAGATCCGAGGACTTCACACATTCCTCAAAGGGGAAATACTTCACGTACTAGAAATGTGGCTGCTGATTTGTCATCAGGCTCAACACAGGGACCTGCTTCAAGCCAATGCGAGAAGGGGCACACCACAACAATTAGATAACAGAAGTTACTGCACCTGTTTACCATGTCCATGTAGTCAATGTGGAGGTGTTGCAATGGCCCTGAGAGACAGAGCAATGTCGCTTTCAACATCCTAAAGGTGCAACCTGTAGTGTACATTTGACATGTTGTACAATTAAGTATGAAATTATATAGATGGTCTTGGAGGTTGGGAATAAACCATTTTTCCTGTAAGTCAGCTGCAATGTACTGCTTGGATACGTGTGCAGGGCAGTGCAAATGCTCGAGCGCAACTGTAAGTAGTTCCTAGGGCATGACTACATTTCCTGAAATATTCTGTCTCCAAATTAAATCTGTAGGGGATAAGGAACACCCTATTTTGATCCATAACTCCTTCTCTTGCTGTGGAACCTGTACCTGAGTCACTGGTATTGCATTATAAGGAATCTCTAGTTCTACCTGGTGTAATATCCCCTCTGGGGACGCTGTGGGGTTTGTCACTTCCAGATATGCTACTTCTTTTGTTGCTGATCTACTAAATCATTACCATAAGCAATCTGATCTGTATTCTGGGGTGCACACTTTACTACTGTGTCTGCTGTGGGAAGTATTAATACATCAATCAATCTAGAACGTAGGGCAATGTGTTCCATGGGTGTGGCATATGATTTTGTGAACCCTTGCCTCCGCCATCTGGAAAGGCCTGAATGTGACATAAGCTAAATCAGAGTAAATGGTAGCAACCACCCTTTGGATATTTCTAATGCTGTTATTAGTGTTGCAGGCTCTGCTGTTTGAACTGAGAAGTGCGAGGGTAGTCACACCTTAGATATCACTTTGTCCTCACCTTCTTCAATCCTCACCACTGCTGCCCCTGTGTGCCTGATCCCAGCGCCACGATCAATCGTCGACGATCCGTGAATCTAACTCACAAATCTAATGCATTGGTTACAGCCGTCAACACTTGACCATTTGAATGTGAGAACAGGAAGAATTATTTTTGTAGTCTAGTGTTGCTAAAACAGGTGCAACACTCATTGCATTTTTGAGTTCCTGAAAAGACTGGACCATCTCATCTGTCCAGACAAGGCATCCCTTAACATTCTGCACTACATTTAACCCCTGCAATAGAGGTTTGGTGTAGGTGGAATAATCAAATATCCAGGCCAGACAATAGTTCCATAATCCTCAGAATTGCTGCACCTGTTTCACTGTAGTCGGCTGCAGGGTGTGCTGTACTTCTGCTACTATTTCTGGGGCCACTCTCCTCACTGTTGCTGATATTTTCTGCCCTAGGTATACAACGTCTGACTGGCAGTATCGCAATTTCTCTTTGTCAACCTTGTAAGACGTCTCTGTAAAAAGAAAATGACAAAAGTGCAACTGAGTCATTTCTACACTGGTCTTCTGCTGTACTACATACTAGGTCATCTACATACTGAATGACTGTGCTCAGTACCTTTAGGTTTCTTAGGTCCATTTGTACTACCTTATTGAAAATGCTTGGGGACTCACAATACCCCTGTGGCAAAATAGTGTATTGGAACCTCTGTCCTCTGTGGATGAATGCTGTGAGATACTGGGAGTCCGGGTGCAATGGGATAGAGAAAAACATATTCTTGAGGTCTATTACTGTAAATTGGGTCACTGAAGTGGGGATATTGCAAAGGATGGTGGTGGTATTGGGGACTACTGGGAACTCTGCCTCTACAATATTGATCAACAAGTGTAAGTTATGAACCATCCTCCACAACAAACCTTTCCCATTCCTTCCCATGAAGAGAGCTCCTGAGCCGCCACACTCAGCATGACATAGAAGCTGTAAAGGCTAGTTCATAATGATAGGACTGCACCCCTATGTCGTAATGCACTCCTACACTGCCTTCCCCTATCCTTTCGCGTTGGTATGAATCTCTTTTCTCAGTTCTGGTATTGTTATAATCATAATCAAAACTCTGTTGGCCTCACGGCTACATTCATGCTTTATACATGCTTTAGATAAAAACAGGTAAATATAAGTAAATAGGTCACAAAACAACCCAATTATTAGCATTATCACTGGTCAGTCTATCCCTGGACCTTTGATGTTTTGATGGTTGAGGTAACAAACTGAATGTATGCCTTAAAACGACAGTAACGTCAGACGTTGATATGGAAAGTGCTGTACTCTGAGACTGGGTACAAAAGGGAAATTTAAATCGCAGCTCCCACACCACCCCATGGCAGGTTTAAAAAATATTGTTAAACATGGTTTGAAGCAAAGGCAATTCCTCACAACACCTGTATGTTCAAGATCAGTTTGGCTGCTGGCCTTTCATAGATTTAAAACCTGGTTCTTTGGTTATAATTATACCAGGTTTTTAAATAGCACTTCATGCCAGACTCCTCCTACTTATACGTGTTGTAATAATACGTGTTATTATTATGAATTAAGTGATCTTTTATTGGTCTCAGAAAGATGAAAGGATAAATTGCTGTGTCGGCTCTGCCAGGATTCAAACCTGTGGCCTAGCAGTTCGGGTGGGACTGCCACTATTGTGGGTAGGACCACGACTGGTCTGCATATGCTTGCTCTCTTTCTGTGAGGGGGCAGGTGCAATAAAACTTGTCCAACGAATTGTCCAGCTATTGCTTTTTGGTGTTCATATTGAGCCATTGATGCTTGCTTCTTGCTCTCTGTGACCTGGTGCCAAGCTGCACTTATCTGATGAGGCCCAAGAAGAGCACCCCATGTTATGGTTTGTTTTTGTGTTCTAGGCACTGATGGTGACGACTAGCATTATTGCCTCGCTTGTCCTATTTATTGGTAGGACCAAGACTGATTTGCCTGTGGTGCGCTTGCAACGGTGCAGGCAGGTCATACCATTATAGAATGGAAGCTGGCCAAACCGGTGGATAGTCAGTTCTTTTGCTCACTGAAACATTTCCATGTATAACGTGACATTCTAATTTGTCGTTTTTATATATTTGCATCCCTATTAATATAATCAGGACATCTGCTCATATAAACCTATCCTGCGAGAACAGTGGCTTGCTCTGGGGCTTGCCACTCTGATGCCAAAGACCTAATGTTCCTTCATTGCGAAAAAGACTTTCATACACTGTGGCTGTGCACAATGCAGCTGTACTCATTCAGGGCTTGTACAGTCACTTTTGTGACCTTGTATACCCACGGATGAGCCTTGTCCATGTTTCAGATGTGCGGATCCATTGCATGCAGTTCTCATGAAGCACGGTGTGAGTCCTCTCGTTTTTACAGTTGGTAGGTCTTTTGTCTTCGTTGGCAGGTCTTTTGCCCCCCTGAGATGCCTGGTTGAATGCAAGTACCCCTCTAAGATGCATGGGTGACAAGAGCTGGTCAGTGATTCTTCTGCTCTTTTCGTGGTGTGCTCCATTGTTGCAATGACAAAGAGAGCCCCAAGCAGAACCTTTGGTCCATTCTATGTTCAGAATCACAAGTAGACAACCTTGCCAGGCTGGATCAACTACCCAAGCACTGACAAAGCTGGCCACCAAGAGCTGGAATGCTATTGTTTGCATGCACAGATCTGGAAAAATTGTCCAGAGGGCGAATTTATTTACCACAATGGTGTATCAAAATGTATTCGACATGATACAAAAATTCAAAAAAGTCAATTAATGACATGTTATTATACACTTCATTATTATATAACATGACAGGAAAGCAAGGATATACATATAAAAAATGGCTAAAAATACTCAACCACAATAGGCATTCATAGTGCAACATGCAAACCATACACAACAGTCAGTGACATTCAAGCGTATAACAATTACTAAAAAACATACCAAAATTGATTAACAATAGGAAGTGGGATATACAAACTTTCCCCACGACCAATCTGATTATTTTTGATTTTTTAAACTTTTAAAGGAAGCAATAGAACTGATTAAAAACAATCCATCGCAAAGGTGGATCTAGAAAAAAGAAATATATGATAATCACATCCCTTTGAGATTAGCTCAATGCCCACCATCTGCCGGCACTGCCCATTAGCAGCATTTCAGACGTGCACCATAGGGACAGCATGTCCAGCCACAGCACACCCTTCATTGGTCATGACCCCCATGCCTCCTGTGGATAAGAAGTCACTGGGCCTCATTATGACCTGCCGGTCCGGAAACAACGGTGACGGTAAATCCGCCGCCACCGTTGTTTCTGGACCGGCTGACTCCATCCGCCTGCAGGCATAGATGGAACCGGTGTTTACATTGTCCTATGGGACTCCATGGGAATGGGATTTTATGGAATTCCACCATTGGTTGTAATGCCCCGGTGATTCCGCAATCACGGAGGCAGAATGGTATTTCGGGTCCGGCGGCAGCCTGACAGTTTTTCCGGCATGGCTATCGCTGGACTCGTAATGAGGCCCGCTGTCTTCTTAGATTTGGGATGTTGTTCTTCTTTAGTCAGGCAGACTCCTGTATTTCTTGGTGCAGGTCCTGACTCTCTTCTTGATATGAGAGGGTGGTTATTCCCAGACATGGCCCCCTTTCAAGCTGTGCCTAGGGATCAGGCGGTGACTCACAAATGAAGCTCAAGAGGTCTAACTATGATCTGGGGTTGTTTAATTTCTTGGCAGAGGAAAGGTGATCTAACAGTTCAGGCTGGACTGCTCCCATTCGAGGCAGGAACAATTAGCATTTGCATATTGTTGGGTTCTTCTGCAATAGGTGCCGGTGAGCTAAACAATAATGAAACAGAAGCTTGGCAGAGGAATTCCGACTAGTAATGATTGCTTCAAGGTTTTGCATTATTCACTCAGTGTGTATAGTGAGTTTAGAGTACCACATCAATGGAACACGCTGGAACACGCAACACAGAAGTATGATTCACACAAGTTGTACTCTTGTCAAGATGGTTGTTGCTTGTCTAGTGCAACATACTACCCTCCCACTCGCAGGAGTCCCAATTGCAACCTTGGCCCCTCTAAAAGCTATCCAGTTCACTGCAGCCCACCTTATCATGGGACTCCTTGTGATTGGTTAATTGCCTTGAAATGGTAATCATATGTACTGGTGCTACGGATTTGCATGTCTGAGCCTTTTAATGGACTGGTACCAATATTAATGTCAGGAGCAAGTTCTGCCTCAGTCTTTGGTAATGGCCCAGACAGACTAATGGAATGAAGGCTCTTAGAGGAATATCCTGTAGTAATGATTACCTGAAAATACTTTCCACCAATAATGTTTTGGTACTTATAGAGACTGTGGAAGTGGTGGCATATGCACACATGCTGGTTCCTAGTTAATAAGGCTGTTCTGTGGCCATACACCCCACCAGGAATGGCACAAAGCTAGAATTAACGGTTTGACCACTGCTATCCATATTTAAGCAAGGGGTATGCTGTTTTGGCTAAGGTGCAAATAGTACATATCAAACAGCACCTACGAGATGACATCCAACAAGGCTATACAATGGTTGCGGTAGATTGTGTTCCCTTGCAGAGTGGAAGAGGCCTAGCAGTTCACACTGCACTGTTCCCATTCAGGCCAGTGTCAAGGCTGATTTTAAATGTGTGTTCTCTCGCTGTAATGGCAAAGAAGTTCAAATAACCAATGTAATGGATTCTGCTCAGAAGATTTTCCAATGGTTCAAATACTTCCATCCATAAGTGTTTGCTGTGTATAGGATTCATACCTGTGACTGTAGGTTGCACACACATGTCCAAAGGTGATGGCTAAATGTGCTGAGCTATCTGACCAACATTTTAATGTGGATGTAAATAGTGGGGATAATTCCTCACCCTCCCCTCTTCAATCCAATGTACTCAGCATTGCATGCAGCACCCCCATCTGGAAATGTCATCACGTGACAATTCTGTACAGGGAATATGGGATTAGAATACATCTATAGTCGATCAGTGTTTGCCCTAGTATTTACCCTCTCAGTGGTCATCAGGATTAGCATGTAAATACAGCCAGGGTTCAAAGAGATATTTTCTTTCCTATGATACAATTCAAACCAAGAACGACAAGAAGTACAATATCAGATTGGTCTCTTCAGATTGTACCACTGAATTGGAATTGGACAGCCCTAAATGAACACTACATGAATAGTTAGCTTGGAAGCCCCTCATCTAATTGATCAGTGACACCATGAAGAGACATTCACCATGCCCCCCTGGGCGCTGTGATGGGGAAGGATAAGAGCAGTTCAATGCCGTTTGCATGCATGCACAGAGCCGACTAAATGAAAGGACCCTTTTCATTGCATATGTTGGCTAACTCAGAACATTGATTTTTCCAAATTAGAGTCCTATTAGCTCTATGTTATTTTTTCAGAATACAGGTTTATTTTGCTGGCTCCAATTTAAAGGGTTTAAGTCAGCGCTCTGTCCTCCGCCTTTAGCATATGTACACTTCACTGCATAATCGCCCGGCATCTAATAAATCAATAGTCCCTTACGCTAAATACATTTTATGGGCAATGAGAAATTAGATAAACAGCTCTGGAGCAACCGTGCTGTGAACTACTGGTGTCTGTAGATAGGATAGTTAATGCATCCTAGTGGCACTGTACATCTAACCTTATGAACAGCTGAGAGCTATAAACTTCAATCACACTCGAGGCAATCCAGGACTGAGCTCACATGTACACTTAATGCAAGAATATTGGATAGTCCGCCAACTGAGTATCCCCATTCATTCAAATGGCACACTATCAACGACATGCTGGAGGGTCATTCAGAAATAGATACATAGATAAGACCACTTTAATAACCAGTTGAGCTCCAGCTGTGTGCTTCCGCCCAAATCCTTCCAAGATGGGTAAATTGAGTCTGACTATATTGGTTAATAATATCAATCACTACAAAAACACAAAGGGCCTCATTAGGACCCAGGCGGTAAGGGGTTTACGGCGGCATAAACAGCGCCGACCCTTACCGCCTGATTCCGAGGTCCCTTAGCGCCATGGAGGATTTAACACCTGCTTTTAGCAGGTGTTAAAATCCATGGCGCTAAGGGACCTTGTTGTTAATTACGGCACCGTAATTTACGGTGGCGTAATTAACGCCTTCCCCACTCCCATTATGCCCTATGGGGCAAAAATGGGAATGGGGAAGGGTAAATGGGGATTGGGGATTTACCGCCCCGCCAACCTCGGAATGGGGCGGTAAGTCCGCCAACCACCATGGCGTAAACGTAGTTTACGCCATGGTGGTAAAGGTACGACCCAGGCGGTAACTTACTGCCTGGGTCGTAATGAGGCCCAAAGAAGTGGTAGGATTCTGGCATGAAATCGTAATCTCATATTGTCATAACTGACCCCGTTAGAGTTTCCACACACTTTAGAAGGGAACGGTACTCCCTTTAGTTATCTGCTGCCACGTTTGACTTCAGAGCAGAGGTGTGAGTTCCTGCACATAAGCCTTGGCAAAAACATGATTGCCTACACGGCTGCTGCACCGCTCCCAAAATGAATGTGACCCCCCCTCGCCCACACAGCGGAAAACTGATGAAAATATTTCCTGGAAAAAGCCAAGCAAACATTTTGAGGTAAAGACATATAATCCGCAAAATCTCTTTAACAAGAGAAAACACAGTCCCAGGACCCGGAAACCACCTCAAGGTAGCCCAAGGGTTACACTGCGCACCATTGCTACTCCGATGCACTAAAACCTCAACTCCACTTGCCTTTCGAGTGTACCTCATTCAAGGAATGTCCTGGGAACAGTGATCTAGCCCCAAAGAACATGTGATACCTGCCATCCAGCCATGATACACCACAGGGCAACTTAACTCACTTTCGCACGCATGTTTAAAATTTTAAAAGGGAAGAGGTGGGTGTGGGAGGGGGGTGGCACGCAAGATGTGTTGCCCCCGTGGCAGGTTTAAGTGCTGCATACTGCCAGTGAGCTGCTTTAGCTGGGGGACAGTGTGCCCCCATGCTATTTAAAGAGGTGACAGCCAAGGTTCCGGAACAGTCACTTTTTGCAGTCAAACATGTCGCCCGAAACTCTGCGGGTTTGGGAAGGAGGTCGCCACATCACAGGTCTATGGTGGCAGAGGACGGCCGGGACCCCGTTGATGATGCAATGCAGCAGTGATATATGGGCGCTTGTGTGGTTGTCATGGCCAAGGTTTCCATAGCAGTGGGCGAGGAAGAGGTGGGTCTTCCAGGGTCAGGTGGAGGTGCTCGTGAGGTGGAGCACATTGATTCCTGGGTGGATAGGTGAGTTGGTTGGGGTCGTGAGTGAGGGTGCTGTTGGTTGGGGAGTGGGGTCCTCGTGGAGACAGGATGGGCCCGGGCATAGATTATAGGGAAAAGGTGTAGGTGGGATCACGCACCTGAGCGGTGCAGGTCGGGGAAGGCTACCTCTAGGCGGAATCGGTCAGGGCTGCGTGCCTGGCAATAGAGAGCGGGGTGTGGCCTCTGGCTGTTAGTCCGGGCTGGTCCTCTAGCACAGGTGGGAGAGCAGACAGGACTGGCAGGAAATAGGGAGACTAGCAGATAGCTGGTGGGAGCACTGGCGGGTCAGCCCATGGTGACACCAGGAGAAGACTGCCTGTGCCATGTGTAGGGAGGAGGGGTGAAGTAGGCATTGCACAGCTCTTGAATCCCGGGAGAGGGGTAGGTGCATTAGAAGGCTGCTCGTGCAGCTAGGGCTAGGCCAGTGAATGTACTGACAGTTAGCGAGCACCTTGCTCTTGGGGATGGGCAGCAGCAGATAGGCATTGGGATAACAGGGGGCATACCTAGGGGATCTTAGCAAGCACCTAGCTCTTGGGGGTGCTCTAGTGTGGGTGGAGTGTGTAAAGGCATAGGTAGATGTCAACTGGTGACTGCTAGGGAGTTCTATGCTTATGGGCAGCACCAGATAGGCAGTGGGATAACATAGGGCATACCCAGGGGATCTTAGCAAGCGGGAGGGGAGAAAGAGAATCAAAAGGGTTGCTGTGGATCCGGATGTCCACAGGAAAGCCCTAAGCTTGATCAGAAGAGTGGGAAGGGGACAGTTGGCAAAGATGGTGGTGGACATTGAGACGGCGAGTGGGAGAGTGGAAAGAACACAGAGGGTCTGCCTCAAATGGGTCCCTCACCACGGTGGTGACCTGTTAGCCATATGCAGAGGGAGGACAGTCAGAGAAGGAGGGAGTGGCAAAAGGGGTTTGGTGAGCAGGGGGTCATCAGAAGGTCGATACCGATAAAAGGACTGAAAGAGTGCATTGGAGATTAAAGGGGGTAGAGTGGGGGCTGTGTCAGAAAATGGAACAAGATGAGTAACTGGACAAAGGAGTGTGCAGGGCAAAGGTGCAGAGGGCAGGCGGCGGGAAGGAGGGGTGCTGGCTGCAGGCCAGGAAGAAGTGCTAGGGGTTCGGGCACCCAGTCTATTGGTGGAGATGTAATGATCTGTGTTTGTCTTTATTGTTGCATCATGCCGCATTCCAGTTTCACGCGTTAATAAACTTACACTACTTTCATTACCGGAGTCTTTACCTCTTTTCATTGGTGACGAAGCTATGAGTCGTACAGCGGGCCCGCCATGCATTTTGAGCAACTTTATTGATGGGTGCCCCATTGCGACAGGGGGCCGACAGTGACGCGCAGGAGCGGGAGCGCTGCGCCCACATATTGAGCCTGGGACTCGGCCGGACTAGTGAATTGCTGTTCTCACACAAGCCGCTCCGCCCTCCTGGGCGTTGAAGCGGCCAACGAAGTACGGTAACGTACAGCATTTCCCCTGGCTTATCCCCGCCCACCTGTTTTAATACCCAGACCTCAAAGCCTGTTAAAGAGGAGCAGAAACTGTGTCAAGCCCCATTACCGTAAAGGCTGGACTAGAGGAGTAATCATACATTGTTGAATCAGCCTGCTATCTGACAGGAGGGGAACAATCTTTTCCTGGGCACATTCGAGTCAAGGAGCCACTAAGCAGTGTTGGGACACTTTGATGTTCTGCTACCATACAGACCAGTCCTTTGCTGAGATTTCTAGAATGTTTTCCAGAGCAGGAGAGCAGGTTTTGGTGAAGTGGTTTCAGGTGAGGTTTACGTTGTGTTACTGGGGACCTCTGGTGAGAAGGTTGGTGGAGAACCTCAGGTCAGCTAGAGAAATGCATGAGGTAGTGGAAGTAAAGTTGGAGAAGGAAGTGGCAGAGGGGAGAGTAGTGAGACGGAGATCTGGTGGTATCACTAAGGTTGGTTCAGAAAGTAGAAGGTGAGTTCAGCCGCATCCACCATTAATCATGGTCAGAGGGGGTGTCTGTGAATGATTTCATTGTGGAAAAGGAATGTACGGTGTCCTAGGCAAGGGCTGGAAGGCAGTAGAATTGATCACATAGTCTCAGAGAACATAGGCCATGGGCTATATTAGCAAAGTGTGATATCAAGTCTGCATTCAGATTGTTGCCCATGCACCAGGAAGGCTTTTGGCTGTTGGGATGCAGTTCCAGGATGAGATTTTTGTGGGCAAAGTGTTGACAATGGGCTGTGCAATGGCATGTGTGCAATTTGAGTGCTTTAGCCCTTTAAGACGGGATCACAGCATGTCTGGCATTACCTGGATGATTTTCTGTTTTTTGGGCAGAGCATTGGGAGTTCGAGAGAAGGTTATGAGAGTTTGAGAAATGAAGGGCCCAGCTACTGTTTTGACCCTCCTAGGCATTTATTTGCAATCAACGACGATGTCGTCTGGGTTGCCATGGGAGAAGGTTTGGAAGCTAGTGGGCATGCTGCATGGTGCAACAACAGAATGAAAGATGGAACTCAGGTGATACAAAGCTGTTGGGACATTTAAAATTCTTGTGTAAGGTGATCGCATCAGGCCTATCTTCTCTAGGAAGATGGTTCATTCCAAGTCTGGGGAAGTGATGCCCCATCACAGAGTGAGATTGTCGAGAGCGGTAAGGGAGGATTTCAAGGTTTATCTGTCATTTCTGGAGAGGCACAACAGGGTGTCAATGTTGCTCATGGGCCATCTTAAGAGTTGTGAGGTGCCGATATATCCAGATGCGTCGGCAAGCAGAGGATTTGATGTGTACAGGAAGGGAATATGCACAAAGAGGGATGGCTGACGGGAAGAGGGGTACTGCATAGTACTTTTGATATTTTTACTGTTGGTGGTGGCTTTGAGTTTTTGGGGTCGGAGTTAGCAGACAAGAAAGTTTACTTCAACATGGACAGCAAATGTGTGGTTGAGGTGATTAACATGCAGTCAACAAGGTTTAGAGGGTATACAGACTATTGCATTTGTTTGTGCTAAGGTGTTTGGAAAATTACATTTTCCTTAGATCTAAACATGTACCAGGAACGAGTAATGGTATTGCCAATGCCTTGTCTTGTTTCTCGTGGCAGAGGCTCTGTGGGTTGGCACTGGAAATGGACTAGGTGATCTGGCAAACCCCAGAAGACATATGGCATCTGGGATATTGAGGGTACTTGTATTGGTCGCGCAAGGAAGGAGTGGAAATAGAGAGACGGTACAGCGGGGGTTCATGAGGAAAGCAGTTTTAGCAGAGCTGCTGCTTAGGGTGTTAGAGAAAGTTTGTTGGTCGACTTGGGAGGTGGTAATGTTTAGGGCATGTATCACATGTATGTTTGGTCTGGCTTTCAGGGTATCAGAATTGATCTCAGTGAAGGGGAAGAAAGGGTTGGTCTGGGTGGATGTGACATTAGTAGACAAAGGGTTAGACATCTTGGTAAAAAGTGGATCAGCGGGTGAGAGGGGAGTGGCTTCTTTTGGTCAAGCGGGAGGCAGAGTATGGCCGTTCAGGGTAGAAGGACATTTTGTGGGCAGGGCTTGGATTGGTTTGCAAACATAAAGAGGTGGGCAAGTGGTAGTGGGGCAGTTTCTTGGGGTATTGCATAAGGAGTTGGCAGAATTGGGGGAAGATTGGGCAAGTTTTGGGAAACACTTTTTCAGGATGTGGAGGCAACAGAGGTGAATATTTTAGTGAGGGGGAAAAGATGTTAGCATGGCAAAAGGAATTTACCAATAGGATTCCACAGAATTGTATCTTATGTACCAAAACTAAATTGAATCTAGCCCATACAGGCGTCAAGCCTGAGTCTCATGCAGCCACACCAGCTACCCATGTGGTAGCTAGTCAAACATCCGTAACAGAATTAACGTATGCAAAACGTCCGCATATTGATAAAATTATATGTGCCCTTAATTGAAATGTTGAGCTTGTGTGCCTTGAAACGGGTGTAAATACTGAAATATGCGAAGTACCTAAAGGGTCTAGTGATAACCTTACAGCCTCAAAAAAAGGTACATCAGTGAAATCGCCTATGTCACAAATGAGTACTGATCCCACTAAAGAACAGCACAAGGCATCCTTTAGAACGGCATATACCATTTTCTCTAAAAACAACGAAATGTTGTAGCTCTGCCTAAATCCAAATTAACTAAGAATCAACCTAAGGAAAAGAACATCAATACTGCCAAAACGAAACAATGTATTAAAAGATTGAAACCTTCAAATAAAAATGCAATTGTGGCTGCGCGCACAGTGACAAAAAAATATCAACAACTAATGCAGGACAAAACAGCAAAACAAATTTGCAAAGAAGTTGATGTTTAGTTTAGTTTAGTTTATTCATTTGTATTGCGCACCAGACCCGAGGGTATGAGGGCGCATGAGCAGCAAGGTGTTTCAAAGCTTGGTTACAGGTTGCTTATACTTTACATTACATAATTGTACTTTACATTACATAATTACAGTGTGACGATGAAGGAACATGTGTACAGTTTGGCAGGAGAGAATGCAGTAAATGTATTTAAAGAATTACAAATATATACAAGTTTAGTATTACAAATTTACAGATTCACTTAAAGCATGCAACGCGGAGAGCAGCCGTGTGGTGTTAGAGGTGTTAGTGGTTCGTGTTCTTTAACCAATGGATGTAGTTGCGTCTAAAAAGTGAGTAAGGTTGGGGAGTTCTGAGCGATGGTGGTAGGGAGTTCCAGTGTTGAGGTGCTTTCACCTGGAAGCTGTTGCCACCCATTTTGGTGCGTTTAAACCTGGGGACGGTGAGCAGATTAGCATTGGAGGTTCTGGTGGGTCTGATGGGGGTGTGTTTGCATATTCTGTCTGCCAGATAGCGTGGGGCAGCATTATTCAGGCATTTGTGGGTGAGCGATGCTACTTTAAGCAGGATTTTGTCTGTTGTGCTGAGCCAGTTATGGGATTTCCTGATATTGGAAATGTGTTCCCTCCTGGGAATATTGAGTGCTGCCCTAAGGGCGTTGTTTTGAAGTGTCTGAATTTTGTTGGTGATTTGCTTGGTGGCTCCTATGTAGAGGGCGTTACAATAGTCCAGTTTGGATAATACCAATGCACTGGCTAGTGTAGTGCAGCTGTGAGTGGAGAGGAAGGGTTTGGCTGCTCTTATGAGCTTACATGTGTAGGCCGTAGAGGATGCCATCGAGCTAACCTGTTTGTGGAAGGTTAGGGAGGAGTCAAGGTATATTCCTAGGGTTTTTACTTCTTTCGAAACCTTGATTAGGTTCCCATCTATGATGAAGTTGGCATAATTGTGGTCGAGTTTGGTTAGGTTGGACGTGGAACCAAGGATGATGAGTTCAGTTTTGTCATCATTCAGGCATAGACTGTGCGAAGCCATCCATGCCTGGATGATGAGATACACCCTGTTCACCAAGGCCAAATCCTGGTTGTAATCTCCCGTCAACGGGATGAGGATTTGTGTATCATCGGCGTAGTTAGTGTAGGTGATACCCAGGCCATCTAGATCATCAAACAGGGGCTTTGTGAACACGTTGTACAGAGTGGGGGAGACGCACGAGCCCTGTGGGACTCCACATGTAATGGGGATGGGTTCGGCGGCGGCAGAGGAGGAGAAGACTCGCATGGATCTGTTGTTGAGGAATGACTCAATCCAACTGATGGCTTCTTGTGAGAAGTGGGCAGCTGAGTCTAAATGATTACATAGGATTTTATGGTCAACTAGGTCAAACGCCGCAGAGAGGTCTAGCAGGAGTAGTAATGCAGTTTTCCCGTTATCTCTAAGGACGTCTATTTGGGCTTTCAGATCTATCAGGGCTGTTTCAGTTCCATGTTGGGGTCTGAAGCCGGATTGTCTTATTCCTAGAAGGTGGTTTGTTTCAAGATACTTTTGGATTTGTTGGTATGCTGTCTTGTCTAGTATCTTGAGCAGGAATGGGACGGTGGTAATCGGTCTGTAGTTGGTTGGGATGGACGGGTCAAGGGAGGGTTTTTTGAGGAGAGGGAGGACCCAGGACTCTTTAAGGTTACTGGGGACTGTTCCTGAGGAAAAAGAGGCATTGATGAGTCTGGTGATGAATGGCGAGAGGTCTCGTGCCGCGTCTTTAATGATTTGTGGGGGGCAGAGGTCACCTTTGCAGTTGGAGGGTTTAAGGCCAAGAATTATTTTTTCTACTTCGAGAGAAGAGACTTTGGAAAAGCTGAAGCGAGCAGTGTTAGGTGTGTGGTGTGAGGGTGGAGGGCTCGAGTGGGCGTTGATGGGGTTGGTAAGATTGGTGAGGGAGTCTTTCTTATTTTTAATTTTTGTTTGAAGGCCAGTGACTTTGTTGTTTAGTGCATTTTGGACACTGGTGCACCATTGTTTGTTTTTAACGCAAGTATCTGGGATTGTTACCGGGGTTTCCAATTCTTTCAGGATAGTAAATAATTCTCTGGAGCTGGAGTTGGATCGGGAGATTCTCTGGTTATAGGATTCTTGTTTGGCCGCTATGATTTCTTTTTTTATAGTTGGCCGTTATTTTGTTAAGCAATAGTTTGTTGTGGTCAGTCGGAGATTGTCTCCAGACTTGTTCCAGTTTACTCTTTTCCAATCTAAGGGTTTTAAGATGGCTGGAGAACCATTGGTTGAGGTGCTTTTTTGGTTTGGATTTTCTAAGTTTCAATGGTGCAATGGCGTCTAAGGCTATGCGCATGGTGTTGTTATAGCCTTCTACGAGGTCATAGGGACTAGAGTCTTGGAGTTGGCTTAGTGTAGGAAGAATGAGCGGGATCAGTTTTTCTACTGTAATATTTTTTTTGCTTCTCGTGTGGATGGCTGGGGCTAGTGCCATGTTGGTTGTAGGGCTTGAGGCCTCAAGTGAGAAGGAGAGGAGGTGGTCCAGGATTGGGGAGTGTTGTTAGTGATCGATACGGCACAGTTATAGTCTGCTATCCAATCAAGGGTTCTCCCTTTGTTATGGGTGGGGCTGGTTACTTTTTGTGTGAAGCCTAGTTCAGACAGGGTGTTACTGATGAGAGTGGCTTGATTGTCTTTGGGGTCTTTGTAGCCTAAATTGAAGTCTCCTAAGAGAAGGCATTGTGAGGAGTTTTTTAGGTTGTCGGTAAGGATGGCATTGAGGTCTTCCTCGAAAGATCCCGGGGGTCCGGGCGGTCTGTATAGTAAGTGAATGGATATTGTTTGGGAGTTAGCGATGGGTAGCTTGGCTGTAAGTGATTCACATGATGGGAGGTGTGTGGCGGAGTTGAGTCTGATGTTAAGGTGGGTCTTGGCAATGATGGCCAAACCACCGCCTTTAGCTTCAGTTCTGTCCGCTCGGATGATGGTGTAGTCAGTGGGGATGGCTAGCGAAAGGGCTGGGCCTGCGGCTGCATGAAGCCAGGACTCTGTTATGGCTAGGAAGTCTAGATCTTCAGCTAAAATGAGATCAGCGATGTCCGTGGCATGGGCAATCATGGAGCGTGCGTTGATGAGGGCACCTTTTATAGGTAGGGTTTTGGCTTTGGCAGGGGTGGGGGTGGTAGCTGTGCTGAGCGCTCTATTGTTGGTTGTAGTGGAGTTGACGGGTTTAGGTTCGGGTTTTTTTAGTGTAAGGTTAGCGCAGGAGCTAATGGATGTTCGGTGTGTGAGTATGGATTGTGTGGAGTCCCTTGCTCTAGGCTCGTGTATTTTGGGAAGTCTGCCTCGTAATCTGGTCAGCCTGTCCGAAAGGCATGGGGGAGCGAGTAGGGTAAGCATGATTGTGGTGCTGGGCTCTGTGAGGGTGGGTGATGCGGTGCCTAGGCTGGTCAAGTTAAGGGGTGAGCTGTGCAGGCATGCGGAATTGGTGAAGTGGAGAATGGTTCTCAGTAGTATAGAGTAAAGGGCCGGGAGGAACATTGTGTGAGGGGGTAAGGTGCAGTGTGTGTCCTGTCTAGGGTCGAAATCTAGCAGTGGACAGTGCGGCCTGCTTGTCCCTTTGCCTTATAGCTCCACTTGATGAGCTGGTCAAGGCAGCTATAGGACAATCAAATACTAATAATAGCATGTGATCCTGCCTGATCTCAATGAAAATCAACTATCTAAAAAGAAAGCAACTACTGGTCCACCAGTGAATTCCGATACTTTCCATCAACAAGAAATTAGGAAGGCAGTTGATGCCTACATGAGTAGCATATCTCAAAAATCTACTCCTAACTGTTCTGAACAAACCATAACGATGGTCTGACAGTTAATTTAAAGTCCATGGACGGCAAAGGCATGTCTCAGTCTGATAAAATTGATACAGGCATCTTCAACGACTCACATGCCATTCTGGGTCATATCTCTTCTGAAATAAAGCAACTGCTGCAACTAGCCATGAACACAAAATAACCAATTGTGGCGGGCTCCTCTCAAATTAACAAAGAACCCGGAATAGTGCTCAATCCTACACTGAGAAACCCTAATAGAAAATTACCAGCAAATTTCTCCTTGAAATTGACTTGTAAACCGAGACCCTCTGCCCATTATGACTTGAATAGGCACTCTCTCTTGGCAATCTTCTCTGATCTTACCTCGCTTGAAGACATTAATAGTGCTGATGTTGCACTAATAGAATTCCCTCACAAGCCGAATCTTAGCTCCATCAGGATATGGATGAATTCCAGGGTCATTCAAAATACCATATGGATGGATAAAAACAAAGTATTAGCCCTGGGATTTGTCCTTTCCACTGATGCTGCTGAAGTTAATGCCCCTAGATAGAAAGCGCAAATTCAAACAACTAATTTCAACCACTCTTCAACTCATCAAAATAAAGTATTGTGTAAACCAGTAGAATATTTGTGTCATGTAGCGGCCCAATCAAAGTAGCTAACTTAACACATCCCACAAAAGCTCAAAATATCTCACTTATTAGTTGGAACACCGGAGGTTTTTCCCATTTTATCAATAAAACCAAAACTCACTTTTGCACTATAACATTCTCATGTTTCAGGAAACGTGGATGACCTCTGTTCCTCTTTGGGACAATTATGATGTCTTCCTCAATTCAGAAATTCAAGCGACCTCTGGCAGACCAACCTCTGGACTGTTAATAGATATTAAAATATATCAAGGAATCATGGCACAAGAATGGAAGTGTCCCAACAAATATATTCAAATGATACAATTGTGCATTCATAACATTGCTTATGCCTTAATCAATGTTTATTGGAATCCTGCAGGAATGTCTGATGAATGTTTTCTTAGAGATTTAAGTGAACTGCTAAATTCGCTTTAGACACATCTGTGTCCAATATCATCATTGCAGGCGATTTGAATCTTGATTGTTTTTCTCAACGCACAACCAATAATAAAGCCAGACTAACAAAATGGTTGGCCTTTGCTTCATATTATAGCCTCATTAAGCTCAATGGAGATTTCACATCAGATATTCCTCCACATCCAACTTGGAAAAGAGGCTCCTGCTCTTCTATAATTGATTTTGTTTATGTTAACTTACAGTTCTTTTCATGCATAGTTGATTTTTACATACTTGAAAATTCGAACAGTGATCACAATCAATTAGTAGCCCAATGGACGACACACAATCCCATCACAACGAATCATAAGGTATATCCGGAAGAGTGTGTCATTCTTAACAATGGAGGTAACCGTCTATGATGTTTGCCGAGATCCTTGAGTGAGTTCATTAGATGTATAGACAAACAATTCTTTAAGTGGATTCCTGCCACTGTCACTCCTACGCAGACCTACTCCTCTTTTGAATGTCTTGTCTGCCGACTCTCTCTCTACCCCAGCCATTCCCTTACCGTGGCTACTATCTATCGGCCACCTGGTCATATTTCCTCCTTCCTCTCTGAGTGGGCTGACCTCTCCTCCTCACCCCTGTCCTCAACCACTCAACTCCTCTTTCTTGGCGACTTCAACATCCACCTTGATGCCTCCAGTCCCCCCACTGGTCTCTTTCGTGACCTCTGCGACTCTCTCTCACTCTCTATTCTCCCGTCTGGGCCTACTCACTCTGCTGGGCACACTCTTGATGCTCTGATCTCTTCTGACCTTCCCCTCTCCGTCCCTCTCTCCACTCCTCTCTCCTGGAGTGATCACTTTCTCCTATCCTCCCACCTCACCCTCCCTACCCCACAGGCAAAGCCACCCTCTTCACTGCCACCCACCTTCTCGGTCATCCGACCCATGAAGCGTGTGTCAGTTGAGGCTTTCGCTGCTACCTTCTCGCCCCCCCCTGCCCCTTCGGCTGACTCCCACCCTGACACAGCCCTCTCCATGCTCCACTCTGCTATATCTGTTACTCTTGATATCCTTGCCCCCGTCATGAGAATCCGCCTGAAGCCCAAAGCCAAATGTAACTCCTGGTATGACTCGGATCTCGTCACCCTAAAACGCAAGTGCAGGGTTGCAGAGAGGAAATGGCGTGCTTCATGTTCATCCTTTGACAAACTGGCCTGCCGCCTGCTCCAAAGGCAGTACCGGCTCTCCGTTCTCACCAAGAAGAGAGCCCTTATCCAAGCCCGCATCTCTGCGGCATCAAACAACTCCGCCGAACTCTTTAAAATCTGCAAGGAGCTGGCCAACCCTGCTGCAGTCTCTACCTCTCCTGTCCGCTCCCAGGCCCTCTGCACTGCACTGGCCTCTCACTTCATCTCTAAAACTCAGGACATCCTGTCCTCGCTCTCCTCCTTTCACCTCCCCCCCTCCCTACCCGGCTCTTCCTCTGGCCCTTCTGCGGTCACCCCTCCTCCCTCTTTCTCTGCCTTTCCACCTTTCTCTGCTGACGAGGTTTCCAGACAAGTCCGATCAATGAAAGTCTCGTCTAAACAGGTTCACCCCTGTTCCTCCAAAACTATCAAGGACCACATCGACTCCCTGGCTCCTGCCCTGGCTGATTTTTGCAACCACTCCTTCGCCTCTGGAGTCTTCCCTTCCCCCCTCAAGCACTCCCTTGTGCACCCTCTTCTCAAGAAACCCACTTCCGACCCCTCCTGCCCGGCTAACTATCGCCCTATCTCCATCACTCCCTTCCTGGGCAAGCTCCTGGAGAAACTGGCCATCTCCCAGCTTAACCTCCATGCTGAATCTGTTGGTAGTCTTCATGACCATCAATCTGGCTTCAGAGCTGCCAGAAGCACGGAAACTGCTCTCCTGAACATCCGTGAAGACCTGCTCTTGAACCTCGATTCCAACACTCCGTGTGTTCTCATTCTGCTCGATCTCTCCTCTGCCTTTGACACTGTCAACCATGCCATCCTGCTCAACCGTCTCCGGGAAAACCTGGGTATCACTGGTCAGGCTCTGGCGTGGCTGACCTCTTTCCTTTCAAATCGACCCTCCCAGGTCCAACTGGGGTCCTTCCTCTCCGACATCTTTTTCTCCACCTATGGTGTCCCCCAGGGATCTAATCTCTCTCCCTGGCTGTTCAACCAGTATCTGGCACTCCTTGCCCACCGCATCGCCGCTCTCTGCCCTAATTTCCAGTGCTATGCGGACGATACCCAGCTCATTTTCAGGCTACCCTCAGCCTCCCCCTCTCCTTCCCTCATCTCTGACTGTCTGTCTGCTATCCAAGAATGGTGTGCCGCCAATGACCTCTGCCTTAATGCCAGTAAGACTGAGATTCTACTCATCGGTACTCCCACTCCCTCCTTCCCTGCAGCTCTCTGGCCTGCCTCCCTTGGCCCCCTCCCTGCTCCTACCTGCAAGGCAAAAAACCTTGGGGTCATCTTCGACTCCACACTCTCCTTCTCTCCTCATATTTCTGACGTCGCCAAGAGGTCACACCACCAGCTGCACCTCCTCAGAGGTATTCTTCCCTTCCTCTCCTTCCCCCAGAAGCTCACTGTCTCCCGAGCCCTGGTTCTCTCGAAGCTGGATTACTGTAACAGCCTCTATCTTAATCTGCCTGCCTCCACTCTCCGCCCTCTGCAACTCATCCAGAACAGAACTGCGAGACTTGTCCTTGGCCTCAAGCCCAGGGACCGTATCTCTCCAGGACTGAAATCTCTACACTGGCTCCCAGTGGCTGCGAGGATAAAGTTCAAAACCCTCTGCATTGTCCACAAGGCCTTCTGGGGCCTGGGTCCTAAATACCTTCAACTCTCTCTTCCCAAATAACTTCCTTCCCGAGCCCTTCGCTCATCCGCCTCCAACTCCCTCAGGGTCAGCCGCTTCTCGAAGCAACGAGCTGGGGGTAGATCTCTCTCCGCGGCAGGGGCCTCCCTCTGGAACAGCCTTCCTGCCTCCCTGAAACTTGAGGAGAACCATCTCCGGTTCCGGAAGCACCTCAAAACCTTCCTCTTTGCTTCTGCTTTCTCTCTCCCTCTCCCCTGCTGAACAGCAATTTAATTCTTCACTGAAACTGCACTAATCCTGCAACTGGACCACTCTAAACGGCCTCGGTCCTGTGGCCCAGCCACTCTCCACTTGCACTGATGCCCTGGAACCCCTCTGCACTGCGGGACTGTCTCTGTATCCCTACAGCCCCCCCCTTCCCCAGCACTTGTTCTGCACTTACCTTGCACTTGCCACCAGCTGGCCCTATTTATTTATTACTTTACGCCACTTACCTGTACTGCACTTCCCCCCCTCCCCTTCCCCTTGCACTTTTCCCCCTCCCCCACCCCTGCACTTGCGCGATCTGAATGACACCTGGCCTAGTAGGATCGTTGTCTGTCTCCCCTTGTTCCTCCCCTCCCTGCCTCGTCGCGCCTTGAAACACCTGTGTATAGGCGCTTTACAAATACCATATCATATCATATCATAACCCGACCTCAGATAATCAGACCATTAACTAATCGGATTTGATACAGTTGTTTCAATCCTCTCATTCTCCAAAGAGCGCAATGTTAATGTCATTACATCCTAAGAATGTTCCAGGCTCCTGGTACTTATTGTATAAGGTCACACACCAGTCTCAATCAGTCTCTCAGGCCAATAATGTACCAGAATTGGATTGGATCACTCATTTCTCCAATCTATATGCTTTGCTTCAAAATTCTATAACTGCACATCCTAAAAATTACCACAAGCATTTTCATCTCGACTTCGACTTGGACTTCGACTTGGATGATATTGGGTTTTATATAAATAAAATCAGCACATCGGGTGCTTGTGGTCCCGATGGCCTCTCGAATCGTATATTTAAACAACATCCAGACTTATGGCAGCCATCTTATATAAGATATTTTCTTCTGTTAATGCAAATCAGTCCATACCAGAATTGGGACTCATTCTATTATAGTCCCCATATACAAAAAGGGTGCTCGCTCCTCACCATCGAGATATAGACCTATAGCATTACTAGATGCCCCTGGTAAAATCTTTTCAAGAATTATATTGAGGGATTTAAATCAATGGACCAATCAAAGCAATCTAAGGGACCCATACCAAACCGGTTTTGTTGCTGGCCTTGGAACAAATCCTAATCTTATGGTTGTAAATATGCTAAAATCTAAATATGTGGCTAAAAATCAATTATTGTATTTAGCCCTTATTGACTTTAAAGCCGCCTTTGATTTCATTGATCGCACCATTATGTATCACAAATTAGTTCATTATAATTGTCCACCTTCGTTATTAACATTAATCATGTTACTACACACCAATACGACAATACAAGTGAGACTGACATTGGCAGGTAAACGCTCATCAATCATTAAAACCTGTCAAGGTCTGAAACAAGGATGTATTTTGGCGTCTTCCGTTTTCAACCTTTTCTTGTTTGATTTGGGCATAGCACTACGATCAATTGAATGTGATTCTCCTAAATGAGGTCTTCATTCCATCTGTCATCTACTTTATGCAGAGGATTTAATACTTATTTCGCAAACACCAATGGGCCTACAAAAACTCCTTAATAGGTAACCTTGTATGTATCTGTTAACAATCTCACAATCAATACTCAAAAACATAAATTTTGGTGTGTAAACCTCATAATAAAGTTAAAGTAAAAATGCACAAGTGGCACCTACAGAATGAAATCATCTTGAAAGTCGAACAGTACAAATATTTGGGTATAATGATACAGGCATCGGCATCTAACCATATTATAGAGGATGTGATACAGACTAAACTTCAAATGTTAATTTCCCAAGCAAAAGTACTTAGAGAAAAATATGGGAAATTCACATTGAAGCATATTTTGCAGTTTTATCAACAAAAAGTGATTCCGACAATCATTTATGGCGTAGAAAACTTACTGCCCAAAGGAATCCAGGTGGTGGAGCATTCTTGAATCTCGATTCTGGACTCAGTTGTTACACTTTCCCAAGAGCACTACGCTACCTCTAATTCGACATGAATTGGGTCTACTTTCGTTGAATTCTCAAATTAAATGGAGAATATCTGCACTATTCAGAAAATCTATAATGGGAATTACCACTCCTGGTATTTTGGGCATTATGGCCCAGCACTTACTGGCTCGAGAACATGCCTTCAGTAAGCGGTGTTGTAATTACACATTAGACACATTAGCTGATGTCACAGTTACGCTTGACTTGCTAATATACAATCCTGAGCGAGCAGAACAAAAATTATACCAGTATGACTGGATAGAAAATCGTAGGTTGTGCCAAAAAATATAAGGATTTTTACATTCGAGTGTTTGGACATAAAGCACTCCGTGAGACGGCTGACTACTTGCTAAGATGTCCATCGTCTCATATTCGCAAACAATATCTAGGGTTTCGACTAAATCTTTGGCCAACAAGAGATATTTTGGCCAGGCGAAAACTGATTCCAAATGAACTCAATTATTGTTGATTCTGCTTAAATAAGGAAGAGAAGGAGAAATTAGAACATTGTATAATGTATTGCCCATGTTGTCTATGCAAAGACAAAATCACTTTAAAAAACACCTGGTAAATACATATGACAATGTGGAAATGAATAATATCTGGCAAGCAATATCTAACAACCCAAATTGGGAATGCGTATAGAAATAGTTCAGTTCTTGAATTCAATTTTTCCTAAAAAGCAATCACAATAATGTGGAATCTGAATGAAAGTTTTTGAAAAATGTAATCCCTGATCCCAATGAGCATTATTTTCATTATACCTAAACATCCATTTTGTTTTGATCAAACTATGTTTAATGTGTTAAAAATGACAAATTATTTTACTAATAGTGTTGTAATTTGATGTTCTTGCTGTATGTATTGTATATTTGTTTTAAATATTTGAAAGGATGATTGTATTATCGAAACCAAATAAAAAAATTAAAAAGAAACAGGTCAGCTCCTTGGCTTCATCCGCAGCCTACACCTGCAAATTAATTATAGCAGCCAAACCCTTCTAATTGGCCCCTAGCTGCATCACGCTGGCCAGAGCCTTAATCCTATCCAAACTGGATTATTGTAATGCCTTATATGTTGGAGCCAACAAATATATTACAAATAAAATCCAAATCCTGCACAATAACACTCTCAGAGCAGCTTTGAGCCGTTCCAAAAAAGACCATGGGGGTCATTACGACACCAGCATTAAGGGGTTAACGCCTTACTACGAGGTCCCTTTGTGGCTCCCGACCTTAACAGCTGGTCTGGACCAGCCGTTAATGTAGGGACCCGCAAAGGGACCTTGATGGCAATTACGGTACCGCAATTTGTGGTACTGTAATTGCCGCCTTCCCTATTCCCATTGAGCACTATGGGGCAAAATGGGAATGGGGAAGGGCCATGGAGAAAGGGGGAATTACCGCCCCGCCAACCTTGGAATGGGGTGGTAATTCCCCCTTTCTTCATTAGCGCCGGAGTCCTAATGAGGGCCCATATCTCTAACACCAGGAGAGCCAACAACTGCCTCACCACGACTGACAAAATAATGCTGAAGGTAGCCTCACTGATGCACAAATGTCTCAACAATGGAGCCCCACGCTACCTCGCAGACAGATTTAAGAGGCATACCGACAACCGTTCGACCAGAACAGCAAACTCTAACCTCCTCACGGTGCCCAGATTCAAATGCTCCAGAACTGGTTGGAATAGCTTCCAGGTGAAAGTGGCCCAACATTGGAACTCCTTGCCACCTACCTTAAGGACAGCCCAAAACTTCCCTCACTTCAGGCGTAATTGTATCCACTGGATAAAGGAAAATGACTGGTAACTACTCATTCCATGCTTCCTTATGTACATTATGTAAATAGTAGTGATTCTACCTGCCATGTACTTGTACCTGTAATACCTGTATATATCTGTAAATAATGTACAGCAATGTAACCAAGCTGAGAATATCCTTGCTGCTCATGCGCCCTGATACCCTTGGGTCTGGCGTGCACTCCAAATGAATAAAACAAACAAACAAACAAAAGACAAACAAACAAACAAACAAAGTGTGACACTTATAGATACCACAAGGAAAGGAAAACTGTTTAATGGCTCTAAGAGTGAAAATCCACCTTTCGTCCAAAACTACACTGAAAGGAAACTTATAAATAATGATCAGAACACACTGCCTCTGTCTTTCTAATTACATCTTAATGATCCATCTTTAAATAAATTTAAGAGAACTAGATCTGCATTTAAAACTAAGACGTTAATAAAAAAAAAATCCTAATGTTATTAATTGGGACTACAAGTCCCAGAATCCCATGAGTACTTGGATGAGGAAGAGGGTTAAAGAGCAATTTTGCAGTGCAGATCAGCCTGTTAAGTTTAATGATCCACACCTGAGGGAAGCAGGGAGGCTAAAAAAGCCCACTCAGGTACAGGTCATTAGTTGTAGAGGAAGATGGAGCTGTAGCTGGAGGCAATGCAGCTGGAATATTTTGCAGAACTAAGAGAGTACAGTGTTGGCAATCCTCGAAGAAGTGGGTGAACAGAATAGATGCCGGTACTTTAAACAAGCAGATTTCAACTGCCTGTTTCAAGAGGGTCTTGTTCCCCCAAACTCTGAGGTGCAGATGTTGCTCCGTGGGAGTCATGAAGGAGGACTGCTTTTATACATGTGAACCTGATTGCAGAGATTGCACAGTGGAAGGCATGCAGGAGACCTTGGCTGAGAAGTGTTTTCCAGTTGAGGGTCATGAGAGTAAAAGATAAGATTTACGACTGCATGAAGGGGTCGGAGGCATCTTTATAGAAGAAGAGTGTATGCCCCAGAGAAGCATGAAGCAGTCTGAATCCTGCCCAAAGCTAAGGGAGTAACACAGAAGCCGGTGAGCGAAACTGAGCATTCTGAACCCTTACACGAATAGAGGCACGCAACAGTAACCGGGAAGATTACTTGCATATGAGTGAAAGCTGTTATAACACGACCGTTGATGACTGAACATTGGCAAAAAGTTAAAATTAGCACTCACATGGAGTAAATCTTTATCCCCTTTTCTCACATAAAAGCATAATGTGAAGAGACACTTTAATTGAATGTTTAAATGTTGGAAAACAGATGAAAGACTGGTTGCATGTACATAAAAGTGATTCTGAGGCAAAGGTTAGCCTCTGGGTCAATTATGAAGTGGTTGAATACAATGTTACTTTGAAACCAAGTGACTAAAACATGAATTAGTGAGTTGAGGAGGACAACCATTGTCCAAGCCAAAAGGGATACAATCATTGCCCAGCACAAGAGTGAATTAAACCTTTTCCAAAGACACAGAGTGGTGCAAGCATTGTCCTAGGTTAATGATACAATCACTGCTCAAGCCAAGGGTGTACCAGCATTGCCTAAAACCAAAAGAGACTGACAAAAAGTTCTATGACCAGAATACTCTGGTTGACAAGTTACCAAGAGGCAAAGACAAGGTTGGGAAGAGGGAAGGTTACTGCTTGTGATTGTTTTCTACAAGTTTATATAACTCACATTGCCAAAACCAAGAGGTGAAAGAGAGAATTGTATCCTAAAGGCATTTTGGTTGTTGTTGTTGCAGACAGACAAGAATGGCAAAAAGAGGCTGCACTTCTGGAAAGTGAATGTCAGAAGAACAGTGCCTTGCTTACTTGAAGGTGTTTAGGGGCACTAAAGTGAATCTTGTGTTATCTATTTAAAGTCATAAAGAAACACATTGTTGAAAAGGTTATTACTTTTGATTGCCAATGGATTTACAACTTCAGAAGCACTGTAGAATGTGGAACATTATGGGGCAGGCAAGTAAACCTGCATAGCAAAGTCTTACAGAAGTTAACCTGATAGGGAAGATGTTCAGGCGAAGAAGAAGTGCTTTGAAGTCATCCTGACAAAGGTATAATCTGTCTTTCATTAACCTAACCAGAAGTTGTGTTTATCAAAACCTAATAAGGAACTTTGTTTCTTCTTTGACATTTATGAGTTGTGACAAAGCATCGGGGGCCTGAAATGACATTGATGATAATTGATCAAGTGGAAATTCATTGTTCATGGAAGAAGTGGAACCTTTCTTTTGACATCTTGAAGTAGCCAACAACTGAATTGAGACTTTGTTTAAAACCCGGATTTCCTTTTTTCGTTTTGTTGAATATTGGAACTGAATCTAACTTGAAATCTGGGGAAGGGGAGTTCACCCAGGTTGCCAAGAGAGACTGCGAATATATCAGAAGTGCACTTGTTGATATTGTTGTGAATAGCCATATCTTCTTTTTGTATGTTATGTTTAAGAGTGAGGGTCAGATATCCTATGTTAGAGTGTTTTCCTTTAGTTTTGATAGCCAGGGAAATCCTCGTCTGAGTGGGGATAGTGAGGTGTTTGATGAAACCTATGATTTAATAAAATTGAACAATTTGAGAAATCATCCAAAAGCTGTCCGCCTCACTTTTCTGACCCCTCACAGGTGGACTAGCCAGTTAAAATAATCATTGAGTGAAGCTTAGTTGTTATGTTGTTAAGGAGGGTGGTTGGTGCTGTCATATGGACAGGCTAGATAAAGTATAGGAAAGGGCATGAGATAGTAAGAAAGGATGGGCATTGGCCTGGGAAGAGGATAGGGCAAAAGTTAAAAACATGCTGGGGATTAGAAAGTGGAGGGAATATTTTGAAGTTAGGGAATAGGGCAGTGGGAGGATGGGTGGGTGCCTATCTATGTTAGGTCTTTGGTTAGTCTTTAAGGCAGTGGAGACCGTTTAGCAAATGTTTGTAAGATGGAGCCTGTCACATTAAAGCAACCTTTTCCACATAATGAGAGTCTTGGGTGTTTTGTGCAGTTGAGCCCAAAGGCCAGTTTTCTCTCAATTTATATCAGATACAGAATTTTGCACCAGGGCACAAATGAAGCAGTTTGATTTTTGTACTATGTTTGCTACTGGACATAAAAAGAAACACATTTTGCCTCAAGCTAAAATCCTTCACTTTGGTAAATTAGAGCAACTATCTTTTTAATTCCTCATTGTATAAACAGAAACATAAGTGTAAAATCAGTTTGTGTGCCTCGATTTCTTAATTACATTTATATCGTCATAATCAGGGCAGAAAGAACTGGAGAAAGGGCTTGCCAGAGAAGAGAGCGATGGTATGCTGCCTTTCTAAAAGTACCTGAAGAAGCGTGCATAAGACAAGGTCATCTAAATGTACAAAGTTCTCCAGAAATTACCTGTACTCTAGGCTACACCAAAAGGCTGACAATCGGTACACCATATCTAGCAAGTGGAGGTTGTATCTCGATACAGAACTTACCTCCTGTTAAAACCTGATGTCAAATGAGGTGTTCCAAAGAACAATATTTATTAGAAACCTACAATCTCTAGGAATAAAAGCAAAAGCAAGGCATGGGGCACCTTGTTATGTGGTTAAAAACAAAATGTAAACACTCCACCTAGTTGGTAATCATGTCAATGTACATTACATGACAACACATGTTTAAATGAGTCTGCGGGTAGTGTGGCACCAACTGCAATTTCTACTTAACTTACTCTACCCAAGGAAAGAAACTCTAAACTTGTCCCAGATGTTCACTGCCACAATATTAACTAAATGACCACTTAGCTGAACAAGAGCCTGTCAGCAACCTCGTTCCCAGGTGTGTCTTTGCCACAACCTTTACATTCTGTAATTGAAAAAATTGACACTTTGGGCATCATTATGTGTTGGCCAGTACACAGTAAACGTGCCGGTAATATTATTTACTGCACGTTTACAATTCCGGCCAAGCACGAGCTTGCTGGAACACAGTTGCCAGAGTTACAGGAAACAGTATCTCCTCATATGGAATCACTGGAATTTGTAATACCAGGCAAGAAAATACTGGATTGGCTGGAAAACCTGCACCGGTAATACCGGCACAATGATGTCATTGGAATTTCATGAGATTGGAGTTACCGGAATTACCGGCAGATACTTGCCAGTAATACTGGAAAAACCAAGGCAGAGATAACAACACCTCAAAGCAGCCAGTAAATGGACACAGGTGAAGAAAATTAGGCCACAAGTGCACCCAATCCACCAATGTGCACTCTATGCACACAGGAACAGTACAAAAGGGCAACACCTTGCCCATAAACACATCACAACACAACCATGCTGCCTGTCATTGCTGAAAACCTGGAGCTCAGTGCACTGCATGACAATCTAGAGCTGCAGGGGCTGGATTAACAGCAGAGGCAACAGGAGACAAAGGGGAGAGGGAGGAGGAGGATGATGGGGATGTAGGTGGCAAGGCAGAGGCGTGCAGTGATCCCTCACACAAGGATACACCCTGGGCCCTCACTGACTGGCAGATACTAATCATGTACTGCCAAAACAGGGAGACCATACTTGATCTCCTGACACACATCCACGAGGATATTGGGAGCAGGATACGCATCAAGTCAGCCATACCACCTCTGGTAAAACTGGTGTCCGTCCTGCACTTCCTGGCCAGTGGCATGTTCAAACACTCTGTGAGCCAGCCGCACAACAATTCAAAAGCCTACTTTCTTCTGAGTGCTGGCGCAGGTTCTGGAAGCCCTCCTGTGCCATGTGAAACAGCACATCATTCTCCCCACCACCAGCCACAGTTCAACACCAAGGCACGCTTCTATGCAGTTCAGAGCATGCCCAATGTGTTGGCTGCATTGGACTGCAAGCATGCTGAGCTGGTGCCCCCCTATGCCTCAGAGGAGGTCTAAAGGAACTGGAAGCAGCTCCATTCCCTGAAGGTCCAGGTCGTCTGTGATGACAAGCTTACCATCACTCACTGGTGTACCCAATTCCCAGGATCAACCCACAACGCAATGGTCCTGCGAAACAGCACACTGCCAGCCCACAGGGAGCATCACCGGGGAAAAAGTACCTGGATGTTGAGTGAGTACATGTACAATACCATCTAACTATCAGCATGAGTGACAGGCAAAGGGGATGTGCAACAGTGTCACAAATGCAGGTCCGCAAAGCACCCTGCACATGCAGGACCCACCCGCGCACCCTGCAATCGACAGGCCACAACACACAGGAGTAGTACATGACTGGAGATGTAGGAGTCACTGACCAGCTCATTTCAGACCCAACAGGACATCCACACGCAATGCACTACAGGTACCAGAATGCAACACCCTCCCATTCTATGACAGTGAATTGGCAGACATGGCCACCTATATCCTGGGGCACCCCAAAAGCCCTCTGGAAGCCTGCAGATGAGAGCGGAAACAACAAAGACCTAGGCTGAGGAACAATCATAGAGAACAACACAGTCCATTGATGCACAATTAGCCATGTCTATCCAGTGATACGTCCATAAGTGGAAAAGGCGGCCCAGGCCAACACACACTTGGTGTAAGCCCTGGGGCTCAGGCTAAGGTAAGGTGTATGGCTCACAAACAACAATGTGGCCGATGGCATTGCTGTTAGATAAGGCATCCACACACACACCCATTCATAGGATGGGAGACTGCCAAACAACTACTGAGGTACACTACCCTGCATCAGACCTGGAATGTACTCTGTCCACATATAATGAGATACACCATCATGCATGCCACCCAGACCATTTACACATGCAACCCAGACACCTGCCAGGTACCATGCTTGCTAGAAATGCAAAATCTCAGACCATCCCCCATGGCATTCGCCCTCACAGTCAGATGCCAAATTGCAATGAGCATTGACCATGAGCCCTGTATAGGTGGTATCTCGTCAGACTTCACCCCCAGCGCTGCCCCCGACCCCCACACCTGAGCAGTGCAATGCACATGCAAGGACTGGAACATGAAACAGTGTGGCACAATGAGACATGGGAAATGCATGCACAGACTGGCCATTGAGATGCCACCATCACAGGCAACACCACTGCCGAGCATCATGACTCACACTTGTGTCCTTGCCCCTTGTTGGTGGTGACTCTGGATACTCACTACCTCCGTGGCTGATGACCCCATTGAGAAATCCTCAAATGCCACTGGAAGTGGCATAAAACTGGGGCCATGTGTGGAAGAGGGTGACCATCGAGCGGGCCTTCTGGCTCTTGAAGGCACATTTCCAATACCTACACTGCTCTGGGAGTGTGCTCATGTACAGGCCAGAAAAGGTGGGACAGATAGTCTTGGCCTGTGCATGTTGCACGGATGGTCCTCCACCAGAGGATGACGATATATTTACTGATTTTATTTTTTGGGTATTTATAATGCGCCTATGCAGCAAATAGTTTTTCAAGGTGCTACAAGACAAAGGCGGGGGGGCAGGGATGAAGAGTAACAAAAACAGTCCTACTAGGCCTTGTGACATTCCGATCATGCAAGTGCGGTAACAGGAAATACAAGGGAGTGGCGGAGATGGGGGTAAGTGCCGGTCAGAACGGAATGTGTTTATGCTATTTATTTATTTATTTTAGCATTTATAGCAGCACCCAAGACCCTGAAATATCACAGCTCTAGTTACATTAAGTGCAAATTTACAAGTTAAAGGAAGCATGCTTTGGCAGAGCCTCGCACCATGGTACGGGGGCTACATCAAATATGTAGGTACAAATAAGTAAAATGCAACATTAGGATGGATGCACAAAATGGAAAAGCCTCACCTCGTTGTAAGGGGGCTATATCACATATGTAGGTACACATAGGTAAAATGCAACATTAAGATGGGTGCACAAATTGGGAAAGCCTCTCTCATGGTCATGGGGGCTACGTCAAATTGGCAGGTACAAATTGGTAGTACAGCGTAGGGCTGAGAATGTCAATCTGGTGTTTAAAGGTAAGTAAAGTACAAAACTGTTCTGTCGAGTCATTCAGGTGAAAATGATGTATTTATTACTAATGTGACTGCACACAAGCCCTACACCCGCTCCACCTCCCAAAACACCTCATCACCCTTCCTGAAATATCCCCTCCCAAAAAATGTCTCTCACCTCTCCCTAAATACCCTACTCCCTGCTCCCCAAGCACCCCCAGTGGAGCACCCAGTCAGTGTTCAGTGTCACTTGCTGCCCCTCTTTTGCATGGGGCTGTTAGCAGACTCCATTGGGGACCTGAGTCGCTGTGAGACGCACTTTGGGCTAACATTCTGGGAGCTCACTGTAGTAGTGACCGATGTTGTTGGGTCAGACCCCTGGCCCCACATGTGCTCCAGGGTCAATTGGATAGCATGGTTTATGGCCTCAGCTGTGGCAGAGACAATCTTGTTGTCCTCATGCACTCTTGCACTCTTTAGTCAAGGGCGAGGAGGTGGCAGTGTCAAATAGCACAGCGAGAAGAGCGCTCGCTTTGGTATCCGTGCAGAGACTTCTCATACAGGTTCAAATGCCGGCAGGGCAACACTAAGCCTTTCATCCTTCCGAGGTCGATAAATGAGCACCACACACCGTGGATAATAATAAGCAGGGCTCAGATACCTGAGGGTTTGTAGCGCTATATAAATGCTAAATAATAATAATAATTATTATTATTATTACTATTATTATTATTATTATTATTATGGACTCGAGACCTGTCATTCAGTCAGCTCATCTCCTACAGCTGCTGGTGTGCAGTTCCAGTGACTTCAGTGTGTCGATTCTCAATTTCACAGATGCTGGCCAAAGGCAGTGGAGGGGAGCTGTGTGGTGTCGTGGGGCTGAAACATGCAGTTGGGTAGGACAGGTCGTCATCCGCCACCTCCTCCTTCTTATCAGTGGTGTCCATGCCACGATGGCTTAGTGGCTGCTGTGCCTATGGTGGTGTGGAGGGCACAGGAGGGACAGTGGGGCCACTGACCACATGTGTGGTGATGGCAGCACCCACATGCACCGCTGCTGCTGCGCCACTTCCAGCAATGGATGTCAATGTGGCAATGATGGTGGTGGGGCCGCCTCAGCTGGAGGTTGTGGGGCTGCGGGAGATGGAGTTGGTGTGGCTGAGGGTGGCTGTGATGGACCAGTAGCCCTGCCCTGCTGCCTGGGCCTGCCGATGAGTGGTGTGACCTTCACAGGTCTGACTGCAGCTGCTGGGCCTGATGATGACGGTCAAGGTGGGTTGCTGTCGGAGAACTGTGTGCCTGTTGGGGAGAGATGAGTATGCTGTTAGTCTTCTGGGAGTCATGTCTGCAGACTTGCATTGCACTCATGCTACATTGTGTGTGTCGTTCTCTAGTCATGTGGCTTATTTGGCCTTTTTGCTTCGAGGTGTGCTTCTACATGTGAGTGGTGGGGGTGGGAGTGCACATTGACTGTTGGTCTTCCAAAGTGGCTTGTTGTGTGTTGTGGTTGGCCCATGATTCGGTCCTGTGCTCCCTTGGCACACATGGGCGCTCATCATGTATCCATGAGTGGGACTGTACATTTTGCCAATAGTGCTTGTGCATGACTACATCTACCCGCATCCCTTGGCATGTTTTTGTGTGATCTGGCCATTTGCTGTGACTGACATGTGTTGGGCTTGTTCCCTTGCCCATTTGGTGTTTCTCTGCCTGCAGATGTATGTATTTGAACTCAACATTTGCTTTTACAGAGGGTTTGTTGTACTTATCACCATCACCTTGGGTCCCAGCTCCTGCCTCGGCTGTCTTGACTCCCTCTATGACTTCCATATGTAGGATGGAGCTGCAACTCTCCTCCCAGGGGTGCCACTGTTCCTCCCCCTGTGGCAGCAGATTTGCTCCTGTGTGTTGCGATGAGGCTGCAGAACCTCAGGTGCAGGTCATTCCACCGCTTATGCAGTCCATCTGCATGCGCGGGACTGTCGCAATGGCTGTGTCACTTTCTTTTACTTCATTCCAGATGGTCATATTCATCTTCTGGCTGGTCCTTCTGTGGGCAGACCAAAAGAGTGTATCGGCTTGCTGCACCACAGTGTTGTACAAATAGCTCTGCATCCAAGAGCTTGGGTTTCTGCAGGCGGACATCAGGGGCTCATGCCTTTTTGCTCCCAGACATATTTCCAGGTATGAGTCATGGTGGATGGCAGCAGGAAATGGGAGATACAAAGTGGATTGAGTTTTAAAGATGGCCACTGGTGAATTTCCCGTTCCAGCAGTAACTCGTATTCCGGTGCTGGTAATTCCGCCAGTGTGGGTGCTGGTATCATTATTACAGGCACATTTCTGCCGTTAATACCGGTGGATTGATGCTGCTGCTGGAAATTTATTTATTTGTTTCAATTTATGAAGAGCATAAAGCGGCCCTGGGGCATTGTGGCCCTGTTACAGCAGTGCTTACTCAGTTACAGAGAAAAATACATGAGCACCTGTCTGTGGTTCTTGGTTACATAGAACCTACTGCCAGACAGGTGAACATTACAATGACAGAAGGCGGATCACAGTGCAGTGATGCAGGCAGTACAGTTGATGTAACAAACAGAGATCTAGCGAAGGCAGGAGATTTGCGGAATGTGCAGATTTTGTGCAGCCGGCCACCTGGTTGGGAGACGGGAACACATTGAAAAAGACTTTAACGAAGTCCGCAAAATTATTCAGCAGAGGGCTCCGGGATGAAACGTATGGAATATCCTAAACAAGGGCGTTACCTGTTAAATGGCTCAAAATATAAACAAAATATAAACATTTTGGCTTTATCTTTATCCCAGAAATCTGTTGATAAGGGCATAGATTGAGTGGTACAATGATTTCAAGCCTTGGTTAGCTTACACAGGTCACCATTGTATTCCATTGTGCTAGACTGGCCTACCACATTTTCGGTAAGTGCTAATGTGGATTTAGCAGATGGAGATTCCTTCAGCTTGGTATTTTCTGATTGTAACCCTGCCACTCCAGCACAGAGTGCATGCAATTCCTTCCATAATTCTTGCAATGCTTCCCTTTCTTTATTTTTTTAAAACTTTTTTTAATACTGGCATGTTAACATTACAGGAATATCATGTTTCACTTAAGACAGTACAGTATCCATGCATATCATAGGTATAAAGTGCAAAAGCTTGTACAACATTAGGGTTTGTGAGGGGGAGTGTCGGGGACAGAGGGGGGAAGGGCAAGACGACAGAACCTAATGGATCACGTAGGAGGGGTTCCAGTCCTCATGGACCTTGTCTTGTCTTCCTCCGACATTAAGTATGTTCTGAGGGGGGACCATATGTCTTTGGGCCTCGAGGTGGACTGGACCCCTCCAACGTAAGATTCTTCACATGCTTATTTGTTGATCAAGTCTTGCATCCAGCCCTGGTGTGTTGGGGATTTATTTTGATTTCCATTTCCTGAGGATGTTCCGTTTGGCCACTGCTCCACCCACAGCAAACAGTCTGCGGGTCTTGACCGATGCCTTCCCTATGTCTCCCAGTAGGCATTTCAATCACATATTCGTGTTTGAAATCAAGTTCACAGTCTTTGCCACTTCATTACAGAACTGTTTGATTGTTGGACATTCCCAGTACATATGTATGGCTGTAGCATTAAGCGTGCCACATTTGGGGTATGACTGTGGTTTGGAGGGATCAAACTTGGAGATTTGCTTGGAGGTAATGTGCAGGTGGTTCAGAATTTTAAATTGGATAAGTCTGAAGTTTGCGCAGAGGGATATCTGCAATAGTTTGTCCGTTGTTGCTCTTCTATCTGGATGCACAAGTCTTTTTCCCATTTGGTTTTAATGTCATTCTTGGATGGTGTGTTGGACTGTGTTATCCTGTATAGCATGGAAACATTGCCCGTGAAGCCTTCTTCAGTAAGGATTTCCGTTAGGAACTTGTGGGTTGAAGGAACCTCCGGGTCAGCCATTTCTTCTTGCAGGCAGCCTTTAGTCATTGGTAATGTAGAGTTGTGGATAGGCCTTTCCCTGCCCTGTTTTGGATTTCTGACAACGTGAGGAACCGACCCTCCAGGAAAAAGGTCTCCAAATTTGGCTTGTTTTTCAGGGTCCTAAAATGTTTGTAAGGTGCGATCCATTGTGGGTTCCAGACCTGGGTAGTGCCATAGGGGTGAGTGTGTCGAGTATGCTGTTTCGCATCCTACTCTCCTAAGGATCTGCAACCATGCTCACACTGTCGATTCCATCGGATCGGCGAGTGATTTTTCTCTTGGTACCTTGGCGAACATCATGCTTTTGAGTTCCAGGGGAGATGCAGCGAATTATTCTGCATGTATGTGCGCAAATTGTTCTACAGTATTGGACCAGTATTTTGCGAAGTGTGCCTGTGCCGAGTAGTAGCATAGTTGCAAATCCAGGGCTGCCAGGCCGCCTGTATCGTAATTCTCGCATAGTTTGGATCAGCTTATTCTGGGACTCTGTCCTCCCCAGACAAAATGCGTGGCGAGTTTTTGCAGTGCTTCCCTTTCTGATTCACTAGGATGGGGGAGGCGTCACAATCTGTCAAACTGCACCAGTTGTTGATACCAAGTACCTGCTATATCTGTCCTTAGACACGTGGCATCATTGTTCTAGGTGTCCAGTCTGGTATGTGAGCAGGTGGCACATCAATGCCTACAGAATTAAGCATTAATAACAAACCCCAATAGCTTCACTTGTCTGCGAAGTATTTTCTGAAAGGTTGGTGGCCCCTTTTACTACAGAAAGATAATATGACAACCAGGATAGAGAATTGTATTTGCCCCCATGAATGCAATTTTCCTTGTCAGCTGTACTAGTGGTATAGGGCCTCTTTACAATGGCTTCAAGGCTTGTTTACGGTGCTTGAGAACGTGGAGCCAGGCTTTTCGGTACTTTGGCTGCGGCTGAGTCAATATCATGCATGTATAGTCAAAGAGATTCCTCTGGCAGTCAACATTGAGTTGGTTGAAAGGAATGGATTCCTGATAGGTTAAGACATTGTTCGAAATGGTGAGATGATGGCTTCCAATGCTTTGTGGCTGTGGTTGAGTTGGTGGTAAAACAATGGTCCGAGTACGGTGGTCCAGAAAATAAGGATGCTGGTAGAAACGTACCAGCACCCTTTCCAGACCTCAATACTACAACAATGCTGGTAGGGGCCACGGATCCCCCAGCAGATCTGATCTGCCCAGTTTTACAGGCCCCTACCGGCATGGTTGTCACAGAAGCATCAGCACTGTTAGCCACAGTGCCAGTGCCAGTGCTTCTGTGTCCCTATTTCCAAGGAGTCCTTTGACTGTATCCCCAACAGAGGTTCAGTGGATCCTTCTTCTTGTCTTGCGAGTGCAAAGATTAATCAATGAAGGAGGCGGTGCCTTGCCCTTATATTTGCAACATGTCACAGGGATTTGGTCCCAAGCAAGGCTGCTGTGAGGGGGTCCTATGTAAGCAGTTGTAGTAAGTGATCTTTGCCATCTGAAATCCCACCCAGAGTGACTTGCCTTCAGGAAATGGGGAGGCAAAAAGTGGTAAAGAGCCCAAACAGAAAACAGTATAGTGAAATCTCTCCCCTAGACCACCTCTTTGGTCGGGGTACTCTAACTTTGCCCCGTTCCCATTCCAGCTGACTACAAAGGCACTCCAGTGGACAGCAACCTGGTGTGAGTATGGCTTTTTTTATGTCAGTGGTGGCTGTATATTACTGATTCCCAGTATATATCCTGATGAGGGTTCCTATGCCATGGGGGGGAGTTGTAGAGCTTACTGCAGGAGGATCAAAAGGCTGCAGCCTGGCTATTGTCTGATGTGGCAGCTGTGGAGATAGTCAGATGAGGCACTAACACATATCAGTCCTATTGTAGAGGAGGAGAAAAATGCCACTACCAGAAGTCCCGCCACTATTCTGCCTATGTTGGAAGCCGGAAATTGCGGCATGCACAACGTTGATAATGATACCTACACCGCGAAAGATCTTCAAAACAAGGTATCCATTGAGGAAGCCCTATAAGATGTACCCACAGAGAGATCACCGTCTCCTGAGAGAAATCCCTGAAGAAGTGTGAAGCAGTGAACAAAAGAGGCTGGTGACGTCACAAGAGATGAGAGTGACACACTGAGAAGGATGATCCGAGAAGAGACTGCATAGACCTTATGGAATCTGATGACGAAATAATGAATGGAGTTACCTTTCATGTGCAAAATGAAAATTGTATGTGCGAAGAACACTGAAGAAAATATAAGTCACTTTATAACTGTACAGATGCTGCAACGCAAGTAGACTAAGTAATCATGAAGGCTGGCTATATGTAGTGAATAGACTGCAGGCAGTGCCGCCAATATATATGGCTGGATTTTGTTAAAGTATTGAACATTAATGAATTAAATTTGCAATTCACTTAGAGCCATAGCAAGCCAGACATCATATTTTTGGACATTGCAGTCACTGTGGCTCAAGGGGAACTTACCACCAGCTTATACAGGAAGCCAAACAGCTCAAATATACCACTACATGCGAAGAGTAGCCATCCCACAGCCCCCAAGTGGAGTATCCCCTATGGGGAATTTATTCGCATCCAGAGAAATTGTTCCAAAATTGACACTTTTGACAGCGAATATGCCTTGATGGCTCATATGTTTAAAAATCACGGCTACCCTAAAAAAGTACTTGAGAGAGCCTTTTTAAAAACTAGAAACATAGACTGTTCTCTGTTGTTGGTTTCCAATACTGTACAAGTCAAGACCACAGACAAGACAGACACATGTCTTATTCTGACCTATGGTAATGGCGCCCAGAATATCCGCCAGGCAATACAGAAACATTGGCATGTTCTTAAACTGGATAAACACCTGAGCGATATTCTGGATGAAAAAGTTAATATCACATTCCGTAGGTCTACTTCGTTTAAAGATATCCTAATACCCAGTTTCATGAGTCCTCTCAATGACCAATTGGGGGCCAGTTGGATGAACATTAAAAAACTGGGCTTCCAAAAGTGTTCAAAATGTAAAGCTTGCACTTATGTTGCAAGTACCACCAGCTATTTACATCCCATTCTAGGAGAGAACATTTTGATTTTGTCCAGGATCACATGTGAAACTGAGTATGTGGTGTACGTGTTAAACTGCCCATGTAACAAATGGTATGTCGGGAGCACAAAAGGTAAATTAAAATTGAGAGTGCTACATCATATTAGGGCAAACAAACATGCTGATCCGACATATCCAATGGCCCTTCATGTTAAGAATGAACATGGTGGAAAACTAGAGGGCTTCTCGTTCTTTGGAATACACACAGTTGCAAAACCACTCACAGGTGGTAATCATGAGCTTGCATTGAGACAATTGGAAATGAAATGTATTATGTTTTATGGACCTTGAGACAAAAAAACCTAGGGGACATAACCTCGATGAGTAGTTATACACGCTCCTCGTTACATGAGGTCCTTTGCACACTACCCCCATGAACTGTGTGTACCAGATTGTAGTATCTAAGGGATGCCACCTTTTAAATTATTTGGGCATCATTTTTGTTATATTATTCTGTGGAGTTCTGGATGTTTTTTGCTCTGTAGTACCTTTGATTATTGGCTCATTTATCCTTCAATTTGTTGTCAACATAAATGAAATTGTGGTTCTAGTTGCTTCTTTTTTAGATTGCGTTTTTTGATATGTATCGAATTATGTACGTTTGTTTAGGTCTTGGGTCTTATTTAAGTAGCCCTTTGAACACAGAGACTTTTGGACATGTTTTACTCTGCTTTTTCTACCATATCTTAGAGTATCCAAATAGAGGTTTTGCATACAGTGATTTAAAATTGTATTTTTATCATTGAGTTTAATGATGTACGAAGTTAGGCTTGCAGTTAACAAATATGAACATTAGACATTTTATAAATAGAAATACTTTATGCACTACGCACTTTAGAGGAGAGCAATATTTGCACGCACTATGCACTTTAATGAAAGGTAGCTCACCTTCCTTTTCATAACAGCCCATGCAAGCACTCAAAGCTCTGTGAGAAATGTGTTAAAGGGATACCTTCCCATCCATTTAATATTATGCGGGCACTTATTGCCACACATGGACATTAGATCAATGAGCTTTATATCACTTTTTGAGTTCCACGCATGGACGGAGAGCACTATGCATTTTATATATTTTTGGCTGCTATGTAAACTATTGCTGCTTTGATGTATTTTGCACATGTATTTATATTGCTGATCTTGCATATTTGCACTGCCTTGTTATGGGAAATATTATTATAATGTTCATTTGAAGTTTGCCCAAACTGAATGTTTCATTAGTATATTATGAAACTCCAATTGTTGCATCACACATGGAGGAAAAGCATTTCATCCACTGGAGATGATAAACAAAGGCATGCACAACGTTGTCATTGTTGAAACTGAGCATTCGAGTTCTACCTATCTCGCTATAGCTGCCTTTATATCTATAAAGTTGATTGATTTCAGCTGACGTGCCCTTGCATTCACTGGGGCTAATTTAAACTGATGCCCAGTTTTAGCACGAAATGCATGTGCACTTTTCTCTTGCGTGCTGTTTTATTTTTACTTTTAATAGAGACAGCTCAACCTTCATTTATATGCTCTGAAACAGTTTATTCTTGGAAATTCGTTTCAGAAATGCATTATAACTATTGTAAATGTTAACTGTATGCACTAACACTTCTGGACTACACAACACTATAATGTGATAAGATGGCCGATAGTTAAAACATGGAGAAAGCTGTCACCAGCAGGCAGGTACTCTCTACACATTACAAGAGAGTAGTCCATCATCTGTGTCAACTATAACCTACGCGATCAAGTGGTTGGTATACTGCGAAATGCGTTGTTTTTGTTTAGGTGCTCACGTTTTTCCTGCTGCACATCCACTGATGAAGAAATTTTTGTGCTGTCTGGATGCAAAGGGTGTTTTTCCTCTTAATGCTGAAAGAACATTTGTACCCGCCAGCTGCTCTCTGGAGTGCTTTCCATTTGCTGCTTTTTTAAAAATATATTTAGTAAGCCAGGACCCGTGAAAGAGAAGGGCTGAAATGATGAAGCAGCAGAGAAAAACATCTGAAAATCGAGGAAGGATCGAGAAGGCTGTCTGGCCCTCTGTCAAGGGTTGGGGCAGCCAAGGCTGGTTATCTATTCAAGGAGATACAAAGAACGTGAGAAGCGAGGCAAGCTCCTTTTAAGGTGCGACGGAACGACTATGAGCACCAAGTTTAATTAATGTAATATCATTAAATGCAAAGAAGGGGCTCAAACACAGTCTCCTGTCACATGGGGTAGATGGAAATAGTATGTGGGCAAGCAGCACTGAGGCTTCAAGATAAGAATGTGCTTGAACTCCCTTCTATTCTCGGGAGCAGTGATACTTTGCAAGGCCAAGTTCAAAGACAAATAGAATGGCAGATGGCATGAGTGATGATGAATGATGGGCTAATTGGGTGGGGAGTCATGAGCAAGTTTACCCACAAGCACCTGGAGTGCCAGCTTGCGTGCTCTAGCGAGTCGAATGTTCTAGAAGGGTACAAGCGTGCCAACCAATTATAGCAGGCCATGTATTGAAGAGCCCTATACTTTGAGCGCCAATGGTGTGTCGTGTAGCTAACAAATGTGGAGGATGACTTGCACAAGAGGTGGGCATAAGTTGTCCACCTGACTATAGAGACCAATCACAATCCAATCCCCTACAGAAAGTATACTTAGATGTTCCCCGTATGACTGTTAGAAAAGTAACAGGGTAGTTAGAAATGGTAACACTATTGATTATAAAAGTAATGAAGAGCATTTTTGAAGTGTAACGAACAGCATTTCTAAGGTGTAATGAAGAGCATTTTAAAGTGTAACGAAGAGCGTTTTAAGAAGATCAGGCCCGGGATTCCTAACTGAAGGAGTTTTAGAAGAACTCATCTCAAACCCCAAGCAGGGTAAAATAGGCGGTGCATAAACAGGTTTCATGTTAGGAGAGGAGTTAAACTCTAGTCAGAGTTTTTTCAGCAGCAAGATGATGAAGAGGAATACCATGGTTTAAATGTAAAAGCGTCAAGTAGTCTGTCTGTCTATGTGCCTGTTTTAAATTATGGCGTCGAAGAGCGACAAGAATAAGTTGTGTAAAGTTGAAGTAGAGATAAAAAGTTACTGCCTATTTTTAAGGTCATTGTCGGTGCCGACCAAGAAGTAGGTTGAGGTCATTGAGAAACAGAGATTTTGAACGGCAAGTGTTGGAGCATGCTCACATTTTTTGTTTTTATAAACTTATCTGTGAAATACACTGGTGAGTATTAACAGTCAATTGAGACTTGTCACAATGGGAGATACTACTCCTCTGATGCACCTATGCAAGATGCTGCCAAAGCACATGCCCAAGCTCAAAAAGTATAGTGTGGAGTGGGTAAAGCGCACAGCAGATAAAATGTTTATGCCATGTCCGCAAGGGGGATCGCTGTCAAAGGAGTTATTACAGCACATGACCACATTCTTGCACCCTGTGTACACAGGCAAGAAATTGGAAAAAAGGTTAGCTATTTTAGAGCTTTGGGAGATGTACCAAGAGGAGAGAGAGGATCCACCGCCTGAAGAGTGGATGCTTACTCAGTGTAGGGAGGAAGGTGCTGAGCCTTCTTCTCCCTTTACCTCACCAGAAGTGAATGGCGAAAGTACAGACAATGTAGGATTGTATCCATTAAATTAACTGAAAGCTGCGACAGGGTATAGTAACTAGATATACAATCCACCTGCTTATAGCCGTGACGATAGTCCAGAAGAGACTAAATGAAAGGACGAGATTTTTAAGTTGTGCAGAATAATGAGGAGAAAAGTGAGCAATCGAATAAAACAGCAAACATAGAACAAGAGATTAAGAGATGGAAAGGAGAAAAGGGTAAAGCTGACGAGGTAATGTTCATACGGAATAAATATATGGGAGGACAGATATTACTCAAGCTCGATGGGAAAAGTATCGAGGAAGTCAAGCAAAAGGAAAATCAAGACAAACAGGACAGGAAAGAAAGAGAATGAGAAAAGAGATTGAAAGAGGATGAACACAAGAGAAAGAGCAGTCAGAGGCGAGAACAGATGTATCAGGAAGAGCAGCAAAAGAAGGAAGAAAGGGTGGAGGAGCAAAGAAAGTATGACAACAGGCAGAGAGCAATTGAAGAATGGAAAAGGGAAGAGGAGGAAGCGCAGAAATTAAGTGAACGAAAGAAGAGCAGAGAAGAGACAAGAAGAGGAAAGCGTTAGATGGGACGAGAGAAAGCAAAGAGAATTAGATAAAGTATTGGAATGAAAAAGGAGACAGCAAGAACGCGATATTGATTGCATTTCAGAAGGAGTTAATGGAACCAAGTTCATTAATACCATGTGACAATATTGAGGAGTTTCTTCCATCAAAGAAGGCAATGCCAGGGCCATCTAGAGTAGCCCTAGAAGAGAATTGTGACATAAGGAGCATTGGAGTAAGGATCGATCAGGCCTATCAAGACTTAAGAGAAGGTAGAAAATCAGGAAGGGAAGGGAGATTGATCCCTGGTCTTCCAATCACGATGCAAAGAAAGAGACAGATTTAGTCTAGAGCATAGAGGCCAGGCTGGCTATAGACATGGGTTTAGGGGATGAGAGTCACATTAGCTGGGGCTAGACATGTCAGACAAAGAGAGAGAAACCTTCCGTGGGGAGGAGGGATGAAGTGAATGTGGCCCAGAGGGATGTCTGCAGACAGACAAGGAAGTAAGATGGTCTGATTTAGAGATAGGATAGGATGAGGATAGGACGCCAGATCCTGTAGCATATCCAGAGTGCCCTAGAGGACGACCATATAGCGAGAAGGGAGAGCCACTGCCATATGTGAGCAGGCTGAGGTCATTGCCGGGTAGAAAGCGATTAGGAACCATTGTCCCCATTATGGATAGGCAGACAATGGTGGCCGTTTGCGTATTAGGATACATGCAGTTCCCTTTATTGGAGAAAGGAGGGGCCAGATCGAAATATATTCCGTGGCCACAAATGGATAAGGACAATTTAAGACACAAACTCCCTAGTTGAACAGCGGGTACGGGAAAATGGATTTATGAATTAGAGAAAATGACAGGGGGAAATACTCTGGCCATAGGAGACAGTAAGGGTATTCTAGCAGCCATTTTTGGGGAAAGAGCTGAAGACATTTGGAGAAGAGCAGGCTATTCAAGTGTCATGGCAGAGAACACAATGCATGATGGAGCGCCATTTAATAATTTTATAGTAGATGTCCGGAGAGCTCTCATGGTGCAGTATCCTAAGACGTCAGACATGGGTGCAATTATGACACGTATGATGAAAGAAGATGAAGATCCACTTGCTTGTATTCAGGACATTCAGGAGTGCTGGACTCTTGAAACTCGTGAGCCTTGGGGAAAAACAGTGGCAGTATTTTACCACATTTTATGTCAGGGGTTGCCCATACAGGTACATAAGCAGCTCAAGAAACAAGTGGGAATGGAAGCGAAGCCATGGGCAGAGATACAGTTGACTATAGTACATCACTGCCAGCTGTTACAGGAGAAAAATAGGAAGGAGGAAGATGCTAGAAAACTTGAGGAAAAAATTGTAAAAATATGCAATAGAAGGGACAGTATTGACAAGTGGAGAAGGACTGGGAATACAGCAAGCAGCGGGTACATCACAGGCGAATAATCAGCGCCAGATGGGCCAAGGAGGAAATGGATTTGTGCAATGAGGCAGAGGAATCTGAAATAGAGCATGAGGTGGTTTTCAGAATAATCAAAGTGTTTTTTAGAATATGCAGAATGATAATCAGAATGTGCAAGGGGGATTTGACCAAGGGGGACTGGTCAGAAGGGCTCCTCCTGTATGTTGGGCATGTATGATAGGTTATTTATAGGTTATTTATTTATAACACACTTAACACCCTGAGGTTTCTAATTGCGGATGACAGGGCACATTGGGCACGTGGGATGTGGGATGACAGGACGCATTGCGTGCATATGCGGGAGCCAAGGGTATGTACAGAATGGGTAATTCTCAAGAGGAGGGACAGCTTATCTTCCAGCATATAGCTCACAAGCTCGGGATGGGTTCGCCCAAGAACAGACAGTGCACCAGGCACAAGCACCACAAATGCAACAGGCATTCACAGGTACAGGGGTATGTATGTGTACACAACAGGACAGCACACAGGGCAACTTGATGTGTTCAGTGCTATCAGTGACATCAGACCCCGAAGAGGAACCAAAGGTTGATGTGACAATAGGAGGCAAATCTTTTTCTTTTTTAGTACACACTGGTGCAACTCATTCATGTATACAAGAGGGAAAGTACCCATTGTTGGGAATTGCCATGAATTCTCAGGGATTCTCTGGATCTACGAGTCGAGTTCCTTTTACTGACAAATTACCAGTCTCCATAGGTGAGTGTGACATGTCTGTTCCCTTATTCTATTCATGGCATACACCAGATAAAATTTTAAGAGGAGATTTAATGATGAAGCTTAACATGACGATTTCTTTCACTGATGAAGGCATAGTGTGCTCTACTCCAGGTATACATTATATGAATGTGGGTGAATTTATATTGGCATTTACAGGGCAGATGGCTCAGCGAGGAATGCCACTGGAACCAGAAGTTTTTCTTTATGGGGTATGCATTCTGTTGGCATGGCTACCTGGCTTAGTGGGAAAGATTATGAGAGTACCTGATGAATTCTTGTTCAGGCCACAGATACCAATGCACGAAGCGGGGGGACATACTATTTCCCTGGAGTTTAGTATAGCTTAGTTTAATATTTGTAATGCGTGCCAGACCCGAGGGTATCAGGGCGCAATAAGTATTAAGAGGGTTGTTCATCTTAGGTTACAATGCTGTACAACATCATACATAATATACAAAGAGTTATAGACAATGTTTACAGAAAACAGGCATGAGACAGGCATGAGACAGACAAGATACATGCAGCAGTGGGCAGCGAAGACAGTATTTACAGTATGTATAGGCGGTTCAGGAGATGCATGTGTGTATGGAGGTCAGAGGTTGTTTTCCTTGATCCAGTGGATGAGGCTGGACCTAAAGCGTGGTAAGGTAAGTCTTCCTGTAGGGGCGGAGGGAGGGAGTTCCAGTATTGGGCAGCTTTGACTGGGAAGCTGCTTCTACCAGTCTTCGTATGTGTAAACCTGGGCACCGTTAGAAGGTTTGTGTTGGCAGATCTCGTGGGACGGTTGGAGGGTTGTCTTGTAAATCTAGTTATAAGGTATTGTGGGGCAGCATAGTGGAGATATTTGTGTGTCAGGGAAGCTATTTTGAGGAGGAATTTGTCTTTCATGGATAGCCAGTTGTTAGATCTTCTGAGGTCAGAGATGTGGGCTTTCTTGGGAATACTTAGGGCTGCTCTCAAAGCATTGTTTTGTAAAATCTGAATCTTATTGGTAATGTATTTGTTACTCTCTACATATAGGGCATTCCAATAATCCAGTTTGGACAAGACACATGCTCTTGCTAGGGTGATACAATTATTAGGGGATAGGAAGGGCTTGGCTGCTCTGATTAACTTACAGGTGTAAGCAGTAGATGAGGCCATGGAATTGACTTGTTTATTGAAGGTTAATGTGGAGTCAAGGTAGAATCCTAAAGTTTTGACCTCCTTGGCTACTGTGATGTTGTTACCATCTATTTTGAAATTAGAGTAGTTGTGTCCTAGTTTGTTAAGGTTTGCAGGGGTGCAGAGGATGAGGAGTTCTGCTTTGTCAACATTCAGGCATAGACCGTGAGAGGCCATCCATGCCTGGATGATGAGATACACTCTATTCACAAAGGCCAAATCCTTGTTGTAATCGCCCATCAACGGGATGAGGATCTGTGTATCATCAATGTAATTAGTGTAGGTGATACCTAGACCATCTAGATCATCAAAAAGGGGCTTTGTGAAAATGTTGTAAAGAGTAGGTGACACACAGGAACCCCCGGGCACACTACAAGTGATGGGTATGGGGTCAGCGGCTTCTGAGGGTGAGAAGACGCGCATTGTTCTATAGTCGAGGAAGGATTGGATCCGTCCTATCGCTTCTTGTGAGAAGTGGACGGCAGAGTATAAGTGGTTGCATAGGATCTTATGGTCCACTAGGTCGAACGCAGCAGAGAGATCAAGCAGCAGCAGTAATGCTGCTTTACCATTGTCTCTTAGTGCGTCTATTTTGCCTTAAGGTCGATGAGTGCAGTTTTAGTTCTGTGTTGTGGTCTGAAGCATGACTAACATACTCCTAAGAGGTGGTTGGATTCCAGATATTGTTGGATTTGGATGTATGCCATTTTATCAAGAATTTTAAGCAGGAACAGGACTGAGGTGATGGGGCGGTAGTTTGTGGGAATGGACGGGTCAAGTGTTTGTTTTTTAAGTAATGGGAGACCCAGGATTGTTTCAAGTTGTTGGGTATGGTGCCGGAGGAGAAAGAGGCATTTATGTGTTTGGGGATGAATGGGGAAAGGTCACGTGCAGCATCCTTTATGATTTTGGCTGGGCAGGGGTCACTGTGGCAATTGGAAGGTTTGAGGGTAAGGATGACTTTTTCTACTTCTAGGATAGAATCTTTATTGAAATTGAAGCACAGTATAGGTGGATTAGGTAGCGGAGTAGGCTAGGCCAGAGGCTCGGAAGTTTTAATAGGCTTGGGGGCAAGGAGGAGAGCTTCTTTTTTGTTGTTGATCTTAGCTTGGAGGTTCGCTACCTTAATGGATAGGGCACTCTGAATACTAGTGCACCATCTTTTGTCCTTGAGACAGGTGTCCAGGGCTTGTATGGGCGTTTCTATCTCTTTGAGGATAGTGAACAATTCTTTGGTGCTTAAATTGGCATGAGTAATGCGCAGATTATATGATGATCATTTGGCGAGGATAATTTCTTTTTTGTATAGGGTGGTTATTTTACTAAGGTTGTTTTTGTTGGTGTCAGAGGGATCTAGTCTCCAGATTTGCTCACTTTTGCGTTTTTCTAGTGTAATTGCTTTCAAGTGGGGGGCGAACCAAGTGTTCACATGTTTTTTGGGTTTACACTTTCTGATTTTAAGTGGTGCAATGGCATCTAAGGAAGATAACATTATTTTATTGTACTCCTCTACCAAGGTAAAGGGATCTGTGTGGTCAGGAAGCAAGTTCAGAGTGGGAAGAATCAGGGAGTGAGTTTTTCAGCTGTGATGTTTCTTTTATTTCTGGTATGAATGGCAGGAGCTATATTATTAGCAGGTAGGGGAGGTGTAGCCTCTGCGTAGAAGGAGATCAAGTGGTGGTCTGACCAGGGCTGTAATGTTATGGAGATATTGGATGTCTGGCAGTTGTACTCTGCTATCCAATCGAGGGTCCTGCCTTTAATGTGGGTTGCGCCTGTCACTTTTTGGGTAAAATCTAGTTCCTTGAGGGAGTCGTTAATATGTGTGGCATTATGATCTAATGGGTCACTATAGCCTAAATTGAGATCTCCTAAAAGTAGGCATTGTGAAATTTTTTTGAGGTTTTCATATAAGATATTAATAAGGTCTTCTTCGAAGGAGCCTAAGGGGCCAGGAGGTCTGTATATGAGGTGGGTGGACGGGGTCTGCATATCGGAGATGGTCAACTTGGCAGTGAGGGATTCGCAGGAGTCTACATTTTGTTGCATGGTGAGTCTCAAAGCTAGACTAGTTTTGACAATTATATCAAGGCCTCCGCCTCAGTATTTAGTACGATCTAGTCTAAGGAGAGTGTAGTCCTCTAGAATAGCTAGCATGATTGCTCGGCCTGCTGCTGCATGAAGCCAGGATACGGTAATGGCGAGGAAGTCAATTTCTTCTGTGTCGAGTAAATCTCCTATTTCTGTGGCATGGGCCACCATGGGGCAGGCATTTATTAGTGCACCTTTTTATGCTGGTCTGAGTGGATTCCAAAGGTGGTGTCTGGGTGTTATGGAGGTATTTTGGGTGGATGTTGAAATCTCGGGTGATCTGGCTATTGAGCTGGAGAGGATGCTGGGTATTGATGGCATTGTGAGTGGGTGTTGTAGAAGTCGGCTGAGGGCCACTCAAGGTTCTAATAGTGTTGTTTATGGGAATGTGAGAGGTTTTAGCTAAGGGTTCGTAAATTTTGTGGAGTCTGGCACAGAGTTTAAGGTTTCTCTGGAGGAGACTGCATGGTTTAGTAATCAGATTAGTTTGTTTTAAAGGGTTGCAGGAGTTGCTGATGGCAAAGTGTTTGCCATTGCAAGGTTTGGTATGCTGATTAGCTGTAGGATGGTACTCAATAGGATAGTGTAGATCATTGGCAAATGCATGATTTGCCCTTAGGGTTGCTAAATAATAATTTAGCATTTGATGTAAGGACAGATGAGGGGTGTCTATGCAAAGGTGTAGTGGTGGGATAGCAATGGGAGAGACATAGTGAGGCAGGTTGAGTATACAATATGGATACAGCGTGTAAATGCAGGTTCAGGGTATATTTGTAGCACCAACGGCAATGTGTGGTGGAGCAATCCGGCAGCTGTAAAATTAGATAGTTAGGGTGGTATACAGTGACAACTAGCTGAGGCAGTGAGGTACTATGCGCAATCAAGTGGTTGGGTGGCAGGCAGTATACAGAGGCAGCAAGTGGAGGCAAAAGGTACTGTGCAAAATCAGGTAGTTGGGTGGCAGGCACAGATATAGCAAGCTGAGGCAAAATGTACTATGCACAATCAGGTGGTTGGGCGGCAGGCAAAATACAGAGACAGTAATCTGAGGCGGTAGCACAATAAGGCAATAAGCGCTGTTACGTAGTTAGGGCCGTGGGCAGGCTAGGTTAGGAGTAGGAATAAAAAGGCAAGGAGGCACCAACTGTCAACAGTAAATACGTAACAGGCGTGTAAGTGTTTACAGCAGCACAAGAAAGTCATTGATCAATACGTGCAAGACAGGCATCGGTTAGCAGGGCAACGGGCTGGCAACCAGCCATGATGCATTGACAGATGTCTCTAGGAGAGAGCAGATAGTGCAGGAACTGAGCACAATGATCACACAATGCGGCAGCAATATGCACATGTGCACGAAAAGCGAGTTATTCTGAGACATGCAAAATCAAGAGGGGAAATGTAGTTCTTGAGAGGATGCTGTATGTGCATTAGAGCATTGAGCAGCAGTACAGTATAGGGCTGGTATATGATTGCATTAACTGGTCATGCATGCACGAGATGGTTGTGCTGGCAGGGTGAGGCAGATGAGACATAATGGAGGGGTAGCAAGCAAGTCACTGAGTCAATTGCACAGTACGTGTGCAGGTGTGCTTCTTACTAGTTCCCTGGAGGTCACAGGAAGCTAGGTCAGGTAGGTCCAGGCACGGTTGTGGGCAGTCGTAAAATGGGCATTGCCTCTGGCCCTGAGCTCTGTTGGCTCCAGACAGGCTGAGGGCAGGAGCCTTTTTTCAGAGCCTTCCTTTGGTGGGCCGACGTTCGCCTGCTGGCGCACGTGATTGGTAGAAATAATGCACAGTAACCAATACAGAGGCACTAGGCAATTAGCTGTTAGGCTGGCTGTGATGGGCTTAACACAGAAAGCGGTGGCCATTTTCAAACAGGCACATTCTTTGCAAGTGGGTTGGAGTGATAAAGAGTTAAATGCAGCCATAGTGCGAGGGGAAATGGCAATACTCGAAGGAACAGATGACGAGGGCAGGCCATGGAGAACAGTGATTGCCAATGGGGAAGGGTGTAGACTGACCGACGTCACTGACGATGACATGTTTAGTGATAATCCAATAGATGATGAAGTAATATTCCAGATGAGTATTACAAATTGGAATCAAATAGAGAAAAGAGTGATCCCGTAGCGAATGGCGATAGTGAGGCAGCATCCAGCGTTTTTTGATGAAGAGTTGGAAAACGTGTCATGCCCTTTATGGACTACAGGCCCCTATGATGTAGGTCTATTGAAGGGGATGGGGGAGGTTAAGATAAAGTTGAAACCAGGAGCAATTTTACCTCAAGCAAGACAGTACTCCATGTGTCGAGAGGTGAATGATGGGATTTTTAAGACTATGGGCCTCATCACGAGTCTGGCAGTAACCTTTAAATGCGGCGGTAGAGCTATTACCGCTGCATTTAAGGGTCCGCCAGATCATGGCTGTGGCGGATTTTCCCCCAGCTCTGAGCTGGGGGGAAATCTGCGGCAAAATTGGGCCCAATGGGGAATGAGGAATTCCCGAATGGGCCCAATGGGGAATGGGCAATAACCCTTCTGCCAAACCAGTGATCTGGTGCTAATTGCACCGGGGGGTTTGGCGGTACGGCTATTAACGCCGGCGCTAATAGTGCCGGCGTTACCGCCCAACTCGTGATGAGGCCCTATTTCTGTTACGCTCACCTGATATCCCCGGGGGCGTCTGGAAGGCTCTGAGATCTGGAACCCTGGATGCGTAGTTGCCCAGTGCTGAATAATGAATCTTAGTTATTTGTAGGGTGAGCTATCCGTCCTGCGTTTCTTGTGCAGGGGTGCTTCACATTTGTTGGCAAGCTGCCCGAGTTGCTTCACTGGTGCACTACGCCTTCCTTGGGCCCAGGCCTGCTGTGACCCCGAATCTGCTGGTAGGCAGGTAGGTTTGTTAAATGTAAGTCTTTGTTTTGTTTATGGTGGGAATTCGTTAATGTCTTAATCTCCTTCTTTTCAGGAGCGAAGGTCTTGATGCTTGCGTGCCGGATGAAGAGGCACATTTTCTAGGTAAGAGAAAGTGCGAAGCGTATCGCCTTTATTGTCTTTTAAAGCTAACCTGTGTTTTCTTCTTCTTCTCCTCACAGGCCACTGTGGTGCTGCGAGTGGATGAGAGCTCGATGAAAAAAAGGTCCCCGGAATCTTTTAAGGTAAGTAGAGCGATGTGCGGTTGTTTAATATTGAAAGCAAACCTGAATATGTCTCTTTTCCTTTGCATATGTTGCTGTGGTGCTCCGGATGGAAGTGTGGTGATGGAATTCAGGTAAGACTGATGGAATTCGATGTTTTGGAAACACGCCTCCTAATATTGTTTTTCCCTTTCTCGTTATTGCCGGTCGCAATGTTCAAACCGCAGCTGTGGTAGCAGTTCGCCGGAAGTCCTTAAGCTAGTACTCACAGGTGAGTGATGTTTCTTCTTCTCTCGGTTTCCACAGATTGTAGACCAGTTGAGATGCTGAGTGCTGGATGGTGTTTTCTCAAGTAAAACAGTATAATCTTGCTCTTGTTCTTGCAGGATTACCGGAAGATGCTGAAGACCAGGAGCTGGACACAGTGAGCGTCACGCTGTGTGTTGCAGAATAACACGAAGCGTGTTCTGCAGTCAGGGTGTGGTTTATATAGCCCAGGTAAAGTAGTACCAGGGAAAGTAGTTCTAGGCCTGCCACACCCAAAACACTAGACCGCATGGCTTGGTTCTTAGAACTAGACTGTGTGGGTGCTTCCATGTTGGATTTAAAGGCCCATGTACATAAATGGGACCTATTTTGAACAGCCCTTCCTTCCTACATATGAGCCTGGTGTCAAAGGTGCCAGGAATGGCCCCAGGAGCCATTTAGCAGTGGTTTTAAGGCCCTCAGGGTTCTGGTGGGAGCTTGCTTGTGGCACAACTTGTGCCCCCTCACAGTGGTCATGACAATTTCAGCACTGATGGAACAAGGTAGTCTCGTACCATCAGAATCATCATGCAATACTGCGGTGTATCTCATCAAAAAATCAAAGGGGGGGGTCGTAGATATTCATACAAGATATGAGACCGATTAACCAGATTGTACAGTTTCCTTTAGTTCCTAATCCAGTGACAAAACTATGCAATATCCCAGTGGAAGTGCAATATTTTACGGTGACTGACTTGAAAAAGGCGTTTTTCTCAATCCTGTTGCACAAGGACTCACAAGGTTTGACTTACTTTTTGTTCTGCCAAATCCGACTGAAGCACACTAGTTTAACACAAGGGTACTGTGAGTCCCAGTCGATCTTTAATAGGGTCCTTCAGATGGACCTAGGCAATATTGTTTTGAAGAGAATTGTGATGCAGTACATAGATGACCTTCTGATTTGTAGCACTACAGAAGATGAGTAAAGGCAACACTTGATCCAGTTGATGACTATCCAAGCAGACAAGGGATAGAGGATAGACAATGAGAAGTTATAGTTTTGTCAAGAAGAGGTGTTGTAGATAGGCCAGTTGATCTCGCATGAGGGAAAGAGGGTCACACCTGAGAGAGCTGAAGAGATCATGAAAACAGCAAAACCGCACATGTTGAAGCAAATGCAGCAGTTTTTGGGACTATGCAATTCTGTTAGAGCATGTGTGTTTGATTATAGTCCATACACAAGACCCCTTTTGCAAACTCTGAAGAAAGCACAGGACTGAGGAAATGGAGGGAGGGTTTGAAGAATTGAAGAAAGCAATTTGTACAGCTCCTGTTTTGGGAATTCCCAATTATGCTGAGGAGTTCTTTTTATTTTCACACACAAATGGGACAGTTATGATAGCAGTACTTACACAGATGACTACACTAGGGTACAAACCTCTGGCATATTACAGTGGGATTCTAGATCAGGTTATGAAGGGTTACTTTCCTTGCGAACAGTTGCTGGCAGCAGCCGCGTTCCCAATTGAGAAGTCTACCAGTATTGTAATGGGGTGTCCTATAATGCTCTTTGTGGAGCATGCTTCGTTTGCCATTTTGGAGAAACCTAAGGGTACATTGACATCTCAGAGAGCTTTTGCATATGAGGTGATCTTATTGAACCCAACGATTAAAATAGTCAGATGTAGAATAGTGAACCCTGCCACATTTGTAGCTGAGCAGCTAATAGAGGTCGAGCATGTACATGAGTGCGTGAACTACGAGGACTCTTATGATGACATCCCGTGCGTAAAGGAAAATGCACTAGCAGGGAGGGGGGAATCTATTTTTTGATGGTTCTTCAAAAATTGATCTAGTGGAGAAAGGCATTTTGGTGCAGCTGTGGTGAGACATAGAGCAAACAGAAAATTTGAGGTTGTAGCAAGTGCAAGACTATCGTCTTACTTTTCAGCCCAAGTGGCAGAATTGGTAGCGCTTGTTGTGGTGCTTGAAAATCCGCCTATGTGACATCAACTGTGCATGCAGGATTAGCACATTGGAAAAGGAGGGCCTACCTCTGAGCGGATGGCACTCCAGTGCAGCACGCAGCATTATTGGACAGGCTTATTAAGGCACTACATCTTCCAGTTGCCATAGCAATAGTTAAAGGCGCAGCACATACTAAGCAAACTGACTTTATTTCCTAAAGAATGAAGCCGCAGATGTAAAGGCCAAAAGGGATTTTATACTCCAGATGTAAAGGAGAAAGTAGTCATGATTAACGTAGATTAAACAAAGGGTTCAATCATTTACCGAGAACACAGGTGATGGAAATTCAGGGCAGTGCACCACAGAAAGAGCAAGAATTATGGGAACGAAGGGGGTGCTCTTTATCCCCTCTGAAGCATTATGGCAACAAAACAGAAGTGGAAAGCCAGTGATGCCAGTAGCATTGTTAAGGGTGGCGCTTGAACAGCTGCACTACCCTGCGCATGTAACTAAGGAAAGCCAAGCAGCAACTATTGAGGAGGACTGGTTCATACCGAACCTGTTAGAACATGTTGCATTTTATGTAGTAAATTGCATCATATGTCAAAGGTTTAACACTGGGCATACACTGAAAATGATTAGAGGAGTGATTCATCGATCGAATGGTAATTTTCATCATTTCCATATTGACTATGTTGATATGTTACAAGTATGTAGTGGATACAGGTATATGATAGTGGTGGTGTGTCCCTTTTCCAGGTGGATCGAAGCAGGTCCTTGTAAACACCCTGATGCTACTTGTGCAGAGATGTTTTTAGTACAAGATCTCTTTCCAAGATAGGGAGTGTGTGAGGTGCTGAGAGCCGATAATGGGCCCTATTTTGTTAATGAAGTAGTTGAACAGATCAGTCTATTATTGAATATTAAGCACACGTTTTCTTCCGCTTATCACCCAAAAGCAAATGGCATATGTGAGAGACTCAATGGTCTCCTTAAGGAGAGAATCACAAAGCTCAAATTGACACTGAAGAAGGGATGGCAATATTACCTACCCATAGCATTATATGCATTAAGGAACCAGCCTGGGTCAGACCACCACCTCACACCCCACAAATAATTGACAGGGAAGCGAATGAGAATGCCTTTGTCTCCTCCATCGAGGAGCAGATGTGTTGCCCAGAAGACTGCAGAAATGTTAGGAAATGAGTTAAGTGCGTACTTGAAATGTATGACCGCTAGTATCTCTGTCATTTCAGATCAACTCAAGCGCCTGGGGGCTCAGTCTCAGAACCCATATCAAACTATCATATCAAGATCATTCAGCAACCAGAATTTCTGAACTTGTACCTGTACCTAGACTTTTTGCTGGAGACAAAATATTGATTCTGAACTTTACCAGAAAGTAGCACAAACTGTGATTTAGTGGACCTTACATAGTAGAGTATGCTACTCCCTCAGCAGTAAAAGTACAAGGAAGATATGCTTGGATCCATTTGAACGATGGGAAGCTATACACTGATGAGACCATTGCACCGCTAATGATCAATTCAGAAGCAAGACAGGAAGAAGTTCAGCGTGTGCAAACATGATCAATGATGAGGAAGAAAGACGCTAAATTGGCTGATTAAATAAATGAAAGTGTGCATTTGGACTGTGGCTCGCCCTGGACATTCTTTATTATATTATAGATATTATAGCAGGAGTGCAAACTAAGTTCTTGAGCCACAGAAATCTTTGAAAAATGAACTTTACAAAGGTTTTGACATGTTGTGGATATGTTTGAGTGGCAACATTTGATAAGAGATTGGAAGCGTGAACAATATGCTGATTCTTTTTATACAACGCAATTGTTTGGTTGAATCATATGGTTCTGACAAACGACGATGCCCATAGGCTCCTTCTGGCTGTTTTCATTTTTATTCTTAGAGCTTATCCTGCTCTTGTTGGGCGTAGTGTCAACACCCCTACTTTTCTGCATGATCCTAAAAATGTTCTGCGATACAGAGGCTGCTTGTGGCAATAGTTGAACAGATTCTGCTGCTACCTGATTTAGCAGAATTATCTGTTTAAAAAGGGTTTTTCCTCCCTTAGAGCAGTATACAGGCACAATGAGGAACTTTGAAAATGTTACAGTTTTGGAAAACAAGCTAGCCCAATGAGCTAGAGACTGCTATGATTTCACCCCTTCCAGTAGCTCGTGTAGAGTTGCCTATTGCTGAGACAAAGGTTTCTATGGTTCTCCCTGAAGGGAGGACTATTACTGATATGCTTCTTGATTATTTGCAAGCACTTACTTTGTGAAAGGGAGACAACAAGAGAAGCACAAGGGAAGATGATAATGAGTTAAATAATTATCTAGACAGTGCAGCACACTTGGGTAATAACGTGCTATTAGCATATGAAAAAGGTGGGAGAGAGTTTGTCCAAAGAGACTTTCCTATGTTTGTGCTCTCATACCATATGCCATGGGGACTTCTAAGATATTCATAGCTATAGAAGTAGCAGTACAGAAAGCTCATTGTCTGACACACCTTGCACTCTGCCAGATGAGAGGTCAGTTCCAGGGTCGAACAGCATCCTTATTATGGGTGACTGAGAAGACATATCCAAGAGAAGATGACTATGCGCAAGACTTAAAGACAAGAGAGAAATCAGAGACAAGAAATCAAGTGATAAGATATGAACAGCCCTGAATAACTAAAGCTGGAATCAGAAAAGTAGGACACAAAATGCTCAATTGTCAAGGAAAGAACCTTGAAGAGATATGAAGATGCCAGGAAAGAGGTCAGCTGCAAATCAATGGAACAGTGCTGACTCCACAAGGGTGGGCGGAAGGCCTGATTATATGCAAGGCGCCAGATGACCTGAAGCAATTGTGTGGCATGCACAGAATGAATGCAAGCATCATTGGCTGAACATTGTGAAGTTGCAAAAATGGGTCGACGATAAAGGAGGACCTTTTCAGATAGTACCTCTAGCAAATGCATCCTTGTGTTTCAGAAAAACTGGCACTAAAAAGGTTGGGATGAATCTGCAGTGTTGCCAAATTTTTGATGTGGTAACACTAAGGAACAGTAATAGGAGAAATAAGTTGAGGAAACATACGTATGTACAACCCTCTTCCTTATGAAGTAAAACACACACACACACAGACTGTCCCTATTAAGAAGGACACCCTGTCCCTATCCCAATGGATCTCTCCCTAGGAACTGTAAGGTGCACCACCTATCTGAAAGGGATAGCAAGAGGTTTCTCCCTATCCAGCATACATACTCATAAACTTATAAAAGTCAGACACAAGTCATAGGTAGCAAAATTAAAAAATTAAACATAATATTATGTATTTTTCTTGAGTTGCATGGACAGTACTACTACATGGAATTCCTCTCTAGGTTTTAATCAGCAGTTAAAGTAGGGATCCTGTCATCTCAAGACTTGTTCTGATCATATAAAATATTAGGCTCCTGAAAGGATGGAGCGCAAAGTCTAGAAACTGTGTAGTTCTCTAGCGATGAAGTTCATTCTTGCCGAGGTGTACAAATTTCATTAGTTGGATATCGTCATCTGCATAAGCAAAGACTCATGCATGATTAGGTCGACCGGTTTCGATAACCATAAGGATTGGGGTCATCTTCTTCAGGACAAAACATGCTTGTCAATCGGTTCCCTCCCTCTGTGGATCTTCAAACTGATCCTGGTGATACCTCAGTTTCCGAAAGGGAAAGTGGATCAAAGGTAAAGAGAACAGGGGGATGAATCTACCCCGTGTATAGCACACTTATTAAATGGCTGTGTGCGATCAGTGTGCATTATTTAAATTGAATAGATCATTCAGGTGCAATGACTAAAGAATCTTCCTGTGTATCCATATAGTAACACCTTTTTAATGTAAAGTGCTGGGAGGGAAAGTTTATGTGATGGTTGCCAGTATTAGAGTGCCCTGATGGATATAGGATGCCTAGGTAACATGCATTCAAGTCATGCTGTCTAAGGTTGAATATACCTTTGTGTAAAGTTACAGAGTGATTTAGCTTTCGGTACATGAAATCACTGAGTGCTGTTACAGATTTACTGCACCTTTGTAATTTTTTATATATAGAGTCATGCAAAACTCAATGTGGTTTCTAGTTCAAGAATGAGTTTCTACCTGAGTTCCAAAAGACTGAGCAACAGACTCCGCGGCCGCTCGGCGGCTTGCTGGCTATTTTCAAGCAGTAATTAGTGGATGTAGAAAGAGGGCAAGAGGGATTACAATTCCTCACTGGATACTGGAGCTAAAACGCTGTAGAGTCTCTCCCAAACATGACCAAAAGACTCTGCAGCATACTCCGCGGCTTGCTAGGTATTTTCAAGCAGTAATTAGGGAATGTAGAAAGAGGACAAGAGGGATTACAATTCCTCACTGGATACTGGAGCAAAAACGCTGTAGAGTCTCTCCCAAACACAACCAAAAGACTCTGCAGCAGATTCTGCGGCCGCTCGCGGCTTTCTGGCTATTTTCAAGCAGTAATTAGTGGATGTAGAAAGAGGACAAGAGGGATTACAATTCCTCACTGGATACTGGAGCAAAAACGCTGTAGAGTCTCTCCCAAACACGACCAAAAGACTCTGCAGCAGACTCCGTGGCCGCTCCGCAGCTTGCTGGGTATTTTCAAGCAGTAATAAGTGGATGTAGAAAGAGGACAAGAGGGATTACAATTCCTCACTGGATACGGGAGCAAAAACGCTGTAGAGTATCTCCCAAACACGACCAAAAGACTCTGCAGCAGACTCTGCAGCTGCTCCGCGGCTTGCTGGGTATTTTCAAGCAGTAATTAGTGGATGTAGAAAGAGGACAAGAGGGATTACAATTCCTCACTGGATACTGGAACAAAAACTCTGTAGAGTCTCTCCCAAACACGACCAAAAGACTCTTCAGCAGACTCCAATAAATCCTGATACACTAGCAAGAAGCCATAGTAAAAAAAGTATTTTAGCAAAAATGTTCCGCCACAGAGTCTTCAGAATCTAATAAGAAGAAGACCGAGATCATCCTCAACCCTTAAAACCTATCGTAGAAAATGAATCCTACAAAAGAAAATATTTTGGAAGTGAAAGCCACTTACAAAATGCAATAGTTTTAGAACAGACTAGCAACAATTCTGCACATGGCAACCTTCTATTACACACATACAAAAAAGAAGTACATCCGCTGAAGTACCAAACCATGTGTGTGTGTGTTGCCGCAGAACTTTTTACAAAAGTAACACAAAAACTATAGACATACCATACAAAATAGAAGACAATGAAGATTCAAAATGGTTTGAATTAGCTCTCTACCTTTTAGCAGAAAACAAATACGAAATAAGTGAACCCTTAATATGTTGCAGTTACTGCACTACAAAACTTGACAACAACCAAACTCCTTCACGTGCTATCACAAATAATTTGGAATTATTCCCACTACCAAAACCCCTGCAACAACTCAATTTGTATGAAAGCATCATAATTCAAACAGTACACCCATTTCAAGCAATAATACGCCTTTAACCAAAAACAGAAAAATTACCTCCCTCTGAATTGGTGAAAGGCATTTGTGGCAAAGTAGTTTATTTGCCATTAGATCTCACAGAAAATGTGCACACTCTAGGAGTGCAACGTCCAATAGAGCATTCTTTAATTGTCTTAGTAAATGGTGTACCAACAAAAGACAAACACATTTGGTAACACCTTGTGGATTTGCATAAAGTTAGACAAGCCTTGCAATATCTGAAAGACAATAATGAATATTACAAAGAAATAAATATTGAAGAAAGCTTAGGGGAAACAACTGAAATAATTCAAGAGTCATCAGAAACTGGTCAATTTGAACTTCTGGGTCCTGCTGCAGTATCCACTCTTTTGGAACATTATACAATTCATCCATTGCACTCTAATGAGAGCATAGATGATGCACTAGAAACTTACCAAATGCGACAAACCAAAGAGTCACCAATGAGCATATGGTAAAAAATATAGAAGCACATGCTTTTCACTGCTATTTCCTACTGGCAAAGGAGGAAGATACAATGATAGACCCACTCAGATAACAGCATCAGAATACCGCTCATTACAAATGTATTCTGAGGACCCCAGATTTAGACAAAATGTGGAATACATATTCCACCCACTCTTTGAAAGTGAACTAGCAACCCTATGTTATGGAGTTGCACACATGAAATCTGGAACCCACTTTCAAAATATGTCAGCTACACAATTAATACAAAAAGTGCAAGAAAAAGATGACGTTTTACAATCAAGCATAACAAATCTGTTTGCAAACATGCATGGTACGAAAGGATACTGGTTCCGACAGCACGGAGATGTACGTTGTATGATCAGAAACCTTGGACCACCCACTTGGTTGGTTACATTAAGTTGTGCAGAATATGCATGGGAAGATTTACATGATTTCCTACGCATATCAAACAACAACAAAATCAACATAGATATACTAACACCTGGAGAACTTTGCTCTCTAGATCCTGTTAATGTTTCAAGATATTTCCACCATCGTTTCATTGCCATGCTACACTTTATTTGTAATAAAACTGTTCCTCCCCTCTGAGAAGTGCAACACTTCTTTTGGAGAAAAGAATACCAAGCGAGGAGCACCACATATCCACATGCTTTCATGGAGTAAAGGTGCACCTAAATTTGGTCAGGACAGTGATGCCACTGTTTTGCAGTTCATCCAAAAATATGTCACTTGTGAAATCCCTTCACAAAGGACACATAGTGACCTTCATGGACAGATTGTACAATTTCAAAGACACGAATGTGGCAAATATTGTCGTTGCAAATACAAATGCAAATGGAAATACTACGCCAAATGCGGCTTTGGTTTCCCTCGAACAGTTACAGAAATAGGTGAAGTGAACAACTTCATGTCTTCAGTTCGACATAGTTTTAAAGGTAAATCACCTAAAAATACATATTACATAAAAAGAACAGAAGAAGAAAAATATATCAATGATTACAATGCAATCATTGCCCTCTTATGGAATGCAAACATAAATGTGCTGTATGTAGATTGCAGACTATTCCACTGCAGTTGCACGATATGTTACAGCCTACTTAACAAAAGCGGAAAAAACAGAGCTTCAAGACCTCTGGAATGACCTATCATCAGACAAAACACTATCTCAGAAATGTAACAGCCTAGGCATAAAAATGCTCTCTCATAGAGAATGTGGCGCCTATGAAGCTGCAGATCGTTTAACCTGTACTGCTTTGTATGGAAAATCTGAAAATATAGTATGGCTAAGTCTTGTTTGTGCTAAATCTAGAAAAAGAGTTCTGAAATCATATGAGGACATAGGAACAATTGCCAAAAATGATCCCAACAGCTAAGAAATTTTAAAAAACAGTTTACTAGACACATACTACCCGAACAGGAGTACCACTTTGGAAACCATGTGTCTATTCCACATAGCCCAAAACTTTGCATACAAAAATAATATAAAACCTGATGAAAGCAAAGGTAGATATAGAGTGACAGATTGTGAAGGCAGCTTAGTGAAACTTACCAAACAAAGCTTCATTAATCATGTCAAATTGTCACTAAAAATTCCTCAAAAGAAAGAACTATATTACATGTCTCTGCTACAACTTTTTAAACCATGGAGAAAAGAGGAAGAGATACTAGATAACTATGACTGCTATGAAACTCTTTCAAAGCAAATTAAAACGCTATCACCGATGTGAACTTTACGCAGTACAAAACAATGTTGCACAATGAACAGCAACATGAAGAAGAACTCCAGGCCCAACTAGATAAGGACACTTCCGAGAGTAGTCAACCTTCTGTAACAGGAAGTCAAGAACCACTAGGACAGCCACTAATAGCAAATGAAGCAGAATTAGCTATGACAGAAGTGGAAAACACCATGTGTCAATATGAAGAAGATATAGAAGACTTAACTGTACTGCAATCAAAACTTAACAAAGATCAGCGCACTATTTTTGAAGAAGTAACAAAAAAAATTGCACATGGTGTACAACACGAAAATAAAGAATGTACCTGCCAAAATTACAAACCTATACTGCCGTACATCAGTGGTGAAGCTGGTTCAGGAAAAACATTCTTAATCAAAATCATCAGCAAGTTCCTTCAACAATTGATAAACAACAAACTGTCAGCTGTTGTAACTACCCCCACAGGTTTAGCTGCCTACAACATAGGCGGTGTCACTTTACGCCGATTACTACTCCTTCCAGTAGAACACCAAAACAAGTTAGACTATTACAAACTTTCTGCAGAAGCTGCAATGGAACTACGCAGAGTGTTAAAACAAATGAAATTGCTACTAATAGATGAAGTGAGCATGGTCTCCAACCTAATGTTGGCTTTGATTCACCTCAGATTGCAAGAAGATCAATAAGGCTGTCTAGCGCAGTGTCAAGGGTTGGGGCATCCAAGACTGGTTATCTATTCAAGGAAATCCAAAGAACATGAGAATCAAGGCGAGCTGCAGTTAATGTGCTCCAAAAAGACTGTGAGTGCCAAGTTGTATTCATTTAATATCATTAAATGTGAAGAAGGAGCTCAAACACGGTCTCCTGTCACATGGGGTAGATGGAAATAGAATGTGGGCAAGCAGAGAGAATTGAAGATAAGAATGTGCTCGCACTCTCTTCTATTCTCAGGAGCAGTGACACTTTGCAAGGCCAAGTTCAAAGACAATCCAAATGGCAGATGGCATGAGTGATGATGGGTGATGGACTAATTGGGTGGGGAGGCATGATCAAGTCCACATACAAGCACCTGGGGTACCAGCTTGTGTGCTGCTAGTGAGTCAAATGTTCCAGAAGGGTACAAGCGTGTGTCTTGGGAGGATAGCTCAGGGGCAACGTGATCACCTTTTGAAAGCAAGACCACACAGAGCAACACAGGTTTGATACCCAGGTCCGCGCTTAGAAAAAAATCATATCATAACCAATTCTAGAGGGCCATGTATTGAAGACCCCTATAGTTTGAGAGCCAATGGTGTGTTGTGTATCTAACAAGTGTTGAGGATGACTTGCACAAGTGGTGGGCATAAGTTGTTCACCTGATTATAGAGACCCAATCACAATCCAATCGCCTACAGAAAGTATACTTTGATGTTCCCCGCAGACCAACCACAATCCTAAATAAGTTTTCTTAGTTTGCCACATAGTGTGATGTCATGTATGACAAGTTTATACTATAAAAGTGTTATTTTTTATATGACGCGTTGAGATTATTCTGTGAGACGTCCGTTGATGTCCGTTGTACTCCCTGTTTTAGATAATTGAGAATAAAACACTGTCGGTCTTGTTATTGATGTAAGAGTTATTCTGCATCCCCATCCATTTAATGACAAGCTACCTCATTTAAAAGGGCCTAACAGTTCACTATCATAGATGGGCCATGATCACAAAGCTGACACTAATGTGATATCAAATTGCTATGGCTATTTAGTGGTGCAATCCTATTAGTCACACTGCAATGGGCATGGCTTATATTTACAGATTTATGTGCCACCAGGCTGACCAGATTGAACAATTATTATTATTTTATTTTTTTGTTTTTATTTTTTGATTTAATTGTGTTACAATTTTTACAAAAATCCGACCAGTGATGATTTATTGAATTGTTCATTCTTAGTTCTGAGTGGGGTCTTTTAACCGAGAAGGCCAATTTCACAAATTCAGTTTTTCCAGAAACAGAGACAGACCGATAGTGCACCTTATGTTGTTACCGCTAGCCAATAAGGCCCATAGGTTTTCTAAATCGAGGGTGCGGTAGTTCTTCAATGGGTCGGCTAGAAATCGATGTCTGTTCCCTGTTAGGCCAGGGCGTTCGAGGATCAGATGTTTAGTAGTTTCCACATTGTCCGATGTTTCACAAAACCGGCAGTTGTTTGAGCTGGATTGATTTTGAATCGCTAGGACTTGGTTTGTTTTCAACTGGTTCAGTCTGAACCTTAGGAAAGTTCTGCTTAGCCGTTTATCTGGGAACTTGCATAGGTATCCACGTACCCCGTCAAGTTTCATCGGCGTGGTGGGTAGATTGACTGTCATCGAGTAGTTGTTTGCAACTTCCTGGGTATTTATCCAGTCAGCTTCGAGAAGTTTCTTTGATACCTGGTTGGGGTTTTGTATTAATGTTTCCAGGTTGATATTTAGTTCTTGAAGAATGGAGAGGTTGTATTGGGCCCATTTGGTCAACATTGAGTTGTTCCCGTAGTTAGTTTCTCTCCTAATAAGGTCCAGAACTTTATTTTTTGGAGAGTCGAAGACTTTACGATATAGCATGATGGTCGATCTCATTTTTAAGGCCTGAAGAGAGGATAAGCACAATTCTCTTCTTATCAGTGTTATCGGTGTCGAGGTGGCCAGATTTAGAACGCCCCGCCAGAAGAAACCTTCAAGTTTTGGCCAGATTGAATCAGGGATCAGTGGCATTGCATCCGTGCCATAAATCAGGACAGGAACGACTTTAGCTTTGTAAAATCTTATAACGGGAATGATGGAGAATCTTCCGTATTTCCTGTCCACTGCTTTGGCCTGCGCCGTAAGCTTCTTCAATTTTATCCAAAGGGTCTCCTGCATGGCTTGTTCTTCCTTGTCGTTGCTGATCATAATGCCCAGATATTTAAAGGCCTCGACAGTTTCCAGAGTCTTCCCTTCTCCATACCAAGTGAATTTTTTCCTTCTTGTAGCTGCTGTTCCCAGTATTAAGATTTTTGTTTTTTCTTTATTCAATCTTAAGTTGTTTTCTGCCATATAGCGAGTTAGATTGTCTAATTGGCGTTGTAGGCCTATGGGGGTTGAATCCATGAGAATGATGTCATCTGCATAGAGTAGTCTCTCGATTTTTGAGCCTCCTAGGGATGGGGGGAAACTTCTGATCAGTTCAGATGATTTCTTGTAGTCTGCTATATAGGCATTATACAGGGCTGGTGCTAGCGGGCATCCCTGCTTTACGCCCCTTGATGTGACTATTTCCCTTGACAATCTGCCTTCGGCGCTTAGTCGCACCCGTATTGAGGTTCCGTGATGTAAGGCTTTTATGGCTTCCAAGATGTCACTTGGACAATCTAAGCTTTCCAATTTGGCCCATAGTCGTTGTCTATTGACCTGGTCGAAGGCTTGGACCAGGTCAATAAAAGCCATATAAATAGGAGGGCCTCCCTGCAGTACTCTGGCTTTCAGAGAGCTTAATAAAAAGATGTTGGTTGATGTTCCAGAGTTTTTTACGAAGCCATTTTGAAAAGGATCCGCTTGGTCCGAGTCCATGATCCATTTTTGGAAAGCGTCCAGGGCCAGAGATGCAAACACCTTGCCCATGACGTCCAAAAGGGCAATCGGTCTATAATTACCCGGGTCGTCTGTGGTACCCCTCTTGAAAATAGGTACAATAATACCTCTTTTCCAAGACAGAGGGATATCCTGGAGGCGGTTGCAGTTTTTGAAGATCTTACTCATTACAGTTGCCCATAGTTCTGGGTGGCACTTAAGCTCGGCGTTACAGAGGCCGTCCGGCCCGGGGGCCCTCGAGTTGTTCAATTTGTTTATTTTTAGCAGGATCGTTGCTTCATCAGCAGGGATATTCCAAAATTCGGTGTCATGGACTGTTGTTCTGGTACCCGAACCAAACGAAAAGTTGTTGTCAGATATCGGTGCGAACAGATTTGAAAAGTGGGTTATCCACTTGGCCTCTCCTACATTATTCTGGATTTCTCCAGATGTTTTATTTAGAGTTCCCTTAATCAGGTTCCAAAATTCCTTGGGTTTATTTCCGCAGATGGCTGACAGCATTTGTTCTGCGTCACACTGATAGAGTTTGTGGCGGTAGTATCTAAGCCAACTCTTGTATTCGCGGACAGCCAGCCTCCACAGGATTAGGTTTTCTGCGGTGGGTTTATTTAAGTAGACTTTCTTTAAGCGTCTGTGGAGCCTTCTTTTTTCCACCAAATCGATGTTATATAGGTGGTTGGGGGCAGTTGCCGAGTTACGGGATTTTGACTTTGATATCGAGAATTTGGTCAGCAAAGGGGTGTAATCCAGGATGTCTCTGACAGTTGTTCCCAGGGTCTCACCATTAACATGGAAATGGGAGTATTGAGAATCGATATCTCGGAGTCCTTTTTCCGATATCTTTACCCGATTCCCCGTAGTCGACTTTTCCAGGGGGATTGGGTATGCGAGAGAATGGGGTCTACAGTTCTTCCCCTCCGTAATGAGAAGGTTATGATCGCTGAACATCGTCCGCTTAACCGCAAAGGATTGGATCACCAGAAGTAAATCCTTGGAGACGAATACATGATCAATCGAAGCATGTTGGTTCCCTCTTTCCCACGTGGGGATCTCCAGGTTTGCGTTGGTGCGCATCAGGTGAAGGTTATGCAAATCCCTTGCTCTCATGAGATGCTCAAGCAGTTTCACTCTTCTTCTTGCCGAAGTGATTTGATGTTTGTGATCTTGCCCGATCCCTTCGCATACTGCGTTGAAATCCCTGTTTACTATGATGTTATGATGCTGGATTTTTTCGTCGGCTTCGTCGAACAAATTTGAGAGGGTGGATTCAAATTCCTCGTTAGATGTTACATCTGGGTTCCAGTATATATTAAGTAAGAGGGTTTTCCCCTTGTTCGAAGTCTGAGAGAGTTCCTGGTTGAATGTTTGGTTTAGAATCAACGCCTGGATCCATCTAGGTGTGGCCAGAACTTCAATTACTTTAAGTCCCGATCCTGATCTAAGAGCCGTAATTAGCCCTGCAGACGGTCGACCCAAGGGTCCCTTTTGTTGCTGCTGAAAAAGTTATTTCATACCCGTCCAATTGGGGTTTAGTAGTCAGCCATGTCTCCTGCAGACACAGGATATCGAAGGTGCCTAAGTTGACATCCGTTATTTTAGTTAGGTGCTCAAATCCATGTGTGTTCCAAGTTCCCAGTTTTAGGGAGTTCTTCAGGTCTGTTTTAGGTCGATTTTCCTTTTTTCCTGCATCTGGTGAGTTAGTTCCGTCTTCTAATGGTAGTTGCTAATTTTTCTTGTTACGTTGTGCTTCTACCTTGAGCCAGGTCCAGGGCCTTTTAGTTCTCTCCTCTGTTTTTTCCAGTTGATTCAATGGTGCTAATTTCTGAGGCTGATGTAAACTTCTCTGCGATCGTACTTGGGGATGTTCGGGCGCTAGCTGTCCCCTATGACGATTGATTAGAGAATCAGGGTCCACATCCGGATCTGTGCATCTTCTTAGTTTCTCGCTTATTCGCTTGTTGTCAGATGAACGTAAGTGGTCCATCCTGCTGACATAATGAATGCGAGAGGGACCGGGCTTTGTTGGTGAGATTATCGGTTCTCTCAGGCCCGTCAGTGATCGAGATGAAGGTTCAGTTTGATTGTTTGACCGCTTAATTTCTGTAAGTTCGTAACCGAGGATCAACAGCGATTCTGTTTCCTTCATCAGTTGGTTCTTGATGATTTCCGAGTTTAAGTGAATATATGAATAGTCCTTTCTTCCTGATGTACTTGGTTCCACCATCCACAAGTCGTAGTTTCTGATCTGTCTTAGGCTTGGGATATGGGCCAGTATTTTCAGAATATTGGTTCTGTTCAATGTGGTTTCTCCACCGTTTGGATTGATCTTTTTCAACCTAACGATGGAGTCACTTACAATTTGCTTCACTGGGACCTTTGGGTCCCTTTCTCTCTTCTGCTTTATCGAATTTTTGATAGTTGTTGCTGCACGATGGTTCTGAGAGAGTAATTGAGATCTGTTGCTGGGTTCGTATTGCGTTTCGAGAGCGCAAGTTTTGTGATCGGATGTCCTCACAGAATCGCGGGGACGTAAACTCACAGACCGAGATCTGATTCCTCGATTAGAGGGATTTGATGTTCTCACTGCGTGATTATCGGTTTTTTTGTTGACTGTTCGGTTCTTTGGATTTTCTGAACAGTCATTTTGTTTTTTTGAATGTTTTTTTGCTACACGCAGTTCTGGTGATGGTCGATCGTGCAGAAGAACTTTAATTGGTGGTTCTCGTTTGTCTGGTGAAGTACATGCTTCTGTGGCTTTCCGTTTTGAGGCTTTTTTCTTGCTTGGTTCAAAGCCAATTTCGTCAATCGTTATCGAGCTCCAGTCAGATTGATCTTCTACAGTCATTACTGAGTCCGATAGCTCCTCTGATCCTGTTAAATTTATTGTGATCGGTTGATGGTTCGTCAAGGTAGGATTTTCTACTTGTGACTTAGTTGTTGGATCTTGGGTTCGTTCCACCCGCTTGATTTTCTTCTTTACTGATTGAGAGCATTGTGACGTCACAATCCTTTTTGGATTTTTCTTTGCACCAAAGTGAAGTGCGGTCTGTTGCTGGTTGAAGATCCCGTAGGAGAAAACCTTCGGGATTTGGTCTGGACCTTTGATGGTGGCCGTTCTGTGACCCACTGGTTTTGTGTAGGAGAAGGGATTATTATAATTTTTATCAGATTTGCAGACAGCTAAAAAGCACAAGTCTGCCTGCAGGCAGTTTGTGTACATTTGACCTTTGAACCTGCCCATTCCAATGCTGCACTGGTGCTAAGGGCACCAGCAGGGTGCCTCAGCAGACGCGCAAGTGTGCAATATAACTTTGGCATTGAGCATTCATGCAAGAATTGGATTCTGCTCTGCAGGATTACAAGGATGAGTAAGGGAAAAATAGCCCACTCAGCCCTCACACTTCTACAAAACAAAACACAACGCAATCATAAAGGTAAAACAGGAACAACTGAGAGATATACCTACTCGCCTTTTGTGGTTAAGTGGACCAAGGGAAGGCTAGGCTCTTAAGAGGGGTGTGAAGGTAGACCAGTAGTGACCCAAACTATGCAGTATCACAGTCCAAAATAAAGGGAATGTCCAATCAAGTTTCTATAAAATATAAACACTTTAATTAAACTCACCATCTGCATGTTGAATGAAGAGAGATCACTACAAAAAAAACCACCCCAAAGGAAGAACAGAGAAGATTCACAGACTGGAGAAAGTAGCATTCTGAGCATAGTTCCATGGAGTGGTAGATAATGTACTACAATAAAAAGGATATTGATCTAACAAGTCTATAGGGTCCAAGTGGACTGAGGTGGCGGTTCAGAGTCACCAGTACCTGGATTCCGTTTTTGGTGGGCTCACCCAGTCAGGCCTGGGGTTGAACGTTGATGCAAGCTGATCAAGCTCAGTTCTGGCACTTACGATCGTAGAGGCCCTGGCACCAAATAGGCATTGAGTAGGAGTGAATGCAGTGCTCTTGTGGTAGAACAATGGTTCTTTAATGATGCAGGTTGGGGTGGTCCCATTAATGCTTTACAGTTGGCCAGGCTGAGTCAGGGTTTAGCCTCTGGGAGTGGTCGATGAGTGATGTTCCAGTGGTTTGAGTTGGCTGGTGACAGTCATTGAAGTGGTGATCTGGGGTGTGTCGATGTGTGTTTAATGAGGTGGCCGTTCAAGGGCTAGCTCATCTGAGCCTTGGTTGTAACCCCAGGTTAGAGTTGGCAACTGACTCTACATTGATTCGGTTTGGGTGTCGACCTTGAACAGTCCCTTTGGGCCTAGCAGGAGATGTGCTTTGCTAAAACACGATCCAGTTTTAAACTTGTTTAGATGCAAGCGATAATGTGGCTTGTTGGAGAAATGCAGATACTAGCACCAGTGCCTTCCCTCTTGATCAAGAGGCAGTGAACCCGAAGTGACCAGTTTGGTATCGTAGAACAAGAAGCTTCAGCTGGTTTAGTCCTCCGATTGCTGTGAGACCTCAACAGAGGACTCGAGGACAGGATGCTTCCTTTCAGGGTATTCTCCCCTAGCTTAGGAGATCCATTGCAGAGTGTTTGCAGAGTGGTTGGTCTACGTCGATAGCACTGGTCACTCCTGATTTGCTCTGGGAGTGGTTAGGGGATAGGTCTTCCTTGTGTCTTGGATGGCTCCTTCTTTACCTCAGACTGAGGGCTTTGGACAGTACAACGGTCCCAAAGGAAGTCAAGTGAGATCTTCAGATGAATCTTCAGCTTTAGCAGATCTGGGAGGCTCTGAGAGGAATCTGCTGAAGGGGTGCAAGACCTATTCTTTGAAAGGCATAAGTACTCAGGTGATTGGTCTAAAACTATCTTGTTTTAGGGGACCACTCCCTGTTCCTGGCCAGAGTGGGCTTTTCCCTGTTAATGTCCACCAAAAGTGCTTTGATCCAGAGGAAGTGGTGGGGACAGGCAAGAGAAAGAGAGACAGTGACAAACAAGATAGTGGAAGGCTTTTTTCAGTGACCGTAGCCCTCCTGCATATCCTATTCCTGCCTCCTTCCCTCCTTACGGACAACAAAGGTCCTTAGACATGCAGCACCCTGGTGTGAGGCTCCCTCCTTCTGAATGAGTGTGTTCATTTGATACCTGGGCCCAGGACTGCTTCCTTCTGTGTGGCTGTCTCTGGGGAAAGATGTTACCGGCACTCACAAAGGGGACCAAATAGTGGCTGTGTCCTCCAGGTTTCTGTCCAGCTGTTTTGCGGTATCGGCAAATCTGATCTGAATGCATATTCCCTTCCACAGCAGAGCTGACTCACAGGAGCTGATACATGTGCAATATCAGTTTGGATGAGGCAGCCATGATCATGAGAGGTGCCATGCACTATGTCTAAACTCAGGAATAGCTTATTTTTTATATAACCCTGCCACCAGCATGGGGTACTCATGATTATTGTAGTTTAGGTACAAGGGGCATATCTTAAATGTTGTCCTTAAGGCACAGTGACTTGGATTTTGCTGCAATGTTCGATTGGGCATCTTGGGACCTTTGAACCTGCGTTGTGCCATGAGTAGAGCAGGTGCTGCAGATCAGGCAACTGACAAAGTCAGCTACAAGCACAGGGGGGTTTACTATAAAAGTAACAAGGAATGCCTTGTTCCTGTAATTATTTATGGACGGATTGGAAACCTTGACTATTAATGATCTTGAGTGCATACGTTGCATTGAGGGTAAATATTGGAAAAAGTTGTTGGATTTGCCTTCCAGTGTACCGATGGCCATCATTAGACTGGAACTTGGGCTGTCTTCCTTTGAATCAATGGTTCTGAAAAGATGGCATTACGTTTTTGCAGAGGAAGACTTGTGTTGAATCACATTTTTTGTACAATGTGGGGCGTGCTGCCAATAATGGCAAATGGACGATGGCCTATGTATCTAGCATTATTGAATTGTTTGCATTATTGGGTTGGTCTCCCAATTGGGATAAAGGGTTCCACAAATTGAAGAAGGAATTCTACAAAGAAAATGATCTATGAGATTGGGGGCAAAACATTTGTCATTTGTCTGGACTAAGTAGCTATGGTTTAATATCTGAAATGCTTTACACCTATCGGAAACATCACCCGTACTTGGTCATTTGCCCATCTAAGCATCTTTGTCATTTTATACTTTGTCTACGCTTAAATTGTTTACCTGAATATTCAGTGACATGTAGATCACTGAAGGTACAAAAAGCTGAAAGAGCATGTCGGACCTTTGGGGATCCTCAGGTGCTGGAGACTCAAAAATATGTTCTAAGTGTCTGACATTGAGCCATATATATATGAAACATCTTGGAGATCATGTTCATTGCCTTGACACTATCAAAACTACTGCCTTTTGGCGAAGCTGCTGTAACACACAAAGCAAAAGACTGCACTTAGACCTTTATATAGTCTTTGTAACAGTTTCAGATCAATTGTACGGGTAGATAGTCAGACCGGGATCAGCGATAACACCATAGTGGAGTGACACTATGATATGAATATCAAGATGAGTTAATCGACCAATTGCAATACTTTGGGACGTTTTTATGGACCTCAGTATGGGGTAACAATATTTTCTGCTGGTCCATGGTGAGCTAACAACTTTAGATTTAAAGTAATGCATTTTAAATAATGAGATGAGATGATTTGTTGTAATTTATTTTATTATCACTGATTTTAGTTTAACTCTATATAAGCTTGTTTGTATGGGAACGTGTAGTAAAGTGTTATATACCAAAACACATTCAACAAAATTTTTGTTTAAAAAACTATGATTTTGGCATGAATTTTCTGATAAAGAGGGATCTGGTTAGCAAATTACTCTTTGGAGAAGAAATCACAGCATCATTTTATCTATTTAAATTCTTTTTTAAAACAGGGCTTTGCACACTTCCAGATGGCAATTCCTCACAAAAGGGGTGTCTGGTCATCAGACCTCCCGTTCAGAAACAAAATTATCTGCATCATTTTATATTAATGATATTCAAAAACGCTGGAGCTATCCCACCCTCATCAGATGTCCATTCTGTCACAATTTTTTTTTTATTGTAAATTTAATAGTTTGATCATACAAACTTTTATTCCAATGTTTTTTTTCCCATTCTTGTTTCCATTAAAAAAGACAAAAACACACTTTTTCTTTCATGATACGGATTGCAAAGAAAATTAACAGAAAAATAAGACAAAAAAACACAGGAGGAAGCTTCCTCACAGGCTCGGCCCAATTACATCTAAGATTAGTCAATGAAAATCATGTCCAAATAGTTAAGTATTGCACAAGTCAACATCACATTTTTTCCTCCGAGGATTGTGAACCACCAGTCTTCCAAGTTCAGGTTTCTTGGGGCATATTTTCCTAGATAGAGTGTTCTTTGTTAATTCCGCACATTCAATTGTTAGATGTTTACTTGACTCTACTTCAGCATTGCAGAATCTGCATTTGTTATCATCCGTGTCTTTAGCATGTATCATGTGGAGTAGCTCCTTGCTCCTCAAGGCATTCAGCCGCAGTTTCAAAAACCTGTCTCGGTGGTATCTCGATGGAAATTGTTTTAGTAAGGGAGCAAGTCTAGACTATTCGCTACCCGACCCAGATAGACCGCTGAAGCTAAATTGGTTCAAAATCCATTGCCATTGTTTCATTTTTTTCTTTGCAATTTGTGGGTATCTTAACAGTGTATCCATTTTGATGTCAGCACAGACTAGTGTGGCTTTGAGTTTTGCTACCCAATCTTTAGCCAAAACACTCTGTTTCTCTGTTCCGGAATTACTGAAGATTTCGTACGCCGGCTCGGTAGTACTTAGACTCATCTTCCTTAGCAGTGACATTGACTTCCATAGCACTGTTCCTTGCAGTGAATCCAGAGCAAGTTCGTTTCAGATCTTAATGATGGAGATGTACTTGGGAGCCTTAACACTTTTCTCCAAAGTAGACCTTCTAAATAAGGCCAAATTTTGTGGTTTAAGTTCCAGGCTGCTTCCGCACCATAAGTTAAAGCTGGTGTGACTTTCAATTGATAGAACTCGCGTACAGGAAGTAGTGTGAACTTGCCATACAGTCTCCCTTTCAGAAACAAAATTATCTGCATCATTTTATATTAATGATATTCAAAAACGCTGGAGCTATCCCACCCTCATCAGATGTCCATTCTGTCACAATTTTTTTTTTATTGTAAATTTAATAGTTTGATCATACAAACTTTTATTCCAATGTTTTTTTTTCCCATTCTTGTTTCCATTAAAAAAGACAAAAACACACTTTTTCTTTCATGATACGGATTGCAAAGAAAATTAACAGAAAAATAAGACAAAAAAACACAGGAGGAAGCTTCCTCACAGGCTCGGCCCAATTACATCTAAGATTAGTCAATGAAAATCATGTCCAAATAGTTAAGTATTGCACAAGTCAACATCACATTTTTTCCTCCGAGGATTGTGAACCACCAGTCTTCCAAGTTCAGGTTTCTTGGGGCATATTTTCCTAGATAGAGTGTTCTTTGTTAATTCCGCACATTCAATTGTTAGATGTTTACTTGACTCTACTTCAGCATTGCAGAATCTGCATTTGTTATCATCCGTGTCTTTAGCATGTATCATGTGGAGTAGCTCCTTGCTCCTCAAGGCATTCAGCCGCAGTTTCAAAAACCTGTCTCGGTGGTATCTCGATGGAAATTGTTTTAGTAAGGGAGCAAGTCTAGACTATTCGCTACCCGACCCAGATAGACCGCTGAAGCTAAATTGGTTCAAAATCCATTGCCATTGTTTCATTTTTTTCTTTGCAATTTGTGGGTATCTTAACAGTGTATCCATTTTGATGTCAGCACAGACTAGTGTGGCTTTGAGTTTTGCTACCCAATCTTTAGCCAAAACACTCTGTTTCTCTGTTCCGGAATTACTGAAGATTTCGTACGCCGGCTCGGGAGTACTTAGACTCATCTTCCTTAGCAGTGACATTGACTTCCATAGCACTGTTCCTTGCAGTGAATCCAGAGCAAGTTCGTTTCAGATCTTAATGATGGAGATGTACTTGGGAGCCTTAACACTTTTCTCCAAAGTAGACCTTCTAAATAAGGCCAAATTTTGTGGTTTAAGTTCCAGGCTGCTTCCGCACCATAAGTTAAAGCTGGTGTGACTTTCAATTGATAGAACTCGCGTACAGGAAGTAGTGTGAACTTGCCATACAGTCTCCCTTTCAGAAACAAAATTATCTGCATCATTTTATATTAATGATATTCAAAAACGCTGGAGCTATCCCACCCTCATCAGATGTCCATTCTGTCACAATTTTTTTTTTATTGTAAATTTAATAGTTTGATCATACAAACTTTTATTCCAATGTTTTTTTTCCCATTCTTGTTTCCATTACAAAAGACAAAAACACACTTTTTCTTTCATGATACGGATTGCAAAGAAAATTAACAGAAAAATAAGACAAAAAAACACAGGAGGAAGCTTCCTCACAGGCTCGGCCCAATTACATCTAAGATTAGTCAATGAAAATCATGTCCAAATAGTTAAGTATTGCACAAGTCAACATCACATTTTTTCCTCCGAGGATTGTGAACCACCAGTCTTCCAAGTTCAGGTTTCTTGGGGCATATTTTCCTAGATAGAGTGTTCTTTGTTAATTCCGCACATTCAATTGTTAGATGTTTACTTGACTCTACTTCAGCATTGCAGAATCTGCATTTGTTATCATCCGTGTCTTTAGCATGTATCATGTGGAGTAGCTCCTTGCTCCTCAAGGCATTCAGCCGCAGTTTCAAAAACCTGTCTCGGTGGTATCTCGATGGAAATTGTTTTAGTAAGGGAGCAAGTCTAGACTATTCGCTACCCGACCCAGATAGACCGCTGAAGCTAAATTGGTTCAAAATCCATTGCCATTGTTTCATTTTTTTCTTTGCAATTTGTGGGTATCTTAACAGTGTATCCATTTTGATGTCAGCACAGACTAGTGTGGCTTTGAGTTTTGCTACCCAATCTTTAGCCAAAACACTCTGTTTCTCTGTTCCGGAATTACTGAAGATTTCGTACGCCGGCTCGGGAGTACTTAGACTCATCTTCCTTAGCAGTGACATTGACTTCCATAGCACTGTTCCTTGCAGTGAATCCAGAGCAAGTTCGTTTCAGATCTTAATGATGGAGATGTACTTGGGAGCCTTAACACTTTTCTCCAAAGTAGACCTTCTAAATAAGGCCAAATTTTGTGGTTTAAGTTCCAGGCTGCTTCCGCACCATAAGTTAAAGCTGGTGTGACTTTCAATTGATAGAACTCGCGTACAGGAAGTAGTGTGAACTTGCCATACAGTCTCCCTTTCAGAAACAAAATTATCTGCATCATTTTATATTAATGATATTCAAAAACGCTGGAGCTATCCCACCCTCATCAGATGTCCATTCTGTCACAATTTTTTTTTTATTGTAAATTTAATAGTTTGATCATACAAACTTTTATTCCAATGTTTTTTTTCCCATTCTTGTTTCCATTAAAAAAGACAAAAACACACTTTTTCTTTCATGATACGGATTGCAAAGAAAATTAACAGAAAAATAAGACAAAAAAACACAGGAGGAAGCTTCCTCACAGGCTCGGCCCAATTACATCTAAGATTAGTCAATGAAAATCATGTCCAAATAGTTAAGTATTGCACAAGTCAACATCACATTTTTTCCTCCGAGGATTGTGAACCACCAGTCTTCCAAGTTCAGGTTTCTTGGGGCATATTTTCCTAGATAGAGTGTTCTTTGTTAATTCCGCACATTCAATTGTTAGATGTTTACTTGACTCTACTTCAGCATTGCAGAATCTGCATTTGTTATCATCCGTGTCTTTAGCATGTATCATGTGGAGTAGCTCCTTGCTCCTCAAGGCATTCAGCCGCAGTTTCAAAAACCTGTCTCGGTGGTATCTCGATGGAAATTGTTTTAGTAAGGGAGCAAGTCTAGACTATTCGCTACCCGACCCAGATAGACCGCTGAAGCTAAATTGGTTCAAAATCCATTGCCATTGTTTCATTTTTTTCTTTGCAATTTGTGGGTATCTTAACAGTGTATCCATTTTGATGTCAGCACAGACTAGTGTGGCTTTGAGTTTTGCTACCCAATCTTTAGCCAAAACACTCTGTTTCTCTGTTCCGGAATTACTGAAGATTTCGTACGCCGGCTCGGGAGTACTTAGACCCATCTTCCTTAGCAGTGACATTGACTTCCATAGCACTGTTCCTTGCAGTGAATCCAGAGCAAGTTCGTTTCAGATCTTAATGATGGAGATGTACTTGGGAGCCTTAACACTTTTCTCCAAAGTAGACCTTCTAAATAAGGCCAAATTTTGTGGTTTAAGTTCCAGGCTGCTTCCGCACCATAAGTTAAAGCTGGTGTGACTTTCAATTGATAGAACTCGCGTACAGGAAGTAGTGTGAACTTGCCATACAGTCTATGCAGTTTTGCAGCTCGAAGAGCAAATGTGATTGTTCAGTGTATTATATCCTGTGACCATCCCCATTCTCTTATAGAAGTATTGAAAAGGATACATAGGTATCGTATTTCCATTGTTTTCCCAATCATTTCAGAGTTGATTGACCACTTAAAGTATTTGTTCCTTTTGTCTTTGGAGGCCCCAATTGTCATTACTTTCGTCTTTGCTACGTTGATGAGTAGCTTGTTTACCAGCATATAGTTGTCTAGGGCAGATAACAGCCTTTGAAGACCTATCTGCGTTGAGTCGATGAGCACAATGTCATCAGCATACGTGACTCCTCTTATTTGTTGGCCTTTTATCATTGGCGGAAAGCATTTTGCAAAGTTTAGTGCAGCTGGGATGTCTGCAATGAACAACTTGAACAGTAGTGCGGCCAAGGGACAGCCTTGTTTTACTCCTGTGTTTGTATCGATTGGCTTTGATAGGTCACCCTTCTTATTCAAGCGTACTTGAATCGATGTATTTGCATGGAATGCAATTATTGGCTGTAGAATTTCTTCGGGGCATGCACAGCTTCTTAGTTTTTTCCATAGGAGCTCATGATTGATTGAGTCGAATGCTTGGCGCATGTCTACAAAAGCCAAATATAAGTTTCTTTTTTGTCTCAGAGCTTCTAGCTTTAATAAGTTCAAGGCCACTAGATTCACTTCAGTCCCCACTCCTTTGGTGAACCCGGTTTGTTCAAGATCCAGTCGATTTGTCTTTGTGGCCCAATTTGCCAATTTCTGCTGGAGGAAGGATGCCATAATTTTCCCAATTGTGTCAAGCAGCGCGATTGGCCGGTAGTTGTTAGGGTCTTCACAGTTACCCTTTTTATGGATTGGCACTATTATTGCCGTTGTCCATGATTGAGGCAACGTTTTTGCCTTTGCAATGTGCCTGAAAAAGATTTCAATGAACGTTGACCATTCCATTCTGTTGGTTTTTAGCATGATGTTACTAATGCCATCCAGGCCTGCTGCTCGGGAATTTTTTAGTTTGGAAATTTTGGAGTTTATGTCGTCCAACGATTCAATCGTGTCCCACTCCTTTTGGGCGGCTTTATCTAGGTTTGTTTCGCACCCGTCGACAGTAAAAAACACCTTTCCAAAGTGTTTTGTCCAGGTGACCTCCGAGATGCCATTTGTTAGCATTGCGCTTTGAGATATCACCTTGTTGTTCAAAATGGACCATATTTCCCTCGAGTTGTGGGACACAATTAGTTTCAACATCTGTTCTCCACGTTCTTGGTCTCTCATCGAAGCAAAGGTTTTGAGCCAATTACGATATTTTTGCTCCCTTTTTTTAATCGTGGTAGATGTCAGGGTTCCAGGATTTTTCTTCATTTTTCTTATGTCTTTACGTAACTTCTTTTTTTCATTATATAATGTTTTACTCCAGGTGTGTTTATATTGATTGTTATTTCTTATTGAACTACCCTGTAGAGTTTGAAATTGCAGCAACAGAGGGGTATAGTTTATCAGGGCCTCTAGGGAATCTTCTTTAGATCGCAATGTGCTAGTCATGTTTGCAATCTGTTTCCTGTTTAGTCTTAGCCGATTTCCCGCTTGGTTTATCTCCAATTGTCCTGCAAGCATTCTTTCCGTGTTTTTTTGATCAATTGACCAAAGTAGCACCAGTGCGTGTGGTCGCTTCTTGCCATTGCATTTACTGTTAACTTCGCAATTTGGCCCCATAAATTTGAGGAAACCCAGATATAATCTAGTATTTTATGGCAGCCTTCATTGTGCCACGTTGGTTGTGGTGCTGCGTCTCCGGCTACATTTCCATTTGTCATTACACAGTTGCGCATATCCATCGCTAGGATCCAACGCTTATATCTAGATGATGAATTTGAACTAGTGCCAGTGGTGGCATTCGTTTGCTGCATTGTGTCAATTAATTCGGCAAGATTTAGGTCACCACATAGTATGATCTTTAGGTCCGTGTATTGCAATTGGCCTTGGTCTATTATAGTTGTTATTGACTTGAAGAAGTGGTTCGTAGAGATCTTGGCCGGATTCCAATACGTATTGATCACGAGCATGTGTTTTGTTTTCACGATTCCATGTGGTTTAAACTGTAGCAGTGTGCATTGTACAAATGGGTTCGGGTTGGATGTTTCAATCGCGTCCCAACCTTTTCCTTGTTTTATCATCGTAATTAGCCCAGAGAATGGTCTTCCTAGGGTGTTTTTGACAGCCTGGTTTAGCAAGATAAGATATCCATCTCTTGTGGGTGTTTCACGTAGCCAGGTCTCTTGCAAGCATATTATTAAGTTGGACTTGAGATCGATGGGAAATTCATTAAAGAGATGGTGAACTCCTCTTGTGTTCCAGGATTTAAGAGTCAGCTGGTCCTCCTTTTCATTATTTAATTGCTACTTTGGTTGTCTTTCAAATCTTCGATCGAATGTTCCCATATCTTTTGTTCCATCATCTTTACCACTAATGTTAGAGGATTTAGCTGGAATTTGCATGATTTTCCTTAGGTTCAATCTGTTTATTTCTTTGGCTTTTTCTTTGACTGATTTTATGTTGTCACGCTCTAAGTGGGGTCTAGCTGCTGACACTTCCATCTTTACTTCAAAGCCAAAGAACAACAGTTCCTCAGTGGCCGCTAGTATTGCCCTTCGTACCACATGTGGCTTGATTTGCAGTAGTAATATGTCAGTGCAAGCTTCAGTCACATATTCGACGATCTCTATGTCCTCTGTGGTTATTGTCCAGAGTGACGGGACGCTCTGGAGCAGCTTCATGATGTTACTTCGGTTTAGTTTCATTGTGGCTTCATCTGCTAACAAGTTTTCAATTCGCAGTTTACACAGTTAGTCGTGAGGCACCTCTGTTGAGTCTGTGTATCCTCTTTTGTTTATTCTTGATCTTTGTGCTGTTGTAAATTTGGGATTCAAGTTGGAGCCCATTCTATTTGGAAGTGGAACGGGATCAACCCTCGGTTTGTGGTTGATCCAGTGATTCAAAGCCGATTTGGTTTCCACTCTTTGGGACTTGACGGGTGTTGCTGGCTTTGGTTGCTCTGGGGATGTCGGTCTATGCCCGGGACTAGGGTTAGGGCAATCGCCAAATTTCCTTTTTTGGCCGCTCCGGACTTGAGCATCTAGTCCATGTGTCTTTGCTTCCGCGCCTTCCCTCATCCTATAGCCGTGACTAGATGGTATAGATGTACTGGATTCGTCTTCAAAACTGACTGAGTATGTAGAGAGATCTGCGAGGTCAACCGATGAGGCTATAGAGTGTGTTGAGCTTTCTCCAGAGTCACGGGGAAGATGTTTTTTTGGGTTGTCTTTGCAGGCTTCAACGGCCTCATTTATGTCTTTGTCTGTTTTTGGTTTCTTCTTTGACTGCACCATGGGCTCAACTGACCCACCCACAAAGAGACTGGGCCCTGTTGGCGTTGTTATGTTTCTTATGAATTTCCTAGTGCTAGTAATTTGCCTTTTTGCATCTTTCTTTTGTAGTTAGCTTTGTTCTTCACAGTTGTTACAGTCTTTTCTTTGGATTCTTTGCTCAATGTGATTTGAGTGGTCTTAGCCGACCCTTTAAAAATATCAAACGATGGATTCGCGTTTTTACCAGCAGGCCAGTCGTACCTGCGCATTTCTCCACATTGTTCGACTTTGTTGTCTTTTGTTGGAGGGGTACGGAGACATTCTGTCGTTCCGACAATACGGCTTTGTAATCGTTCTGGGTTTGTTGGTTAGCACACTCGCTTGTCTCCTCAGGTGTAGTTTTAGGGTCTTTTTCGTCGGCAGGTTGCGCACATTCATTCCGTGAGTTTGATTCTCTATTTCCCATTGGCGCTTGTTTGTTGGTGACGTCTGTACTTTTTTTTTGATTGCTTAATGTTTTTGGGGAAGGCGCTAAAATGTTCGAAGCCAGTGTCAATTTAGTTGCCTCAATAGGTGGAAATTCTGGCCGTTCTCTGTGACGGAGCCATTTCATACATTCCATCACCGTCTCCATTAAGGCAATCTTGTCATGGTTGTCACGCATCGCAAGGTTGCTTAGCCTTGATTGCCAAGCTGTTGTAATGTCCACTTCCTTATCCAGGAGTTTTAGCAGTGTAGTATTTAGAGTTTCCATTTTCATTACTTTTTCATTGACGTTATTAATGATTGCGCCTTGTGTAACTAATCCATCACTGAGCATTTCGTATAACTTAGTGAAGGGGATAAGTGCGAGCGAGGTAGCGGCTAGTACGTTGTTATGAATTTTAATCGCTGCTGCTGTTGATAGATTAGATTTGGTTGGTCCATCTTTTGTTTTTAAGTCTGGTGTGTTAGATCCACTTGACTCCCTCTGATTATTTTCTTGCGAGACCTCCCTGAAGGTTTTCTCCATGCCACTTGAACTTAAGTTTATTCTTGGAATAGTGTTGGTGTTATTTGATGGCTCACTCCCGTTTGATGTTATTACGAGTGGTGAGCTCATTCGAGCGGGGTGTATTGATGCTCTATTGTGTGAACTGTGGGGGGTCCGATGCTCCAAGTCGTCAAGGCTAGCACTTCTTTCTTTTTTTTTTTACTTTAGTTGGGCTTCAGTTAGTTTCACCTTCATGAGTTCAAAATCTCCTTTTAGTCTCTGTAGTAGGTGTGCTTTACACACCAAATTAACTTGTGTGGATTCGATGACAGGTTGCTTAGAAGTTTCTCTGCCTGGTCTCGTTAGTCTCCGCTCTATGTCATCAGCTGGTGTAAGGATTAGTTGTTTTCTTGCCGGGAGACTGGAGTTGTGTTCATGCAATTCGACAGCACTTTCATATGTTGTGTGAGCTCAGAACACTAGACCCTCTTCGTAGTCCCAGCTCCATTTTGTTTGTGCCGCTGACAACTTGGCAAGCCGTTCCGTGGTTGCTCAGGAGGGTACCGGCTTTGTCAGACTCAACGGTGTTCCTCGAGGGACATTTTGCTCTTTGTCGCCTGTTTTCGCTGGGGCCAGGTCTGCCGCTTCGAATTGACCTATTTCGTGCAGGTTCGGCCCGTAATTGAAAGACTTGCCGATCACCGGTAAGCTGGACTCTGCAAGTGATGTTGAAAAGGGGCGGGCAAAATGCAGTTGCCTCGACGGGGACAGTGCAACAGAGGCTTCTAGAAGATATCTGTCTGCAGGTGGTGGAGTGGCTGGTCATGTTCCTCTAATTCAGACGGAACTTGACTTGATGGGACCTCCAGGCCCGTCCCATGCAGCACACCGCCATGGCTATCTTGGGCCTCGTCTGGGTCGTGGGGTGGCTTCACCAACATCTGCTTCGGGTTGTCGCGACCCGGCATATTTGCACTCATGTTCAATTTCGGGGCACATGACACAATCGCTGTGTTCGCTGTAATCGAGTCAGCTCAATTATTCATAATTTTGATCGCTAGCACTGACAGACACAATATCCTTGCCTCATTTGCCGCCCCTCCCCTGCTTGCTTGGTTCGCCTAGGGTAATGGCGGCTGCATGTTATCTGGGCATCCATTAGGCGTTTGCCTAGCTAGCGACGTAAGTAGAAGGACCAGTGATTTCGCGTGCACAGTTAACAATGGATTTGACATTGGGGGCCTCATTTGAGGATCACCCCTGTGATCTTGGGGTAGGGATGTCATTAGTAAAGTGTCTGTTTGAGTCACCCGCTTGGGCTTTGCCCCGATTGTTTTTGACTTTTAAGCGGGTTTGTGGCCCAATATCTTGCATCTCCTACTCACCTCACCTCACCTGCTTCCTGCAGACTGCATACTCAACTCTGCTGAACTCAGCTCCACACACGCCCAGGGTTTATGTAGGCAGGTGGAGCCTTTGAGCTTAAAGGGCCACGCCACACAATTTGAAAAGGAAAGTTCAAGCAGAAAAGTTGCTGCAGCTCCTCTCTCCTCACTCCTCGACTGCAGACTGCACTCTGCCGAACTCCGAATTCTGTCACAATACAACATGATAGTATTGAAGCTACATACACATAGGAATGTTCATTTACTAATCTTATATTCACCAAGCCTATCCAGCAGTAGAGAAGTTATATTGCAAATGTTCTATGTATGTGTGCATTGAGTATATTTCCAAGCATCTCTTACAGGAACTGGCCACTTAGAGCATAACAAGCCACAACCTTACTTGAGTTTTATCTTCATTCACTGTGTACTCTAAAGCGTGCTTCAATATGTACATTTCCTACAATCATTTCTTCAAGTGAGTGCACAAATGTTCTGTTTATAATAAGATCATCTGTGTAAAGGCCAATGTTCAAATACCAGTCATGAAATAGGAAGAGCATATTATGTCTGAGTGCCTGTGCTAGAGGGCTCCAAAAACATAATTTTTTACATGTTTTATTTTATTTATTTGTTTTGGTTTTATAATAGAAAAGCCTTTACAAAATAACAACAATCGCAAATGAAAATGTACATGAAAAGTAACCAAGCAAAAAGTATGAAACAATAAAATAAAAGAAAGAAAAAGATGAGATAATAAAAACCAATAAAAAGCTAACCAAGGGTATCACCGGGAACAGAAATCCCCACCATAACATTACCTAGTACCAAAAAATGTTCCTTTAGATTTTAATGGCACTTATTTTCAATACTTGTACTATTGCTGCTGTTAACATGATCTCTTGACCAGCAATCATTCTGTCCCAAAAAAACTTTCCTCCTTGGCCACAAATCTTCTAACAAGCAACAATCTGGTTTCCCAGGTACCTTCACACTCCAATAGTAAGTGTCTTATTGTTTGTTTGCCCGGAGGTGCACAATATTCACAGAGTTTTTTTGCGTGATCCCCTTGGTTACGTCTTGCTAATATTTCTCCAGTCCGTGCCACATTAAGTCTGAGCCTCCCTCAGGAAGTTTTTTCTTATTGCTCTATAAGGGAACCTTTGTAGGTAGCGAGGCAGAAGACCCAGCTTTTTTTCCATCTTTAAACATGGGTTTGGGGGCTTACTAGATCTTGCTTTGGTAATTGTGTCAATCCAGTCCCAGGTTTCCAATGATCTTTTCACTTTACAAGGGTTTGAAACAAGTATTTCCAGGTTAATCTCCCGTCTGTTCAAAATTCCTTTTATTTTCTTCTCCAGACAAGAGAGAATCCGTGATCTTGAATTTGTAAGGTGCTCATTTACCTCATAATAAAGGGAATCTTGTTTACCAATAATGATTTCCCGAAATTATTAAATAAGTTTCCAGTCTACGCGACACCCTAATGAGACCAAACCAAGCTCAAATCGTAAACACTTCATTGATATACATAGAGGGAGAGACATGTTTTTTTTCTCCAGATTGAGCCCTTGATTCTGTTCCAATTTATATGCCATAATAAAGGTTTTGCGTCTAAACCATATAGTATTACTGGGACTGCTTTAGCCGTGTAAAATCTAATAAGTGGTAAAATTGAGAATTTACAATATTTTGCATTAAGATTTTTCATTTGAGGAATTAATTGGGCAACTTTCTCCATCATTGATGAATTTACCATATTTTTTGCGGGGTATGAAGAAATCTTATAACCCAGATATATCAATTCATCCACACGGGGGATGGCCTTACCAACCAGAAACCAGTTACCTTAACTAACTTTCTTTTTTGGATGTTTAAAGATTTGTATTTTAGATTTTGCAGGGTTAATTTTGAGCCCGTTAGTACTGGCATACTCCCCCAACCTGTTCAGGAGACGTTGAAGGCCCACTGTTGGACCTATCCAACAGAACAGTTCCAATCTGGAATGATCACTCCTACCTTCATGATATATAGTCAAGCTTGGCTGGAGGCAAGACAATTCCAAGGTAGATGTGAGGTTGCCCCTACTCAGGTTATTTCTGCCCTTCCATCTTCACCGGGCTTCTCCTGAATTTGCTCTAAGTCCCAAGATGCAAGGAAGTCTAACCACATTTTACCTCTTCTTGAGATTGTACTCCCTTTTTGTAGATGCTCACCACAGCATTTGGTGGAACAGTCAGAGTTAAAATCCCCGGCTAAGAGGATATTTATACCTTCCTGTTCGGCTTTCACCTCAGTTAGAACCTCGTCAAGATCCACTAAAAAATGCTGAAGTTTAGAGATGGCAGGATTTCAGTAGATATTGATAACCACCATTTCAAATTGGGTTCCATTATTTTTCAACACCACTTTACAAGCTTGAATTCCCAAAGGGTTATTGCACACTGGAGTAATAAGTTTAAATGTGGAAATTTTGAAGGCGAATAGAAGGCCCCCCGATGGTCTGCCTTTGGCTTTTTGGGATGTGTACAGATTTTGGGTTGTAAAGCCCTCAAGCTCGAGCTGGTGGACGAGCCAGGTTTCCTGTAATATCAGGATATCATTTAGCCCCCAAAGATCTTCTTTAAGTTGTTTCTTTTTCAGAAAACCTGGCCCTGGCGTGTTCCAACAGACTAGCTTCAAGTTGCTTTGCCTAAAGGCAGTTTGTCTCAACTCCTAATTTTAAAGTGATTTGGGAGATGATCTCAGGAAGCTTTGCCAAAAGTTCTCCATTTTGATTTAGGCCCTGGGGATGACTCACATTTTATCGCGTGGGACCCCACCCGGGGCCCCCGTCAACACTCCTACTCTCCCACCTGAGCTTTCCATATTAGGGTGGACTCTTGGTTTGTTTTCTTCAAACATTTTAAAGATCGTAAGGCCCACCCGACCCAGATCGGCCTTATAGTCTACCATTGCTTGTTTTGCTCTTCTAGATTTCAGGCCGATTTCAACAAAATGATGATCATTTTTGAGTGGAAATTTGACATATTCAATGTCATCGCTTGCAAAAAAGAACAGGTTTGGGACCATGTTCAGATAAGAGAGAATGGCCAATCTACATAGAGATTTATTATTGTTGTTAGGGGCCTGCCTTAACCAGACATTTGGAATGGAATAGGTTGCCTCTTTTATGCTCTCGGCCGCTACAGATTCTTGAATGAGGAATGGTTCAGCCCCTCTCTTGTGCTGCTTCCAGTGAGGTTTTCCAGTTTTCTATGTTTCCCTAGACCATTCCTTGTGTCCTCTGCACGGACTGAAATTACCTGCCTCTCACCCTCTTGTATGATTTGATGAGGAGTGCTTAATTCAGAACTGTGCACCTTCTTTTCAGTTCGCTTTACAAATGTTGGTGCTAATTTCAGATGTATCTTTGCAGGCACCTCAGCTGTTTCCAGATCTGGTTTCTTTCTTTCTCAGAAAAATTGGGGCTATCTTAATGTTTGCTTGATCTTTGCCGGAGCTATGTTTATTTATTATCTTCGGGGAGAACTCACTGGATCCGTCTGAAGACCGATACTTGAAAGTTGGATCTTTTTTTCCACTGGGCCTTTGTTTTTTTTCCTTTGAGAGCCTCTGACCCCAATTTCTTTTTGGAGGGAGTAACACTCGATCTTACTTGAGTGTCAGTCACCGCCAGACCTAGTTCCACTGTGGAAGAGACTGGAACACAGACCTGAGAAGGTTCCTCTTCCACTCGGAGTGTCAGGTTTTTCAGAAACTGGTTCACACCTGTGATCCTTACACTTTGTCCTTTTCAATTTTTTGTCTTTTTTTGTATTCTTGTTTTTTTGTTGAAGAGGAGTTCTTAACTCGGTTTTGTTTACTCTTTTCCACTTTGTCTTTCTTCTTCCTTTATAATTTTTGGAGGAGGCTGGGATCCAGGTATCCTCAACAATGACTAGTTCTTGGGTGGTTTTATCCTCCAACAATGATGGGATGTCAATGACCCCCCCTTCTCACCATCGACAGCCACATTTGCTAGCCTTCAGAACTCCTGCAGAACAAATTCCGACAGGGGGGCGTCATCGAATAAGGGATTTTCTACATTTGAGTTTTGCCTAAGGTTCAAGGAGAGTAGCATATTTCCTGTCAGTTCTTTAATCAGCTTGTGGGTAGCATCACCGTCTTTTTTCCCTGCCTTGAGTAGGAGAAAGATTTGAGCCATGTCTAGGCCTTGTTTCACCCCTTCAAGTTGTGTTCCCTTGAGGGTAGGGATCAGAATGTTGCTCATAGCAGTGCTCAAACCCACAATTGCTGATTTGTTTTTTGCCGTTTCGTTTGTTAGTTCAAGTAGCACCCCTGCTTGTGCTTGCACTTCCATTTTTAAGTTCTGAAAGAGTACTGTTGCTTGTTTGCTGTACATTACTGTGTTGATCGATACAAAGTCTCGCTTGACAGTTATGCATCGTGCTTGGTGGCAGCTCACTTTGATCGGATGGACTCCGAATAAGATTGTCTCCAACATCTAAATCCAAAGGAGTAAGCCCTTCTTCACTCCCTTGCATGGGTTCAGTGGGTTGCCATACTCTGTCCTACAGCTCTTCTGCGTCATTAAGGCTTTTATTTCTTTTCTTAAAGAAGCATTTCACATCTACAGTTGACATACAAACATGAGGTAGTGTCAGGCAGGTGTGTATAAAGAGTGTATAAAGAGAGTAACACAGGTTATTGTTCACTGTTATCACCTGTTCAGTCCTTGTACATCTCTTCACTATATACAATATCGGTTGCACATTTTTCTCTTTACCCATTCTCCTTTACATTAGCAGCGAACATTAGTCAACAAGGCACATATTACATAAATGGTTTCTACATGTTGCAAGGGTTTTCGGGGTGGGTATGGGTGTGAGGTGCCATGCCGTCTATAGTTGGGGGGCTTGGTGCAGGGGTCAGGGCCTGCAGGGTTTGGGCTGGTCTCAGTTGCATCCTAATGTTACCGTTCATGGCTGGGGCAGTGATGTACTGCGGTAGGTTAACAGCTACAGTGTTTTATTTTGTTGTTTGCTCGCGTCTGGTGACTCGTGAGAACGTGTTCTCCGTGGATCTGCTATGCAGTGGGAGGTGGCGGATGTCTGGGCCTCTGTGAGCGCGGTCAAGTGGGGGTCACTCTGCAGCGTTCAGTGTCTCTGCCTTGGGTTAGATATGCACATTTCTAGCAAGATGGGGATGGCTTAATACAAGATGGCGTCTATGCTCTGCCACATAATGTGGTGGTGTAGCCCCACGTGTCGGCCTGCAGCAGCCCAGCCGCCTGGGGCCGGGGGGCTGCCGACGAGTCATGGGTCTTAACCAGGGTGGGACATGTAGTGGGAGGGGGGGTCCTATTGACCTACCCTTCCCTACACTGTTATTTCTTTTCTTAAAGAAATGGCCTTGAATTTTACTCATAATTTTTTTTGTGGTTATTGTGTATTCCAAACCTTGCTTCCACCCCTTTCTCAATGATGTCAATGATTCATCAACTCCAACTGTTTGTGGGGAGTGGGCATGGTCTAAAGCGCGGATGGTTTGAGGAGCATTCTGTTGGAGAACTGGAAATGATTCAATAGGAGCACTGGATTCCTCCCCAGCCCTCTGTGATTGATCTAAATATGATCCATCCTGAACCAGCTCATTTTCCAAGGAAGGAGTGCTTCGGAGTCTCATTCTTGTGCCCCGCTTTATCACGTGTAAAAATTACCGTAATAAGGGGCAGACGAAGTGGTGGGGAAGGAAGAGTCTAAAGTGCTTTTTATTCTACTCGGTAAACTCGAAAGGTAGTATAGTTATACCAGTTTTAGATTCTAAGATAAAGAGTGGAGGAAAACAGATGAGAAACCAATTAACTGCACTCCTGCTTCCCTGATTACTTTCTCAGTGTGCCTTTCCCGGAAACTGCTTAAGTCTTGCTAAACACTCTTCTTGGGTCACTCAAACAGCCTCTAATTCTTTAGAGCCACGTGAGTATAGCGATTACTCAAGAAAGTAAAGAGCCTAGCAAACCTTTTTCAATAACAGCACAGCGTTCAGAGGTTTTTGCAGAAAAGTTATCTGAAGCAGATTTTTCAAACAATTACCTTCAATGGTAGTTCAGCATCTAGGCAGCGTTGAAAAAAGAGAGAATGAATCCAGAACATCCACACACGCATCACCTTCTGCAGCTGCTGGTATAATCCAACACGGTTCGGGGAATAATAACTTACAGCAAGCGAGAAATGCAATGTGATTTAAGCATCCCCAGTGCCAACCAGAGCCAAACAGCGGCTCAACAGCGCGGTAATAAACTTAAAGCACAGCCCTTTACTCTGCACTGGGCTTCACGCCGCAAGGGTGCAGAGCCCTGTCTTTTGTTTCTGGTTCCGAGGACCAGGGGTGTGACAAAGTTCCGCGATCCACTATCCACAATCCTTAAAGGCACAGACAACTTTTTCCCCCGATGCAGCAAGCAGCAGGCCAATTGCGTCCAGTAAACGGCCTAACTGGGGGAATGTTGATGTATTAGAGGAGCAGAGCGGAGACAGGATCACAAGGTCCTCAATAGAAAATGGGGACCAGAGCCACAGCGGCTCAACAGCGCGGTAATAAACTCAAAGCACAGCCCTTTACTCCGCACTGGGCTTCATCAACATAAATTATAAAGCGGATAACCCAGCATCATTTCTCTTACGATGAACATTTTCTGCTGTCACTGTCTTCTGATTACTTTATTTGGGGAAGGCTGGGAGCTATAATGTTGTCACTTTATTGATGCTTTACTGCTGACTTCACAATCCCAGAGTTTCTCCTAACTCTCTGTGTGTTTCTAGTTAACTAATATGTAATATTCCTGCTCTATAACATAGTGACATCACACTATTTAACTGCTCAAGTTTTTCAATTGGCTTGGCTTGGAATACACCCCTTCTTTTCACAGGTTGATCATATTTCTGCACATATGACAGGGTAGGGCTTGTAGTAATATATTGCGCTTATAGCGCCTTGGAGTGTGTAGCGCCTCACTGTATGTGATGGCATTTTGTTGCCAGCAATAATGTGGCACACACATATAGCCAGTCTATGTTGCCAGTAAAACATGTGAGTATGTGGCTGGAGACATGCAAGGTACAGGATTTATAATGTAGCAAAAAGCTCAATGTGAAGCTACAAAGTTTAAAAGTGCACCCATTTTTTTCCTTTGGAATACCTCATACATAGGAGACTGCATTATTTATATAACTGACTGATTTAATTAACAATTACTAATCACTAGTGCTAACTCATTAACATTATAATGTAATCTCTGTGTGCAAAATGAGGTGAAAATACATATTCTGAAATTCGTTTTTCGAACGTGCACTGGAGTTTTTTTTTCTTCATTCTCTTTCTTTGTTTGCAGCAAACAGAGAGCCTGCATACCAGGAAATGATGCTAGATACAGTTTATCCCTTTGTAAATTGCCTATTGTACAGAAGTGAAGGGTGATGCTGTCTTTCAACTTGATTGGAGCAAAGAGTCTGCAGATGTATCACAAAGGCAAAATGGGAAGGGGCAGAGCTCTGCTGGGGGAGGACTGCCAGAGGGAGAGGTAGTTTGTATTTGCTGGGCTCGGGAGACAGATGATCTTGGTGTTGGCAATGGCTTGGAAGTTTTTCTGTGTGTATCAGACACCAAGATTACAGAGGCAATTCATGCTGACTGGGCCTGTTCTTCCAAGGCGAGTGAAGGAAGGTCGTGTGGGAGAGAGCTATAAATCTTTGGTAAGCAGACAGTTAAGTGAGGTCACTTTGTGTTTTCGTATGAATGAACAATAGCAATCTAAAAATACCAGGCAGTTAGAGTAGCAAAGCAAAAAGAAAATCCCCTGCATTTTCATTTGTCATGTTTAGAATCATAAAAAGTGATGGCTATTTCTAAAAAGGGTTTATTTGCACTGTATCTGTTGTTTTTTCTCTCTTCTTATTTTATTACAGGTAATGCTGAAATGTACATGGTAAGATTTGTATCATGAAATTGTAATTGTTTGCAATATAATATATATATATATATATATATATATATATATATATATATAAACAAATGGTTCAGAGTTTTTATTGCTTTGGGAATTGCATATGGTGACATGCAGAAGATTAGTGTTCTTTGGTAATACATTTGCCAATTTGCCCATGCAGATAGAATAACAAACAGTATAAGCGGTAATAAATAGGTGTATGTGTGTGTTCCCCTTGCATGTTGTTTGGGGGATTCTAATATAACATATAGATTACTGGGGGTCTATGAACCAGTAATGATGCCTACGGGCGCATAGATCATTGGTGTAAATAAATCAGTGATACCGGCCACAGGCTGTAGGTGGCACTCTACATAAAATTGCTGGTCCCCTTGCGTGAATAAGTCCAAGGCTCCCTATAGATCACTAGGAGGTATTCTAATAGAAAAAGGAGGGTTTTGTGTATGATGGGGTTATAATATAGGGAAGGAAAATCATGCTCACCACTAAGTAATTTACTACCACAAAATACCATCAGTAGTACATATTACTAAATTCTCCAATATAGTATAAGAAGGTATGGTCACTAGAATGATGTGAGGCCAAACCCAATCTAAATGCAAGGATACGTTATTATCAAACTACCTCTCTTCTTTTGGCAGTAAGAAAATACGGCGAGACCCCAAAATTACACAAAATATCCAACAGGATGTACACTTTGGACAATCATCCATTCACCCAAATCTCTTTACATGATGTTTTCTCATCAATGAAATATGGATATCTAGACTGGCAAGTTTGATCTGAGTTCAAACATAGTTAGTATTATTGTGCGAAATGAAATGAGGACGTTATTAAATTATATGATTTTCAAAATTATTGGATACTAGATCATGTTTAGTCCTATAACATATGATGTCAGAAAATCTTTTATGTTTGCTCTAAGTCATTGTGTTGTGGATTTATGTTGAACATTGTATTTTAAATGCATCAAATAATGCTAATTTTAAATAGTCAGAATAATGCACATGAAAACCTCATGTTAGCAAAATAAGTCCAGTGAACAGATCTCAAAGGCCCTATTGGAAAGCCTTCAGTCAATGATTAATCTGGTTAGATGGCAGGCCTCTTTTGTATGAATTTATATTAACTACAGATGCTTGGTTTTATGGGTAGAGCTAATGTCAAGCGGTGAAAGCTTAAGTGCATTCTAGCCATTGATGTTTGAAGGTGAACTATCAGGTCTCAAATTCGATTTATATCCACTCGAAGACCATAGATTTGGTTCTACTGGAACACAGAGATATATATGTAAGATATTTTATTCAGTCATGAACACATGTTGTGTTACTTTGATGAACGATAAATAGATCTGTTTGTCTTCAGATGGCCAAGCTAATCTCATGTGGCCTCCCCCCTTCCCCAATCTATATATATATTTGTGAAAGTGTGTTTGTATGTTTGGGATTGGCTCCAGCCACATAACAGTTGGTGAGTTGAAATGTTGGCCCAAGGTCGGCATATCAGTTTGGTGTGTACTGATATTGATATTCGACCAACCCCACACATTCGCCTTGCACAGGGTGGTGACCGGCCCTGTGCTATCAGTATAGGTGATTTCAGGAGATTACAGATTTTGCATTTGTTAGCTCCTGCCCCACAACAGTTGGTTTGCTGAAATGTTGGCCTGAGGTTGTCATACAAGTCTGGGGTGTACTGGCAATAGTGTAATCTGACTAACCCCACCCATTCACCCAGCACAGGGAGTGCTATCAGTATAGGTGATTTCAGGAGATGGCTAATTTTGTGATTTTTCAAAAATAGGAAGTTATGACACAATAAAACATACACAAGGCTATAGCAGACCCCCACATGCATGTCAGCTACAGACCGGTGCAACGCCGGGTGGTACTGCTGGCATATATAAAAGGTACATTTGTGGATATGTTAGTGTATCTGTTCAAAATGTTCAACATACTTTCCAACATGTTACAAACCTGAAATGTGGCATGTGGGTAGGTTCCATGGTGTAGACAATGTAAAAAGTTTAAAATATAATTTTTAAATAAATTACGCATTTTTTCAAGCAGTCTGCAATGCTTGAATATGTGTGTGTGTGCCTATTCGAAATGTTCAGCCTACTTACCAACATGCTATAAACCTGAATCTTGGCGTGTGTGTAGGTTCCATGGTGTAGACAATGCAACACGTATAAAATATACCTTTTTCAGATGTATTCATTTTTTAAGCTGTCTGCAATGCTGATGCCTGCCATATGGCCCTTTGCGCTGTAGTTCTGCCATAGTTCTACGTTCATTGTTCCTAAAGTTCAGCAGTTCATGAAAACTTCTGCAGTTCATTGTTCCTAAACTTTCCACACTTTCTGCATTCTAGTTGCTATTAGCAGCATTCACTTTTGAAGTCATGCGAGTGACACAAAACGGTGCTTTTGTAGTAATGCGGTTGACAGGAAATGGTGCATGTCTCTTCAATAGGGTCCGCAATGACATTGTCCATCACATCATGGAAAATCTCTCATGACAATTAGAGAAACTTCATTTCCCAATGAAGTTGATAAATGTATGCCATCTGAACAGTATGAAGCTTACAAGCTTCAGCCGTACATGGGTACATCACTTCAAGATTACACACTTCATCCCTACATGTACAGCACTTATGTTGTGGTTGCTGCTTCCTCGGCTGTATATTGGGACACTGGTGATGTTGCTGCCCAATCACACTGCTCCGACTCAAAGTCACTGGTACCGATTTACAGGATTCCTGCTTTTCTCATGGTCAGGTTTATATGGCTTGCTGCAAGAGTTGGAAACAAAGACAATTTGTTCACACTTGCTCCTATAGGAGAGACTAGCAATATTGTCTACGAAGAAGCATTGTTTAAGTTCATTTAAAAAACTTCAAACTAGGACTGAAGTAGGAATTACTGTGTGAAGCATGGTTACACCTGCTGGTCATCTATATAGAGGATTGAACAGCAGTCCAACCTGTGTCAAGGTCTCACGTGATGATTCAGAGTCAGATTCTGTCTGTGACAGTTTCATGCTACTCGTCCTCTCTGGCGTCTTGTCACATAGTTTGTCCTTGAGGAGAAAAGGACATTCCCGGCCCACCGCCACACTGTCCTCCAAAAGAGTATCGGAAAGGACAAAGGGGCAGAAAGGAGGGGTACAATTCCCTGAAGAGGGAAATGCCACACTGGCTGAAAAACCCTCTGTTGTGGAGGTTTGCTGGAAATGTCCTTGTGATTTGGCACGGTCGGCTTATGAATGAACTCCTTGAACAGATGATGTCAGAGCGAGTGCACAATACAATGTTTCCACAGGGAAGCGCCTAGAAGCAGAAGGATGCAGGTCCAGAAATGACGGGGAACAGAGGCAAAGGAAAGCAGAACATGTAAAGGACATGATGAAGGATGCAGTAACAAAGGGAGGAGGGCTGCAGAAGAGGACCAGTATCAGAGCTAGTGAGAGAACACACATCGCCTAACCCGCGAATCCAACAGGAAAGAATACGGGTTGCAATGCAACTAGCCAGAGTAGGATCCTTGCATTTACCGATGACCGGAGGAAGTCATCTTGGAAAAAACTAGAGTGTGAATCACGAACGTCGGGAAACGTGATGGAACAGCCGGTGTCCATGCTTCCAATTGTTCCATAAGGACCATCGGCACGCTGTGATACCAGCCTCATTGAACAATCAGCAAAATCAGCTTTGGCAAAGCCACATTAGAACACCCATCTGGCCATGCCAATTAAATAGTCATGTATTCCCTGTTTACTTAAAAACTTAAAACATGTATAATGGGCTTCTATTAGCATTTATAAGTGCAATATGGTATTTTTTGACATATATTCTTGTAAGGGTAGTCCATCAGTTTTGACTACTTTTGTAAAAAAGGTACACACTATGTACATTCAACATTATCAACATTATGTACCACGTTCTAGAAAATAAAACAAAAAAACAAAGTTAGAGCAAAAACGTTCACAATATGATGCTTCGTTTGAGGTTTCACAGCAACACTTTCCAAGTAAATTCAGAAAACCTCGTTTATAAAAAGGACTATCTGCATTTCTTGCTGTTAAGTTAAAGTTGGTCAAAGCCCAGTCCTTGGCAGTTCTTACATTTTGCTTTCCATTAATGACAGGAAATGATGCTATATAAGGTCAAGTGCTGCTCTGCATTTCATGGACTCCGTTTTCCTAATGTGTTGAGATCTATACATTACATTGTTTCAATGCTGTAAGGTTACATTTTTCAGAAGAATGTAGAACTTTCTTTTAGAAAGTGACTTTCAGCATACTTTATAAGGAGGATAAAGCTCAACAGAGCCCAGTGCTTGTACATTCTAGAGTTTTCCCATAGGTAGTTCCATGAATGTTCAGTTTATAGCAAAATCTGAATCATATGTCCCCTAAAAAACCATGTGGCTCCCTATCATGATAAAAAGCAGTATTGGACCATGTAGTTAGTCATATGCTACCAGTGGAGGTCCCAACCTTTCATTGTGAACGTATACAGTATGATGAATATTGCCTTGCCAGCCTCTGTTAACTCTGCAATCTCTATTGTGGTGGCACCCTAACTGCCAGAAAGGCTAATTTACATTGGAATGCACCCAAACCCAATTTTCTCGGTTGGCGTGTGCTTCACTGTGCAATGATTTTCTGCCAACCAAGGTTGTTGTGTTACTAGAGTGTAGTTGCGGGACACTGCGCAGATGTGTAATGGGGACGTCTCTTTTCAACTACTAATCAGTGGGGGTTAGGATTTCCATCAGTTCTTATGTGCAGAAGCAATACTGGAGTACAATGGATACGCTGGCATCAATATTCCCTTTTACCACCAGTTCTGGCAGGGAGATAACGTTCTGTGAGTCTCTATTGCCATTGTGGTCCATGTTAAAACTGCATTTTATGCCGCCACTGTAATCATTTCCTTGCTAAAACCTGCCTTGTTTTGCACTGTATATGTCTATTTGCTAATGTGCACATTAGCTATCAATAAATCAGATGATCTTTAGTACAATCATCCTAAGTTATTTGGAATCAAGCACAAGGAAGTTACAATTTGCCCCTTCTGAGCCAATCAGAATTCTCGAAATGCAGTCAATGATTGTTGTTATCGTCTGCATGGCATTCTGATTCCAGCAGCACAAAGGACAGAAAGCATTTCCTTGCATTCAAGAAACATCCATGCAGTTTCCCAGCCAAATTCCTTGCAATAAGGCACTAGCCTAGGTTACAATTAAAATGCTACCGTACAAAGACACTATTGTTATTTAAAAACACAAAATAAAGCAACATTTGTTTTACTGACTGAATGTGTCCATTTACTTTACGGTAAAACGAAAATGTTTAACTTCACCACCAAAAGTACAAAACCTGCATTGATACAACCTCTGTGTGCTAACAGACTTATAGATCTCTCAAGGGGTCCTCCCTGCTTGGGATAATCACCCTTCCCTGACGCAATGGGTCCTCCCTGCTTGGGATAATCACCCTTCCCCGACGCAATGGGTCCTCCCTGCTTGGGAAAATCACCCTTCCCCGACGTATGACCAGAGATGCTTCATTAGCCCAGGATAACAATTACCCTCTGTTCTTCTATAAGGTGATGTTACTGAACTGTGAATCCCAAACTAGTTCTGCAAGGCTTGCAGTATGAGGCAAATTCTTCGTTGTCAGTGGAGAACGTAAGCAAAACAAACACGCAAACCACATTGGCAAATGACAACGGTGATTGTTGGTCTCTGTTAGGGAGGGAGCATCGGCTGAAAACAAGAAAGAATTAGGACCCGCGCATAGGTTGTCCTGACGTCACCTTATATTGTGTTACTTGTTCATTGCGGTTCCTAGAACATGAATAGTTGTATTGTGTGCGGGCACCAGAGTGCAGGCTTCAATCCCAAATTAGCTGTGACAACTGTCAAGAACCAATACTCACTAATCTGATGTTAGGCTACATGAAATAGGCTAGCAACAGACGAGAAATGGCAAGAGATGAGTGATTTAGAAGTTATGGGAAATATGAATACGAAGAAATGCTCGAGGGGAAATTTGGATGTTTGCTTGTTCCGAAGTAGAAAGGGGAGTCTTCGGCAGATCATGATTTTGAGTTTGCATTAACACTTTGCATGTTCTTCCTGCAATTTTTGTCTGAAGCAAAACACCCTCCTTTAATGCATTTACACAGGCTCTTTGGAGATGTATTCTGCTAGAAATGTCACACTGTGTTCACTCTAGGCTGCTAGAAGCACTTGCAGCCTAGCAGTTTCAATGCCGTGGAATGCAGGAAGAAGTCGCAGGTGTCACTCAGATTGCTGGACTGGACTACCACATTCTCAGGTGAAGGCCAGCTGGACCAGTTTCATTAGTTATTGGAATTGTGAGTGGTTTGCTTCTGCTTTTGTGCATTCCATAGATTGCGACTTTCGACGCTGGGGGCTTAACCTTTGTATGTTTTTGTGGCTTGGAAGGCGGTTGCCGGATTGTGGTTGCCTCTGCCGACTACAGATTCCCGGCAGGTGTGTAATCAGAACACCGTTTCTGCAGATACGCTGCGCCTTAGCTTCACAAAGCCACACATATGGTACAGGATTTTTTAATTTTAGCTTGGGTTGAATTGGGACCCAGTGGAGATATTTTAAGGCAGCTGTCACGTGATAAACGCAAGAGCAAATCGAAAAACGCCTCACTCTATTAAGCCATGTGATGCTGGGTTTCTCACTGCAGTCTTGAACATTGAAATAAGAAAGCGGGTCATAGAAGCGGTCAGAAATAATGCCAATTACTGCTTCCCGCTCGTAGGGAGGCAGACAGCAAACCAGGATGAAAATCCATAACCGTCCGCGCCAATCAGCAGGCTTGGCAAGGCAAGCATCCTGGGAACAGGTTTCCTCGCGCAACATGTTTTTGTTTGACTCTCCTCGGCTCTCTCTTTCTTCGGGCACACGTCCAGGAATTGTGTGAGAACCTGTTTTATTTATAATTGACCCGGGGTTATTGCGCAACGCTGTGGTGTGCTGAATGCTCCTTTTGTGGCTCTTGGAGTGATTCATAAGGTAGCAGACTGGCACGGATCACACTGGCTGGCGCTCTTTCAATGGAGATACTGTGCAGAAACGCTCTGCTTTCTGATTAAAATCTCTGCAAGAGTGCGGCGGTTTGATAAGAGGTGCATTAAGGCACGCATTTATGGGGCGCATGTAACACATCTTACTGTCGAAATGTGGAGGCGAGCAAAGTGGCTCCGAATTTGAGGACTAACTTTCATTTTCTAAAACCAACGTTACGCCTGTTATCTGCTGCTTACCTGTTTTCCAAAAAACCTTTCAAATTGTAAATAAGACAGAGCAGAAAAAACATACTGGCACCTAACTAACATTTCGAGATGTGTCCTCAATGCCAGTGCTTGCGGCTCAAGACCAGGTCATTGCAGGGGAGCCAGGAAAGAATGGTTTCTTTGAAAACATATCTGGTTACCAGGAAAAATGCCAAAGCTGAAAGAATTCCTCCTGGCCTTATCTGTTAACCCATAGATTGGGAAGAGCTTAAGGTGCATTGTCGCAGTTCCTGGATCCATAGTTTCTAATCCTGGCTTCTCCCCTGGAGCATAATGTCATATGTATGATCCTGGGCAAATTGCGTCAAAGTCCTCCTATGACTGAAGTTCTTAAATCTAGTAGTATTTGGATCATTCAGAAGCTGGGGGTTTGCATAGATAAGGCGTTACAAAGTAATTGGGACTCATTTACCAACTCCCCGGGTTGCTATGTAGGGCATAAAATCAACGTGAACGCGTTCACAGATGTTTCTACACCTCAGATACTGCTCCAGGGCATTCTCCTAGTTTTTGTAGGTAGAGCTGCGCAACAACCATATGCATTTAGGCCTGTGTCATTTATATGCTCTTGAAATGCATTGCATTCCTATGGAACCCACCTGGACACACCTGCTAAAGGCAGACAGATTGCATGAGAATCAATGTGAAATTCAGTCCTCATGCTTACATGGTGGGATCCATTTCAACTTTTTGAACTACGAAGTGAAAAAGGAAGGTGCTGAGGTACTTTTACCTTTTTTAACACTTTATTTACACTCTGTAGTACACATGATGCGCATTGCATGGCAGTGACTGAATAGCATGCAAGTGCAAATATACCTGTTCCCCATTGTACTATGTACTTTTTTTTTCAAATTGAACACAATGAAGCTCATTTTCCATAAATGAGTAATTTGCACAGCAACGTAAGAGGCTCCCCCGGCCAAATTTGCATCCTTTGCACTGTGGGTTGCAAATATGAAGGGAATAAGGTGGCACACAAGGGTGCGCGTCAAATGTTGCCCTTCACAGTTGCACTCTGCCGGGCAAAGTGAGCAAAAGCAGCCTGGCATTCTGGCGTTTACTTTAGTTTGTGAGCACTGCTGACCATGCTCGCATGGCAAGCGGCACTCACAAATAAAATAAAAACCCTCTAAGCGGGGTTTCAATTTCACTGTTAACACCACTTACCATGCATGCATGGTAAGCAGTGTACCCAACGGAGCTCAAATGAATCAGTGCCACGCCACATTTTCATCCATTTGTATTGCAGAGAGGAGGGGCGGAATGCAACTTACGTTTCACCACCTCCCTTCGTCTCCACCATACAAATGCCCCAGGATTTGCAGCGGCATGCATTTTCATCCCAGTGCAAATGCTGGGGATCCTTATGAAGCCTGCTGGCTTTAGGAAGACTCCATGGGGATACATTGTACACACTGCCTGCCATGATTACATGGCAGGCAGCATGTACAATTATGCGCTGCCTACTATGCTGGCAGGGTAGGTAGCATTTACAATTACAATTAAACACTGCCTGCCATGCATGCATGGCAGGCAGCATTTTAACTTATTTATAAATGCTGCCTGCCATGCGAATGAAATACACATGAATGAAATGAGCTGTATTCAAAAAAGGCAACATCCAAGGGGCAATGGTTGCAAAAACATTAAAGTAAAAAACACAAATTTGTATTATATAACACTCATTAAAAAACGTTTTCTCTTTTTAGAAAAATGTAAACACATAGACATGCATATGGAAACAAATGTCCAAAAACAATACACAGAAATCTATTCACAGCCAGGGTCAGACTGGGACAAGAAATAGACCCGAACACCCAGAAAAAAAGTGTCCCACCCCTCGCCTCAAAAAAGTGGGCCACCCCTCACCTCAAAAAAGTGGCCCTGAAACCATCATCCGTGAATTGTGTCAATTCAGGACTTTACAAAAAATGCTACTTATGGAGGGTTCATGTGTCTGTTACATTACAACACAACTCATAAAATAACATAACTTTGCATACAAGAATGGATTACCATATGTATCATTAATATCTGTGTGTATAGATCCATATTGTCAAATTACTGTGAATTGAAGCAGACATCCAAGGCCAAATGATAATATGTTATTCTCTAGCACTTATGCTTAAGCTCTTTTTTTTGATAGAACAAATATGCATACAATATCACCCAACCTGTGTTGGTACTCATTTATCAACCTCAGAAGGATAAAAGGCGGAGATGGATTTGCTGGGATTCGAACCTGCAACCTGCATATCACACACACATCGCAGCAGCAAGCGCTCAACCCACTGAGCTATCATATCAGCTATAGTAAAATGAGCAATTATTATCCATTGGATTCCATTAAACTGGTAATTAAGATTTAACAGCAGACCAGTTAAGTTCATCTGCAGGTCTGGTGCAAATTTGGCCGCATGTCAACCATGCGTGCATCTACTTTTCAGGCTTCAGAGGTAGGGTGGCCAACTTTACATTGAAAGCAGCCTGCAGTGCGCGTGGTTCCATATAGTGTCATTCCACCCTCTGCCCCCTCCCATCCACTTTTGGGGTAAATTAGTGGCAGAATGCATTTTAACACTCATAGCACAAAAAATTGTGGCACCATTATTGAAGCCCCTTACGAGCGGAGTTCCTGTCTGCCCATGCCCACACACTAGTTCCTGTCTGCCCATACGCTTATCATAGCGGATTCTGGCGAGTAAATGGAATTCCCAAGAAATTGAACAACAGCATACAATAATTCTTGCATGAGTGTTGGGGATGCAGCTGTAAGGGCTGCATGCCCGGAGGCTCTCTCCGCTGAGACTGCCAACTAGGTGCCAGGTGTGGTGGCAATGGCACTGGCGGACACCAGCTCATTGATATCATGCACGCTGTTTAGGAGTGAGTTTTGAAGAAGATTCCCTGCATTTGCAGGATTAATTCTTAGGGGAGAAAAGCTCCAGCAAGCCGCCCTCGACCCAAGCGTGAATGCCGCTGGTTTGCTCCTTATTAGGTCAACAAAGTCTAGCATAAGCGGCTATTCATTTAGCTAAATTGTTGACCTCCCAAGCTGCGAAATATACGCAGTAGATTCAGTTTGCCACTGTGTGCGTTGTGCAAAATTGGTTTGCACCGCTGTGCCCCAGAGAAAAATTATTTTGCAATTATGGGTGTGAAAGCCAGACTGGTTCACTCCGTCCCGCATTAAACCGGGAAAGTGGTCCAACATGGATACACACCCGTTCCGTCTTAATGCACATTTTCTTTTTAAATAAGACTGACATTATCGAGCCACATGAAACACATCCCTCGGCTGGATAACTGGCGCATGAAATCATTGCTGTTTCCTTCCCGTCAAAAGCGTCTACAATCACAGGGGGGTGCAGGTTAGCGGGATAGCGGCTTAAATCCTCCAAAAATGGCAGGCTCCTGGTGGGCCTCTAACGATGACCCATGCCAATGCCTGGCCGAAGATGGTGTGCAACGCATGACACATCGGGCCTGATTGACAGCGCATTTTCAATGGGATATACCCATTGCAAAACGCTTTGTGAATCAGCCCCATTGTGTTCTCTTGGGCACATCTTTTTATCCAAACATGCCCCTGAAGGGAAGTTTATCTCCCCTTACCCTGGACACCACAGGATGTGGGCTGGAAAACCAACACCGGCAGCACAAATCATATATGTCTTCATAATATTAAAAACGACAACAGCAGCGGTAGCACTTGACTTTAGTTCTTACTTACTTTGCAGGGCGCGAATTGAAGCTCGAATCCTTCAATGAGCCGACGCCACTCGGTGCCTGTCTCATACTCCCCTTGCACTGCAGATTGCTGGCCAGGCCTGCTGCTGCAGTTACACTGGTGTCTCCAGTCCCCAGCCTCCCAGGCAGCCTGTGCTGGTGACACGCACCGTACCCAGCCAGACCCAATGCGCATGACTGGCGGCCTGGTGCCGGGTTGGCGGGACTCGGGAGCCAGGCAAGCCTGTGTTGATGAAGTGTGAAATTGACAACATTCTTGAGTGCGCGGGGCGGGCACCTGCACCCCCCCATGCTGTGTTTTGCAAGCAACTTTTGTTTTGCATCGTCTTTGTCTCTCTCTGTTGCAGGCTGGCGTTGCAGCTAGCAAATCAATGGCACCTCGCAAAAAATCTATTCTGACACCCCATGACCCAGGCAGCCCCAAGGCCACCCCTGAGCGCAAGGCCTGGGGAAGTTTGCCCCCTCTATCCCCCCCATGACAGCCCTGGCTGTCTCTGCAGAGATACACAAACTGGCTCTCTGCAGACCCAGACTGGCCCAGGAGTGCTTCAGAAACCGTCCCCTCGCCCGCCTCCCAAGTGATTTCGGATCGGCCACGGGCCGATGGGCCAAGGGCCCAGTCTGACCTTGTTCACAGCTAAACTGAATGTGTTACTGCTGTCATTCAATAGATTGACATGTGCATCTACATCACTCCCTTATTATTTGCACATGTACTAACCCACCATTCTGGTAAAGTCACAGCACCATGAGCTAATCATTTGCTCAAACCCAACATGTTTATTCCCCTACATCTGTAAGTGCCGCGTGCTGGACATCCCTCAGGGGTTCCTAAAACTAAGCATGAAGACTCCATCATACACTTGAAATTGGAAACATTATATGAGAAGCCCTAAATCAATTTGGTACCCCAATCAACGATGGCTATTCTTGACTTCCATGTATGACCTTCTTCACACCACCTGAACTCTAGGTTGAATCAAAAAACACGATTAATCCTCAGAGTCTGTTGGACCTATATTCATGCTCTGTAGACATCTTGTGATTTCAATTCACTTGCACTAATGATGTACTAATTTTCACAAATACGATTGTCTTCCTCGTCAGTTCATTAATACTGGGTCAGTATTGTGGGATGTTTTGACCCACTTTTGCTCTGCTATGCAACGCACAAAAGATGGCTGCCCAATCTGCCACGCATGTTGTCAGTGGTGGAACAGAGCTCTCACTACCGGAATGTGTCACTGGGCGCCAAAACAATTGAAAGTGGAGTACAGAAGGAAAAAGCAGTGCTGTGCTAAATGAAACCCCAAATCATCCTTTAAATCACCTTTTTTCTGTGCTGAAACTTCAGAATGATGGTACAGAACACCTTTCAAATACTCAAAATTCTTGCTGGGTGCTACAATTCACTTAGGTTAAGAAATCATTGTGAAATTACAAAGCCCTGAAAAGCTGAAAACATAAAGAGATTTCCACAGCAAAAATCGGTCTGTCTGTGGATCTGTCAAAACAATCTCTGTGCAGCAGAGGGCTGCTGGGATGACAGTTGTCAGGGGCCTGCCTGATTACATTTTAACATGTATAAATTGAAATCAAATGTTTGCAATCTAAGAGGCCTGTTACTGATAGTAACCCATATTGTAATTGTTTTGATCGCATGGTTCAAAATCCTGAATGAGAATTCTAGCTGTGATTTGATTCAACAAGTTGTTTTGTGCTAAGGAAAATTCAACAGAATTAACAATTATTGAAACCTGGCTGAAAGCTAGAGAACCTGAATAACAGGTTTTCTCACGGAAGGAATGTCTTTCCCCCCAGCAGGAAATCACGGAGAAGTGTCAATTACAGGGCAGGAAAGAACCTGGTCTACAGAGGCAAAAGGTAACAATGACCAGCTCCAGCTCAGGAAATGCGAAGTGCGAAGACAGTCGTGAATGGCCTCTGCAAGGAGCAAACATGGGGGATGGCTCCTGGGCTTCCAGGGAGAGACCAAAGGGGTGGCGCTAAACAAACATTTGTTGCTTAAGAAGGACAAAGAACACATTTTAAAAAGACTGATAGCTTACTATTTAAAATTGTGAAAAATATAAAAATAACAGCATTGTTAATGTAATTTCTGGAGGCACTGGTGAAGAGGCTCCAGAAGCGTGTGACATGTTCTGGGCAGAAATCACAAGACATATGATTTTACGCAAAATGTATTTCCGCTAGAACTGTGAAACTTTATACACTTATGCTCATGTTAAACATGCACACTTGCAGACATTTTCTTAAAAATTGGGCATTGCGTTCCGAGTGAAAAGGGCACAATTCTGTGAAAAGCAGAGTCAAGATCGCACAGCTAAGGGGTTTTGAGGAGTAGCTGCTAGGTAAAATATGTAATCTGTATAGGTGATTTTTAGAGAGGTTGCACATGTGGAAATATGTATTTTGCCAAAAGTAGATTTTGTGTTCCAGGGGCTAGGGGTGGATTCTCAGCCTCATAAAATCACACCATAAAGATGACTCTCTGTTTCTCTCCTTCTATCAAGGCAGAGAGTAGACTCTGACCCAATCCCCTTTCAAAGGGGCAAGCTTAGGCTAAACGGCCCACAGTCCCCCTTTATCATAGCATAAATAGAGACAGCCCATGACACATAAACAAAGACAGATTCACTCACTATCCGGATGCTGGCGGAGCATCCTGCTGCTGAACTCTACATCTTCCTTGCTGCAGACTCCAGAAACTTGGCAAAGCAAAAGGCTCACTGCATAGCTGAACCATTCTCAGCTATGTCTTAAATTCAGAACATAACCCCACAAGCCTAAGGGGAAGCACCATAATACAGTCAGGCTGTGCTGTTGCTGCTTGCCTGCTGAAAATAAATATCCTCAGAACCAAGAAGGACAGATCCAATCCAGTCCTGTGCCGGACTGTGACCAGAGCGCCTTGCTGATGTTACCCGTCCGATGTGCTCAGCCGTCTTTCCTAAACCAAATCCCATGCCCTGACCAGAATTGACGGTTCCATTTAAAAATTATCCAGTGAGTATAAATAGGAGGAATTGTGTCACTAGGATATGTACTTTACATTTTCTTAGCCCTATCTTAGACCAATCCTATCTTGTATTCAGAACCTGTATTGTAGGAGTATCTTTGCATTGTCTGAACCTCTCTCCAAACCATTCTATCTTTTCTCCATAACCAGTATTGTTAAAACTATCTCTGCGCTGATATTTATCTAATCTGAAGAGGGCGAGTTCCTTAGCAGGCAGTCAGCCTGATCAAGTGACTGTGTTCCTGTGGGGTATTCGTTTTGTTCATAGTCATCCTTTAGTGTAAGAAACCCTTTTGTCATTTTAGAAGTGCATTCCTGTTTTCCATTCATGCGCCTATCTCAAAAAAACGACCTCTACTAAAACGTGCTGGAAACAAAATTTCAACTTCTGTCTGTAGCTAACATTCATATCTATCGATCGCACTCCAAATCAATGCGATTCTCCTGTTATTGCGATTATCATGCAGTGAAAATGTTCCGCAAAATTTCATTTTGGGGTAATTCTTACACGTGTAAAACAGCTTTTGATTGCTTCTGACTTCAGTTTTAAGATTTCAAATGTTTGCTCTTCATTAAATAATTGCTTGTGTTTGTGTGGAACTATCCAAAGCGGCTCTCATAAGAATTTATGACAATTTCAGCAATTTTGATCATATTTGGTGTTTTTGCCCAGTCCATTCTAAAGATAAATTTAAAAGACCTTGTGACAGCTTGACAGTCAATTCTGTTTTCTCTTGTGTTTGAAAGGGGGAACGTGGGATTGATATTCTGTTTGAATACTGCTATTCATGAAAACCTGTTCTCTCCTCCTATATCTTTACATTGCCTATTGGGGGATGAGGAGGGGGCAGGGGGAACCTCTGACCACAGTGCTATCTGCTCTGAACCAACACAAAAGTATTATTTTCTGTGCTGAATTGTTTTGCTCACTACTTACTACTTGTGAATTAAAGAGATTATTCAGTGTTACATCACCCCATTGTTGATTGTTGTGTACCTTTGAAAACATATTGTGATTAACTTTTAAATACATAAATAAATATTTACCTTTGCAAACCAGCCTTATTACTGGTTCAGTGTGACCGGGTGGGTTCCAGGAGAAGGGTGTCATATGAATAGTATATCGTTCATAATAAAGAATTTTTAGACAAAAATAAATAAGGATTTCAATTGTGCACTACATGCTAGGCGTTGACTTGGGTGTGTGCCGGATTGAAATCACTTACACTATCAACGCTTTCTTATTTGTCCCTAAATCAATAATCAATTTGCAGGTCCCCAATGCCTTCACATGCTGTGAAACTCGGTGGTAATATTATAAGTAATTCTCAAATACTTGTGTAAAGTAGTGCGGTACCAAAGGACCCACCTTCAGGAACATCAGGCTTAGAGACAGCAAGAGTCCCCCTGTGGGCCCTGTGCCCCTGCGCCAAAAAATGGCTACAGTAACGCAGGCCCCCCAGGGAAACCCACTGGGGAAGAAAACCCTGCTCCTGGAACTGATACGAATACTTCCAGAAGAAATCAGGCATGGATGCGACTGGGAGGCGTCTTCTTTTCTAATGTGGGAGATCTGCAGGTGGATAGCTGAATATGAGTTGCTTTAGTGGTAAGCAAGAGAATAGGTAAGTTGTAAAAAAATTGTAAACTATAGAAGTCTATCTTTGGTACTGATATAGAATCAAGAATATGCACCTGCAAATGCTAGAGAGTAATGCTGTTTACCCAGAGCCCGCTAATCAGTGTGTTCGGAAGACTGGAGGCGTGTCAATCCTAAGTAAACAAACACACGTGTACTAGATTAAAGGAAAGCCTTGGGTAACTGTGTGTAACAGAACCAATCCTGTCTACTTATTTTACCCTGAGAGATGACAGTTGGTCTTTGAGAAGAGCGGAATCCTTCCTCTTCTGTCCGCTCGGAGAGAGAAAGGCAGAGCGTCTGAATGTCTATCTTCGCACAGGCAGAGCGTCTGAATGTCTGTCTTCGCACAGGCAGAGCGTCTGAATGTCTGTCTTCGCACAATGCAACGTGCTTAGTGGTTGGTTTTTTGCACAGACGTGGGATTCATGTAGAACTATAGAAACAGTTCTTTTCTGCCAAGCCCAAGGAGTAGTGTGGAGCTGGCAAGGGCGGCAATCGTAGGTCAGAAAGGCAGCAGAACTGGAGCGTCCACTATGACTAGTAGCAACTCAGAGATTCTCGGAAGTCGCAGGCTGAAGAATCTTCCTCGGAGTGGGGGGCGGAGCCAAGCAGTCCCAAGACCCATGGAACACTGCAACGTTACACACACTAGCAGACACCATGTTAGTAGGAGGTGCATAAACACTGGTAATGCGCTTCCACCGGTGCCAAGTGACCAGCGGAATCGGTGCCTCATGACACTCGGGCACTCAATTGTCCATCAGAAAACCACTATCCTCGACTAAACTGACCATACTGAACACAAATGTAGTAATACTCGCCCGACTTACACAAGCCTTTATGCATTTTCTTTATGGTATGGCACATGGAAATTGAAGGCCAATGTCTACAGCTGCTTGCTGGCCCGCCCTGCTCTCACTCAGTCTCCTGATGTTTCAGCTCCCAAGGTGGAGACACCTTATTGTCCTTGCCGCCCTGCCGGCCTGCTACATCCTGGATTATCCATCACTGGAGGTGTGCCAGCTTCCCATGTCATACAATGAGGCCAAGCTGGGGGCATTCCTGCACTGGAGGGTTGGGGGGAGGGTTCTGAGCCCCCCTATTACTCCAAGTGGCTCTTTTGGCACTGGCTGTATGGGCATTAGCTTCTTGATGTGCTGCGGCCCATCCGAGGCTACATACGTGCCTGGCTTCACAGCAGAGCTCTTCCTCCCCGAACAGTAGGCCTGGTTCTTCAAGGCAGAAGGGGGCCAGCACATCGTTCTACCAACTAAACACCTTTATGGCTTCCCAAGCTGGCATTTCCTGATGCTTTGGAACTGGAAGGTTTGTGGATACTGGACTCAATGCAAAGACCTTACCAGGACTATACAGTCTTCTTCTAAGATATAAGCCAGGCCTCATCTGACCCGATGGAGACTAGGAGGCTCCAGACAAGTACTGCAACTCAATATATTTCTTGTCCAGGAACTGCAATGTTAACCGAGTCAACTATACAGTGGTGGTCAATGACCATGGTGTAAAAACTGCTTTTCCCCATGGAGGATTCAACAACTGCACAGATAGATAAGTTTATGCCAAACTACCAATGGGAGGTGTCCACGTTGAGTGACAGGTGGTCGTGGGGCTATGGGTGCATCAATATGGAGCTCATTCAGACGGTCATTTGTGGGGGAAATTATCTGGTGAACTTGACCATTGGAGGCAATGTTCTGAGCTTTCGATGAATGGCTGAGCATAAATGGAGAGGCTGTCTATGCTTCTACGCCACGTCAAAGGTGCGGCACACCTCAATGGACTCGAGCGGATATGCCATCTTTCTCAGCTTGCCACAGGGTATCGCACTGACCTTTCCTTCGCCCAAAACCCATACAGAAACAAACATGGGTGCGCTCCTTCCTTTTCAGCTGTGTGCAATTGAAAGAGTTGAGTGAATAATGTGCGTGGAACTACCGAACTAAAACAGTTGCCTCCCTGACTGACAGTTCTTATGGCTGTGGGACCTATCGGTTGACCAGATGGGAATGTTTCACTCTCAGAAAATCCCCCGTGACAATTATTGAGACGTTCATAATGCGTGTAACGTTTAGAAGCTACTTTATAAATAGTATGCAGTCATGTGTACTGCCCTGTGCCGTGCATTCTTGAATGTGCACGGGGTTTGTCTCATATGAATCAGGGAAATGTTTTACAGCAGCTCAACAGAATCTGCTTTAAAGTAGTTTAGTCATTTAATAAAGTGGATTCATAAAAAAAGTTGAAACTTTACTAGACATAGATTTGCAGTGAAGAATGTGTTATGGTGCCTCAAGGATGCATTATCGATGACCATGGGATGGAGGCTAGAACAATCTATACCATAGCTTCCATAATCTGATGTTTTTACTAAAGCTCTGTTCTACATGACATGCATGCAGGCACAAGATACCCCTGTGGAGTGCAAGTCAAGGGCAAAGCCTGCCGCTAGCACACTGTCATGCCAAAGGTGTGCAGTGTGGCTGTTACCGTTAGGCCACTCTGCACGTTTCCAATTCAAACACACTGAAAAGCAGCACAAGAAAGATTAAACAATCCTAGGAGTCGGTTGAAAAGCCAAACTCTTTATAACAGTAAAACAATTAAAAATATCAATTTTCATTTGCTAGAAGAAAGCATATTTCTGAGAAAAGTACATCAGTGTTATGCAAAGCTATGAATATGTTATAAGATATATGATATGATATTTTATTTGTATCGCGCTCATACACAAGTGTTTCAGAGCGCGACAAAGCAAGGGGGGGAACAGGTGAGAACACAACAACGATCTTCCTAGGCCCAGTGACATTGAGAACGCGCAAGTGCATGGGAAAGGGGAAAAGTGCATGGAAGGGGGAAAGTGGAGAGTGCGGAGCAGAGGAGAAACAGATAAATAAAAATAAATAAAAATAAATAAAAATAGATAATTGAGGCAATAAACAGTGGTAGTGCAGCCAGCAAGTGGCAAGTTATGTGTTTACGGCAGCAGACTGGGTACGTCTGATAAGTGCAGAAAAAGAAGAAAATGTGGGGGGGCAGTTGGGCGACTGTATGGGTACAGATACAGACCCCAGTGTGAGGGTTGGCCAGGAGGCAGTGCAGGAGGGTGGCAGGGTGAGCAGGTACCTGGGCCCAGGAGACAGAGGGTGGCCAGGTGCACAGTGCCAAGAGAGAGCAGATCAGCAGGGGAGAGGGGGAGCGAAGGCAGAAGCAAAGAGGAAGGTCTTGAGGTGCTTCCGGAACCAGAGATGGTTCTCCTCAAATTTTAGAGTGGCAGGGAGGCTATTCCAGCGGGAGGCCGTAGGCGAGGACTGAGATCTACCCCCAGCTTGTTTCTTTGAGAAACAACTGACCCTGAGGGAGTTAGACGTAGAGGAGAGAAGAGCTCGAGAGGGGAGGTATTTGCGGAGGGATAGCTGAAGATAGTTTGGACCAAGGCCTTGCACCAATTACCATTATTTAGTCATCTTTTACCCCTGGTATCTTCCCCAAGAAAAGGACATATTATGACCCCGCATGGAGTAGACAGTCTATAGTCTGTGGAGGAAGATGAAAGGAAAACACAACAAAATATCGGGGCAGGGATATGAAAGGGACACACAGAGCTAACAAACAGGGAAGATACGAAGGGATCGTGGTCGAGGGATTATGATGGTATGAGTAGGGGTCTATGTGTAATTGTAGGCAGTGAATCAGCCCCAATGCTTATCTAAAAAGAAGGAAAATTAGACAAATCGTGGCATCAAGCATTTTCCATTGATGGAGGTTTTTGGCGTCGTAGAAGAAGTACTACAGTTAGTGCAAGAATGGTTGTGCGATGACCTACAGTCATGAAGGGTGGAAGCCAGCATTATTAGGTAGTGTTTTTTAGGCGCCTACTGCAAATCTCAGAGTCATCATCTTGGAATTCCAGGCAAACTGTTAGAAAGGACTGAGCTAAGGAAATATTGTGCAAATAGTTTAGGTGACAGTGGGAATCCACAATGGGTAAAAAACGATAGGCAAGAGGGACATAAAAGGTCCCCACGTGCAGTGCCCCTCCATGAGTCGGAATTCACTGATGTAAACTCTAGGATATGTGTAGCTTATAAATCTACAAGATTTAAACGCTGCACGAAATCAAGTCCACTACGGTGTCCTGTCAATTGGTCGACTGCAATTTGGTCGACTGCAATTTGGTCGACACCATTTGGTCGAATGCCAAATGGTCGAAATTTTTTTTTTTATTTATATATTTTTTTTGTGGGTTTTCGTGTGGGGAAAGAAAAAAAAAAGAAAAAAAGGGGGTTGGGGGGACCCCCCCAAAAAAACCAAAAAAGGGGTAAAAGAAAAAAAAAAAAAATCGACCATTTGGCATTCGACCAAATGGTGTCGACCAATTGTCCTGTCGACCAAATGTTTTCGACCAATTGACTGGTAACCGTCCACTACCATGGACCGAATGCCAGATGTAAGCAAGTCTGGCACATATACATGATGCTATGCTAACAGACACCCAGGGGCGAAGATATGCAATGGAGTGCAAAGTACAAATAAGTCGTCAAATACATGAAACATGCATAAGAGGTTGTGCAATACATAGACGACATCTGTGGCCACTACCGAAGAGATGGCATGAGACTTGTTGATCCCTTGAGTCTTGGCACGCGCCAATTAGGCCGACACTTTTCCCCTAAAATAATAGGGATTTAAGATCTTTCTAGATTCTAAGTCAATCTATATGAGCATATGTATTGTAGAATGTACATGCAATGTGAATATGGGTTGTATTTTCGGACTCAGCATCAAGCTCCTTGTAGAAAAATAGTTTGTTTGAGTCCTATAGAGGAAGTTGATAATTTATTTTTTAAATAACTCTGCCGCCTCATTATTCATGCGTTTCACACTTTAAGGTATTTGTCATCAGTAAACACACAACTGATTGTAAGGTGCTGCTTCTGACCCTCTTGAACATGATTTTCTAGTATTATGTACTGTTTATGCTGTGTTATGTTATTTACTTTTAATGAAAACTTTGAACTTCTACAACTTCCACTGTTCAGGTATCCTTCTTAATCAGTGATCACGACTGAGTGTGAGAGGCGAGAGTGGGATCTTTAAAATGTCATCTTATAGAGGTTTAGGCAGTGTTTATGTTATGCTACACATCTTTCTGTTTAAACTCACCAAATTCCATTTTTATGTCTTTCTTCCTCCCTAGTATAATCATCTGAGAGTCAGGGGCTCCCTTTGAACCTTTAAAATATCTTCTTATAGAGTTTTATGTGCGCTTTATGTTACGTTTCATTTCTCATCTTTTAAATGTAAATGTGAACTTCACTGAACCCCAGTTTTAAGAAATCTTTCCCCGCTGGTATACTCTGCTGTTAGTGAACATACTGTGCTGATAGCAAATAACTACTTTTTGGACCTCCCAAAGGTCATTTTAACAGCTTTGTATGTCCTATGCATGCTACCTTATGCTCTATTAAGCTGCTTCTCCATGGCACCAATCACCATTTATGAGATTCATAATAATCCGATGTCTGTACCTTGCCCACGATGGCTATACCAAATATGCCACTGGCCTCTACAGGCAGCTGTCAGTTCACGTTTACACTGTGCCACTGTCATCCCCACCCCTCTGTCTTCCTCTCTCTCTTTCTCAATCTCTCTCACACTCTTTCTCTCGCTCTTTCTGTCTCTCATGCATGCTATCAGATAGATATTTTGCACAAAGTGTGTACTATGGATCTGCGAACTGGCCGATGAGTGAGGTGGCAAAAGTCTAAGGGTTATGGGAGGCATACATATGTGGTACAGATAAAGGACTTCCTGCTATTGGAATACACCCGGTTCTCATTTCACCCTTTGTAGTATGTTGTTTGGCAGGCTGAGAGCCACTTCAAACTGCACTTAAGCTTGCTCGGGTGATGTGTTAAGTCCACCTGTCAGGACTTTTGCCCATCAAGGCATGGCTCATCAGGTCAAATTACCACATTTTACAGGTGTTCATTAGGTGATGGAGGCAATGATACAAGTATGACAAGTAAGCAGGGAGAATTTATTTGGCCGATTTCAGAAACATTCAAATATTGTGTGTTTTGGTACAAGCATACTATACCAAACATTATCTGGGATTTGGACTTAGAGATTGGGGTGGGGCTGGGCAGAAATGGTATGGAGATTGTTGAGAAAGAGGTAGAACATTAACACAGTGTGTAAACTGAAATAGGATTGGCCAACCTTTTCTGACTACTACTTATTGCTAGTAGGGGAGGAGAGAATCACAGTGACACGCAACACACATGACATTTCCTGTTGGTAACTACGGAGTGAGGGGAAAGTCCAAAAGTGTTTGGTGTAGTTGGAGATGACATTCATTTTCTGTAACTGAGTGTTGTTTTGATGAGAGACAATTATAGTTGAGAGAAAACAGTCTTTGAATGTGTTGGCACTAGGAGATCATACCAACTGGGAGAAAAGACTAACTCAAAAGAAAATGTCTTAGAATTGTTTGGAGGCAGCTGGGGATAAACGTCACTGGATCTAACGAGAGTACATTCCACTGTTATACTGAGTGGGTGTGACAAGATGTTGTGACAGATGGGAGAAAACACAAGTTATGAAGAAGCGTTCTTCGGATATATTGACAGAGTTCTGCATTGTATGTTGAGTGCATCCATATCACATTCAGCAGCACATTCCAAGCAAGAGATAGCCGTATCTGCTCAGCTTCTGCTTTTGAAAGATTAGGAGGTTCGGTCCACTGTCTGAGGGCATGGAGTGCAGAGGTCTAGATTGCATCCACTGATGAATTGGGAGAATAACGCACAGTCTCGAGGAGCAGGATAACAGAGGAGAAACAACACATTGTGTAGAGGATCAGGATGAGCCATGACGTCAACAAAAAGTGTAGCGGAGCAAAATACAGGAAGTTCCTGTTCTTCTTTGCGCACATTGAGGGAGTCTGTGAATAATGAAGATGACCTAGTTTAATAGGGATCACTGTTCAATGTCTTAATCTACCTTCTCAATTACATTGCCAATATAGGAACAGAGTCCACCCTCGCACTCATTACAGACACATTCCTGATCAAACTTGATGAAGGCCTGCAAGTTGCTCCGACCTCACTACTGCCTTTGATCCCTTTGAGCACTGTATCGCCCTCAAAAGGCTCAAAAAGTGTGCAGGGATATCTCTAGACAGCCTCAGATTGAACCTGATTTTTCTCTCCAATCAATGCTAAGAGCTTTGGTTTGAAACCACAACCTCTTCATATTGCAAAGTGTCTGCAATGAAGTGTCTTTATCCATAGTAGCATCCCAGATACATATTGAAAGAGACTCATCTATTGCATGCAAGTTCTTTGGGAGCACAGACACAATTGGGCACACTTGAAAACCTAGGAAAACAGAGAACTGTGACAAAGCTCCAGAAATACTTGGAAATTACACCCAACATGACACTCTGGGCTCTTGCTACCTGTGCTCCTAAACTGTGTGACTAAATCCAGAAACCGAGCATTTTTGTAGTGAAGAGGAGCCAGAGACTGGAAAACCAGTGAGAACAGTGAGAAATGGTCAGAGGTCACCATACCAATAGAGTGAATACATGAGAGGTATGGAAAGGGGAAGTTACACGACAAAGAAGGAAGGGCTGTTGGAGACCTAGAACGGGTGACACAGAGATGGTAACTGCTGAAGCCTGCAAGAGAGATGGAAAAAAAATCTCTATGAGCAAGCCTCATGTCCCAGATTCTGCTGGAGAACACAGGATGTTCAAGGGGTTCTGAAACCTGCAAGCCATGGCAGGAGGTCAGCAGAGAATCCAGGACAGGGCATTGCCTGCGGAAAAGGTGATGCTGGGTATGGCACCTCAAGAGCTGTGAGAGGTTCTGTTCTAGCTGAGGAGACATGACTGATATCTGGATATCAGAGCGCTGTGCTGGGAGAATCCAGAGAAGTCACTGACTTGGGAAAGTCCACAATGGAACCAGGACTGACTAAAGCATCAAGCAAAGAGTGTGAGAGAAGAAGAACATGTACATTGATTTCTGGGAATTGTACCTCAAGTAAGAAAGTGTCCAACAAACAATACAAGGAGAGCTCAGTCACTGAATTCTTGACTTCATAGTCAAAATATCAAAGTGTCCAAGAAAGACTGTGATATAAGGAAAAGTGAAGATACTAAATTATGGGATGGAAACATAATGTTCCATCCCAGTTTATGTTCCACTGAATCTAATAAACACTGTAAGAGAAGGAAAGCAAAGACATTGAATTGTGGGTATTGTAGTACAAGTACCAAAGTGTCTAAGAAAAACTATTCAGGAAGAGGAGTTTGGAGGCTCCATTGCGAGAATCAGATTGTTAGAACCAAAGTCACATAAAGATTGTGAGAGCAGGAAAACTCAGACTGTCACAAAGTGGACAAGTGTACAGAAGTGACTTTGTGAATGAGATGAAACACTTTCCTGACTAAATGAAGACAACGCGTGTAAACAGAAATGACAACAGTTTATGTGAACTTCTATCGCTGATGAGCCACAAGATGCTGTTTTTCATCCTCTGCTCTCCTGCTGTTCCATAACCAAATGCTTTCACCAGCACATATTCATAGGTAGGATTAGGCACACTATCAATGTACTCATGTTATATACACTATCTTTGGACTGTCATGTAATCTTCCCAGGAGTCAGAGCAATGCTTCAAATTCTCTAGATCAGGGGCATCCAACTCCAGATTTTCAGGATATCCCTTGTTAATATTCATCATTTAAATGTGCATATATTTAGAATCATTGTATACTGATGTATCACATGAAAATGAATGAGGGCTATCCTGAAAATCTGACATGTTTCCGGGCCATGAGGCCTGGAGTTGGTGAACCCTGGTTTAGATCATGTCTATTACTGGATGAAAACATTAGTTTAAACAGATTGAAAGCTGAGGCGCAGGGATGACACACTCCACTTCTAGAAGACACTAATAGACAGACTGCAGAGAGTTCAGAGGCAGGCAGTCAGAATGCATTCAAACCTCTTGACTCTGGGCCAGTGGACTCGCAAATCAAGTTTAGTAAATGTTGCATTATGCACCAAGATTATTTGTGTAGGGATGTATGCTCTCTGTAGACACTGGCCAATCATTGTGCTATGTTCATATCCCTATGGAATCCAATCTGATTTGTCAACACATTTATAAAAGTCTTAAACACGGAGGCATGGAGGCAGGTCATATGCGATCCAATTTCTTAAACATCGGAATGAACTGAAACCTAATCAGATGGCAGAAGACAGCCATCTATGCTTCTGGAAACTGTTCAAAACCGAATAGTTCAAACTGGTGTTCACATGAGAGCTGGACTCTTATAGGTAAGCAATGAAAAATACTACAAAGGGGATCCCTTCATCACACCTGGTTGGTCTCTAATTTCCTGTGTCTAACACTGTTCCTGATTCTGTTTTAGTTCTGCATTACCAAGTGCTCTGAGGTGACCCTGAGGTGATGATTTAGCACGGCACAAAACCCTCAAATAGATAACGATCCAAATGCCTAACACATATGCAGATTGCTGAACATTATGCTCCCTATTATAGGCTTCATATTATACTAGGCCTGTCCAATTCTACCTGCCACGCCATCTATACACAGTCCCTATATGACATATTCACGAACTGGGCTTTGCCTCCATTTAAGCTTGTAGCTCGGGACCCTGCTAGAGAACCACGCCTTGAAACACCATTTGCTGCATAGGTGCATTATAAATACCCAATAAAGAAACAGAACAAATTCTGCAGCAATAGGCCAAGGGCCGTATCCAGTGATGACGAGAGTAGTACTTACTTGGCGTATACCAATAGCTTGCAATCCTGCCCCAAAACCTTAATTCCTGGAAACCTTTACAACTTAATTAACACGAGTTCTAGTGCAAGGTTAAAATTCAAGGCAAAGAGGAAACCCTATGTTGTCCCCCTTTCTAATGGAACCTTGTGACAGTGTCCTTCTGTGACCCTGGGCTCCCCAATTTCTTTTTTTTTTAGGGTCGGATTCTGCAAACCTTTTTTGATTTTGGTCTTCCCTGGACCCTGAAGCCCAGAAAAGGCTGTGCCTCAGTTACATTTCTTCTCCATTACTACACATGTTTTATTTATCACCCTATTAGCACCCGGGGTGGGGGAGCCAACCAATCAGGTTGCTCAGATCGTGGGCTGAATCCAACGATCCAAGCCTGCATTCCAAGCAACCTTAAGGCTGCTTCCCCCACCCTGCCATCTTCTCACCACCCTCCCCTCAGGTCTCTAGTCCCCTCCCACGCCCAATCATCTGATTTCTTTCGCAGCTGCTTTGCAACCGCCAAACCCTGCGGCTCCACCTTCCTGGGCTTTCATGGAAATGAAAGATGCCTTCCACATCCATGGTGGCCACCTAAAGTAAGGCATTCCATTCATTGAAACATAATACATGGCTCTAAGCACCCCGGGTTTCCGGATTTAAAACCAAGGGTGCCAATAGCAATATCACCAATTTGGTGGGCTGGATGGGGTGGTAATGGCTACTGCTTAATTAATGAAGGGGGCCCTGTTTCCAGACAGGCCTATATAGTGTCCCTCTAAAGTACCCTTTTATGTGTCTGCAAACTATATGTACATCACTTGCACTGAGGTTTACTGACCCTGTATAGTTATAGTAATTTCTAAGTGGTTGGGGATAGAGAGATGTATCTACCTACCATGTGAAATGTTTCTCAGAAAAATGCTGCTCGTGTCATCACAAGAAAAGCATGGGCTGGTTTAATCTGGTTTAAGCCTGTACAACGTTATCTAAATTCAAAAATTAAACTATCATTTTCTGGTGGCATGTGGATATCATTTTGATTTTTAGCCTCAATATGCAATATTGTATAGAAAATAAAAATCTGGATTTTCCTAATTTGACTCCAAAGTATGATTTTGATAAGGCTTACTTACTTGCCTTCATTCCATTTTATCCTTTACGTGAATGAGTTAATTACATTCTGTGGAAGTGAACCACAGGCAGTTCACATCTCCCAGGTGCCATCACACCTCCTTTGGTGGAACCTTCAATTTCCAGGAGATAACATGGTTGGAAAATCCGGAGAGAGTCACACCTTCTTCAGGGAATAGAGAAATGCCTTTTGTACTCCGGTGACCCCTCCAGACTTGGATAATCCTTAGGACAGCAGGGATTCCATCCTCATGTGAAGGCCAAATAGATCACCTGCCTTTGAAGTATAATGGAGTGAAGTGACATTTTGAAGGGTGGAGACTGTGAGGTGGGACATTTTCTGCAGAAGGTGAGTGGGCTCCATATCCTAGTCTGTTTACCTAAGACTAGCGCTGGATAGGTAGGGTGTATGTGCCTGTGTTGGCAGCCACCATTTGAGTACAGTCCTTGAAATCTGATGACGCAAGAAAAGGTAACCAGGACTGCTTCTTCCACTGTTCAGCTGAAGCCTGTATGGTCCTGAAGGACTGCTGAGTTATGCCTTATTCCTGGATCCAATACCCAGATGTAGGTAAGGCAACTTCCCAGGTGACCTCTTGGCCAAGTGGGGTCTAACTTAGCTGAAGAGAATGCCTGCCTGCTGGTGAAGACATTGCCAAAAAACAACTCTGTAGTGGCAGAGGATTCAATGGACCAGAGGTTTCAGGAAAGTCAAAATGCTCTCAAGCAACCCTAAGCCTATAGCCAGTGTTGGCATAGTATGAGAGAGCAGCAGAGTAATCCTGGGATATGTTCTAGCTATTTCCAGGTGCATAGCAGTCTTCCCATAGGGGACCTAAATGTGTGGGAACATTTAGAACAACCTGACAAATATTGTGGAAATGCTCCATAGGAAAGCTGGAACTGGGTGCCTCCCCCACCCCAGAAAGGCATGGCCTTGGTCCCCTCTACATGCACCTTGAACTGTGTGAAATAGTTTTCTGTAAAAATGTTGTGATTGACAGCAGCCAACCAGCTCAGGTGTCCAACCTAGTGGATCCCTCCACTGGAAACATCAACCTTAAGCTACTTCTGGGACCCTGCTTTTGGACTTCGTAATTCATTTCAAGTTGAGGTAGGCTGGGCCCAACCAGGAGGGGTGTCTAACCTTGAAAAGCAACATCAAACCATTTGAACCCCATGGAGCTTTTCTCTGTGAAAGGTTGCAGCACATTGGGACCAACACGCAGAGGTGTCAGAACGTATGAAGACAGCACAGGACCGCTGCATACTTTAGCTCGGCCGAACTCTAACATTCAGACTTTGTCATTTGTTTTTAGATTTTCTGGCTTGGTCATTCTTTTCAACTCTGTTTTGCACCTCTCTGGGTGAACCTGCTCAGACCATCTGACCCTCTTGGACTCTTCTGGCAATTGCCCATGTGTCCATGCTGCTCATGAGTTTTGGGGTGCATGATTTTTGCTAAGTGTGAAAGTAGAATATTGACTGAGTCTCTTGATCCAACACTGAGTGCTTGTACAGTGCCAACTTTTTTGACGTAGGTATTGGAAAAGACCTCTGCAGTTCCACTTAGAAATTTTTTCTTTTTCTTCCTGATTTTACTCGCTCAGTGCCCTCTAATAATGTACTGTTTTTGGATTATTTTACTTCAGTGGTTAAAGATTAATCCGTTTTCATTTTTTGTCCAGGTTTTACTAAAAGTGTTTTAAATAGCTATTAAAAGAGTTTACATTAAATTAAACTTATTTGTACCGTGATTTCGTTAATCCTTTATATGCTGTGAAATGTTGATATTTTTAATCTCTTTGCATGTCCCACATCCTTTTGTGAGTAAGCTTTCAGCTTGGAGTACACTTCCAAGAAAGCAAGTTCAGGGAAGTGAATGGTAGTTGGCTTGCCTATCAAGAACACTCTAATTTTAAGGGGCCAACTTCTTATAGAAATCCTCAGAGATATGGGGCCTCATTACGAGCATGGCAGTCCTGCAACTACAGTACCGGTAAGCATGCCGGTACCGTAGTTCCCGGACCACCATACTATCAGCCCTGCTTGCGGGTGCGTCTCACCCGCCAGGTTTTTCTGGTGTGTGTAACAGCACCCGCGAGCAGAGCACATTGGATGCATCGGCACATCCGACGTCCCCATCCACATTCAGCCCTATGGGGCAGAATGGCGATCAGGAGGCCCTTGATTCCGGCACCCGCAAATGGGCTATTACCGGGTCCGCTGAGCATGGCATGACCTGGCTCTTCCCCATTCGCGGGTGCCAGAAAAAATGTAACTCCGGCAGAAACGGCACGGCTATCGCCAGAGTGGTAATGAGGCCCATGGACATTTGCACAAAACTCGTGGTTTTGAGCTAATATCAACCAATTTTATACAGCTAAAAATGAATGGCTCAGGTAAACCAAAATAGATCAGAGATCTTTGAAGGAAAAGCCATCCCACCCAGCAGAAGCCTTTTTTTTTGCAGTCTAGACTTATCACTGTATTTCAATATCTTTGGGTCAGTTAAGCAAAACAAGGCTCAGATTTCAGAAAGATATAGATTCAACCCATGAAACATATGAGAGTTGGCACACTCAGTTGTGGGGTGCGTTTGTAATACCAGTATTTCTTTCTTGTCTAAAATCCAGAATGTCTGTGATATAATGTCAGAACACACCGCCGCGTCCGCGCGGTTCCTTCCTGGTTCTTGTGGCAACGGTGGAGATGATGCATGCCACAACCAAGATGGTGGACGCACGTTATGGGTGTGCATATGATGTATCAATTTCTGACCACAAAGATATAGGCCTACCTGACAGGTAAGACTACGTGTCGCAGGTTTGTTGCACTGGTGCTCCATTTCTTTGTCCATTATTGTGCTATTGGTCCTTTTCCTTCCTCCGAGCTCCCTGCTTTCTTGTCCTTATTGCATCTCTCCTGTTATTATTGGTCCTGAATTCCTCCTGCCTTCCATTCTTCAGTCCTTGTCATCTCTTTGTCTGCTGGTCCTTCTGTCCTGCATTGCTGACTCACCCTCGAATTTTGACTGCCAATATTCTCATGAGTTGCTGACGTCTGACTCTGGATTCTTCCATCTCGCAACTCCAGCGATGAGATGTTTTCCACTTTGTTTTTTTCTTCTATATTTGGGTCCGAAACTCAGGGTCTCGACCTGTCCTCTGTTTCCATCAGAGGCAGAGGTGGCTACTTAAGAGGACCAGCCTTATCTCCCCACCTATAAGAACAATGACTCTTCCCAGGTAAGGTTGGTCGCTAATAGATTGCATTACCACTTGCAAAAAGAAAGAATAGACCAACTACAGGAATTAGTGGCAGCTGTAAAAGGCCTGACCTCGGAGGTCCTAACACTAAAGGCAGATCCTTATGCCAAACCTTAACCTAAAGAGACATATTTGCGGAACAGGGAGGTACCGGGGAGAGGAATTTATGGGAAACTCTAAAACCCTGAGAGAATTGCTCGATGCATGCACTGTGGTATACTGTTTGTGTTCTAGGTCCTTCTTCCTCTGTGCTCCAGGCTTTCTGGTCCTTCGTGCACCCCTCCTGTTATTATTGGTCTGACTTCCATTCTCCAGTCCTTGTCATCTCCTTGTCTGCTGCTCCTTGTGTCCTGCCTTGCCTACTCACCCCTCGAATTGTGACCGCCATTATCCTTGTGAATTGCTGACCTTTGACTCTGCCTGGATGCTTCTGTTTTGCTACTCCAGCATCACTGTACAAGAGAGGATTTCCCCTTAGTTTTTTTCCCATATATATTTGGGTCTAAACGCCAGGGGCAGCACCTGTCCTCTGGTTCCATTAGAGGCCAAGGTGGCAACCCAAGGGAACCGGCCTTATCTATCCACCTCTAAGAACTGTGGTTTTTCCCTGGTAATGCAGGTCGCTTAAATATGACAGCGTAATTTGCTTTATTTCAAGATCCTATTTTCCATTTTTATTTAGTAAAAGTGTTCATGCAAATAGAATCACCATTAAATAGTTATTTTCTCAATTTGCCAATCCGCTTGTTCTTTCGTTGCAATATATCTTCTAAGCACCTGGTGTAGACACTTTGGTATTTCTGTGCTTTCATCGCCTTTGGTATTTCTAAATACATGTTTTCTTAATAAATATTATGGCCATCGCTCGATTATTCATCTGTACATTGTCCCATTTGGCTTTTGATGTTCAATATTTGACCACGTTTATTAGTGAGGATTACATTTTTGAATTTCACCAAATAAAATCGAATGTAGGGGGTTCCAAATGACAACTCTCCTGCTGTACCAGGATGTAACAGAAGGATTTCTTATGTAGAGGCACATCTCTTTTACTTTCCGAAGAACATATGCATCCTGTATTGGTAAAGGAGGTGACCCAGGGTAGGGGTGTTTCCACACGAGTTTTTCTGTCTATGCATTGTGAGGACCTGGTATATTATTTCGAAATGAATTCTAAGAAAAAATATAGAATGGCTGAGAAAGGGAATAGAAAAGGATATTGCCTTTTCTATTTCCTTGGCCAACATCTTGTGAATTTTATTTTTGTAGCGATGCACTCCCAGCAGAAAATTATGTTTTCTCAAAAAACTCTTAGTGCCCATGTCATTTTCCCAGGGCTTTATAGGGAATAATATTATCAGTGGTGGGTGATACCGGCTAATAGGGGTGGGGGGGCTATTTTGAGTATTTGTCTTTATTCGGGCCATTAACTCAGGTGGATGGCTACCACCATGTATGGCCCATCATTAAAGGCATTATTTTGGTAAATAAGCCTTCTATGGCAGCTCTAGCAGGAGTTAACTACAGGTTGCCTAACATAATAGATCACATTGAATTGAGGGTCTTGATTACCGGTGGCAGTCTGCCCCACCCAGTACAGCTCCTCACAGAATGCATTATTGCAATTAGGATTAGAGGCACGTGGTGGGTAACTGATGGAAAACTTTTTATTTTCTAAAAAAACTTATACGTGATAGTGCTTTTAGAAATTATGGCAATCCAATCCATGGTGACACCATATAAAATGGAAAAAGGGGATACAAAAACTCCTTGTCTATTTCTATGTTGCCTTAAGAGAGGACGAGCAGAAGCTTGAGAAGAAGATAGTTGGTGCGGTGGAGAGGGGGCATGGGAAAAGCAAAGCCTCGGCCGGTGCATGCGGGGAGAGGCAGCTGGCTGAGGGCATCCTCTAGATGCGGTGCCGGCATTGTTGGTAAGCACAGACTGCACTATTAGTTGATTGGTTCCACTCATCCAAATCGGCTATGCTGCTGGTATAATCCTTCTGTCCCAACATTCCATGATGCCTTTATTGTCTCTTCCAGTGTTTAACATAAATGTCTATCCATAACGGTGGGAATGCTATAGTAGAAGTATAGTCCCTCCACATCATGCTAAACTGGCTGTTATACATCACGAGGAAGGCATTTAGGTACCTACCCAACTTATTTTGGTGAATGGCCATTTTACATAATTTTTTCACAACATATTTCGGGCTGGGGTGGGGTAAGGGTATCATTTTAAACAGAGTTAAGGGTAATCAAGGGTCGAGTAGAGGCGAGGGAATAGAAGTGGGGATTAGGGGGGCTTGCCACATCCGGCAAATTATGGCCGCTAAAGCCCTTGCTGGGGGACTAAAATGCTATAATGAGGTGTAAAACCTGCCTGGTATTCAGCTCCACTAAGTGTGTAACAGACACAAACAGGACAAACGTAGGGCCGATTCACATATCGTTTTACAATGGGATTGCACCATTATAAAAGGCTTCTGTGAATCAGGCCCCTAGTCTTCATAGCCAGTCCTTGTTTCCTGGTGACCATTGTTTAATTCTCCTGATGGAAAGTCATCCATAGCATACACTGGCATAGGGAAAGAGTCTGCCACTGAGACTGTGGAACCAATGAAGGTTTCCTTCAAGCGTGAGAGAATGTATAGCTTTTTTGGGGGGTCTTAATTGCGCCAGGCGTACATGGCACACATCGAGAGAGAACCCGAGCCCCTCCTTGTGGCACCATGTAACGGGTAGCTAAAGCATGAATGACAATGTTGGCACTCACTGGTAAATTATTGACACTCCTCACAGCCCCCAAAACGACCTCAGCTACCCATGACTCCTCTGCACACCCGTGTGTACTTACCGTTGCTTGCTGACTAGCTTCGAATTATATAAAAACAGTGCATACCTGCAGACTGAGCAACCTTGAGATGGGTAACTTTCCCATGGGGGGGGTTGAGGGGGCGGGCACTGGCGGTATTGGGATTCATTGGTGCAATCCTATATGTGAGAACACAAGGAGCTTTCTGCTTGAGGTCTACAGAGGTGATTTACTTAATTAGGTCATCTTCTTAAATTATACTGTACTGAACTGAAATAACCTAGGTTCTAGGGGAAATGCCATCCTTGTAATCCTCCCTGCACCCCGTGGGAAGATTGATAAATAAGCATTCTCATTATTTGCCTTTTATAGTGCATCCCATAAATGGGACACCAGGGACCCATCATACTGCGGACACATGTATCTCTCGGAGAAAAAAGAAAAACGCAGTATTGTCAGCGTTGCAATCTACACATAGAAATAACATTACAAGGCTGCAAGTCTAACATGCATTAAACAATGCAACTTAGTGGAAAAAACTAACGCGGATCAATTCACAGATTCGTTTTTCCAGGCTTTCATGTAATGTATACCCATAACCTGCACGCCCGTATGTTACATTGATTTCACAAAATGCGAATCCCCAAAGGGGTAAGTTGTCAGCACTCTGACGTTGTAGGCAGCTGGCTTCATGGTCATGAACACTCTGAGATCCTACCTCAGGGTGGTCCCTGGTGTGTATCTGCCCAGCCTGCAGCTATGATAAGCGATATGCAGGCCCAAGCCTGCAACACAAGAACAGAAGGTAGGTAGTACCTCTGCATGATCCCATGGGGTCCCCCAGCTCTCTGACGGTCCATATCCAAGGGGCATGGGGGCTGGTGACCTCTGGCGAGAGCCCTCGCTCATGGCGGGTGCACACCGCAAACACAAATGCAGGCTGGTGCTCATGCCGCCAGCTTGCGCATATATTCAGGGCGTGACTGCATTATTGCATGCTTACGTGCTTGAATGCATGTGGGAAGTGCGCAAAGTGCTCCTTACGCCCCTCTTCTATGAGTTCAAAGAGTGCACATAGAAAATGTTTTACCCCATCACATGGGGTCTCATTATGGGTCTGACGGTAACCGTGCCGGTAAAACCGGCAGGTTGCCGCTGGATCCGTAAATATTTACCGCTGCCTGACTTACGGGTAACACCAGGGGATTACAACCCCGGCGGCCGTGAAGTCACACGCTGGAAAAATATTGTTCCCCATTCCCATAGAGTCGCATAGGACTCTATGGGAGTGGGGACCACAGAAGCACAGCCACTGTTAATGACAGTGCCAGTGCTTCCGTGAAACTCTGCGGGCGGGTGCTGTTCCGCCCCGAAAGTCAGACCTGCCGGGCCGGAGGGCACCCACCTGCCAGACTTGTATTTTGCCAGTCTGGAAACAATGGTGCCGGCAAGCTTACCGCCACCGTTGTTTCTGGACCAGCAAGGTTATAAAGGGGCCCATAGTCTTTGAATTTTCCTCGCAATCTGACATCTCTTGTCTTCGGGTATCAGAGTTCACTCTGTTCTTCTTCATGGTTGGGGTTTCCCTCACTAGTTCTGGGCCCATTCATTGAGGTGGTCCATGAACGTGTGCTCACCACCGGCCTCATTTTATATCTCTTAATCCATTTAGTCTTATTCTTTGGGGGGCAGTTCTTCAATGCTGTTATAGCATTTCCTGTTTAAGCCAGGGGTTTCAAGTCTGAGTGAATCGTCTTTCCTCTGCAATAGTCAGGTCTGTAGTGCTTGTGTCATTTGGCTCTTTTGAGGGTTTCTTTCCGCCTTCCATTTGTATTTGCGCAGGTAGTTGTGCAAGACTGCCTGGGCTAGTGTCATGGCCACATGCTGGAAGGCTCCCTTCCTCTTTTCTGCTCTACTCTCGGTGAGTTGATGCAAGCGTCTGGCTGCAGGATACTCTGCAAGAGCAGGAGAGATTCCCTCAGTATCTGTCTCCACAACTTGTTTGAGTAACACCCTTGGATCAGTTGTGTGAGTACTTCATCCATTTCATTGGCTGTGATGCAGGTGGAAGCGACCTGTTAGAGCCTTTGCATGAAACACATCGATGACTACATGAGTTATTTGCCATGCTTGACACAGCTGACAACTTTCAAAATCCATTTTTGACTTGCGGGTTAAAGTAGCTGGCGAGGGCCATCTTTGCCGTTGTGTAGGAGTTGTCATTCAGCATCAGTATCATGGAAATGTTGGGTATTCCGAGTTCCACATAAAACAGCATCACAGATTGTTGGGATTTTACATCTTTTTCCTCTCATAATGTCAAAGTATAGCTCCAGCCTTTGAACTCCAAGCTCACATTTCGGGACTATCGCCAATGGTGTGCCCAGGATCTCCAATACAACAATAGGTACATATGAAGGTCCCAAAGGTGGGTAGGGTTTGGAGGGTCTGCTTTCTTCCCCGGAGTCCCCCATTCCACCTTTGTCACCAGTTGCCAGATCCTACCTCACAGTGGTCCATGGTCTGTGTCTGCTCATCCTATGATAGGGGCTCTACATGCCTGTCACCTGTTATGCCTGTCACGCCAGCATTGGAATGTAGGTAGCCCCTCTGGATGATCCCTTTGCGTCCCTCAGCTCTCGGAAGGTCCAGTATCCAGGAGGATGCTGGTGGTTCCTAGTGAGTGCTCTCGCTCATGGAGGGAACAGACTGCAAGCACAAAGACCTCATGGCATGGTGCATGCTGTCTGGTGCGCATGCCGCCAGATTGCGCATTTATTCAGGATGACGATGGTGCATTACCAAGCCATCGATGTCACTTTCCAGATGGATAGCAAATGTTTTGTATTTTAAAACACTTTATGAGCTACATTACCCGATAGCCCCTATAGTAGCAGTGCATCTCATAAATCCTGAGCTAGTCATTTTCCAACATGTCTGTCATTTAGGCCTATTATGTTAGCCATATCTGGCATTTAGGCCTACAATATCTGGCATTTAGGCCTATTGTGTTAGTTAGCCATATCTGCCATTTAGGCCCATTGTGTTAGCCATATCTGGCATTAAGCCATGCAGCAGATAGAGTTGTCAAGTTCAGCCATGCGTCACACCTAGACAGAATGATGACGTTTAGCCATGCGTCAGACTTAGATAGAATTGTGAAGATTAGCCATGTGTCACATTGAAAGCGAACCATGAAGATTATGCACGCATCTCACTTAGAATTGTGGCGCTTAGCCGGGCGTCAAACTTAGATAGATTTGTGAAGATTAACCACGCATCACTTTCAAAAGAACTGTGCATTTTGACCATGCATCACACTCAGAGAGAATTATGAAGTTTAGTCACTATCTTGACCAAGATAGAGTTATGAAGTTTATCTATGCAGCACACATAGATAGAATTGTGACGTTAACCATGCATCACTTTAGATAGAACTGTTAGGATTAGCCGTGCCTCACACTCAGAGAGAAATGTGAAGTTTAGCCATGTGTCAAACTTAGGTAGAATTTAGAAGGTTAGCCATGCATCACACTCAGAGAGAATTGTGAAGTTTAACCCTGTGCTAAACTCAGAGAGATCTGTAAGTTCAAACATGTATCACTCCTAGACAGAGCTATGAAGATTAACCATACATCACACTTAGAGAGAATTATGAAGTATAGCCATGCGCCAGACCTAGACAGCATTGTGAATATTAGCCATGCATCCCCTTCAAATAGAACTTATAAGATGAACCATGCGTCACACTTAGATAGAATTGTGGAGATTAGTCAACCCTCACAACATATAGGACTGTATAGATTAGCCACATCGAAGAATTGTGCAAGTGGCCAAAACACTAACCACCCTGCGTCTACTTCCCAAAATACACCACCCAAACACTAAACACGACCAATGGGCTAGCCATCCTTTATGCTAACACACACACAACACAAGCAAAACACATAACAAACAAACCCGGATATTGGACCTTACCCATTTAGACACAACAAGCCAGTGCGCACTTCTTGAAACAACTGCCAGTCTATACATGAAACACACATACACACCCAAACCTAAGAGTCACATAGAAACATCCCAGGCATTGGACCATGCCCGTTTGGATACAACAAGCAAGTGCGCCCAACCCTTAATACCAGCAATGTACACATAAAATACACAGACATAACCAACACAACAAACAGTCACACAGACAACATCCCAGGCATTCGACCTTACCTGTACGGATACAAACCAGTTCACGCAACCTATCCATCTGCAAGCTAACACACACAGATGCCAGTTTCACCTGATTCTGTACCTATCCTATCATTCTTCCCCCTCTAACCAATCCTGTCCTCTTTCTTGCGGAGCCACGCAAGTGCCTGGAGAATGCCCTTGGGTGGTATTGGTGCACGGCATAAATCAACATAACATAACTCATCCCCACCCTCCCATGACCTTCTGACGCATTATATCCTCACCTTTAGTGCCGCTTAAAGTGCTTGTGCTTTTTGTGATACACTATGGCATGGGTGCAAAGATGTTGGACTCCGGCTTCAAAGAAGTTGTCTGGCAAAGTGGTGCAGGGAAGGAAAGGAAATGTATATCCAACACGCCAAGCTAGGTTTACTGGACCCTGAAACAGAACAGTGTATGTTATTTAAATGGATAGACTAATGTAATTCTCTACAGAATGTATTTGAACAAATGATGCATTACTATTTGTTCATTTGCTTCATATATTGACAGATAGTACATTTGAAAAATAAATATATTTTGTTTAACTAAAGGAACTTTATGGTGAGAAAAAACCATAGTAGTATCACTGTAGCCATTTATTATTCCTATCTCGCCCTGCCACTTCACATCATGCCGTTAAGTTGTAGTCTTACAATGTGACTGCGTTCAGATAGGGCTTTTTAGTTACTGTGGTCTTTTCATGTTCTTAAAAACTCCAGTTTCATTGGGATGCTGTATGAAACCGATACATAATATGTGCGTAATATGTGGGCTCATTATCGCTTTGCTCATGGAATACGAGGGGTTCAACTCACCTCTTTGAAAACAATAACTGTGATTTACAGACTTTTGAAATAATATGTTTACAGGAGATTTGGTTAACATTTCAACCCACATGCGATGGATATATAACATTGATTAATCCTACAATTGTAAGGCCAAAGGGTCGCCCCTCAGCTGGCTTATTAACACTCATCAAAGCTGAAGCAAACATAAAAATTGTTGACTCATATAACCCAAACCACTTCACCCAAATTACCATATTGAAGCCAACATTGAAAGAAACCATACAAAACGTTTGCTCTAACCAAATAAGAAATGACTAAGGAATAGCCCTAGTAAACCTATATTGGAGTACAGCTTCAAGAAATGTCCTTTATCGACACAGTTTAAACACAGATAGACGAGCTACAGATGACCCCTAACCATCTTGAATTGTGGTGATTTAAATATCCACTTATTTTATGCAGACGGACTGAAAATACCAAAAGGGGAATTAACATCAAAAGCACGAATATGGAAAAATGAAATGGAGAAACGAAACATGATACTCGACAATAGTTTGAGTATACAAGACACGAAAATTAAACTGACACGGATTGGCAATGGAATAGCTGCCCTCCTCGATTATATCTTCATACCTGAGAAAATGACTTCAAAAATAAAAAAGATAGAGTGGTTCCGTCACAAATAAGTGATCACCACAAAGTGTCAATACAATGGAAGTTGACACATGAGAGATCCCAAATGATACAAATGCTGCATTTGGTACCTGCCAACGGTTCCCACACACTGCATATCTCTGACTCACAAGTAACATCATTAAAGGCCACATTCTGTGACATAAAAATTGCTGACAAAGAAAAACTGGATTATCCATGGTTACTCATACCATTTAGGTGTAACAAGGGAGACACACAACCACACAAGGCAAAACACCCCCATGCATATAACACTGAGATTGTACGCAAGAAAAAAGACCTGCGAATGAACATCAAAGTTCTCAGAACCACGAACTTAGAACAACGCTTGAGAACTATACACCACTTAAAACAACAATACAGAAACTGGGTTAAAAACAATCAAGCACAGATAACTTAAAATGACAACGAGAAGATGCTTAAAGCACTAAATCAATGGAACACCAACAACCTCTGGAAACTAATCCACAACAGTGAAGATCATACTACCAAATAGATTTCTGCGGTAACAGAAGAAGCATGGATAGTTCATTTTTCAACCTGGTACTGCAACCTAAATGAAACAAGGAAAGAAGATGAACAACCATCTTCATCGTCATGGGAGCTAAACTGGGACCGAAACGACATCTTAAACCAAATTACACATCTTAACGGTTCAAGAGCTCCAGCCCCAGACTGCCTGAGCAATGAAATTATGAAAAAGAACCCAGAACATTCGGGAGACATTTGTTTCCACAAAATTGGAAGTACTTATGTGAATGTACCTAGACATGGAAAATTGCAATATTGATTCCTATCCACAGGCAAGGCAGTAGAAATGTACCTTCAAGCTATTGACCTATTGTCTTGCTAGATCCATTAGGAAAAATATTTGCCGGAGCTATCCTAAAGAAGCTGACTAGCTAGGCATCTAAGAATAATCTCTTTGACCAACGACAAACTGGATTTACAAAGAATGTCGGCACAAATATAAACTTGATAATATTGAACATGCTAAAACACAAAGCATATAGACTATAAACCCACTCCTACACGATCTTTGTGGACCTGCAAAAACCTTTTGACTCCGTACATCGGCATAAGCTATGGGACAAATTGAGATCATGGAATTGCCCAAAAGACATACTAGACCACATAATTGCACTCTATTCACAAACAACTATAAAGGTGCGCCCATCTCAACAAGGGGCTATGTCAACAGAAATCACGACAAACAATGGATTAAAACAGGAGTGTCCTCTGGCAGCCACGCTGTTTATTCTGTACATATATCTAAGAACAAGTGTCATAGCCATAACTGGAGATCCTCCAAAACTGAATAACATCAAAATCCCTTACATGCTATTTGTGGATGATATTGTCCTTCTAGACAAGATGGAAATTGACCTACAGTAGAGAGTAACAGCATTTGTCCAATACAAAGAAAGAAACAACCTGAGAATTAATAATAAAGAAACAGAAGTGATGGTGCCAACATACCGATCCAACCCAAGGAAGAAACCTCTAGACAATATTCATAAAAGGAGGAAAAATCACCCCCGTAACCACAGTGAAATACTTACACGTATGGGTGAATCAATCAGAAATTGACACAAGATGGGCAGAACACCTAAAAATAAAGGCTCTATCCATAGCACGTCAGGTGCTTTCAAATCATAAGAAATAACGGAAATACTCAGTTAAGCCTGTGCTGAAATTCTATTGTCAAAAAGTTGTACCTATTTTAACGTATGGAAGCGAAACAGCGCTCAACATATCTCCCCAAATTTGGACCCAATTGGAAGCCATCTTCTGGACGAAAATCTTATCACTACTGGCGGCTTACCCAATGTCACGAATAAGATATGAGTTGGCCTTACAATCTTTAGAAACAATAGTCATCTGGAAGCACTTAAACGTATACAGGAAAACAATCACTACGGATAGGATTGCGATAATTGACATTTTGGATGAAAAGCCATCTACTTTAAATGAAACTACAACAACCAGATGGGGAAAAACCTGCAAACAACTAAAGGAGAATGCATTAATAAATCCAGAACTACTAATTAACCACCCCTACACAGCAAAGCTGAAAATCCATCACAACAACTGGATATGCACATCAACAGAAAAAGCTAAATATCAGTTGGACATACACCCTGAGGTGGAAACAAGAGAACTGAATTAGCTTCCCTCGTATTGAACCCTTTTCCCAGACCGGCATAACTGAGACACTTTCCTAAAATAGAGATCAAATGTTCTTCCGACCCGAGAATATTTGATGAGTACCAAGCAAATAACTACAGAACAAGCTTCTTGCAGATTCTGCAAGCAACGAGATCAGAAAGAAACTCTTATTCACCTCATCATGGAATACCCAACTGTGAAAGAGAAACAAGAAATGTTTGCTAACATGATATCCCAACATGCGAGGCCAATGGACTTTAATGAACGATGGACATATATTGTCCTAGGAAATGACAAAATAATGACCTACAGAATAATTCAATTTTGGGATGCAATCATGAAACTCGAAAATACTTCACAACAGAAGGAAGCACTGTTAACGGATATTGACGCTTGATTGCATTTCTATTATTGAGGCGAAGAACAATGAATTGTCGCCTAAAAAGAAAGGAAACCCTAACCTGAATCAACTATCTGACTGTATTTTCTTTATTTATTACTTTTATTTACTTGTTTTAATAAAATTAATGATTTTTACAAGGAAGAAGGATACATAAAATTCAATCGAAAAAGTCAATCAAAAGAATTCAATCGAAAAAGTCAATCAAAAACATCCAAGAAACTCAGAAAACTCAGGAAAATCAGAAGACTCGGAAAATCGGAAACCAGACCAGTCCGGAAGTTAAGAACAAGATGATGACGGGGGGAGGGACCCTAGCATCTGTTTCAAAGTCTGTGCTGTGGCAATGGTCCAGGCGGTCCTTTCTCCACTGATTAATCTACTTCACTACAGCTCTTCCTCTTGGATGTAAGATGCCGACAAGTGTGGTAGCAGGTATTTTCCGCTAATTGAATGGGTTCCCGGGCAGTTCAAGAGCAGATGCCGGATTGTTTCTATCTCCTCATCTTTGTTACAGAAGGGACAGTTATTGGAGCTGGATTGGCCTCTTACCGGCAGGATCTCGTGGGTTCAAGGAGATTTAATCACGCCCTCAAGAAACGATTTCTTATTGGCTTGCTTGGGAATTTAGCCAGGTAGTTTGGAATAGAATTCAGTTTATTCAGCTGAAGGGGGAGATGGCTGGTTGTTTAAACTCAGCAGCGCGCTCTAGAGTCTTTATCCAGTCGAGCTCCTCGATTTTCTTTTTTGTTTTCATCGGATTCTGGATTAGCTCCACTTCTGATACTGAAATTTCATTCAGCTTTGATCTACATGCTGTTTCCCACTTTTTCAGCATTGTGCATCTCGTGCCTTGTGTTTCTTTCCTGATTATGTCTAAGATGGTTGAGCAATTAGGTAGCAGAATTTTCCTGTATAGCATCATACTGTTGATTTTGGTGTTCGCCGCCAGCAAGAGGAGACCTAGTTCTCTTCGGATCACAAACATGGATATACATTTTGGGAGACCTAGAACGGATCACCAAAAGTAACCTTCCAGCCAAGTCCAGAGCGTTGCCGGTGTCTGTGGCATGGCCTCAGCGGCGTATGTCAGAGAGGGCACCACCTTTGCTTGGTAGAATCTTATTGTCGGGACCGTGGAAAAGAGGCCATATTTCTTGTCTAGCGTACAGGCTTGGGCGGAAGGTTTTCTTACTTTTGCCAAAAGGGATTCTTGTAGTGCCACGTTAGTTCTGGAGCATTCCAATGTCACTCCTAGATATTTGAATTGTTGAACCTTTTCTAGGGCTACTCCTTCGAGAAACCAGCTCAGATGTTCCTTGCTTCTTTTGGATTTTTCCAGTACTAAGATCTTAGTTTTTGCCACATTAATTTATAGGTTGTTCCCATGTATAAATATTGTCAGGTCCTCAAGTTGGCGTTGGAGGCCAATGGGAGTGAGGTCCATCAAGATCATATCGTCCGCATACAGCAGACGTGTAGTTTTTTCAAAGCCCATTGTGGGCAGAAATGATCGGATGGTAACTTCTGTGTCCTTAAAGTCCCCATGTACGCTATGAAGAGGGCTGGGGCTAGAGGACATCCCTGCTTGACTCCTCTACCTGACAGGATTTCCTTGGAAAGGTGACCGGCTTGATTTAGCCTAACTCGCAGCCTGGTGTTCTTGTGAAGGGCGCGGATAGGCTGCAGAATGTTGCCTGGGCAATTCCACTCTTGAAGTTTCCTCCATAAGGTCACTCTATTGACCTGGTCAAATGCTTGAGCAAGGTCAATGAAGGCCACGAATACTCAGGGCGCCCCGTCAAAAATTTTACTTTTCAGTGCACTCATGAACATGATGTTAGCAGTGGTCCCAATATTTTTAGTGAATCTGGTTTGAACGGGATCCGCACAGTCGGCATTTTTGGCCCATCGCTGGAATTATTTTAGTAGAAGAGTGCCAAACACCTTGCTGATTACATTGAGGAGTGCAATGGGGCGATAATTCCCAGGCTCTTCTTTATTGCCCTTCTTAAATACTGGAACCATGATGGAAGAGGTCCAGGAAGATGGAATTAACTTAGTGTCTTTGCAGTGCTTGAAGATCGCACTTATCAGCTGCGCCCATTCCTCCGGATGTTTTTGAGGTTGATATTTGTAATGCCGTCTGGGCCGGGGACTCTGGAAGATTTCAGGCTGCGTATGACCTCAATAATGTCCTCTTTGTTACTCAAGTCTATCCATGGTTCCGAGTCGATATTTTCCTTAGTGACAAGAGATGTTGAGGGAGGTTTAAAAAGTTTGCTAAAGAAATGTATCCAGGTCTCCTCGCCGATGTTATTTGATGGGGATTCCTCCACTGGTTCAGCAACTGATCTCAGTAGTGTCCAGAATTCCCGGGGATTATGACTGGACACTTGCTTTAGCATGTGTTCCGCATCCTGCTGGTACAGTGTCAAACGATGTTGTTTTTCCCAGAACTTATAGGTAGATTGTGCTTTGTAGAACAGGTCAGAATTTGCTTGTGAGGGCTGTGAGCAGGCTATCCACTTCAGTTTCCTTAATTTTTGGCGTTTGTCCACTAAGGTCTTACAGTATGCGTGGATACGGGGTACAAGCCTGGATCGGAACTTGTTTACTGAAGATGTAAAAGGAACCAAATGGGGCTGATAGTCTGGGGCACTAGGCGGATCCTTTACAGGTTGTACTGCCAAGCTCTTTAGATATTGAGATGTTATCATCATCACAGATATAGCGGAAAGTTTAAGGTGGTTTCTTTGCTGGTTACACTCCACTTGATATAACATGGAGAGCTTTTTGACCTTAGATGATTTCCACTTAAATGCCAGTAGGTTGTGATTGCTGGCATTTGAGATGGTGATTTCAAAGGAAGCAGCTAGTGCGGCTAAAGAACTGCTCACAAAGATATGGTCGAGATCCGCAAAGGAGTTTCCTCGCGACCAGGTAGGAGCTCGAGTTGTTCTTGGAAAGTGGTTGCCTGCATTAAGAAGACCTCTTGATGACAGAGCATTCAACTTGTTTCCTCTGACTTCTCAGTAAAATACAGACTTTAGATGAAATCCTGTGTCATCCGGTGGACGGCAGACAGCGTTAAAGTCGCCGCATATTAACACACTTGGTGCCGGTTACTCCACAAGAGCTGCGTCGATGGCTTGTTCAATCATCAAACGGAAAGATTTGTCATCCATAATCAGAGGGTTCCAATACGCGTTCATGACAATCACCAATGATGTCCAAGGTGCCGTCAGTTGGTCTGTAGGTTGCTCCCATTGTAATAAGGTAGCAAAGAGGTACCTAGATGACAACAACGTTTCCTGCAGTTGCAACCCACTGCCGGAACAAATCGCAGTTAGGAGTCCTGAGGAAGGATGTTCCAGGGCCCCTTTATTAGCCGGGGCTGTAAGCGATATTCAATCAACACTACAGCTAAGTCAATGCCTAGTCTGGGATGCTGAGGAAAACCCTTATTGATGTATTTTTATATTCAGTTCAGTACCCTGGATGACAACCCTTGTATAACACCCCCCTCTTAGAATCCCCCTGAACCCACTGAGCCAAGAAGTAGGTTTGTTTTGCAAATTAAAAGGTTTATTTGAAAAATTAAACAATATATATATATATGTCACACTTTTATAATAAATTAATATATGATAGTACACTTAGACATATGATGTTGATCAACAATGGGTAATCTGGCACTAGCACACTTCTTTATAATCAATGAGGAGTTAGTATAGGATGGATAAAGTAGAAAAAATACTTTTATGATTTCAAGGGAAAAGCAATGAGGAATAAAATGCATGCAGAAATACTTGATATGATTTTAGCAAAAGATAAGATAATCAATTTTTCTCTGGCAATTCACCCCCCTCACCTATGCAATGTAAGAAATGGAAGGAGATGGAAGTAACACACACAGTTCTCAGGAATGCAATCAAATACAATACGAAATTCAATTCCCACCCCAGCAAGCTTAGAGAAAACCGGTATGAGTTTTAAAACACAGGCCCAAGTGCTTTGAATGTGGTGGCAATGAAGTGAGAAATATGCTGAAAATGCTTTTAATTCCCTTTAGGAGGTTCAGGGTGAGTGAGAGATACTTGGGATGAGCTCAGGCTCACTTTAGCAATGATTCAGGGATGGTTATTAAGAGGCAAACACATTTTTAGCAGAGGAAAGCAAAAAGCTGCTATCTTTTTTCAGGTAAAGAAATCAGGCCAAATCGCAAATCGCGGCAAACTTCGCAAGTGCGTGAATCGTGATTACGGCAAAAGTATATAGCAAGTCGGTTCTAGGTTCGTTGGAAAGCTGAGATTCTAAGCTAGCTTTCAGAGGAAAGTTAAACCAAGTTCCTAGGACAAACGGTTCCAGAGATATGAACGATTTTGTAAAAAGGTCGTTTTTCGGATTTAAAGTAAGCTCAAAATGAGCTTGCAGCTGCAAAATTGACAGGTGACAGTTGTGCAGCTTTAAAAATGACAGATGATACAATTTCTAGGAGGCAGTTCTACTTAGGTTAAAATAGTTTGGATTAGATTATTTTAACTAAGAGATTGGTTCTGCACAGTTCTGCTAGGTACCCACAATATAAATTTTAAATAGGCCTCGCCACAGATCTGGTCAGGTTTTGGACTGGACTCCGGTTCTGGTCTCGGCACTTCACAGTGATCTGGGTCAGCTCTCTGGTTCTGCTCACAGCGGTCTGGGTCACTCTGGATCTCTGGTCTGGTCTCTGGCAATTGTTCTTGGCAAAAGAATTCAAACAGCTCGCCCGGCTGTGGAATAGTTTGCAAATGATTTTAAGGTTGCTGAGGCCTGCTGAGAAGAGTTCTCAGTTTGTGGGTTTAGACCCTTGCTTTAAGTTCTGAAGTAAAGTTCTGGTCTTTGGAGATTGATGGATTTGAAGTCTGGATCTCTGGATGTGAAGTCGTCGGTCAGCATGCTCCGCAGCAAATGGAATTGAATGTCTCTACCTGTCCCAGCAGTCTCTTTTTATGTGTTTTGAAAATGGGTGTGTGCCTGGGCCTAGCTAAGCCTGCCTCTTTCTACTTGTCATTGGCCCAATTCTCCCCTCTCCCATGATTGGGGGAAGGAAATGTGAGTCAGAGTGATGCTGTAGGTTTTATGGTCAGAGGAACCTCCCCTTGTCAGATTGCACACAAATCTATTTCTGACCCAAATACATATTTATCTATGCACCATTTTTCTAATATTATAGGTCCAGTTAACATATTTTCTGTGGCACCAAACCATCCGATCCCTGTCTTTGTACGATGTCGTGTCCACCAATGACAGAATTCTCCCCTTTTAATCCAGATAACGACCTCTAAAACTTTCCAGATTTTACACAAATGTGCACCAGGGATATGGGTTACAGATGATAAAGTGTCAGATTTTTAACATGCATACATTTGGAGTGAGACCCTATTTTCCGCTAGCAACCCCCCAGAATACACCACAGGGTCCTAACGCCTCTTAAAATGTTCACAGAAAAATCACAAAAATAATGATATTACTTATATAATTCTGACAAGTCCGCACTATGAGTTATCTATCTTTTTAAAATTATGCCCTGGTCAACAAGGGGTGTGGCTTCCCACATCACACGGTGGAATAACTGGTTTATCCACTTCCCCAAGCTCAGCTGCTAGCAGAGGCACTGCCCCTCCCAGTTTCCCCTAAGAGGAAGCCACTTTACGGCCCCCCAATATAACATTTGCCTGAGTCCAGGACAGGTCTTTGTTCAACTCCCTGTAGTCCCCAGCTGCTCCACCCCTAATCTAATAAGAGAGGTGACAACTCCTTTTGGCAAGGGGAGTGGCTGAGCAGGTTTCAACTCCTGTCTGGGGTAGTTGTCAGGCAGAATCCAGTTTCATTAAGCCAGGTTTCAGCTAAATGTCACGTTTTGTTCCCAGTTTTCTACATTCAAATCAAACTGACAATTTGTACCTATACATTAAATAATTACTTCCTTCAAGTCATTTCAGAATATGGTTTTACATTCTTCTACCTCTTAGCAAGTCTTTCCTTGGTCTGGTTTTGTTTCATTTGTTCAGTTTTCCACAAAAGTCTGGTGGTTTTAAAACGCCGGCTTTCTGATAGTGGTGAGTACTGGTAATGCAACCATTTTTGGGATTAAGAAAATGAATTCCCCACAGTTCTGAGTTGCTTTTTTGGCAATCAGCATTGCCATTCCCAATGGTTTCAGGCTACTGTGTGTGTAGCCCACTGGTGGTTTTAGTCAGTGCCCTCCTGTGCTCACAACATAGGCAAAAATGGGTGGCAGCCTATTCTTCATGTTTTCCCTGTGCACTCTCTGGGGAGTTCTGGCCATCATGATGTTTCCATGCCAGTACTGCACAGTTTTATTGTAGGGCTTGGATGCATGGGTAAAACCATCCCACAAGCCCCCCCTCTTGCGATGGCCATTCTGTCCTTTCACTGATGGAACTCGCAAGATCTGGGATGTTCGCCTCCTCTTCTTCCAATTCCATAGGTGGCACAGTTCAGCATCTTTTCCTCCCTCCAGTCGATCAATCAGTTCTCCTTGCTGGTCCTGATGGGAGGATTGGGCGGTACACCGGGCCCCTTGGGTCTCTGCTCCCGGTCTCCGGATCGTCCTCCTTGGCCAGTCTCCAGGTTTTCTTTCTCCTAGGACGACAAAGGAAAAGCGGCAATACCTATTTGTAGACATTTTTCCATCACTACTAATGGTGTGGCAGGCATATACATTTTATACTTTAACATACCTAACATTTTACTTTTGAGATACAAGTTATCATTGAAAGACAGTGGCTTACAAGAGTATCATATTTTAGAGACTATATGTGGGATATTTTAGGGTTGGAACTGAATTAATCTGGAGCGGTCCCCTCTGGTATTGCAGAGGACTCCTCCAGTTGCTGCAAAGTGTGCCTGGGATGGCAACACTTTAGCTGATTTATATGTACCCACTTGTCTTCCCCTTCCGCCAAATTGCCTTTGGAGATGCGGATCTTGTATGCAACAGGGGAGATCTTGTCTATAATTTCAAACGGTCCCTTCCATGTAGGCAAGAATTTTCGCTGTTTGGCCTGGTTCCTTTGGAAATTGTATAGATAGACCCGATCACCCACCTTATATTCCTTTCGGGTAGTTTTTAAATCATAGTGGGTCTTCATGCTCTCAGCTGATCTTTCTAGATTCCGCTGAGCATAGGCAAAAGCATGTTGAAGGTGTTTCCTTAAATTCTCCACATACTCATGAGTTGTGGAGGCATTTATCAGTGTCTGCTCTTGGGTCCTGTAAAGCAAATGCTGGGGGAGCACCATCTTGCGTCCCGTCATCAACTCAAATGGTGACATTTTGGTTGCAGATGAAGGGGTAGATCTGATGGCCATTAGGACCAGAGGTAATCGGATATCCCAACTTGGCCCAGAATCTGCCACAAATGTTTTTAATATGCTCACAATGGTTCGGTTATATCTCTCTACTGCTCCAGAAGAAGCTGGCCTGTAAGCAATGTGTAGCTTCCTTTTAACCGCCAGTATCTCCCACATCTTTGTCATTACTTCACTGGTGAAGTGGCTACCTCTGTCTGACTCAATCCTTTGAGGTAGACCAAAACAGGAAAAGATGTGGTTAATCATCAGGGCAGCTGCTGTTTCTGCCTTGCAGTTTGGGGCTGGGAGACATTCCACCCACTTGGTAAACAAGCATGTAACGGTCAACATGTACTTGTTTCCTCTAGACGAGCGGATTACAGGGCCTACAAAGTCGTTTTGCAAATCTGACCATGGCAGGGTCATCCCCCTCTTTTGGAGAGGCGCACGGTGTGTGAGGGATGATGGCTGAAATTGTGCACACACAAGACACCCCTTCAAGCATTGGTCGAGGTCCTGCCCCATGTGTGGCCAGTATGCAACCTCTCTTAAGATTTCCAGTGTTGTGTGAAACCCCCTATGACCGGCGGTGGCTGCATCATGGGCGTGACTTAACATCAGGCTTCGGAATGAGGTAGGAACCACCCACTGATCGTGGCCAGCTTTGGATTTCCTTACCAGCAAACCGTCTTGGATTCGGAACATTTTTGGACATTTCATCAACACTCTTAGGTCCTCTTTCCCAATGTAATCGGTATCTGTCAGGGGAAAGTTCTCAGGGTCCTCAAGGTGTTGGTAAAACATACCAATGATTGGATCCCCCTTCTGAGCTGTAATTAAATCAGCATCAGGGGTCTCCTTATTCCATTGTGCAGTTGAAAGATCATTGTGAGCATTTGTCTGGGACCTAGTGATAGCAGTGACCTGGATTTCCCCCAATAGGGACTCTATTTCTAGTAGATCCCCTTGGATGGCCCCGGTTTTGGCCAGCTGATCAGCTAAGTCATTTCCAGTTTTGTCTGGTCCCTCTACTTTGGAATGACCCTTAATCTTTTTCCAGTAGATGGTCATCCCATTCGATGTGACCAGATCATCAATGTTTTGGAATAACTTCCCATGTTTCAAGCGTTTGTTATTAGCACATAACATGCCTCTGGTTTTCCAATTAACCAGTAGCTCCACAAACCCGTTCCGTACATAATCCGAATCTGTGATTATGACCAGTTCCTGGAGTTGATGTTGAACAGCAGTGAGGATGGCCTGATGCACAGCCATCAATTCTGCCACCTGACTACTTCGGGGACCAGTTTTGTATCCAGCGGAGGGTTCTGGTGACTCATTCACCCATGCATTCCCTACGCCGGCCACCAGTTCTTTCTCCCCGTTTTCGTCAACATGGTACGAGCATCCATCCACATAGACAAAGGGCATTCCCTCACACTTGTCTTTTTCAAAGACTTTGTGTGGGGAATTAAGGTATGCCTCCATGTTGTCCTTGATTTTTAGACTTTCGTCCTCTGGCACAATCATGAAAGTCAGCCAGACCTTGCGCGAGGGGACTCTTCTTGTTTTGGCCATATCTGACCTCCACAGGAAAGCCTTGCATTGACAGAATCCAGGAAGTAATTCGGGAATTACTCACATTTCCGGCCCGGATTCCGTCACTTTGGAGATATTGCAGAGGCTGGTGTGGAGTCTCCACTATGATGTGTTCCCCCCTGGATAAACGGGCGGTAATTCTTCAATGCCCACACCGTTGCCAGGAGTGCCTTCTCACAATCGTTGAATTTTTCCTCCACAGAGGATAACGTTTTGCTTGCATAGGAGATTACTTTATTGACCTTGTCATGCTTTTGGTATAATACTGCCGTCAAGCACGTATTAGAGAACCCCGTCTCCAGGAAGAACTCCTTGTTTCTGACAGGGTAAGCTAGGCAAGGCGCTTGTGAGAGGCTTCTTTTGAGTTGTCTTACCGCCTCGGATTGTTCTGGACCCCATTCCCACTTGACCCCCACCCTTCAGGAGATGAATCAGGGGTCTGGTGATCTCTGCGTAGCCTTCAATTAACTTTCTGCTGTAATTAGTCAGTCCAAGGAGGCTCCTTAGTTCCCGCAGAGTTGTGGGGTCTTTCAGTTTCTGAAGTGCTTCCACTTCCTTTTCCTGGGGACAGAGACCCTGAGGAGTAATCTCATGCCCCAAGAAATTAACAGGGGTTCTACACCACTGTGCTTTCTGAAAGGAAAGTTTTGCTCCGGCGGCCCTCAACTGTGTCAGAACATAACGGATCTCCGCTATTTGTTCCTCCACAGATGAACTTTTGATGAGGACATCATCTACATAAGCCAGGTTACCCCTCGCACCCAGGTCGGGCATGGCCTTATGTAGGAAAATGTTGAATTCATTGCCGGAGTTGAGGTATCCAAAGGGAGTCCGGGTCCATGTGTACTGCTGGCCCCCAAAGGTAAAAGCCAGTTTGTATTTGTCCTCCCTACTGACAGGCACGGTCCAGTATCCATTGGTCAGGTCTATTGCTGTGAATACCTGCGACCCCTGAATCTGGGCCAGCCCTTGGTCAATGTAGGGCAGAGGCCATCGGGAAGTATGGACCCGTTTGTTGAGCTCCCTAAGGTCGGCGCAGAGTCTCCACTGGCCGTTTGGCTTCAATATTCCCAGCACCTGATTATTGAAAGTGCTGTGGACTGGATGGATTATTCCCCGGGACTCAAGGTTCTTAATTATTTCAGTAAGGGACTCCATGGGTGCGAGAGGCAAGCGATATTGCTTCACAAACACTGGAGTCATTCCAGGGTCCGTGGGAATTGTTGTGGTGTGGATGTCGGTGCGAGCACAGTCATATGAGTCTACCGCAAAGAGATCTTGGAATTCCAAGAAAACTTGTTTCAACTTTTGCTTCTGTTCCAGAGTCACACAGGCATCAGCTAGGTTGACTCTCTCTTCCACCATCTGCCTGAAGCCTGGAAAGACTTCTGGTTAGGCTATCTCAGCGGCCTCCTCCAGCTGGGTGGAGAAGTCCCTGGTCAGAGTGCTGATTTGGAATGGAGGCTTAAGGTGGGAAAGGCAGCCCTCATGGACCTGGAAAATCACTTCATCCCTCCAGAAGTCACAAGTCACATCTTCCTTACCATAAGGGCAAGAAGTGTACACCAAGAAGTTCCCCCCATGCCGGGTGAAAATCCTGTCTGGTGTCGTATTGTCCTCACTGTCACTGTCAAAACAGTCCTTGGGGATCGGTCCTAACAGTTCATTTCCTAAATCAATGGAGAAATGTCGGTCATCAACCGCCATTCCAATAATGGGGCCTGCGGCTAGAGTAATACTCTTTAAGTCACTGTTATCCACCTCTATTGGAATGGTGTCATGTTCTATGTTGACTAATGGTGTTGGGTTTACCCCCAACCCTTGCTGTTGGAGAGAAGCATTTAGATGAATATAAGCATCAGGGTTTTTCATTTTTTGTCCTCTTTTAACTTTCACTTCCAGGGAGAATTGTCAGGTCCTTTCTGGGATGATGACTTCCTCTTTAATCTGAATTTCAACTGCATAAGGTAGCAATTGAGCTGACCTAAATGCTTTTTCTGAATCATCAAAGCCCATGGGACTATCCGCCAATCGGGACCAAGCTTTGAAGTTTATTAGGTCCAAACTAATGGCAAAGCGATTAAGAATGACACTGCCTAAGTAAAAGGCGGCAGTGACGTCTCGCACGACCCAACAATTATGGACTATGCTCTTGTTGCCAATAGAGATTTTGAGCATACACCTGCTTGGCAGGCGATGTTTGGAATTAGGTGCTTCCAGGTCCATTTCCCATTTGTCTATCAGTTTGAATGTGGGAATGGCTGGATCTTTTGGGAGTTGGCGGAACATGGCTTCGCTGATGAAGCTCTTACTGTTGTTCACACACACTCGAGCGAGAACAGAGTCCTTCCCATCATTTAACTGAACAGGGATGAACAACTGCTCTCCAATTTGCTGAATATCAGCCAGGCTCTGAGCTGATTTCACCTCTTTCTGGACTATAGGAGTGGGAGTTTCTGATTGTGGATTAGTAAAGAATTTCAGGGTGTTTCCTTCCAGTGTGGAATACCATCTTAAACTGGAAGGAAGGTTGATTTTCAGAAATAGAGAGGACCCCCCATCACCAGTCTGTTGTCCTACTGCTATTACTGTCACGTCTGGAGTTTGGTTGTTCTGGAAGTGAAATTCTACTTGGTCAGATTTTTGTTCAACCATGTGGCAGGTGCCGTTTAAACTAACATGGTTGACACTCTGTTTTAATTTTATTGGTCGGCTAGTCTGGGTCCAGAGGAGCTTGTTTACACAATCTATTAGGGGTGACAACCTTCTCAGGAAGTCGTTCCCTAATAAACAAGGGGTGCCCTCTGGAGTCACTACTATGACCGGGTGTTTCACCTTGTGTCGCCCAATTTTAATGTCCAAGTCTGCAGTCCCCTCAACGGGAATTTCCTTCCCGTCAAAGTTCTGCAGTTGTCCAGGAAGAGAGGTGAGAGGAATTCGGTAATTCTCCCCCCTTCCTGCATTTAGTTCCTCAAAGGCCCTTTTGGACAGAAGGGTAGCTTGGGATCCAGTGTCCACCAGTGCCAAAATTGTACCCTGCCCCTGTACTTGTACCGGGGCATAGTATCTTCCCTCCTTCTCCTCAAGGGGGCACATATAATGCACATTTTTGGACAACTGGTGGGCTAACCTTCTGGTTTTGGACATTGCTAGCGAAGAGATTTGGGCAGAATTCTGTGGAGAGCCTTGGGAATCTAAAAGAAAAAGTTGGCAACTGGAGATCAGAGCCATTGTGGGTTCCCCTGGTTCCAGTTCTGGGCCGCCCCCCCCCCTTTTTCGAGGCAGTCACCAGGATGGGTTTGAACCAGGGGATTTCGGTATTGTCGGTTCTGGGGTGAGATGATGGGCGGCGGTAGCTCAGTCTCCACATCTCCCAGTCTGAATTGACATCCCTTGGGACCCATTTTTCCTTGGGAGGAGTTCCCCATCTCTGAAGGAGAAGATCCTTTTCCCAGGATCTTCTGAGGATCCCTCTCCCTCAAATTGGAAGACCTGTACCTCCTCCACAAAGTGGGTCTGTTTGGGTCCTTTGTTTCTCCTACCTCCTCTCTGCTCCTTGGGTGGCAGACTTTCAGGGGTAGGAGATTTTGTTTCCGGTTCCTGGTTTTCCAGGGGCTGTTTACAAGTTGGGAAGGAAGCTTCCTCCAAGGCTTTACACCCCCCTTCCCCTTGTGCCTCCTCCCTGGGAACCGGTGGGTTATCGGGGTGCTGCCCCCGTCATTATTCTGGAGCACCAGGTCCAGAGTTTGGGGCATTCTGCGGTGGCATGCTCATCTGAGTGTTCTGTTGAGCCCTCAGTATGTGACCCAGATCCCGTGCCATATTTTGGACCTGGCGCTCAAGTTGTGAAACCCGCTCAGGCTGATACGGGGCTTTATTTTGTCCCCTGGGCTGATCCCGGGAAGGGTAGCTATCCCTTCTTTGGTAATACCCTGGGTTGGGAAGATTCGGGTACCCCTCCACCCTTGGCCTCCCCTCTCCCGGATTAGGGAATTGGGGAAAGAAGGATGGATGGTTTTGGGGTTGGAAATTGGGTGGATACCTGGGAAAAAAGTTCTGGCTAGGATTTGGTGAATTTCTGCCCTCCTGGGGGAAGTTAGGAGGGAAGTTCCCCGGGTTTGGTGCTTGCCATGATCCCCCCCCTTGGGCTGGAGGAGTCCACACATAACCCAGGATGTGTCGGTTTCCCTTGCAGCGGGGACGTACATAGTCAGGGGAGCGGGGGACCCCATTTGTGGGACTACCTCCTCGACTCCCTATCTGTGACTGGCCCGAGGGCCTTCTGGGCTGTGAATTATTTGGTGCTTGCAGGTTTTTAGGTCCCCCCATCTCCAAATCTAAAACGGTGGCAACCTTTACCTCTGCCACCTTGGCAGCAGCAGGGGTGCTGTTGGTTTTGGGGTTTTTCGGCACGTTATTTTTATTTTCGATAGGCTTCTGCACCTCATAGATCCGGGTAGCCTGTTCAATGACCCAGTCTAAAGATCTTTTCTCATGAAAATCTCTCACGAGCTGGGTCATTATGTATTTGGGTAAGGCATGGAAAAACGTATTGATAAATTCTCTGCTATCCGTGCGCACCCTTCTGGTGGTCTGCGCAAAAGCACATTTTAATTCTTGCACAAACTCTTGTGGGGCCTGATCCTCCCCACATTGCAAATTGTAGGCTGCCTTGCGAGCCTCTTTAGGATTTCGGTGCATGGAAAAATGTTTCAAGATGGCCGCCCTGTAGGTGGACCATCTTAAATGATTTTGGTCCTCCAGCCCTGCAAAGAAACTGGAGTATTCTGGGGAGAATGTCCATTTGACGTACTGGATGCAGCTACTGCTGTCCTTCAAATGGAAAGTCTCCATCATTTGCTCATAGAGCTCCAAGTGTTCCCAAACGGAATACTTGGCGTTCTTATGATAAGGAGTGATGACACTCCTGATTGCCTTTATTTGTTTCAATGGGTCCTTAAGCAAGGCCCTTTTTGCCTTATTGGCCTTTTTGGTTCGGGTAACCCTGGTCCATTCATCCTCCGACTCAGAAGAACTGCTCCCAGAGGTGCCCGTCTGATGTTCCAGGTTTTCCCGGATTCTGCGAGCCTGGGAATGGCTGGCAGAATGTGGGGACCTGGTCTCCTGTGTCCTGTAATGCTCAGAGGAGTCTTCAGATCCCTCCTTGCTGCCAGGATTTGATGGGTACCCCCCCACTGACCTAACTGGGCAGAGGTTTTCAGGATGCCCTTAATGGGCCTACTCTCCTGGGGTTCCCCACTAAATTGCACTGTGCGTGGGTGCCCATACCCGGATGCCCGCCCATCCATTCCTGGGAGGTACTGGCCTATGAGCCCCATACTTCTAGCTGGATAGTAATCTGCCATCTCCGTGGCTCTGGGCTCATGTGCGTGAGGGGACATGGGGGTGGCAGAGTCCAGGGACTGGGAGAGATGAAGGCCTCTGGTACCAGGGCTCCTGAGGTTATGCTCAGGCGTTTCCCTTTCCCAGCACACCTCGTCTCTATCAGCCCCTCCTCCCTGTTGCAATGCAAGAGCCTGCGCTTTCAGTTCCTCAGTTAAGGCCTTACTAGACTCTATCAGTCTCTCCTGCATCGCTACCTGTTGCTGGAGCCTATCATTGTGCTGACAGAGAGCCTCATTTTCTCTCTGTGCCTCCTGATTGGTCCTGGAGTACTGGGCCAGTCTCTGCTGCAGGAGGGTTACCTCCTGAGCTGTGTCCCTATTGGCCTGCTCCTTTCTTGCCCTCCTAGTGTGCTCTAACAAGTTCTGGTGTTCTTTTTGGAGGTCACCCAGTCCCTGGAGGGCCAGGTGATTTTCTTCCATTTTCCTTTTTAAGTGGCAGACTTCCTGTCCTAAGGTATCCCTTTCCTGACTAAGAGCCTGCATCTGTGCCGCCAGGTCATCCCTTTGCCTTTGGAAGGCACCAGCTTTCTGGCGCTCCTGGTCAAACTCTGCCTGTGTATCCAGGTCTTTCAAAATCAGTTTATTGCTCTCTGCCTTCTCCCTATCTAGGTTGCTTTGCAGGGTGACTACCTGCAGGGTGACTACCTGCTCGGCACATGCCCTATTGAAATATAATTGTTGCTCCAGCTTCTTCTGGCTCTGCAGTAGGGAGTCCAAACCTTCTTGGTACTCCTTCTGCAAGGCCAGAAATCTGGTATCCTGGTCCGCCTTTTCCTGTTGCAGCACATCCATATCCTGCTTTATTTTAGTGATGTACTGTCTGCTGTCCTTTTCTGACTCCTGGCTCCTGAGCAGCCTCTGCTCAGAAGAGTCCAGATCAGATTGGGCCTTCTCTAACGCCATCTGTTGCCTATTTGCCAGATCTTGGCCTTCAGCACATTTGTCCTGTGTGGCTCCCATATATAGATACAAATATGCCGCTATCCTGGCAATCTTATTATGTTCATCTTTGGCTTTAGGGGCCATATATAGTTCACTCAGGGCCACATGTAGGGGACCCTGATCTCCCCATGTATCTGACCCTGTTTCAGTGACCTGTTGCGCGATTGCCTGCAACCAGACCGTTTGGTCCTGATGAGTCCACTCACCTCTCACAAATAGCTTATGTAAGAAGTGCTCTCTGGCTATTTTGATGTCTACCAGTGTCGCCATTCTGGAATTTGAGTTCCTTCCTGACTTACAGAAGTTTGTATTTTATTTTTGCAAAACAGACCGTTTCCTTAGAGCGTTCCTTTGAGGAGTGCTTTACAGCGTAACACAGCGTGGTGATCCGACCGGATGTATGTATCTTGTCAGTTAGCACACTGTATTAATCTGCACAAGTGATAGATCTAATCCGGAATCCCCGGCTACAAGCCCCCAATTTTGTAAGCGATATTCAATCAACACTACAGCTAAGTCAATGCCTGGGATGCTGAGGAAAACCCTTATTGATGTATTTTTATAATCAGTTCAGTACCCTGGATGACAACCCTTGTATAACACCCCCCTCTTAGAATCCCCCTGACCCCACTGAGCCAAGAAGTAGGTTTGTTTTGCAAATTAAAAGGTTTATTTGAAAAATTAAACAATATATATATATGTCACACTTTTATAATAAATTAATATCTGATAGTACACTTAGACATATGATGTTGATCAACAATGGGTAATCTGGCACTAGCACACTTCTTTATAATCAATGAGGAGTTAGTATAGGATGGATAAAGTAGCAAAAATACTTTTATGATTTCAAGGGAAAAGCAATGAGGAATAAAATGCAGTACAGAAATACTTGATATGATTTTAGCAAAAGATAAGGTAATCACTTTTTCTCTGGCAATTCACCCCCCTCCCCTATGCAATGTAAGAAATGGAAGGAGATGGAAGTAACACACACAGTTCTCAGGAATGCAATCAAATACAATACGAAATTCAATTCCCACCCCAGCAAGCTTAGAGAAAACCGGTATGAGTTTTAAAACACAGGCCCAAATGCTTTGAATGTGGTGGCAATGAAGTGAGAAATATGCTGAAAATGCTTTTAATTCCCTTTAGGAGGTTCAGGGTGAGTGAGAGATACTTGGGATGAGCTCAGGCTCACTTTAGCAATGATTCAGGGATGGTTATTAAGAGGCAAACACATTTTTAGCAGAGGAAAGCAAAAAGCTGCTATCTTTTTACAGGTAAAGAAATCAGGCCAAATCCCAAATCGCAGCAAAATTTGCGAGTGCGTGAATCGTGATTACGGCAAAACTATAAGTCGGTTTGTTGAGATTCTAAGCTTTTAGAGGAAAGTTAAACCAAGTTCCTAGGACAAACGGTTCCAGAGATATGAACGATTTTGTAAAAGTCGTTTTTCGGATTTAAAGTAAACTCAAAATGAAAGGTGACAGCTTGCAGCTGCAGAATTGACAGGTGACAGTTGTGCAGCTTTAAAAATGACAGATGATACGATTTCTAGGAGGCAGTTCTACTTAGGTTAAAATAGTTTGGATTAGATTATTTTAACTAAGAGATTGGTTCTGCACAGTTCTGCTAGGTACTCACAATATAAATTTGAAATAGGCCTCGCCACGGATCTGGTCAGGTTTTGGACTGGACTCCGGTTCTGGTCTCGGCACTTCACAGTGATCTGGGTCAGCTCTCTGGTTCTGCTCACAGCGGTCTGGGTCACTCTGAATCTCTGGTCTGGTCTCTGGCAATTGTTCTTGGCAAAAGAATTCAAACAGCTCGCCCGGCTGTGGAATAGTTCGCAAATGATTTTAAGGTTGCTGAGGCCTGCTGAGAAGAGTTCTCAGTTTGTGGGTTTAGGCCCTTGCTTTAAGTTCTGAAGTAAAGTTCTGGTCTTTGGAGATTGATGGATTTGAAGTCTGGATCTCTGGATGTGAAGTCGTCGGTCAGCATGATCCGCAGCAAATGGAATTGAATGTCTCTACCTGTCCCAGCAGTCTCTTTTTATGTGTTTTGAAAATGGGTGTGTGCCTGGGCCTAGCTAAGCCTGCCCCTCTCTACTTGTCATTGGCCCAATTCTCCCCTCTCCCATGATTGGGGGAAGGAAATGTGAGTCAGAGTGATGCTGTAGGTTTTATGGTCAGAGGAACCTCCCCTTGTCAGATTGCACACAAATCTATTTCTGACCCAAATACATATTTATCTATGCACCATTTTTCTAATATTATAGGTCCAGTTAACATATTTTCTGTAGCACCAAACCATCCGATCCCTGTCTTTGTACGATGTCGTGTCCACCGATGACAGAATTCTCCCCTTTTCATCCAGATAACGACCTCTAAACCTTTCCAGATTTTACACAAATGTGCACCAGGGATATGGGTTACAGATGATAAAGTGTCAGATTTTTAACATGCATACATTTGGAGTGAGACCCTATTTTCCGCTAGCAACCCCCCCAGAATACACCACAGGGTCCTAAAGCCTCTTAAAATGTTCACAGAAAAATCACAAAAATAATGGTATTACTTATATAATTCTGACAAGTCCGCACTATGAGTTATCTATCTTTTTAAAATTATGCCCTGGTCAACAAGGGGTGTGGCTTCCCACATCACAGGGTGGAATAACTGGTTTATCCACTTCCCCCAAGCTCAGCTGCTAGCAGAGGCACTGCCCCTCCCAGTTTCCCCTAAGAGGAAGCCACTTTACGGCCCCCAATATAACATTTGCCTGAGTCCAGGACAGGCCTTTGTTCAACTCCCTGTAGTTCCCAGCTGCTCCACCCCTAATCTAATCAGAGAGGTGACAACTCCTTTTGGCAAGGGGAGTGGCTGAGCAAGGTTCAACTCCTGTCGGGGGTAGTTGTCAGGCAGAATCCAGTTTCATTAAGCCAGGTTTCAGCTAAATGTCACTTTTTGTTCCCAGTTTTCTACATTCAAATCAAACTGACAATTTGTACCTATACATTAAATAATTACTTCCTTCAAGTCATTTCAGAATATGGTTTTACATTCCACCTCTTAGCAAGTCTTTCCTTGGTCTGGTTTTGTTTCATTTGTTCAGTTTTCCACAAAAGTCTGGTGGTTTTAAAACGCCGGCTTTCTGATAGTGGTGAGTACTGGTAATGCAACCATTTTTGGGATTAAGAAAATGAATTCCCCACAGTTCTGAGTTGCTTTTTTGGCAATCAGCATTGCCATTCCCAATGGTTTCAGGCTACTGTGTGTGTAGCCCACTGGTGGTTTTAGGCAGTGCCCTCCTGTGCTCATAACATAGGCAAAAATGGGTGGCAGCCTATTCTTCATGTTTTCCCTGTGCACTCTCTGGGGAGTTCTGGCCATCATGATGTTTTCCATGCCAGTACTGCACAGTTTTATTGTAGGGATTGGATGCATGGGTAAAACCATCCCACAGGGCAAAGGCTAAGACATACCCATCCATTGTTGGTTTCTTCATCATCCCGGATTCCTGTATACAGAGGATGTCAAAAAATCCTAGGTTTAAATCGCCCTCTTGGGTCAAGTGGAGAAAGCCCCTTGTGTTCCAGGACCCCAGTACTAGCTCCTCTTTCACTGTGGTCAGTCGGGATATTCGAGCGTCTAGGGGGAGCCTGACGCATTGCTATTGCTTCCTAGTGGTTATTAAGGCTTTGGAAATCCAAGATCAGAGTTGCGCAAGAGGAGCCTGCTTTGTTTTTTCTTGAGATGCGGTTCCATCAGGAGTTGGAACTTGTGAAATCATTTGCTGAATCAAGCCAATGGGACCCTTCGGAACGCGGCCTATGTCCAAGGGATCTTTGTAATTTGCGTTGCTCGCCAACTTTTCCAATGCCTCAAGATGAGTAGGTTTTGTAGAACTTGAACTGAGGCGGCCGCTAATTCTCGGATCACTAGAAGAGTTAGCTCTTGCTTCTTTCAGGTTGTTATCCTTGGATAAGCACTCCTTGAACGTCCTTGAGGATGCTTTTGAGGAGACGGGCTCGTAATGAACCGTTCTGCTGGCGTTAGAAGGCCTGACAACATCTGTGTGCTTCGTTTTAGGTGGAGATAGCCCTTTTTGCAGCAAATTCAAAGAGGTCATATCTTAATTCCAAAAGGTATACAGCAGCATCCGCAATCATATTTCCTCCTGAGGTGGAAGAGACATAAAGATAAGCGGTAGCTTGTTTGCCTTTGTGAATTGGTTCAACCAACGTAATGTCATCCGACCTCAGATGGCTCAAAGATGGAATACATTTGAAGAGGTTGAGCACAAAGCCGCGATTAAGAATGATATATTTTTTATTGTCCAGAAGTTGTTCTATCTTGAATGTGTGGTTCAACTATGCTCGCAGGGGTGATTTCCGAGATCTTGACTCTGAATTTCGTCTTTGCCGTGGGGTAGCTTTTTTTGAGAGGTAATCCGCAGAGTCTTTGAAGTCCGTCATCGGTTCCTGGTGCCGAAGGGTCTCTAGTAACACGTACCCAGTTGGTCTTACTGGGTTTAGGCACAGTAGACGGGGAGCGCATTATTGCTTCCTCTCCTCTTTTGCATGTCGCGATTGGTCGCGATGTACCTTCTCTGCTAGCTTGAGTGTTGCAGCATCTGTGTTCATACGGGGAGCTCCTCTTTTCCACTGGGCCCAAGGTGGATTTGTCTATGAGCTTCTTGCACCGATTTTCAAGGGTCTGAAATTGTGATTCATTTCCTTCAGGAGTACTTAATGAGGGGGAGTCATCCTGCACTTCTGAGACCGAAAAGACACTTAAGTTCATTAATTCTTCGTCAATATCGGGCTCCGTCAGCGTTTTTGAAGATGAAGGGCATGAAGTAGTTTCTTCTCCTTTAAACTTTTGATTTGTTGGCCAGTTTTTTAATGTGCTTGATTTAATAGTCACGGTAGTGCCAGCAAGAGCTTGGTTCGGAAGCCAAAATATCTGACTGTATAATTGTTTAGCTCATGTATTATTCAATTGAGTTGCACAATGTAAAGTTTGATATCAAACTAAATCATTTAAATACAAAAAATAAAATATAAATATGTGGGTGATTGGTAAAGTGTCACTGGGCCAGAGATCAAACTGTTCTTACATTCTAAACTATGTTACTCTTATGCTCCTTTCCATGTGGTGTCTAGAGGTTGTCTTTGATTTTGATTTGATGTTGATTCATTTCTAACGCGCACCAAGCAGCAATTGCAGATGTTCACTATATATTATAGATTTAGTAGTGGGGGCTTGAGGTCACCATAGTTACTTAGGTTCATTTGAATAGGAATGTTTTAAATTATTTTCTGAACTTTGCCAGTGTGGTACAAGAACAAATGCCAACAGGCAGTTGATGCCACAGTTTAGGGCCGATACGGAGAACCTCCTGTCTCCTTTAGAAGTGTATTTTGTCCAAGGGACACATAGCAGGAGTGTGTCTCCTGAACGGAGGTCTCTGGTAGGGTAATACTGGTGGATTCTCGTATTCAGGTATCTGGGTGCAGGTTTGTGGTGTCTGAGGAAGTGCAGCTGGAAATATCCAGGTCTGCACTTGCCAAGTGTGATTTTGTGTGAATGACACATTAAGGAATGGCTGTGCAGCTCTCCATTTTCCGGATTCTGAAATGTGCAGCTTTTTATTTTTGACGGTATCTGTGTGCTTCCACTCTATGGCTGTGTGTGGCCACCTTACATTAAAAAGTATCTGCATTAATGTGTGTCCATATAAATCTGTAGTGTGTTGTTTTTGAACTTTTATTTCTTGCTTGAGTTGGCAGTGTGTGGAGATTCTGTAATGTGCACTTGACAGTAATACTATAATGCGCTTTGTCTTTTTTGTTTACTACCCACGTACCTGTCAACCTGCTTTGCAACAGTGGTGGAGGCATGGGCAGGCAGAGTTTTAGTCCAAGCCTGATTTTTAAATCTATCTGGAGAAAGCTTTGCTCACTGCCACGGAGAGCTAAAGAAGACACATAGAAGAAAGGGCCTCTGGTGTCAATCAGCTACCTGGGCAGGCTTACAAAATTCATCCTGCTAAAACCTCTCTTACAGCAGTGATCATTTTGTAAGGGCTAACATGTTTCTTTGAGGGGCTTAACTGTTGTTTTAATTCTGCCTGGTACAATGTTTTTTTTTCTTCACTTTTGCCACTAGTGAAACTGCTTTGTTGAATGATTATTATAAGTGCATGTTTTGTTTCCATGCTGCTTGTACAGTGCCCTACCAAAGGTGGGTCATGTGTGTTGCTGTGCAGTCTGGTCAAAGTAGTGTAAGGCTACACACTGACAAATACACTTTGTGTCACTCCATTCCAGGTTGAAACAGTTAAAATAGTTAAAAAAGAGACCTACAGCAGAGAGAAGCATGCAAACTATCTAAAATATTAGCAAACGGCTTATGAGTCTATATTGAAGAAGCCATGATTACTTTGTAAATTGGGGTTGTAGTACCCTTAAGAGCTCCTTTAGTCTAGCCTGCCTAGTGCATCAATATCTTTTCCACCAATTTTCTTTCCCACCGCAGGATTCTCCATGATGCATGGTTAAACACTGACACATTTTTAGAGAGGATGCATTCTGGTGTGTGTGGGTATGCAAACATTTGAATCTGTGCACCATGTCATTTTGCAGTACTGTCGAGATAGGCACAAATATATGTGTACAGGTGTGTACTATCACTGGCTTTAATCATTAAGCGTAGAATGTTGCAATATGGCAGGTTGCTAGTGGGTGACATTATGTAATCTGGCATTAACACATGCCTACAGCAGAACACTACCATGCATGGATAATAGATGTAACTGTGAAGTCTTGCACAAGCAGTGTACCTTCATAAACGCTACCCCGGTGATACTTTTGGCTAGGTGAAAAACGTGGCTAAGAATGATCTGCATTGAAACGTACTAAAGAGGGCGGAACGAGCTTCCCAGTTATAGCAGCAAAGCAATGGAACTCCTTCCCAGTCAACTTAAGAATAGAGGTCTCATATTGGGCTTACAACATGATTATTCAATTAAGCTGCTCAAGGGAGTTTGCATATGTATCAGTACCCGCTGAATGTAACAATGCTATCTATGATATCACTCTGTGCCTATGGGCATCATATAACTGATTCTCTCTAGCGCCCTGATGTCTGAGGGTTTGTGAGTGCTATACAAATGATATATATATATATTAATTTGTATTCTAATTATTTTTTAAAGGGAGCAGGCTGCTTCGTGATGCATGCCTAAACACTAACACATATTGTTTGTGGCCACAAACACGTTGTACGTTTACCCGTCCTTTACCCTAAGCTTGAAAAAATAATGACGTTAAAGAGGAGGACTTGCATCAGAGAGAAGAAATAGACAATCCCACTGAAAAATGAGCAAAATGGCTTGGAGTTGCATAGGATCAGTCAATTGTAGAAGTCAGTATAAGTTGGGGATGAGCGTTGTAGAATGTTGCCTGTAAGAGTCCCTTTAGTCTATACTGTCCAGCGGATTGATCCTTTTTCCACCTATGTGCTAAATGAATATGTACTCTTATCCTTGTTGAAAGGGAGCAATTTGAACCATAATGCAGTATTTGGTGAGGGAGTCATTCTGATGTGAGTGGATATGCTGCCATTTGAATCTATCTACCATGGCATTGGGCAGCACCGTGGCATCAGGCAACAACAACTGGTGTACAGGAGTGCACTATCACAGGCAATAATATTCAGCCTTGTGTGGGTGAGCACCAACATTGGATGTACAAGGTTAATTGGTGATGCTATGTAATCTGGAACTAGCATATGGCTACAACAGTGTACTACCACACATGGCTAATCAGTGGTGCTGTCTCACATAAGTAACATACCTACAGAAAAGCTACCCTTCTGTCACTTTGTCGAGGAGTGACATAGGGCTTTGAATCCATACTTCTTTTATTTTCACCATGTTTTTCCACCATGTGATTTAGTCCACTACTGCTGGCCACTAACATGCAGCATTAGGACACCAACATTAAAGATATCGGAATGCACTACCACAAGCTGGTGGCACTGGGCAGTCTGGCATAAGTATTGCAAGTTTAGCAAAACTTAAATGGTATTCTTTTACATTTGACACAATGAAACACTGGTTTTGAATCTACTTCCTTCTTTGGCACAGGTTCTTACATAAACTATGATCATTTCAAGTTGTTGAATCTCTTCCCTCTATGTTGCTGTATAAGAAGAAATTTGGAAAACATACTTACACACACACAAACACACACACCTGTTCCTATGTGTTTATTTACTAATGGACACAACATTCTCATTCAATGTGCTAATATTCACACATATGTCATGGTACTTAAGCATTACTGCACATACAATGGTTATTACACACATATTTATGTCATAACACATAAAAGCCAACTCTTTAAACACTTATGTTCCTGAGCACATTTGTCCAAAGCAATGATAGCTGAAAAGCAGGCACTGAGGGATTTTTATATCTATGTTAACCTTCACCACCTACAAAGCGTTTAATGTGCCTATCCTTCGTTTGCTGAAGCATGCATCTAAAACATGGGGAATTAGCTTGCTGTTATGTCCTTTTATCTGGGTTCTCTTTGGGCACAACCAACAGGTTTAGTGGAGAGCTGAACACCCAGCACTTTACATTGTGAAAGAGTACTCACACAAAAGTCTTTATTCTACTGCATGAAAGAACATGAGGTCATTCTTTTTAGTTATATTCTAATTTGTAACTTATGCTTACCAAGAGCTTTAAAAGTGCTCTGTGTGTGCTGCTGACAGCGAAATCCCTTCACCGAAGCACACAGTTCTGTGTCACGTCAACCTTGGCATTTCAGCGACACCGGACAACCTCCTTTCTCTCCTGCAGACTCTCAGCACACACCGCAGCCTGGCTCACATTCAGTTTATTGCACACACCTTCCCCAGCAACCACCAAAACTCACTTCTTGATCCCTCACTCTCTCAGCAAAAGGCCTGTATGTCCTACTCGCTACTTCTTTTAAAGCCTTTTCCATGCCATCGCAATTTTATATCTCCATACAGAAAGTATATTATGTCACCACCCTCGTGCCTCTAATATGGCCAGAATTTCAGTACGTTTCCAGAAGTCTTTTATCTTTTTACTGTTCACATTTGTACAGAATTGATCCTCCTGGCCCGGATGAATATGCAGCTTTCCTGTGCTTCCTGGACAAACAATGAGTTGTCTTTGCAAACTGAATTCCGCAGTTTCATCGCACTCTGAGCCTCACGTCCACACTGTTGATTGGTTTGCAATTTGTACATTTTATTTTCTAAGCCATCATCCACATTTGCACTGTGGGCTATGGCCTAGGCTAATCCCATGCTAATCACTAATTAGATTAGTTTGGTTAAAGTTAGTGAGTTAAGTACTTTAGGTAGGTTAATACCATTAATCGCTAGTCCCTGCCTTAATACATCATACTGTCATTCTATTCCACGCTTTTCTATTCAATCAATTCACGCTATACTATGCTCACGCTTTTCTTTGGTTTGTATGATTCTCATCAGTGTCTCACATAAGTGCTTAGCCACACACAGCGGCTGCAATACCATCATCATATGTACACTGGCATCAATTTCATGTAGGAGTCTGAGGTCCCGCTAAAATTCTTGCCTGGCTAAAATGCACACTAACTGTTCCTACATGTATCCCTTTGTTTCTGTAAGGTCCTAAGCATTGTAATGGCCTCTGCAGAAACATAAACATAAGAAGACAAATGTAAAACAGATTTAAACTAATATAGACCTTAAAATACATGCACTCCATTTCACTGAATTTTCCTTTTTTCAACAGACAACAGAGTGAACATTATGATGTATATAGCTTGACCATAAGCACTATTAGCCGTTCCAAGATCGATATCATATACACATTTACAATCACCAAACCCTTTTCTGTCTATGTTCCCCACATGTAAGCAGCACTCTCTGTCAAGCCCATATGACTATTAATGATAATATTGTTTTGCATATTAATTTTAATCATGTGATCAACAAATACTCTACAAATAGGATCAATGGGTATCTTTCTGGAATAATTCAATATTCTCTATCTTGCCTTCCCACAGGTACTCATCCATGTAAAACTATGTTAACCCCTCACCATCACTACTGTGTCTTTAGGGACAGTCATATAAAATACCTTGTGCTGCAATGGCTTGATAAGAAATGAGTGAACAAAAGTTTGTACCCTTACTGATAAAGGATTATATTATATACAGTCTAGTGACTGTAGGGGACAGAGATCAATAATTCAGCCTGTCCTAAAAAGTTTTTCTTATTATAAAGTTGGTCTCCTTAGTGCGAGATCCAAAGAGTGAATCTACAGGTAATAACCACTCACTGTATAAACGTGGTAAAATCTTAAGACACAGTAATTTATTTTCTGTTCATGTGAAACATGTAGTGCGTAGATGAGACATAATAGAAACTTAAAGTATACATGTATGAATTAGTAATAACAAAAAGACAATTAACAATTGTGCAGAACAGAAACTACTTAATACAGTATGCAGCAAAAGCACAGGTAAGCATAAATTATTAATTCATTGACATAAGTAGTTTTAAATACTTTAGTAAATACAGAGAGTGCTGTGTGTTCATGGAATAAAGGAAACAGATGCCTATGAACTCGCCCTAGAGGGTTTCCTAACTCTAAACGCTAGGGTGCAGGTTAATGGTACACTTTACCACCTACTCTGGTAAGTTAGCCGAGTTTCACAGGTACCCAGAAAATGGATTTAAACAGTGCATTTTCTGTATAGAACAACAATGAATGTTCTAGGGTCATGGAATGAAAGATATATTTGCCCATGGAATGAAAGATATCTTTGCCAACGTGGCAGAGACTGATTAAACAGAGTCTGTAGAGCCAGGAACAGAATTAATCACGTGTTCCCAGTTGACTTCACGTTTCGGTGGTGTTGCAGTAAAGCTGCGTCCGCCTTCTTCAGGGCTCCACGTGGACGACCCTGTAGGGAGTGCAGAAAGTACCAGTGAGTGAGGTTGTTGTGTGCCTTCAACTAATAGGCACTGTAATTATGAATTAGTACTCGCAGCACCAGGCTGGTGTCTTACCTGCTGGTGCTGTTGTATCCCAAGTACTCGGTTGTCGGTCACAAAAAGGCTTAGTGCTGGGCAGAGTGGAGCATCACAGGGGTCCCATTGTGTATTGAGAGCCCATGTAGTTGTTGGATGCTCTCCGAGTTCTGAATGGGAAACAGCAAAAGGCAAAAGATGGGAAGGGCTGCTGAATACCCGTAAAACCCAGCCCCCCGAGTGGCAAGCCTGGGTGTTTATAAAAGTATGGGCTTGTGTACTCTGCAAAAAACAAACCAGGCAAGAAAAATACATGATAAGAAATGAACCATGATGGACGTGGGTCACCATAAAATGTGATGCTCAGGTACTTTCCAGCCACCTGTGTATAATTAATTTGGCATATGCCAACTTTTTATGTGTTGGTTATTTATAGTCACTTCACATCCTTCAGCTATACCATGATCTTCTCCAACCCACAAATGGTGATTGATGCATCAGGTGTATCCAATTCTGGCACTAAATGCAAGTCAGGCTCCCAAACTTGAAAAGCCATCATTTAAGGAATTTGATGTATTTGTCCCCCTGCCAGAAACCCACATTATGCACCAATTTAGTCTGACAGATCAACTCTGGAGTGACATATGGGATACATAACATAAACAGGATAATTCATAGAATTTTGCACAAAACTGGCGCACGCGGCTGGCGCACAGTGTGCGCGTGCGAATGTCTGCGCCAGCCACGTGTGATAAAATCGATTTCCGCGCACAGCGTATTCATGGAGTTTAGGCTCCAAAACCAGCCGTGGCGCAGAGTGGCGCAGCGACCATGCAGCAACGCCAGTTATGCCCCCAAGAACGCCCTCGTGCAAGGAGAAGCCATCAAAATCCTCAATTCAGCGCAAAGGGCTGCGCTAACCCTGGACCAGTTTACAGGGCTGCCAAACAGCAAAGCCAAGTGGGGAACGTGTATTACTGGGGTGCCCGTGAAGTTTCACACGTGAAAGGGCCCTGTGCGAGCGGGGTACATGTATTATGGGGTTCGCGGGAAATCTCACACGTGAAAGGTCCCTGTGCGAGTGGGGTACGTGTATTATGGGGTTTGCGGGAAGTCTCACATGCGAAAGGGCCCTGTGCGAGCGGGGTACGTGTATTACGGGGTTCGCGGGAAGTCTCACACACGATTTCAGCAGGGTATGTGTATTATGGGGTTCGTGGGAAGTCTCACACACGATTTCAGCAGGGTACGTGTATAATTGGGGTTTGCGGGAAGTTTGACACGCGAAAGGGCCATGTGCGAGCGGGGTACGTGTATTATGGGGTTCGCGGGAAGTCTCACATGTCATTTCAGCAGGGTACGTGTTTAACTGGGGTTCACAGGAAGTTTTACACGCGAAAGGTCCCTGTGCGAGTGGGGTACGTGTATTCCTGGGGTTCGCGGGAAGTTTGACACGCAAAAGGGCAACGCCCGTGTGCGACACGTCACAGACGCGCTTATGCGCAACGGGCCTTTGGTCCAATGAAATCGCATACATGTGCTGACCCGCTTACGCGCTAAGGGCTTTTCCTCGAATTACACGCTGATGTGCACATTTTTCACGTGCCAAATCACTCCATATCAAGCTGGCCACGCATACACACACGGAAGACCATGCTCCTGCCCTGAAGGCCATTTTCCTGCCCCCCAGAGCCCCAAGCACGCTCCCACCTGCCATCTGCTTCTGCCTGACTGTCTGCTGCCCACATGCCCTGCTATTTGGTGCCTGCACATCATTCATCTGCAGGGGTCCAGTTGCTCTGTCCACTCCTGCTGGAACAGAAGACTTCCGACTGGGATACCATCGCTCCACAGCCCAGCCTCAGGACCCAGTTGCCCACCCACTCCTGCCTCTGGGGTTGCCATGTCGGGCACATCTCCATCTGGCACCACTGGCAACCCCCAGCCAGAGAGGCAGAGGGCCACCAGCTTCACTGCCACCGAAGTTGGTGTCCTGGTGGAGCATGTCCTGGGGCATTATGATGCCCTCTTCAGAACATCACGTGCCAACAAGGAAGGACGGGAGAGGATCTGGGACGACATAGTTTTTGCCATCAACACGGAGGGGGTGGCAACCCGCAACATCAAGCACGTCAAGAAGCGCTGGGACGACTTCAGGTCCAGGACCCTCCACAATGTCCGGCACCTCGCGGAGGGGGCCGGGCATGCATGAGTAACATCCAGATGAGGGTCCTGGAATGCGTATGCCCAGCGCTCCACGCCCAGATCCTTCGGAGGCAGACCTGTCCGGAGTTGAGCGGTAAGTGGCCAAGCATTGCTGTGTGAGATAGGGCATGTTGCAGTGTGCTGCTAGTCTGATGCTTGCCTGTATGTGTGACATAGGCCATGTATGGATATGTGTGTGCAGGGACATCATGGTCATGCATGTGAGACCAGTTATGTGTGGACCACATGGTTGGTGCATGTGTTTAAATGCAACATGGGGAGCTCTATGCGGAATGCACACACGAAAGCATGGCTGTCTCTGTTCCTGGACATGAAGGGGGGGTGAGGAATGGGTACTGATGTCATGTACTTGTATGGTGCATGTGTGTGTGTATGCCAGAGAAGTGTGTGTGTGACTTTGAAACGCCATGGCTGCATGTGACTTTGAAAGCAAAATCTTGGTTTACAGGGGCCCTTCTACATAGATGTTGATGTTGATTGCAGGCGCCGGGACTGTTTCTGCATGTGTGCTGTGTGCATTGACCCATGGGTTGTGAAATGACAGGATGGAAGTGACATTTGACAGTGCCACTCATGTGTTATTGCTTCCTGTCTAGGGTATTTTGTACTGTACCCTGATGCTTGTGTTCTATGTCTCCCTCTATGCAGCGTCAAGTGAAGAAGAGGGCGGAGACGGCGCTGTGGAGCCAAGCGGCGGGGATGCCTCCACTGGCCGGCGACGCAAGGCCCAGCCACCCTCCCAGGAATTACCATCCGGGGTGCAGGGGAGTCCTACACGTGATTTGGCAGTGTGGGTCCTCCCAGGTGTCCCCTCTACCCCCTCCACAGCCCCTGCAGACAGCCCACAACACCACAGGCAACTACCCTGCAACCCTGGTCGTGTCCCGCAGGCAGCCCATCCACCATGGCCATGATCTCCAGCCAAGCCACATGTCACGTTGCAATATGATCACTAACTCATGACCCCCAGCCCTCCCACCCCCCCAGCAGTGCAGGGCACCTGCCAGCAGGCCCCCACTCATGACCCCCTGCACCCCCACCCCCCAACAGTGCAGGGCACCTGCCAGCAGGCCCCCACTCATGACCCCCTGCAACCCCACCCCCCAGCAGTGCAGGGCACCTGCCAGCAGGCCCCCACTCATGAACCCTGCATTTCCACCCCCAGCAGTGCAGGGCACCTGCCAGCAGGCCACCTCTCATGACCACCTACACCCCCACCCCCCAGCAGTGCAGGGCACCTGCCAGCAGGCCCCGACACATGTCCCCCAGCCCTCCCACCCCCCCATCATTGACAGGCACCTGTCAGCAGGCCCGACACATGTCCCCCAGCCAACATGTCATCACAATCCAGATCCCTGGCTCTTATGGCCACACAAATCCCACCCCACGCCCCCCCAGTCCAAACACCCAACCAAGCTTTACATCCACTCCAAATTGAAATCCCCATTACATGATAGATCACAAATAAGCAGTATGCGCATGAGTACAAGTCTGTCAGACCCATACAATGGCAACACATGACTGAGAAAACCCACATTGTAACATGCATGAAACCAATGAGAGAAGACCACACATAGAAGTAAGAAAGAAAAATGTATTCAAGTCAAAATGAAGGGAATGAAATAAAAACACACAATAATGCCAATAATAATCAAAATGCAGTATGTCCCAAAAAATGATAAAAAAATAAAATGAGAATCCAAATTAATTCTAATGAAAATGTGTCCAAAGTCACCGTCCAACAAAGCAAATCCAAAGGGAAAGAAAAGCGTAATATCCATTCCTCCATGGTGAAGAAAAATAAAGATGAAGGAGTAAAATCCACTGTAAAACTATGTACAAATAGCAAAACCAGGGTCCATGAGCCCAACGACATAAATGAAACCTACAATGAAACTTACCTAATTACTAACCATATACAAAAATGTGGGGCATAGTCCATGCGCCCCAAATGAAAGAAAAAAGAAATGAAACTTAACACTAATGAACTATATACAATGGCGGTGGGCAAGTCCAACGGCTCACTTGTTGATGTCATGGGCCAGGGCATCATCGAACTCCTGTTCAATGTCTTCGAGGCAGGCCTGTTCTCTGGCCCCGAGGTCCCGCAGGGATAATGCCATGTCCACCTCCAACTCCCTGCGAATTCCCTCGAGGCACTCAGCCCGCCTCAGCGCACTGTGCATGGAGTTCTCCGCCCTGACCATTGTGAACCGTGCCTCCTCCGCCCGCCGCCGCCCTGCACCTATCTGCTGGCCCAACCGCTGCCACACGGAAGACACTCCCATTCCAGGGTCCTCCTGCCCTCTGGCCGATGCCTGCCCCTCTGATGTAGATGGCCCCGAGCCATGATGCCTCCCACGTTGAGCCTGCTGCTGCCTCCGACGCAACTGCCTCTGCCAGCACGATGGCATTCAAGGCTGATGGAATCTACCAACCCAACGCCATGGTGCACGTGCCCTGCTCGATGATGCCGGCACATCCTCCATCTGCTGGGGTCCAGTTGCTGTGGTGTCCACCCCTGCTGGACCTCCGACTCCCGACTGTGGCAGGGATGGTCATCCCCACCAACCTGGCTGCGTGGCAGGGATGGTCAGGGCAGGTCCACAGGGGGCCCTGGTGGCATCTGGGCCAGAAGACGGCATGGAGAACGACTGGTGCATAGTCTCCACAGAGTAGGAGAGGGCCCGCCAGAGTGGCCGACACATGTACAAAACCCCCGACCATGGACACTCCCAACTGGGCCACGTTGGCACGCTGCTCTTCATGATGATGTGCATGCTCCCCCCCGGGAAGCACGCACGTCATAACGAATGTCACGCATGCGCAACGCGACACCAATCAGGACCTTCTCCATATGGCCAGGGGTCCCCTTGTCCACAGGTAGAGGAGTGTCAGATGACATGGACATCCCCCCTACCTGCGGACGGGCCTGGGATGGGGCATCCCTGCAGGTGCATAGTGGTGCAGTCACAGTGTCAGGGACAGTAACATGCACAGGCCCCTCCATGGCGACCTGTGCTGCCTCCTGCCTCTGCCCCTGGACTGCACCACTTGCACCAGTGGTACCACCCCCACCAGGCCCCATGTGCGGCTCAGTAGCGGCCTCCTCCTCCTCTGTGGAAACCACCAACCTGGATGGCTCCACACCGTCTTCTGCTGTTGCAAGCCCCTGTGGGGGCTCACCCACCCCTTCCGCTGCAGCCGTAGTGGCAGACGCAGCACCAGTCCCCTCACTCCTGGACAATGGTAAATTCTGGGAGGGTGACTGGGCCTTGTGTCGCCGGCCGGTGGGGGCATCCCCGCCGCTTTGCTCCACAGCGCCATCTCCGCCCTCTTCATCACTTGCTGCTGTGTAGATGGAGACATAGAACACAAGCATTAGGGTACTGTACAATGGTCCCCTAGACAGAAAGCAATAGCAGATGAGTGGCACTGTCAAGCATCACTTCCATCATGTTCCTCCACAACACATGGGTCAGTGCAGGCAAAACACATGCATTAACAGGCATGGCGCATGCTATGAACATTAGCATACATGTCCAAGGGACCCTTGAAACATACAATGCTGGTTTGAAACTCACATGCATCATGGGTCAACCCTATCACATGCACACACTTCACCGTAGTTTCATCCATCTGGCCTCGTACACCCCAGACACAGTGGATACAAGGATGAGTAGTCTGCATCAGTGGATCTGAACATTGTTACAGACATGTGTCATGCATCCATGGCATTTACAAGTCACAGACACGCAAGTCAGACACACAGACATGGACACCATACATGTCCATGACAGCAGCACCCATCTCTCACACCCCATCCATGTCCAATAACAGAGACAGGCATGCATTAATGTGTGCATTCCGCATGCTGCTCCGCATGTTGCATTGTAACACATGCACCAACCATGTGGTTCACACATTACTGGTCTCACATGCATGACCATGATGTCCCTGCACACACACATACGTACATGGCCTATGTCACACATACAGGCAAGTATCAGACAACCAGCACCCTGCAACATGCCCTTTCTCACACAGCAATGCTTGGCCACTTACCGCTCAACTCCAGACGGGTCTGCCTCCGAAGGATATGGGCGTGGAGCGCTGGGCCTACGCGTTCCAGGACCCTCATCTGGATGGTACTCATGCTGCCCCGGCCCCCCTCCACGAGGCGCCAGGCCTTTATGAGGGTCCTGGACCTCAAGTCCTCCCAGCGCTTCTTGACTTACTTGATGTTGCGGGTTGCCACCCCCTCCGCATTGATGGCAACCACAAAGTCGTCCCAGATCCTATCCTGTCCTGCCTTGTTGGCACGTGATGTTCCGAAGAGGGCATCATAATGCCCCAGGACATGCTCCACCAGGACACCAACTTCCTTCTGACTGAGGCTGGTGGCCCTCTGCCCCTCTGGCTGGGGTTCGCCAGTGGTCTCAGATGGTGTTTGCCCCGACATGGCGACCCCCGAGGCAGGCGTGGGTGGGCAACTGTGTCCTGGGCTGTGGAGCGATGGTATCCCAGTCGGGAGTCTTCTGTTCCAGTAGGGGTGGACACAGCAACTGGACCCCTGCAGATGGCTGATGTGCAGGCACCAAATAGCAGGGCACGTGGGCAGCAGGCAGTCAGGCAGCAGCAGATGGCAGGTGGGAGCGTGCTCGGGGCTCTGTGGGGCAGGAAAATGGCCTTCAGGGCAGGAGCGTGGTCTTCCATGTGTTTTCGCGTGGCCAGCTTGATACGGAGTGATTTGGCACGTGAAAATGTTGCATGTCAGCATGTAATTAGAGGAAGGGGCCTTAGCGCGTAAGCGCGTCAGCACACGCACACGATTCCATTGGACCAAAGGCCCTTAGCGTGTAGGTGCGTAAATTACATTACGCGCGCGGGCGTTTCCTTCATAGCACGTGATGACAGAGCACACGTGGAAAAACTGCATGTCCGAGTGTCATTGCGTGTAATTGGATGAAAGCGTCCGCATACACGCGTCTCTTACGTGTACATGTGGGCCGGTTTAAAAGCTGCCTGTAGGTCGCCATTTACTTGTATGTGCTTTTCGTGGAGAGCGAGTGAGTGAAATCTGTACTTCTTGTCGGTTCACACGCGATTACTTCACAGCGTTTCTAGTTCGTACTCCCTGTTACCTCTGACAGCTCTTTTCTGATTTTTTGTTGGGCCTGTTTCCTCAAACAGAGTTCACTTCTCCTTTTGTCCTGTCTCCTCAGACAGCATACAATTCTTCTTTTGCGGGGGTGTTGCCAATGCGCAGACGTGCGTATTTTTCACAATCTTTTTCCAGGCAGACGGTGAGTTCCGCACGTACTTAGCAGCTGTGCTTGCCCTGTGTGTCGCGTTCCCCTTCAGAGGTCATTGTAGGCTGCGTGTATTACGCGTACGCTTATTTTTGTGTTTCTGGGTGCCACAGCATAGTGCGGGTTCATTTTTTCACGCACGTGGTCTACGAGGGGTTGCGTGCACATTTATTTTTGATTTTGGACTGCCTGTGCGTTGCGTGACCCATCATCTTCCCCCAGGGGTCCCAGGAAGCCTTGTTAGAGCACTAGGGTACGAATTCCATCTGGTATCCTACCCCTTTGAACCCCAATTGCCCAGGACAATAGTTTACTGCAACTCCCATAGGCACAACAACATCAGTGCCATGGCTCGGTAAGGGGGGCAAAGGGGCCACCTTTGCCCCCCTTACCGACCAAGCGGTAAGGGGGGCAAAGGTGGCCGACCCTCAAAAGTTGGGCGTGGTGGGCGCTGTAGGGTAGTGGCCAGGATTTGCAGGGTGCCCTTAGAGCCCTGTGTGTGGAGGACCAATCAGGGCCACCTATGTCCCCCCAATGGTTGTGGGAAATGTAGCTGACACCATCCCAGCTCAGCCCTTGTTGGACCGGCCCATTTTGTCAACTGTACCGGCACAGGATGACTTCCTGGCTGACTTCCAGGTCAGCAAGTCTAGGCCAAGTGTGGCGGTGCAAGTTGTCACCAATCCACGTGGATCTGGGGCAGCTATGTCATCTGCTGCCCCAAGTATGCAGGGTGGGGAGGCTGCAGGGGCAGCTGCAGCTCCATCCACCCCAGCTCTGACTCTCCCAGCCAGGACAGTGTCAGTCCCAGTCCATCAAACTGACGTTCCCCCTGCCAACATTACCCTGCAACCAATGCCTGCATCAAGACCTATGGTCATTGTGCATTCCCACACTCCTACTACCCAATCCACCGGTGATTCTGCCCCTACTGACCAGAGCAGCGTAAGCCACTCTGGCTCTGCTCCACCTTTAAAGAAGAGGAAGAAGGGTTCTCTGGCATGACAGGCTGAGACCCCAGACATGGCTACACACTCCGGTACCTCAAGGAAGCCTTGCTTCAATGATACGGAACTTGATGCACTTGTGGGCTATGTGTCGGCACATAGCCACGAAATGCTGGTGACTGCAGGGTGCAAGACCACATCTGGTCAACGTAAGGCACACTGGCAGACCATCGCCGACCGCATAAGTGCCCTTGGATTTGTGAGGCGCTCAGCTGATGATTGCTACAAGCGGTGGAATGACCTGAAACGCAGAGCAAAGAACAAGCTGGCCTCAAATCATGCCGCTACTCTGGTGACTGGCGGTGGGTCTCCACAAGAGGACAACGAACTCACTGAACATGAGTCTGTTGCTGGGGCCTTCGTCACAGAGGAACATATCAAAGGTGTGGGAGGACTACCTGATTATGAAGCATTGTCCGGTGAGTGCCCATCCATGTGTGTGTAATGCATGTGTATGTTGTTTGGGTGACGGGTTCTGATTGAGTGCCAGGTGAGGGTGTGTGTGCCTGAGTGGTATGGGTCACCCATGTGCTTCATCCAAAACATTCAGCAGCCTTGGATTTGGGTAATTACATTAGTAATTTGGCTCAACATTACGGCAGTTGCCCTTGAAGTGGCATCTTGCAACAACATTGTTTGTATTTTTCAGTGTTCGTTCAGGCTGATTGTTGCAATTCTCCCAGTTTGGCTACGCATTCCTCAGCCCTATTGTCACATTTGTGACATGCTTCTGTCATTGATGAACCCCACATTGGACCACATGTGTTACCTTGTTAGATGAATGATTTGACCATTCAGGCTAATTGAGTATTGGCCTGATCACAGGAATTTTTGGGGCCTGTTTGAATCTGGAACATGATAGTTGTTTCCTGTCATGTTGAAGTGACAAACCATTGATGTGTACATCGGCCTGCAATCACTGTATTTTTGTACACTGGATGTGTTGCAGAGTGTGGCACATGCCTATTTTGAAACACTATGTAGCATTTTTCATCTCATCATGTCCATCTCACATGGATGGCTGACAGTATTCATTTACTGACATATGGATGTACTTGTGGAAAGTACCATGGCTATGCTACATGCCATCTGTGTGATGGCATGTGTCATGTATGTGTATTGGACATGCCACTCACAGCCCAATGTGTGATGGCAGTGCTACCCAGCATGCAGCAAATGTGTTGCTCTTCCATGTAGGTGTCATCAGTGTCTGCCTTTTGCGTCCCCTTCAAACTCAGTGACAGTGCATGCATGGGAGGGTTATAGTCATGTGGGACATGTGTAAATCATGTACTGGTTATGTAGCTTGTCAGGCCTATTTGTGTGCTATGGTGCTAATGCCTGTTTACATTTTTTGTCTTTCATGTTTTTGCAGGGGATGACGCACTTGATACTGTTGAGGTTGAGCAGATGGTGCAGACCCAGGTGGAATCTCAGCCACGACCGGGCACCAGTGGGGGACGTGGTGTAGTGGTGGGTGAGAACCCAATCTTGCTGCAGAACATTCTGTCTAGGGGTGCCTCTGGGTGCACCTCCCCAGACCTCTATTCAGGTGCTGATTCGGATGATGAGACCTATGTGGCGTCGCAGGTAAGTGTTTTTGGCAGGGATTCTGTTCTGTCCAACCCACCTGTACCAGGGGTAGAACCCTCTATGGGGATGTCAGTATTGGTAAGTCTGCCTTTGGCGGTTACAGATGCAGGGTCACACTCCACAACATCTGATCCTGTTCCAGGGCCAGCAGATCAGAAGGGGAATGCAGTCCTGCAGCCTCAGGCAGTGCTGGCACAGCAAGGCGCAGATCGCCTTGCCCCAAACAAGTGTGGTGCCCGCCGACACGGTGGCCGTACGCCACCAGGCAATACCGCATGGGAACAATCCATTTACGGTATGGCAACCCAACAGGCAGTATCAGTTGAGATGATGGCTCAAGCAATGGAGAGGGTGGCCACTTCCATTGTCCCCCCTGAAAGGCAGATGGAGCTACTACAGCAGGCAACAGACTCCATTTGCCAATCACACAGGGAGGACATGTTGGCGCCCAACAGGGACAGAGGGGTGGCACTGGAGACTCTATGCCAATCGATATCAATAGAGCCCCAGGGCCACAGGGAAGCCCTGAGGGTAGAACTCCATCACCTCAGGGAGACTCTTGTTGACCTTGAGGCTTCCACTAAGTTGAGGACAGAACAGCAGCTGGAGCGGCTCACACATTCGCTCTCAGCTGAGATGCATGCAACTCGGGAGGAGATCCGTGCATCACGTCAGGTGCTGCATGGGGATCTCCGCACTATAATCCTCCAAAACGAGACCTTCCACACCTGCATGCTTGCTGCCATGGAGGACCATACCAGGGCTTTGCGTGGGCTGCCACCCATTGCACCACCACCTCCTGTGGCAGCACCACCTCCTCTGGCAGCAGCAGAGGGTGATGATAGCGACAGCAGCAGTTCTCTCACATTGGCATAGCCGTGCACGCCATGAGCCCATGGATGTGTTTTTTCCCCAACATCCACACAGGTGGGTGTTGGTGCGCACCCTGTCCTCGGACCTCCTGGGTGGCCCCCCCCCCCTGAGCCCCACATGGCCATTTTTGATTTTTGATTTCTTCTTTTTTTTTTTTGCAGTGTGTTGCCTTGTGTGGCTCCCGTGGGCATCCACTGTATTCCTGCTGGGCACATGCAGGCTTGTCCTGAGTTAGGGTTAGATGCTTGGGTTCATGAGACACACACCCCTCCTGCTTCCCGTTTCCATGGGCTTGCAAAGGGTGTGCCCAAGTGACCTTGACTTACACGGTGACGTAGGACTCCCATGAGCTGGTTGGGCAGTCTGTAGTCAATACTGTGTATACATTCCTAGTGGATATTGTTGTTGAATTGTACACTGCATGGTGTATTGCTATGTGCTTGTGCATCCATGTCTTTCGCCTAATTTGCAGGTTAATTCCTCATGTCTTCACAAGGCCGTCTACTTTGGAGATGGAGTTCATGTTGTAAGCAGTGCACTTGGACATTTGCGTGGCAGCAGCACTGTACAGTTGGAAGTGGCCGTTGTGCTGGCATGATCAGGTTGTAAGACTACCACTACTTTAACTTAGTACTGTCATGTTTATGCTATGTTTGAGGTTGTGTAGCTGCATTGTATTGTTGGTAAGTATTTGTGTGTGGCCAGTTTCCACTGAGGACACTGTACTTTGACACTTGTGTGATGTTTTGGGGATTGCTTTGTTTGCTTTCACATAGCATGACATGCCATGGTGTGTTGGGTGGCGGTGCTGGGGAGGGATTGGGTGACATGGCACTGTTGTCATGATGTATTTTGCAAGGGGGTAATGAGTTTTGCTGTATAGAAGTGTGTTTTTTGTTGACACAGCATTGGTGGTGTTTGTGTAGGTAGGGATGCACACAATGTAACACTTCCAGGTGACCAATATCAGGCTGGTATGGTTGTGACAGTTGACTGTCCCTTATGTCATCATCATTGATTGTCAGCTGGTATGTGCCAGGGCTGTGTGCACTCCACAGGGGTGTGATTTTAGGTGAAGTAATTAGCCACCAGCTGCGTACGGGCTGCCTCACCCCGTGCCCTTTCCCCTCCCATGCGCAGCGGGCGAGCATGTGGTTAGTACTGTCATGTTTATGCTATGTTTGAGGTTGTGTAGCTGCATTGTATTGTTGGTAAGAATTTGGTCATGTGTGTTGTTAGTTCTATATTGCTGGGAGCATATTGTGTGTGGCCAGTTTCCATTGAGGACACTGTACTTTGACACTTGTGTGATGTTTTGGGGATTGCTTTGTTTGCTCTCACATAGCATGACATGCCATGGTGTGTTGGGTGGCGGTGCTGGGGAGGGGTTGGGTGACATGCCACTGTTGTCATGTTGTATTTTGCAAGGGGGTAGTGATTTTTGCTGCATAGAAGTGTGTCTTTTGATGACACAGCATTGGTGGTGTTTGTGTAGGTACGGATGCACACAATGTAACACTTCCAGGTGACCAATCTCAGGCTGGTATGGTTGTGACAGTTGACTGTCCCTTATGTCATCATCATTGATTGTCAGCTGGTATGTGCCAGGGCTGTGTGCACTCCACAGGGGTGTGATTTTAGGTGAAGTAATTAGCCACCAGCTGCGTACAAGCTGCCTCACCCCGTGCCCTTTCCCCTCCCACGCGCAGCGGGCGTGCATGTGGTTGGGGATGTGGGGGCACCACCATGTCCACTGGCAGGCCCCGGCGTGTTGCAACATTATGCAGGACACATGCTGCCACTATGATCCTCCACACTACTGGGGGAGTGTATAACAGCTGCCCGCCAGAACGGTCAAGGGAGCGAAAGAGTGACTTGAGCACTCTGAATGTGCGCTCCACTATGCCCCGGGTTGCAATGTGGGCTGTGTTGTATCTTACCTCGGGTGGCGTGGTGGGGTTCCGAATTGGCATCATCATGTGGTTTCTCAGAGGGTAGGCACTGTCCCCTGGGGAGGTGGTGATGGGTATCATTAGTGGGGTTGTGACATTACTCAGTATCTGACATGCATGCATGTGCTGTGGCGTTTATACTCACCGAGCAGCCATGTATCGCCATGCCGCCCAGCTTCTAGGTCCCGGTTTAGGGTTGACATTCTGTAAATAAAACTGTCGTGGGTGGACCCTGGATAGTTGGCATATACTGAGGTGATGATTCCCTTGGCATCACATACTACCTGCACGTTGATGGAATGCCAGTGCTTGCGGTTTCTGTACATGTGCTCTGATGCCCTGGGGGGACGTAGAGCCACATGGGTGCAGTCAATGGCACGTAGCATTTTGTGGAAGTGTGCCACCCCGTAAAAATCCTAGACGACAGCCTGCCTTTCTGCAGGTGTTCTGGGCAGGTATATGTGCCTGCGGACTGATTGGCGTGCAGTCATGATGGCCAAGACCTGGTGTAGGCAGCGTGACTGCGTGGCCTGTGACACCCCCCCCACTATAGCAGTTGTCCGTTGAAATGATCCAGTGGCCAAGAAGTGCAGTACATTGAGGACCTTATGCAGGGGGCTGAGTGCTTGGGAGCACAGGGTGGGTGATGTGAGGTCATCCTCCCACTCACTGACCAGTTCAAGTATTATGTGAGGTGGAAACCTGTACCTCCCATACATCTTGACATCAGGCATCCCAAAAAGGCTGGTTCTGGGTGTAAAAATTCTGGGCCTGACTATCCTCCTCCTCCTCCTGCAGTATCCCACGTCCACTGCTGCTAGGAACGGTATATTCATCCTGGCGTCTGTGCTTGTTTGTTGTTTGCGCTCACATTTATGCTGCGCGGGTCCACGTACGCCTGATTCCTGCTGGTGTACCTGTTTCCGGATTATCGCCTCTTTTTTGGCGCACGCGTTAGCCCCGTTCAATTCCATGAATACTTGTTTTGAACGTGCGTGTGGGCGTTCCGTGCACTTGCCTCCTGTACTTCCCCCGTGACGCCCACATTTTCACGAGTTGTTCCCCATTCCGCGTGTCACACCCCTGTTCCTCCTACTTTTGTTGTGTGTGCCACGCTATGTGCGATTTCGCTGTGCGCTTAGCGCACGCTGTTTGGAGACGTGTGCGCCAGCGTGCGCCACACAGAATTTTGGCGCACATCCTGGAATTTCCTTGCGCACAGACTTCCATGAATCGCTGTGGGCGGGTTTCTCTGCGATTTTCGCACTGGCACTGCGATTCGCACGCTTGCTCTGACAATTTCAGCGCACATTAATTCCATTATATATAAGGGAATTGCACTCTCCATTTCAAATGCACTTTTCTCTTAGATTGTTTCCCCCTATCTCTGTCTGATCCATGCCATATCAGTTGAGACACTCCATTTTGAACCTCTCTTAGAAATTGTGTCAATACGCTCTCCAGAGTATTCACCACATTCAAAATATCCTCTATCAGTTTGTCATGTTTTATTACAATATTTATGCTATGTTCGATTACCCTCGGATGCTCATTTAGAGCTAGAATAGTTTGATTTATATACTGAATCACCTCTTTCTGTTTGAACTTGAGATTGTCCAGCCTTTGATTAATAACTTTCAAATCCTGCTCTAGTTCTTTGGCCTTGCCACCCAAAGTACTAACAGAAATTGCATTTGCTGTAGACACCTTTTCTTATAATGCAATGAGTTCATAAAAGTCTTCTCTAACTGCAATAGGATTTCTGTTACTGCTCTTTGAGTCCCTTCCTTCTGGATCTGCACACATTCTCTCACCTGGGAAGATTTAACCTCAGGTGCATTAAGACATTTCTTTAAGATCAACTATGGATTCACGCTGGTGTACACATCCTGACATAACAATCTTCTATTCAAGAGAGTTAACCCTTGGGATTCTTCAACCGCATCCCCAGAAGCAGGCCCTGGTTCTACCAGAGCCTGACTGATCACTGGTTCCTCACATATCGAGGTTAATATCAACACTATAGTTAAGAAAAATGTAAAGAAAATGACACAAAGGGCCTCATTACGACCCTGGCGGAAAGGGGTTTGCGGCAGCGTTAGCTGCGCCAACCCCTTTCCGCCAATTACGAGTTCCCTTTCCGCCATGGCGGTTTTTACACCTGCTTTTAGCGGGTGTAAAAAACCATGGCGGTAAGGGAACTTGGTGTTAATTACGCCACCGTAATTTACGGTGGCGTAATTAACGCCTTCCCCACTCCCATTATGCCCTATGGGGCAAAAATGGGAATGGGGAAGGGTAAATGGGGATTGGGGATTTACCGCCCGGCCAAGGTCGGAATGGGGCGGTAAATCCCCTTACCGCCATGGCGTAAACGTAGTTTGCGCCATGGCGGTAAAGTCACGGCCCTGGCGGTAACTTACCGCCAGGGTCGTGATGAGGCCCAAAGTCTTCCCCCACACTGGATTGGATGCTGTGCCATTATCTAGATTCCTCTTTCTCTCCCTCAAGTTTTTCCTTTTAGTCCCAGGAATTCTGGTTCAAGGGCCTCCAATCCGGCAGACTCCTCCAAGGGCCCTGTCTGAGGACACCCAGCTCTAAGTGCGCTGGTAAAGGAAGAGAGTTAGCAATCACAATCGGAAGAGAAACACAAGGGTTAAGTATCAAGCAAAATACATACAACATTGCATTATACAACATACAAATACAACATTTAACATCTCCCTCTTTTACTTTGCCCCCACCTGGCATCACAATATGTGTTAGCAGTATATAAATATAGAAATTCCAACCACAGCTCCCTTTGTAACCCTCTGAAAACAAATGTATGGATTAAACATAATGAAAACACACAATTGAAAGACATACCCCATTTGTTCCACCTATTTGGAAACCAAAATGCATACTACCTATCATTACCCTACAAATACAATATTCCAAGTCTACACTCTTATTTATTGATTTTTTTTGCCAACCTCACATCCATACTCTCATGCACACCTACTCACCTGTTTTATCCCCCCTTTTTACTATGTATATTAATACTCCCATGCACACCTACTTATATTCTACGGTGAATACTTTCAAAGCAAAATGTTACATTTCTTTTATGTCACTGATTATAGTGGAAACACTATACTTTTCATTCCCCATTTGTTTCTCCAGCTTGTTCCTGCCTTTTAACCGCATGCTTCGGATGAAATGGCTTGATTTGGTTCACGTGGAAAAATTGTTCCACAACCAGATCTCCTTCCTTTACCATAATCCTGTAGACCACAGGTGAAACTGTGTCCACAATTTTTGAAACTTGACATTCTTGTGTTTACTATTTTGTGAAACTAAATTTAAAAACTTGATCACCTATTTTCATATTCCCTCACAGATGTTTTCTTATCATAGTATGATTTGGCACTGTCAGCTGCTCTTTCCAGATTCCGCTGTGCAAATGCAAATGCATGCTGCAAGTGCTATTTCATATTCTCCACATACACCTGAATCGTAGATGCATTTACTAGTGCTTGCTCATTAGTCCTGTATAATAAATGTTGTGGCAAAACCATTTTCCTGTATGTCATAATTTTGTGTGGGATGTGACTTGTGGAATTCGATGTTGTTGACCTAATAGCCATTAGCACCAACAAAGGGAGTTGCAAATCCCAGTTGGATACTGCTTCATCTAAAAACTTTTTCAAAATGTCAATAATTGATCTATTGCAATGTTACGCACCACCAGAAGAAGATGGCTGATAGGAAATATCCATTTTACTTATCACTCACAAATTCGCCAAATCTTAGTCATCACTGCACTAGTAAAATTAATTCCATTGTCTGATTCTATTCTTTTAGGCAAATCAAACCTAGAAAATATCCCTGTGCTGATCGTTGGACCAGGCCAATTAAATGTTTTTGTACGTCTGACCAGTGTAGTGTCAGACTTTGTTTCATTAATGGTGCCCTATGTGTTGGAGAGGTAGGTAGAAATTGTGCACACACCAAACTTCCCTGAGTATACAACTCTACATCTTGGGACATGTTATGACATCATGGGCATGATGTAGCATCAACCCCCAGAATGATAAAGATACCACCCACTAGATTTGGCCTGACACAGACTCCTAAACCATCTGTACATCTTGTAATCTAATTCTCTTTCTGTTCTTCAACACCCTCAGTTCTTCTCTCCCTCTACAGTCCTCCTCTGTCAGAGGATTTTGCTCTGCATCTAGTAAATGGTTGTAGAACAAACCTAAAGCCTATTTTGTGCCTTGACCAAGTCCTGATCAGGGGCATCAAAACACAATTGTGCCAGAGGCTGGTCACGGTTCCCTGAGATTTGGAGTGTGTTATTGCATCCACCTGGATTTCCCCAGTTAGGTGTTCAATAGGAAATAATTCCCCCATCACTTCACCAGTGTTGGCTAACTGATCTATCTTGTCACTCCCCCTTTTTCTTCCCCTGGTGTTTTCAGATGGCCTTGTATTTTTCACCAGTGAATGATCATGTCATTCTCTGACACAAGCTTATCTATGGCTTAACTCAGTTAACCATGTGTGAGTGGTTCCTTCTAATATGCAACCATTCCTCTCAACTTCCACCCAGGTAAATATTCCATAAATCTATTTTGGGCATAATCAGAATCCATAACTAAAACAATTTATTTGAATTTATTGATGGGCATATTGCCGTGTATAGAACAACCAATTCTGCAATTTGACTGCTTTTGGAACCTAATCTCATGCTCACTCTTGGGATTACCTCTAATCCACACATACCCTATTGCTGCCATCAATTTATTTTCAGAATTACCCCCCACGTGGTATGTACATCCATTCTACATACATGGTTGGTGATCTTCATTGAATGCCTTGTGTGGGTACTGTTCAAATTCGGTCAGATTTGTTTCTAACTCTGTCATTAGTGGCACATACAGCTGCACAATCATGTAAGTCTGCATGCCATTGAGCAACTGGGATCTTTTTATTCTGTCCATATCTCACTTCTACTGGGAATCCCTGCAATGCCAATATCCATGATGTGATTCCCTGATCTGATTTTTTTATTCTGCAAAAATTGCAGAGGCTGATGATTTGTTTAAAAAATTACCCACCCCACTGAATAATGGGGAGGAAATGTTGTAATGCCCACACAGTGGTCAATAATGCCTTTTCACATTCGCTAAATTCTGTTTTTGTAGATGGCACAATATGAAAAACGGCATGGCATAGACACAATAAGACTCTGGAAAATTGTGTCTGGAACAGTCTTCCAACTGCACTTCGTCCCAAACAAATAACAACACCGTAGCCTATGTCATGCAATGAGTTTGTTCTTATGGAACACTCATGGACATTATCATTATATGAATGACGGAGGCAACTTGGTTAACTGAGCAAATTGATTTTGATGGTAGAACTATCATACAGCAACTAGCAACAAAGGGAGACCAAAACATGAATCGATAATCAGTGTCAAAGCTACTATAGCATTCAAAAGATGGACATCACTAGGAGTCCTGAGTATGCATTGGCTGGTACAATCAAAGGAGTCTCTATACTCCTGTCTCATGCTCTAGTGTTGATTTCAATCTCTATGATCCACCTGAAATGCAAAAATCATTGTGGATTAGAACAATAAATATTGGAACTTGACATATGTAGCAATATAAACAGTGATGGTCATGGGTGACTTAATGCTAAACTGCTTGAGATGCCTATTAACCAATGTTAAATTGTGGTCCTAGATAGAATATGGAGTATACCATTTGGTATTGGATGATTTGTTCTACAAAGAACATAGAAGTGACAACACAGGCTTGGCCTGGTGTGATATACTGACTAACTATAATATATGTTGCAAAGGAGACATACCTGGCCACTATATACATGTGATGAATATCACTTCTTCTACACTAGACTGTATATTCCCTATTGGACAGGATTATTAATGTATAAAACGGTATCAAGTATTACCCAGGGATGTAATTGATCATTGATCATTATCAAGTTAACCTGTGCTGGGATATGGGAAATAACCCTTAAAGGAAAGTTGATCTAATAGGGCCGGTGGAATGTTCCCAAGATGAGTATTGGGTGGGATGGACCACCTGTAATCGAGACAAGATAAATGAGAGAAAATATTCAAAACATGTAAAGGGAAAAGAGATCCCCATGGCTGCACAACTATTTGCCTGTAGGCAGATAAAGTATCAATATACAAGATAGGCATAACATAAACAATTGACAAGTATTATAAACTGGCAGAAGATTATTAATTGTTAAACTGATGATTCATGCAAATTCAGGAAAAAGGGCATGTGGAGATAAAACATTATTCATAGGCTAATTGTGCCTCCCAATTTGACGGGGAGCAATATATTAGTACTACGATTGGCAGGAAGGCAAGTGCAGAATTTAACTACACTGCAATTGAGGGAGCTAGGTGGCAATACACGTGACAACTGCCTCATATAATCACACATTAGCGCTATTAAAAGATTTATGGTGCCAGGACTTGAGGGGGTATGTAATGCACTACTTAAAATGGTGTTGAATATTTAGGTACATGTATGCCATTGGCTACTTAACAGCATTAGCCATACTGGATATGTACTGGATAGCTAGCAACATAGCATTGTACTACAAATATATAAATGTAGTACTCAAAACTGACCCAAAAAACTACAGAATTCTAGCTATGTTGGACGTCCCAGTATGTCAACATATCCTTTTGTATGAATTAAGCAGCTGGGTTGATAATAATAATACACTTCTATTTAAGCAAACTGTATTCAGGATAGGTACCTCTACGAATACAAATATGATGGCCTTAGTAACTATTATTCAGCAGGCTAAAAGCACTTATAACTAACTGTCCTATATATGTTGACTGCATTTGTTTCAGTGCTGCATCTGATACCATTATACATTAATTGCTATGGAATAAACTGTTACCTGGGGATATACCGAATGGTCTGTTGAAAATGGCAATATCCCTCCATGGAAACACCACTGTGGAGGTAGGAATGAATCATTTAGGAGCACTGAGTAATTGTGTACTTATGAATAAAGGGCTCAAACAGGGCTGTGCTTTGGCACCAATGTTATTTGATCTATACCTAGCTGATCTGACCCTGGCATTTAGATCAGAAGAGTCATTCACTCCTAAATATGGCACATATGATCAGGTCACAACACTACATGTTGACTAAATTATGTATGCTGGTTTGCATTGGTTAAGGTTTGCAGATGACATTGTCTTACTGGACGATGGCATGTTCAGCTAGAAAACACACATTCGCTTCATGTATAACTTTAGTGACACATTTTAGAGTTGTATTTAATTCAATGAATATGTCGGTCAACTAACTCGACTTATTTCAAATTGAAAGAACCATGTCTCAATACAATCATATTTGAAGACATATATTTAATTACAACGTCCTGTCATGTGAAAGACTAGTAGGGTCCCTAGGCAAGGACACAATAAAAATTGTCCTGAAAGAATCCAGCCTGGAAAAGGGTATTTTAGAAATGTAACAGCAATCACAGGCTCCCACTGAGCTGTTGATAATAATTAAAATAACCCCTCCAGAATGGTATTATGCAACACCGCACGCAAGCTGGGGGGACACTCAGGGTTGGGGTGTTAAGCCACATGGCTATGTGTGCATGCACCACCAGCCTTCTTTACCTTCCCGTAAATGGATTAGCACAGCAAACATACCTACAGGCAATGTTAGCCGTAGAGTTGGACCTGTAATGCATTATCCCAGTGGGGAGGAATCCAGCACAAACTGTTACAGCTTAGTGGAAGTGCAGAGCTAGTTTCCAGGAATTGAAGGCCTGGGCCCCCCTGGCCACCACCAGCTTTCACCCCAGCAACAGAGTTCGGGGTGCTGGGAGCAACTATGAACACTCAACTAGCAGACAGTTCGGCTCAGATTTTGCATAGGGTGCATGTTTTATCGTTGAATATTGCTGGGGTAGACAAGTACCTCTCTGATATTGACTTGCTCACTTTTGTCAGGATTCTGGGGTGATTTGTCTTCAGGATCTTTGGGCTCTGGAACCTCCACATATTCAAGGGTATGCTTCCTTTTTTAAACCAGTGAGTAAGGGACTGAGAGGTCGCACAAGTGAGGGCCTGATGACTGGGGTGAATGTTGCCCTGTTTAAATCTGTTCCCAAATAGATATATGGATTTCCCAGATGCCCTAGTGATTCGTCTAAAATGATGGGATGATTCACTAATCGTGATTAATTTTTACACCAGGGTCTTCTCGGGCAGGGATCTGGATCTCATACGGCGGATCATGAATGGAGTGCTAAATTGGAGACTGAGTTCGCCTAGATCTTTGAAGATTCTAGTTATGGGGTATCTCAATCTCTAGATTGAGCTTCTTTGTGGTCTGGTTCACATTACGCTAGAAGAAGATAGTCATTGGGGATTGGGCCCTCTGAATTCAGCTTTCCCACTGTGACAACACAAGCATGCGAAAGATATAGCTGTTTGCTTATGTCTGCCAACCTGAGGGCAAGCAATGGCCGATTTCTGGGTGGCTCCCTACCAGCCCCAACTTTTGATAATAACTCGGCTGCAAGCAAAACTGACTACTTCTTTATGAATTTGGAGGTCTGGGACTTAGTGAAGGCATTGTCTGTTCATGAGAGAATTGAGAGTGATCACAACCCCCTTCTTCTGGAGCTGAGCGAGTACCCGGAAGTAGGAAGAATGGCCCAGCGAATAGCACAATTCATTTGGAAATCATGGGGCATGCCAGTGGAAATATTAGATGGGGGATTGATTTAGGGACAGTTTTGCCAGCGGTCTATGATGATTTCATCCAATCCCTGGGGGATGATGCAAGGGCAGATCTGTGTGACACTGTCTCCCTAATATCTCTGCATGAGCAAATTACGGCTCTTGTCGGACAGCTATTTGCATAATCTTGCAGAAACAGCAACCCCGTGGTATAATATGCACTGCAGGCAGGCCAAGAGTCGGCTTTTAGCAGTTGTGAAGTGCCCTCGGTTACAAAGGGGAGGGGAAGTTGGGCTGGCTAGAACGGAGTACCCTGAAGATGCTGAAGATCAAAAAGAAGGCATGGTACGAAGATGGTTGGGAAAATGCTATTGCAAACAATAGCGAGTGGAGATTCAAAAGGTTTTTGGGCCATGATGGGGGCAGCTAAAAGAACAGGGCACAATCTTTTGCAAGGCTGCATCCCAGAACAGCGTTGGGTTGAACACTACGAGAATTCTTATCAGGCCGAAGGGGCAGGACTCATGGAAAAAGGGTGTTGGTGTTGGGTGTGTACACAACTGACTCCCGCTGTTACTCACAAATAAAGAGGTAGAGAAAGCGCTCCTGAATCAAAAATAGGGCAAAGCCCCAGAACCGGATAGGGTTCCAATAGATAGAAACAAACCTACTGTCTGAGTGCCTTATCTGACAAAATTGTTTAATGCCATCATGAGTAAAGGTCTTGTGACTGTGTCTTGGACCACTGCGGAAATTGTCCCCATTTACAAAAAAGGGCAATCAGGACGACCCCAGTAACTTTAGACCAATTTCATTATTAGACGCAGGAGGGAAAACATTTGCTCGGGCACTATTATTCCATCTAGATAATTGGGCTAAGAACAACAGGATCATTCACTGCAGGTGACATTTTGTGAAGGCTTCAGTATGATCGATCAAAGCCTTCGCCTGCAGTTGGTATGTGATAAATGTGCGGTCCTCAGAAAGGTTAGTGTTTATGCAATTTCTGTGTATTCATGCACCACCTTTGACACTGGACCAAAGCTATCAGTTTTGGGAGGAGTTAAGGGATTTGGGCATCCTGGAGGCATTACTATCTGCTATCCAGAGCCTTTACACTGGTAATTCTGCGGTTGTCCGGTGAGGGAACTGACAGGAGTACGACTGGTAGTATAAACATCAAGAAGGGTGTACAGCATGGGTGTGTCCTTGCCCCAAAACTGTTTTGTATTTTTATTAACAGACTAATAAATGACCTTTTGCTATCACTAATAACTTAGAAATATTCCCACTTCCAAAAGCTCTTCAACAACAGAACTTGTATGAGAGCATGATAATCCAAACAGTACACCCATGTCAAGCTATAATATGCCTTAAACCGAAATCTGCCACATTACCTCCATCCGAGTTACTAAAGGGCATCTCTGGCAAAATTGTAAATTTGCCATAAGATCTGAAAGAAAATCTAGAAATTCTAAGAATACAATGACCAATAGATCAATCTTTGATTGTACTAGTTAATGGTGTACCAACAAAAGACAAAACAATGTGGCAATAACTAGTTGACATAAACAATTGTGCTTAAACTCAGCTGAGGTTCCTGTTGTCTTTGCAACTAGTACCTACCTTAAGTGGGTACGGAGGGTTCACTCAAAGAAGCAGAGAGACCCTTATAGCTCTGTTGGGAAGACATTGGGCCTCATTACAAGCCTGCCGATCCAGAAACAACGGTGGTGGTAAACCCGCCGCCACTGTTGTCTTCGGACCAGCAGACTACGGGTTCTGCAGCCGGGTGGTGTCACGCCACCCACCTGCAAACGGAAATGGAAACACCAGCTCCGTTATTTACGATGCCAGTGTTTTCATTGTCCCCGGGACTCCATGGAAATGGGGATTCACGGAATTACGTCTCCGAAATTACCGGGTCACCGGGGTTGTAATGCCCTGGTGATTCCGGCAATCACGGAGGCAGTAATTCATTCCGGGTCCGGCGGCAGCCTGACAGTTTTTCCATAGAAATTCTAAGAATACAATGACTAATAGATCAATCTTCGATTGTACTAGGTAATGGTGTACCAACAAAAGACAAAACAATGTGGCAATAACTAGTCGACTTAAACAAAGTTAGACAAGCCCTACAATCTCTAAAACAAAACAATGAATACAATAAAGACATAAACAGAGAGGAAAACCTAAAAGAAACCACCCAAATAATTCAAGATTCACCAGCAACTGGTCAATTTGAAAGTGTAGATCCTGTTACTGTAGCCAACATTTTGACCAGTATACAATTCACCCACTACTTTCCAAAGACACCATTGAAGATGCATTAGAAACATATCAAATGCGTCAAGCCAAAGCATTCCCAATGAGCATATGGGAAAATAGTGGAGAAGCAGGTTCTTTTCCTCTAATCTTTCCTAAAGGAAAAGGAGGAAGATATGATGAAAGGTCCACATAAATTAGTTAGAATAACGCTTTTTACAAATGTATTCTGAAAACCCCAGATTCATACAAAATGTAGAATAAATGTTTCACCTCCTGTTCGAAAGTGAATTAGCAACTCTATGGGCCTCATTACAAATCGCCCGGTATGTTAACAACGGTGGTGGTAAACCCGCCGCCACCGTTGTTTCCATGCCAGGCGATCACAACTCCTGCAGGCGGGAGGTGATGTTCCCGCCAGGTCTGACCTGGCATGTTTAACACCGCCCGCCTGCAGGCGGACGAGGAAACACCGGCAGCATTACGAGATGCTGCCGGTGTTTCCATGATCCCCATTCCCATCGAGTCCCATAGGACTCAAAGGGAATGGGGATTAACACCATTCCGCTTCCGTGATTCCCAGAAAACCGGGGTTGTAATATCCCGGTAATTCTGGGAATCACGGAGGCGGAATGGTAATAAGAGTCTGGCGGTAACCAGGCGGTTTTACCACCGCGGTTACCGCCGGACTCATAATGAGGCCCTATGTCATGGAGTTGCACACATTAAAAACAGGCTCTGATTTTGTACACATGTCTGCTATCAAACTGCTTCAAATGATAAAAGACAAAGTAGAAGTTTGCGTGGTAGGAAAGAATACTGGTTCTAATGTCACTCACATGTACGTTGTATGCTAAGGAACTTAGGTCCACCCACATGGTTTGTTACTTTAGGTTGTGCAGAGTACACATGGGATTCTTACACATTGCAAACCAAAATAAAGAGGCAATAGATATGAAACCACCATGAGAATTCTGTTCGTTTAACCCTGTCAATGTATCAAGGTACTTTCATCATCCATTCATTACCATGCTGTATTTTATCTGCATTACAAAATACACCTCCAGAGGAGCACCACACTTCCTCATGTTTTTGTGGATAAAAGATGCTCCCAAATTTGACCATAACAGTGATGCCACTGTTTTACAGTTTATACCAAATGTCTCATTGGCTTCCCTAAACACGTTTTAAAAAAAAGGACAAATAAATAGCTTAATGTCTTCTGTTAGACACATCGTAAATGACAAATTCCCTAAAAACACATACAACATTAAAAGGGACGAAGGATCCAATTATATCAATGATTACAATGCAATCAATGCCCTCTTGTGGAATGCAAACTTAGACATACAATACATTGCAGACAATTCCACTGCAGTTGCAAGGTATGTCACAGCCCATCTCACCAAAGCTGAGAAAACAGAGCTAAAAGACCTGTGGGATGACATATCATGTGACAAAACACTATCAGAAACATTGGCCCTCATTAGGACCCTGGCGCTAAGTGTTTAACGGCACCGTAAAAGGCTGCGGCGCCGTTAAACACTTAGCACCTTACTTCGAGGTCCCTTTGTGGGACCCAACCTGAACGGCTGGTCTAGACCAGCTGTTAAAGTAGGGACCCGCAAAGGGATTCTCGAGGTAAGTACGGTACTGCAATTTGCGGTACCGTACTTACCGCCTTCCCCTGTCCCATTGAGCCCTAAGGGGGAAAAATGGGAATGGGGAAGGGCCAATGTTCAATGGGGAATTACCGCCCCGCCAACCTTGGAATGGGGTGGTACTTCCCCATTGAACATTGGCGGACTCGTTACGATGCCGGCACCAACCATGGTGCTAATAGTGCCATGTTTTAGCGCCAGTATCGTAATGAGGGCCATTGTCAGCTTCAGTATAAAAATGCTCTCCAATAGAGAATGTGGGTGCTACTGGTACAGCCTTATATCCCTATATGGCATATCTGAACACATTGTCTAGCTAAACATTGGTCCAGCTTCATCCGGAAAGAGTACTAAAATCGTACTAAGAGATAGAAACAATAGCCACAAATTATCCCAAATATTGACACATACTGCCCATACAGAAGTGCAGCTTTGGAAAACATGTGCCTGTATGACATAGCCTAAAATGTCTCCTACAAAAAACAATGTCACACCAGGGGCCAGATTACAGAAACTTTGCACCGGTACAGGTGTAAAGTTGCATGGTATTGGCAGTAGGGCAACATTTTCCCTTTTTTAAAATACACTGGGACACATTAGAAAACGATTGCACCATGAGAAGTGGAATTTGGCATATTAAAAGCACCATGGCAAAAAATGCCCTAGTGCAAAAAAGAGACATTTCTACTGCATTTTTGCATCAGGAAAAAGTTTGCCCTAGTGCCAATAACGTTCTGCATTTGCACTAGGACAATCTTTGTACTAGTGCAAAAATGCAGTAGAAATGCATATTTATTGCACTAGGGCAATGTTTGCCCTGGTGCTTTTAATATGCCAAACTGCCCTCATCATGGTGCACTAGTTTTCTAATGTGTGTCAGTGTTTTTAAAAATAGGGCAAACATTGCCCTTGTGCTAATACCATGCATCTCTGCCCTTACACTGATGCAAAGCTTGTGTAATCTGGCCCCAGATGAGACAACTGGCAAATATTCAGTTTCAACTTGTGAAGGACGCCTAGTAAAACTTACTAAACCAATGAATCATATAAACTTATCATTTAAATCTCCACAACATAGAGAACTGTATCACATGACCCTACTACAACTTTTTAAACCTTGGAGATAAGAAGAAGAATTATTATCTGACAATAACTCATTGGAAACTGCATTCAAAGCAAATGAAACCAGTACAACAAATGTCAATTTCAAATAATACAAATAAATGTTGGACAATGAACGCCAACTAGGGGAAGAAATTGAAGCTCAACTAGATAAAGACACTCCTGTGGGCAGTCAAAAGTCCCTTACAGGAAGGCAAGAATCACTTGGAGAACCACTCATTCTAAATGAAGCGGAAATAGCAATGACTGAGGTAGAACACACCATTTGTCAATATAAGCAATCTGAAGAAGACTTGTTAGTGTTCAAATCACAATTAAATGATGAACAACTCACAATTTATCTAGAAGTCACTAAAGAAATTGAACATGGTTTTTAACATGAAACTAAAACCTGTAGCTGTAAAAATGATAAACCTCTGCTCCTGTATGTAAGTGGTGAAACTGGTTCTGGTGAAACATTCTTAATTAAAATAATGAGCAAATTTCTACATACCTTAACAAACAACAACCTTTTGGCTGTTGTAACAGCCCCCACAGGTTTAGCTGCCTACAATGTAAGAGGTGTAACTTTACACCACCTACTCCTCCTTCCTTCCAGTATGAGATGATATTTTATTTGTATTGCGCTCATACACACGTGATTCAGAGCATGATGAGGCAAGGGAGGGGAAACAAGAGAGGACAAAACAACGATCTTACTAGGCCCAGTGACAGTGAGAACGAGCAAGTGCAGGGGAGAAAAAGGGCAGTAGAACACCAAAATAAATTAGAATACTACAAATTATCAGCAGAGGCTGCTACTGAAGTATGTAGAATTCTGAAAAAAATGAAATTGCTCCTAATAGATGTGGTATGCATGGTTTCCAACCTCATGTTGGATTTTATTCACCCTACAATGCAAGATGTCCTAAAACTGACTTCAAAAGACTTCTTGGAGGAAAACATGTTATTGTCTTCAGAGACCTCCTACAGTTAACACCAGTAAAAGGTCAACCTATTTTCAAATAATTCAGACACAAACAATGGCACAATAAACTCGGCAGCATTGGAAATGTTAATCTCTGGCAACATTTTCAGTACACAGAACTAACTCAAAACATGTGTCAGTCTGCAGACCTCACCTATACTAACATTTTACAAATATTAGAACTGGCCTGTTTACAAAAGATGCAAAATCCATCTTGCATACTAGACTAATCCATGAGCTATATGGGCAAAACACATCTGCTCCTCATGCCATGGAAAAATTAACTCAACAAAATCCAAAATGCATGTCCTTAATGCCAACCCTTGCAAACTGCAGTCAATTCAATGAGACAATGTTAAAAAAAAGGAAATGCAACCCATACTGCATATCAGCTCCACTGACAAACTAGAAGTGCATGGCACGACACTCTCTATGTGTCAACAAGCAACAGCATTACTAAATACCTTAGAAATGTCATCCTCCAAAACAGATGGAATGGAGAAAATATTAACTTTGTGCATAAACAGCAGAGTAATTCTGGCTTCCAGACATAACCACATGACTAAAACTTTAAGTTTGTCAACATCTACTTTCACAAACTTGCAGAAGTAAAAAGAAAGTGGCCACACAATAGCATGTTTCCTTCTTTTCAAAGACAGGTACGTAAGCAGAGAACAATTTTTTCTATCCCTTGCATATGCTGTCACTATTCACAAATCGCAAGGTCTAATCCTAGGTCACACATTGATAGACATTAGCAGCATAGTCTTTAAGGAAGGTATGAGTTATGTAGCACGGTCACCTCTGCATATACTCACTAGTCTGTTCCTAGTTAACTTTAATGCACCTCAAAAAAGAAAAGCTTTAAAAAGAAAACTAATGCAAACAGACAGGCCGATTCATGGAATTAATGTGTGCCGAAAATCGTAGTGCAAGCGTGCGAAAGCATGCGAATCACGGCGCAAGTGCAAAAATCAGAGCGCAAGCGTGCAAAAGCCGTGCACATCGATTCATGGAAGTCCGTGCGCGTGTAAATCCTGGGATGTGCGCGCTAAAATCGTGCCTGGCGCATATGGGCGCACACGTCATCAAACGCCGTGCGCTACGCGCACAGCGAAAGCGCCCATAGCGCGGCGCACACAACAAAAGTGGGCAGAACACGGGGCGTAACATGCGGAATGGGGAACAACGCATGAAAATGTGGGCCTTACGGGGAAGTACAGGAGGCAAATGCGCAGAACGCCCACACGCGTGCCTACAACACGTATTCATGGAATCGAACAGGGGAAACGCATGCGCCACAAAAGACGCCCTAATCCGGAAACACGTACGCCAGCAGGAAGCAGGCGTATGCGGCCCTGTGCAGCGTAAAAGTGCGCACAAACAACACACAAGCTCAGACGCTACGATGAATATACCGTTCCTCGCAGCAGTGGTCGTGGGACACCGCAGGAGGAGGAGGATAGCCAGGCCCCGCATTTTTACACCCAGGACCAGCCTTTTTGGGATGCCTGATGACCAGGTGTATGGGAGGTACAGGTTTCCACCACCTATAATACTCGACCTGGTGAGTGAGTGGGAGGATGACCTCACATCACCCACCCTGTGCTCCCAAGCACTGAGCTCCTTGGAAAAGGTGCTCAATGTACTGCACTTCTTGGCCACTGGTTCATTTCAGCGAACAAGTGCCATAGTGGGGGGGGTCTCACAGGCCACGCAGTCACGATGCCTACACCAGATGTTGGCCATCATGACTGCACCCCCCTCAGTCCGCAGGCACAAATACATGCCCAGAACACCTGCAGAAAGGCAGGCTGCCGTCCAGAACTTTTACGGGGTGGCACACTTCCCCAAAGTGCTAGGTGCCATTGATTGCACCCATGTGGCTCTACGTCCACCCAGGGAAACTGAGCACATCTATAGAAACTGCAAGCACTGGCATTCCAGCAACGTGCAGGTAGTATGTGATGCCAAGGGAATCATCACCTCAGTATATGCCAACTATCCAGGCTCCACCCATGATAGTTTCATTTTCAGAATGTCACCCCTAAACCGGGACCTAGAAGCTGGGCGGCATGGCGATACATGGCTCCTTGGTGAGTATAATTGCCTCTGCACATGCATGCATGTCAGATACTGAGTAATGTCACAGCCCCACTAATGATACCCATCATCACCTCCCCAGGGGACAGGGCCTACCCTCTGAGCACCCACATGAGGACGCCAATTGGGAACCCGACCACAGCACCTGAGGTAAGATATAACACAGCCCATATTGCAACCCGGGGCATAGTGGAGCGCACATTCAGAGTGCTCAAGTCACGCTTTTGCTCCCTTGACCGCTCTGGTGGGCAGCTGCTATACGCACCCCCAGTAGTGTGCTGGATCATAGTGGCAGCATGTGTCCTGCACAACGTTGCAACCCGCCGGGGCCTGCGGGTGGACATGGTGGTGCTCCCACATCTCCAACCACATGCACACCCGCTGCGCATGGGAGGTCAAAGGGCATGTGGTGAGGCGGCCCATACACAGCTAGTGGCTCATTACTTCACCTAAAATACTACCCCTGTGGAGTGCACACAGCCCTGGCACATACGCTGACAATCAATGATGATGAAATAAGGGACAGTCAACTGTCACAACCATACCAGCCTGAGATTGGTCACCTGGCAGTGTTACATTGTGTGCATCCCTACCTACTTAAATACAACCAATGCCGTGTGAAAAAAGACACACATTCATGCTGCATGAATTACTACCCCCTTGAAAAGTACACCATGAAAATAGTGCCATGTCACCCAACCCCTCGTCATCTCAGCTACCCAACACACCATGGCATGTCATACAATGTGAAAGCTACAAAATGAATGCACACATGTTCCAAATGTAAACAGGCCACACACAATATGCTCCCTGTAATAAATAAGAAGCAGCACACATGAACAAATACTTACCAGCAACACAGAACTGCAACACAGGATGAAACAGTGTCAAAATACGACAGTACAAAATCAAAGTAGTGCAAGTCTCACAACCTGACTAAGCTAGCACATCGCCCCCTTCCAACTGCAGAGTGTTGCTGTCAGGCAAATGTGTCAGTGTACTGCATACAACATGAACTGCATCTGCAAAGGAGACGGCCTTGTGAATACATGAAGAAGGTACCTGTGAATAAGGAGGAAGACATGGATGCACAAGCACATATCAATACGCCATGCAGTGTTCAATCCAACAACAATCCCCACTAAGGATGTACACACAGTTTTGACTACAGACTGTCCACACAGCTCATGGGAGCCCAATGTCACTGTGTAAGTTACTGTCACTTGATCACACCCTTTACAAGCCCATGAAAAGGGGAAGCAGGAGGGGTGTGTGTGTCAAGAACCCAAGCATCTAACCCAAAGACAGGACAAGCCTGCATGTGCCCAGCTGTAATACACAGTGGATGCCCCACGGAAGCCACACAAGGCAACACACTGTAAAAAATAAAAAAAATAAAAACTACAAAAATCAAAAATGGCCATGTGTTGACCATGGGGGGGAGGCCACCCAGGCGGTTCGAGGACAGGGTGCACCCCAACACCCACCTGCGTGCATGTTGCAAAAAAAAAATACCTCCATAGGCTCATGGCCTGCACGGCTACGCTAATGTGGGAGAACTGCTGTCGCTCTCTTCACCCTCTGCTGCTACATCAAGAGGTGCCGGTGCTATGGGAAGCAGCCCACGCAAAGCCCTGGTATGGACCTCCATGGCAGCAAGCATGCGGGTGTGGGAGGTCTGGTTCTGGAGGATGATAGTACGGAGATTGCAGCACCTCACGGGTTGCCTGCATTTCTGCATGCATGGCCTCGCGTCATGCCCGGATCTCCTCACGTGTTGCCTGGAGCTCAGCTGAGAGCAAACGTGTGAGCTGCTCCAGCTGCTGTTCTGCCTTAAAATTTCGGGAAGCCTCAAGTTCAACCAGATTCTCCCTGAGAAAATGGAGTTCTAACCGCAGGGCTTCCCTGTGGCCCTGGGACACTACAGATATGGCTTTGCACAGAGTCTGCAGTGCCGCCCGTCAGTCCCTGTTGGACGCCAACATGTCCTCCCTGTGTGATTGGCAAATGGACTGTGTTGCCTGCTGTTGGAGGGGGGAGAATGGAAGTGGCCACCCTATCCATTGCCTGAGCCATCATTTCAACCAGTGCTCCCTGTTGTGCTGCTATACTGTACATGGAGTTTTTCCATACAGTATTGCCTGATGGTGCACGGCCACCACGTCGGCGGGCACCACACCTGTTTGGGGCAAGGCGATCTGCACCTTGCTGTGCTGGCACTGCCTGAGGCTGCAGGACTGCATTCCCCCTCTGATCTGCTGGCCCAGGAACAGGATCAGATGTTGTGGAGTGTGACCCTGCATCTGTACATGCCAAAGGCGGAGTTACCAACACTGACACTCTACCCCCGGTGCAGGTGGGTTGGACAGAACAGCATCCCTGCCAGAAACACTCACCTGCGACAGCACATAAGTCTTATCGTCTGATTCAGCACCTGAATCATAGAGGTCTGGGGAGGTGCACCCAGAGACACCCCTGGTTATGGTCTGCAGGAGGATTGGGTTTTCACCCACCACCACCCCACGTCCTCCACTGGTGCCCGGTCGTGGATGAGATTCCTCCTGTGTCTGCACCATCTCCTCCACCTCAACAGCATCATGTACTTCATCACCTGCAAAAACATGAAAGACAACAAATGGAAACAGGCATGAGCACCATAGCACACACATAGGCCTGACAAGCCAGAGATCCAGTACATGAATTACACATGTCCCACATGACTATAACCCTGGCATGCATGCACTGTGAATGAGTTGGAAGGGGACGCAAAAAGCAGGCACTGAGGACTCCAAGATGGAAAAGCAACACATGTGCTGCATGCTGGATAGCACTGGCAGCACACATTAGCCTGTGAGTGGCATGGGCAATCCACATACATGACACATGCCAGCACACAGATGGCACATAACATAGCCATGGTACATTTGACAAGTACAGCCATATGTTACTGAATGAGTACTGTCACCCAGCCATGTGAGATGGACATGATGAGATGAAAAAAGCAAAATTGCGTGACAAAATACGCATGTGCCACACACTGCAACACATCCAGCGTACAATTATACAGTGATGGCAGGCAGATGGATACATCAATGGCTGCTCACTTCAACATGACAGGAAACGACAATCATGTTCCACATCCAAACATGCCCCAAAAATCAATGTAAGCAGGCCCTTACTTAATCAGCCTGAATGGTCAAATCATTCCCATAACAAGGTAATAAATGTCGCCCATTGTGGGGTGTAATATATGACAGAAGCATGTCACATATGTGGCATTAGGGCTGAAATATGCATAGCAAAAATGGGAGGATTGAAACAATCAGACTGAATGAACACTGAAAATTCTGAACAATGTTGTTCCAAGATGACAGTTCAAGGGCAACTGCAGTATTGCGGTGCTAATTGGCTACTATGGTCAGAAGGGATACTGTCATACCCAAATCCAAGGGCAGTGAATGGTTTGGAGGAAGCACATGGGTGATCCATACCACTCAGGACTACACACCCTCACCTGGCACTCAATTAGAACACGTCACCCAAGCAACATACACATGGATTACACACACATGCATGGGCACTCACTGGACAATGCTTCGTAATCTGGAACGTCACCCACTCCTTGGATCTGTTCCTCTGTGATGAAGGTTCCAGCAACAGACTCATATTCAGTGAGTTGGTCGTCCTCTGGTGGAGACCCACCGCCAGTCACCAGAGTAGAGGCATGATTTGAAGCCAGCTTGTTCTTTGCTCTGCGTTTCAGGTCATTTCACCGCTTGTAGCAATCATCAGCTGTGCGCCTAACAAATCCAAGGGCACTAATGTGGTCCGTGATGGTCTGCCAGTGGGCCCTACGTTGACCAGGCATAGTCTTGCACCCTGCAGTCACCACCATTTCGTGGCTATGTGCCGACACATAGGCCACAAGTGCATCAAGTTTGCCGTCATTAAAGCTAGGCTTCCTTGACGTGCCGGAGTGTGTAGCCGTGTCTGGGGTCTCAGCCTGTAGTGCTAGAGGACCCTTCTTCTTCTTCTTGGAAGGTGGTGCGGATCCTGAGTGGCTTACGCCGCTCTGGACAGTAGGGCCAGAAGAAGAGGTGGACTGGGTACTTGAAGCCTGTAAAGGCATAATGACCAAAGGTCTTGGTGCAGGCATTGGCTGCAGGGTGATGTTGGCAGGGCCAACGTCGGTGTGATGGACCTGGACCGACACTGTCCCGGCTGTGAGACTCAGAGCTGGGGTGGATTGAGCTGCAGCTGCCCCTGCAGCCTCCCCAACCTGGCTACTTGGGGCAGCAGATGACATTGCTGCCCCAGATCCACGTGGCCTGGTGACAGCAACTTTCACAGCCACACGTGGCTTAGACTTGGTGACCTGGAAGTCAGCCTGGGAGTCATCCTGTGCCGGTACAGTTGACAAAATGGGCCGGTCCAACAAGGGCTGAGCTGGGATGGTGTCAGCTACATTTCCCACAACCATTGGGGGGGCATGGGTGGCTCTGATTGGTCCTCCACACACAGGGCTCTAGGGGCACCCTGCAAATCCTGGCCACGTACCCTACAGCGCCCACCATGCCCACGTCTTTAAGATTGGCCACCTTTGCCTCCCTTACTGCTTGGTCACCTCCCAACCAGTGCACTTATGTTGTTGTGCGTATGGGAGTTGCAGTAAACAATTGTCCTGGGCAATTGGGGTGAAAGGGGTAGGGTACTAGATGGAATTCGTACCCTAGTGCTCAAGCAAGGCTGTCTGTGACCCCTGGGGGAAGATGACGGGTCACGCAATGCACAGGCACCCCAAAAACAAAAGTACACGTGCACACAACCCTTGGTAGACCACGTGCGAGGAAAAATGAACCCGAACTATGCTGTGGCACCCAGAAACACAAAAATAAGCGTACGCGTGTTACGCGCAGCCTACAATGACCTCTGAAGGGGTACGCGACACACGGGGGCAACCACAGTTGGAAAATACGAGTGCGACTCACCGTCAGCCTTGAAAAAGAACGTGAAAAAGACACGTGTGTGCGCGTTGGCAACACCCCCGCCAAAAGAAGAAAAGAATGCAGTCTGAGGAAACAGGGAGTACGAACTGGAAACGTTGTGAAGTAATTGCGTGTGAACCGACAAGAAGTACAAGAATCACCCGCTCGCTCTCCACAAAAAGCACGTACAAGAAAATAGCATGATACTCATACCTTTTAAGCCAGCCCACATGTGCAATGTCACTTACGCGCTTACGCGCTATGGCCCTTTCCTCCAATAGCACGGTGATGTGCAGTTTTCTCACGTGCTGATTCACTATGCCCCCGTCTAGTGGGGAACGCCTGTGCACGTAACATCACTTACGCGCTTACGTGCTAAGGGCCTTTCCTCGGATTTCATGCTGACGTGCACTTTTTTCACGTGCCAAATCACTACGTATCAAGCTGGCCACGTGAAAACACACGGAAGACCATGCCCCTGCCCAAAAGGCCATTTTCCTGCCCCCAAGAGCGCTGAGCACGCTCCCACCTGCCATCTGCTGCTGTCTGCCTACTGCCCACGTGCCCTGCTATTTAGTGCCTGCACGTCAGCCATCTGCACGGGTCCAGTTGCTGTGTCCACCCATGCTGGAACAGAAGACTCCCCACTGCAATACCATCGCTCCACAGCCCAGCCCCAGTACCCAGTTGCCCACCCACGCCTGCCTCAGGGGTTGCCATGTCAGGCCAAACACAATCCGAGACCACTGGCGACCCCCAGTCAGAGAGGCAGAGGGCCTCCAGCTTCAGTGAGAAGGAAGTTGGTGTCCTGGTGGAGCATGTCCTGGGGCATTATGATGCCCTCTTCACACCATTGCACGCCGACAAGGGAGGACGGAGGAGGATCTGGATGGACATCATGGGTGCCATCAATGCGGAGGGGGTACCACCCCGAGACCTGAGACACGTCCAGAGGCGCTGGGAGGACTACAAGTCCAGGACCCTCAGGTAGGCCCTGCGCCTCTTAGAGGCAGAGAATGCAGCGGGGCGCCGGGGCCAGCTTACCAACCAGCAGATGAGGGTCCTGGAGCGCATTCGCCCAGTGCTTTACCACCAGATCCTCAGGATGCAGGCCCGTCTGGAGTCGAGCGGTAAGTGGCCATGCATTATGTGTGAAACAGGGCATGTTGCAGTGTGCTAGTAGTCAGCTACTTGCCTGTATGTGTAACATGGGCCATATATGGATGTGTGTGAGCTGGGACATCATGGTAGTGCATGTGAGACCAGTAATGCGTGAACCACATGGATGCTGCATGTGTTCCAATGAGACATGGGGAGCTACATGCGGAATGCACACATGAATGCATGCCAGTCCCTGTTCTTGGACATGGGTGGTGGGTGAGAGATGGGTGCTGCTCTCATGTACATGTATGGTGTGCATGTCTGTGTGTCTGAGAAGCGTGTGTGTGACTTTGAAACAACATGGATGCATGACACATATCCGTGACGATGTGTAGATTCACTCATGCAGTCTGGTCACTGTTGTATCCACTGTGTCTGTGGTGTACGAGACATGATGCATGACCCTCCGGTGATGTGTGTGCATAGGGTCAGTGTGAGCCATGATGCATGTGAGTTTTAAGGCAACATTTTGGTTAAAAGAGGCCCTTGTACATGGATGCTGATGTTGATTGCAGGCGCCGTGCCTGTTTCTGCATGTGTGTTGCGTGCATTCACCCATGTTTTGTGGAGGGACAGGATGGAAGTGACATTTGACAGTGCCACTCATGTGTTATTGCTTCCTGTCTAGGGGAATATTGTACTGTACCCATATGCTTGTGTTCTATGTCTCCCTCTACGCAGCGTCGAGTGAAGAAGAGGGCGGAGTCGGCACTGTGGAGCCAAGTGGGGAGGATGCCTCCACTGGGCAGTGACGCAAGGCCCAGCCACCCTCCCAGGAATTGCCATAATCCGGGAGCGAGGGGACTGGTGCCGCGTCTGCCACTACGGCTGTAGCGGAAGGGCCGGGTGAGCCCCCACAGGGGCTTGCAATGGCGGAAGACGGTGCGGAGACTTCCAGGTTGATGGTCTCCACAGAGGAGGAGGAGCCCACTACTGAGCCACACATGGGGCCTGGTGGGGGTAGTACCACTGGTGCAAGCGGTGCAGTCCAGGACCAGGTTCAGGGGGCAGCACAGGTCCCCGAGGAGGGCCTGTGCATGTCGCTGTCCTTGACCCTGTGACTGCACCACCATGCACCAGCAGGGATGCCCCGTCCCAGGCACGTCTGCAGGTAGGGGGGATGTCCATATCATCTGACACTCCACTACCTGCGGACAAGGGGTCCCATGACCGTATGGGCTCCATCCTGATTGGCTCAGGGCCATCGACATCAGAGGGGCAGGCATCGGCCAGATTGCAGGGGGACCCTGGAATGGGTGTGTCTTCCGTGTGGCTGCAGTTGAATTTCACCATGGGGCAATGGATTTTCATTTTTACGTTTCCTTTGGATTTGTTTTAGTGGACAATGATTTTGGACCATTTTTCTTCTGGATTTATTTGGATTGCATTTACGTTTCATTTTTCATATTTTTGGACATGCATTTCATTTCATTTTTGTATTATTTTTTTGACTTTCATTTCATTACATTGATTTTGTTAATAATACATTTTGATATTTTAATTCCATGTGTGGGATTCGCTCATTGGGTTCATGCATGTCAAATTGTGGTTTTGCACAATCTATGGCAAACAGTGTGTGTGTGTGACCGACATGTGTTGATGTACATGGTTGACTTTTGATTTGTGTCGTGACATAGGCATGTCGATGTGTGGTGGATTGGTGAAATCATTGCATGTCAAGACTGGGGTGGCGTGCTGTGGAATTGTGGTGCACATGAGGGCCATGATTGTGCAGCTTCCTTTCATGTTGCAGGGGGACATGAGTCAGGGCCTGCTGGCAGGTGCCCCTCAATGCAGGGTGGATGGGGCTGCTGAGGGACATGAGTTGAGTCGGGGCCTGTTGGCAGGTGCCGCTCAATGCTGGGTGGATGGGGGTGCTGGGGGACATGAGTCGGGGCCTGCTGGCAGGTGCCCCTCAATGCTGGGTGGATGGGGTGCTGGGGGACATGAGTCGGGGCCTGCTGGCAGATGCCCCTCAATGCTGGGTGGATGGGGTGCTGGGGGACATGAATCGGGGGCCTGCTGGCAGGTGCCCCTCAATGCTGGGTGGATGGGGGTGCTGGGGGACATGAGTCGGGGCCTGCTGGCAGGTGCCCCTCAATGCTGTGTGGATGGGGTGCTGAGGGACATGAGTCGGGCCTGCTGGCAGGTGCCCCTCAATGCTGGGTGGATGGGGGTTCGGGGGGACATGAGTCGGGCCTGCTGGCAGGTGCCCCTCAATGCTGGGTGGATGGGGGTTCTGGGGGACATGAGTCGGGGCCTGCTGGCAGGTGCCCCTCAATGCTGGGTGGATGGGGTGCTGGGGGACATGAGTCGGGCCTGCTGGCAGGTGCCCCTCAATGCTGGGTGGATGGGGGTTCGGGGGGACATGAGTCGGGCCTGCTGGCAGGTGCCCCTCAATGCTGGGTGGATGGGGGTGCTGGGGGACATGAGTCGGGGCCTGCTGGCAGGTGCCCCTCAATGCTGGGTGGATGGGGTGCTGGGGGACATGAGTCGGGGCCTGCTGGCAGGTGCCCCTCAATGCTGGGTGGATGGGGGTTCTGGGGGACATGAGTCGGGGCCTGCTGGCAGGTGCCCCTCAATGCTGGGTGGATGGGGTGCTGGGGGACAGGAGTCAGGGCCTGCTGGCAGGTGCCCCTCAATGCTGGGTGGATGGGGGTGCTGGGGGACATAAGTCAGTGCTCACTTGTGCATGGTGACATGTGTGGTGGCTGGGGGGCTTCAGCAGGGTGAATCCCCACCCCCTTTACCACAAACCTGATATTTGGGTACTTTTAATGTCCTGTTGTCATAACATTAGATTTTCTAATAGCAATGGCCCATATTCATCAGAAAATTCTGCAAATGAATTTAACAAATTAACAAGGACTAATTCCACCTTCACCATGAGAGTATTATCATCTGCAAATAACAACAATGCTGGGACCAAGCCTTTCATTTTTGGGACATCCAGTGCTACAAGTTGTAATTTCCAATTTGAACAGTTAAAATACAGCAAGAATAAAACAGAGGCTAAATGAAACTCTAGCATACTCCTTTAGTGACTCGATGTATAAAATCGAACAAAATCAGTGTTGTTCTTATGCATATGTCATAACACATTTAAACAAGCCAACAGGAATTGCAAGATTTCACAAAGATTTGCAATGCCAAACGTCATACTGAAGTCCATTAAGGCTACAAAGAACTTTTCCAACCTGAGAAAACATCTCTTTGCCCTGATCATATGCAGGGTCAAATATTGTACCATAGTAGTCTTGCCTCTCAAGTTGGCATGGTAATATTAAGTTGTTATCATGAACCCACTCTCATAGTCTACTCTGGATGAAGGTATCAAAATCTTATGAATGGGAATCAAGGAAGGGAATGTATTTATGTAATGGTGATTTAAATTATTCTGCATTGGAAGCTGAAACACCCACTTTAAAGTGTTGGGTGGGAAAAAGCGTGGAGGGATCAGATGGGTGTAGGTGATAGTGGGGACCAGAGGAAGGGGATACAAATGTGAGTGAGGGAATCTTTTATTTCTAAGCCAGGAGACCTCATTCCATATCCTAGAAGAGCATGACAGTCCATGTTTGCCTCAGGTTTGGGAAGAACAGTTATTCTTCTTAGCATTGTGGAAAGGTTTAAAGGAAACACACAGTACTTATAGGTGTCCCCAACATGAGGTAGTCATATTTCAGTCTGAGGTCTTTTGGGGGAGAGTGCCATAATTGAGTACTAAATTGTGGATGGGTGATGGGGTGAATCTTTGTATAAGTATGAGCATTGTGGGTGGACAAAAAAACACCACTTTGTTGATGTACTTTGCCCACTTGGCGGACGTTGTCTAGTTTCAGAGTTTTCCTCTGAGAATGTGGCCTTGATCTGGATGACTCATTTGGATGGTGGTGTCTAGTGCCAGAGGTTTCCTCTGCAGTATTGTATGCAGTTCTAGAGGGATGCATTGGAGGATGTTTAGCTCCCTAAATGTCATCCTCAGTATTGTGCCCAGTTCTGGATAATTCATTTGGAGGGTGGTGTTTAATTAAAGAGGTCTCCTCACTCAGTATTCGTGGTGCGTCTGAAGGCCTTCCTTGGAAGGAGGATCCAGATTACGGGATTGTATGTACAAATGGAGTAAAGTGTTGAGGGGCTAACAAGGAGTCTTTTGTATGGTTTTTATAGGAGGTGTCCAAGTTTGCAGGCCTTATCTGGCCCAGCTCTGATGATTGAATTGCAGGGCTTTTACAGTTCAAGAGAATCTGTGTGTAGAATCTTGTAAGCAACCAGCAAAGCAGAGGCTACTTACCAATAGGAGAAACCTCCACCAAAACATGTTTAGTCAACCAGCAGGTGTTAATGGTGTGGCATGACAGAGATGGAGACAACTGTGCAAGAACATTTACTACCTGAACAAGTCCTGCTGAAGTGGGATACAAGTCCTTCTGCACAATTCTGTGAACACAAGTCCCTGGTGACAAGGTGTAGGCTTTGATCACACCTCAGGCCCAAGATCATTGTATGAGTGGTGCAGCCATGTCCAAAATGTCCTCACGTCCCCAGCGATCTATGACACCAGGCATACCAACAGATGCTGTGACCCCCCACCCCAGAATGAATGAATGAGGTTTATGGGTGGAATCCCCTAACACGTTTGAGAATACTAGAAGGAGTTTTGTGGGTAAACCACCATCTGACAAGCCAAAGGTAAGCAGGGTTGGTTGGCCTGTCCATAATGATGTGGCCAACACCAAAGATGTGCCTTGCAACTGACCTAAAGGAGGGTCAGTGAGATGATGGAGACGGGGTAAAGCATAATGTCCTCCTGAAAAAACACATCCATTGCCCTAGCAAATGGATCTGGATGCCAGCTGAAATATCCCAGAAGCTGCAGGTTAAGTTGGGAGGCAAAGTGGTCAAGCTCCGATGGACTCCAAAGACCCTGAAGTCTGTGAACAACCCAGTGATGCAGTTTCAAGTCGTCTGTGTCTGACTACTGGCGGAAGCAACAGTCTGGTGCCGGATTGAGAGTTCCCAAAAGGTATTCCATCTGTACCTTGATACCTTATCAGAGACATAATCCCAAAATGAGACAGCGAAGTCTGACAATCAGGATTGGGGGCCAACTAACTTGTTGGCATAATAAACTGCTGCTGCATTGTTCACCAGAAGTCTTAATACAGAGTAAAATAACCTCTCAATAAAGCACTTGACCAGAATAGGAACTGCAAGCACTTTAAACAGTTTAAATGCAATATTGACTCCTGCTAACACCATAGAGCTTCAGTCAATTTCTGACCATATCTAGCACCTCAGCCTCATTGGCTTGCATCTGATTGTAATTGAAGAGTGTGGGAAGTAGCACATATTGCCTTGATGTAACATGTGTTCAGGTTCCTTGTCCACCAAAACAATTCTGCTCGTGTTTCTATGGAAAGATGGGCCTATCTGGACTGACTTAAACGTCTGTTTGTCCCTGGAGGGGACTGGAAAGACCACTTAAACTGAGAATGAATAATACGGGCCGACTGCCTGACTGCAAACACTGTAACAAGTAGAGCCTTCCTGACCTCCCTTCTGGTGAGGACTGATCTCCTGGCTGGACTGGGAAACAATTAGAACCCCACAAAATGGCATCCCCTCGGTTGGAATCAGATCTTATTTTTGGAAATATTTAATGAATCCCAAATACTGGAGTAACCCTACTGCCATATCTGCCTGGTAATGGGACTCTGACTCACATTTACTTAAGATATCATCTAGATAGATTATGTAGTGGATTGCCCTGGCTCAAAGAAATGTTGCTACTGGTATAAGCAGTTTGGTGTATCACCAATGGCCAGGTGAGAGCTCAAATGACAGGACTAAAACGTGATAATTTACCTTCCCATAACAACTGAAGGAACTCACTATGCATCCTCTACACTCTTGTTAAGTCATGGGCAACAGTTTAAAATTGTATCAAATGAACGCAATGAAAGGTGCACTAATCAGAGTCTGGCAAAAGATGTTAGAAGCTTGTTGTTTCCCTATGCTTTTTCTTACTCGTACAGGAAGCAGACAGGATGTTTGGAAGGTTCAAGTTCTTCTTCAGAATATCGTTGTACGAGAATGTATTCTGAAGACTCTTGATTCCGCACCAACGTTGAATACATTTTGCACTTATCGTATGAAAGTGAATTTTCAACATTATTTGATGTCGTTGCTCATACACTTCAGGCCAGAACTAGATTTCAAAATATTTCTGCTTGTGAGATGCAGCAACAAGTGAGATAAAACAATTAAAATTTAGAGGGTAATCATACCAATATTCTTGCTTCAATGAGAGTAACCCATGAATATTGGTATACGAGACAGCTGGAGGTGAGAATCATGATCATACACTTGGGCCCTCCAACTTGGTTTGTGACTTTAAGTTGCTCTGGGTATGGTTGGGATGATCTTGCAGAGTGGATTTGTGAAAGTAATCCATAGAAAGAAGACATAGAACACTTGACACCAGGGGAATTGTGTTCTACAGACCCTGTAAGTATTGTGGTTCTTTCATCACAGATTAGGCATCATGTTACACTTTATATGTAAGAAGGAAAATGGTCCACTAGGCACTGTGGAACATTTCTTTTGGAGGAAAGAGTACCAGGCATGTGGGGCTTCACATATACATATGTTGTAGTGCATTAATTATTCCCCTCAGTTTTGGAAAGAAAGTAATAGCTGTGTGATGGAGTTCTTAAAAAAATACGTTACTTGTTCCATTCCTGCTCAGCATGCAAACTGGTAAGTCATCAAGAAATACCTCTCAAGAAATAAGGAATGCCAAATCATTAATGATTACAATCCTGTTATTGCTTAGCTTTGGAATGAAAATAATGATGTACAGTATATTACTGATGATACACCTCATCAAACACATGAAACTGTCTTGCCAAATTGCAGAGAAAAATAATTATTTCATGTTTGTCTTTTGCAGTTGTTCTTCCCATGGTGCGCAGAGAGTGATTTGCCTGGAAGTTTTGAAACTTATAAAGAACCATTTACTGCTAAAAAAAAAGCTTAATACATATCCAAAATGTGAGCAGTTCTTGGCATTAGTGGAGAAAGTACTACGTCAAGAAGAACCTTTGGCAGCTGAAATGACAAAAGAGACTCATGAGGGAAGTCAAGATTCTGCACCAGAAAGTCAAAATGGGCTTGGTGAGTCAATTATTCAAACTGATGTTGAGCTTGCCATGGAGGAAGTAGAAAGTGCGATGCAACAAACTAAGTTGTGATGCAAACTATGATGACATAGTAAACAATATAGATCAAAAATAGGTTTATTATTTTTAAAAAAATCATAATAGGTTCTTAATTGGTTTACAGCATGACAAGCATGCATGTTCTTGTGTCCAATTCAAACCTGTATTTTTGTGTATTAGTGGACAAGCAGGAACAGGTCAATCTTTTTTAAATTCATGCAAAAAGAGATATGATCCAAAATGTAACTGTTAGCTCTTTACCATGTATGGTAACTGCTCCAACATGTTTAACAGCTTTCATTGTAGGAGCTGTTACTTTACATCGACTGTTGATGCCATCAGTGGAGCATGACAACAAATTAGAGTATCGAAAACTTGTATCAAGCGCAGCACAGGAAGTAGGGAAAGTTCTTAGCCAAATGTCTAGTTCTTATGGTAATTTTTGTCTTGCATGCTTAAAAATGACTTAAAAGTTATGCATTCTAGCTGACTTGCATTTAATGTGTGATTTTCATAGGTTGCTTTAATGGAAAAACAGGATATATTCCTGGAGCCTAATGCTCTTTAGGGTCACCTGTCTTAGGCTTCCATTACTAAGAAAGCACTTTCTGATCCTCCACACTCTGAAATCGTTGACCTTTTAATTAGCTTAAAAATTCAAGTGCATGGACTTTTGCTGAATCTTCAGTATAAAGTTCATATTTATTGTATGTTTTTGCAATTTGGAAACAAAGGGCCTCATTACACGTTTGCTGGTAAAAGTTGCAGTAATGTTCTGGAAAAGTACAAGTAGGCGGAAACACTGTTGCCGGTAATACCAGTGCCATATACTGGACCTTCCAGAATTACCCTTGTCAGTAATACTGACAACAGAATACTGGATGTTCAATATCCCAGCGCCGGTGATACTGTCAACTTAAGAGTACGTCTTTGCTGGTAATACCAGCAATAATTCGCTGGTATTACTGGCAAATCTCAGGCAGATATACCAACATCTCAGAGTAACTGGTAAATGGACACAGGTGATGTCAGACAGGCCACAGGTGCACCCAATCCATCGAGGTGCACCTAATGCACACAAGATGAATACTAAAGGACACACACCTTCCCCAAACATACTTACCAACACAACCATGCTGCCACCCATTGCTGCTAACATGGACCTGGAGGCTGGGGCTGGAGTACCAGCAGTGGTGAGAGGTGGCCAGGGAATGAAGGAGGAGGATTCTACAGATGGGGCTGCAGGTGGCAAAGAGGAGGAGTCATGCAGTGATCCCTTGCACACTGGCTACACCATGGACCTTACAGGCAAACAAATTCTCTCCCTGTACCGCCTTGACAGGGAGACCATCAGAGAACTTCTCACCCACATCCAGGAGGACATAGGGAGCAGGATCGGCATCATGATAACCATACCACCAATGGTAAAGTTGGTGTTGCTCTGGAACTTCCTGGCCACATTCCAGCACTATGTGAGCCAGCTGCATGGCATATCATAGCCTGCATTCTCCAGAGTGCTGGTGCAAGTGCTAGAGGCCCTCCTAGGCCATATGGGCCAACACATTGCTCTCCAGACCATCTTGTCACAGCTCTATGCCACCAAGGCCTGGTTCTATGCCATTGCGGCGTGCCCAATGTGGTGGCAGCATTGGATTGTAGGCATGTGAAGCTGGTGCCTCCCATGTCTCAAAAGAGGTGTACCGGAACCAGAAGCAATTCCATTCTATCAATGTGCAGGTGATCTGTGTTGCCGTCCTGATCATCATGCAATTCTGTGCCCATTTCCCAGGATCAAGCCATAATACTATGATCATCCTGCCGGCATACATGGTGCATCACAGAGGTCAAAGGAACCTTGATGTTGGGTGAGTACATGTAGAATCACACCTACCATGCAGCTTGAGTAAAATGCAAAAGGGGATAACAGTGTAACAAGTGCATGTCCAGAATCAGCCCTGTGCCAGGACCCACCAACACATATTTAAATTGACAGGCCACAACACACAGGGGTAGTCCTGTAGCAGTAACTGAGCGGTGTCCAGACATTTGGTCGACTGAAAACTGGTCGAAAGACATTTGGTTGACGCAATTTCATCGAAAACCAAATGGTCAATTTTTTTTTTAATTTATATATATATTTTTCGGGTTTTCGTTTTTAAAAAAAAAGGGGGTTTTAGAAAAAAAAAGGGAGTTGGGGGGGGACCCCCCCAAAAAAAACAAAAAAGGGATGAAAATAAAAAGATAAAAAAATGTTACCATTTGTTTTTCGACCAAATTGGTTCGACCATTTGTCTGGTCGACCAATTTTATTCGACCAAATGTCTGGTAACCAACTGAGCAAGCAATTGCCACCTCAACAGCACATCCACACACAATGCACTACAGGTACCAGAATGCAACACCACCCATCCCCCCATATGCAATGGCAGTGTATTATCAGACATGGCCACCAAGGCTCACCAAATGCATGTCCTGGGGCACCCCCAGGAGCACAGGACAGGCCTGAAAATGACATGTGGCAACAACAAAGACCAAGGCAGATGTGCATTCACAGGACATAACATAGTCCAGTGATGCACAAGTGGCAGTGCCTATCCAATGACACACACACATAACTGCAACAGGCAACCCAGGCTCACACACTAGGTGCAAGCTATGGGGGTCAGGCTAAAACCAGGTGCAGCACCCACAAAGTACAATCCTGAGCATGGTGTGGCTGTGAGATGAGGCACCCGAAGACTACCCTATACACGGAATGGCACATTGCCAAACTACTGAGGGACACCACCCTGCCATAAAAACGGGCATGCACTCTGTACACTGTAAATGACACAAACCATCACCTGATTACCTGCAATGTCAACCCAGACCCCCCAATCAGGTACCATACATTGGAGAAATGTAGAGGCCCATACCCCACACAAACCTGGCATGCCACCCTCTTAGTCAGATCCCTAGAACCATATGAGTGGTGATCCTGAGCTGCACCGTTTGTTTTACCATGTCACTCTGGACAATACCCTGAGCAGTGCAATACGAATGCAAGGACTGGAATGTGAAAGAGTGTAGCACAATGTGAAATGGGACATGCACAGACAGACCATTCCAATGCCACCATCATGGGCAATGCCATTACCAATCTACAGTACTCAAACCTGTGTCCCTCCACCTTGTAGATGACTATGGATACCCACTGCTTCCGTGGCTGATAACCCCGCTGAGGAATCCCCAGATGCCACAGGAAGTGGTGTGTATTTGTGCCCATGTGAGGACTAGGGTGGTGAATGAGCAGACCTTTGGCCTCCTGAAGGCCTGATTCAGGTGCCTGTACACGTCTGGGGTGTGCTCATGGACAGGCCAGAGAAGGTGGGACAGATTGTATTGGCCTGTACAATGTTGCAAAATATTAACATCAGGTACAACATACCCCTGCCCCCAGATCTGGACATTCCTCTCCCAGAGGATGATAATACTGTACCAGTCGGTCACATGCGCTTGCTCACTAAGCGCATTGAGGCCAGGGATGAATGCATGACCCGTTTTTGAGACTTTTGCTGAGTTTCCCCTAAACTCAACACTTCCTTTGCACCTTACTGTATGTCATCCACAATCACAGTAAAAACTAGTTTGAAAAAATGGAATGTCCTGTCATTGCTTCAAGTGAAAATAAAGTATTTCAGAGAAACGTGAATGCACCCGTACTTGTAACCCTCTTTCCAAAGGCCTCCCTCCCCAAACACCCCATCCCCAAACACCCCCATCCCCAAACACACCCAGAAGAGCACCCAATCAGTTTTATTGTCACTTGCAGGCCCTCTCAACCATGGGGCTCTTGACAGACTCCTGTTTTGGACATAGTCTCTGTGAACGGTGCCTTGGGCTGCCTTGCTCAAAGCCATCAATGCTAATCATGGATATGGGTGGGTCTGACCCCTTGGGCTGCACGTTGTCCAGCCACAGTTGAATGGCATGCTTCATGAACTCTACCGCGGAGGAGGTGATCATGTTTCCCTCCCTCGCTCTTTGTGCAAGGGTGAGAAGGGTGGTGGTGGCATTGTCTCAGTACTTGGCACTACTGTGGCTGGAGGTCTGCTTACATTCCCTCATGAGTCTTATCTCCTGTAGCTGTTCCTGTGCTATTGCATTGAGTTCTCCCTTCCGGACCTCTATTGCATGCAGATGTGCATCTATGCTATGGAGGCTGGGCAGTGGTAGTGGTGGGGGAGCAGCGGGGTGACATGGACTGTAACAAGCTGAGTGGTATATGGTATTGTTGTCCTCCTCCTCCTCCCCCTCAGTGGCAACCACATCATGATGGCCTGATGGCTGCTGTGCCTGTGGTGGCATGGAGGGCACAGTAGGGATAGTGGGGACACTGACTACAGGTGTGGTGGTTGCAGCTGTGCAACATACAGCAGTGGGTGGTGATGGTGGCAATGGTGCTGGTGGTGATGATGGTGGTGATGGTGCTGGTGGTGTGGCTGATGGAGGCTTCGATGTGGCAGTTTTACTACCATGCTGCCAGGTGCTGCTTGCCTTTGCAGGTCTGTCCTCAGCTGCTAGGCCCAATGACTGTCCTGGGGCTTCACTATCAGAGGACCGTGTGCCTGTTGGGAAGACATGACCATGCTCTTAGTATTCTGGGTTTTCATGACTGCGGACATGGATTATATTCATCCCACATTGTGTGGTTACAGCTCTTGTCTGTAGGCTTCTCTGGTCTGTTGGCTCTGATGTGTGTATTTACAAGTGGCTGGTGGGAGTGCACATTGCATGTTGGTCTGCCAAGGTGGCATGTTGTTGCGTGTGCAGTGGGCCTATGATTCAAGTCCTGTCCTCCCTTGGCACATGTGTGTGGTACTGTACATATTGATATCAACAGTGCTTGTGCATGGCTTCTTCTACCAGCAACCCCTTGCATGTATATTTAATCAGTCCATTTGCTGTGTCTGACATGTGTTGTACTCTATGCCTGGGGGTGCATGTATTGGGATGCAGGTTCACATGGGGGGTTTTGTACTTACCACCATCATCTTGGATCAGGGCTCCTGTGTCTGCCGTCCCAACACCGTCCATGCACACCAAGTTCAGGATGGAGCAGCTCCCTTCCTCCAAGGGCATGAGGGTGAGGGGTAAGACCGTCCCTCCTCATGAGGATTCCCTCCTGTGGGTGAGAATGATTTTGCACACCCTCAGATGCATGTCGTCCTAGCGCATGCGGCAGTCTCTGGTTGTGTGGGGGACAGTTCACATGGCTGTCACGCTGTCCACAACCTCCAGCCATGTGACAGTCTTTTGCTTTTAACTGGTGTTGTGGTGTCCAGTCCCAAACAGCTGATTAGCGTGCTGGACAAAGTGCCCATCAATGTTGTCAATTCTGCCTCAGAGAACCTGGGTTTCCTGTACATGGCATTATGTGCCTGTGACATGTATTGTACCTCCTCTCACAATGGATAGCAACAGGAAATGGGAGATTTAAAGTGGATTGTGTTTTTCAAGATGGCCGACCGGTGAACTTGCCGTCCCGTAGGTGATGCTATTACCGGCACCAGTAATTCCAGCAGTTTAGTTGCTGGTATTGGTGTTACAAGCACATAGCTGCCAGTAATACCAGCCGATTGTGGAGGATGCGGGTAATACTGTGATGCCGGTATTACCATTTCCAGAAGGCGGTGTGTGCGCACCCAAGGACTGTATGTTTTGCAGCCGACCTTCCAGAAAAGGTAATACCAGCGCAATGGAATTACCAGCATTTTACTGATGAACTCGTAATGATTTGAGTACATATAGTTGGACCCATATGTCTTCCCTGCCTTGCTCAAAGTGATGGATGATGGGGCCCTCCATTTCTCTTTTCAAGATAGCCGACACTTGCACAGTCATACAGCTTCAGATGAAGCAATGTTCAATACTTAGGTTTACAGAATATAAAAGATACATGAGATAAATGTCTCCCATGTAATATAAATATGTGATTTGCTTCATTTTTACTCATAATGACAATCTGATAACATATGTATTCTGTTAATAGTTACGTTAGGAACTCCTGTGTGATTTTTTAATAACCCTTGAGCAGGTCACAATTTTTGGCCAAGTGGTAGCAGGCAAAGGTGGGGGTTGCACTAATGAAGGTGAGAAGCCAAATGTTTCTGTTGAAATGTAAGATGGGCTTTGGACAAGGTAAGGCAACAAGTACCCATAGTAGGTTAGCGACCTGAAGGTAAAGCAGAGGCATGGATCTTCCTTTACCTATTCAACAAGCTCTTTTACTGCAACGCCAACCACTTTACAATCACACACTACAGACATGGCATTGCCCTCAAAAACAATATCCATTCCATATTCACAAAGGATGCAAACTGCTTTCATGGAAATCACATGGCCTGTTAGTACAATGGGAAACAGGCCCGAATATTTGTAAATGATCCCATTGCATATTTTTGTGCAGGGAAAGGTTCAGAGGTTTTGTCAATGGTGTTTGCCCAAAATGGCATGGACAAAGCAGGGCATACCTTTGCAGCCTTGCAGTGGCTCAGGGTTACTATCCAACAGTTACGGGGAGGTCACATGGATTACATGTATCGAAACATATATCACTCTGCAACCCCAATAAATATGCAGAGCTATGCCAGATGCAACTTTAATTTATAGAATATGCAAATGTTTGATGTAGCCTTAATGCCTACTAATCTAACAATGTTTCTATAGCGTTTTGTGCCCTATTACTTCCAATTCCAAGCAATCTAGAAATAGGTGATATAAGTGCCAAATGCATTGGCATTGAAGGATGAAGGGAAGAATAAGCTCTGCTGGGATTCAACCCTGTGACTGCAATGTGCACACAGAGATCTATCTCAAGAACTTAACTCGCTTACCAGCTTTACAATTGTCTTTCAAAAGTAATATGTCATGGCATCATGCCCCACTCTTTTACAGTTTGTCCATATACTGGTTGATAATGTTGCCACCTGCCACTGCTAAATTCCTGTGTTCTTGCTGTAACGCTGAAAGAATTTCGAATTGAAGACATCACCAAATAAGCAAATTGAAACAAACTAGCTGTACACACCATATTCCACATTAATCTGCTGTGTTCTCTCTCTCTTTTTTCTCTCTCTTTTGTTCTATGATTCTCTTTGTTGCTGTGCCATTCTGCGTGCAAATATCGCATTGTCTGGTGCAAGCTCTCGATTCTCATTTGCCGTCCCTGCAGTCTAAAAGGCGCTCACTGTCTCCCTTTGTCGGTGTAGTACCAAGCAATATGCAGCCAGTGCAAACATTGCTTTGGTGGTCACAGAAAAAAAAGATAATTTATTTTAATCTAAGGAAGATAGAAATGTGATTGTCAACATACACCAAACTTAGAATTCTTAACTTTAGCTTGCGCCGCATCTAGATAGAAATGTGAAAGTCAGCATGTACCGCACCTAGATGGAATCCCACAATGGCAAGGACAGCAATTCTAACTAACCAACCAACTAACAATTTCATCCGTCTGCATACACCTCTCAAACTCTAACCAAACACAACCACAAACCTAAAACGCAGCATCCGCACAAACTTCACAACACTGCAACAACAAAACAAACCACACATAGACTTGCACAACAGCACACAACGACTACCGACCGTAAAACACCCCAAGCCCAGCCAACGGACCCACCGGGCTGAGGCTGCCAACAGCACATCACTGCTCTCTTGCACTTTTCCAGCTTATTCCCACTAATCCACCCCGCCTCCTCCCCTTGTTCAGAACCGCCAGAGCGCCAGGGGACCACTCCGGTGATAATAGTGTGCGGTACAAATATCCTTTAACATTAACATTAACATTTTTTTCTCTCTCTTTCATTCTATGGTTCTCATTGTCTCTGTGCCATTCGCGTGCAAATATCGCATTGTCTGGTGCAAGCTCTCGATTCTCATTTGCCATCTCTGCCGTCTAAAAGGCGCTCACTGTCTCCCTTTGTCAGTGTAGTAGCAAGCAATATGCAGCCAGTACAAACATTGCTTTATTGCTCACAGAAAAAAAAACATTTATTTTAATCTAAGGAAGACACTTTCCAAGAGGAAACGACATTTTGAGAGTCACAGTGGTGTGTATTCTCGGCAAAGGACGCTATTTATGATATGATATCTATAACACACTTACTACCCAGAGGTATCTAAGCGCGGACCTGGTGATCGAACCTGTGGTGTTCTGTGTCGTCTTATTTTCAAGGTGAGCACGTTACCCCTGAGCTATCCTCCCGAGACAAAAAAAAAGAAACCTTTGAATTGTAAAAAATGAAACTGTAAAATGAAATTAAATTGTAAAAAATGAAACGGTTGAATTGTACCAACATTGCAAAGTGCCATGTTTAACATTATAGTCTAATAATAACTTCCAGTAATAAGTTGTGGTCATAAAAAATAAGGGTACACTTGTTCTACTGAGTAAAGCATATTATTAAGACCAAGAATAATCTTATATGGTGTGTCCTATTAAACGCTTTTGACATTCCACTAAATCAAACAGCATTGAGGGACCATAATAATGACCACATATCTTTATATTTGGTAAAATGTCTGTGATTAAAATGTTGTATGCCTGAATTATTAAGTACTGATGCACACTGAGTTTGGTGCTCATTTGATTTTTCACAACACTCACCGTAACATTAAAGTATTTGCAAACATGAACCATATATATTCATTTGTCTGAGAATGTGGCCGTGAGGATGGAATGGCTGTGTCACCTGTCACCCCACTGAGGCATGTGAGTTCCTCTCCTCCGCTTTTCTGGTGAAAATGTTTCTGCTCTCCAAATCCCGGACACTCACTGAATAGTAGAAGAGTGTTCAGTCACAGGATAAGGATGAATGAGCTCACGTCCAGTCTCCTATACATAGCAAAAACAAAGAGGTGATGGCTGGAAGGTTTAGAATTAATCTTAACCACTGGCATTGCTCGGGGCAACCCTCCAGACCACCGTTCTTCGCCTGCCAAGCCATTACAGAAGGGGAAAGACCATATGCAAATCAGGCTTGGCCCCACCCCAAAAGGGGCAGTCCAGCCCGAACTGCTAGGTCACATCCCTTCTGCATGAGACCACAACCATCCCCAAACATGTTTCGCCCTTTTTGGGGCTCATCAGTGAGGAGAAGCTTGGGACTCTAGGCCCAGCAGGCACTGGACCCACGTCTGAGCATACCCGTCCCACTCGGGGTGACAAAACAAAAACAAAGAGGTGATGGCTGGAAGGTTTAGAATGAAACTTAACCACTGGCATTGCTCGGGGCAACCTTCCAGACCACCGTTCTTCGCCTGCCAAGCCATTACAGAAGGGGAAAGGCCATATGCAAATCAGGCTTGGCCCCACTCCAAAAGGGCAGTCCAGCCCGAACTGCTAGGTCTCATCCCTTCTGTACGAGACCACAAGCATCCCCAAACATGTTCTGCACTTGTTGGGGCTCATCAGTGAGGAGTAGCTTGGGTCTCTAGGCCCAGCAGGCGTGGGACCCACATCTGGGCATACCCATCCCACTTGGGGTGACAAAGCAAAAACAAAGAGGTGATGGCTGGAAGGTTTAGAATGAGTCTTAACCACTGGTATTCCTCTGGGCAACCCTCCAGACCACCGCTCTTTGCCTGCCAAGCCATTACAGAAGGGGAAAGACTGTATGCAAATCAGGCTTGGTCCCACTGCGGTTGCTTGTGTTTCTGTGCAGAGGGGACCTGGCCTAGCAGTTCGGGCTGGGCTGCTACCATTGGTGGCAGTACCAGACTGATTTGCATATGGCTGGACCCCTTTTGCAATGGCGCAGACGAGCTAAAAAACAGTGGTGTGGAAGATTGCCCAGAGCAACGCCAGTGGTACAGATTCATTCTAAATCTTCCACTCGTCACTTTTGTGGTCACAGTTTGTCTCGCTATGTGAGAGAGGGTATGCCCAGACGAGGGTCGCTTGCTTGCTGCGCCATAGGGAACCAAGCTGCACCTCACTGAGCAGGCCCAACAAGGCCATAACATGTCTGGGGTTGCTTGTGTTTCCGTGGAGAGGGGACCTGGCCTAGCAGTTCGGGCTGGGCTGCTATCATTGGTGGCAGTACCAGACTGATTTGCATATGGCTGGACCCCTTTTGCAATGGCGCAGACGAGCTAAAATACTGTGCTGCGGAAGGTTGCCAGAGCAACGCCAGTGGTACAGATTCATTCGAAATCTTCCACCCATCACTTTTGTGATCACAGTTTGTCTCACTATGTGAGAGAGGGTATGCCCAGACGTGGGTCCCTTGCTTCCTGCGCCATAGGGAGCCAAGCTGCACCTCACTGAGGAGGCCCAACAAGGCTGAAACATGTCTGGGGCTGCTTGTGTTTCCGTGCAGAGGGGACCTGGCCTAGCAGTTCGGGCTGGGCTGCTACCATTGGTGGCAGTCCCAGACTGATTTGCATATGGCTGGACCCCTTTTGCAATGGTGCAGATGAGCTAAAAAACAGTGGTGTGGAAGGTTGCCCAGAGCAACACCAGTGGTACAGATTCATTCGGAATCTTCCACCCATCACTTTTGTGGTCACAGTTTGTCTCACTGAGTGAGAGAGGGTATGCCCAGACGTGGGTCTCTTGCTCGCTGCGCCATAGGGAACCAAGCTGCACCTCACTGAGGAGGCCCAACAAGGCCGAAACATGTCTGGGGTTGCTTGTGTTTCCGTGCAGAGGGTACCTGGCCTAGCAGTTCTGGCTGGGCTGCTATCATTGGTGGCAGTACTAGACTGATTTGCATATGGCTGGACCCCTTTTGCAATGGCGCAGACAAACTGAAAAACGGTGGTGTGGAAGGTTGCCCAGAGCAATACCAGTGGTACAGATTCATGCGAAATCTTCCACCCTTCACTTTTGTGGTCACAGTTTGTCTCACTATGTGAGAGAGGGTATGCCCAGACGTGGGTCCCTTGCTCGCTGCGCCATAGGGAACCAAGCTGCACCTCACTGAGGAGGCCCAACAAGGCCGAAACATGTGTGGAGTTGCTTGTGTTTTCGTGGAGAGGTGACCTGGCCTAGCAGTCCGGGCTGGGCTGCTACCATTGGTGGCATTACCAGACTGATTTGCATATGGCTCGACCCCTTTTGCAATGGCGCATACGAGCTAAAAAAAGGTGCTGTGGAAGGTTGCCCAGAGCAATGCCAGTGGTACAGAGTCATTCAAAATCTTCCACCCATCACTTTTTTGGTCACAGTTTGTCTCACTATGTGAGAGAGGGTATGCCCAGACGTGGGTCCCTTGCTCGCTGCGCCATAGGGAACCAAGCTGCACCTCACTGAGGAGGCCCAACAAGGCCGAAACATGTCTGGGTTTGCTTGTGTTTCCGTGCAGAGGGGACCTGGCCTAGAGGTTCGGGCTAGGCTGCTACCATTGGTGGCAGTACCAGACTGATTTGCATATGGCTGGATCCCTTTTGCAATGGTGCAGATGAGCTAAAGAACGGTGGTGTGGAAGGTTGCCCAGACCAACGCCAGTGGTACAGATTCATTCAAAATCTTCCACCCATCACTTTTGTGGTCACAGTCTCCTATACATGTCATGATATGATATGATATGATAGTTTATTTATTTAGCGCCTATACACAATGTGTTTCAAAGCGCTTTAAGGCAAGGGAGGGAACAAGGGAAAATTCAATTACTTTCTTACAGGCCATGAACAGTAAGGATGTGAAATTAACTATCGTACTCAGCCTGACGACAGTTCAGATAGTGCAAGAGCTAAGACATAGATAAGGGAGGGAGGGGGAGAGTGGGACGGAAATGGAAACAGCCATACTGGGCCTGACAACATTTCTGGTAGAGCTGGAGAAAAACAAGAGGTGAGGGAAAGGGGTGCATAAAGGTAGGGGAGGAACAAAACAAGCGACTTTCATACTAGGCCTGACATTTCAGATACTGTTGGAGGTGGGGTGGGGAGGAAAAAATCAGTTAGGGTAGGGGGGAGGAGACAGACAAGGTTGCTATCAAACTAGATCCAGGGACAATTCTGATAGAGTAAGTGCATAGATCATCCTCTGAGAAGGATATGTATTGGACAAAGATAACATACTGTAAATACGTCTTCAGCAACTAGAGAATAGGTATTGTGCCACACATTGACCACGAGTTGTACTGTCTCTGGAGGAGACAATGTAACACATTTTCCAAGTTCCTGGAGCACAAATAAAGATGCGAAAGACACAACATAAAAGGTGTCACGTCTGGCTTAACACATTTATTTACACTCCTCTGGGGCATTTTTGAGACTTTTGAAGGTGGAAGGGGCATGGAATAGAAGTTATGTGTTCACCTCCCTTTTTCCCTCTACCTCCAAAGACCACTTGGTTTTTATACTAGCATGACATGTTCATGCTATTATAGAATCAATACATCCCTATGGAATCTGCCTGCTATTTACATCAGCAACATGCAGGCGGATTCCATTGGAGTCCATTTTAAATGCACCGGTTACTCATTTTGCACTGTGTATTTCAAAAGGGAGCCGCAAAGGCGATTTCATCAGCATTGCACACCTCTCTTGTTCACTTTGCAGTGAAAATTATCGACATTCCTGAGAAGGGACCTTTTTGAAGTGGTGGCCTGCTGTAGCAATCAGGGCAGGCAGCCAGCCCAAGGTAACGTCCCTTAGCCAAACAAGTAATATTTCTGAGGCCTAAGAGCTGTATGTCCTGGTGCAATCAGCCACCTTTTGATGGTATCCAGTAATCAAGTCACAGAGATTATCCCTTGGGAAAAATGCTGTTTTTTATGCACTTTTTCACATATATATGCATGTTTGGGGGTGGGTAATGTTAAGTATTTACGGGAAGTGTAGAGTGGGCTGATGGGGGTCTCTCCCCGCATATATAGATTTATATGAAGAAATAAAAAAAAATGTAAACAATTCTGCATTTTTTACCTCAGAATTTATTATGGCAACTTTATTACATGGAACCCTTTTGATAACACGCATGGTGCTAATGGTCAAATTATTCAAGGGAAAAATAGAGGCAGTGTAGAGATCACAACCAATGTGTGTCCAAAAACAATGACATTATTGTATTGAAAAGATGACCAAATCATTAATGGCCCGCGCTGCAAATGACACCCCTCTCCCGCTTCCATAGTGCTCAGCAGAGAGGAGTGCAATACATTCCCTAGCAGCCTGCATGGTGACGTCGGCAATGGAGGTAGGTGAAACAGTAAAACGTTACGCTTTTACTTAGAGGGTGTTTGATGCAGGGACAGGGCGGACAGAGGGCTGCGCAAATAAGCAGGGGAGAGGGTGCAAGCAGCCAACAGCTTACTCGAGATGCACGCTTACACAGGTGGCTAATGCCTATACTTCCGTTCACCTGATGTGTTTCCGTTATGGCTGAAACGCGGATGTCGTCTTTCAAGGCGCGAAACACGTTTTGTTGCACTGCTTTAACAGCAAAGGCAGCGGTGAATTGCAACTTTCTATTTTTTACACGAGTTCATCAATTAACGTTTTTATAAATGATTGAAATATCTTAATAAGAGAACTTGCCAGTACTCAAGTCGAAAATGTTCAGTCCATTAAGCCGAGCCGTGCAGGGTGTGGACCAGTGCTGTCCTTCCCCGCCCACAGTACCTGTTCTACTTATTCTTGAGCATTTTAGTACCTGCACTTCTCAATGCTTGAAAGAGAGCACCAGTACTCAACTATGTTGTGAGGTGAAAATGAAAGCTTTTTATTTCTCTTTATCACAACTTCAAGGAGTAAGCTAATGCAGCTTTTGCTGGGTGGAGCGGCACTCTCTCCATCCCCCTCCCTCCACCACCCACCCTCCACGGCCCCCCCTACAGAACAAAAGGAGAGACAAACATGCATCTTCTGCGCTGTCAGCACGCTAGGTGCAGAACACTGTTTCACTAAGTGGGCTTCACCTGCCACCATTGGTGTCCTTTGATGGAGCAAGGAAGGATTTGGAAAGCCTGGGAAATCAAATTTTTATTGGCAGTGCCTAGTCTATGCCTAGTAATGTTTAAGTGAATGGAGTTGCGATGGAACGGTTTCAACTGAAAACTCGCACAGAGCCCTAGTTACCTACTGAATTTCTTATTAGGCAATGAAATCGATCAATAATAAAACTCCCCTTCTAAAGCTTAGTTCACAGCTACGATTGCTGCTAGTTTGATACGCAAAAAATAAAGTTTCATTTAATGTAAATATTCAAACTTTCTTAACACAATGAAATGGAAGCTTGTGTGACAGGATCTCAGGTACACTGCTTTACCAAAGTGTGTGCTCCTTGACACATCATTTAATCTCACTGGGCATTGCATGCAAACAGTGCATTCCTAAAAGGGACCTGTGCCCAAGGTGCCATGCTGAATCGGCTGCTGCTGAAGGCGCTGCGCTGGAATGTCCGGCTTCGTAGCTTGGTGAGTACCTGCCCTTCTTTTTTCCCATTTAAAGCACTGGTGTGGACAGGAGACTCAGCAGCACGGAGGATCAAACGCTCCTTCTGTAGCCTCTATGTGTTTCAACCAGCATTGTCTGGAGAGGCAACGTGCTCGCTTTGGAAGCAAGACGACAGGGAGCAAGACAGGTTCGATCCCCGGGTCCATGCTTAGAAACCTCTGGGTATTAAGGGTAAACATGTTTTAACATAATACAATGAAGATTTATAGCGTTGCTTAATGTTTGTGAAATTAAAACAATAAATGACGTCATGGCGTGAACGTCATTGAATCGCTCAAATTCAAATGATGCAGATTTATTTCAATGCAAAAGCCATTTCCTTTGTCGGGGGAAATACATTTGTATTATTTTCATGACATGTCGGTACACATTTCTTACTGGGAGAGTCAGTCCCAAAAAGTTTGCATGAAGAAGAATCATGAAATTATTTTTTGGAAAACAATCATTAATTTACCATTTGTCACAGCATTTCAGTGCCATTAATGGTAGAAATGTCACTATTTTAAGTCTTTTTCTGTTCATGTATTCATTGCTGTTTTCTATGGCCCCCATCTGCGAACGGAGACGCTTCGTAGCGCCCCACAGGTTAAGCATGGATGATCTAGTGCTCTGCATCCCCGAAGGATCGATAAATTAATAGGCACTGCCCATGGAATTAAAACTAAAATGTACATTTACGGAACCAGTTGCAGAATTGCGAAAGCTATCACTTAAAGAATGAGCTGGCTATGAAACCTGCACAAGCAGGGCCTGATTTACAAAAACACTTTTGAATGGGAAACCCCCATTGAAAACGACTCAGTAAAACAGACTGTGTAACTGCTTTAAGGAGGTTTTGATTCCCTGCGACCTGTCAGTGATTCCTCAGCCCAGGAATCATGATGGATTTCCCTGTTGAGTGATGCAGTCCATGGCTTCTTTGGTTGCTCTGCAACTGAAGCACTGGATTCACCGGCCTCTTAACAATTGCTTTAGTGTATGTTGTGCAGGCCTGCTGCTCTTTCAGCAGAAGGATTCCAGAGCGGCTGCTCGTGTCCTTGCTTTATACACGCCGTTAGGTGCTCAGGGCATATATCCATCGCATCGCCCTGTATCCCCAAAACACTGACTCTCGAAGATAAGAAATTGGAAGTAAAAGGGTGCTTTGCAATGCATTAGCAGAGGGGGTGATTTTTGGCGCTGCACAGGCCAGCGAGCTGGCCTGCGTGTAGAGCACCCTAGTGGGGTATTTAAGGGGGCAGGGAAGGTTCTGGAGCAGGCAACGGTTAGGACGTAGATTTGTCCAGGTCGACTGCTCCCGAGCCTTCCATGCAGTCTTGGGCCTATTGGGTGCATGGTAGTGAGGTGAGGTGTAGTTAGTGGCGACGGGCAGCTAGATATAGTGTCAGGAATAATTTTGTTCATAATTTCAAATATTACATATCACAGCAGATAAGGTACCCCTTATTACCGCTTTGTTGCCGGCTCCTTTTTCGGCAGTTTCACAAGTTAGCGGGCTACGGTGGGAGAAAGCTGTGGCTGGATTTTCAAAGTTTCGCAGTTAGCAGGGGAGGGATCAGCCGGTCTTCTGTGGCCGCAAGAGTTTTATTGGGCAAGGTGGGGGCTTCGCTTCGCTGTGTGTGAAGTCTGCGTGGTGTCAGGGGGACATTGCCAGGTTCCCCCGCGGGTTCTGGTCTGGGGGCACAGCCTGTTGACGGGCTGACACGTATGATTGGGATGGGGGGAGCAGTGTGTGATTAACTTTGTCACCCTCAGGGCTGCGGCTGAACACACGGCGGCACTCCGAGAATGCGTGGGGCAGTGTGGTCCTGTTAAAGGAGACACGCTCCTTTTAGTGGATCCGTTTTTTAGCGTTCTGTTTGTGGCTCTGCGGAATGCTCCAACAGGGGCTGCCTGTGGATGGGGGCTTAGGAGAAGATAACAAAAAGGGATAAACAATATATATTGACGTTTCAGTTCTTGGTTAGGGGATAGCCCCCTGCCTTACTGCCCAGGGGGTTTATAGTTAATAGGGCATGCAAAAAAACCAAAAAAAATGTTGTTATAATACTAGCGGCCAAATATCCTGTTAGTGGGTCTGGTAATTGGACAGCCGTCCAGTTTCAAGTGATACACTTGGGTGTATAAACTTAGGGGGTCGATTTCAGTTTATTATTTAATAGTTTTCTGGTGAGTTTCTAATTTAAGCTTACACGGCAGCTCAGTGCATTAAAAGGGGGAAAGGCTTGGGGGTTAGACAGGTGGGTCAGTGGGGCATTGCACAAGTGCGCAGTAGCGCTACATAAGCAGGATGGTAGGTCAGGGGGCACACAAGAACGGGTTGGTGGATGCTAAGGCCCTGATGGAAGCCTTAGAGATCATTAGCAGGGCATCCAAAGGCCAGCTGGAAGGGGCTGTGGTTGAGGTTACGGGTGAAGGGGATGAAGGTGGAGGTAGGCCGCAGCTGAGAGCGGCAGATGGGGCTCTCGTGGCAGTGGTGGCTTGTAGCCCTGCGGCAGGCAGAGGGTAGGTCTGGTAATCCAGCGGCAGGAAGATGAGGAGGGAGATTGACAGGCGAGCGTCCAGAGGGGGAGTGCAGTTGGGAGAGGGGTCAGAAAGGGGTTTGGGGGACAATGAACAGGTGGATGAAGGGGACGTTAGGAGTGTCCAGAAAGGTGTAGGACGGGTGGGGCATGAAGGTGGAGGTGAGGGGGTGCAGAGGGGGTGAGAGGGCAGAGGGGCAAGGGTGGAAAAATACATGCAGAAGAGTGCAGGTGGGAGGCGGAGAGAGCGGTCCCCTTCAATTAGTGAGGTTAGGGAGGAGCGCGTAACAGCCCCCGGCTAGGAGGGTTTCGAGCGGAGGGCACAGAGCAGCCCCTGCTGTTGCAGAGGTGGAATATGGAGAGGGTTTAGGAACGTCCCCTCCACGATCTTCTCGAGGACAGTCTAGAGGGCACAGCACGACCCCTAGCGAGGAAGACCACAGGGTGGAGGAGAGGACTCCTCGCCCAAGAGAAGAGGACCAGGAAGGGATTTCTGCAGTCCCGCCGAGAAGTCGCCGACAGAGTGGCGAGGCGGACGCCCCAGGCTCACAAGAGGAGGATCTGCCCAGCCCGAGCATGTGCTCGCAACAACAATGGTATTACATGGGTGATGATGAAGGGATGGAAGAATATGTGGGGCAGTGGGAGGATGAAGGATATAGGGCGGTGAGGAGGAGGGGGAGGGTGAGAAGGGGACTTAGGTGGGATTGTGAAAGACAGTAGGAAGAGGTTTGGGGGGCAAAAGGTTGGGGGAATAACTGGCTGGGTGAGACTGCTGACATGTTTTGTCCATGCAGCAGGAACCCATTAAGGAAGTGAGACAAGGAGCATCAGAATGGAGGCCAGGCTGCAGACGGGTGAGGGCAGGACAGAACGAAGTGAGCAGGAAGGTGACTGGTCAACTTCATGGCAGAGGGGGGACACGAGAATGGGGGTAAGAAGCGAAGGGTCAGGATTGCAAGGGGTGAGGAGAGAAGTTGGTGTACAGGCTATTGGAGCTGTGGTGGGAGAAAGGGAGAATTGCTCGGTGGAGGTGCAGACAGACAAGGTGAGTGAGCCATTGGTGCTCGAGGTACAGGTTTCAAAAGAAAAAGAGGTAGAGGTGAAGGGCAAGGAGATAAAGCTACCATACATGGGCATTACGAAAACTTTGGGAGAACATTTGATGACAAAAATAAAGGATAAGATACAGGCAGGGGAATTTGTGTATGTGTTTAAGTCGCTTTATAGGGAAGTGAGAGTGAAAGGGTTCTAAGGGGGAAGAGAGGGAGCTGGCCTCGTGCCCAAGAGTACCGGTGACGATCGAGAATTGGACGTCGGCATTTATTATCTATGCAAGTGTCTATTGTGAGAAATTTACAGAGAGATGCGTGGCTCTTCCGAGTTTTGGAGGCTTTGCGTGGGTGCGTTATGATGAGGAATTTATGGCAAGGATGACAGAGGACAGCCAGGCAGTCTGGGGTGAAATAGATATTGATCTCTGGCTGCAGTGGATGGCACCGAGGTCTGCCCCGACACTGGACACAGCGAGTGGTTTGCCTGTGCCTTTCCAACCCTTTCTCAGTTGCCCCACTCACGAGGGGGTGGAGGGAGGGGGCAGAGGGCAACCCTGCGTGACATGCTGGGCCTTTAATAAGGACGGCTGTACAAGGACAGTGTGCAGGTTCAGACATGAATGCAGTAAGTGTGCAGGGAAGCACCCAATTACTGTGTGTTTCCAGCAAGGAGAAAGGGGGAGGGGGAGAGGGTCCGGTAGAGGGGTTTTGGGAAAGGCTTTTACTCCAATTAAATTGGAGGTGTTGGAGAAGTGGTTGGAATTTTATCCGGACAGGGAGGGGGCAGAGATCTTTGGAGACGGTTTTCGTCATGGTTTCAGGTTGGGTTACCAGGAGCCAAGGGTGCATCGTTGGGCACAGAATTTGAAGTCCGCCAAGGAAAATGTGGAAGTGGTGAGTGAGAAATTGGGCAAGGAGATAGCGGTGGGGAGGGTGGTGGGGCCATTTGCTGATCTGCCAGGGGATTTACTGGTATCCCCACTGGGTGTTTTACCCAAGAAGGTCACAGGGGAATTTAGATTGATACAAAACTTGTCATGGCCAGAGGGCATGTCTGTCAATGATTTTATTGCTCTGGAAGAGTGTGGGGTGTATATGCAAGTGTGGATCAGGCAGTGGGTTTGGTGAGGAAAGCGGGGTGTGGGGCCTTCATGGCCAAGTGCGACATTAAGGCGGCTTTCAGGTTGTTGCCGGTGCACCCAGAGGATTTTTGGCTGCTGGTAATGCAATTTGAGGACCACTTCTACATTAACAAAGCCTTGCCGAAGGGATTCACAATTTCTTGCACCTTGTTCGAGCGTTTCAGTTCTTTTTTGCAGTGGGTTTTTTCTTATATTTCTTGTTTGGAAGGGGTACTGCATTACCTAGATGATTTTCTGTTCATTAGTGGGTCGGACAGAGAGAAGGAGTGCGGGGAGATGCTAAAGATGTTTCAGGACCTGATGGGCAAGTTGGGGGTGCCTTTGGCAGAAGACAAAACTGAGGGCCAGCAGTGGTGTTAACCTTTTTAGGGATTGAATTGGACTCATTGGCCTTGACCTCATGCTTGCCGCATGACAAAGTGAGCAAACTGGTAGGATTGCTGGAGAAAGCTTTGGGGGCTCGGAAGATGACGCTAGTGGAAATGCAGAGACTGGTGGGGCATTTAAATTTTGCATGTAAGGTGGTGGCCCCAGGGTGGACTTTTTGTAGAAATATGGCGCGGTCTATGGCGGAAGCAAAGTGCCCACATCATCGGGTAAGGGTGTCAGGTGCAGTTCGGGAAGACTGTAGGATTTGGCTGCGCTTTCTGGAGAGTTTTAAAAGGGTGTCCATGTTGCTGCAAGGGGATCCATTGTCATGGGAAGTACAGATATTTTCAGATGCAGCAGGTGCGGGTAGGGTTTGTAGTGTTTTGGGGAGGAAAATGGTGCACAGAGAAGTGGCCATTGTGTTGTTTGAAGGAAGGGAGGAGCATAGCATGTCTAGAAATGTTTCCTTTGTTGGTTGCGATGGAGTTGTGGGGGAAGGAGTTGCAGAACAGAAAAGTGAATTTCAACATTGACAACAAATGCGTGGTTCATGCAGTGAACAGGCAGTCGGCAAGGGATCAGAGGATGGTGAGATTGATGAGAGAGTTCGTTCTGCGTTGCATGGAATGGAATGTGGTGTTTAAGGCAACACATGTACCGGGGAAGGATAATGGCATCGCTGATGCATTATCTCGTTTTCAATGGCAGAGATTCCATGGATTCGCTCCAGGAGCGGAACAGGAGGGGCAGCGGATTCTGGAGGAGCTATGGAAGATAGGAAGCTGAGAGTGCTTTCTCTGGTGGAGGGTTGTTTGCTTGCCCCGGCATCTAGGGAGGCGTACACGAGAGCCTGGGAGGATTTCATAAAAGGGGGAGTTTGTAGTTGGAAGGGCAGGGGGGATATGGAAGAGCGGAGAAGGGATGATATAACTAACTTTCTCTTGAGGTGCATGGATAAGGGTTGGTCTAAGGCAACTATAACAGGGAAGATGGTGGGGATCGCTTTCTATAGGACATGGTTTTGTAGATTTCAGCCAAGCGTTGGAGAAATGGCGAGCAGGATGTTGGAAGGATGGGCAAGGGAGAGTAAGAGAGAGAAGGACAAGAGGATGCCGGTATCGGCAGATCTACTAGCCTGGTTGTGTTGGGGTGTGTGGGGGGGGGTTTGCTGGTCAGCTTGGGAGGGATAGTTGTTTGCGACTTGCTTTACATGGCTGTTCTTTGGGGCCTTTAGGGTTTCTGAGCTGGTGGGAGGAAAGAGTCAAGTAAGTGGACTGAGTTGGGGAGATGTTTATTTTACGGAGTTAGGGCTGGACATCAGGATTAAGAGGTCTAAAACAGATCAAAAAGGAAAGGGCTGTTGGGTTTTGCTGGGTTGAGGGAGTAAGGATTTGTGCCCTGTAAGGACAGGTTTGGTGTGGAAGGAGCTATGTGGGGGAAGGACGGGTTTAGTTTTTCAGCATCAAGATGGGGCGGCAGTATCAGCAGCGCAAGTTTGGAGGTGCTACAGAAGGTGTTGGTAGCGGTAGAGGAAAAGGCAGAGGAGTTTGGAACTCATTCATTTAGGATGGGTGTGGCATCTGAAGGTAGCAGATTGGGCTTATCCGAAGATATGGTGAAAAGCTTGGGACAGTGGAGATCCAGGAAATACAAAGGGTATGTTAAGGACTTGGGTAAAGGGGCTGTTTGAAATAGGATTTGGGGGAGTACAGGAGTGTCAAATGTGCTGGGGTGGTTGTGATTGGAAAGTGATATTATAATTTCTTATAATATGCCGCAGATTTGGATTGTGGGCCACTCTATTGTTAGGTGGGCGGGCAAGGAGGCGGAGAAAAGAGTTTTTGTCAGGCAATTGGGTTGCAGCTACAAAGTGGCATTGGTAAGGTGGCCCAGTTTAGGGGGGCTTCACTGGGATCAGCTGCTGCCTATGATGGTGGGGCTGAAGGAACGCTATGGGTCTCCAGAGGGGGTGATAATTCTGAAGTGGGAGAATGGAAAAACAGACTCCCGTCCTTACCCTCTCGCGCCTGGCCTAAAGGATCACGGCCCAGGCACCCGCCACGAGAAGAGTTTACCCATCTACCAGACAACCAAATACCCTGGTACAGGAACATACGGATGTGTCCATCTGCCTGCCCGAGAGCACGGCCTGCCCATGCTGACACCTGCGGCACGGATCAACTAGACTAAAACCAACACATCGTTAGAGATGCCATGACGACCTAGTCAACGATCAGCACACCTGTGCAAATATACACACTGGACACTCCCGCACCAATCTACACGAAGAATATATTCAGTGCTATGACGTAGGCGACAGACATACTCACGGACGTGCATCTTTATTATTTTTCATATAGGCTCTCAAAATGCAGAAACGCAAGACGCATCATGAACTCATCTAAAGAGCTTGCTTACGCTTTTCTTAAACCCAGGTGCCATAATGAGAAATATAACGAAGACATGATACTGGTCATAAGACAATATGTTACTATAACCTAAAGCGCCTGTGCACCAAATGGTTCTACCTATACACCAGGCCTAAGTAGGCCGCAAGCAAGAGCTCCCATGGACGTTAAAAGAACAAGAGTCAGGTTGCTGATCCTGCAGAATGAGCCCGGCGAGAGCAGACAGCCAAGGTCGTAATGTTGCAAACCCACATTCCGAAAGCAGACCATCAAGGGCACGATGTTGCAACCTCGCACGCCGCGCACCAACGTTAAAGTCACACCTGCAAAATTAAACCAGTCGCACAGTAGAAAAACAATATTAATGGTGTAAAGTCTGCCTCAAACACGGTCCCACCTCACGTGACCAAGCCGAACCTGACAGGATGCCAAGTCCAGGAGAAAGAAGACGTCTGGATCCCTCAGTACGAGACACAGGCAGATACACCTGAAAGGCTCAATGGGCATCTGCGACAGTGGGAGTAGTCGGCCTTCCAGCTCATGAATAAGTCTTCACATTGTCTGCACGTACTCATAGTGAAACATTGTTGCAAATGACAGGTGCACCGCGAGCTGGGAACAGCGATGGTCCCAGACTGGGAGGCTCGCGAGCGCACCAATCAGAACATGGGGCTCTTATCACTGACGCCATTAACATTGACCAATCATTAGTAGTCTTCATGTAACAATTCTCATGTATCTAATTGTAGGGACAACCCAGATATATCACCTGACTCTCCTTGCCCACTAATATTGTTCTCTATACGTATGCTATACTAACCCTACCACTCGAGCAACCAATCCAGAGTGGAGATAGGTTTTTTGCTAAACTTTTGAGATGACGCGAGTAGCGCGTCATACTAAATTAAAAAGGGCCTGCGAGCCCCACGATTGTGTGTGTGTCAGGACGGACGCGTACGCTCCTTGACCCATCCCTGCCGTTTTTGTTTAATAAACAGCAGAGTCACCTTGATTCTTGTGTGTGTCTCATACTCTATCTCATCTGGGATATACGGGAGGAGTTGGGGCCTCCCTGCCCGGAGGTCTGCGGACGGCCCGGCCGACCCCGGCAGAATTTCCCCCTGACAAGTTGGAGGCACTGCGGAGATCTGTTTAAGATCCGCCTTTTTATTTTTTAATTTTTCCAGGCACTCCGGTTGCGAGGAGGCCCGGCGGCGCGGCCCCCTCTGCCGTCGCCCCCTTCTGAGGACTACAGGACCATCGCGGAGCTGCGAGAAGACCGGACAGCGCAATCCGGATATTGGCCCTCGGGAGCCGGTTGAGAAGTATCCCGCCCACGGTTGGCGAGTGTCCAGACGTGGTCCAGACAAGGGGAGGTGACGAGCCGCTTGGAGGGGTGCACGCAGTCGAGCGGCCCACATCAGGAGAACTTGGTGAGCATGCCACACACAACAAGAAATGCGAAATTGTGAGGGAGGGGGGAGGAGTTAAATAAGGGAGGCGGGAGGTGTTACACAGGTGTGCGGCGAAGGTTTGAGAATTTAGTGTTGGAAATGGAATGAATGGTAGCAGAAAAAGTGCGAGGGCAGACGGCTACGTTACGCGAAGGGAGGAGGCGGAGCACGAAAACATCACGTGCGGCCGCTCGTAGAGACTGATTGGCCTAGGTCGCGACTACATGTAAGGGTGTGGGTGTGCGTGGTTTCCTACGATTTGGCATTTATTGATCAATGAGTAGATGAGGATCCCTATTGTTCGAGCAAGAAACTCGATAGGTAGATGACGTTTCCCTGTAGGCGGTAGCTAGGTAGTTGCCTAATACGGAAGATAATTGGCTGGTTAAGCCCTCCTGTCGAGGGGCGTATCACACGCGAGGCGACGCAGCGTGCGCAGTCCGATTATATGATTGATTTGATTACCTTGTTCCAGGAGTGACAGGAAGACAGCTGTAGGGTTAACGGGGGTAGAACGGAAGTGAATTTTGAACTTAAAGAATATATGAAGAACTTATCAGTAGCTCGAAGAAATCGGTGACGTCACCAGTAGGGTTTTCATAGGATATCCCAAGCACAAGGCATATTCCATCCTGAGATTGGTGGGGAAGAGAATTGTGGTAAGGAAGTGGAAACGGAGATAAACGGCAATGAGTTGATCGGGGAAAGGTGAAAAGGGGGAACGTGGCTGCGCACGGAGAACGCCGGCCACGGCCAGTGTAGAAGAGGGAGGAGCACGTGGAAATAGGACGACTGTATAAGAACGTCTTAAGGGGTACGCAGCCGCAGGGGGCTACGTGCGCCTCGGCCGCAGGGGGCCGTAAGGGTGACAGAAGGAAATATATAAATGTAACATACCATATTTTCTATAATTTTTCTTAGCGGACTATCGTAAGTCCCCAAACTTACGGGGCCAGGTAAGCGATATAAGGCTGTATATTGTAATCTGTTAGTGAAATAAACTGCTACCAGATAGGGGAAGGGTAACAAGTGGAGCGCTACTATGTCATACGGGGCAGGATCGGGAGGGTGGGGGAACACACTCACTACCCCACTACAACACATCTGCACAACACTGCTACCCCATAGGGAGAAACTGATTAAATATAGCATAGAATGGACCCAGGGGACGGATAACAAGATGCTAACACCGTGGCCGCCTAATGGTAGCTTCGATCGATATGTCCAACATTCATTATTAAACCATCTGCACAATACATATAAAGGGAAGAAGTTGGCAAACCATGTGGAGGTGTTTAACTTATGGAGGATGTTCCAGGGGTCCCGACCAGGATCAAATGGAATGTTCACTATGGGGGAAATACCGGAAGAAAAAGAGATTAAGGAGGAAGGAGAGGATGGGAAAAAGGGGAGTGAGGACCCAAAGAACACGGGGAACCGAAGAGAGGGAGGAGAAAAGAATAATAAAACAGATGAGATAAAAAAGGAACAGAGCAACGAGATACCCATAGCAAAGGGGGAAAAAACAGAGGAAGGGGGGTTGTACCCTTTAAGAGAACTAGGAGAAATAGAAAGAGGACAGTTAAGGGCGGCTGAGGGATACTCGAACCCGGCATACAGCCCTCCACCATATGTGGCTCATAGGAAGATGCCAGCGGGGGAAGGGGGAACTGGAGAAAACCAGACTGTGGAAATAGGAAACGATGAGTGGGTGGCTGCACAGATATTATTAAAACTACGGGGTTCATTAACAGGAGAAGAGAAGGAGGTAGTAAAGAAAACAGATGAGGATAATGCCAGGGATAGTGAAATGAGGGGAGAAGAGCTGTTACGACAACAGGAAGAGATTTTGGAGGAACGACTAGCAAAATTAAGGGATGAGCAGAATGAATTGATTAAGCAGCTTGAAAGGGAGGAGAAAGAGAGAGCGAGGAAAAGGAAAGAAGGTAAGAACAAATTGGAAAAAATACGGGAACGAACGGAGGAGCAAAAGAGAGAAGCCGAAAGGGTAAAAGCAGCAGCAGAAAGGGTATCAAGAGTAGTACTGCGAGAAAAGAAAAGTGAAGAGGAAGAAAAAGAAAAAGAAATGGCAATGTGGAAGAGGAGAGTACTATCAGAAACTACTAAGAAATATGAAGAAGGGAGGGTGATAGAGAGTATAGTAGAAAGAGAAAGGATGAAATGGGAAAGGAAGAAGGAGGATGAAAGAATATTAGAAGAGATGAGAAGTGAAGTAATGGAGGAGTTAAAAAGGAAAAGAGAGGAAAATAGTAGGGAGATGGAGGAGAGAGATGAAGGAGAAAGAGTAGATAGGAGTAGGGAGAGTGGAGAATGGGGGAATGTATGTAGAAACACAGAAGTAGCCACAACATCAGCACAAAGGGGAGTGGTTGATAAAGGAGAAACAAGAGAACTGGACCTAATAGATTTAGAAACAGTAACGATCAAGGAGAAAAAGACTGAGTGGGGGTTACCGTTTATGACTGACTTTTGCAGTGGGGAAGAAGAAGGAGTGGAGAAAGAAGGACGTAGCAGTGGAAGGGAAAGTCTAGATAAACTATACATTGTGGGATGTTTTTATCCACGCATCCAAGCCCTACCTCAAAACTGTGCAGTACTGACATGGAAGACATCATGATGGCCAGAGCTTCCCAGAAAATGCAAAGGGAAATGCATGTAGAATAGGCTGCCACTCAATTTTGCCGATGTTATGGGCACAGAAGGACTCTGCCTAAAACCACCATTGGACTACCCACACAGTAGTCTGAAACCATTGGGAGTGGCAATGCTGATTGCCAAAAGCAAACCCATAACTGTTGGGAATTCATTTTCTTAAATCCCAAAAAGGGGTGAAGTACCAGTACTCACCACTATCCAAAAGCCAGCGTTTTAAAACAACACCAGATTTTACTTTTTGTGTAAAACTGAATAAATGAACCCAAGGCAAGCCAAAGAAAGACTTACTGAGAGGTGGATCCAATGTAAAGTTATATTCTGAAGTGACTTGAAGGTTTATAACAAGACTGGCTGAGCTGTGGATTTCAGCAGCTTAAGTAAATTTGGACTAAAAGACACTAAAAATCTAAATGTTTAAATTGACTGAGTGACCTACTTTTGAGTGTCACATAGGTTTCAATTGTTTAAATGTCATAGTTTTAAACTTAGAATCAGCATTCTAGCTGCATATGTAAAAATGTTCAGTTTTATTTGAATGCAGAAAACTGGGGAACAGAAATGACATGTAGCTAAAAACTGGCTTAAAGAGATTCCAATTTTGCCTGGCAACTACCCCCCATCAGGAGTGAAACTTGAGTCACAGCTGTGTTCCCAGGCCTATCTGCCTTTTGCTGGCCACACTAAGGATATGCCATCTCTCTGATAATTGAATAAAGGGGAGCCCCCACAGAATACAGGAGCTCTGAACAAAGCCCTGTCCTGACTCAGGCAAATGTTTTATTGGCGGGAGTCATAAATGGAGCTTCCTCCTGGAAGGACAGGGGAGGGGCACTGCCTGTGAGAGCAAGCTGGCTTGGCAGAACTGGAAAAACCAGAAATTCAACCTTGTGCTGGGGGGAAACCACACCCCTTTGGGGCCAGAACATAACTCTAAAAAGATGAATAACTCATAGTACGGACTTGTGAAAATTATTTAAATGACACCATAATTCTTGTGATTTTTCTGCCCACATTTTAAGACGTGTTAGGACCCGGTGGTATGTTCAGGGGGGTTTTAGCAGAAAAGAGGATATTACTCAAAATGTGTGCATGTGAAAAATCTGATACTTCATCAACTAATGTCCATACTCCTTGCGCACATGTGTGTAAATTTGGGTTAATGTCCGAAATTGCAAAATCAGTTAAAAAGTGCAAATATTGCCATTTCTGAATGCAAGCTCCCAGCAAGAGCAGAGTTGGAACAGGGGATACCTCCTGTGATATGTGATGGGTGCATGTAATTTCAAACCACTGTGTAGCTATGAAATATGTTTTTTGAGCAAATATAAATTGTGTGTAAAGTTGACAGGGGTGGGTTCTCTGTACCATAAACAGACCTCATCATGATGACACTTCATTTCATTCCCCCAATCAAGTGGAAGCGGATGAAGTGGCCAATGGCAAGTGGAGAGGGGTAGGGTCTAGTGATGCTGCACACACACCCATTTTAAAAACAGATAAAAGCAGACAGACAGGACAGATAGGGACCTTCAAATCCATTTGCTGCGGGACGCTCTGCTGGAAAATCCATACTTTACCTCCATCAATCTCTAGAGAAAGCTTTGCAGAAAGATCCAGACTTCAAATCTATCAATATCCAGAACCAGAAACCCAGACCAGACCAGCAGAGCAGAGCTGACCCAGATCACTGTGAAGAGACCCAGACCAGACCGGAGTCCAGTCCAAAACCTGACCAGATCCGTGGCGAGGCCCATCTATTTAAAAAATATATTGTGAGTACCTAGCAGACTGTGCAGAACCAATCTCTTAGTTAAAATAATATAATTCAATCCTATTTTAATCTAAGTAGAACTGTCACCTGTCATTTTTAAAGCTGTCACTTGTCATTTTCTAGTTGCAAGCTGCACTTGTCTTTTTGAACTTTAAAATTTCAAATCTGAAAAACGACCTTTATTTAATCGCTCATATCTCCGTGACCGTGTGTGCTAGAGACTTGCAGTAACTTTCCTCTGAAATCTGGGAATCGTGGCTTTTCTAGGAACCTAGAACCGCATTCCTACCCCCTATAGTTTTGCCGCAATCGTGAAAAACGCACTCGCGAATTTACCGCGATTTGCCAATTTCTCCACGTGTAAAAATCTGCTGCTGCTTGCCTTCCGTTGCAAAAATTCGTTTGCAACCTGACAACCATTATAGAGCATTGCTAAAGTGATCCTGAACTTACTCAAAGCATATACCACTCACCCTAAACCTCTAGAGGGAATTAAAAGCATTTTAGCATATTTTTGTCTTCATTGCCAGCACATTTAAAAGCATTTGGGCCTGTGTTTTCAGCTTCTCTAGTCTAAGTTGCTGGGTGAACTGAGTTACATTTGAATTGCATTTCTGAGAATTGTGTGCCTTCCTTCCATTTCATTGCATTGCATAAAAGGGGGGGTGAATTGTACAAGAAAGTGATTACATTGTCTTTTGCTGAAATCCTATCAAGTTATTTTCTGTACTGCATTTCATTCCACATTGCATCCATTTGAAACCATAAAAGTATTGTTGCAATCTTATCCATTTCATGTCAACTCCTTAGTGATTATCAAGAAGTGTGCTAGTGCCAGATTCTCCGTTGTTAATCTTTATCATATCAGATTAAGTGTGCTATTCAATTATTAATTTATTCTAAAGTGTGATATATATATCTATTGTTTAAATTATCAATTAAACCTTTTAACTTGCAAAACAGAACTACTTCTTGGCTCAGTGGGGTCAGGAGGATTCCAAGAGAGGGGTGTTATATAGGGGTAGTCATCCAGAACGCATGAACTGGACATAAAGATATATCAATAAGGGTTTTCATTCAGTATTCTAGACTAGGCGTTGACTTGGCTGTAGTGCTGAATTGAATCCTCTTACAACATCACCCGAACCAACACAGACTCACCATGGATAAGTAGGAGAATGGATGAACTGGAAAGAAGTGAGGAGGGAGAGCGAAGAATAGTGGAAAGACAAACACATGAAGCCGCACCATCCCCATCACCATCACACCCTCCCCCATTGCACCCTACATGCTCAACCACCTCACGCTCGTTACGCAAAATAAAACTTGCGCCATTCACAGAAGAATTGACACCCTATGCATATCGGCTTAGAAACCTCCCTAGTCGCAGGCAAGAAAGTCGAATAAACATGCCCACATTAAACGCAGGAAAAAATGTAGAAGAAAAAGTTGCGAGCAGGGGAAATACGGATGAAATTGAAGATGTAAAAGAAAGGGAAGAGGAGGAAGGGTGTGAGGACTCGGTATTATGGAACACAATGGGTGAAACGAGACATAACCTGATGCCACTTTTAGGGAGAGGAGGGGTTAGACCACAGTACGTCCCCTGGAAGCATACCGATAAAGAAAATATAAAATGCAGGCTCCCATCATTGAGTGGAGGTGCGGGTAAGTGGATATATGAAATGGAAAAACACACCGCAGGACAGAAACTAGCAGTAGGAGACGTAAAGGGCCTGTTAATATCAATATTAGGAGATAGAGCGGATTACATTTGGAAGAGAGCGGGATTCCACGGGGTAACAATAACAAACACATCGCACGATGGGGCACCATTCGCAAACTGCAGACATGCACTATGGCAGGTACTGAGGGTACAGTACCCAGACACATCAGACATAGGAGCAATTACCTCTCGTAAGATGCGTGAGAATGAAGATCCTGTTGATTATATCCAGGAGATCCAAGAGAAGTGGCGCATGGAAACGAGGGAACAATGGGATAAAACACCAGCAATATTCTATCATATACTAGTACAACGGCTCCCAGAAGGAGTTCAGAAACAACTGAAGAAAGTAGTGGGAATGGAAGCAAAACCATGGCCAGAAATACAACTTACTATAGTGCATCATTGCAGAACATGGCAAGGTAAAATGAAACAAAAGGAAGAGGACAGGAAAACAGAAGAGGCTAAACTAGTACAGAAAAAACTTACCAAGTATACGATGGAAGGGGCACTAATAACTACGCCCACAACAATGACCCAAAGCCCCACACAAGTAGTGGCTGCACAAGATTCCGCCCAAATACCACCTTCACAGACTGTAACACAACAGGCGCCGCCAATACAACCATACATGACCAGCATGGGAGGTGGATATACGATGGCAGGAGCTGGGTATTATAATTATAACAGGGGGAGAGGAGGATTTATGAGAGGGAGAGGATACAGATATAACACCCAACAACAGGTGGGAGGATTTAGAAACCCCTATCCCACAGGGCAACCAGTATACCAGGACAACACAGGGAGCTTTCCATGGCAAAGTAGGGAACCGCCGGTGTGTTGGAGTTGTGGACTATTAGGACACATGTCACGCACGTGTAGAGTTAGACCTGGTATACCATCATGGAGTGAACAGGGACAACAAAGGCCCTCACAGGAACAACAGGGCATACAGCAACAGCAGACGTTGCAACAGGGAAATGAACAACAACCACAACTAACACAACAACAGCCACAGACGTATTCGCTGCCACAACAACAGGTAGCGATGACACAGCAACCCCAAGCACAACAAACACAACTGGGTAGGGTGATGGTCTTGGGACACAACCCTTACACAGGAAATGGCCAATCATTGTACCCTCAATAGGACAGCCCACAGACGGCCTTGGTGTGTCCCATCCTGTCAGTAACACCTAATAGTGCGGAGGAGCCACGCATAGAGGTAACGATAGGTGACAAAAAATTATCATTCCTTGTTGACACCGGGGCAACCCGGTCTTGTATAAGGGAAGGTAAGTTTAAGATGTCAGGCGAAGCCATGAACACCCAAGGATTCTCTGGGGCTAGAGGGTTGGTTCCCTTTACTGATAACATTCCCTTATCTATTGGAGATTATGATCTGTCAGTTCCACTTTTATATTATAGTGCCTCACCAGTAAATATATTGGGGAGAGACATAATGAACAGATTGAATATGACGATCTCCTTTACTGAGGATGGCATAATTTGCTCTACTCCAGGGATTAACATGCTCACAGCACGACAAATTATGCAAGCATACTGCGGACAGACAGCGATTAGGGCGGAGCCAATAGATGGCGAACTATTCCAGTATGGAACAGATATGGCAATTGCATGGATGCCAGGGATAGAAGGGAAAATATGGAGGAGGCCAGCAACCTATCTGTTCAGACCAGAAACACCTGCTAATGAACCAGAAGGGAAGGTGATCTTAATGGACATTGAGAGTATTATTGCAACAGCTGACTACATTGCTGTACATGCCCAAGACAAAGAAGGAAGAGCATGGAGGGCCGTGATAGCATTAGCAGAAGGATGTAGGCTCACCCAGGTGTCAGATGAGGAGCTGTTCTCAGATGAAAAGGAAGAAGGTGAAATGGTGTTTATGATGAGTGTGGAAATGTGGCTAAGAGTGGCGTACAAACAAGTAGCACAGAAAATTGCAATGGCACTTGAGGCACCCGCATGCACCCCAGTCCCCTTCTTTAAGGAGGATATGTCAAAAGTACCCAAATCATTGTGGACTACTGGCCCCTATGACGTGGGGTGTATAAAAAGTATAGGGGGAGTAAGGATAAAATTGAAAAAAGGTGCAATACTCCCCAGAGTAAAACAGTTCCCACTATCAAAAGAGGCAGATGAGGGTATATATGAAACCATAACGGCGCTTGTAAATAATGGCATATTGGTCCCCTCGGAATTACCTTGCAACACGGCTGTGTACCCAGTGTGCAAGGCTAAAGGGGGGTCTTGGCGCTTCATACAGGACCTCAGGCCCTTGAACAACATAGTAGAAGCAGAATATCCCATAGCAGCAAACCCGGCCACGATATTGTGTGGCATTCCAGCAGAGGCATCACGATTTACAGTGATCGACCTTAAAAATGCTTTTTTCTCAATACCATTACACCCAGACTCACAAGATCTGACGAGCTTCACTTACAGAAACACAAACTGGAAACACACTAGATTGCCACAAGGGTATTGCGAATCACCCTCAATTTTCAATAGAGTGATACAGATGGATTTGGGTAACATTGAAGTGGAAAGCACGGTGTTACAGTATGTGGATGACATAATAATTTGCAGCACGAACGAAAGAACATGCAGAGAGTACTCCTTAAAGATGTTGACAATATTGGCTGAAAAAGGTTACAAGGTAGACATGGAAAAGATACAGTACTGTCAAGAACAGGTACTTTACATTGGTCAACTCATATCCCAATATGGAAGAAAGATTGCACCACAAAGAGCACAGGCCATTTCAAACACTCCAATGCCACAAACTGTGAGGGAACTGCAGCAGTTTCTGGGGCTGTGCAACTATTGTAGAGCATGGGTGTTTGATTACAGCTCGTACATAGGACCCCTGCTTGAGGCGTTGAGGGAAGCTAATAAAGGGGAGAAAAAGCTGGGGTGGACAATGGAGATGAAAGAGGCTTTTGGTGAATTGAAAGATGCGATATCTACTGCTCCAGTGCTGGCATCCCCAGATTATGAGAGACAATTTTTTATATTCTCACACTGCGACTCAGCAGTAATGAAAGCAGTGTTGGCTCAAAAAACAAGCATGGGCTACAAACCAGTAGCATTTTACAGCGGCCACTTAGATCCTGTGATGTTAGGTCACTTCCCTTGCGAACAAGGTCTCGCCGCAGCTGCTTTTGCAGTGGAAAAGGCATCAGCAATCACCATGGGATGCCCAACTACTTTGTTTGTGGAGCATGCACTATTTGCGATATTGAATAAACCTAAGTCCACCCTAACCACGCAGAAAGCATCAGGTTATGAGATCATTTTATCAAGAGCTGAACTATCAATTGTTAGATGTAGCACGGTCAACCCTGCAAGGTTCATAGCAGAAGTAATTGAGGAGGGAGATTATGCCCATGACTGTACGGAAATAACTGAAATGTACTCATGTACTAGAAAGGTTGAAGAAAACGCACTGGAGGGTGGTGAGCTCTTATTTATTGATGGGTCATCAACTATCGATCAAGGGGATGGTATAAGGAGAACTGGGGCAGCAGTGGTAAAAATGATGGAGGTACCGGTGTGTGTGGCAATAAAATGTGTACGATTACCACAGCATTTCTCCGCTCAAGCAGCGGAGCTAGTTGCACTGATCTTGGCGTTGAAGGAAAGCTTTCACAAAAGAGTGACCATATACTCCGACAGCGCATATGTTACATCTACTGTCCACTCAGGGCTGTCGAAATGGAGAAGAAGAGGGTTTAGGAGAGCTGATGGCACTCCAGTGCAACATGCTCTCTTATTGGCTGAACTAATTGAAGTAATAAATGACCCCCAAGAATTGGCTTTAGTAAAATGCACCGCACACACCAATGGTGAAGATCACGTCTCGAAGGGGAATGCAGCAGCAGACGCACATGCGAAGTATGCTGCATATTTTGGTGAGATATGGAACCCCCCAGAGTCACAGAGAGGGAGAGGGAGGGGAATAGCTAAGGAAATGTTGATGAGAGAAGGGTACACCCATCTCCCAGCCACGCAGATTATGGAGCTACAAGCGGCCTCACCAATGGCCGAAAAAGAAATATGGGTAAAAAGAGGATGCATAATGTCACCAACTGACGCACTATGGCGCCAGGGTGGCACTGGAAAAGTTGTAATACCATTGGCACTTTTGGACTCTGCCCTAAGCCAACTACATCATCCAGCCCACACAGGCAAGGAAGTAATTGCAGCACGAATTAGGGAAGACTGGTTCTGCCCCGAGCTAAATTCTCATGTGTCTAATTTTATCAGTAATTGTCTCACATGTCAACAGTTTACGGCCGGCCATACTCTAAAGGTGGTAAGAGGTACTATACCCCGGCCAGAGGGACCTTTCCGGCATCTCCATATTGATTATGTTGATATGATCAATATATGTCAAGGAAATAGGTATATGATCGTAGTAGTATGCCCATTCTCTAGGTGGATTGAAGCAGGGCCCTGTTCACACCCAGATGCATTTAGAGCAGCTAAATTCCTAGTGAGGGAGGTCTTCCCAAGATGGGGAGTGTGCGAGGTGTTAAGGTCAGACAATGGCCCACATTTCGCAAACGAAATGTTCCAGCACATTACATCCTTGCTGAACATAAAACATAAATTTGCATGTGCATACCACCCACAGGCCAACGGTATATGTGAACGCCTGAATGGCCTATTAAAGGAGGCAATCGCAAAGATACAGCAAGCAACTAACAAGAGTTGGTTATATTGTCTTCCATTAGCCCTATTCGAGCTAAGGAATAGACCAGGGTCCGACCACCACCTCACCCCACACGAGGTGGTTACCGGACGTCAAATGCGCCTTCCCCTAACGCCAACATCAAGAGCATTTACCGACAACGAAAGTACAGCAAATGTTTTTGGTGATGAAATGTACCAATATGTGTCTTCTTTGATTACTAGTGTGGTGTTTGTGTCTCAACAGCTCGAGCGCACACGGGGCGGGTCTAACAGCAATCAACAAGAAGACGCGGATAAAGAATTGGAAAAAGAAAGACTGTGTAAAGTTGCTAAAGGTGACCACGTACTGCTTCGCAATTTCAATAGGAAGTGGAACAATCCACGGTTTACTGGCCCCCATCTAGTAGAGGAGGTATCAACGAGAGCAGTAAAGCTACAGGATAAGCGCGCCTGGAATCACCTACACGATGTAAAGATCTACAAACCCCAGACCCGCCCCAGCGCCACCGACAGGTCTGTTGGAAGAACAACAACAACATCGCCAACGGAAGAAGAGAGTTCTATCACAGCCAACGACCCAAGTGTTCCCATACCCTGTCACTCCCCAGATTCCCCAGAGACAATAACTGAAGAAGAAAAGGGTGATCCCCATACTGCCCACCCCATGGTCACACGCTCAAAGAGTAAAACTACTTCCGCCAATTGAACCCAAACCCCCTGCCCATTGGCCCCTACCCCCACTACGAGTAATAACTGTACTAAAGGACATTGTATTGCACAAGTACACATGTAAACACGTGAATGCTTTCTCTTCTTTTCTCTCGCACATGCAGGAACTGCGTATTATTGTACTGCTAAAGAAATAGATAACTAACAAATTCATTGCCCAGGAGTAGATGGTACCCCCAGACGATTACTACCCAGAAGAATTGTCGCACCAATTTGTATATGAAATAAAAAGGCCAACGTACCTGAAAAAGAGAAGGGTACGTGTGTACTACACAGCATTCCTCTTGGCCATAGAACACTCAATGCCCCACCTCCACCCATACCTGCCTGCCCTAAGAGATAGGTCGCTTAGATTGGCGTGGGAACAGCTCTTCGCCTGGGCACTGAATGACTACCTGATAGGGAGAGCTTAAACAACAACAACTAACATTTAATAATAAGCATATTGAGAATTTTCAGGCGGGCAACTTTAACGTCGCAAGAATACGCTGCCGGACCGCAGCAAGGTAAGAGCAAAATGCCGGTGAAATTAGCATATGTAATCAAAATAATAGGGATTTTGATGATCACCGGGTTCTTGGCTGCCTCTGTATGGCAGTACAGCTGTGCTATCAATATTACTGCTGTACCCAAACCTAATATACCCCCATCCCCAGCTGCAACAGGTGTTACGTCAGGTGATACTAGTAAAACTATACACAAACAAAATAGAGTTAAACGCAGCACATACTCAGATAATAAAGGTATTGATAATTATATCCAAGATTCAGCACATGTCTCAAACAACATATGGTATCAACACATGACCCGCATTGGTAAGCAGACAACAGAAGACAGCTGCTACGTTTGCTCATTAATACCATACGCCATGAGCGCTTCCCGAACATTTGTTGCCACAGAAATAGATGAAAAGACAGCACGATGCATTATATACTTGGCACTGTTCCAAACGAAAGGAAGGTTTCAAGGGACAGTGGTGCACATGGTGTGGAAAACACGAGATTCATACCCATACGAAAACAACTTCCTCAAGACCTATTTGAGTTACCACAAGAGCAGTTTACATGCTGAAGCATTCAGATACATAACAAGTGGTCCTGCAAAAGGGGAAACAAAGAAAGTGACATTGCAGTATTTGCCATATGATTGGTATGCAACTGAAGTTCCTGGTAAACTAGGATGCTGGGAGAGGCCACTGGTGACGATAACGGGGAAGGTGTACTTGGATAACAATTGGGAGATAGGAGTGATTGGAAGCAACATGGTGACAAAGGAAACTATCTCAACTATCGAGGCACACAACCACAGATGTTGGACGACTTGGATCAAGTACGTACCAATGCTCACATGGGTAGAGACGGATGAAGACCCAATAACAATCCTGCCGCTGACTGCGCCTAAGGTATGCTACCAACATAAAGGGAAAGTGGACGTAGGATACAACACCAATTGTGCCAGCGTGATGGAGTTGCCTGAGGGGGGAGCAGGAACAGCAGTAATAATGGACCATTACTGGGCCTGCGGAGAAAGAGCATACCACACACTGCCCCCCCTGTGGAATGGTGTATGCACGATGGTACACGTCAATGTACCGTCACTAGTGGTACCCAAGAAGCATGTGAATGTGGCAAGCTTTCCCAAAATGGATGAAGGGGACAAGAGAAAGAAGAGATCCGCACCACCTCAGGAGGAGCAAGGGAACAGGACCAACGGTAACAATACCGTCCTGAATAGAAGGAAAAGACAAGGAGAACCTCTGACTGGAAATTACCTATGGGGAAGGTCGGAAACGGCCCTCACTTCAATTCCGCCAGAACACAGACTATTCAGCAGAGCAGCAATGTTCTTCTCCTCAATAATCCATCCAGGACTGCAGGCTTACGCAAACGCAAAATGGCTCCAGATAACTAGATGGGAATTAATGATGACCATCAATTCTACAGTAAATGGATTCAACGCAATAAAAGAGGAGTTGCGAGCTGTAAGGATGGTAGCACTCCAGAACAGATATGTATTGGACCTCCTCACAGCCATGGAAGGAGGAGTATGCGCAAAGATAGGACAATCATGCTGCACGTTCATTCCTGCCAACGATGCTGACAACGGCACACTGACAGTAGCAGTTTCACAATTGGCCCAGATGCACTCCAAAATGATGGATGAAAGCAAAGGTGTCAAAAAGGATGAGAGCTGGTTTTCACTATTATGGTCATGGATGCCATCTTGGCTATCAGATGGACTGAAAATTATAGTTGGTTGTACTATTTTGGCTGGAGCTACACTGATCATAATAAGATTTTGGAAGGCCCGGAAGGCACGCACCACTGACGAGTTGCTTGAAATGGTTGGTATGCACCCCTTGATGCCAGCAGATGACGGCCAACACGCAGGCATAATAATACAAGAAAGGGAGAAGCTGCGAAACCAGATCATCACTAACCATCTGGACCCACCCTCAGTGAAGATCGAGAACCCAAGAAACCCCAGGAGTTACATAGGGAAATGGGTATACTGTACTCCTGGAGGAACCTGTGAATATATGTACTGGTCATTTGAAGATCATGTTAACCACTATGGACATCTAGGAGGAATAACTAAAATATGGAGAGTGAGAGGTGATAACGAAAAAGATATGTTTGTGGTCGACAAGTCGACCAGAGGGGGGACTGAAGTGGGAGAATGGAAAAACAGACTCCCGTCCTTACCCTCTCGCGCCTGGCCTAAAGGATCACGGCCCAGGCACCCGCCACGAGAAGAGTTTGCCCATCTACCAGACGACCAAATACCCTGGTACAGGAACATACGGATGTGTCCATCTGCCTGCCCGACAGCACGGCCTGCCCATGCTGACACCTGCGGCACGGATCAACTAGACTAAAATCAACACGTCGTTAGAGATGCCATGACGACCTAGTCAACGATCAGCACACCTGTGCAAATATACACACTGGACACTCCCGCACCAATCTACACGAAGAATATATTCAGTGCTATGACGTAGGCGACAGACATACTCACGGACGTGCATCTTTATTATTTTTCATATAGGCTCTCAAAATGCAGAAACGCAAGATGAATCATGAACTCATCTAAAGAGCTTGCTTACGCTTTTCTTAAACCCAGGTGCCATAATGAGAAATATAACGAAGACATGATACTATAATAGTAAACAATATGTTACTATAACCTAAAGCGCCTGTGCACCAAATGGTTCTACCTATACACCAGGCCTAAGTAGACCGCAAGCAAGAGCTCCCATGGACGTTAAAAGAACAAGAGTCAGGTTGCTGATCCTGCAGAATGAGCCCGGCGAGAGCAGACAGCCAAGGTCGTAATGTTGCAAACCCACATTCCGAAAGCAGACCATCAAGGGCACGATGTTGCAACCTCGCACGCCGCGCACCAACGTTAAAGTCACACCTGCAAAATTAAACCAGTCGCACAGTAGAAAAACAATATTAATGGTGTAAAGTCTGCCTCAAACACGGTCCCACCTCACGTGACCAAGCCGAACCTGACTGGATGCCAAGTCCAGGAGAAAGAAGACGTCTGGATCCCTCAGTACGAGACACAGGCAGATACACCTGAAAGGCTCAATGGGCATCTGCGACAGTGGGAGTAGTCGGCCTTCCAGCTCATGAATAAGTCTTCACATTGTCTGCACGTACTCATAGTGAAACATTGTTGCAAATGACAGGTGCACCGCGAGCTGGGAACAGCGATGGTCCCAGACTGGGAGGCTCGCGAGCGCACCAATCAGAACATGGGGCTCTTATCACTGACGCCATTAACATTGACCAATCATTAGTAGTCTTCATGTAACAATTCTCATGTATCTAATTGTAGGGACAACCCAGATATATCACCTGACTCTCCTTGCCCACTAATATTGTTCTCTATACGTATGCTATACTAACCCTACCACTCGAGCAACCAATCCAGAGTGGAGATAGGTTTTTTGCTAAACTTTTGAGATGACGCGAGTAGCGCGTCATACTAAAGTAAAAAGGGCCTGTGAGCCCCACGATTGTGTGTGTGTCAGGACGGACGCGTACGCTCCTTGACCCATCCCTGCCGTTTTTGTTTAATAAACAGCAGAGTCACCTTGCTTCTTGTGTGTGTCTCATACTCTATCTCATCTGGGATATACGGGAGGAGTTGGGGCCTCCCTGCCCGGAGGTCTGCGGACGGCCCGGCCGACCCCGGCAGAATTTCCCCCCGACAATTCATACAGGGGAAAATGACCTAGTAAGGGACACAGGTGTGGCTCTTCTTAGAAAAATGAAAAGGGATTTGGTATGGGTCCCAGAAATGTGGCCCAGAGCACATGTAGTTTGGACTAAGCTGTTGGTACGGAGAGTTTAGAGGGGAGCGAGAAGTGAGGGAGCAATAGAGCGAGCAAGGAAGGGAATAAATAGAGAAATGGAAAATTGTTGTGCCTCAGCAGCGGTGAAGGGTTTAGAGAACAAAGAAATAGTTTATGAGGGTTTCAAGATTTTCAGGGAGGATGGCGTGCACCTGTCAATTTACGGGAATAGTTATTACCTGGCAGATTTGACCTTGCAGGTGGCACAGATAGTAAGGGATTGGAAGTAGAAAGGCTACCCCAGCGGAACAGGTTTTGATATGGAGGGGCATGGCCCCGGGGAGAAAGTGGGAAGCCTTGAGAAGATAGTAAGGAGATGGTAGGAACGAAGGGATAGGTAGAGAGGAAGTGGATCTAAATAATTATTTATTTGTTGGGGGGAAATGAAAGTGTTGAATAACATTTTTGTTAGTCTGTAAGGCCAAGGAGCTAGGTTAGGAGTTATTTGTGAGCTTTGGCCTGTCACATTAAAGTGACCTTTTCCACTATAAGCGAGTCTGGGTGTTTTGTGCAGTAATCCAAAAGGGGGGCAACAGGGGGAACGCAAAGCATTTCCCCCAGGGTGATTTTTGGCGCTGCACAGGCAAGCGAGCTGGCCGGTACGTAGAGCACCCTAGGGAGTATTTAAAGGACAGGGAAGGTTCTGGAGCAGCCGATGGTTAAAAAGTGCATTTGCCCCCACCCTCCCACCCTCTTTTTCTAGGAGGATAATGGTTTTAAATTTCCAGGTAAAGGGGGGGGGTCTTTTTATTCAGGAAAGTTTTTGGTCGTTTTTTGTTCCCTCAATAGTTTATCGGGTCATAGTTGTAAAGGGCTGTAAAGGATTTTTCGGCAGTTTTGCTGTGACAGGCTGGGGAATTAGTTGGGGAAGTTGTGATGTAAAGATTTTGCTGCTGATGTGGCAGGTCAGCCTGGCTGCAGGTCATAGGAAGACAGAGTTTGGTGTGGAGGGGAGTTCTATGGTATTTAGGTTGTTGGTTGCCGGGGCATGGCCCCTTTAGATGAGGGGGGAGTGAAGCACAATGGGGGAATAGCATGGGAAAGGATGGGGGTGGGGCTGTTTGCACAAACAAGCTACCCCAGGGGAACAGGTTTTGAAGATGGAGGGGAATGGCCCCGGGGAGAAAGCGGGACACCTTGAGAAGATGGTAAGGAGACGATGGGGACCAGGGGATAGGAAGGGAGGAAGTGGATCTAATTAATTATATATTTGTTGGGGGGAAATTAAAGTGTTGAATTATGTAATTGGTTAAAACATTTGTGTTAGTCTGTAAGGCCAAGGAGCCAGGTTAGCGGTTATTTGTGAGCTTTGGCCTGTCACATTAAAGCGACCTATTCCACTACAAGCGAGTCTGGGTGTTTTGTGCAGTAAGCCAAAATGATGTAGCTTGGAGTGAATCATTGTAGATATATCTGCCTGCCCCTCCTACCCGCTCTTTCCACCGCCCACTCACCCATCAAACTGCCTTGCTTCCACCCCCACCTAGCAATCCTTTCCCACTTCTGTGCAACACTCCACCTTTCTCTTGGTCTAGTCATACATCTAAGTCTTCTTTGCTGGACTCCACACAATACTGTCTATCCTTTTTGTAACTTGCTGTCTATCGACCCCAAGGGATTTAACAAACTGCCTGTTTTCTGAAATGTACTGTGTTTTTGGAGACGAGTTCTGCTCCTACCAAATTGTGTTCCAGCAGTAATTATATGATTCGAACTCAGCCTTATATCCTTAAATGCAAAATATTCTTGGAAAGTGTACAATCTCCGAAGAAAATGTATTCTAGCCTCAAACCCAAGTTCATTACTTGGGCTTCTGGTGTTCCACTTAAGCAATGCAACCCATGCCATTATGGTTAAATGGAGAGGGACTGTACTTAGCATTCTAAGCAACGCAGATATAAAGGTATAACCATAGACTTCTCTTATTAGATAACCCTTCACGAGCTAAGACCAAACTTTATCACCATGATTGGATCAGGACTCTACAGACATGCTGCTCTTATGTTGAGTATAACGCTAATCCCTTTGAATCCCAAAAAAATGAATGTAGTGGCTAACTATTTGATCAAACATCCTTCACCCAAATTTAGAAATGCTTATTTAAGGTTTCGTTTAAACCTATGGCCATGTAAAGAAGTCTAATCTAAGCGAGGTATTATTAACAAAAAGGAGAACATATGCAGATTTTGCCTACTAGAGAAACCACCGGAAACCTTGCGGCACTTGCTGATAGAGTGTAACATGCTTACAAGAAAATGGAATATGTGTATATAAGAATGCTTCAATGACTTGGCAACATCTTTTATCTACTCAACACACAACTATGAGAATAGCTACAGTTAATTTTCTGCAGTCCTTGAATTAGAAAACAAATAAGCCGAATGCAGTGAAAACAATCATAAACTGAGCTAAAAAGTGTAAAATCTCAGAAAGAGCTAAGAGGGAAGGGAATAAATTATCGACTTGAGAGTACTCAGTTGTATGACACGGAGGAAGCCTCATGTAGTACGAAGAATAAGGAGCTCTCTCTAGATAGACTAACTCTAAATAGAGATGATGAAGAGAGAATTTGCATGAGTTGGGCACAAGAAATATCAGACGAAGACAGGGAAACCTTCCATGGGGAAGAGAGAGAGATGACGCATGTGGTCCTGAGGGATGCTTTCCTATGGATAAAGAAGTAAGATGGTCAGATTTAAACGCGCCTATACCTAGGGCGTCAGAACCATTGAGACAGTCAGACCGACCTAAAGGGTGACTCCATGGTGAGAGAGGGGAGTCGTCGCCTTCTGTAAGCAGATTAAGATCATTGTCTGGAAAAAGGCTGAACTGGGTATACCAGCGCTTTAGGATGAGTAGCAATACCCTGGAGATGGAATGGGATGCAGATTATATTCATACATCAATAATCAAAACGACTCAGGTAGTTTGGCAAAAGGGGAGTCCGTTTTATTAACAAGTATATAAAACGGGGAGCACAACGAACATCAGCAGTCGTACAATCCTCTTACTCTAAACATCTTAGTAGAAACTGGGGATTGGTTCTAAGTGAATGTCTAATCATAAGTTCCATATCAGTATAGAACTGTGAAGGAAAGTGATAGAGTGCTTAACATCAGGTGGGCCAACTAAGCCCTTCCTAAACATGGCTACTATGACTGTCACTAAATACACAACGTTCCATTGGCTATACAAACTATAGGATCCTTTATTACATGGTCCTCTACAATTGGTTGAGTTCTAACCTTCATCAGTACTTTTCTATCCACATTTAGCAGTACGCAGACTGAACATCCAGGTGCTAGTGCGCTAATTACGAAACTAGCTTCCCACCAATTATTATATAAATCCATAATCACCTCAACAGTCCAGTGTCAATTAGTGCTTTGAAGTTTGGCCTTGGGTTTGTTCTTTTCTCTGAGAATTTTAAGTGAGCCGGCCTTCATATGTAGGTGTGACCACCTCGATCATCCAATTTCTTCTTACCATGTGACTGGACACGAGGAAATCAAGATTTTTGTGTATTTAATATTCTTTTTTAATAGTCCACTGATGTATTTTGTATTGCTCAACCTTCCTGGACAGGAGCCTCTTGTTCCTTCACACAATTTGTATCCAATGTCAGCCAAGTCCTGTTTGATAAGACTTTTGGCATCCTGGCTCATCCACCTCCTTCTTCTGGGATTAATTTGTAATTAAAATTGCTTTTGTCTGTAACACACTGGAGTGAGGCCTTGTTTGCCTATGTTCATGTTCAGTAATGCTTTATAACGTAAAGTGGAAACATCCATCTTTTCTTTGTCCATATGCATCTATAGAGGTATATATGTATATATATTTTGGTGCTTGCCGCGGTCTATGTATTATAAGCTTAGAGCTAGCTTCACGATCACTTTGCTACTTGTGTTTCAATTGCATCCGTACACCCACATGTAAAATGGCTTAATATCTTCATCTGTTTTAATGGCATAAGCTTCTTCACCTTGAACCCAATATGTCACTTATCCTTGTAGTCCTCTTGATGCCTTATAGAACATCTGCATTCTCTAATCCCTGCATCTCTTCTGTGTGTGTCATCTCTTTCTCCGTGCCGTCACCATTCATCTTTGCCTTTCAGTTTCTCTGCTTCTTCAGGAATCTATTTCAGATGACCATCATATTGTCTTGCGTGCAGGTACGGATTCCTCAATGGGTACTTTACCTCCCAAACTCTCTTAGGAATTGGTACTCTTATGGGTACTGCACAGAGTCTACGCTCTGTTCTTTGTTGGTTCAGCTGTTCCACATACATCACATACTTTGGTTCACATTCTGTAGGTAATATGGGTGGGGCAGTTGGAGGGGGAGTACTTGGCTCCTCCTCTACAAGGTGATGCAGCAATATTGTCCCTGCGGTGAACACACAAATGAGAGAGAATGAGTCTGGGGCTTTGCAGTTTCCCTTACTAGAGAAAAGAGGAACGAGACCACAGTTATACCATGGCCTCAAATGGATAGAGATAATCTAAGCTGTAAACTCCCGAGTTTAACTTCTGGCACTGGGAAATGGATGCATGAGTTAGAAAAGATGACTGGTGGAAACATGTTGGCTATAGGAGACATTAAGGGTCTCTTTATCGCCATACTTGGTGAGAGAGCTGATGACGTGTAGACAAGGGCAGGGTACCCTGGTGTGACTACAGTCAACACTGCTAATGATGCAGCACCATTCAATAACTGTAGGGCAGCAGTCTGGAAAGTGCTTGGAGTATTGTACTCCGGACACGTCCGATATGGGAGCAATAATGACGAAAAAGATGAAGGACGGGGAGGACCCCCTTGTTTACATTCAAAATTTTCAGGAGGCGTGGAACTCGAAAACAGCTCAAGAAATGAGTGGGTATAGAAGCAAAACCCTGGTCGGAAATTCAGCTGACCATTGTGCATTACTGCAGATTCCTGCAGGAAAAGAATCGCAAAAAAAACAACGTGAGAAAAGGTGAAGAGGCTAAGCTAGTGCAGAATTTTTTTTCCAAATATGCCATTGAGGGGGTGTTGACGAGTGTAGATGGATCAAATTCAAAGCAAACTATGAACATTCCGCAGGCGAATAATCAAAGGCAGTTCAATCAAAATAATAGTGGATTTACTCCACGGGGAAGAGGATTTCGTGGACGAGGTAGGCAAGGTAACCAAGGAAATTGTCAGAATAATCAGGGTAACTTTCAGAATAACCAAGGTGGTTTTCAGAATATGCAGGATGGGCAGGTTTGGAGACCACTGCCTATATGTCAGATGCGTGGAATGACAGGGCACTTTTCTCACATGTGTAGAAGTCAAGGTTTAGTGCAAAAGGGTCAGTTTTTGAGAGGGGGGGATGTGAAATCCACCTGCATATTCGCAGCAGAATGGAGATTGATTTGATCGGAATCAAATGATGCAGCAGCAAGTGCTGAGAGTGCTGTAAGGCTTGCAACCACAACAGGTAGCAGTTAATCTGCTACAAGGACAGTCACAGCAGTCACAAGCACAAGACAGTTAATGACTCCTAGAGTAGGGGGTTGTGATGCTGGAAATGCATCTGAGGGACAGGGCCTCTGAATCCTTGTCCTTTTTCTGTTTTTACCGTGTGTTCTGTCATGTTTTCTGCCCAGGAGTCCATGAGGGACTCCTGGCAGTGCAGCTCTCTCTTTTGGTTTGGTGAACAGACCCATGGGATACCCTTATGGCACCCATGGGTAGGGGTACAACCCTGTGCCCCTAGTGTATGTTTTTGGGCACCTGTGGGTGGCCCACAGAGCAGGGTATGGGCTGGTGGCAGCTCCAGGCTGAACTTGACAGGTGCTCTGGGTGTCCTCCATTTTGGGATACCCAGGCCCTGCCATTGGGATCAGTTGATTCCTGATAGAAACAAGATGGCCCCTGTGGCCTCTTGCTTTCTATTGCCTGTTGTCTTGTTTTTCCCAAAGTCCTGGGAAGCCCTGACTCTGTCCCTTCCCCCTGACTGGCTGTTGGGTGGAAGTTCCATCTATGGTGTTGTTGTGAAGGCCCAGCTAGACTGACTGGAGCCTTCCCAGTGACTGTATGTTATGGGTACCTCCTGTGGGTGGGACCTGGGTGAATGGAGTGTGTGACCAATATACACTCCTTGTTGTGGTTGTCTGGTTTCTGGCATATGAGACAAAGACTGAGACAGCCCTGCCCGAAACTGGCCTGAATGCAGTGTGTAGTGTTGAATGGCTGGGTACTTGTCCCAATCCACATTCCTTGTTGTGAGTGTCTGAAAGGGAGGAGTGTGGCCTGAATGCACTGTGTGCCTGATTGGCTGACTGACTGCATGAATGCCCTTCTGTGTGATTGGCTGCTGTGTGTGTGCCAGCAGTGTGGATGAGAGACAGAATAGTATATCTGGGGACCTCTCACCACTGGAAATTGTTCAGAAGCGTTCAGAAGCTGAGTCTCCACTCAAGAGTAACTGGAACTGCTGATCCTCGACGTCCAGCTGGAAGAAGAAGACTTGCTGCTGCATTTGCTTCGACAGATCTGAAGGTTGCCGAATTCGTCGAGGACTGACCCGAGAGAGGACCTGGCTAGGCGCCCTCTTCCCGTGCTCCGAGGGACCATCGAGCACCGCTGAATCTTCGCCGAAGCGCCCTGGAAGTCAGACCCTCGAAAGGCTGCCGACCCGAGACGGGACCGCCGAGGAGATCGAAGTGAAGCACCCGGGCATCGACGCCGTCGAAGTCCATTGCCGTCGACCAGGGTTCGCAGGTCTGTGTAACCGCTGGAGGCCCGTCGAAGTTGTGTTGCCCAGCCGTGGGAACCACTTGACGCCGTGCCGCCGACAACCGGAGCCGTCCGCTCCTTGCCTAAGAACATTTGAATTGAAGGACTTCCTCGACCGCACCGTCGACCGCTTTATCCTGCCGGAGAAAGTCGAGGACGACCAACGCGCCGAGGAGAATCCGCCGGTGGGTTTCCCGCCACCTCACGACCCCAAAGACTCGAGCGACTCGACGCCCTTGTTGGGCTACCGTCATTCACAATCTTTGCGGTCCAGAACTAGTGTCGCCGAGGTGCCCCGCACGCCTCTTCCTCGCAGGACGCAGACGTCTCGACGCCGACGAGCACCGCTCGGATCGAAGCCTGCCGCCTCATCGACGCCGTTCTACCCTGTTTGTTGTCGGACGTTCGACGCCCCGTGTCTCCCGCTTGAAAGGGAAGGCATTCAAGAAGGGCCGTCGATTCCCCGACACCGAACACCGAGTTCCTCAACGCTTCTCGACGCCTCTCGACGATCCGTGACTCCTGCTTTAAAGGGGGTCATTCAAGAAGGATCTGTCGACGCCTCTTCGAAGAACTCGACTCCACCAGGTACATTGGGGGGGTAAAAACATTGTAGGAGAGAATAAGGCTATTGAACAATATATGGACTGGGCTTGTGTTATATCTCTTTATTTTACAGGTTGCCCAGGTGGGGGGATCTCCACACAGAACTGTGTCCAGTGGTAGGGGCCAGTATTCTGCCTATTGTTTGAACCCTCTGTTATCTCTCCTCTCTCTATTGCTGGTTTCCTTCTTATTGATCTGTGTGCCATTTTAACAGTATTGTGAATGCACTTTAATGAGGTCTAATATTAGTGGTACCACTTTAGAATTGTAGATATTTACCATTATTGATTTTCCTGAGCACAAAGTGCGTTATTGTGATAAGTGTACATAACCTTTGAATATTAATTATATAAAGACTGTGTTTTCAGTAATAAGTAATACAGTGTGTGGACATTCCTTTGTGGGGGCTTGGGGGATACACTGTACTTAAGAACCAGCCTGCATCACCTCCTGAGAAGCTAGGCCTTGATTGCTCGTCCATCGCTACCGTAATAGAGAATCTTGGCTGGGGTCCTCTGTGCCTCTCCTCTACCATATAGAGAGCGGAAGTACAGACCCCCCCACCGGTCTTCACAAGCTGGTGGCAGCGGTGGGATGCTTATGGTTTTAAGACTCAGTGTATAACCGTGCCACTTACAAAATATCCGCACTTTATTAGATTAAGGTTTGGGTGTGTACCAAATAACTGCATTACAGGCAATGGAGCCCATTGCAAATGGTAAATTGACTCGGATGAGCTTAGAGGCTCTCCAGAGTGCTTATGAAGCCAGGGAGTTAGACTTTGTGGATAAGTCTAGGGCTGAGCTGATAGCTGCCCTGGTGGACTACCAGACTGATGGTGAAACCCTTGATGAAGGGGGGGATGCAACCAGTGAGGACTCTGCCCCTGGGGTTGTCGCTGAATCTGTTTCTGGGAATGCCACCATTCCTGCTGCCTCTGTTCCAAACCCCAGCAATTCCATGGAACTTGAGTTATTAAGGATGAAATTGGCCTTTGAATATCGCAAGCTGGAAATAGAAGCTGAGCTTAAGAAAGAGGAGCTGGCACAGCAAGTGGAACTCAAGAATAGGGATCTTGCGCTCAAAGACAAGGACACTGAATGTCAGAGAATCCAGCTAGAGAGAGCTAGAGTGGAGACTTCAGCTAGACCAATTGAGAGTGGCAGGTCCCCAGCCACCAAGTTTATGAAAGATTTGGTTGGTGTGTTTGTGGAGGGTTCAGATATCCTCCAATGGATTGAAGCGTTTGAAATGGCTTGTGCAATTCATGATGTAGATAAAAGAGATTGGGCTAAGTGTTTGTTAAGCAGAGTGCCTCAAACTGGATATGACTGTATTCTGAAGCTGAGTGTGGAAGAAAGGGGTCAGTATGAGTGTATGAAGTCTGCTTTGATTGCCAAGTTTGGCAAGACACCTACCCAATACCTTAAAAGGTTCAGGGATTTTAAGAAAAGAGAGAATGTGTCTTGGGTTGACTGGGTGAGTACTGCGCACATGAACATGATGGGGTGGATTGATGGTTACAAGGTGAAAACTTTTGTTGAGTTGTCCCACCTCTTGTTTTTTGAGCATTTTTCTGAAGCCTGTTCACCAGAGCTGCGTCAGTATGTGGCTGACCAGAACATTTTGGACCCCTTTAAGCTGGCTAGGTTGGCTGACAAGTGGGTCTCCCACCGGGTGTCCCCTAAGGACTCCAGTGGGAAGGACAAGGACAAAGAAAAGGGGACCTCTCAGAAAGCTGAGGAGTCCCAAAAGCAATCACAGTCGGGTAAACCAAAACCTTCCTCTCCTAAGACCCAAAAATCTAGTGGGGATAAGTCCTCTGTGGGTGGGAATAAGAGTAGTGGTCCACCTGCTGCAAAGCAGGTTCCCAGTGGTTCCAGTACCGTACCCCGCACTCCTGGCACTTGTTGGGATTGTGGGGCTCTGGATCACAAAAGGGGTGACCCCAAGTGTAAAGGTAAGGGACTTGGAGTACAGGCTGTCAGCCTGACCTACCCTTACCCCGTGTCTGAGGTGGAGGCCACTGTCCTCCCCTCCTCTACAGGAATCACATTTGGTGCTCCGGTAGAGATTTCCTTAGTGTCCCTTGGGGCCTGGGACCAGTACGCAGAAGTACTGGCAACTATCCCGCAGAACACCCGTAGGTTTTTGAGAAGTGTCCTCTTGAATGGCCAGCCTTCTACTGGTTTGAGAGACACTGGGGCAAGCATGACAGTGGTGGACAGGACCCTGCTCAAGCCAGAGGACTATGGAGGTGCTCCTCTGAGAACCACCAGGTTAGCTGGTGGGCCTCCCAAATTATCGCCTGTAGCCCTAGTCACACTCATGATTGGAGACAAGACAGCAAAGCTTCCTGTCCTGGTTCAGGACAATGTCCCTGCTAACATTCTGTTAGGAAATGATCTAGTAGAATTGGGGTTGATCTCGGATGGTCTTCCCATGACTGCTGCTGCAGTCACTAGGTCACAGGTGACACCGGGTCTGGCTGTGAGTCCGGTACCCGAGCCAAAGGCGAGGCCTAAGGCAAGAAGAAGGAAGACCAAGAAGGCCGCCGCTGTGGAGGGAGCACCTTCTCTTCCTGCTGCACCCATTGGGATCCATGCTCCGGACGGGCTGGGTCCAGTGGAAAACCCAAACTCAACTCCTGTGGGAGAAGAGACAGAAGACTCTCCTGTGGGAGAGGTTCTCAACCCGGAGGATCATCCCGACCTTCAATGCTTGTTAGCTGAAGGGGGACCCTCCCGGGCAGACTTCTGTAAGGGACAGAGAGAGTGCCACTCTCTCGAGGGACTGAGGAAACAGGCCCTGTCCCAGGCACAAGGAGAAGTGCCTAAGACATTCCGGATTTATTGGGAAGGTGAGCTCCTTGTTAGTGAGCCCACTAAGCCTGAACCTGGTGCCCGCAAGAGGTTGGTGGTACCCCAGGTTTACAGGCCCTTCCTACTGCAGTTGGTGCATGAGGTGCCCTTGGCTGGTCATCTTGGGACCAAGAAGACTAAGCAGAGGCTCTCTGCCCATTTCTACTAGCCACGGATGGGAGTAGAGGTGGAGTCCCACTGCAGGACCTGCCCAACTTGTCAGTTGTCTGGCCAAACTGGAGGCAGTGTCATTGCCCCACTACAGCTGTTGCCAGTGGTTGGCACACCATCTGAGAGGGTGGGCATCGACATCGTCGGTCCCCTTGACCCTCCCTCATGTCTCTTGCTAGCTTCCGGGCAAGAAGAGGATGAGAGTGAGCCCCTTCCTGATTTGCTGCATAGCAACCCTCAGGATGGCTCAGTGGAGGGAGTACAACTCTCTCCAGATTTGACAACAGAGCAGCAGAGGGCCTGCAGGGCTTTGCTCCAGCAGTATGCCTCTCTGTTTTCACTGACACCGGGCCTTACACCGTGGTGTAAGCACGAAATTGACACTGGTGACAGTGTGCCTGTCAAAAGCAGGAGCTATCGTATGTCAGATACCGTCAAAAACCACATCCAGGCTGAGGTCGCCAAGATGTTGGATCTGGGTGTTATTGAACCCTCAACCAGTCCCTGGTCCAGTCCAGTGGTCCTTGTCCCCAAGGCAAGTTCCCAGGCGGGTACCAAGGATTGGAGGTTCTGTGTGGACTACCGAGGAGTCAATGCCGTCACCAAAACTGACGCGCACCCATTGCCCAGGGCTGATGAGCTCGTGGACACTATAGGTGCTGCCAAATTTGTGAGCACCTTTGACCTTACCTCAGGCTATTGGCAAATAGCTCTGACGGACCATGCCAAGGAAAAGACGGCATTCTCCACACCTGAGGGACTCTACCAGTTTAGGGTCATGCCCTTTGGGTTGAAGAATGCCCCTGCCACCTTCCAGAGATTGGTCAACCATGCGCTCAGTGGGCTGGAAGCCTTTTGTGTGGCTTACTTAGACGACATTGCCGTCTACAGTTCCACCTGGGAAGAGCATTTGACACATCTGGATAAGGTGTTGCAGGCCTTGAAAAGGGCTAACCTCACTATCAAGGCCAACAAGTGCCAGATAGCTCAGGGGAAAGTTACCTATCTTGGTCATGAGGTAGGAGGGGGTCAAATCCAACCTCTCTCCAGTAAAGTACGGGATGTACAGAACTGGGAGACTCCCACTACTCAAACCCAGGTGAGAGCCTTTTTGGGCCTCACTGGGTACTATCGCAATTTCATGGCAGACTATGGAACCATAGCTGCACCCCTGACAGCTCTAACTTCACCCAAACAGCCTAGGAAGGTTAATTGGACTGAAGACTGTCAGAGGGCCTTTGATGGCTTGAAAGAAAGTCTGTGTAGGGCACCTGTGTTGAGTGCGCCTGACTACAGCCGACCCTTTATCGTCCAGACAGATGCCTGCGACACCGGAATTGGAGCTGTCTTGTCCCAGTTAGATGACAAAGGGAGAGAACATCCTATCATATTCATCAGTAGACAACTCAAGGGTAGAGAACTTAGGTGGGCTACTGTTGAAAAGGAATGTTTTAGTATAGTTTGGAGCCTTAGGCGTTTTAGGCCCTACCTTACGGGGTCCACCTTCAAGGTCCAAACAGATCATAAGCCCCTGAAGTGGCTTATGCAGATGAAGGGTGAGAATCCGAAATTGCTCAGGTGGTCGATTAGCCTACAAGGGCTAGACTTCACCATAGAGCACAGACCAGGGAAGAGTCAGAATAATGCAGATGGCCTTTCCAGAAGGTATGTTGACCGCCTGGATGAGGGTGTCTATCCCGTGGGAGATTAGACACCCTCCACCTCAGTCTGGGGGGGCGACTGTGATGCTGGAAATGCATCTGAGGGACAGGGCCTCTGAATCCTTGTCCTTTTTCTGTTTTTACCGTGTGTTCTGTCATGTTTTCTGCCCAGGAGTCCATGAGGGACTCCTGGCAGTGCAGCTCTCTCTTTTGGTTTGGTGAACAGACCCATGGGATACCCTTATGGCACCCATGGGTAGGGGTACAACCCTGTGCCCCTAGTGTATGTTTTTGGGCACCTGTGGGTGGCCCACAGAGCAGGGTATGGGCTGGTGGCAGCTCCATGCTGAACTTGACAGGTGCTCTGGGTGTCCTCCATTTTGGGATACCCAGGCCCTGCCATTGGGATCAGTTGATTCCTGATAGAAACAAGATGGCCCCTGTGGCCTCTTGCTTTCTATTGCCTGTTGTCTTGTTTTTCCCAAAGTCCTGGGAAGCCCTGACTCTGTCCCTTCCCCCTGACTGGCTGTTGGGTGGAAGTTCCATCTATGGTGTTGTTGTGAAGGCCCAGCTAGACTGACTGGAGCCTTCCCAGTGACTGTATGTTATGGGTACCTCCTGTGGGTGGGACCTGGGTGAATGGAGTGTGTGACCAATATACACTCCTTGTTGTGGTTGTCTGGTTTCTGGCATATGAGACAAAGACTGAGACAGCCCTGCCCGAAACTGGCCTGAATGCAGTGTGTAGTGTTGAATGGCTGGGTACTTGTCCCAATCCACATTCCTTGTTGTGAGTGTCTGAAAGGGAGGAGTGTGGCCTGAATGCACTGTGTGCCTGATTGGCTGACTGACTGCATGAATGCCCTTCTGTGTGATTGGCTGCTGTGTGTGTGCCAGCAGTGTGGATGAGAGACAGAATAGTATATCTGGGGACCTCTCACCACTGGAAATTGTTCAGAAGCGTTCAGAAGCTGAGTCTCCACTCAAGAGTAACTGGAACTGCTGATCCTCGACGTCCAGCTGGAAGAAGAAGACTTGCTGCTGCATTTGCTTCGACAGATCTGAAGGTTGCCGAATTCGTCGAGGACTGACTCGAGAGAGGACCTGGCTAGGCGCCCTCTTCCCGTGCTCCGAGGGACCATCGAGCACCGCTGAATCTTCGCCGAAGCGCCCTGGAAGTCAGACCCTCGAAAGGCTGCCGACCCGATACGGGACCGCCGAGGAGATCGAAGTGAAGCACCCGGACATCGACGCCGTCGAAGTCCATTGCCGTCGACCAGGGTTCGCAGGTCTGTGTAACCGCTGGAGGCCCGTCGAAGTTGTGTTGCCCAGCCGTGGGAACCACTTGACGCCGTACCGCCGACGACCGGAGCCGTCCGCTCCTTGCCTAAGAACATTTGAATTGAAGGACTTCCTCGACCGCACCGTCGACCGCTTTATCCTGCCGGAGAAAGTCGAGGACGACCAACGCGCCGAGGAGAATCCGCCGGTGGGTTTCCCGCCACCTCACGACCCCATAGACTCGAGCGACTCGACGCCCTTGTTGGGCTACCGTCATTCACAATCTTTGCGGTCCAGAACTAGTGTCGCCGAGGTGCCCCGCACGCCTCTTCCTCGCAGGACGCTGACGTCTCGACGCCGACGAGCACCGCTCGGATCGAAGCCTGCCGCCTCATCGACGCCGTTCTACCCTGTTTGTTGTCGGACGTTCGACGCCCCGTGTCTCCCGCTTGAAAGGGAAGGCATTCAAGAAGGGCCGTCGATTCCCCGACACCGAACACCGAGTTCCTCGACGCTTCTCGACGCCTCTCGACGATCCGTGACTCCTGCTTTAAAGGGGGTCATTCAAGAAGGATCTGTCGACGCCTCTTCGAAGAACTCGACTCCACCAGGTACATTGGGGGGGTAAAAACATTGTAGGAGAGAATAAGACTATTGAACAATATATGGACTGGGCTTGTGTTATATCTCTTTATTTTACAGGTTGCCCAGGTGGGGGGATCTCCACACAGAACTGTGTCCAGCGGTAGGGGCCAGTATTCTGCCTATTGTTTCAACCCTGTGTTATCTCTCCTTTCTCTATTGCTGGTTTCCTTCTTATTGATCTGTGTGCCATTTTAACAGTATTGTGAATGCACTTTAATGAGGTCTAATATTAGTGGTACCACTTTAGAATTGTAGATATTTACCATTATTGATTTTCCTGAGCACAAAGTGCGTTATTGTGATAAGTGTACATAACCTTTGAATATTAATTATATAAAGACAGTGTTTTCAGTAATACAGTGTGTGGACATTCCTTTGTGGGGGCTTGGGGGATACACTGTACTTAAGAACCAGCCTGCATCACCTCCTGAGAAGCTAGGCCTTGATTGCTCGTCCATCGCTACCGTAATAGAGAATCTTGGCTGGGGTCCTCTGTGCCTCTCCTCTACCATATAGAGAGCGGAAGTACAGACCCCCCCACCGGTCTTCACAGGGGTGTCACTGTCTATGGAGGGAATCTGTTTACTGGTAATGGAATGAGTCTGTACCTGCAATAGGACAGCTCACTGGGAGACCTGATGTGTTTGATCCTATCCGTGATGCCGAATCCTCACGAGGAACCAAGGGTAGACGTCAGTATAGGGGGGAAACGGTTTTTGTTTTTAGTAGACACGGGTGCAATGCGCTCATGTACACGAGAGGGAAAATGTTCAATGTTTGGCAATGTTATGAATACTCAAGGGGTTCACAGGAGCTACAAGCAGAGTTCCTTTCACTGAAGAATTACCAGTCTCTATAGGAGAACGTGACATGAAAGTGCCATTGCTATATTCAAGCCAAGCGCCTGTTAATATATTAGGACGAGATTTGATGACAAAGTTGAAAATGACCCTTTTATTTAGTGATGAAGGCATAGTATGTTCAACACCAGGAATGCATTATTTAAACATATGTGAAATTAGTATGGCTTTTTCAGGACAGATATCTGCGAGAGCCATACCGTTAGAATCAGAGGTTTTTCATTATGGACTGTGCATTCTATTGTCATGGCTACCAGGCCTAACAGGCAGAGCAATGAGAACACCCGATGAATTTCTGTTCAGATCTAGAATACCTATGCTTGAAGAGGAGGGACAAGTATTTCCTTTAAAGCTACAAGCAGCCATAGTGCGAGGAGAAATGGTTCTGCTTGTTGGAAATGATGATGAAGGCAGACAATGGTGTGCATTAATCTCCTTTTGGGGAGGGTTACAGATTGACTGACATCACTGATGAAGATCTGTTTGGAGATCATCCATCTGATGACAAAGTAATATATTTCACAGATATCATTTACTGGGTGAGAGCAATTAAAGGAGATGTTTCTCAGAAGATGATGATAGCACAAAAGTGTCTTTTGATGAAGACATGTCAAAAGTACCAGTTTCATTATGGACCACCGACCCCTATGACGTAGGCTTACTGAAGTGGGTTGGAGAAGTAAACATTAAATTGAAACCAGGAGCAATTTTACCTTGAGCACAACAGTATCCTATGTCTGGAGAGGCAGATGAAGGTATTTATAAGATGATTTCTGCCATGTTGTATCAGGGCATCTTAGTGACGTCAGAGTCACCATGTAATACTGCGGTGTACCCTATCAGAAATTCTAAGGGGGGTCGTGGCATTTAATTCAATATCTTAGGCTGATAAACCAGATTGTAGAGGCCGAGTTCCCTCTAGTTCCTAACCCGTGTACAGTCTTATTAAATGTACCTGTTGGAGCACGATATTTCACTGTGATTGATTTGACAAATGCATTTTTTTCAATCCCATTGCACAAAGACTCGCAGGATCTGATGTCATTTACGTTAAGACAGACTTGCCTGAAAAGCACTTGTTTACCCCAGGGGTACTGTGAGTCCCCATCAATTTTCAATAGAGTTCTGCAGATGGACATGAGCAATATTGTTTTAGAAAGTGTTGTGTTGCAATACATAGATGACATTTTAGTTTGCAGCACCTCAGAAGAAGAGTACAGATGTGATTCTGTTCAGCTGATGATTATATTCGCTGACAAAGGATATAAAGTTGACAAAGAAAAGTTACAATATTGTCAACAAGAAGTGCTATACATAGGCCAATTGATTTCACATGAAGGAAAGAAAGTTACTAGTGAAAGAGCTGAGCTATTTTGAAAACCTACAAACCACACACGATTAAGCACATGCAGAGATTTTTGGGATTGTGTAATTATGTCAGAGCATGGGTCTTTGACTACAGCTCGCATATAAGGCCTTTATTGCAGGCTTTAAAGAATGCACAGGCAACGCAGGAAAAAATCATGTGGACTGAGGAAATAGAATATGGGTTTGACGAATTGAAAAAAGCAATTTTATTGGACTGTGGCTTGGTTCAGAACACTCTTTTAGCCATCTCTGAAAGGGTTAAGGGAAGCCGATGCGAACACTCTGTGCTGTCATTTCAGGGTGAAAGAAAAATCGTTTGTTCTTAAAGCCACAGTAGCTTGTCAAACTTTGGACTCAGGCATGCTTAAGCCTTGATAAAAAGAGGATTATGTCAGATTCTGATCATGGTTATAGCAATTGGAAGAGGTTGCATTACCGTGATTCATTTAACACTGAGTTCCTGTTTGGATTTACCTATAGTGTTACACAGTGATGACCTTTCTCGGCTTGTTCTTACTTATTTTGAGTTGTTGTTGCGCTCTTTCCCTTCACTGGTGTGGGGAGAACTAATTGCAGTCCTACTTTCTTACAAGATCATAAGAATGGCCAAGTGTTAAGAAGATTGCTTATAGTTATCACTGAACAAATTTTGCAACTGCCTCAGTACAGCAACAAGAGCACAAATGCCCCTATCAATTGATGCTGCTCACAGACTAGTCAATGTGGTGTTCTTTAGTCTGATTGAGGAATACCCACATCCTGCTGGAAGGCACACTGATATGCTCACCTTTCTGAAGGATCCTAGAAACATTGCACATTTGAATGTGATCTTGGAAGGCATTATAATCCAAGTGAGCATATATTCCGAGCGATATCACAGATCGGTGTGAAACTTTCCTTCGATGGACAGATCGAGATGTTGCTGATAAAAACTTGTGTTTCATGCTGAAAGAAATTCAGCATTTCATCTGAGCTGAAGCAGATTCGAGGCATTGACTGGGAGCTGATCTATGTCGTTGAGCTCATTTAGACTTACTGAGGTTGTTTTTCATATTGGAAAGGCATCTACATTTCGGCTGGTAAATGACTGGTTCCAGAAATACAGTAAAAGAATTTGTTCTGGTCGTCCAGTAAGCGGATAACTGATTGAGGATGAATTGCTGAATCAAGACTGCAGCTTTCAGAGGCAGTTCACAATGCTGATGTATTAAAGTTTGAGTTTTTCCTTCCTTAGGCAATAAAGATGGGTAGCATCAACAGTAGTATCATCATGCCTAACACAGAGAGACAACCACGCTCTCCACGAAGTAGATGCTGTTAAGTAACTTACTTTTGTGTCATTTGCACTTGCATTGTTTTCATAATTGTACAGCTTTCACTGATTTTACACACAGTATTCTACATTGGTGCAAATGGAACTAAGACTCCTGTGCATGCTCCTGAGCAGAAGGAAAATATAAACATGGCATCTACTAGGAGGCCAGAGCCTATGTTGTCATTCCTGTCCCAAAGAAAGAGGACAAAGTGCCTAAATCAGAGATAAGTGCCATTTCTAATCATTCATATACAAAAGGTGTCATAGAAATTATTTTTGGATGCCGGAGAAAGGCTTGCAAGACAGGTAAGACAAAGGGTTTAGAGAAGGTGGGCCTACACCAGTCATGCATGAAAATACATCTGATCCTGTATTAAATGACCCAAAGATAATCCCCAAAAGACAGTCACACATGGAGATTTTGCGAGACATTTTTATGCCTAAAGGGTATGTTGACAGGATGAAACTTGCTGAAACCTCTCCTGTACAGGGAACACTGATGGATGTTCCTGTAATAAGGCCAGCTGGAAGAGGCTATGCTGGTACACTTCATGATATGATTATGGAAGCTCACATAAAAAGAACGAGGCCTAAAAGAAGCACACAGGAAGATAGTTATGAATTAATGATTACCTGGACACCACGGCACACTTGGGAAATAACATATGGTATCAACATATGAAGGAGGTTGGGAGAAAGACTTCAAAGTAGAAATGCTTTGTATGTGCACTCCTGCCATACAGCATGGGGATGTCGAAAATCTTCATAGCCATTGAAATAGATGTCCTAACTGCACGCTGCATAGTGCATTTAGCATTCTGTAGTAGAAGAAGCCAGTTCATGGGTCGAACAGCCTCTCTCAAATGGGCAACTGAATGGACAGATCCAGATGAAGATGACTATATTCAAGACATAAAGACAAGGAAAAAAGCCCAGACTAGGAATCTTGTGATCAGATATGAGAAGCATTGAGTAAAAGTAACTGGATTCAGATGAGAAGTGAATAAAAGCTTGAAAGTTCCGGGAAAGTCTGCAGAAGACATTCGTAGATGAAAGAACAGAGGCCAGATGCAGATTTGGGCAACTGTCCTATCACCAGATGGCTGGGAAGAAGGTGTGGTGATTTGCAGAGACTGGGTAATAATGGGTCACTATCAGCCAACGATTGAACATGCACAAATGTTGTGTAAACCTTTATGGCCGAAACTTGCAAAGCTACTGACATGGGCCAAAACAAAGGAGGACCCTTGCAGATAGTGCCTTTAGAGAATGCAAAGCTGTGTTTCAGAAATAATGGAACAAGAAAAATGGGAGAGAACCAGAAATGTGGTTGAATATTTGCAGCACCAGGAATGAACATAGGGACAGCAGTCATTATGGATCAGCATTAGTGATCCCAAAGAGTGATCTGAGCCTTGACAGTTTTCCAAAAGTAGATGCTCACCTGCAGAAGAAGAGATCTGTTGAGCTGATAAAGAGGATGAAGAGAGAGAACTATTTCTCAGCCAAATCAATAGAAGCTTTTGAATCTATCCCATATGAGCACACACTGTTTAGCCAGACTTCTTCAGTGTTCACGTTGATCTTCATGCCGAGAATCCAGGTTGGAGCAAACACCAAGTGGTTACAGAAACCAGATGGGAATTGATGCAAACAATTAACACTACAATAAAGGGATTCAATGCAATCAGAGAGGAGGTGAGAGCCATAAGACTGATGACTCTCCAGAATAGATACGTCTTGGACATGATCACCGCTATGGATGGAGGTGTTTGTGCAAAAACTGGAGAATCATGTTGCACATTTTATACCATCTCATGATGAATAGATTGGAACCTTGACACAGGCCATAGACATGCTGACAAAACTTCATGGTCAGATGATAGACAAAGTGGAAGACATTGCTGATGATAGCTGGTTTGGATCACTCTTCTCTTGGGTTCCACAGTGGATGGCAGACATGTTCAAGTTTCTTGGAGCCCTGACAGTGTCGGCATTGCTTGGATTCTGTGTGAATAAGATTATAATTTCACTGTGCAAAAAGCCAGCAAAGAAAGTCATAGGGATGAAGATCATGATAGATGTTGAGCAGGGATGGAAAGCCAGAGACCTGACAGATGAAGAAATCAGAAACTTTGTGAAGGCTAGTATTGTGTACCTGAGGGAACAAAGTTCCTCTATCCAAAGAACCATAAGAAGTATGTGGAAAGATGGATCTATTGCAGTCCAAGTGGACAATGCATGCTCATGACAGGGAGTAAGGATGAGCATGTGAAATCAGCAGGATGCTTGAAAGGAGTCATAAATATATGGGTCCCTAAAAAGCTCTTTTTCAGAGGAGGATGCCTGGATGTAAAGGATGATGAGAAAGTGGTCGATGAATCACCCAGAGGGGGGAGTGTAGAGGAGGAGCCAAGTACAAGTACTCCAACTGCCCCACCGATATTGCCTGTCTGTTGGAAACCAGAGTATGAGACATACACGGACCAGTTGAACAGACAAAGAGCAGAGTATGGACTCTGTGCAGTACCAGTGAAAGTACCAATACCTAAGAAGATATGGGAGGCAAAGGAAATGTTGAGAAAAGCGTACTTGCATACAAGACAATATGATGGCCATTTGAATGAGATTCCTGAAAAAGCAGAGCAAATAAAGGGCAAAAATTAATGGTGACATCACACAGAGTCAAACTGACGTCTGTAGGAGAGATGCAGAGACACGAGAATGCAGATATTCTATAATGCATCAAGAAAGTATCAAGGATAAGTGACATCTTGGGATCAAGATGAAGAAGCTTATGCCACAGAAACAGATGAAGATATCAAGTCATTTTACATGTGTACAGAGACGCAAGCAGACAAAGTAATCTTGAGGCTAGTTTTATAGTGGATAGATTGCGGCAAGCGCCTATATATATATATATATATATATATATATATATATATATATGCATATGGACGAGTAAAGGATGGATGTTTCCACTACGTATTATAAGCAGTGCTGGACATTAGCAAGAAAGCCTCATTTCAGTGTGTCACAGTTAAAAAGCAAATTGAATTACAAAATTAATCCCAGCAGAAGGAGTTGGGTGAGCCAAGAAGCCAAGGTGTTATCAAACTGGAAAAGCTGACATTGGATACAATTTGTGTGAAAGAATAGAAACTGTGTTAATTGGTGGGAAGCTAGTGTTAAGACAAGCTCACCCGCACCTGGATGGTCAGTCTGCCTGCTGCTAGACGTAGGTGGAAAAGTACTGACGGGGGTTAGTAGCCAACCAATTGTAGAGGACCACGTAATTAAGGGTCCTATAGTTTGTGTAGCCAATGGGACGTTGTGCATTTAGTGACATTAATAGTGGCCATTTAAAGGGGAGGGCTTAGTTGCCCCACATGATGCTAAGCACCCTATCACTTTCCTTCACTGTTCTATACTGAAATGGAACTTATACTTATATATTCTCTTAGAGCCTATCACTTCCCTCAATAGGTTTTTGTAGTTTGCCACGTAGGGTGATGTTGGTAATGACGCAGGTCAACACCTCACTGATGATGATTTTGCCTAATGTAACCTCAGTTTTTTGTAAGATTTGTTGAGTAAGAGGATCGAGCAAGATAATTGATATTAAAAAAGACTTCCTTTTGCCAAACTACCTGAGTCGATTTGATTATTGATGTATGAATACAATCTGCATCCCCATCCATCTCAAGGGTAATTGCTACTCATCAAAGAGGCTGGGATATCCAGTCAGGTGGACTATCTACAACATGCAGTGCATGATGTGTTACATGTGCTTCAGACACAAGCACTTGTCTAGCATAGCAGAGTCACTAACATCAAGGATGCAACTAACCAGATGCCATGTTGAGGGGGCATGTTGAAATATCTGCATTCTCTAATCCCTGCATCTCTTCTGTGTGTGTCATCTCTTTCTCCGTGCCGTCACCATTCATCTTTGCCTTTCAGTTTCTCTGCTTCTTCAGGAATCTATTTCAGATGACCATCATATTGTCTTGCGTGCAGGTACGGATTCCTCAATGGGTACTTTACCTCCCACTTTACTCTTTTTGTGTATGACGGTTGGTGATCCCTACTGTCACAAAGCCATGTTAAACGGATGTACTGTACATGGGTTGTATCCACTCTGCAGTACACTGTGCACAAGTCAGTTCCCCATGACATGGTTCACTGAGGCCATCATTCTAATGTGGGCACAAGTGCAGCACATTCATACTCCTATGTTTCAACTGCATATACATATTCAGGATACACAGGGTTGAATACTCACCGGACGTGTCCTTGTAATTTGGCAGGCCTCCCACGTCTTGCACCTGATCTACATGAATTAATGTGCTCATGGACTCTTCATGTGGTGTGAGCTCCTGCTCCTGTGATGACCCCCTTCCAGTTGTCAGAGCAGAGGTGAGGTTGGCACCTGGCTTGTGTTTGGAGCAATGGTGGAGGTCATTCCACCGCTTCTTGACCTGAGCATTGGTACGCCTCTCATTACCTAAGGCGTTGATAGAATCCGATACTCAGTGCACCATATGCTGAGCAGGCATCTGTGTGCTCCCTGGCTGCATGCACATGTCACAGTGGTGTTCGCACACATAGTCCACGAGGATCTGGAGTTCTTCATAATTGAATCTCCTCTTCCTCGACGTGGCAGTGTCCTATGCCGTGCATTGGAATGAGCCTCTTCCTGTTGTGCATGCTTTGCCGTCTTGGCAGGTCGTGCAGACCCTGTGTGGCTGGGACCACTCAGGGCACAAGATGCTGGAACACTAGTGGCCTGGGCCATGCCATCACCCACTGAAGCTGGGCTAGCAGCTACCACTTCAGCTCCCTGACCCTGGGTAGTGGGGACAGCAGCTGTCCCTGCATGTCCCTGAACCTGGGTGCTGGGGACAGGAGCTTTGCATGGACATCCCTTCCACTTTGAGGGACGGACAGCATCTGACCCTGCGTGTCTGTGTACCCGGAGGGGGAAACTATAGCTATCGCTGCACCTCTCTGACCCTGGGTGGTGGGTACAGCAGCTGGCCCTGCAGGTCCCTGAACCTGGGTGCTGGGGACAGGAGCTTTGCATGGACATCCCTTTCCCTTTGAGGGACGGACAGCATCTGCCCCTGCGTCTCTGTGTACCTGGGGGGGACTACAGCTATCGCTGCACCTCCCCGACCCTGGGTGGTGGGTACAGCAGCTGGCCCTGCAGGTCCCTGCAACTGGGTGCCGGGGACAGCAGCTGGCCCTGCAGGTCCCTGAACCTGGGTGATTGGGACAGAAGCTTTGCATGGACGTCCCTTCCCCTTTGAGGGACGAACAGCATCTGCCCCTGCTTCTCTGTGTACCTGGGGGGGACTACAGCTATCGCTGCACCTCCCTGACCCTGGGTGGTGGGTACAGCAGCTGGCCCCACAGGTCCCTGAAACTGGGTGCCGGGGACAGCAGCTGGCCCTGCAGGTCCTGAACCTGGGTGATTGGGACAGAAGCTTTGCATGGACGTCCCTTCCCCTTTGAGGGACGAACAGCATCTGCCACTGCGTGTCCGTGTACCTAGGGGGGGACTACAGCTATCGCTGCAGCTCCCTGACTCTGATGGATGGGGACAGCAGCTGGCCCTGCAGGTCCCTGAACCTGGGGGGGGCACAACAGCAGCTGACCCTGCAGCTCTCTGGCCTGGGATGGTGGGGCCAGCAGCATCACCTGCAGCTCCCTGACCCTTTGGGGGTCGCACAGCTCTCGCTGCACATCCCCAATCCCAGCCACCTCTGCTACCTTTCCCTCTTGTGGCCTTCCCACTCATGGTACAGATGGATTTGTGCAATGAAAGGCACACCAAGCAATTGTCCTGGGCAATTGGAGTGAGGGGGCAGGGTACGTGTTGTAAAATGTACTTGTGTGGTCCAGCAAGGCTCAATTTTACCCCTGGTGGAATAAAAACAGGACATGTAATGCACAGGCACCCCAAAAAGCAAAAATGTGTGTATGCGACACCTTGGCAGCTCCCGTAAAAAGAATAAGCATTATGCGATACGCTGTGGCACCCAGCAACACAAAAAATGTGTATGCGAAGCCCAGGAAAGCTACTGTAATGGTAATAATGGAGGCACACAATACACAGGGATACCCAGAGTATAAATAATGCGTACGCGACTCACCATTAGCCTCTGGAAAAAGAAAAGTACACAAACGTGTGCACAGAGGCGAATTCCCCTCCAAAATAAGATGTTCGCACTGTCATAGTAGTGAATGAATTGCGTGGCACTCCAAAAATCACTGTAATGCACTCGTCCGTCCACTCCAAATCACATGCATGGTTGAATTTTCTGCTACGCACTTATTTATCCCAAATCTGAATGCCAACGCCCAGTGCTTGTCACAAAAGTTATGTGATGAGGGCCTTTCCTCTGATTTCATGTTTCCGCTCTAATTTTGAACGCGCAGAGTAACCGTCACTCTGTTTCCGGCTGCCCATGCAATAGACATGGAAGACCCACGCTCCTGCCTATGAGCCTTTTTACCTGCCTCCTACTGTCCTGAGCTGCCTCCTACAGAGCCATCTGCTACTGTCTGCCCACTGTGTGTGCCTGCTGCCCCCCTGCCCTGCAATTTGAGTGCCTGCTGTGCAGCCATTGCCAGTGCTCCTGACCTTGGCCCCGTGACCACCTCTGCTGATTCAGAAGACTCCCAACATGCCACAACATCACCACCGCTCCGCAGCTCACTCCGAGGACCACCTTGCCCACCCACACCTGCCTTGGGGGTTGCCATGTCTCAAGCAACATCATCAGAGGTAAGTGTCAACCCCACGGCAGTGGGGCAGAGGGCTGTCAACTTTAGTGCCAATGAAGTTGACATCCTGGTGCAGCAGGTCCTGGGGCATTATGATGCCCTCTTCAGCGTCCCAACGTAAGTCGGCAGGGAAGGACAGAAGATGGGACTAGATCGGGATTGCCATTAACACGGAGGGGGTGGCAACCCGTGACTTTCGACTCGTGCACAAGCGCTGGGAGGACCTAAAATCCACAACCCACACCAAGGCCCTGCGCTTCCTCCAGGCTGGTGCCAATGGAGAGGGGCACAAGTGCCGGATCAACAACACTGACATGAGGGTCCTGGCGAAGTTCTACCCGGAGCTGCACACCCAGGTCAGCGATTTGCAGCAACGTCTGGAGTTGGAGTCGTCAGGTGAGTGTCCATGTGTTGCTGGGCTCCACAGTGCATGTAAATGTTCATGTATGTTGGGAATGTGCACCTTAGGCTTACAGCAAGTATGCATCTTGTGCAGATGTCTGTGTGCATATCACAGACATTGCTCTACATGTGTGCAGTGAACCATGTGTAATTTCAATGGTATTACATTTGCATTGTGTGTTGTACTGCAGCATTTCACAACGTGCACGTGGTTTGTTATATGTGTCTGAGAAATGCCTGTGTGACAAGTGTGACAGATGAGGTGATGTTTGCAACCTCATGTGCATGCATGCTGTTCATGTTTTTGTGTCAAAGATGTGATTGTGTGACTGGCCATCACTCATGGATGGAGGAAACAGGTGCATTTCAATGTGTAACGTAGTCATGTTGCGGGATTGCTGTTGAGGGTACACTGATGTCATTGCTCATTGCACTGCTTGAGGACCGTCAGGTGATGTGTGTGCATGACATGTCTATGTGCACATGATGCATGTGTGTGTAGCATGCACAATTGATAGGTTGTGACAGTGCCATGTCCCCAGATGTGGTTGTGTGTTGTGATGGATAGACATGTATGCGCATGTATGTACATTGCATGTACATGTGTCTTGTGGAGGGGGATGATGGTTTTCACCTTTGAAATATTTGGATGCCAAGCACACTTCGGTGAGGTACCCTGATGTTTGTGTTCTATGTCTCCTTATCTGCAGTTGCGTTGGAAGAAGAGGGCAGAGACGGTGCTTTGGAGCAAGGCAGCAGGGATGCCTCCACCAGGCAGAGGCGCAAGGCTCAGCTACGCTCCATGGACACAACATCGGGGAGCGAGGAGGCTGATGACGCAACTGGACCATTGGCCAAAGCTGCTGAGGGGAAGTCCAAGAGGGCGAAGGTGGACGTGGACTCCTCGGCAGCGGGGGAGTCAGGTGAGGCAGCACAGGAGCCATCCAGTGCGGACGACGCTCGGAGGAGGGGGCTGTAGTAACCGAGGCCATGGGGTCTGGCGGGGGTGGTGAGGTGGGTGTGACTACTGTAGTCCTGCCCCTGGGCATGAAGCTGCGGTGGAGGTGCCTGTACAAATTCCTGTCCCTGGAACAGTGGCTATAGCTGTATGCAACTGCCGGCATGCCTCAACCTGGACCCAGCTGCAGGTGTCGGCTGCTTCCACCCAGACCGACATCCAATGCCGGCGGCTGTTGCCATTCGGGACAGAGTGGTGCCCCTGCTAGTCGGGGTTGAGAGGCATACCGGCGACATACATGATGAAGTGCAGGCTTCCTGTTGGGTGCTTGCACATCATCACAATGACGGCTGGCGTCTCCTCAACTGGCTAGTAGCATTCCTGGTCTTGAATGTGCAGCATGGCCTGTCCACTAATGCAACCCCCTCCTCGTCTTACTCCTCTGTTCTCCAATCATCCTCCGGGGCACCTTCTGACCCAGATTACACCAGGGTCCCCTGTGCACCAGTCCCACCCATGTTGGCCCATCTGGCAGAGCAAACATCCCTGCCTGAGTTGGGAGTCGACACTGGATCAGATGGGATGATCACCATGCCGATCCAAGCAATGACTGGAGCAATGGCAATAGAGGGAGAGCAGGCACCCAGGAGCAGGGCACGGGCCAGACACCCCCAGGCAATGTCATCAGCCCAGAGGGTGTCACATGGAGCAGGCACCAGGTGCTTTGGCAGCAGCAGTCTCTGAGGAGGAGGCTATTGTACTCAGGGCATACCATCGCGAGGGGGCAGGTATCCGGCGTCAGGCAGGACGCAAATGTGGACCTGAGAAACAGGATGTCTTCCGTGTTCGTGCACAATGGGGAGTGTATCAGGGCAGAGGGGCAGTGGGCTCGGGAGGCGAGAGTCACAATGGCCAGTATTATCCAAATTAACCTTTTACAATTGACCTTTTGCATAATTTACCTAATTATAGTGGTCCCAATTGACCTTCTGCACAATTGACCTTTATATTATTTTAGTTATTTGATATATATATTGGGTTGGTTTTGAATTATAAATGATTTAAGGTGATTGGGTGGGTTGTTGTGGGGTATTTTGGATTGGGAGGACGCGTCCGGGGGTTCCCCCCCTGCATATATGTCCTAATTGACCTTCTAAATTGGGTCAATTTACCCGAGGTCAATTCTTCCAAGGTCAATTGTGAAAAGGTCAATTACTATACAGCCCAATGGCCAGGCCAGAGGTTGCACTGCGTCGGGGAAGGAGGCGGGCTGCCATCCTGGAGGAGACTTGCAGGGAGGCAGAGGGGATGGAGAGGACCTTGCTGGAGGCCCTGCAAGCCCTCAAGGAAAGAGCGGACTCCCACCTGGGGGAACTGGATGCAGTGCTCGATGATGCCCTGGTCCAGATATTGCGTGAGATCGGTGATGAGGAGGACTAGCCTGCTGCCTGTGTACATAGTTTTGTAGACGTAGGTTTCCTTTGATTTTTTTTATTATTTGAAGATTGCATTTTGGACAATACTCCATTATGTTGTACATAGTTCTGTAGGTGCAAGTTTGCTTTTGATTTTGTTTTGATTTGGAGTGAATTAATTGGACAATCCTCCATGGTTATTTTGTATATAGTTTTTTATGGAGTGTTTGACTTTTCATGTTCACCAGACTTTATGGACCTTTCTTTTATTTTTGGATTCTACAAATAGTCGTACACGTGTAGATGTTTATTTTTGGAAAATGTTTCATGGACACCTTTTTGATTTTTCTTTGCAGTCTGTATGCCAGTAATACTACTGTAGAATATGTATAATATATTATTTTATTTACTCACAGTCATTGTTTGTAGCAGTTACTTCTGCTCTGTGCCTGTTTGCTAGCCCATTTAGTTGCCCTGATTCTGACCATTGATAGTCATGTGTGTGGTTGCTTACCTGCATGTGTACTGTTGCTGGGTTTATTTCCGAGAGCAGTATACATATGAGGCTTACCACTGCTGGTGTGTGAAGTGGAAGTATGGGTGTGCTCTGTCAAATGGTATTTCCTTTCTCATGTGCTGCATCACTCTGTGTTAGCCCTGACTGTGTTTGGGAGGGAGGTGGGTGTGGTGACTGTGGGGGTGTTAAATGTTCAGGATAATGGCACATGATTCACTTAATGTTGTGTGACACACATGTAGTGCATTCCCCTTCACCAGCATGTGTTTCGACGGTATTCATTATCTCAGGTGTTGTACAATCTCTTGCACTGGGATACACTAGTGCATTTCTTTATATTCCACAGTGGCTGACCAATGCAGCTGTCTCTGTGAGTCGTGCACTCTCAGATTGTCATGTCCTTCACACCTGCCAGGGACCGGTGATGTGTTTGTTAGGGAATCTCTTCTGAAAATAGAAGCTCAATGAGGCTCAGGCTGTGAGACACCTTTCCATTGTTTTTTTCTTGTGGCACACATGAGGGTATGTTTGCTTGTGTCATTGTTAAACATTTGGTCACTGGAGATTGATGACATGATATTGTCATACGGTCAGCAGGGCCTCACTTTCACAATCACATGTCAGATGTGTATGTTGAGTGATGGTTATGGCCAGAAATTGTGTGTGAGCAGATTCAGCACTCATGGATGTGGCACAGGGGAATGCTTTCATTTTGGTTTGCAGGGTACAAGTTCCTGAGGATATTCCGGCTGATGTCACAACACGGCAGTCCAGGTGCACAATGCGCAATCGTTGCAGTGAGGATGTGTCACAATGTCAGGGTACAGCATGCAGGTGATGTACCTTGTGGAGGGGGCTGGCTGCAGGGTGGTGTCAGGCTGCAGGGTGGTGTCACAGGTAATGGGGCTGTGGGTGGGGTGTCTCATCTGGAGAGGGCTGCCTGCAGGGTGGTGTCACAGGTAATGGGGCTGGGGTGGTGGTGTTCCATCTGGTGGGGGCTGCCTACAGGGGGGGCAACAGGTGATGGGGCTGGGGTGGGGGTGTCCGGTCTAGGGGAGGCTGCCTGCAGGGTGGTGTCACACGTAATGGGTCTGTGGGTGGGGTGTCCCATATGGAGGGGACTGCCTGCAGGGTGGTGTCCCAGGTAATGGGGCTCTTAGTGGGGTGTCCCATATGGAGGGGACTGCCTGCACAGTGGTGCCACAGGTAATGGGGCTGTGGGTGGGGTGTCCCATATGGAGGGGGCTGCCTGCAGGGTGGTGTCCCAGGTAATGGGGCTGTGGGTGGGGTGTCCCATATGGAGGGGACTGCCTGCACAGTGGTGCCACAGGTAATGGGGCTGTGGGTGGGGTGTCCCATATGGAGGGGGCTGCCTGCAGGGGGGGTAACGGGCGATGGGGCTGGGGTGGGGGTGTCCCATCTCGAGGGGGCTGCATGCAGGGTGTTGTCACAGGTAATGGGGCTGAGGTGGGGGTGTGCTGTCTGGTGAGGGCTGCCTGCAGGGGGGGCAAAAGGTGATGGGGCTAGGGTGGGGTGTCCCATCTGGAGGTGACTGCCTGCAGGGGGGCAACAGGTGATGGGGCTGGGTGGGGGGTCCCATCTCAAGGGGGCTGTCTGCAGGGTGGTGTCACAGGTAATGGGGCTGTGGGTGGGGTGTCCCATCTGGAGTGGGCTGCCTGCAGGGTGGTGTCACGGGTAATGAGGCTGTGGGTGGGGTGTCCCACATGGAGGGGGCTGCCTGTAAGGGGGGGCAACAGGTGATGGGGCTTGGGTGGGGGTGTCCCATCTGGAGGCGGCTGCTTGCAAAGGGGGGCAACAGGTGATGGGGCTGGGGTGGGGTGTCCCACCTGGATGGGGCTGCCAGCAAGGGGGGCAACAGGTGATGGGGCTGGGGTGGGGGTGTCCCATCTAGAGGGAGCTTCCAGCAGGGTGGTGTCATGGGTAATGGGTCTGTGGGTGGGGTGTCCCATATGGAGGGGGCTGCCTGCAGGGGGGGCAACAGGTGATGGGCCTGTGGGTGGGGTGTCCCATCTGGAGGGGACTGCCTGCACGGTGGTGCCACAGGTAATGGGGCTGTGGGTGTGGTGTCTCATATGGAGGGCAACAGGTGATGGGGCTTTGGGTGGGGTGTCCCATCTGGAGGGGACTGCCTGCACGGTGGTGCCACAGGTAATGGGGCTGTGGGTGTGGTCTCCCATATGGAGGGCGCTGCCTGCAGGGGAGGCAACAGGTGATGGGGTTTGGGTGGGGTGTCCCATCTGGAGGGGGTTGCCTGAAGGGGGGGCAACAGGTGATGGGGCTGTGGGTGTGGTGTCCCATATGGAGGGGGCTGCCTGCAGGGGGGGCAACAGGTGATGGGGCTTTGGGTGGGGTGTCCTATCTGGAGGGGACTGCCTGCACGGTGGTGCGACGGGTAACGGGGCTGTGGGTGGGGTGACCCATCTGGAAGGGGCTGCCTGCAGGGTGGTGTCATGGGTAATGGGGCTGTGGGTGGGGTGTCCCATATGGAGGTGACTGCCTGCAGGGGGGCAACAGGTGTTGGGGCTGTGGGTGGGGTGTCCCCTCTGGAGGCGACTGCCTGCACGGTGGTGTCACGGGTAATGGGGCTGTGGGTGGGGTGTCCCATCTGGAAGGGGCTGCCTGCAGGGGGGGCAACAGGTGATGGGTCTGGGGTGGGGGTGTCCCATCTGGAGGGGGCTGCCTGCAAAGGGGGGCAACAGGTGATGGGGCTGGGGTAAGGGTGTCCCGTCTAGAGGGAGCTGCTTGCAGGGTGGTGTCACAGGTAAATGGGCTGGGGTGGGGGTGTCCCCTCTGGGGGGGCAACAGGTGATGGGGCTGGGTGGGGGGTCCCATCTCAAGGGGGCTGTCTGCAGGGTGGTGTCACAGGTAATGGGGCTGTGGGTGGGGTGTCCCATCTGGAGTGGGCTGCCTGCAGGGTGGTGTCACGGGTAATGAGGCTGTGGGTGGGGTGTCCCACATGGAGGGGGCTGCCTGTAAGGGGGGGCAACAGGTGATGGGGCTTGGGTGGGGGTGTCCCATCTGGAGGCGGCTGCTTGCAAAGGGGGGCAACAGGTGATGGGGCTGGGGTGGGGTGTCCCACCTGGATGGGGCTGCCAGCAAGGGGGGCAACAGGTGATGGGGCTGGGGTGGGGGTGTCCCATCTAGAGGGAGCTTCCAGCAGGGTGGTGTCATGGGTAATGGGTCTGTGGGTGGGGTGTCCCATATGGAGGGGGCTGCCTGCAGGGGGGGCAACAGGTGATGGGCCTGTGGGTGGGGTGTCCCATCTGGAGGGGACTGCCTGCACGGTGGTGCCACAGGTAATGGGGCTGTGGGTGTGGTGTCTCATATGGAGGGGGGCAACAGGTGATGGGGCTTTGGGTGGGGTGTCCCATCTGGAGGGGACTGCCTGCACGGTGGTGCCACAGGTAATGGGGCTGTGGGTGTGGTCTCCCATATGGAGGGCGCTGCCTGCAGGGGAGGCAACAGGTGATGGGGTTTGGGTGGGGTGTCCCATCTGGAGGGGGTTGCCTGAAGGGGGGGCAACAGGTGATGGGGCTGTGGGTGTGGTGTCCCATATGGAGGGGGCTGCCTGCAGGGGGGGCAACAGGTGATGGGGCTTTGGGTGGGGTGTCCTATCTGGAGGGGACTGCCTGCACGGTGGTGCGACGGGTAACGGGGCTGTGGGTGGGGTGACCCATCTGGAAGGGGCTGCCTGCAGGGTGGTGTCATGGGTAATGGGGCTGTGGGTGGGGTGTCCCATATGGAGGTGACTGCCTGCAGGGGGGCAACAGGTGTTGGGGCTGTGGGTGGGGTGTCCCCTCTGGAGGCGACTGCCTGCACGGTGGTGTCACGGGTAATGGGGCTGTGGGTGGGGTGTCCCATCTGGAAGGGGCTGCCTGCAGGGGGGGCAACAGGTGATGGGTCTGGGGTGGGGGTGTCCCATCTGGAGGGGGCTGCCTGCAAAGGGGGGCAACAGGTGATGGGGCTGGGGTAAGGGTGTCCCGTCTAGAGGGAGCTGCTTGCAGGGTGGTGTCACAGGTAAATGGGCTGGGGTGGGGGTGTCCCCTCTGGGGGGGCAACAGGTGATGGGGCTGGGGTGGGGTGTCCCACCTGGATGGGGCTGCCTGCAAGGGGGGGCAACAGGTGATGGGGCTGGGGTGGGGGTGTCCCATCTAGAGGGGGCTTCCAGCAGGGTGGTGTCATGGGTAATGGGTCTGTGGGTGGGGCATCCCATATGGAGGGGGCTGTCTGCAGGGGGGGCAACAGGTGATGGGGCTGTGGGTGGGGTGTCCCATCTGGAGGCGACTGCATGCACGGTGGTGCCACAGGTAATGGGGCTGTGGGTGTGGTGTCCCATATGGAGGGGGCTGCCTGCAGGGGGGCAACAGGTGATGGGGTTTGGGTGGGGTGTCCCATCTGGAGGGGACTGCCTGCACAGTGATGCCACGGGTAATGGGGCTGTGGATGGGGTGTCCCATCTGGAGTGGGCTGCCTGCAGGGTGGTGTCACGGGTAATGGGGCTGCGGGTGGGGTGTCCCATATGGAGGGGGGTGTGTGTAAGGGGGGGCTACAGGTGATGGGGCTGGGGTGGGGGTGTCCCATCTGGAGGGGGCTGCTTGCAAAGGGGGCAACAGGTGATGGGGCTGGAGTGGGGTGTCCCACCTGGATGGGGCTGCCAGCAAGAGGGGGCAACAGGTGATGGGGCTGATGTGGGGGTGTCTCATCTAGAGGAGGCTTCCAGCAGGGTGGTGTCCCAGGAAATGGGGCTGTGAGTGGGGGGGCTGCCTGCAGGGTGGTGTAATGGGTAATGGGCCTGTGGGTGGGGTGTGCCATCTGGAGGGGACTGCCTGCACGGTGGCACCACAGGTAATGGGTCTGTGGGTGTGGTGTCCCATATGGAGGCGACTTCCTGCAGGGTGGTGTCACAGGTAATGGGGCTTTGAGTGGGGTGTTCCATTTGGAGGGGGCTGCCTGCAGGGGGGGCAACAGGTGATGGGGCTTTGGGTGGGGTGTCCCATCTGGAGGGGACTGCCTGCACGGGGGTGCCACGGGTAATGGGGCTGTGGGTGTGGGTGGGGTGTCCCATCTGGAAGGGGCTGCCTGCAGGGTGGTGTCATGGGTAATGGGGCTGTGGGTGGGGTGTCCCATATGGAGGGGGCTGCCTGCAGGGGCTAAACAGGTAATGGGGCTCGGTGGGAGTGTCCCGTCTGGTGGGGCTGCCTTCAAGGGGGGCAAAAGGTGATGGGGCTAGGGTGGGGTGTCCCATCTGGAGGAGGCTGCCTGCAGGGGAGGCAACAGGTGATGGGGCTGGGTTGTCCCATCTCGAGGGGGCTGCCTGCCGGGTGGTGTCACGGGTAATGGGGCTGTGGGTGAGGTAGCCCATCTTGAAGGGGCTGCCTGCAGGGTGGTGTCATGGTTAGTGGGGCTGTGGGTGGGGTGTCCCATATGGAGGGGGCTGCCTGTGGGGGGTTTGTGATGGGGCTGGGGTGGGGGTGTCCCATCTAGAGGGAGCTGCCTGCAGGGTGGTGTCACAGGTAATGGGGCTGTGGGTGGGGTATCCCATCTGGAAGGGGCTGCCTGCAGGGGTGGGCAGGTGATGTGTCTGGGGTGTCTCATCTCGAGGGGGGTGCCTGCAGGGTGGTGACACAGGTAATTGGGCTGTGGGTGGGGTATCCCATCTGGAAGGGGCTGCCTGCACGGTGGTGTCACGGTTAGGGGGGCTGTGGGTGGGGTGTCCCATATGGAGGGGGCTGCCTGTAGGGGGTTTGTGATGGGGCTGGGGTGGGGGTGTCCCATCTAGAGGGGGCTGCCGGCAGGGTGGTGTCACAGGTAATGGGGCTCTGGGTGGGCTGTCCCATATGGAGGGGGCTGCCTACAGGGTGGTGCCACAGGTAATGGGGCTGTAGGTGGGAGTGTCCCATCTGGAGGGGACTGCCTGCAGGGTGGTGCCACAGGCAATGGGGCTGTAGGTGGGGGTGTCCCATCTGGAGGGGGCTGCCTGCAGGGTGGTGTCACAGGTAATGGGGCTGTAGGTGGGGTATCCCATCTGGAGGGTGCTGCATGCATGGTGGTCTCATGGGTAATGGGGGCTGTGGTGGGAGTGTCCCATCTGGAGGGGACTGCCTGCAGGGTGGTGTCATGGGTAATGTGGGCTGGGGTTGGGGTGTCCCATCTGGTGGGGGCTGCCTGCAGGGGAATGCAAGGTGCTGACACACTATGTGGCTGGGGTGCGGCCGGTGATTGTGTGGTGTTGGCGCACGATTTGGATGGTGTAGGGGCTAGCCTTCCATGGGTGGGCACGCATTTTCTTTGGGGTGCAGCGAGGGTTGGTGGCGTGTTTTTGCATGTTTATGCTGGGGAGCCACCGGGGATTGCGATGTGTTGGCGAGTGATTTGGCTGGTGTAGGGGCTGGCCTTGCGTGGGAGGGCACAGTTTTCTATGGGGTGCAGCCGGGATTAGCGGGGTGTTTTCGCATGATTACGCTGGGGTGCTGCTGGGGATAGAGAGGTGTTGGTGCTCAATTTGGCTGGTGTAGGGGCTGGCCTTGCCTGGGAGGGCATGCATTTTCTATGGGGTGTGCCTGTGGTTAGTGGGGTGTTTTCGCACAATTACGGTGGGGTGCAGCCATGGATTACGAGGTGTTGGAGCATGATTTGGCTGATCTAGGGGCTGGCCTTGCATGGGAAGATATGCATTTTCTATGTGGTGCGCCCAGGGATCGCGGGGTGTTAATGTGCGATTTAGCTGGGGGGCTGTATGCTGGGCCAGGGATGGCACAGAGGTTTGCGCTGTGTTAGGCATTTCACTAGCTTTTTGGTATGCGTGGAGGCATGTTGGGGTGTTCCTCGTGCAGCTTGCAGCTAGTTGTGCAACGACTAGTGATGCCTCTGGAAATCCATTAATACACATGCCGCGCAAGTATTTCTCTGTGCGACGGCTTGCACAGAGTCCTTCACGGCATGCAGCTCTTGTACCATTTCTGCACCCAATTCCATGAATTGGGCCCTAAGAAGTGGCCTTTCTAATGTTTTATCAGAAAGCTTGGGAACATCAATCATAATACGCGTGTCCTGGGATGATGTGGATGATGTGTATTGGAAATTGCACAAGATGGTCTGGCCCATTCTGGAGGGCAGTCTTTTTTGGCTTATATGTGGTGTTATATCTTTACTCTATCTGGGACCAGTGGTTGTGCAGAATCAACCTCCCCCATTAAAGGTGCTGCCAGCAACAGCCAGAGTCTTTAAACACTGGCAGCACTAGAACACTCCATTTGAAGAGTTATTTGAAATGCTAGAGAGGTACCGAGAGGGGCTTTTCATGAATTACTTACAGATGTAGTGCTCCTATCTCCAGTAGTACCACTTGAATGAGCGAGAGCTCTTCACAGGATCTTTTCTTTCTGATGCAATGCATCTGTCGGATGTTTTCCTTCACTTCATCCTAGGGTGCTAATAGTGTCTTTATTTTGTTGAAGACACTCCAGCATTTAGTATCTGAAAAAAGAAAAACAAAAAGATGTGGGTTATGAAGCTTGGGAACATCAATTATGATAAATAATTTGGTACGAGTCTCATGGGATGATGTGGATAGTGTGTTTTAGAAATTGCATGAGATGGTTTGGAACATAATGGGCTTTAGTGTTTTTTGGTTTATACGTGGTTTTATATCTTCATTGTAGATGTGAGCAGTTATTGTGCAGAATCAACCTCCACCCATTAAAGGTGCTGCTAGCAACAGCCAGAGTCTTCAAACACAGGTGGCACTGGAACACTCTATGTGAAGAGTTATTCGAAATGGTTGAGACGTTTAGAAAGGAGGCTTTTCATGAAGTGTGTACAGGTGTGTTGCTCCTATCTTCACCAGTACCACTTGGATGAGCAAGAGACCTTCGCAGGATCTTTTCTTTCTCATGCAGTGCATCTGCCGGAAGTTTTATTCACTTCATCCCAGGGTACTAATAGAGTCTTTATTTGGTTGAAGACACTTCAGCATTTACCAACTAAAAAAAAACATATGTGGGATATGAGGCTTGTGAGCATAAATTATGATCAATCATTTGGTGAGAGTCCCCTGGTATGATGTGGATGATGTGTATTGGAAAATGCATCAGATGGTCTGGACCATACTGGGCTGCAGTCTTTTTTTTGGCTTTCCATTGTAGCTGTGAGCGGTGGTTATACAGAATCAACCCTCACCCATTTAAGGTGTTGCTAGCAACAACGAGAGTCTTTAAACACTCGTAATACTGCAACACTCTATTTGAAATGTTATCAGAAATGCTAGACAGGTTCAGAGAGGAGGCTTTTCATGAGGGCTCTACAGATGTGCTGCTCCTATTACCAGCAGTACCACTTGGATGAGCGAGAGGCCTTCCCAGGATCTTTTCTTTCTTATGCAATGCATCTGACGGAAGTCTCCATCACTTCATCCCGGTGTAGTAATAGTGCCATCATTCAGTTCAAAGTAAAAGATGCCTGACATGGAATGGGAATTTATTTAAAACAGTAAAAAAGAACTAAATAAAGAAGATGGCCACCAAGGAATGGGAGAAGGAATTACACATAATATCTTTTCCCTTTTCATGGCGGCTATGAAAAATATATATGTATGTATTTGTTTGTAGAAGAACGATTTGACACAAATGAGGCACTTTATGTTTGTCAACACATTGTATTGCTTGATATCTCTGTTGTACTTTAAAAATGTAACATGTTTTAAGTGATTGCATTGCAAACTGTTCATCCTTTTTGAGGCATTGAGTCTCAATTCAAGTTTGGCAGTAGCCTTGCCGGTAAAACCAAACTTGCGAATATTTCCGGTGCCTGGCATTGGGGAAATACAGGGGCATTACAGCCCTGGCAGACCCTGTATTTCCCCATTGCCAGGTGCCGGAATGTATTACTCCCCATTCCCATTTGAGCCCAATAGGGCTCAATGGGAATGGGGAGGTTGGATGCACCGGCACCATTCCAGGTTAGACCTGGTTTTGCCCCCCAGGTTAGACCTGGGGGGCAAAAAGGCACCCGCGATCAGACCTCATAGTTTGCCAGTCTGGTAACAACAGTACCAGCAAGCTTACCGGTACCGTTGTTACCTGACCAGCAATCTTACAATGAGGCCCATTGTCTTTTTTGTGTTGTGATTTTTATTGTTTTACGTATTGCTTCCCTGTTTGACATTACATATGTTCCACAACGAGAGTACAAGCAGTGATGATGTTATCATTTGCGGTCCGAATCTATCACCACCGAGGGCGAAGGCAACTGGGATAAAAACCACTGCTGACAGTTGGTGTTTCTTTAAAGTTAAAGGACACTGTTCTAGAAAAGAGGCAGAGGAGATAATTTGCACATTCTGCGACAACACTGTACGCCATCGCCCTTCCAATGTTCCATCTCAAAGCCTGGGAACATCTGTTATGATTAATCATCTACTGTGAGTCCACTGGGATGAAGTCGATAATGACTATCGGAAAGCATACAAACATTAAAAAAGAAAAATTAACGGATCCTATTATTTGCGTTGACAGACTTCAGCACCACATGCAGCACTTCCATTCACCAGTGCAACAATATTGCAATGTGCAAATGAAGCCTCAACTTCAGCAGTGGTGTCAACTGAACAGACTCCTGTTTTACCGATTCCCGATCTTTCCATGATGCAAGTCATGTGTATACAACAGGCCTCATTACGACCCTGCCGGTCCGGAAGGAACGGTTGTGGTAAAACCGCTGCCACCATTCTTTCCGGACTGGCTGATTAAGAGTCCTGCAGGCGGGAGGTGTCACTCCCGCCAGGTCTGACCTGGCGGGTTTAACACCACCCGCCTGCAGGCGGACATGGAAACACCGGCTCTGTCATAGACGGAACCAGTGTTTCCATTGTCCCCATCCCCATGGAGTCCTATGGGGCTCCATGGGAATGGGGACTTACACAATTCCGCCTCCGGAATTCCCGCGTCACCGGGGTCGTAATGCCCCGGTGATTCTGGGAATCACAGAGGCGGAATGGTAATATGGGTCTGGTGGTAACCTGCCAGTTTTTCCGGCTTGGTTACCGCCAGACTCGTAATGAGGCCCAGTGACTCAAATGGGTAGTCAAGGGAGGTGCCATATTTGAGGAATGGCAGAAGTTAATCACTGAATACCAGATTACCTGTCATTCTTCATTTTTTTTAAGTTGCACACCGGGCGATTCCCAATCTTTCCATGATGCAAGTCATGTGTACAAAATGTCTCGGCGGAATGGTAATATGGGTCTGGTGGTAACCTGCCAGTTTTTCCGGCTTGGTTACCGCCAGACTCGTAATGAGGCCCAGTGTCTCAAATGGGTAGTCAAGGGAGGTGCCATATTTGAGGAATGGAAGAAGTTAATCGCTGAATACCAAATTACCTGTCATTCTTTGTTTTTTTTAAGTTGCACAATTTCTCCTCTTTTAAAAAAAATAAAATAAAAACATAAATATATGTTGCTTTTTATTTTAATTCCCTTTGTTATATGTTTCATCCTTATGTGTTTTCCTAAGGGCCACCTTTTAAGGTAGAAAAATAGATAACATTGAACACAGACTGCAAAAATATATTTCAATATCTATTGGAATTTATTTTATGCAGTTTCAATAATTAAAATCTCCCAATTGTTCGTTGGTAGCCGCGGGTACAACGTTAAAGGGGCAGTAGTTTAGCCACGAATAAAAGCAATCCAGTCAATGCTCGGCTTAACCGCGCACGCAAACTTCTGCAATTCATTGGCTGATGGCTGTGTTTACAAATGAAAATAAAAAACACATATACAATTCTGTGTCTGTACATTTTTTATTTATTTATTTGTTTGTTTATTTCTAGCGTGCCATAGCCAGCAGGCATCAGGGCGAACAAATAGACAGAGATAAGGTGAGACATACATGGTCAGAAACTATTCATTCAAAAAGAAAAGCTTTTAGGTTTTTTCGGAAGATATTGGGCCTCATTACAACCTTGGTGCTAAGTGCACCAACTTTACCACCATGGTGTAAACTCCGTTTACACCATGGTGGATGGCGGATTTACCGCCCCATTCCAAGGTGAGTGGGGCGGTAAATCCCCATTTCCCATTTTCCCTTCCCCATTCCCATTTTTGCCCCATAGGGCATAATGGGAGTGGGGAAGGCTCTAATTACGGCGGCGTAATTAGCACCATGGCAGGTTAGCGCCATGGATTTTAACGCCTGCTAAAAGCAGGCGTTAAAATCAGAATCAGGCGTTAAGGGTTAACGGTGGCGTTAACCCTTAACGCCTGAGTTGTAATGAGGCCCATTGTATTTGTCTTCTGATTGCACAGATGTTTGTAGGACCTGCAGCTCTGAGGAGAAAGGATGAACCTTTTCCTCAGACTCATTCAGCCTGAGGAATTGTGAGCAGATGCACTTGATTTAAGAGTCCTGTTAGGAATGTATTGTGTCAAGGTGAGTTTCAGCTATTCCGGCGCCTTCCCATGTATGCACTTATGCACTTATGGGTTAACGATAATAATTTGAATTGAATTATTTTTTCCACCGGCAGCCAGTGAAGTTTCTTCCGATAGTTAGAGACGTGTTCTTTCTTTGGGACATTATGTATTATCCTGACAGCATCATTCTGAATGATCTGTAGCTTCTGGATATTCTTTTTGTGGACTCTGCTAATCAAGGCATTACAATAGTCCAACTGAGGCAAGATTATAGCTCCAACTAAGGTTTCACAGGTTTTTAGATAATAGTGTGCATTTTTGGCAATATTGTTGACATGGGCATCTGAATTCAGAGATGCCTCAAGTACTAACTATACCAAGCATTTTTACCTTGTCAACCACCTTAATAGAACAGTTGTCAAGTATGACATTAGCATAGGTTGAATTGATCTTACTTCTGGCTTGGTTTGTCCCAAAGATCACGAGCTCGGTCTTTGAGCTATTTAGACCCATCCAGTTACTAATCATCCATTCCTGGATGAATAGATAGATGTCATTTAGCTGTATCAGTGAGATAGTCACCGCACAGGTCCATAATAAACTGGAAATCATCAGTGCACTTACTAAAATGGAGACACTTGGCTCCTAGTATTTCACATAGGTGCATATGTGCATTTCACCTATACATACTCAAGGAAAAAACAGTTTCAGGTATGTTAAGGTGAGCAATACATTGTAACAAAGCCTTTGAAATTCAAGGAAAAAACTATAGTTGCAGGGACAGTAAGGTGAGAACTTAACGCAACAATACCTCTGAAATTCTGCTAAAGCCACCCACTTAACTTCGCACCCCCTGTTGTGCATCCTATGACCACAATGATGACATCACAGATCACATCACTGATGACATTACTAATGAAATTACAACAGTAATTGAGATTAAGCATGACCTTCAGCCATGGTCAGTGTGCAGGGCCAAATATATTTTAACTCAATGTGGCCTGCAACTGGCACCCTGTATTAATATACTCAAGTGCACCAGTGCTGCTACCGCTCTGCCCCTTCTGCATTAGCAAAGTGAGCTAATTGCACCCAAATCAGTTCATTTTGTCCTTACTTTGTTAATTAGGCCCATACAGATCTGAAGAGATCTGTGCCAAAGGGCCAGGCAGTGTGAGTGAAGGGGGTACATGTAGTAGGGGCAAGTAAGGGGTGTGATGGTTTGCTCAAAAGTGTTCTCCCTCACTCCCCTCTCAGTCGGGGCATTATGGAAATACCTATTTTTCTGAATGCCTTGAAATGCTGTATTATTCAATTGATATAAATACATCTACTACTAATCGTACTTTGAAGGTAAACACTATGGATATTCGTTCATTCCTACAGAATTCATAAGAGTTGGATTGCATTATTTTCAGCTGCAGTTTAGTGGTAAAACTTTGCAAAATGAGGACTCGGTTAATGCCATTAACGCGAATCATGAAAGAACGCCTGGCCCTTTAAAGTAACAGAATGCTCTCATTTTATGCGAAATTAAAGTCAAATGCAGGAATGGCTCGGAGATATATTCTCAGAGCGTTTTTCAATGGGATTGTGTCATTATAAAACAGTTCTGTGAATCAGGCCCATAGTTTCAATATGTCATTTATGAGGCAGCCACCATAATGCAATACAGTGCGCATCTGCGTTTGAAACATGAAAGGCAGCCCCATATATGAGAGAGCAGCCTCTGGGGCTGCCGGAAGTCCATATATTATTCCTTCTCACGCAGCAGGGAACCTCTTTAGAAGGCTCAAAATCTCACATGTGGAAAAAGACAAAAGGTGTCACATGAAGGTAACCTCACCTACACGTATAAACGAGCTGCTAGTTGATATACACATCATGACAACCTCTTGAGAAATACATCTATTATATGTATAAAAAAGTATGTACATAGAGATAGTATTTTACAAATAAATAACAAGTGCATTGTAAGAAGATGGCTTATTTATTTATTTGAATTTCATTCTCTCAATATCACAGGTTTTACTACCTTTTCGCTTAAAATAAATCAGTTATAAAACACACACATCACACGTGCGCATTCCCATACACACACACGTGCGCACACAGACCCATAAACACACACCCATTCCTATTTCTGCAATAACTATTAATCGAACGAACATAGCGGACACGAATAGAAGATGAAAGCACGTTTTCTGCGTCTTATAAGGTGGACGTAATCGGAGATTTACATATTTCTGCCGCTGTGCAACCTCAAAAAAACAAGGTTGATTTAAGCTTGCCGCATTTCCAGGAAGTGGGGTGCGCTGTAAAGCTGGAAGGAGCCTCCTGCGAGCTAGAATGGTCCTTTGTGTCGGAGTTCAAAGCTGCAACGCGCGTCTTCCCAGGCGAGTGACAGATGGCCCGTCTCTTTGAAAGCACTGATGGCAGCTGACGTACAGTGCGGCGGTCCCCGGCCGGCATTCTCACCTCTCCTTCACAGTTCTCTGCACAACCCGAACTCTACGCCAGGCCTCTCGCACTTGGGGAGCGGGTTTCATGTATCAAAAACGACAATGGACACGCTGACGGCCACGGATGCCAGCAAAGGCAAGCCACATCTGCAGTCCCAACCTTGAACCAAACAAGTCACCCGAGTTCAAGAAAAGTCCAACACATGAATAAGGTCAGCTGCACAGGAAAGTGCAACCTCGCCATGCATTTTCAATGCAGCAATACAAGCCCATCCAAAATAACTGTGATTACTGATCATGTTTTATAATAATGATTGTCGTCTTACTGTTACTCTTTTTATGTGTGAGTCTTCACCACTGCATGGGGTGTCATCGTGCATTGCTGTCCGAAACATGTGTGGGATAAAGTTGCCCCAACTACAGGTGGCAAAGATAATGCAAGCCACTGTGAGCAGATAGAGGTGCACGTCCGCAATGCCAAGCCACACAGCAACGTCACAGAACTTCAAGGTGACCTGCAATATCCTTTTTGGTTTTGGCGAATTTTTTAATTGCCAAAACCATTTACAGACGACAGAGAGGCAATGAGGGGTTCTGAACTGAAAATATCTGGTTGGCAGAGCAATGGGCAATGCATGGCATGAAACCTCCAAATCACTCCAAACATCTCCACCACTGGTCTACCCAATGAGAAGTTCCCTAATTGCTCCAATCAGCAGCTTTGTAAGAAGCAAGTTCAGTGCTGGGCTTTCCATTTCCCAGCTGCACAGTAATTACATATTAGCATAATCCGGGTTTATTTGAGCAGACATTTGACCTATTTGTGGGCTACTTGTGATGATAGATCTGGTTTACAGTCCTTCTGAGGTTGCTTTTTACACTCAAACTCAAAAATCCACCACGTGCCCACTCTCTCTACCCGCACCCACCCCACTCCCACTCTCTCTACCATCACCAACTCACCACACCATCATTATGTGTGCTGGTTGGGTTTTGTTTGGACTATTTTGGACTATGTTTGACAAGTCCTACCAAGGCTGCTTTGTTCTTCATGTTTTTTTGCCCCAACCAACTACCATCACCCACCCACCCGATGCTCTCTAACCCAGTGGTCGTCAAACGTTTTGGCCAGGGCCCCCCTGAGAATGATCTGGGCAGGCTGGGCTGCTACAAAAATGCCAAATGGACAGTAAGTCCAAATGACTATGAACTATCCTGCACCGTCGCCGCTCCCTGCTCCCAGTAGAGTCCCTGGCTCCCATACCTGCTCCCATCACAGTATCTGGACAGCCTAATCTCACTCAAAGCCCAGTCTCTGGGCTCTTCCCACCCCACCACAGGACATGAGATCTCCCCATCCTGCTCCCAACACAGTCCCTGGGCTCCCCCCATCCTGCTCCCATCACAGTCCCAGGACCAGTAGAGGCTGGTGAATTTTGTAAGTGGAGAGGCATACATATTTCCCCCAGATATGCCATAGCGAGCGAGCGTAGCAATGGAGCCTGAATCAACCCAGCGGGGGTCCGGTGGGAGTTCTCCCCCCAGGATTTTTTCTAAAATAATGGTTTAAAAATCTGCATTTTCGAGCACACTTGCACTTGGCACTGGGGGGCCCAGAGAGGAGGCATAGTATTTTTTACTGGACGTCGGTTACAGCTGCTGTATTTCTCTTTGATCCATTTATGTTCTACAAATTGAGAATGGCACTAATACGGAGTATGCTAAGAAACAATTCCCAAGATGAATAGAGCTTAAAGAGGTTGAATGGAATGTTTCAGTATGTCACAAGTGCACAGTAATGATGAACCTTTTACCCAAAGAGAACAGTATTAAGTATACTTTTTAAAAAGCTGCAGCTATTTAGTAGGGTTTGGAATATCAAGAATCCAATGTGGGCTGCTGAATCCAAACACTGCAGCCTGTGTGTGTGCTAGCTGTAATACTGTGGGAGTCCGTCCAAGTCCCAGAGACATCTAATTGAGAATTGGTTTGCAATTATATTTCTGTTTGTACTTTGCAGTTTGTGTAGCACTTGCCCACTGTGTATCCAAGCACTTCCATCTTCTGTGAGTGGCCGAGGTTGTGTCTGAACGCCAGGTGTTCGAAGGCCATAACAATAAACTCTGTCAGAGCAAAGTCTTCATTGTTGAATCAGGCAAACACCACTTTATGTTTTTAGTTTTGCAATATGAACAGACCACTGATTTTCATTGCATACAAGGATACAGTCTGAGTATCGCAGTCAGGTTAAATTAACCCCCAGCAAGAAAAGCAGCCTCTTTCAGGCCCCAGATCTGCACATGCCACTAGCTATTGGAAAGTGAAAATTGGTTCTTGGTGAATACGTAATATTTTGTATGCATGTGAAGAACTAAGAGGTCGAGTGACATTTACTCATGGCTAGTAACTTGCAACTTTACATTTTCATCCGGTTCCTTTTATTCCCTTTAGTTTACTTTGAAGTAGCACATTTTATTACAAACACTGTGTTCTCATAACCTTGTAAATTTGTTTGCTTATCTGAGGAGAACAACCTCTATTGCTTACGCTTCCTCTTCATTTGGACCTGTACTATCACAACTGTGCAGAATCTGGCCGTGTTCTATAAATAGCTCTGTGCTCCACCTCTCCACATCTGATCTCAGTGATTTGTATCATTGCCACTTCCCAGTGCCAATGAACCTGACAACCCTTTTAATGATTTGAATATTTAGAGTGCAACAGAATTCCCCTTTTGTACTTTGAGCCAAATCAATAATAATTCAGATGTCATGTCATTATTTTTAAATGCTTACAAAGCTATTCTCTTTGACTTGGTTTGAAATCTTCTCAAGCAACTTTGGGAAGCTCTGGGGTACCTGAGATGTCCAGGCTTATACATACTTGTTGACATTTGTCAGCTGGCTATAAATGGTGTGTTTGCTAAATCTGTTCTTCAGCTTGCAATGAATACTCTGTGTAATAGTGCCATTTGCCTGCATACCGCTAGCATTACACTATATTGCTTTTGTCTAGAATCTAGACGGAAAGAAATTTAGTGTAATGACAGCTGTATGCAGGTAAATGCAACCTTTACACACCACACACCATATTCTTTTTCAAGCTGAAGACCAGCTTTTTTCTGTTGAGTCTAGAATCTAGACTCTAGATGTCCCCTAGGACATGAGGCCGTGACCTCCCAGGGGGTCGGTCCCACTATGTGAATACTGCTGCTCTAACCCCACCCACACACTCTACCTCCTCCCATTCTACCACCACCTGCCAATCCCCACCCTCTCTACCCTCATCCACCCAAAGCCAAATCTCACTTTCCTCACCCACCCACCCTAACACCACCCTGTCTATCACCACCAACCCAAGGCCTACCCTTTCTACCCCCTACACCCAACTTAATGCCACTCTCTCTGCCACCACCCAGCTACCCACCCTACCCCATTCTACCCTGGGGAGGACTGGGAACATTTGACCTGGGGGGGCATACCTTTCTGGCCCATAGTGCAATGACTCAAGCCCACAGTGCAGAGGCCCCCATTTCCAGATCAAGTAATCTCAATACCAACCTCTCCCCCTCCCAAAGATCTGAAGTATATATAGTAAATATTATTGACATTACTTTCCTTTTATGCAACATATTTTCAGTTGAGGTTGTGGTATCTTAGAGACCCAGACCCCTGGCAATTCGCTCGTTTACCTAAAATAGTAAATGATTTAATCTGAAAAATAATATAATTGGTGAAATGGGAAAGGTGGGATTTGAGCACAGTTTTCAATGTGTTACAGTTTGTAATTTGACAGCAGGCTACATCTTCTTCCCTCCAATCCCGTCTTTAGTTTTAGAACAATGTAAAGAGGTGTTGAAGCTAGAGAATTCATTGTTAAAGTGAATGCCCTGGTCCATTGTTGAACCAGGGGATCTAGGTTTGCTCTCAGAGTCATACATGTGCTGGCATGGCAAAAGACCCATACCTGGCTTGCTGCCTCCCCAGTCCAAAACAAAAGATCCATACCTGCACCCTGTCTACCCACCCCACAACATAAGACCCTCACTTGTCATTCTGCCTCCTCATCAGTATGCTTAAGATACATTATTAACATTATCATTATTTACAGAGCAACACTATGGAGTATAAACCCATATGAGTGAGGCATTCTCTACAGATAGTAAAAGAAAATAAGGCAAATTGATGACAAGTGGTTTGCTTAGGATCACATAACATATGAATTGAAGAAGGTAGGGAACTGAGTCCTGTCTTCCTGGTTCCAGTCTCCACTTCAGAAAGCAGGGGAGACATCACCTTCTCCTATTCCATCTTTTAGATGAGCAAGACAAAGTATGCAGAAAGTATGCAGTTGTTATTCAAAGGCTGAACTAGTATAGTGTTCAATAAATCTGGTTTTCAAAGTACAATAAATATCTGCAAAGGGTTATCCTATTTACAGTATGTATCCTCAGGCAAATACACCTGAGAAACAAACTGAACTAGTATACTGTTCAATAAACCTGGTTTTCAAAGTACAATAAATGTCTGCAAAGGGTTATCCTATTTACAGTATGTATACTCAGGCAAATACACCTGAGAAACAGACTAACATTGTAATGAAAACATACTATAATTATAATCTTAGTCTGTACAATTGTGTGTACTTTCCAAGCACCGAGTCACATGTTAAAGCAACCTGAAAAATATAAGAGAAGTAGTAATTGAAATATATGTTCATAAAGCAAGTATGCACCCTTTATACCTAACCTTTCCACAGCTCACTTACCATGCATGCCGGCTACCCTAGCCAACACCTGCTCGACTAAAGGGTCTTGCCCTACTTTACCACTACACTGACCTGGACCCCTAGCCATCACCCTCTCGCCCACTCCACCTTCCCCTCCTCGCAACGTCACACTGGTGATCCACCTTGACACTAAACACAATACTTCTTACCTGCCATGCCTGTGTGCAAACAGCTCCTCTCACCCAGGTGTTGGAGTACTCTGATACATAAGCTCTGTGCTAGAACCATACACCTATGACTTTGGCCATCCAATCTCTCGCTCCCCTCAGTAGGCGAAACCAGACTTGTGAGACTTATCACCCACACTGCCCCCATCATTCCACTCAGCAGTGAGGTGCTTTACATCCCTGCCCCTACTATCTCCCAGTTAACAGCAAAGCAGGAGACAGTACTAGATTGTGCCTTACTTAAAGAACGCTCGCCAGGAGAACATGCCACTGGGGTCTTTGACATCATACTTGACCAACACCTCAACATCCTAGCCAACACCGAATCTTGGTTCCATATGCCCCAGGCCCACTGCTCTCCCAAGCCACCACCTAACTACACCATCTTCAGAGCAGACCGTCTTAATACCCCAGGAAGTGATGTTGCACTCATTGCTAAATCTTCATTGCAGATCAGACCCATCCCTATTCCCTCACTACTGGCTCCACTTTCTGCATCAATGGCACCATCATCATGGTCCTGAAGCATGAAAAAATCATGTGTGTCCCCCTGGAAGCAGATCTATTGATGACCAGACATATCAATTCCCTAGCGTCAGTCACAGCCCACACGTCTAGGCTTATCTACCTGAGTAACTGCCTTACGCTCACCAGAGCACTTATCAGCAAATTGTACTACTGTAATGTTTTCCTTATAGGCACCTCATCAATGAACCTTGCAAGGCTCCAACTTCTTCAGAACAAAGCTCTTTACGCAGACTTGGGATTACGCTGATCTGACCACATTTCGGCAAGCAGGCGAGAGGTCCACTAGCTGCCCATTAAAGCCTGCATTGACTTCAAAACACTAACTATTGCACACTGATGCATATGCAAAGATGGCCCCTCTACCTCAATAACAGCATTAGTCTGAAAAATCATGAGCGCTCGCTAGCATCTCACTGTGCACACCTCGATATAAGATCAAGGGAGCGGAGAGGAGTAAGCTTCTGTGTCAATGCACCTTCCCGCTGGCCATGCTGGCACACATCAGTAATGAACATGCCTACCTTACCTTCAAAAACTTGTAAAACCTTGGTTGTTTAACAAATACGAATAATGTTTACTCAAATATACCTTCTACCTTCTTTCCTTGTACCAAACGCTGTGATTCCCTAGGGTCTGAGCATTCCATAAATGCAATAAATAAATATGCATCAATTATTCCCCAAAAATAAAGAGGGTCAAGCCAGTCCCACAAGTGAGTGCAGTGACATTCAGCTCAGACATATATATAAGCAACAGCCAACCTGCGGACCTACCATTCCAGATTTGTGCTTCTGTCTCATTTATCCTATTTTCCTTACCCATCATCCACCAATGTCCTTCCCTTGCACCACATTCTCAATGCTCCCCTGTGTCTTACAATTACCTTTCAGATCTTCATTCCCTCATTGCTCCATCGATCTGACTCAATCCCCTTCCCTTACCTTGCACGCACCGCCTTCCCTTGCCCACATTACTCAGTCACCAATTCCTTGCCACTCACACCCTTTCATTGCTCATTCCTTGCCCCTCACCCCTTCCATTGCCCTGGTTTACAGTTATACAGTAGACCTCCTTCATTTACTAGCCAGATTCTGCCAGATACCACAAGAAGCCATGGTCATAATCTTGCTGGCAATAGTGGCGATGGGATTTGGCTTTTTTTAGCTCCCAAGTTGCACTTTCTTGGAAAGCCGGCGGCATATTTCAAATCCTGGGATCAGAGAGAACTGCAAGGGGAACTGCAAGGGTAATATGCCTTGAACTTGGTGATGAAGAGGGAGCAAGAGTGGCCTTTTATATACACATATATTTATTTGTGTTTTCAAATAAGGTGGAGTGTGTGTGTGTGTGTGTATACGTGTTTCAGTTTCTGTGACTGGGTCAATGTGTTTGAGTGTAGTTGTGACAGTGTGGAAGGATGCATCTATGTTCATGTGACTTTGTATCTATGTATCTGAATCTGGTGTTGATTTGCATGTGTGTCTTTTGTTGCTCACATAAGAGAAGAATGTTCTGGAAATGACAATTAAAAATTATCACAGACTTCGGGGGCCATTAGAGTTGGGTTGTAACAGTAAAATTGTATTTGGCATACACAGTTGATTTTACCATGCACCCAATTCAGGGTTTGGTTAAATGCCATCAGTGGTATTCCATGGTACCTTTACGCAGGTGGAGGTAACCCACAATTTGTTACCTCCACCTTAATGGTGGAGGTAAAAAATGTAAACTGGCCCCAGATTTTTTAAATCTTCTTTGTACTATAATAATTGGGTATTTATAACATGCTTTATACTCAGAGGTTTCTAAGCGTGGAGCCAGGGATTGAACCTGTGCTGCTTCGCGTCGTCTTGCTTCCAAGGCGAGCATGTTGCCCCTGAGCTATCGTCCCAAGACGAGGGCTTCCCTTCAATAGAGTGAAAAATGTGTTTACAAAGGGCCATATTCAAGGGTTAAAAGGTGATCATCTCCAATGGTTCCCTTCACCACCTTGCCCATATAATTCACAAAAAAACCCAATTGACCATTTTGTGCATGAAGAAAATCAACAGTAGTGATGCGAGCCATTACTGTACATTATCCATTGCTCCCTTTACATGGATGCTGAGAATGGCTAAAAGAAGATGTAAAAAAGAAAACGTTTTACATTAGCACCATCAGTGGTGGTATTTCTGAAATATCCTCTCAGGTATTCCAGAAATACCACCTTTGCTTGTGGCAAACTATGAGTTGGGCGGATTTTCAGAAATACCACTGGTGGAGCAGGTCATTTCTTCAGTGGTATTAAAAAATCCACCCAACTCTGAAGGAACCACTGAGTTTGTAGTCTGCTAATAATTAATTCCTTAATATTACATCTTTCTATGTTGTGACCATTAACATCTTAAAATCCAAATTGCTGGTAATCCATGCAGGGCTCAGAGAGTTGTCTACTAGCTGGCATCTTAACTCAATGAATATTGAAGAAGTGCACTAATTGAAATATATAGGATTTGACATCTATGGTGGGAAGAACAAAACACGGTTAACCGAAAAGATGATTTTTACTAGAGCAAAACAGACAGCGTGCCAAATGAAATCCTTCCATCGTCAGCTTGGAAGGTTCACATTTTATGAAGCAAAGTTGGTGCCAACGGTATGCTATGCTTTAATAATGTTTTAGCAACTGACAAAGTATGATTTTGACTATATTGAGAGACTACCATTGAAAAACTTCTTGGGCTTATCAAGCTCAGTTTCTATGTTGATTATTCGACATGAATTTGGTCTGAATTTACGAAACTATCAAATTTGCTGGAATAGAGCACTTCTATGCTAAAAAAGTTGCCATCCATCACAATGCTGGATAATTTGGCAAATAGATCCTTTAAGTGCATTGAAAGAGAGCGTGATGGTTCAGTCAAGCTGTGATTTTCTTGAAATCGCATCAAATGCCTTAGTTGAACGTGGGGCAAAAACTACACTAGCCGGAAAGAAATGCAGATAATATGACTGGATTAAAACAAACGCTAGAGCTAGGTCGTATGAGACGAATGAGGGGGGGAAGCTGTGCCCCCTATTTATTTTTATACCCAAAAAGGGGCTTTGGCAGGTTCTTATTGCAATTCCGTCTAAATGTGTTGCCAACAAAAACATTTTTTTTAGATGGAAGCTGCAGGGTATATATACGATGCAATATGTGGGCACTGTTTTAAACCTGTAGAGTCTATGAAGCATTTCCAGCTTTAATTTCAGTTAGAATTTTCTTTCTTGCAAAACATATAAATTACTCGTGATCACAACCTTGGGCATCCTTTTGGGAAACAGTTAATTCTGACTACTGTTCAAAATCCACATTGTTGGCTCTGTATTCTTTTTTAAGGAACTTGAATTCATCTTAACATTAGTATTTTTTATATGAATTGGAACTATACATTTCTTTTCTGTGGGAAAATGTTTGTATGGTAAAAAGTTAAATTCAAAGTGTTTATAATTTATTGTTTTTGATGAGTTATTGTTTTTGATGTGTTAAGACCTATTTATTTAGGCCGTATGATGCAAAAAGAATTAAAAAATACTAATAATATGTGTGTTTTTCTACTGTGCCCAAAAGTAAGTACCACAAACAGTTCAACAGCCATTTCTATAACTACTGTATAAGTAACATCCATGGGTGCTCTTCAGAGTGCTATTAAACTCTTTTTGTGTGAACACACAAATGATCATGAAATTCACCAGAACATAGGGGAAGCATTCATACAGGATCAAACGGAGGACAAAATCTAATAATATATGGGCCCTTACTTCCATGGTAATTAGGAGCCGTGATAAGCTGCTGTGGATTGTAACAGGCCAATGGTGTATGGTGAACAGTGGTGTAACATTACCATCCAGTGTCACAGAATCTGTAATTTAAATGCATACATTGCCACTGAGTGGTGTGAGCATATCCCTGCAGCCGAAACACCTCTCCCTCACTGTGGAGGCCGCTGGGTGGGAACCACCCTCTAACAGCTAAAACATTGCTGAAATCAAGGTGTTAAACTGTATTCGTATAATACCGCCTTGATATGAATATTGGCCTAAGCCCATTCGCGTTGCACAGAAAACCGCGTTCGAAATGCTCCAATTTCTGATCAACTTTGCCGCCATTTTGGGAATCATCCGCCATTTTCATTTTAACTCTTGTTTTGTGTCCTAAAATGGTGGAATGTGTTTTCAACTACAGCCGAGCCGAACGACCTTTGAGTTATGTCAACATTTAGGCTGACCGAGAGCAGACTGTTTGCTCTATGCAAAGAAACCTTGTGACTCGTATGAACTGCAATTGAAGTGTTGTTTGCGCTCACAAGCCTCATCCTCATATAAACAATGAGACAATGTAGAACAAACTCAGACTGTGTGTTTTTTCTGAACTGCATTGTAGATATTCTTGAAACAAGGCTGACTGTGGATCAGAGAACCAATTCCATCATTGTATTTTCATGGACGAGCAAACTTGTTAAATCCGTTAAATAAAATTGTCATATTTGTCATATGAACTGGGCACAAACCCTAGCATGTAAATTATTTCTTTGGAGAGGGACTGGACAATGATAGGAAAATGTATAAAACAGCCTGTGTTAACATGTCCAGCACTCTCGCCCCTCACTGTGTCTGCTGGTACACACTGCGAGGTATTGGGAGCCAGATAGCCATCCGTTTTGCTTTGAATTCTGTACAGTAATAAAGATACTTGTATCTTTCGACCTGTGATTGGCGTATTTCATTTTGTGGTACTAAGCCCCGATATTTATTTGGTCTTTCAGAGGGTGCCCTAATAGGGACCCTAAAGATTGTTGTCTCCTCGCTGAAAAGAAGACGCGGCTATCGGACCGGGATCAGAGCGTGAGAAAAGGGGGCCCCTTTGTATGAGACACGACACCTCAACAGTACTGCACGATCCAATCCCTAAACGGTGAGCACGCGATTCGAGAGGGCATCTTGACAAGATGGGCTCTTTGCCGAAATCGCCAACCATGAGGATCCTTTGTAATCCAATCGGACCTCCTTAGTATTTGAAATCAGGTGAGTCATGCCCTGATTCTTAAGATCCTGATATTGGTTGCAGATTTGTCCTCATGAGTACAAACAACGCCAGGTAACACCAGTAATTTGACATGCCTGGGAAATTGTTTGCCTGTTTCAGGGGTCTAGTCCTCAGAGATAGACAACCTTTGTGACAAAGGTCAACTGGCACAACCTGTTGGCTCACCGGCTAGTTTAATGTACTGTAAGTACGCCCTCAATAGTATTGTATTTAACGATATTTGGCACAGACAAACTAGACATGCTTCCGAATTTCAGTGGCAAGTTCATGGTAGTTCTGAAATTGCCCGTATAGAGTATTTAGAGTCTATATTGTTGAAGAAAAAGGATAGGGCTGCAACATTTGCTGTAATTAAGGATTGGAGAAAGGAAGCTATGCAGCAATTTAAGAGTAAAGAGAAACACGCACATCGACATATATCTAACACTGAAAAAGCAGTATTGTAGGATCAACAGAAACAGTCAGAATCTATCAGAAGTATGGATAGGGATTTTCAACTTGGAGTACAGAAAATATATCCGTCTCAGGATTCTCATGCCTCAGATGAGCTGATCGATTTTGAATGAGCCTAGGACTGTTGCCACTGCAACACCTCCTTATGTGACTCTCCCTGTTGTTTTACCTCTTCCCGCTGTTGAAACTCCTCCCCTTGTTGTTCCTGTTTCTCCCATTGTTGCTCCTCCTCCAGTTGTTCCTCCTCTTCCTGTTGTTGTTATCCCTTTTGCATCCTCGCCCTTACCGACAGTTGCCGTTTCATTAATTCCTTCTTTACCACGAGCTGTAGTGTCTCCACTACCTATTGTACAAGATTTGTCTGAACTCTCTTTTCCAAGTGGTTCTGCTCCACTTGTAGCGATGGAAGGGGTTAGTGCTGATTCAAGAATAGTGACTCATAGTACAGTATCTAAAGCTAGAAAAAGAGAATTGTATGCATGGGCTAAGAAATATATAGAGGAAGGTGAAAAATCAGCTGTCTTAACTGCGATTTCTGACCAAGAAAGTATTCCCGAACAGAATGTTTTGATAGAGGGTATAGGAATGCATTTGGCTGATATTTTGAGTGATTTGACAGACATGAATGTCCCACATGGGTTGATGGATTTGAATGTTTTAGCTGACACAAGGAACACTGCAGAGAAAGTACATGAGCATGTTGAGAGGGTATTTGAGTTTAAGAGGGAGTTAGATCGGTTACAGAATGATGAGATAGATGGTAATAGATTGGAAGCCTCTTATGTGCAGAAACAATTTCTTCCTTCATGTAAACCAATGAGTGAAGAGACGCGTATTTGCACAAGAGCCGCACTTAGATGGATTTCGGATGTTTCAATTTCTCCCATTGAAGTATATGACAAGTTTAGTTAGTATGCTCCGGCTATGCAAAGGAAAGTGTTAGAGGTAATGTTAGAGAACCTACAGGATGAATTTATGAAGAAAAAGGTTTGTTGTCCCGCAGATTTGATGGTCATTTATAAGACAGAATTTTCGCCCGATACTGCTTTGACTACTTTGTTTCTTGATTTAGCTTTGTTGCTTAATGAACATTCAGGGAGGTTCCTCTGACACTTGTTCCTAAAGTAGAAATTACAGCTAATGCCGAAACAGGAGCAGCAGCCACTGCTATTGAAGCTCATTATGCCTCACAGTTTGTTCATGTCCCATTTTCTAGGCAGGAAGTGAATACCATTAGACAAACAATTCCAGATATCAGGAAAAATCCAACAGGATTTTATGAAGAAATTGAATCTGTCTTGCATTCGTCATTTTTCACGCTGTGTGATATAGATTTGATGTTCCCTGTGATCCTACCTGCTGATTTATGGAAACATATTAGAACAGTAGATGGGCAGGCAGGATTGGGTGACACATGGGTTAACTTGGTACGGATAGATGGAGAAAGGAATGCTGGTGTGAAACCACCACAGGTGTTATTGACACTGCCAGACAGAATAGTAACTAAATTGAAGACTTTGGTTCCAGAGAGAAGAATAGTTTGGGACAAACTTAGAGCTTTTATCTAGGGGAAATCTGAAGGTGCTATTGAATTTTTTAATCAGTTCGAACAAGTGTTTTCAGATTTCAGCTGTCAGGACTTAAGTACAAAGTCAGGAAAAAGGCTGTTTGTAGACAAATGTGTCGGTGGATTGTTGCCTGATATCCAATCCCAAATGATGACTTTCGAAAGCACCTGGCAAGCTAAATCGCAGTCCGAAGTATTGCACATGGCTCAGTATTATGAAAATAGAGTCAAATCTGAAAAAGAGAAGATAGAAAAGAAGAAGGGAGACTTGAAAACAAAAGTATTGTTGCAGCAAATAGTAAGAGGAACCAGAGGTGGGAATACACAGTTTAGAGGTCGGTTTGCACATCAGAGCAATGCGTAAATGGGTCCTGTACACACAAACCAATGTGCCTATTGCAGACAAGAAGGTCATTGGCAAGCAAAATGCCCAATCCTTCAGCAGCGATTGAATAACACGTATGGTACCATGGGTAGATGATCCAGAGGCCGTCCTGGAATAGGGTGTCCTGGTAGAAGTCAGTTCGCTCTGAATCAACAGTCATTTTCAAAGGATAGTCAGCAGCATAGTGTTAATAATGGGAACATTTTTGATAATCCTTCTACTGTTTATTTTTCTGAGGATCTTGCATTTGATGATGTTCTGTTCCGTTAGGACAGCCCAAAGCTAAGTCTGGAACCAGTACCTATTCCCGTCGATCAGAAAGGGCCCTACGTAGAGATAAAGGTGGGGAATAGGAAGCATCTATTTTTGATAGATACAGGAGCAAGTGTTCCATTGATCATTCGCGGGTTCCAGATATTCCACTGTCAGGGAAGAACAACATTTCTGTAGGGTTCTCTGGTACACCAGTGATTAGTCCAGTTTCTCAGCCGGTACCAATTTCACTGGGGCCATTCACTGATTCATGTCCATTTCTTTTGACAACGAATTGTGGCAAAAATTTGTTGGGGTTGAATCTGTTGAAAGAATTGAATGCTGTAATGTACTGTTCTCTGGATGGAGTGCATTTGACGATTTCACCTCAACAAACTTCTGCTTCACAATTCTTGACTAGGCCTTTACCGACTGAATTGGATAAGGTTCCGGCATGTTAATGGGCGGTTGATGATAATGACGTTAGGATTTTGCAAATTGAGCCTGTTAAAATTGTGTTGAAACGAGGTCTTAAACTAACTCGTATTCCACAGTATAAGATTTCAGTTGAAGGTGAACAAGCTTTAAAGGGTATAGTTTCTGGTTTTGTACATCAAGGAGTGATTGAGGAAATTGCAGGAAGTTTGTGTAATAGTCCAATTCTACCAGTGTATACAAAAGGGATAATGTGATTCCATTCCGTTTTATTATTGACTTGCGCGCTATCAATAAGATTGTTGTTCTACAATTTCCGATTGTGCCTGATGTGACTACTATATTGACAATGATTCCAGCTTCAGCTACTCGTTTTAGTGTTGTGGATCTAAAGAATGCTTTCTTTAGTATTCCTGTACATGTTGACAATAGATATTTGTTCGCGTTCACCCTATGGGGACGCTCGTTTACATTTGCTTGTGTGCCACAAGAGTACACTGAGAGTCCAAGCATTTATAGCAGAGCTTTAAAGGAACAACTTGACATACTTGAATTGCCTTCCACTTGTACGTTGTTGCAGTATGTTGACAATCTTCTTTAAGCTGCAGATTCAGAATCAGCTTGCAAGGAGGGCACCGTGTTGCTGCTTATTCATTTAGCAGAAAATGGGCATAAGGCTTCATTGAAAAAGTTTCAATATTGTCAACATGAGGTCACCTATTTAGGCTATCTCCTGTCAAAGGAGGGGAGAAGATTGACACCTGAAGGAATACAAAGCATCTCTAGACAGTGGATCCCTAACTTTTCATTAATGATAAAACCAATGTTTGCATTGACAAAGAAGGGCATTTCTTTGCCTTTACCTTGGAACATGGATTGCCAGAAAGCTTTTGATCTGCTCAAGGCTGCATTGTGTTCAGCACCAGTTTTGGGCACACCAAATGATGAAAAGACCTTTGTGTTGTATGTGCATGAATGTGATGGATGCGCTTTGACTGTGTTAACGCACAAGCATGGAGGGAAGAATAGACTGTGCAGTTATTTTTCCTCCATGCTTGACCCTGTTGTATGCGCTTTGCCAAGATGTTTGAGAGCTGTTGCTGCTGCCGCTGTATCTGTAAAACAAAGTGAGGGTATGGTTCTGGGTCACTCCTTAACCGTGATGGTACCTCACTCTGTAGACATTCTATTAAACAGAATGCAAACGCAACATCTCACATCTCATATCAGCACAATAAACAAGATACAAGCTGATTCTATTTGCACCGCATATCCAAATTAAGAGATGTTGCTCATTAAATCTGGCCGAACTATTGCCTCTTCTGCAAGAAATTGCTTGCAGTGACAAGATGTCACATGACTGCCTATATACCACAGAACAGGAAACTAATTGATTTAAGTGATACACCATTAAAAGATCCACAAGGGGAGCTGTTTTGCGATGGCTCCTGCTTCAAACTTCTGGATAGTACATCCACTGCTGCTTAGGCAATCACTACATTAAGCACTATTGTGGAAACCAAAAGAATTCCGCATAACTCCGCGCAGGCTGCAGAGATTATTGCATTGACTCGAGCTTGTGAACTTTCCGAAGGGCTTAGTGTGAATATATTTACAGACAGTCAGTATGCCTTTGGGGTGGTTCACAACTTCAGTAGATTATGGGCAGAGAGAGGTTTCTTGACCTCACACGGAATTAATATACAACATGGCACATTGATAGTTCAGCTACTTTCAGCACTTGCGCTTCCTACTCAGTTAGCAATAATGAAGTGTGCAGCACACCAGAAAGTAACAGATGATGTGGGCAGAGGAAACCCTTTTGCTGACAGAATAGCCAAACTGACTACCACCGATTTGCATTTCAAAATGTATATAACAAAAGAAGTCACTAACACTTGTGTGATAGATGTAGGAATTGGTCGCATAAAAGACATTCAGGCTGATGCCACTCCAGACAAACTTAAACAGTGGCCTGAGGGGTCAGCAAGTTTAGACAATGAAGGTTGTTGTGTAGATAATGGAAAACAAAAATGGATGCTGCCCGCTGCTTATGTTACCACTTTGGTTATAATGGCTCACAGTCCAACTCACATATGCGCCAAAAAGATTTGTAAATTGTTAGAACCTGTCTGGGTGAATGTAAATATCTCAAAAACTGATGGCAGTTTTGTCCAAAACTGCATGGTATGCTTACAGCATAATCTTGGGAAAGGTACATTGACACTGAGGGGTAGTTTTGGTCCCCCCCTCTATTCCTTTTAAGGTTATACACTTTGATTTTATTGAAATGGAGCGTTGTCAGAATTATAAGTATGTTCTGGTAGTTATTTGTGCTTTCAGTAAATGGGTCGAAGCTTTTCCTTTAAAAGATGCCACAGCAATGACGACGGCGAAAACCATGCTGAAGAAATAATTTCCTAGGTTTGGTTTGCTGAGAATCATTTGGTCGGACAATGGTCCACATTTTATCGCTGCTGTTATTCTGCAAGTATGCGCAGGGTTGCAGATTGATAAACGGTTCCATTCGGCCAGACACGCTCAGAGTGCCAGACTTGTAGAACACCACGACGGTATATTAAAGAATAAAATGGCTAAAATCTGTGCAAAGAGCAATTTGAAATGGCCAGATGCCTTACTGATAGCTTTATTATCTATGCAGACGACCGCACAGTCAAGAACAGGGCTCTCTACCTATGAGACAATCATGTGGAGACCAGCCAATATTTGGAATGTACCTAAACCCAGGCAGCTAAAAGATGTAGAGCATTTGCTCCTTTTGTAGTACTGTGACCAGATAACTCAAAACTTGTATTTTATTTATCAACAGGTGCGAGAAGCCCTCCAAGTAAAATACGAGGGTCCAGGTCATCGACTCCGACCTGGCGATTGGGTGCTCACAAAATTGTTTGAAAGAGCTTCCTGTCTCGCACCTCGCTGGAGAGGACCATACCAAGTCCTCCTTGCCACACAGACCGCTGTATGAGGGGAAGGGAAATGACACTGGATTCACGCAATGCACATCAAGAAGATACCTTTTCCTCTGCCCCATGACAAAGGGGGAGAGAAGGAAATTGTTCACTTTGATACTCATCACAAGCCTGTTTTTTTACAAAAATCCTTCCCGAGCCTATGGGCCTGGGGAGACTGCTGCCTTGCCTTCAAGTACTTCATTTGATCTTTCTGCACCATTGAGCAATCTTGCTTCTGCTTCATCACTTCCTTCAGGAAGCAACGACACTCTGTTCACAGATCACACGGTACCTGGAATCTTGAGGTACAATCTGTGTCCGAGACACCGGATTTACAGCACAGTCTCGGCTGTGCCCACAAGGCATCATCGTTGAACCAGTCCCTTGTCACTCTTTTGCTGAAAAATAAATAAGAGACAGGGACTGGCAGTGTTTCCTTCAAGCAAGATAGGCCACGTGGTGAGGAGCCACCGACGGATGAACTAAAAGTGCCTAACGTAGAGGCTCCTAAACAGACTCTCAGAAACAATGTCCCTTCCTAAATACACTCTTGCGGAGCAAGCTATTGATCTTGTGGCTGACAAAGACTTTGTTCATCAGAGATCATGGTCCTTGAGGACCCACTGTTTTGTAATCACAGTTCTGGTTTGTTTCATAATTATATTTGCGCTTGGGTTCTGGTACATGGAAAGGGTGCGTCCACTTGAGACTTTGTTACCCACTGAAATTGTATCCACTGTGTCTCCACCTTTTGTGCATCTGCACACTCTTCCTCCTCGAGACTCCCAAAATAGACAGGGTTACTATAATAACACTCTCCTAATGATCATGAATGCGACCCATGCGATTCTGAGCAGAACACATTGCTGGATGTGCTCACACTTGCCACAACACAGGGAAAAGGGACTGGGCTGGTATATTCATCCTCTTCCTTTAACTACTGCATGGTATGCCTCACTCAGGGCATTGTTCTTTGGTTGTTGGAACAATAGTATTTCTGGGAATTTCGATGGGACTAATCTATATGAATTTGAAAAATGAGTCCTAACACCTTTGGGATGTTCTCTCTTTGCGAATAGAGGCAAACTCAATGTTGCTTCTATTAGGCCTTCTGGTAGACTCTCTAGACCTTTTCTATCACTGATTTCCTTCAAGATGGCTCCCATTGGCAACCGGGATGCCATGCCTCCTTCCTATACTATTAATCATAGCCCCAATTCTGTTTCCTTCTGTATACAAAGGGAAGGTTCTCAGCCAATGGGTACATTCGAGGGTTGTACTAACATTGTGAATCTAACCAGTGAGGACAGACCTTTGTATGTAGGAGACCCTGTTTACTTTGTTTGTGGATATGAAGCTTATCCTTGATTACACAGAGATTGGCAGGGTACTTGTTACTTGGGTATCTTGTTACCAGGGGTATATGTGGCTACCAAATCTGAAGTCTCTAGAGCTCGTCCAAGGCGGCTGAGAATGATGATTCGCCTTCACAGGTCATGGGTGAGGTAGCAAAATACTTTGTGTCATTTTAAGGACAGATAATGAATTCCGAGGATATCAGAAGACTAGCAAGGGTACTGGAAAAAAACCATCAATAGGACCACCGATATTCTGTACAACATGACGCTGTAGCAAAATGCAACTACAATAGTGGTCCTCCAAAATAGGATGGTGTTAGACGTCATCCTAGCTGAGCGTAGTGGGGTATGGACATTGGTGGGATCTGCGTGCTGTGTTTTTGTACCTGACTCCTCCCCTACCATATTCAAGGTAATAAAAAATCAGCATACCTTGAGTTCTGAAGTACATGTCCCCGAGGGAAACTGGAATCTTAGTGCTTGGTTCTGGTACTTGTTGCGATCATGGGGTTGGAAACTCTTTGCAGTCCTAATGATAGTACTTGGTGTTCTATTGTTCTGTTGTTGTTGTATACAATGTCTCCCTGCCATATGTCCGATGTTAGGAGGATGTTGTGCACAAACGATAGGTACACTAGGACCAAAGGTACATGCGCCCAAGGAAACTACTAATGTTTTAGTAACAGATTTAACATGTTTGCTTGTCCATGAAAATACAATGGGGACATTGGTTCTCTGATCCACAGTAAGCCTTGCTTCAAGAATCGCTACAATGTAGTTCAGCAAAAACACACAGTCTGAGTTTGTTCTACATTGTCTCATTGTTTATATGAGGATGAGGCTTGGGAGTGCAGACAACACTTGGATTGCAGTTCATACGAGTCACAAGGTTTCTTTGCATAGAACAAACAGTCTGCTCTCGGTCAGCCTAAATGTTGACACAACTCAAAGGTCGTTTCGGCTCGGCTGTAGTTGAAAACACATTCCACCATTTTATGACACAAAACAAGAGTTAAAATCAAAATGGCGGATGATTCCCAAAATGGCGGCAAAGTTGATCAGAAATTGGAGCATTTCGAACGCGGTTTTCTGTGCAACGCGAATGGATTTAGGCCAATATTCCGATCAAGTGGTATTATACGAATAAAGTTTAACAAACCCTCCTTTTGGCCTAAGCCAAGAGAATTACTCAAACATTCACTTTATTCAAACCCCCATGCCTCAATGTCCGTACATCCTGAATCATATTCTTCAGAAATATCAATCGCCATAAGTTCCTTGATGGTAATATCCATTCAAATCAAAGTTACAAGGAGCATGACAGTGTTGTCCACAATCTACTATAACAGCATAGCTTGAATTCAAGATGACAGTGGCTACTTTAGAAGTCTTAATCAGTATGCAAGGAGGCAGAGGGGGGCAGTAGCCAGGGTTTGAGTTAGGAAGGTGGGATGGAAACCTAGTACAGGTGGAAAGAAGGACATGAAGAAGCAAGAAAAACAGTTTTCTGAGCAGTGCTACAAATACCTTGTTTCTTTGGGTCAATTGGGAGAGAGCCAGAAGAAGGCTGTATCCCACAAACAATGTTTATTTTTGTATGTATGATTATAGATTAAACCCTTACACTTATTGCATCACCATTCAGTTCGATAGTAGTTATTCCCCCTTTTTGGTGTTTTAGTAGTCACTCTATGGGTCATGAAAGGTATGTAATCCTCTATCCCATTCTATGAGAAAAATAAAAAAATGGTGAATCTCATTCACAAGGCTTTCTGGGGCCTGTGTCCAAAATACCTTCAGCTATCCCTCCGCAAATACCTCCCCTCTCGAGCTCTTTGCTCCTCTACCTCCAACTACCTCAGGGTCAGTCGTTTTTCAAAGAAATGAGCGGGGTAGATCTCTGTCTTCGGCTGGGGCCTCTCTCTGGAACAGCCTCCCTGCCACTCTATAACTTGAGGAGAACCATCTCTGGTTCTGGAAGCACCTCAAGATCTTCCTCTTTTCTTCTGCCTTTCCTCCCCCTCTCCCCTACTGATCTGTTCTCTCTTGGCACCGTGCATTTGGCCACCCTCTGTCCTCTGGGCCCAGGTACATGCTCACCCTGCCACCCTCCCACACTGCCTCCGGGCCACCCTTTGCACTGGGGTCTGTATCTGTACCCATACAGCACCCTCTTTTTTCTTCTTGCACTTATCAGACCTACCTTGTCTGCTGCCTTAAACCTTGCACTTGCAAATTGCTGGCTGCACTACTACTGTTTGTTGCTTTATTATTTATTTATTGTTATTTATCTGTTTCTCCTCTGCTTCACCCTTTCCACTTCTCCCCCTTCAATGCACTTTTCCCCTCTCCTCTCCCATGCACTTGTGTGTTCTCAATGCCACGGGGCCTAGTAAGATAGCTGTTTTGTTCTCCCCTGCTCCCCTCCCTTGCCTTGTTGCGCTCTGAAACACTTGTATACGAGCGCGATAGAAATAAAATATCAATATCAATATTAATTCCAATTTCTTTCTCTGTGTGACATCCACAAATGAATCATCCATGGATTACTCTTTGTGGTCTGTTTTCTCCCAAGGACTGCATCCTGATGCACCCCTCACTGCAGCACAGCAGCATAGATCTCAGACATGGTATGGGCTGAATTCAAGATCGGGTCAATTAAGACTGTGCATTTTCTGGATGTGGAAGTCAAAGTCAGAAACAAGATATTGACAACCCTATTTACCAAACCCACCGACAGAAACAACCTCTTCCATTGGATGAGCTTTCATCCTCCAAATACACTGATGAACCTACCATATGGGCAACTTTTTAGAATTAAAAAGATTGTTAGTGATCTAGAGAAATGCAAAATGGAGTTTGATAAACTGTTGAGAAAGTTTGAAGACAGAGGTTACCCGAGGAGGAGTTTAGAGACAGCAGTCGAGAAAACAAGGAACCAAACAAGAACAGTATTTCTACAAACTAAACCTAAGAGGGCTCGCTAGTATTTGTGTCCAAATTTTGCATACAGAGCAAACTAAATCAAAAGGATCATTAAGAAACATTGGGACATACACAGAAATGATACAAGAACTAAGGATCTATTTCCTGAACCACCAGTGTTTGCCTTTCAAAGGAGTGAGAATCTTAGAGACATGCTAGTCAGCACAAGAGAAAAGGTACTAAACATTAACATGACAGACAGGAAGGACACTTATCCTTGTCTAAAATGTGGCAACTGTAATAGCGTGATGAAGGATCTGTATGTTTTCCATCCCTGTATGGGTGAATGTATACAGTTGAGACATTTTGCTACTTGTTTTACTGAGAATGTGATTTATTGTATCAGGTGCCCTTGTGGCATGTATTTTGTGGGAGAGCCCAAAAGACGGGCTAAAGTCAGATGGAACAAGCACAAACCTTGTATACGAACCAACAATAGGCATTCATCAGTAGCACAATATTTTATTAACTAGGGACATACAATTGCAGAGATGAGGTTTCAAATCCTGGAAGTAATGGCTACAAAGGAATTCAGCGATTATATTGTGTGGAGAAGAGCGCAAAGAGAGGCCTTCTTGATTGACAGTCTGGAGTCCTTGATACCAAATGGCATGAATGAAGAATTGGATTTTCAATGTTACTTATGACTGTAAATGAAGTATGCAATATACAGGATGGTTTTACTGAATCTGGTATCGATTCACTGTTCAATGTATTTATTGATATATGTATTGGATAATCTTAGACTAGTTTCACCATGCAATTAACAATTAGGACATGTTGGTGATTCTTTAAGCTTATGCCTATGAACCCATTGTAAATTGCCATACTTGAGTTCTGTTTCATTTACCCAGAAGATGGTTTTAGATTGTGTTTCTTTGCTGTGAGTAGCCCCTGCCTGATCCAATGGGTACCTGTGGGGTTCACGAGACCGGTTTTCAGACCCTAAACAATATTCATCTTAGTTGAGAAAAGGGTAATGTTTGCTTTACAGTAAAATGGCAACAAAATTGAATGTAGAGTAAGTTTGGTGTTTAATAGCGGTTCTGCAATCACTCTCTAGATGAATTAGGAGCACCAATATGGTCTAGAGGCTTTACAATTAGCTCACGATTGAGGGTGACTCTACTATAGGCGAGATCATTTACTGATTTACTGTTAGCAGATGTTCATGGATCCGATTTGTGATCCACACACGTTCCGTTCCGTCCGCCATTCAGATTTAATGTAGGTTGGCAGAGAATGAGTGTCACGTGATTACTGTACCTTGAAAGGAATAACTTAGAGGTCTGGTGAGACAGGCACTAGGATGCACGTTAGAAGGATTGATTAGACGGAAAGAGATAACATGGAGGAGATTAACATGAGTAATTTTGGTGCGTTCTAATTTCAACAGCAGATACTGAGGTGTTTTGTTTAGAGTTGATTGAGCTACTTTGAGCCACGCTTTCTGGAACAGGTATTTTTCCGATCATGAAGATTTAGAAGCGGGCCACTTGGATGTGCACTGCTCATGTTTTACCAGCTAAGCCAGCTAAGCTAGGTACTGTTTCTAGGTTTTCCAAGCTATTTGTCACACAGAGGGTGCCATTGTTGGCAACACGGTTTAATCAGGGATTTGGTGGTAGTTTCTTTCAGCTAAGACAGATACTGATTTAAGTTCTCCAAGCTATTTGTTACACAGAGGGTGCAATTGTTGACAACACGGTTTAATCAGGGACATGTTTATAGTTTGCATGACAACGTCATTGTTTGGAGAGGTGATTCACTCTGATAGACACAACAAAAAAGGGGGGTACATATAATGATTTATAGGGAGTAATTTAAGAGGGTTTAGCAGCATCTAAATCCTTACAATCCTTTTTCTATTCTCTTTTTTTCCCTTTTTTCTTTACTGTTTTTTTCTCGTGGGTTTTTTGTTTATGGTTTTATCATCCTTATTCCTATATACATCAATACCTTTGGGATAAGATTGTTGATTATTAAATAATGTGATGGAATTTGTTTTTTCTAATAACTAGGTCATGTTTTCAACTGGGACAACTATGGAATTGAATCTTATGGTGTACGTATGGTGATGGTGGCTGCGGACATGTCACACACACCTTTGTCACGGGGTGCTTTACACAAAATACTTACTTCGGGTCTTGATGACTTTGACAATAACATGGTTCGATCATTTTTGTTTCCTGTACATATATAAGATCTTGTTGAATAATTAATTGATTAAATTAACAGTTTATATATATTTGCCCTGATGATGGATGAGTTGTCCAAAATGCACTGGCATTTTTATGATTTTTTGGCAAAGGCTACTGAGTGGAGTCTTTCTTGAAATAACAACACTGCTGTTTTTTCACGTGAAATCAGAGTCAGTAACATTATTTATAACTGATTAATTAATAACAGAATAAGGCAACAATACCAAAATTAAATGTTTTTCAAGACTTTGACCTAGACTAAAGGTGTGCAACCCTCACCGTAGGCTTCTAGGCCTTGGTCCACATTGCTGCTCAACTAAGACTCTGTCCATATTGATTGATCATATTGATATTAGAGTGAGATCTGTTCCTTGGGCCTTCTGTGATAGTTGTACAATAATGAATGCACTGTGATGACCAACTTGAAAAGGTACTCAGTGCACTAAGAGGAGCTGCTCCTAAGTGGCCCACTGTAACGATAGCACAATAAGACCTACCCTCAGAGGGCATGAGGACAGGACCGTTGAAATATCTGCACCAGGTGCAGAGGAAGCTGAGGGGAATTTGGTATTAACTCAACGAGGTCTGATCCTGCGTGGGGTCACCTGTTATGTTTGCACTATGATGCCTGCTTAAAGGGTGTGTTACCCACACTGTTTTCACCTTGGCAAGCATCACTGCTGTGTGCTCCTGAGAGGTCTACTATGATACTCCAACTGTGATAGCTGTGTCCAGGGGGTGTTCTTTATTATGATTACAAGATGGTGTTGGCTTGTTTTTTACATTGTGGTGTCTCTAATGTCTCTACTCTTTCAAACCCACTACATTCTTACTATCCACCATGTATTATGCACATTGAATAGGCCAATCAGACAATTGAGATTCCCCCCAGAACCTATCCGATCCCTACATTTTCACAGCTTGTGCAACAAAGGTCTAGACCACTCCTCCTTTCAATAAGGTCAAACAAAAAAGCTTCTCTTTGGGCTATAAATGCCTCAAGCACCCCCAACACAACTCACCTAGAAGCATGCCCGAATGAAGAGCCTATGTGCTTCTGATCTGCATGCATAAACACAACAACAAAGATAATCTGCATTTCCCTTGTCTCCTTATGAACTGAACTCAGCCCGCATTTCTTTTAGATCCCTTAGCATCATGAGGCCCTGGAAATAGCAGCAGTGCACAGTATGAAATAATGTAACCTAAAGCGACAGCTACGAATAGATGATGATCCACTCCACCTATGACTAAGTAAGTGAATGGTGCGGCCAGCAGCAATTGCTGTTTGACCATTGCTACCTGAAGCTGCTGCCCCTGCTAGGGTTCAATGTGAAAGAGTCTTTAGTGTTGTTGGGCCTTTCCGCCTAATGCCTCTCTGAGGCCCATGTTGAAACTAAATGAAGAAACCCCTGTTCAAAGGCCACAATGAGACTGAACACAACTAATTCACTAGATGATGACTTGTTGCCCGGTGCACACAGGAGGAGTGGGGTGATGTGTAGTGTTAATGTGTCTAACTGTGATTCAATTGCCATTTGACAAGGGTGTAGAATCCCTGCCTTTTGTTGAAGTGTATTAATTAATAAAATGATCCGGGTAATTCAACTCTGAAAGGGAAATCTGCTGAACAGATTCCCCTTTCATGAGCTTAATACCAAAAGCAGAGTGTGTACCTATGCCCTACTGAATCAATATCCAGATGTACAGTGCCTGCTCTACCAGTGGGGCAGAGCAGCATCAGGTGTCACAGGAGCCCATTTGGCAGCTGCAGTGACAGCCAAGTCTCTGCAGCGCAGGTGCTGCATTTAAGACACACACCCCTGCTCTAAACCGCTATCATTATTAGTTTACTGTCCTGGTGGCATATTCTTCTTTAAATAATTGCCATACCTGAGATATGGAATGGTGGATGCAGTTTCCCATCATTATTACAGTCACAGCAATTTGAGATCACACATGTGTCAGCCCTGTGCACCCAGCTCAGCTGTGAAATGATTATGGGCCCAATGGACAGAAGGGTTTTATAATAGTGCAATCCCATAGTAAAACATTCTGTGAATCAGGCCCATAGTGTATTCTCCCCAGTTAGGTTGGACACTGGTGATTGCCTCTCTTTGTATCTCTCTGAGGGCATGTAACACCCTCTCACGAGAGACAGCCACTCCACAGGGAGCTGTCAGGGAACAGGAGTCAAAGGGCACACACATTCACAACCGGAGTAGCCTCACACCAGGCTGCTGCATATCTAACGGCTTTGATCCTATTGAGAAGGGAAAGGGCAGGGTTAGTGTAGACAGAAGATCACAGGTGGAGGAAGGTTCCACCTTTCTTGTTTCTTTCTGCCTCTGTATTTCCTTCCTGTCCCCTCCTCTTCATTTGCCCAAATCACTTTCAGTGTGATGTCTGAAGGCAACGGGCCTCATTACGAGTAAACGGCGCCGACCCTTAACGCCTGATTCCGAGGTCCCTTTGCGCCATGGTGAGTTTAACGCCTGCTTTTTGCATGCGTTAAAATCCATGGCGCTAAGGGATCATGGTGCTAATTACGCCATCGTAATTTACGGTGGCGTAATTAGCGCCTTCCCCACTCCCATTATGCCCTATGGGGCAAAAATGGGAATGGGGAAGGGTAAATGGGAAATGGGGATTTACCGCCCCATTCACCTTGGAATGGGGTGGTAAATCTGCCATCCACCATGGTGTAAACATAGTTTACACCATGGTGGTAAGGGTACGACCCAGGCGGTAACTTACCGCCTGGGTCGTAATGAGGCCCAACGTCCAATTGCTCTAAGTATAGGGATTGGACCCCTAAAGCAGGCTAACTTTAGTTCAATCGCTTCCACTTCTTGGTTGATTCACTTTTGAACAAACACTTAACAAAGAATTCACTGGACCTCTGTTGAGGGAGTTTATCTTTTCAAAGTCCTCCGCCAGTGAATTAAAGTCTGATGCCCTCATTCCGAGATCGGAGGCAGCCATGGTGCTATTAGCACCATGGCTGCCTCCAATACCGGGTCCGTGTCCGGTCTGTTTGAATGGGGACTTACCGAGACATTCCGACCGGTGTGGACCCGGTAAATCCCCATTCAACCAACCATTCCCCATTCCCAATTGAGCTCCCATAGGGCTCAATGGGAATGGGGAAGGCGCTAATTAGGGGCCCGTGAATAGCAGGCCCATAATTAGCACCCTGGTCCCTTAGCGGGACCCGTAAAGGACATGTGGTCAGACCACACTTTCTTTGCAGTTCCTGCTAAGGGACCTCGGAATTGGGCGGTAAGGGTTTACCGGCACCGGTCTCCTTACCGGTGCCCGGTATCCCTTACCGCCCAACTCATAATGACCCCCTGAGAGTCCAAGGCAGAGTGAAACTATGTAACCTAACAATCCCCAGTGACCACTGGGGGTGAACTGCTGTTGGGACAATACCTGCCTCTCTGCTAGGCTGCAAAGGTATCCTTTTGCACCCCCTCTTACTCAGAAGGCTTCATCTTGCTATCTTTGCAGATTCTGTGTTCTCTCCTAAGAAGGTCAATAGTAGAAAGCAGAGGCGGAGCAGGTGGAGGAGCGGGGAAGCAGACTGTGAAGTGGTGCTATAAGTGGGTCAGCAGGAGCAAACAGAGGCCTAGCAGGCAGAGACGTCTTTATAGGAGGGCAACAGGGGCACTTGCCCAGGGCCCCCACCTTGGAGGGGACCCCAAAAGAAGGAGTCTTATTAAAAAAACAAAAGTCAGTTTCCCTAAGTCGACAAAATTAAGTATCCCACATCAGGATTTTCTATGGTGTGCTGCTAAGGCTTAACCTATTTTCTGTCTGTTGTTTACAAGTACATTTTGTTCAGATCTTTTCATCCTGTAATGCTATGTTCACTGTTGTATACGTAGTTTGTGTGGCACAACAACTGTAGCATTCTCACCTTCCTTTGGGTATTATGTTGATCATGTGCAATAGCCAAAGTTGAAATACATATTGATACAGTTGAGTGTCCCGGTGGTTCAGAGGATAGCTCAATGTGTTAAGCACTCATTGCAGCGATATGCGTTCACATGCAAGATTACAATACCAAATTCCAGCAAGGCCGACTCAGCGTTTCCAATGTATGAAGTTGTTAAGCCTGCATGTAAATGTACATTGTTCTATAGTACCCCAGGTGTTATCATCACCAATGTACCTGCACTAGATAGTGGTTGCTATAGAAACTAACATACCATCAATATGGTGATGGTCTAGAAATTGGTTTGTTTAGATGGGAGTTGTAAAACCTAGGCGGGCACCTCCAATGATGACAATAAAGTGTTAGAGGTGTTTAAGTATCCGAATTCCAGACTGTGGAACCAAAGCATTCATGCTTGGATCCTGGCTTTGCCAGTAGACGATACAGTGATCCTGCACAACTCTTATATCACTGAAAGTATTGTAATGCCGTCTATGAAAAGGTTTTCTTCTCACATACTGGTGGCATTGTTTGGCCAATTACCTGATCTTTCCTATCATGTAGGCCATTTGAATGGAAGAAGTTCTAGATAGAAGAGAGCAGACCAGATATTGCAGGCTTCTTACCAGCATATTTTAAGGTTTGCTTATGTGACAACAAAACGTTTTTTCTGCATATTTTTAAATACCATTGCAAAAGCCTGTGTTTGGGGTGTATTTAAAGCTTTACAATACAAAAGAGAAACCTATCTTTTAAGATCACATCCATTAGTATGCTGGTGTTTATATACTTTCCTAGATGATGGAGACAATGAAGCTAGAATCATTCCCATTTTGAATAATATGTTTCTATGACTTTTGTTTTTAAAATGTTTATATTGAGTTATGTGATTTTCATATTTTTCAATTCAGTTCTGTAAATACTAGAAAATAAATTGGTAAAAGCATAAATTGTGGGTACGAATCCCAGCTTCACCTCTTAATCAATGTGTGATCCTGGGTATCTCATTTAATCTTGTATTTCCTCACTTGTCAAAATTGCAAGTCCCTAAACCTGTCAAAATTGTCAGCCCTTCAGAGTGATTTCGTTCTCAGGGTACAATCTTTAAAAAAGACTCATTCAATAGTTTCACTGACTAGATATAGTGTTGCTTGCTCTATAATGATAGTGAGCATTGTTATATTTCACAACAGAGCCACCTGTTTCTTTGCTCTCGAACTGTGACACTGCTTGAAAACCATGCCCCACTACTAATCTCAGTTTGTCTGAATACAGAGACCTTACTGGTATCTTCAAATCGTCATCCACTCTCTATGCTATGCTATGGTATGTGTAGTTTGATCCTTGCTTTCCATTGTTCATCTGTATCCATGCTTCAGCACTTTTGCTGTCTCTGAGGCAGCTAATCTCAGACTATTCTGGATTATGTGTACCTTTGCCATAAAATCTGTGCCCTGCAGGTGTACTTTGTCCATTATACCTTCCACATGGCTGCTATTGATTAAATGTTTGCTGCACCTATGCTGGAACACAAGTACCTGCGCATAGACTGCTAATGTTGCCCTTGAAATGCTACTTGTTAATCACTCTGATTACAACATGAATGACAAGTGTAAGGTATCTGATAGGAAGTTTACCATGCTTATTTTGATCTCTGCGAGGCAGCATATCAAGCTATGGGTTGTCGTGAGATGGGGTGGGGCGCACTAGATATTCTATATCCCTTAATTCCTTTGGTCTGTTGGAGTGGGCCCCAGAGGTGTCCGTGCCCTGGGCCCCCAAAGTGCTTAAGATGGCCCTGCTAGCAGGTGGAGGAGCGGGGCAATGAGGCATGAAGGGGCACTATAAGATGGTCAACAGGAGAACACAGAGGACACACAGGATGAGAAGAGGGACAACAAAGCACAAAGAGGTGTTATAAGAAGCTCAACAGGCTACAAGGAGATCTTTGAAGAGGGGTGTCACTAGTATCCAGTTGCGTTCCTAATGTTACCAGTAAAGATTCCCTAGGGTAACCAGTGTAGCACTCCGAAGAGCTCTGCTTGCCATTAACAGCCTTTAACTTTGGTTTGTGCGGATTCTGCTTTGACTAATATCACATGTCCACTTGCGGATTCCCTAGTATAACTCCCCCTCTTCAAAAACGTTGCAATAACAGCTGTTAGTTCCAGGCTCGCACTGGCCTGATAGGGCAATAAGGCAAGGAGCAAAGCAAAAATGCAAACTGCTAGTCTGGGCCAGATTTTTGGGTCAAAGTGAACCACTTTTTTGGCCATTGTGGCCCAGTTTGATGCGTTACTTCATTATGCGGACAGTAGTTTTGACCATTGTTGCTGAATAAATATTCTTTAAATTGCACAATTTGCATCACATTTGATATTTTATTTTAAAATCCCCAGTGGCTACTATTCAAACATGTCAAAAAAGGAATGAGTTTGCATTTGCAGCGGTGTGCCACTTTTTCATTGGTGCCCGAGACAATTGTATGCCCCAGTCCCAGCCCTGGTCAGTTCCACCCACCTGAAATGTACTCAGGTGATTGCAAGGATGAACTGCTGAGTAGCCGGGCTGAAATGCCTCAATGATAGGAACTAGAGAAGTTATCTTGTGAATTCGCTTCACTTGAATGAAAGATGCTCTCCTGTCAGAAGCATTCGCAATTGTAATACTTGGCTCACCTAAACATTGAATACACTTTCCTCCTCATGCTTTTTAAGCAGGACCCCTTCAATCGTTCGGCACATTTTGAACCTAATCCATTCCTTGGAATCGCAAACGCCTATTTTTAATTCGACACTGGCTATTGGAGCTCCAAGCATTCTTGTCCAAGGCCGACCTTACAGTAACGACAAAACGCGGCCCAGTGGCCGAATGCCTGCTGCTTTTGAGGATTAGGAAGCATTGGGGCAGGGGCCGTTGGGTGTCGGTGTAACAGGTAGTGTTCTTCGGGACCCTCCGCCACAGGCTGCTTCACGGAAAAGGAAAGGTTTCCGTCCCGGCGTCGGCTCTGTGGCGCTTTATAACGTAGTACCCTTTTAAGGCAGCCGTCGAACCCGGCGCGCCCTGAGACAATGTTATGTTTGTTGGGACCCAGAAGGGATCAAAGAGGCGGCCATCTGCACAATGTAAAGAGCGAATAGTTGCCTGACAGCCGAGGCTGATGCAGCCCAGCACGGCACAGCGGCTCAGTCATCGCTGAAATACTTTCCTAATGCTCCAGCTTGTTTACGCACCTCCCCGGTATGATTTATAATGGCGGAGAAGGCATCGCATGACTCCTTGGCACTGTATATTAAACGAGACAGTAGATGCCATTACGATAAAAAACGAACAGCGGCCTGCAATTGCAAGCATCGGCTTGGCTGATTTATCCGCACAGGATCTGGCGAAATCCTACTCATAAGGCGTGAGAGTGTGAAGTCTGCATGATTCATGGGGATGCCTTTTGACCTGGAAGTCAAAAGGCAACCGAATTTAAACAGAATATGATTCACTGTAATTCGACGATAAGACATTCATTAATTTAAAACATGTTATGCAGGATTTCACTTCTGTGCTACTGGAAAGAAATTAGGTAAATTGCATTTATATATGAATTTGAAATGTGGCTGCAGCTGCTGTATCATTAGCAAAGCCCACAGTTTTGGTTTTTGTGTAGAGAGACATTTTCTAGGCACTAAAATAATGGTACTAACTGAACGTAAGATTGCAACAGTTGGCAAATGGTTTAGCACATGGGCATATCATGGCTGTGCCGAGAATACGCCTATTTTAAGCATTAAGAAGAGCCAAAACTGTGGCCTTTGCTAATTGTTTTTAAGAGGAATTCGGTGCATTGAACAGATGCAAGGGCACATATATTGCTTATAAATCAAGTGTCTGAATGCATACATATGACATTTTGATACACCGGGAACTGGTTTCAAGCTTCAACTAACCCCTTGAAGTAATTTAGCTTTCAGGAAAGTGCTGAGAAATAACATTGGCTTACGCTTTAAAGCACAACGGTAACCACATAGAGATCCTCGGGATTTGTGTTTTGAGTGGAGAGAGGTAGGTAGTGGGTGGGAATGGCCATAGCGACTATCAGTCGGTAAGTAGTAGCCAAACAACAGCCTCACATCCCATGTCTTTCCTATCTTCACTTCCCATGCCAATATATTTGGCTTATAGGCAGCACTTACAGCATCACATAATAGCCAAAACTTAAGAGCTCCACTAAAGGACATAGCAGGCCTCTAAAAAAGACAAATATTCCTGCTGCATACCACCAGGACAGACGTCCCATCAGGATGGGTGTGCGTGCGTGTGTGTGTCCCCACGCGCGTGCTAGTACTCCTCTGCATGGTGCCTAAATAACCTTATGACTAGTTTAAGAATGTCTCCAAATAACTTCACTATTTGCCCCAAACGTACTGATATAACAGTTGCAATTTCATGTTCAAAGTTTTATTTCAGAAACTAACTGCGGAAATATTGCTATGCTGTTGCCCCGCACAGCTTTGTAGACAAACTCTATACTTTGGCACGGCATCTCCCATTGCTGGAGTTAAGCTGACAGAGCAATCCATGAGAACCAATGACATCCCTCATTCACATCACCAAAATGACCACGTCACCCCTGACATCTCCAATAATTATACCCTGCTTTACCTTAAGTTTCAACGCACTTTTCTTTGTTCACAAATAACTCACTAACTGCATTTAGACGTTGTTCAAGGTAGTGACTAAATCATTATTTCACATATGGCCTTTCACCAAAATGAAACTGTAAACTTTACAAGGGTAAATGTTTCCTAAGGAGTAGCCTTTGCTATGTAAATAATAGTTGGTGGCTCGGAGTCTGACAATGTAATAGTAATAGCTATGTAACTGATTGTGACGAATCAACTTGCAGGGTAGCAGTGGTCCAGGGATGAATATCTGTTTCTAAACCATCAATCTGCCCCACACCTCTAATACACCAGAAGGGATCTGAACAAATTGGAATAACAAGCAAATTATAAACTTCCCTGTCCAATTATGGTAACATGGACGGAACGGCAGGCTTATCTCTGAAAGGGCGTGGATTGTTGGTTAGTTACAACACAGCAAAAATGCAATTATTACCCAATGCTGAAAGGGACTGTCCTGTCAAGGTTCTATCAAAGATATCTAGTTTATTTACATCACAATAGACAGTTCTAGGAACACAACAAAATACAATCCACCCTGTAAAGAAATGCAGAGGACAGACAGTTCCAAAGAAGGAAAAGGGCTGCACTCTGGATACTGACAGGAGGGTAGCCTGTATGGTTAATAACCACAACAGTTTAAGATTTCTTGGCTTCAGCACAAAGGGAGCAAAGGGTCTTAATATGTCTCTCGCTGCCTTCTGGGAAGGACCAGGGTACAGAACCACAATGTACCTTGTGCTGGAGGTGTTCATGATACTCGACAGGATCGAGCCGGCTTCAGGGCACTTTGCAGGCTTCTGTGACAGAGTCCAAGATGGGAGTCAGCTGCGGGTATCAGGCGGCAAGACGGTTCGATGAGCGAAGCTGGACAAACTGCTGCAGACTGGCCAACACAGCGGCTTGGGGTCAGGAATGGTTGTCTCAGTGCAAGACAGACGCCGGTAGATGCTCGTAGAGGCACTTCTCCCAGCTTCTTCAATGGGCTTGTGTCATCCTTTAAGGCAGACAGCCCAAAGCTGAGGAGTGTGTTGCAGACAGCTGCCTTGTCCTTGGTTGTAGGTTCAGAGACCTTCTGGCACGTCCTATCCAGGAAACTTGCTGCAGAGCCTAGCAGGGGACCCTGTGTGCTGGTTGGTACCAGTTCTGGTGTGGCTGGAGGGTTCTCTGAGTTCTGTATCTCTCTCTGTTTCCTGGGAGATGTTTAGGGGAGGGATCTTGCTTCCCTCTTTGGCTATTCTGTCCTTCCTTAACTGGCGGGAGATGTAAGGTAGACTGTACCTTCAGCCAGGGTCCAAGGTTGGGTTCTCCTTTCTTACTTCTTGTGAAGTCTTCAGATGATCTGCCAAAAGAGGGGCAAAGCCATCCTTTAAAACCATGTGGGTCACAGTGATTTATGTAGGCTAAGCCGACCTTAACAAACCAATCCTGGGGTCCCTACCAACAATCTCCTGTATGCATGAGGTCATAACCAGAGTGCTTTGCAACAGGAAAGGTAAAGGGGTGAAAACATGTGATGCTAAGTCCCACCCATCTTCCTGTCTGTTGTTGATAAAAGACTCTCTCTGGGTAATGGATTGCTCTTTGATTCCTGATTAAAGCACAGGTCTCCCTTGAAGCTGTGGCGAGACCAGACTCTCTGGCTCCTGCAAACCACAATCGTGTACCTTGTGAATGGGGTCTCCCTACCAGGGTGGCCTACTGTAAACACATAGTCTCAGGCATGACAGCTCACTGTCATTGATACTGAGGGCGGGAGCTGGCTTCAGGTTGACACAGTTACATATGAAAGGTTTTTGGGTTTCCTGTCTCCTTTGTTAACCTCTGCAGCCAGGCCCAATGTGGGACCTGTTTGAAGTACCCCCTTATTGGTATGATAATTGCTGCCACCAGCTGCAGGACCTAACAAAAGAGCAAGTAGGATCAATGGAGCCTTTGTTAGTTAATCAGGCTAGTCATGGTATGGGAAGCTTGGAAATGCCCCTCCTTGGAAATGTCATAGTGTACTCATGGCTGTCACATTCCAACTAAATAGGACAGGGGGGACTGTGCCTGTAGGCTGTGTCCACCCAGAGAACACAGGTCTATGTGTTTATCATGGTGTGAGCATAGGAAAATGTGTATGCATGTTTTCCTGAAGTTGGTCTACCATTATTCCATTTAATTAAACATTTCAAAAAGCCCAATGAGGGCATGCCCACCATGCGGATGGTCGAATCCCTCAGACTGCTGTAATTGTATTGACATACATCTGAACCACCATGGCCAGTACTAAGTGTTAGACAGTAGCGGGCGAGAGTTTCAGCATTACTGCTCACTTTCTGCCCTTACTGCTTCTGTACACCAATCCCTTTGCTGTTGATCCAAGGTGCTGGGTGTCGGAGGGAGTGCAAGGAAACAATGTTCTTCTTCCTCTGTTGGCAGATAAGTGCATCCAGGACTCCAGGAGCGTCTTGCCCTCTTCAGTCCCACCCAACTCCTAGCTGCACTGCTATTGACTGAGCCAGACTGCACTCCTCTCCCAAAGCCTACCCCAATGCCTACCTAATGCCTTCTAGTGTCGGTGAATGTGAGAGGAGAGTAGCACCACTGCTCCCTCTAGCATGCATTCTCCTGCTGCACCCTGCCCACTTGAAATGCATAGTGACTGGGGCTGTTAAGAAGAGCAAGCAGTGATGCTCTGCTGTTTCCCTGGATGAAGGCAGCGAGGAGGTTTATCTGAGCAAATGATGACGAAGCCTGGTAAACGGGGGGATTACCATGCTGTTGAATTAGTACCCATTTGATGGCATATGGTGTGGGTACCTTGCAATGCTATGGCAATACCACGCAACTTAGTGAGTATGCAGGCATGTGATTTGACGCCTTGGTACGTGGTTTATCTGGGGAAATGATGGCCATGTGAGACCCATTCTGCGAGTATCAGGGAATTTAATAGGAACACCTGCCCTGGAAATGTTGGAAAATGCATGGCATTTAAAGGCAAACTTCTGTTTATGATGTCAGCAGTTGGCATCGTAGGAAATCAAGTGAGCCTTTGATAACAAAGCTAGTGTATGTACTGTGTGCCAGGGAATTCCTGGTAATATCTTTCAAATGGTTTGAGTACTTGGACCATCAATGGCAACACTTACAAATAATAGTTGCAACAAAGCATGTGATGCCAATGCTTGGAACATCAGATGAGTGCCTGGGCATATTAAGGCAACACTAGTAATAGTGCGCATTTAATAGCAATACGTGGGAAGTGTTATATATGGTCTTCTGATGACAAAATGTAGAATATGGCATCTGGCGGATTACCCCCTCACTCTTAGCAATCACTTAAACACACTGTGGCCCTCATTACGAGTTCGGCGGTAACCATGCCGCTATTGGCTGCATGGCTGCCACCTAAATCGCGTTGGGGTCCGGGTACTCGGAATGAGGACTTACCGGGCCATTCCGAGTTTGGAAGGCCCGGTAATTCTTCCCTCCAAGGACCTGGACACGGTCCTTCCCCATTCCCATTTCTCTCCCTCAGAGGGCTGAATGGGAATGGGAGAGGGAGCTAACAACGGGCCATTACGAGATGGCCCTTTGTTTGCTCCCTCTTCCCCTCGCGGGACCTGGTAAGCAGGCCTGGTTTTCCCAGGCGTGCTTACCGTGTCCCGCGAGGGGAACTCGTAGTGCGGCGGTACGGAGTGAACGGCACCTTTTACGGCACTGTTCACTCCGTACCACCAGGGTCGTAATGAGACCCTGTGTGTGCTGCCTGGGTGAATGCCAAGCACAGGCTCACTGCTCTAATGATGAGGAAACCGCTGTGCTGGCCCTCCAAGGTATAGACCGCTGGATCAGTAAGCAGCGATCCATGGTAAGAGGGAGCACCAAAGTCACACGGGTGCTTGCAGCAAGCAGGAAGCTGGGAGCCTGGCCCTGCTGCTGAAGGGGAGAGTGAAATACGAAATGGTTGACATGTCACACCCAGATTCACCAGGGCACTGGAGGGGAGGCTTAAGATGCTAGCAGACGATGGAGAGCAGGGAAAGTAAGCAAGCTGCGAATACTCCAAAGTGAAGAAAAAAAAACGGGAGGGAGAGTTGTTTTGCTACAAAGCCAGATAGAGAGTGAAAGCAACGCACTTTGAGTTTGGGAATCGACTGGACAGGGCACTGGAGCTGCTGAAACGTCCCAAGAGCCTGAAGAGAAGCTGCAGCTTGCCTTTGAGGCAGCTAAATTCAATCCCGCGATAGAACCTGAGAATAGGTTGGGGGAATCCCTGCAGACATCTGAGTGTCTGTGAAGAGTCTGGAGGAAGCCCTTGGAGACCGTGGAGTCTCGTCTCTGGGAACGTGTGTGTGAAGAGCCCGATAAAGGTGTTTGGATTGCTCTAGTTTCACACCTTCCATGCATCCTGATAGGGAAGAAGACGCCCTTTAGACCTCTGGAGTCTCACCACTACACTGCAACATGAGAGGCTGTCTAACAACAACACCTTTAACAGAATTACATTGCCCCTCCCTCCCTCTCCATGGTCAATTTAACAATTCGCCCTGAAATTGAGTTCACATAATCTTCATGATTCACGTGCTTTAATGGCCGAAAATGACAATAATGTAATGCGGTCTTCAAAACAATCCCATCCCACAATCTGGGAAATGAAACAGACTGTTTTGGATACAAATATTTTGTTTTTATTTCATAAGAATACATTAATTTATAAAAAAAATGACACAATATGGCCAGTCAGATAGCATAGCGAGTGAAGCGCTCGTCCCTGACATCTGCTGTGGCAGGATGGAATCCTAACAGGTCAACTCAGCCTTTCATCCTTCCGAGGACAATAAATTGAGTACCACTCTGTGTGATAATAATGTCATCTGTTATTTCAGCGCTCTGAGACCCATCAGTGTGTAGCGCTATATAAGAAATAGATCACTTTAATGACAAGCATGCACTTATCAAGGCATAAACCTGTCATTCTTGTGAAACCTTGAGGAATCTTACTTTAGTGCATCATGGCAATCGCAAAAATAACGAACACCAGGAAACACAATCAAATCCTTGCTCTGTGTGAACGTTTGGCTCATTGTTCTGGATTTGTGGCTATCAATTGTATGTAATTCAGCAGAGTTTATCAAGAAATAAAAGATAAGAATATTTTACTGAATTTACATAAAAGGTTGCCTTCCAAATAATATCTGTACCTGGATAAGGAGCCGCTAAGGGTCATTTGGAGCAAAGTGGAGGTGAGAACTTATAGGTGTGAGCCAATAATTCCTTTGGATGCCTTTTCCTTGATGAAGCGCTCTTCCCATCCTGATTTGATGCGAGAAAAATAGAATTGAATTTTTGGCATTCATTGGGTAAGCTGCTATAGTGCATAGAGTCTTTTAATTCCTTCGCCCATCTGTGACATTTACTGTCCATCTGTGACAGGGCTGCGTAACAGCACAGACTTAGGTGGGTTCATGAATTAGCAATAACCAGGGACATCACATTATTAATATTATCTGCAGGGGGAAATGCCCCACCCCAATATTCGATATCCAAGGGAATATCATTTCTGACTAGTCACATGGGGCTTTGGTTCATTTCGGGCACAGTCAACAATTCAACAAGTCTATTGCAAATCACACCATTTGGACCCCACTATTGAAAAAAAAAGCTTGTAGGCAAACTGAGTTTGTAAGTCAGGATAGGGCTGAAAAAGTAAAAAAGGGGTGGAAAAAAGGGGGAGATAGCCCTAAGAGAGGGAAAGGAAAGGTGTGTTAAAGTGATACAGAGGAGAGGCATGGGTGTGAAACGTGCCCATCTTCAACCACCCGCTGCCACTTGTATGCGCCGTCCCTCCACATCTTTCCAACTTGATGCAGATGATGTGCAAATATTTTCCAAACTACCTAATAATAACATTGGTATAGACTCCCAACGCCAACTACTTACAGGGCTGGCTGATTACCAGCTGCTTATGCTTAATATAAAAAAGAAACAAGAGGTCCTGCTCCTCGGAAACCTTAACTCAGAACATCTGCAATGAACTTGGCACCAAGTACTAGGCAATTCCCCATAACCTTGGAACAAAGGAAACTAGGACCTATTGTTGGCTATCCCATCAAATTCATATCCCAAGTAAATAAGGTGCCCGAAAAGACCCAACACCCACCCATTAAAAAAGTTACTTCACCAATTAAACTTGAAGCATAAGGTAGAACTAATACACGTGTTGATAATTGCTAATATGGGCTGTTGCAAAGGTCTAGATCCCGGTCTTACAAGGAATCCATATGCCAACTCCCAATCGTAGCAAACAGATTTATGTCTTTTGGTCTCAAACCATGGATCCTCCTAAGTGCAGCACTGGGGACCCAGAAAGGGACACATAAACACACAACACGTATTTTGCTTAACTCATAAAGCTCACTGGAAACTAACCACAAAATACCTTTCTGACTGCTCCAGCCATCACGTGTCATCAATATGATGGGTACATCAACCACAATTGAAGAGAAAAGGAATCACACAGTCTAAACTATCATTAAGACAAGGTCCTCGTTTGTAAAATATTGTTCCTGGGGACTTGAAAACACTCAACGGTGCAGGAAAGTTAAAGAGACTGTTCAAGAGAATAAGATTTGCTATCATGACCTGGAACTCCACACATCACATGTCCAGTAACCTTCCATCCTCTACCATTTCTTATCTTGAGTGTCACAAAATCCGGAAAGCACTACAAGAAGTCTAACAGTATGTTTGTGGGAATGTTCAGACATTGGTCTGCCTGCAAATGTTTTTACCAGTGTTTTTATTCACTGCCCCCCTCGTGCACACACACTCCCATTTCGATTTTACCAATCTTTGACTGCCTTGACGTAATTGAGATATTTCATACATTTTAAACAACTAATATTTAAAATAAATAAAAAATAAACAAAAATATTGTAAATGATGCGAATAACTGGACATATGATGGCACAACCTGAAGAGGATGTTAGCACGTAGACATGCCTTCTGTGATGTTATTCGGTATTTAACAAGTGCTAAACTGCCACGGTGTGGCCTCATAACATGGAGTGACCATTGGGCCATGGGTGTGGCCTAAGAGCATACTATGACCATCGGGTAATGAACTGCAGCACCCAAAGGGCTTCTAGTAGAAACATTTCTGCAACAATACAGGCTATGTTTCAGTATGAAATGTTATAATTACTCTACAGCGACAAAGTAATTAAAACATTAAGAGACAATCCCAAGGTTGCCCAGTAATTTTAGAAATAGGCCGCTCGCTGAGGCTAAATCTGTGGGAAGTGTTTTCGGCATGAGGTAGTGTGCTTGTTTCCCAGACAAAGATTATTGTCTATGCTTATAATACAAAAGGAATAACAATTTATAAGAAGCGCACATAATAGAGCTTACCTTGTTTGTCCTTGTCCACCAAGCTGGATCCAATCGACATGCACGTGGTTGGGGAGGTTTGATCTTCTGAGCAGTTTGGAAGATTGTGGCAGGGCAGAGAGGTCCAGCAAACCCCTCCATTTGACCCTTCACCCCTTACAGATGAGCTTCTTGTCCCAGATAAAATAGTGTGACGTTGTATCTAAAGTGGGAGAAATGGGGAGGTGGGACTCCACTAGCAACTGCATCACAGGGATGAAGATACACACTGAGCAAATATGTCATCTTGCCAATAGATGGGTTATGGGGGTAAGTTGCCTGACCAGGTTTAGTGGTTACTTTTGGGTGGCTTAACAGGGTTTGGGGCAAGGCTGAAGGCTATACTCAGGCAACACAACTATAACTCGCCCATGCATGCACTGCTCATACCGACACACATAAACGAGCACTGCAAAAACGAACTCTGTTCAAGGTACGTTATCGATAAGTTACCTATGAAAGAAGAGGATTATTTCAAAAGTTACATACAGTGCATGAACATTATGAAACACTGCCAGGTTTAAAAACATCTGAAATTCAGTGAACACATTTTAGTTGAAGGGTCTTTATGGTTAACGTTACGCTTTAAGAAAAAAACATACTCAGTGCAAAAATTAAAAAGAAAATAGTTGAAGTGATGTTTTGGGTCAGGGCACAAACTAAAATCCACAGACATGTGTGAGTTATGGTGAGTTACTGTAAAGAGTGGAGGGGGATATATGTACTGCTGCCCACTATATGGTTGGGCTAGAGGTACAGAACACCCCACCAAGGTTCTCTTTATGGTAGAATGGACGAGAACCCCAAGGCTGAGGCTCTCAGGAGGTGAAGTAGACTGGTTTCTAAGTACAGTGAATCTCCAAACCCCCACAAAGGAATGTCTACACAATATGTCATGTGATAACACAGCTCCTTTATATATAATCTGGTTAAGATAAATACACACATATAAACAACACACTTTGTACTCATGACTGCCACCAATAACTGTACCGTGTCCGGTTTGGTGAAATGGGGACTTACCGGTCTAGTCTGACCTTGGCGGGACCGGTAAGTCCCGATTCAACAAACCATTCCTCATTCCCATTTGAGCCCCGATAGGGCTCAATGGGAATGGGGAGGGTGCAAATAATGGGCCGGCGTATGCAAAGTCCGTTATTTGCGCCCAGGTCCCTTAACGGGTCACGTCCTTAACACCTGGTCAGACCAGGCGTTAAGGAAGGGACCCGCTAAGGGACCTCGTAGTAGGGCGCTAAGGGATTACTGGCACCGGTCTCCTTACCGGTGCCCGGTATCCCTTACCACCTTACTCGGAATGAGGGCCCATGTCTTACCACACAATACTTTTTCTTTTTCTTAAAAATGTTTTGGTTTATATCTTAAACCTTTCATCTTTGTTTGTACGATCTTTCACGTCCATAAAAATGAGAACAGTTAGTTATACTTAGATAATTTCTTTCTTATTAACTTTTGTCTTCTAGAATTGATTTTAAGAATTGTACATTGGTGAACAGTTCTTTTTTTGTTTCGCCCAAAGAAGTTTTGCCCATCGATCTTCAGGTTTCAATTGAGTTATTGCAGATAAGTACATGTCTCTGACGCGCATTTTTGTGTCAGTGAGGGCTGAGCAAGAGATGATGATGTGCTTCAAGGTTTCAGTTTCATTAACTTTTTTGCAGAATCTGCAGATGGCCATGTCCTTTGGTAGGAGATTTCTAGAAACCAGTAATTCCCTTGTTGGAAGCAGGTTTAGCCGAAAGCGTACCACACAATACTTAGATTCATTTAAAAATGCACCCACTACAGACAGTTTTTAAAAAGCATAAGAATTTCTAAGCAAGGTGTAACTTCAGAGTTCACTACAGAAAGGCAGGGTAGTTTAGCAACATTGAGAGAATGCTTACCGTAGAGTAGATATGCAAGCCTGTGTGAAGCTCCCCTCACCTGGGTAACCTGTAAGGGAAACATTAGGGTGTACTTTATCTTGTCTATTACAGCACAGTCTCATCTCATGGGCTGCATAGGGACTTGGTTAGATGGCATCTCCGGGTTAATTCATGGATACCTCCAGTATCCATCCCTTTATTTGCCTCTCCATGTTCACTCCATATTTTAGTCTTCCTCGTGGGCTAATCCACCTCTGAGGCAATGCTGGTTCTCTGACATTTTTTTCAGTAGGTCGACTCAAAGCACTTCAGACAGCTCTCCCCTTTGCCCATTGTGCATTTCCTTATAAATCTTTAAGCACTCCCCAGATTATCTAAATTAGGATGTGACAGATGATTCGCTAACTATGCTGGTTGGACGTCTATTGTCCACACTCTTTGCAATGATTGGTTCCTTTAGTTACTAGGCATCACCCCTGTGAGTTATAGCTCCATCCCTTTGAAATTGCATTTTTGACCACTTCAGTTATGACCTTAAAAAGTACAACATGGCAAAACTTTTTAATTTATAAATAAGAGTCCAAAAATATATATTTCCAAAATCATGGCGGACTAAATTAAAAGGTGCCTCATTTTGGCACAATGTTGCAAGTTCGAATGGCAGATTTTTGTAATTTATTCAACAAGGAGGACAGTTATCAACAGGAAATGTTCCATATAGATACCTAATTCAACAAGCTTTCAAGTCCCTGAATTTCTGCTTAATGACATTTTGGGGGATGTTATCATCACATTTCCGCTTATACCTTTAGGTCCCAAGGTCACATTTCTATCAAAGTTATCTCAACAGATAGCTCACCCATAAGCTTTTTAATGATATTTGAATCGTTATTGTGCAAATTATGGTTCCCAAGATAATGGCCAAAGCATGATCCTCCATACAATCCCATGTAAAAATAAGGACGTGCTTTTTTCCTTTCAATTAACTGGCATAGGTTACTCCCAAGATCTGTATGTAGACCTGGCCTCTGGCCTTCGTTGAGCCAAGCTTGCAATAAAAACACCTAAGATTTCTTTCACCCAGGGCTAATGCCCATCTACCCTTATGTACCTGGAGTAGAAGGTATAACTCTGCAGCCTCTTTCATGTGGCAGTGTCCTGTAACTTGTCACTGTCATTAGCTTAGGGATAGAGACTACAGTTGTTATCACCTCACCCAAATACATTCCTTCCCAGGCACTGCTGCAGCTTCAAAGACATTTCCAGATAATAGGGGGAAGGTCACAGTTTGGGTGGTCAGCACATGCTGAAGCCAATTCTTTGGAACAGAAACTGGCAATTTTAAAATACATGCTTATTTCCATTTTATTGCGTCACCTTCCATGTCTTTTTGCCCATCAAATACATTTCACTTCCATCTTCTTGCTCAAAGCTTATTTAAACCAGTTTTAATATTTCCTCCAGTTTCTTTACTGTGTGCCCTTCAATTCCCTTCTACAGTGTAGTTTCATATTTAAAATGTTTCTTGTTCCAAGCTGCAGAATACACACATTTCCATAGTCTCTCTATTTTAGCAAGTGAACCAGCCTTTTCATGTTTTTGCAGTTGAAATGAACTGCTAGCTTTATCTCTGCCAGTCGACAGTGTGCTTTCCAATTCCAAGAAAGTGTTTCTACAATTTTAGGCTCAACGTGCGTAGGGCATTTCATCGGTCTTGGGGCTAAAACTACCCCACAAAGTGTGTGAGATTAGAGCATGTGCTGTGCTAATCACACTTTTCCTCCATGCATGAACTTAGAATGTAAGTGACTGAAGATGAATGAAAGCTCAGGGAATGTGGCTGAGTGTGATGTTGTGATCTATGTATTATTCTGAGAGTGTCATTTGTTTGAGGCTGAGCTGTGAGTACCTGAGGATTGATTGGTGCTTTTCTCTTTGATGTCCACAACTGGACTTGAGTGTAACTTGAAGAGAGGAGATCGAACTATTCCCCCTGTCCCGAGAGAGACCCCAACCGAAAGAAGAACCAAAGACAATATGGCTGTTGATTGCACAATCTCACTCCAACCCCCACTGCACTCACGATGGACAAGTACCATGAGAAGTATCCCCTCAGCTGTCCTTACAACCCCAGAGTGGTACAAGCATTACAGAGGGTGGATGAAGATGTGCAGGATGGACCCAAAGACAGCTATATGGACAGAATTGACTAAAGTGCTGAGAAACCACTACACGACCTAGCAACGTCAGACATGAAGCACACATGCCATCCCCACATTCGGGGGACACACACCCAAATACATGAAGAACACATGCATACATTTCTATGAGATAGAGGACAGTGATATTTGCAAACAGTCTGCATATTTATTATTTTTCCACTAGCTTATCGCAGCAACGCAGAAACACCAGATGCAAGAAGATCATGTCTACAAGCTTGCAGATGCTTATATGAAACTCATTTCATGTAATGGCAGGAGCACCCACGATATGATATGATAGGTTATTTATAACACGCTTAATACCCAGAGGTTTCTAAGCATGGACCTGGGGATCGAACCTGTGTTGCTTCGTGTTGTCTTGCTTCCAAGGCAAGCTCATTGCCGCTGAGCTATCCTCAGTTGACCTGACAGAGCCATGATGCACTAACCTGTGGATGCTATATGGAAGACACACACAAGGCAAACTAGGCCAAGGCTTAGGAAATCAAAGTAGGCCATAATCATCCCAGAAAACCTAAAACCCGCTGAGTGTTGTGCAAGCAGAAGTACCACAGTGAGGAACAAGGCCACTGCCAAGGTTGCACTGTTTCAAAGTGACATTCTTTACCCTGAACTGAAGTGGCACCAGCAGTGGAGAAGCATAATTCTCCTTAAATTCAGAATAATTCAGATCTCCAAGACTCACGAGCACGGTCTCTGGGCACGTGACCCAGCCAAACTGAGAGCGAGCCAAGAATTGACGGCTCAGAAGCACAGCCGTCTCATGGACCAGACAGTGATCGCAACAAAATTGTTACCTGCGAGCTACAGTTGTGCGATGGGAATGGAGCACTTGTCCGGCAACAATGGTCCACACTGGGTTACATCGCAGACGCATAGTTTACCACAGCACCGTGAACCGGTGTAGTCCGAGCTGGGAATTGATTTTGTCCCAGGTCTGGGGGCTTAGGGCTCAGCCTATCACAGTTTATGGCCCTAGGGGTGGGTAGCTGGGGCCACCGAAAATTCAGTGGGTCCACATACAGTAACATTTAGTAAGTAACACTTTTCGGGGAAGGTCCAGGCCTGACACCTTACATGGTTCGGGTCAATCTATTAACCTCTAAAGGGGCTGCTATAAGGGAACTACCACTCAGCAGCCTATCCGTAATGGAGATAGGTTTTTGGAGAAGGGCCCAGGGAATTATGCTTTTGTTATGTCACAAGCTATGAAAACTGGCCTGCGAACTAGAGTTCTTTGAGCTGTGCCTAGAATCACCTCCGCGCATTTGATCCCTGTGGTTTGTTGGTTGTAATAAACCTCAGTTGTACTTGCTACTTGCCTGGACTTGCATTCCTTTTGGGATTGGGAAGGAGTTAGGCCTTCCATGAGTTTGATGTCCATGAACTCCTAGCAACCCGCCCTGCTAGCAGATGGATATTTGTGGCGTGAGCCTGGCCAGAAGCTGCCTCCTTCGCCGCCAGACCTGAAAAGTCTGTGGGACCTTCACAGGAATTGTTAGTAAATCAGAATAGCGCAAACCGGAGATAGGCCATCAGACGCCGCTTTTGGAAAATGACACTGCCTGTGATCGGAGAAGAGTCCAAGGCAGACAAGGAGGGTGAGACGAGCGATTCAAGGGTAGCCAGCGGTCGAGCAGCATCCACAAGCAGGGAACCTAAGTATTGGTCCAGACAATCAGCAATGAATAGGTGTGAGGGTGGGTATTATATGTGCGGGAGGTGGGAGGTGTTGTTTTAATGTCTAAAGGAATGTGGAGTACCTGAAGTGTATCGGTAGTAGGTGCATGTTGAGTAGGGAACTTGGAGCGGATGTAGAAGTCCCTTTTCTAAGTCTAGGGTTCATTCGGTCATCGAGGTAAATGTTCTGGTGATGAACTGGGACTATAGACTTGATAGGCTTGGACTTTAGAAGTATGTACATAAGGTATACCTATGAATTATGTATTTTAGCTTGAAGCATAGATGATGGTATTCCCGTAGAGGTTAGCTGGAGCTATCCTAGTTTACAGAAGGTGTACTATCTGGTTAAATCTCCTGCAGAGAGGCGTTTCACATGTTAGGTGACGCAACAAGTGCAGTTAGACACAAGAAATTATGGTTTACTCTGCCATGGAGAGGCAGGAAGACAGGTGTAAGGGTTTTGTGGGGTTGTTGGATTTGGTGGGGTTAGCTTCTGATCTCGGGCCCAAGCCCTGCCAGTTTCACGCCTGCACTGCCTCCCTGGCAACCCCTGCACATGGGGACTGTTTTCTGTATCCCTACTGTCCCCCCACCAGCACTTATGTCTGCACTCACCTTGCACTTGCCACCACCTGGCCGTTCTTTTATTTATCTTGTTATTTATTTTCCGATGTACTGCACTTTCCCCTACCCCTGCCCCCCACACTTTTCTTTTCCCCCCTCCCTTGCACTTGCACGATCTGAATGACACCTGGCCTAGTAAGATCGGTGTCTGTCTTCCCTCTGTTCACCCTACCTTGCCTCGTCACGCCTTGAAACACTTGTGTATAGGCGCGTTATAAATGCCATATCATATCATATCATATGTGGAATTGAAAAACGGGTCATTGTCTTCTGTGTGTACAAACATGTCTATCTACCTGTTCGCATTTTAGCTTGGTGATGTCACCCATAGGTTGGTGCATAGGAGTGTTGTGCAGTGAGGAGCTAGCTATTGAGGAGCTAGCAATGTGGATTTGGGATTGGTAGAGAGGTGAATGAGCAGCAAAGCACGGAAGGTGCATATGCAGGATTATGGCAGTGTGACGGAGAGCATGAAGGCGGCGGAAAGAGGGGCTGCACTCGGAGTATGCTGTGTAAGGTGCAGAGCCACCGGGGCCCATAGCAATTGTTTTGATAACCACTGTACCATAACTTTCTCCTTCTTACAGCGGAGTATCGAATTCCTCGATTAGAGGTCAGGTAAAAAGGTAATAATGTATCCCATGTATCAGGGGATGGTGGGGGGAGTGACGCCAATACAACACCTGTGCAAGACATTGCCCCCCTACGAAAACCATATTGTGAAGTATAGAATAAAATGGTCAAAAAGACACTGAGGGGAAAAGCTTGAATCCATGGCTGCCTAACGGCAGTTTCTCCAAAGACGTGCTGAAATCACTACTGACCCATTTACAAAGCACATACAACGGCAAGAAATTAGCAAACCGCATGGCTATATTCGAGTTGTGGCATATGTTTCAAGAGGGAGCAGGGGAAAGGGTATGGATGATGAACCAGCAGGAAGCAAAGACAGAGGGCTCCTCCAGCCCTGCCTAGTGTAATAACCGATGATGGAGATGATGAGCAGGGAATATACCCATTGAGAGAACTAAGGGCAGCAGAGGGGTATTCAAACCCCTCGTATAAACCACCACCATATACAAAAACTGAACAGCAGCAAGGTACAGAGCATGCTGCCAGCAGCACCGACCCAAACGAGGAGGGGCTACGGCATGCGAATGCAGAATTCGAAGGAATAGGGCCGGAAGAATGGATAGCCACACAGATACACCTGAAATTAAAGGGGAAAATGACAAGAACTAGAACAAGGAAGGCGTGACTGGGCAGAGCAGGTGGAGGAGGAGGAGCAACAACGGACAGTCAAAGTGGTATGGGATGTATTGACCCACCCGATGGCATTGCCCCATATCACTAAGCTGCATTTGTGCAAGAAACAGCAACCTGGCTGCGCTGGCTCTTGTGCGTGCCAGGACCTCAAAACTGCTTTGATGCTAATTCCATCTGTTCATTCTGAAACCACTGTGATTAAAAAGACCCTGTCATGCCTAGGATATTTCACTGTGCTTCACCAAAACCAGGCAGAATCCCTGAGTGACAGGCCCAGTCAAACCAATTCTGAGAGAAATCAATAAGCAACTTCACTTTCACTCGCACAGGAACACATGTTTATTTCTTTCCAAAAGTATCCAGGATCAGTAGTTCAAAGAGTCTTTAACTCTCTGAGCCAGGTCAGTGTCAATGTATCTATGCTTTAGATAAAACTCCTGTATTCAAGGAAATTACTATAGCTGCAAAGACAGTGCGCGCAGCTGAGGGAGCTGCCAAACCAAATTTAAAGGACAAAATGCTAGCAGTTTTCAACATGTGTAAAAATGGGCTTAGCTGGCTGAAGAAAGAAAATGGCCTGTTTAAAAATCAATTGTTGAATGAAAGCCTGCTTACTTAGCAATGTAAAGGGGCTTTGTTGCTGGTGAAAATACATACATGGGTTATTTTCTTTCACAGGTTTGTTTAATTCAGGACCCAAAATCAGAAAATGAATATTTAGAACCAACTGTGCTGATTTTGAAAGCTAAAAAGAAATACGTTATTCCAGATGGCAGGCTGAGACGTCCCCCAAGGGGAAGGGGACTATCATAAAAACTCTCAGCAGATACTGACAACCCCCTGATAGTTACGGGGTGTAACAGACTTTTATCTCTGCTGGGAACCAAACAATGGAGCTCCCAGGGAAGGAAGCCAGAGGTGTGAAGAGGGCAATATGGCTCCAGTCAAGGGAGAAGCCCCCTCCATGCTCTAAAGGAAATGACAGTTGGCAGCAGTGGAAGGACAGGAAAAATAAATTTGCTTCAGGAACAAAGAGGCTGCCATTTGTTCACAAAGACTATTTCAGGAATAAACTTTAAAGACTTCTATATTTGCCACAAGATGTTGAGAAATTGTAAAAATGTTGCAGTGTAAAAGTGATTTTTCGTGCTTGCTTTTAACTTGGTAGCACTCATTGCCGCATGGGGAACAGAAGTTACAAAATATAACAGATTACAAGCAAAGCATCCATGTTGCAAATGTGAAATGTTGTACATACATACCTGGGGGTAATTTGCATCTGTGTACAAAGTTATGTAATTTTAGGCCAAATCTTTCATGTTTAAAAAAATGTATTGGGAAGGGCGAAGCAAGGTCCCACAAACTTTAGGATTGGACTGGTATGTTGTGCTGCACATAATATGCAACCCGTGTGTATAATTTACTAAGAGATTGTAATTGTGTAAATGTATGTTTTTGGCAAAATCGGATTTTAGGTAAAGTAAATGTGGGAGTTTTTGGACATTGTAAAACTCGCCTCATAAACCTGACATCAGTCCCTTGGAAATCGAACCAGTTGAGAGCAAGCCGGAGATTAGCACACCTGCTCAATCCAAGTAGTTTCGGGGCTTGCTTAGTTAACCCTGCCCAGCCTATAATTTGATGATGTCATTATGAACTATAAATAAGGGTCCCTGACAGGAATTCAGACACACACTTTTCCTGATTCCTGCGCTGCATTGAAGGACTCGCCATCTTCCAGATCCAGACTCCAACTACAAGGCCAAAACATTACTGATCCTACTCCAGGGTCCACTGCAAAACCCAAGCACTGCTGGTCCCATTCCCAGTAAGGCCTCACATCTGAAAACCACTAAAATTCCCAAATAAACAAAGGGAAAAGCTGTGGTGTTTTTGGGAAGCATCCTGATCCCACTCACTGCATGCTGCTGCCACTCACTGCTTGCTGCAATCCTGCTATCCAGCTAACCTGTAGTCTGCAGTGACCAGAATTGCCAGTCCAGAAGTGCTACCCGATAACCAGAACTGGCCAGCTGATCCTGTGCCACTGATTTTGTCCAGCTGTCCTTTGTTAGACCAGATCCGTGTGGTGACCAGAACTCTGACTGTCCAATAACCAAAAACTCAAAAGTGGACTGTGCGTATAAATTGCCACCTCACCTAAACCCATAGCCTATCTTGTCTTTGTCCTCATCCCACTCTCTAAGTCATCCTATCCTTACCCTGATAACTTGTAAAACGGTCACAATCATTATTGAAACCCTGCCATCGATTTCTAGTTCTAGGGTCATCTCTTTAGTAATTTTGTCTTGTGAAATCCTAAACTATTGATCATATTTTGAGTGATCAGACAGGTTCCGCCAGGAAGGGCGCTGGGGAGCTGGGGTTGAACTCGTGAATTAACCCCGGAGATTACTGTGTCCCTCTTTGGTGGTCTAGCCTGAATACTCTAGTGTAGAGTAAAATGGTTCTTGTCAAAATTGATTTCCTTTCCTTTTTCACCGCTCCATTTTACTCAAAACGCACCTTTCTAGATTTGGCTTAACTCATTCAATTTAGTTAGAGACTTAATTTCTTCTATATTGTACCTCTGATCTATGAATATTCCCCAACATAAAAACCACACTCTAAATTAGTGTATTTCACCCTTTTTTAATTAAAAACCGTTTGGGTAATTTCAGGCAGGAATTGTAAAGTTTGCAAAGTTTCCAACGTGTCATTTGCTGCAATCTGTTTTAAATCTTCCACTCACTTTTCGAACTGTATGCTCTTGGTTATCCATTCTTATGGATTGTTAGTATATTTGCATTGTTGCTTTAGTGAAAAATTATATCTGCTTCAATGTTTTTACACACATTCATTATTTTATTCATCCATTTCCGAATGTCATTTTTAGCATTGCCAGGGTTTAAAATCCGTTTTTCTCTCTTGTTTGGGCAGGGAAGGTCGGATTTTTATTCTGTTTCCTGTTTGTCATCCCTGATTACCTGCTGCTTCTGTCTATCCTTTTAGAATTGATTATTTGTCAATTAGTCAATTGCTATTTTACCTAAAATCAAAAAGTGCTCCTATTCCCTGGTGTTTTGTAGATGTGTCAATAGAAGGTTAAACTAAGTGCATTGCTTACATTCCTATTGTTATTATCACCCCATTGGTGATTGCTGCCCCATATTAAAAAGTGAATGATTTCTTTTAATTTTCAAATAAATAAATAAATAAATATTGGCGGAGTGAAGTGGGGACGAAGTGGTCTGTCGTGGTCCACTCACCAAGTCTTTTTGCTGTTTCCATTGCAAGGAGGAGCTGCAGCAACGGATTCTACAAAACAGCTTTTGCCGCGCGGAGCGCGCGTGGAGTGAAGTGGGGACGAAGTGGTCTGTCGTGGTCCACTAACCAATTCTTTTTGCTGTTTCCATTGCAAGGAGGAGCTGCAGCAACGGATTCTACAAAACAGCTTTTGGCGCGCGGAGCACGCGCAGAGTGAAGTGGTGACGAAGTGGTCTGTCGTGGTCCGAGGGGGCCGCGGACCGTGGACGACAATCATTCAACAGACACATGCGGTAAGCAAACACGCCATAAAAAGAACATTGTAATCTAGAAGTTGAGTATAACATCCCACGCCGCATTCCGTCACCCTCATATGGAGGAAGACATGCGCCTACGAAGTTCGAAGCAAGGGGATGGGAGCGCATACAATGAGGACATGGGACCCGCAACAAAGCGCACCCCACACACCCCACGCCCCCGCATCCTACACCCGCCTAGACCACAGGTGCAGAGAGCGATGGAGGGCGACCCCCCCCAGCAAAAAACTCCAATTTCGGCTTCCTTTCCCAACACCTCAACAAACTTACCGGCAGCAGAGGCAGCGAACACAGAAGAGGTGCAGCACATGTTGCCAGGGAACTTATCGAATATAGCGCTCACTGTAGCGAGGCTCGGCGTGGATGCATTAGCTCAGCCGTGGTCCCCCGGAGGGGAGACCGGACAAAGCAATAGCTGCGGACCTAAGCCTGCTAAGGTGCAAGACGCCCTCGAACATGACACAGACATTAACCTAGCACCATGTGTGAACAATGATGCTCCCCTGCAGCCGGACAGGTTAATAGTCCACACGCGGCAGGAGACGGTCCAGACTCAGAGCCAAGAACATGGCCGAACAACCGCGGAACAGACCTCGACGTCCAGTGCTGAGCCCAAGGAGGCTAAATGGAATGACAAAACTAGATCTGCCTCCTCACTAACACAAGAAACGACAGCACAAGTTCATGCTTCCAGTGAAGCAGACAAATCCCAAGACATGGCAGAGCGGTCACTGTTACCGCCAGAACAACAAATAGGCACCTGTCCAGAAAGCACCTCAACAACTACTCAAAACTGTAAGAAGAGAGCAAGAGCCAAAAACACAAAAACCATCATGAACGATCTGCCACATGTTTAAAGCAACAAATCAGGAAGCAAACTGAACAGGCAACAAACAAAGCAAATAGATACAAAAAAAAAGACTCAACCACCCACAAGTGGCAACATGACCAAAAACCTAAATTACACAAAGCTACGGAAAAACCACACACTGCGAATACTGACTAACTTTTTCGAAATTCAGCCGCAAACAAAATCTAACCTTTTCACTGAAGTCTCCGACGCTGAAATGCTTGCCGCAGAGATGGAGCAAATGCCTCTGGCAAAACAAAGAAAATAGAGTCAGAAAAAGCAGAAGAATCCAACTCTCAGTCTGTAGAAGCCCCCAAACAACCAACTTCACCCAACTCAGACACATCAAACGATAAGGCTGCATCACGCAACCATCAATCTCAAACGCAACCCCCCACAGTGCGAATCACTGAAACATCAACAAGGGTCAGCCCGAACAAAATTCCCTTGACAAGGGAACAAATCCTAACCAACCAGCAGTCAGCACAGAGCGACTGTGTGCCAAAGAACCTAAATATATCGCATCACCCTGTTGACGCCAACATCGAAGAATCCAACGATGAAATTAGCGTAGAGATACAACTCTCTGTATCCCCTATCATTACTACAGAGGCGTCGTCCCACACCGTGAAACAAAATGAGCTAAACGGTGCACAGGAGCATGAGGAAGTAGCTGTTGAATCTCCACCTCAAGTCCAACACCGGCTTCCAGAGTCACCAATGCTAGATGCCTTCAAAGGACAAGACCATTCATCCGTGCATTCCAATCCACGCATAACAAAAACTATGATGCCCAGCGATAGTTTGATAACAGCAGCAAAGGAAGCCGTATCTTCACAAAGACCACATGCACATCGATTATCGCAAGAAATATCATGTCGCCACTGCAAACAGGAAGAGTAACACATCTGACACAAACACCGATCAAAAGGCACTCTGCCCCTGGACACATGTACAATGAAAATATGGCCCACCAATCACCAACTGTAACAAAAGACTCAGCGTCAAAGAAAACAGACCTGCAAGGCATAATGTCAGTCATAACCATCGACATGAACCCTTTTTGCAAACTGTATGAAACGATGAACGAGTTTGTCAAAGATCAACAGGTCGTCTTAGCCATGATTCTGACTAAGGTCCTGCACCTGGAGGGTTATATAACAGCAAAAGAAAATACCGCAAGCATCAATGATAGGATGGATCAGCAAGTCACAAAAATAACAAATAAAGCCACATCCTCTGATGATGAAGTACCAACATCCAAAGCCAAAGAACACACTACAGATGAAGTTGGAACACAAACCAATATAGTTATTGACCTCACAGCAGAAAAGAGTACAAATGGCACCGCGACAGCTCCGAAAAAGGCTCAAGATCAAACCGACAAATGTAACCACAAGGTGAGGTCACCACTGAAGCCACAAAACCAGGCAGCCAAAGTGCTGCTAGTTCTAAACAAGGCAACCGTAAACACCCACATGGTGCAGGACATAAGTGAACCAACATATGCAATCTTTGAACCTACCAACCGCAAAGACAAATTGGGTGCGGGATCTGCCTCAGCAACCTCAAACAATAACTCCATCCCTCAAAAAAACAATAATCCACCTCAAAAAAGTAACTCCATCAGCGATACCTCACGTAAAGGGCAAACAACGGGAAGAACATCTGCGCGAGTAGAAATAAGCCAAAAAGCTCTCACTAGCAACGCAGCGTTTTCCAGAGGGAACGAGGCAAATGAAAGACACAAAGTTAGAAGGAATTCAGCGGCAAGAAACTTTTCAGAAGGTTCAGACACAGTAGACGCACTACTGAATCTTAGCGTCTACCCCGAAGATGATCTAAATACAACTGTAACATAAGAATGAATCAGCAAAGCCAAGGAAAATGGGCATTCAACAAATCAAGAAGTAACCACATTCATGGGAGGAAATAATAAAGATCAAAAGGAACGCGACTTTGAAACCCTGGAAGAAAAACGCAACCGCTTGGAATATCACTTCAAAACCACCAAGGCCGATAAGCATCACAGAAAAGCAAACAACATCACAAAGACACCTGACAAAGAAACTAATCACAAGAAACCAAAGAGTAACAGCACCAACTTTGACCCGGACAGGAAAACCAGGAGGGAGAGAGATGTGTCTGACTGGCAACCAAGTGACAACCCTGCAAAACAAAAGAAACCACAAACATCACATCAACGCCCACGTCTCACTACTCATGGTGACCAAAATAAGAAACACAACAGAAATACAATGAAAAATCATCATGATAGAGATGAATACACACGTACAGACGAAAAAGCAAAAAACAGATCAAGCTGGAGAAATAACGAGGACTTCAGGGACAGAGGACTAACACCAAAAGACCTGCACCACAAACCGAACAGACAAACGAGCCACAGGTGGCTCATACGGATGACGCAAAGAAGGTGCAACACTGACGATATCATCCTAAATAGGAGATCTGTCATGGCCACATTCAGCCTAATTGAGACCCTGCGAGATATCCACTCGGCAGACATAAAAATTGTGGAGCCATGGCATAATCGATCTGGTGCAGCTACTCTACTCCATCTGAATTCCCACACGGTATACACAAAGATACTAAAGCACAAAAAAACATGATATCCACAGTTATGGATTTCACATCGAAGATCAATCAGCTTATCAGGCTCATAAAAGTCTGGATGCCTCAGTACGCAGACGGCAAAGTGGTTCCAGAGCCAGACATGATAACTCTACACACAGGCTTCCCCTGTATAAAAAGGCAGAAGTGAACCATCAGAAAAACCCCAACTTCAAAAAAGTGGACAACCCAGACTTACAACATCACGACACTCACAAGAGAGAGCCGCAAATACCTGCACACAAACAAATATCTTCCAAACCAAGGGAGAGAAGCCAAGACACAAAAGCGCAAAGATCCGACAACAGTTGAAAAAACTAAACAAAAAAATGAATTTACAAAGAAAAGAGGAATCTAAGAGTGCACAAAATAAGAAAGACATATCTTCAAGTAACAAAACAGGACTATGGGCTTGGCTACCAAAGGTACTTACCACACATCGTACGAAATAGCCATTCCTGAAGGGTGGCCCTGCGACAAGTGACACATCAAAAGAAGGGCCAACCCAACTCACCCTCTGCTCCTGGAATACACGCGGCCACTCCCATCTGATGATGCCAGGTGGGCCCAACCTAGGGGAATTTGATATCATATGTCTCCAGGAAACCTGGCTCCAACAAACACCAATGATGGAAGGATATCAGACCATCCTAGCACCAGCTGCCAGAGGAAGCAAAGGTCGACCAACATCAGGTTTACTGACAGCCTGCCGTAACGGATCCGGAGTTCAAGTAAAGAAAACGCTTATGGCAAACCAATCGCTGCTAGCAGTACTAGTCTCTTTGCAAGACACGTCTAACTCAAATCCAGGACCAAGACATGTCATCATAGTCAATTTATTTTGGAACCCAGCATTAATTACCGCAAAAAGATTCATTGATCTGTGTGAAAATCTGCTTGTTGCAGCCACGACCGAATATCCTGCCACCGCCGTCTTAATGTGTAGAGACCTAAATGCCATCTGCAAAGAGTCAAAGAAAGCATCGGCAGCCTATCAGGCATCTGCACAACGAGGCAAAGAATGGCTAAAGTTCAGTAAATCGCAAGGGCTTCATAAGCTAGATGACTCATTTCCAGCATCGGACAGAATACCGACGTGGGAGCGCCCACCCGCAGCCACAACCATTGATTATATCTTCGTTTCACAGCCATTACTCCTTATTACCGAATCTTTCATGGTGCGTCGTACATCAACGAGCGACCACAACCAGCTCGAAACTGCTTGGAATTGAAAAAGTAATAAGAATCTGGAATTCACCACCCAAATAACGCCTAATGCGCAAGGCACAAGACTAAGAATAAATGCTTCAGATATCACCAAAGTGACAAACAAGTACAATGAAAACAGATACTCTGCAGGCACTGATGGTATCGACTATCAACCATTACTGATCCCGTACATCTGCCAAAAAAGGGGAAATGGGTTTGCATCTAATCAAAGCACTAAACACGTCTACAACAAAGAACTTGTCGAGAAAAGGCACGAATACAGAAGAGCGCTAAGAGCAGCTCGTAAATCCGCTAGCACAGACGTGTTAAATGACATCAAAGATATAAAGAAAAGGTATAAGGACTGGGTAAGATTTCAAATGCACAAATTACATAAGGCAGATGCCAAGCACATAACCAAAACTCTCGTCACCAACAACAGTGGAGATTTCTGGACGCTAATACGTGACGCAGACAAAACGCTAGACAACCATATTCTAAATAACATTTGTCAAGCTACTTGGGAAAAGCACTTTACCAAAGTATTTCGATCAGCTGCAAGTCCTCCGTCGCAAGAGCAACAAGAAAATGGTGTAACGTGCATTAATTTAGAAAAAGAAGAAGATATTCTTGACACCATTAAAAAGCTAAAAAACTCCAGAGCTCTGGGTCCGGACGGCATTTCAAATGCAGAGCTAAAAAACCATCCCAAAGAATGGGCAAGCTTAATGAGTGCTATCTTCCGCCGGTGTACTGAAACACAATCTATTCCACAATCATGGACCAAAGCCATAATCATTCCAATCTACAAGAAAGGAAATTTAACAAATCCCAAGAACTTTCGACCAATTGCCTTACTTGATGTAATGGGCAAGGTATATGCCTCATTAATCATGACCAAATTTCAAAAATGGGCAGCCGGAGCCAAATGCAATGATCCTTTTCAGGCTGTTTTCAAGAAAAATGCAGGTACGACCAGTAACATCTTAGCATGCAGCACGTTTAAAGCTAAGACTCTAAAAAACAAACGCCATCTGTTTGTTGTATACATCGACTTTACTTAAGCATTTGATAGGGTCGAGAGACAGGTATTATGGGACAAACTAAACGCCTGGCAGTGTCCTAAATCCATACTCGCCCCCATTCAAGCATTACACCACCACACCTCACTGAGAGTATGTCTGAATCGTGAAGGCGTGCTATCAGACGAAATTCACAGTGAACGAGGTGTAAAACAAGGGTGCCCGCTGGCATCAGCACTCTTTCTCACTTATATCGGCGACATCAAATGCATAGAAGACTCAACCAGGGCCTTTCCACCAAAATTAGGTCCACGACAGATCGGTCATCTCTTGTATGCAGATGACCTGTCAATCTTTGATCAGACAGAAATAGGGCTCCAGCGGAAAATCAGTTCTCTTCAAGTGTATGCTACAAAAAATCACCTTGAAATCAACACGAGCAAAATGAAGGTCATGATTCTCCAAAATTAAAAGGTGCCTCATTTTGGCACAATGTTGCAAGTTCGAATGGCAGATTTTTGTAATTTATTCAACAAGGATGACAGTTATCAACAGGAAATGTTCCATATAGATACCTAATTCAACAAGCTTTCAAGTCCCTGAATTTCTGCTTAATGACATTTTGGGGGAAGTTATCATCACATTTCCGCTTATACCTTTAGATCCCAAGGTCACATTTCTATCAAAGTTATCTCAACAGATAGGTCACCCATAAGCTTTTTAATGATATTTGAATCGTTACTGTGAAAATTATGGTTCCCGAGATAATGGCCAAAGCATGATCCTCCATACAATCCCATGTAAAAATAAGGACGTGCTTTTTTCCTTTCAATTAACTGTCATATGTTACTCCCAAGATCTGTATGTAGACCTGGCCTTTGGCCTTCGTTGAGCCAAGCCTGCAATAAAAACACCTAAGATTTCTTTCACCCAGGGCTAATGCCCATCTACCCTTATCTACCTTGAGTAGAAGGTACAACTCTGCAGCCTCTTTCATGTGTCACTGTCATTATCTTAGGGATAGAGACTACAGTTGTTATCACCTCACCCAAATACATTCCTTCCCAGGCACTGCTGCAGCTTCAAAGACGTTTCCAGATAATAGGGGGAAGGTCACAGTTTGGGTGGTAGGCACATGCTGAAGCCAATTCTTTTGAACAGAAACTGGCAGTTTTAAAATACATGCTTATTTCCATTTTATTGGGCCACCTTCCATGTCTTTTTGCCCATCAAATACATTTCACTTCCATCTTCCTGCTCAAAGCTTATTTAAACCAGTTTTAATATTTCCTCCAGTTTCTTTACTGTGTGCCCTTCAATTCCCTTCTACAGTGTAGATTCATATTTAAAATGTTTCTTGTTCCAAGCTGCAGAATAGACACATTTCCATAGTCTATTTTAGCAAGTGAACCAGCCTTTTCATTTCATTTGCAGTTGAAATGAACTGCTAGCTTTATCTCTGCCTGTCGACAGTGTGCTTTCCAATTCCAAGAAAGTGTTTCTACAATTTTAGGCTCAACGTGTGTAGGGCATTTCATCAGTCTTGGGGCTAAACTACCCCACAAGGTGTGTGAGATTAGAGCATGTGCTGTGATAATCACAATTTTCCTCCATGCATGACCTTAGAATGTAAGTGGCTGAAGATAAATGAAAGCTCGGGGAATGTTGGCTGAGTGTGATGTTGTGATGTATGTATGATTCTGAGAGTGTCATTTGTTTGAGGCTGAGCTGTGAGTACCTGAGGATTGATTGGTGCTTTTCTCTTTGATGTCCACAACTGGACTTGAGTGTAACTTGAAGAGAGGAGATCAAACTATTCCCCATGTCCCGAGAGACACCCCAACCGAAAGAAGAACCAAAGACAATATGGCTGCTCCAACCCCCACTGCACTCACGATGGACAAGTACCATGATAAGTATCCCCTCAGCTGTCCTTACAACCCCAGAGTGGTACAAGCATTACAGAGGGTGGATGAAGATGTGCAGGATGGACCCAAAGACAGCTATATGGACAGAATTGACTAAAGTGCTGAGAAACCACTACACGACCTAGCAACGTCAGACATGAAGCACACATGCCATCCCCACATTCGGGGGACACACACCCAAATACATGAAGAACACATGCATACAGTTCTATGAGATAGAGGACAATGATATTTGCATACAGTCTGCATATTTATTATTTTTCCACTAGCTTATCGCAGCAACGCAGAAACACCAGATGCAAGAAGATCATGTCTACAAGCTTGCAGATGCTTATATGAAACTCATTTCATGTAATGGCAGGAGCACCCACGATATGATATGATAGGTTATTTATAACACGCTTAATACCCAGAGGTTTCTAAGCATGGACCCGGGGATCGAACCTGTGTTGCTTTGTGTTGTCTTGCTTCCAAGGCAAGCTTGTTGCCACTGAGCTATCCTCCGTTGACCTGACAGAGCCATGATGCACTAACCTGTGGATGCTATATTGAATACACACACAAGGCAAACTAGGCCAAGGTTTAGGAAATCAAAGTAGGCCATAATCCTCTCAGAAAACCTAAAACCCGCTGAGTGTTGTGCAAGCAGAAGTACCACAGTGAGGAACAAGGCCACTGCCAAGGTTGCACTGTTTCAAAGTGACATTCTTTACCCTGAACTGAAGTGACACCAGTAGTGGAGAAGCATAATTCTCCTTAAATTCAGAATAATTCAGATCTCCAAGACTCACGAGCACGGTCTCTGGGCATGTGACCCAGTCAAACTGAGAGCGAGCCAAGAATTGACGGCTCAGAAGCACAGCCGTCTCATGGACCAGACAGTGATCGCAACCAAATTGTTACATGCGAGCTACAGTTGTGCGATGGGAATGGAGCACTTGTCCGGCAACAATGGTCCACACTGGGTTACATCGCAGACACATAGTTTACCACAGCACCGTGAACCGATGTAGGCCGAGCTGGGAATTGATTTTGTCCTAGGTCTGGGGGCTTAGGGCTCAGCCAATCACAGTTTATGGCCCTAGGGGTGGGTAGCTGGGGCCACCGAAAATTCAGTGGGTCCACATACAGTAACATTTAGTAAGTAACACTTTTCGGGGAAGGTCCAGGCCTGACACCAGACATGGTTCGGGTCAATCTATTAACCTCTAAAGGGGCTGCTATAAGGGAACTACCACTCAGCAGCCTATCCGTAATGGCGATAGGTTTTTGGAGAAGAGCCCAGGGAATTATGCTTTTGTTATGTCACGAGCTATGAAAACTGGCCTGCGAACCAGAGTTCTTTGAGCTGTGCCTAGAATCACCTCAGCGCATTTGATCCCTGTGGTTTGTTGGTTGTAATAAACCTCAGTTGTACTTGCTACTTGCCTGGACTTGCATTCCTTTTGGGATTGGGAAAGAGTTAGGCCTTCCATGAGTTTGATGTCCATGAACTCCTAGCAACCCGCCCTGCTAGCAGATGGATGTTTGTGGCGTGAGCCTGGCCAGAAGCTGCCTCCTTCGCCGCCAGACCTGAAAAGTCTGTGGGACCTTCACGGGAATTGTTAGTAAATCAGAATAGCGCAAACCGGAGATAGGCCATCAGACGCCGCTTTTGGAAAATGATCCTGCCCGTGATCGGAGAAGAGTCCAAGGCAGACAAGGAGGGTGAGATGAGCGATTCAAGGGTAGCCAGCGGTCGAGCAGCATCCACAAGCAGGGAACCTAAGTATTGGTCCAGACAATCAGCAATGAATAGGTGTGACTGTGGGTATTATATGTGCGGGAGGTGGGAGGTGTTGTTTTAATGTCTAAAGGAATGTGGAGTACCTGAAGTGTATCGGTAGTAGGTGCATGTTGAGTAGGGAACTTGGAGCGGAGGTAGAAGTCCCTTTTCTAAGTCGAGGGTTCATTCGGTCATCGAGGTAAAAGTTCTGGTGATGAACTGGGACTATAGACTTGATAGGCTTGGACTTTAGAAGTATGTACATAAGGTATACCTATGAATTATGTATTTTAGCTTGAAGCATAGATGACGGTATTCCCGTTGAGGTTAGTTTGAGCTATCCTAGTTTACAGAAGGTGTACTATCTGGTTAAATCTCCTGGAGAGAGGCGTTTCACATGTTAGGTGACGCAACAAGTGCAGTTAGACACAAGAAATTATGGTTTACTCTGCCATGGAGATGCAGGAAGACAGGTGTAAGGGTTTTGTGGGGTTGTGGGTTTCGGTGGGGGTTATCTTCTGATCTTGGGCCCAAGCTCTGCCAGTTTCACGCCTGCACTGCCTCCCTGGCAACCCCTGCACCTGGGGACTGTTTTCTGTATCCCTACAGTCCCCCCACCAGCAATTATGTCTACACTCACCCTGCACTTGCCACCAGCTGGCCGTTCTTTTATTTATCTTGTTATTTATTTTCTGATGTACTGCACTTTCCCCTACCCCTGTCCCCCCACACTTTTCTTTTCCCCCCACCCTTGCACTTGCACGATCTGAATGACACCTGGCCTAGTAAGATCGTAGTCTGTCTTCCCTTTGTTCACCCTACCTTGCCTCGTCACGCCTTAAAACACTTGTGTATAGGCGCGTTATAAATGCCATATCATATCATATCATATGTGGAATTGAAAAATGGGTCATTGTCTTCTGTGTGTACAAACATGTCTATCTACCTGTTCGAATTTTAGCTTGGTGATGTCACCCATAGGTTGGTGCATAGGAGTGTTGTGCACTGAGGAGCTAGCTAGTGAGGAGCTAGCATTGTGGACTTGGGATTGGTAGAGAGGTGAATGAGCAGCAAAGCACGGAAGGTGCATATGCAGGATTGTGGCAGTGTGATGGAGAGCATAAAGGCTGGGGAAAGAGGGGCTGCACGCGGAGTATGCTGTGTAAGGTGCAGAGCCACCGGGGCTCATAGCAATTGTTTTGATAACCACTGTACCATAACTTTCTCCTTCTGACAGCGGAGTATCGAATTCCTCGATTAGAGGTCAGGTAAAAAGGTAATAATGTATCCCATGTATCAGGGGATGGTGGGGGGAGTGACGCCAATACAACACCTGTGCAAGACATTGCCCCGCTACGAAAACCAAATTGTGAGGTCTACCATACAATGGTCAAAAAGACACTGAGGGGAAAAGCTTGAATCCATGGCTGCCTAACGGCAGTTTCTCCAAAGACGTGCTGAAATCACTACTGACCCATTTACAAAGCACAGGGCAAGAAATTAGCAAACCGCATGGCTATATTCGAGTTGTGGCATATGTTTCAAGAGGGAGCAGGGGAAAGGGTATGGATGATGAACCAGCAGGAAGCAAAGACAGAGGGCTTCTCCAGCCCTGACTAGTGTAATAACTGATGATGGAGATGATGAGCAGGGAATATACCCATTGAGAGAACTAAGGGCAGCAGAGGGGTATTCAAACCCCACGTATAAACCAACACTATATACAAAAACTGAACAGCAGCAAGGTACAGAGCATGCTGCCAGCAGCACCAACCCAAACGAGGAGGGGCTACGGCATGCAAATGCGGAATTCGAAGGAATAGGGCCGGAAGAATGGATAGCCACACAGATCCACCTGAAATTAAAAGGGGAAAATAACAAGGGCCGCAAAAGCAATATAGGGTTTGAACTAGAACAAGGAAGGCGTGACTGGGCAGAGCAGGTGGAGGAGGAGGAGCAACAACGGACAGTCAAAGTGGTGTGGGATGTATTGACCCACCCGATGGCATTGCCCCATATCACTAAGCTGCATTTGCACAAGAAACAGCAACCTGGCTGCGCTGGCTCCTGTGCGTGCCAGGACCTCAAAACTGCGTTTTGGCAGCAACAAAAAGATGGCTGCACCATCCTGCCTAGCACACTTCAGGCAAGAAGGAACAAGAGGCCACACTAAAAAAGTATGCCAGTGTGTTCTGAAACATACAAATGGAATGAAGTGAAAAGGCAGCACTGCTTTGCGGAAAACCCAAAATCCCCCTTCAAAATTAAACATTTTCACCCCTTAAACAAAATGCTGCTTTGATGCTAATTCCATCTGTTCATTCTGAAACCACTGTGATTAAAAAGGCCCTGTCATGCCTAGGATATTTCACTGTGCTTCACCAAAACCAGGCAGAATTCCTGAGTGACAGGCCCAGTCAAACCAACTCTGAGAGAAATCAATAAGCAACTTCACTTTCACTCGCACAGGAACACATGTTTATTTCTTTCCAAAAGTATCCAGGATCAGCAGTTCAAAGAGTCTTTAACTCTCTGAGCCAGGTCAGTGTCAATGTATCTATGCTTTAGATAAAACTCCTGTATTCAAGGAAGTTACTATAGCTGCAAAGACAGTGCGCGCAGCTGAGGGAGCTGCCAAACCAAATTTAAAGGAAAAAATGCTAGCAGTTTTCAACATGTGTAAAAATGGGCTTAGCTGGCTGAAGAAAGAAAATGGCCTGTTTAAAAATCAATTGTTGACTGAAAGCCTGCGTACTTAGCAATGTAAAGGGGCTTTGTTGCTGGTGAAAATACATACATGGGTTATTTTCTTTCACAGGTTTGTTTAATTCAGGACCCAAAATCAGAAAATGAATATTTAGAACCAACTGTGCTGATTTTGAAAGCTAAAAAGAAATACGTTATTCCAGATGGCAGGCTGAAACTTCCCCCAAGGGGAAGGGGACTATCATAAAAACTCTCAGCAGATACTGACAACCCCTGATAGTTACGGGGTTGAACAGACTTTTGTCTCTGCTTTGAACCAAACAATGGAGCTCCCAGGGAAGGAAGCCAGAGGTGTGAAGACGGCAATATGGCTCCAGTCAAGGGAGAAGCCCCCACCATGCTCTAAAGGAAATGACAGTTGGCAGCAGTGGAAGGACAGGAAAAATAAATCTGCTTCAGGAACAAAGAGACTACCATTTGTTCACAAAGACTATTTCAGGAATAAACTTTAAAGACTTCTATATTTGCCACAAGATGTTGAGAAATTGTAAAAATGTTGCAGTGTAAAAGTGATTTTTCGTGCTTGCTTTTAACTTGGTATCACTCATTGCCGCATGGGGAACAGAAGTTACAAAATATAACAGATTACAAGCAAAGCATCCATGTTGCAAATGTTGTACATACATCCCTGGGGATAATTCGCATCTGTGTACAAAGTTATGTAATTTTAGGCCAAATCTTTCATATTTAAAATTACCAAAGTGTATCAGAAGGGCGAAGCAAGGTGCCACAAACTTTAGGATTGGACTGGTATGTTGTGCTGCACATAATATGCAACCTGTGTGTATAAGAGATTGTAATTGTGTAAATGTTTGTTTTTGGCAAAATCGGATTTTAGGTAAAGTAAATGTGGGAGTTTTTGGACATTGTAAAACTCACCTCATAAACCTGACATCACTCCCTTGGAAATCGAACCTGTTGAGAGGAAGGCAGAGATTAGCACACCTGCTCAATCCAAGTAGTTTGGGGGCTTGCTTAGTTAACCCTGCCCAGCCTATAATTTGATGATGTCATTATGAACTATAAATAAGGGTTCCTGACAGGAATTCAGACACACACTCTTCCTGATTCCTGTGCTGCGTTGAAGGACCCGCCATCTTCCAGATCCAGACTCCAACTACAAGGCCAAAACATTGCTGATCCTACTCCAGGGTCCACCGCAAAACCCAAGCACTGCTGGTCCCATTGCCAGTAAGGCCTCACATCTGAAAACCACTAAAATTCCCAAATAAACAAAGGGAAAAGCTGTGGTGTTTTTGGGAAGCATCCTGATCCCACTCACTGCATGCTGCTGCCACTCACTGCTTGCTGCAATCCTGCTATCCAGCTAACCTGTAGTCTGCAGTGACCAGAATTTCCAGTCCAGAAGTGCTACCCGATAACCAGAACTGGCCAGCTGATCCTGTGACACTGATTTTGTCCAGCTGTCCTTTGTTATACCAGATCCGTGTGGTGACCAGAACTCTGACTGTCCAATATCCAAAAACTCAAAAGTGGACTGTGAGTATCAATTGCCATCTCACCTAAACCCATAGCCTATCTTGTCTTTGTCCTCATCCCACTCTCTAAGTCATCCTATCCTTACCCTGATAACTTGTAAAATGGTCACAATCATTATTGAAACCCTGCCATCGATTTCTAGTTCTAGGGTCATCTCTTTAGTAATTTTGTCTTGTGAAATCCTAAACTATTGATCATATTTTGAGTGATCGGACTGGTTCCGCCAGGGAGGGCGCTGGGGAGCTGGGGTTGAACTTGTGAATTAACCCCGAAGATTACTGTGTCCCTCTTTGGTGGTCTAGCCTGAATACTCTAGTGTAGAGTAAAATGGTTCTTGTCAAAATTGATTTCCTTTCCTTTTTCACTGCTCCATTTTACTCAAAACGCACCTTTCTAGATTTGGCATAACTCATTCAATTTAGCTAGAGACTTAATTTTTTCTATATTGTACCTCTGATCTATGAATATTCCCCAACATAAAAACCACACTCTAAATTAGTGTATTTCACCCTTTTTTTAATTAAAAACCGTTTGGGTAATTTCAGGCAGGAATTGCAAAGTTTGCAAAGTTTCCAACGTGTCATTTGCTGCAATCTGTTTTAAATCTTCCACTCACTTTTCGAACTGTATGCTCTTGGTTATCCATTCTTATGGATTGTTAGTATATTTGCATTGTTGCTTTAGTGAAAAATTATATCTGCTTCAACGTTTTTACACACATTCATTATTTTATTCATCCATTTCCGAGTGTCATTTTTAGCATTGTCAGGGTTTAAAATCCGTTTTTCTCTCTTGTTTGGGCAGGGAAGGTCGGATTTTTATTCTGTTTCCTGTTTGTCATCCCTGATTACCTGCTGCTTTTGTCTATCCTTTTAGATTTGATTATTTGTCAATTAGTCAATTGCTATTTTACCTAAAATCAAAAAGTGCTCCTATTCCCTGGTGTTTTGTAGATGTGTCAATAGAAGGTTAAACTAAGTGCATTGCTTACATTCCTATTGTTATTATCACCCCATTGGTGATTGCTGCCCCATATTAAAAAGTGAATGATTTCTTTTAATTTTCAAATAAATAAATAAATATTGGCGGAGTGAAGTGGGGACGAAGTGGTCTGTCGTGGTCCACTAACCAAGTCTTTTTGCTGTTTCCATTGCAAGGAGGAGCTGCAGCAACGGATACTACAAAACAGCTTTTGCCGCGCGGAGCATGCGTGGAGTGAAGTGGGGACGAAGTGGTCTGTCGTGGTCCACCAACCAAGTCTTTTTGCTGTTTCCATTGCAAGGAGGAGCTGCAGCAACGGATACTACAAAACAGCTTTTGCCGCGCGGAGCACGCGCAGAGTGAAGTGGGGACGAAGTGGTCTGTTGTGGTCCTGCGGGGGCCGCGGACCGTGGATGACAATCATTCAACAGACACATGCGGTAAGCAAACACGCCGTAAAAAGTACATTGGAATTTAGAAGTTGAGTATAACATCCCACGCCGCATTCCGTCACCCTCATATAGAGGAAGATATGCGCCTACGAAGTTCGAAGCAAGGGGATGGGAGCGCATACAATGAGGACATGGGACCCGCTACAAAGCGCACCCCACACACCCCACGCCCCCGCATCCTACACCCGCCTAGACCACAGGTGCAGAGAGCAATGGAGGGCGACCCCCCCCCGCAAAAAACTCCAATTTCGGCTTCCTTTCCCAACACCTCAACAAACTTACCGGCAGCAGAGGCAGCGAACACAGAAGAGGTGGAGCACCTGTTGCCAGGGAACTTATCGAATATAGCGCTCACCGTAGCGAGGCTCGGCGCAGATGCATTGGCTCAGCCGTGGTCCCCCGGAGGGGAGACCGGACAAAGCAATAGCTGCGGCCCTAAGCCTGCTAAGGTGCAAGACGCCCTCGAACATGAAACAGACATTAACGTAGCACCTTGTGCGAACAATGATGCTCCCCTGCAGCCGGACAGGTTAATAGTCCACACGCAGCAGGAGACGGTCCAGACTCAGAGCCAAGAACACGGCCGAACAACCGTGGAACAGACCTCGACGTCCAGTGCTGAGCCCAAGGAGGCTAAATGGAATGACAAAACTAGATCTGCCTCCTCACTAACACAAGAAACGACAGCACAAGTTCATGCTTCCAGTGAAGCAGACAAATCCCAAGACATGGCAGAGCGGTCACTGTTACCGCCAGAACAACAAATAGGCACCTGTCCAGAAAGCACCTCAACAACTACTCAAAACTGTAAGAAGAGAGCAAGAGCCAAAAACACAAAAACCATCACGAACGATCTGCCACATGTCAAAAAGCAACAAATCAGGAAGCAAACTGAATAGACAACAAACAAAGCAAATAGATACAAAAAAAAGACTCAACCACCCACGAGTGGCAACATGACCAAAAACCTAAATTACACAAAGCTACGGAAAAACCACACACTGCGAATGCTGACTGACTTTTTCGAAATTCAGCCACAAACAAAATCTAACCTTTTCACTGGAGTCTCCGACGCTGAAATGCTTGCCGCAGAGATGGAGCAAATGCCTCTGGCAAAACAAAGAAAACTTGGCTGTACAAAGAAAATAGAGTCAGAAAAAGCAGAAGAATCCAACTCTCAGTCTGTAGAAGCCCCCAAACAACCAACTTCACCCAACTCAGACACATCAAAAGATAAGGCTGCATCACGCAACCATCAATCTCAAACGCAACCCCCGGGTATAGATCAGGAACAGCCCAATATGGGAGAACAAAACAACGCTGAGAACCAGATGGCAAAGAGGCCGGAACTGTGCGAAAACCCCACAGTGCGAATCACTGAAACATCAACAAAGGTCAGCCCGAACAAAATTCCCTTGACAAGGGAACAAATCCTAACCAACCAGCAGTCAGCACAGAGCGACTGTGTGCCAAAGAACCTAAATATATCGCATCACCCTGTTGACGCCAACATCGAAGAATCCAACGATGAAATTAACGTAGAGATACAACTCTCTGTAACCACTATCATTACTACAGAGGCATCGTCCCACACCGTGAAACAAAATGAGCTAAACGATGCACAGGAGCATGAGGAAGTAGCTGTTGAATCTCCACCTCAAGTCCAACACCGGCTTCCTGAGTCACCAATGCTAGATGCCTTCACAGGACAAGACCATTCATCCGTGCATTCCAATCCACGCATAACAAAAACTATGATGCCCAACGATAGTTTGATAACAGCAGCAAAGGAAGCCGTATCCAATTCGCAAAGGCCACATGACATCGATTATCGGCAAGAAATATCATGTCGCCACAGCAATCGGGAAGAGTAACACATCTGACACAAACACCGATCAAAAGGCACTCTGCCCCTGGACACATGTACAATGAAAATATGGCCCACCAATCACCAACTGTAACACAAGACTCAGCGTCAAAGAAAACAGACCTGCAAGGCATAATGTCAGTCATAACCATCGCCATGAACCCTTTTTGCAAACTGTATGAAACGATGAACGAGTCTGTCAAAGATCAACAGGTCGTCTTAGCCATGATTCTGACTAAGGTCCTGCACCTGGAGGGCTATATAACAGCAAAATAAAATGCCGAAAGCATCAATGATAGGATGGATCAGCAAGTCACAAAAATAACAAATAAAGCCACATCCTCTGATGATGAAGTACCAACATCCAAAGCCAAAGAACACACTACAGATGAAGTTGGAACACAAACCAATATAGTTATTGACCTCACAGCAGAAAAGAGTGCAAATGGCACGGCGACAGCTCCGAAAAAGGCTCAAGATCAAACCGACAAATGTAACCACAAGGTGAGGTCACCACTGAAGCCACATAACTAGGCAGACTAAGTGCTGCTAGTTCTAAACAAGGCAACCGCAAACACCCACATGGTGGAGGACATAAGTGAACCAACATATGCAATCTTTGAACCTACCAACCGCAAAGACAAATTGGGTGCTGAATCTGCCTCGGCAAATTCAAACAATAACTCCATCTCTCAAAAAAACAATAATCCACCCCAAAAAAGTAACTCCATCAGCGATACCTCACGTAAAGGGCAAACAACGGGAAGAACATCTGCGCGAGTAGAAATAAGCCAAAAAGCTCTCACTAGCAATGCAGCTTGTTCCAGAGGGAACGAGGCAAATGAAAGACACAAAGTTAGAAGGAATTCAGCGGCAATAAACTTTTCAGAAGGTTCAGACACAGTAGACGCACTACTGAATCTTAGCGTCTACCCCGAAGATGATCTAAATACAACTGTAACATCAGAACGAATCAGCAAAGCCAGGGAAAATGGGCATTCAACAAATCAAGAAGTAACCACATTCATGGAAGGAAATAATAAAGATCAAAAAGAACGCGACTTTGAAACCCTGGAAGAAAAACGCAACCGCTTGGAATATCACTTCAAAACCACCAAGGCCGATAAGCGTCACAGAAAAGCAAACAACATGACGAAGACGCCTGACAAAGAAACTAACCACAAGAAACTAAAGAGTAACAACACCTACTTTGACCCGGAAAGGAAAACCAGGAGGGAGAGAGATGTGTCTGACTGGCAACCAAGTGACAACCCTGCAAAACAAAAGAAACCACAAACATCACATCAATGCTCACGTCTCACTACTCATGGTGACCAAAATAAGAAACACAACAGAAATACAACGAAAAATCATCATGATAGAGATGAATACACAAGTACAGACGAAAAAGCAAAAAACAGATCAAGCTGGAGAAATAACGAGGACTACAGGGTCAGAGGACTAATACCAAAAGACCCGCACCACAAACCGAACAGACAAACGAGCCACAGGTGGCTCATACGGATGACGCAAAGAAGGTGCAACACTGACGATATCATCCTAAATAGGAGATCTGTCATGGCCACATTCAGCCTAATTGAGAAACTGCGAGATATCCACTCGGCAGACATAAAAATTGTGGAGCCATGGCATAATTAATCTGGTGCAGCTACTCTACTCCATCTGAATTCCCACACGGTATACACAAAGATACTAAAGCACAAACAAAACATGATATCCACAGTTATGGATTTCACATCGAAGATCAATCAGCTTATCAGGCTCATAAAAGTCCGGATGCCTCAGTACGCAGACGGCAAAGTGGTTCCAGAGCCAGACATGATAACTCTACACACAGGCTTCCCCTGTATAAAAAGGCAGAAGTGAACCATCAGAAAAACCCCAACTTCAAAAAAGTGGACAACCCAGACTTACAACCTCACGACACTCACAAGAGAGAGCCGCAAATACCTGCACACAAACAAATATCTTCCAAACCAAGGGAGAGAAGCCGAGACACAAAAGAGCAAAGATCCGACAACAGTCGAAGACTAAACAAAAAAATGTATTTACAAACAAAAGAGGAATCTAAGAGTGTACAAAATAAGAAAGATATATCTTCAAGTAACAAAACAGGGCTATGGGCTTGGCTACCAAAGGTACTTACCACACATCGTACGAAATAGCCATTCCTGAAGGGTGGCCCTGCGACAAGTGACACGTCAAAAGAAGGGCTAACCCAATTCACCCTCTGCTCCTGGAATACACACGGCCACTCCCATCTGATGATGCCAGGTGGGCCCAACCTAGGGGAATTTGATATCATATGTCTCCAGGAAACCTGGCTCCAACAAACACCAATGATGGAAGGATATCAGACCATCCTAGCACCAGCTGCCAGAGGAAGCAAAGGTTGACCAACATCAGGTTTACTGACAGCCTGCTGTAACGGATCTGGAGTTCAAGTAAAGAAAACGCTTATAGCAAACCAATCGCTGCTAGCAGTACTAGTCTCTTTGCAAGACACGTCTAACTGAAATCCAGGACCAAGACATGTCATCATAGTCAATTTATATTGGAACCCAGCATCAATTACCGCAAAAAGATTAATCGATCTGTGTGAAAATCTGCTCGTTGAAGCCACGACCGAATATTCTGCCACCGCCGTCTTAATGTGTGGAGACCTAAATGCCATCTGCAAAGAGTCAAAGAAAGCATCGGCAGCCTATCAGGCATCTGCACAACGAGGCAAAGAATGGCTAAAGTTCAGTAAATCACAAGGGCTTCATAAGCTAGATGACGCATTTCCAGCATTGGACAGAATACCGACGTGGGAGCGCCCACCCGCAGCCACTGTGGAAACAGAGAAATTGATATGAGTCCGGGAAGCCCAAAAGGAAACACACCAACACAGGTTACAAAGGACATACAAAGCACTTTATTTCAAAGTTACAAAGTTACCAAAGTCAATTGACATGCGGATAGCTATTCGGCCCTCTGACTAACACGCGAACCTTCAACGTAAGGTTCGCACTGAAAGTGGGAGAGACCGATCATCGGGATGCTTGGGTTTTTATACGTTTTGTCCTGCATTGGCCAGCCCTCTCGCAAGTTAACCATTCTTGAAACCGTGGCTAGGGTTCGTAGCCAGGTCAAACACACAATTTACATAATTTGATCAGTTCCGCTGATACAGTTACATATTTACACATAGGTTAGAGAGAGGACAAGGTCTTAGTTCGTGACCCTAACAAGTGGCCTGCGGACATATTGTTTATTCACGTGTGCGGAGGTCACCATGGCCGGAGTCTTACTCAAAATGTCATTCGGCCTCCATTTTATGATTCAGGGTGACTTCCACACTGCAAAAGTACCTAAAATGGCGGCTAGATCCAAGATGGCGGCTTGCACAATACATTAAGGTCAAGACCTTGCCGCGGAACCTATGTACATGGTATTCTTTAGACAGCTTGGCGTAGGCCAACATACATTCAAACAATGCGATTGGGGTCACAATATTATATTGATTTCCACAGACCCTCCTTTTTGGCCTATTCCAAGTGCTAATACATCATTTCCTAATACTTTCAAAAATAACTGAAGGCATTATCATCCATAGGTTCCGCATCATTGTCCGAAATGTCAATAGCCATAAAGTTGTTCATAAGAACTTCTTGCAACATGAACTCTTTAGATGCTCTCTTCGGGGTGTATATCTTATGCCCTATTGCGCTCATTACCTGAGCACAACATCCCCCCATCATTCCACATATACTCGGGAGGCATTGAAAACAACAGCAAAGAACTAACAGAATCCCTAAAATACCTAAAATGACAGAAAGCACCTTCCACCCCCAAGATCGTAAAGAATCCCAAAACCAAGTACTAAGGTTCCAGTCTCCTACAGGGATATGGACTTCAGTACTGAGAGTGTGTAAATTATGAATTGCTTTAAAAATTGTTGGCGAAGAATCTGGTACGAAAACACAACAAGCGGACCCCACTAATTTACATACTCCACCTCGTTCGGCTAAAATGACATCTAATGCCATTCGATTTTGAAGTGCTACCAATCTTATCGCCTTTTGCTCTAAGGTCATATTGTAAAGTATGTCCGTGGTCCGGTTGATCATTTTCTCCAACACCCTCGCTAATCCCCTAATGTTTTCTGAATTTGCTATTTGTCCCCAAAAGGGCACTACTGATTTGGCTATATCCCCGAACACTTGTCCAGGGGTGTCTCCATTACTATCCCGTCGCGGGCGAGCCTTAGATACCTCTAAGGTACTGGCTATAAATACACCTGGTAACAATATCCCTAAATAACAAGTCCCCTGCCAATCCTTCGGCAACCAGGGAAAAGCTAAACTACCACAAACAAAATAAACGGGTCCCCCTGCATACAAAGGCCTATTTTCCCTGGTCAAGTTTACAGTATTTACACAAGGCTCGAAGTCTCCCATTGGCCTAGTGCCATTTCTTTGTACACAGAAAGGAACTGAATCAGGACTATGATTCACAGAATAAGAAGGAGGCATGGCATCCTTATTGCCTATCGGAGCCATCTTAAAAGAAACTAGATTTTGGAAAGGAAAAGATAGTTTATCAGACGGCCTAATAGAAGCGACGTTAGGTTTACTTCTATTTGCGAAAAGCGAGCATCCCAGGGGAGTCAATTCACGTTTTTCAAATTCATTCAAATTAGTCCCATTGAAGTTCCCTGAGATGCTATCATTCCATCGGCCAAAGAAGAGTGCTCTAAGAGAGGCATAGCAAGAAGTTGTTAAAGGTAAGGGATGTATATACCATCCCAGTCCCTTGTTCCCATGTTGTGGTAAGTGAGTGCAGATCCAACAATTACTCTTATTAAAAATAGCATGCGTAGCATTCATCACTATCATCAAAGTGTTATTATGATATTTCTGTCTATGCCGAAAGTCCCTAGGGGACAGAGTGTGAAGGTGTACAGAGGGAGTCAAAACAGTTGGTACGATTTTGGTCGGTAACAGAGGCTTCAAAGGATACATTTCTTCAAAATACCAAAGTCCCACGGCAGCAGTTGCAAAAATAACAATAATCAGAACGAGAACACAACAGTACGTTTTCGGGGCCCAGGCACCTTGTTCATTGTTCGATTTGGTCACCTCCTTATCTAATAGTTCAATACGGGGAGCAGCGGTGAAGGCGGCAGGCATCATGGTCATCCCGATCGACGGCCCCAATGTTCGTTGCTGGCGGCACTTCGGCCGCGCGATTTCTTAGTCCTTCCCAACCCTAGCCAACAGAACCCTCCTTTTCTTTGTTCGAAAAAAAAAAAAAGACAACAGTACTTCAATCACTCTTTTCCTTCCAGATGCACGACACTCGTGCGGTAGTTCTATTTCCGTGGTCGAAGGTTGTACGTGATGGTACCCAAGTTTGTTGAATCCAAAAGCAAAATATCGTCGCTCCCTGAGGGGAGCGTCGTATCGGTGGCGACGGAAGTCGCAGAGCTCGAAACAAGATTTTCCGGAAGTGATTGATCAAGAGAGTGCGGAGACAAAATGGACGGCTCCCCGAGCTCCTCAGGCTCAGAGAACTTCTCCGACGCACTCACAATGCTGCCTGCTACTCCGAGATCAGAGATTGTAGCACCAGTGAGGGGTTCTGTTTCTTCTGTAGCGTGTGGCGTCGGGTGAGGGATCTTCTTAACGTGTGTTGCATGTGTCCAGTTCTTCTTTCCTGCCACCCGCACTGCCGTCCTGGTGACCAATAATACCTGGTAGGGTCCGCGCCAGCGAGGCGCAAGACAGGAAGACCTCTCGTAGGCCTTCACCAGGATCCAGCTACCGGGCAGTATATCGTGTCCTGGGCCCGTAAACCGTACAGGTAAGGCAGCATTCACCTGGTGGTAAATGAAATACAGATTTTTAGTCAATTGATTACAGTAATCTATGAGCAATACATTATCCACATCCCTCAGGGCTTTAGGTTTAGGGAGACCCCAGATATTAGCAGGCCTTCCCATTACCACCTTGAACGGAGAGAGCCCAGTTCTAGTCTGGGGTGTGGTGCGCATAGCTAACAACACAATAGGTAAAGCGTCGGGCCATTTTAGCTTAGTGTCGGCACATGTTTTTGCAAGTTTGTTTTTCAGAATACCGTTGTGTCTCTCTACCAACCCCGCACTTTGAGGGTGCCTAGCTGAATGAAAACGTTTCTCAATCCCTAGGGCAACACATATTTGCAACATTACGGCTGCGATGAAATGGGGGCCGTTGTCCGACCAAATTATCCTCGGGAGCCCAAATCGAGGGAAGTACTCTTTCACCAGGATCTTTGCGGTGGTCATGGCGGTAGCATCTTTGACAGGGAAAGCCTCGACCCATTTGCTAAAAGCACAAATGATGACAAGAACATATTTCAAGTTATTACATCGCTCCATTTCAATAAAATCAAGGTGAATGGTTTCAAAGAGGACAGAGGGGGGCCCGAAACTTCCCCTTGGAGTCACTGTCCCTTTACCCACATTGTGCTGCAGGCAAATCATGCAATTCTGAAACTTTGCAGTTTCCAAAATTTTATCATTCATCCAAACCTGCTGTAATATCTTCGTAATTTGCTGGGCACACACATGCGTTGGCCCGTGTGCCATTGTAACCATTGCTAACACATAAGAATCAGGAAGCAACCATTTCCCGTTGGATGCGTCCACCCAACACCCTTCATCATCCAATTTTCCCATGCCTTCAGCCCACTTCCTAGACTCTTCAACTGAGGCATCAGTCTGCATGTCTCGCACAGACCCAGTGCCTTCATCTATTATACAAACATCTCTCACTTCCCTCGAGGTGTACATGTCTGTGCTAAGGTCTGTGGCTGTTTGTCTAGCTATCAAATCTGCAAAAGCATTTCCTCTGCCCACATTGTCTATGACCTTGCGATGTGCTGCACATTTCATGATCGCTAATTGTTCAGGGAGTGAGAGCGCTGAAAGTAGTTGTACTATTAAGGGACCATGCTGAATCTTGGTCCCATGTGAGGTCAGAAACCCTCTTTCCGACCACAGTTTTCCGAAGTTGTGAGCCACCCCAAAGGCATACTGGCTATCCGTATAAATATTGACTCTATGCCCTTGGGAGAGCTCACAAGCGCGGGTCAACGCTATAATCTCCGCGGCCTGCGCGGAGTTATGCGGAATCCTTTTAGTTTCAACAATCTTGTTCAAAGCAGTAACTGCATAAGCAGCTGTAGATGTGCCATTCGGAAGTTTGAAGCAGGAGCCATCGCAAAACAGCTCCCCTTCCGCATTCTCCAAAGGAGTATCTGAGAGGTCTATCCTGCCCTTTGTTTCTTGTTCGGTGGCATACAGGCAGTCATGTGATCCTTCATCACCGCAAACAATATTTTGCGGGAGAGGTAAGAGTTCAGCCGGATTGAGAACACAACACCTTTTAATTTGGATATGAGGAGCAAATAGGACTAATTTGTACCTTGTCAACCGGGCAGAGGTAAGGTGTTGCGTTTGAGTTTTATTCAATAGAATATCAACAGAGTGAGGTACCATCAAGATTAAATCGTGGCCTAGGACCATCCCCTCACTCTGTTTTACAGACGCAGCGGCAGCAGCAACAGCGCGCAGACATCGCGGCAAAGCGCATGCAACAGGATCGAGGGCGGAGGAATAATAGCCGCACGGCCTATTCTTCCCTCCATGTTCCTGTGTTAACACAGACAAAGCACATCCATCACATTCATGCACAAACAACACAAAGGCCTTATCGTAATTTGGTGTACCCAGAACCGGTGCTGAACATAGCGCGGTTTTGAGAAGCTCAAATGATCGTTGATGTTCCGATTCCCATGGCAGTGGCAGAGAAATGCCCTTCTTCGTCAAAGCCAACATCGGTTTTACCACTAGGGCAAAATTCGGGATCCACAGTCTACAGTAGGACGCCATCCCTATCAGGGCTCTGACTTCCTTCTGTGTTTTTGGGACAGACATGCCAGAAATGTGTTTTATTCGTTCAGGTGTCAATCTTCTCCCCTCCTTTGACAGGAGGTAGCCTAAATAGGCAACCTCCTGGCAACAATATTGACATTTTTTAAGTGAAGCTTTGTGACCATTTTCAGCTAAATGAACAAGCAACAATATAGTGCCTTCCTTACAAGCTTTCTTAGAGTCTGCAGCCAAGAGCAAATCGTCTACATATTGAAGCAGCGTGCAAGTAGGTGGCAATTCAAGGGTGTCGAGCTGCTCCTTTAAGGCTCTACTATAGATACTAGGACTTTCAGTATACCCTTGAGGTGCCCTTGTGAATGTAAACGAGCGTCCCCCCAAGGTGAACGCGAACAAATACCTGCTCTCCTCATGTATCGGAATACTAAAGAAGGCGTTTTTCAAATCTACGACACTAAAGTGTGTAGCCGTAGCAGGGATCATTGTTAAGATCGTTGTTACATCAGGCACGATTGGAAATTGTGGGGCTACCACCCGGTTAATAGCACGAAGATCTATTATAAACCGGTACGGAATTGCATTGTCGCCTTTCTTATGTACTGGCAAGATCGGGCTATTACATAAGCTACCTGTTATCTCTTCGATCACTCCACGATGTACAAAATCGGAGACAATGCATTTCAGAGCACGCTCACCTTCAATTGAAATTTTATATTGCGGAATGCGCGGTAGCTTAACCCCATGTTTCAAGACTATCTTAACAGGCTCGATGTGCAATATCCCGACATCATTGTCGTCTATTGCCCACAAACATTCCGGGACAATGTCAAACTCGGGAGGTAGAGGTCGGGTCAAGTACTGGGAGTTAAAGGGTTGCTGTGGTGAAACTGTTAATCGTATTCCGTTAGGGGAACAATGAATCACTGCATTCAGTTTCTTTAACAAATTCAACCCTAGCAAATTTTCTCCGCAGTTTGAAGTAAGAAGAAAAGGGCACTGGTCTGTGAAAGGACCCAAAGAAACAGATACCGGCGCAGAAACCGGACAAACAGTTGGTATACCAGAGAACCCTATAGAAACGTTTGTTTGCCCTGACAGTGGGATGTTTGGAACCCTAGAATGGTCAATGGAGCACTTTTGTGCTCCAGTGTCAATCAAGAACTGGTGTTTCCTATTCCCCACCAATAATTCAACAAAGGGGCCCTTCTGAATAACGGGAATAGGTAAAGGTTCCAAACGCTGCTTCGGGCAATCCTAGTAAGGCAGAACTTCGTCAAAGGGAAGTTCTTCAGAAAGATAGGCAGCAGAAGGGTGATCAAATATATTTCTCGAGTCCATACTCGGAGTCTGATTTTCCCGTGAAAAAGGTCGCTGTGGATCTTGTAGAAGCTGACCCCTATCAGGGCCCCCTGCTCCGGGGCGGCCCCTTGGTCGCCTACCCATACCTCCAAATGTGCCTCCTGACCTCTGACGAAGGGCAGGGCACTGTGCTCGCCAGTGACCTTCCTGGCGGCAATAAGCACACTGATTAATATTTATAGAATTCGGAGGAGTATTACCTCTTGGAATGTACTGACCTCTAGTCTGTGTCGTACCTCCTCTGGGGTTTCTGACAATTTGCTGCAACAATACCTTAGTCTTCAAGTCGCCCCTTCTTTTTTCGATTTTCTCTTTTTCATTATTAACCCGATTCTCATAATACTGAGCCATATGCAAAACCTCCGACTGAGATTTTGCCTGCCAAGCGCTCTCTGAGGACATAATTTGTGACTGGATGTCGGGCAACAATCCACGTACAAATTTGTCCACAAACAACCTCTTCCCCGACTCTGTGCCTAAATCCTGTCCACTGAAGTCAGAGAACACCTGTTCAAATCTATTAAAGAATTCAGTAGTACCTTCAGTTTTCCCTTGGACGCAGGCCGCAAGCTTGTCCCAAATAATCCTTTTTTCTGGGATTATAGTTTTTAATTTAGCAACTATTCTATCGGGTAAGGTAAGTATTACCTGGGGTGGTTTCTCACCAGCTGGTCGTTCCCCATCTATTCTAATCAGATTTACCCATGTATCCCCTAGCCCCGGCACATCATCTACTGTCCGTATCTGTTTCCATACATCAACTGGCAAAAACACTGGAAACAATAAGTCCATGTCACTTAAGGTGAACACAGAAGATTGTAAGACGGATTCTATCTCTTTATAAAACCCTGTCGGGGTTTTCCTAATATCAGGGACTGATTGTCTAATCGTGTTCACTTCCTGTCGAGAGAACGGGACGTGAACAAACTGCGATACGTAATGTGCAGGGATATCCGTTGCGGGAGTACCAGTCGCCGCGTCGGCGGGGATTTCTACTTTTGGGACAAGGGTCGGAGGGACCTCTCTCATAGGCAACTGAGATATAGGGACCTCCGACCGCTTACTGAGCAATAGGGCCAAATCGAGCGCTAAAGCAGCTGTAGAAGTGTCGGGCGAAAAAGCTCTTTTACAAATACCCAATAACTCTATGGGGCAACCAACCTTCTTCCTTATACATTCCTCCTGTAAGTGCTGTACCATCACTTGGATTACCTTTCTTTGCATCTCTACAGTGTATTGACTGTATGTGTCATACACCTCATCTGGCGGTATCAATGAATCCGAGATCCATCGAATCGCGTCTTTGGTACAAATTCGTACTTCCTCAGGTGCTGATCTCCGGCACGAAAGGAACCGTTTCTGTACATATATCCTATCGTCCTCATCATCCTCGTTTTGTAACCTTTCAAAATCCCTCCTAAACTCAAACAACCTATCAACATGTCCACATACTTTCTGCTCTGTATCCCTCGAAAGTGCCAAAGCATTCAGATCTCTCACCCCTTGTGGGAGATCCGAAGTCTGCAATCTACCCCACATTACACCTAAGTGAATCCCCAGTCCTTCAATAAAAACATTTTTCTCGGGAAAATCGTGCAAATTAGATAATGTTGAAAGTACATCAGTTTGATCACCTTTTTCCATGCAATGCTTAGCCCAAGCAAATAGTTCCTGTTTCCTGTCCGCAGGAACAGTACTACGAGTCACAATTGTTGACCCTGCACCGGGATCTGTTTTAACGAGCACGGGACTCCCCGGAATCGAAAGTGTAGGTGGACTTAACAAGGGTGCAGGGGAGAGAGGCAGTGTAATAGACAGAGGAGCGACTACCAAAGGACTAGAAGCAGTAGGCTGTGCAGGGGGAGTAGGGATAGCAACGGGAACAATAGCAGAAACGGGCAAGGTGCCCACAACAGGAGCATACGGAGGTGGCGCTGAAGAATCAGGCCTCCGTTCGTTCAATATTTTCTCAATAAACTCCTCGGAAACATGGAAATCTTTAGAGGGGTAAATTTTCTGGACCCCGAGCGAGAAAGCTCTATCCATTTTCTGGGCTTCTTCTAATCGTTTTTCCTTGTCATACAACAATGCCTTTTCGGCATTCGTTTTATGACGACGTGCATGTTTATCCTTACTTTTAAGCTGCTGCAATGCTTCCTTTTTCCAATTTTGTAACACATCAAAGGCTGCTGGCCTAGCCTTTTTCTTAAGCAAGATCGATTCTAAGTATTCAATACGGGGGATCTCAAAACTACCATTGATTGGCCACTGAAATTCGGAGGCATTTCTGGTCTGTCTGTGCCAAATGTCATTAAATACAATACTACCAATGCCATACTTACAGTACATAGTACACGCCGGCGACCCCTCCTGTGGTGCCGGACGGCTAAATTCCAAAGATTGTCGATAGCTGCGGAACAGAGCCCTAAAGCAGCTAGACAATTTCCCAGGCATTTCTCAAAGAATTGGTGTTACCTGGTCCAATAATTGTGTCTGCAGATACAATACGCCAAATTCAAATTGTCAGGGTTAAATTAAGAGCCGGGTCACGACTGCACCTGACCAAACCTAAGGAGGACCGTACGGTTTACAAAGGACTTCAACTAACGAATTTTTACCTGCGTTTGGTGGTTTCGGCAAATCTGCCCGCCTCGGATTTGGACCCTCGTCAAGATGCCGTGTCAGACCGCACGACTATCGCCCAAGGATCGGATCGTGCAGCGCTGCCGAGGTATCGCGTCTCGATCGGTCGGGCCCGCAGAATCACACCGTCCGATCCCGATTCGATAGTCTGCGTCAACCTTCAATGATCCGGCATCAATCTTGAGGGTCCCTATTCGGGCGCCAACTGTGGAAACAGAGAAATTGATATGAGGCCGGGAAGCCCAAAAGGAAACACACCAACACAGGTTACAAAGGACATACAAAGCGCTTTATTTCAAAGTTACAAAGTTACCAAAGTCAATTGACATGCGGATAGCTATTCGGCCCTCTGACTAACACGCAAACCTTCAACGTAAGGTTCGCACTGAATGTGGGAGAGACCGATCATCGGGATGCTTGGGTTTTTATACGTTTTGTCCTGCATTGGCCAGCCCTCTCGCAAGTTAACCATTCTTGAAACCGTGGCTAGGGTTCGTAACCAGGTCAAACACACAATTTACATAATTTGATCAGTTCCGCTGATACAGTTACATATTTACACATAGGTTAGAGAGAGGACAAGGTCTTAGTTCGTGACCCTAACAAGTGGCCTGCGGACATATTGTTTATTCACGTGTGCGGAGGTCACCATGGCCGGAGTCTTACTCAAAATGTCATTCGGCCTCCATTTTATGATTCAGGGTGACTTCCACACTGCAAAAGTACCTAAAATGGCGGCTAGATCCAAGATGGCGGCTTACACAATACATTAAGGTCAAGACCTTGCCGCGGAACCTATGTACATGTTATTCTTTAGACAGCTTGGCGTAGGCCAACATACATTCAAACAATGCGATTGGGGTCACAATATTATATCGATTTCCACACCACAACCATTGATTATATCTTCGTTTCATAGCCATTACTCCTTATTACCAAATCTTTCATGGTGCGTCGTACATCAACGAGCGACCACAACCTGCTTGAAACTGCTTGGAATTTAAAAAGTAATAAGAATCTGAAATTCACCACACAAATCGCGCCTAATGCGCAAGGCACAAGACTAAGAATAAATGCTTCAGATATCACCAAAGTGACAAACAAGTACAATGAAAACAAATACTCTGCAGGCACTGATGGTATCGACTATCAACCATTACTGATCCCGTACATCCGCCAAAAAAAGGGGAGATGGGTTTTCATCTAATCAAAGCACTAAACACGTCTACAACAAAGAACTTGTCGAGAAAAGGTGCGAATACAGAAGAGCGCTAAGAGCAGCTCGTAAATCCGCTAGCACAGACGTGTTAAATAACATCAAAGATATAAAGAAAAGGTATAAGGACTGGGTAAGATTTCAAAGGCACAAATTACATCAGGCTGATGCCGAGCACATAACCAAAACTCTCGTCACCAACAACAGTGGAGATTTCTGGACGCTAATACGTGACGCAGACAAAACGCTAGAGAACCATATTCTAAATAACATTTGTCAAGCTACTTGGGAAAAGCACTTTACCAAAGTATTTCGATCAGCTGCAAGTCCTCTGTCGCAAGAGCAACAAGAAAATGGTGTAACGTGGATTAATTTAGAAAAAGAAGAAGATATTCTTGACACCATTAAAAAGATAAAAAAAACTCCAGAGCTCTGGGTCCGGACAGCATTTCAAATGCAGAGCTAAAAAACCATCCCAAAGAATGGACAAGCTTAATGAGTGCTATCTTCCGCCGGTGTACTGAAACACAATCTATTCCACAATCATGGACCAAAGCCATAATCATTCCAATCTACAAGAAAGGAAATTTAACAAATCCCAAGAACTTTCGACCAATTGCCTTACTTGATGTAATGGGCAAGGAATATGCCTCATTTCTCATGACCAAATTTCAAAAATGGGCAGCCGGAGCCAAATGCAATGATCCTTTTCAGGCCGGTTTCAAGAAAAATGCAGGTACGACCAGTAACATCTTAGCATGCAGCACGTTTAAAGCTAAGACTCTACAAAACAAATGCCATCTGTTTGTTGTATACATCGACTTCACTCAAGCCTTTGATAGGGTCGAGAGACAGGTATTATGGGACAAACTAAAAGCCTGGCAGTGTCCTAAATCCATACTCGCCCCCATTCAAGAATTACACCACCACACCTCACTGAGAGTATGTCTGAATCGTGAAGGCGTGCTTTCAGACGAAATTCACAGTGAACGAGGTGTAAAACAAGGGTGCCCGCTGGCATCAGCACTCTTTCTCACTTATATCGGCGACATCAAATGCATAGAAGACTCAACCAGGACCTTTCCACCAAAATTAGGTCCACGACAGATCGGTCATCTCTTGTATGTAGATGACCTGACAATCTTTGATCAGACAGAAATAGGGCTCCAGCGGAAAATCAGTTCTCTTCTAGTCTATGCTACAAAAAAATCACCTTGAAATCAACACAAGCAAAACGAAGGTCATGATTCTCCAAAATTGTGAGAAAAAACAAAAAACCAACTTCAAATGGCACCTGGGAGAAACCAGCATTGAGACCGTTGCCCAATTCAAATACTTAGGAGTGATCATGTACAGCTCAGAAAAAGAAACAGCCATGCAGGCAGAACTTTATTCAAAGATCAAAAAACTAGCTGCCCAAGCTAAAGTCATCGATGGCAAATTCAGAAAATTTTCCTTGGTTCCAACGATCAATTTATATATAATGAAGGTGGTGCCGACAGTGACATATGGCGTTGAAGCAATGCCCACGATACCAACACAATTATGGCCCAAGTTAGAGGCACTGTTTTGGCGCACAGTGCTGCATCTACTAAATTCAACACCAGGGCCAGCCATCAGACGAGAAGTAAGTCTGTTATCATTAGAATGCACAGTTCTCTGCAATTTCATTATGCTGTACAGAAAATGTCAATTGGACAACGGCAATGAAGTTTTTAGGTTGTTAAAATGGGAAATGGACAGTAGAAACTGAAACATGCTAAATACCTGGCAAGATCAAAATCAAGCAGTTCTAAATAATATCATGTCAAATGAGGAAGAACTCATAACCAACCCATGCAAAATTTTAAGGAAAATAAAAGACAATGATTGGGCCTCCATGATAGACAATGCAGCAAAACTAAAACTCACTCTTCATCTACCTAGCAACACATTAAAAAGAAATGAGCTGCAAAACTATGTAAATCAATGTCCAAGCGGACAGGCACGAAACTTAATCTTACGAGCACGGCTGAATCTATTTAAAACAAATGAGATTCTGCATATTCGAGGTCAGACATCAATTTATGGCTGTCGCTTCTGTAAACATGATCCTTATCCATCAAAAGAAACTTTAAGGCACCTGATCATGATTTGTCCAGCCACAACTGCCATCAGGCAACAATATCTATCACGAATGGCAGGCTTTGACATCTTGGCCGAAGAAGACACATGGTGGTGCTGATTAATAGGGGGTGAGAAAACTACATGGGAAATTGCACTGGCTAAAATGATCGAACACATTGAGACCAATCTACTAAATGACAAAGGCGGTCACCAAGCAGATAAATAGTCTCTAATCCAATGCATTTAGCTGAACTGAAATACAACGTCGAAGCCTGTTACGGCCTCAACAAAACTGTGCAAAAGTATCAAAGTCCTGTTCTGCGATGATCGTCTGATGAAATGCTGAAAGAAATAATGTATTGTAAAATCTTATTTTGATAAAACAATAAAACAAAACAAAAAAATATTGTATTTTACCAACCAGCCTGGTACATGGTCCATTGTGACCCGGGGTATTTGAAAAGGGTGTGTGATATGAGTGGTGTACCATCTCAATATTGAATCTAACATAATAACATAAGCATTTTAATTGTGCGCTGCATACTAGGCCGAGACTAAGGTGTGCGTCGCCTGATAGAAATCCTTAACAGTGGCAAAATTAAAACATGAGTAAAGGGAGTGGAGCAGGGAGAAGGAGGTGGAGATGATTGAAAGGGAGCGAAGGGCGAAGACAGTAAGGGAAAAGAAGGAAAAGGAGAGGAAAGAATGGGAGAAGGAGAGTAAGGAACTGGAAGAGGCAGAAATGGTAGAGTGGAGTAGGAAAATGCTATGCCAGGAAACACATAGGTGTGAGGAGCAAAAGCTGGGGAAGTTATGGTCAGAGAGACTGGAACAAGCATGTGAGGATGAGGAAGCGCAAGCACTATGGGCGGTAAGCGAGCAGATAGCACGGGAGCTGGACAGGAAAAGACGGGATCAAGAGAAACGTAAAGAACCAGGCTGCACGGCTACCCATGGGGGAGGTTTGGCAGACAGAGGCACCACACGATTGGGGGTATGGGAGCGAGAGAACGGGGAGAACACATGTTCATTCACAAACATTGCTCGCAAGGAGGAGCACAATCTCAACCCTATCACGTGAAGGTTGAATTTTTCAGAAGGTTTCTGTAGTAAAATGGATGAAGGGTCTTACGATGATGTAGCGCACAACGATGACCAAAGGGGGGGCACAGCACACTCTATCTCACTAGGACAGGTGATGGGACATCATGGGAGTGCAGGTCCCACGGTCAGAGGGCAGGGGGATCATAATGTCGAGAACTCACACACCAGACAACTGACGGACACACCACACAGACCTCATACATCAATAGGTTAAGGGACCTCCCAGGGCACAGGGGGGAGGAGTCCACATTGGCCCACTCCAGAGGGCAACTGTCTAGAGCACATGACAAAACCAAACACATACCAAGCCACAGACCCCACTGACAAATGCACAGATAGCAAGGACCCATTCAAATTGGTACAGAAGAACACCAGAAGAGAGGGAAGCGCATTCACAGATGCCCCTATTGGAGAGAGGTGGTACACAAACCCAATACATACCATGGAAACACACAAACAAGCAAAACGTTAAATACAGATTACCCTTGTTAAGTGCTGGAGCGGAGAAGTGGATATATGATATGGAGAAGTTGACAGAGGGGCACAGGCTGGCAGTAGGAGAAGTCGAGGGGCTACTGGTGTCCATACTGAGTGAAGCAGCTGACAACATTTGGAAGAGGGCAGGGTTCCCGGGGGTAACTATCCATAAGACTGCCCACGAAGGAGCACCATTAGGGATTTGCAGAGACACAATATGGCAGGCACTTCGGACCCAATACCCAGACACGTGAGACATAGGGACTATTACGTCACACAAGATGCATGACTACGAAGATCCTGTTACATATATTCAAGAGATTCAAGAGCTTTGGCGCCTTGAAACTTGAGACAAAACAATAGCAATATGTTATCACATCTTGGTTCACGGGTTACCAGAACCTGTGCAGAAAAGTTGGAAGAAACTGGTGGGGATGGAAGCAAAGGGTTGGCCAGAGATACAGCTCACCAGTATGCATCATTGCAGGCTGCGTCAAGAGAAAGTTAAACAAAAGGCAGAAGAGAGGAAGGCAGATGAGGCAAAATGAGTACAAAAGAAATTGGAAAAATTTACGATGGAAGGAGGTGATAATAACAGCACCCAAACAACAGACGCAGCACCAGTACCACAGCCACAACACCAACCACAGCTGCCGTACCACCCGATGCAACAATATGCCCCACCCATGGGAGGATGGTACCTGGGTAGGGGTGGCTACCAACAGGATTACCGCAGGAGGGGAGGATTCCAATGAGTGCGTGGCTTCGGCCCCAGTCCCATCAAGCGACAAGAGGTTTTCGGGGTTACAACCAGCAGATGTTACAGGTGCCAGGAGACTTTACGGGAGGGTTTCCAGGGCAGGGGAGGGAACCACCACAGTGCTGGACCTGTGTGCAGGTAGGACATATCTTACGAGCATGCCAAACTAGGGGAGTGCAACAAGGGTGGGGAATTCAGGGATAACAGGGCTACCAAAGAGGACAAGATGATTATTATACCAAATACGCACAGCAACAAGGACAGGGGCCCACCACCCAACAACAGGTACCACATCCAACACAGACACAGCCTCAGAATGCACAAACAACAGCACCCCGAATCACAGCAGCACTACCCCAATACTTGCAAGCAAAACAACTGTTAGCAGAGGCACACGACCGCCACTCCCCAGAACCCATGGACACAGTGGCAATGTATCAGTGAGACGATTGGGAGGGATCACCGTGGTTGGGAACAACCCCTGCACCGGGAATGGACTATATATGTACACTCAAAAGGACAGGCCACAGACAAACTTGTTGTGTAAAATCCTGTCGGTCACACCTAATCCTGTGGAGGAACCTCACAAAAGGCTGGTGATAGGTCCTTTCTTGATGACACTGGGGCGACTAGGTCATGTATTCGGGAAGGGACATTTGCGTTGTCAAGCAATAACATGAACACTCAAGGATTCTCTGGGGCTCAAGAAGTGGTTCCATTCATTCATCTCGTCATCTATTGGGGATCACGACTTAACTTTACCCTTACTCTATTCCCGACAAGCACCTGTAAACATTCTGGGATGGGACATAATGAGCAGACTGAACATGAACAATTCCTTCCCAGACAAGAGCATAATATGTTCCACACCAGGAATATACATGCTAACAGCAAGACAGATCATCCAAGCATATTGTGGGAACACAGTACAGAGGGAGGTGCCAGTAGACGCAGAAATATTCACGTATGGGATGGATGTGGCACTTGCTTGGATACCAGGAATAGCAGGGAAGGTATGGAGGATGCCAGGTGAGTACCTGTTTAGACCAGAGACACTACTAGATGAGAAAGAGGGAACAATCATACCTATAGACATTGAAACAGCCCAAGGCGGGAGTCATTAGTTAAAAGGAGTTTCTCTTTCTGACAACCAAAGGGACTAGGGTTTCGTTATTATATGTATTATAAAAAATACATAAAGATCCCCTTAACCCTACAGGACAACCTATCCTGTCTTTATGTAGTTCCAAATTAACAAGGGGGGTCCTGGGAGTCCATCTGCCAGACATTAGTCCTGGTTATGAGAGACTTACCCAGAGTCTTTTGCTCACTATCTTTCACAGAGAAGAAATATCCCAAACATATCAGTCTTTGTCCTGCCCTGGGGCAGTCCAGCACCGAAATGCTAGGCAATTCTCCTCTGAACAAGAGTACCAACAGAAACCCCAGACACATGTTTTGGTCTGGTTGGACCTCATCAGTAGGGTGGATCTGTGCCTCTCTAAGAATAGAGAGCAAGGGGTCCACGTCTGGATTCCCCTAGTAACTTAGGGTGAGACCCAAAGTTACTTAAATATGCAAATTAACAAGGGGGGTCCTGGGAGTCCCTCTGCCAGACATTAGTCCTGGTTTCGAGAGACTTAACCAGAGTCTTTTGCTCACTATCTTTCACAGAGAAGAAATATCCCAAACATATCAGTCTTTGTCCTGCCCTGGGGCAGTCCAGCACCGAAATGCTAGGCAATTCTCCTCTGAACAAGAGTACCAACAGAAACCCCAGACATGTGTTTCGGTCTGGTTGGACCTCATCAGTAGGGTGGATCTGTGCCTCTCTAAGAATAGAGAGCAAGGGGTCCACGTCTGGATTCCCCTAGTAACTTAGGGTGAGACCCAAAGTTACTTAAATATGCAAATTAACAAGGGGGGTCCTGGGAGTCCCTCTGCCAGACATTAGTCCTGGTTATGAGAGACTTACCCAGAGTCTTTTGCTCACTATCTTTCACAGAGAAGAAATATCCCAAACATATCAGTCTTTGTCCTGCCCTGGGGCAGTCCAGCACCGAAATGCTAGGCAATTCTCCTCTGAACAAGAGTACCAACAGAAACCCCAGACACGTGTTTCGGTCTGGTTGGACCTCATCAGTAGGGTGGATCTGTGCCTCTCTAAGAATAGAGAGCAAGGGGTCCACGTCTGGATTCCCCTAGTAACTTAGGGTGAGAATCAAAGTTACTTAAATATGCAAATTAACAAGGGGGGTCCTGGGAGTCCCTCTGCCAGACATTAGTCCTGGTTACAAGAGACTTACCCATAGTCTTTTGCTCACTATCTTTCACAGAGAAGAAATATCCCAAACATATCAGTCTTTGTCCTGCCCTGGGGCAGTCCAGCACCAAAATGCTAGGCAATTCTCCTCTGAACAAGAGTACCAACAGAAACCCCAGACACGTGTTTCGGTCTGGTTGGACCTCATCAGTAGGGTGGATCTGTGCCTCTCTAAGAATAGAGAGCAAGGGGTCCACGTCTGGATTCCCCTAGTAACTTAGGGTGAGACCCAAAGTTACTTAAATATGCAAATTAACAAGGGGGGGTCGTGGGAGTCCCTCTGCCAGACATTAGTCCTGGTTACGAGAGACTTACCCAGAGTCTTTTGCTCACTATCTTTCACAGAGAAGAAATATCCCAAACATATCCGTCTTTGTCCTGCCCTGGGGCAGTCCAGCACCGAAATGCTAGGCAATTCTCCTCTGGACAAGAGTACCAACAGAAACCCCAGACACGTGTTTCGGTCTGGTTGGACCAGATCAGTAGGGTGGATCTGTGCCTCTCTAAGAATAGAGAGCAAGGGGTCCACGTCTGGATTCCCCTAGTAACTTAGGGTGAGACCCAAAGTTACTTAAATATGCAAATTAACAAGGGGGGTCCTGGGAGTCCCTCTGCCAGACATTAGTCCTGGTTACGAGAGACTTACCCAGAGTCTTTTGCTCACTATCTTTCACAGAGAAGAAATATCCCAAACATATCAGTCTTTGTCCTGCCCTGGGGCAGTCCAGCACCGAAATGCTAGGCAATTCTCCTCTGAACAAGAGTACCAACAGAAACCCCAGACACGTGTTTCGGTCTGGTTGGACCTCATCAGTAGGGTGGATCTGTGCCTCTATAAGAATAGAGAGCAAGGGGTCCACGTCTGGATTCCCCTAGTAACTTAGGGTGAGACCCAAAGTTACTTAAATATGCAAATTAACAAGGGGGGTCCTGCGAGTCCCTCTGCCAGACATTAGTCCTGGTTACGAGAGACTTACCCAGAGTCTTTTGCTCACTATCTTTCACAGAGAAAAATATCCCAAACATATCAGTCTTTGTCCTGCACTGGGGCAGTCCAGCACCGAAATGCTAGGCAATTCTCCTCTGAACAAGAGTACCAACAGAAACCCCAGACACGTGTTTCGGTCTGGTTGGACCTCATCAGTAGGGTGGATCTGTGCCTCTCTAAGAATAGGTGAGCTAAAGACTCTGGGTAAGCCTCTCGTAACCAGGACTAATGACTGGCAGAGGGACTCCCAGGACCCCCCTTGTTAATTTGCATATTTAAGTAACTTTGGGTCTCACCCTAAGTTACTAGGGGAATCCAGACATGGACCCCTTGCTCACTATTCTTAGAGAGGCACAGATCCACCCTACTGATGAGGTCCAACCAGACCGAAACACGTGTCTGGGGTTTCTGTTGGTGCTCTTGTTCAGCGGGGAATTGCCTAACATTTCAGTGCTGGACTGCCCCAGCGCAGGACAAAGACTGATATGTTTGGGATATTTCTTCTCTGTGAAAGATAGTGAGCTAAAGACTCTGGGTAAGTCTCTCGTAACAAGGACTAATGTCTGGCAGAGGGACTCCCAGGACCCCCCTTGTTAATTTGCATATTTAAGTAACTTTGGGTCTCACCCTAAGTTACTAGGGGAATCCAGACGTGGACCCCTTGCTCACTATTCTTAGAGAGGCACAGACCACCCTACTGATGAGGTCCAACCAGACCGAAACACGTGCCTGGGGTTTCTGTTGGTACTCTTGTTCAGAGGGGAATTGCCTAGCATTTTGGTGCTGGACTGCCCCAGCGCAGGACAAAGACTGATATGTTTGGGATATTTCTTCTCTGTGAAAGATAGTGAGCTAAAGACTCTGGGTAAGTCTCTCGTAACCAGGACTAATGTCTGGCAGAGGGACTCCCAGGACCCCCCTTGTTAATTTGCATATTTAAGTAACTTTGGGTCTCACCCTAAGTTACTAGTGGAATCCAGACATGGACCCCTTGCTCACTATTCTTTGAGAGGTACAGATCCACTCTACTGATGAGGTCCAACCAGACCGAAACACGTGTCTGGGGTTTCTGTTAGTACTCTTGTTCAGAGGTGAATTGCCTAGCATTTCGGTGCTTGACTCCCCCAGCGCAGGACAAAGACTTATATGTTTGGGATATTTCTTCTCTGTGAAAGATAGTGAGCTAAAGACTCTGGGTAAGTCTCTCGTAACCAGGACTAATGTCTGGCAGAGGGACTCCCAGGACCCCCCTTGTTAATTTGCATATTTAAGTAACTTTGGGTCTCACACTAAGTTACTAGGGGAATGCAGACGTGGACCCCTTGCTCACTATTCTTAGAGAGGCACAGATCTACCCTACTGATAAGGTCCAACCAGACCGAAACACGTGTCTGGGGTTTCTGTTGGTACTCTTGTTCAGAGGGGAATTGCCTAGCATTTCGGTGCTGGATTGCCCCAGCGCAGGACAAAGACTGATATGTTTGGGATATTTCTTCTCTGTGAAAGATAGTGAGCTAAAGACTCTGGGTAAGTCTCTCGTAACCAGGACTAATATCTGGCAGAGGGACTCCCAGGACCCCCCTTGTTAATGTTTATGTAGTTCCATCCTTGAATCGAATAGCCAGTTCTTGAATTATTTTCTGAAACCCTTGGCAGACAGCACAGACACATATTTGTCTGATACCACTGGTGCCATAAAACACCTTGAAATTTTATCATTCAATTCTGAGTCTGATATGATCATTACTTTAGATGTAGAATCCCTCTACTCATATATACCTCAATCTGGTAGGCGGGAGCTTCCTTCCGATGCCGATCAGCAAACAGTTTTTTTCTTTCCTTAGCCTTGGTCAGATGCTCTGTCGATTCCTTAAGAACCTGAGTGATGGTTTTATGCAAGTTTTTTATGGCTGGCATTTCCAGGGTATTGGGTGGATCAAATACTGATGTCCTTGGATGTCTTCCATGCACAGTGTAGAATGGAGTGTGTCCTGTGCTTGAGTGAACTGAGTTGTTGTATGCATACTCAGCTATCCAGAGAATATTTTTCCAAGAATCCTCAGACTGTTGCAATATACACCTGAGATATTGCTCTAAAGTTTAGTTGGTTCGTTCAGTTTGCCCATCAGTTTGAGGGTGATGGCTTGTGGACAACCGGAGGTCAATTTTGGCAATCGTACAGCACTTTCTCCAAAAGGCAGAAAGAAATTGAGTTCCGCGATCAGATACTAATATTGATGGAAATCCAAGCAATCAAACAATTTGCTCTGGGAACACAGAAGCAAGAGTTGACGCAGTTGGGAGTCCCTACAGAGGGATGAAATGGGCCATTTTGGAGAATAAATCCACAATTACTAATATGGTGTTGTATCCATTGCAGGGTGGAAGATCCATGATGAAGTCCATCGATAAGGTATGCCAAGGTGCTGGTGGAACTGTTGGGGGATGTATTAAGCCAGCAGGGTTCTGTTTCTGAGACTTGTGTTGTGCACAGACTCTGCAGGTTTCAATAAATTGGGTGATGTCTTTTTGCCAGGTTGGCCATCAGTAGTTTTGTTTTACCTTAGCCTGAGTTTTGGCTATTCCTGGGTGTCCTTCCACTAACGAATCGTGGCAATTTGTGATGATTTGCTTTTGCAGTTCTTGGTCTTGGACATATAATTGTCCTTGGATTGATTTTGGAGCTGTGGGTAACTACATTGACCAAGATTCGGCTCTCCGAATAGGCCTTCCTCTCCGACAGAAGCAAAAATCAGAAAATGTCACTGCTGTGGATGGTTCTCAGCTATCATCGGGCCCGGTGACACAATACACCAAAAAAGTCAAGCTTCTGTGTCAGGAGAGGCATCAAGAGGAAATTACTTTTGATCTCATTGGTGCTCCTCAGTTCCAGATGAAATTGGGAATGCCCTGGCTGGAGACCCACAATCCTAGGATCGACTGCCGGAAACGAGTTCTGACATTTCCTCATGATTGTGATGACACATGTTACAAAAAAGATTACACCAATCTGAAACCGAAGAAAGGAATCGTGTTGGGCCTCATCAGCTCCTTACCTCTTGAATACCAAGATTACCAGGAAGTCTTCAAAAAAGAGCAAGCCAATGTTCTGCCCCCGCACAGATCAAACGATTGTCAAATAGATCTTATACCCAGAACCCAGATCCCTTGCAGCCGAATTTACGCTCTAACAGAACAGGAAAACCAGCATCTTAGAACTTATCTGGATCAGTACCTGGCAAACGGTTTAATTCACCCATCCAAGTCACCTATCTCCTCGCCCTTATTCTTCGGGCCTAAAAAGGAGGGGGATTTAAGAACTTGCATCAACCATAGAGCCATCAATCAGATCACAGTAAAAAATTGATACCCCTTACCACTTATACCAGAGCTCCTGGATCATGCTCAAATCTACACAAAACTTGATTTAAGAGGAGCGTACCATCTTGTAAGAGTAAAAGAAGGAGACGAGTGGAATACAGCCTTCCGCATGAAGTACGGCCTCTTTGAATACCAGGTCATGCCCTTTGGGCTATGTAATGCCCCCGCGGTGTTCCAATTCTTTATGAATGATGTACTCCGTGACCTATTGGATGTTTGCGCTCTTGTTTACATTGATGACATTCTTATCTACTCAAATTCCATGGAAGAATATGTAGGCCATGTCCGGGCAGTCTTAGAGAAGCTTCGACAACACCAATTGTATGCCAAGTTGGAAAAATGTTTTTTCCATGTAACCGAGGTCGAGTTTCTCGGTTTCATGCTTACACCACAAGGCGTACATATGGACACATGAAAGGTGGATGCAATCCTCCAATGGCCCTCACCAACTTCCACGAAAGGAATGCAAAGCATACTCGGATTCTCCAATTTTTACTGTCGGTTTATACCTGGGTTTTCACAAATTGTACATCCAATTACCTCCTTCTTAAAGAAAAATCAAATGTTCCATTGGTCGACAGAAGCTGAAGAAGCCTTCCAGAAGTTGAAACTAGCAGTCACTACAGCACCAGTCCTTCGACACCCACGACCAGAACTACCTTACATAGTTGAGACAGATGTTTCAAAAATAGTCATGGGAGCATTATTGTCACAACGAGTCCCTGAAACAGGACAATTACACACTATCGCATTCTGGTCCCGCAAATTTTCAGCCTCCAAGTTGAACTATGCAATCATAGATAAGGAATTACTGGCGATTAAAGCAGCATTCAAGGCCTGAAGACATTACCTTCTTGGGGCGAGACATACGGTCACGGTCATCACGGACCACCGTAACTTGAAATACTTGAAAACCGCCAAAGCACAATCCTTGTGTCAACTTCGTTGGGCCCTATTTCTCCTGGAATGTGATTTCATTATCACTTATAGACCTGGAGTATGCAATGGGAAGGCAGACGCTCTATCACTCATGTGTGAAGAAAAAGAGGCTTTTACAGCATCCAACCCTGTGGCCCTAATTCCTGAGGAAAGGATTCAAACCAGAATAGCTGCTACCACATATGTTGATGACCAAAGATCCAGTTTGCAATCCCTGATGGATCAATGAACACAACAGGAATGGATGTTAAAAGGTGACCAGTATACAATCTGCCGTATTTCCAAGGACAATTATATGTCCAAGACCACGAACTGCAAAAGCAAATCATCACAAATTGCCACGATTCGTTAGTGGAAGGACACCCAGGAATAGCCAAAACTCAGGCTAAGGTAAAACAAAACTACTGATGGCCAACCTGGCAAAAAGACATCACCCAATTTATTGAAACCTGCAGAGTCTGTGCACAACACAAGTCTCAGAAACAGAACCCTGCTGGCTTAATACATCCCCCAACAGTTCCACCAGCACCCTGGCCTACCTTATCGATGGACTTCATCATGGATCTTCCACCCTGCAATGGATACAACACCATATTAGTAATTGTGGATTTATTCTCCAAAATGGCCCATTTCATCCCTCTGTAGGGACTCCCAACTGCGTCAACTCTTGCTTCTGTGTTCCCAGAGCAAATTGTTTGATTGCTTGGATTTCCATCAATATTAGTATCTGATCGCGGAACTCAATTTCTTTCTGCCTTTTGGAGAAAGTGTTGTACGATTGCCAAAATTGACCTCCGGTTGTCCACAAGCCATCACCCTCAAACTGATGGGCAAACTGAACGAACCAACTAAACTTTAGAGCAATATCTCAGGTGTATATTGCAACAGTCTGAGGATTCTTGGAAAAATATTCTCTGGATAGCTGAGTATGCATACAACAACTCAGTTCACTCAAGCACAGGACACACTCCATTCTACACTGTGCATGGAAGACATCCAAGGACATCAGTATTTGATCCACCCAATACCCTGGAAATGCCAGCCATAAAAAACTTGCATAAAACCATCACTCAGGTTCTTAAGGAATCGACAGAGCATCTGACCAAGGCTAAGGAAAGAAAAAAACTGTTTGCTGATCGGCATCGGAAGGAAGCTCCCGCCTACCAGATTAGAGAAAAGGTGTGGTTAGCATCCAAATATATTCCCCTGAAGGGGCCAAGAGCTTTCCCCCCAAGATACCTGGAGCCCTATACTATAAAGTCCATAATCAATCCTGTCACCATGAAATTGGAGTTACCATCTCATATGAAAATTCACCCTGTATTTCATGTCTCTCTCCTCAAACAAATGAAATCCATACACGGCTTAGTTCTCCACCAGAGCCAGAAGTAATAGATGGAGAACCAGAATATGAAGTGAAATCCACCCTAGACTGCAAGGTGGTTCGATCAAAATTGTATTACCTAATTGACTGGAAAGGTTACAGACCTTAAGACCGAACATGGGAACCCAGTGAACATGTCCATGCTCCGTGTTTAATCAGAGAGTTCCATCGCAATAATCCCACCAAACCAGGACCAGGAGGAGAACCACCCTTGAGAAGGGCCTTGAGGGGGAGTGCTGTCATGGTCATGAAGTCAGGGGCACAGGCATCCAGGGGTCGCATGCACAGGAGACCTAGTTGGACACTGTCCTGGCGCCTTTGGCGCCAGGCTCATGAGCAAAAGTAAACAAGAACATCCATTTAACACCAAAAAGCTTTTATTATGGACATGGCACTTCAGATGCATTAACCTTGAACATTCCATCCCTTAAGCACTTCAGATGTATTAACCTTGAACATTTCATCCATTAAGCAGCCCCAAGTGTATTCTTGGGTGTGGCTGCTAATGGATTCACAGGTATATAAGCTGCCCTGATCCTCCGCGGGCAGGAGCCCCCACCTCAGTGCTCTCATCCGTGGAACGGGCAGGAGCCCCCAGCAGACACTGAGGTCCAGCCAGGAGCCCAGCTGCCCCTCTGCGCCGTGGGACTCCACGTGTGCCATCGAGAAAGAAAACCAACAGAGTCCTCGCCCGCGCCCATCCTGGGCTCTGCCCTGCATTTTGCAGTGCTTTTCATGCCTGTTTGGCCTGCCTTGGGCCCACGATCGGCACGTGCCTACATTTCTAAAAAACAAAATGTCAGGCACAATGCGGGCTGAAAACGAGGCTATGCCTCGGGCTCATTGCTAGGCAACACGTGTTTGTTGTCTACTTTAAAAAACACTTCCGCCGGCAGGCGGAATAGCTGGTGGCCACCCCAAGGCCACTTTAAGGCCAGCTGCCCTGTTTGCCCACCTTAGTGCACCCATCCGTGGAGCAGGCAGGAGCCCCCACCTCAGCACTCGTATCCGTGGAATGGGCAGGAGCCCCCAGCAGACACCGAGGTCCAGCCAGGAGCCCAGCTGCCCCTCTGCACAGTGGGACTCCACGTGTGCCATCGAGAGAGAAAACCAACGGAGTCCTCCCACCGCGCCCCTCCTGGGTTCTACCCTGCATTTTGCAGTGCTTTTCATGCCTGTTTGGTCTGCCTTGGGCCCACGATCTGCACACGCCGACATTTCTAAAAATCAAAATGTCGGGCGTGATGTGGGCTGAAAACGATGCTATGCCTCGGGCTCATTGCTAGGCAACGCGTGTTTGTTGTCTACTTTAACAAACACTTCCGCCGGCAGGCGGAATAGCCGGCGGCCACCCCAAGGCCACTATAAGGCCAGCTGCCCTGTTTGCCCCTGTTCTCCGCTGACCGGCGCGAGGCTCTAACACCGTGAGTGAACATCTGTATCCTTTTCCGGTGCCCAACAAGGCTGCCCTGTCCTGAGCCTGTCAGGAGTCGCCTGGGACCTGGCCCAAGAACTCTGCCGAACTACTGCCAAGTACCACCATGGACCCAGTGATGCCTTCCTATTTGACCTGTGGTAAGCCTTCATTCCTCTAAACTCTCTAATGACTCCAATCTTTTGCCAATGTGTTTATGCCCATGCACGTGACCTTTTTAGCTTACTCTCATTAAACCACCAAGGAATGTCGGTTACACTAGAGTATCCCTGCTTTGCTACTGTCACGCACGGCTACTCAACGTCATAACTGTGTTATTTCTTATGGTTCCACACCTGTCGACCCAAACCTGCCTTACTTTTTAACTGAGCCCTGTTGCTCCTATACCACAGCCACCATTTAGATGATGCCTCTATGGTTGGTTTATGCCATTTATGCAACTTCTCAGCAATATTGTTGTGCCTCCTTATCGCTCCTAGACCACATTGTAATTTTGTTGTGCCTTATGGTCACCTAGAGACCACATTGCTATTTTGTTGTGCCTTATGGTCACCTAGAGACCACATTGCTATTTTGTTGTGCCTTATGCTCACCTAGAGACCACTCCAGCCACTATTGATTGCGCCCCATGGTCGCCTAGAGACCACATTGCTATTTTGTTGTGCCTTACAGTCACTTAGAGGCCACGCCTGACATTACTGATGGTGCCCTATTGTTTTGTGCCTTATGGTCGCTCATCTGCGCTCTTGCCTGTTCCTCCTGCTGCTCGCAAGCTACATTGACATCTAAGTACCTTAGGATGCCTTTCAGCCCACTCTGAACCTATCTGTTCCTGCATACCTCAGGCTAGGGCCACCCAACTCAACCCGACTTTGCCCTCCTCTACCCAGAGCCCTTCCCAGCATACAATCATGCCCATAGCTTCCTGCAAGCTCGCCACTGCCACCACCACGCTGCTCACCCTACTTGCAACACTCACTGCTCTCCAACTCTACACATCGATCCATCCCATCGCACGCATGCCACTTAGCCCACTCCCCAATCCCATGCAACCCGCTGCCACGGATACCTCACAAACTCACTCACCTCGCACAGATGCACCCCTTGTACCCTGCGTCGCAATAATGTATAGACTGGAAAGACTTAAAGCACGCACACAGACCACAAATTTCAGCACACAACCCCCTCCCATAGAATGCAGAAACTATAGATTAAGCTCCCGCACCATGTCCAAGCACATCCCTCGCATTAGACACCCACTCTCCCACACCCCACAATATCACCACACATAACATATCAGACACGTCCACCACCCACACCTCCACAAACAAACTACACACACCTCACATCAAATGTGCCCTCCTCAATGTCTGCTCCCTCCCAGCTCATGCATCTGATATTCATGACCTCATAACCAACAACAACATTGACCTACTAGCCATCACAGAAACATGGTTACATGAAGCATCAGGCCCCGCTGTTGCACTTGCACTACCACCTGGCTTTACCATACTCAGACAAGACAGACCAGAACGAACAGGAGGCAGAGTAGCCCTCATCTACAAGGAGAACCTCCAGCTCCGACTTGTCAGTCACTCCTCGACCAACAACTCTGACCTCTTATCTGCCAAACTCACACTATCACCCAACAGCACCATAAACATTCACTTACTATACCACCCCCAGGCCTCACCCCAGACTCTCAGGAAAACATCATCCACATCCTCAGCAATAATATCAAAAGCTCCACCAAAACCCTTCTATTAGGAGACCTCAATCTGGGATTCAATGATGCTAAAGACAAATCTGCAGTCACCCTCTCCAAGGAACTTAGTGACCTAGGCTTCACCCAAAAAGTAGAAAGTTCCACTCACGCCAAAGGCCGTATTCTAGACTGGATCGCAGACCATAATTGCCTCTCCACTATCACCTCTAACTCAGCACTGCCATGGACCGACCACAACTGTATCGAATTCTCTATTCCTATCACCAAAAACCACAAAACTCTGACCCCGGCTATCGCTGCACAAGTCAGAAGTTCAAAAAAACTCAATGAGGATAACCTGCACCCCTACCTCAACAACAATATTCTAGCAGACATCTACAAATATGTTATCACCAAAGCTATCAAAGAAATAGCACCACTCTAATGGAAAAAAGAAAATAAATCACTTAACACCAACTCCTGGTTCACTGAAGAACTGCACTCAATGCGCTCCCACAAAAGAGCAGCACTGAGAAATTGGCAATCCAACCCCTGCAGCAGTACCAAAAACAAATTTGACTTACTCTCCCGCCAATACAAAACAGCTATCATCGCTGCCAAAGCCACTGCCTTCAACACACAAATCTCTAATGCCAAATCACACTCTAAAGAGATCTTCGCCATTTTCAACAAGCTCACCCCCCCCCCCAATCCACCGGATGAAATAAACAAAGATGAATCTTGGTGTGCCAGGATTCAAGCGGCCATGCTACACAAAATTGACCTTCTATAATCGAAAAATAGAAAATCAAAGACCATTGCAAACCCTTACCTCAACAGACAAGATCCAAGCCTACCAATGCCCCACCCACCTCGTCCAAGCCGACCATACCTGACTTCTCCTTCAGGGACGTCACTGAACCAGAAGTCAACAACCTACTAAAAAATCTCAAACCCTCCCCCTGTAAAGGCGATATTTGCCCACCAAAACTCGTCAAAGACTGCGCAGACTGCTTTGCGCCACTCTTTACGGCTTTCATCAATGCGTCTTTTAAAACAGGCATCATCCCAGCTAGCCTCAAAGAGGCCTGGGTCTGGCCCCTCTTAAAAAAAAAACTACCCTTGACCCCCTACAACCGAACAACTACAGACCAATAACCACAGTGCCATTCCTCCTGAAATTACTGGACAAAGCTGCACACTGCCAAATCCAACACTTTCTTGAAACCCACTCCATCCTCGGGACCAGGCAATCAGGCTTCCGGAAAGGACACGGCACAGAAACAGCCCTGGTGGATCTGAAGAGTCAGATTACCCAAATCATGGACAAAGGCAAGCCAGCTCTTCTGCTCCTCCTAGATCTCTCAGCCGCTTTCAATCTGGTTGATCACAAGACCCTCACTTCACAACTCACACACTCAGCCAACTTTTCTAAAGAATCAGCTCTCCTAATCACCTCCTTCCTAGAAGGAAGAGCCATGAAAGTCTTCTCGGACATTGGCAATGCCACTCCCACGACAATCCATTGCGCGGTCCCTCAAGTATCCTGCTCTGCACCCCCACTCTACAACTTGTTCACTAAGCCTCTTTTTGACAAACTTGACTCATACGGTATCACTTACACGAACTACACGGACGACACACAAGTACTTCTACCCCTCTCAGGATCATATCACAAAGACGCCAAGGCACTCCACACGATCTACTCTATCATCCAGGCCTGGATGGCAGTTAATGGCCTCTGCCTCAATGGAGATAAGACTGAAATCATGATATTAGGTCAACAAAGCACCCTAGACAAACTGGACAAACTGTACACCAACTTCTCCATTGACAACTCCATTATCCCCGTATCCACAGCTGTAAAGATACTGGGAGTATACCTAGACTCCTCACTATCTTTGACCAGACAAGTCAGCGCAATCACCTCCTCTTCTGCGCATACCACCAAACTCATAAACGCCATCAAGCCATACTTCTCTAAACCCAACTGCCTCTCTATAGCAAGAGCTACCATTGGAGCCAAACTGGACTACTGCAATGCCCTCCTAGCAGGCACTTCAGCAAAAAACCTAAACAGACTTCAAGTCATGCAGAACAATGCTCTCCGAGCCGCTCTCAGCATCCCAAGAAGAGAGCATATCTCCCATGTCAGACACTCAGCCCAGTGGCTCCCGATCAAAGAGCGGATCACACTCAAAATTCTCACCCTCACACACAAATGCCTCTCTCTCACCGCCCCGTCCTAGCTATCAGAGACCATCTCTAAACCCTCCTCCTCCCGTCCCACCAGAACGCAATACACCAACTTACTCTACATCCCACGCATCAAAAAAGCCAATGCCGGTGGCATAAGCTTCCCCTACATTGCCGCCAAGACCTGGAACGCTCTTCCTGCAGACAATAGAGCAGAGAACTCACTCCCAATTTTATGTAGGAAACTGAAGATCTCTTTCCTCGCACATTAATTTATGACACTCGCAAATCCATGTAAATATACTGCATTGCAAATTTCTACAACTGTCATATTGTAAATAATGTATTTTATGTAAATAATGCATTCTATATAACTAAAATATGTCTGTAACAAGCGCCACGATGCCCCCGGGCTGACGTGCGCTTTACAAATGTGAATAAAATAAAATAAAAAATAAAAAGACAGATGCTTCGTGTTATTCTGCACTTACCAGCAGCGTAACGCTCACTGTAGCCTGAGGTCAGACCTGCTTACCTTCGAAGACCCTGCTTCCTGGACATCCTGCTTCCTGCCAGCATACTTACCAACTGGGGGAAGCTGTTCTTACCTTTACATCTCTTTGGCGAACCAAGCATTCATTTTTACACTTTCCGGAATGCCGAAATCTTCATCTTGGCACCGCAGCATGACACGCTCCATCATCGACAGCAGCGTCTGCAAGGAAAAACAGAAGACAAGGTTAGACATTGAAAAAACAGTCAGTTTAAGGTCACGCTTCGCCATACTTCGTGCTTTTCCTCAAACCATCACTTGCCTGCAGTCGAACTTTGCGGTAGCATCAATCTTCCATCCGGCCGTATCTCGCGTCTCACAGCTGCATTGAGGCCGCATTTCCATCTAAGGGAAGAAAACAGAAGAGAGACATTATTGCGGGCATAAGGAGCAACATATAAAGACATTAGATAGAATGAACAGAATCACAAGAGCTCAAGAGACACTTACCAATCATAAGGAGAAGCATAGTCGCAGCTGGACTAGACTAATCCTTATCAGGATTCAGTGAAGGAACTAGATCCCATTCAACGAGCTCCTGTCAGAAGTAGCAGGATGGAAAGCTTACCTTCCATAATTCACAGGTGAGCTTTATGGGCTGGCGTATGCTCACAGAAACCGTACTTTGGGGAGAAGGGTTCGAGAGGTACAACAATCACAGATTGGTGCACTCACACACTCTTTCATCCACGCAGGTGCAGTATCACCGCGTACCACAGCTCACAGCTTTTCTACTGAGAGAGAGGCCTGAAGGGGGTGATTCAAGTTCAGGGAAGGCTGCAACCGTGCCCCAATGCCTCCGCAGTGACCAGGAGAGCGTAACAGCACCAGGCCATTTGGTGGCGATTTATCTGTTCCTTTTTTTACCTGCAATGTAAGTTTGCGGGATCAAGTTCTTTAGTCCTCTTTCTACATTCATGGCTAAGCACGAAGACTGCCCATAGCACATACTGACGTTTCAGCACAGGAACTTTCCATCACTCGGTCTGAGTCCCTCTTCCCTTTATTTGCTGTCACGTGAGGTTTTTTAACATCACGTGTGCACGGCACTTTACAGCATTTTACGATCATTTTAAATTAACTGCGCACTTCATTGCGCTTGTTATTCTGCTTAATTCAGGAGTATTCTGCGGTCCATATACCGAACACTCTTAAAATCAGACCTGTCGGCCCAATGTGGGGGTATAGTTACTTTCGATACACAATGTACCTACTCTTGCTTTTTGGGCCGTATATATTTTTACTTCCAGGTCCAGATTTCATAAACTCGATTTCCATCATACACGTTACAGCATGTATGCTTGGTTTTCACATAGGAAGGACAATTTATTTGAGATTGTGTCCTCATTTCAGCATTTTGACCATACGTGGCCAGATATTCTTCTCTTGGTTGGCAGGCTTTGTGTTTAGAGCGTATTTTTTATATCAACCACAAAGCTTGAGCAAACTATTTGCTACTGCTAGGTTTTGCATCCAAGCCTCATATAGGTGATGATTTTCATCTCGGGACTCGCATTTAGTTGTTTAGAATGCCTCAGTGACATAAATGAGCAAACATTTCTCCACATATAAAACAGAGCTTTGACCCTCCCTCACCCCTTTTTCCTGGTGACGTTGTCAACAGAGATCATGGTGCTTCTCCATACCGTGTTACGCGGATAGTCATTATTTGCCCTTTTCCACCTATATAGCGGGCTTTTTTCCATCAGGCCATTTGGCTATAATCACCTAGGAGACTACGTGTATATGTAATCCTTTAGGTGTCTCGACTATGATTACAGTTTATACTACTTCAGTTCCATTTTCTTGGATACATACTGTTCTATTCATTTTTATCAACTAGGTAGTCATTAAAATATGGTACGAGATCAAGAGTTGACCCGGACTGATCCTCATCACATTTCTTGTTGAAATCATAGGGGGATCTACATGGTTATCCGATGTGACCTCCACTATGTTAAAGGAGGTATGGAGAGTCTTTTGTTGTTGGTCTTTTACTATGGGTCTTTGTCATTTTAGTTTTCAACTTTAGGTGGGGCAATTAGGGAGTTTTCTAATTCCAGCCCCTTGGTTATGTCTCCACAAACTATTATAGTGTCTTTAATTTTCCCAAGGTGATGGGGCGCCGTATTAATTACGTGAACCACTCTTTGAAAGCGACAAGGTGACTTTAAGAAGCTTTTGTCATACTGTATATGGTTTGGTTTGAACTTCATATTTGCTGCATGGGGTTGCTAGGTTCGGTCAAGGGTTTTAATGTTGTTTTATTTTTTGTTTTCTTTAATGTTTTAGTGATGAAGTAGATTATCAATGAACAAGAGGATTACAAGTGATTCCAGATGAAAACTACCTCAACATAAATACATTGAATTGAGGATAAGCAAGAAGTCAATCGAGTGTCACAAATGTTTTTGATATTCATTATTCAATTATTCAAAACTTATTTGTCTCATGTATGTCCTGATGAAGATGATTGTCAGTTTGTCCCTCTCTTTCTTGAGCGGTACGACCTAGACAATTCTATTAATCTAAACTACATACTAATTTGATACCTTGAAACACAAATGAATTATTACATTGTACAAGGTACTAGTAGTCGACATTTAGCAATTTGCATGCTCTTTAGCATTGAATATAGCACTTTATGATGTTTTGCATTTAAATTTTTTTTCTTGAAACTACACATTTTTCTATAGAATAACTTGATTATTTCAACAAATTCAAGCTGTCTGACTTCCATTTTCTGATTCAGCATTCCAAGACGATTTGCGCTTTTAATGATTGTGCATATGGTTAATTTATTTTGAACAACTCAATCTGAATAGAATACTCACATTTACCCTGACTGCAGCAGGGTTTAATTGGGTTTAATTGTAAATATATATCATCCCATCATTTTACTCTTTTGGTAAACAGACTTATTACTATAGTTTTAGGTAGCGTTCATAGTGAATAACTTTTTTAATTATGGATTTGTACTAGTGTTACTATCTATTATGTATTATTGTGATGTTTTATCATTGTTTACATTTGACTAATACAATTTGTATATATAACATTTCACTTGACCTAGCCCATCCCCTTTTGCATGCTTAAAAAGTCTAACTTTGTAGCTTATTGTGCCCATACCAGTATTTGGCCATGTGACCATGCCCTTTGGTTCTTTTTGACTTTCTTGTTCCCCAGGTCCATGATGAAGGGGATACCCATCCTTTCGTTATGATTGTGGCAAGAGAAGAAAGGGTTGCAGTACACACAAGAGATGACCAATGCAGAGCATGGAGGGCAATAATTGCAGTGGCAGAAGGATGTAGACTCACCACAGTAACAGATGAGGAGCTGTTCTCAGATGAAAGGGTGGAGACATAGATGGTGTTGGAAATGAGTGTGAAGATCTGGTTGCAGATTATGTACAGAGAAGTTGCACAGAAAATGGCAATGTCACTAGAAGCGCCACCACCATTCTGGGAGGAGCATTTGGCAAGTGTACCTGACAGCTTATGGACCACGAGTCCCTTTGATGTGGTGTGCATCAAGAGCATAGGAGGATGAAGATAAAGCTAAAACCTGGAGCAATCTTACCACGCGCAAAGCAACACCCCATAACCAAGGAGGCAGAGAAGAGCATCTATGAAACAATCAGCACCCTCATTGAGAAAAGAAACTTGGTACCATCAGAATCTCCATGCAACACCGCAGTGTACCCTGTACGCAAGGCGAACGGTGGTCCTGGTGTTTTATTCAAGACTTTTGCCACTTAACGATATTGTAGAAGCTGAGTACCCAGTAGAAGCAAACCCTGCAAACACTCCAACGATCCTTTGTGACATTCCAGTGGAAGCCACTTGCTTCACTGTGATCGACTTAAAGAATGCCTTCCTTTCAGTACCCTTACACCCAGATACTCAAGATTTGTCATGTACCGCAACTGGAAGTGGAAACACACTCGGCTGCCACAAGGGTACTGCGAGTCACCATCCATCTTCAACAGGGTGATCCAAATGGATTTGACTAACATTGAAACAAAAAGCACAGTACTACAATATTTTGATCTGTAGCGAGACAGAAGACCAGTGCAGAAAAGACTCTGTACACATGCTCACAGTACTGGCAGACAAGGGGTACAAGGTAGACAAGGTCAAACTCCAGTACTGCCAAAAGGAGGTGCTGTACATTGGACAGCTGATATCTAAGGATGGAAGGCACATCGCTCTTAAGAGAGCCCAGGCAATACAAAACACACCACAGCCCAAAACAGTGAGGGAAATACAACAGTTTCTCGGATTGTGCAACTATTGCAGAGCGTGGGTTTTTGACTACAGCACCTAAACCAGGCCACTGCTAGACACGTTAAAGGAGGCACAAAGAGGAGCAAAACTACTGGCCTGGAAATGACAGAAGCAGTCAATGAGCTGAAGGAAGCAACATGCAAGGCTCCAGTATTAGGGATCCCAGATTACAAAAAATAATGATTTCTGTTTTCACACACCGACGGCGTGGTTATGAAAGCAATACTGATGCAAAAAACAAGCATGGGCCATAAGCCAATTGCTTACTACAGTGGACAGATTGATCCAGTAATGAGAGGACAGTATCAGTGCGAACAATTATTGGCTGCCGCAGCTTTCGCAGTAGAGCAGGCGTCAACCATAACAATGGGGTGCTCCACCTCCCTTTACATGGAACATGCACTATTTGCAATACTATTCAAGCCAAAGAGTGCATTTACAACCCAAACAGTATCAGGATACGAGATCATACTATAAAAACCAGAGTTGAAGATAGTAAAATGCAAAACTGTAAATCCAGCACTGTTCATGGCAGATGTATACACACCAGGAGATTGGGTACATGATTGCACCAAAAATATAGAACTGTTCAGCAAAACACGCAATGTGGAGGAAGATTCACTTGAGGGGGGAGACATTCCTTATATTGATGATTCATCGACAATTGATCAAAGTGATGGGATTAGGAGAACAGGAGCTGCTGTGGTAAGACTAAGATATGATGGGGAAAGTGAGGTAGTGGTGAGTGCCAGGCTACCACCCCATTATTCAGCACAAGCAGAAAAACTAGTGGCTTTCAAATTCACCCTACAAAACAGTATAAACAACAGAGTGACAATATATTCAGACAGTGCATAGATGACGTCCATTCTGGCTTGGCCCTATCGCTCAGGAGGGAGTTCAGGAAAGCAAATGGAACTCCAGTACAGCATGCACTATTTTTGGGAGAACTGATTTAAGTGATCACATACCCACAGGAGCTAGCGTTGGTGAACTGCCAAGCTCACACCAAAGGGGAAGATGCAATATCCAACAGAGATATTGCAGCAGATGCAAAATGTGTGTCATATTTCGGAGAGGTGTGAGAGTTGAAGGAGAGAACACAGAGCTCAGTAGGAGTAAGGTAAATGGTATTGAAGGAGGGTACAACAACTTACCAGGGACACAAGTCATGGAGCTGCAAGTAGCTGCACCCATGGAGGAAAAGGAACTCTGAGAAAAGGGGGGATGCTCGATGTCCCCTATGGCAACAAAACAACACTGGAAAGGTGGTCATGCAACTTGCATTACTGAAAACAGCATTGACACAGTTACATCATCCAACACACACAGGGAATAAAGTCATTGCAGCATGAATCAGTGAAAATTGGTTCTGTACTAATTTGATTGAACATGTGGTGAAATATATCATGAACTGTCTGACGTGGCCGAAGGACCATTCCTACATATCCATGTTGACTACGTGGATAGATGGATAAAAGCTGGAGCCTGTTCCCATGATGACGCCCTCCGAGATGCTACATTTCTTGTCTGGGAAGTATTCCCAAGATGGGGCGTTTGTGAGGGCTTGAGGTCTGACAATGGCCCTCACTTTGCCAAGGAGATGTTCCAACATATCATGTCCTTACTGGGAATAAAACACAAATTTGCATGTGCATACTACCCACAAGCAAATGGGATGTGTTAACTCCTCAATTGCCTTCTGAAGGAGCACATTGCCAAAACCCAGCAGAGCACCAAGAAAAACTGGCTTCATTGTTTGCCATTGGCTCTATTAGAATTGCTCAACAAGCCAGAATCTGACCATCACTTAACGCCCCATGAGGTGGTGATGGGGCAGTGCATGCATCTCCCATTGGCTCCTCCCACTAGGGCCCTAAAAGATTGTGCGAATGCTGCCGAAGTTTTAGGTCAGGAAATGTATGAATATGTAACTTCACTGGTTTCTAGTGCTTTCTTCATCTCCCACCAGATACAGCGGATTCAGAATACTGATGACACAGAGCAGGAAACACCCACAGACTCCTTAGTGCAAGTAGGGGACATTGGGCCTCATTACGACCCTGGCGGAGTGGGTTTACGCCAGCGTTATTCGCGGCGGACCCGTCCGCCCTACTACGAGTTTCCGTAGCGCCATGGAACGTTTTCCGCCTTGTTTTTCCGGGCGGAGAAATCCATGGCGCTACGGGACCTTGTTGTTAATTACGCCACCGTAGTTTACGGTGGCGTAATTAACGCCTTCCCCACTCCCATTATACCCTATGGGGCAAAAATGGGAATGGGGAAGGGTAAAATGGGGAATGGGGATTTACCGCCCCGCCAAGGTCGGCATGGGGCGGAAAATCCGCCAACCTCCATGGCGCTATCGGCAGCTTTCCGCCGTGCTCCGCGGTGCATTTAGCACCGCGATTTCCGCCAGGGTCGTAATGAGGCCCATTGGGCCTCATTACACGGAAGGCGGTAATCCAGGGTGCTATTAGCACCCTGGACCATGCCGGTAAATTACCGGCACCGCCTTGGCGGAAAGGGGATTTACCGCCCCATTCCAAGGTTGGAGGGGCGGTAAATCCCCTTTCCGCCATTGCCCTTCCCCATTCCCATTTCTGCCCCATAGGGCTCTATGGGAATGGGGAAGGCGCTAATTACGGCACCGCAATTTTGCGGTGCCGTAATTAGCTCCGAGGTCCCTTAGCGGGTTGGTACTTAACGCCTGCAAGAAGCAGGCGTTAATTCCTCCAACCCGCAAAGGGACCTCGTAGTACGGCGGTAAGGGTTAACGGTCACCGTTGCCATTAACGGTGACCGTTAACCCTTACCGCCGTCCGTGTAATGAGGCCCAATGTCTTGTTATGGAACTCGCCCCGGTTCACCGGACCTCACATTGTTGAGGAGGTCACCAACAGAGTAGTACGCCTCGAGGGGAAGACCACCTAGCATCACCTATACAACATCAATCCCTACAAAGCAATGGCCTCGCCCAGAAGCACAACTGCAGAGATTGACAGAGCCAATGCTACGCCTACCAACAATCCTCAAGAAGCGCAAATGCCCCAAATACCCCTGAACTAGAGACTACTACCCATCGTATGGTCAGGCGCTCCCAGACTGTTGAAATACCCACAGCAATGATGGTGCAAATTGATCCCTAAGAAACACTGCCCATTCCGTACCCAATCTTATGCCCAAGCCAACACCACAACCTGACTATGTGTGCACATTTAACAGCAGTAAGACAATTTAACTGTCTCTTTTCTCACACACGCAGGTTATGCACCTTTGACAGTTGTAACATGATTGAACCCTTTTTCATTTTTCGCACATGCAGGTTGTTGCGACTATTGATAAGTGTTAGAGAAGTAGCTTGATGTTGCCTCCCATTGATTACCCTGAAGTATTTTCCAATCAATTTATCCATGCTATAAGACACTTCAGAGCATGATCCCCTGAGATATACTATCTGGCATTCATAGAATATTTGGCTAAAGCATACCCTCAACTTGAACGTACAGCATATCCTGTCCTGCCCACATTACGTCACTCATCCATACAGAAGAATTGGGAGGATGTCTTTATATGGGCACTTAACAAATATTTAGTTTGTGGAGCTTGACTAATACTCACAAATACTAACAAAATAATGCTTTTGATTGCGAATTTCCGGCAGGCAACTTTATCATCTCTTCAGCTGCTCACAAGACAGCGTAAGTGGTTAAAATGAATGAAATAAAGATTGCAATTATTGTTGTGGGATTCCTAATACGCATTGGACTGTTGTGTACTGTTTTTTTACATCTCTATTCTGCTATGCATGCAACCGCTGTTTCCCTTATTAACATTTCCTCAACCCAAGCAGCAAGGACAACCATGTAAGGTGGACGAGAAGACACTACTGATAAGGTAAGGAGAGGTAAGCGCAGTGTTGCTGCAGACATGAAGGGAGTTAACACGTATCTCACAGAAACAGCACACATAACGAATAACATGTGGTACAAGCACATGTTCAAAATTGGTAAGGATATGACCGGGGAAAGCTGCTATGTCTGCTCTTTAATTCCCAAGCCATGAGTGCCTCCAGAACCCTCGCAGCGACAGAAATACCTGCATCAAGAGCGCAATGCTTGGTGTATCTAGCAATGTTTCAGACGCGAGGAAGGTTTCAAGGGAGAAGCACCGCATTGCAATGGATGTCCTAGGGGGCTTTTCCATATCAAGACAACTATCTCAAAACATTACTCATTATGAACAATTCCTGGCAGCTCATTGAGGGATTGCAATACATAACTGAAGGACCAGAGAAAGGAGAAACAAAGACAATCACACTGGAATACTTGCCAGGGCCATGGTCAAGAGTAAAGGAAGTAGGAGGAGAACCTGGTTGCTGGGAAAGACCACATATACTGATTTATGGAAGAGTATATACAAAGGACGGATGGGAAGATGGGGTGTGGGGAGCAAGGTGCTGACACTGGCAAAAGTTGCAGTGAATAATTTGCAAGAAGAGAATGACAGATGTCTCAAAGAGTGGCACAGAAGCGCAAACTTAGTGACAATGAACCTGGCCCACTGCCTATAGTTACCCTGAAAACACAAGCTCTCTGCTATCAACACAATGGTGATGAAGAAGTGTGGGAAACATTGGATGCCAGAGGATAGAGCAGGTACCATAAATGGGTACAGGAACAGCAGTACTGATGGACCACTACTGGGCATGCAAGTCCAAAGCTTACGGCAAGCTGCCACCGAACTAGGGAGGAGTGTACTCACTAGCAAACATCAACATGCCCTATTTAGTGGTACTGAGGAAGGACGTTAAGCTCTAGAAAATGGAAAACAACAAGAGGAAGAAAAGGTCACTGCAAGATGTGTTGTCAGTCCAAACAAGCAACGCCCCCCCATCAGAAAACACTCAGCACAGTGAGGTGAGAGGTGAATTACTTATGGGTAGGATCAGAAGCAGCACTGGGTGAAGTACCCACATCCCACAGACTGTTTAGCAGAACATAAATGTTCTTTGCAACACTAATTCCCAGAGTACAGACATATGCAAACACCAAATGGTTGCAGATCACTCGCTGGGAGTTGATGGTAACCATAAACTTGACAGTGAATGGGTTCAACACAATCAAAGAAGAGCTCAGAGTGATAAGCGCTCCAGAATCGATATGTTCTGGATCTCCTCACAGTTATGGAAGGAGGAGTTTGCACAAAAATAGGAAGTTCCTGCTGAACATTAAAACCCGCCAATGACGAAGATAACGTGACACTCTCAGACGCAGTTACCCAATTGGCCCAGATAGACGCAAAGATGGAAGAAGAGCCAAAAGGATCAGGGAGGGACAAGACCTCGTTCACATATCTCTGCTCATGGATGCCGTCCTGGCTGGTGGATGGCCTGAAGGTGATAGTTGGATCCCTAACACTGGGAGCAGCATCCCTGTGTGGGATCAGGATATGTATTGGCAGGTGCAAGATGACGGCAGACGAAGTGATAGGGATTGTGAAAGGATGAGTGGGACACTGGTTGCCTGAACAGAAGATGTGCTTTATTGTTGAGTTGTTAAAGTACTTAAATAAAAAAAAAAAAGTTAAGAGTTTCTTGGTTGCAGTATAACTATAAGACTTGGCTTTACTCAAATTAGTAACCCTGGTTCTCAGGGTTTGAAAATAAGGGTGTGGATGACAGAACCGTGGATCAGTCTTCATACGTCCAGAAAGATCATTTGTGACCACTTGCTAAGAGAGCTGTCTCTCCTATGAAGTGAAGAGAAAAAACAAGCTTAGTCCTTTGTCGCTGTTTGGTTTATATTGGGGTTGGTATGTTTGTGGCCAATCAGGGTCCTGGTGCTGGTCTCGTCTATAAAATCCCTACCAGTCCCTGCCCCCTTTTCCCTGGGAAGTGGCGTGCCATAATACCTCACTGCCTGTGATCACCGGGCCAGACCGAGCTCCGGCATCAGTGGCGGATCGTTCCGTGCAGCTGTTCATGCGGCACTCTTGACAGGTAAGCCGTGCTGTGTTGCGGGGGATGACACGTGGTGGCAGGGGTATGGCCGGTGGTTCAGCGACCCCATTGCCATCTGCCTCTCTGATCGTGTTGGTAGATTCTATGTCAGGAGACGTTCCATGGTCTCTGTGATCCCACGTAGCCGTAGAGCTTTCTCCATACGCCTGCTTCCCTACTGACCAGGCCCCCACTTCATTTTCACTGACAGAGTATTTGGAACCATGCTTGTCAAGTTGGCAAGCAACGGAGTCTCCATACCCTGCGCCGTCCTATGCACGCTCACTGGGATACAAGTCCTAATGGAAATGGAGACAGGAGAAGCAATGGACGATATTGTAAAGGAAAGAGAAAGGCTAAGAAAAAAGATAGCAGTATCTGACCTATTTTGGCCTGAAATAAAGGTAGACAACAACCGCAACCCCAAGGAGTACGTAGGGAAATGGGTATTGTGCAAGCCCGAAGGTGGATGTGTTTACATGTACTGGTCCTTTGAAGATCATGTCAACTACTATGGACATCTCGCAGGAATAATGAAGGTGTGGCGGTTGATGGGTGAAGGAAATGATAGTGGAGTGATTGACAAGTTGACCAGAGGGGGGATTGAAGAGAGGAGATCAAACTATTCCCCCTCTCCCGAGAGACACCCCAAATGAAAAAAGAACCAAAGACAGCATGGCCTCCAATTTCTCGAACTCGCTCCAACCCCTACTGCACCCACAATGGAAAAGTACCATGAAAGGTATCCCCTCAGCCATCATTACAACCCTGTAGGGGTACGAGCATTACTCAGTGTGGATGAAGATGCACAGGATGGAACCAAAGACATCTATATGGACAGAATCAACTAAAGTGCTGAGAAACCATGCCTAAAGTCGTTAGAGACTACACAACCTAACAGCATCAGACATGAAGCACACGTGCCATCCTCACATTCAGAACACACACTCACACCCAAATACATGAAGAACTCATGCATACAGTTCTATGAGATAGAGGACGGTGACATTTACATACCGTCTGCATGTTTATTATTTTGCCACTAGCTTATCGCAGCAACACAAAAAAGCCAGTAGCAAGAACATCAGGTCTAAAGGGTTGCAGATCCTCACATGCAACTAATTCCATGTAATGGCAGGAGCACCCACGGGACCTGACAGAGACATGATGCACTAACCTTTGGATGCTATATGGAAGACACACACAAGGAAAACCAGTCCATGGCTTAGGAAATCATAGTAGGCCATTATTGTATCAGAAAACCTAAAGCCTGCTGAGTGCTGTGCAAGCAGAAGTACCGCAGTGAGGAACGAGGCCACTGCCAAGGTTGCACTGTTGCAAAGTGAAATTCTTTACCCTGAACTGTAGTAACACCGGCAGTGGAGAAGCATGATTCTCCTTAAATTCAGAATAATTCAGGGCTCCAAGACCCACAAGCGCAGTCTCGGGCATGTGACCCAGCCGAACTAAGAGCGAGCCAAGAGTTGGTGGCTGAGAAGCACAGCTGTCTCATGAACCAGACAGTGATTGCAACAAAATTGTTACATGCGAGCTACAGTTGCGTGATGGGAATGGAGCACTCGTACGACAACAATGGTCCACACAGGTATACATCGCAGACACATAGTTGCACACAGGTACAGTCCGAGCTGGGAATTGATTTTGTCCCAGGTCTGGGGGTTCATGGCTCAGCCAATCACAGTTTATGGCCCTAGGGGTGGGTAGCTGGGGCCACTGACCAATCAGTGGGTCCACATATGGTAACATTTTGTAAGTAACAATTTTTAGGGAAGGTCCAGGCCTGACATCTGACATGGTTGGGGCCAATCTATTAAGCTCTATAGGGGCTGCTATAAGGGAACTACCACTCAGCAGCCTTCCAGAATGGAGATAGGTTTTTGGAGAAGGGCCCGGGGTATGATGCTTTCGTGACGTCACAAACTATGAAAACTGGCCTGCGAGCCGCAGTTCTTTGAGCTGTGCCATGAATCACCTCTGCACATTTGATCCCTGTGGTTTGTTGGTTGTAATAAACCTCAGTTGAACTTACTACTTGTCTGGACTTGCATTCCTTTTGAGATTGGCAAGGAGTTAGGCCTTCCATGAGTTTGCTGTCCATGAACTCCTAGCAACCTGCCCTGCTTTCCTGGGAGTTATCCCTAACAAACTGCTGTACCTGCAATAGCATGCAATGCACCCATTTGACTCCTTTACCTGCTTGTGAATGAAAAATATTTACCTTATGTTATGCAGTGATGCAACTGCCTCTGGGACAATGAAACCTGCTGAGTAGGGGAATGGACAGTCTAAGGAAGCAGATCAGGGTTTGTAGCTGGGTGAAAATGCACAGAGGAATGGACAGGCTGTTGGAGGAGGGTGCAGCAAGCAACCATGCAATGGACAAGTCACAATTAAGGCACAGATGGCCAGTGATATGTTATGCTATGTTATGTTACTGGGACGTATACTGCAGCCTGCTACAATGTTTCATGGTCTCTAGATGCTCAGGCAGATCTGAAAAGCAATGGTGGTGGAAGGTTAATGGGGATGGGCCTCATTACGACCCAGGCGGTAAGTTACCGCCTGGGCCGTGACTTTACCACCATGGCGTAAACTACGTTTACGCCATGGTGGTTGGCGGACTTACCGCCCCATTCCGAGGTTGGCGGGGGCGGTAAGTCCCCAATCCCCATTTACCCTTCCCCATTCCCATTTTTGCCCCATAGGGCATAATGGGAGTGGGGAAGGCGTTAATTACGCCACCGTAAATTACGGTGGCGTAATTAACTCCATGGTCCCTTAGCGCCATGGATTTTAACACCTGCTAAAAGCAGGTGTTAAAAGCGCCATGGCGCTAAGGGACCTCGTACTCAGGCGGTAAGGGTCGGCGCTGTTAACGCTGCCGTAAACCCCTTACCGCCTGGGTCGTAATGAGGCCCGATGAGAGGTAAAAGACCAGGATAGCTTTGATATGCTGTTGGTAGCTTCAGTTCCGGAAAGTACGGTCACTGTGTGCTAGTAAGATTTGGGGGATTAGCATTTGTATGAAATATGCAGGTGTTTTCGGTGTGTGTTGCTGTTTTGGAGGGAGGGGAGAGTGTTTGTAGTTTCAGTGTCTTGTGTCATGGGTTTGTGTCACATTAACTACGTAGTGGGCGGTGGATATTTGTTAGTAAACAATGCAACACATTGACTCCCCTCAAAATCTTTCAAGTGTAAGACATTGGCTATCTTTGTATTTGATCTAAGATTGGTGTCTTTCCTATCCTCCTAGATCTATTGTGTGCTATGCCTAAGTTAGATTCACCATCTTACAAGTGCAGTAAATGGCTACCCTGTAAATCTTCAGAGTGTGAAGCAATGTCTAACCTACAGGGCCCATCATGAGCATTAGAGGAATATCCTTCACAGTACACAGGCTGACCTTCACATTTCTTCTAGATGCAACACAAAGACTAACCTGTTGTTAGACAAGAATGTATGCAGTAACCTTTTGTGAGACTACATCTGTCTTGTCCTCTTGGTATTAGGTAACCCACCTATTGGTATAGGTCTGTACTACACAAGTTGGTAGAGTGACTGAGCAGCCAAACCTATCTCAAGATAGTAAATGTGAGCAAGATAGTAAATGTGAGCTGTAGAGGTGTAGCATCGAAATCCACACATACATGTATCCAAATAACACTTACGCTCAAGGTTTTCTAGTAAAATAATAATTAATTTATTTAACGGTCAGTTTTAAATATGCCTTCTTTAAAAAAGGGCAATATGCAACAATAAAAATACACTTCGTAACACATTCTCAGAATCAAGTGAAGCAAGTAGATACTTGTTAGAGATGCTTTGTACTCACTTCCTACACCCTGAGGTGACTTCAATTACTAGGACAATATTGGCATTTATATATCACTTTTGTACTTGGTAAAATTCTGAGGTTGTAGAAAAAGAAAAGCTTAAGGAAGGAAAAAGGTTAACAGGTTCACAGAGCATGTGAACACTTTTCAATCTCCCAATGAAGTTCAGATTAGATCTTTCCCAGCAATATACGTTAAACTTATGCACCACCTATGAGGGACAGTTAGAATCAAAGTCAATGGGTCAGAAGAGTCTGCAGGGAGCCAAGATAGCCAACATCAATTTGACCAATGTCTATAGAGCTGAGGCACTTCTTTAGATAGCACAGGAGTCTTGTACAAAGTTAGAGAGTTTGTAGAAATGAATGTTGGGCCACAAGTTGTTAGGCTTGTGAAAGTCAGAGCTAAGATCAACTCTGCAAAAGCAGCTACTGCAAGTCTCAAATGAGATAATGCACGCTAGAGACAAAAGAGGTGAATACCCCTTAGTCAGCACAGTACCTTAGGTTTGGAGAAGAGGATGCAGCTGGCTTCTGTTCTGGTTGCAGTCTTGCATACCCTAGGTTCCTGGGTCTCAGACTTAGGAATAAGAGGGAGGATGCCTGGAGGACTACTGCACTGCAGTTTGAAGGTCAGCTATGGGCTCTTTTCAGTTCAGCGGCACTTCGCAGTTTCAGCTACCGGCAAATAGCGCCACAGCGGATCTTGGCCACTTCATGGGCTCCCCTTGCTTCTGGAGTCCAGCACTCTGGTGAGGTGACTCAGGCTTAGGTCATCCTGCTTGGGAAGAGTCCTCAGAATCTTCCTGGAGCTCGGGTCTGGCTTAAAGACGATGCACTCGACTACAGATTTCTCAACCTCTGGCACTCGGTTCCAGCAACAGGAAAGAAGTACAGCCAGTTGGGTAAGGTCCTCCAGCAAAGTTAGTTTTGGGGTTAGTTGGTCCCACTAACTCAAGGAAAGAAGTCGTCCTCTCCGGAGCTTCTCTAGTCAATTCGGAAAAGCAGTTTCTGCTAAGCAGCAGGGCCTCACCGGGCAGTTCAACGGTCCAGGAGGATGCAGCAAGCGTCTCTTCATGATTCCTTTGTCGGATGTTTCGTCCAGTGGTCGATTCTGCCTTCTGTCCAAGAAACCTCGCCTTTTATGAAGGTTTCTCCCATTCATGCACAGCCTAGCTGTCACTGCAAGGACAACCAGCCAGCCAATCAGCAGTGGGTGTAGTCTGGTAACCAAGGACACTAATGACAAAGAGTTTAGGGCACCTCCCTCCCTTCCTGCCCTGCCAGACACACTGGAGCCAGAGGCAGGTTTCCATACTGAAGCCCGCCAAAGGCAAAATGGACAAAAGGGTTAAACCTGGTTTGAGTAAACCCCAAGAAAGACCTCACAAGCAAGAAATGGTGAAAAAAAGATGACCAGGGCCATTTTGACAAAATGGGCACCCATGCGTGGACTACTGCAGCTGAGGATATGGCCTGCGGTAGAAACCCACAATGGCAGGACAATTAAACTACTGCCGCCAGCCATTTAAAGTTGTAAGTAGGAAAAGGGGCTACTAAGTAACCCCCCAGCACTTCCACATAAGATGGGGTGTACTGGGCCTACATAGGAAAAACAAGTACATAAAGTAAAGTTCACTTTACTACTCTTGGCAACAGTTGTTCAACAAGAGAAGGTATTTAAACCTTATGAGAAATCTAAAGACTTCCCTGTGACACTGCTCTGTAGGTGCTGTGTGTCACAATACAAAAAGCAGATCCCTTTGGAGTTTGTCAGACTCCAAAAACAAGGAAAAAAAAGAGTCCAAATCAGATCAAAATACATGAGAGAGTGAGAAAAAAAGTCTCTCTTACTCCAGGATAAAAATTGAAAGTCCTAAAGTCCTGCAGAGGAGCTGGGGGTTTCTAACATTCAAGGGAATTAGCACAGAAATTAGAATTCTCCCTAACACCTGTACATATCATCTAAGTGCAATACAGAGGCTGACATGTCTTTTAGATGCAATACATAGGCCACATATCACAAGAATGGGATGAATTTGAAAGCCTCACCATCAATTAAGGACCGTTATCCAGCCAATTATCTTCCCTGAAGACACCAACAAGGTCACTAATTAAAAATCTACTAGGTAAAGCAACACTGAAATATGCCCTAGCTTTTTTAGCGAGTGAATAGTAAACCATGGCCTATTTTATATTAAAATGTAGTGGAATATAAGAGGCTCATAGCAAACGTATGCTGCAAGTGCGTGTGAAATAGTACCCCTAATTTCTCAGAAGAGGAATGCCTGCCAATGATGGATCCTTTATAGTTTGGTAGATATCCCCAAAACGTCACCCTGCATCTGGGATTCTCAAAAGTCCCGCCGGCCATCATGGCTTGCTCTAAATAAAATATTCCTATCTATTAGGCCAGGCAACACATGCCAACGATATGTGCAAGGGTCATGTCTTTCTAACAGGTCATGCAGAACACAGGACACCGTCGCCCTCTTGCGTACTTTATAAATTCCTTGGTCAGTACATTGAGTTCCATACATTTGGTGATGATAACACCTATTATTACAGCGCTGAGAATTCAGTGAAACCCAGCATGAACCACTATATAAGAAAATATAAAACATTGATAGCATTATTGCAACATGATAGTAGTTAAACATAAGCTACTACCCCCTCCCCCAGTGACCACTATGAACCAATGCAAATATGGGTAAGCAGAGACTGATGGAGCATTCCCCAATGTATTGATAACTAAAAACTAGCTGTACCTCCGGATGTACTCATGGATTATACATAGATACATGCACATATAATGGATTCCAGGGGTGACCATTTGGGTATGTAATTGGTGATCTGCAAACTGGACGATATTTTGCTATTCAGAAGTGATTATTGGAAAAGTATTATCATCTCTCACTCCTTGGGCCTCATTACACGGAAGGCGGTAATGGTTAACGGTCACCGTTAATGGTAATGGTGACCGTTAACCATTACCGCCTTACTACGAGGTCCCTTAGCGGGTTGGTGCTTTAACGCCTGCTTTTTGCAGGCGTTAAAAACCAACCCGCTAAGGGACCTTGGTGCTAGTTACGGCACCGCAAAATTGTGGTGGCGTAATTAGCACCTTCCCCATTCCCATTATGCCCTATGGGGCAAAAATGGGAATGGGGAAGGGCAATGGTGGAAGGGGGAATTACCGACCCGCCAACCTTGGAATGGGGCGGCAATTCCCCTTTCCACCAAGGCGGTGCCGGTATTTTACCGGCATGGACCAAGGTGCTAATAGCACCTTGGTCCTCCGCCTTCCGTTTAATGAGGCCCCTTGTGTTGGAGGGACTTATCCTTGTTTCCCATCCTCTTCTCTTCACCCTTTCTCCTTTTCCTTCTGTAGGGGAGGCGGGCAGTGCACCAACCCTGAGACTCGGCGGCCACTCTCAGATTACTATGCTGGCGATTTGGAACACTGTTACATACTATTAACATAACATAGCATAGAATGTGAAAGCATGCACTGCAGCATAGCCAGGGGTGAAAATAAATCATCAGGTAGGGAATATGTAACACCGACTCTTATGCTCTCCCTACCAAAGTTCAAACTAAGTCACCCCTACAGACTATTCAAAAAGAGTCCTCTGGCATAAATGAATTAGGGAGACGATTTCTGGAATTGATTGGAGCTCTAGTGTTTGGGGGTCATCGGGAGTTGGGCGGAGCAGTAAAATTGCCACGTTACCGCGATTACGCTGCATTATCTTTCTGCCCAATCCGGTGTTTGGGCGGAAAGTGGGGGTTTTACCTTCAGCTTTTTTCTGGAGGTAAAATCCTCCCCTTTCTGCCCATTTGCGGTGCTATTACTGCATCACAAATTCCGCCACTGTAATAGCGCCCAGAATGTCCCATTGGGTACAATGGACCCAATGGAAATGGGGACTTACTGCCCTCCCCCCACACAACTCGGGATCCAGTGCTAATAGCACCGGACCGAGTTGCGGTAATGCAGGCAGTGTTCCAGCAGAATTACTGCTGGGATACCGCCAGACTTGTGATAGATTCCCTCACATCATATGTACGACTACCTGGAAAAGGCACTGTCCATGCTGGGAGATAAACGCAGAACTTTCTTTTAAGATGTGGGGGTGTATGCCAGCTGCAACGCAGGACGGGCACACTGTGTCAGGATGACCTATTGACAGCAGTAATGACGTGTATCAGGATGACCTATTGACAGCAGCAATGGCGCGTGCAGCAGGCGCGCTCCCCTGGGCACGAGCAGAGAGGCATTTGGCTGCTCTCCAGAGACGCATCAATAAGGCGAGATGGAGTCCAAGGTTCAGAGACTTGCCTTCAAACGTCTAACAACTGTGCACTTGACATAAGTGTTCCCACCGCTAATTGTTTCTTGAATACTAATCGGGTTGTTTATCGATTGGCATGTCAGTAGCAGACAGCAACGTCTCTGCTGTGTAGCACACATGCCAGAAGGGCAATTGAATCTCCATACTCAGCATCGCCGCTGCCTTAACTAGTGCTAGCATATTGTAAACACTGCAACTCTTGGAACATGCATAAGTGGCCTGTCAATAAATGACAATGGCTCAGAAAATGCCTGGCTTCTTGCATCCATGCAAACAAGTGGTGAAATGTATGGAGGTGGCAGGTCCATATTGCAACTATATTGTAAGCATGTTTAGGTAAATGTGAATCCTTTCACAAAGCAAATTAACATTAAGTTCTTGAAAAATGTGCAACAATGAAATTAGAGAATCAGACTTGGGAAGGCTGAGTGTGCACTATCTGCATCCTTCTTGTGGATCCCCAGGCAATAGCGCAACTGCTTCCACTTTGAGTGAACATGATATACACAACATGGAGAAATGCAATGAGTCAATCAAACAGAAAGGTCGAGTGTGCACCACCTGCATCCTTTGTGTGGATCCCTTGGCAGTAGCCCGACTGTTCCCACTTCTAGCAGCCAGTACAGCAATAACATGGAGAAATGCAATGAGGCAATCAGACATAAGGTTGGGTGTGCACCATCTGCATCCTTTGTGTGGACCCCAAAGCAGTAGCCCGACTGCTACCACTTCTAGCGGCCAGTACAGCAATAACATGGAGAAATGCAATGAGGCAATCAGACATAAGGTTGGGTTTGCACCATCTGCATCCTTTGTGTGGATCCCTAAGCAGTAGCCCGACTGCTATCATTTCTAGTGAACAGGACATGCATAACATGGAGAAATGCAATGAGGCAATCAGACATAGGAAGGTTGAGTGTGCACCATCTGCATCCTTTGTGTGGATCGCTTGGCAGTAGCCCGACTGTTACCACTTCTAGTGGCCAGGACAGCAATAACGTGGAGAAATGCAATGAGTCAATCAGACATAGGAAGGTTGAGTGTGCACCATCTGCACCCTTTCTGTGCATAACATGGAGAAATGCAATGAAACAATCAGACATAAGGTTGGGTGTGCACCATCTGCATCCTTTGTATGTATCCCGAGGTAATAGCACAACTGCTACCACTTCTAGCGGCCAGTACAGCAATAACATGGAGAAATGCAATGAGGCAATCAGACATAAGGTTGGGTGTGCACCATCTGCATCCTTTGTGTGGATCCCTAAGCAGTAGCCCGACTGCTACCACGTCTAGTGAACAGGACATGCATAACATGGAGAAATGCAATGAGGCAATCAGATATAGGAAGGTTGAGTGTGCACCACCTGCATCCTTTGTGTGGATCGCTTGGCAGTAGCCCGACTGTTACCACTTCTAGTGGCCAGGACAGCAATAACATGGAGAAATGCAATGAGTCAATCAGACATAGGAAGGTTGAGTGTGCACCATCTGCACCCTTTGTGTGCATAACATGGAGAAATGCAATGAAACAATCAGACATAAGGTTGGGTGTGCACCATCTGCATCCTTTGTATGTATCCCGAGGTAATAGCACAACTGCTACCACTTCTAGCGGCCAGTACAGCAATAACATGGAGAAATGCAATGTGGTAATCAGACATAAGGTTGGGTGTGCACCATCTGCATCCTTTGTGTGGATCCCTAAGCAGTAGCCCGACTGCTACCACTTCTAGTGAACAGGACATGCATAACATGGAGAAATGCAATGAGGCAATCAGACATAGGAAGGTTGAGTGTGCACCATCTGCATCCTTTGTGTGGATCGCTTGGCAGTAGCCCGACTGTTACCACTTCTAGTGGCCAGGACAGCAATAACATGGAGAAATGCAATGAGCCAATCAGACATAGGAAGGTTGAGTGTGCACCATCTGCACCCTTTGTGTGCATAACATGGAGAAATGCAATGAAACAATCAGACATAAGGTTGGGTGTGGACCATCTGCATCCTTTGTATGTATCCCGAGGTAATAGCACAACTGCTACCACTTCTAGCGGCCAGTACAGCAATAACATGGAGAAATGCAATGAGGCAATCAGACATAAGGTTGGGTGTGCACCATCTGCATCCTTTGTGTGGATCCCTAAGCAGTAGCCCGACTGCTACCACTTCTAGTGAACAGGACATGCATAAGAGAAATGCAATGAGGCAATCAGACATAGGAAGGTTGAGTGTGCACCATCTGCACCCTTTGTGTGCATAACATGGAGAAATGCAATGAAACAATCAGACATAAGGTTGGGTGTGCACCATCTGCATCCTTTGTATGTATCCCGAGGTAATAGCACAACTGCTACCACTTCTAGCGGCCAGTACAGCAATAACATGGAGAAATGCAATGAGGCAATCAGACATAAGGTTTGGTGTGCACCATCTGCATCCTTTGTGTGGATCCCTAAGCAGTAGCCCGACTGCTACCACTTCTAGTGAATAGGACATGCATAACATGGAGAAATGCAATGAGGCAATCAGACATAAGGTTGAGTGTGCACCACCTGCATCCTTTGTGTGGATCCCGTGGCAGTAGCCCGACTGTTACCACTTCTAGCAGCCAGGACAGCAATAACATGGAGAAATGCAATAAGAGAATCAGACATGGCAAGGCTTAGTGTGCACACGTCGTGGGCATGCAGTGATCCATAGGAAGAAATCCTTCCCAGGAATGTGGCTTTTGCATCGCTCCTCCCCGAGGGTCACTATATGCATGCAGTGAAACCCTGATGTATGTTCACATGCAAAAAAAACACTGTCAAATACCCATTTTTCACTCGCCGGCCTGATCCTTAACACAGCTGGCACATCCTGAAACCCAGTGCCAAAGAGAGCCACCTGCGAGGCTCACAATGGGCCCTCCAATTTCCATTATGGATAACAGTATGGGGTGGAAGATGCGTTATTAGAGGTGGGGGGGGTTGAAGGGGCTATAGACCCGGGTTGTTTGGCTGTAGCCCCTGATAGAAGCTCAAGGGCTACAACCAGAAGGCTCGCTAGCCCCCAGTCCTGACAGTCCTGATCTTTTCCAGACCTAGCAACACAGCTGGGTGGCACCGATTTTTCTGAGGATTTTGCAACATGCAGGGTGGTTCCATAGTAATGATTTGTCACCTATGAAATGTACATGGATTGATATACCATGATAGAGCAAATCCCCGGCCCGTCGAGCACTGTATGCAAAGGCCCTTACTCTCGGGAGACTAATCATAACAGATTATTTCTGGTAAAAGCGATACAACTACATCTTAAAAAGCATTCACCAAACATTTAAATATTTAATATTACTTGTAGCAAATTCATACTATGAAAATAAACCAAAAATAATGTTCATTAATCACAACTTATAAAGATAGACCACATTTTACCATCTATATTCCCATCTCAAAAGACTCTCACATTTCACCACCTAAAAAATTACTCCGTAGTGTGGAGAGCATAGGAAAGGCGGATGTAAAATAATTAGCCTCATTACATATTTTTAACACCATGGAACAGTCTTCTCTGAAGACATAACATCAGAAGCCCGCAATAATGGGAATGTCCAAAGTGCGTTGAAAGACCTATATATACTAGGGCCATACTGTGAGAACAGCATTAGCAGTTTCTCTGTTACTGTGCTCCCAAGCTTTCCAAACTTCCCTCATTGCTGCCTTGTATATGTCGGTCTCGCACGTGTCACAAGCTCTGCCTTGCAAATGGTAGCAAGAAAATGACCCTGAATCCACAAAGTACCATGCTTGCTTTGTCGGATCTTATATGGGTGAGGGCAAATATTTCACACATCGACGAGCTGGCGTGGATACCATGTAGTGGGGTTCTAAAACCACCACATTCTCATGTATCATAAGTTCCTTATGACTGCACTGGATAATGACTTCTCTCTCAAATGCTGATACCCCCTGACGTTTTATAAATGCAATGCTCGTAGGCTGGACCTTATATGAGTACTCCAAAGGAGTCTCTGTGTGTTCTTCATTCTTAAATGATAATGTATACGTTAACTTGACGATGTGCCTTCTGGGCTCGTCAGAGCTGCGATCCTGTGAAAAATGGGAGCTACTCGGAATATGTCCGAAATTATTGTAGTACCCAATTTGGAAAGTACAATATTTTCTACTGCCAGCGGCTCTCCATTGGGTGTTTAAGAATGTATTCTCCTCAACCTGTTTTTTGTACAGTGTTTGAAATCTCCCATACTGCGTCTCCACACCTTCATGCCCCAATCACTGTCTCCTTGTAGATGTGGAGAAAAGAGAGGAAAGTATTTTCCCCGAGAATGTGACTTTTAATTTATTGAATGTATAGGCTACTAGTTTAGAGCGAAATGTAACAGGGATCAAGGTTTTAACTCAAAGAATAAATACAATATAAAACAGAATGAGAGATTTACCAAGGCTGGTCCATGACAATGTGCAGTAAGGTCTGGCAGTCATTTATTAACCCTGAGGGTGGCAAGCAGGGAACATTCACTAACTAAGAGGAGAAGCAGTGCGAGGCTATCAAAGCCGTATGCACATCACAACAGGCTAGTTATATTATAATCCACTTGCATCATATGCCTAATTGTATGTGGCATATGACTCCTCTGAACTAGAATCAGATTCATCTTTCTGCCAGATGCAAGTCTCGAGAGGTTGCAAGGACAGATATCTGTGACCTAAATGTGGGGATTGATGCACTCATTGAAATCAGACTCATGAAGAAAAAGTGTTTCCCCCATGGTTCTGCAGAGATCCAAAAGAATGGCTAAATTCAGAACTGCAAAGCCAGAAGTGTTATCCAGCAAGAGGACCATTAATATCAGCGCTATTGAGGAAAGCTGTGATTCCTCAAATGGAGTTTGCACACGTAGGTCAGAGAAATCCAGTGCCTGCCCAATGGAGGAAGATTGAAGGAACACTCTCTGCCAAATGGTTCTGCTCTAGGGAGAGAATGGTCAGGACATGGCCATCTTCCGGAAGGTCATTTTTTAAGGAGTTCTAGAAAATAGCTGACATGGATGAGACTGTCACCCTGAGACATCCTGATGAAAACTTTGAATTGCCATCATGAACTAGTTAAATGGTGAGCCTTTAGGATTCCCTAGTGATAAATGGGGACCCCTATGTCATTCAATGACTATTCATATTTGGTTCTGCAGTGTAGAAAAGACTTTAATACCCTTAAGGAGACGTGGCTTTTCTACTGCCTAAAATTCTAGGTGGTCTTGTATCTGCACCATCAAGAAGGATAGAAGAACTTTGACAACCGGAAAGGTGCTATATATTGTACATTAGAAGCTAGAACCTTTCCTTGTCTCCACAGCCTACACAAATGGAGTAGTCTAAATAAGAACATTCAAGGGGACCAAAAAAGACATCAAGAAGAAGAGATCAAAGAGGCTCTGGAGGTGTATAACTATCAAATAATGTGCATTTCAGCAACAAAGCTGTTCACGAAGTAAAGGGAGTGAGTTTACCTTGCTGCACTGGCATCAACTCTATTTAAAACATTTCACTGAAGAAGGTAGATTCACTGCCTCTTACAGGATGAATAAGAAAAGTGTGCAGTTTTCCTTTTATTTCACATAAAGTGGCAACAGATGTGTTATGTTACATTGTTTTGGCCAAAAATGGCTCATCCCATAATTTTATATAACAGTCATATCTCCTCTGATTCACGTAGGGAGTGCAATGTCCTGTGACTTGGACATAACATGGGAAGCTGGTGCTCACATTGCAGGTGTCGGGACAGGGGAATGGGAAGCCCAGAGTGTCTTTGTCTAGGGAGACACCAGCCCCTATTCACCCTACTGCATCTATACCGGCCATAAATTGCACCCAAAGAGGTCACACACAATCAACCTCACAGCTCTAATATAGAGCTGCAGTTCAATTCATGTTTCTAACCTCCGCTAACTTCTCACCTTGAGTGGGACCAAGGGGATGCTTCAAAGCAAGTTTTCTTTACTTGAGTATTCAAGGTTGTGTAAAGTTACTCGTTCACTGTTCTCTGGTCATGACATTATTCCGGACCCACTTCTGTCAATCACTGTTCAGTCTCTTTACAGATACTGCAGATACTACATGTTTGCTCAGCAATGATTATCTGGAAGGGTGACAATAGCACTCTCTGGCACACATGTCTCACCCTACACCTGATGGCTCAGCTCTCGACTAGTAATGTGGAACATCTAAGGATTAGATAATGCCACCAATAGATATTGGGAATGGGAGCACTTGCAGGATTTGAAAGTGGGGTGAACATTTCTCGAATAGACCCATGATCCAGGACTAGATCTGCAGAAACTCACCTGTGGATGGGTGAGCCAGCTTTATCATTTCCTTTTCTTGTCTCAAAAATGGAATTGGCAATACGTTTTGTCAGTCATGCTGCAATTATTATGAACGTTCTGCTGGGCTGATAAAGAAGTGTTTATGTGCAAAACCAGCACCTTACAAATCACCAATAAATAAATAAAGTAGGAATCTACTTCTGCATGCCATTATATGGTCCCCTAAAATAACTATGATTGACATCTGTGCCCCAGTGGGGGGATAGACCATATATCTTTGATTTGATTTATTCATTTGTTTGCAAAATACCACTAACCAAATAGTATCTGGGCATGAAAGAAAGCCTAATCCTTCTAAAGGACTTCAGCAACTAGTAGGTTGCAGAAATAGAAAAGCAAACTGCAACTCACAATATACAGTGTTAACAGCCTTCCTGAAACACAAACTGTCACTCAAATCTCTGGATGTGCAAAGGGAGGGAATTCTAAAGGAACCGGCCATGGACGGCACATCTCGTGTTGCCTCTAGTCTTGAATTGTGATGTCAGTAGGAGCAATAGATTTTGTGGATATGTTGAAGTGTTGCATACATGTATGATGTATTTATTTTAAATGTAAAGCCAGCATATCTAATAGGAGGGGAGACCCTATCCCTCCTTCAAAGGCAAAAGTGGATTTGAAAGCCACATTTAATAGGATTGCCGTACATACCGGGGAAGAGGATTATTCCTTTATCTCAGCCCCTGACATCTCATACTCGAGGTTGGATTGGTGGTTCCTCCACTCCAAGTGCACCGAACATCTAAAAACATGCTCAATACTATCAATGGTGATGGCAGATCACTGACTGGTCAAAGCAGCCTTTGCATTCCTTTCCAAACAAAGATCTCATTAAACCACACTGGCCAAAGTGAGAGATGAGCTCTGGGCACTACAACCCATTTGAAGAGCCCACATAACATATGTTATGTCACTCTAAAGGTGTTCCTTCGAGATCAGTGTATGGCTATTTGTGTCACCAGTCGCTCCCTTCGCTCCCGTTCCCACCACTTGGGGGCATGATTTGGGGTATATTCCCTACTGGACCTTTCCTCCGAACCTTATGCTACGGTGCTGTGATGAATTGGGAGCGCTAAATCCCTATTTTCCAAGCTACTTCCCTTCCGGATCCATTCCAGGTTTTTGGCAGCCAGCATGCTTCTTTAACCAAATGACTATGCTTCCCAGAATGCCTGGCCCACTGCTCCACCTCCACCCTTGCAGGACAAGGTTGGGTGGAGGATAGGCAACAGCTGTGGATGCAGGTGCAGCAATCAGCACACCTGAGGCGTGTGCTCGTTAAGCAGCTTTAAAAGCCTCAGTCTTACTTCAGTCCAGCGCTGGTCATCGTTTGCAGTGTTCCTGTTGTGACTAGTCCCTTGTTCCTTGTTCCTTGCCTTTGTACCTAGTTCCTAGTTCTTGTTTTCTTGTTCCTCCGCCCTGAATCTCGGATTCATGCGCTAATTGATTTCTGCTCCCTTGATTCCCTTTTTGTCTTCCTCTGTTTGCAGGCAGCATTTCTCAGTGCTTTCCCCTTTTAGATGCAGCCCAGTTTGTCTGTGTTCTATATTTCTTTGACTCTGTCCTTTGCTGCTGTAAACCCGTATGCCTTAGCCTTCCTCTTAGATTAGCTTCCTGTCTTTTCCTTGGAGGGGTAGGGAGAAGTTTGCATTGGTTATTTCGTTTTTCCCTGCTCCTGATCCTTACTTTCTATTGGGATCCATTCCATGTTTTCCATTGCACTTCTGCATTTATTTCACATTTAATTTTTAGGTGTGGTGTGCGGTTGTAGCTAGCTCCTGTGTGAATGCTTATGTTTTCCTCACTAATTTGTAATCACTATTCCAACTTAGGTATTTAGTTTTCCTCCCATTGCTGTTCTAGCCTTTCTGGGTCCCAGTTTCATCAACAGGATTCGTGGGCTAGCTGACATTCAAGAGGTTTATCTCGTCCTCATGAGTACAGTTCTTTAGTTCCCTTATTTAATACCATCAAGAGTGTTAGTTCACAGATCCTGTCATTGCTTGCCCTCCACGTGGGTTTAGCGCTGTCAGTACCTGTAACAGCAATTGGGGGTAAGGCGCTTGCCGACTTTCCTCGCGGTCAGGTGCTTACCCCACATCCCTTTTCATATATTGGGTTTGTTGTCACACTCTATTTGCACTCTTGGGTTCTAGCATACATGAGTCGTTGTTCCTGTGTGCACGTAGTTTAATTCGAAGCTATTCACTTTGTGATTTAGTGCACATTTCCCTTGCCATATTCGCTGCCTTTGTACTCGCCTGACTAATCCTGACAATTTGTGTGTCAAAACAGAAAAGGTTCAGAGAAAGAAAGCCTTTCCTAAATGGAAAAGCGACAGACGCATTATGGCTTTTCAGTAATGTGGTGGGAATTAAACAAAATGAGACACTTACCTAAAAAGTTTATTAAGAGTAAAGCAGTCAACTAACGGGAACAATAAGAGATGTGTCATAGGAGTGGCTTTGTTTCACAAATCATTGAACTTACACTAGAAGGAGTTAGCTCCGGGGAGGTTTGTCATCAATAACTCTCAACTGTGAACCCACTGAAGCTCCCCTCCTCCTCTGGTGTTTTGGGACTTAGGATCAAAGAGTAAGCAAAGCCAAAGCAAGGATCTGTCTTACACGAGTTTGTGGACAGGAGTTTACAAACAGCCTTCTGTTTTTGTAAAAATTGTTATACAATTAAATTAAAAAAAAAATTAAAAAAAAGCAGTCAAATTCGTTGTTACATAAACCAGTCATTTCCCAAGGATGGTGACAGGCAACTTATTGGATGGCCTGCTTGGCCTGCGTGTTGAGCATTCAAGCATAATTCACTATATTGTGGGCAAGGAGGGGAAACGTTTTACATAAGACGATCAAATCAACAGTCAATTAATTAAATTCGATAAGCATTTATACTCTTCTGACGACTATTAAAAAAAGTAGATCTTGGGGCATCCCATCATGAAAGAAGAAATAATGCCAGTGAGCAGGAACAGAGGAAAAGGAAGGTGAAAGGTCCAGATAAGCTCCATATAAATTGATAAACCGTATTAGTGTAAAACCGTTTCTGAATTTCAACTACTCCTTCAAGATATTTTGCAAACAGGAACCATGCCTTTATCTTTATGTGGTGCAACCATATCACTCTTTGGAAAACCTGTAAGGGGACCCTCCCTCTGCGGCTGATAGAGCTTTATCACGCCTTAAAACTGATTTATTTAAACAAATTTAGCTGAATGCTAGTTGCAATGACACCCAGAGAAGTCTGTCAAGACCATGTTTGTTTATAGTTAGTGGGTGGCAAACGTTTGCAAGATGAGAAAGCATGTGATAGGGCCTTTGAATGGATAATATCTTGAAAGGGCTGTTCTCCAGCTCAAGTCAAGGATGTACATTATCCCCTCTTATTACATGGCCTGTCCATCAATACCTTTTAGATGCTGTAGTGTGGCAAACTGATTGTCTGAGGTGTCTGTCTCTGGAGACTAGAACATAACATTTCTCTCTTGGAACAATGGATCTTAATACTTTCAGATATTCTGCAGATGTTTGAAGCAATTGAGGCAATTGCAAACTACAAAATATAAATGGCAATAACTGATGTTAATTCACTTCACATCACCCTCCACCCCATCCCTCAGTTTCTGGCCCTTAAGAAAGATAAAGAGAAGGTATTGTCTGCATAGAGGCAATGTGATTAATCTTGACATTAGTTTTCAGATAATTTTCAATGTTATTGTAAATTAAGCAATGCTGCCATATTCATGGCTAGTATAATCCATATGGCAGCTGCCTACTTGTGTTTCATGCTCTGCACTACCATTTTGTCAGTCCTGAATATACATACGTGCTAAAAAGAATTGGGAGAAAGAAGAAGAGAAGTGACAGTGAATAACTGTGTAGAAATAAAAGATAGAAAATAGATGAATGGGAGAAGGTGAAATGAATACATGGAGGACACAAGGATACAACATGGTTTCTCCAAACAAGTATACTGGATTGAATCTAGTGTACTCTTTGAGCACCATTTTGAACATACCATTGTGAGACTATTGTAAGGTAGGCCCAAAATCTGATCAATAAAAACATCTCCAAGGAGATCAATAAAAATACACTGTAAGGAGAACAAAGTTTAATTACATGCAAAAAACATTTTTTTATTGGTTTAGCTGAAATAAATCAACTTTACAATAATTTCAAAATAAAACATCACATATACAGTTACAATTACATATACACAGCACTTGATTATTAGAATGTAATTCATAGCATAAAACATAAAACATAAAATTAGAATCAAACTAAAAAAAAAGAAAATTAAACAATATCATCAAGCCCTTGTAGATTTGCCTTGATAACACTGTTCATAAGACTTCCTTAGATTCTAAGTTCAACTCATGATAAAATAAAACTCATGTCAGCAGATAGAACAAGAGACTCTACATGTTCACTGACTCATATAATACACACATCCAAAGCAAATGTCAATCATATGGCTACTTGAATTTATAGATCATTATTCGGCTTTAGATCATTTAGAAATCCAATTGCAGCATTTCTCAATGACATCATTTTACCGCAAAAAATCAATCGCCATATGGTATCTAAACTGTTAAGCATTGCAACCGTTTTTGTTTAAGAGCTTTACACTCAATTATCAGATGCTGAATGGTCTCTGGTTGATTCATAACCTTGCAGAATGGACACATGTTGTCTTGATGCAATATAATTTTGCGCTTACCTTGTACATCCCTAGTTTCCCATATATTAAATCTTAAATATAAGAATTAATTTCTGTGTAGTGGGGACGGAGATTTAAGCAAATAAGATTCTGTTACAAAAGTTTTTTATCAAGAAAGGGATTATCGTAAAAGTCTCGATGAGTGAGGCATTTTTCCCTATTTTTAATCCAGTCGTATTGAAATACCTTCTTTTTTACTCTTGTCGGATTCGTTAATAAATCGTTAAGAGACACATCGCCATCTGCTATTGCATTAACTATAACAAAGTCCACTTACGGATAAACAAATCATCAGAGGAAAAAATATACTTCGATAGTATACTTATTAACATTTTTTATTCAGCAACAAAAATGCACTTTTTGAATATAGCAATCAACTGCCACAGGTATCGAGCATGTAAGGATATTAGCCCTAGTTCATTCCTGATCCACGCAATAGGAATGCACCTTGGCAGCCCCAGGTTCTCTTCCAGTATTTGCTCTCATATCTAGACCAGATGTTTTCAGATATTGTGGCTTTGGTTTCAGAGCAGTACAACAAAACAGGAGTTACCTTTAGGCGAAAATAAGTAATAGCTGGTGCGATTGAAAATTTGCCATATTTGGCCTGGATAATGGATGCTTGGGAAATAGTCATATTCAATTTATTGCTTAAACTTCGAAGATACGCTGTATCACTTGAACCAGACATAACTACACCTAAGTATGTGTATTGTTGAACTATTTCTAGTACCTCATTCTGCACATCCCATTTAAGATGTTTCTTTTTTTTGTTCAATTTAGCTCTTATATATGCATTACACACCATAAGTTTGGTTTGTTTCAGGTTAATACTCAAGAAGTTCTTCGTCACATATGTCGTCAGGGCATCAAGTAGGTTTTGCAGACCATGCAGCGTCTTAGACATGAGCACCAAGTCGTCTGTATAAAGAAGGGCAGCAATTGCCCTTCCCGCTAACTTCGGTGCATCTGTCAACACATCTTCAAAAGCACTGCCAATATCAGCTATAAAAAACATGAATAATGCTGAGGCAAGTATGTATCCCAGCCTTTGTCCTCAAAAGGTCTTAATAGTAGCCGATAATGTGCCCTCAAGATTCAATCTCACTTGTAGACTAGTGTCAGTATGTAGGGCTTCAATTAGCACAATGAGATAAACTGGGCGCCCTTCTCGAACCAATTTTGCAAAGAGCAATGTGTGTGATATAGAATCAAATGCTGCCCGTAGATCAACAAATACAAAATACAAGGTTGTTTGAGCGGTTGATGATGTTGAATAATAGATGTTATTGTCAGTACATTAACTGCAGTACCCATGCCCTGGATAAACCCTGTTTGGTAAGGGTCACATTTAAAATGCTCAATGGCCGACCTGTTAAAGTCCCTCAGGATAAAACAGAAAAAGATTTAAGCTGGTAAGTCCAAGGCGGTGATCGGCCTATCGTTGAAAGGACAGGACCAATCGCCTCTCTTGAAAATAGGAACAATGACAGAAGACCGCCATGATGATGGAATTACATTTGCCTATAGAATTTGGAAGAAGATGTTGTACAGAATTTGTGCCCATAACTGAGGATGTTGTTTGAGCATCTCGTTAGTAAGCCCGTTGGGCCCAAGAGCTCTTGAGTTACTTAATTTAAGAATGTACTCCAATACATCTTCCTCTTGTACTTGCATTTGCTGACTACTCACAATTTCCAGGAAAGATTTAAACACAACCGGGGAAGGGAAAGCATATAGTTCAGTGTAGTAGGTAACCCACGCACTCGCTAGAACACCATTGATCTGCACCGGTCTTTGCTTAGAGTGATTGACTTCATTGAGAAGAGGCCATATTTCTGCTGTGTTCTTTGGGGCAATAGCCTTCATCATAGCTTCCCCATCACATTGGTTCAATTGGGCCTTTCTTGGTCTAATCCAGTTTCTATATGCACATTGTAGGATATGAATCGTCTGAGATTTTCTAGAGATTGGCAACAGTAAGGCTAGTTTTTTTTTTGTCTACGTAACAAGACATTATGCTGCTGGATTTCAGGATTAAATCTATGCTTTGGTTTAAAATAAGCATGAGTCGTTGTGCTAGAATTAAGTTTATACATCAACAGGGTGGTGTTATAAGGTTCAAAAATGAGTCATGGCTGCTCCTCTATGAGAACAAACATGGCAAAAATGGCCTGTTCTTTGGGAAGGTACACACTCTAGAGTCTGCAGCCACACTTTAGCTCACTGTACCTTTCACAGATGAAAAATATCCATTTGCACATCAGTCTTTCTCCCGTCAACATGGGCAGTCCAGCACTGAAATGCTATGGCAATTCTCTTCTGAACAAGAGTGCCAACAGCAACCCCATACACGTGTTTCAGCCTTGTTGGGCATCATCAGTGAGGTGGAGCTGTTCCTCTCTGAGCACAGTGAGCAAGGGGTCCACGTCTGGATGACCCTGGGAAACAAAGGGTGACTAGACCTAAGCCCCTTCAAAAAATCAAAAATTAGTCATGGGCGCTCCTCTATGAGAATGAACACGGCAAAAATTGACTTTTCTTTGGGAAGGTACCCACTCTAGAGTATGCAGCCACACTTAAGCTCACTCTACCTTTCACAAATGGGAAATATCCATTTGCATATCAGTCTTTGTCCCGCCCACATGGGCAGTCCAGCACTGAAATGCTATGGCAATATTCATCTGAACAAGAGTACCATCAGCAACCCCATATACGTGTTTCAGCCTTGTTGGACCTCATCAGTGAGGTGGATCTGTTATAGTGAGCAGGGTTTGCAGGAACACACCCACAGCTGTCACGAAAAAAAAAAAAGAAAGGCCCCTGCGGCGCCGGTTCCCGATCCTGGAAGTGAAATGGAACAGGCGTTGCAGAGACTGGCAAGTCGGAATCACGGTAAGTAGGGAGGTGGGGCTCAGGGGGTTGCAGGAGTGTGTTGGGGGAGTTGGACAGGGGTTTGGCCAAGCCAGAAATGTTCAGGGGAGAAAAGGCCAAAGGTTATTTTGCAAACATTATCTTCAGCCTTTTCTCCCTTGAACATTCTTACTTCGGTCATTCAACCACAAGCCAGAAAGATACCCCCTGGAGAAATGATCCATTTTACCGAGACAGCAACACATGTGAGTGCTATCTTGTCAGCGGCACAGGAAGAAGTTCAGAAACTGGAGTGGTAGCTCCTACACAGCAGCCTCCCAAGCCACGCACTGCATGCCAGCACCAGGTAGCCTGAGGAGGAGCTTTGGGAAAAGGTGGGGGCCCTCAACCACCAGGGGCTTACAATGGAGCTCCAGCCTCTCACACATACTGTACATACCTTGGGCGAAACCGCTGCTCAGTTCCCTGACCCAGACATGAATAACGAGCAGCATTTGATGCATTTCTTGCAGCATGCAGCATGTCAGCCTTGCACACAGATAGAGGATATGATATGATATGATTGTTTATTTATATAGCACCTATACACAATGTGTATCAAAGCGTTTCAAGGCAAGGGAGGGAACAAGGGAAAATACATGACATTCCGACAGGCCATGAACAGTAAGGATGTGAAATTAACTATCGTACTCGGCCTGATGACATTTCAGATAGTGCAAGAGCTAAGACATAGATAAGGAAGGGAGGGGGAGAGTGGGAATTAAATGGAAACAGACAGGTGACTATCATACTAGGCCTGATGACATTTGTGGTAGAGCCGGAGAAAACAAAAGGTGAGGGAGAGGGGTGCAGAAAGGGAGGGGAGGAACAAAACAAGCGACTATTGTACTTGGCTGATGACATTTCAGGTAGTGTTGGAGGGAGAGGGGCAAGTAAGGGGATGGGAGAGGAGACAGACAAGGTTTCTATCATACTAGGTCCAGGGACAATTCTGATAGAGTAAGTGCATAGAAGAAAGTAAGGGGGGAGAAGAGGAGATAGGAAAAGGGAAAAAGGGAGAGGAGAGAGCAAAGAGTAAGCAGTCAAACAGAGTGGATAAGCAAGAAGGGAGAGCAAATACAATTGCAGAAGTCAGGCTAACACATAATGTTGCAAGCCTGGATACAAGATGAAGATGGGAACAGCATGATTCAGGGCCACCATGAGAAAGGGCGACACACTGTGAATCAATGAAGTCCATAAAAGTCAAATCCAGCATTGGCCACAAGACGGTGATGGTGAAACCAGAATGTATCAGGGCAGACTCCTGCAGCAGTAGGCTGGTGGGGGGGGGGGAGCAGGGTAGAAGAATCAAGCAAAACAGGCAACACCTGTGTGTGAGAAGGGGGGCACAAGGGAACAAAATGGGGGAGCAGAGGGGTGGGGATGGCCTGTGGGGACAGAGGGTGTAAACACATGTTGGTGCATGCTTACCTGCTGTGTGAGCATGGGTTCGGGCCCTGCTCCTCCTGATCCAAACAGGTCCAAACAGGAATTGGTGAGGCTTTAACCGTCATATAAAACCTTCTCTAATATTGATCCCTCCCGAGTGGGGAAGAGAGTGCCAGAGGACCAATCAGGAAGAAGGGAGGGGTTAAAAAGAACTACAGGGAACAGGAAGGTGTTGATTGTTTGGGTGAGGTTAGAGTAGGTAGGGGTGGCAGACTAAGCTAAGAGTCCAGCAGCAGGCAGGATGGTGCAATGTAGGGCAGAGGTGATTTTTGGAGCAGGTGAGGCAATGGTTATTGAGTACAAGTGGTACTACATTGTGAATGAAAGAGAGGTAAGTTTGTTCAGAAGAGGAAGTGCAGTAACTGAATGTGAAGTGATTGTGTTGTCTCTGGTCCAACAGGGCCTGGCTAGTAGTGGCTATGTGCTTGTCCCCTAAGGGAACGCCTACACATAAAGACACAGACACCAGACACAAACACCAGGCTAATCTAAGCCTATTTAATGTATAATGTGTTTTCTGTAGCTATGTGTGTGCTGTGTGCATGTGTTTAGTTTGGAAGAGTCAATCCAGCCCAACATGAGGCTGTATAGTATGTTTAGAGAAGATAAAAAAAAAAAGAGAACACTGGAACAACACTCGCCTGATCAGGAATGGGCTAGGCAGGGCAGAAAAAGAATCGAGTGTGGATTTGAAAAAAGGACTGTTGAGAGAAGTGATATGAGAGAAGCAGACAAGAGAAGGAGAGAGACTTACTTGTTGATACCACTGCCTAGAGCGGACCGCCAGGACCTATCTTGAATAAATGGCATTGTGCAAGAGGCTGATCCATGGGGCAGAATTGCTGATGCTGGGGGCAGCTTGGCCGCCCCAAAACCGTGGCAAGTGTCGACCCGCCCAGGGACAGACTGGACAGGCCCAAAAATCACCAGGGTACTGCACGCCTCCCGGTCCGAAAACAAATAACAAATGGGCCGGTTGTGGATGGCAGCCCAGACCAGGCTGCTGGGCCACGTCACCAGTTGGCCTGCCTTGTAGCCGGTGAGGTGGACCCAGGCTGATAAGTCCTCCTGGGCTGCGTATGCCAGGCACAGCCTGGGACGTGAAGTGTTGCAAAGATCACTCTACTCCAGAGGGTTGAGCAGCAAATACAATGAAGTGTTGCAAAGATCACTCTACTCCAGAGGGTTGAGCAGCAAATACAATACCTTGGCCCATGTGAAGTGGAGGAAGATGGAAGTCCCAGGCTGCTCTGTTGGGCAGCCCAGGTGAAGGAAAGCCCCAGGCCACCCAGCGGAGCAGCTTGGGTGAAGATCAGATACCCGCCCCCTTCGTCGCAAGACACATTGCAGTGGTGGTGGGTCATGAACAGGCTGTGCACGCACAGGGGATACCTCCTGAAGTGAAAACAGTGGCACAGTGACCGGGACCACCCGAAGAGTTTAAAAATGACATGAGCCACCCTGAAGAAAGCAAAAGGGACACGGGAGCAGCAGCCACCATATGGTGGATTGGTGATTTTGAGAAGATAGAGCGAGAGACGGCCTTACAGCCCTACAAATTCAAATAAAAAACCCATGACCCATCTGTGAGGCTTGGAGTATTACTTGAACCATCTGTTGCACTATTCAATTGCCGTGAAATCGCAGAGCTTTGGACACAAAATGTCAAAAGACAATTAAGAAAGTGGTGTTGATAGACCTGGGAATATCCAAGACTTCATTCATCTTCAATGATGTCACCAAGCTCCCCGTTGGAGCTACGAACATATCGTTTGGGTGAACAAATGAATCTGAGTTGGAAAATGGATTGTTCTCTGGATCGTCAAGTCGCATACTGTCCTCTGAACAGATGGAAGGCTGGAGGAAATAGGCAAGCATTCCACCATTGAACATGTCACCTATAGGCTGTGAGACAGGAGGGACAAGTTGCTTGAGGTCTTGGTGAGTTACATTGCAGCCTTACTCTGATTGATGGGACTCACACTGTACACTGCATGTGAAGATGAATGGTCCATGCAGTAGAACATTCCATACCTTTTGACTGTTCGACCCGGTAGATGCGCAACTATAGGGTATATTGTCTAATAACAGCTTTATCCTGCAACAATCCGTTACATTATGTAAAGATGTTATAGTGATCACATAAAAAAGAGAAGATTGAAGCACAAGTTTATATCGGACTGTGGTGGATTTATTGTTTCCTTTGTTTGCAAATGAAATGAATATATAACAAAAGATATAGAACAAGCAACAAGAATAACTACAGAAGTTGTTGATTTACGGACCTGGCCATTCAATAATAGATAATAACAGATGACTTGGTAAAAGGATACATAATAAATTCTTCATGAAATCCTACAAATGCAGTTCAAAAAAGGAAGGCACTGGATTTTCACAGGAGAAAGCCTAATTTAGGGTTAAGGCTGTCTTGGCAAGTGGCATATCTAGGCGTGCCGATTGTTTGCTTTTTTTGTCTTATGCACCTCCTGCTAGTTGCAGTTTTGATGCCTCGTGCAAAGGTTGCTGAAAGAAGGCGACTCTATATGCAATACAACATGCCTTGAATTGAAAATCAGCTATAAATCCAAGTAGAAGCCATTGTAATTGAAAGAGGGGAAGGAAGCCCTATGGCCATATTTTCTAGCACCCACTACCCATTGAGCAGCAACATGAAATGCTGACTTTAAACATCTTAAAACATATCTGTGGGCACCCAACAGGATGCCATCTTCACCATCAGTATGAAAAACAGTATGAAAAACCAAGGATGTATGACTCACCTCAAGGGTTATGCTGGTAGATCTCGTTTTACATGTCTGAGTAAGGCTATTTGAAATGTCTTTTTAGACAAATGTGTTTACATACAAATCTTCCTATCAAACGAGATCCGCTGCAATTCAACTGGTGAGTCAATGAAGTGCCATCTTGAACAAAATGGCCATCCAATGTGTCTGAATAATCAGGGGGAGAAAAACACATTCAGTCTTGACGAACTTATTGTTTTCTTTTCGTATAGAAACATTGATGTCATTTAAACAGAAGATATGGCATTTGAAAAGGAAGCAACACGGTTTAAGAAGACACCCAGTATGGAGACGCGTGTCGCTGTGCAGACTGCTCCAACCGCTGCTGGCTTGGAAGTGGTTGTGCAACTTTACTTTGACACAACACATATCTAACAGGTTTTGATATCTGAAGAAAACCACCCAATGACACATCTGCACAACTGCCAATGTGATAACACTTCTGCTTTAGCAGAATTATAACTTCACCTGTTGCTATGAACATATAAGTTTGCAAACGCCAGGATGATGTGTCAAGATATAGGACCTCAAACCACAAATGCACCGCCAAGTACCTCAACTACTAGAAGACCATCCAGCAAGTATGCTCTCTGATTCAAAGTGCAACACTGCACTTCCTACATCAGGGCAGAAAGAGTGCTGACGAGTGGCACATGACAACACACAATGTAAACATGAGTTGGATTGATGTGAACGCTTCACAACTCTAGGTTGCAGTTTATTAAAAGATAGTTTGAATGTGAAGTACAGAAAATCCTAATGGACACTGAACATCCATGCTCCCATGAAGAAAACACAAAATAACAAACCCAAACCATCCACAATATGCTACATGCAAGAATGCATTAACAACAAGCATGCCGTCTGCCCACACAAAGACATCTGCTTTGTATTTCTATGACATCAACAATGTCATCAACAAACTACAGTAATGCATTTTCTTGTTTCTGTGAATGTGCTTCTTTGCATGGTGGGGCAGGGTGCATTCAATTCCACCAACTACAATCCAGCAATACTGCACAATTTAATTTTCACTTTTCTGAAATTTGTGCTGGAATTGGAAAAAGTATTAAAAAGACCATCTACTTCATCACAGCATGCATTCCAGGATGCAATATGTTGCTCAATTCTATTAACAAAACTCCTTCAGATATCACCACAGTTCTTGGCTATAATTCTGCAATTACACCCAGGAGGAAAAAAGGAAAGCATTGGTGTGACTGTTAGTGTCGGTTTCTAATTATGCCCTGATAGTTCTAGTACATGTAGGATCATTTTATTCTGCTTGTCATGCATGTCAAAGTAGTCTACCCTAGTCCTGACAAGCGTTTCACTTGAGCGCTTTACTGTGTGCCCTGTTGGATTGGCCGACTACATGAGTCAACGTAAAGCCAGATCTACTCAATCTGTGATCATGCATTTGGTAAGCCGATCTTCTGCTTGATTGATACCTTGCTTATGGCCTCTTTTGTATACCTTGCTTATGGCCTCGTTGTGTAAATTCAAAGAATGCAGGCAACCCAGAAACAAGAAACCTTGGAATATCTACCTCATCGCAATATTTGGAAGAAGTCCAGATATGCTACTCCCTTCTGACTTTGTCACAGTTTTGTAGTTGAAAAAGCAATGCATTTTCATATTCTTGTTTTGGAACAAGCGACTCTACACTTTGCTGACAATATGTTCTCTCTGTACTCAGACTTTTCAAGTTACAGAATATGTAGCACATACAGACACAGAGAGTCAAGTTGATTGTTTTCTCTCAGACTCAATGGAAAGTCCCCTGGCTTCTTCATCGATTGTGATTTCACCTTTAAAACACACATTGCATAAAAGACACCTGCAGTCTGCTTCCCAGATTTTCCTCCTGAGAAGAATGAAGTCGTTCATCCCTCCTTCAACCTCAGAGTGGGAGTATGCAATGTTTCTTTCCGTCTGTGTAATTGTGGAAAGTTACGATGACTACGTTGCTATGTGAAGTTGTGAAATTTCCTAGGTTTTCCCAGTTTTATTGTGCCAGTAATATTTGTTGCCTCTACCTTCATTGAGTGCTTTGCATTTCCCAGACATTTTTGTTGCAGCTAAAGGTCATTGCACACATGTATTTCAGTGAAATTCACAAAAACATAGCTTTGCAGGGAATTAAATTATTGATAACCCTATTTGTGGACGTTTATAAGAAAAGAACACGCATTGGTAATGCCAATAGTTTGAGATTTTGTTACCTGCCAAATGCCTAATACCTCCACACTAACGAAAACTATTGACGTTTGGCAATGCTTGTAACAAGGCTACAGAGAAGGATACTAAGTGCTCATAATTTGACTGGCTGAAGCAGACCTGGTGTTAGTACACCAATAGCAGGCTTACAACTTCAAATTAAGCCATTAACTCTCACATTGCCGCTTTGGAAAAAGACTGGCAGGCACTTTCAGCACAACGTTTGATGGTAAGGCTGGAAAAAAGCGAGCTCAATGACTTTGCATGAAGAGGTGTTTTGGGTGGGGAGGGTTAAGAACCGGGTGGGTATGGCCATAGGGATTAGCATGCTGAGTCAATGGGTGGGCAAATAAACAAACTAAAAACTTTGTGTCCCTCCTAATGTGGCATGTTTCCCTATCTGTATTCTAAACAACATCTATAGACTGTGTGTCCCTCCTCATATGTCATTCCTCCCTACCTGTACTCCATTGCAATAGTTTTGGGTTATAGGTGTCGCAGGCGACACCTAATAGCCCAAACTAACAAGAGGAAAAGGGGATTTCAGGGCCAATGTGGAGGCACCCACATTCCAGATCAGTGGGGGGACAGTGTCCACAGCACATCTCACTGAAGGCACCTCTACAAGTAAACCACTATACTAACATCTCATTCTCCTACAATTTCACAAAGTCTCCCCTACAAGTGACTACGGTCACCTCTATGAGCGAAAAATAAATATAACACTATGACACAGAACTATTGATAGATGATCTTGTAGCAGTGGCTTTTTTCTTTCTAGTCAGATGTTCATTGTCTCTTAGAACCTGAACCTTAGAGCAGAAACCAGCAATGTTTCATTTTCATTGAGCTATTAAGGGCCCAGATTAGCGGTGGTCTAAATCATGTGGACCACAACTCTAGATGGCTCCTGAAAGGTCTGCAAAAACACACCCTCACGCTAGAAGCTTTCCCATGTGTCTCACAGCCCTCATCATGACAACCTTACTCCACAGTCCAAGTACTCAACTAGATCTTTCCCGAATGACAATTCACATTGGCCTACTTGCTGCATATGTATAAAACATTCAGGAAACAAACAACCACCTTGTTAGGTGAGGCAGTGTCACCTCCCCTTGAACCAGAAAGTAAAGATTGGGCAAATAGTCTACGCAACATGGAGGAATTTGAAACACTAAATGAGGCTATTCTTCTTCACTGGAGCACCGCTTAATCCTATCACAATTCTGAACTTCCCCATGTACACGCATGCCAGCTAAATCCTGTAGCCCAGGGCACTAAACATCCCACAATGAAAGAAATGGGGGAAAAACAAACACAAATGTGCTCCTTTCATCCCAACACTGCACAATGTTTAGTGCGGTTCTATCTATGTTATTTCTACAAAAGCCGTTTCATCACGAGGAGCGCCAGCCACCAAAGTCAAGGGAAAGATCCTACAGTAGAATACATAGTCAGCTTGTGTTAAAAGCGTTGAAGAGAGCCTGTTATGATTCATAAAAATCCCATCATCAAGCACAACGACTTTCGATATTGCAATTCTGCACCTCTTTAGTCTCGGTTGCCATGCAAACCCTAGAGTGACTCACTCTGAAATTCCACGAACATGAGATAAAAACAAATCTGCACATACTTATACTTATAGATCGGCTGAACATAATTTGCAGTTCCAAGAGGGGGAATAAATGCACAGTATAACTGTTGTGGCTATTGAACACAGACACGCAGAAACACAAATGTACCCTTTATTTCCCAAATTAATACTGGATACATGATCACTGGAGAAGGGAGAAAGCAGAGAATGCCATATGAATGTGCTTACCTTGCCCAGCTGCTCGGGTGACTGTATATCATGAGCAGGAGCAGCAGATGAAGGGGTAGGTGAGGATTCCCATGCCCTTTCATCCCAGATATTTTCTTTGCAGTCGCTTCTCTTTACAATTTGCTTGCAATCCAAATTCCAGGTTTTTAACACTATCCATTGACATGCACTGCAAAGAGAATACACACAGCATGTCCTTAGAGTGGCAGAAGCAGTGGGATGATAAATCCTAAATATGCCGGTCCGATAGCACAGTGAGTAGAGCACTCGCTTTGACATCTTTGCAGAGCCTGCTGATGCGGCAGAGAGAGATTGGATCTCTGAGAAAGAAGCAGCCTTCCTGAAGACATCTCAAGGATGTACCCCATGTTTATTCGTCCTTACAAAGATCCACAAAGATGCTCAGGACCCACCAGGGAGACCCATAGTGTCGGGTTGCAGTTCCATATTAGAACCGCTCTGCTGATTTGTGGACTTCTTCCTCAAACCCATCAGTACCAAAACCAGATCATACCTAAGAGACACTACACACACGATCCAAATATTTGAGGGGCTCACTTTTGATCCTGGCCACCAGTATTTGGTCACGGTGGACATAAAATCACTATACACATCCATCCCACAGGAAGCTGCAATAGACTGTATCTACGAACACCTCACTCTTAACAATGCTCAATCCATGGTTCCACCTGAATTCATCATTGAACTCACAACCCTAGCTCTGTGCAAGAATTTTTTCACTTTCAATAACCAGTTCTTCTTACAAATAAAGGGGACAGCGATGGGTGCCAACTTTACCCCCAGTTTGGCCATTCTCTGCACAGCATCTTTTGAAGAAAAATAAATTTTCAACCACGCCAACCTATGGCAAGCACACATCCAAGAATGGCGAAGATGCATTGACAATATCATCTTTCTGTGGACCGGGGATGAACTATCTCTCAAATCATTCCAAGAGTGGCTCAATACTTTCAACAGCAATATCCAATTTACCATGGAGTATGACAAGAACACGATACATTTTTTGGACCTTAAAATTGCCTGTTGAGAAGGGAAACTCATCTGCGATCTGTACAGCAAACCCACTGACCGCAATACCCTTTTGTATTACAACAGTGACCACCATCGTCATGTCGAACAAAATCTCCCATACGGAAAATTTCTGCGGATTCGCAGAAACTGTTCCCTGGTGAAGGTCATCTATACAAATTCTGACTTTTTGGCTGACAGACTTAAACTGAGGGGATATCACAAAGAACTAGTTTCAAATGCAAGGAAAAGAGCCAGATTTACCAATCGAGACACACTTTTGGAATCGGGATCCTCTCAAGACCAGGAGCAACCAGACAGAATCACATGTGTGACCACACATGGCACAAACTCTTTCAAGGTTAAAAAGGTGATCCACAAATACTGGCTGATAGTTGAACTACAACTACCAGACGAACTGCCACCGAGATTCGCTTTCAAGCAGGCGAGGAATGTCAAGGAACATTTAGTTCACTCTATGTATGTACGTGTTATCCCACATTCAAGGCCTTGGAATCTCTGCAAGAAGACAGGACACTACCCCTGCGGGTCATGCTCTGCTTGTAAATTTACAAAGAAAATTTCAATTTTCCCCATTGGAGAAAAACTGTGGACCCTGAAACACCACTCAAACTGTAAAAGCAGTCAGGTGGTGTACTGCATCGAATGCCCATGTGGGCACCGGTACGTAGGCCAAACCATGTGGAAGGTAGGAACCAGGATCTCCGAGCCCCGCTCCAGGATCCAGTGCAAGCACATCTCATCACCCATGGTAGCCCACTACATGGAGACCCGACATACAGCTGACGATCTCTTATTGTGGGTTTTGGAAATAATCAATTTCGGCCCAAACATCCAGATCAGATTTCTAAATCTGGAAAGTAGGTGAATCCATAGACTGGACACCTTTGAAAATGGACTCAATAAGCTATATACCACCCAAACATGAATACTTTGATCCACACATGTGAATAGCTCTGACAGAATTCAACTTTGGATCCATTTTTGCAACCAGTTAAACATTGAGCAATGGCGCCATTTGTGTATCTTTCTATTCCCACAATTGCCACCATGAGCTTTTAGAAATGTGTATCACACAATGCTCTTTTATGGGCCATTCGCCCGCAGCAAGAGTTTTTTCCGCATGTGGCACACTCTTCCTTTTACCAGCTAGAAAGACCTGGGCAGGACTGGGCTCTTCAAAACAAATCATAATGTGCTCAGTCTGGACATCACACACATACACATTTTGACTGTGCACACACATGAGCTTGCCACCAACCTCTTGTGTGACACACCCATTAGCAACCTGTCTGTGTTGCCAAACAATTGATATGGCCAGCTTTTTCCATACTGCCATGGAGCCCGTGTGAACCCGATACGGGCCAGCTGGTACATTTGCCCCACAAGCGATGCATGGCACAGTTTGCTCATATCCATTGGTTTGAATGGGTGGTGCATTCCCCTTACTGGCCATGTGACCCCCACCCATCTATGACATGCTCCAATGGAGGCATGGCATTTCTGCCGCACCTTTTCTTCTCCCTCCCAACAGCCATTCTTTGCTGATCATTTACATTTTCACATCCATTAGTGCAATGGGCGACGTAGGCGGACCATAGTTTGGCTCCTCCTTAATAATGACAGGCACCAATGGACGTGCGACATGCCGCTCGCTCCTCCCCTCTCCTGCAGTTCATCATATGGACACCGTCCAGTCTGCAAATTCCAGAGTGGAGACAAACCCAGCACTAGCAGAGTCGGATGCTAGCTGCGCATGCCAGCCCAGTCTTACATGTAACTGGTTTCCTTCAGTGCCTATTTTTTGGAGACTCCACAAAGCCATTTTTATGCATCATGCACAGCCAGAGCAATATTCGGCACACTAGGAAGTAAACTTGGCATGTGTTTTTTGTCCACCAGGTCGCATCTCCGGTGCACCGGTACACCCTGTAGAGGCTTCCCAGTACGAACATAGCTTTCTCCGTCGGTCCAGTTACAATATTGCCATCCGGTAACCGAGGACGTGAAACAAGGGTAGATGGCTGCATACCAAACAAAGGTATCATTATTCTTCCGTTGGGATTATGCCTCCTCCCCGAAACACAGGCACAACAATACTGACTTTCCTTGCCAGCATGTGCATAGGATGGCCAACTTTGGGTTTAACCTAGCAGTCTTTCCTTACCTATTCCCCCCTTTTTCCTCCTCTCAGCCATTCACGCCGTACTACAGGCACCTAGTAGTTTAGCCCTAGAATGTTCTGGGCACTGCTGATTAACTTCAGGCAACGTCCGTGCTTCCCCGGCTACTTTGGACCATCCAACAGGATCACCTCAACCTACGGGAATTCGTTTTTCGGCTCCTTCTGGATGTTCCTTTTACTACTAAGGTCGCCATAAACGTCTTCATATTAGGATGATTGCATACACAATGGCCAATGGAACTAGGAGGGAAGTGCACGTGGTGAGACTCCGATATATGGGCTGCATGAAAGAAACTTCAACTCCTTCTTTTCTCTCTCACTGGGGGCAAGGTTGTCACAGTGGGAAGGGCATGGAGTGGATTACTCTTTGTCACCTTTTATGGAGACACTTTTCCTTCTTCATTAAGCTACATTTACCCTTGACAAGTCTCATAAACACCCACCAAGAAAACCAGACTGGTAACACCATACTCTTTTCTTATTTATTATTTTTTCTTTTCTTTTGTGTGCACTGCAGGATTTCAAGACTTCGGCCCTGATCAAGGCGGAACTTTAAATTTTTCATATTTTGGCTCTTTCTGCCAAAACACACTATTTGTGAAGGGTTTGCAGGCCTCCGTCTACATCAACACACGAGATCTTGCTAACAATCCAGCTCCCACACTGCATTGGCAGATTTAACCTCGGTAAAGGAGTTGTTCCCGTGATATACTGTTATTATTTTTGTATTTTTTGAACCTACATCCAGATTCACAATCAGGATTGATAAGTGATAATCATGACTTTGAACTATATATGTGATGCCTAGCTCATAGGTTTGTTTACACAACATGGAAAGGACAGAATGATCCTGTCCCTTTCCACTGTTACCTTATTCCTCAGGTTTTTTGTATATTTGCCCATTGCTTTTCTTTCAATTGTCTGTTCCCCCTTTTTTCTATCCCCTTCTTCTTTTGTTTTGGGTCATTACTTCATGATTTTTGAACATATGTATTTTAGTTTGTGTCTTCTTTGGTTTTCTTTTAGTTCAAATTGTTATTTATGTACTGGCACACATTATTTGAATACTTGTTGTTTTATATTGTGTGTTTTTTTGCTATTTTGCAACTCTTTAACAGTGATTTGCCTGTCTGTTTAACTAAATACAGAATCAATCTAGAATTTTTGTTCACTTTGTGTTTCTCTTTCTTGTCAAATGGTTGAATGCGATCTGCACCATTTTTTTTTGGTTAGATAGAGGTTTGGCACAAAGAGGTTACCAAATTATTTAACCCATTAGATCCAAACCCTGGGCACAGCAAGACTCTATGAGCCTCATTCCGAGTTTGGAGGTAACCACGCCGCTATTTGCGGCATGGCTGCCTCCAAACTTGTTCTGATTCCGCCCTGGTGAATGGAGCAATTACCGGTCCATTCCAAGGTTGGTGGGACCGGTAATTCCCCATTCACCAGGGCCCTTCCCCATTCCCATATGAGCCCCTATAGGGCTCAATGGGAATGGGGAAGGCGCTAATAATGGTACCGTAAATTACAGTACTGTTATTTAGCAGGTTTGAATCCTGGTGGCCAAACTCAGCCTTTCATCCTTCCGAGGTCGATAAATGAGCACCACACACCGTGGGTAATAATACGCAGCGCTCAGATACCTGAGGGTCCGTAGCGCTATATAAGTGCTAAATTATTATTATTATTATTATTATTATTATTATTATTATTATTATTATTATTATTATTAAATCTCAAGTCACCATAGTGGCATCTTACCAAATTTAGCCCTAATTTCATTGAAAAAAAAAACAAATCAAAACATCTCCCAAAATGCAAAAAGATTGATGCCTCCATGGAAGAGCTCTGAGCTCAAAGAGTTCAAAGATGGGTAGGGATGGGTGGGATTAGCCATAGGGATTACCATGGCTAGAGGCAGGGAATGGGAGAGAATCCACAGGTAAGCAACACCAAATACACTGTTTATTCCTCCTCAAATGCCATCTCCATTGACAGGCATTACAGGCCCTCATTTAAAGTCCATATTTGAAGGTTTTATGTTCAAGCTCTTATTTTAATGACAATAGTTTCGGCTTAAATGTAGCACTTTCAGTGCCACCTCACAGCCCAAACAAAAAATGTGCATTTGCCAAGTTTATTGAATAAAAACATTTTATAGGAAACATGTATGTGCCCTCAGACAACGTCATTGCATCCTCTAAACAAAGTGAAAGAGTTGACACGAATTAAGTAATTAGCAATTTCTGAGGGTCTATCAAATTGCATATTTATTATTCAGCAAAAAATTCAATCATTTTTAAGTCTTCACCCCCAAGCCAATATAAGGCTGAATAGTTGTTTTATTTTATAAATCATGTTACAAATTTGAAAAACACACACTTAAAAAATATTTAAAACATTAGAACACTATTTTAAATGTTTCCTTGTTTATTTTATACATATCAATTTTCCTCAGCACATCAACCTGATTTAAAGCAGGGCCTGAAAATAATAGACTAACAAGGGACCACATATATGATAAGAAGTTGGATATGCAAAACCAATGCAACTCAAAGTGCTAGGTTTCAAGAATTAAAAGTGCTAGGTTGCAACATACAAAACTGAATTGTCATTGTCATTGTAAATCTCACACATTACAATCTCTTGCGAGTTTCAAGGTACATTTGGTGGAAAGTAGGTTTTCCACCTCCCTTGGAGCTAACACTAAAATGTGTAAATAGTTTATAACCACACATGCGGGCCACAGTTAAGGGTAAATGCAAGGGGATTGAGTCCCCTCACTATTTTTAGAGAAGCTGCTCTGTCTCGTAGAGGCCATCTGAGAAAAAAGGGGACTGCGTTCGATACATGTGTGAGCATGTGGGCTGAGCAGAGTAGCACACTGGGTTGCCATTACATGTTATCCCATCTGTGTGTTTTGAGCTGCACTTCTTCTTCATAAAGCCCACACTCCACATTGTCCACAGTTGGTTGCCCAATATTGACCTGATTCAAGTAAACCAAATCCGAATACCATTAATAGACTGCTCTATTCCATTTTCCAGAAGACTGCTTGTTTGACACAGAGACAACATATATGTTCTGTTGAATTTCACATTTAACTTCATCATGTGTCCAGAGCTACTAAATTGGCTTCTTTATCTTTAAGTCTATAAAGTCGTTGGAGAGTTGAATGAGATCTCAAGTCATCCCATGCCTGGTACAAGATATTCATCCAGTCCCGGGTATAAAGCACTTGTTATTTTGAATTCTGGTACTTGCAGGTTTAGGTTTATGAATGGGAAGTAACACTACACATACAATGCAATAATTATAAACGACGTGCTAAAGCCGAAGCCATCCAAAACACCATTTGAAATATAAATACACGTTCATCACAGGAATTCAGAATGACATGAGTGAAAAGATGCGATGTTAAGTCAATAAAATGGTAGTAGTTTGCCAACATTACCAGGTTTAATTGCATTGTTTTCTCAAACGTTACTTTTCATGCTGATTTCCACTGATGGGCAGAAGAGAAAACATGTTCTACTCCCAACAAAGTGAATTCATGACTAGTGCATAGGGGTTCCAAGTGTTAAAATTGTGGCAAACATTGCTGTGGTTACAAAATATCGCGGCAAAAATGCTGTGGTTTTGCCACCGCAATCCATGTAAAGGATGCAGGGGAAAACCCTGCAACCCCTGGACCCATTATACCATTTAAGGGGACCGGGGGACACTCTGCAACCCCTGCTCACCTTAAAAGGTATAACAGGGTTCACCTTTACTGGGTCAAACCACTGCATTTTTGCTGCGATTTTTTGTATAGGTAAAATTGTTGCCGCGATTTTATCACTGCATACCATGGCTAGGTACACTCACCCTTATTATTATCATGCTGTGACATCGTGTCCCTTAATTTGACTTCCTGCAGTCTTGAGAATTCTGTATCTAAATGAGTCGCATCATTTATTTTAAGGAGTTGTGCACTGCACTCTTGCCAGGTAAAGGCCTTGATTGATAAACGCCTGTCAAAATGGAATTCATACATCCAGCACTGCTTCTACTGTGCAAAGAGCGGCATCAGGAAACAGGCATGTAGGCTGCAATCTTTCAAGAACACCCCATTGAAGGGGGTCATCATGGAAAATGACATTATGAATGCAAATCCAGGGTTGAAGGCCTGCTATCCCCTATAAGCCTCTACCCAGATGTGGGGCGCCCTAACCGCACAAATGGAGCATTCTCAGCACTCAATACTTCTCAACAGAAAAAGAGATCTTCTGCACTGGAAGGTTCCTCAGAGATGCTGATGGGGTTGGAGCAAGATCAATCACATGTTGAAAAGCCTGACATCGCGGAATCTGCCCAACTCTATCTATGCTTAGTAGGCACTTGTCCGTCGAACAGTCTCTTAATTCTACCAAATGTCTATCCATGTCCCTGCATTCCTCTTTCCCACCTCAATAAAGAATGTAAATCCCTAAGGCGTTTTCTCTGCTTCTCAGTCTTCAACCCTACCCCTCCCATCATCAGCAAAAACTGTGCTCTATATCTGTCTTCGCACAGAACAGCGCTCTGATTCACACCTTTGTGGTTGAGTGGTTACGGTGTAATGAAGAGATTTCCCAATAGGCAACTTCTCCCACGTAGCCAGAATGTGTTGGAAAATGTCAGCCATCTCATGGACTGACTGGCATGTCATTGGCTGTTCCCCTGCCCTATTGAGTCCCCTGCCTTTTGAGAAGTGTTCTAGTTTCTAAACGTCCAGGTCCACCACTGTTCACATCTCATTCTAGCAATTTCACCAAAAGAACATGTATCTCTCAGTTTGTCCCACACAAGGCCCTCACACCTATCTCTGGAGAGATTTCCCAAAAGGAAGCTCCTCCAAGAGGCATCTGAACGTGGGAGGGACATGCCACTCTGCCTGATGTGTGGTCTCCAATGCCTCTTGCGAGTTTCCCATTAAGCCTGTCACCTATGAAAAAAAGCCCTGCTCATGTCTTCCTCTACCTCACAAATCCTTATCTCCAACACACAGAGACAAATACCTCAGTTTGATATTTAATGAAGCATGTTGACAGATAAGGCTCTACGACATTTCCCACACCCGTTATTTCACCGCACTTTACTGCAGCGTTTTGTATGGGGGCCACTCTCCCATGCCCTCCAGTCTTTCCCCACTACCTCATTCCCTTAATCCTCACCCCCGTATTTTATTCTCAACCCCCCCCACACTCCATTCCTCATATACCACTTTTGCCTCTTGTGCAATGTCCCACTTTAAAATGCAGTGACATGGCTGCAGGCCAATGTGGGGGGCCCAAACAGTCAATGTTTAAATCCCATCACCAATCTGCACTGTAGCTTTGCTCCTCTGAGTTAGTACATTTGTGTGAAATGAGAAGTCAACATATTTAGCTGTAGCCAAACAGTTAGCAATTTCTCCGCCTTAGCCAAATAGTAGTCATCAGTTGGAATTCGGCTGAATAACCACTCGAAGACCAAGTTGGGTAGCACCCTAGTGATAGGCTGCTTCTTAGCAAAACGTATGCAAGGGTCACACAGCAGAGCAAAGGATGGATCCTGATGGATCCAGTGGTAAGGATGCAGCAGAATCGTACATCCCACTGGAGGTGTAAGCAGCATGGTGTCTAGCCTGCTGCTGATAGGCTGCCTGAAACACATGGCATGGTCCTATCTATCATCCCTTTGATCTGGAAGCCAACGTTAATGATTTCCAACAACTAACTTGTGTGCGTGAATATTTCTCCACCAGACATCGTTGGTTCAAAAGGTCATAATGAATTACCAATGCATTCGTAGAATTCTATTTTGCGTTATAGCTGCTTGCGAGGGGGGAAAGTCAGCACCCCACCATCATCCTGGTGATAATATGGCATGTGGGAAGCTGTATACCTACAAAGCCTGATGTTGCAGATAATAGTGGTGCATTTGAAAAACGTCACAGTTCAAGGTTTTACACATGACCTTGTGAAGTATGCATAAGGGAAAACCTGCAACTTCAAACATCCTCATTTCATGCCCTTTACTATACTTTAATAATTTGCAATGCACACCTCGGGACCCGGAGGCTTATACATCATCCAATCCATGGTGCCCCTGAATTTATTTGTGGCTTTACCCTGGTTACCGGTGTCCCAGCCACAGTCCTATCCCCAGTCTCCAAGGCATGTTTGGATGGCAGTGGAGCGGAGGAGCTTCTACATGGAGCACTTGCCAATACCATTTCCTTATTTTGCAGATGGCAGCACGGGCATAGCTGGATGTAAAAGAAGCCTGAGCTGGACAGCAGCCCTCTCCCTACATCTGCCACTGCCACTGCTAGCCCCACTGAAAGCTGACCAGCAAGCTGCAGCCTGCCACATCACAGGACTAAAAATATGCCCACACTCAAGAAACTTCACTGGTACCCCATCAAGCCTGCATCATCTTCAAGATGAACTGCTTCTCCTACAACCAACTGATGGCCAAGGCATCCACCTACCTGCCTGAGAAACTCAGAAGGCCAATGCGGTGGGAAAGACCTCCACAGATTGAAAGGCAGGAATTGTAATAAGGGTAAGAGGAGAACGGCAGCAGATGTAGCGCCACACTACTACACTCTGGAGCAGCCTACCTACACATTTTAGGTTGGTTCCTTCCCTCCAGCATTTCAAGAAAGACATGAAGACCCTGCTCTCCAAAAAGCAATATACTGGCAAATGACAACATAGTAATAATCGTTGTTGTATTGTTTTATTTAGGCAAAAGGAGGCATAAAAACATATACAATACAATATTATTTTTTATTTTTTATTATTTATTATAAGGTTAATACAATCAACCTTTAAAAACAATCAAATAATAAAACAACTGATTTCTTTAAAATACTATTTAACATTCATAGATAATAGTTCATTTCATATCACAAAACTCATAGATAAACTTCAAAACAGTAACACTCGTTTAGCAGCATACATATTTGAGCCTTACAAAGTCCAATGGTTCATCATGTGATGTCAAATTTCAAGTTCAACGATTGTAAAAATCCGACAACTGCGATGGCACAAGAGGTTGTGCGCCGATCTAAACATAAATGCCAAAAACGCTCTATTCCAACAGACTGAAGTGTTGATAGATGTTCCCCAAAATATAACAACCAAGCATTCTCCAGACATGACCATTCAGTTACCAAGTGCCTCAAGGATTCGGGTGTGCCTGGTACATGGCAAAAGCGACAACTGGACTGTTCATGAGAGATATTGTGATATCAAACAAGGATGTGTTTGGTAAGCATCAGATTCCAACAGAAACGAAGAAAGATGGCCCTTGTGAGCCTATTTGTAATGTCTCACAATCAATATAGTAATAACCATTATGGCCCTTCCCCTTACACTTCTCTTCCTCTCATCTACTGTAGCACTTGCTCTGCTGGGTTCTGCTGCTATAGCTAGTTTTGTGCTTTATTAATCACTGATACACATATTTACATATATATCATTTAACCCAGGTTTTCAGCATTCCCACGTGTGCTTGTATGAACAATTGAGGATTGGTGGATTTCAGAATAGAAAAGCCTTGGCATTTATTAATCGAAAATGAGGAAGTATTTACTATTCTTCTGAATTTTGATTTATTGTGTGTCTGCGATAATGTATTTTTGTATTTATAAAAATGTTAACTCTTTAATTGTGGGAAAAAGATATAGAATAAAATGGGTGTTTACGCTCGGGGTGATGTATGATCACACACGCTGTGTAGGTTTATAATGAAGTGTGCGATCTATTTAGGAGACAACCTCTGTTTTTATCACAAGGAAACCAAAAAGACTGTATGTGCGTCTGCAATGTAACAGACACATGTTTCGCACTTAACGGACAGTGCCTCATCAAAGCCAATCACAGAGAATAGTTGTCAATAGTAGATGCCATTTTTGAGTGTTCACTGTAGGAATGATATAAGTTCCGACAACTGAAAGGTGTAAGTAAGGAGAGAAAGTATATATGTATGAGCATAGGTAAAAGATAGTCGAGGACGAGGAAGACACAAAGCAAAAGCTAAGCAAGAAAACATAGTAAGAATGTGGCTATTTATCTTGAAAGTAAAGCAGACATAGTAGTGTTTATGTCAAGAAAATGTGGGTGAAGAAAGAACTGTTAGCTAATAAGCAATGGTCAGTCATTGGAGGTCAAAAACATGTAATTATGTTAAGAAACAAACAAAATGTGTGTCACTGCTATTGACATGTCTTATTTCAACTAATAGCATGATATAAAGGTGAAGTAAAATTATTTCCAACAGATTCAATAACATATATTCAATGTATCCATTGGTGAAGCTGCAAGGTGGATAAAGTGGTAATCAAGAGCAGAAGGAAAGCAAGCTGACGGTGGCCTACGCCATCTCTAAAATGCTGGATGCATTAAGTCAGAGTCAGATCGAGCTACAAGGTTTGATGACGTAGCCTGCCCGAATAATTGGCAAGGATTGTGAGGTGATATTTGCAGCCATATTGAAATGGTGATGGCATAACTAACGAATGCATGGCACTGCGCGCAAGAGGCATATTCTACCTAAAAGCATGTTCTGCACCTTCCTGTAAACTGCTGGCACTGGCTGGTGACAACTACGATGTAGAATTTTAAACAACTGAACAAAGCCCTCTTCTTGGAGATCGGCTGGTCTTATACCAACAAGAGACATATGCCCCTTATCCACCTGAAAAAATCCTTTGAACAAAAATGGAACAGATGGGATTGGGGCATGAATTACACCACCTGTCCAAGCTGTGTGGATACGAGGCAGTGTCTCATGTGATTCATAGATTCCGGAAGCCCCAACCATACCTGCTTATTAAGGCTGCGGATAAACCAGCTCCTGGTCTTGGCCGTCACTGGCCCTCATTTAGGGGTGCCTTTGGAATCCAGGTGTTGTCGAATCTGTCCGTCCGTAGGAGTGCTGGAGTCTACCAGACACGTCCTCACCCTCTGCCCCAAATTAGGATCACTGTATATGTGCTCATTCGGGAAATGTGTTCATAGTTATGAGGCAATAACTGGGTAATCCGTTTGGGATCTATGCTTCAATTCCGAATCTTTGGGATTTCAGCTTGTCCTACATAGCGTATGGGCCCATATCAAAATCTTGCTTTTGGATTAAAGTATGTATACAAAGCCTGAGGGGTTTGCCCGCTTGTTCGCTTTGGTTTCTGAAACATGGAGATACTGTTATATGTCTGTGGAAACTGCCTTCATATTTGAGTTAATGTCTACCATTAACGTATGTTGCTAGTTCATCTGGTGGGCATGAGTATGACGCCGGCGTTTGTTGTGCTCTGTGCGTTGGTCATTTATTTGTCCTTACTTGAAATAACCTCATATGCTTAGGTTAGGATTCAATATGATATGATATGTTATGGATTGTTTTATGTTTTATTGCTGTTTTCTCCTCCTTCGTATTGTGTTTTATTGTGTCATTATCATGTGTTTTTATGTGTTTTATGATTTTTGCATTTGTGTAAAATCCTAATTTAGGATTACATCACAATAAAGTAAAAGTAAAGTACTAACGAATGGGAGAGGTTGGCCAAATGCAAAAAACAACAAAATACATGTGAAGACCATATAAGACTGGAATGTGCTTAAAGATTTATTTTTTAAAAATCTTACATATGTTGTAAGCATCCGAGAAACTTTAACAGGCAGCTGGTTAAGGAACCCAAGGGCTAAAAACGTAGCCATTGTGGGAATAGTGGGATTACCAAAGGACAATCCAAAGGAAGGCCAGATGATGCTGACTCGGGTGCCAATCAACATAGCCAGGTCATGCTCCAACATACACATCTATCATGGCCACCTTCCATGCAGAAGGACATGAGAGCCATTAGCTTGCACTCAGCTCTCACACCATGTCTCTACTTTCTCCAAAAACCTGACAAAACTACAATTGATGCGAAATAATGCCCTACGTGCTGCTTGGTGAATGAAATGCACCAACCACATCTCACAAGCCAGGCGTAATGCACGCTTGCTACCAGTCAACGCCCAGATCGAATTTAAGATCCTATCAATCACGCACCACTGCATCCATAACGCTGCACCCCCTTTTCTCATCCAGCGCATCGCAAGATAAACTATTCATCTCTGTCTGCACTCATCGTCCGCCCTTGCCTTTTATACTCCTAGATACAGAAGAAAAATAGCAGGGGAGGGAGCTTCCCAGTTATTGCCCCCACCTTATGGAATTCCCTCCTGCCTCTTATCCAAGATGAACCCCCATTTACCCTATTCAGGAAACAACTGAAAACCTGGCTGTTCGATGAACACGACTAAGACTACTACCAGTACACCTGCTATCCACAGTGCCTTGACTTTGACATTAATATTTACTATGTTTTATATGTAACCTACCATGTACAAGTGCTGTGATACCTACGGGTCTGGGTACTGCGAACAAATGGAATAAACAAATAAATAAATAAAAATGCTCAAGATGATGAAAAGGGGAAAATGGCAAGGGCTAACTGGCAGGGCTGATCAGGACCACTCCCAAGGTTACTGTTCTGATGAGTTTTAACATTCCCATGGCCACTATGATACAGGTCATGAAAAGAGCAGACATCTTCTGCTGTCCAAATGATACAGCAGCTGGCCCGCCACTGTGTCTGCAGACACGATTTCCTGAGGAGAAGGTCGGTATTGTGGAAACAGGGCTGGGGTCCTGTCGTTTAATCTTTTCTTTCCGTGAAAAGTGGTCTGACCCTTATATATGAGGGACAGATCTCATAGATGTATGGACTATGATGTGAAAGAACGGAGGCGGTACATCATCTGTGCGCACGCGCACACACACACGAACATGTACGGTGTTTAATGTGTGGCATATGGTCATGCATACATGCATATATACTTACAAACATGCCTGGAAAAATATGGACAGGCTCATTTCTTCACAGTCATATTCATTCGCTGTCCAATAAGATGAACGCATTTCCAAATGCTTTGTGTCACACAATAACATGACAGATTTCAGAATTCAGGTTAAGGAAATGAACCAATACTTATTAACCTACGTTTCTTTTTTTATCAGGCTATCATCATGTATGCGTTCGGTTACCAAACACTTGCCTTCTTCGTACTGTAACATCATGTGTGTTAGCAACATGGAAAGCCTGCCTGGCGCGTTGTCTGAAATTGCCTGGCACGCCACATTCTCTCAGAAGCCTACCAGCCCTGCATTTGGCATAGCGTGGGTCAGTTGCTTTCTGGAATTTTTCTGAACAGAGGCCCATTGAGAAATTAACCTCAGGAAGGACTTCCCCCGCCCACTAGTCCTCCTACTGAGGGATTGTCTTTGTTGCCAGAGCAGTCTGGGCGCAGCTCCTGCCAGGCTGGGTTGCCAGACCTGACTGCTCACAGTTCCTGTTTTTAAAAGATGCCCTGTGCCTCCTGCTTCCCCGAATGGATCTTATGCGATTCTAATGAAGAACAGACTATGCTATTTCCGAGCGCAGCTCTTCCTCCTCTCATCTGTGTGTGTTGGGGAACCTGTCTGAACGCCCATGGAGCCGTCAGGTGAATATGATCAGGCCAGGCAATCTTATCAGCCAGCAGCAGACCTCTGCAACGGCTTCAACTGCAGCATGGCATCCACGCGCCGCTGCCCGGAGATGTACATCTGACGCAGGACCTGCTGCAGCTGTTTCAACAAAGTGAATGCCAAGGCCTGCTTTACTTATCTCCTCAAGCAAAGCCTGCTTCTATCTTTGTTGCTTGGTAGCCACCCAGGTCATTAAAAAAGACACATTTTAGCTACTAGGGTTGGGCGCCTTTCTTCTGAATCCCTTTCTTCTGCTATTTGTGCTACTGTGAAATTACAAAGCGTTCCGCTGCATACATGCCCTATGCAATCTGGGAGTTGCAGTTCTAGATCATTTCATGTGAATAATTTGGACTTTATAATAATTTCAGGCTTTTATATAGCGCTGCATGGCAAATTCCTCCCATTTCTTAGCATCCGATTCGAATGACTCCTACGAGCAAAGCTCAAGGGACGAGTGTCCTGCCAAACGTGGACTCACCTGGTCCCTCTATATATTTCTTAAAGGGTCTTGAAATATTGATATTGTGAGATACTATAGTGCAAGTATATAAGCTAACCTGGTAAGACAGAAGAAAATACCACATAAAACGACTATTTTGTTATTGAATTTTTAGAGAACTTTCGTGTACGTTTTTGCTTGCAGAATAATGCCACGAATGAGATCACCACGATGCGAATTCGGCACTGGAATTCAACACATCCACCCTATAGTACCATCCTAAAAGCAAAGGGAACATGGAGGGAAAGGGAGTGCCAAGACCGGTGTGGGACAAGTTGATCATTCTGTCTCTTAGCATGGTTAGGTCACTTTCATGAGCACATGAGCTTCGCAGACCATTCATCCTTTTTCGGGAGACCCAAGACAGTTCGAGGGGGGTTTGTGAACCATTCAGACTACTCCTGAATGTCCACACACTTCTCTTGGGAATTTCAAAGGAAGGTGGGGACAGAGATTCGGGGTAATTCGAGGAACAAAGAGAGCATTTCAAAGTGCTTTGGGGGGTTTAATTCCATTGCCAAATTGCTCCGTAGACTAGCATAGCTGCTGCTGACATCTGTGTGCGGCCAGTAGACCATCGTTTGAAATTGGGGCAGAGAGGACTCGTCCTTTCACCCTCTGAAGGGGTGAAATGAGAACAACGAGCAGCCTAATTCTGGGGGTTGCTGATATGAAGGAAACATGCACACATTATCTGTGGTTGGATTTCCTCTGCTACGGCACATTGTGATCCCTGCTCGCATGGTAACTTTAGGTGCTAATATAGGGTTCATGGATCTTTCTAGAATGTTCTATTTTCTGCGGATTGTGTTCGGTACATTTGTAGCCTGATTCACAGAAGCACTTCACAATGGCACAATCCCAAAGGAAAAGGCTGTCTGAATCAGACCCTTTGTGTCATATACAACTGAAACTCACCAACAGCAGCCACAACTGATTCAGTGCATGCACGCAGAAAAAAAGCGCTTCAAATTGGGACTTTTGTGCTTCCTGATGCGCTTTGCCGCTTGCCTGCTGGGAATCCCTGATGCTTCTCCACCATGTGCAGATACACATGGGAATCAGAGCAGTGAATCGTACTGCGCCGAGACAATATTTGTCAAGCTTTTTTCCCTAATGAATCCACGGTCTTGAGAATGATGCCATGAGATAGTAAATGACATCTACTACAACACGAAGCAACAACCACACTTCTGATTTATGCTAGATCAATATTGCTTTCCTTCCAATGACCCTTTGGTAAGAATGCTCGGTGTGCTAATAGAACACCTGCAGGAAACATTTTAAAACAGGTAGAGCTCAGATTATAAGGTGGGCACGAAGAACTGAACATTTCACACTTATGAAGGCTTTGCATACCGGCCCACCACAAACACACCTAGATCAATGGGGTTCCTGACCATTCATTATGTCGGGACATTTCTAGCCCCTGATTTCCAGCCCTGGCCCAGGGGAGGCAGTGTACCTCTCTTACCCCAGATCAGGGGCCTTCCCCATGGGAACCACCACCCTCACCCAACAGGTCACCGGGTTTGGGAGGGGTGCTGCATCTGTAAAAAAAAATTGCCGATAACAGCAGATGTGCCACACCCTGAGTTCTTACCTTATTAAACTGGACACAAACACCAAGGTGGATTTTATAGGGATCCTTACGGGGACACCACTTTGTTTATGAAAACAATCAACCTCATAATAGACATTCCTATTCCCTTTCTAAAATTCCACTTGCATGAGTTTAATGTAAATGGGGATCTGCTCTGTCAGTCCACCCTTCCTATGAGGGGTCACAGGGAGACTCATGGGGTGGGATTGACACAACATACCCTCTACATAATCCCTGATATCACCCGCTGATGCTTGAGGTTAGGGGATGGCCTCAGTGAGTGGTCCCACTGCCCTGGACTTAGGCAGGCCAACAGTTTCCTCATCTGCCTCTTGTCGGGGTCCTTACCCCCTCTAAAGACTTTCCCTCCTACCCCTTTAAATATTCACTTACATCCAAACGACATAACAATAAACCTACTTAACATTTCCTCAGAGAATCCCCTACATAAAATGTACCTTACATAACATTTACTATACACTTAAATGTATAAACATAAATATACATAAACACAAACAATGACATACACCACATAAAACATGCATGTCTTTGGACACAGGAGTGACTGCTGCTGCCAGTCACCTTTCTCACAATATCACAGTTCCTTCTTGGGTCTTTCCTTTGGTGGCTGCTGGAAGATGGGATGACATCAGGGGCCTGGCATCCAGGGATTCTTTCTTCAGGGTGGCCCCGTCTACCATGTATGGCCACCAGAGCTCACCATGTGGCCTACACTCCTAAAATGTCCAGGGCGGCGCGCCCCATAACCCCACCATAACCTGCAACCATTTTCAATATTTTCAGGGTGGACCGCATAGCCTGTTTCCCACACAACCAGCTGGGTCTCTTCTGGGCAGCCCTCTGCCATGGAGACACACCCACTTCACCACCATGCACTGCAGCACCATCTTAGTTCTAGGCAGCGTCCCCATTTTCATAGTGACACTGATGTTATCTCCACCGTGCTTCGTGGCGTGCTGCTGTTTTGTGGCCCAGCACCTCTGCATTGTGTCAGAGGGACCCAGAAGACGGCCACTCCACTTAACCCGGACTGTTATACCTCATTGTGGCAGCCCAGGACTTGGGTTGCCACAATGTGTTTGCGTCACTGCGTGGGAGTTTTTTCACCACTTCGCCCTCTATGGTGGAGTGGACATCGCTACTGTTCATCTCCGGGCCCCATTGCAGGTGTGACCTGGGAGAACTTCACTATTGACACATTGGGGCATTTTGAGTAACCAGTAGGCACCATGGGTATGTTTGTTGTGCCTGGTGTTTGGCTAAAGGTCATGCACCTTGCAGAAAGTCCACTGGGTAAGGCCACAGGCCATGCCTAATAGGAAAAATGGGTCAGGCCATGGTGCAAGTCACGGTCGGTCCACATTGGGCATGGTGGGTGTGTTTGCAGGGCCCGGGGGCAAAGTGCCCAAAATGGTGGATAATTGGGTGTCTTACAGGTTCCTGGGAATTGCCATAGTCCATGCTATAGGCATAGTAACCATTAGGTATGTCAGCAGGCCAGCCTGACTCTCCACTTTGAGTGTCTTGAAGGAGAAAGGGGCACAAGTCTGCAGGGTGTAACTCATGTTGTGGAGGCCAAAGGCCAGGCCCTGGGCACAGTGCTTACTCAGTATGAGTGCAAGGCATAACCAGTGAGCTAAAGGAATAACCTGTGGGTTACCTGGGCATGGTTAGAGGCCATGGCTCGGGACAGGATCACAGGCTGTGCCAGTCGGTAAACATGAACTTGGTGGTGTCCTGACAATGGCCAAAGGCCTATGGCAAAGTGTCCACCGACATACCCAGTGAGCAATGTGGATATTTAATGGAATATAAAAATAAATGCAAAAGTTAACTGAATAATCATTATAATTTACATGTAACTGTAAATAAACGCATCCAAATTACAGGGATAAAAGCAACTTTAGTCGAAGGGACATTATGGTTGCCGTGCAAAACATGAAAACCAGTGAGATTCACCAGCTACTGTTAATAAAGCAGCCATAATTTGGCCGCCGCCATCATGCACAGATCATGACATCACAGAATGCATGCACCTACCCATAGCTACCTAAAAGGCTTGAGGAACCAAAAAAGCTAAGGAAACACACTAATACCATAGACTGCCTATGTTGAGTTTTACTTTTGAATTGGGGGGCAACACAAATAAATGTGCCAACGGACCTGCCACATTATTTCCAAGTGGATCCTTTCCATATCTATTAACACAACACGTGACATGAAGATTGGTATATGGTGGTGGCCCGAGTAATGGTTGCTTTATGAAAACAACTTAAATACAATAGGTTGGATGGAATTATCTTCACCAAAAATAATTCCCTTTAAAAAATGTATACATGGACAATACTTTTTTTAGTAATATCCATTGAAAATATAATTTTCCTTCCTACCACTGTGTTGAATATGAACAATTTTTGTGTTGTCTCACATTCAGTGACAATCACTGGTGTCTTAGTTTTTTTCCACTATATCACTATGTATCCACCACCTCGAAGCTGAAGAGCCTAGGATCATATCTTTCTAGAAAGCTAATTTCCAATAGCACCGCACAATGCTGCACAATCTTCTTTCATTTAGCCATCAAAAATCAAAATGCCCACATGATCATTTCCACACTATCTTCAATTGAAAACTCCTTTGAGAGTGCAGTGTGTGGCCCACACCTAAACTAGAAACATACAAAGAACGTTAATGTTAGCGCTGTTGCATTGTCATCCAATAGTTGTGCAATTATTTGCCATGGCACATGCTAGTACCCGGAACAATAGTTGCGGGTACTTCCTCTCAGTGTGGTAAACACCCAAATGGACCAACTCTCACCATAATTTCAGGGAACCCAAAACTGGTAAAACATCCTTTTTAGCATCAGGAACCATTAGGGGAATATATAGGTTTGGTGAATTAGACAAGAAATGCCAGCAACAGCCAGACCTATCTACACTTCAAAGCAACATCCGACTCTTGTTGCATGAAGACATCTCACTTTCATGATGGAGGTCATCCTAGAGATAGTGCTTGATCTCTTATAAAGGGTTTATTTCTCCGACCTTGCTGCTACAGATACAGGCTCCACAATAGAGCTCTGCTAGAGGGTTCACATCAATGGATAAAGTTGGCTTCAAATAGGGGAACAGCATCAGATGAGAAAACGTTGTCCACTTGGAAGCCCCCCCAGTTACATTGCCCAATCCAGCCATTCCACCGTCACTCTCACTGTTTCAGAACACTCCCACCCATATGTCCACAGCATATGACTTAAATAAAACATTCTGAATACATTTCCACTGTGACTTAACATGTAGCCCTCCATCTTCCATCTCTCATATTTAGGCATGCCTTGAATCATTTTCAGTGACTCCCAGACCTTTGAGTAGAAGTGTATTGTTGAAGCATCTCACTCTGCGCTTCTCTACACACCCATTAAACCCTATTGTATAGGTTGTCATAAGGAAGATAATGCACTGTTCTTTTTCTATATAGATATTCTCTGCAACTTTGGATTTATGAGGAGTGAGCTTTGGTAGTACAGAACACTAGTATCATCATCAGTATGGCCTACCTCCAGGGCGCGTGACACCATGGGAGATGCAATGACACAATTGTATATGCAGTTTCTGTGTTCAGTATTGACTGTCTGGATTGTTCTATTAGTTTAGCCAATAAATAGACATTTACAGGGATAGATGATCATGCATACCATCATAGCAGTGTGACAATTAATGCTCACCCTTTCTGTTGACAGGCGGGGTTCTAGGGTTGAATTAGAGGAGGGAACATAGTGTGGGCATACAGTACACATTATGAAATGACACCTAAGCGTCAATATGTGGGCATACAGTGAAATGGGACCCATGTCCCTCAAGATTGTACCCACAGGTTTGTACAATTTTGCCCACCACATGTGAAACTTTCCAACAAATTGCAATACTTGCTCCAGAAAATTATCCCGCAGTACATCTCGGGAGCCAGGACCGATTCACCAGCTGTTTCCGAATTTTTCATGCAAACAGCCACGCTGAATTCATTGCCATCTGAGCAAGATGAGACTGTGAAGCCGGGTAGGCTCCGAGGCTCTATTTTTCCGCAATCTATCAGGTGCACCAACCTTCATTTGCTCTATCTCTGTGCTAATATTAAGCCTTACTGTCATCAGATACCAGCCTCTGCCATATCTAATTTGAACTGCTGGCCTGTACTAGCCACATCAGCAATTACTTTTCTTTTTCAAGACACCACCCCAATTTTGCTGTTAGGTCACCTCTTACAGTCTCCTGTTCCCTGATTGCTCCATGAGTAGATCACATTTTAAAACACGCCTTTTTAATTTGTTTTACTCTCTAGGTCAACCACGCCCCATTTGTCCACATCTTTACAATTTACCTGAGTCCTGATGCCAGTTCGGAACCCACAGTAACCATGCTTAATCACTGAAGTAGCTGTGGTTTTGAATCCCTATCCGAACCAGAAACACCCATCATAAGTGTCAACAATAATTGCGTGCTGTTATTGACAAAACAGTACATGAATTTTGCACTTGGTTTTTACTAACCCACCATTATCTGATTTGGTTTCTTTGTATTTCTAGATCATTTATGTTGTTTAGGGATTTTGACCGTAAGGGTAACAAACTGTCTGTACTCTGATTCGGATATACCATCATAAATTCCTTCTTGTTTTCGTTTAGAGAGTTAAAATTTAGGTTGGTCAAGTTATACCATAGAGGCACCCACAAGGGCAACATACAGCCTCTATTGTTATAAAAGATCAATTTTGGGATTCCGATTCATACTTAGTATCATGTACTTGTATAAACATAACATCTCTTCATCTCTATATATACAACATCATTTTCACAAATGTTAAAACTTAGATGATAGAGACATACCAAAGAGGCACCCGCAAGAGTAACACACAGTCTCACAGTTCAATATATGAATCATTCATAGTTTTATAATATGTACCTTGAAAGCACATAGCACTTTATTATTGAGTAGTTCATTCGTGTTTACATAGCGCATAGCACTTTAGTATATATGAATCATTCATAGTTTCATAATATGTACTTTGAAAGCACATAGTACCTTACTATATAATAGTTGATTTGTATGTACATAGCACACAGCACTTTGCTATATAACACTAAGTACAATAGGATGGCACTGTGTACACCACAATTATCGTACTAGCAAGCCATACTATCATGTGTAGCACCAAGTACTCCATCTTACCCACTTGGCAAAATGAAACTTGGTCAGCATTAAAGAATATGCTGAGTAACCATTTTTTGTATAATTTTTAAAATGGTGGACATTTGAATGGAATAAATGCATTATTAATAATCCCATATAAACCATCCCTTTTAAACCCATTTGGGATAATTAAGTTTTGGGATAATTTCAGGATTTGTAACATTGAATCTTCATTAGCATTATCCAAACATGGGCATTGGAAGAGAACAGAAGCAATGTCCAAAATGTTCCAATATGGCCGCCTGTTTGTTTGTCAATAGTTATGTACTGTGCCAACACACCAAAGTGCTAAACACTGAAGATGGACTCACACACTATGTCTATAATATTGCAGTCCTCTCTCCCTGTCACATACCAGACGAAGCCCGAGTAGGGTGAAACGCGTCATTCCTTTTTGTGCTAAACTGCTGCTGCCTTCCTTGTCCATGTACTTTTAATTAATAGAGGACTATTTGGCTGCACGGTAAACACTTATTGTGTGTGGATTTTGAGTTTTTCTTTACGAGCACAGCCGGAGTGCCGTTGCACCCCAGACTGGATTCCAGTCTCCCCTTTTTGTTTAATGTCTTCAACGCGGTCTGGCCGGGACTAGCAACAAGCACCTGTGTGGATTTCATCGGCGGAATCTCTTCAAGCTGCAGTGTTAGCGCGACGCGATCCAGCCAGACGTTTTCTTTTAAAGCCGTGAACTTTCAGCGCACGCAGCCCTGCTTTCTAATGCAGCGGAAGCTCTAAACCTGCCGTGGGATAGATTTGCACTATTGTCATAGGTCAGCAGCCTCCTGTGCTGCACGAGTCGGAGGAGCCGAACAACACAGGTAAGGCAGCTTTTTCCTGACCCATACACTGATGCCATGTGCATATCTTCGCTTTATTCTGTCAACAACATAAACGGCACGGCACAATTACGGTGCACATATAGAACTTCTACAACACGTGGCAATATCCTCTACACCTTTGAAATACTGGAAATGGGCTATTTGTATTAATAGTCATACTTAAAGTATAGAGAAAGAAAAATGCTAACATCATCCACAGCAACAACGTGTTTTTGTTTGTTTATTTAGTAAATCAAACGCACCACAATGGCAGACAAGGAAGGCAGGAGGGATGAAGAGGCGTCTATTTTATTTAATGAAACCTTGCAACTCATGCCAAAACAGACTGAAAGTGCACAACCGCAGCAAATGAGGACGATACAAAAGAAAATGTTTAAATTGGAGAAATTACACAAAAAGGAAACCAACAAATGGTGGGAAATAAAATCCCTACAAAACTACTTGGACAATCGGAGAATACCTAGAGGTCTCAGAATCTTTACCATACCGACATATGAGGACCTTGATCCTGCAATGTTGAATGAATGGGGGGAAGCAACAAGTGAATGTTCTTTTAAAATGCTGACGATATTGGTCAAATATGCTATGAGTGACAGAATTAAAGCACTTAAAGAGATTGAAGCGCTTGAACAAGATGTATACAGTGGTCCAGATGCAAAGTCAGCAAACAAAATAAAGATTCAAATGCAGACAAACATAAGCAAATATGAAGAAGAAATAAAAGAACGGAAATAGAGAAAGTTTTTGAGAGATAAGGAAGATTACGCCACAGGTCGCATTTACACTTTAGCAAGAAAATATGACAATGTCCATAAAGTTATTCAAAAGAAAGCAGATGCTAAAGATGAAAGCGCAATTCTGACTGAATCGGATACAGAGGAAGATGCCAGCACTTCCACAGATGTCTCAAACTCCAGTAGTGAAGATACCCCTATTAGGTTGAATTTTTTAGAGGAAATGAGACTATTACACCAGGTAGGAAAAACAATAAAAGTGCGAAATACAAACAAAGGCAAACAATTCCAAAAATCAATGTCAGCAAAAGGAGGTCAACAAGGGGGCCTCGGGGACAGAGGAGGAAAACGGGATCAATCAACAGGCCGTCAGACACGCTCTGGAAAAAACAAGAAGAACACACAGTCAAAGACGTAATTCAAGTAATCAATTTGTCAGACAGAAACTTAACACAATACGAACATGAAGTATTGGGAAAGGGCCTCTCCTTCTGCCCCACTGCTAAATTTGACTATTCCCAAGCAAGAATTGATCTATATTGTTTCATTCGTAAACTAAGACTAACAAAATTTCATGCCAACTTGGACAATACACAAACGCCTAGTTTGAAGATAATTCCCTCGAATCTGAACATCTGTGACATACCGGCATTAAGGGACTTAGCAAACCTAGGAGAAGAGGAAGCTACTCAGATTCCTTTCCATGCAGCACAAGATGAGTGGCTAATAGAATTACCAACATAAATAGACACTAGCATGGCGGTTCTTAGCGGAATGAAGAATACATCTAAATTCAATGCCTCCAATGTCCTATGTCCAACAATAGATCTATTTGAGGACCTTGTTACGGATGATCTCAAATAATTGGCTGTTAGACCAGGAACAGTCCATAATCTAAGCAAACTACAATATATAGCTATGGAAAATCTCCAAGCAGATACATCTATCACAATAAGATCATCAGATAAAGGTGGCAATGTTGTAGTCCTTAATACCAAGGACTATCAAAGAGAGGCAGAAAGACAATTGAATGACACCAGCAATTATGTCAGATTATCCTGTGACCCATATCCGGAATACAAAGTGCAGTATGACATTATGTTGGACAAATGGTATAATTTGGAACTCATTACAATTGAAGAGAAACAATATTAACTAAGAACTATCCCAAAACACCAATCATACATTTCATAAGAAAAATTCACAAATCAATGTCCAGACCCCAGGACGACCAATTGTGGCATCAATAGACTCTTTATTAGAAAACACCTAGACATTTGTAGACAATTTCCAGTTCCCCTTTGTGGAAACTCTACCTTCTTACACCAAAGATACATCAGCATTTTTGAATCAAATAGCACACATCCCCAGGCAACCTAGTTTTCTTCTGGTCATGTTGGATGTAGTTTCTCTTTACACCTGCATCACACACTCCAAGGGCATACAAGCGGTCAAAAGATTCCTGTCAACAAGATTGTTGAGCTATCGAGAACACTCACGTATGCTTTTGGATATGCTTTCTTTGATTCTGACCCACAACACCTTTATGTTTGACTCCAAGTATTACAACCAAATCTGTGGAACGGCAATGGGTACAGCAGTGGCTCCAACCATTGCAAATTTATATATGGGTGCATGGGAGGAAGAACTCTTCTCTAGTGACAACCAGAAGGAACATACAGACAAAACAATTATGTGGCAAAGATACATCGATGATCTATTCATCATTTGGAACGGGACGGCCACCGAATGGACATGTTTCTTTCACAGTTTAAATCAAAACCAACAGAATCTGCAATTCACGGAACATCACAGTAAAACGGAAATAGTCTATTTAGACAGAAAAGTGAAAGTTATTGGAAACAACATAAGTACAGAGATACACAGAAAAGAAACAAGTACCAATACACTTTTACATGCTACAAGTGCTCATCCACAATGTCTTAAAGACAGTATTCCGTATGGTGAGTTCTTACGGATCAAAAGGAATTGCAGTTAAAATGAAGTATGGGAAACTAATGCTAAAAAAGACTGTGGCTAGATTTCTATTGTGAGGCTATAAGAAAAGTATTATAAATAAAGCATATGATCGTAGCTGCAATAAAACTCGGGAGATGATTTTGGCCAAAAAGAGCACGCTCAAAGATCAGACAAAAGACCAACAGAATGAGGACTGCTCCCTTAGGTTTATCACCAAGTATAACTCTGGAGCTAGAGAAACAAAACAGATCTTGAACAAACATTTGTATCTTTTGAAACGAGATCTTGATATCAGTCCACACTTGCCGTCACATACCACATAACATATAGGAAACCACCATCTATACAAACTAAATTTTCACCTAGTATGTTTCAGTCACCCAAACAAAGCACCAATACCTGGCTAACCAAAAAACCATCAGGTTTTTACACCTGTGCTAAATGCAAAGCATGTCGTTACAGAATGAACACCAAGGTTTTCTTACACCCTTGAACCAAGAAGGAAATCAAGATTAAACAAGACCTGAGGTGTTTCACACAATTTGCTATTTATGTGATTACTTGTGCGTGTAATCTATGGTACATTGGTAGCACAAAACTGAGGGCCAAGCTATGAATAGTACAACATTTACGTGCAATCAAGAATCATGACATGTCCTATCCACTTTCCAAACATTTTGAAGAGGTTCATCAAAATGATATTAGATCATTCAAATATTTTATCATTGATTCAGTGGGAATTCATCCAAGAGGTGGGGATAGATTACGAACATTGAGACAAATGGAATCAAGATACATAGTAGATTTTAACACCAAATATCCGGGAGGTCACAAACGTGATGAAGAATTATATGTATTCCTGGGATTCTAAATACTATGACTATCGTGATCAACATACTGCGTTCCCACTATCAGATTTATAAAGACAGAAGGAATGCATATTTGTATAACTAGATGTATTCCTAAGCCTCACTTTCTATGTATATTTGTTTCACTTCCAAAAGTTTTTACCAAGTATGTATATTTTCGTCAATTCTAGGTTTTTTGATTATGACATTTTTTCATAACTCTCTCTTTTTCTGTAGGTGTTGTGCAATAAGAATAAGTCAAGGTTTAAAGTACATTATGTATGTTTTAGACACCCACACATCTGGTTGCAGTTTTTTCACCTATTTTTTTATCGATTTTCCTAACAAGTATATTTTACATCACAGCTTTATATACATATTTCTTTGGAAACAGGAGAGAACAATATGCACTTATAGACGAAACGTGTTGCTTTCATAAGTATGCAAAATGTATCAATCTTATATACTTTATGGACATTTCAAGATTATGCATGGGTTGTAGGGATCCTAAAAATATGAATAATGTGATCAAGAAAAGGATAAGGTGACAATTTTAATTTTGAAGACATTGTGGTCAAAATGTTTAACTTATGGTTTTCAACATATGATTGTCTTATCTAGCACTTTGCATTTTAACCCTTAACCCCTTGTTTTTACCATCAAGTGATCCTATTTGGGGAATTGTGAGCTATTTATTCAAGCATGTTTGTTTTTTGGTTTTGAGATGTAATTCCAATATGTAGCACTATGCACTTTAATACATTAGAGTTGTCACTAGAATCACAGGAAAGGGCAACACATAAATAGTCTTTTTCCCATAATTGCCACACTTTTTTAAAAAACATTTTTAAAAAAAATGTTTAGTTTTAAATTTCAATTTTATTTGAATGCATGATTCGAGCGAGACGCCCGCAAGGGTAACAAACTGTCTGTACTCTGATTCGGATATACCATCATAAATTCAAAAGATACAAAGGACTTTCTAACACAAGTAAACAATATACCCTGGGAATCCAACTTCATGATGGCGACAATGGACGTGGTGTCTTTATACACGTCAATTAGACATAACTATGGTAAAAAAGCATGTGAGAGATATCTGAACACCAGGTCTCTCCATTACCTGGAACACACACAAATGATTGTAGAAATGATTGATCTCTGCCTCACCAATAACATCTTTGTCTTCAATGAAGAGTATTTCAGGCAAATACAGGGCACGGCTATGGGCACAACATTTGCCCCAGGTCATGCCAACTTGACTATGGATGCCTGGGAAGCTGCAGAAGTATGGACAGAACAGAATCATGAATTGACTGAAAATGTGGTTATCTGGCTTCGATATATAGATGACTTAATTGTAATTTGGAAAGGGATTGAGGATGGCTGGTTGGATTTTGTAAAGTTACTGAACCAAAATAATAATAATCTAAGACTCACGGAAACCCACAGTTATTCGTTTATAACCTTCTTGGATGTTAATTTAAGAATAGTGGAACAAACTTTAACATGTGAACTACACAGAAAACTCACAGGATCAAACACGCCACTACATGCCAAGAGTGGGCATCCAAAGAGCTTAATCTGGAGTGTACCATATGGTTAGTTCGTAATGATAACTCTAGAAACATACGATGCAGAAAGCAAAATCACAGCAAGAGGATTTCGACAACAGTGTTACCCTAAAAAAGTCATCAAAAGAAAGCAATGAGTAACGAGAATGAGGAAGTGCGTCTCATACTAACGTATGACAGCCAAACAACAGAGGTGAAACGTCCACAGAGACATTGGAAAGTTTTAACCATTGATAAGGATATTGGTGGCTTGCTGAAAAAACATCCAGATATCAGTTTCAGAAGAAATACTTCAATTAAAGACAAATTGGTCCACAGCTTTATGGATAAAGAAGAAGCCAAGAAGGCCAGTGCCTGGTTGACCAATCGAAATAAAGGTTTTCATAAATGCACAAGGTGCAATATGTGCAAATTTGCTAAGAACTGTGCCACTTTTGAGCATCCAATAACAATATTAACTGAGTATATTAATGAAAAAATCATGTGTGACACTGAATACGTAGTGTATATTCTGATGTGCAAATGCAAAAAGTGGTACGTGGGTAGCACCAAATGTAAAAATAAGGGTACAACAACATGTAAGAGCTATACAAAACAAAGATGCGAACTATCCGATGGCAAAACATTTTACTGAATGCCACGAAAGCAACATGGACAGTTTTGCTTTCTTCGGAATCCATGCAATTGAAAATGGCCCGAGAGGGGGAGACCGAGAAAAAAAGCTCCGACAACAAGAAACCCGTTGCATCATAGACTTGGAAAATGAAACAACCGAAAGGTCACAATATAGACAAAGAATTCTATACTTTCTTAGGGCACTAGCATCAGCACTATTATAAAAGAATCTGGCACTTCTTACCAAAAAGGACTGACTGATATAAAGTGATTTCATAATTGGGTTTTAATAAGTGAAAATCCATTATTGTTGCGTATTTTTAACTGCATTTTGATAATATGTTGTTGTGTTTTGGGTTTTTATGCACTTTTTAGAAGTCACCATGTAGGTTTTTTTTTTTTACTATTTTTATTATTGTGAATTGACATTACTGCAGACTACTGACATTGAAGAAAAAAATTGGGGTTGTAACTTGGTCCAAGAGCAAAATTGATCTTCATACTGAATTGAAGTTGAAAGCACTAAGCACTTTATGAAAATCAGAGGCTGATATGCACTGAAGCATTAGGCACTTTAGCAAGCTGCTAGAACTAGTCACTTTATTATGCACTATGCACTTTATGTGTGAAGGCATAGGGCACTTTATTTAAAGAGAATGTGCAATTGTTGCTGCTAGCCACATGGCATTATAGCGATTAGACCGCGTTTCAATGAAGGGACCACATTAGAGCTAATATAATGTATGAGCTGTGTGGTTAATTCATATTGAGTGAAGAGAAGACTCCGATATGATTATTTAATCATGGATTAAGTAGCTCTATTATGTAGGGACTAAGCCCTTCGCAAAGATGGCCGTCGGCATTACTAATACAATTAAGTCCCTTCTTCTATGTTCATGGTTGTCCGATTCCCATGTCCCATTTCGATGTCTGCAGGCATGCTCTATGTATTTAAACACTATGGTGGTGGAACATGGGTGTTGTGAGCAAGCGGCAAGTAACGCTGCGAAACGCGTCAACTTTGTTTTGGGAAGACTGAAAGATGTATTTTAACTAATAAAGAGGCCATTACGGATATGCTGGTGCGGGTCTGAATTTTTCAAGCATGATATGAAGGAGAGTGCTCCTCGAATAACTGACAGTCAACCAGTTCCTTTGAAAACATATATATATATATATATATATATATATATATATATATATATATATATATTTGTAAAGGGAGAAAAAGATTCCAATCCTCCCAGGGGGGATGGCACTCGCAGCAGTGCTGAGAACGCCAGTAAAGAACGCTTCATTCAAAACCAAGATTAATGCAGCATTAAGTTCATTTCATTTCCAGTTTTATTAGGCTTCAGCCGAAAGTTAAAAGAGCATGGTACAACGTGTTTTGCTGCTAACCGGCAGCTTGTTCACGTTATATATATATTATTGTTCATATATATATATTACACGGCCACGGTAGTGGCCGTGTAGTTATGGTTAAATTGCTGTTTCCATAGGAAGAGCACATTTTGGGTGGCTTATAACTCCGCTCCCCCTGGAGGAATCCTCACCAAACTTTGCAAAAAAAGTATATGGGTCACAAAGTTTGGAGATGTTTGGGCCAGAGGGGGCAAAGTTATAGGGGGGGGTCCCAAAACGTCTTTTTTCCCATAGACTGAATGGGGAATATCTTTGCGCACGGCTACAGGTGAAACCGCTGGACGGATTTGCACCAAATTTGTGCCAGGGGCAGGGGCTTAAACCTGAAAGCGTGCTTTAGTACATTTGGTGACAATCCGTCTAGTACTTTCCTTTAAAATGACCAAAAAATATGTCTGAATAAATTAGTCATATCTATGTCCACTCCTCGGTCACATTTCCCTGTTCGCTCTGCGGACATGATACCGATTGGCCAGTGGGGGTGGCGTCATCACCACGGACATGCGACGTCTGCGCAGATTGGCTACAGCAAGCCGTGATGTACGTCAGAATGTGTGGATGCACCCGACATCTTGGATCCGAACACAGCGCGCTACTTACCAGAGGCGAAATTCTGTTTGCGAAACTGTTTTGCTCTCCTACAGTGCGTGGGGAGGATCACAGAGTAAGAGACGGATGAAATACTTTACTTGTTTGGCCGGCAATTGTCTACTATATATTCTGCATTGACTCCTTCTTCAGGATGTTTGTACGTGGAGAAAATGAGGGATCTAATAAGGCTACTATTTGAGTCCGTGCTGTGTACAGGCACCTTGAAAATGTTCGCAGGACACGTGTGGCATTACTGACCATTAATTTTGAGTGTATTTCCCTATTACATTACATTTTCCTATGGGTGTGTTATTGCTTAGTACGCCACCATGGTCGTGACATGCTGCAGTGGTTGTGGGCATGGTTATAAGCACTGGAGTTATAAGCCAGTGCACATCAACACATTAGAATAATATCTATGTAGAAACAGGTAGGAGTGCAGTGTCTGGCCACAATAAGTGATGCATGTCACGACCATGGCTACACGTGTCGTTTTGATTATTGCTTCCATGGTTGAGGAGAGAGTGTAAAGTGTTGGGTGCATGGCCAACACATTAGAATAATATCTATGTACAAACAGGTAGGAGTGCAGTGTCTGGCCAGAATAAGTGAAGCATAGCACACCTATCAATACACCCGTACTACTGTACATCACTGAGGTAATTGTGGGCAGGATGTAGAGTTTTGCTTCCTTGGCTGCAGCACGTAGCCAATACATCATACTCGTAAAACCCTAGGCCCTGCCCAGAAACACCACTTCGTATTACTGCAGTGCATACACTCGTCCTATAGGTTAGCATGTCAGATGGTTGTGGGAGGGTGTACTGTGTTGGCTGCATGGCCGAAGCCCATGCACCCAGTAACGACCTTGTTAGCAGTGGAGGTATAAGCCATTGTACACCTATACATTCAAAAGTACGTGGACATATATCTTAACCTCTAGGTCCTGCCGGCACCCACTGCAGCACATTCGAGAGGGACGCTAGTGACTGTGTTGCTTTTGTGGAGTGGCTGTTTCCATAGAAAGAAATGTTTTTGGCTGTCTTATAAATGTCCTACCCTTGGACTAACCGTCGCCAAACTTTAGAAAAAAATATATCGCCCACTCTGACTTTGATAGGAAAGTTTGGTCATGTTTAGTGCAGGGGGGTGAAAGTTATAAGGGGGAAGGGTTCTCAAAACGTCTTTTTTCCCCTTACACTGAACGGGGGGAAAGGTTGTGTTCACGACCATATGGCTCTTTCCCAGATTGTTTACAAAATAGCATGCAGTAAGGTAGCTTTGTTCGGTGGCCCCCTCTCGTCTACTAATGTGTTTGTGTGCACGGATACCACCAGAAACAGCTCCAAAACAAGAGAGCATTAGACTTCTCACACTCAAGTAATAGTATTTCACAAGGTGACCTTTGATGGGGCCCAATGAGCTGCACCACGACCAATTACAGCGTGTGGATTAAAATGTGTTTTGCACTAATATTTCCCTCAGATTGGCCTCTACAGTTTTGAGAATTAAGGCCATCATCTGCACTGTTTGCTTGAAACAGCACTTCTGAAGCTGTATGGGAGTACAGGTTCTCGTAATTAGATTTCATTATGTTGCTTCAAAGCAGGAATGCATTTGCCTTCTGAGTGAAGGCCACACAAGTTGCTTTTTTGGTTGACTGCTCAGTACGCCTGCGCATCCGAGTGAAAGTAAAGGGGCATTTTGACCTTGAGCCCAAGAGAAACTTGCGCGCTATTCACGGAATGAAAGGGTAAAAAAGAAAATTGACATGCATATCAGTCAAGGAAGATTCTTCGCTGCAAGCACATTTGTGACTGATTTGCCGAAAAAGAATGGAGGCTGTAAATATTTTGTAAGTTTACTTTGGCCCACTGTACAGCAATCCGTGCTTTATTTTTACATATCTGCCCATCTAATTGTGCTGATATAATTAACGTATTATTTTTCTGCCCTTGTACAATTTTCCTGTAATGTTGCAGAGTGCACACGTTGCTCATTTGCAGGGTATGACTGCACTCAACCTTTTTTACTATTTATATTTCTAATTTGAAACGCTTACTTTGTCCACATAGGTTTGTGTATAACTTTGCACGTTTTTTTGGTCTTCTTTGAAATGACATCACTGATGACATCACATGTGTGCCTTACTTATTTTGGTGCATTGAAAAATGTAGACTAGGTGGTTTTATTCACTGACCAGCACAATATGAAAATTGAAAAGGTGCTGTATACCAAAACATTACCCTTGTCGTGTGTTCTTAAAGTACTTTCCTTAGGGTCTGGTGTAAGCTCATGATGCACATGCATGGGGCAATGGTAGGCCTCAAACACACAATTCATTTGTATACAGGAAGATAAACTGTGGGATGTGAAATATATATATATATTACACAGCCACAGTAGTGGCTGTGTAGTCATGGTTAAGTTGTTGTTTCCATATGAAGAGCACTTTTTGGGCGATTTACAACTTCGCTCCCCCTGGACGAATCCTCACCAAACTTTGCAAAAAAAGTATATTGCAAAGTTTGGTGATGTTTGGTCCAGGGGGGGGGGAAGTTATAGGAGGGGTCCCAAAATGTCGTTTTTTCCCATAGAGTGAATGGGGGAAAAGTTTGCGCATGCCTACAGGCCAAACCGCTGGATGGATTTCCACAAAATTTGCGGCAGGAGGAGGACCTGGGTTCAGAAAACCTGCTTTTGTAAATTTGGTGCCAATCCGTCCAGTAGTTTTCTTTAAAACAACCAAAAAGTATGTCTCAAGAAATTAGTGATACCTATGTCCGCTCCGCGGTCGCACTTCCCTGTTCGTTCCGCGGACAAGATACCGATTGGCTAAGGGGCTTGCGTCATGACCGCAAACACGTGACGTGTCCGCCGATTGGCTGGAGTGAGGCGTGATTGTGTGTCAGATTGTTTGGATGCGCCCGATATCTTGGATCTGCCGAAGGCCATGCACCCAAGACCAAATTTATACGTAGTGAAGTTACAAGCCACAATAGGTGTGATATGCTGTGGTGGTTGTGGCCAACACCTGGAGTCTTGGGTGCATGGCCAAAGACCATGTCCCCAAGAACAATGTTATAAGCACTGCAGTTATAAGTCACCATGGGTTTTATATAGTGCAGTGGTTGTGGGCAGGATTTAAAGTTTTGGGTGCATGGCCGCAGGCCGTAGGCCGTAGGCCATACACCCAAGATTCTAGGCCCTGCCCACAACCACTGCAGCATATCACATTCATACATCACACTCATTCAATCGAATATCTATCTGGTAGGTGTGGGCACAGCCTAGAGTCCTGGGTGCAAATTGAGTGCATGCTGCAGTTAAAATGTTTCATTCTATGGGTGTGCTAATGCTTTATAAGCCACCATGGGTGCGATATGCTGTGGTGGTTGTGGCCAGGGCCTAGAGTCATGAGTGCTTGGCCGTAGGCCATAGGCCATAGGCCATACTCCCAAGACTCTAGGCCCTGGCCACAACCACCGCAGCATATCACAGCAATATCACAGCAATAGATACACCCATAGTGTAGCATATCGATCAGGTGGTTGTGGGGAGGGCCTAGAGTCTTGGGAGTATGGCCTACGGCCCAAGGAATATCAGCATTCACTTTACTTGCATCAAAGTTGATTAGAAATAGACCGTCAATTGTACGTAGGCGTGATAGTGCTACGTAGCTCATGCCTTCTTTAAAGACTGTGTTTCCAATATCTTTCAATGCTTTGTCTAGGGTAAGACCTTGGGATTTATGAATGGTGACTGCATATACAAGATTTCTGTCTTTGAAAAGAAGGAATCGAGCTGTTGAGTGCTCTATCCTTTTTACTTCTGAAAGTTTGTCAAAGAGAATATTGACAAACTGAATGTTGTTGTCACGTGGGTATGTTTGAAAGCCAACAACTGTACCCAGTGCCCCATTAACTAGTCCTTGCTCCATGTCAAGGTTACATTTAAGCATTACTCTACGGGTAATTGTAATATTTTTTCCAACCCAGCTGTGTTGGAGATTGAATTTTCTAAGTATTTAGTATTGTTGTGGCTTGCTGACACATGGGTAGTGTCATACCACGTACATCCAGTTTGTCTGTGGAGCAAATTTCAATTATTGGTTGCATTTCTTTTTTTAACATTTTTTCATTGAATTTGAAACAGCTTGCAAGAGTTGGCATTAAGGCCATACATTGAGATTTGTGAGCGCTAATTGTTCCATAACATCAGTAGCACATGCATTATCGCCATAGAGTGCATGGATGTTCTGGTTTTTCAATATTGCTTGTGCTTCTTAAGATAGTACACCAATTCTAATACTTTTTAAAATGTTGGCATAAGTGAGGTCTGTAGATTGACGCATGTTTTCTGTTAATTCTCTGTATTGGAAATGTTGCCAAAGGTTGACATTTTCTATGCTGCCAACAGTTTTACGGCAGAGTTTGTGTCCTAAGGTTTTAAAAATAAATTCACCTTTCACTGGTGTCAATTGTAGAAGATCTCCGAAAACGATAATGTGTTTTCCTGCAAAGAGTTCTTTGTAGTTTGTTTTAAGTACTTCTTGCAATCTGAGGTGAATCAAAGCCAACATTAGGTTGGAGACCATGCTCACTTCATCTATTAGTAGCATTTACATTTGTTTTAATACTCTGCATAGTTTCATTGCAGCTTCTGCAGAAAGTTTGTAATAGTCTAATAGTCTTTGTAGTTTGTTTTAAGTACTTCTTGCAATCTGAGGTGAATCAAAGCCAACATTAGGTTGGAGACCATGCTCACTTCATCTATTAGTAGAATTTTCATTTGTTTTAATACTCTGCATAGTTTCATTGCAGCTTCTGCAGAAAGTTTGTAATAGTCTAATTTGTTTTGGTGTTCTACTGGAAGGAGTAGTAATCGGTGTAAAGTGACACCGCCTATGTTGTAGGCAGATAAACCTGTGGGGGCAGTTACAACAGCTGACAGTTTGTTGTTTGTCAATTGTTGAAGGAACTTGCTGATGATTTTGATTAAGAATGTTTTTCCTGAACCAGCTTCACCACTAACGTACAGCAGTATAGGTATGTAATTTTGGCAGGTTCATTCTTTATTTTCGTGTTGTACACCATGTGCAATTTCTTTTGTTATTTCTTCAAATATGGTGCGCTGATCTTTGTTAAGTTTTGATTGTAGTACAGTTAAATCTTCTATATCTTCTTCATAGTGACACATGGCGTTTTCCACTTCTGTCATAGCTAATTCTGCCTCATTAGCTATTAGTGGCTGTCCTAGTGGTTCTTGACTTCCTGTTACAGAAGGTTGACTATTGTCAGAAGTGTCCTTATCTAATTGGGGCTGGAGTTCTTCTTTGTGTTGCTGTTCATTGTGCAACATTGTTTTGTACTGCGTAAAGTTTACATCAGTGATATCGCTTTAATTTGCTATGAAAGCATCTTCATAGCAGTCATAGTTATCTAGTATCTCTTTCTCTTTTCTCCATTGTTTAAAAAAGTGGTAGCAGGGACATGTAATATAGTTCTTTCTGTTAAGGAGTCTTTAATGACAATTTGACATGATTAATTAAGCTTTGTTTCCTAAGTTTCACTAAGCTGCCTTCACAATCTGTCACTCTATATCTACCTTTGCTTTCATCAGGTTTTACATTATTTTTGTATGCAAAGTTTTGGGCTATGTGGTATAGACACATGGTTTCCAAAGTGGTACTCCTGTTCGGGTAGTATGTGTCTAGTAAATTGTTTTTTAAAATGTCTTGGCTGTTGAGTTCATTTTTGGAAATTGTTTCTATGTCCTCATATGATTCGAGAACTCTTTTTCTAGATTTAGCAGGTCCAAGACTTAGCCATACTATATTTTCAGATTTTCCATACAAAGCAGTACCAGTTAAACAATCTGCAGCTTCATGGGCACCACATTCTCTATGAGAGAGCATTTTTATGCCTAGGCTGTACAATTTCTGAGATAGCGTTTTGTCTGATGATAGGTAATTCCAGAGGTCTTGAATTTCTGTTTTTTCTGCTTTTGTTAAGTAGGCTGTAACATATTGTACAACTGCAGTGGAATTGTCTGCAATGTACTGCACATCTATGTTTGCATTCCATAAGAGGGCAATGATTGCATTGTAATCATTGATATATTTTGATTCTTCTGTTCTTTTTATGTAATACGTGTTCTTAAGTGATTTACCTTTAACACTATGTCGAACTGAAGACATGAAGTTGTTCACTTCACCTGTTTCTGTAACTGGTCTAGGGAAACCAAAGTGGCATTTGGTGTAGTATTTCCCTTTGCTTTTGTATTTGCAACGACAATATTTTCCACATTTGTGTCTTTGAAATTGTACAATCTGTCCATGAAGGTTACTATGTGTCCTTTGTGAATGATGGTAGGTGTGCCATCAATCGCGGCATGCGTGCTTTCATGTTAAGAGCTGGTATGTTTTACTGCAGCCACAAGAACATTGTTTCCAGTAATGCGGCTTATTTTGAAGCAGATGGTGTTTCTTTATCTTTTTTGGGAAATGCCATGTTCTTTTGGAATGTAAGGCTTGCTTTGGAGAAGGTTATGTGATGATTGTAGGAGTAAACTAAGAAGAAAAAAAAGAAAAAATACAAAATAACAGTTGTCTGTCAGGCATCTGCAAAAAAAACAAAAAAAAACAGCTCTTTTCAGAGCCCACCTTAAAGGGGAATACTATTTAAATCTACAGTCGTCACGCTCAGATCCTCTACATGTCCATAGACATGGCGGTAGTCTGCAGGCAGCGCGTATTACATACGGGGATTCTGGGATGGAGAGGCATGCAAATGAGAATGAGCGAAGCTAGGGATTGATCAGTGAAGTTCAGTGGGTGTGTTCTGAACGGAGACATTTACAGGCTGATTCATGGAATTAATTTGCGCAGAAAATTCCTGTGCAAGCGTGTGAAACCATGCGAATCGCAGTGCAAGTGCGAAAATCGCAGAGCAAGTACGAAAATCGCAGCAAAACCCGCATACATCGATTCATGGAAGTCTGTGCGTGAGTAAAATCTGGGATGTGCACTGAAAATCTGCATGGCACACGCCGGCGCACAGGTCATCTAACGGCGTGCACTATGGCCAAAGCGAAAGCGCACATAACAAAAGTAGGCATAACACGGGCGTGACATGCGGAATGGGGAACAATGCGTGAAAATGTGGGTGTCACGGGGGATGTACAGAAGGCAAGTGCGCGGAACGCCCACACGCTCGCCTACAACACGTATTCATGGAATCTAATAGCGCAAACCAGCACACGGGCGAAGACGCGCACAGGCCTAAACACGTCCGCCACACGAAGGCAGGCGGTAGCATCCCTGCGCATGAAAAAAATGTACACCAAAATGTGCGCTAACAAAAACCACGTATATACAGCTCTGATGATTGTCCCATACTGTTGCCCTCTAGGACAAATGACGTGCAAAGGGGTACGCGACAAACACAGACACCCGCTGTGTCAAAATTAGCGTGTGCATGTATTTCGGGGGTGCTCAGGAAGTTTCACACGCGATTGGCCTTGGGCGAGCAGGGTGCGTGTAAATCTGGGGTTCGCGGGAAGTTTCACACGCGATAGGCCCTGTGCGAGTGGGGTGCGTGTATTCCTGGGGTTTGCGTGAAGTTGCACACGCGATTGGCCTGGGTATGTGTAAATCTGAGGTTCGCGGGAAGTCTCACACGCGATAGGCCCTGTGCGAGTGGGGGCGTGTATTCCTGGGGTTCGCATGAAGTTTCACACGCGATTGGCCTGGGTACTTGTAAATCTGGGGTTCGCGGGAAGTTTCACATGCGATTGGCCTTGGGTGAGCGGGGTTCGTGTATTTCTGCGGTGCGTGGGAAGTTTCACACGCGATTACAGCAGGGTACGTGTATTTCTGGGGTTCGCAGGAAGTTTCACACGCGATTCCAGCAGGGTACATGTATTTCTGGGGTTCGCAGGAAGTTTCACACGCGATAGGCCCTGTGCGAGTGGGGAAAGTGTATTTCGGGGGTGAGCAGGAAGTTTCACACGCGACAGGCACTGTGCGAGTGGGGTACGTGTAATTCAGGGGTGCAGGGGAGTCCTACACGTGTATTGGCAGTGTCGGTCCTCCCAGGTGTTCCCTCTACACCCTCCATGGCCCCTGCAGGCAGCCCACACCACAGGGGACTACCCTGCACCCCTGGTCATGTCCTGCAGGCAGCCCATCCACCATGGGCATGCCCCCCAGGCAAACCACATGTCATCTTGCACTACTGAATACCAACGCATGACCCCCTCCACCCCCACCCCCCAGCACTGTGGGGCACCTGCCAGCAGGCCCCCACTCATGTCCCCTTGCAACCCCACCCCCAGCAGTGCAGGACACCTGCCCCCCCACTCATGTCCCCTTGCACCCCCACCCCCCAGCAGTCAGGGGCACCTACCAGCAGGCCCCCACTCATGTCCCCTTGCACCCCCACCCCCAGCAGTGCAGGACACCTGCCAGCAGGCCCCAACCATGTCCCCTTGCACCCCCACCCCCCAGCAGTCAGGGGCACCTGCCAGCAGGCCCCCACTCATGTCCTACTCATGTCCCCTTGCACCCCCACCCCCCAGCAGTAAGGGGCACCTGCCGGCAGGCCCCCACTCATGTACCCCAGCACCCCAACCCCCCAGCACTGAGGGGCACCTGCCAGCAGGCCCCCACTCATGTCCCCCAGCACCCGCACCCCCCAGCACTGAGGGGCACCTGCCAGCAGGCCCCCACTCATGTCCCCCAGCACCCCCACCCCCAGCACTGAGGGGCACCTGCCAGCAGGCCCCCACGCATGTCCCACTCATATCCCCTTGCACCCCCACCCCCCAGCAGTGCACGGCACCAGCCAGCAAGCCCCCACTCATGTCCCCTTGCACCTCCACCCCCCAGCAGTCAGGGGCACCTGCCAGCAGGCCCCCACTCATGTCTCACTCATGTCCCCTTGCACCCCACCCTCAAGCAGTGCAGGGCACCTGCCAGCAGGCCCCCACTCATGTCCCACTCATGTCCCCTTGCACCCCCACCCCCCAGCAGTGCAGGGCACCTGCCAGCAGGCCCCCACTCATGTCCCACTCATGTCCCCTTGCACCCCAACACCCAGCAGTGCAGGACACCTGCCAGCAGGCCCCCACTCATGTCCCCTTGCACCCCCACCCCCCAGCAGTCAGGGGCACCTGCCAGCAGGCCCCCACTCATTTCCTACTCATGTCCCCTTGCACCCCCACCCCCCAGCAGTCAGGGGCACCTGCCGGCAGGCCCCCACTCATGTCCCCCAGCACCCCCACCCCCCAGCACTGAGGGGCACCTGCCAGCAGGCCCCCACTCATGTCCCCCAGCACCCGCACCCCCCAGCACTGAGGGGCACCTGCCAGCAGGCCCCCACTCATGTCCCCCAGCACCCCCACCCCCAGCACTGAGGGGCACCTGCCAGCAGGCCCCCACTCATGTCCCACTCATACCCCCTTGCACCCCCACCCCCCAGCAGTGCACGGCACCTGCCAGCAGGCCCCCACTCATGTCCCCTTGCACCCCCACCCCCCAGCTGTCAGGGGCACCTGCCAGCAGGCCCCCACTCATGTCCCACTCATGTCCCCTTGCACCCCACCCCCAAGCAGTGCAGGGCACCTGCCAGCAGGCACCCACTCATGTCCCACTCATACCCCCTTGCACCCCCACCCCCCAGCAGTGCACGGCACCTGCCAGCAGGCCCCCACTCATGTCCCCTTGCACCCCCACCCCCCAGCTTTCAGCGGCACCTGCCAGCAGGCCCCCACTCATGTCCCACTCATGTCCCCTTGCACCCCACCCCCAAGCAGTGCAGGGCACCTGCCAGCAGGCCCCCACTCATGTCCCACTCATGTCCTCTTGCACCCCCACCCCCCAGCAGTGCAGGGCACCTGCCAGCAGGCCCCCACTCATGTCTCACTCATATCCCCTTGCACCCCCAACACCCAGCAGTGTAGGGCACCTGCCAGCAGGCCCCCACTCATGTCCCCCAGCACCCCCACCCCCCAGCACTGAGGGGCACCTGCCAGCAGGCCCCCACTCATGTCCCCTTGCATCCCCACCCCCCAGCAGTACAGGGCACCTGCCAGCAGGCCCCCACTCATGTCCCACTCATGTCCCCTTGCACCCCAACCCCCCAACAGTGCAGGGCACCTGCCAGCAGGCTCCCACTCATGTCCCACTCATGTCCCCTTGCACCCCCACCCCCCAGCAGTTCAGGGCACCTTCCAGTAGGCCCCCACTCATGTCCCACTCATGCCCCACTCATGTCCCCTTGCACCCCCACCCCCCAGCAGTGAAATGGCAATCTCATGACACAAACCCAAAGTCAACTATGTACATCAACACATGTCCGCCACACGAAGGCAGGCGGTAGCGTCCCTGCGCATTAAAAAAAATGCGCTAACAAAAAGCACGTATATACAGCTCTGATGAATGTCCCATACTGTGGCCCTCTAGGACAAATGACGTGCAAAGGGGTACGCGACAAACACGTACACCCGATGTGTCAAAAATAGCGTGTATTTCGGGGGTGCGCGGGAAGTTTTACACGGGATTGTGCCTCGGCGAGCGGGGTACGTGTACTTCAGGGGCTTGCGGGAAGTTTTACACATGATTCGACCTGGGAGAGCGGGGTATGTGTATTACTGGGGTGGGCGGGAAGTAGAGGAGGCAAATGCGTGGAACACCCACACGCACGCGCCAAAAAAGACGCGCTAATCCGGAAGCACGTATGCCAGCAGGAAGCAGGCATAAGTGGACCCGCGCAGCATAAAAGTGCGCGCAAACAACAAGCAAGCTCAGACGCCAGGATGAACATACTGTTCCTAGCAGCAGTGGTCATGGGATACCGCTGGAGGAGGAGGAGGATAGTCAGGCCCAGAATTTTCACACCCAGAACCAGCCTTTTTGGCATGCCTGATGACCAGGTGTATCGGAGGTACAGGTTTCCACCTCACATAATACTCGACCTGGTCAGTGAGTGGGAGGATGACCTCACATCACCCACCCTCTGCTCCCAAGCACTCAGCCCCCTGGAGAAGGTCCTCAATGTACTGCACTTTTTGGCCACCGGATCATTTCAGCGGACAAGTGCCATAGTGGGGGGGGTGTCACAGGCCACGCAGTCACGCTGTCTACACCAGGTCTTGGCCATCATGACTGCACGCCCATCAGTCCGCAGGCACATATACCTGACCAGAAAACCTGCAGAAAGGCAGGCTGCCATCCAGGTTTTCTATGGGGTGGCACAATTCCCCAAAGTCCTAGGTGCCATTGATTGCACCTATGTGGCTCTAAGTCCCCCCAGGGCATCAGAGCACATCTATAGAAACCGCAAGCACTGGCATTCCATCAACGTGCAGGTAGTATGTGATGCCAAGGGAATCATCACCTCAGTATATGCCAGCTATCCAGGGTCCACCCACGACAGTTTCACTTACAGAATGTCAACCCTAAACCGGGACCTAGAAGCTGGGCGGCATGGCGATACATGGCTGCTTGGTGAGTATAAATGCCACAGCACATGCATGCATGCCAGATACTGAGTAATGTCACAACCCCACTAATGATACCCATCACCACCTCCCCAGGAGACAGTGCCTACCCTCTGAGCACCCACATTATGACGCCAATTCGGAACCACACCACGCCACCCGAGGTAAGATACAACACAGCCCATATTGCAACCCGGGGCATAGTGGAGCGCACATTTGGAGTGCACAAGTCACGCTTTCGCTCCCTTGACCGTTCTGGCGGGCAGCTGTTATACGCTCCCCCAGTAGTGGGCAAGATCATAGTGGAGCATGTGTCCTGCACAACGTTGCAACACGCCGGTGCCTGCCGGTGGACATGGTGGTGACCCCACATCCCCAACCACATGCACGCCCGCTGCGCATGGGAGAGGAAAGGGCACGGGGTGAGGCAGCCCTAACACAGCTGGTGGCTAATTACTTCACTTAGAATCACACCCCTGTGGAGTGCACACAGCCCTGCCACATACCAGCTGACAATCAATGATGATGACATAAGGGACAGTCAACTGTCACAACCATACCAGCCTGAGATTGGTCACCTGGAAGTGTCACAATGTGTGCATCCATACCTACAGAAACACCACCAATGCTGTGTCATCAAAAGACACATATGCTGCTAAATGCATTACCCCCTTGCAAAATACATCATGAAACAGTGCCATGTCACCCAAACCCTCCCCAGCACCGCCACCCAACACACCATGGCATGTCATGCTATGTGAGAGCAAACAAAGCAATCCCGAAAACCTGACACAAGTGTCACAAAGTACAGTGTACCTAATGGAAACTGGCCACACACAATATGCTCCTAGTAATGTTGAACTAACAACACACATGACCAAATACTTACCAACAATACAATGCAGCTACACAAGCACAAACACAACTAAAACATGACAGTACTAAGTTAAAGTAGTCGTAGTCTTACAACCTGAATATTCCACCACATCGCCCCCTTCCAACTGTAGTCTTGCAGGCTTCAAGACTTGTCTGTGTACTGCATACAACATGAACTCCATCTCCAAACTAGACGGGCTTGGGAAGACATAAGGAATGAACCTGCAAATTTGGAGGGAGACATGGAAGCAGAAGCATACATAATTCCAACATGCAGTGTACAATACAACAACAATATACACAAGGGATGTCTACACAGTATTGACTACAGACTGCCCACACAGCTCATGGGAGCCCAACATCACTGTGTACATCACTGTCATTGGTCACACCCTTTGCAAGCCCATGGAAACGGGAAGCAGGAGGGGTGTGTGTCTCACGAACCAAAGCATCGAACCCAAACTCAGGACAAGTCTGCATGTGCCCAGCCGGAATACAGTGGATGCCCACAGGAGCCACACAAGGCAACACACTGTCAAAAAATAATCAAAAATAAAAAATAAAAAAATCAAAAATAAAAAATGGCCATGTGGGGGATGGAGGGGAGGCCACCCAGGAGGTCCGAGGACATGGTGCGCACCAACAGCCGCCTGTGTGGATGTTGGGGAAAAAAAACATCTCCATGGGCTCATGGCCGGCACGGCTATGCCAATGTGGGAGAACTGCTGCTGTCGCTCTCATCACCCTCTGCTGCTGCCACAGGAGGTGGTGGTGCTATGTGAGGCAGCCCACGCAAAGCCCTGGTATGGTCCTCCATGGCAGCAAGCATGCGGGTGTGGAAGATCTCGTTCTGCAGGATTATAGTGCCCCGATCCCCATGCAGCACCTGACGTGATGCCCGGATTTCCTCCCGAGTTGCCTGCATCTCAGCTCAGAGCGAACGTGTGAGCCACTCCAGCTGCTGTTCTGTCCTCAAGTTAGTGGAAGTCTCAAGGTCCACAAGAGTCTCCCTGAGGTGATGGAGTTGTACACTCAGGGCTTCCCTGTGGCCCTGGGACTCTATTGATATCGATTGGCGTAGATTCTCCAGTGCCGCCCGTCTGTCCCTGTTGGACGCCAACATGTCCTCCCTGTGTGATTGGCAAATGGAGTCTGTTGCCTGCTGTAGTTGCTCCATCTGCCTTTCAGGGGGGTCAATGGAAGTGGCCGCCCTCTCCATTGCTTGAGCATCATCTCAACTGATGCTGCCTGTTGGGTTGCCATACCGTACATGGATTGTTCCCATGCGGTATTGCCTGGTGGCATACGGCCACCACGTTGGTGGGCACCACACCTGTTTGGTGCAAGGCGATCTGCGCCTTGCTGTGCCGGAACTGCCTGAGGCTGCAAAACTGCATCCCCCCTCTAATTTGCTGGCCCAGGAACAGGATCAGATGTTGTGGAGTGTGACCCTGCACCCGTAACCGCCAAAGGCTGACTAACCAACACTGACATCCCCATAGAGGGTTCTACCCCTGGTGCAGGTGGGTTGGACAGAACAGAACCCCTTCCAGAAACACTTACCTGTGACGCCACATAGGTCTCATCATCCGAATCAGCACCAGAATAGAGGTCTGGGGAGGTGCACCCAGAGACACCCCTTGACAGAATCGTCTGCAGCAAGAGTGGGTTCTCACCCACCACCACAACACGTCCCCCACTGGTGGCCGGTTGTGTCTCAGGTTCCTCCTGGGTCTGCACCATCTCCTCAACCTCAACAGCATCAAGTGCATCATCCCCTGCAAAAACATAAAAGACAAAAAATGGAAGCAGGCATTAGCACCATAGCACACAAATAGGCCTGACAAGCTACAGAACCAGTACATGATTTACACATGTGCCCCATGACTATAACCCTCCCATGCATGCACTGTCACAGAGTTGGAAGGGGAGGCAAAAGTCAGACACTGATGACACCAAGATGGAAGAGCAACACATTTGCAGCATGCTGGGTAGCACTGCCATCACACATTGGCCTGTGAGTGGCATGTCCTATACACATAAATGACACATGCCATCACACAGATGGCATGTACCATAGCCATGGTACATTCCACAAGTACATCCATATGTCAGTGAATGAGTACTGTCACCCATCCATGTGAGATGGACATGAAGAGATGAAAAATGCCACATAGTGTGAAAAGACACGCCATGTGCCACACACTGCAACACATCCAGTGTACAAAAATACAGTGATTGCAGGGCCATGTACACATCAATGGTTGTGAACTTCAACATGACAGGAAACAACTATCATGTTCCACATTCAAACAGGCCCAAAAACATCATGTGATCAGGACAATACTCATTCAGCCTGAATGGTCAAATCATTCAACTACCAAGGTGACACATGCGGGCTAATGTGGGGTTCTTCAATAGGGCTGAGGAATGTGTTGCAAAAGTGGGAGAATTGAAACAATCAGCCTGAAAGAACACTGAAAAATACAAACAATGTTGTTGCATGATGCCACCTCAAGGGCAACTGCCGTAATGTTGCGCTAAATCACTACTATGGGCAGAAGGGATAGTGTCACACCCAAATTCAAGCCCGCAGAATTTTTGGATGAAGCACATGGGTGACCCATACTACTCAGTCACACACACCATCACCTGCCACTCAATCAGAACCCGTCACCCAAACAACATACCATTGCATTACACACACATGCATGGGCACTCAATGGACAATGTGTCACAATCGGGTAGTTCTCCCACACCTCGGATCTGTTCCTCTGTGATGAAGGTCCCAGCAACAGACTCATGTTCAGTGAGTTTGTTGTCCTCTTGTGGAGACCCACCGCCAGTCACCAGAGTAGCGGCATGATTTGAGGCCAGCTTGTTCTTTGCTCTGCGTTTCAGGTCGTTCCACCGCTTGTAGCAATCATCAGCTGAGCGCCTCACAAATCCAAGGGCACTTATGTGGTCGGCGATGGTCTGCCAGTGTGCCTTACGTTGACCAGGTGTGGTCTTGGACCCTGCAGTCATGTGCCAACACATAGCTCACAAGTGCATCAAGTTCCGAATCATTGAAGCAAGTCTTCCTTGAGGTACCGGAGTGTGTAGCCGTGCCTGGGGTCTCAGCCTGTCGTGCCAGAGCACCCTTCTTCTTCTTTTTAGAAGGTGGAGTGGAGCCAAAGTGGCTAACACTGCTCTGTTCAGTAGGGGCAGAATCACCGGTGGACTGGGTTGTTGGAGTGTGCAAATGCACATTGACCATAGGACCTGGTGCAGGCATTGTCTGAAGTGTGATTTTGGCAGGGGGAACATCAGTATGATGGACCAGGACCGACACTGTCCTAGCTGGGAGAGTCAGAGCTGGGGCGGATGGAGCTGCAGCTGCCCCTGCAGCCTCACCACCCTGCATACTTGGGGCAGCAGATGACATAGCTGCCCCAGGTCCACGTGGCTTGGTGACAACTTGCACCGCCACATGTGGCTTAGACTTGCTGACCTGGAAGTCAGCCAGGGAGTCATCCTGTGCCAGGTCAGGAACCACAATGGGCTGGTCCAACAAGGGCTGAGCTGGGATGGTCTCAGCCACGTTTCCCTCAACCATGGGGGGGGCATTGGTGTCTCTAATTGGTCCTCCACGCATGGGGGTATAGGGGCACCCTGCAAATCCTGGCCACGTACCCTACCGCGCCCACCACGTCCACCTTTTGAAGGTCGGCCACCTTTGCCTCCCTTACTGCTTGGTCGCCTCCCAACCATGGCACTGATGTTGTTGTGCATATGGGAGGAGCAGTAAACTATTGTCCTGGGAAATTGGGGGTCAAAGGGGTAGGGTACTAGATGGAATTCATACCCTAGTGCTCTAACAAGGCTGTCTGTGACCCCTGGGGGAAGATGACGGGTCATGCAATGCACAGGCAGCCCAAAAACAAAAGAAAACGTGCAGGCAACCCCTCGTAGACCACGTGTGTGGGAAAATGAACCCGCACTACGCTGTGGCACCCAGAAACACAAAAATAAGCGTACCCGTGATACACGCAGCCTACAATGACCTCTGAAGGGGTACGCGACACACGGGGCAAGCACAGTTGCTAAGTACATGTGGAACTCACTGTCTGCCTGGAAAAAGAACATGAAAAATACGCGCTTGTGCGCATTGGCAACACCCCTGCCAAAAGAAGAATTGTACGTTGTCTGAGGAGACAGGACAAAAGGAGAAGTGAACACTGTTTGAGGAAACAGGCCCAAAAAAAGTAGAAAAATGAAAGCTGTCAGAGGTAACAGGGAGTGCGAACTTGAAACGCTGTGAAGTAATCGCGTGTGAACCGACAAGAAGTACAGAATCCACCCACTCGCTCTCCACAAAAAGCACGTACAAGGAAATGGCGTCCTACACGTACATTTTAAACCGGCCCACATGTACACGTCACTTACGCGTGTACGTGCCCTTTCCTCCAATTACACACGCTGACACTCGGACGTGCAGCTTTTCCACGTGAGCTCTGTCATCACGTGCTATGAGGGAAACACCCGTGCACGTCACGTCACAGATGCGCTTACGCGTTAAGGGCCTTTGGTCCAATGAAATAGCATTCGTGCTCTGACACGCTTACGCGCTAAGGGCCTTTCCTCGAATTACACGCTGACGTGCAAGGTTTTCACGTGCCAAATCACTCCGTATCAAGCTGGCCACGCGTTCACACACGGAAGACCACGCTCCTGCCCAGAAGGCCGAATTACTGCCCCCCAGAGCCCCGAGAACGCTCCCACCTGCCATCTGCTGCTGCCTGATTGCCTGCTGCCCACGTGCCCTTCCATTTGCTGCCTGCACGTCAGCCAGGGGTGCTGTTGCTGTGACCACCCCTGCTGGAACCGAAGACTCCCGACTGGGATTCCATCACTCCACAGCCCAGCCCCAGGACCGAGTTGCCCACCCACTCCTGCCTCTGGGGTTGCCATGTCCAGCACTGCACCATCTGGTGGCACTGGCAACCCCCAGCCAGAGAGGCAGAGGGCCCCCAGCTTCACTGCCACCGAAGTTGGTGTCCTGGTGGAGCAAGTCCGGGGGCAGTATGATGCCCTCTTCGGAAGTTCGCGCGCCGACAAGGAAGGACGGACTAGGATCTGGACGGATATCGTGACTGCTATCAACACAGAGGGGGTGGCAGTCCGCGAATTCCATCATGTCAAGAAGCGCTGGGAGGACTTCAGGTCCAGGACCCTCAACAAGGCCTGGCGCCTCTTGAAGGCAGCGGATGCTAAGGGGTGCCGGGCCACCTGTCAGAAGACCAAATGAGGGTCCTGGAACACGTATGCCCAGCACTCCACGTCTAGGTCCTTGAGAGGCACACCCGTCTGGAGTCGAGCGGTAAGTGTACATGCATACTGATTGGAAGCTGTGCTTGTGGTGGTGTGCCAGTAGTGTGCAGGTTGCACATGTGGTTTTGTAGGGCCATGTATGGATGTGTATGTCCAGGGCTGTGAGGCTGACACATGCGAGTCCTTTCATGTGTGAGACACATGGATGGTGTATTTGTGGGTAAGCATGCAGGCCAAATGCAGATGTGTGAGCACACATGTTTGAATGACTGTGTATGTCAGTTGTCAAGGTTGTGGTGTCACACATGGATGTTGGTTCCAGCTGCATGTATCTGCACTGTGTACATGTGCATGTATGTGTATCTGACAAGTGTGCAACTGTCGAGCAACATGGATGCATGTGAGACTGATATGTAGAAGACTGATTGCCAGATGTGACATGGATGCCGATCTCATCACTGCGACACTTGGTGGAGGTGTACACATGCATGTAAGTGTGGTGGCGTGTGTGCATGTCTAGTGCACTCCCTGTGTCTCATGTGAAGTCTGGCTCACCTTTGCCTGCTCATGCTGTTGTATGTGTTTGGATGGTGCTGGCTGTTGCGATATGGCTGTGGAATAGCTCATGTGTGTGATTTGAAATGACATGTGTGTTAGGGATTGTGATGCCATGTCTGAAGTTTGACAATGACACTCGTGTGCAACTGTCCTGTGTGTATGTGTCCATTGTACAGTGCCCTGATGCCTGTGTCCTATCTCTCCCTGTCTGCAGCGTCGACTGATGAAGAGAGCAGAGAGGGTGCTGTGGAGCACAGCGGCAGGGATCGCACCGCCAGCCAGAGACGCAAGGCCCGGCTCCCCTCCCAGGTTGTCATCTCGTCGGGGAGTGAGGAGTCCGGTGCCACGTCCCAGATCGCAGCTGACGAGGGGAGGTCCAAGAGGCGGAGGTCGGAGTTGGACTCCTCGGCAGCAGAAGGGGGAGCTGAGACCCCACAGGGCCCGACGGAGGAAGATGGCACGGAGTCATCCAGGTTGGTGGGGGGTTTGGAGGAGGAGGAGGCCGTGCAAGGGACAGAGACGGGGTCTCGAGGTGGGGATTCCACTGGTGCTAGTGGTGCAGTGCAGGGGCAGGGACAGGAGGCAGCACAGGCCGCTGCGGAGGTGCCTGTGTGTAATCCTGTCCCCGATCCTGTGACTGCATCATCCTGCACCAGCAGGGATACCTACGTCCAGACCTGTTTTGAGGCAGGGGATGAGCTTACGACAACTGGCCTTCCTCTGCCTGTGGACGTTGCTATCCGGGACCGGGTTGAGCCTGTCCTGGGTGGTGTGGCGTTGCGTCAACAGGCCATGCGAGGCGAAATGCAGTCTTTTCATGGGGAGACTGCATGTCATCTCGAATGGCTCGTTGACCATGTCGACCTACTGGGACAGGTCACCAGGGCCGGATTCCTCCGTTTGCTGGGCCTTGTTCCGACCCCCTCCTCAACTGAACCCCCTATGCACCAGTCGTACTCCGTGCCATCTTCCCACCCATGTGTCACCTGGGTGCCCTGTGGAGCTGCCTCTGACCCTGCGGCCAGGCTGGTGGGGCACACATCCCTGCCACAGTCGGGAGTCGGATGTCCAGCAGGGGTGGCCACCTCAACAACTGCACCCGAGCCGGAGGAGGATGTGCAGGCAGCAAGAGCCAGGGCACGGGCAGAGGCACAGCAGCAGCAGCAACAAGGTGGGAGCCTTGAAGGCTCGGGGCCTTCTTCATCGGAGGGGCAGGCATAGGCCAGAGGGCAGGAGGACCCAGGATGGGAAGTGTCTTGCGTGTGGCAGCGGTTAGGCCATGCCATAGATGCGGAGCGGCAGCGGGCAGAAGAGGCACGACTCTCGATGGTCTGGGCGAAGAACTCCATACGGAGGGCCCTGAGGCGGGCCAAGTGCCTCGAGGCAATTCGCAGGGAATTGGAGGAGAACATGTTGTCGTCCCTGCGAACCCTCGGGGCCATGGAAGAGGACCGCCTCCAGGACATTGAGCAGGAGTTCGATGATGCCCTGGCCCGGGACATCCAAAAGTGAGCCGTCGGACTAGCCCGCTGCCCTTGTAAATAGTTAGATAGTGTTAGGTTTCCTTTGGTCTTTTCTTTATTTTGGTTGCGCTTGGACAATGCACCACATTTCTGTACATCGTTTTTCATTAGGTAGTATTTTTGATAGGTTTCATTTCTTCAGTTAGGATCATGGACCCTGGATTGTTCATCTGTATATAGTTCACTATTGGATTCATCTCTTTTTTTTGGATTTCCCCATGGAGAAATGGTTTTCACTTTTGTTTTTCCCTTGGATTTGCTTTGTTGGACTGTGACTTTGGACACCTTTCCTTTGGATTATGATTTCTTGTTTTTCATTATTTTACGGACATGCAGCTTTTCTTTTTTTATTCCCATTGTTGTTTGTTTGATTTTAATTCCATTCATGTTGCGTTTAATACATTTTTTTCTTCATACTTCGATGTGTGGTATTATCTCATTGGTTTCATGCATGTCATAATATGGGTTTTCACATTCACTTGCAACCTGCACTGCTGGGGGGTGGGGTGCAAGGGGACATGCGTGGGACATGAGTGGGGGCCTGCTGGCAGGTCCCCTGCACTGCTGGGGGGTGTGGGTGCAAGGGGACATGAGTGGGACATGAGTGGGGGCCTGCTGGCAGGTGCCCCTGACTGCTGGGGGGTGGGGGTGCAAGGGGACATGAGTGGGGGCCTGCTGGCAGGTGCCCTGCACTGCTGGGGGGTGGGGGCGCAAGGGGACATGAGTGGGGGCCTGCGGGCAGGTGCCCTGCACTGCTGGAGGGTGAGGGTGCAAGGGGACATGAGTGGGACATGAGTGGGGGCCTGCTGGCAGGTGCCCCTGACTGCTGGGGGGTGGGGGTGCAAGGGGACATGAGTGGGGGCCTGCTGGCAGGTGCCCTGCACCGCTGGGGGGTGGGGGTGCAAGGGGACATGAGTGGGGGCCTGCTGGCAGGTGCCCTGTACTGCTGGGGGGTGGGGGTGCAAGGGGACATGAGTGGGACATGAGTGGGGCCCTGCAGGCAGGTGCCCCTGACTGTTGGGGGGTGGGGGTGCAAGGGGACATGAGTGGGGCCTGCTGGCAGGTGTCCTGCACTGCTGGGGGGTGGGGGTGCAAGGGGACATGAGTGGGGGCCTGCTGGCAGGTGCCCCTCAGTGCTGGGGGTGGGAATGGAGGGGGTCATGCGTTGGTGATCAGTAGTGCAAGTTGACATGTGGCTTGCCTGCGGGGCATGCCCATGGTGGCTGGGCTGCCTTCGGGACATGACCAGGGGTGCAGGGTAGTCCCCTGTGGTGTGGGCTTCCTGTAGGGGCCGTGGAAGGTGTAGAAATACATGTACCCTGCTGGAATTGCGTGTGAAACTTCCCCTGAAGCCCAGGAATACACATACCCTGCTGAAATTGCGTGTGAAACTTCCCACGCACCCCAGAAATACATGCACCCCACTCGCACAGGGCATATCCCATGTGAAAGTTCCCACGCACACCAGATATACACGTACCCCACTCGCACAGGGCCTATCGCGTGTGAAACTTCCCGCGAACCCCAGAAATACACATACCCTACTGAAATTGCGTGTGAAACTTCCCGCGCACCCCAAAAATACACATACCCCACTCGCTCAGGGACTATCGCGTGTGAAACTTCCCGCGAACCCCAGAAATACATGTACCCTGCTGGAATCGCGTGTGAAACTTCCCGTGAAGCCCAGAAATACACATACCCTGCTGGAATCGCGTGTGAAACTTCCCGCGCACCCCAGAAATACACATACCCCACTCGCACAGGGCCTATCGCGTGTGAAACTTCCCGCGAACCCCAGAAATACACGTACCCTGCTGGAATCGCATGTGAAACTTCCCGCGCACACCAGATATACAGATATACATGTACCCCACTCGCACAGGGCCTATCGCGTGTGAAACTTCCTGCGAACCCCAGAAATACACGTACCCTGCTGGAATCACGTGTGAAACTTCCCGCGCACCCCAGAAATACATGCACCCCACTCGCACAGGGCATATCCCATGTGAAAGTTCCCGCGTACCCCAGAAATACACGTACCCTGCTGAAATCGCGTGTGAAACTTCCCGCGCACACCAGATATACACGTACCCCACTCGCACAGGGCCTATCGCGTGTGAAACTTCCCGCGAACCCCAGAAATACACATACCCTGCTGAAATTGCGTGTGAAACTTCCCGCGCACCCCAAAAATACACATACCCCACTCGCTCAGGGACTATCGCGTGTGAAACTTCCCGCGAACCCCAGAAATACATGTACCCTGCTGGAATCGCGTGTGAAACTTCCCGTGAAGCCCAGAAATACACATACCCTGCTGAAATTGCGTGTGAAACTTCCCGCGCACCCCAAAAATACACATACCCCACTCGCTCAGGGACTATCGCGTGTGAAACTTCCCGCGAACCCCAGAAATACATGTACCCTGCTGGAATCGTGTGTGAAACTTCCCGTGAAGCCCAGAAATACACATACCGCACTCGCACAGGGCCTATCGCGTGTGAAAGTTCCCACGCACCCCAGAAATACACATACCCTGCTGAAATCGCGTGTGAAACTTCCTGCGCACACCAGATATACAGATATACATGTACCCCACTCGCACATGGCCTATCGCGTGTGAAACTTCCTGCGAACCCCAGAAATACACGTACCCTGCTGGAATCACGTGTGAAACTTCCCGCAAAGCCCAGAAATACACGTACCCTGCTGAAATTGCGTGTGTAACTTCCCACGCACCACAGAAATACACGTTCCTCGCTTGCCGTGTGCTGTGTGGCAGCCCTGTATACTGGTCCAGGGTTAGCGCAGCCCTTTGCGCTGGATTGGGGATTTTGATGGCTTTTCCTTGCGCGTGGGCGTTCTTGGGGGCGTAACTGGTGCTGCTGCAGGGTCACTGATTCAATGTGCACCACGGCTGGTTTTGGTAGCTAAAATCCATGAATAGGCTGTGCGCGGAAATGGATTTTAGCGCACGTGGCTAGCGCAGAGATTTGCACGCGCACACTGTGCATCAGCCGCGTGCGCCACTTTTGTGCGAAATTCTATGAATTACCCTGTTAGTGAGAACGTCTTTTTCCTGAGAAGAGAACAGACTGCTATGGCTGTGTGTGCTCAAAAACAGATCATATGGATTTTGGGAGACTCATGGATACATTGGTTGAAGGTGCATGCAGAACGTTGCGGTATATTTTCAGATCTTGGATTCCCTCATGTGGAAGTGCACTGGCATGGAGTGCGTGGAATGAAGTGGCTTGACTTGTTACCTCTCTGTGCTACTTTACAGACAGAGCGTTATCCTGATATAATTATCATTCATTATGGAGGAAACAGTTTAGGGCATGTCTCTGGAATTTCTTTGCAATTTGCAATGAAGGAAGGACTTGAGAAGGTCATGGACATGTTTCCAAATTGTCAAGCAATTTTTTTCCCGTATTGCTTTAGTTGGTCCACAAATGGGTAAAGCGAGGAACAATGTCAATAAGGCTGTTTGTGCCTTTATAAGAGATGTTGGCATGTCCTCTTTCCACAATGAAAATATTTTGTTTCGTAGACATTCATTTTTCGCAGAGATGGAGTCCATCTTACATATGCTAGCAATCAGATTTTTCCTCGAAATGTACAAAATGCATTGCAAGCTTTTTTGGATTCATAGTCACCTATTTTGCATTACATTTTGACGAATCCAAGTTTTTCAAACACACAAAACACCATCAAAAGGCTCCTTTCAGAGCCAATACTTACTCCCAGAAAAAAGTTAATTGGTTTTGCTAGGGCTGCACCCACATTTGTATATGTCCTAGGACTGTCTGCAGACTTTTAAAAAATGCGTAGGGCCCTGCACTGTTTAATTGACACTTCTATTTTTAAACTGTGAAAGGCGGCTCTGAAAAGAACCTTTTTTATTGGGGTTTTTGTTGTTTTATATTTTTGTGTTTTTTTACACACAACACACTAGGAGAGGAGGGGAAAGGAGGGTAAGGAAGGGACACCAACCACGGGGATAAGAAAGGGCAGGTGGAGAGAGAAAGATGTAGGGTGGGACTTATTTAGGTAGGTAGCGGTTCTTCTGGTGCACCGTGACCGTAGTCTCGAAAGCACTTCGAAGACTCTCCCCCCTGCAGAGTACTGCATCGCAGTACATACACAATATTGTGACCCTCGAAAGGTAAGGGTCAACAGCATCGCGAATGGCCTGTGAGGCAGCTGGAGGGATGCGCTCTCCCACAGGAGTGTCTCTTGTGGTGAGAGGATCGGACACGGAGGATGCTGCGGAGGAACTCAACCTACTACGTTCTTTACATGGTACCACCTTGCAAATGCCCGCACACTGGAACGAAGTTAGGTGTTGCTTCATGGTTGACGTTCCAAAGCTGTACGCACCAGGTCTCCCACGACTCAGCACCAAGTTTCACTGTTTACAGGTGACTAGGTTTGCATGTGCTTTTGGTACGTTACCAAAAATGGTAAACAACCACCACCCCCATGACTCCCGGCGAGTGCTGGTAGTAGGGAGTTCCTCCACCTCATTCTCTTCATCCTCTTCTTCCTCGCTCTCTACATCCTCACACGTATTTCCCTCTGCAGGCCCTTGGGGAGGTGGTGGTGGAGGGTTTGGGGGTGGTGCTGATGCTGATGTAGCAACAGCAGACTTGGATGCCATTAGGGTTGGTGAGATAATCTCTGCTATAGCACTAAAAACAATATGTTGAAAGCTTGGGCCATTGTATGGGACATGTGAAATGGTGATTTTGTAATGTAAAATAATTTGGCATGTTTGCATAAATTCTTTTGAAATGTTGTGGAAGCGGACAAATTGAGCAAATTAGGACACACGCTTAGCGTGGGTGCGATCACATGATGACCTCATGAACACATCCGCGAAGGAAATGGGTGCCCGCAGGACACCAAATGCACAGGAACGGTTGTGCGCATGCGCGCGGATGTTCTACGGACAGTGTTCGGGTCCTGAAAGTAATTAAAAGTGTGACACAGGTGAGATGGACAGTTACGGACAGGCGCGATGTTCGCAAGACTTACGGGTGTGGTGCGCATGTGCGTAGATGTTCTGTTGACTGAATGGCCAGGTACAGTGTCCTTAGGACACCTCCATTTTGTTTAACTACGGACATGGCGGACAACGCGCCTGTTCTACGGACAGTTCTATCTTGGCTGCGGACGGTACAGACTTAGGACACTCACATTTTGTTCATTTACAGACATCCCGGACACCTGGTGTGTTCTAAGAACAGTTTCATCTTGGTTGTGAACAGTGTGGAGAGGTAGAATGTCCTTAGGACACCCCCATTCTGTTGATTTACGGACATTTTGGACAGCTGGTGTGTTCTAAGAACAGTTCCATCTTGATTGCGAATGGTACGGGTAGGTGTATTGTCCTTAAAACATCCATATTTTATTAATTACGGACAGGCCAAACAGGTGCACTGTCTGCAGACATTTTAACTCTTTTAAAAGATAAATTGACCCAAACAATTCCACTAAAACTAACATACATTTCTTTTATTAAACACACATACATCAATTAAGAGAGAGAGGGGGAAGCAGACATTCAAACAAATATAGGGGAATTAGGGGTTTCCGCAGGCTGGTTGTGAGGGGATGAAGGGATGGAAGTTTCATCAAAATATTTATGTTGTTCTTGAGGGTTTGGGGATAGTTCACTGGGAAATGGAGAAGGGAGAAAGGTACAGATGGGACAGTGATATCTGATTTTTCCTTTCACGTGGTCACCCACAAATTTCCTTAACCCATTAAAATTCTCTTTTAGTATGTCCAATTTGTCTTCTATGCATTTCAGGGTGTCTTGCACTGTGTCTTTTGGTGGACTTTCTTCAATTTTTCCCTGGTCTGTTCAAAATAAATATATATATATATATATATGTTAAGTCCCCATAAAGTATTGACTATTAATTTGCTTATGCAGAGAAGTGTGTACCATTATTATCGCTCTCTTCCGACATTTCGCCATGCGGAAAATTCTCCCCCAGCCACTTGAAAGTACTGCACATTTCTGTGTCAAAACAACAGAAATACATTATTTGTTCTGTACATCATACAAAAAGTATACACACATATAAGAAAAATGAAGTTCACTTACTACTTTCTTGTAATTTGTATTTGTTGTGTTGTGTTCATCTACTAACGCTCCTAGCTGCACCGTTTATGTGAGGTAATTACGTTGGAGGCACATCTTTTTTTGTTATGGTATAATCCATTTAGTTTTACATGTTAATTAAATGAATGAGTAATGTGTGAGACGTGTAGGTTAGAATGGTTATTTATTACTACTTATAATGTGTTTATGTGCTGCTTTTTAAACTTGTGCATTTTTCATATGGCATGATAGAACAATTTCAGATACCCCCTGAGTGTTTGGGTAGTGTTGATCTCGTCCGCACCCGTCTGCGGACAGGCGCTCAGTCCGTGCCCTTCAAATAGCATTAGCGAGGGGGTTCAATATGTTCTATGTTTCATGTATATAAAGTAAGGGAATTATAGTACATATCTCCCAAATTCACATGATGAAAGTGTATATTCAGTAAAAAACTTTGTTAAAGGGATGTTATGTTATGTTATGATTAAGTTGCCCTACTAAAAAACTATGAAATTCAGGAAAAAAACTTTGTTAAAGGGACGTTATGGTTAAGTTGCCCTAATAAAAACCTGTGAAATTCAGTAAAAAAAAACTTTGTTAAAGGGATGTTATGGTTAAGTTGCGCTAGTAAAAACCTGTGAAATTCACTAAAAAAACTTTATAAATGGAACATTATGGTTCGAAGTAAAACCGAAAAACCCCTGAAATTCACCAGTTATGGTAGGCTAAGCAACCATAACTCGCCCCGCCACCGTGCACTGCTAACACTAACACCCAGGACATCAAAGATGACATCACAAATGTCATTGATGACATGACTGATGACATCACATGTGTAGCTCCCTCGTTTTGCCTTTACTGATATAGCTAAGCCAGGTGGCTTTCTTCACTGTCAGTCAGGAATTAAAAAAATAAAAAGTACTATATTTGTAGACCTTACCCTTCTCATATGTTCTTAGAACACATCCTTAGGGTACAGTTACATCATATGACACATGATTTCTTTTTACTGTTGAGTCATTTATTAAACATTGTTTTATGACACACCTCCCCTCCTTGTGATCCTTGGATTAGCATAGGCGGAAGCTATCCTTACTGTAACACAGGTGTACCATCTGTGAGTCTATGAAATGGGTAGCCGATGACTCTGTTCTTTATTCTGATATTGTGCACTACTACCATTTGCATGGTCTCCAGACGCTTCCGTTGCTCTGTAAGAAAAGTGGGTGCGCTTGATTAGTGAGGGAGAGAGGGTTAGGATAGAGGATGTGCTCTTCTTTTGATGAGTTTAGAACATGGAGAAACTGGCATCTGTGTGTGTGAGATTTCTAGGTGTTCTGTGTTAAGTGCACTGGGCTTGTTGTGTCCAGTAGGGTGGCGTCCAGTGTCTCAGTTGGTTATTGTCTGTAGATATTGGGTTTGTTGCATGATTAGGGAGGTGTGTGTGGTGTGTGTGTTTGCATGTTGCTCGGTTGGTTTGTTTCACTACACCTTTGGGCCTGTGTAATATGTTAGAGTTGTGGGGATGTGGAAAAGAGAAGGGGGTGGTTGGTTGGTTTCTGGTGATCTCTGGATGTTGAGTAATTTTATTTTCAATTCTTCCTTCTGTATTGTCCCTTGTCTGCTTTGGTTGAGTTATATGGTGTGTAGAGGTGTGCTACTTCTGTTTATCTAAGTGAGTTGAGTAGCCAGGTTTTCCTGAATTTTAGGTGGTATTCAGTCATTCTTATTTCCTTTGGTATCGAGCTGAATAGTTTGGCGATAAGGTAGAAGAAGGCATTTCCTCTGAATTTACTTTTCTTGTAGTGTCTTGCTTTCATTTAGAGGTCATTGCTCGATCTTAAGTCTCTTCTTGGTTGTTAACGGGTGATGGAGGAATTTGGCTCCTTGACCACGTATTGATTTATGAACAATGCAGAGGGCTTTAAAGCTAATGTGTTTTTACAGTGTAGACTTCTCAGGGCAAGTGTGATGTGGTAGCTTCTATTTAGTCTCAGAAGTTGGCTTGTTGTGGTATTTGTGTGAAAGAGGATGTGATGGTGTGGGGTAGTGGTGTGCAGTGGTGGAGGAGGTTTAAGGTTGTGGAGTTGTAGCGGTGGGGTGGTGGTGTAGGGGTGTGATAGGCTTGTAGTGGTGTTGTGGTGGTGTAGGGGTGTAGATGTGTAGTGGTGTGAGGGTTAAAGGGTTTTAGGTGTGTTGAGTTTTGGTATATACCATAGTGCTGGTGTGGGATTGTGCATGTCTAGGGGTATAGAGGTCTGGTGGTACTGTGGAGTGGTGTGGAGTGCGGTGGTGGTGGACTCCCCAAGCAGAAGTCCCATACCTGATTTTCTGCCTACCTTCTCCCTACTTGCTGTCTGGGTACTAGAGAAACAATACACAAATAAAACTCCTGTCTGCCTGCATGTGCCTGCATCATGACCCTGACCATTGTTGAATTTGTACACGTGTTTCGGTTCTCCTTCTAAGGGAGTTTGGGCTTGCTTGATTGAAGAAAGCCTGAATTCCTTCATCTACTCTTTAAAGAGACACACAACGTGTGGTTAAACATTATATTTGTGTGAGAGTCACAAACCCAACCAGGTATGTTTTTTAAAATGTTTCTTTGTACAGCAGGATGAGCAAGCAGGACCCATCTAGAGAGTACTCTCATGAAGGTGGGGTGATAGATTTATGAACAGACAATTATGGGGGAAGACAGATGATGGAGTCTTTCTGGATAGAAAGTCACAGGGGGTGAGGCTGAATTCACAGGGAAGCAGGCAATGATGGTGATGTGATGGGAATAGACCAACTGGAGGCACACACATGGCTAGGCAGAAAGAAATGAAGAATCACTGTGTACTAAAGCAGAATGAAAGCACATGAGTCAAAGGCAACTTGTAATGAATGCAAAACACATGCACATTGATATGATATGATATGATATGGCATTCATAACGCGCCTATACACAAGTGTTTCAATGCGCGACGGAGCAAGGGAGGTGGAAACAGAGGGAAGACAGAGACAACGATCCTACCAGGTCAGGTGTCAGATTGCGCAAGTGCAGGGGAAGGGGGGAGAAGAAAAGTGCGGAGTTGGGTGGGGACAATGCAGTACATGGGTTAAAGAATAAATAAAACAATGAGAGAAGTAGGGCCTGCTGGCGGCAAGTGCAGGGTAAGTGCAGGGTAAATCAAGTGCAGACATCAGGTGGAAAGTGCTGGCGTGGACTGTAGGGATACAGAGAACAGTCCCCAAGTGTGGGGGTTGTCAGGGAGGCAGTGCAGGTCTGCAACTGGTGAGAGAGGGAACCTGGGCCCGAGATCAGAGGGTGGCAAGGTAAGCAGTACAGTTTCATCGAGGAAGTCAGCAGGGTAGAGGAGGAGCGAAAGCAGAAGCAAAGAGGAAGGTTTTGAGGTGCTTCCGGAACGAGAGATGGTTCTCCTCAAGTTTCAGGGAAGCAAGGAAGCTGGCCCCAGCCGAAGAAAGAGATATACCACCAACTTGTTGCTTGGAGAAGCGACTGATCCTGAGCGAGTTGGAGGCAGATGAGCGAAGAGCTCGATAAGGAAGATATTTAGCGAGTTGCATGTATTGAGACTCCAGTCCCCAGAAGGCCCTGTGGATAATGCAGAGGGTTTTGGACTTAATCCTCGCAGCCACTAGGAGCCAGTGCAGAGATTCCTGTCCTGAAGAGATAAGATCCTTGGGCTTGAGGCAAAGGACAATTCTTGCAGTCCTGTTCTGGATGAGTTGCAGGGGGCGGAGAGTAGAAGCAGGCAGATTTAGAAAGTGGCTGTTGCAATAGTCCAGCCTAGAGAGAACCAAAGCTCTGGAGACAGTGAGCTTCTGGGGGAAGGAGAGGAAAGGAAGAATGCCTCAGAGGAGGTGCAGCTGGTAGTGTGACTTCTTAGAGACATCAGGGATGAGAGGAGAGAAGGAGAATGTGGAGTCAAAGATGACCCCGAGGTTTCTAGCCTCGCAGGTGGAAGCAGGAAGAGGGCCAAGAGAGGCCTGCCAGAGAACGACAGGAAAGGATGCTTAAATTGGCGGGTGGTTACTTACATTAACAAATTTAGCTTTTTCCTGTTCATGCCATGAGCTTTGCCAGTTGCCATATCAATCAAATATGCTGGTTCCCAACCCCCCACTCTCTAGCTTCTGTATAACAAAGGTTTTGCCAGATATAGTGATACTTTGCACCACCAAAATGCTCCAAACCCAATAAGATACAAGAAAGGTGCTACTCTTTTGTGGTAGTCAGCATGTTGGATAACATATTGGGCCTCATTACACGGTAGGCGGTAAGGGTTTACCGGTAACGGTAAGGGCACCGGTACTGGTAAACCCTTACCGCCTTACTTCGAGGTCCATTTGCGGGACACGACCTTAACGGCTGGTGTAGACCAGCCGTTAAAGTTGGGACCCGCAAAGGGACCTTGGTGCTAATTACGGTACTGCAATTTGCGGTACCGTAATTAGCTCCTTCCCCATTCCCATTGAGCCCTATGGGGCAAAAATGGGAATGGGGAAGGGCCATGGAGAAAGGGGGAATTACCGCCCCGCCAACCTTGGAATGGGGTGGTAATTCCCCTTTTCTCCATGGTGGTACTGGTATGGTACCGGCGGGAACCATGGTGCTAATAGCACCATGGTTTACCGCATAACGTGTAATGAGGCCCATTGTGTACCGGTATTGGGAGAAAATATGTGCTGAGTGCCCCACAGAAATCTTCATTTTTCAGCGAGACATGTGTTTCCGTTCCTCAGAAAAGCTCAACCTAGGCAGCCCAGTCACCTGCCACTCATACAAGAAACCCAGCTACAGCAGATGAAGAGGCTGATGTTTGCCTTCCTAAAGCTAACAGCCAAGTAGTAGCCTCAGTGTCCGATAAGGAACATGAGAATTGTTTTAGACACTTTGGCACTGCCACCGGCAAGTACATTCTACCAACCCAAAGGTTGTGCAACCTCGGAACTGTGCTGAGAGTGCCAGACAAATGGCTATTTAGATACTAACAGAGGTATACCAGCAGTGCTCCAGAGTTTGTCCTGGTCTCAGAATCAACACAACTGGGCACTTGACAACTATGGCAGCTACTTGATATGATATGATGTGGCATTTATAACTCACGGGTACACAAGGAGGTCAATCCACACAACCCTGGCCACGTGCAGTGATCACTTATGAATTATTGCAAATGGCACATGAGATGATGAGTGTGTATGATGCATGCAAATAAACTACTTGTGCTGCTATGGGAGACTATGAAATGCAAGCTTAATGCAGAAATAGATTAATCATGCCTGCAGTCTGAATGTTAGGTTTAGGAGGAGTAAAGTAATATGGCAAGACTGTTGTAAACATTGTTATTGTTATTGAGGTTATTTCTCAAGGATGTGCAGCGTGCCCTGGAGGGTGTCTGTGAAGAGCACTAACACAGTATACCCAATCACCTCTGTGGTGTGGGCTGCACTGTTCCATGGCTCCATGCTTCTCCCATCCCGCTGGTGCTCCGCTTCACTTTCTTTCCCTTCCACTCCACCGTCACATGCTGATTGTAGAATGTCCAGAGCTACAGGTCTGTTCAAAGGAACATGCACACGGCCGACTGCCAGAGTCAGTTCCACATGCAGGCTGCAGCGTGATAGAGTGGGCCAGATTCACATTCTTTGCTGGCACAGTTATGGAAGCATTATAGGATTTATTAAGTGGAACATGACTCCTGATTCCTGGGCAATGCTGGGTCGTCCATATTTTAAGCCCTCTGGAGATGGGAAGGCCACAGAAGGCCAGGGGAGTTTGGTACCCTCAGCCTTGCCTCCAGATTATGATATGCAGGGGAGCTTGAGTGTTTAGCCTTGGACCAGAGCAGGACCTATAGGTGCCCTGGTGATATGCCATGGAGGCAACGGGGGGCAAGCTAGGGCCCCATATATTACCCCTTCCCCCACAATGTTGGTGCTATTGTTTGCATGCCTATATTAAGCAGGGATAGCCCTTTACTACATGTGCTTCAGGGTTTTGCGCCATCTTGGGCTCACACAACTGTAAAGGGAAAATGCCAATATATATGCAAATGTGTGCTCAAAATGTAGATAGTATCGTAATTGTAAGTGAGTTTAGATGTATGTGCAAAAAGCATGATGAATCAAGAAATACCATGGGCCTGATTTACAAAAATGTTTTCAATGGCACTTTCCCATGGTCAAACAGTTTTGTAAATCAGGCCCAATGTCTATTTTCAGCATTAAATCTAATGTTGCTAAGGAAAGCAGTTAATTTCTAAATGTGTATCTATAGTTGGAATGGAGAAATTAAATGTGGCAATTAACAATGTTTTTAATTTCATGTATGTAGTTTGCTGCCCGAGCAAATTACTTAAAAATTAGCTTTCAATGCCAAAAGTATATTCATCTATATTGATAAAGTTACTTCAAACAAATGTTGTTGAAAGTAGGAAACACATATTTGTATTAGAGGTACACATCTGAATTGGTTAGCTCCTGAAGACTGGTAAATGACCTTGGATGTCTGAGTTTGTTTGATTTTACAGAGTTAGCCATTATGCTAATTGGGGAAGACTTAAATCCTCCTCAACGAGGTCATGAAATCTTTCACTCGCTCCACTGAAGTCAATGTACTGGGCCTCATTACAAGTTGTGCGGTATCCCAGCAGTAAATACGCCAAAAATACGATCCAACTGAATTACCGCTACTGCCACTTGGTCTGGCGCTATTACAGCTGGATTACAAGTGGTGGTGGGGGTGTAAGTTCCCATTTTGTAGCTGGAGGTGAATCCTCCAATTTTCTGCCAAACTTGTGTGGCAGTAAAGGCATTGCCACTGCATTTTTACTGCACTGCCAAACTCATAATTAGGCCCAAAATGACCAGTTGATAAAGGGGTGTGGGTAACACAGTTTTGGATTGGATGGGGAGTGTATGCCATTGTGGTCTCTGTTCGCTCTGCCTTTCTGCGATTTGATAAACCAACCTCACCCCAGAATTGAGTCCTGCATCTGCTTTCCACGACAACTGTAATTTAGTCCCTGGTCTTGGCATGTTCAGTTCACAGATAGAAAGTGAGGTTATACTAGGGATGGTTGTGTCTATCATGTCAGGAGGTCTCTGATATTGGACTGTCTGTTAGCAAAGAGAGAAGGAGCTTCTATGAGGTTGTCTTGCTGCCCATTGGTTGTGTTTTCCCTCCAGTCTTTCTGATTAGCTAAGGTCACTTTCGGGAAGGACCATGCATGTTTCCCTCTTCACACAGGCTTGTTGATAAGCCTGAAGGGAGTCCATCACCTCAGGGTAAGAGAGAAAAGGAGAAAATAAGTGCCCTATGCACTTATTTTCTCTCTTGGGAGGAAGGCTGCCGTCCTGAAGGCTCCAGACCATAACACACTCATCCAGGGTGTATCTTAGCCAGGTACCTGTATGTCAAGGGCCTTACTAGAGCCAGCAAGACTTCGAGTTGTTGTGCGATTCCCACCTTACTCAGAGGTATAGAATCTGTGGACCATTCAGGCCAAAGGCATAGCCTTTGCTCTCCTACTCGGAGACTATTTTCTTCCTTTTGAAGAGGGTGCCCCAAAGGGTGATGTTTCACCTGTCATTACATATAATTCCCCAGAGAGCTAGGCATTGTTTTCTCTGCTGTGAATTTTTAGGACGGTGAGAACATATGTATCTAGCTATTGGTACATCTTCTTTTTTTACAAACCGCCCCTCTTTTTTCACCCTTTTCTAGCTACCAAATGACCCAAACTACACTTCACTGATTATGTCCCATGAGGCTGAAACATGTGTGAGGTGCTTGTGGTCTCATGCAGAAGGGATGTGTCTTAGTTGCTCAGACTGGATGCACGTTTTGGGTTGGGCTCAAGTTGAAATGTGATAGGGTCTTTTCCCTTCTGTAATGGGATAACATACTAAAACATACTGGTCTGGAGTGTTGGCCAGAACTTTGGAAGTGGCTTTTGAATCATTCAGAACCCCCCTGCTATTGCTTTTTTTGTGTTGCATCATGTGTTTCAGCACCTGGGACCACATGCCCATTTTTAAAATATGTTTGTTCTCCTGTGTATTCTGGGGGGTCAGAAGCAGGACAAGGACTCTTGTCTTCCATTTTTACATATTCTTTATTAAAAGAAAAGTAAAATCTGACTTTCCCTAACCTTTATGATTTCTCGACTTAACAAAAACGAACAAGAGTGACGGTCAGTTGTCAATGAGTCCGAAAGGAAGATCTGCCCTCTGTCCAAACCAGTTTAACCTATCCCTGCCACTATCAAAACAACTAAGGCACAGGATAATTTGGCCCTCATTACGACCCAGGCGATAAGTTTTCAAAATTACCGCCATGGCGTAATTAACGTTTACGCCCTGGTGCGATGCCGTAAAGTCCGGCATATTCCGACCCATTGCGCACGAGCATTACGCCATGGCGGTAATATAAACTACGCCATGCCGTAAAAGACCCCAAAAACGGCCCCTACCGGCATCGTACGCCGCACAAGGTGCACTACCGCCATCCATCACAGCGGCGACTGTAATTAGTGGTCACCGTAATTAGCGGTCACCGTAATTAGCGGTCAACGTAAATAAGCGGAACCGGAAGTAGCGTCATCGCACAGGAACGGGAAAGAGCACGGCGGCCATCTTTAAAAACACAATCCATTGCCATCCTCCCCAACCACTCTACATCCGAACCTGAGACCTGTCAAAACCCATTACCCACCCATTTTCCCACTACAAAATGCCAAAAGCTGTCAAAAAAGCCTGCTATCGGCAGCGGCAGGACCGCTTCACTCGGGAAGAGCTCACTATGCTGGCGGAGACCCTGCAGGAGAATGCGGCGGTGGTCTTCTCCACACAAATGACCAGGCCGGCAATTGCCAAGAAGAAGGCCATATGCATATGGGCCCTGGTGGCACAGCGTGTCAGTGCAATGGGAACCGTACCCCGCAACGCACAGCAGTGTCGAAAGCGGTGGGATGACCTGAGGCTCCGCGTCAGGAGCATCCTCTCCGCAAACCGCAACCTGGGCCTGGTAACCGGGGGAGGATCGGATTCCCCAATCAAACTCCAGCCATGGGAGGAAATATGTGCCTCCACAATTGGCATGGAGAGCATAGAAGGGGTAGGAGGGATGGAGAGAGGAGCACCGACATCAGGCGATGCAGGAAGGTGCCTCAAATCAAGCCATGCAATTGTCACCGAAGTCCATCCATGTGTAGCACAATGTTGCCATAGAGTGTAAATGCAACACATCAGCAGGAGACTGCCCACAGCCACATCCGACCTCCACCCTGTACACATGTAGTATGCACACCCTAACTGCAGGCACCCACATACCTCCATGCTAAAGCCACACAAAAAGGAGACAACCTGCATGCCCCTGCCTCAAATGTGCTGCATCTAGTAACCAAAATGATGTCAGTCATCGGGATTCCAATGTCCGCAGACCCATCAATAACACTCTCCCTCCTTTGCTCCACCACAGGCTCAAATTCCAACCCCGAGGATGAGGACACCCCTGCCACAACACCAGCCAAGAGGGCCAAGACCACTGTGCCAACACCCTCCACCTCAGCTGGAGTGATCAAGACACCGCAGCAGCCGAAATCCATTGCCAGTACACAGGCCGGGCCACTGACAGGCATCACAGCAGGCAGCATGGCAGCAGCAGCAGCACCACACATCCCCACAATGTTCGCCACAGAAGACACAGGTTCTGCAGGAAGCAGTACCATAGGCGAAACTGCTGCCATTGCAGCATGCTCTGAAAGTGACACTTGTCATTCCCCCTGTCTGTCCCAGAGCAGCCCCCATGAGGATCCCACATAGGGGCATTCAGAAGATGAGGACTGGCCATCCACCCCATGCCCTGTCGAAAATCAGCAGGAGGGGAGAAGCCCCTTCGTAACACCATCTGCAATAGGCATGGGACAGCAGAACCAACATTCCCTGGAGGAGATAATCACGCGCCAGCAACAACTATCCTCGCTTATGAATGAGCATGCTGCAGAATGTGGGGGGGCAAGGGCAGCTATGGAACAATGTACAGAGACCCTGAGGGCTGAAATGGAGCGGAGCACTGAGACCCTGAGGGCTGAAATGGAGCGGAGCACTGAGACCCTGAGGGCTCAAATGCAGTCCTCCTCAAAGGACATGTGTGCGGAACTTGCCGCCGTGTGGCGCGTGCTCTCAGAGCTAGCCAACTCCATTCGGGACATGTGTGCACACGAGCAGGCAGGGACCTCCTCTGCTGCCAGTTCCACCCAAAGCAGCCCCATCCGCCGATCAGGGAGGAACCTGCGCAGCACAGGCAGGGGTGCCCTGGGGGCCGGGAGAGGGGGCTTGCAATAGCGGCTGCCCACCGTTATCATGCAACATTAGCCACTTAGTCACAGGGTGTGTTGGGGTGTTCAGGGGGGAGGGGGGCGTGGGTGTGTTGGGGTGTTCAGGGGGGAGGGGGGAGTGGGTGTGTTGGGGTGTTCAGGGGGGAGGGGGAGTGGGTGTGTTGGGGTGTTCAGGGGAAGGAGGGAGGGGGGAGTGGGTGTGTCACAACAATTCACATTTGAAATACACATTTTCCTTTTTCACAAATCAAATGTGTGGACATTGTTCATTGCGTATGTGTGCTTTATTAGTGTACAGTCCACAGTGTGCATGTCCCTGACACACACAGTGCCCCAAGTGCCGTCTCCATGTCATACACACCAGCCGTGTGTGCTAGAAGCATTGGTCGATGATATCTTGATGCATTTCACGCCCCTCCTGTGCATCACCTCCTCCATGAGGTGCGGCCCCATCTGCACCCTCCTCATCCTCATCGTCAGGTGGTTGCAGTTCTGCGTCAGGGGGCAGGGGCACATTTCGTCTGACGCACATATTGTGTAGCATGACACATGCCATGACGATCTTTGCCACCTTCTCATGGCGGTACAGGAGTGCCCCACCAGACCTGCTGAGGCAGCGAAACCGTGCCTTCAATAGGCCGAATGCCTGCTCAATGACCACACGGGTACATGTATGTGCACGGTTGAAGTCCTCCTCGTGCTGGTTCTGTGGGTTCCGGACTGGTGTAAGGAGCCACCTCTTCAGGGGATAGCCTGCATCACCTGTATGTGGGCGAGAATGTATGTGTCAGTCATGACGTCTAATTCGAAACTTGATGTGCCACCATGGCTTGCATCCAACTGTTACTTTGGACCACTTCTAAATGCACTAATTGATTCACACTATGCGACCGGTATATGCTCATGGCTCTCATGGCCTGTTTTGCATGCCATCAACCAATGTATGCAGGGGGGTCAAGTGCCTTGTGAGTGCCCATCCACTGTGTTCGTTCATGCCGTTTGTTTTGGTGGCCTGGCACGTGTCCTGTGATGTCAATGCTCACATCATTGCAACATTGCTGTCGGCCTCATCATGACCCCAGTGAGCAATACTGATGTTTATAGGGACATTTTGGGGGGCCCTGCTGTCTGTGTGATGGTGTGTTGATGTTTCTGTCCGTCATGTGCCTCCGTACGCAGTTATGGGGGACAGGCCTTTCGGTTGATGGTGTTTGGTGACGTGCATGTAGGTGCATTTCGTTGTAGTCAATGTGGTCAGAATTGGTACAATGCACTTGCAGATGGTTGTGTCATGGTTGGGACACAACCTCATTCACATGGTAGGGCTGCATACATCAGGCATGGGTTTACTGGTGTTGGGTGAAGTTTGTTTTGCTTTAGGGTATGATCTGATCCGTTGTCTCTGCTACTCATAGCCAGATGGAGTGTGCATCATCCCCCCCCCTTTCAGCCAGGTGGAGTATGCATCATTCCCCCCCCCCCTTTCAGCCAGGTGCAGTATGCATTGGTACGTCGTTCACCTACCCACTTCACATTTCCATGGTCATGACATTAGACTCACCGAGTAGCCAGGATCTTGGGCCTGCATGTCGCTCCATGTAGCGTGGTATTGTGGAGTTCCTCAGGACCATTGAATCATGGGTTGCTCCGGGGAATCGGGCACAACAATGTGTGATGATCCTGTTGGAGTCATAGACCATTTCCACGTTGATTGAGTGAAATAGTTTACGGTTGCGGTACGGTACCTCCATGGCATGTGGAACCACCAATTCCACATGGGTGCAGTCGATGGCACCAATGCAACCAGGTATGCCGGCTAGTGCATGGAAACCCACTTTGGTGTTTGCAATCTCCTGGGCAGTCCGTGGTAATGAGATGTGGTCGTCTGTGTGCTTGAGGAGGGCATCGAGCACTTGGATCAGTGTACGTGAAAATAATGGTTGTGAAATGCCACGCAAGTGCCCCACTGCGTGCTGGTAGGTGCCTGTGGCCAGGAAGTGGAGTACAGAAACTACCTTCAGTAGGGGTGGGATGGCGGTTGGTGTTTCTATCATGCTGACAATGTCGTTGTGTGTCATGTCTACGATGGCGGTAATGGTGTCCCGGTCCAAACGGTACAGGGTGTGGATCTGCTCAGCAGTGAGGTTGAATGGACTGGCTCTGATGCGTGGGATTGGGGGCTGCCTGCGTGGTGGCACTGGCTGTGCTGGTGGGGCTTCCTGGCCCTGCCTTGCCCTCCTTCTCCTCCTGCGTCTCCTCTTTGCTGCCTGTTGTTGTTGTTGTTGTTGTTGTTGTAGCACTTGCATTGCTATCAGGTCCTCCAGCCCCAACATTGCTAGTCCTATTGGTATCATTGTGGAGTGTGACTGGATGTGGGAAGGGGTGGGGTGTGCTCTTTTTGTACTTCCTGAGTCTGTATTGCCTCCACCTGTGCTGATTCTGTGCACCTGTGGCAGCTGGGTTCACTTTACATGGCCATTTACGGTTGGTTCGCGATGGCGTAATTAGCACCATGGCGATAAGGTACTTAACAGCCTTTGTGATGGCGTTAGGTGCATGTACGCTTGGGTCGTGATCCGCTTAGCTTTGCGCCATGCCGCTATTTAGTGCGTGGCAGGTCACATGCACGCGACCTTGGTGCAGTTAGCGGGAGCGTTAACTACGATGCCGCTAATGGCATCGTAGTTAACGGTCACAGGTCATGATCGGACCTAGCGGAAAACAATGCCGGTAATCATTTACCGGCATCGTTTTTCGCTTACCGCCAGGGTCGTAATGAGGCCCAATGACTCCCTTCTTCTGTGGGCTACTTTTCAGCAACTTCACTTTGTAAAGAATTTGTCGGTAATTCTTTGTAAATACTTTTAGGGTACTTCTAGGTATTTTCAGCCAATGGTCATTACTGGGACCAGTATGATGGTTCAAGTAATGAATCTCACATGTTTCCACTATTTGGTCTTTACTGGGACGAGTATGAGAGTTCCAGTAATGATTCTCACTCTTCTCCACCAGTTGGTTCTTACTGGAATGATTATGAGTGTTCCAGGAATGATTCACACTCTTATTATAAACTTCTCATACTTGGTCCTTACTGGGACAAGTATGAATGGTCCATTTATTATTTTCTCAACCCAGGTCTCCTGCTCTCCATGTTACCTTTCTGTCTCAGGGATCGCATCACCGGGCTTGCGGTACACATAGGGCCTTCTTCGGTGGTTATCTGGTTCGCTTCTCGGGTCTTCATTTCCTCTTTATTCGGCATGCTCTGTAGTGCCTCCCAAGTCCACTGGGCTTCGATCACGCCCCCACCCCTTGCTCGGTTACTCCTTGGACACTATGTTAGTCCTTTAGCTTCCCGTACTTTAGGTTTTCCTGAGGGTAAAATGCCCGGACTCACACACCAGCATCTACTCAGCACCTGAAGCCATGTGTCTCCATCTTCTCCAGCAGATTTGGATCTCCCAGGCTACTCTCAATCCCAGGTCTCCTTGTCTCAGATTTATGACACTGCCGTGGGACTTCCCTGGAGGATCGTCAACGCCCTTCTTCTCTGTCCTGCTTGTACTCTGTACTGCTCCAGTGGTTTTCTTCATCCCACTACCACGTAAGTATATATTTTCAAGTTGGCTCAAGGGTGCTACATGACAATAACAAATATCAGCTTGTCTTCCATGTTTTCTTCTGGTAGGTTTTATTAGTGAAGGGCTATAGGTAGCTTGGTTAGGGTGTTCCTCATAAGAACCAGAGTCCTTCTCCCCAAGGAGAGCGTCTCCCCCAGTGAGGTCCTGCTTGCCTCTACCCCTAGGGATGGTATTGCACAGCGAGCTCACCTCCCAAGCCTCACTGGGAAAGGCTCCCAATGGGGAGAAGTGACTGAATCCTGTGATTCGTCACAGTATATCAATAAATATGGTTTATTGATTGCAGTTATCTACACATTGTTCATGAAATAGATGTCTATTCTGGAAGTATCAAGTGCAGTGTGTGTGTGTTACCAGGCAATCTGACCTGTGTCCTGATCAATACTCCCCAGCCTCAGTGTCCACATTTACCTCTGCAAAACAGGTGAGGCACACATACCTAGAAAGCATACACACCAGGGAGGAGTTCTGCCAGAATGAGAAGGCGTTAATGACTGTATCTGTCAATGAAGATTCAATGAATTCAGAGTATTCTAGAATGTGTGTGACTCCTATTCATACGATCATTCTGATGTTGTAAATGTCACTTTCACTGTGGTTCATAGGAAGTATTCTGATGCATCTTGTGCCTAACACCTTCAGGTGATGTCGCATTAGAAAAAGCCTCCAATTTGACGCTAAAGCCCTTTTTGGTATGAGAGGGTAAGATGAATAGTTTGCGATCTCTGCAGTGAAGTGTAAATATAATGTTGCCCTCTTAACAATCTGTGACACCTGATGGTATTACAAGACCGGTGGCATGAAAGGGCATGTGTAAGTGGATTCAGTTTCAAAGCCCTTTGCCTTGGAGAACGAAATCATGTGGTCCCTGACTACTTCAAAAGACTGGCCGAGTTGGAGCTTCAAAAGATAACGGAGCACAGTATTGATGAGTTGTCCTTGTTTATTTATACAAAGGTCGGGTCAGCAGTTACGATTTTTGATCTATCTTGAAAACCTATGGCATCAGATGTCAGAAGTCTTAATGTCTCTCCCCTTTTTGCTGGAGGCCGCTTGAAACCTGGAAGTGTAGTTGACAATTTATTTTACTCTCAGTTTTCGCTACATTTTGATTTGTAAGAAGTGATATAATTTATGGCAAAGGGCAGTTTCTGTGAATGATAAAAAAATATGATGTCCTTTTATTGAGTTTTGATGGTGATGGGACAGACTTTGTTGTGAACTACTTATTTGGGCCATAATCACAGAGGTGGGCGATTTCCAAAGGCGTTGGCACCGTATTCAGCCAGTTTTGCACATCTCTGCAGTGAATATCAAAATTAGCAACCTGGCAAAACATTTGAGGGTGCTAATGGCTATTTTGTTTTGTTGGTAAAAAGGTTAATTCAAGGAGTACATACATAATATTCTTAAAGAAATGGTACCAAAAAAATGGCTACCATGAAAAGAGCAAAAGGTGCTCTATAAATCTTTTTCGTCATCTACAAGAATGATATGGCATTTCTAACGCGCCTGTACACAAGTGTTTCTACGCGCAACAAGTCCAGGAGGGGGAAACGGAGGGAGAACAAAACACCCATCTTACTAGGCCTTGTGTCATTCAGATCGTGCAAGTACAGGGAAGTGGAAGGGGAGAAGTGCTGAGAGGGGTTTTGGGGAGGAGTGCAGGTAACTCAAAAGTGCAGCCAGCTGGTGGCTCAAGGCAGTTAAATCAGAAAGTGTAGCCAATGGTTGGCTCATAAGTAGAGAGAATGGGTAGGGTTACAGATACAGACCACAAGTGATGGGGGATCCAGGAAGCAGTGTGAGGTGCAACTGGACATGTAGGGGCTTTGACTAAAGTTCATAGGGTGGCCAGGTGACCAGTGCGTGGAACAGTCAGGACATCAGCATGGGAGAGGAAGAGGGAAAGCGGAAGCAAAGAGAAAGGAGATGTGTTGCTTCCGGAACCAGAGCAGGTTCTGATCAAGTTTGAGAGAGGCCAGGGGGTGCTGTTCCAGAGGGAATCCCCACCCAAAGATTAAGATCTGTCCCCAACTCTCTGCTTGGAAAAGCGACTGACCCTCAGAGAGTTGGAGGTGGATGAGCGGAGCTGGAGAAGGGAGATCTTTAGGAAGAGAGAGTTGGAGGTAGTGCGGTCATAAACCCCAGAAAGCCTTGTGGACGATGCAGAGGGTCTTGAACTTGATCTAATGAAGAGATTTCAGAGCTGGAAAGATACGAACCCTGGCCTTGAAGCAAAGGACAAGTCTTGCAGTCCTGTTCTGGATAAGTTGTAGAAAACTGAGACAAGAGGCAGGGAGATTTAGAAAGAGGCGGTTGCAGTAGTCCAGCCTAGAGACGACCACAGCTCTGGAGATAGTGAGCTTCTGGGGGAAAGTGAGGAAAGGAAGAACACCTCTGAAGTGCAGCTGCAGAGGGATAGAACAGGAAGGGACGTTTAGGCATTCTATGTGTATCAAAAAAGAAATGCATGTGAGGGAAGTGGTAGGGGGTGGCAGGTTAACAGGACGTGAGCTACCAACCAAGAGCTTGGAATGGCAACGATACACTGTCTATAATTTAAATACATTCTGAACTACCTGTTTGCAGATGATGGTCACCACAGGTGGTATTTGCATTAAATTGTACTCATCAGGACACTAAATCCTTCCCATGAATTCAATACTGGAGATTATTAGATGTGGTAAAAAATGGAAAGGTAAGTTTCATCACAACCCATTTTTAGGAGCCATTTTTAGGATAAGCAGAGGTCCTCTCAATCATGTTGTCAAGAACCTGATCCCAACAGGAGAAGCAGCAAGCAGTGACCACTTCTAGCATGGATTTTGCAGCTTCAGGTGTCTTCATCACACTGATAAGGGCACTTCACCATTCTGTGCAAGTGCACCTCCCGGTCTATTACCTACTGCCGGAGAGGCAAAGCCATTCATATAAGGCACAGATATGCATTGAATTTGTTCAACCTATCGGAAGAGCAGGCACTGAAAAAGTATTGATCAGAAAGAGATGTCATCTGATACATTGTGGACCTTCTGAAAGACGATTTAGAGTCAAAAGAAATGTATTATTCCATACGTTTACACATTGCCTGTAATACAGACTTAATAGTAACCCATTGCCAGGCAAACTTTCCTGGATCTACCTGTGAAGCTTTCATTAAAAGGGCAGTAGCGTACTGTAGCAGATATAGTAGTACTGTTAATACCATTTATTAAGCACAACATGTATCATTGACTACAGATGAGCTCCTGATACAAAAAGATCCATGAAGGCAAACCCTACAGCAACTTCCCTAAGGCACATGGAAATGTGATAAGTGATGATTAATTTGAAACTTACACATCTGCAGAGTAGCACTGCTTCTAATGTAAACTGGAAGATTGCTAAACTGGCAACATCCCAAAGTACAGAATGATCTACATCCAAATGGAACAGTGGAATACTTAACCACCTGCAGAAGCTCCTTAGCACTTGAGCAATCTAGACAGTGTGTATTGCTAAGCCGAACCAGACAAAGATCTTGGAAAATGGCCATTCACTACATGCCAGATGTGTTTGAGAGCATAAACATGAAGGTGTTCTTCTATCATCAGCCAACCTAAAGACCACCAGGGTCTGAGCAATGTGCGAGAATATTTTCAACCAACAAATAACCCATAATGCATGATTTTGAACTGCTTGAAGTTTTTCCTGAACTTTGTTGGAAATCCCCAAGTAAACAGATATCCAGTGCTGTAGTCTCGATTGGACAACTGCCTGAACTAAATACTGCCCAGAGGTGTTGCTAGGGGGGTGTTGAGGGGGCTATGGCCCCGGGTCTTTGGGTTCTAGCCCAGGATCAAAGCTCATGTGCTACAACCACAATGCCAGCTAGCCCTGAGTCCCGCCCAGTCCAAACATTAGCTTAGACCCTGATCTTTCCCAGACCTAGCAACACCCCTTATACTGCCTGAACTAAAATACTGAGATGGACCTTATCCTGAGGTGTTTACAATAATTAATTTTGTACAAGTTTGCATTCTTCACAACTGCATATACTTGTGGACTAACGGACAGCTGACTATCAAATAGAACCCTTACATTTCTGACAGGAGAAGGAGGAGTGCCCAAACTAACAGGCCAGAGAAATGGAAGAGGACCTTTGATAGAGCCACCACACAATAACATTTCAGTCTTGTTCCTATTTAGCCACAGTTATCTTGCATCCATCTTTGTGTCACTCCTAGGCAATCCTCCACTGTCTACCATGAAGATCCACTCCACAGTGATCTGAGTGCCACCTGCATATAGCTGACCCGCAAACCTGGTTCTTCTATGATTTGTACCAATGGAAAAATGTCATCATTAAAAAGCAGAGGTGGCAGGGCAGCGCTGTGTGAAAAATTACACGGTAAACAATTGCTAGGAGAGAGAAACTTCCCATCTTCACCAACTGCTTTCATGCTCTTACATAGGATTCTAAATATGTGAATGCTGTTCCAGTGATGTGCATCACAGATTCAAACTTTGCATCAGAATAGCATCTTCCACTGTATCGAATGCAGTCGACAAATCCAAAAGGATAAGGGCTGCTGGGATTTGATGAGTAATCGTCCTCAGGAAAGGGGCTGGTTGCTTGGTGACTAGAAGATGAATAGCTTGATAAGTCATGCAGACATGTATACTGTGCTGTGTGGGCTCATGTAGGACCACCCATCTTTTTCACTGTGATCGCACACTGGGTAAGCAGCAGCTCTCTTGTTATGATGCTGCAATACATTTGGTCTTCTCCTCTCACTTGACCCACGATTTCACTGGTGTTGTATGCCCGCAAAACAGAGCATCCCAGTTCTGGCTGTGCCCTGTTTCTCAGTGTGCGCCCTCCGCCATGATCCTTCCTACCTGTAGCCTTGCTGCACACTTACCCCCACTCGACACCCTGCATGTTTCCTAGCTACTACATCCCTTCTGGCATACCCTGCCTCACCGTTCTGGCAAAAACTGTCCAAGTCATCTGCAGGTCACCCCTCCACTACAGCCTTGCAGCGTGTACCTTCACCTTAAGAGCTCATTTCTCAGCCTGGTGCTCTGCTGTCGTGGACTTCTCAATCCTTCTACTGTATCTCTGCACCATGTGAAATGCTCTCTGCTGTTCTTCCTTCATACACCAATTGTTTCTTGCTGCATTTTTTTTGCCTTGCTTATACCATCTTTGCTTCATTTTAGGACCTAGACTGAATTTCGAACCTAGGTGTGATTTTATCTGTGCATCCACTATCTTTGCTTCATTTTGTGCCTTGACTAATACCATCATGTGCTGCAGATGTGCCTTGCCCGAAAAACAAACTTAGGTGTGCTCAGGGACGTCATTTAGGGGGCGCCAGAGGTCACAACTGCGACCTCTGAATTCTCCCTTGCATCCTCTGGGGTCTCCCTTGCGACCTCTAAAAAGAAAACCAAGCTACTGGGCTGTGGCCAGCACCATGTGGCCATTTACTTCTGGACTGGCTGGCTTTCTTGTTCAGGTCCCATAAAAAAAATAAGAAAAATAAGAACAGGAGTGCCACAAGTCTAACACTTTCAGCACTGACCCTAAATAAGAAAGAATAGGAATACCATATATTGTGTCTTTCTGGAATTCTATACAATAATTGTTAGACTCATTAAAGGTTTATTTCAGGCACACTTCAGGGGGTGAGTCACTGATTTAGTCTGTTTTTAAATGCCTCAACTCAGCCTTTCATCCTTCTGAGGTCGATAAATGACTACCAACACAGGTTGGGTGATATTGGGTGGATATTTTTTCTATATAAAGCGCTTAAGCGTAAGTGCTATATAATTACACATCATTTTGTACATCACATTATAGTGATATCGTAACCATTTTTTTCGTAGTGTACAATGCTATGTGATGGCACTCCCTGTGATGTCATCAGGGGGTCAAGGGTCGTGTGATGTTACTTCCGCTACCCCTGGCATTTTGATGAAATGACGCCCCTGGGTGTGCTCTTTAATTCTATTGCTTTACGGTCTTATATTGATCTCCTGCATCATCTTTACCTGCTTGGCTGCTACGCCTCTTGGTGAGTTCTCGTGCATTGGGCAGCTTCCCCTGTGTAACTCTCTCTCTCCTCCACTATTCCCATGGCACTCACTATCTCTCCTATCTATTCTAACTCATTTTCTATCACCTCTCCTACCTCTTTCTCAAAGACTGGAAGGAAAAAGCAAAAAAAAAGCTCTCATTGACTCTAATCCAGGCCTACCTATTGCTGATAGCTACGTCAATGCCACTTTCACAGTCTCTCACAGACATCCTCTTCTCTATCCCCTGCCCATACCTATGGACCCCCCATTTGATCTACACTCTCTCCCCTTTCTCCTCCTCACTGATTAATGGTGACACTAGGTGGGAAGTACTACTTGTATACTTCCTATCCTCTCGATTCATCATTAATATCTATCACAACGGCGCTATCATCGCCCATGGTTCTCAAGCTATTCTTCTCCTTCTCGACCGGTGCCTGCCTTCTCTCATAAACCTTCTCCCTTCTTCTGCCACCCCTTCTTCCTCTCCCCTCACTTCTCCACCACCACCGATAGGAGTACCACGCCCCTCAAAACCCCCTCAGAAAACCTTCAAAGGTGGTAATCATCTTCACTTAGCTACCCTGAATGCTCGCTCTGCTGTCAAACACTCCTCTGACATCTGTCTCCTTTTTGAAGACTTTGACCTGGATGTCCTCCCTCTTACCGAGACATGGTTCAATGCCAGCTCTGTCACTGCTCTTCGACACTCTGCTTCCTGAGGGCTACAAAATCCTCTCTGAACCTAGGCCAAATAAGCCTGGAGGTGGAGTGGCCCTGATCTTCCCTGAGTGGGTCCCTGCTTCCATCATTAATACTCAATCCTATTCTCTTTTGAATGCCTTGTCTGTAAGCTTGGGGTCTCACCTACTCTCTCTCTTTCACCCTCGCCACTATCTACAGACCCCCTTGCCCTATCCCCCTCTTCCAGTCTGAATGGGCTGACCTTGGCTCTTTTATCGCCACTGCCTCTTCCAAACTCCTCCTCCTTGGTGACTTCAACATCCACCTCAACTCTCCCTAATCATCCACCTCTCAGTTCCGGGTCCTCTGTGATTCCCTATCTCTCACTATTCTTCCTTCCTGTTCGACTCACTCAGCCAGCCACACCCGTAATGCTCTCATCTATGGTGACATCCTTATCTCTAATCCAGTCACCACTCCCCTCTCCTGGTCTGGCCACTTTCTCCGTTCCTCCCAGCTGGGCCCCCTTGCCCCAATATCCCAGCCACCCCCTGCACTGCCATCCTCCTTCACTGTCATTCAACCAATGAAGTGAGTGTCAGTTGCTGCTTTTGCCTCCACCTTCATACTCCCTTCCGTCAATGCTCCTGACTGTCCCTCTGTCCTTGCTAACTGCATCTTGCTATCTCTAACACTCTTGACATCCTTTCTCCTGCCATGATGATCCTCCTTAAACCTACAGCCAAGAACAAATCCAATTGCAGTCTTTTTCAGGCTCTATGCACTACCTTTGTCTCCCACTTCACATTCAAAACTCAGGACATCTTGTCCTCACTCTCCTCCACCACCATCTCCTCTCCCATGCCTGCCCTCTGCCTCCCATTTCCCCCCTACTCCCACCACCCTCACTCTTCTTCCTCCTGCCCATAGCACCAGGTGAGGTCTCTAAAGTTGTCTTCTCTTTGAAGGCCTCCTCCAAACAAGTGCTCCCCTGCTCCGCCAGAACCATTAAGGACAACATTTGCTCTCTTGCCCCAGCACTTGCTGACTTCTGCAATCACTCCTTTGCCACAGGCTCTTTCCCTCTGTACCTCAAACACTCCCTGGTGCACGCTTACATAAAAAGCCATCTGATGGCCCCTCTTGCCCAGCTATCGCCCTATCTCTACTACTCCCTTCCTAGTTTAACTCTTGACCCTCCACACTGATCTTGTTGGTTGCCTTCATGACCATCAATCTGAATTCTGGCCATCCTGGGGCACAGAAAACACCTGTGAAACCATCCTCACAAATCTCGACTCCAACTCTTCTGCTGTTCTCATTCTTCTCGATCTCTCCTCAGCCTTTGACATGGTCAACCATTCCATCCTCATAAAACGACTCAGTGACACCACTGGTATCACCGACCGGGCATTGGTTTGGCTCAGCACCTTCCTCAATAACCTCCCTTCCCAGCTGCAACTGGGCCCTTTCTCCTCCACCACCACCCTCTCTACCTGCGGCATCCAGCAGGGCTCTAAACTATCGCCATGGCTCTTTAATATCTATCTCGCCCCTCTTGCTCACCCGATCTCCTCCTTCTCTGCTCATTTCCAGTGTAATGCTCATGACACACAGCTTTCCTTCAAACTTCCCTCTACCTCTGTTTCTTCCTCCTCTCTCATCCTTGCCTGTCTGTCCACCAATCAGCTTTTGAACAGCCTCCCTGCCCCTCTCAGACTTGGGCTGGAAACTGATCAAACCTCTGCTCTTCTCCACCTCTTTCCCTCTTTCCGTTCCCTGCTAATCGCCCCTCTGTCGCTGTTACTGTGGCATGTTCCTCATGAATCTCACAGGATACCAGGACCTTCCACCCAGTTAATACCAGCTCTCCTGATTCTCTACCTCTTACCCTCTCCCTGTTACCTTGCTAATCACCCCACTGCCGCTGTGACTATGGCCTGATCCTCATGAATCTCACAGGATCCCAGGCCTCCCTCCCAGTCAATACCAGCACCCCTTCCACCCACTGCACTGCCTGCGAGCCCCCTCCTGGTGGTGCCACAACCCACCTTGTGAGATGCCTGTAGGGGCACTTAGCATGAGGTTCTCCTCCTTGGCTCCCCTTAGCACTTCTCTCCCGGCCCTCCTCCACCACTTGTCCACTCCTCTCTTTCCCTTGCACTTCTCATCAATACACTTTGCTTGGTTCACCTCCAGAGACGCACAGGTCCCAGGCTCCCCCGTCAGTCTTAACTAAACAACAATATTAGACTTTCAGTTTACGTTCCAGGAGAGGAGTAACCTCTCTGCACCTAACTCAGGGCCCTGCTAGACTGGGCACACTCACCTCCCCCCTGCCTCATGCCTCCATCTGTACACTTGCATGACCTGAATTTATTAGGCCTAGTAAGTTCTGTCCTGTCCCCCTTTGTCTTCCCTCCCTAGTTTGCATGCACTTGCACTAGGAGAAATGTTGTCAGGCCTAGTACGCTAGTTTCTTTTTTGTTAGATCATTTGGAAACATCAAGGCCTAAGAATGACTACTGTATTCCCTTGCTCCCTTCCCGCCTTGAAGCGCTTTGAAACACTTTACTTGTGTATAAGCGCAGTACAAATAAACAATTACAATTACAATTACTTCCATGGGCCGAATGCCACAAGGCCTAGTAGGACCACGACTGTATATTACTATTTTCTTTGCTACTGTTGTTATGTCCCCGTTCCCTCCCCATTTAGCCTTGTAGCGCTTTAAAATACAATTCGGGTGTATAAACAGCCTTACAATGCTGAATAAATAAATACCAAAAAAACTCATGTAGATGTGCAGTTATGTTTACTAATGATTTTATTTACTAACAAATGTGCACATTCACACAAACAGATGACTGCACATATCGACTGAAGTTTAAGTATCTCTATAAAATCTGACTGCTCCTGCTGGAGAACAAACAATGTTGATTGTGTTCACCTGCATAATACAATACCACTCAGCAGGCTTTTGGTGTTTGAAAATGTTTTACGTTTAGGAATTTACAGAGAACTGGTGGGGAATTGCAATACGACCCAGAAATCGTTTACAAAATCGTAGCACGTTGTGCCATGCTACATACCATGCAACTGTAAATGCGCAAGTTCAACGTCCTAAAGGTGTGCTCAAGTACAAGATAAGAAAACTCTTTTAGCAAGGCATCAGCCCTTTGGTAGTGACATAAGTGTCATTTTCTTTCCCTGGTGTGACATTGTGTTTAGAGTCAATGGGCCTCATTATGAATGTGGCGGAAAGGCAACAATGGCACCGGTAGTGCTACCAGCGCCGTTGTTACCTCTCTGCCACAATACGAGTTCTGCTTGCCGGTGCCGGGCTGCACGCATGGTCTGACCACACTTGCAGACTGCCACCCACGAGCAGTACTCGTGATTGCACCGGCACCGTTATTAACGGTGCCGGTGCAACAATGCGCCCGACCCCCATTCTGCCCTATTGGGCAGAATGGGGATAGGGAGGCCGACCATACCGGCACCCGCGAATGGGCAATTACCGGCTCATTCATCTCATAAAGGGCCGGTAATGGCCCATTCGCGGGTACCGGGGCCGGTAGCGAGTTTGGCGGTAGCCATGCCCTTAATAAGGGCACAGCTACCGCCAAACTCGTAATGAGGCCCAATGTAGTTTAGCCAAACTTCAGGGAGTTTTAAGGCTGTGTGCTGATTACATTATTAGAGAAGGTTATGTATTTTGGATTTATTTGGATTGTATAGGTGGAGCTCTAGTAAGTGAAGTTAGTTGATGTATTGAGCAAAAATACACCATTGCTAAATTCTAGTGTGCTAGGCCATATTTCTAAGCTGTGATCATTTAATTCATGGTTTTATTCTGCTGTTGGACAGAAAGCTCTAAGTAGCCATGGTCAGGATGACAAGAGATGCAGAACAGTGTTCGGCTAATTGTTGTGAGGGAGAAAGTTATCAGGTTCCTGGAATGAGACTTGAGACAACAGGTGCATTCCAAGATGAGAGACAATACATAATGTCTGTGAAGGACACACTGAAATACACAAGAAATCCCACACAGTAGCATTGCCAAATTGAAGAAATAGGATGTGAATACAGCACCCCCGCTGAGAGCAGAAGATTTGCTTAGGAGGCAATAGTACCTTGGTGAAATAAATAAATAGAAGACATTGATTTCCAGAAGCAGGGCCTCACACATGTTTTTTTCATACCGCTTTTCATTGTGAGAAAATAACTAGGAGGTCAGATCCAGAGTTGCCAATGTGTATTGAGACAGGAGTTGCAGGTGCAAGGTGTGGAAGGCCAAAGGGCCAATTATGGAGAAGGGATTTTGGTGTTTCATTGGATGCAACAATGTTTTGACCTCACCAATTTCCACTCACTACACGATTGGTTTGTCTCGAGGGGCTGCTACAGCACAAGCTGTCTTAGGAGTCACAATACAATGTGGCCAGAGCTTTTTTCATCATTTGTATCATGAAGAGTGTCAATGATTGACATTCGAAACATTTTGTGCTGACTATGAAATTCTGTTATGTTTGAGGGGTGGTGTTTGTAATGGTCACAAGAAAGGAAACTCCCAATCATCATTTTTAATGTAAAGTGTTCTTTAGGAGCTTGATGACAAGTAGCCAATTGAAATGCTAGGATTAGAATTACTGTTGCATTTGGAGAATATGGGCCTCATTACTACTTTGGAGGCAGCCATGCCCTTCATAAGGGCATGGCTGCCTCCAAAATCGTGTCTGGGTCCGGGTTCCCTGAATGGGGAAATACCGGGCCATTCCGAGTATGGAGGGACCGGTATTTCCTCCTTCAGGGTACCCGGGCCCGGTCCTTCCCCATTCCCATTTGAGCCCTCCTAGGGCTCAATGGGAATGGGGAGGGAGCTAACAACAGGCCCATTACGAACAGGCCCGTTGTTAGCTCCCTGGTCCCCTCGCGGGACCCACTATGGACGTCTGGAAAAACCAGACGTCCAGAGCGGGTCCCGCGAGGGGACCTCATAATAGTGCGGAGTGGGTTTAACGGCGCCGGCACCATTACCAGCGCCATTAAACCCATTCCGCACAACTTATAATGAGGCCCCATGTTAATTTTTGTACTTTTCCACCTTAAATACTGTAGCCTAGAATAGACGAGTTGAGATGTTTTTCAGTTCAGTTTCACAGAGCTGTCTGCTTCTCCCAGACGTATTTGCAAATAAAAAGCTGTTTTTTCTTGCAAGTTGTGCACTCCATTTTTGACTACTTTTGTGTTATATTTTGGTGATTGATGTGACGTCCCAGTTAGTTTGTTCGCGCATGCGCGAGCCTCGTTTCGGGCCCGCGCATGCGCAGGGAAAATAAACTGCGTACGACGGCAGTTGCCGCCGGGACGCGCAAGCAGCAACAGCGCGTCCCCTGTCTCTGTGCCTGTTTGGGTGCGTGTGCGCATGTTGGGCGCGTGTGTGGTCCACCGGAGGCCCGTGTGCCCCCCCCACAACACAACAACTGGCGACGAGGCGGGAGATAGCCGTAGTACTTGCCACACATTCACGGCTGTGAAAATTGGCGACGCTACGTCGGATGGAAGCACGGACCCGGCGCGGACGTTCCGGAAATTTCAAAGGGCAAGCACACAGCAGTAGCGGCCTGAAAGGGTGCTCGTGCGCTGCTGTTTAAGTGCTACCAAACAATTTTTGGAACTTTTGGTCACCCCAGAGCCCTGAGGACGATCTTCTCAACACAGACACCCCGTCAAGGAGTGCTGCAAGACACGACACGGTGGTGGATTGGCCAGCAGCAAACTGAGGTACGTGCAAAATTAACCCCAGTCAGGTTTGCAGCCTCTGATGCACTAAGAGGTGCCTGTGCGACCTGTGACCATGGCAGAAAGCGAGGACGAAGGAGGAACTGCGGCAGTAGCGACGAGAGCACAACAAGGGTCGTTGCTACCAATGCAAGAATTTGATGTATCAGGTCCCCCGTCAAAATTAGGTCCAAAGTGGTTGCTATGGATCAAGAAAATTGACATGTATTTCACGGCAACAGGGATAACTGATGATGACGCAAGAAGGGCGACTCTGTTGTATTCCGCAGGTCTGGACGTAATTCGCATATATGAATCTCTCAACCTGCAAGTTACCACATATGATGCCGTCAAAGCTGCATTGGAGAATCACTTCATACCACTTTCCAATGTTGATTTCGAAAGATTCCTGTTCTGCTGGGAAAAACAGAAGGAAGAGGAATCCCTGGATCGATTTTGTGCCAGATTGTGGCTGATGGCCACCACGTGCCGATGGGACAATGAGGATTTGATGATACGCAATCAGGTCATCCAAGGGTGTCGATCCAGGAAATTACGGAGACAAATTCTGAGAGAGCCAGGGTGGACCCTAGAACAAATACTTGACAGCGGCAGAACGTATGAGCTGGCAGAAGCGAGAGGTGCCGGGATGGACGCTGCAGTGCGACCGGGCGCATCTGAGGATGCGTTTGCCATCAGCAAGCGGGCTGGATCGAAAGACAAATGGGGTCCGAGAAGGGAAGGGACCCAAACACCATATGGGTCTAACATGATTGGCCAAGACTGTGGGTATGATTTGCCTCATTCGGAGGAGTGTCCAGCAAAATCAAGATCGTGTGGCAGGTGCAATGGACCGGGACACTATGCGAGAATGTGTCGGGCCCCTGCTCCCGTCCCTGTGCAGAGAGGCTCGGCTAGAGTTCGGGGGAGTGGGTCAAGACGACAGCGGAGCATCGCAGCCCTGGAGCAGGAGATGCAGAGACTACAGTTGGCCGAGGAGGAAGAGGAGGACGAAGTGTTCTTCATTTCAAGCATTGCCTCTGGAACCAAGAGAAAGAGACAGCCCAAGTGTGTAGTGGACATTCAAGGAGTGCCGACACAAGTGCTAATTGATACCGGAGCATCGGTCTGCGTACTGGTGGAAGAGCACTATCAGAAAATTCCAGGCCCTCCCGCACTGGACAGGTCGACGGCGAAAATATTCACGTTCGGTGGGGACACTCCGCTGCCAATCAAGGGTGTGTTCGTAACTCCGGTATCCAAGGGGGAAAAAAACAATCAGAGCAAGATTTTTTGTCACGGACGTGACTCCCCATTCCTTACTCAGCTGTGCAGCATCCGAAGCACTGAACCTGGTGCATTTCGCATACAAGGTGTATTTGACGGACATTGACTCACTGCTTGTCAAGTTTGGGGGCATTTTTCGAAGGGGTCGGAAAGTTAAAGGCACCCCCTGTGCGGCTGCACATTGACGAGTCAATTCGGCCAACGGCCCTGAAGCATAGGCAGATCCCTTTCCATCTAAGGGAGAAAGTTGAGGAAGACCTGCGGTCGCTCTTCAATATGGACATCATCGAGAGGGTGGAGGGGCCTATGCCCTGGGTGTCACCAATAGTGGTTGCACCCAAGCCGAAACAGCCTGGCGCGGTGAGGATATGTGTAGATATGCGTCTCCCTAACGCCGCAATCAAAAGGGAGAGACACTTGACGCCCACCCTGGATGACATCGTAGGGGAGTTACAGGGGGCGAAAGTATTCTCTAAATTGGATCTGCGGGCTGGCTACCACCAGCTTGAGCTCCATCAATTCAAACGCCTGAGTTTTGGCATTTCGTCGGCCGCTGAGGTGTTCCAAAACACCATCCGGGGAGCTTTGGCAGGCCTAAAAGGTGTGTTGAATATGAGTGACGATATTTTGGTGTTCGCCAGCTCTGAAGCTGAACACATGAAAAGGCTAGAGGACACACTAAAAAGACTGCACGATCTGGGTCTCACTCTACACCGTCAAAAGTGCGAATTCTTTAAGGACCGAATTGGATTTTTCGGATTCATCTTTCACGCCGCCGGCGTGTCGCCTGACCCGGCAAAGATCAGAGACATTCGAGAAGCGGCTGCGCCACAGTCTCCTACGGAGGTAAGGAGTTTCCTGGGTATGGTGACGTACTGCGGGCGTTTTATTAAGAGCTTGGCCTCGCTGGCGGAACCGCTCAGGGCTCTGACGTGGAATGATGCAGCATGGAAGTGGGAAGCTCTCGAACAGGAGGCATTTCAAGCCCTCAAAAATGCCCTGTCCGATGAAGACACGATGGCGTACTTCAACCCATCGGTGGAATCCGAGATCGTGGTGGATGCCAGCCCTGTAGGTGTGGGGGCGGTGTTGCTACAGCCAGATGAGAGAGGGGACATGCGACCGATTGCATATGCAAGTAAAGCCCTTTCCAGCACCGAGATGAGGTACTCGCAGATTGAGAGGGAGGCCCTGGCCATCCTGTGGGGCTTTCGGCATTTCCGCCTCTACATCTTGGGCAAACCCGTCGTGGTAGTGACAGACCACAAACCGCTGTTGCCTATATTGGCGGGAGTTTCGTCAAAACCACCGCCGAGAATAGAGAGGTGGATGTTGGCCCTCATGGAGTACGGGGTGCGGCTAATAAACCGACCGGGAACCAACAACCCGGCGGACTATCTGTCGCGACATCCCAACAAGGAGAATATGGAAGCAGAGAGCGGTGAAGAGGACTGCCAAGGTTTGCTCTGTCAGGTGGTGGAAGGGGCACTGCCAATGGCTCTCTCGAGACTGGCCATAGCGACGGAATCCTCCAAGGATGAGGTCTTCGCCATCATCAAATCCGCGGTGAGGAGCGGAGATTGGAGGGAAGTGCTGCGCAATAACTCACGGCGCCACAAGGAGGCACGGAGGGACCTGCAAGCGCTCTGGCGAGTGAGAGACGAGTTATCTATCTCTGATGATGGACTCCTCCTCAGAGGGCAACAAATTGTCATACCGCAGGCGCTAAGGAAAAGGGTGTTGGAACTAGCGCACATTGGTCATCAAGGGGTCGTCAAAACCAAGGCGAGGTTGAGGCCCAAGGTCTGGTTTCCAGAGTTGGACGGTGAGGTTGAAAATTTTGTGAGAAGATGCCTGTCCTGCCAAGTGGCAACCCCGGGAGACAAGGCCCCGCCAATATGCTCCATGGAGCGCAGCACGAAGCCGTGGGGGACGGTGCATGTGGACTTCGGCTCGACGGGTCGAGGCATGTACTTTCTGGTGGCCATAGACCAGTGGTCGAGGTACCCGGAGGTCGAGGTGGTGGAGTCGACGGACACGGAGTTCACCACCAGAGCGTTGGACAAAATGTTTGCGACGCATGGCTTCCCGGACATACTGTGTTCTGACAATGGACCCCCATTTACTGGCAGCCAGTTTGCTCATTTCCTCCGAGAAAGGGGGATAAATCACCGCCGCGTGTCTCCACTATGGCCACGAGCCAATGGAGAGGCCGAAAGAATGATGCGGACACTCAACAAGGTACTGAGGATTTCAGCCAGTGGGGGTGAAAATCTGCGGACGAAGCTTGTGGAATTTCTGAGGGAGTATCGAGCAACGCCCCACCAGTCCACGGGGGTTGCTCCCGCAGAGGCACTGTTTGGGCAGTGCCCGAGGGGAATGTTGCCAGAAATGGAGGGCAGAGGACCCAGGGTCATCGACGACGTGAAAGTGCAGGAGGAACGAGAGTTGCGCAACCAGAAGGAAAGCGAGAGGAGGGGTTTGCGAGAAATGGAAATGCAAGTTGGAGATTCGGTGCTGGTTCGCAATCGGCACCCGGAAGGCAAATTGTCTCTACCTTTTGAACCTCGCCCCTGAAAAGTAACGCATGTAAAAGGGACCATGGTGACGGCAGCGTGTGAGCGGGGCACCGTCACCCGCAACCGGTCTTTCTTCAAGAAAGTGGACATGCCGGAGGGAGCCCAGACCCCGGGTGGGACTGGAGGTCCCGAAAGGAACCCCCGAGCGCACGAGGACGTGCCATCAAGTGAGAGCACTCCCGCTGGAGAGGGTGACCGACCCCTGCCGATGGTCCCGCCCCGGTATCCTGTCCGGCGGGATCGCAAGCCACCCGTTCGTCTCAAGGACTACGTCCTGGACTCAGGGGACTGAGCCTGCAGCAAGAGAGGCCGCTCCCGATTGGTGAGAAAAGTGTTCATGTTTACCTGTTCAGGGGAGCCCGTGCACCCCTAGTGTTATACTGTTTCTCGTTAAAGAAAAAAAGGGATGTGACGTCCCAGTTAGTTTGTTCGCGCATGTGCGAGCCTCGTTTCGGGCCCGCGCATGCGCAGGGAAAATAAACTGCGTACGGCGGCAGTTGCCGCCGGGACACGCAAGCAGCAACAGCGCGTCCCGTGTCTCTGTGCCTGTGTGGGTGCGTGTGCGCATGTTGGGCGCGTGTGTGGTCCACTGGAGGCCCGTGTGCCCCCCCCACAACACAACAATTACCTTGGGGGGACATTACATTAGGAGTCCCCAGAAACATCTCCAGTACCCCCAAAGGGCTGGGGATTCCCTGATGCACACTTTGGGGATGTGGCACCAGCCTGCAGAGACCCGTTTTGTGCACACAATCAAAGTTGCCTGAAGGTCTGCCTTATCCTTTAGGTGGGCCGCTGACAAAGGTGGTGCAGGCATTTGAAGGGGGAGACTCAGCATTGAGGTAACTTACAGTTAATATATCACATGAGTGTACTCTTGCATGAAAACACAGTATTGTGGAGTTTTTTTATGGTTTCTTTTGTCGTTTAATCAACTAGTAGATTAAGATGGAAGGGAACTCCTCCATTGCGGAGGAAAGACAGCGCTGTCTAGTATTGCATGTGGTTTTAATGATATTGAAGGAGAATGTCTCTGTTGTGTGGAAAGATTATATCATAAGTAGAATACAGTTGTGAATTGATGTGGGATCTCCCCTTATTGATGTGGGATCTGCCCTTGAAAGGTGAACGACAGCTCTCTGTACAAATAGAAAGGGATCCCTCTGTCCCTCTATGGAAGGGGTGAGTGGATGATATTGTTGCAAATATTATTGATTACATTTGTTGGAGTGGTATATTTAGAGGTTTGTGTGTTAACATGTGGAGCATTTGGTTGAGAGGAGGAATATGTGAGTAAGAAGAGTGAAAGTTGATATATGAGTGCAGTCGCCTTTGAGAGGGAAAAAGAAAACCAGTTTATAATTGGATTTTTTTCAAATTAGTTTATTGTTGGAATGAATTGGGACAAGCTATTGTTGGGACAAATTGGATTTTTGCAAATTGGGTTATTGGCAGGAAGCCAAGGGTTTTGAATATATGACGCTGCTGGAATAGTGTTGGCAAATATTTAGCAGGGAGGAATGGGGCTTATTGATAATATGAAGACTCAGTTAGAACATATGTGTAAAAGGCTTCTGCATTATAGGATAAAATATTGAAGTACCATGCAGAGTGGGTACAGGGACTGCAGGAAAACATTTTAAACAGGCGCCCGCAAAGGGCACGCATGAAAAAGTCACACATGCCTTTTGTCAACACACATAGGAAAAAGGCTGAATAGTAGATGAAGCATATTCAAATTGTGGAAAATGTTTGAGGAAGAAGAAGAGGCCCCTAATGAAAAGGTATTTAAAAGTAATGAGTAGATTATGGTTCTTTCCGCACCAACCCCACCCGCTTATGGGTTCTTTCCACTACAGCCCGCTGCAGGATATACCAATCCCCATTACGCACCTGTTAATGACAATAAAAGTGGGCTGGCAAAGAAACCAGAAGGTACTATTAGAAAAACATCGACAGACACGGTTCGGAATACAAGGGCAAACAGTTAAGAACCCAGTACTTTCAGAAATAGGGAAATATGCACAAAGGCAGATAGAGGATGTATTGAAAAAATCAGAGGAGGAGCTTGTAAGACCACCGCAGGAGCAGGGGACGGGGCGGTGGACATCAGGGATGATTATGTTTAAACTTGACAGTAAACCTGTCACAAAAACCCTTCCATGAAAGAAATGGATAGTGACTCAATGTCCAGAGACACACAGGCAGAAAGCGATGATGGCTGGGTGTAATGGAAGAAGCAGGGAACAGGCTCTTTTGGGAGGACGGACGTAGGATATTATGGCCCAGGGGGACAGAGATCGGATACCTGGTGGCTTAGGAAAAGTCCCACCAAAATAGCTGTAGTAAGTACCAAGAAGGAAGTGGAGACATTGCAGCCCCAAATGCGGGGGATACAGCTTCCACTATTATAGAAAGGTTGAGGGGGGTCTCACTACGTACCTTTGCCAAACATGGACAAGGAAAATGTAATGAACAGAATGCCATCCCTCACAGCAGGGGGAGACAAGTGGATGTATGCCCTTGAGAAACAGACAGCAGGGATTAGCCTGGCTGTAGGGCATAGGAAAAGTCTCGTTATTGGGGGAGCAGGCAGACACATGGAAGGATAGGATGGGATGACTTTGAACAGTAATGAACATGAAGGTGCACCATTCAATATCTGCTGAGCACACATATTGAGAGTTCTAAGAGAAATGTACCCAGATACATCAGACATGCATCACACTATGGGACCAGATGAGGACCCATAACAGTACATTCAGCAGATACGGAAGATATGGCAGTTAGAGATGCGACAACCATGGGATAGGTGCATGGTAATTACAAGCACCCCAGAAGGGCAACATGAGCACACCTCTCAGCAGGGAAAGGGAAGTGGGATGGGGTATCCTCCACAAGTAGGGTATTCTCCACAAGTGGCACAAGTAGGGTATTTTCCACAGGGGTACTACATTCAGATATGGATGAGCAAGACCCAGGTTTCGAAGGACCGGGCTATATTTGTGCGAGAATGGGACACTTTGCATGAGAGTGTAGAAATAGAAATCAAGTACATTATGGTCCTGGTGGTATTCTAAATACCAGACTGCATTGTATCTCAGACAGCCACAGATGCAACCCCAACAGATGTAATTCCCATTTGCCCCAAATGTCCAAAACGGGCCAAAGCAGATGCTGCAGTTGCCCACGCCCCACAACAGATGCCCCCAGTTGCCCAAACTAAACAGAGTACTGTCCAACAGCAGAATGTGCTCCAATACACACCATCAAACCCCCTACAGGCAAAAGCACAAGCCCCTTCTCAGCAATGGGACAAAAATGTGTTACCCCAAGGTGCAGTACCACACTACACAGGAGTGACAGTGTTAAGAGGAAACCATTTAACATTCCCAGCAACAGGCATGAATACTCAAAGAGCATAGCCCACAAGGGGATCTGACGTGCCCAGCCCTTTAAGTAATTTTAGACCGGGAAGAGGAACCACAGCTTGCAGAGAGGATATGTGACAATACATTTTCATTTTTTGTTGACACACGAGGTACCAAGTCTTGTGTTAGGGAAGGAAGATTTCTGGTTGTAACGGTTCCTTTCACTGAAGACTTAACCCTCCCCATTGGCACACAAGACGTTGTAGCACCCTTGTTGTATTCAAAAGAAACATCAATCGACATATTGGGAAGAGATATTGTGAGCAAACTAAACATGGTAATTTAAAGGGCACAGTGTGTTTCACCCAAGGTGTATTACACATGGGTCCTTGGAATTATACAAGCATATTGCACCCACATCACTCTGTGAGGTGCACCACTCAAACCATATGTATTCCTTTATGGGGTGCAAATACTGTTGGGATGGGTGCCCAGAATTAATGACCACACATTCAAATTATCCACAGAATTTGCATTCAGACCAGCAGTCCACAAAGAAGTGGCACCAGGTACCACTATCACAATACACTTAGAAGCAGCAATAACAAAGAAGGTGAAAGCAATTTTGCATGGTGCAGATGATGATGGCATTGAATGATGCACTGTCTTATGCATTGACTCAGCACACCGCTTGACAGACTTGACTGACGAACAGCTTTTTACAGATGATGATGACATAGGGGAGATGATATTTCAGATATGCATAACATGTCAGGTGGTTGTAGAACACAGATAGGTTTCCCAGAAAACACTTCTTACAAAAACACTATCAGCACACTTACAAGAATACTTGAACTGGGATCCTAAAGATATATGGACTAGCATCCCCCATGATGTGGGTCTCTTGAAAGAAATAGGGGCCGTTCACATCAAACTGAAGCCAGGGGCGATATTGTCCCTAGTCAAATAAGTACCCCATGTCATGGGAAGAGGATGAGGGAATATATTACACGATTCTAGCTTTGTGTAGACAGGGCATCCTACAGACCTCAGAATCCCCGTGTAACACGACTATATATCCAGTGAGAAAAGTGCAATGGGGGTCTTGGAGTATGGTTAAACAATGCCGTAGAAACAGATTTCCCAGCCACCATAGTGTGTAACATACCCACAGAAGCAACTTACTTCATAGAAGTTGACCTTAAAAACACATTATTTTACATTCCGTTGTGAATGGCGAATTCCCAAGCATCTTTAACTGAGTTTTCCATATGGATTTAGGAAATTTGCAGACACAAAGCACATTGATACAGTATGTGGAGGACCTCCATGTGTGTTGCACAACAGAAGAACAGTGAAGAGAGTATTCAGTGATGCTCTTGACATTAATAGCAAAAAAGGGGTTCATGGTTGAAAGAGAAACTGCAATAAGGCCAGAAAGAGGTAACGTGCCTATGGCAGATAATATCACTGGCAGAAATTGTGGCAGCAGTACAAAACACACCACAGCCGGGCACAGTAAAGGAGATGCAACAATCATTGGACCTGTGCAACTATTGCCGATCCTGGATCTTTGATTATTCCAGTTACACCAAGCCCCTCCAACCGGGGTTGAAGGAAGCACATAAAGTAAAGCACCCTCTCATGTGGACACCTGAAATGTTGGTCTTATTCAGGGAATTAAAAAACACACTTGATAAAATGCACCTGTTTTTGCGACCCCCAGATTTTAAAAAACAATGTTTTCGTTTCTCACATTCTAACGGTCAGGTGATGTCAGCTTTCTCAGCCAGAAAAAGTCTCGGGGACACAAGCCTTTGGTCTATTACAGTAGCATTTTAGACCCAGTAACGCAGGGACATTTTCCATGTGAGCAAGCACTTGCCATTCAAAAATCATCAACAATTACTATGGGCTGCCCAGTGAAACTGTATGTAGAGCATGCAGTCTTTGCTATCCTGGATAAATCTAAAACAACCCTTAACACCCAAAGAGCTTCGGGTATGAGTTGATACTATGTAATCCCTCCATTTACGCAGTGAGGTGTCACATTGTTAATCCAGGAACATTCCTTGCAGAGCCAGTGCATCCAGGTAACTATATAAATGATTTTGCTACATGACAAGACACATTAGATGATCATACTCATGTTAAGGAAGGACCCCTAAGAGGAAGGAGAGATACTTTTCCTTGACGGGTCATCGACAATCGATCAGAACATGGGTTACAGACACACAGGGCAGTAGTGGTACAATATGAGGGGGGAGTTTGCTGTAATGGAAACAATGAGGCTTCCAACACAATATTCGGGATGAACAGCCAAATTTGTGGCATTAATAACAGTTGTAGAAAAATCAAAAAGATATTGTATCACCATCTATTCAGATTTAGCATATGTCACATCAAGAGTGCATTCAGGGTTGTCCAGATGAAAGAGGAGAGGTTTCACAAAATCAGATGACACACCCTTGGCCTCATACATAAAGGATACCATCCAAGCGTTGAACATACTTGAAACTATCGTAGTGGGCGGATCCTGTATTTTGGCCACAATGGATGTAGAAGCTCTCTACACCTTGCTTCCTCAAACAGAATGCCTCGAGGTTCGGCATGTTTTTTTTGGATAAAAGGAGTGACACTAGAACAGTACCCAACAACTTCATGCTCAAATGCATCAAGCTAGCCATGATGGGAAATGTCTTTTTATTAAAGAACAAACTGCTTAAACAAATAAAAGGTGTGAGTATGGGTATGATATGATAGGTTATTTATAACGCGCATAATACCCAGAGGTTTCAAAGCGCAGACCCGGGGATCGAACATGTGTTGCTCTGTGTCGTATTGCTTCCAAGGCGAGCACTTTGCCCCTGGCTATCCTCCCAAGACCCTCCCAAGCTATCCTCCCAAGACCCCATACCACCTTTACCCCAGATATTGCCAACTTGTTCATGGCTAATTATGAGATCAACCATATTTACGCAGATACCAACCCATACAATCTCTTCATTTACACGTGGCGACCTTACATCGACGACGTACTTGTTATCTGGATGGGGACAAAAGATCAACTTAAGGCCTTCCTCAGTTGGCTTAATCTACACGATGGTCACATCAAATTCACCATGGTTTGGGACCACCAAGCTATAGACTTTCTAACTCTACACATGTACAAATCAGGTTTGGGTCTGAAAATCAAAATGTTTCACAAAAAACAGACCAGAATAGCTTTCTTCATTACAAGAGCTAACACCCGGTGGGTTGAAAGTACAATCTCCCATATGGACGATTTTTGAGAATACAGAGAAACTGAACGGACCAGGATACTTTCAAAAAACATTTAGAGGGACTACAACAGAGACTTCTACAGAGAGGGGGCCAGAAAAAAGCTGTGAAGCATACCCGAAAGCAAGCAGCCAATACTCCAAAGGAGATCTGTCTTACGTCAAAACTTAAGGAACCGCTACAGAGATTTGTCTGGGTGACCAATTCAGCAACATCATGAAGACTACCATTAACCAACACTGGCACCTCATAAAAACACTGGCACCCTGTCCAAGGAACCATTGTTTGCTTTAAAAAAATGTAATCTGAGGGAACATCTTGGTCACAAATATCGGGATAATGGGATAAAACCATCACTGGAGAGAATGCAGAGTTAACCGCCAGTGAGAGGACATCACAAATCTGGAAAGTGTGTGGCATGCTAAACCAACAAGAGCAAACACTCATTTCACCATGAAATATACACTGGTAACTCAACAAACACACCAATTGCAACAGCAGAATGGTGATATATGTCATAGAATGCCCATGCAATCTTATGGTTTGTCAGGAAAACAAAAGACCCGTCAAACAGAGGATCTCAGAGCATTGGTCTTGTATTAGACATCTAGTTACAGACAACCCACTTGTGGATCATTACAGTCAACAACAACACACAGACCAAGATCTAAAGGGGTTTGTTCTCCAAACTGTTAGCTCAAACAGGAGAGGAGGAGACAGTGACAAACTGCTGAGCGAATCATAACCAAGGTGGATTTATCTTCTGGACATTGCCCCTATAGGACTCAATGTGGCTGTGGAATGGAATGTGTTATTGAATCATTAACTCTATCCAGAGCATATACATCTCCATATCACAGGCTGAAACACCATGTGCGACATAGCAGATATGAGGTGGGGGCAAGTATATAGTGAGTGGGAACTTGTGTAAAAGTATTCCAAGACCGTCTGGTAAGAAGAAATGGGCCCCTGATCCATGAACCCTACGGCTATTACACCAAATTATATGGAGTGTGATTTGGCCAAATACTATGAATATAGGCACTGCAAATTTCGTGTTTCTGTACACATGACAAGGTTGGCTTTGAAAAATTATACATATCTGTGCAGATGTGACCAGCTTCTATGCACCTCCCAGGCTCCGCACCTAGAGATTAACCTTGGCAATGCCCACTTGCACACCTACTACTAAGATAGGTAAAGATGAGTGCATACACAGTGCGGAAGCTCCAAGGTGGAATTCCTCTGCTTCGACTAAGGTAATGGCAATCAAGGGTCCCACAGTCCAGGGTCCCTCGCTCTCTCTTAGTTGTAACTTCCTGTACTAAGTGATTATTTTTATAGTTCTAAAAATTCTGAGCGATGTTAGACAATAATTATTACCAGTCCCCACAATGCACGTGGGGGACACAGACAGTACCAGGCCTTCGCACACACTTTGGTGGGTCGTGAAGGGTCCCCTGTGACCATGCAATCGGGACACCATCACACAGGCACAATTATTATAGTGCACATGATATACAGTGTATGGATAGGCCTCCCTCGATTTATAGAATTTACATATTATCCCCTTAATATCACTAGGTGTATTCACAGACGAGGGAACTGGGACCACTCTGGACAGACTCAACATGCTGCTCGAGAGCACACACCTCAAGTGTAACTCCCTGAAAAGCACAGTAAGTGTTTTTCTATTTTTTTCCCTCTAAGGTGACGCGATTAGTCATTGTCGTGACAGGCCATGTAATCACAGCCCTTTCCACCATTATGTTTTCATAGGAGACTGTGCATATGTAGCACTCCACAACCCTATCCTCTAGAATTTGACAGGGGCCATAACAAACCCCACTTCAGGAGCTGATTGAATACTGATTGTATGTGCTACGATGGTTGATGCACAGAAAGTTACTGTATGGGGACACAGTGTCCCCTGTTCTAGCTACTTTTTTGAGCTTATTCAGATTAATATTCCGGAAAGAGTACCGTAATTAGCATATTTCATTTATTTTGTAGGTTATCATCACAGGGAAGCTTGCAAGAGCCCCAATCACAATTCCCAATCCCGATGAAGAATGACTTATTCACAGCAAAACTAACCAAGTGGTATATTGTATTGAGTGCCCCTGCCACTTGCATTATGTTGGGCAAACTATGAGTAATGTTGGCATACGGATCTATGAACATCGATCACAGATCCATTGCAAAAACCTCACCTCTCCTCTAGCACATTACATAGAGAACAAACACAGTACACAAGACATTAAGTGGTGGGTCATTGAACGGGTCCGCAATGGTCCCAATATCCAAGGTCGACTTTTGGACTTGGAATGCAGGTGGATACATAGAATGGACTCGGTAGCCCATGGGCTCAACGAACAACAACTCTTCCCGCATTGATGATCCACAAGTGTAGGCTGTTTCCACACCTGCCAGTTTCAAGTATACAGCAGTGTCTGACCTTATATCAGCTTCTTGAGAGTCTATGTCCCCCCCAGGACCAGTAAGACCACAAAATAGGAAGCCCTCTACATGATTCACGACCCAAAACTAATGGGATCCCTCTGATACTGTCAAACACAAACATGAACACCATGACTCTACACCCTGTACCTAGCACTTCAGGGGTGGGGCCAGCTTACACGAATCAGGACCTCAACTTACATTAGGCATTTATCCAGAATATGGGGTTACAGAGATGCATATTCTCACTTGTACACATCGCACTGGAATCCAGTCTATACTCTCCACATTGGAGGAATGTCCAGAGTGTGGGGGCCAGTGCACATGAGCTCATTTGCTGCAGGAACGGTAGTTTGTTCAATTTAGGTCCCGTGCCTTTGCACCGCAGACATGTTTCCGGGTCTGGATTGGCATAACCAATCAGGGCATTGGACTCACAGGACCCCGATTGGAGGATGGATAGCACACCCCCATGGGACCTGTCGGGTCCCAGATGCAGCTTCGACAGTAAGATTAGCAATATGAACCACTTTTGCACGGACGGAATGCGAGCATCTAGTCAGGGACGGCAAAGCAAAACAATCTCATTCAGACCAATCGAAATCACATTTCTACTCAGTTCCATTTGCACGCAGCATTCCGCCCTCTCAGCTTTGGTACGATTCTGAGCTTCCGCATTCTACACATCACAGCCAATCAGGACCCAGTGATTCCAGGATCCCGATTGGCTGTTTGACGCACACCCTTTAATTTGCCTCAGGCGGCCTCACAGCTTTCGCAGCTTTCAGCACTTGTTAAATCTGGGTCCAGGCAGGGATATATGTATATTAAAGTCCTTTATTAAGTATCATTCAAGGACAGCAGGTACCCCTTCAAGAGGCAGGCTCCAACTGACCAACCTTAGAATACACAGTGAAACTAAACACTCTAAATAGAATTACATGACATCACAATGTTACTCTTTTTGCTGAAACGTATTATAATGTAAATGTGGCACAATAAATAACACAGGGAAGATTCACCTCAACAGCACTGCTGACGCTCTCTGCACAGCTCCCCAGCACCGGCCATTACCTTGGCTAACACAGCACAGTGCTCCACAAGGAAGCTACGAGCACATCGTGCCCACGGCATGCAGCTAGACCAGCTGTAGTGAAGAACAGAGGACCCCCCCCGGGACCTCCCAGGTACACAAAGGGCCCTACACTGCCCATTGCCGCTTGAACCCATCCTTCAGAGAAAGCACGCCTAATAGCCTTTTTTATGTCACTCGTATTCTCCAACAGCGATCCCACCTATCCCAGGTATCCCCTCAAGATTCACCACTTATTTTATATCGCAAAATAAATTTTCCTAACCCCTTTTCTCTACATCATATGGCTCCTATTCACTCTTGGAGTCAACATTTATAGAAACCATTAGGCCATGGTTTCTTTCATGCCTGCACCCCACATGGAGGCTGTAGTACGTATTAATACAATGCCACTTCTCCGACTTCTTTACAGAGACACACGACTCCGAATTTGACCATCACTCACGCATTTCCATTGTGGCAAGCACGTTCGTCCCATCTTCAATTTGTTGAACAGCTCTGTCTACTGCAGAGTCCCGACCGGGGAGCCTGCCCAACCAAGAGATTCTACACAAGCTTTCTGTGGTGAGACAGTTATTCAATACGCCCACCATAGCACACCAGAGGTAGTAGTAATAACTTTTTACCATGTCTCTACACAAGCCCAACATCAAATGATTACTTGACTTCTAAAATAATTCCTTTAACGCATAAAGTATTTTTCTTTACTAATTTGCCCAGAAATGTCCAGAAAGGAAACAACCTTACCAAGAGGACACTATATTTATTATCTCCTTTGTCTTCCTTCTCTTGGTTTTTCCGTTACAGAGGGCGCTTAATCGCCCTGAAGAAGGCGGCTAACACTCACAAACACAAATCCTTCTGACGCAATTCCAAGATGGATGTTATTGCTGCCAAAACGTCAATTTTATGCAAGGGGTCCAATGAACCTACTGTTTGGGGTTTCTTGATTGATATTGTTTATGTGATTTAAACACATTTGGTGGTTAACCCACGACTTTATCCCCTGCTACGTTGGCATATGGCTATCAGGATTATTTTCCTTTCTGGTAGAATCTATTAGAATAGGCAGATCCACGACTGCTGTAACTAACTAGGTATCTGAAATAAAAGATGCATGTTAGAAAAGCTCATGCACCAGACACTTTGAACGGTATCAGGTAATAATATCCCCATATATATGGTCGCCATAAATAATGTTGCCGGGAAAAGGTTGTGGCGATATTATATGGGTGACCATATGTATGGGGACAGGGGCAACATTTTTTTTAAAAAAAATTAAAAAAAAATAAAAATTGGGGGTCGCGGGGATGTCCCCCGCATGTTCCATGCAATAATGTCGCCACAAAAAACGCCAATTTTTCGGCGATATTTTTGCATGGCGAGATTTTTGTGGCGACATTATTACATGGAACCCTATGAACCTGGGCATTTCTTTAAAAATATAGGTTTTCATAGATTTTCATAGGTGCTAATTCACATGTGCACTTGATTTACACGTGTTCTTCTCACGTTTTATGCTGTGCTTCTGATTTTTTTCAAAACATTTATGTTTAAGTTTTATGCTGATCTTTTGATTTTTTTCAAACCACACTAATTCAAGGATCATAACATGTTGTTCCATTTGCGACACTAATATATGTTTTTGTCTGTAATTTTGAATTTTGTTATATATGCAAGTGTTCATAAGAGAACTTTGTTTTGTCTTAATACAATTAATTTATATTCACAGCCCCTGATGTGTGTGTGTTTTCTTCCTGGACAATTTCATGGGCTACTAACTTTGGGATATATTCCATTAGTAAAATTGGCAAAGGTTCCCGATATAACCCAAATGTTTTGCCTCATTCAATGACAAAATTGGGTTGAGCCTTTCCTAGTAGCAGCACTACCTCTTTTGAGTTGGCTGAAAGGCCAAAATACAGTTGTGTCGACTTTTCATACTGCACAGTGTTTATTGCACACACTGCGAATTAAGTTCATGTTGTGTAAACCTACATTAATACAATTCCCTTTAAAACAATTAAATGGGATGTACTGATGAGATGCTTGTACTCTGAATGTATATTAAGAGGTACTAAGGTTATATGTTTTCACTGTATGTTTTCTATTTTGGGAATGTTTTGTGCTCACTCACCTGTGATAACCATTAAATTGTATTTGATGTAACATGTGTTGTTTGTGTTCCAATAAACTTTAGATACTTGGGTTTTTGTATCTCCGGGTTCACCCTGATAATTTGCTCAACATATATTAAATAAAACACACTTGCAACATGCAGATTTAATTTCCAGATTAATGGAAGCACTGCCCCTTCCTTCAGGGTTAGCAGTAGTGAAATGTGCAGCCCATACAAAAGGTGCAGCAAAAGTAACACTATATTTACCACAAGTTACAGAAAAAGTTCCCATGCTTACATACATTCTATGACAGCAAATGCAAGTTACTGAACCATACGATGCCCTATGCGTGACACAAATAATAGAGTTACAGGGACATGCACCTCAGCAAGAGCAAACACTATGGAGAAAGAGAGGATGTATTTTATCCACCACAGATTTAATATGGAAGCAAAACCCCAAGAATGACTACACATTGCCCTTTGAACAATTGCATTACCCAGAACATTCCTCCAAAGAATATGTTGCAGCCGATCTACAAGAAGATTGGTTTATCCCAAATGTGCACGAACACATGGTAGAGTTAATTACTAACTGCCTGACTTGTCAACATTATACCTCCAGTCATATATTGAAAACAATTAAGGCAACATTGCCCCACCTGTTCAGGTCCATTGTCACATCGTCAGATTTAGTAGATATGCTTAATAGATTCAATAATGTTAATTATTTGATTGGTGTGGTGTGCCCATTCTCCCACTGGCTTGAAGTAGGTCCCTGTGCCCACCCTGATACCGAATCTGCAGCTAAATACACAATGGGGTATTTGAGAGGTGTTGAGGTCCGATAATGGGCCACATTATTTAAACAACCTCCTGCAAGAGATCACTTTCCTATTAGGCATAATGCATGAACTGTGTTCAGCTTACCTTCGCCAACCCAGTGCTATAGTGGAGCATCTCAACAGCTTATTAAAAGAACACCTTGCAAAGATGTGTGAAGTAATTCACAAGAGCTGGCTTAATTGTTTACCCTTAGCTCTATTTGCTTTATGGAACCATCCTGGTTCCAACCATCATTTAACCCTGCAGGAGATAGTGACGGGCAGGAGAATGCAAGCACCGCTCACTCATGTCCGTAAGGCTTTGGATGCTCACAGTTCAGAAGAGATATTGGGAGATGAGTTTTAAGTCTACCTTAGGAAACACACCCATTCTCCTAAGTTCATATCCCGTCAGGTTGAACCCCGTCAAAGTGACCTAGCTGCATCAACAGCAGAAGCACCAATGCCACAAGAAGAATCATCACTGCTACAGCAACCGCAACTTTATCCAGGCAACCAGGTCTACTCAGAAATTGCACACGTAAGTGGCACCAGCCTCGCTTTATTGGTCCCTTCAAAGTGACGTAGGCTTCACCAACTGCTGCGAAGGTTGCTGGCTGTAATTCATTGTACCATCTAGCAGATGTCTGGAGAGTCAAAGGCAACAGACCCCTGCCAGGAGAGGAAAAGGGGGGAAAAACAAGGGCAGTATCTGTCTGTTAACTCAGATTCTTTTGACTCTTTAGGCAACCAGACTCTCTTTTTTCGAACCCGCAGTAGAGAAGCACAGGAGTACTAATGAAATATAATGAAATATATCTTATGTTTAATTGTTGTTTTCTTTTCTTTGTTTCTTCCTTTCCTTTGCATGTACAATGTGTGGGGTTTTATACAACATAGTGTTAACAATATATATGTATCAGGAAAAATGAATAGGTCTGGGACCTGAAGCAAAAGGGATGTGTTGAATTCAGAATTGGTCTTGAGCAGGACTAGGAATGAGCATCACACCGATAACATGTGGTATAACTTCATGCAGTCAGTTGGAAGAGAGAGGGCAAACAATACTTGCTATATTTGTTCCCTGATTACACACCCAACAGGCACACACAAGATCTTTATCCCCCAGGAAGTACCACCACAGACAGCACACGGTTTGGTCCACCTGGCTTTATGCAAGGTTAGGGGGTTGTTCCAGGGACACAGAGTGTGTGGACAGTGGGTGGAGCACAATGATGTTGTTTATGAAGATAATTATGTCAAGTTAAAGTAAATAGAAGAAAGGGTATAAACAAAGGACATGGTGTTGCCTTATGAAACAAAGGGACCAAGCAGAGGTAGCTATCATTTGAAACACAACACAGCCGCTTTCTTGCGAAAATGGAATAGGACATGTGTTGCCATAGTTTAGTATGAGACCACAATTACATATAGAGCGTGTTCTTTCCTAGCAGGAGGAGTCGGTGGAAGGACTCATTCAGTGAGAGCAGAAGGATTGGTGGGATTTTCAGAAGAAGTGACTATGCATATGAACAAGACTTGTTTTTGTATTTGGCAACTTAATGTATAGACACTAACTTGGATAGATAGAAATAAGGAACCCATTAAGATAGAGGCATTCACATAATATTCCTTGTGTTTTAGATCCAGGAATAGCATTAAACAAGGAGTGCTCAAGAGCAATGGAGCTCCTGACCCTACAGGGAGGAACAGCAGCACTAAGGGACATGAACTGGGCATGCAGCATCCTGGCTTATGCCCAGCTCCAACCACGTTGGGCTGGCATATGCTCCCTTGTTATCCTGCACTCACCAGCATTGGTGGTACAGAATTCTGATCTTAAGCCCTTTGCTGAACATCCTGATATTAAACATCTGTACCATAAGAGACCCAGGCAGTCCTTGAACTTACAAAGAAGCAATCGCAACAGTAATTACTTTTCACAGTAATCCTCTAATAGACTTGCAGAAATACCTACGTAATTTCGTAATTTTACTAAAACGGCAAAAATGTTTACATCACTTCTTGCACCTGGTATAGGTATTGTTGGGAGTTGTTAAAACTGCCAAAAGGTGCAGAATGGGGTTTAAATGCAATCAGGGAAGAACTCAGGGCAGTACAGTTGGGCACCCCGCAAAAACGGTATGCCCTTCACCTCATAACAGCTATGGAAGGAGGAGTGTGTTCGAAAATAGGAACGTCCTTCTGCACCTCTGTGCCCACAAATTACACTGAGAATGGAAGTTTGAATGAAGTTATCAGCGCACTGCATACACTTCACATTGCTATTGAAAAAGAAAGCAGCAGGGTGGTCGAAGAGGACTGAAACAATAGCATTTTTCTTTGGTGCCCACTTGGTTAAGTAATATCATAAAAGTACTAGTTCCACTCCTTGTATCAATGCTCATTGCTCTCTGTGCCGTCCACATTTTTCTGGGTTGTTGCAAAAAGGATGGAGCTATCGGGATGTCCTTGATGTCAGTTACGCTAAAGAATCACTATGATGCTGCCCCACCCCTCTTGAGACATGTTCATACACAGACAGATAAGTGGAATGATGAGATGGAACAATTCATAGTTTGAATAGGGAATCCAATTGTTCCCCCAGGGGATGCTCTCTAATCGACCTCCAAATTCTGAGAATTACACTGAACATTGGGTAGATTGTTTTGACCTGCACGCCTGAGCAGTACACAGCATGGGGCAAAAGCTTATGTAGTGTCTATAAGATATGGATTCCAGAGGAGGATTGGGATAGGAAGAAAGAGGAGGCGTTATGAGTTAAAAAATTATCTAAATGGGGGAGTATAAATATGCAAGTCCAACGTCCTAAAAGTGTGCACAAGTACAAGACAAGGCATCATACCCATGGTAGTGATGTGGGTGTCACATGCTTTCCATGGTGTGACATTTTATGTAGAGCAGATGTAGTTTTGCCATAATTCAGGGAGCATTAGGCAGTGTGCTGCATAGAAAAACACATGTGCAGAAAAGTACTTCTTTACATTCTTTTTACCACACTTATATTATTAGATAAAGTTATGTAGTTTGGATTTATGTGCATTGTGTAGGCGAAACTCTAGTAAGTGTAGTTGTTAGTTGATGTATTGAGTAAGAGGTCTGACATATCAAAATACCCCATTGGTAAAGGCTGTAGACTTTGCCATTCTAGTGTGCTATGCCACATTTCTAAGTTGTGATCATTTAATTGAAGTATTATTTCTGCTTTTGGACAGAAAGCTCTAAGCAGCAATGGTCAGGCTGGCAGAAGAAGCAGAACAGTGTTCAGCTAATTGTTGCGTGGGATAACGTTCTCAGGGGGAATAACACTTGAGACAGTAGGTGCCTTCCCAGATGACAGACAAATGAATACATAATAGTTGTGAAGGACAGGGTGAAATACACAAGAAAGCCCACACAGTAGCATTGCCAGATTGAAGAACTGGGATGTGAGCACAGTGCCCCCACTGAGAGCAGGGCATTTGGTTCAGAGGTAAAAGTGCCTTAGTGAAACAAATAAATAGAAGACATTAATTTCCAGGATCAGAGCCACACACATATTTTTTTCATACAACTATTAATTGTGAGAAGGTAAATAAATGGCCAGATCCAGAGTTGGCAACTTGTATCGAGGAGGGAGTTGTATGTGCAAGGGGTGGAAGGCCAAAGGGTCAATAATGGGGAAGGGATTGTGGTGTTCCATGGGATGCAAAAAGTTTTGACCTCACTGATTCCCACTCACTATGCGATTGGTCTGTCTCGGTGGGATGCTACAGCCCGGCAGTTCTTAGGAGTTACTGTCCAAATAGGGCAGAGCTTTTTTATCAGTTGTATCCTGAAGATTGCCAACCAATGGCACCACAACATTTTGTGCTGACTGTGAAATTATATTGTGTTTGAGCGGTGGCATTTGTAATGGTCACGAGAAAGGAAACTCTCAATCGTAATGTTTCATGTACAGTGTGTTTAGGGGCTTGATGACGAGTAGCCAATTGAAATTCTAGGATTAGAATTAATGTTGCATTTGGAGAATATGTCAGTTTTGCAGTTTTCCTCCTTAAATACTGTAGCCCGGAATGTGCGTGTTCAGATTTTTTTTTCAGTTTGATGGAGCTGGCCTCTTCTCCCAGCCGTATTTGCAAATAAAAAGATGTTCTTTCTTGCAAGTTGTTCACAGCATCTTTGATTGCATTTGTGTATTTTTTTTGGATTACCTTGGGGCGACTGCACCTTTTCACACCAGTCAAAAAAGAGTCCTTTCTTGTATATCATACAGTTAGGAGAGTTAGGAAATACTGCACTTCATTTTAAAAACAAATACATTCACTGTTGCAAAACTCACACACAAGTTGTGAAGGTTATTCTTCATTTACCAAAACTATGTACCACTCCCCCCTATTTTACAGTGCTCTGTTGCTTCCTAGCTAGGCGTTCACTACAGAAATCACTTACATACCGACATACTTCCATACATACAACAGAATAAGGGGGATATTATAGAATGTTTGTGCCAGTAGACAAGCAATTAGCACTAAGGTACAACTTGCCTTAGTGCAAACAACATATTCTTTCATTGAATTTGTGTACCAGGGCAATGTTTGCTGGGAAGTGGCAGTGAGAATGTCAGGGTGAAGCAAGCATACTGTGCTATATTATTCTCTGATGGCATGTGTGTCTGCAGCCTCATATGGAGATTCAAGAAATGTCAAGCTTATACTCAACACACGGAACAGAGCCGGCACAACAGTAAGGTCTGCCCTGAGGTTGCGGCTCCTCTGTGAGGATGCAGGGAGTGCTCTAGACAACATTTCCTCTTGGCACCAATAATCCTTAGCTCCTTTGACTGAGTTTGACATTTTGGGAGCACTGTCCAGCTGAGATGTGGGTAGAGCCCTCAAAATGTATTTTGATACCACAGGTGGGCTGAATGACAGAGCCAGGAAGTCCAACCTTCTATACTGAGCAGGTCGCTGTGCACAGAATTTTCAAGACTCTGAATCCATCAAATAATTCCTATGCTGCTGCTACAATGGCTCTGAATACCTTTTTTAACTCAATGGTCAATGCTGACTACAAACCTTTTCTACTATGCGATGCTAAGCAGAAAGTAGAAGAATCACTGGATGCTCTCCATGCACAATTGAGGCCACTTGTCTTAACGTGTGTACTGCTGTATGAAAAAGATGAGATACTAAAAAAAAACTGAGGAAACAGATATTGCAGGAACCTGGCATCAGTTCAACTAGAATTCTTCAACTGGGAAAGTAAATTTTCAGAAGTGAGAAATGAGGGCATCCAGGATAGACTCCCCTTTGAAAGCAGTCAAGCATATGCGGTTAATAGAATACGTCAAAATCATTCCAAAAAGGAGGTGCCATGGAGGCAGACAAACTGTGTGATTCAGCTAAAGTGTAACCATGCTGTAGTTACGCCTTGTCACACCCTGGTGACTGCCCTGCAAAAGGCCATACATGTGGCAGATGTGCATGCATCAATCATTTCTCCAAGGCATGTAGGGCTCAGCTGTCCCCAGTTCCTTCACGAGGTAAAGGAAAACAGTAACAACCGTTCACAAAAAGACTATAAAAAAGTTGCTCAGGTGGTCTCATCGATTCAAGATGTCGATGCAAAATGTGGAGATTGGATGACAGATGTATTTTTCATCTCAATTGTTCTAGGTGCGGGCAGGAAAAACAAACACCAGCCCAGGTGTGTGGTGCACATACAGGACACCAATACTCACGTTATTATTGACACAGTTGCATCTGGGAATGTGATGGCTGTGTCACACTACGACAAATTACAGATGCCCTCTCCACCAATGAACACTGAAGTGAGCATTTTCACATTTGGAGGGGTGAAGCCAGTTCCTCTTGTCTTCGTGGCTACAGTCTTACATGGCTCTCAACAAATATGAGCCAGATTCTATATGACATCTGTGAGTGAGTACATTCTGCTTGGTTGTGCCACTACGGAAGCTCTTCAGATTGTGCATTTTGCTTTTGGGGTCTACATGGAGGATGTTCATTCCCTGATTATGGAGTAGGATGTATAAAAGGGGAGCCTATTCGATTACACATTGATGACACTCTCCAACCTATCGCCCTGCAGCATCGTAGAGTGCCATTTCATTTGAACGTTAAAGGGGAGGAGAAACTGAACAAGTTGGTGACCCTTGGTGACATTGAGAGAGTGCACTTGATGGGTCTCCACTATTGTGGTGGCCAAAAACCAAAACAGCTCGGATTGATGTGAATTTGTGAGCACATGCGACTACCCAATAAAGCCATTAGAGGAGAAAGACACATAATGCCTATGATTGATGATATGGTATAAGATTTGCAAGGAGCTGCAAAACTCGATTTGAGAGCTGTATACCATCCACTGGTGCTACAACCCTCTTTGAAGCATATTACCACTTTCACCACCTATAAAGGGCTATATCGCTACAAGAGGCTACGCTTTGGTGTCTCATCGCAGCCTCATCGCAGCAGAAGTATTTCAGTATGCTCTCAGGGGAGTTCTAGCCAGACTCCCATCAAAGATAAACATCAGTGACGACATAGTAATGTTTACCAGGAATAAATAGGGGTCACACTACATAGAGAGGGCAGAATATGAGCGGACAAACACACCGACACAACTCCATCTCCTTTGCATTATTTCTTTTTGGGGGATTTAATTGTACAAGACAATTGTTACAAAAAAGACAATCAAAAATCACTAAGAAGGGCACTAAAAGAAATAGTATTCCAATTCCAATTCGTAAGTCACTCCACCTGATCTGGAGTTAGCTTTGTTTGAGAAACTCCTTTGGCTACAATATTTCAGAACCTAGCCCATCTCTTTAGTTCTCCTTCGAGACGAGAGGCTGGCAAATCGTCACCTGTTCTCCGGCTTAATGGTTCATCTCTGCATCACTGAACAGAGTCGGGCCCTTCTCAGATGAGCCATCCAAGCCGATTTGCCTGAAGAAACCCACTACTGCAATAGTTCATTGAGTTGTTTCGCCACTGATTAAGCAAGCCCACCACTCCTGCTCACAGAAAGTCAGAAGATCCACAAAAAGTTTACCCAACCATGTTTACCTGGCTTCAGACACTCCCGAACAATATAGAAGAAGGTGCTTTATCGTTTCAACCTGGTCTACATTCTCACAAAAGTGACAGCTGTTTGATGTTGCAGAGCCTCTAATGGCTCGAATTTCATTTGTGTAGAGCAGGTTGAGGCGAATTCTAAAGAAGCTATTCCGGAATCCTTGGTTGGGAAATTTAGTTAAGTAGGATGGAGCTTCATTCAATTTTTTATGTCTTGGTGGAAGTTCTTTGGTAAGAATATTCCTGGAAGGTTCCTCCTATGTTTCGATCCAATCCCAATCAAGTAGCTTTTTGTTAACTTTTAGAGGGTTGTGTAGCAATTCTTCCTCTGAGCTTCCTATTTTGTCCAGAAGCTGCCTGTTTTTGTCCCTCCAATTAGTTAGCATTCCATTTACTTCACCCTCCATTTCATCTCTGATGACTTCAAAAAGGGTCTTGGGTGAGGGTGTGATGATTTTTCTGTAGAGCATTAGGCCGTTACGCTCCACTACTGCTTTAAGGTACGTCATACAAAGTTTTCTGCGAATTAAGGCAAATGGAGTTGACAGCGGCAGAACCAAAACTCTTCTTCAAAATCGACCTTCCAGTTTCTTCCACACTGTATTTGGTAGAGCGGAAATGGCCTCGGCTCCATAGGTTAAAGTGGGTACCACTTTTGCTCTAGAGAAGTTCAAAATCGGTTGGAGGGAGAAACGGCCAAAGTTTCTATTAACCACCTTTGTTTGAGCTATTAAAGATACAAGCTTTTCGTCTAGGTAATCTTGCTCGTGAGTCTCTGTCTGGCTGTTGTACAGGATGATTCCAAGATATTTGAAGCTCTTCACCCTCTCTAGCTGGATCCCGTCTACGAAGAGCTTTAAAGTGGTCTTAGCGGTCCCACTCTTGGCGAATGACATAACCTTTGTTTTGGCTTTTATTAGCTTCACGTAGTTCTCTTTCAATTATGTGGTCAAGTTGAGTAGCTGCCTCTGGAGGCCCACCGGCGTCTGGTCAATTAGAATTATATCATCCGCGTATAGTAATCTAGGAATTTTTGTGCTTCCTAGTGTAAGCGGAAATGCTCTGACCTTCTCCTGCGAGTCCATGAAATCTGCTATATATGAATTATATAGCGCCAGTGCCAACGGGCACCCCTGCTTAACTCCCTGAGCTGTAGAGATCTCCCTAGATAGGAGGCCCGCTCTATTCAATCTGACTCTCATGGTTGTTGATGAGTACAATGCCTTAATTGGCGCAAGGATGGAGTCAGAACAATTTCGTTGGATTTGTTTTTTCCAGAGTAAATCACGGTTGACCTGGTCGAAGGCTTGGACCAGGTCAACAAAAACCAGGTAGACAGGCGGTTTCCCCTCCAGTATTTTGGCTTTCAAGCAGTTGAGCAATAGTATATTGGCCGTGGTGCTCCTGATAGCAATTATAACCTGCACATTTCATTGAATACTTAATATGTGATGGGAGTGCCACTGCACACGATGGCAACGCCTGACACATGGTGGGCATAACTAGACATTTGATGATAACATTTGATGACAACACTTCACATATGATGTGGGAACATAGGCATTTAATAACAATAACTGACAACACAAAGACTATTTCATATGCAAAAGCCCAAACTATTAGTTTTGCCAAACGCTTGTTTTGTTGTTGCCACCAGGTTTGATAAACAAGAGAATACGTCCAACTACATTTTTTTCACAAAGTGTTGTTGCCGCACACCCCTTCCTTTTGCTGGCATTAGTTTTAGAATATACCAACATTTTGTACACTGTTTACTAATAAAAACGATGTATTGCTGAGTATAATACTATTTAAGAATAACCTATTTTATTCAAAGCAATGATGTGCACGAATTGTAAATCCAAGTTAAAAGGTGCATTAATCTACGGACTGTCTCATGGTTAGCACATTTGGCGATTGTGGGCTATGTGAAGACCTGTGTTCAAAAAAAGTTTGCGCTCTCTGAATGTAGGAATGATGTGTGATTTCTTGTTGACACGCGAGAGCCGACGGAGACGTGCTTCACGTTTGTTACGCAATGTAAACCAAGCCGGACATGTTATGACTACAGAACCACAGGACAGAGGAAGTCACTCTCAGTTAATAAAGGAACGCTGTATTTTCCTCATCTGGAATCCTGCCGAAGCACTGGTGTTTATTTGAGACTTGGAGGCGGCAGCAAAGCCAGGAGGTAAAGTACAACAATATGTGGCATACGTCCATTCACGCATAATACGTGCCATTGTCGTAGGCCACGGTGTCTGCTTCTTTTCAGTCAAAAAGATACTCCCTGGGGGCATGCATTCGTTTTCTTCTTTACGTTTTATTGCTTTCCAATGACATATGGCACATATAAGTTAGACTTTCGAAATAAAATAGTTAACTGGTTCTTGGGACATAAAGGTGTGTAGGACGTTTGTAGAGAAGTGAAAAGAAGCTTGAACCATACGTATTAGGGATTACTGTACTCGTTTAAGAAAAGAACGATAATTGGCCCGGAAGGCACTATTAAACTATGGGGTTTGCTGTTGAAATGCTCCCATGTACAGTCTTTGTTTGTAACACAGCTGTCATTTAAAGGATTAGTGACTGTGTTTCATCACCACGACTCTGAGGCTAACAAAGAACACGATATGAAAATGCATCGAAGAAATGTAAAGGCCACTCATGGTTGATTTAAACGAGTTAAATGGCTACGTGTTGGCATTATCTGCCCTCTATTCTGTAAATAAATGTGTAGAAGCCCGTTTGTGTACGCCTGCATTCATGCACACTTCTGCCATTTGGACTGTGGACCAATAAAGACACATTAATCCCCAAGGAGGCCAGAATCGGTGACGGATGCATCCTTGTAGCTTAGATGGCGGAGGCTTCATCCTTGTTTACAAAATAGGCATTGGCAAAGTATATTTGAATCGTTTATGTGCCTTATTGATAGGTGGTTTCGTGTCAGTGTGTGTGTGGCTGTGTGCCTGTGTGTGTAGTTGTGTGGATGTGCCAGTACTTCGATGAACCGATGGTGAGATTGCAAAGGCAGTTGCATGGATGGATTACTAGGTGGATAGACAGATGAAAAGGTGAGTTTCTAGTTGTAAATGTAAAGATCAGCTTGTGGATGCAGGAATAGATGGGCACGTTGTGTTTTATGTGGTTGTCTGGACTGGTTAGTCGATGGATAAGTGGTTGTGTTGATCGATTAATTCAGAAAAAAAGGCCGAATTGCATATGGAGTAGTGTGTGACTTAACAAATGAGCCGAATGGTGCATGGGTGAGGTGTTATAGGAATGGGTTAGTGGGTAAATGGATGAATGGGTTAGTAGGTGTGTTTATGGATGAATTACTATGTGGAAAGATGACTGTGTGTGTGAGAGAGAGTTTTGTTTTGTTAGTGGGTTGATAGATTTGTACGTTTTGAATGCATGTAGGATTGTGTAGATGGGTTTGCGGATGCATGGTAGATTTCATATTTTTGCATGGATGAGTTGATTGGTTAGTGGGTGCGTTGATGGGTGAATTTGTCTGGATTAGTGAGCATGTGTGGAAGGGTTAGTAGTTATATGAGGGAGACGGGTTGGATGGCTAGGTGAGTTGGTGAATACATGGATGGGTGGTTGGTATTTTTTGGGGTTGTATCAAAAGGTTGATGGATTGATGTATGGACATGTGAGTTTGAGTGAGAAGACCTGCAGATGGGTTAGTGAGTGGATGAAACGTGGAAGTTGGAAATGAACCATGCCACCCGAGACTGTACACTGGCCATGAAAGCTCTGGCAGCTTTGCTGTACCTGATGCTATGATATGCCAAGGCATCATCAGGGCAGAGCCAGGAAGAGGACAGAAAGAAGTAAAGAAAGTGCAAGAAGCATTCGAAATCATGTGTATCAGATCAATGTAACACCTTCTCACTCTGTATTGAATTGATATTGATATATTTTCACATCGCGCTCGTACACAGGTGTTTCAGAGCACGACAAGGCAAGTTAGGGTAACAAGGGAGAACAAAAAAAACGATCTTACTAGGCCCAGTGACATTGAGAATGTGCAAGTGCATGGGAAAAGGGGAAAGCACATGGAAGGGGAAGAAGTTGAAAGTGCAGAGCAAAGTACTACAGATAAATAATACATAAATAAACAATAACAATCAGCAGAAACAGTGGTAGTGCAGCCTGCGGGTGGCAAGTACTAGGTTAGAGGCAACAGACAAGGTGTGTGTGGAAAGTGCAAAGAGAAAAAGGGGAGCCTGTATGGTTACATATACAGCCCCAGTGCACGGGTTTGACAGGAGGCAGTGCAGGTGGGTGACAAGGTGAGCAGGTACCTGGGCCCGGAAGTTGGAAGGCACAATGCCAAGAGAGAGCAGATCAGCAGGGGAGATGAAGAGTGAAGCCAGAAGCAAAGAGGAAGGTCTTCAGGTGCTTCCGGAACCGGAGATGGTTTTCCTGAAGTTTCAGAGTGGCATGGAGGCTGTTGCAGAGGGAGGCCCCATCCGAAGACAGAGATCTACCCCCAGCTCACTTCTTTGAGAAACAACTGATCCTGAGGGAGTTAGAGGTAGAGGAGTGAAGAGCTCAAGACGGAAGGTATTTACGAAGGGACAGCTGAACGTATATTGGACCCAGGCCCCAGAAAGCCTTGTGGGCAATGCAAAGGATTTGGAATTTTATCCTTGCAGCCACTGGGAGCCAGTGGAGAGATTTCAGGGCTGGAGAGATACGATCCCAGGGTTTGAGGCCAAGAACAAGTCTTGCAGTCCTGTTCTGGATAAGTTGCAATGGGCAGAGAGTGGAAGCATGCAGATTTAGAAAGAGGCTGTTACAATAGTCCAACCTAGAGAGAACCAGGGCTCGAGAGACAGTGAGCTTCTGGGGGAAAGAGGAAAGGCAAAATGCCTCTGAGGAGGTGCAATAGGAAGTTTGACTTTTTAGAGACGTCAGAGATGTGGGCAGAGAAGGAAAGTGTGGAGTCAAAGATGTCCCGAGGTTCTTAGCCTCGCAGGTAGGGGTAGGAGGAGGGCCAAGGGAGGCCGGCCATAGAGTGAGAGGAAAGGACGGTGAGGGTGTGCCGATGAGGAGGATCTCCGCCTTACTAGCATTCAGGCAGAGATCGTTGGCGGCACACCAATCCTGAATGGCAGATAGGCAGAGATGAGAGGAGAGGAGGTGGCTGAGGGAAGCCTGAAAATGAGTTGGGTGTCATCAGCATAGCACTGAAAGTGTAGGAAATGTATGCACAGAAATTGCATTGCAGTTCGTAACCAATAAACAGATACAGTGACATTCAGTGGTCAAAAATCCTAAGCACAAGCCAACCAATGAACACAAACATTTAATTACACAAGAATTACAACTGCACCTCATTAAGTTTTACTTACATTTTGGTACTTACTCCAGTCAGAACTAAAAGAAGAATTTAAACTTAACTCTAAAGGTTGTGTCACTTTGTTCATAACTGTGAAAACCCTAGTTTATTATTTACAACATTTTCTTAGCAAGATACATATTTCATAAATAATGTCCTCTTCAACTCTGTAACTTCATTTTTTATGATGTTAAGTTAAAGATATTCCAGGACTCAGCGCCATCAAATAGATGTTCGTTTAATTGTGTTGAAAGGGCTTTCTGCTTCTGCCGACGCGTGTGACTACCTGTTCGTAGAGTAAAGCTTCTGTTCTGGGGATCTAACCCCGTTACTACTACAGTGACCATAGTCTTTTGGATTGGTCGCATACTACTACGGCCCAGATTTGAAAAAGGCTTAGCATAGCCGAAACATGTTATCGTTTATGGGCTTTTTTTCGTTTTTTGAATGTGTGACAATACAACACAATTAAACAAACATATATTTGATGGCGCTGAGTCCTGGAATCTCTTTAACTTTACACTGTTTATGGTGACGGTTAGGCTTTACTACCGTCTAGATACAGTGACCTGCGACATCCATGTTTTTTTCTACATGATCTCATAGACATGGCATTCTATCAGTAATAGACCACCGACTTATTACTCCTGGGATTATAAGGCGTCGCCCCCCAGAGCAACGTTTTGCAAAGCCAGTGTTTCCAGTTCATGTTTTATGGGTTTATTCACAAATAAGCATAACTTAAAGATTTTGTATGTAGTCGAGCCTACACGTGTTTCAAATATGTATAATACAGCCCATTGAGCAATTATCATCAAAATGGTTAAGACGTTGATAATACACAAATGTGAATTGGAACATTTTTGCACCCCTAAAGAGCTCTAAAGAAGATCTTTTGCTCGAAACACACGTAGTCTCGACTACTTACAGAATCATCAAGTAATGTTTATTTGTTAATAAACTCTTAAAACATAAAGTTACAGTGTTGAAGAAGAAATTATTTACCAAAAAGTATATTGCTAAGAATTCTTTTTAAATAATCAACGAGGGTTGGTGGAATTATGAACAAAGGGGCACACCTTTCAGAGTTATCCAACCTGCATTTACCAAAAGTGTCACCACCAGTATACCAACAATCATGGTCACCATGAAAACGCCAGTCATTGAGCAGCTGAGTTCCAGGGAACACTGTCTGGGTGGATAACATTGAGATACCACCTGTGAAGCAATCTCTTCCCTAGACAAGTATCCTGGTGGACCCTGATCCAGTACAACAGTAACCTATCACAACTAAGGGACTTTTTGCCCAGTCCACCTCCCACCTTCCTAAACCCATCTAAATGCCCACTGGGATATGATATGTTATGGCATTTATAATGCGCCTATACACAAGTGTTTCAAGGCGCGACGAGGCAAGGGAGGGGAACAGAGGGAAGACAGAGACAACGATCTTACTAGGCCAGGTGACATTGAGATCGCGCAAGTGCAGGGGAGGGGGGGAGTGCAAGGCGAAGTGCAGTACATAGGATAAACAGTAAATACATAAAAGCAATAAATAAGAACAATAAATAAGAAGTGCAGCCTACTGGTGGAATGTGCAAGGTAGGTGTAGACATCAGGTGTTGAGTGCTGGTAGGGGGCTGTAGGGATACAGTAGCTGCTTTACACAATATCAGTGGAAGGCTGTCAGCCATGGACGCAAGGCAGGGGTGGGCAGAGCATAATGGGAGGGAACAGGTGCACCAGGCACTGAAGCAAATGCTGCAGGAACTGTAGGCCACCAATACCCTGCCGGGACAATTCTGAATGAGGCACAATAGGGAGGGACATATGCAGCAGAGGCATGCATGAAAGCTGCTGCTTGGGCTAATACTCCAGGTCCCAAGCCCAGGGAGATGCAGACGTTAGTGGGACTGAACCGACGCCGCAGGCATACAGTTGAGCCGGCGGCACACTTCTGTGTGTGCCATCAAAAAGGTAAGTGGGCAGGGGGGATGCAGGTTGGGGGATGCAGGGCAGAGGGATGTATGTGTTCACTGCACCGTGCCATAACGGAAGTCAGATCGACATTATGGCGGCTCAGTGATCACATAGATCTGATTTTTTCACTCCTTTTTTAATATTACATGTATTTTTGAACATGGATTGTTGTAATCCTCTGGCTCGATTTTGAATTCGACCATAGCAACCGTTTCAAGCAACCTTGATTGCACCCTAAAGTGGTTCAGTGAGCCATTGCCTGCGGCCATAGCCATCATGGCCAGCCACAACCTTACTAATAGTACCTCCTAATTGAATGAGAGCCAATTTTATCTTGACATACCTGACCATATTAATTGAGCACCTGCAGCCATACTTTGGGGAAAAGAAATACTGGGCCGAAGGCAGGTAGATGGTTCAAAATAACTATTTATGTTGTTTGACAGTTTTGATCATACTATTCTGCTGGGTCATCTTTACAACATTGGGAACCCACACCTAAGTGCAGGTATGGACTGATAATTTTTTATGGAATGTATACTATTCATTTTCCATCCAACATGTCAGTCAGCCACTCAGGCACAATCATGTGATGTGAACAGAATTCTGCTACACCCCCCACCTTTTGTAATGACCCCTGCTGCCTCGCATTAGCAAGACATACGTCTTTGGGGTCGTTGTTTATAATTACACAGATGATGCGGAAAAGAATTTGAAACAGATCTTTAAATGAGGTTGTACAGTACAATATTTTATGATTCCTTCAGTTGGCATGAATAGACTTGGATTGACATGACGGATCAGTGATGCTATTGATTTACTATTCTATCAAGTCTCTAAAATAGAAAAGACAGGGTTTTCCAGCTGAGAGACATTTCCCTAGCTCATGACAGCACTGAGTGTAGGCGATCATTGTTCTATTCTTGCCCAAACCTAGTAGCGGGTGGTATGTTGGGGCACAAGAGTGCCACCTACCCTTGTTTTAGGTTAAAAGGTATACGTTTAGATTCCAATTCTAAAGCTGAAAGGCTCCATGTAGAATACATAGCACAACAGGCCAGTAGGGCAAAGGAAGTCTGGCCCTTAAACCTCTCATCGTTGCACAATTACTGTTCATTCAGTGCTGAATTCTTGACTAACATAAGATGTGGGTTGGGTCATCTGTTGCTGCCTGGCGGCAAGGAGCTGAGCCACAGGGAGCAGGTTAGGCTCACTGTATGGTATGTATGTGTGTATATATGCACAAGGTTGTCACTGCGCATGTGTACTTGTGCAAATCAGTGCACATTAGACTGTGTATCTGTGTGTGGGTGTGTGCAATTGCAACGTTTGTATGTGCAGTGTGCTTGCTGGTGGAAGGGAGATGAAAGGTCCATGAATGTGGCCTTGGGTGGTTTAGGATGATTTCTGATGGTTTTGGATGTTTTAATTGGGTGGAAACTAGGTTTTTGTGCAATGACACTAGTAATCCCAAAAAACATATCTTGGTGGGACCTCCTGTTTTGTAGGATATTTTAATCAGGCGACAACTACTTTGGGAGAATTTTCCACCTACCCCAAATAAGGCACACGCAACATTTATTAATTTAACAACATTGATTCCCTACAGCTTCCCTCGCCTCGTGGGACGAGAAACACACAGGGTTGCACAGAAGGTCTATTTATCCATAAAATAAAAATACATTAATCAATATAAAAATCAACAAATTATGCATCTGTGAAATTCCAACTCCAATGGTGATTAATACACTAATCACCTCAATTTTCCATTATACGTTTATAGGAATAGAGACTTTTGTAACGCACAACACTGTGTGCGCATTCCCTTTATCCTGAGCCTGCATCCATCATGCGTTGCACAGTGCATCAACTTCCCTGCCTATCGAAGCCGCTCTACTTCTTAAATATTAAAAAATTACCTCCCCCCAAAACAATGGACATGTCACAATTTCAAACAGTGTTCTAGAGAACTCAATTAAAAGACAAGCTACTTAACATGTCTGCAGGTAATTCACTTACACAATAAAAATGTATGTCTTCTAGATTGCCTTCTGAGGTGATTCTATTTCAATCAACAACTTAAAGTTGGGAAAATGAGCAGCAGTCAATCCCACTTTCCGTTTTGTCTTGGGCAGTTCAGAACTAACAATAGGATTCTGCTTATCGATGTAACCAGAAATAAATTCAATTATTTAATTTAATTTCTTATAATTTATTTGTGCTTATATAACACTCATCGTCAAAGCGCCGAACAAAGTACACAAGTCATGTTGCTCTGTAACATTACAATTAATGATTAAAACAGTATGGCTTAAGTAGAATAAAGAAGATGGGATTTTACTAGAGTGTGAAAGGAAGAGTAGAGTTTAAGGGAACATATAGATAGAGGCAAATAATTCTAGAGTTTGGGAGCCAAAAGAGGGAAGGAACAGAAATGTGATTGATCACTGGGAGGTTGTGGGAACGAACAAATCAAAAGAGATTGAGAACAAAGAGGATGAAGTGGTTGGTACCAGGATATATGAGAGAAGAGATAGGGAGGTGTAATGCCACAGAGGCATTTGATATCAGTAGAAAGAAAGTGATACTGTAGACAGTGTTCAAAAGATAGACAGTGCAATGATTTATGAGTCTCAGAAATAGAGCTACGGGGGGTGAAGTAGGACCAGATGAGACATAGGAAAACTAAGACTGAGAGAAGAGCAATAGTCAAGTCAAGCAAAAATAACACTAAATCCCAGGAGCATTGTTGCAGGAAACATTAAACAGGGCATGCTATGTGTAAGTTGAAAAGATGATATCAGTAAGTGTGAGCAGTTGCAATAATATGAGCAGAAAAGGTCAGAGCGGGATCAAAAGCAATGCAAAGATTTTGAGTGCTGTGGGATATTTTTACCCATGCATCCAAGCCCTACCATAAAACTGTGCATAACTGGCATTGAAAACATCATGATGGCCAGAACTCCCCAGAGAGCGCACAGGGAAAACATGAAGAATAGGCTGCCACCCATTTTTGCCTATGTTGTGAGCACAGGAGGGCACTGCCTAAAACCACCATTGGGATACACACAAAGTAGCCTGAAACCATTGGGAATGGCAATCCTGATTGCCAAATGCAACCCAGAACTGTGGGGAATTAATTTCTTAATGTCAAAAATGGATGCAAAACTGGTGCTTACCACTATCAGAAAGCCGGCGTTTTAAAACCACCAGACTTTGGGAACTAAAGTGACATTTAGCTGAATTCTGCCTGACAACTACCCCCGACAGAAGTTGAACTGGCTCAACAACTCTTCCCAGGCATGGCTGCATCCTGCTGACCCCACCAAAAGGAGGTGACACCTCTCTGATTGAATTAGGGGAGTGGTACCTGCAGACTGCAGGAAGTTGAACAAAGCCCTGTCCTGGACTCAGGCAAATGTTATATTGGGGGGGGTCGTAAAATGGCTTCCTCTTGGGAGAAACTGGGAGAGGCAGTGCCTGTGAGAGCCAGCTGAGCTTGGGGAAAGTGGATAAACCAGAAATTCCACTATGTGCTTTGGAAAACCACACCCCTTTGGGGCCAGAGCATGATTTTAAAAAGATGGATAATTCACAGTGCAGACTTGTCAAAATGATATAAATAACATCATCATTTTTGTGATTTTTCTGTGCACATTTTAAGAGGTGTTGGGACCCTGTGGTATGTTCTTGGGGATAGTAGCGGAAAAAAAGGTTGTTACTCCAAATGTATGCATGTTAAAAATCTGACACTTTATCATCTGAAACCCATATCTCTGGTGCACATTTGTGTAAAATCTGGAAAGGTTTAGAGGTCGTTATCTGATTGAAAAGGGGAGAATTCTGTCATAAGTGGACATGACATCGTACAAAGACAGGGATCGGATTGTTTGGTGCTACAGAAAATATGTTAACTGGACCTATAATATTAGAAAAATGGTACATAGATAAATATGTATTTGGGTCAGAAATAGATTTGTGTGCAATTTGACAAGGGGAGGTTCCTCTGACCATAAAACTTACAGCATCACTCTGACACTCCATTTCTTTTCCCCAGTCATGGGAGAGAGGAAAGCTTGGCCAATGATAAGTGAGAGGGGCAGGTTTAGCTAGACCCAGGCACACACCCATTTTCAAAACACATAAAAGGAACATTGAAAACCAGGTAGAGACATTCACTTTCCACTTTCTTGCGGGACGCTTTGCTGGGAGACTTCAGACTTCACATCCAGAGATCCAGACTTCAAATCCATCAATCTCCAGAGACCAGAAATTAACTCCAGAATTTGTAGCAGAGAGGCATGAATCCACAAGCTGAATCCCCTTCAGCAGGCCTCAAAACCAACCAAACTATTCAACAGCTGTTTGAATTCTTTGCCAAGAACTTTTGCAAGAACCTGTAGCAGTATCAAGAAAGCAGTGCTGTATCTGGAACCAGAGAGAACCAGAAACCAGATCGCTGTGAAGAACTGCTAGCAGAAGTCCAGCCAATCCTGACCCGATCGGTGACGAAGTCGCATTCCTGTCCAAAATCTAGTGTGAGTACCCAGCTAGCACTGTGCCAAAACCAATCTCTTAGTTTAAAATAATTTAATCCAAACTATTTTAGCCTATTAGAACTGCCTCCTAGAATCGTGCCATTCTGTCATCTTTAAAATTGAAAACTGTCATCTGTAATTCTGAGCTTTAAAATTTAAAATCCGAAAAACTACCTTTACTAAATCGGTCGTATCTCCGGAACTGTTTGTGCTAGGAGCGAGTTTTAACTGTCACCTTAAAGCTAAGATTCTAACCTTTCCAACAAGCCTAGAACTTACTCCTTGTAGTGCCTCCGTAATTGCGCACGACGCACGCTACTAAATTTGCCGCGATTTGACATTTTGCTTAATTTCAGCCACGTGTAAAAATATTTGTCCTTGTTTTCCTTGCTGAAATTCGTGTGCAACATGACAATCATTCATAGAGCATTGCTAAAGTGATCCTGAACTGATTCAAAGTATCTATCAACTACCCTGAACCCCCTATAGGGAATTGAAAGCCTTTTTAGCATATTTTTCACTTAATTGCAACCACATCAAAGTATATTGCCTGTGTTTAAAACTCCTACCTGTTTTCCTCTAAGCTTGCTAGGGGGGAACTGAATTATATTTGATTGCATTCCTGAGAACTGTGTGCTTTCCTCCCATCTCTTTACCTTGCATAGAGGTGGGGGGTGAATTGTCAAAGAAAAGTGATTACATTGGGCCTCATTACACGGACGGCGGTAAGGGTTAACGGTCACCGTTAATGGCAACGGTGACCGTTAACCCTTACCGCCTTACTACGAGGTCCTAATTACGGAGCTCGGAGCTAATTACGGCACCGCAAAATTGCGGTGGCGTAATTAGCGCCTTCCCCATTTCCATAGAGCCCTATGGGGCAGAAATGGGAATGGGGAAGGGCAATGGCAGAAAGGGGATTTACCGCCCCTCCAACCTTGGAATGGGGCGGTAAATCCCCTTTCCGCCAAGGCGGTGCCGGTATTTTACCGGCATGAGCCATGGCGCTAATAGCACCATGGCTCACCGCCTACCGTGTAATGAGGCCCATTGTCTTTTGTTGAAGTCACATCAAGTTTATTTTCTGTACTGCATTTTCATTCATCATTGCATTGTCCTTGAAGCCATAAAAGCATTCTCAGCTACTTTATCCTCTCTATTTCACTTCTAAGCCATCAAAAAGAGTGTACCACTGTAACATTATCCATTGTCGATCACTATCATCTTCACAAGTGTGCTATCAAACATTAATTTATTATAAAAGTGTGATATATATATATATATATATATACATATATATATATATATATATATTTTTTTAATTTTCAAATAAACCTTTTAATACCTACTTCTTGGCACAGTGGGGTCAGGGGGATTCTAAGGGAGGGGTGTTATATAAGGGTTGTCATCCAGAGTAAACGAACTGGACATAAAAATATATCAATAAGGGTTTCCCTCTGCATCCCAGACTAGGCATTGACTTAGCTGTAGTATTGAATTGAATCCGCTTACAGTGCACAAAGACAATGATAGTTGGGATGGGGGAAAAGTATTGAAGAGGGAGTGATGTGGGGAACTTGAGAGGAGTGGAAGAATAGAATTTCCGTCTTAGCGAAGTTAAAATAAAGGAGTCAGCCATGACTGGATGGAAGAAAGACAGGCAGAGAGTTTGGAGTGCAACATTTCAGAAAAGGAAGAGAAGAAAGAGAAGGAGAACATTATTTGAGTATCATCTACATATAGATTACAGGAGAAATTAAAGGAAGAGATAATATCTGAAAGAGGAATCATGTAAAGAACAAGTAGGGAGACAAGGACTGATCCTCTGGGGACCCCAAAGTGAACAGGAATTAATTTAGAGGAGCACCCAGCCCAAGAGATGGACTAAGTGTGGTTAGATAAATAAGAGCAGAACCAATTATGAACTGTGCCGGATAGGCCAATATAGAAAAAGAGCCTAGAAGAAAGTATATGGAATGCAGCAGATATTTTGATCAGGATAAGAATAGAAGGGTAATTAGTTTAGCAGGCAGACAGAAGATAATTAGTTACACAGATAAGAGCAGTTTCAGTAGAATGAAAGGTCTGGAGGGGTGGCAGAAGGGAATGATAGCTTAGAAAAGATCAGGCCTGAGAATAGACAAGCTGTTCAAGAACGTTTGATCAGAATGATAAAAGGGAGAGGAGATGGACGTTAGTAGGAATAGCAGCATCCAAAGAGGGCTTTTTCAAAGATGGAATCACTGTGGCATGTTTTAAAAGACACAGGAATGGTAACAGTACATAGAGAGTTATTAACTAGTGAAGTATGATGGGGAAATGAAACAGCAATTATTTGAGGACTAGGAGAGGGTGGATTTGAATCTGTTGGAGCAGCCGTAGGGTTGGTCTGAGAAAAAAAAAGAGCACTATCAGAATTAGTGATAGGGGAGCAAAGAGACAGGCAGGTAAGAGAAAGGGATAGAGCCAGCATGGCATGGAGTTTCAGAGTTAACAGATCAGGATGAGCAAACATGAACTACTTTAATGGTGGAATAGGAGGCAAACTAGTTAGGAGTAATAGGGTAAGATAGGGAAGGATCACGACTATGGGGACAAATAAGGCAACTAAATTAATAAAATAGTTTTCAAAGATGGGTGGACAGAGAAGTGAGGAGATTAGAGTAGTAAATATGTTTAGCAGACAGCAAGCAATTGTCATAGAGAGTATGAAAGTAAGAGAGAGATGCCAGATCAAAGGAAGAATGGTATTTTTTCCTGCAGTATTCTAGCCACCGGAGATGCTGAGATGTAAGAAGACGTAAAGCAAGAGTGAACCAAGTTTGAGGGTTTTTTTTACAAGGAGGGTGAAAGAGGCAAGTGAGATAATGACTATTTAGAGTAGATAGAAGACCTGCGGAAAGAATAACCACAGCTTTTTCAGTCGAGAGTTATGAGAATTGAGCTACAGGAGGGAGAACCGAGCTAAGCGAATAGAAAAACTTATCTGAAAATTCATGAATTAATAAAGTTTTGGTTATAAAAAAAAAAGAAAAGTTCCTAAGATCATGCCAGGAAGGACATTTGAGGAGGAAGGGAAGAGGTTAAACACTGTGGAATACAAAGAGAGAAGGAACGAAGAAGGTGGTTTGAGCAGATTAGAGAAATGGTGAATACAGAAGAATAGGAAGGAATAGAAAAAAAGATGAGTGATGAACCATAACAGTGGCATGGAGGACTCAGCAATTGGAATATCTGATAAGATTCAAGGAAATACACAAGGGGACATGTGTTCTGAACAGTAGCACGATGAAATCACTGAGAACAATAGTTGCAGTGGAAGATCGGAGCTAGAAGAATGTAGTATATCCAAGTCATCGCAAAAGGATGCAATAAGCACAAAGGGAAAAAAGATAACTAGCAAGTTCAAATGAAAGAGAGATCTGAAAGAATTAAAGTTAAATTTTAAAGAAGAGAAAGACAGCAGATCGATACCCGGGGAAGACATTAACAATGTGGAGAGCGAAAGACTCTGTTTACCACCACCGTGAGAGGAGAATAAGTACATTTGGAAGAGGAGTGGTCAAAAAAGCAATATAGGCAATGTTTTAAGGCGAAAGCCAGGTTTCAATTAAACAAATGAGTTAAAAATCATGATGGAAGAATAATTCCAGAATAGAATGAGAATGCAATATGAGTTCCAAAGACCTATGGAAATGGTAGCATCAAGATGATGAGCAATGGAGGGATAGCACAGATTGAATAATTTTCTATGACTGCCAGCTTGGGAGGGATAAAATGGGGGTCAGAAAGAGTAATGAACATGAATAGGACCAAACATCATAGGTGAGAAAATAGCAAAGGAAGATATAAAATGAACACAGAGAAGAGTTAGCAACCAGGCAATAAAGATGAACTGGACATAGGAGTAATATGGCATGTGTGGACAGTCAGGCAGTGGTGAAAAACAGCCTTTAAAGAATGGCTAACAAGTGTAACTGAGCTGGACTGGGGCAGGATATGGAGTATAGTGGCTCAAAAACCTGCCCCGGAGGCATAAAGGAACAGTCAAAGGCATTGCTGTAAAAAAGGCCAGCGCTGGTGGTAGAGTCATAAAACGGGAGAGGGAAACAACAAAATAGGCCTTAGACCATCCCGGACAGATGCAGAGAGCAGTGCAATGACTTTGGCTTAACTTCGCCAGGTTTTCACCCCCTGGAAGCACCTATTATAGCTTCTGGTTCTGTAGCAACTGGGGAGGAGTGCAGAGGTAGTAGCAGGATCATAGCACAAGAAAAGAGCAGTGGAGGGAATAATCCCTCACTTGTAATGTGGTCCCAGTGCAGGAAAGCATGAGGCAGCGGCAAGCAACATGGACTGCAATGTGCCAGGCTCCAAGGATGTCTTCAGTTACAGAGGGGCGAAGTAGCAGATGCTATGATGGCTGAAAGGTAAGTCCTCCGTCAACCTTGTCGCTTGCGTTTTCGCATTAGCACCCATACACATGCCTGACCTTCATGGGTAGATTTTTTCAGTGGCATTGCCAGCCCACCTAAATCCTTTTCCTGGCAAAAATGCACACAAACACATTCTAATCCTTTCAACAATGTTCCCATAGAAATGGACTTCAGTCCACTGAGGGCATTCCCCTGTACAAGTGTGTTGAGGCCATACAAATAGGATAAAGGCACTATACACATGACAAACTACTACTAACAACTACTACTACTACTGTACTGCAGACAGCAGTGCAGCGACTTTGCTACTTGTTTTCTAGGTATGTAGACAGTGAGGTATTTTGAGTATGTATCCTGTGTTTGAAAATTGCACAGAGAAGGGGGCAGGAGATTTCCCAATACAGACACCATAGGACCTATTATGTCAAATCTATAATTCAAGAAACACATACACTTCTGAAACATGTATTAATTTCTTATGATATATAATCAATGTATCTACCCACCGACTCAGCAATTTTACTAATAAAAAGGACTGGCATTTAATCTATTCCACTAAAGAGTATAACTGCCCTTAGTAATATTCCCCTTAATATTATACTTACGTAGGCATTTCTTTGGGCTGTCTCACAGACACGTGTGCACCCTTTTAGGGACTGGTTCACTTATTCCCCTCTAGGAACAGGTGGGCATCAGCCAGCAATTTGGTGTCTGTCTGCTGTATTTTCCACTGAGGAAGGCTTGGGCCTTTAACTCCAGGTAGGCCTCTCTTGAGGCACTCCATTTATCATACACAATGGGTCCATAGGAAAGCAATCTGTTGAATTCTCCTTTCTATTTAAGCCAATTCTTCTTTGTTTCTTTTTGTCAGTCAGCCAGTCAGTGAATGAGCAAGTGAGTGAGTGCTGCCAGACTCTAAGGGTTTGGACTTTCATAGATCATAAACCCCTCTATCCAGTGTCTGTATATTTTTTCTAATCGTGCTCATTGGGTATACTAATGAAGGGGGCAATCTAAGGGGAGTGACCTCTACACCCAGTTTCCATCCCACTTGATGTGATGTCATCTTGGTCATTTCTAGGTTAAACATTTGTGACCTTCTAAAACATCACATTCCTCACATGTGATCATGTTACTAATCCTTTCATCCAATGGCTTTCACTCAGGCAATTCAAATGATGCTTGCCTTATCTTGGCATAACGTGTCATGTATGTGTAATCAATCATCTTTCGTGTTTTGCTCTCTTATACTTTCACAAAATGAGTTTCCATCTTAGATTTACAGATTGCACAGATGCCAGGGTATATGAATCATTGGTGTGCACTGTTTTTATGTGAAAATATCCACATTCAGCTAATTTACATAATTAACACAATGTGAAAGCAATATCATTTTACAAACAACCGATAGAGATTTGTACCCTGAACATTAAAACAAATAACTTCTGAGACATGTCCTTCAAAAAGTACAACCAAAAATATGATTCCATATGTAGATGTCACAATCTGAATTGGCATACCATCCCAGAACAAAAGGTCCAAGCCAAGTCATACACTTTTATAATTGAGCGTCAAAGCCAGTGTTCACACTTTTCTCAGTGGAAAGCATTTCCCCTATTCTGTAGCTTGTTGGAGGATGTTTGCAATGTTACCCTTTAGTCCCAAAGCTGCTGTTTGATTCAGAAATTCAGCCTTCCTTTCCTATCTCCATTGCAATTATCACCTTAAAGAGAACCTCTTTGCAATCAAACTCCTATCAACATCTATATATTTTTTTATATTTCTGTGTTATATTTATATGAAGATGATCCCCAGTACAGTAAAGGAAAATATGCACAATGCAGGGCACAATTTTGTGTTTCCTCGTCTATGAAATGATGTGCTTTTCATTTCAGATTGGAATGTTCTCCAATTAACACAATATTGCTGTATTCGTCCATGTGACTGAAAAGATTCCTTTTTGTGCCTTACCATATAACGTTGAACATATTCTCTTGTTGTCGATCGGTTGCTAACGCACCACATTTCCTCGCACATGTCATTTTTGAGATGCTGTTCGCAGGATGCAGCTCACAGGTTTGTTTTTAAATGTAAATATGTAACTGCCATCCTTTTGTTTTGCAGAGATTTCACAACATATTGTGAGCTGGGAGAGAGAGCAAGATACCAGCATTCAAACTTGAAATTTGGCAGCGAACATGGACGTTTCTTCATTGTATTGTGGCATATGACTGAGTGTTTCATAGGACTGCTGACATATATTGGCACAGCCAGCTTGTGCATGTTTTATTACACTTATTATGTGCAAAACTAACATGCAGGTGTTCCTATGTAGGGATAATGGCATACATTGGTGCAGCCAGCAGGCACATGTCTTCTAACAGAGATATGGTGAAAACAAACATGATTGTGCCCTGGGAATACTAGCATATATTGACTCTGCGACCCTGGGCATGTTTAATTAAACTTGCAATATTACTGAATTTTGGGAAAAGTCAGCAAGAGGGTGGCCTAGCATAACATGGCTTAGCCAGCAATGACTTGTTTTCTCAGACTGGCATTCTACATCTTGGGCACATCCAGCAAGGGTGTGCTAAAATGTAGTAATAGTGGCATATATTGCTATATTGGCACAGCCAGCATAAGAATATCTTCTTGCATAGGCAGAACACGGGCATACATTGTAGTCAAAGGTCTCACAAATGTGTGTACGAAACTGTGTCTGTGTACTCTCGGTGAACTAGCAAATAGTGGATATTTTAGTCTGTTGCCCTTCAAAACAGATTGTAAATTGTGTGGCGTTTTATCAAATTCTTCATAAAAAGTGTTATGAACATGTACCATTTGTACCCATTATTTTAAACATTTTATCACAGGGATACTCCCACCCACAGAAAGCTCCTTGGTGTACTGGGGCTCCTTTGTTATGCTTAACACACTCCTGCACAATACGTATGCCCTCCATGAAACTCATCACTAGCTGCCACTGTCTAAACTCTGTCCAAAGTATCTAATTGGCTGTACCAAAGCACCAAATTCAATAGGTAGCATGCCTGGGTGGCTTCAGGGTGTGGCAGGCTGGTTTCTTTTTTAATACCTTTGCTAATACCACTGCTTTGAGTACAGCAGAAAATGCTTTAAAACACGCTTTCGGCCAGCCCCATTGCATATCACAGACAAAGTTCACTTTTGCAAAAACATCCTTAATGGCAGTGTTTTCTACCCAAAATCTACGTTTATCTGGTTACCCTCTACTATAGGAAGGAGGTACAGAAGGAGCAAATGAGCAAAGGATTGGGTGAACTATCCATTAGATTTAGGAATAACCTGCTCACTTGTTTAAGAACTGTAAGCAAGAATTAATGCTTGAACTTTTGCCATAGTCATCTTTGGTTTAGTTACTCTTTGAAGTTGCTAGCATCCAGAGCCCACTCCAGTGCAGAATCTGTGGCAATGCAAATAGGCTATAGTGTAAAAACACTCGGGGACAAAAGAAATACAGGAGATGAATGGAGGAGGGCCAGACAAACAGTAAGAATGGAGGAGTAAACATGGATGAGTAAACATGGAGGAGTAAACATGGAGGAGTGCCATGGGTTTTTGGATTGCCTAGATGCTTTTAGTTTCTTGCAGCTAGTGACCAGCTCATCATATTCTGTATAACACAATAAACATTTAAGGAAACCTACACTGGCAGGTATTGTAGGTGCTTCATACTGTAGTTTAGAGCTGTTCTGTTCTATCCATGATACTGAATGAAATACTGTAGTTAGTTCAGTCATTTATTTTGATAACTCATACAAGGTAAGTCTTTTCTCCAGATGGAAGTGCGGGAATCAGTGTTTGTGTGGCCTGCGTAATATGTGGAATCGTATGTTTTTGATAATTGTTTGTAGTACAAACACATTAAAATACACATTACAATAAAATGTGCTATGCCTGTGGTATGATGGAAAGTTCTCACATTATTGTATTTATCACCCACATTTAAAATATTGACTGACACACAATGCGCCCGTTGACCCTGTACAAGACCCATGGTTGATTTCTTTCTTTGTTTCCATCACTGATTCACTGATTCACCGAAAGTGAAACAAACTGCATGGCTTCACTTTCCCCATGGTTTGGCGCTAGACAGAAACATCCTGCTCAGGCATAAGTCTTTGTCTGAGCCAAGTGCATATTGATATATAATGATGGCGTGCCCGCCTGTACATGTTCGCATACACTTGTACGGGCTTTGAGGTCAATAAGTAGATTGCAAAGTGGTTAGGGTGCAGGCTTCTGGCAATAAAACAGCAGCAAGTGGTCAAATCCCATGTCCGCCAATGTGTTTTTTTTGCTTTATGTTGTTTTTTTTATAATTACATTCATGGTGTATTTGTCCAGCCAATGGCCACTTTTCAGTGCTGTTATTTTGTAGTGTGCAAGTGCAAATGTTGAACAATGATTCATATATAGAATTCCACACTTTTTCCCCCTGCTTATTTGATCCAGTATGTACAATACACGCTCTTAATTATTATTAGGATGTATAGTGCATGACAATGAGGTGAGCTTTTTTATAATTTTTTATTTGGCAGTCCGATTGAAGACCAGCAACCACACAAACCGTCCAGCAAAACCGTATGGTGTAGGACATTTTTTGTTGCAAAAAATTATATTACAGTATAAGGTAGTATTTTAGCAATGGTTAGTGCTAAAAAGATACGATTTCCCAAATATGTTTTACTGAAAAAATGTATAGATATAAAACATAAAATAACACTTTATGACCAGAAGGAAAAATTCAAGGAAAACATGAAAATGCCACTGAAAAGAACAAAAAAACATTGAATTATCTTTCTCTCAAAGTTTTCTAATCTATTTGGTCAGTGTATAAAGTATTGTTAAATGCAAAAATGGTATATTTTACATAATTTCCGGTGGTTTGTGGTTTTGAATGTAATAAACTTAAATATATGGACGGCAGAAGAAGGAAATATAAAAGTGTAGATCGGTTTTCTACCATTAGTAGTAGTACATTCTATTGTCATATATACTTATCTATTTATAGATGTTTTATATTCAGATGCACATTAAGAGATGCAGGTTATATTAAAACAAATTCTAGTGGGTGGGACTAATAATGTAAAGATCCGGAAGAATATACTAATCAAGATACCAAATTACCTTCTGACAGTTAGAAAAACCTTCTAGTGAGGATTAGAGCCGTTCTCTATAATAGTATTCATCGTCACAATAATTTAACCCAAAAATAAGAGGTTAGTTAATGTATTGGTATTATTCAGATATTGCATAACTTATCAATCTTAATTTTTGAAGCAACTAATGAACAACAACATTCGAGAATGAGCAAAAGTGAATGATGAGCAGGATGAGATGGACATTCATTAAAAAAACTATTTCAATTAAAAGTGAACAGAGCTAAAGAACAAAACATAGCAAAGAAACTCCTTAAATAAAATGTGGATTCAATAACACCATTTGCGTTACTATCATTCCAATCGTTTTGCACAATAAACTCTGAAAGGTATTTAACAACATTATATATTTAGAATCCAAAACCTCCAGAAAAGATAATTCAAAGATTCTTTTCAGCGCATAGGTAGATCCTGTTTTTTTTAAACAATGCATTTTGGCAAGACACTGTACACATCTCGTCTCAATGGAAGTGCATGCAGCATCAGACCCATTTATTTTTAAACACAGGCACAAAACTAATGCAGGTTTTCCCCACTGTGCTACCGATGTGGGCACATATGTATGTTGGAACGTTGCCTATATTGTGGAATTGCAATTATTTTTGTATCTGCAAATGGGAGAATTGTCAGTCCTGTTGAGTTTAGAGGTGCCATCAGCCGTCTGAATTCATTCTGATAACCAAAGCCCTTATTCTGGAACTCACAGACTATGACCAGAAAAAGACTGCAAGTGTGTGGATTTCTCTTTCATGTATACTGGGGTTGGAGGTGCGCACCATGTTACACTTGTGTTGTATGCATGCACCCCCATCTTCTGTATGCATATGGCAGCACACAACAGTAATTGAATGTATTTAGTGATGTCTAATGATGTAAATTGACCGGATCTTTATCATTTCATGTCTGCTCCTGAGATTCACGCCTTCAGATAAGTAATGTCCTTATTCTCACCATTAGCCCTAAATCAGAAATTTCTTGGGGGCTGATGGAAGTCATGGCCCAAAGGTTATATTTTTCGAAACATGGTTCTCTGACTTTGGTACAGTATTCTGGGTCTGTTGATCAGTGGACTAATGTATCCGCTACAGCTGGGGTGTGCAACCTTTGGCCCTCCATATGTTTTGGTCTACAAGCCTCATTAACACTGGCCAGAATATTCAATATTTCAATATCAAGGGAATGGTAGAATGGTAGTCTGAAACATCTGTAGAGCCACAGGTTACAGACCTCTGCACTACAGTCATCTGTGTTTGACTTTATGGCCACAATTTTGAATCCCGACAGGTCATGCAGACTTTCATCCTTCCGAAGTCAGTAGAAAGAGAACTTTTGCATTAGTTAACAATGTATATAAGCTGTCCCGTCTATAGCTCCAAGATATCCCCTGGGGGTGAACATTTCTCTTTATAAGTACAAATGTTATGTTATGGGTTTGCCAGCATTCATTAGTAATATAACATCAAGGGATATTACCTTTTTACATTTTTTGTCTCCCTCTGAGCCAGAGGCATTTGGATAAGTGATTTCTTTTTCTCTATATCTTCTTGCTAAAGATTTGAGACCAGCATTCCCTTTAGTCATACCCAATACATTCTGTGCTTCTGGAGAGCCAGCTTCTCAATTAGGGCTGGTTTGAGGCAGGCATGCCAGAAGACAAAAGACTGAGAAGTTTCAGACTCCTCCCTCGTTTCCTGTCTTCACAGACACTCTGGAGCTTTGGCGGCCTTTGCAAAGGATTCTTGTTGAAGACAAAAGTCAAACCAGGACCTCCCACTCCCAGGACAGCAGAAAAAGGACAAACACATGGAAAATGGCAAAAAAGGAATACTGCCTCTATTCTAGATGACTGGTTACCCTTCTCTGCATTACCGCAGCTGGGTTGACAGCCTGCAAGCAAAAATCACACAGACCCCAATAAAACATATCACTGCCACCAGCCATAAAGGTATGCTTGTCACTGAAACAGAAATGTTATAGGAAATGAGAAAGGGGATACTATGTAACCTCTCAGCACTCCACATAAGGTGGGTTACGCTGATGTCACAATAGGAATTGTAGAAAGGATAAAACATATCCTTCTGCCCTTGGGAGCATCAGTTCACATAAGGAACACAAGAGAAAATAAAAAAGGGAAGCTCAAGGGGCTCCTCAGCAACACTGCATAGAAAGTGCTGTTTGCTCCAATAATAAAATGCAGATGCCCAAAAAGTTATAGGAATGTATGATCCCAAAATAAAGTATGAAGAGTCACAAACATGACTTCCATGGAAAGAGTAAAAGAAAGGGAGAGTGGGGAAAAAGGTTCCCACTTACTCAGTAACATAGAAAAATAATCCACATGTCCAGCCGCAAAAGGTGCCTGAGGCCTCACAGGTGAGGGTGATTTAGGATAAATATTAAAATCTAACCAACCACTCATCTCCCTAGGTTAAGGGACAGGAGGATCCAATCCACTCCTGGATGGATCTCTTGTTGAAGCCGGTTAAACCTACTGTAGAGTCCATCAACAATCATTTTGTAACCCTTACTGTGAATATTTGGAAGGTTCTTTATCCTTAATAAACTACAGGACCTGCAAGCATTGCTAGGTATTTTTCTATTTTTACAAGAAGGGGTCAGACCTAACAGTCCCTCAGAAGGTGTTTCAGCTCCTGAACCTAAAATAGGCTTTTTAATGGGATCTTTGGTAAAAGGTCCTAAGGACCTAGAGGGACCTCCATGATTTCTATCCACCTCTCCATCTGGAGCCGGCTGGGTCTCCGGTCTTATAGTTGGAGTTTTAGTGGAAGAGCCTGGTGTTTGCTCCCACTTCCTCTTAGATCTGGTTTCACCTTTGTTAGAGGTTGCCCTCCTAACATTAGGATTTTTAATTGGGTCCCCTGTAGAGGATCCAAAAGTATAGAGTAATCAAACCCTGACTTGTCTTTACTAGTATTACGCCAGATTGGGGAATTAACAGGCCCCAATGAATTAGAGGGGTCTCGATGATTCCTATCAACCGCTCCTGTAAAAGCAGGTTGGGTCAAAGGCTTCATATCTGGAGTTGTAATGGTAGAGCATAGCTTTGGCTCCCATTTCCTCATATATCTATTTTTAGGTTTGACTTTGTTAGAGGTTGCCCTGCTAACATTAGGTCTTTTTCTAGGGTCCTCTGTAGAGGATCCCACAGTTTTAGAGTTGTCTCCAGAAATAGAGAGCTAAGGGTTGCCTTCCTCTTAAGTTTGGTCAGATTTTCAGGACTGGAGGTTTCCCTCTGGGCACTTGGAACCAATAAAGATGGAAAATGAATGTATGCCTTTGTGTGAATGATATCACACCATTTCTGGTGAAGGGTATTAGTGCTAATTTGTTGGGGTCACGTTCCCCTGAGTCAACCAAGTGTTGTCTCAGTTCTGAAAAGCTGGCATTGAACATGTTTTCTAGTAATAAGGAATTCCACTTACTATAAAGAAATACACACTTTTTGGCTTTACAACCGTCCATCTAAGATTGTTAGGTATTCACTCACCTAAGTGGTACATTGGACACTATCCCCTTTCTCATGTTCCCTTAAGGGGCATAGATATGGAGAAGGTCTCTTCTCATATGTATGCATTTATTTATTTATTTTTCATATGTTTTTATGTGAGTTTATCTCACTCTACTATAGTTACTTCTTTCAGCCTCATTCATATCCAAGATCACTTTGTATTCACTCTTGGGAAGTCTAAAAAGAACAAAGGGTATGTTCTCACTCTCCTTCAGACCAGACTTTTTACAAGTAAGGTCAAAGGTTTTCAGCCATACAACAATATCACTCTTCAGATCATACTGACTCAGCAGCCCTTGGATTCAGGAAGCTTCAGATAAGAAAAGAAAGTAGAGTCCATATTCTTTGTTTCCAAACACATATTGCACTTCTTTTCCATTTCTCTGAGTTTCAATTTATAGTCCATCAGAAGTTTCCTTTTGTTTAGGTCAATGGATATTTCAGGAGCCATGGTAGAGTATAAGGTAGATACAGTAGAAGGAGAGCGGGTGAACGTTCACCCTCCTCCTCAGATTCCCCATATTCCTCCCAAGATGTTTTGACTGGTGCCTAAATCTTCATCATCCTCATTCTTATCAATATACTTATTAGATGATACAGGTTTTGTGGAGGACTCTGTCTAGTCCCACAACCTTTGTATTAATTCCAGCGTACTTCCTTTACAGTTGAATCCATACTTTTTATAATATGTGATGATGATTTCCGTTAGCACATTTAAGTAGGCCTCTATCTTCAGGTAGCCCATGGTTTCAGTTGTGATTATATTCAAGTACACTTTCTTGGCTAAACCAAACCTTGTGGATGTTTTACAACGGTAGCGGGCGCCCCTCTCTCGAAAGAACAGACTTGATAACCTGTTCAGTGGTTATTAACCACTTGAGAGCTCGCAGCCACTGCTTTTACTCACTGTGCCTTTCACAGATGGGAAATATCCATTTGCATATCAGTCTTTGTCCTGCCCAGGGGCAGTCCAGCACCGAAATGCAATGGCAATTCCAACCTGAACGAGAGTACCAACAGCAACCCCATACACGTGTTTCACCCTTGTTGGGGATCATCAGTGAGGTGAAGCTGATGCCTCTCTAACCTTGTGGATGGTTTCTCTGAAAACACAGTATCCCAAGACTCAATGTAATCCAATACTCCACATATTCCACCATTTACCAACAGTAGGCAGGTCAAGATGAGACACAGACTGTAAGAAATTCAGAGTTCCAGAGGACCCCTCAGCTAACAAGTAAGAAATAGACTTTAGAGTTGGTTGCAGTCTTACAGGACTTCATAGAAGGCTCCCTAGATGCATTCCAGCAATACGACTGGGTAAATGGTATGGGTGAGCTCCCAACTATATGAATCACCACCCTAGCCACACAGGATTGACACAACAACTGTAGGTAAGTATTACCTCGAGCCACACAGTACCTCAGCAGTGAACAAAAGTTTGCAGATGGATGTCTTCATGATGCAGGGGCACAGAACTGGTCTCTGGATTCTTGGACATGGTAATAAAAGAAAAGGCACCTGATGGGAAATTGCAGCAGCAGTCAAGAAGAAAGGCTCCCAGCAGAGTATTCTTTGGTGCTTCTTGCGACTTTGTGGATTTGGCGCTCTTTTCAAGTCACCATCCGAAGACGGGTTGTCATCTGATTGATTTGTCTCTCTAGTTCGGTCCAGCACTCTGGTGAGAGGACTTAAAGGAGAGGATTCTTGCTTCTTGTTTTCACAGGAATGTGTTACACAGCACTCAACCTCGAGGTTCCAGTGTATGTGACGGTTTGCAGCCCAGGAAAGTCACAGCTCATTGGGAGATGTCTTGTAATGCAGGTCTTCTTAGGACTGATTGGTCGCACCAGAATCAGGGTCAGAGTTATCTTTGGGACTCATCTGCTGCATGAAAGAATGGGTCAGAACAGGCAGCGGTTACACAGCAGGCATCTCCGGTCATTGGAATCAGCTACAGCTGTCTTCTCTACTTCTTCCTCATCGGATTCAATTTCCAGTGGTCGACTTATCTTCAGCTTCCAGATAAAGTCCATTTATCCAGGAACCTGTTATTTTAGGACAGCCTCCCAGTTAGGACTGGTTCCAAGAAAGCATGCCAGAAGACAAAGGACTGCAGAGTCCCTCATTTACTGTCTTCACAGACACTCTGGAGCATTGGTGGGCTTCACAAAGGATTCCATCTGAAGACAACAATCAAATCAGGACCTCCCAGGATGGTAGAAGACGGACCAAGAAAGGGCAAGCACACAAAAAAAGGCAAAAAAAGAATACAACAACCACCCTAGATGAATGGTGACCCTTCTGTGCATTACTGCCCCTCACAGTTGTGTGAACATCATGTTGGTTCATCGTACCCCCCCGTACTATGCCAGACTTTAATGACAAACTCTTCGGCCTACTTGACAACCTTAGTAGCCCAAACTCATCAACTCTTTTCTTGGGTGATCTCAATCGATGGGAAGGAGATATATGCGACAAGGAAGCAGCACTAATGGACAGTGACTATGCAATCATAAATACATAAATAATGACCCTACAATAGGTTATTCCCACATCCTGGATTGGGTGGTTACCAGGAATCTTACAACAAATGATATTGACACCTCTCCCTGTATATGGTCAAACCACTCCTTTATCCTTTATCAGCTTTACCCTGCACCTCCCAGCCCCTATTGCCTGGCCTACTAATACACTGAAAACTGTTACAGGTCGGAACTTTAAAAAGGTGAGCCTTGCCAATATTCAACTTAGCCCTGAATATTTCATTGGCCAACCTTCCGTCGACCAACCATGTTGATTGCCTGATGAATGAATACTAATACATTCACTAAACTGATCCACAACATAGCCCAGCTGCGAACAAAATCAGTCAGAGGGAATCTTAGACAGCAAAGTTGATACACACCAGAATTGGAAGAGATGAAAAATAAAAAAAGGGCCCTAGAATTAACATGGATTAACCATCCCTCTGACACTACCCGGCAGGAGTGGGAGAAATGGGACAAATAGTACAAAGCATTAATTGTGGATACAAAGAAAAACGTCTTCAATACACAGAAAGAGCAATCCTCCAGTTCTATGGGAAAACATATCAGAATTCTAAAATCCTTGGAAAAACCCAAAGCTTCAGAGCTCCTCGTCACTATCACAAATCAAGACTGTGCTTGAATAGCGTCAGTCTTTGATGGGAAAATCGCTAGGGCAAGGGATAAAATCTTTTCAGCACAGGGCCCAGCCATCACATGAGGGGTTTCCATCAATCTGGCAGAGGATGATATATCCTATCCGGGCTTCTTCTTTTCCCCCATTTCTCCGAAAGATATAGCCTCCTTACTCTCCTCTACGCACCAACCTCTTGCCCTCTAATTCTCTTTCCCTCCAAACTCAAACTGGAACACAGAAACCTGTTTGTACCTTTTCTAACACAGTTTATTAATGCCTCCTTTAGAGATCAAAAGGTCCCTTTAGACATCAAGAAAGTCATCATCACACCAATCCCTAAAAAATGCAATCAGAACCTCAGGCCAATAACTAACAGCCAGTTCCTCTTAAAGATCCTGGACAAGGCTGCCACATTCCAGATACAGGCTTTTATGGAAACAACAACAATTTCCATAGCCAGCAATCTGGTTTTCGCCCTTCCTATAGCACTGAGACAGCTCTTGTGGATTGCACACCCATATACTTGATATTGTAGACATAGGGAAAGCTGGGATGTTGATCCTGTTAGATCTGTCATTGGCATTCGATCTCGTTGATCATGAGCGCCTTCTCGAATGCTTACACAAACAAGAAAATATTTTAAATTAGATGACACAAATCTCTAATCAGAATGGTTCCTCTACGTTAAGACATTTCAACCGTCAAGGGGCTTGTTCTTTGAAAGCTGTTAATTGGATCAAGTCTTTTTTTTACAGCCACGATTCCCATATACAATGGGGTGCAGCCACCTCCACGGTCTCCTCAATGAAATATGGCGTCCCCCAAGGAGCATCAATATCACCTCTCCTTTTCAATTTGTATATGCGCTCTTTCTGCACATTGTTGGAAGACCTAGGGGTCTTCTTTACCAACTACGCTGATGATACACAGCTGGTCATCGAGCTGAGCAGGGATAACCTCCAGGATTCGTCAACATTAAATAACATTTGCAATGCCATTGAGAAATGGATGTCAACTAATTGGCTATGCCTGAATGACAACAAGAACGAGCAATTGATTTTTGGCTCTCCCCAGGCTTGTGCCAAGTTGGATCCTGCATATGCCTACTTCATGTTACAAGGCATCAAGATCATGACCCAATCGAAGGTGAAGACCCTGGATGTCTTCCTAGCAGCCTCCCTGAACTCAGAGGCACAAATACAAGATCTTCGTAATATTTGTAACTACACCTGAGGCTACTTCGGACTATATGGCCATTCATCAATAAGAAGAACTCAGTGACCATCGCTCGTGCAATGATTTGTCAAGGTTAGATTATTGTAACATATTGTTGAGTGTAGCGTCTTAAAATCAAATCTTCGGATATGCCAGACCGTTCAGAATGAAGCAGTACTTGTAGCAATGGCCATCCCAAGAAGAGCTCATATATCCAAAACCAGGAAAGAGCTACATTGGCTACCAGTACAGCAACGTATTAAGTTTAAAATGGGCTTATTAATACATCGCTTCCTTTATGGAAAGGCCCCGGAATACCTTAAAGCAATGACCATGCCATACAAAGCAGCTATAGATCTGCGATCATCGACTCTCACCCAACTGCAGGGAATCAGAATCAAAAGAGCCAGAGGCCTAGGTAGAACATTCTGAGCTATGGCACCCTCCTTTTGGAACTCCCTGCCATTAGCAATCAGAGAAACACCCAGTTTGAGTTTTTTCAGAAACACCTTGAAAACACACCTCTTCAACTAAAATCCTAGGGCTCTATGCCCCAATGTCCCATTTTCTGTGTTAAGATCAAGGGCACACGAGTTTTCCCATTGTCCCTGAATTCTGTTTGCCCTTTGTATTTATGTTAGCACCCCAATGCCCACGGGCTTTCAGCACTTTAGAAATAAATAAATAAAATATATACTGCGGCTGGGTTGACAGCATGCAAATAAAAATCACACAAAAGTCTGTAGAACGCGTCCACTACCACCACTCCTAAAGGTGTGCTTGTCATTGTAACAGAAAAGTTACAGGAGCAGTAAGAGAGGGGAAACAGCGTAACCCTTTAGAATTCCACATAAGATGGGGTCTGCTAATCTCATAATATAAAATGTAGAGAGGATAACAATAGCTCTCTCTACTTATGAGAACATGTGTGCTGCAAAGTAAGTAAAGAACTATAACAGAAATGTTACAGAACCAGTTAGAAAGGGGATACTATGTAACCCCTCAGCACTCCACATACAGTGGGGTATGCTGATCTCACAGTGGGAATTGTAGAAATGATAACAAGTATCTGTCTACCGTTGGGAACATAAGTTCACATAACGAACCCAAGAGAAAACAAAAAGAGAAGCCCAAGGGTCTCCCCAGCAACAGTGCACAGAAAGTGCCTTGTTCTCCAATAATTAAATGTAGATACCAAAAAGTTATAGGAAAGTATGATTCCCAAAATAATATATGGAGAATCACAAAAATGACTTCCATGTAAAGAGTAAAAGAAAGGGTGAGTGGGAAAAAAGTTTCCCATGCAATCAGGAACATGGAAAAATAATCCAAAAGTCCAGCAAAAAGGGGTGACAGGTCTCAGAGGTGAGGGAGATTTGGCATTGTGGGATGTATTGACCCACTCCACTGTGCTATGCGGAATCTCTTGCCAGTTATGGGGAAAGAAACAGCAACAATGGTGGCAAAACCCTTGTGCGTGCCAAAAACCTACAAAAACCTCCCAAAACCGTGTGCTTCAGCACACAAAAAGAGGGATGCAAAACCTGTCACCCATGGTGCATGTGCAGTGGAATGGAGCACACCCTGCAGAAAGTGCAGAGAGAAAAGCGCCATTTTGCAAATGAAACCCAAAAATGTGCCTACAATTGTCATTTGCTTTGTTGCCAAAAACTTCAAAATGCCTATAAAACAACACTTTCAACATTCACAATCTTGCCTGGTGCTAAAATCCATCTATCAAATTAAACATTGTGAAACATACAAATCTGAAAACTGACAGCCTCTATGCCAAAATCTGGGTGCAGCACCCGGGGCGGGCTGAATGACAGCTGTAAGAGAAGTATTAAGGCGGCTTTAAAATGACCTAAAACTCAAAAGGCTGCTGAATTAGCAACCATAAACAGGATTGTTGCCAAAAAGGAATACTGATTTTAGTTGTGTTTATTTCCACAGATTTTAAGGCCAAGAAAGAAATGCATTTGTATGAGATGCAACAAATGTGGGTTTTGTTAAGTTTGAGAAGTAATTAGCTTGGCTGAAGTTGAAGAAAAACTGGGAAAGCAGGTTTCTTTCTAGAAGAAGGACCTCCCCCTCAGCAGAAACTCGCGGGGAGGTGTTAATTGCAGGGTTGGGACAGAATCTTGTCTACAGAGAGCAAAGGAGCAATGACAAGCTGCAGCTCAGGAAACTAGGAGTGTGAAGAGGGTTGTAAATGGCCTCTGGAAGGAACAAACAAGGAGGAGCATGCCCCTGGACTGCAGGGAGAAAAAAAGTGGTGGAGCCAAGCAACCATCTGTTGCTGAACATGAACAAAGAACACTTTTTAAAAGACTTATAACTTGCTATTCAAAATGGTGAAAAATATAAAAATGATGGAGTTGTTAATTTAATTTCCGGCTGCACCTGTGAAGAGACACCTGAACTGTGTGGCATGTTTTGGACAGGAATGGCAAGATATGTGATTTTATGCAAAATGTATTACTGTTAGAATGGTGAAAATGTACACGCATATCCCTATGTTAAACACGCGCACTTGTGGAAATTTGCTTAAAAATTGGGCATTATGTTCATAGCGAAAAGGGCAACATTATGTAGAAAGCACAGACAAGATCCCACAGCTACAGGGTTTTGAGGAATAGCTGCTCCATAAAATATGCAATCTGTATATGTGATTTTTATAGAGGTTGCACATGTGTAAATATGTATTTTGCCAAAATTAGACTTTGTATTCGAGTGGCTAGGGGTGGATTCTCAGCATCATAAAATTACACCATAAAGATGACACTCTGTTTCTCTCCTCCTATCAAGGCAGAAAGTAGACTCTGACCCAATCACCTTCCACAGAGGAAAGCTTAGCTAAGCCGGCCCATAGACCCCTTTGTGATGCCATTTTTAAGGCATAACTAGAGACAGCTGAGAGGACATAGGGACTCACTGATCCAGCCACTTTCCTGATTCCGGCGAAGCACTCTGATCCAGCTTCCAACATCCAGCTTTAAATATTCTTCCAGATCCAGATGCCAAATCTCTTGCCAGCAATAGAGACTATTGATTTCCAGCAAGGCCACAATCCTCAAATGTATTCTCCCCAGTCAGTAAAGCGCTGTGTGGTGTGAGAAGGCCATTTTGAACCAGTATTCAGAAATTCTCTGGCTTGCCACCACTATGCTTGCCTGAGGAAATCGCTATCCAGCTGATCCAAATACCCACAGACTAGGAGAGCAGATCCTGTGCTAATCCGGCGACTGACCTACAGGATCCAGTCCCGTGCCTGATGTGCAGTTTTTCCTAGACCAGACCCAATCCTGCCCAGAGCTGACGGTCCCATTTAAAACGTATCCAGTGAGTATAAATAGGAAGAATTGTGTCACATAGCATATGTACTTTGCATAGTCTTATCCCTATTTCCAACCCATCCTAACTTTCATTTATAACAAGTATTGTTAAGAGTATCTTTGCCTTGTTTTATCCCTATCTTACCCATCCTATCTTTTCTTCAGAACCGGTATTGTTAGCACTATCTTTGAGCTGACCCTTTTCTCATCTGGAGAAGTCGAGTTTCCTTATCAGGTGGTTCACCCTGATTCAGTGGCTGCAACATTCCTGTGTGGTATTCGCTTCTTCATAGTCATCCCCTAGTGTAAGCAAACCTATTTGTCATTTTTAAAAGTGCATTTCTGTTTTCAATTCTTGCGCCTATTTTACAAAAATGACCTTCCCTAAAACCTCCATAACTCCCTCAGTTTTTGTGATAGAAACAAAATTTCAACTCCTACTTGTAGCCAACATCCATAGCTATCCATAGAATCTCATGTTATCATGAATATCACATAATGAAAAGTTTGCTGCGATTTTTAAAATCTGAACGTTTTACACGTGTAAAATAGCACTAAACTGCTTCCGACTTGGACCTTAAGATTTCAATTGTTTTCTGATGACCAAATCATTGCTCTTACTTGTGTGCAACTGTTCAAAGTGGCTCCCATAGGAATTTATAACCATTTCAGTATTTTTGACCAGATTTGGTGTCTTTGCCCAGTCCATTCTAAAGACAATCTTAAAAGCCATTCTGGCAGCTGGACAGTCAATTCCGTTTTCTATTGTGTTTGAAAGGGGGAAAGTGGGGCTGATATTTGTTTGATTTGTGTCATTCCTGAATACCTGCTCTCTCCTCCTATCTCTTTACATTGCCTATTGGGGGGTTGAGGGGTGTTGCTGGTAGAACTGCTAACCCTAGTGCTATCTTATCTGAACCAACACAAAAGTATTATTTTCTGTGCTGCATTTGTTTTGCTTATTACCCATTCCTAGTGTACTAAAGATATTATTCAGTGTTCTGTCACCCCATCAGTGATTGTTGTTCATCTATGAAAACATATTGCGATTCAATTTTAAATACATAAATAAATATTTACCTTTGCAAACCAGCTTGATTCCTGGTTCAGTGTGACCGGGGGGGGGTGTTCCAGGAGAAGGGTGTGATATGAATGGTATATCGTTCAGAATATTGAACTTTTAGACACAAATAAATAAGGATTTCAGTTGTGCACTACATGCTGAGCTTTGACTTGGGTGTGTGCCGGATTGAAATCACTTACAGCATAAATATGAAATTCTAACCTAACAGACTTGATGAACATCAGCCTCATCATCAAGATCCACTGCATGCATGTCCACCCCATCACTGAGATGATAGGCAGGCTGCTCCGTCTGATGACTTTTCGCCCCCTTGATGGTGTTGTTCAGTGGCATGATAACATCCTGAACTGGCAGAGGTGTTGACACTAAAAAGAAACATATAACATGTTAATGGCATGGCTCCACACAAACAGAAAGACCACACATGCAAGTACTATATCCACAGATTGTATCAAACCATTCTGATGAAGACACAGAATGATGAATCTTGTAAGGGGAAGGAATGTACTGGAAAAAACACAACAGACAGTACTGCAAGCCCAGACAGAATCAAACCTTTCCAATGCCAATAGAGAATAAATGACAACTTGTAGTCTTGGAAAGAGAGCTCAAGGACAAAACACTCGCCTTGGAAGCAAGACGACATAGAGCAACACAGGTTCAATCCCCTGATCCACGCAAATCTCTGGGTTTTAAGCGCATTATAAATAACCAATTATAATTATAATTGGAAGGGCTGTAATGGGAAGAACACAACAAACAGTACTACACCAGCAAACAGTAGTACACTCTTCCAATGGCATACAATTAACATTCTATAATCTACAATATGGAAATAGACTGGGACAGAAACACAGTACAGCACATTATCTGGGGGAATATGGAGCCAGACAGATCTCTTTGGCCTTTGGGGACTCATTTCCTTCAGAGGTTCTTTACTTTTCATGGCAGGTTCATCCCAAAGTGTATCTATCTATGAAGACTTACTTTTCGCAATACATAGTCCTCTAATTGTTATAGAATCTGTTGGTCTTCTTTTGGAAATCAGTGCCATTGTATTGCATTGGAATTAGTCTTGGCAAATACTGTGCTTAGAATTGAACCAGCAGTAAAAATGAACTTCACAATCTGTCCATAATTTTTAAGTGCTGCCCAGGCCATTGCCACACTCCATCATGAAAAAGCATTTCATATTTGTGTTTGAAGTGCAGACTTGCTATGCAGGAGGGTTCACCTTTAGAGAATTGATCACACTCTACAGGGAAGGCATTGCAGTGAAATATCATCAGACACCACTGATGGATTTGATTGACCAAAAACTGTAGGCCTCAGCACTGAGTCATGTTTAAACAGATGTGTGAGGAAAGGGCAGTGAGGGCTGCATAGCTTCAGATCAACAGAGACATTGAGGAAGGTGGCAATGTGGAAGAGGGGGAGGTGCAGATTGTTTCTTTGTAAGGTATGGGATGCCTTTCCAACTACCTTAGTACGATCTCTATGTAGTAATTCAATAGTCACATTCTATAATGCAATGCAAAATGGTTCACACATATCTTTGCCCTTCAGAATTGCAGAACCGTATGTATAATGCCTTCTAACCTTCAATGCAACCTACAGGACATGTCTGCTGCATTGAGTACATGAAATACAATCAAGGGGAGGTGTCCTGTCTATGGGAGTCAAAGCTTTTTGCAATATGTTTAAATGCAAATTTAATCTGTGGTGTATCCAATCCCCTACTGTAGCTTTATGTGTGCATATCAAAAGGGTAGGCGTACATACAAAAGAGTAATAATACATGTGCGCTAGCTTATGTGAGACTGGGAGTAGATTTTATTTACTAACCTCAGTCACTTTAACACTTTTTTAGGAAAATCAGGAATTGCATTATACAATAATTCAATTGTTCCGCACATTCAGAAAACCATGATGCATGAGGAGTTGTGCGGAGGGCATAAAACAGAACCGAAATAAATTCATACATGGATATGCCGTGTGATGACATTCTTTGAGAAAGACACATATACAAACAGATTTCTTCTCGTATTTAGTACATTGTGTTCTTCCCATAATTCACTGTATATAAACATCAGGTAAGAAACACATTTACCTCACTAAAATAGAACAAACATAACCTGCTGTTGCTCTAAACACAGGACCTTGGATAGGTCTGACAAAAGCTAGGCTAAAGGGTGACCAAAATGGATCGACGTCACTGACATAAATCAAAACAGAGATATTAGAGGGGGACCTAACAACCCCGGAAGGTGAAAGAGTCCCAGGACGTTTCGGCTTTATAGTGGGTCACAGGCTTCTTCATGGAACCAAGGTACGGTATCCCCTGTGAAAGATGGAGGGGAACTATGGTTACAACACCATATGTAATGTCAGGGCGCAGTGTATAAAAGCCATAGATAGAACTTTTAAGATACTGAAGACAAAAGGACAAACACATTAAAACTCTGGTTCACTCTTATTGTTGGTCAGAGCTGGGTAAGTGCTGAGAGATGCCATTCTTAATGGGTAATTGACTGAGTGCAGTAGTAATGAGGCAAGTGTGGGCCCTGAGGTAAATGCTGGAGGACTGGCGAGGGTGTTGGGGGCCAGTGAGACTCTGAGGTAGTCATGGCAGCCAGGGATGCCTTTATCAATAAAGGCATCCCTGATGGTGAATTACTATCCATCAGACCATCAGGGATGCCTTTATGATAAAAGATTAAAGTGCCACCAGAATAGTAATTACTCTTAACTATGTGGTTTTGGAACAGAGGTGCAGCTTTTATATTACGTCTCTGTGCAGAAGAGAAGAGATGGAATTACCTGCTTCATTGTATTAGTTAATAAAACACCTTTGCCAGATGGCAATACCTCACAACAATGCCTCCCGGTCCAGTATCATCTCTTGATGATGACATCACTCAGCTCCTCACCAATAATGTCAAACGAGGCTCTAAAATCATCTTACTGGGAGACTTTAATCTAGGTCTTAATGACCCTAAAGATAATAATGCCTTAGCCTTAGCCAATACGATCAGTGAACTCAAGTTCATAAACCACATCACCAATCCAACCCATAACAAAGGTCAAATACTCAACTGGATTGCTGATCTTAATTGTAACATTAAGATTCTTACTAACAATCCATGTGCTTGGTCTGACTACCAAGTGATCAGCTTCACCATCCAGAACCAACCCATTGCAATCCCCGACCACAGTATGGCCCCTCCAGCTTTCACTAGAAATAAACAAAATATGACTTCATAAAGGATACTACCACTGCTGAACCCTATTATCAACACTCCTAACCTTAACAGTCTATCTCCAACAGCAATGGTAGAATTGTATAATCAGACTCTGTCTCAGGCCGTAGACAAGGTGGTCCCACCGAAAAGTTTAACAGATTGAACAATTGGTTCAATACAAGTCTAAAAAGTCTACGTAAGATTAAGAGAACAGCTGAAGGGACTTGGCAAAAAAAAATCTGTCAACAAAGAGACATTTGTCACAGCTTCCAACCACTACAAAAACACGATCCACAAAACCAAAAGTGACACTTACAATACGAGAATCAGCAAGGACAAATCAGGAGCAAAATAATAATTTTCTATCCTTAGAGAATTAGAAACTCCAGTTACACCGCAGGAACACTGCATAAAAGACACCACCTGGTGCTCAAATATCCAACAAGTCTGTTGGACAACATCTCGCTCCTTCAAACCAAATGTGACACAAAAAAGATAGCCTTTCATTAGATTCCCAACATTTTGAGCACTTGAACTCCACACCGAATCGGACCACTACATTTCAGTTTGCACCAGACTCGGTACATGATGTGATTAAAATTATTGAAAGCCTTAAACCATCAAGATGTGAGGGGGATATTTGTCCTGCCACTCTTATCAAAGAGGTGGTAGTCCCTTCATCACTACATTTATAAACACCTCATTTGAAACAAGTACAGTCCCTACAAATCTCAAGGACGCATGGGTCTGTCCACTCCTAAAGAAACCAACTAGACCCTAATACACCTAGTAACTACCGGCCCATAACCACGGTACCATTCCGCCTGAAAATTCTGGACAAGGCTTCACATCTGCAAATCCAAAACTATCTTGACTCTAACAATCGGCTAGGTCTTCGCCAGTCAGGCTTTAGACCAGGTCACAGCACAGAATCAGTGCTCATTGACCTTAAAATACAAATGGATGAATTAAAGGATAAAGGTAACATAGCCCTCCTTCTCTTACTAGATCTATCTGCTGCCTTTCACCTGGTCAATCACAATGTCCTGTGCAAACACTTGACCTCAGTGGCACACTTTTCTGCTAAAGCCACATCATGGATCAAATCCTTCCTCTCCAATAGGACAATGAGAGTCTTCGCCCCAACAGCAATGGCCGATCCGGCACCTGTTCAGTGTGAAGTTCCCCCCAGATCCTGCATCTCTCCTACCTTGTATAATATTTTTTACAAAGCCCCTATTTGACCATCTTGATAGTTTTGGTGTCACCTACACTAATTATGCAGGTGACACCCAAATACTCATACCCCTCTCAGGTTATTATGACACTGACTCTAAACTCTTAAGCAAAATATACCAAATTATCCAGGCTTGAATTGCCATACATGGCCTTTGTCTCAACGACGAAAAAACCAAGATACTTCTGATTGGATCCCAAAACCCTTTAAACAAACTTTCAGAACAGTTCAAATCATTTGTTATTGACAATACTACCATAAAACTAGCAAAAGAGGTCAAAACTCTGGGTATCTACCTGGACATCTACCTGGACTCAACACTCTCTCTAACCAAACAAATCAATGCCACAGCCTCCTCAGTAGTATATACAGTTAAACTCATTGCCGCTTGCAGGCCATTCCTCTCCTCGGTCAGCTGTATCACCTTGGCTAGAGCCTTGTTATTATCAAGATTGGATTACTGTAATGCTTTATATATTTGCACTAGCTGCGTTAATCTTAGCAAATTACAAGTACTACAAAATAATGCGGTAAGAGCGGCCCTCAATATTCCCAAAGCCAGCCACATTACTTCCACTAGACAAATGGTCCATTGGCTCACAGAGAAGAACAGAATCACCTTTAAAACACTATCCTTAACCCACAAGTACCAAATATTAAGAACCAATCGAACAGACCTACCAGAGACTCCCAGATCAACCAACTAATTGTACCCCGATACAAATTGGAAAAATAAAAAACAGGTGGTAAGAGTTTCCCAGTCCTAGCATCCAAACTCTGGAATTCACTGCCACCTGACCTTAGAACTGAGACTGCTTTCTGGACCTTCCGTAAAAAAGTAAAAACTTGCCTATTCTCAAAGAAATAACAAGGACCCAAGTACCAGACTACAGACTCTGTAATACACCTAGAGCATTCCTACACTGTAATATGCTATGCCTGGCACCACAAGTTATTTCCTCCACTGTATTATATTCTTGCGTTGCACTTTAATTTGCCTCTTCTCATTAAAGTTGGTACTTTGTAAACTGATAATGTAACTACCGGTACTTCAATTCTAAGATGTAAATATTATTACTGTATGTATCTCAATTCTAAGAGGTAAATATTATTACTGTCTGTATCCCGTTAAATGAAAATAAAACCACTTGCAGGTCAATTTCAACCTGTAAACTTGCGCCCAGATACCTCTGGGTTAGGAGCGCCATATAAATAAATAAATAACTAAATAAATAAATAAATATAAATAAATAAACCCTTTTCAGTGGCATGATACCCGCTTTCTTGGTGAGTGGGCTATAGGGAATGTATAGGGAATTTGGTGATTGATACAGTATTTTTATTTTCCTATCAACATTACAGTAATGCCTTTACTATATCTCATAAACACAAAACGAAAAAAATACACTAAAAGTAGGCCACATGCCCCAGCAGCTCACATATAAACGGTACTGTGCATTGAACGCGTTCACTGTACAAACAACTAAACAGTGGACTTATAATAAATACGTGCATAGGTAATAAAAAAACTGTGGTGTAGCAAAAGTAGTTGTTTGAGGGGTCCCTCAGTTGAGGCTTTGTCCCAGCTGATGATGCATTCATCGCGCTCAAAACCTTGGCTTCAACCTATTTCAAGTCTACTAGGCAGGTGCTCAACTGCGTGTTCACTGATGTTACATGAAACCACTTCTGCCGGAAGGCATATGTTCTTGAAAGGATGCCTATATTACACTATTCTTGACTTAGCAGTGCAGGTGTGGCCATGACCAGAGTACGCAGGTGCTGGTGCTTGAACTCCTGTTGAATGATAAGGAGCAAACACATGGTGACATTATAAACTGCATCTCAGAATGTTGTGTCTGGCATGTATTGAAGATAAACAGGGCCACTTACTTACACGGGTCAGATTTCTGATTCAACTGATAAAAAAAGAACAGTATTTATAAATAGTGCTCTCAGATATTGGACATTGTGGATGTGTCTTTATTAAGCCTCACATCAGATAATTATGGGTGTATCCCACAGGGGTCACTTAGAGTGACATTCTGACCAGGTTGTGGAGGGGAGTAAATGAAACAATCACTGGGGAAAATACATGTATGGACATACATAGATTAAGGATAACCAACATTATACATTTTTAAGTGCAGGTAGGTGGTACGGCCAGCTGTGTTAGAGATGTGACCATGATGGATGAAGTTCTAGAGTGGAGGAAGAGAAAGTCAGTGACAAAGGAAGGTCAGAGGCAAGGGGAAAAATGTTAAGTAGAGAGAAGATGATATGTCGATTACGATGGTAACTCCGAGGCAAGGAAGTAGGCTTTTAGTAGGGTTCTAACAAAATAAGATGGAGGGATGGAGGGATAATGCATTCAGTTTATTTTGACTAAAATAATAGTGCATTTTGCTTTCGAGTTGCAGATCTTTCCAGGAAGGAAGAACATGTTTACTAGATCTTTGCAAGGAGGATGCCTCCATGGATAATAAACAGCATAGTCACAGACCTGGGTTTTAGAGAAAAATCAAAAAATGTCAGCTTGGACCTGGGTCTTCCAGCACTTTACACTCCAAAAATGATTGTAATTTATATGCACACTTAGAAAAAAATATCAAACAAAACAAGTAACCTGTTTTTCGGAAGAGCACACTTGGAAAATAAATCCAACAGTGATTGTAACCTGGGCTTTGCTGTGCGCTTAGTTTGGATTTTGGAACATAGAACATATCTTCAACAATGGAAACAACTTGAGTTTTGCAGCAGGTCTATCTGGATATGCTCAATTGAAATATTTTAATGGTTGACTTCTTGGCAGGTCGCTACGATAATAGCAATAGTATTTTATCGAGCTTTACCAGAGAAACAAGACACAATCCCAGAAAGGTTTATGTTATGTTATGCTAATAGAGCTTATAAGGCGCACGTAGGTGCAAGGGCATCATGGCGTGGGGAATACACAGGAGGCTAGCTAACAGTTGGCTGAAAAAAGAAAGGTTTTCATTAGTCATCTAAATTCCAAGTGATTCTGGGTGCGTCTCAGTGCAGGCAGCAACACAAACCACGGTTTGGAAGCTGAGATCGAAAAAGCATGGACGCCCACTCTAACAAAGCAAAACCTCATAGCTACAACTAGGCAGGCATATCCTGAGAGAAGGGCCCAATTAGGAATATAGGGGCAAACCTATAACACAGATAGCCTGCCCCTTGCTGAACGTATGCCTGGTGAACCATGCGTAGGGCCTTAAATTTATCTCAACTCTGCACCGGAAGCCAGTAAAGGGATCGCAATACTGGAGAGATATAAATCCAATAGGGTGAGTTAGTTGCCGCCCGAGCAGCTAAATTCTGTAGCACCTGTAGATGATGAATAAGCCCAGAAGGCTGGGCCAAAAAACAAGGCATTTAAATAGTTCAATCTGCTAAGCACATATGAGGCCACAGCCAGAGGGTGTAAATGACTATGCAGAGAATGTAGAGTCTTACAAAATTTCCTCAAATGGAAGTGACCAGCTTTGCAGATTGCATCAACTTGGCAGCCATAGACAGAGTAGGGGTGAATTACCTCTAAGTATCTTACCACCTTCACTGGAATAGGAAATTCACCAAATGTAGTGGGCCAGAAGGAAGGAGGCCAGAGAGTGGCTTTGGGGGCAGAGCCCACCAACAGAAACTCTGTCTTGTCCCCATTTACCTTCAGCCAATTGCTATTCCTCCACCCACCTATGGCAGCCAGGCACCTGCATAGACACAAGGACACCTTGGTCACGGCAACATCCAGTCGAACCAGGATCTGGGTATCATCGGTATACGAATAGCACCGGAGGCTGAAGGAGTGGCGAGACAGACAAGAGGCTGGATATAGATCTTGAAAATCAACAGGGACGGTGCAGAGCCCTGCGCAACACAGCAGGTCAGTGAATGAGAAGCAGAGAGAAAAAGGGGGAAGAAAAAGAGATTGGCCCCTATCAGCCAGGAGAGAAGCAAACCAGGCCAGGATGGACCTGGAGAGGCCTTTCAAGGCCAGAAGGGACAGCAGGATAGAGTGGTTGACAGAGTGTTTTGTACTAGAGGGTTGAAAGGAAATGGAGAGAGTCGCAAAGGTTGCAGAAGAGCCCAGAGGTGGGGTCAGAGGCATCCAGTTGGATGTTGAAATCTCTGCTAAGGATGAGTTGTGAGGAAGAGACAAGAAGAGACGAGATGAGGTCAGCCCATTCTGAGAGGAAGAGTGTGCAAGGTGGCCTTTGAATGGTGGCCACAGTTAGAAAGAGGCCAGGAGAGATGGAGAGCCTGCAGACCAGGCATTCAAAGGAGGAGTAGGCCTTCATGGGAATGACATATGGAGGGACCCATTCACGAAAGATCAGTGCCACTCCACCTCTAGGCCGATTGGTTTTGGGCTCAGAGAGGATATTGTAGCCCTCAGTGAGAAGAGTGTCAAAACCTGTGACAGAGCTGGCCATGAACCATGTCTTGGTGAGAGCGAAGACATCAAGGTCAAGGTCTTCGAGGAGGTGGCAGATGTTAGAGAAGTGTTCTACAGCAGAGCAAGAGTTGAGATTAGCTACGTGGAGCAGGTTGCCACTTTTTAAAGACTTCCGGGGCGGGGTTTCTGGAGTGAGGTCACCCAGCAGATATGACAGAGGGGCCAGAGAGAGGGCAGAGGCAGTATAAGGAGGTGGCATAGTGGCCAGGGAGGTGGTGGAAGGGGGGCCAGAGAAGAGGCAGAAGAGGAGGATGGAGGTGGCAAAGGAGCTGGAGAGGAGGTAGAAGAAGTATCGGGAGAAGGGAGTAAGTTAAAAAGACACTGGAGACACCTATCAAGGAGCAGGAGTTTGGGCTGAGAGCCCTGGGCAATGGCAATACCATTTGGATAGGCATTAATGATAGCTATGGAAAAGTGGAAGGAGTCCAAGAGGACGATTGGTGTACACTTGACCACAAATCCGTTAGGTAAAGTCCTTCCCCCAACATAAATTAGCTCCTAACCAACATCTGCTTCAGTATTTACCCTTTTTTTGCATTTGCCAAAGAGCAAACAAAAGCAACAAAATCAAATTAAAAAAACAAGACCAATTCAAAAAGGCTATGGAGGAAATGGTATTTACTCCTCCTAACCACTTCACAACTAATGCTGTATGAATGAAGCCCATAAAAGTAGAGAAAAGTGTTAAACGATAAATGTATGCCACCATGCAGTTGGCTAAGCCAAAACCTTTTGCATGGGCAGTGCCGTTTCTGTCTAGCACCACAACCTTGAGTGAGTGTAGTTTGCTGTTAATTTCTCTTTAGGCCTATCATTGATGTGGAATAACACACAAATCAACCAGAGGCTAATAGCTGAGACAATGGGTCTCATATCAGGGCAAAGAGTTCATTGTGTGCGGCCCACGCTTTCTAAAGGAGGTGAGTATTCATAAAAGCTTTTACAAAATGGTACAACACATATGCAGAAAATATCCATCCAAAAACAAAAATAAAGTATGTTTAGAAAAGAAATGAATGTACATATAGGGCAAATGTTTGTGACATATGTTACGAATGTAGAAAACTTGAACACCCCTTTTTCATGCAACCAAATTGCAGGAAAAGAGTTGCAAGCACTGGTAACAACACAATAACACTGTAACATTGAAGGACAAGCTGTCACATGGTTGATTAAAAAACAAATGTCTGATCAAAGGTCTTCTATGCATGGCTAGTAATTCGGGTCCTGCTCACAATATATATTCAACAGATAGAATTACGGTTTTGCACAGTATTATCATTAGAGGAAACAATTGGCTTTGGTCAAAAAAATGCATTGAAATAATAAGTATTTTAACTGGAACAAAGTTTTACATTTGCAATTACCATGAGAAATCGCACTTGCACCCATGCAAAGTTTCTGTAATATGGCTTTTGGTGCAAATTCCTTTGTATCATTTCATAATTTGTATCATTTCATAAGGTTAGGATATGAAATTGTCACCTTGGTGTTGGACAATATTCAGGATTAAGGATGGAATGACACTTGAATTGCATTGTTCATCTGTGAATTTTAGAGATATGCATACTTTACGTATGTAAGGGAGATGTTTGCAATTATATATGTATGATTCTATTCAAGATTATTCCTAAGTGATGTACAAATTGTCAGTGTCATAGCCTGTTTGATATTTGAAACTGAAGTACTGTCTGATTATTTCTCTCTCTCTCTCTATTACACAGCCACGGTAGTGGCTGTGTAGTTATGTTTAAGTTGCTAATCCCATATGAAGAGCACTTTTTAGGCGGCTTATAACTTCGCTCCCCCTGGATGAATCCACACCAAAGTATATTGCCCCCTCTGAATTGTTTTGCCAATTTTGGTGAGGTTTGGTCCAGGGGGGGCAAAGTTATAATGGGGGGTCCCAAAATTTCCTTTTTTCCCCTAGACTGAATGGGGAAAAAACTTTGCTCACGCCTACAGCCCAAACCGCTGGATGGATTTTCACCAAATTTTTAGCAGGAGCAGTGGCTTGGTCCGAAAGCTTGTCTTTGTAAATTTGGTGAAAATCCGTCCAGTAGTTCTTTTTAAAAAAGACCCAAAAGTAGGTACCAAAAATTAGTGATATCTATGTCCGCTCCGCGGACAGGACACCTGGTGTGTTCACCATGTCCCTGGACACCGTGGTTGTCCGCGGACATTACAAAATGCGCTTCTGGCTATTTTACTTTAGTATGATATTGGTTTTGGGTTGTTAGTACAGTGTTGTTTGTAATTAATATCCTGTATAAGCAGCCCATATAGCTCAGTTAAAATGTATGATTCTATATAAGTAGACCATATAGCAGAGTTAAAATGTTTGATTCTATGGATGTGATCTATGGGTGTGATATGCTGCAGTGGTTGTGGCCAGGGCCTAGAGTCTTGGGTGCATGGCCTAGACTCTAGGCCCTGGCCACAACCACCACAACATATCACACCCAGAGATCACACCCATAGAATCAAATCAAATATTTGCAAATATACAGTGTGTGTTGTGTTTGATTTGTATAGTTTGTATGTGATATTGTGGCTATGTCATGTCATTAAGATTGTATAGTTTGGTAACAAGCACTGCAGTATAACATATCCATGGAAGTAAACATTTTGTATTGTGGTGTATGGTTAGATGTTTGCTTCAATGGTTGTGTTATGGAGCAGTATTTAAGAGTTGGATTTATTATAATATACGTACTGTTTGATTTTTTGTGATTGGATATATTTTTTTCATGACGTGGGTAATTGGAGCTGATATTCATTTTCAATTTCTGTGATAAAAGAAAAGATTGTGTTGTGTAGGTAGTTTGTAAAGACTTATTACATTGTATAATAGACATTTCTGCTTTATTTCGACCCTCATATTTAGTAGTTTACAAACCAGTGTACTGTGCAATTTGCTCAGTTTCTTTGTTTGTTGCTTAAATCATTGGGTCTGTGGGAGAAAAAAAAATCCATGTTGGATTAAAAAAAACCTTTTCTTGTTATGGCATAGTACATTTTTTTGTTTGTTTTTAGTGTTTACTTGTTGTTTCTGGCTAATGTTCTATCTGTTGGTTGTTGCAGATTGCTAGATATGCGATGTCGAATTGTAACTGATTATAGTTTTTATTTATATTATTAACTTTTCTAATATACCTGTTGGGTTGTTGCAAAATCATGGGGCAGTTAGATACTTGTTGGCGTATTCTAACTTTGTATTTCTTTTTATAATTTAGAGGTGTTGATTTATCTGTTTGGTTGTTGCAGAAATTTGAGGCAGTTCGATTCCTGTTGGCGTATTGTAACTGTTTATAGTTTTCTAATTGAAGTTTATTAATGTTTATGCACAGATTAATTATTACATTTTGGTTTTAAGAATATTAAATAAGCGTTTATAAGATTTGCTGGTAATCTTTGCTTTAGAGTAATGGTATTATCAAACCATCCAGAATTCTTTTTAATATATGCAGTGTAGTGACCTGCATTGGTTGTGGCTCCTGCATGGTAGATTATACCTACTGTTGTGAAGGTTTTCTTACCAAGTGATACTTGACAACGTGTGAATCCAGTCAGCTTGCAGTTGTTTTTGGTACCATCTGCATTGTAACATAGAAGCATTAGTATAAAGTATTTACTATGTGTTTGTATTTGTAAGGTGGAGCGATAATCTGAATTGCAGGTAGTACATAATCTGCCATGGTTTGCATTTTGTACAAGCTGCTGAAATTGAACGGATTCACAGTTAGGTATGGATACATACACGAAGCGTTCATTAGGAATTTGTTCCTGTGCCACATTGTTGAATGTGTACAGTGAACGTGGTCTATTGTATTCTAAAATGCAAGGAATATCAGTGTTTACTTTTACTTGCATCAAAGTTGATTAGAAATAGACCGTCAAGTGTACGTAAGCGTGATAGTGCTACGTAGCTCATGCCTTCTTTAAAGACTGTGTTCCCAATATCTATCAATGCTTTATCTAGGGTAAGACCTTGTGATTTGTGAATGGTGACTGTGTATGTTAGAGTTAGAGAAAATTGCTCTCTGGGTACATACATGTCTTTGAAAAGAAGGAATCGAGCTGTTGAGCGTCCTATTCTTTTTACTTCTGACAGTTTGTCAAAGAGAATATTGACAAACTGAATGTTGTTGTCACGTGGGTATGTTTGAAAGCCAACAACTGCTCCATGTCAAGGTTATGTTTAAGCATTACTCTACAGTTTAAAGATAATTTTAATATTTTCTTGAAACCAGCTGTGTTGGAGATAGAGTTTTCTAAGGCAGTAACAGGCCAATTCATGGAATTAATGTGCGCTCAAAATTCCTGCGCAAGCGTGCGAAACCGTGCGAATCGCAGTGCAAGTGCAAAAATCGCAGCAAAACCCGCACACATCGATTCATGGAAGTCCGTGCGTGAGTAAAATCTGGGATGTGCACTGAAAATCTGCGTGGCGCACGCCGGCGCACAGGTCATCTAACGGCATGCGCTACGGCCACAGCGAAAGCGCACATAGCGCAGCGCACATAACAAAAGTAGGTGTAACATGGGGCGTGACATGCGGAATGGGGAACAACGCGTGAAAATGTGGGCGTCACGGGGGAAGTACAGGAGGCAAGTGTGCGGAACGCCCACACGCTCGCCTATAACACGTATTAATGGAATCGAATAGGGCAAACCAGCACACGGGCGAAGACGCGCACAGGCCTAAACACGTACGCCACACAAAGGCAGGCGGTAGTGTCCCTGCGCATGAAAAAGAGTGCGCAAAAATGTGCGCTAACAAAAAGCATGTATATACAGCTCTGATGATTGTCCCATACTGTGGCCCTCTAGGACAAAAGACGTGCAAAGGGGTAAGCGACAAACACGAACACCCGCTGTGTCAAAAATAGCGTGTGCGTGTATTTCAGTGGTGCGCTGGAAGTTTCACACGCGATTGGCCTTGGGCGAGCGGGGTGCGTGTAAATCTGGGGTTCACGGGAAGTTTCACACGCGATAGGCCCTGTGCGAGTGGGGTGTGTGTATTCCTGGGGTTCGCGTGAAGTTTCACACGCGATTGGCCTGGGTACGTGTATTTCGGGGGTACGAGGGAAGTTTCACACGTGACAGGCCCTGTGCGAGTGGGGTACGTGTATATCTGGGGTGCAGGGGAGACCTACACGTGAATTGGCAGTCAAATGTCAGCTTGCACTACTGATCACCAACGCATGACCCCCTCCACCACCCAGCAGTGCAGGGCACCTGCCAGCAGGCCCCCACTCATGTCCCACTCATGTCCCCTTGCACCCCCATCCCCCAGCACTGAGGGACACCTGCCAGCAGGCCCCCACTCATGTCCCTTTGCATCCCCACCCCCCAGCAGTGCAGGGCACCTGCCAGCAGGACCCCACTAAAGTCTCACTCATGTCCCCTTGCACACCCACCCCCCAGCAGTGCAGGGCACCTGCCAACAGGCCCCCACTCATGTCCCCTTGCACACCCACCCCCCAGCACTGAGGGGCACCTGCCAACAGGCCCATACTCATGTCCCACTCATGTCCCCTTGCACCCCCACCCCCCTGCAGTGCAGGGCACATGCCAGCAGGCCCCCACTCATGTCCCCTTGCACCCCCACCCCCCAGCACTGGGGGGCACCTGCCAACAGGCCCCCACTCATGTCCCACTCATGCCCCCTTGCACCCCCTCCCCCCCAGCACTGAGGGGCACCTGCCAACAGGCCCCCACTCATGTCCCACTCATGTCCCACTCATGTGCCTTTGCACCCCCATCCCCCAGCAGTGCAGGGCACCTGCCAGCAGGCCCCCACTCATGTCCCACTCATGTCCCCTTGCACCCCACCCCCCAGCACTGAGGGGCACCTGGCAGCAGTCCCCCACTCATGTCCCCTTTCACCCTCACCCCCAGCACTGAGGGGCACCTGCCAGCAGGCCCCCAATCATGTCCCACTCATGTCCCCTTGCACCCCCACCCCCCCAGTAGTGCAGGGCACCTGCCAGCAGGCCCCCACGCATGTCCCACTCATGTCCTCTTACACCCCCACCCCCAGCACCGAGGGGCACCTGCCAACAGGCCCCCACTCATGTCCCCTTGCACACCCACCCCCCAGCACTGAGGGGCAGCTGCCAACAGGCCCCCACTCATGTCCCCTTGCACACCCACCCCCCAGTAGTGCAGGGCACCTGCCAGCAGGCCCCCACTCATGTCCCCTTGCACCCCCCAGCAGTGCAGGACACCTGCCAGCAGGCCCCCACTCATGTCCCCTTGCACCCCCATCCCCCAGCAGTGCAGGGCACCTGCCAAAAGGCCCCCACTCATGTCCCCTTGCACACCCACCCCCCAGCACTGAGGGGCACCTGCCAACAGGCCCCCACTCATGTCCCCTTGCACCCCCAACACCCAGCACTGAGGGGCACCTGCCAGCAGGCCCCCACTCATGTCCCCTTGCACCCCCACCCCCCAGCACTGAGGGGCACCTGCCAGCAGGCCCCCACTCATGTCCCACTCATGTCCCCTTACACCCCAACCCCCCAGCAGTGCAGGGCACGTGCCAGCAGGCCCCCACTCATGTCCCACTCATGTCCCCTTGCACCCCCACCCCCCAGCAGTGCAGGGCACCTGCCAGCAGGCCCCCACTCATGTCCCCTTGCACCCCCATCCCCCAGCAGTGCCGGCACCTGCCAGCAGGCCCCCAATCATGTCCCACTCATGTCCCCTTGCACCCCCACCCCCCAGCAGTGCAGGGCACCTACCAACAGGCCCCCACTCATGTCCCCTTGCACACCCACCCCCCAGCACTGAGAGGTACCTGCCAACAGCCCCCACTCATGTCCCCTTGCACACCCATCCCCCAGCACTGAGGGGCACCTGCCAACAGGCCCCCACTCATGTCCCCTTGCACACCCACCCCCCAGCAGTGCAGGGCACCTGCCAGCAGGCCCCCACTCATGTCCCCTTGGACACCCACCCCCCAGCACTGAGGGGCACCTGCCAACAGGCCCCCACTCATGTCCCACTCATGTCCCCTTGCACCCCCACCCCTCAGCAGTGCAGGGCACCTGCCAGCAGGCCCCCACTCATGTCCCCTTGCACCCCCACCCCCCAGCACTGAGGGGCACCTGCCAACAGGCCCTCACTCATGTCCCACTCATGTCCCCTTGCACCCCCAACCCCCAGCACTGAGGGGCACCTGCCAGCAGGCCCCCACTCATGTCCCACTCATGTCCCCTTGCACCCTACCCCACAGCAGTGCAGGGCACCTGCCAGCAGGCCCCCACTCATGTCCCACTCATGTCCCCTTGCACCCCCGCCCCCCAGCACTGAGGGGCACCTGCCAGCCGGCCCCCACTCATGTCCCCTTGCACCCCCCCAGCACTGAGGGGCACCTGCCAGCAGGCCCCCCCTCATGTTCCACTCATGTCCCCTTGCACCCCCACTCCCCATCAGTGCAGAGCACCTGCCAGCAGGCCCCCACTCATGTCCCACTCATGTCCCACTCATGTCCCCTTGCACCCCAACCCCCAGGCAGTGCAGGGCACCTGCCAGCAGACCCCCACTCATGTCCCACTCATGTCCCCTTGCACCCCCACCCCCCAGCACTGAGGTGCACCTGCCAACAGGCCTGCACTCATGTCCCCTTGCACACCCACCCCCAGCACTGAGGGGCACCTGCCAACAGGCCCCCACTCATGTCCCCTTGCACACCCACCCCCCAGCAGTGCAGGGCACCTGCCAGCAGGCCCCCACTCATGTCCCCTTGCACCCCCCATCAGTGCAGGGCACCTGCCAGCAGGCCCCCACTCATGTCCCCTTGCACCCCCATCCCCTAGCAGTGCAGGGCACCTGCCAACAGGCCCCCACTCATGTCCCCTTGCACACCCACCCCCCAGCACTGAGGGGCACCTGCCAACAGGCCCCCACTCATGTCCCACTCATGTCCCCTTGCAACCCCACCCCCAGCACTGAGGGGCACCTGCCAGCAGGCCCCCACTCATGTCCCCTTGCACCCCCACCCCCCAGCACTGAGTGGCACCTGCCAGCAGGCCCCCACTCATGTCCCACTCATGTCCCCTTGCACCCCCACCCCCCAGCAGTGCAGGGCACCTGCCAGCAGGCCCCCACTCATGTCCCCTTGCACCCCCACCCCCCAGCAGTGCCGGCGCCTGCCAGCAGGCCCCCACTCATGTCCCACTCATGTCTCCTTGCACCCCCACCCCCCAGCAGTGCAGGGCACCTGCCAACAGGCCCCCACTCATGTCCCCTTGCACACCCACCCCCCAGCACTGAGGGACACCTGCCAACAGGCCCCCACTCATGTCCCACTCATGTCCCCTTGCACCCCACCCCCCAGCAGTGCAGGGCACCTGCCAGCAGGCCCCCACTAATGTCCCCTTGCACCTCCACCCCCCAGTACTGAGGAGCACCTGCCAACATGCCCCCACTCATGTCCCCTTGCACACCCATCCCCCAGCACTGAGGGGCACCTGCCAACAGGCCCCCTCCCATGTTCCCTTGCACACCCACCCCCAGCAGTGCAGGGCACCTGCCAGCAGGCCCCCACTCATGTCCCCTTGCACACCCACCCCCCAGCAGTGCAGGGCACCTGCCAGCAGGCCCCCACTCATGTCCCCTTGCACCCCACCCCCCAGCACTGAGGGGCACCTGCCAACAGGCCCCCACTCATGTCCCACTCATGTCCCCTTGCACCCCCACCCCCCAGCACTGAGGGGCAGATGCCACTCATGTCCCCTTGCACCCCCACCCCCCAGCACTGAGGGGCACCTGCCAGCAGGGCCCCACTCATGTCCCACTCATGTCCCCTTGCACCCCCACCCCCGAGCAGTGCAGGGCACCTGCCAGCAGGCCCCCACTCATGTCCCCTTGCACCCCCACCCCCCAGCACTGAGGGGCACCTGCCAACAGGCCCCCACTCATGTCCCACTCATGTCCCCTTGCACCCCCACCCCCCAGCACTGAGGGGCAGATGCCAGCAGGCCCCCACTCATGTCCCCTTGCACCCCCACCCACCAGCACTGAGGGGCACCTGCCAGCAGGCCCCCACTCATGTCCCACTCATGTCCCCTTGCACCCCCACCCCCCAGCAGTGCAGGGCACCTGCCAGCAGGCCTCCACTCATGTCCCACTCATGTCCCCTTGCACCCCCACCCCCCAGCAGTACAGGGCACCTGCCAGCAGGCCCCAACTCATGTCCCACTCATGTCCTCTTGCATCCCCACCCCCAGCACTGAGGGGCACCTGCCAGCAGGCCCCCACTCTTGTCCCCTTGCTCCCCCACCCCCAGCACTGAGGGGCACCTGCCAGCAGGCCCCCACTCATGTCCCACTCATGTCCCCTTGCACACCCACCCCCCAGCACTGAGGGACACCTGCCAACAGGCCCCCACTCATGTCCCACTCATGTCCCCTTGCACCCCACCCCCCAGCAGTGCAGGGCACCTGCCAGCAGGCCCCCACTAATGTCCCCTTGCACCTCCGCCCCCCAGCACTGAGGAGCACCTGCCAACATGCCCCCACTCATGTCCCCTTGCACACCCATCCCCCAGCACTGAGGGGCCCCTGCCAACAGGCCCCCTCTCATGTCCCCTTGCACACCCACCCCCCAGCAGTGCAGGGCATCTGCCAGCAGGCCCCCACTCATGTCCCCTTGCACCCGCACCCCCCAGCAGTGCAGGGCACCTGCCAGCAGGCCCCAACTCATGTCCCACTCATGTCCTCTTGCACCCCCACCCCCAGCACTGAGGGGCACCTGCCAGCAGGCCCCCACTCTTGTCCCCTTGCACCCCCACCCCCAGCACTGAGGGGCACCTGCCAGCAGGCCCCCACTCATGTCCCACTCATGTCCCCTTGCACCCCCACCCCCCAGCAGTGCAGGGCACCTGCCAGCAGGCCCCCACTCATGTCCCACTCATGTTCCCTTGCACCCCCACCCCCCAGCAGTGCAGGGCACCTGTCAGCAGGCCCCCACTCAAGTCCCATTCATGTCCCCTTGCATCCCCACCCCCCAGCACTGAGGGGCACCTGCCAACAGGCCCCCACTCATGTGTCCTTGCACACCCACCCCCCAGCACCGAGGGGCACCTGCCAACAGGCCCCCACTCATGTCCCCTTGCACACCCACCCCCCAGCAGTGCAGGGGACCTGCCAGCAGGCCCCCACTCATGTCCCCTTGCACCCCCCAGCAGTGCAGGGCACCTGGCAGCAGGCCCCCACTCATGTCCCCTTGCACCCCCATCCCCCAGCAGTGAAGGGCACCTGCCAACAGGCCCCCACTCATGTCCCCTTGCGCACCCACCCCCCAGCACTGAGGGGCACCTGCCAACAGGCCCCCACTCATGTCCCACTAATGTCCCCTTGCACCCCCACCCCCCAGCAGTGCAGGGCACATGCCAGCAGGCCCCCCTCATGTCCCCTTGCACCCTCACACCCCAGCACTGGGGGGCACCTGCCAACAGGCCCCCACTCATGTCCCACTCATGCCCCCTTGCACCCCCACCCCCCCAGCACTGAGGGGCACCTGCAACAGGCCCCCACTCATGTCCCACTCATGTCCCACTCATGTCCCTTTGCACCCCCATCCCCCAGCAGTGCAGGGCACCTGCCAGCAGGCCCCCACTCATGTCCCTCTCATGTCCCCTTGCACCCCCACCCCCCAGCACTGAGGGGCACCTGCCAGCAGTCCCCCACTCATGTCCCCTTGCACCCCCACCCCCAGCACTGAGGGGCACCTGCCAGCAGGCCCCCACTCATGTCCCACTCATGTCCCATTGCACCCCCACCCCCCAGCAGTACAGGGCACCTGCCAGCAGGCCCCAACTCATGTCCCACTCATGTCCTCTTGCACCCCCACCCCCAGCACTGAGGGGCACCTGCCAGCAGGCCCCCACTCTTGTCCCCTTGCTTCCCCACCCCCAGCACTGAGGGGCACCTGCCAGCAGGCCCCCACTCATGTCCCACTCATGTCCCCATGCACCCCCACCCCCCAGCAGTGCAGGGCACCTGCCAGCAGGCCCCCACTCATGTCCCACTCATGTCCCCTTGCACCCCCACCCCCCAGCAATCAGGGCACCTGCCAGCAGGCCCCCACTCAAGTCCCATTCATGTCCCCTTGCATCCCCACCCCCCAGCACTGAGGGGCACCTGCCAACAGGCCCCCACTCATGTCCCCTTGTACACCCACCCCCCAGCACTGAGGGGCACCTGCCAGCAGGCCCCCACTCATGTCCCCTTGCACACCCACCCCCCAACAGTGCAGGGAACCTGCCATCAGGCCCCCACTCATGTCCGCTTGCACCCCCCAGCAGTGCACGGCACCTGCCAGCAGGCCCCCACTCATGTCCCCTTGCACCCCCATCCCCCAGCAGTGCAGGGCACCTGCCAACAGGCCCCCACTCATGTCCCCTTGTGCACCCACCCCCAGCACTGAGGGGCACCGGCCAACAGGCCCACACTCATGTCCCACTCATGTCCCCTTGCACCCCCACCCCCCAGCACTGAGGGGCACCTGCCAGCAGGCCCCCACTCGTGTCCCACTCATGTCCCCTTGCACCCCCACCCCCCAGCAGTGCAGGGCACCTGCCAGCAGGCCCCCACTGATGTCCCCTTGCACCCCCACCCCCCAGCAGTGCAGGGCACCTGCCAACAGGCCCCCTCCCATGTTCCCTTGCACACCCACCCCCAGCAGTGCAGGGCACCTGCCAGCAGGCCCCCACTCATGTCCCCTTGCACACCCACCCCCCAGCAGTGCAGGGCACCTGCCAGCAGGCCCCCACTCATGTCCCCTTGCACCCCCACCCCCCAGCACTGAGGGGCACCTGCCAACAGGCCCCCACTCATGTCCCACTCATGTCCCCTTGCACCCCCACCCCCCAGCACTGAGGGGCAGATGCCACTCATGTCCCCTTGCACCCCCACCCCCCAGCACTGAGGGGCACCTGCCAGCAGGCCCCCACTCATGTCCCACTCATGTCCCCTTGCACCCCCACCCCCGAGCAGTGCAGGGCACCTGCCAGCAGGCCCCCACTCATGTCCCCTTGCACCCCCATCCCCCAGCACTGAGGGGCACCTGCCAACAGGCCCCCACTCATGTCCCACTCATGTCCCCTTGCACCCCCACCCCCCAGCACTGAGGGGCAGATGCCAGCAGGCCCCCACTCATGTCCCCTTGCACCCCCACCCACCAGCACTGAGGGGCACCTGCCAGCAGGCCCCCACTCATGTCCCACTCATGTCCCCTTGCACCCCCACCCCCCAGCAGTGCAGGGCACCTGCCAGCAGGCCCCCACTCATGTCCCACTCATGTCCCCTTGCATCCCCACCCCCCAGCAGTACAGGGCACCTGCCAGCAGGCCCCAACTCATGTCCCACTCATGTCCTCTTGCATCCCCACCCCCCAGCACTGAGGGGCACCTGCCAGCAGGCCCCCACTCTTGTCCCCTTGCTCCCCCACCCCCAGCACTGAGGGGCACCTGCCAGCAGGCCCCCACTCATGTCCCACTCATGTCCCCTTGCACACCCACCCCCCAGCACTGAGGGACACCTGCCAACAGGCCCCCACTCATGTCCCACTCATGTCCCCTTGCACCCCACCCCCCAGCAGTGCAGGGCACCTGCCAGCAGGCCCCCACTAATGTCCCCTTGCACCTCCGCCCCCCCAGCACTGAGGAGCACCTGCCAACATGCCCCCACTCATGTCCCCTTGCACACCCATCCCCCAGCACTGAGGGGCACCTGCCAACAGGCCCCCTCTCATGTCCCCTTGCACACCCACCCCCCAGCAGTGCAGGGCATCTGCCAGCAGGCCCCCACTCATGTCCCCTTGCACCCGCACCCCCCAGCAGTGCAGGGCACCTGCCAGCAGGCCCCAACTCATGTCCCACTCATGTCCTCTTGCACCCCCACCCCCAGCACTGAGGGGCACCTGCCAGCAGGCCCCCACTCTTGTCCCCTTGCACCCCCACCCCCAGCACTGAGGGGCACCTGCCAGCAGGCCCCCACTCATGTCCCACTCATGTCCCCTTGCACCCCCACCCCCCAGCAGTGCAGGGCACCTGCCAGCAGGCCCCCACTCATGTCCCACTCATGTTCCCTTGCACCCCCACCCCCCAGCAGTGCAGGGCACCTGTCAGCAGGCCCCCACTCAAGTCCCATTCATGTCCCCTTGCATCCCCACCCCCCAGCACTGAGGGGCACCTGCCAACAGGCCCCCACTCATGTCCCCTTGCACACCCACCCCCCAGCACTGAGGGGCACCTGCCAACAGGCCCCCACTCATGTCCCCTTGCACACCCACCCCCCAGCAGTGCAGTGCAAGGGACCTGCCAGCAGGCCCCCACTCATGTCCCCTTGCACCCCCCAGCAGTGCAGGGCACCTGGCAGCAGGCCCCCACTCATGTCCCCTTGCACCCCCATCCCCCAGCAGTGAAGGGCACCTGCCAACAGGCCCCCACTCATGTCCCCTTGCGCACCCACCCCCCAGCACTGAGGGGCACCTGCCAACAGGCCCCCACTCATGTCCCACTAATGTCCCCTTGCACCCCCACCCCCCAGCAGTGCAGGGCACATGCCAGCAGGCCCCCCTCATGTCCCCTTGCACCCCCACACCCCAGCACTGGGGGGCACCTGCCAACAGGCCCCCGCTCATGTCCCACTCATGCCCCCTTGCACCCCCACCCCCCCAGCACTGAGGGGCACCTGCAACAGGCCCCCACTCATGTCCCACTCATGTCCCACTCATGTCCCTTTGCACCCCCATCCCCCAGCAGTGCAGGGCACCTGCCAGCAGGCCCCCACTCATGTCCCTCTCATGTCCCCTTGCACCCCCACCCCCCAGCACTGAGGGGCACCTGCCAGCAGTCCCCCACTCATGTCCCCTTGCACCCCCACCCCCAGCACTGAGGGGCACCTGCCAGCAGGCCCCCACTCATGTCCCACTCATGTCCCATTGCACCCCCACCCCCCAGCAGTACAGGGCACCTGCCAGCAGGCCCCAACTCATGTCCCACTCATGTCCTCTTGCACCCCCACCCCCAGCACTGAGGGGCACCTGCCAGCAGGCCCCCACTCTTGTCCCCTTGCTTCCCCACCCCCAGCACTGAGGGGCACCTGCCAGCAGGCCCCCACTCATGTCCCACTCATGTCCCCATGCACCCCCACCCCCCAGCAGTGCAGGGCACCTGCCAGCAGGCCCCCACTCATGTCCCACTCATGTCCCCTTGCACCCCCACCCCCCAGCAATCAGGGCACCTGCCAGCAGGCCCCCACTCAAGTCCCATTCATGTCCCCTTGCATCCCCACCCCCCAGCACTGAGGGGCACCTGCCAACAGGCCCCCACTCAGGTCCCCTTGCACACCCACCCCCCAGCACTGAGGGGCACCTGCCAGCAGGCCCCCACTCATGTCCCCTTGCACACCCACCCCCCAACAGTGCAGGGAACCTGCCATCAGGCCCCCACTCATGTCCCCTTGCGCACCCACCCCCAGCACTGAGGGGCACCGGCCAACAGGCCCACACTCATGTCCCACTCATGTCCCCTTGCACCCCCACCCCCCAGCACTGAGGGGCACCTGCCAGCAGGCCCCCACTCGTGTCCCACTCATGTCCCCTTGCACCCCCACCCCCCAGCAGTGCAGGGCACCTGCCAGCAGGCCCCCACTGATGTCCCCTTGCACCCCCACCCCCCAGCAGTGCAGGGCACCTGCCAACAGGCCCCCACTCATGTCCCCTTGCGCACCCACCCCCAGCACTGAGGGGCACCGGCCAACAGGCCCACACTCATGTCCCACTCATGTCCCCTTGCACCCCAAGCCCCCAGCAGTGCAGGGCACCTGCCAGCAGGCCCCCACTCATGTCCCACTCATGTCCCCTTGCACCCCCACCCCCCAGCAGTGCAGGGCACCTGCCAGCAGGCCCCCACTGATGTCCCCTTGCACCCCCACCCCCCAGCAGTGCCAGAACCTGCCAGCAGGCCCCCACTCATGTCCCACTCATGTCCCCTTGCACCCCCACACCCCAGCAGTGCAGGGCACCTGCCAACAGGCCCCCACTCATGTCCCCTTGCACACCCACCCAAAGCACTGAGGGGCACCTGCCAATAGGCCCCCACTCATGTCTCACTCATGTCCCCTTGCACCCCACCCCCCAGCAGTGCAGGGCACCTGCCAGCAGGCCCCCACTAATGTCCCCTTGCACCCCCATCCCCCAGCAGTGCAGGGCACCTGCCAACAGGCCCCCAGTCATGTCCCCTTGCACACCCACCCCCCAGCACTGAGGGGCACCTGCCAGCAGGCCCCCACTCGTGTCCCACTCATGTCCCATTGCACCCCCACCCCCCAGCAGTGCAGGGCACCTGCCAGCAGGCCCCCACTCATGTCCCCTTGCACCCCCATCCCCCAGCAGTGCAGGGAACCTGCCAGTATGCCCCCACTCATGTCCCCTTGCACCCCCACCCCCCAGCACTGAGGCACACCTTCCAACAGACCCCACTCATGTCCCCTTGCACACCCACCCCCCAGCACTGAGGGGCACCTGCCAACAGGCCCCCGCTCATGTCCCCTTGCACACCCACCCCCCAGCAGTGCAGGGCACCTGCCAGCAGGCCCCCACTCATGTCCGCTTGCACCCCCACGCCCCAGCACTGAGGGGCACCTGCCAGCAGGCCCCCACTCATGTCCCACTCATGTCCCCTTGCCCCCCCACCCCCCAGCACTGAGGGGCAACTGCCAGCAGGCCCCCACCCATGTCCCAATCATGTCCCATTGCACCCCCACCCCCCAGCAGTGCAGGGCACCTGCCAGCAGGCCCCCACTCATGTCCCACTCATGTCCCCTTGCAGCCCCACCCCCCAGCAGTGCAGGGCACCTGCCAGCAGGCCCCCACTCATGTCCCACTCATGTCCGCTTGCACCCCCACCCCCCAGCACTGAGGCGCACCTTCCAACAGGCCCCCACTCATGTCCCCTTGCACACCCACCCCCCCGCACTGAGGGGCACCTGCCAACAGACCCCCGCTCATGTCCCCTTGCACACCCACCCCCCAGCAGTGCAGGGCACCTGCCAGCAGGCCCCCACTCATGTCCGCTTGCACCCCCACGCCCCAGCACTGAGGGGCACCTGCCAGCAGGCCCCCACTCATTTCCCACTCATGTCCCCTTGCCCCCCCACCCCCCAGCACTGAGGGGCAACTGCCAGCAGGCCCCCACTCATGTCCCACTCATGTCCCCTTGCACCCCCACCCCCCAGCAGTGCAGGACACCTCCCAGCAGGCCCCCACTCATGTCCCACTCATGTCCCCTTGCACCCCCACCCCGCAGCAGTACAGGGCACCTTCCAGCAGGCCCCCACTCATGTCCCCTTGCACACCCACCCCCCAGCAGTGAAATGGCGATCTCATGACATAAACCAAAAGTCAACTATGTACATCAACACATGTCCGCCACATGAAGGCAGGCGGTAGCATCCCTGCGCTAACAAAAAGCCTGTATATACAGCTCTGATGAATGTCACATACTGTGGCCCTCTAGGACAAATGACGTGCAAAGGGGTATGCGACAAACACGGACACCCGCTGTGTCAAAAATAGCGTATATTTCGGTGGTGCGCGGGAAGTTTCACACGCAATTGTGCCTGGGCGAGCGGAGTACGTGTACTTCAGGGGCTCGCGGGAAGTTTTACACGCGATTGTGCCTGGGTGAGCAGGGTACGTGTACTTCAGGGGCTCGTGGGAAGTTTTACACGCGATTGGGCCTGGGCGAGCAGGGTTCATGTATTACTGGGTTGGGCGGGGAAGTACAGGAGGCAAATGCGCGGAACTCCCACACGCACGCGCCAAAAAAAGCATGCTAATCCGGAAACACATATGCCAGCAGGAAGCAGGCGTACGTGGACCCGCGCAGCATAAAAGTGCGCGCAAGCAACAAGCAAGCTCAGACGCCAGGATCAAAATACCGTACCGTTCCTAGCAGCAGTGGTCGTGGGATACCGCTGGAGGAGGAGGAGGATAGTCAGGCCCAGAATTTTCACACCCGGAACCAGCCTTTTTGGCATGCCTGTTGACCAGGTGTATCGGAGGTACAGGTTTCCACCTCACATAATACTCGACCTGGTCAGTGAGTGGGAGGATGACCTCACATCACCCACCCTCTGCTCCCAAGCACTCAGCCCCCTGGAGAAGGTCCTCAATGTACTGCACTTTTTGGCCACCGGATCATTTCAGCGGACAAGTGCCATAGTGGGGGGGGGGTGTCACAGGCCACACAGTCACGCTGCCTACACCAGGTCTTGGCCATCATAACTGCACGCCCATCAGTCCGCAGGCACATATACCTGCCCAGAACACCTACAGAAAGGCAGGCTGCCGTCCAGGATTTCTATGGGGTGGCACAATTCCCCAAAGTCCTAGGTGCCATTGATTGCACCCATGTGGCTCTATGTCCCCCCAGGGCATCAGAGCACATCTATAGAAACCGCAAGCACTGGCATTCCATCAACGTGCAGGTAGTATGTGATGCCAAGGGAATCATCACCTCAGTATATGCCAGCTATCCAGGGTCCACCCACGACAGTTTCATTTACAGAATGTCAACCCTAAACAGGGACCTAGAAGCTGGGCGGCATGGCGATACATGGCTGCTTGGTGAGTATAAATGCCACAGCACATGCATGCATGCCAGATACTGAGTAATGTCACAACCCCACTAATGATACCCATCACCACCTCCCCAGGGGACAGTGCCTACCCTCTGAGCACCCACACTATGACGCCAATTCGGAACCACACCACGCCACCCGAGGTAAGATACAACACAGCCCATATTGCAACCCGGGGCATAGTGGAGCACACATTCGGAGTGCTCAAGTCACGCTTTCGCTCCCTTGAACGTTCTGGCGGGCAGCTGTTATACGCTCCCCCAGTAGGGGGCAGAATCATAGTGGCAGCATGTGTCCTGCACAACGTTGCAACACGCCGGGGCCTGCCGGTGGACATGGTGGTGACCCCACATCCCCAACCACATGCAAGCCCGCTGCGCATGGGAGAGGACAGGGCACAGGGTGAGGCAGCCCTAACACAGCTGATGGCTAATTACTTCACTTAGAATCACACCCCTGTGGAGTGCACACAGCCCTGCCACATACCAGCTGACAATCAATGATGATGACATAAGGGACAGTCAGCTGTCACAACCATACCAGCCTGAGATTGGTCACCTGGAAGTGTCACAACGTGTGCATCCATACCTACAGAAACACCACCAATGCTGTGTCATCAAAAGACACATATGCTGCTAAATGCATTACCCCCTTGCAAAATACAACATGAAACAGTGCCATGTCACCCAACCCCTCCCCAGCACCGCCACCCAACACACCATGGCATGTCATGCTATGTGAGAGCAAACAAAGCAATCCCGAAAACCTGACACAAGTGTCACAAAGTACAGTGTCCCTAATGGAAACTGGCCACACACAATATGCTCCTAGTAATGTTGAACTAACAACACACATGACCAAATACTTACCAACAATACAATGCAGCTACACAAGCACAAACACAACTAAAACATGACAGTACTAAGTTAAGGTAGTCGTAGTCTTACAACCTGAATATTCCACCACATCGCCCCCTTCCAACTGTAGTCTTGCAGGCTTCAAGACTTGTCTGTGTACTGCATACAACATGAACTCCATCTCCAAACTAGACGGGCTTGGGAAGACATGAGGAATGAACCTGCAAATTTGGAGGGAGACATGTAAGCAGAAGCATACATAATTCCAACATGCAGTGTACAATACAACAACAATATACACAAGGAATGTCTACACAGTATTGACTACAGACTGCCCACACAGCTCATGGGAGCCCAACATCACTGTGTACATCACTGTCACTTGGTCACACCCTTTGAAAGCCCATGGAAACGGGAAGCAGGAGGGGTGTGTGTCTCACGAACCCAAGCATCGAACCCAAACTCAGGACAAGCCTGCATGTGCCCAGCCGGAATACAGTGGATGCCACACGGGAGCCACACAAAGCAACATACTGTTAAAAAATAAAAAATAAAAAATCAAAAAAGCAAAAATCAAAAATCAAAAATGGCCAGTGGGGGAAGGGGGGGGAGGCCACCCAGGAGGTCCGAGGACAGGGTGCGCACCAACAGCCGCCTGTGTGGATGTTGGGAAAAAAAACACCTCCATGGGCTTGTGGCCTGCACGGCTATGCCAATGTGGGAGAACTGCTGCTGTCGCTCTCATTACCCTCTGCTGCTGCCACAGGAGGTGGTTTTGCTATGTGAGGCAGCCCACGCAAAGCCCTGGTATGGTCCTCCATGCAGCAAGCATGCGGGTGTGGAAGGTCTCGTTCTGGAGGATTATAGTGCGGAGATCTCCATGCAGCACCTGCCCGGATCTCCTCCCGAGTTGCCTGCATCTCAGCTGAGAGCGAACGTGTGAGCCGCTCCAGCTGCTGTTCTGTCCTCAAGTTAGTGGAAGTCTCAAGGTCAACAAGAGTCTCCCTGAGGTGATGGAGTTCTACCCTCAGGGCTTCCCTGTGGCCCTGGGACTCTATTGATAGCGATTGGCGTAGAGTCTCCAGTGCCGCCCGTCTGTCCCTGTTGGACGCCAAAATGTTCTCCCTGTGTGATTAGCAAATGGAGTCTGTTGCCTGCTGTAGTAGCTCCATCTGCATTTCAGGGTGGACAATGGAAGTGGCCACCCTCTCCATTGCTTGAGCCATCATCTCAACTGATGCTGCCTGTTGAGTTGCCATACCGTAAATGGATTGTTCCCATGCTGTATTGCCTGGTGGCCTACGGCCACCGCGTCGGCGGGCACCACACCTGTTTGGGGCAAGGCGATCTGCGCCTTGCTGTGCCGGCACTGCCTGAGGCTGCAGGACTGCATTCCCCCTCTGATCTGCTGGCCCAGGAACAGGATCAGATGTTGTGGAGTGTGACCCTGCACCCGTAACCGCCAAAGGGTGACTAACCAACACTGACATCCCCATAGAGGGTTCTACCCCTGGTGCAGGTAGGTTGGACAGAACAGAACCCCTTCCAGAAACACTTACCTCCAACGCCACATAGGTCTCATCATCCGAATCAACACCTGAATAGAGGTCTGGGGAGGTGCACCCAGAGACACCCCTGGACAGAATCGTCTGCAGCAAGAGTGGGTTCTCACCCACCACCACACCACGTCCCCCACTGGTGGCCGGTTGTGCCTCAGGTTCCTCCTGGGTCTCCACCATCTCCTCAACCTCAACAGCATCAAGTGCGTCATCCCCTGCAAAAACATGAAAGACAAAAAATGGAAACAGGCATTAGCACCATAGCACACAAATAGGCCTGACAAGCTACAGAACCAGTACATGATTTACACATGTCCCACGTGACTATAACCCTCCCATGCATGCACTGTCACAGAGTTGGAAGGGGAGGCAAAAGTCTGACACTGATGACACCAAGATGGAAGAGCAACACATTTGCTGCATGCTGGGTAGCACTGCCATCACACATTGGCCTGTGAGTGGCATGTCCTATACACATAAATGACACATGCCATCACACAGATGGCATGTACCATAGCCATGGTATATTCCACAAATACATCCATATGTCAGTGAATGAGTACTGTCACCCATCCATGTGAGATGGACATGAAGAGATGAAAAATGCCACATAGTGTGAAAAGATACGCCATGTGCCACACACTGCAACACATCCAGTGTACAAAAATACAGTGATTGCAGGGTCATGTACACATCAATGGTTGTGCACTTCAACATGAGAGGAAACAACTATCAAGTTCCACATTCAAACAGGCCCAAAAACATCATGTGATCAGGACAATACTCATTCAGCCTGAATGGTCAAATCATTCAACAACAAGGTGACACATGTGGGCCAATGTGGGGTTCTTCAATGACAGAAGCATGTCACATATGTCACAATAGGGCTGAGGAATGTGTTGCAAAAGTGGGAGAATTAAAACAATCAGCCTGAAAGAACACTGAAAAATACAAACAATGTTGTTGCATGATGCCACCTCAAGCGCAACTGCCGTAATGTTGCGCTAAAATACTACTGTGGGCAGAAGGGATAGTGTCACACCCAAATTCAAGGCCACAGAATGTTCTGGATGAAGCACATGGGTGACCCATACTACTCAGTCACACACACGCATGGGCACCCACCGGACAATGTGTCATAATCGGGTAGTTCTCCCACACCTCGGATCTGTTCCTCTGTGATGAAGGTCCCAGCAACAGACTCATGTTCAGTGAGTTCGTTGTCCTCTTGTGGAGACCCACCGCCACTCACCAGAGTAGTGGCATGACTTGAGGCCAGCTTGTCCTTTGCTCTGCGTTTCAGGTCGTTCCACTGCTTGTAGCAATCATCAGCTGAGCGCCTCACAAAACCAAGGGCACTTATGTGGTTGGCGATGGTCTGCCAGTGTGCCTTACATTGACCAGGTGTGGTCTTGGACCCTGCAGTCACCACCATTTTGTGGCTATGTTGCAACACATAGCTCACAAGTGCATTAAGTTCCGAATCATTGAAGCAAGGCTTTCTTGAAGTACAGGAGTGTGTAGCCGTGCCTGGGGTCTCAGCCTGTCGTGACAGAGCACCCTTCTTCCTCTTTTTAGAAGGTGGAGCGGAGCCAGAGTGGCTAATGCCGCTCTGGTCAGTAGGGCAGAATCACCGGTGGACTGGGTTGTTGGAGTGTGCGAATGCACATTGACCATAGGACTTGGTGCAGGCATTGTCTGTAGTGTGATGTTGGCAGGGGGAACATCAGTATGATGGACCAGGACCGACACTGTCCTGGCTGGGAGAGTCAGAGCTGGGGCAGATGGAGCTGCAGCTGCCCCTGCAGCCTCCCCACCCTGCATACTTGGGGCAGCAGATGACATAGCTGCCCCAGATCCACGTGGCTTGGTGACAATTTGCACCGCCACACGTGGCCTAGACTTGCTGACCTGGAAGTCAGCCAGGGAGTCATCCTGTGCCAGGTCAGGTGCCACAATGGGCTGGTCCAACAGGGGCTGAGCTGGGATGGTCTCAGCCACGTTTCCCTCAACCATGGGGGGGGTCATGGGTGTCCCTGATTTGGTCCTCCACACATGGGGGTATAGGGGCACCCTGCAAATCCTGGCCACGTCCCCAAGCGCGCCCACCACGTCCATCTTTTGAAGGTCGGCCACCTTTGCCTCCCTTACCGCTTGGTCGCCTCCCAACCATGGCACTGATGTTGTGCGTATGGGAGGAGCAGTAAACTATTGTCCTGGGCAATTGGGGGTCAAAGGGGTAGGGTACTAGATGGAATTCGTACCCTAGTGCTCTAACAAGGCTGTCTGTGACCCCTGGGGGAAGATGACGGGTCACGCAACGCACAGGCAGCCCAAAAACAAAAATAAACATGCACGCAACCCCTCGTAGCCCACGTGCGTGGAAAAATGAACCCGCACTATGCTGTGTTACCCAGAAACACAAAAATAAGCGTACGCGTGATACACGCAGCCTACAATGACCGCGACACACGGGGCAAGCACAGTTGCTAAGTACATGCAGAACTCACCGTCTGCCTGAAAAAAGAACGTGAAAAATACGCACGTGTGCACGTTGGCAACACCCCTGCCAAAAGAAGAATTGTACGCTGTCTGAGGAGACAGGACAAAAGGAGAAGTGAACACTGTTTGAGGAAACAGGCCCAAAAAAAGTCGAAAAATGAAAGCTGCCAGAGGTAACAGGGAGTACGAACTTGAAACGCTGTGAAGTAATTGCACAGAATCCACCCACTCGCTCTCCACAAAAAGCACGTACAAGGAAATGGCATCCTACATGTACCTTTTAAACCGGCCCACACGTACACGTCACTTACGCGTGTACGCGCCCTTTCCTCCAATTACACGCGCTGACACTCGGACGTGCAGCTTTTCCACGTGTGCTCTGTCATCACGTGCTATGAGGGAAACACCCGCGCGCGTCACGTCACAGACGCGCTTACACGCTAAGGGCCTTTGATCCAATGAAATCGCGTACGTGTGCTGACGCGCTTACGCGCTGAGGGCCTTTCCTCAATTTGCATGCTGACGTACAAGATTTTCACGTGCCAAATCTCTCCGTATCAAGCTGGCCACTCGTTCACACACGAAGACCATGCTCCTGCCCAGAAGGCCGAATTACTGCCCCCAGAGCACCGAGCACGCTCCCACCTGCCATCTGCTGCTGCCTGATTGCCTGCTGCCCACGTGCCCTGCCATTTGCTGCCTGCACGTCAGCCAGGTGTGCCGTTGCTGTGACCACCCCTGCTGGACCCGAAGACTCCCGACTGGGATTCCATCGCTCCACAGCCCAGCCCCAGGACCCATTTGCCCAACCACTCCTGCCTCTGGGGTTGCCATGTCCAGCACAACACCATTTGGCGGCACTGGCAACCCCCAGACAGAGAGGCAGAGGGCCACTAGCTTCACTGCCACCGAAGTTGGTGTCCTGGTGGAGCAAGTCCTGGGGCAGTATGATGCGCTCTTCGGAAGGTCGCGCGCCGACAAGGAAGGTCGGACCAGGATCTGGACGGACATCGTGACTACCATCAACGCGGTGGGGGTGGCAGTCCGCGAATTCCATCATGTCAAGAAGCGCTGGGAGGACTTCAGCTCCAGGACTCTCAACAAGGCCCGGCGCCTCTTGAAGGCAGCGGATGCTAAGGGGCGCCGGGGCCACCTGTCGGAAGACCAAATGAGGGTCCTGGAACGCGTATGCCCAGCGCTCCACGTCCAGGTCCTTGAGAGGCACACCCGTCTGGAGTCGAGCGGTAAGTGTACATGCATACTGATTGGAAGCTGTGCGTGTGGTGGTGTGCCAGTAGTGTGCAGGTTGCACATGTGGTTTTGAAGGGCCATGTATGGATGTGTATGTACAGGGCCGTGAAGCTGACACATGCAAGTCCTTTCATGTGTGAGACACATGGATGGTGTATTTGTGGGTAAGCATGCAGTCCAAATGCAGATGTGTGAGCACACATGTTTGAATAACTGTGTATGTCAATTGTCAAGGTTGTGGTGTCACACATGGATGTTGGTTCCAGCTGCATGTATCTGCACTGTGTACATGTGCATGTATGTGTATCTGACAAGTGTGCAACTGTCATGCAACATGGATGCATGTGAGACTGATATGTAGAAGACTGATTGCCAGATGTGACATGGATGCCGATCTCATCACTGCGAAACTTGGTGGAGGTGTACACATGCATGTAAGTGTGGTGGCGTGTGTGCATGTCTAGTGCACTCCCTGTGTCTCATGTGATGTCTGGCTCACCTTTGCCTGCTCATGCTGTTGTATGTGTGTGGATGGTGCTGGCTGTTGCGATATGGCTGTGGAATAGCTCATGTGTGTGATTTGAAATGACATGTGTGTTGGGGATTGTGATGCCATGTCTGAAGTTTGACAATGACACTTGCGTGCAACTGTCATGTGTTTATGAGTCCATTGTACAGTGCCCTGATGCCTGTGTCCTATCTCTCCCTGTCTGCAGCGTCGACTGATGAAGAGGGCGGAAAGGGTGCTGTGGAGCACAGCGGCAGGGATCGCACCGCCAGCCTGAGACGCAAGGCCCGGCTTCCCTCCCAGGTTGTCATCTTGTCGGGGAGTGAGGAGTCCGGTGCCGCATCCCAGGACGCAGCTGCCGAGGGGAGGTCCAACAGGCGGAGGTCGGAGTTGGACTACTCGGCAGCCGAAGGGGCAGCTGAGACCCCACAGGGCCCGATGGAGGAAGATGGCACAGAGTCATCCAGGTTGGTGGGGGGTTTGGTGGAGGATGAGGCCATGCAAGGGACAGAGACGGGGTCTGGAGATGGGGATTCCACTGGTGCTAGTGGTGCAGTTCAGGGGCAGGGACAAGAGGCAGCACAGGCCGCCGCGGAGGTGCCTGTGTGTAACCCTGTCCCTGATCCTGTGACTGCATCATCTTGCACCAGCAGGGATACCTACGTCCAGACCCGTTTTCAGGCAGGGGATGAGCTTACGACAACTGGCCTTCCTCCTCCTGCGGACGTGGCTATCCGGAACCGGGTTGAGCCTGTCCTGGGTGGTGTGGCGTTGCGTGAACGGGCCATGCGAGGCGAAATGCAGTCTTTTCATGGGGAGACTGGATGTCGTCTCGGATGGCTTGTTGACCACGTCGACCTACTGGGACAGGTCACCAGGGCTGGATTCCTCAGTTTGCTGGGCCTTGTTCCAACCCCCTCCTCAACTGAACCCCCTATACGCCAGTCGTACTCCGTGTCATCTTCCCACCCATGTGTCACCTGGGTGCCTGGTGGAGCTGCCTCTAACCCTGCGGCCAGGCTGGTGGAGGACACATCCCTGCCACAGTCGGGTGTTGGACGTCCAGCAGGGGTGGCCACCTCAACAACTGCACCCCAGCCGGAGGAGGATGTGCAGGCAGCAAGAGCCAGGGCACAGGCAGAGGCACAGCAGCAGCAGCAACAAGGTGGGAGCCATGATGGCTTGGGGCCTTCGTCATCGGAGGGGCAGGCATCGGCCAGAGGGCAGGAGGACCCAGGATGGGAAGTGTCTTCCGTGTGGCAGAGGTTAGGCCATGCCATAGATGCGGAGCGGCAGCGGGCAGAAGAGGCATGGATCACGATGGTCAGGGCAGAGAACTCCATGCGGAGGGCCCTGAGGCGGGCCGAGTGCCTCGAGGCAATTCTCAGGGAGTTGGAGGAGAACATGTAGTCGTACCTGCGAACCCTCAGGGCCATGGAAGAGGACCGCCTCCGGGACATTGAGCAGGAGTTCGATGATGCCCTGGCCCGGGACATCCAAAAGTGAGCCGTCGGACTAGCCCGCTGCCCATGTAAATAGTTAGATAGTGTTAGGTTTCCTTTGGTTTTTTCTTTATTTCCGTTGCACTTGGACAATGCACCACGTTTCTGTATATAGTTTTTCATTAGGTAATATCTTTGATAGGTTTCATTTCTTCAGTTGGGATCATGGACCCTGGATTGTTCATCTGTATATAGTTCACTTTTGGATTCATCTCTTTTTTTTGGATTTCCCCATGGAGCAATGGTTTTCACTTTTGTTTTTCCCTTGGATTTGCTTTGTTGGACTGTGACTTTGGACACCTTTCCTTTGGATTATGATTTCTTGTTTTTCATTTTTTTTTACGGACATGCAGCTTTTCTTTTTTTATTCCCATTGTTGTTTGTTTGATTTAAATTCCATTCATGTTGCTTTTAATACATTTTTTTCTTCACACTTCGATGTGTGGTATTATCTCATTGGTTTCATGCATGTCATGATATGGGTTTTCACATTCACTTTCAACCATTGTGTGTGTGTGACGGACATGTGTTCATTTACATACTTGCCATTGGGGTTGTATCATGTAATTGCCTTTTCTATGTGGGTGGATGCAATACTTGGTTGGTTCTTTGGGCTGGGGAGGCTGGCCATAAGGGCCATGATTGAGGATCGTCATGACCTGGGGGCAGGGGGACATGAGTGGGGGCCTGCTGGCAGGTGCCCTGTACTGCTGGGGGTTGGGTGTGCAAGCGGACATGAGTGGGGGCCTGCTGGCAGGTGCCCTGCACTGCTGGGGGGTGGGGGTGCAAGGGCACATGAGTGGGACATGAGTGGGGGCCTGCTGGCAGGTGCCCTGCACTGCTGGGGAGTGGGGGTGCAAGGGGACATGAGTGGGGGTCTGCTGGCAGGTGCCATGCACTGCTGGGGGGTGGGGTTGCAAGGGGGCATGAGTGGGACATGAGTGGGGGCCTGCTGGCAGGTGCCCTGTACTGCTGGGGGTGGGGGTGCAAGGGGACATGAGTGGGGGCCTGCTGGCAGGTGCCCTGCACTGCTGGGGGGTGGGGGTGCAAGGGGACATGAGTGGGGGCCTGCTGGCAGGTGCCCTGCACTGCTGGGGGGTAGGGGTGCAAGGGGACATGAGTGGGACATGAGTGGGGGCCTGCTGGCAGGTGCCCTGCACTGCTGGGGGTTGGGGGTGCAAGGGGACATGAGTGGGAAATGAGTGGGGGCCTGCTGGCAGGTGCCCTGGACTGCTGGGGGGTGGGGGTGCAAGGGGACATGAGTGGGGGCCTGCTGGTAGGTGCCCTGCACTGCTGGGGGGTGGGGATGCAAGGGGACATGAGCGGTACATGAGTGGGGGCCTGCTGGCAGGTGCCCTGCACTGCTGGGGGGTGGGGGTGCAAGGGGACATGAGTGGGACATGAGTGGGGGCCTGCTGGCAGGTGCCCTGCACTGCTGGGGTGTGGGGGTGCAAGGGGGCAATGCGTTGGTGATCACTAGTGCAAGGTGACATGTGGCGTGGCTGGGGGCATGCCCATGGTGGATGGGCTGCCTGCGGGACATGACCAGGGGTGCAGGGAAGTCCCCTGTGGTGTGGGCTGCCTGCAGGGGCCGTGGAGGGTGTAGTTGGAACACCTGGGAGGACCCACATTGCCAATTCACGTGTAGGACTCCCCTGCATCCCCGAAATACACGTACCCCACTCGCACAGGGCCTATCGCGTGTGAAACTTCCCGCAAACCCCAGAAATACACGTACCCTGCTGGAATCGCGTGTGAAACTTCCCGCGAAGCCCATAAATCTTGGCCCTGTGCGAGCGAGCGGGGTACGTGTAGTTCTGGGGTACAGCGTGAAGTTTTACATGCGAAATGGCCCTGTTGAGCAGAGTACGTGTACTCCTGGGGGTCGCAGGAAGTTTCACCCGCGATTTCAGCAGGGTACGTGTATTCCTGGGGTTCGCGGGAAGTTTCACCCGCGATTTTAGCAGGGTACGTGTATTACGGGTTTCGCGTGAAGTTTCACACATGAAAGGGCCCTGTTCAAGCGGAGTACGTGTATTTCAGGGGTGCGCTGCAAGTTTTACATGCGAAAGGGCAACGCCCATGCACAATATGTCACAGACGCACTCACGCGCTAAGGGCCTTTGGTCCACTGATATCGCGTATGTGTGCTGATGCGCTAACGCGCTAAGGGCCTTTGGTCCAATGATATCGCGTACGTGTGCTGATGCACTCACGCGCTAAAGGCCTTTCCTCGAATTACACGCTGACGTGCAAGATTTTCACGTGCCAAATCACTCCGTATCAAGCTGGCCACGTGTACACACACGGAAGACCACGCTCCTGCCCTGAAGGCCATTTTCCTGCCCCCAAGAGCCCCGAGCACGCTCCCACCAGCCATCTGCTGCTGCCTGCCTCCCTGCTGCCCACGTGCCCTGCTATTTGGTGCCTGCACGTCAGCCATCTGCAGGGGGTGCAGTTGCTGTATCCACCCCTGCTGGAACAGAAGACTCCCGACTGGGATTCCATCGCTTCACAGCCCAGCCCCAGGACCCAGTTGCCCACCCACTCCTGCCGCTGGGGTTGCCATGTCGGGCACATCTCCATCTGGCACCACTGGCAACCCCCAGCCAGAGAGGCAGAGGGCCACCAGCTTCACTGTCACCGAAGTTGGTGTCCTGGTGGAGCATGTCCTGGGGCATTATGATGCCCTCTTCGGAAGGTCGCGCGCTGACAAGGAAGGATGGACCAGGATCTGGACGGACATCGTGACTGCCATCAACGCTGAGGGGGTGGCAGTCCACGAATTCCATCATGTCAAGAAGCGCTGGGAGCACTTCAGGTCCAGGACCCTCAACAAGGCCCGGCCCCTCATGGATGTGGGCCGGGGCAGCATCAGTACCATCCAGATGAGGGTCCTGGAACGGTAAGGCCCAGCACTCCACGCCCAGATCCTTCGGAGACAGACCCGTCCGGAGTTGAGCGGTAAGTGGCCAAGCATTGCTGTGTGAGACAGGGCATGTTGCAGGGTGTTGGTTGTCTGATACTTGCCTGTATGTGTGACATAGGCCATGTACGTATGTGTTTGTGCAGGGACATCATGGTCATGCATGTGAGACCAGTAATGTGTGAACCACATGGTTGATGCATGTGTTACAATGCAACATGCGGAGCAGCATGGGGAATGCCCACATTAATGCATGGCTGTCTCTGTTATTGGACATGGATGGGGTGTGAGAGATGGGTGCTGCTGTCATGGACATGTATGGTGTCCATGTCTGTGTGTCTGACTTGCGTGTCTGTGACTTGGAAATGCCATGGATGCATGACACATGTCTGTGACAATGTTCAGATTCACTGATGCAGCCTATTCATCCTTGTATCCACTGTGTCGGGGGTGTACGAGGCCAGATGGATGAAACTAGGGTGAAGTGTGTGCATGTGATGGGCATGACCCATGATGCATGTGAGTTTCAAACCAGCATTGTATGTTTGAAGAGTCCCTTGGACATGTATGCTAATGTTCATAGCATGCGCCATGCCTGTTACTGCATGTGTTTTGCCTGCACTGACCCATGTGTTGTGGAGGGACATGAGGGAAGTGATGTTTGACAGTGCCACTCATCTGCTATTGCTTCCTGTCTAGGGGACCATTGTACAGTACCCTGATGCTTGTGTTCTATGTCTCCCTCTACACAGCGGCAAGTGATGAAGAGGGCGGAGACGGCACTGTGGAGCAAAGCGGCGGGGATGCCCCCACCGGCCGGCGACGCAAGGCCCAGTCACCCTCCCAGAATTTACCATCGTCCGGGAGTGAGGGGACTGGTGCTGCGTCTGCTACTACGGCTGCAGCGGAAGGGGTGGGTGAGCCCCCACAGGGGCTTGCAAGGCGGAAGACGGTGGGGAGCCATCCAGGTTGGTGGTTTCCACAGAGGAGGAGGAGGCCGCTACTGAGCCGCACATGGGGCCTGGTGGGGGTGGTACCACTGGTGCAAGTGGTGCAGTCCAGGGCCAGGGGCAGGAGGCAGCACAGGTCACTGCGGAGGGGCCTGTGCATGTCGCTGTCCCTGACCCTGTGACTGCACCACCATGCACCAGCAGGGATGCCCCATCCCATGCCCGTCCGCAGGTAGGGGGGATGTCCATGTCATCTGACACTCCTCTACCTGCGGACGAGGGGACCCCTGGCCGTATGGAGAAGGTCCTGATTGGTGTCGCGTTGCGCACGCATGACATTCGTGATGACGTGCGTTCTTCCCGGGGGGAGCACGCACGTCATCACGAAGAGCAGAGTGCCAACATGGCCCAGTTGGGAGTGTCCATGGTCGGGGGTTTTGTACATGTGTCGGCCACTCTAGCGGCCCTCTCCTCCTCTGTGGAGACTATGCGCCAGTCGTTCTCCATGCCGTCTTCTGGCCCAGATGCCACCAGGGCCCCCTGTGGACCTGCCCTGACCAACGCAGCCAGGTTGGTGGGGATGACCATCCCTGCCACAGTCGGGAGTCGGAGGTCCAGCAGGGGTGGACACCACAGCAACTGGACCCCAGCATATGGAGGATGTGCCGGCATCATCGAGCTGGGCACGTGCATGACGGCGTCGGTGATTTCCATCAGCCTGGATGCCGTCGTGCTGGCAGTGGCAGTTGCGTCGGAGGCAGCAGCAGGCTCAACGTGGGAGGCATCATGGCTCGGGGCAATCTATATCAGAGGGGCAGGCATCGGCCGGTGGGCAGGAGGACCCTGGAATGGGAGTGTCTTCCGTGTGGCAGCGGTTGGGCCAGCAGATAGGTGCGGAGCGGCGGTGGGCGGAGGAGGCACGGCTCACGATGGTCAGGGCGGAGAACTCCATGCGCAGGGCGCTGAGGCGGGCTGAGTGCCTCGAGGGAATTCGCAGGGAGTTGGAGGTGGACATGGCGTTATGCCTGCGAGACCTCGGGGCCAGAGAACAGGCCCACCTCCAAGACATTGAACAGGAGTTCGATGATGCCCTGGCCCATGACATCAACAAGTGAGCCGTTGGACTTGCCTGCCACCATTGTATATAGTTCATTAGTGTTAAGTTTCATTTCTTTTTTATTTCATTTGGGGCGCATGGACTATGCCCCACATTTTTGTATATGGTTAGTAATTTGGTAGGTTTCATTGTAGGTTTCATTTATGTCGTTGGGCTCATGGACCCTGGATTTGCTATTTGTACATAGGTGTTACAGTGGATTTTTCTCCTTCATCTTTATTTTTTTTCACCATGGAGCAATGGATATTACGCGTTTCTTTCCCTTTGGATTTGCTTTGTTAGACGGTGACTTTGGACACATTTTCATTTGGATTAATTTGGATTATCTTTTTTTTTATTTATCATTTTTTGGGACATGCTGCATTTTCATTATTATTGGCATTATTGTGTGTTTTTATTTCATTCCCTTCATTTTGACTTGATTACATTTTTGTATCTTACTTCAATGTGTGGTCTTCTCTCATTGGTTTCATTCATGTCACAATGTGGGTTTTTCTTGTCATGTGTTGCCATTGTGTGGGTCGGACAGACTTGTACTCATGCGCATACTGCTTATTTGTGATCTATCATGTAATTGGGATTTCTATTTGGAGTGGATGTAAAGCTTGGTTGGTTGTTTGGACTGGGGTGCTGTGGTGCGGGATTTGTGTGGCCATAAGAGCCAGGGATCTGGATTGTGATGACGTGTTGGCTGGGGGACATGTGTCAAGGCCTGCTGGCAGGTGCCTGTCAATGATGGGGGGGTGGGGGTGCAGGGGGTCATGTGTGGGACATGTGTGGGGGCCTGCTGGCAGGTGCCCCTGACTGCTGTGGTGTGGGGGTGCTGGGGGACATGTGTGGGGGCCTGGTGGCAGGTGCCCCTGACTGTTGTGGGGTGGGGTTGCTGGGGGACATGAGTGGGACATGAGTGGGGGCCTGCTGGCAGGTGCCCTGCACTGCTGGGGGTGGGGGTGCTGGGGGACATGTGTGGGGCCTGCTGGCAGGTGCCCTGCACTGCTGGGGGGTGGGGGTGCAAGGGGACATGAGTGGGACATGAGTGGGGGCCTGCTGGCAGGGGCCCTGCACTGCTGGGGGGTTGGGGTGCAAGGGGACATGAGTGGGACATGTGTGGGGTCTGCTGGCAGGTGCCCTGCACTGCTGGGGGGTGGGGGTGCTGGGGGACATGTGTGGGGGCCTGCTGGCAGGTGCCCTGCACTGCTGGGGGGTGGGGGTGCAAGGGGACATGAGTGGGACATGAGTGGGGGCAGGTGCCCTGCACTGCTGGGGGGTGGGGGTACAAGGGGACATGAGTGGGGGCCTGCTGGCATGTGCCCTGCACTGCTGGGGGGTGGGGGTGCAAGGGGACATGAGTGGGGGCCTGCTGGCAGGTGCCCTGCACTGCTGGGGGGTGGGGGTGCAAGGGGACATGAGTGGGACATGAGTGGGGACCTGCTGGCTGGTGCCCTGCACTGCTGGGGGTGGGGGTGCTGGGGGACATGTGTGGGGGCCTGCTGGCAGGTGCCCTGCACTGCTGGGGGGTGGGGGTGCAAGGGGACATGAGTGGGGCCTGCTGGCAGGTGCCCTGCACTGCTGGGGGGTGGGGGTGCAAGGGGACATGAGTGGGGGCCTGCTGGCAGGTGCCCTGCACTGCTGGGGGGTGGGGGTGCAAGGGGACATGCGTGGGACATGTGTGGGGGCCTCCTGGCAGGTGCCCTGCACTGCTGGGGGTGGGGGTGCTGGGGGACATGTGTGGGGGCCTGCTGGCAGGTGCCCTGCACTGCTGGGGGGTGGGGGTGCAAGGGGACATGAGTGGGGCCTGCTGGCAGGTGCCCTGCACTGCTGGGGGGGTGGGTGTGCAAGGGGACATGAGTGGGACATGAGTGGGGGCCTGCTGGCAGGTGCCCTGCACTGCTGGGGGGTGGGGGTGCTGGGGGACATGGGTGGGGGCGTGCTGGAAGGTGCCTTGCACTGCTGGGGGTGGGTGTGCAAGGGGACATGAGTGGGACATGAGTGGGGGCCTGCTGGCAGGTGCCCTGCACAGCTGGGGTGTGTGGGTGCAAGGGGACATGAGTGGGACATGTGTGGGGGCATGCTGGCAGGTGCCCTGCACTGCTGGGGGGTGGGAGTACAAGGGGACATGAGTGGGGGCCTGCTGGCATGTGCCCTGCACTGCTGGGGGGTGGGGGTGCAAGGGGACATGAGTGGGGGCCTGCTGGCAGGTGCCCTGCACTGCTGGCGGGTGGGGTGCAAGTGGACATGAGTGGGACATGAGTGGGGGGCTGACAGGTGCCCTGCACTGCTGGGGGGTGGAGGTGCAAGGGGACATGCGTGGGACATGTGTGGGGGCCTGCTGGCAGGTACCCTGCACTGCAGGGGGGTGGGGGTGCTGGGGGACATGTGTGGGGGCCTGCTGGCAGATGCCCTGCACTGCTGGGGGGTGGGGGTGCAAGGGGACATGAGTGGGGGCCTGCTGGCAGGTGCCCTGCACTGCTGGGGGGTGGGTGTGCAAGGGGACATGAGTGGGACATGAGTGGGGGCCTGCTGGCAGGTGCCCTGCACTGCTGGGGGGTGGGGGTGCTGGGGGACATGGGTGGGGGCCTGCTGGAAGGTGCCTTGCACTGCTGGGGGTGGGTGTGCAAGGGGACATGAGTGGGACATGAGTGGGGGCCTGCTGGCAGGTGCCCTGCACGGCTGGGGTGTGTGGGTGCAAGGGGACATGAGTGGGACATGTGTGGGGGCATGCTGGCAGGTGCCCTGCACTGCTGGGGGGTGGGGTGCTGGGGGACATGTGTGGGGGCCTGCTGGCAGGTGCCCTGCCCTGCTGGGGGGTGGGGGTGCAAGGGGACATGAGTGGGCGCCTGCTGGCAGGTGCCCTGCACTGCTGGGGGGTGGGTGTGCAAGGGGACTTGAGTGGGACATGTGTGGGGGCCTGGTGGCAGGTGCCCCTGACTGCTGGGGGGTGGGGTTGCAAGGGGACATGAGTGGGACATGAGTGGGGGCCTGCTGGCAGGTGCCCTGCACTGCTGGGGGGTGGGGGTGCAAGGGGACATGAGTGGGGGTCTTCTGGCAGGTGCCCTGTACTGCTGTGGGGTGGGGGGCAAGGGGACATGAGTGGGACATGAGTGGGGGCCTGCTGGCAGGTGCCCTGCACTGCTGGGGGGTGGGGGTGCAAGGGGAAATGAGTGGGACATGTGTGGGGGCCTGCTGGCAGGTGCCCCTGTCTGCTGGGGGGTGGGGGTGCTGGGGGACATGAGTGGGACATGAGTGGGGGCCTGCCGGCAGGTGCCCTGCACTGCTGGGGGTGGGGGTGCAAGGGGACATGAGTGGGATATGTGTGGGGGCCAGCTGGCAGGTGCCCTGCACTGCTGGGGGGTGGGGGTGCTGGGAGACTTGAGTTGGTGATCATATTGCAACGTGACATGTGGCTTGGCTGGGGGCCATGCCCATGGTGGATGTGCTGCCTGTGGGACATGACCAGGGGTGCGGGGTAGTCCCCTGTGGTGTGGGCTGCCTGCAGGGGACATGGTGGGGTTAGAGGGGACACCTGGGAGGACCCACACTGCCAATTCACTTGTAGGACTCCCCGCGCACCCCGAAATACGCGTTCCCCGTCTCTGACAGCAAAATCGCTTGTGAAACTTCATGCGCAGCCCGGTAATACCCGTACCCTACTCCAATCGTGTGTGAAACTTCCCACGCACCCCTGAAATACACGTACACAGGCCAATCGCGTGTGAAACTTCCCGCGCACCCCTGAAATACATGTACCCAGGCCAATCGTGTGTGAAACTTCCCGCGCACCCCTGAAATACACGTACCAGGCCAATCGCGTGTGAAACTTCCCGCGCACCCCTGAAATACACGTACCAAGCCCAATCGCGTGGGAAACTTCCCACGCCCCCCTGAAATACACGTACCCAGGCCCAACCGCATGTGAAACTTCCCGCACACCCCTGAAATACACGTACCTAGGGCATTCACGTGTGAAACTTCCCGCGTACCCCTGCGATACACGTAGCCCACTCGCACAGGCCCTTTTGGGTGTGAAAATTCCCGCGAACCCCGTAATACACGTACCCTGCTGAAATTGCGTGTGAAAATTCCCGCAAACCCCAGTAATACACGTACCCCACTCGCACAGGCCCTTTCACGTGTGAAACCTCACGCGCACCCCAGTAATACATGTTCCCCGCTTGACGTTTGCTGTTTGGCAGCCCTGTAAACTCGTCCAGGGTTAGCGCAGCCTTTGCGCTGAATTGGGAATTTTGATGGCTTTTCCTTGCGCAAGGGCGTTCTTGGGGGCGTAACTGGCGCTTCTGCAGGTTCGCTGTGCCACTCTGTGCCACGGCTGGTTTTGGAGGCTAAAAACCATGAATACGCTGTGCGCGGATATCGATTTTTGCGCACGCGGCTGGTGCAGACATTCGCACGCACACACTGTGCGCCAGCCACGTGCACCACTTTTGTGCGAAATTCTATGAATTACCCTGTTAATCTTGTTGTGGCTTGTTGACACATGGTTAGTGTCATACCATGTACGTCCAGTTTGTCTGTGGAGCAAATTTCAATTATTGGTTGCATTTCTTTTTTCAACATTGTTTCGTTGAACTTTGAACAGCTTGCAAGAGTTGGCATCAAGGACATACAAGTGACATTTTTGTGTGCTAATTGTTCCGTGACATCAGTAGCACATGTGTTTTGGCCATAAAGTGCATGGATGTGCCGGATTTTTAATATTGCTTTTGCTTCTTGAGATAGTACACCAACTCTAATACTTTTTAAAATGTTGGCATCGGTGAGGTCTGCAGACTGGTGCATGTTTTCTGTTAATTCTCTGTATTGAAAATGTTGCCAAAGGTTAACATTTCCTATGCTGCCAACAGTTTTACGGTAGAGTTTGTGTCCTAAGGTTTTAAAAATAGGTTCAACTTTCACTGGTGTCAATTGAAGAAGATCTCCGAAAACAATAATGTGTTTTCCTCCAAAGAGCTCTTTGTAATTTGTTTTGAGTACTTCTTGTAATCTGAGGTGAATCAAAGCCAACATTAGATTGTAGACCATGCTCACCTCATCTATTAGCAGCATTTACACTTGTTTTAACACTCGTAATTCCATTGCAGCTTCTGTAAAAAGTTTGTAATATTCTAATTTGTTTTGGTGTTCTACTGGAAGAAGTAGTAATCGGTGTAAAGTGACACCGCCTATGTTATACGCAGCTAAACCTGTGGGGGCAGTTACAACAGCTGACAGTTTGTTGTTTGTCAATTGTTGAAGGAATTTAGTGATGATTTTGATTAAGAATGTTTTGCCTGAACCAGCTTAACCACTGACATATAATAGTATAGGTTTGTAATTTTGGCAGGTACATTCTTTATTTTCATGCTGCACACCATGTGCAATTTCTTTTGTTACTTCTTGAAAAATGGTATGCTGCTCTTTGTTTAGTTTTGATTGTAGTACAGTTAAGTCTTCTGTATCTTCTTCATAGTGACACATGGTGTTTTCTACTTCTGTCATAGCTAATTCTGCCCCATTTGCTATCAGTGGCTGTCCCAGGGGTTCTTGGCTTCCTGTTTCAGAAGGTTGACTACTGTCGGAGTGTCTTTATCTAGTTGAGCCTGGAGTTATTCTTCGTGTTGCTGTTCAATGTGCAACATTGTTTTGTACTGTGTAAAATTTACATCGGTTGTAGTGCTTTAATTTGCTTTGAAAGCGTCTTCATAAGAGTCTTAGATACCTAGTATCTCTTCTTCTTTTCTCCATGGTTTAACAAGTTTTACGCGGGACATGTAATGTAGTTCTTTATGTTAAGGAGTGATTAATGACAATTTCATATGATTAATTATGTTTCTTTTTGTAAGTTTTACTACGCTGCCTTCACAATTTGTCACTCTATATCTACCTTTGTTTTCATCGGGTTTTATTTTATTTTTGTATGTGAAGTTTTGGGCTATGTTGTAAAGACACATGGTTTCCAAAGTGGTACTTCTGTTTGGTTAGTACGTGTCTAGTAAATTATTTTTTTTCAAAATGTCTTTGCTGTTGGGATCAGTTTTGGCTATTGTTTCTATGTCGTCGTATGATTTGAGAACTCTTTTTCTAGATTTACCAGGACCAAGACTTAGCCATACTTTATTTTCAGATTTTCCATATAAAACAGTACTGGTTAAACGATCTGCAGCTTCATAGCAGCCACATTCTCTATCGGAGAGCATTTTTATGCCTAAGCTGTACAATTTCTGAGACAGTGTTTTGTCCAATGATAAGTCATTCCAGAGGTCTTGCAGCTCTGTTTTTTCTACTTTGATTAAGTAGGCTGTAACATACCGTGCAACTGCAGTGGAATTGTCTGCAATGTACTGCACATCTATGTTTGCATTCCATAAGAGGGCAATGATTGAATTGTAATCATTGATACATTTAGCTTCTTCTGTTCTTTTTATGTAATATGTGTTCTTAGGTGATTTACCTTTAACACTATGTCTAACTGAAGACATGAAGTTGTTCACTTCACCTGTTTCTGTAACTGGTCTAAGGAAACCAAAGCGTCATTTGGTGTAGTATTTCCCTTTGTTTTTGTATTTGTGACGACAATATTTCCCAAATTTGTGTCTTTGAAATTGTACAATTTGTGCATGAAGATCACTATTTGTTGCTTCTGATGGAATTTCACAAGTGACATATTTTTCAATAAACTGTAAAACAGTGGAATCACTGTCTTGACCAAATTTAGGAGCATCTTTAATCCACAAAAGCATGTGGATATGTGGTGCTCGTCTGGCTTGATATTCTTTTCTCCAAAAGAAGTGTTGCACTTCTCCGAGGGGAGGAACAGTTTTATTACAAAAAAGTGTAGCATAGCAATGAAGGGATGATGGAAATATCTTGAAACATTAACAGGATTTAGAGAGCAAAATTCTCCAGTGTTAGTATATCTATGTTTGTTTTGTTTTTGTTTGCTATGCGTAGGAAATCATGTAAATCTTCCCATGCATATTCTGTAGAACTTAATATAACAAACTTAGTGGGCGGGCCAAGGTTTCTTATCTTACAACGTACGTCTGTGTGACGTCTGAACCAGTACTCTTTAGTACCGCGCATGTTTGATAACAGATGTGTTATGCTTGATTGTAGAACCAGATCTTTTTCTTGTACTTTTTGTAGTAATTGCGTAGCTGACACATTTTGAAATTGGGTACCTGATTTTAATGTGTGTGCAACTCCGTAACATAGAGTTGCTAGTTCAGTTTCAAAGAGTAGGTGGAATATGTATTCCACATTTTGTCTAAATCTGTGATCTTCAGAATACATTCGTAATGAGCGGTATTCTGATGCTGTTATCTGAATGGGTCTATCATCGTACCTTCCTCCTTTTCCAGTAGGAAAGAGTAGAGGAAAAGCACGTGCTTCTATACTTTTTTCCCATATGCTCATTGGTGATCCTTTGGTTTTTCGCATTTGTTACGTTTCTAGTGCATCATCTATGGTGTCACTAGAGTGTAATGGATGCATTTTATAATAATGATCTAAAATATTGGATAGTGTAGCAGGATCTAGAAATTAAAATTGACCACTTTTTGGTGACTCTTGAATTATTTTAATGGTTTCCTTCAAGTTTTCTTCAATATTCATTTCTTTGTAGTATTCATTATTGCCTTTTAGATATTGCAAGGCTTGTCTAACTTTATGTAAGTCTATGAGTTGTTGCCACATTTATTTGTGTTTTGTAGGTACACCATTTACTAAGACAATTAAAGATTGCTCTATTGGACGTTGTAGTCCCAGAGTGTTTACATTTTATTTCAGATTTAATGGTAAATAAACAACTTTGCTACAAATGCCTTTCACTAATTCAGAGGGAGGTAATTTTGCTGTTTTTGGTTGAAGGTACATTATTGCTTGAAATAGGTGCACTGTTTGAATTATAATGCTCTCATATAAATTGAGTTGTTGCACGGGTTTTGGTAGTGGGAATAATTCCAAGTTATTTGTGATATCACGTGAAGGCGTTTGGTTGTTGTCAAGTTTTGTAGTGCAGTAAGTGAAACGTATTAAGGGGTCATTTATCTCATTTGTTTTCTGGTATAAGGTACAGAGCTAATTCAAACCATTTGGATTTTTCATTGTCTTCTATTCTGTAAGTTACAACTACAGTTTTTTTGTTACTTTTATAAAATGTTCTGCAGCAACACACACACACACACACACACACACATGGTTTGGTATTTCAGCGGATGTACTTTTAAATGTTAGTATTTCTTTTTTGTATATGTGTAGTAGAAGGTTGCCATCTGTACAATTGTTGCTAGTTTGTTGTAAAGGTATTGCATTTTGTGAGTGCCTTTCACTTCCAAAATATTTTCTTTGGATATGCTCTATTTCATCATGTAGATCTTTGGCTGTACCATGTAGAAGATTGTTATTTAAATTGGCTAGTGCTAAAGCAGGACTTTTAGCATGGTACAGTTTATAGACTAGATTTCTTATAGTTTAGTGGTGTGTTGATATAATTTTGATATGATGGAAGGTGGCTTTGCAAATAGGTCCTGAAATGCAGGCTAATGAATGTCCTTGTAGTCCTGTCTTTTTGCACACTGGAGAGCATCCATATTTTGTAGTAGTTTCATTTTGATTGTCAGGCCGATTCATGGAATTAATGTGCGCAAGCGTGCGAAAGCATGTGAAAGCATGCGAATCGTAGTGCCAGTGCGAAAATCGCAGCGAAACCCGCGCACAGCGATTCATGGAAGTCCGTGCGCGTGTAAATCCCAGGATGTGTGCCAAAATTCTGCGTGGCGCACGCTGGCGCACACGTCTTCAAACAGTGTGCGCTACGCGCACAGCGAAATCGCACATAGCACGGCACACACAACAAAAGTAGGAGGAACAGAGGGCGTGACACGCGGAATGGGGAACAACGCGTGAAAATGTGGGCGTCAAGGGGGAAGTACAGGAGGCAAATGCGCGGAACACCCACACGCACGTTCAAAACACGTATTCATGGATTTGAACGGGGCTAAGGCGTGCGTCAAAAAAGATGCGCTAATCCTGAAACACGTACGCCAGCAGGAAGCAGGCGTACGTGGACCCGTGCAGCATAAAAGTGCGTGCAAACAACCAACAAGCTCAGACGCCAGGATGAATATACCGTTCCTAGCAGCAGTGGTCGTGGGATACCGCAGGAGGAGGAGGTGGATAGTCAGGCCCAGAATTTTCACACCCAGAACCATTCTTTTTGGGATGCCTGATGATGAGGTGTATGGGAGGTACAGGTTTCCACCTAACATAATACTCGACCTGGTGAGTGAGTGGGAGGATGACCTCACATCACCGACCCTGTGCTCCCAAACACTCTGCCCCCTGGAGAAGGTCCTCAATATACTGGACTTCTTGGCCACTAGATCATTTCAGCGGACAAGTGCTATAGTGGGGGGGTGTCACAGGCCATGCAGTCACGCTGCCTACACCAGGTCTTGGCCATCATGGCTGCACGCCCATCAGTCCGCAGGCACATATACCTGCCCAGAACACCTGCAGAAAGGCAGGCTGCCATCCAGGATCTCTACGGGGTGGCACAATTCCCCAAAGTCCTAGGTGCCATTGATTGCACCCATGTGGCTCTACCTCCACCAAGGCATCTGAGCACATCTATGGAAACCGCAAGCACAGGCATTCCATCAACGTTCAGGTAGTATGTGATGCCAAGGGAATCATCACCTCAGTATATGCCAACTATCCAGGGTCCGCCCACGACAGTTTTATTTACAGAATGTCAACCCTAAACCGGGACCTAGAAGCTGGGCGGCATGGCGATACATGGCTGCTCGGTGAGTATAAATGCCACAGCACATTCATGCATGTCAGATACTGAGTAATGTCACAACCCCACTAATGATATCCATCACCACCTCCCCAGGGGACAGTGCCTACCCTCTGAGCACCCACATGATGACACCAATTGGGAACACCACCACGCCACCCGAGGTAAGATACAACACAGCCCACATTGCAACCCGGGGCATAGTGGAGCACACATTCGGAGTGCTCAAGTCACGCTTTCGCTCCCTTGACCGTTCTGGCAGGCAGCTGTTATACGCTCCCCAGTAGTGTGCAGGATCATAGTGGCAGCATGTGTCCTGCACAATGTTGCAACACGCCGGGGCATGCCCGTGGACATGGTGGTGCCCCCACATCCCCAACCACATGCACAGCCGCTGCGCATGGGAGGGGAAAGGGCACGGGTGAGGCAGCCCGTACGCAGCTGGTGGCTAATTACTTCACCTAAAATCAAACCCCTGTGGTGTGCACACAGCACTGGCACATACCAGCTGACAATCAATGATGATGACATAAGGGACAGTCAACTGTCACAACCATACCAGCATGAGATTGGTCACTTGGAAGTGTTACAATGTGTGCATCCCTACCTACACAAACACCACCAATGCTGTGTCATCAAAAGACACACTTCTATGCTGCTAAATTCATTACCCCCTTGCAAAATACAACATGACAACAGTGCCATGTCACACAACCCCTCCCCAGCACCGCCACCCAACACACCATGGCATGTCATGCTATCTGAGAGCAAACAAAGCAATCCCCAAAACATGACACAAGTGTCACAAAGTACAGTGTCCCTAATGAAAACTGGCCACACACAATATGCTCCTAGTAATGTAGAACTAACAACACACATGACCAAATACTTACCAACAATACAATGCAGCTACTCAACCTCAAACATAGCATAAACATGACAGTACTAAGTTAAAGTAGTGGTAGTCTTACAACCTGATTATGCCAGCACATCGACCACTTCCAACTGTACAGTGCTGCTGCCACGCAAATGTGTAAGTGCCCTGCTTACAACATGAACTCCATCTCCAAAGTAGACGGCCTTGTGAAGACATGAGGAATGAACCTGCAAATTAGGAGGAAGACATGGATGCACAAGCACATATCAATACACCATGCAGTGTACAATACAACAACAATATCCACTAGGAATGTATACACAGTATTGACTACACACTGCCCACACAGCTCATAGGAGTCCAACATCACTGTGTAAGTCACTGTCACTTGGGCACACCCTTTGCAAGCCCATGGAAACGGGAGGCAGGCCGGGTGTGTGTCTCACGAACCCAAGCATCTAACCCAAACTCAGGACAAGCCTGCATGTGCCCAGCCGGAATACAGTGGATGCCCACGGGAGCCACACAAGGCAACACACTAAAAAAAAAATCCAAAATCAAAAATCAAAATTCAAAAATCTAAAATCAAAAATCAAAAATGGCCATGTGGGGGCTGGGGGTGGGGGGAGGCCACCCAGGAGGTCCGAGGACAGGGTGCGCACCAACAGCCACCTGTGTGGATGTTGGGAAAAAAAATCACCTCCACGGGCTCATGGCCTGCACGGCTATGCCAATGTGGGAGAACTGCTGCTGTCGCTTTCATCACCCTCTGCTGCTGCCACAGGAGGTGGTGCTGTTATGGAAGGCAGCCCACACAAAGCCCTGGTATGTTCCTCCATGGCAGCAAGCATGCGGGTGTGGAAGGTCTCGTTCTGGAGGATTATAATGCAGAGATCCCCATGCACCACCTGACGTGATGCCCGGATCTCCTCCCGAGTTGCCCGCATCTCAGCTGAGAGCAAACGTGTGAGCTGCTCCAGCTGCTGTTCTGTCCTCAAGTTAGTGGAAGCCTCAAGGTCAACAAGAGTCTCCCTGAGGTGATGGAGTTCTACCGTCAGGGCTTCCCTGTGGCCCTGGGACTCTTTTGATATCGATTGGCGTAGAGTCTCCAGTGCCGCCGTCTGTCCCTGTTGGATGCCAACATGTCCTCCCTGTGTGATTGGCAAATGGAGTCTGTTGCCTGCTGTAGTTGCTCCATCTGCCTTTCAGGGGGGACAATGGAAGTGGCCACCCTCTCCATTGCTTGAGCCATCATCTCAACTGATGCTGCCTGTTGGGTTGCCATACCGTACATGGATTGTTCCCATGCGGTATTGCCTGGTGGCGTACGGCCACCGCATCGGCGGGCACCACACCTGTTTGGGGCAAGGCGATCTGCGCCTTGCTGTGCCGGCACTGCCTGAGGCTGCAGGACTGCATTCCCCCTCTGATCTGCTGGCCCAGGAACAGGATCAGATGTTGTGGAGTGTGACCCTGCATCCGTAACCGCCTAAGGTGGACTTACCAACACTGACATCCACATAGAGGGTTCTACTCCTGGTGCAGGTGGGTTGGACAGAACAGAATCCCTGCCAGAAACACTTACCTGCGACGGCACATAGGTCTCATCATCTGAATCAGCACTTGAATAGAGATCTGGAGAGGTGCACCCAGAGACACCCCTGGACAGAATGGTCTGCAGCAAGATTGGGTTCTCACTCACCACCACACCACGTCCCCCACTGGTCCACGGTCGTGCCTGAGATCCCTCCTGGGTCTGCACCATCTTCTCAACCTCAACAGCATCAAGTGCGTCATCCCCTGCAAAAACATGAAAGACAAAAAATGGAAACAGGCATTAGCACCATAGGACACAAATAGGCCTGACAAGCTACAGAACCAGTACATGATTTACACATGTCCCACATGACTATAACCCTCCCATGCATGCACTGTCACTGAGTTGGAAGGGGAGGCAACAGGCAGACACTGATGACACCAAGATGGAAGAGCAACACATTTGCTGCATGCTGGGTAGCACTGCCATCACACATTGGCCTGCGAGTGGCATGTCCAATACACATACATGACACATGCCATCACACAGATGGCATGTACCATAGCCATGGTACATTCCACAAGTACATCCATATGTCAGTGAATGAATACTGTCAGCCATCCATGTGAGATGGACATGATGAGATGAAAAATGCTACATAGTGTGACAAAATATGCATGTGCCACACACTGCAACACATCCAGTGTACAAAAATACAGTGATTGCAGGCCGATGTACACATCAATGGTTGTGCACTTCAACATGATAGGAAACAACTATCATTTTCCACATTCAAACAGGCCCCACAAATTTATGTGATCAGGCCAATACTCAATCAGCCTGAATGGTCAAATGATTCACCTAACAAGGTAACACATGTGGGCCAATGTGGGGTTCATCAATGACAGAAGCATGTTACAAATGTAACAATAGGGCTGAGGAATGCGTAGCAAAAGTGGGAGAATTGAAACAATCAGCCTGAACTAACACTGAAAAATACAAACAATGTTGTTGGAAGATGCCACTTCAAGGGCAACTGCCGTAATGTTGCGCTAAATTACTACTGTGGGCAGAAGGGATACTGTCACACCCAAATCCAAGGCCGCTGAATGTTTTGGACAAAGCACATGGGTGACCCATACCACTCAGGCACACACACCCTCACCTGGCACTCAATCAGAACCCGTCACCCAAACAACATACACATGCATGGGCACTCACCGGACAATGCATCATAATCAGGTAGTTCTCCCACACCTTGGATCTGTTCCTCTGTGACAAAGGCCCCAGCAACAGACTCATGTTCAGTGAGTTTGTTGTCCTCTTGTGGAGACCCACCGCCAGTCACCAGAGTAGTGGCATGATTTGAGGCCAGCTTGTTCTTTGCTCTGCGTTTCAGGTCATTCCACCGCTTGTAGCAATCATCAGCTGTGCGCCTCACAAATCCAAGGGCACTTATGCGGTCCGCGATGGTCTGCCAGCGTGCCCTACGTTGACCAGGTGTGGTCTTGCACCCTGCAGTCACCACCATTTCGCGGCTATATGCTGACACATAGGCCACAAGTGCATCAAGTTCCGGATCATTGAAGCAAGGCTTCGTTGAGGTACCGGAGTGTGTAGCCGTGTTTGGGGTCTCAGCCTGTCGTGCCAGAGCACCCTTCTTCCTCTTCTTTAAAGGTGGAGCAGAGCCAGAGTGGCTTACGCCGCACTGGTCAGTAGGGGCAGAATCACAGGTGGACTGGGTAGTAGGAGTGTGGGAATGCACAATGACCATAGGTCTTGATGCAGGCATTGGTTGCAGGGTAATGTTGGCACGAGGAACGTCAGTTTGATGGACCTGGACTGACACTGTCCTGGCTGGGAGAGTCAGAGCTGGGGCGGATGGAGCTGTAGCTGCCCCTGCAGCCTCCCCACCCTGCATACTTGGAGCAGCAGATTACATAGCTGCCCCAGATCCACGTGGCTTGGTGACAACAACTTGCACTGCCACACGTGGCCTAGACTTGCTGACCTGGAAGTCAGCCAGGGAGTCATCCTGTGCCAGGTCAGGTGCCACAATGGGCTGGTCCAACAGGGGCTGAGCTGGGATGGTGTCAGCCACGTTTCCCTCAACCTTGGGGGGGGCATGGGTGTCCCTGATTGTTCCTCCACACATGGGGGTATAGGGACACCCTGCAAATCCCAGCCATGTCCCCTACCGTGCCCACCACACCCACCTTTTGAAGGTCGGCCACCTTTGCCTCCCTTACCGCTTGGTCGCCTCCCAACCATGGCACTGATGTTGTTGTGCGTATGGGAGTTGCAGTAAACTATTGTCCTGGGCAATTGGGGGTCAAAGGGGTAGGATGCCAGATGGAATTCGTACCCTAGTGCTCTAACAAGGCTGTCTGTGACCCCTGGGGGAAGATGACGGGTCACGCAACGCACAGGCAGCCCAAAATCAAAAATTAACATGCACGCAACCCCTCGTAGACCACGTGTGTGAAAAAATGAACCCGCACTACGCTGTGGCACCCAGAAACACAAAACTAAGCATATGCGTAATACACGCAGCCTACAATGACCTCTGAAGGGGAACGCGACACACGTGGCAAGCACAGTTGCTAAGTACATGCGGAACTCACCGTCTGCCTGGAAAAAGAACGTGAAAAATACGCACATGTGCGCGTTGGCAAAACCCACCCAAAAGAAGAATTGTACACTGTCTGAGGAGACAGGACAAAAGGAGAAGTGAACTCTGTTTGAGGAAACAGGCCCAACAAAAATTCAGAAAAGAGCTGTCAGAGGTAACAGGGAGTACGAACTAGAAACGCTGTGAACTAATCGCGTGTGAACCGACAAGAAGTACAGATTTCACCCACTCGCTCTCCACGAAAAGCACGTACAAGGAAATGGCGTCCTACAAGGAGCTTTTAAACCGGCCCACACGTACACGTCAGATACGCGTGTACGCGGGCGCTTTCCTCCAAATACACGCAATGACACTGGATATCAGTTTTTCCATGTGTGCTCTGTCATCACGTGCTATGAGGGAAATGCCCGCGCGCGTAATGTAACTTACGCGCTTACCTGCTTAGGGCCTTTAGTCCAATGAAATTGCGTGCGTGTGCTGACGCGCTTACGCGCTAAGGCCCTTTCCTCGAATTACACGCTGACGTGCATTTTTTTCACGTGCCAAATCACTCTGTATCAAGCTGGCCACGTGAAAACACACGGAAGACCACGCTCCTGCCCAGAAGGCCGAATTACTGCCCCCCAGAGCCCTGAGCATGCTCCCACCTGCCACCTGCTGCTTCCTGACTGCCTGCTGCCCACGTGCTACTGGCTAGCTCGTGCCAGCTCTTTTAGTTTTCCCCCTCCCCTCCCCTTCCCCTTCTTGCCCCCCTACCCCCCCTTTTTTTCGGGCTCGACTCGCATGACACTATGGGTTTTGCCTCCTGGGACGCATGCGCTCGACATGGACACTACGTTCCTATGCCATGCGCATGCGCCCGATTACTCGTTACAGGAGCCCCCTTTGTGCTCATGCCCTCCCGGGATCAGTGTTTCTGCTTCCCTGCATGCGCGGTGCCCGCTCTCACGGGACCAGTGTCTCCACACCCGCGCATGCGCGATCTTCTCCCATATTCGAGTGCATCACGCCCGCTCCAGCATTTTAGCAGTGTCTCTCACTGTGCACTGCTCACTTGCGACTCAGGATGCGGACCGGCACGCATCTTTGAAATCTCTTCACAGCGACGGCCTCATTCTACACGCTGTTTGGAGACGGGTAGGTACCTTACCCCTGGGGCTCCAGCACTCTCTTTTAATGGGGTTTCTCTGCTTCCACCAACAGAGTCACTATGCCCTTCCTCACCTGAATCAACTAGAGCCTCTGGGACCACAGCCCTCTTCTCCTCTGGGGCACGCAGACTTGATTGTGACCCTGTTTCTCCTCACTGCATGCCCCCAGCCATATTTCCCATGATATTTGGCTTCTGCTTGACACATTTTGTGTGCTTCACCTGGTTGGGCCCCGTTCCTGCCATGTTCTTTAATCTATGCGATCTGGGGAGTCCACTCTTTGGAGTTGCCCTGCATGTTCATTTTTTAATCACCCATCTGGGTACGGCATCCTTCATTCGCCCACTGGGGCAGGGCATTTACTCCCACTTCTTGTGATGGGCACCTCATTCTGCCATCTGAATCCTTCGGTCCACGCTCCATTCGAGTCACTACTTGCTCCAGTTTTCTTCCCATTCATGTGGGCATTCGTATATTAACTATTAGCAGCCCCATATTCACATCAACATTTTTCTCTGCTCCTGTTGTAGGATCTCCAGCCACAATCTGATACTGGCTCTGGAATGATCCACTTACCTACAGGCTCCACATCAATTGCATACCCATCTCTGGGTTTGACTGATTGACGCGCACGCCGGCTTCTGACATGACTCACAGCTTGTCTGTAGTAAGTGTTACCTTTCTGCTACCTTTCTGTGCTGCATGTTCTTTGACCTGCACTGATGCAGCATAGAGATGTTTCTGCTTTTTTCTGATCTCTTATGCCGCTTCCCTTTCTCTCCTGTTTCTCCCTTTTTCTTGACAGGCCTTCCAGTTTTGACACATCGGGTTTCTACTCACCCTCTGCTCGACTGGCTTCGGGCCCCTACGGAGGAACCTGCTTCTCGCAACTACAGTTCCACACAGTACCTGTGCACATTCTGCACGGGCCCTCTCCTTGGTCACACTGATCATTGGAGCTTCTTTTCTACACCCCCCCTCTTCTCTGTTCAGGTGGGTACTGCCAGCCTACAGGTGCCAAATTTTCTCATCTTTTGGCAACCTCTTCAGCTTCATGTCTCTTTCTTTTATGAACCCTCCCCCTTTTTACTAATAGTGCTTCACGTGTTCTACCACTGTTAGGCATGTACAGATTGGTGGGATGCTGGGGATGATTTGTTCTTACCCTCTTCTCTCCCCTCTTCTGATTTATTTTCTTTGCTCTGTTTCCCCACGTAGAGCGACATCCGCAGGTCCAGATGAAGGTAGCCTTCACTGCCTGCCAAAACGTCTTATTGGACACGTAATCGCTATACGGCCCATTTTTCAAAACCAGCAGGAATATAACCACTGACGTTGACCTAGGATTGATCTCTTAATAAACTCCCATCAGCTGATCCTCCAAGTTACCAGGAGGACCTGACCTCTGGCATTGGTTTGGAACCACGTATGCCCAGGGCTCCAAACCTTAGGACTTGACATTTGGTTCTTTGGCCGTAGCCACAAATACACCAGACTCTGGTGGGGGTCGCAATTGGTTGCTTTGCCCTATCACACACAACCAGGACGTGTTGGGGTTTTGCTTTTTGTTTTTTCCTTCTCTTCACTTTGCCTTTTTAACTCATTATATAGACTGTGTATCCAGCTACACATCTTGTGGATGGTTTTTGTTTGAAAATGTTTATTTCTTGCCAAAGACCATAGTGTATGTTCCATACTATTTGTTGCAATTCACTGTGCACTTTAATGATCATGTTTTTTTTTTTGAAAGTATCATTTTTTTGTAAATGCTCCTTTGGGAGATCATGTTTATTTGCTAGACAACAACTGTACAATTAATAAATAGCCACTAAGCTATTACAGTAATTTTCTTTATATATTGTTTTTTGCTCCAAGGCAGCAACACTCGATGCTTCGGGGTAGCCTGAGATATCAAATTAATCAGATATCCAGAGTATTTGGGTTCAACATTCATTGTTTTATAGGCGAATTAGTCTTAAGCCTTCTGTTCGTAGAGCACCACACGGAAAAAACAGTGTGTGTAATAAGATAAATATTTTTGATGGGCGGAGGTCAGTTCCTTGTTTGTATAACTGCTGCCCACGTGCTGCCTGCACGTCAGCCAGCGGTGTAGTTGCTGTGACCACCTCTGCTGGAACTGAAGACTCCGGGCTGGGATTCCATCGCTCCACAGCCCAGCCCCAGGACCCAGTTGCCCACCCACTTCTGCCTCTGGGGTTGCCATGTCCAGCACAACACCATCTGGCAGCACTGGCAACCCCCAGCCAGAGAGGCAGAGGGCCACCAGCTTCACTGCCAGCAGAGTTGGTGTCCTGGTGGAGCAAGTCCTGGGGCAGTATGATGCCCTCTTTGGAACTTCGCGCGCCGACAATCAAGGATGGACCAGGATCTGGATGGACATCGTGACTGCCATCAACACGGAGGGGGTGGCAGTCCGCGACTTACATCATGTCAAGAAGCGCTGGGAGGACTTCAGGTCCAGGACCCTCAACAAGGCCCGGCGCCTCGCTAAGGCAGCGGATGCCAAGGGGCGCCAGGGCCAGCTGTCGAACCATCAAATGAGGGTCCTGGAACGCATATGCCCAGCGCTCTCCGTCCAGATCCTTGAGAGGCAGACCCATCTGGAGTCGAGCGGTTAGTGTACATGCATGTTGACAGTATGCTGTGCGTGTCGTGGTGTGCCAGTAGTGTGCAGTTTGCACATGTGTTTATGTAGGGCCATGTAGGGATGTGTATGAACATGGGCGTGAGGCTGCCACATGTGAGTCCTCTCAGTTGTGAGGCACATTGATGGTGTATGTGTTGGTAAGCATGCTGGGCAAATGCAGGTGTGGGAGCACACATGTTTGAATTTCTGTGTATGTACACTGGCATGGTTGTGGCATGGATGGTGGTTCATAATGCATGTATCTGCACTGTGTACATGTGCATGTATGTGTATCTGGCAAGTGTGCAACTGTGATGCAACATAGATGCACGTGACACTGATATGTAGAAGGATGAATGGCAGATGTGACATGTATGGCGATCTCATCACTGCAACAGTTGGAGGAGATGTAGACATGCATGTAAGTGTGGTGGCGTGTGTGCATGTCTAGTGCACTCCTTGTGTTTCATGTGATGTCAGGCTCACCTTTGGCTGTTCATGCTGTTGTATGTGTATGGATGGTGCTGCCTGGTGCAATATTGCTGTTGAAATGTTAATGTGTGTGAGTTAAAATGACATGTGTGTCGTGCAGTGTGATGCCGTGTCTGCAGTTAAACAATGCCACTCATGTGCAACTGTCATGTGTGTATCAGTCCATTGTACAGTGCCCTGATGCCTGTGTTTTATCTCTCCCTGTCTGCAGCGTCAACTGAAGAAGAGGGCGGAGAGGGTGCTGTGGAGCACAGCGGCAGGGATCATCCCGCCAGCCGGAGACGCAAGGCCCGGCTCCCCTCCCAGGTTGTCATCTTGTCGGGGAGTGAGGAGTCCGGTGCCGCATCCCAGGGCGCAGCTGCCGAGGGAAGGTCCAAGAGGCGGAGGTCGGAGTTGGACTCCTCGGCAGCAGAAGGGGCAACTGAGACCCCACAGGGTCCGATGGAGGAAGATGGCACGGAGTCATCCAGGTTGGGGGGGGTTTGGTGGAGGAGGAGGCCGTGCAAGGGACAGACACGGGGTCTGGAGGTGGGGATTTCACTGGTGCTAGTGGTGCGGGGCAGAGACGAGAGGCGGCACAGGCCACCGCGGAGGTGCCTGTGTGTAATCCTGTCCCCGATCCTGTGACTGCATCATACTGCACCAGCAGGGATGCCTACGTCCAGACCCGTTTTCAGGGAGGGGATCCACTTACAACAACTGGCCTTCTTCTCCCTGTAGACGTGGCTATCCGGGACTGGGTTGAGCCTGTCCTGGGTGGGGTGGCGTTGCGTCAACGGGCCATGCGAGGTGACCTGCAGTCTTTTCATGAGGAGACTGCACGTCTTCTCGAATGGCTCGTTGACCGTGTTGACCTCCTGGGACAGCTCACCAGGGCCCGATTCCTCAGTTTTATGGACCTTGTTCCGACCCCCTCCTCAACTGAACCCCATATGCCCCAGTCGTACTCCATGACATCTTCCCACCCATGTATCACCTGGGTACCCTGTGGAGCTGTCTCTGACCCTGTGGCCAGGCTGGTGGAGGACACATCCCTGCCACAGTCGGGAGTCGGACGTCCAGCAGGGGTGGCCACCTCAACAACTGCACCCCAGACGGAGGAGGATGTGCAGGCAGCAAGAGCCAGGGCACAGGCAGAGGAACAGCTACAGCAGCAACATCAAGGCTCGGGGCCTTTGACATCGGAGGGGCAGGCATTGGCCAGAGGGCAGGAGGACCCAGGACTGGAAGTGTCTTCCGTGTGGCAGCGGTTAGGCCATGCTATAGATGCGGAGCGGCAGCGGGCAGAAGAGGCACAGCTCACGATGGTCAGGGCGGAGAACTCCATGCAGAGGGCCCTGAGGTGGGCCGAGTGCCTCGAGGCAATTCGCAGGGAGTTGGAGGAGAACATGTCGTCGTCCCTGCGAACCCTCGGGGCCATGGAAGAGGACCGCCTACAGGACATTGAGCAGGAGTTCGATGATGCCCTTGCCCGGGACATCCAAAAGTGAGTCGTAAGACTAGCCCGCTGCCCTTGTAAATAGTTTTTAGAGTTAGGTTTCCTTTTCGTTTTAGTTTTATTTGTGGTCAATGGACAATGCCACACTAATTTGTATATAGTTATATTTTTAGGTAGTCTGTTAGGTAGGTTCCATTTGTTTGGTTGGGATCATGGACCCTTTACATATTTGGACAATGGATTGTATATAGTTTCATCATGTATTCATTTTTGTTTTTTTTGCATTATGGACATGGAGCAATGGATTTATTTTTTCCGGACAATGGATTGTAAATAGTTGGACTATGGATTGATTTTTCTTTTTTTTAATATTATGAACATGAAGCAATGGAGATTTCTTTTTACATTTCCTTTGGATTTGGGTTGTTGGAGGGTGACTTTGGACTGTTTTTCTTTCAAATTTTTTTGGATTGGTTATCATTTTCATTCAATCATCTTTTCACATGCTTTTCATTTCATGTTTCATATTTTGGTATGCTTTCATTTCATTTTTGATTTTATGTACATAATACATTTTCATTTTTTAGTTCCATGTGTGGGATTCGCTCATTGGGTTGATGCATGTGAAAATGTGGGTTTACACAAGCAATGCCAACCAGTGTATCTGTGTGACGGACATGTGTTGATGTACATAGTTGATTTTTGGTTTGTGTCATGAGATCGTCATTTCACTGCTGGGGGGTGGGGGTGCAGGGGGACATGAGTGGGGGCCTGCTGGCAGGTGCCCCTCAGTGCTGGGGGGTGGGGGTGCAGGGGGAAATGAGTGGGACATGAGTGGAGGCCTGCTGGCAGGTGCCCCACAGTGCTGGGGGGTGGGGGTGCTGGGGGACATGAGTGGGGGCCTGCTGGCAGGTGCCACTCAGTGCTGGGGGGTGGGGATGCAGGGGGACATGAGTGGGACATGAGTGGAGGCCTGCTGGCAGGTGCCCCACAGTGCTGGGAGGTGGGGGTGCAGGGGGACATGAGTGGGACATGAGTGGGGGCCTGCTGGCAGGTGCCCCACAGTGCTGGGGGGTGGGGGTGTAAGGGGACATGAGTGGGGGCCTGCTGGCAGGTGCCCCACAGTGCTGGGGGGTGGGGGTGCAGGGGGACATGAGTGGGATATGAGTGGGGGCCTGCTGGCAGGTACCCCACAGTGCTGGGGGGTGGGGGTGCAAGGGGACATGAGTGGGGGCCTGCTGGCAGGTGCCCCACAGTGCTGGGGGGTGGGGGTGCAGGGGGACATGAGTTGGACATGAGTGGGAGCCTGCTGGCAGGTGCCCCACAGTGCTGTGGGGTGGGGGTGCAAGGGGACATGAGTGGGGGCCTGCTGGCAGGTGCCCCACAGTGCTGGGGGGTGGGGGTGCAGGGGGACATGAGTGGGACATGAGTGGGGCCTGCTGGCAGGTGACCTGCACTGCTGGGGGGTGGGGGTGCAGGGGGACATGAGTGGGGGCCTGCTGGCAGGACCCCTGCACTGCTGGGGTGTGGGGGTGCAGGGGGACATGAGTGGGGGCCTGCTGGCAGGTGCCCTGCACTGCTGGTGGTGGGGGTGCAGGGGGACATGAGTGGGACATGAGTGGGGGCCTGCTGGCAGGTGCCCTGCACTGCTGGGGGGTGGGGGTGCAGGGGGACCTGAGTGGGGGCCTGCTGGCAGGTGCCCGGCACTGCTGGGGGGTGGGGGTACAGGGGGTAATGCGTTGGTGATCAGTAGTGCAAGCTGACATGTGGCTTGGCTGGGGGGCATGCCCATGGTGGATGGGCTGCCTGCGGTACATGACCAGGGGTGCAGGGTAGTCCTCTGTGGTGTGGGCTGCCAGCACCCCCACCCCCCAGCAGTGCAGGGCACCTGCCAGCAGGCCCCCACTCATGTCCCACTCACTTCCCCCTGCACCCCCACCACCCAGAAGTGCAGGGCACCTGCCAGCAGGCCGCCACTCATGTCCCCCTGCACCCCCAACCACCAGCAGTGCAGGGCACCTGCCAGCAGGCCCCCAATCATGTCCCACTCATGTCCCCCTGCACCCCCACCTCCCAGCAGTTCAGGGCACCTGCCAGCAGGCCCCCACTCATTTCCCACACATCCCCCTGCACCCCCAGCCCCCAGCAGTGCAGGGCACCTGTCAGCAGGCCCCCACTCATGTCCCCTTGCACCCCCACCCCCCAGCAGTGCAGGGCACCTGCCAGCAGGCCCCCACTCATGTCCCACTCATGTCCCCTTGCACCCCCACCCCCCATTAGTGCAGGGTACCTGCCAGCAGGCCCCCACTCATGTCCCCTTGCACCCCCACCCCCCAGCAGTGCAGGGCACCTGCCAACAGGCCCCCACTCATGTCCCACTCATGTCCCCCTGCACCCCCACCCCCCAGCAGTGCAGGGCACCCGCCAGCAGGCCCCCACTCATGTCCCACTCATATCCCCCTGCACCCCTACCCCCCAGCAGTGCAGGGCACCTGCCAGCAGGCCCCCACTCATGTCCCCCTGCACCCCCACCCCCCAGCGGTGCAGGGCACCTGCCAGCAGGCCCCCACTTATGTCCCACTCATGTCCCCCTGCACCCCACCCCCCAGCAGTGCAGGGCACCTGCCAGCAGGCCCCCACTCATGCCCCCCTGCACCCCCACCCCCCGCAGTGCAGGGCACCTGCCAGCAGGCCCCCACTCATGACCCACTCATGTCCCCCTGCACCCCCACCCCCAGCAGTGCAGGGCACCTGCCAGCAGGCCCCCACTTATTTCCCACTTATGTCCCCCTGCCCCCAGGTTATGATGATCCTCAATCATCGCCCTTATGGCCAGCCTCCCCAGCCCAAAGACCCAACCAAGTATTGCATCCACCCACATAGAAAAGGCAATTACATAATACAACCCCAATGGCAAGTATGTAAATGAACACATGTCCGTCACACACACACAATGTCCCCCTGCACCCCCACCTCCCAGCAGTTCAGGGCACCTGCCAGCAGGCCCCCACTCATTTCCCACACATCCCCCTGCACCCCCAGCAGTGCAGGGCACCTGTCAGCAGTCCCCCACTCATGTCCCCTCGCACCCCCACCCCCCAGCAGTGCAGGGCACCTGCCAGCAGGCCCCCACTCATGTCCCACTCATGTCCCCTTGCACCCCCACCCCCCATTAGTGCAGGGTACCTGCCAGCAGGCCCCCACTCATGTCCCCTTGCACCCCCACCCCCCAGCAGTGCAGGGCACCTGCCAACAGGCCCCCACTCATGTCCCACTCATGTCCCCGTGCACCCCCACCCCCCAGCAGTGCAGGGCACCTGCCAGCAGGCCCCCACTCATGTCCCACTCATATCCCCCTGCACCCCTACCCCCCAGCAGTGCAGGGCACCTGCCAGCAGGCCCCCACTCATGTCCCCCTGCACTCCCACCCCCCAGCGGTGCAGGGCACCTGCCAGCAGGCCCCCACTTATGTCCCACTCATGTCCCCCTGCACCCCACCCCCCAGCAGTGCAGGGCACCTGCCAGCAGGCCCCCACTCATGCCCCCCTGCACCCCCACCCCCCGCAGTGCAGGGCACCTGCCAGCAGGCCCCCACTCATGACCCACTCATGTCCCCCTGCACCCCTACCCCCCAGCAGTGCAGGGCACCTGCCAGCAGGCCCCCACTTATTTCCCACTTATGTCCCCCTGCCCCCAGGTCATGACGATCCTCAATCATCGCCCTTATGGCCAGCCTCTCCAGCCCAAAGACCCAACCAAGTATTGCATCCACCCACATAGAAAAGGCAATTACATAATACAACCCCAATGGCAAGTATGTAAATGAACACATGTCCGTCACACACACACAATGGGTGCAAGTGAATGTGAAAACCCATATCATGACATGCATGAAACCAATGAGATGATACCACACATCGAAGTATGAAGAAAAAAATGTATTAAACACAACATGAATGTAATCTAAATCCAACACACAACAATGGGAATAATAAAAGAAAAGCTGCATGTCCGTAAAAGAATAAAAAACAAGAAATCATAATCCAAAGAAATCCAAAAGAAATGGTGTCCAAAGTCACAGTCCAACAAAGCAAATCCAAGGGAAAAAAGTAAGTGAAAACCATTGCTCCATGGTGAAAATAAAAAAAGAAGCTGGCTGTGTTGGTCGGGCCAGGTCCACAGGGGGCCCTGGTGGAATCTGGGCCGGAGGACGGTGTGGAGAACGACTGGCGCATAGTCTCCACCAAGGAGGAGAGGTCCGCCAGAGTGCGCGACACACGTAGGAACACATCAACCAGGACGGAGCCCATACGTTCGTGGGACCCCTCGTCCACAGGTAGTGGAGAGGCAGATGACATGGCACTCTCCCCTACCTGTGGATGGGCCTGGGACGGGGCCTACCTGCTGGTGCATGGTGGTTCAGTCACAGGGTCAGGGACAGCAACATGCACAGGCCCCTCCGCGGTGACCTATGCTGCCTCCTGACCCTGGCCCTGGCCCTGGACTGCACCACTTGCACCAGTGGTACTACCCCCACCAGGCCCCATGTGTGGCTCAGTAGCGGGCTCCTCCTCCTCTGTGGAGACCACCGACCGGGATGTCTCCACACTGTCTTCCGCCATTGGAAGACCCTGTGGGGGCTCACCCGGCCCTTCCGCCACAGCCGTTGTGGCCGACGTAGCACCAGCCCCCTCGGTCCCGGATGATGGTAATTCCTGGGAGGGTGGCTGGGCCTTGCGTCGCTGCCCAGTGGAGGCATCCCCGCCGCTTGGCTCCACAGCGCCGTCTCCGCCCTCTTCTTCACTTGACACTGCGTAGAGGGAGACATAGAACACAAGCATCAGGGTACAGTACAAAATACCCTAGACAGGAAGCAATAACACATGAGTGGCACTGTCAAATGTCACTTCCATATTGTCATTTCACAACACATGGGTGAATGCATACAACACACACGCAGAAACAGTCCTGGCGCCTGCAATCAACATCAACATTCATGTAGAAGGGCCCCTGTAAACCAAGATGTTGCCTTCAAAGTCACATGCATCCATGGCGTTTCAAAGTCACACACACACTTCTCAGGCACACACACACACATGTGCACCATACATATACATGACATCAGCACCCATTCCTCACCCCCCCTTCATGTCCAGGAACAGAGACAGCCATGCTTTCATGTGTGCATTCTGCATAGAGCTCCCCATGTTGCATTAAAACACATGTACCAACCATGTGGTTTACACATAACTGGTCTCACATGCATGACCATGATGTCCCTGCACACACAAATCCATACATGGCCTATGTCACACATACAGGCAAGCATCAGACTACCAGCACACTGCAACATGCCCTGTCTCACACAGCAATGCTTGGTGACTTAACTCTCAACTCCAGATGGGTCTGCCTCTGAAGGATCTGGGCGTGGAGCGCTGGGCCTACGCGTTCCAGGACCCTCATCTGGATGTTACTCATGCGTGCCCGGCCCCCCTCTGTGTGGCGCCGGGCCCTGTGGAGGGTCCTGGACCTGATGTCCTCCCAGCGCTTCTTGACGTGGTTGATGTCGCGGGTTGCCACCCCCTCCGCATTGATGGCAACCACTACGTCATCCCAGATCCTCTCCCGTCCTTCCTTGTTGGCGCGTGATGTTCCGAAGAGGGCATCATAATTCCCCAGGACATGGTCCACCAGGACAGCAACTTCGGTGGCAGTGAAGCTGGTGGCCCTCTGCCTCTCTGGCTGGGGGTTGCCAGTGGTGCCAGATGGAGATGTACCCGACATGGCAACCCCAGAGGCAAGAGTGTGTGGGCAACTGGGTCCTGGGGCTGGGCTGTGGAGCGATGGTATCCCAGTCGGGAGTCTTTTGTTCCAGCAGGGGTGGACACAGCAACTGGACCCCTGCAGATGGCTGATGTGCAGGCACCAAATAGCAGGGCAGGTGGGCAGCAGACAGTCAGGCAGCAGCAGATGGCAGGTGGGAGCGTGCTCGGGGATCTGGGGGGCAGGAAAATGGCCTTTAGGGCAGGAGTGTGGTCTTCCGTTTGTGTATGCGTTGCCAGCTTGATACGGAGTGATTTGGCACGTGAAAAAATTGCACGTCAGCGTGTAATTCGAGGAAAGGCCCTTAGCGCTAAGCGGGTCAGCACACGTACGTGATTTCATTGGACCAAAGGCCTTTAGCGTGTAAGCACGTCTGTGACGTATCGGGCACGGGCATTGCCCTTTCGCGTGTAAAACTTCACGCGAACCCCAGGAATACACGTACCCTGCTCCAATCACGTGTGAAACTTCACCGAACCCCAGTAATACCCGTACCCCGCTCGCAAAGGGCCCTTTCATGTGTGAGACTTCCCGCGAACCCCAGGAATACACGTACCCCACTCACACAGGGCCCTTTCACGTGTAAAACTTCACGCGAACCCCAGTTATACACATACCCCACTCGCACAGGCCCTTTCGCGTGTGAAACTTCCCGCACACACCCGAAATACACGTACCTGGATCCTATCGCATGTGAGACTTCCCGCGAACCCCTTAATACACATACCCCACTCGCACAGGCCCTTTCGCGAGTGAAACTTCCCGCGAACGCCAGTAATACACGTTCCCCGCTTGGCGTTTGCTTTTTGGCAGCCCTGTAAACTGGTCCAGGGTTAGCGCAGCCATTTGTGCTGGATTGGGGATTTTGATGGCTTTTTCTTGCGCGAGGGCGTTCTTGGGGGCGTAACTGGCGCTGCTGCAGGGTTGCTGAGCCACTCTGCCCACGGATGAATACGCTCTGCGTGGAAATCGATTTTAGCGCATGCGGCTGGCGCAGACATTCACACGCGCACACTGTGTGCCAGCTGCGTGCGCCACTTGTGTGCAAATTTCTATGAATTACCCCGTTTGTCTTTGCCTTTCACATACTGATTGAGGAACTGGCATAAACATTTGAAAGATTTTTTGGCAATGTTACACATTGACGTGCACGCCCATTTGTATGCTGGACGTTCTGGTTCAGTTGAATAGAGAGGTGACACTGAATTTTCTGGGGACATTTTTGTAAGCAGTATTTCTTTTTCCATAATGGAATTAAGTTTTTCATAGCCTCTTCCACTGCTATGTATGGCAATTATGTTTGTTTGCTCGTGATTGTATGCTTCTTTATTGAAATATGGTTCTGTGCTGGTGGTGTGACTCCATTCACCTCCACAGATATTTAAGAAGTAATTTTTGTTGACATTCCGTTTATTTAGAAGTCTTTTTGTAATTTAGTAGTCATTTTTGTTAGTGGTTTCATTCTGTTTCACTCTAAAATAAATAATTTCCTTTTGAGAAGGATTGCACTGTCTATCAAAGCTTCTAAAATTAATTTTCTACAGTAGGTTTTAGGGTTGTGCATGATTTCTGTCCTGTTTTTATAAGATTTTGAAGGACTCTGTGGCGGAACATTTTTTCTAATATACTTTTTTGGTATGGTTACTTGCCACTACATCTAGATTTCTAGGAGCAGTGTTAGCAGTAGTGGTAGCTGAATTGTTGTAAATCACTTTTTGTTTTGTTTTACATTTTGAAAGAGGAGGGACATTTTTTGTACTGGAAGCTTGTTTTGTTGGCTTAATGACTCTATTAGATCTTTTGTTTTAACTTTTTGTACAAATTCTGCTAGAGATGGATGCTTATTTTGGACACTTTTATTTTCATTTGCTCTACTCCTGCGTTGCTTTCTATGGACTTGGTTCTTGGTAGGCATTCTTTGGAGTCTGTTGAAAAAAAATGGTATGGGTTGGACTGTTCTGCAATGTATGTGCGCTGTGTGCATGAGTGTGTATGATGGTAAAGATGTATGTGGTGGTGTGTGATTGTGCATTGGGCAGCTACAACTAGTTGGGAAGGCTATTCTTGTACTTGTGCGTTACTATACTAGTGTTCAGATGACAGTACAAAGTAAGCTAGTGGTGAGCAGAAGTACTAATACTAAATCTAATAGTATAGAATTAAAACAGTTCTTTGTTCTGTAATACTAACATTCTAGGGGCTGAGTTATGTTATTTGTGTATTGAAAAATGGGGATTTGTGTGCTATTCTGCCTGTTAATCCCTGTTTAACAAATGGGGATTTGTGGGAAGAATGGTGTACGAATCTCTCTGTTGTGGCGCACAAATTCAATGAATCAACTGCACAGTGAGTTTGAGTAATAGTAAGAATATTATAGTAGTATTGTACTTACTTTTTTTGTTTGGAATGAGCAGGATTCTTCTGAGTTGTTGTTTGCACTTCAGATTTTGCTGCTTTTCAGGAGAGTGGTCTTCACTGCAATTGTAAAAGAAAGAAGTTAGTAATTTTGTGTGTTTAAGCATTGACGTTAATTTAGACGTTTATTTGTATGTTTTTGTAGTAGTATTCTTGTTTGATAAGAGAACATAGTGTGTGAATGCAGTTTCCTTTGACTATGTGCAGGCTTTATATTTTACTTACAATATGTTACTTCAATATGCTTTGCAAATGAGTAGAATACTAAGTGTATGAAACTCACTTGTTTTTTTTAAGGCTGTGTTATTGAATGTTAGGAGATAGAAGAAATAATTATATACTTATCTTGCAATTTGTATAAGGTACATGGTCGAAATTGTATGGAGAAGCATGGAATGTATACATTTGTGAAGGTATGGGTAATAAAGTAGAGGAATTTGATTTATAGGCAGTGGTGTTATTTCAGCTGGGAGCATTTCAATGAGACTGTCTATCTGTGTGAGTGTATGAAGATGCATAATCTAATCCTGTGTGTAATTTTATAATACACTAGCAAGTGTTTTTCTATAATTATACTGTGATTTCTCCCATATTTTAATATTATAATTTTTTAGATAGCTGTGTGTTTAAAAAAAAAATAGATAGCAGACAGGTTTGGAAGTGAGAGTTGATTATAGCAGATGGGAAAAATGACAGAACTTTTTTTTTACAGGTTATACAGGTTAAGTGGCAGTTACTCTGTTTATATGCATTCATAAGAGTTGTTCATGTACTGTGCAGAAAATATGCATACCTGTAGTTTGTATTCTTGCATGTGGATATGCCTGTAGCTGCAAGTAGAAATCTTGGAGACTTGTACAGTAGTTTTTTGTAGTAGGTGCTTTCCAATGCTAGGAGACTTGTACTCAGAGTGATCAACAGTACATTTGAAGTGCTGAACTCTGATGATGGAGTTAGATGTAGAGGTCTTGGATGTGATTGGTGGATGGTTGTGTGACTGCTTAGCTGAATGCAATGAGGGAATGGCACAGAGAGTGAAGTGGAAAGGGTAGAAGGGCTGTCCAAGGTGTCTGTCAAGCATCTGCAAAAAAACACCCCAGAAACGGCTCTTTTCAGAGCCAACCTCAAAGGGGAAATGGGGCACACTATTTAAATTTAAATACACCACACTCAGATTTTTCGATATGCCCGCAGACATGGCTGTAGTCCGCGGACATCGCGTATTACATATGGGGATTTTGGGGTAGAAAGGCATGCAAATGAGAATGAGAAAAGCAAGGGATTGGTCAGTAAAGTTTACTGGGTGTGTTGTGTAAGGAGAGAGTTTGTCAGAAAGTCTTTTTTCTGAGAGAAGAACAGATAGCTATGGCTGTGTGTTTCAGAAAACAGAGTATATGGATTTTGGGAGACTCATCGATACAGTGGTTGGAGGTGCATGCAGAACGCTATGGAGTAGCTTCAGATCTTGGATTCCCTCATGTGAAAGTGCACTGGCATGGAGTGCGTGGAATGAAGTTGCTGGACTTGGTACCTCTCTGTGCTAGTTTGGAGACAGATCATCATCCAGACATAATTATAATTCATTGTGGAGGGAACAGTTTAGGATATATGCCTGGAATTTCATTGCAATTTGCAATGAAGGAAGGACTTCGGAAGGTCATGGACATGTTTCCAAATTCCCAAGTAATTTTTTCTCGTATTGCGCAGAGACAAATGTGGCTGCGTTCTTCTTCATTTGGTCCACAAATGGAGAAAGCGAGGCGCAATGTAAATAAGGCTGTTTGTGCCTTTCTAAGAGATGTTGGCATGTCCTCTTTTCACAATGAAAATATTATGTTTCGTAGCACATACATTTTTCGCAGAGATGGAGTTCATCTTACTTATGCTGGCAATCAGATTTTCTTGAGAAATGTGCAAAATGCATTATGGCCTTTTTTGGAATTACAGCCATCCATTTTGCAGTAGGTGTTGACCATTTGAAGTTTTTCAAACACAAAGACCACCAAACGGCTCTTTTCAGAGCCACCACTTCCTCCCAGAGAAAAGTGCAATGGTTATGATAGGGCAGCACCCAAAAATGTTGGATGTCTGCAAACTGTCCGTGGACTTCTAATAAATGCACAGGGCCCTGCACTATTTATTTGTCACTTCTATTTTTAGACTGTGAAAGGCAGCTCTGAAAAGCACCTTATTTTGTTTGGATATTTGTTGTTTTATATTTTTTTTGTTTTTTTACATACAACACACTAGAAGAGGAGGGGAAAGGAGGATAAGGAAGGGACACCAACCACGGAGATAAGAAAGGGCAGGTGGAGAGAGGAAGATGTAGAGTGGGCCTTATTGAGGTAGTAGGCATACCTTCTCATGCTCCTTGACCGTAGTCTCGAAAGCACTCCTAAGACTCTCCCCCCTGCAGAGTACTGCGTCGCAGTACATACACAATATTGTAACCCTCGAAAGGTAAGGGTCAACAGCATCGTGAATGGCCTGTGAGGCAGCTGGAGGGATGCGCTGTCCCACAGGAGTGTCTCTTGTGGTGACAAGACCGAAACGGAGGATGTGGTAGAGGAACTCAACCTACTACATTGATCACAAGGTACAACCTTGCAAACGGCCCCACCATGGAACAACCTTCGGTGTCGCTTCATAAAGCTGTACGAACCAGGCCTCCCACGAATCAGCACCATGTGGCACTGATTGCAGGTGACCTTTTTCACACACGTTTTTGCCACTCCAGCCTGAATGGTAAACAACCGCTACACCCTAGACTCACGGCGAGTGCTGGTAGTAGGGACTTCCACTACCTCATCCTCTTCATCCTCCTCTACATCCTCATGCCTGTTCCCCTCTTCAGGCCCTTGGGGAGGTGGTGTGGTGGAGGAGGTAGGGGTGGTGCTGAGGCAGATGGAGCACCAGGTGGAACAACAGCAGCCATGGATGCCATCAGGTTTCATCACAGCAAAAGCAGGTAATCTTCAATAGTAGGAACACAGAAGAAAGATCAGCTCTGGGGTGTGGCCTTTTATAGTGTTGCTGGTGCGTGCACCGTTGACAGCTGTGCTCTCCGCGGATGAATCGAACACCCCAAAAAATCTTAAAAAATTCAAAAAAGTATGTAGAAAGTCAGGGTCATTGTCTGGGACATGTGCAATGGTGAATATGTACTGTAAAATACTTTGGATTGCCCAAAAAAAGTACTTTTAAAATTTTCACGGTTCAGAACTGTGTCCGCAATTCAGGACACAAGCTCAGCATGGGTGCGGTCACATGATGACGTTGCGAACATTTCCGCGAAGGGAACCGGTGTCCACAGGACACCAAATGCACATGAACGGTCATGCGCATGCCTGCAGATGTTCTACGGACAGTGTTCGGGTCCTCAAACTAATTAAAAGTGAGACACAGGTAATACGGACTTTTACGGACAGGTGCAATGTTCGTAGGGCTTATGGTTGTGGTGCGCATGTGCGTAGATGTTCTACAGACAGTACAGACAGGTATAGTGTTCTTAGGACACCTCCATTTCTGGTTAATTGCAAACATTTCGGACACCCAATGTGTTCTAAGAACAGTTTCATGTTGCTTGCGGACTGTACTGACAGATATAGTGTCCTTAGGACGCCTCCATTTTGGTTAATTACAGACACTCCGGACACCGATTGTGTTCTAAGAACAGTTTCATGTTGCTTGCTGACAGTACGGACAGGTATAATGTCCTTAGGACACCTTCATTTTGGTTACTTGTGGACATTCTGGACACTGAAAGTGTTCTAAGAACAGTTCTATCTTGTTTGAGAACAGTACGGACAGGTATAGTGTCCTTAGGACACCTCCATTTTGGTTAATTGCGGACATTGCGGACACCAAAAGTGTTCTAAGAACAGTTCTATCTTGCTTGTGGACAGTGCGGGCAGGTATAGTGTCCATAGGACACCTCCATTTTGGTTAATTGCAGACATTCCAAACACCTAGTGTGTTCTAAGAACAGTTTCATTTTGCCTGCAGACAGTACGGACAGGTATAGTGTCCTGAGGACACCCCCATTTTGGTTAATTACGGACATTCCAGACACCCGCGCTGTCCGCGGACACCCCAACTGCCTTTTTAAAAAAAATAAGACAGAAAGGACTAAATTAAACCACATATATTATTTTTATTATATACAGATATAAAATGTATGAAAGAGACGGGGAAGAAGAAACTGACAGAAACACAGGGGAATTAGGGGTTTGGAGAGGATGGATGAGAGGGGATGAAGGGATGGATGTCTCATCAAAACGTTTTTCTTGGTATTGAGGGTTTGGGGATAGTTGACTGGGGCATGGAGAGGGGGAACAGGTGCATGTGGGACAATGATATTTGATTTTTTCTTTTATGTGGTCCTCCACACAATGTTTCAAAAGATTGAAATTTTCCATAACCATGTCCATTTTTTGTTCCATCCGCTGCAGAGTATTTTCTAATGTCTCTTTTGGCATATTATTTTCAATGTTTGTATGGTCTGTTAAAAAAAATATATATGTTAAGTGTACATAAAGTAATGGTTATTTATTTGCTTATAGAGATGTGTCTACCATTAGTATCACTGTCTTCAGACATTTCCTCACATGGGCAATTTTCCCCAAGCCATTCCAAAGTACTGGACATTTCTGTGTAAAAAAAATATATATATTACTTTTACTGTACCAAATACAGAAAGTTTAGAAATATATAAGAAAAATTATGTTTACTTACTAGTTTCTGGTAAATTGTGTTCTTACTGTTGTTCAGGTCTGCTGTTGCTCTTAGCTGTGCAGTTTCTGTCAGGTAATTATGTTGGAGGCATATCTTATTTGTTGTGGTATATTCCATTTTAGTACATATGGGGCCTCATTACACAGATGGCGGTAAGGGATTTCCGGCACCGGTAAGGGCACCGGTGCTGGTAATCCCTTACTGCCGTAATACAAGGTCCCTCAGCGGGTCCCGTCCTTAACGTGTGGTCAGACCACACGTTAAGGACGGGACCCGCTGAGGGACTTCAGAGCAAATAACGGTACCGCTAATTGCGGTACCGTTATTTGCTCCTTCCCCATTCCCATTGAGCCCTATAGGGGCTCAAATGGGAATGGGGAAGGGCCATGGTGAATGGGGAATTACCGCCCCCGCCAACCTAGGAATGGGGCGGTAATTCCGCCATTCACCATGCCGGACTCCAGCGGCAACCATGGTGCTACTAGCGCCATGGTTACTGCCATCCGTGTAATGAGGCCCATGGTATTTAAATGGATGGTTGATGTGTTACATAAATAGGTTCCATTTATTATTTATCATTACATATAATGCATTTATGTGCTGCTATTTGAACTTTTTCAGTGTTTATATAGCATGATAGAACAATCGAAGATACCCCCTGAGTTTTTGGGTAGTGTTGATGTTGTCCGCGTCCATCCGAGGACATTCGCACAGTCTGCGGACATCAAAATCACTAGCAGGGGGTTCAGCATGTTATAAATATATAAAGTAAGGGAATCCTAGTAAATATTTATCAAATCCACACTATGTGAATGTGTATTCAGGAAAAAAAAAACTTTGTTAGAGGGACGTTATGGTTAAGTTTCGCTACTAAAAATCTATGAAATTCAGTAAAAAATGTTGTTAAAGGTACGTTATGGTTCCAAGTAAAACCAAAAAAAACCTCAAATTCACCAGTTATGGTAAGCTATGCAACCATAGCTCACGCCACCACCGTGTATTGCTAAGACTAACACCCAGGACATCAAAGATGACATCACAAATGTCATTGATGACATCACTGATGACATCACATGTGTATTTACTTTTTATAAAAACTCTGTAAAAGGGATTTTTATTATAATGTTGACAGAAAAAGTGTTAACGATCATTGAAATAGATATCTTGAGCTATTTTGTGCATTAGACAATGCATTGATATAAATAGCATTCTATTATGAAGTTCTTAAGAATATACTAAGCTACTCATGTATAAATATGAGGATTGTGTGCAGCATACATGATGGAAGTGTAATATTCAAAATTTCCCGTGTTGAATAGTGAAATAATAAATGCTTTCTTATTAAGAGTTTTCTGTACTGTGCAACATGTAATAAGTAGCTAATAAAACCCCTGACTACATACTGTCATTACTACATCCAAAACAGAATGACACAACAACACATACAAATATAAATATGTATAGAGAAAGTGAAGTACGCAAAAAAGCAGCAGTAGAAGCAGAAAGTGTTCACAACCTAACTGTTTATCTTTATGCATAGAAAAGATTGCTCTGCTTCAAACCTAGTACTTTCCTATGTACAAATATCACATGATGTGACTGCACCCTAAAAAAGTAGTATAAACACAAATATGAACACATCCAGAGAAAGTATAGTAATAAAAAAACAACAGAACAATAAGAAAGTGTTGATAACCTTAGTGATTATCTTCATACACAGAAAGCATTGCTATCTTTTAAGTGTGTATTTTTCTTATGTGTATATTTCATATGCTGTGAGTGGACCCTAAGTGAATTATTGTAAGGACACATTTGAAATATAAGTCTACAAATATAGTACTTTTTGATTTATTTGTCCCAACTATTACTGTCTAAGATATATCACTAAAATAAAAAAACAGCGAGTTAGACATGTGATGTCATCAGTGATGTCATCAATGACATTTGTGATCTCATCTTTGATGTCCTGGGTGTTAGTCTTAGCAATACACGGTGGTGGCACGAGTTATGTTTGCATAGCTTACCATAACTGGCGAATTTCAGGGGTTTTTCGGTTTTACTTGGAACCATGACGTCCCTTTAACAAAGTTTTTTTACTGAATTTCATAGGTTTTTAGTAGCGCAACTTAACCATAACGTCCCTTTAACAACGTTTTTTTACTGAATTATATATATATATATATATATATATATATATATATATATATATATATATATATATATATATTACATGGCCACGGTAGTGGCCATGTAGTTATGGTTAAATTGGGGTTTCCATAGGAAGATGAATCCTCACCAAACTTTGCAAAATAAGTATTTGGGTCACTCTGAATTGTTTTGCAAAGTTTGGTGAGGATTCGTCCAGGGGGGGCAAAGTTATAGGGGTGGTCCCAAAACTTTTTTTTTTTCCCATAGACATAATGGGAAAAAACTTTGCTCACGACTACAGCCCAAACCGCTGCACGGATTTACACCATATTTGCGGCAGGAGTGGCGGCTTGGTCCCGAAAGCGTGCTTTGCTTTATTTGGTGTAAATCCGTCCAGTAGTTTTAAAAAAATGACAAAAATGTAAGTGAAAAAAATTAGTGATATCTGTGTTCGCTTAGCGGACACACTTCCCCGCGGACAGGACGGTGATTCGGCAAGCAGCTTGCGTGATGTCCGCGGACATCTGACGTGCTCTCTCATTGGATGTGTTGAAAGCGTGCAGTGCGCCTGGCTTCAGAGACGCCCGCCATCTTTGTTCCTCGCCACCTGCACAGTAAGTCTTGTGTCTGTCTCCTGTTCCTCCCACCCCCGCTCATGCCCCGTGTGTCCTTCTTGACCCCCCACCCCCACTCATGCTCCGTGTCTCCCCTGTTCCTCCAGTCCCCCGCTCATGCCATCAGCACACGGTGGCCAGCGGAGGGCCGAGGAGCGGGATCTGCCGCCTGCACACGAACGCCGTGTGTCTCTCTCCCTCCCCCCCGCTCATGCCCCGTGTGTCTCTCTCCCTCCCACCACCCCCCACTCATGCCCCGTGTGTCTCTCTCCCCTTCCCCCCACCCCCCGTTCATGCCCCGTGTGTCTCTCTAACCCCCCCCCACCCCCGCTCATGCCCCGTGTGTCTCTCTCCCTCCCTCCCACCCCTGCTCATGCCCCGTGGGTCTCTCTCCCTCCCCCACCCCCCGCTCATGCCCCGTGTGTCTCTCTAGCTCCACCCCCACCCCCGCTCATGCCCTGTGTGTCTCTCTCCCTCCCCACCACCCCCGCTCATGCCCCGTGTGTCTCTCTCCCTCCCCCCCACCCCGCTCATGCCCCGTGTGTCTCTCCCCCTCCCGCCCACCCCCTGCTCATGCCCCGTGTCTCTCTCCCCTTCCCCCAACCCCGCTCATGCTCCGTGTGTCTCTCTCCCTCCCCTTCACCCCCGCTCATGCCCTGTGTCTCTCTCCCCTTCCCCCAACCCCCGCTCATGCCCCGTGTCTCTCTCCCCTTCCCCCCACCCCCTGCTCATGCCCCTTGTGTCTCTCTACCTCCCCCCACCCCACTCATGCCCCGTGTGTCTCTCTCCCCTTCCCCCCACCCCCCGCTCATGCCCCATGTGTCTCTCCTCTCTCCCTTCCCCCACCCCCCCTCATGCCCCGTGTGTCTCTCCCCCTCCCGCCCACCCCCCGCTCATGGCCCGTGTGTCTCTCCCCCTCCCGCCCACCCCCCGCTCATGCCCCGTGTGTCTCTATCCCTCCCCCCACCCCCCGCTCATGCCCCGTGTGTCTCTCTCCCCTTCCCCCCACCCCCGCTCATGCCCCGTGTGTCTCTCCCCCTCCCGCCCACCCCCGCTCTTGCCCTGTGTGTCTTTCCCCCTCCCACCCACCCCCGCTCATGCCCCATGTCTGTCTCCTATTTTCCCCACCCCGCTCATGCCCCGAGGAGCGGGATCTGCTGCCTGCACACGAAAGCTGTGTGTCTCTCTCCCTCCTCCCCACCCCCGCTCATGCCCCGTGTGTCTCTCTCCCTCCCTCCCACCCCCGTTCATGTCCCGTGTGTCTCTCTCCCTCCCCCCACCCCCCGCTCATGCCCTGTGTTTCTCTCTCCCTCCCTCCCACCCCCGCTCATGCCCCGTGTGTCTCTCTCCCTCCCCCCACCCCTCGCTCATGCCCCGTGTGTCTCTCCCCCTCTCGCTCATGCCCCGTGTGTCTCTCCCCCTCCTGCCCACCACCCGCTCATGTCCCGTGTCTGTCTCCTGTGCCCCCCCACCCCCCTGCTCATGCCCCATGTCTCTCTCCTGTTGCCCCCCACCCCCTGCTCATGTCCTGTGTCTGTCTTCTGTTCCCCCCACCCCCCGCTCATGCCCCGTGTCTGTCTCCTGTTCCCCCCACCCCCCGCTCATGCCCGTGTCTGTCTCCTGTTGCCACCACCCATGCCCCGTGTCTGTCTCCTGTACCCACCCACTCCACGCTCATGCCCCGTGTCTCTCTCCTGTTGTCCCCCACCCCCCGCTCATGCCCTGTGTCTGTCTCCTGTTACCCCCCACCCCCTCTCATGCCCCGTGTCTGTCTCCTGTTCTCCCCACCCCCGCTCATGCCCCGTATCTGTCTCCTGTTCCCCCATCCCCTGCTCATGCCCCGTGTCTGTCTCCTGTTCTCCCCACCCCCAGCTCATGCCCCATGTCTGTCTCCTGTTCTCCCCACCACCCTGCTCATGCCCCGTGTCTCTCTCCTGTTGGCCCCACCCCCCACTCATGCCCCGTGTCTGTCTCCTGTTGCCCCCCACCCCCCGCTCATGCCCCGTGTCTCCCTCGTGTTCCCCCCACCCCCGCTCATGCCCCGTGTTTCCCTCGTGTTACCCCCCACACCCCCGCTCGTGCCCCGTGTCTCCCTCGTGTTCCCCCCACCCCCCGCTCATGCCCCTTGTCTCTCTCCTTTCCTCCCACCCCTGCTCTTGTCCCGTGTGTGCCCTGTACCCCCCGCTCATGCCCCGTGTTTCCCTCGTGTTACCCCCCACACCCCCGCTCATACCCCGTGTCTCCCTCATGTTCCTCCCCACCCGCTGCTCATGCCCCGTGTCTCTCTCGTGTTCCCCCACCACAGCTCATGCCCCGTGTTTCCTTCCTTTTCCCCCCCACCCCCTGCTCATGCCCCGTTTGTACCCTGTTCCCTCTCACCCCCCGCTCATGCCCATGAATCTCCCCTGTTCCCTCCCACCCCCGCTCATGTCCTGTTGTGTTCTTTATACACCCCGCCTTCCCTTTCCATGGTGGCCATCTTGGTAAAAGATTGTCCTTCCTTCACCGGCACGCCGCAGGCGTCCCGGTGTAGGAAGGAAAATCTTTTTGTTTTTTTTACCACCCGGCGTTCCAACTTTGAGGATATAAGATGTTAATGGTCTTCATCTATTGAAAAGGATGTTATGGTGACGTTGCACTAATAAAAACCTTTAAAATTTAGTTAAAAGAAATGTTACAGGGACGTTATGGTTAAGTTGCACTAATAAAAACCTATGAAATTCAATGAAAAAACTTTGTTAAAGGGACGTTATGGTTAAGTTGCGCTACTAAAAACCTATGAAATTCAGTGAAAAAACTTTGTTAAAGGGACGTTATGGTTAAGTTGCGCTACTAAAAACCTATGAAATTCAGTGAAAAAACTTTGTCAAAGGGACGTTATGGTTCCAAGTAAAACCGAAAAACCCTTGAAATTTGCAAGTTATGGTAAGCTAAGCAACCATAACTCGCGCCACCACCGTGCACTACTAAGACTAACACCCAGGTCTTGTATGTAATTGGTGGATGAATATGTAGAGTGCTGTTGAAAGAGTACTTGAAAGGGAAGAAGGACTGGCCCTGCTTTACTGGGCCGCAGCCCTCGCAGTAGTTGGCAAAATTACACGTGCTACATTCTGTCCTGCGTAATGTGCTTGCTCTGGAAATTGGACTACGGTTCAGCAGTTCACGTGTATGTCTGCTTTTGTGTTCCATGGTGGGATGTTCTTTTGTGCCCATGAGAATGTTAGTGCTTGCAGTGTGACTTTTGTCAGTGGCAGTGAATTCCCCACCCCTATTGCAGTTAGTAATCTGTTGCAGTATATACAATGTACACTGCAGACACACGTGTAGTAATGTACGGAGGACAAGCCTAGAGCAACCCCTAACAAGGAGCACACAAAAAGGTGTTTCTTTACACGTCCCTTTAGCAAAAGTAGAAAAAAACTCTCTGCACAACTTCTACGAAGACGCCCATTTCTATGATGCTTAAAATGTAATTGTGTAGCCTCGTACAGGGAAATATGTACAGGGAAATATGTTGGTGGAAGCTGCACCTTTTAGGGTTGTGCACATGCTGCATCCGGGTCTTTTGAGGGTGGCTGCAATGGAAATGGGACTGTGCAGGAGTTGGGCTTGGTCAATATGAATTTGTGGGTGTGGTGTGTAGCAACAGATTGTGCCAGAATGTACCTCCATGAGAAAGTACTGTGCAACGAACTACGCATTCTGCACCCACAAATATCAGCATTGTTACCCATCACCACACCTAGTAGGTATTACTATTTTTCCTACAGTACCGTGCCAACTGTGTTATACGTGTGCATACCTCTAGTCACCCGCCACTTAGGTAGCTCTTTCACCAGCCAAGCTCCCTAAACGTCAATATGAATCAATGGGCTTTCACACGCGTATTACAAAATCAGGTATTTTCACCCACCCAAGGGCCATGAAAGGTTGAGAGCTATGCAAAGCAACAGTGTACCCAAGAGTAAATCTCCATAATGTACTCAAAATGTGTTCTGTTATGTCTCCCATCACCTACCATTAAATCACTCCTACAGTGGTAGGTGGTGCCAAAGGTTCCATTTGCCCACAACATGCATTGGTATACCAAAAACATTACTGTGTTCTTTTGTTTCGTCATTTTTACAATGCTTTACCCCATTGAAATACCTCCTAGCAAATTTGTACAAATTGCACAGAAAACTTTCAGGCAGCCTTTCCGACCAAACTATGCAAAGTGCATACATTTCAAGCATAACAACAGTTTCCACCCACACGTCATACATGACAACAGCAGTTAAGCAATAAAAAAGTTATTGCCACATACATAACAACTTCATGTCTTCAGTTCGACACAGTGTGAAAGGAAAATCTCCTAAAAACACATACTGCATAAAAAGGAGCAAAGCATCAAAGTACATCAATGATTACAATGCAATTATTGCCTTCTTATGTAATACCAATGTTGATGTACAGTACATTGCAGACAACTCCACTGTTGTTGCACGATATGTCACCGCCTACATAACCAAAGCAGAGAAACAGAGCTCAAAGACTTCTGGGATGACATATCCTCTGACAAAACACTGGCACAAAAATTGTACAACTTTGGCATTAAAATGCTGTCCCATAGAGAATGTGGCAGCTACGAAGCCGCTGACCACTTAACTGGCACAGCCTTATATGGGAAATCTGACAACATAGTGTGGCTAAGCCTTGGGCCTGCTGCATCCAGAAGAAGAGTACTTAAATCATGCAAAGACATATAAACAATAGCCAAAAGCGATCCCAACAGCCATGACATTTTGAAGAACAACTTATTGGACACATACTACCCACAGAAGTAGTACTTTAGAAGCATGTGCTTGTACAGGTAGCCCAAAACTACTCAAACAAAAACAACATTACACCAAATGAGGAAAAAGGTAGATACAGAGTGGAAAGTTGTGAAGGCAGCCTGGTGAGACTTACCAAATGCAGCCTAATTAATCATATGAAGTTGTTCTTAAAAACTCCTCAACACAAAGAACTGTACTACATGGCTCTACTGCAACCTTTCAAACCAAGGAGAAAAGAAGAAGATTTATTAGCCACTTACACCTCCTATGAAGATGTTTTCAAAGCCACTGAAAGTACAATTACAGATGAAAACTTTACATGGTACAAAACCATATTGGAAAATGAACACCAACAAGAAGAAGAACTTCAAGTACAACTAACTGTAGACATTTCTGAGAGCAGTAACATTCGCAAACAGGCAGCCAAGAACCACTTGGAGAGCCACTCATAGCAAATGAGGCAGAATTAGCCATGACGGAGGTAACCACCACTATGCTTCAGTATCAGCACTCTACAGAAGGGTTGGCAGTACTTAAATCCCAACTAAACGATGAACAGCGTACCATTTTGGTAGAAGTAAGTGAAACCATTGAACGTGTTATACAGCACGGAAGTAACACTTGCACCTGTGACAACTACACACCTATGCTGATGTATGTAAGTGTTGAAGCTGGGTTAGGTAAAACATTCTTAATAAAATTCTCAGTAAATACCTCCAACAATTAACAAACAACAACTTTTCTGCTGTTATAACCACTCCTACAGGTTTGGCTGCCTATTACATAGATGCAGTAACTCTACACCGATTGCAAGTCCGTCCGGTAGAACACCAAAACAAATTAGAGTACTATAAACTTTCAGCAGAATCTGCTATGGAGCTGAGCAGAGTTTTGAAACAAATTAAAGTGCTCCTAACAGATGAGGTGAGCATGGTCTCCAACCTAATGTTGGCTTTGATTCACCTCAGAATGCAAGAGGTACTCAAAGCAGACTATGAAGAACTCTTTGGAGGAAAACATGTCATTGTTTTCGTAGATCTCCTTCAACTGACACCAGTCAAAGATGAACCTATCTTCAAAACCTTAGGACACAAACAATGCCGTAAATGTCTTGGAAGCATTGGGAATGTAAATCTTTGACAAAATTTCTAATACAGAGAACTAACTCAACACATGCATCAGTCTGCAGACCTAACCTATGGCAACATTTAAGAAAACATACAGATTTGTGTACTATAAAAAGAGGCGCAATCTACCCTCAATAGTAGACGCATCCATGAGCTGTACGGGTGTAACAAATGTGCTACTGATGTCATGGAACAATTGGCTCAGAAAAATTCAGCTGTATGGCCTTAATGCCAACTCAAGCAAGTTGTGCACAATGTAATGCAACAATGCGGCAAAAAGAAAAACAACCACTAGTGCAAATTCATGCCACAGACAAACTGGACGTACACCATATGACAGTACCTATTTGTCAACAAGGCATAGCACAACTACAAGTCTTTGGAGAACTCCTTCTCCAACAGAGCTGGTTTGGAGAAAATGTTAACTTTATGTATCAAACGTAGAGTTATGCTAAAGCGTAACATTGAAGTAGAGCAAGGTTTAGTTAATGGAGCACCTCTACTGGTGTGCCAACTGCAAAATGTCCTCCACAACCATGCTTTGACAGTGAGCACCCACAGGAGACATACATATCACTCTACATATCAGAACTGAACCAAAGAAGGCAACATTCTGAAACCTACTTCTGAACGATGTCCACATTGTTACATCAAACGCCTGTAGCCATTCATAAAAGGCAGTAGGCGCTTGCGACTCCCAACACAACATGGTACACCGATTACAAAAATCCAATATCATCTGCAATACACTCCCCACCCCAAAATTCCTCTGAAAGTTGTCGCCTGCGCACCTACCCCACAATGCTTTGTATGTTAGTATCTGCATACATTAGCCATGTGGCAAACGGTACGCAGTAAAACAATCCTTGCATGTCCCATTTTCTTACTACACTTCCTGAAGCGAAGCTCTGATCACCTCCACACCACTCCTAACACAAATGTTGTCTTATCTCACCAATGCTCCTTTACAAACTGGACCCTGTCATCCACAGTGATTCTGAAAAGGCGCAGATCTTATGACACTTACATATTTACAATTGTATTGTATGGCACAAGGTATGCTTATAATGATATCATACAAAAATGTCACCCTCCTTTGTGCGCCCCCACAGTCACTGCGACTTTGGAGGTGCACAAAATGAGGGTGACATTTACTGTGACCAAACAGAGTGGGGGTTGGGGGGGTGTCCCCCGCTTACCATTTCGGAAAGCGGGGACATGCAGAAAAAAAAAAAAGCACCATGTGCCGTCAGCTCCAACCCACGTTAGTGGGAAGAGCTGACACCGCAGGGATCACAGAGTGTGGGTGGCACACGCAGAAGTGTGCCGCCCTAAAGGTAAGTGGGGTGGGGGGTTGGGAGGGGTAATGCAGGCCAGGGGAAGTGGGTACAGTGATCCATATGATCCCTGCGCCGCGCCGTAACTGCCGTCATAGATGCTGTCACATAGATCCGCTCATAATAACTTATGCAAATGACCTAAGGAAAAGTGAAAGTACATTTTGTACATATGTCTGCCATCCACATACCAATATCACAGTACTCCCATACATAGCAGCATTGCATTGCGGGTTTGTTAGCAACAGCCTACTCCTTCACCACACCCACTGCAAAGCAATAGACCCATGCATGGAAACATGTCACCACTTACCTTTTCTGTCCACAGGTACATATCGGTTCAGTAATGAACCCAATCAAGGCAACTTTCTGTTACCTACTTCACCAAGTGCCCACCCTGTTATGTCTAAGGGCCCCAGCCATGCACAGAAGCCAGTATGGGGTTTGCAGGCACAATACAAAATGGCACTCTGACTGAAAATATCATAATATTGTCTCCAATGCACTCCCCATCCCCAATGATAGTCGCCTCCACTACTGCCCACTAATAAAGTATATGTGAGTACCTGCATACAAATTCCTTCCATGTGCCAATGTCTGACTGCCCTCCCTAAATCAAGGCTGTGCGCAGGCCCTAGGCTCTTGGGTACCCAATTGTGTAGTCCTACTACACACCCACTGCAAGACAATAGAGGCATGCATGGTAACATTTCCCACAGTGCTTTCCTACCTACAAGTACGTATAGCTACACTAATGGACTCAAACAAAGCAACATTCTCAGGCCTACTTCCAACCTGTGGCCAATCTGTTACATCCAATAGCACTAGCCATGCCCACAATCCAGTACACCATTGCAGGCACAACACACCATCACACATCAACTGAAAATACCCTCATATTACCTCCAATTCGCTCCACATCCCTAATGCACTCTACCTGGACTCAATGCACTCTTTCTACATATGTGTGCAATTCACACACCATTATCACAGTCCTCCCATACATGCCTACATTGCGATTCAGGTATTGTGCGGAACACCTACGTTTCTCTTTGTACATATGTGTGTAATGCACATACCAATATCACAGTACTCCCATACATTGCAACATTTAATTGCAGTTTTATTGCCAAAAGCCTACTCCTTTGCCACATCCTCTGCAAAGCAATGGAGCCATTCATGGAAACATGTGACCATTTATCTTTCATGTCCACAGGTACATATTGGTACAGTAATTAACCCAATCAAGGCAACATTCTATAACCTACTTCCAGCCAGTGACCACTCTGTTATGTCCAAGGGCCCAAGGCAACATTCTATAACCTACTTCCAACCAGTGGCCACCCTGTTTTGTCCAAGGGCCACAGCCATGCACACAAGCCATGGGGTTTTGCAGGCACAACACAACATAGCACTCCAACTGCAAATATCTTCATATTGTCTCCAATGCACTCCCCATCCCCAATGGATTCTGGCTGCACTCACCGAAAAATGATAGTCACTTCTCCAACTGCCCACTGATAAAGTATATGTGAGTACCTCCGTACAAATTCCTTCCATGTGCCAATGTCTGACTGACTAAAGCAAGACTGTGCCCAAGACCTAGGCTTTTGTGTACATAGGCATAGGCCTATGGCCTCCACCCATGCACCCAATAGCCTTCTCCTCAACACACCCAGTAAATTGCAATAGAGGTATGCATAGTACCATGTGACCACGTACCTTTCCTGACTACCAGTATGTATGTGTACACTATGGAACTCACACAACGCAACATTCTCCAAAGTACTTCCAACCAGTGGCCAGCATGGAAACATGTGACCACTTACCTTTTATGTCCACAAGTACATATGGGTACTGTAAGGAACCCAATCAAGGCAACTTTCTGTTACGTACTTGCAACCAGTGCCCACCCTGTTATGTCCAAGGGCCCCAGACATGCACACAAGCCAGTATGGGTTTTGCAGGCACAATAGAACATAGCACTCCGACTGCAAATATCCTCATATTGTCTCCAATGCACTCCCCATCCCCAATGGAGTCTGCCTGCACTCACCAAAAAACGATAGTCGCCTCCACAACTGCCCGCCAATAAAGTATATGTGGGTGCCTGCGTACAAATTCCTTCCATGTGCCAATATCTGACTGCACTCCCTAAAGCAAGGCTGTACCCAAGCCGTAGGCTCTTGGGTACATAGGCGGAGGCCTCTGGCCTCCACCCATGCATCCAAATGCCTAGTCCTACTACACATCCACTGAAAGGCAATAGAGGCATGCATGGTAACATTTCCCCTGTGCTTTCCTGCCTACAAGTACGTATAGCTACACTAAAGGACACAAACAAGGCAACATTCACACACCTACTTCCAACCAGTGCCCACACTGTTACGGCCAAGGGCTGTAGCCATGCACACAAGGCAGTAGGGCCTTTGCAGGCACAACACAACATAGTACACCGACTGAAAATATCCTCATATTATCTCCAATGCACTCCCCATCCCATATACAGTCTGCCTAGACTGACCAACATATGATAGTCCCCTGTGCACCTAACCACCAATGCAGTGTAAGTCAGTAGCTGCGGGAATGGTCCATATCGCAACAGTATACTGCCAAACAATCCTTCCATTTCTCCATGTCGCTATGGCCTCCCTTGCAGCAACGGTGTGACCAGACTCGGCCGCATACCTAACTGCTAAGTGCCTCACTGTTCTCCCATGCATGTATTACATTACGGGGGTGGTGCCCAAGCCCTAGGCTCTTTCTACATGCCATGCCCATGCAGTAAAAAGGCTACACTTTACCCACAACCCCTGCAAGCCAAGTCAGACAAGCACTATCCTCTGATACACCATGGCAGCGTTTCCCAAAAACTTTGACATACAGCACGCTTCCCTCCAGCCAACCACCGGCCGTGCCCACTGTTCGCCGACAGCATGGCCTACTGCAGGCCAAAGAGACTTCGGTCTGTGGAGCGAGCAGGGAAATGGGTCAGTGCAGCGGACCCAGATATCACTAATTTGTTGGGACATATATTTCAGTATTTAGCAATAAAATTACTGGTTGGATTTCCACCAAACACACAAAAGCACACTTTCTGGCCCAAGCCCCTGCCGCAAATTTGGTGAAAATCTGTCCAGCCGTTCGGGCTGTAGCCATGCGCAAAACTTTTCCCCAATCAGTCTATGGGAAAAAAAATGTGGGACTCCCTATAACTTTGCCCCCCCCGCACGAAACCTCAACCAACTTGGCAAAGAAATTCAGAGCCGGACATATACTTTTTTTTACAAAGTTTGGTGAGGATTCCTCTCGAGGGAGCAAAGTTATAAGCCACCAAAATGAGCAACTTAACTATTATTACACGCCCGTTACCGCGGGCCGTGGAATATATATATATATATATTACATGGACGTGGTAGCGTCCATGTAGTTATGGTTAAATTAGTGTTTTCATAGGAAGAGCATTTTTTGGGTGGCTTATAACTTCGCTCCCTCTGGACGAATCCTCACCAAACTTTGCAAACAAAGTATATGGCCCACTCTGAATTGCAAAGTTTGGAGAGGTTTGGTCCAGGGGGGGCAAAGTTATAGGAGGGGTCCCAAAACTTTTGTTTTTTCCCATAGACATAATGGGAAAAAACTTTGCGCACGCCTACAGGCCAAACCGCTGGAGGGATTTACACCAAATTTGCGGCAGGAGCGGGGGCTTGGTCCCAATAGCGTGCTTTTGCAAATTTGGTGTAAATCTGTCCAGTAGTTTTTTTTAAAATGACCAAAATGTAAGGCAAAAAAATGTGTGATATCTCCGTTCGCTCCGCGGACGGACTTCCCGGTTCGCTCCGTGGACAGTGCCCTGATTGGCCGAGCGGCTTGCGTGATGTCCGCAGACATGCGACGTGTTCGCTGATTGGACGGCATGGTGCGTGAAGCGTGTAAGATTTTCTGTGGTGCCCGGCATCTTGCATTCGCCGACGACCGCGGACAGCGCGGTGAAACTTGGATTAAAAATTGTTTTTAGTGGAGTGTGTTGGTGTGTAAGAGTGTTTGGGGAGGGTGGGGGGTATGAGATAGGTTCAATGTTCTGTTTTTTTTATGTGCTAGACACTTTTGTTGTGTTCGATTTGTCTGCGGACAACACGGCTGTTCTGAAATGTGCTATATAAACTAAATGGTGGGGTGTTCTGAGGACGGAGTATGTGTCTGTTTTGTTTGCAAGCAAGCTAAAATTGAGCTAAGATCACTTGCGATGTCCTTAAATGTTCATACATAAACAAAATGGGGGTGTCCTGAGGACGCTGTCCGTATTGTACTCTGGCAAATTGATTGTGTTCTAAGAACACTCACGGTGTCCTGAAATGCTCTGATTACTTACCGGTAATCTTCATTACTCCTAGTCCTACTCTTCCTCATCACAGTACTGACGACCCTCCTCACCCTCCCTGCGGGGATGGTCCCATGCTCCGGCTTGGTAATATGAAACTGAGTGATGTGGATGTGGGGGAGGAGTTATAGGAATTTAAAGAAATAGAAGAAGGTCCTGTGTCGGAGGCAGGGGCCTCATGAAGTAAGTACTGGGACGAGGAAGAGTGGACGTGGAGGTAATGTTTGCAATTAAACAAAATGGGGGTGTTCTGAGAATGCTGTTCATATTGTTCATTGTCAGGTTGAAAGTGTTCTAAGAACCCTCCTTATGTCCGCTGACATTACAATTTCCTATGGGCCTTACCCGACTTTTTGTCCACTAAACAAACGATAAATCAGGCTGCTGTGCGCCGACATTATGTGATAATCCTATCACTTGCCCCATCGACCTGGCTGACCTGCTTTTGCGACACTAAATCATATTTCCCGCCCCTAAGCCTGACATTAGTAAAGCATTCATATTCCCCGTCTCTCTCCATGACGTTACAGGGTGCGTAGCCAAATGCGCCCAGTCGTCTCCAGTCCTACGCGACTTTACACAGAACCCGGAAAACAACACAGATCATCTCACAACACAGTACGCCACAATTCGGAATATGAAACTGTGATTTAAAAGCAAACAGCAAGATTGTACATTTCGTAAAGTACTTTTATTTGACATTATTCAGCGATTTGCATTTGTCTTTGCTGTCTATCCGCAAAAGTTCATCTTGAGTCACGCGCTGTTCCTTTGCGGTACACAGGGTGTTGGTTTATGATAAAAGAAGCACTATGGTCGCACTGATAATCGGAATGCTGTTCCAACAACGAGGCATTAGACCACCATAATGTTTGGTATGTTGCTTCTAGCCGATAGTACCGCGTAAGGGCATATTGGTCCTTGGCGATTGTCCCATAAGATGGTGAGGGTCATGAAGTTGTTTAGAAGTAGCTGCACCTGGCAGTTAAAAAATCCGTCGGCCGGGGTCTGAAAATCGTGGCATTGACAGTAGGGAAGGATGTACCTGTTTTAAAAACATAAATTAGTCTCACGAGCCGATCTTCATTAAAAATATTCATTTTATTTGTTAGGGCGTGAAACTATTTGATAGCGAGGATAGTGCAATGGAGTATGTTAACTTATTCCCACTAACCCACCCTCTCTCCTCTGCCTTTTTCAGAGCCGTCAGAGTGCCAGGGGACCACTACGGCGGTGACAGTGCGCGGTACAAAACAATATGCCACATTGAACGAACAAGTACAACTTAACCGGGCTTTAACGCCACGCTATTGTTATTATATTCCAGTATAAAATAATCTAAAGGGTTACTTACATTATATTTGAATTTTCCATTGTCTACGCATAATGCAGTCCCTAAATACGACTCCGTCCATGCCAACGATCTTTCTCATAGTGATATAATATATAAAAGCGGTTTAGTTTCAGAAATGTCATCCTTATCGTCTCTTACATTTTTGCACCCCTCCTTCAAAAGAAGTCTTTTGGCACGATCCCTGTCTGTCAAGGTCAAAAAATAATAGAACCTTATAGTGCAAGTCGTGGGCCACTCCGGCCCGCGAGCAAAAAATGGAAGCAGCTGACCTTCACTGTGAATGAGCATAAATTCTTACTTTGCAACATTCTGTGTAAAGCCATCCCTGAGAAATTGCTTTTTACACTCCATCTTTGTATATTGTCTGCGTGCTAATGAAAAAAGTTTGTTAAAGGGAGTTTATGGTTAACATGCGCTACTAAAAACCTATGAAATTCAGTAAAAAAACGTTGTTAACGGGACGTTATGGTTAGGTTGCACTACTAAAAACCTATGAAATTCAGTAAAAAAACGTTGTTAACGGGACGTTATGGTTAAGTTGCGCAACTAAAAACCTATGAAATTCAGTGAAAAACTTTGTTAAAGGGACGTTATGGTTCCAAGTAAAACCGAAAAACCCCTGAAATTCGCCAGTTATGGTGAGCTAAGCAACCATAACTCGCGCCACCACCGTGCACTGCTAAGCCTAACACCCAGGACATCAAAGATGACATCACAAATGTCATTGATGACATCACTGATGACATCACATGTGCATTTACCTTTCATGAAAAGTCTGTACAAGGGATTCACCCCCTGCTCATGCCCCGTGTCTGCCCTGTTCCCCAACCCCCTGCTCATGCCCCGTGTCTCCCTCGTGTTGCCCCCACCCCCTGCTCATGCCCCGTGTCTGCCCTGTTCCCCCCACCCCCCGCTCATGCCCTGTATCTCCTCTGTTCCCCCCACCCCCCACTCATGCCCCGTGTCTCCCTCTTCTTCCCCCCCACCCCCTGTTCATACCCCGTGTCTCCCTCCTGTCCTCCAACCCCGCTCATGCCCCATATCTGCCCTGTTACCCCCAACCCCTGCTCATGCCCTGTGTCTCCCTCGTGTTGCCCCCACCCCCCGCTCATGCCCAGTGTCTCCCCTGTTCCCCCAATCCCCAGCTCATGCCCTGTGTCTCCCCTGTTCCCCCCACCCCCCGCTCATGCCCTGTGTCTGCCCTGTTCCCCCCACCCCCCACTCATGCCCTGTGTCTCCCTCGTGTTGCCGCCACTCCCCGCTCATGCCCCTGTCTTCCATGTTCCCCCTCACCCCCCGCTCATGCCCTTTGTCTCCTCTGTTCCCCCCCACCCCACGCTCATGCCCCGTGTCTCCCTCTTCTTCCCCCACTCCCTGCTCATGCCCCGTGTCTCCCTCCTGTCCCCCCAACCCCCGCTCATGCCCCGTGTCTACCTGTTGTACCCCCCACCCCCTGCTCATGCCCCGTGTCTACCCTGTTCCCCCACCCCACGCTCATGCCCTGTGTTTCCTCTGTTCCCCCCCACACCCCACTCATGCCCCATGTCTCCCTCTTCTTCCCCCCACCCCCTGCTCATTCGCCGTGTCTCCCTCCTGTCCCCCCCACCCCCCGCTCATGCCCCGTGTCTGCCCTGTTCCCCCCACCCCCTGCTCATGCCCCGTGTCACCCTCATGTTGCCCCCACCCCCAGCTCATGCCCCGTGTCTCCCCCACGATCCCCCCACCCCACACTCATGCCCAGTGTCTCCCCTGTTCCCCCACCCCCCCAGTCATGCCCCGTGTTTCCCTCCTGTTGCCCCCATACCCCGCTCATGCCCCGTGTCTGCCCTGTTCCCCCCACCCCCGGCTCATGCCCCGTGTCTCCCTCACGATCCCCCCACCCCACACTCATGCCCAGTGTCTCCCCTGTTCCCCCACCCCCCAGTCATGCCCCGTGTTTCCCTCCTGTTGCCCCCACCCCCGGCTCATGCACCATGTCTCCCCTGTTCCCCCCACCCCCCACTCATGCCCTGTGTCTCTCCTGTTCCCCCAACCCCCCGCTCATGCCCTGTGTCTCCCCTGTTCCCCCCACCCCCCGCTCATGCTCCGTGCCTCCCTTGTGTTGCCCCCACTCCCCGGTCATGCGCCATGTTTCCCCTGTTCCCCCCACCCCCCACTCATGCCCTGTGTCTCCCCTGTTCCTCCAACCACCCGCTCATGCCCTGTGTCTCCCCTGTTCCCCCCACCCCCGCTCATGCCCCGTGTCTGCCCTGTTCCCCCCACCATCTGCTCATGCCACATGTCTCCCTGGTGTTGCCCCCAACCCCTGCTCATGCACCGTGTCTCCCCTGTACCCCCCAACCCCAGCTCATGCCCTGTGTCTCCTCTGATCCCCTCACTCCCCGCTCATGCCCCGTGTCTCCCTCTTCTTCCCCCCACCCCCTGCCCCGTGTCTCCCTCCTGTCCCCCCAACGCCCGCTCATGCCCCGTTCTACCTCTTGTTCCCCCCAACCCCCGCTAATGCCCCGTGTCTGCCCTGTTCCCCCCACCCCCTGCTCATGCCCCGTGTATCCCTGCTGTTGCACCCCACCCCCCTCTCATGCCCTGTGTCTGCCCTGGTCCCCTCACCCCCCTCTCATGCCCGTGTCTCCCCTGTTCGCCCCACTCCCTGCTCATGCCCTGTGTGTGCCCTGTTCCCCCCACCCCCACTCATTCCCCCTGTCTCCCTCGTGTTCCCCCCACCCCCTGCTCATGCCCAGTGTCTCCCTGGTGTTCCCCCCCACCCCCCGCTCATGCCCCGTGTCTCCCTCCTGTCCCCCCCAACCCCAGCTCATGCCCCGTGTCTCCCCTGTTCCCCCACCCCCACAGTCATGCCCCGTGTTTCCCTGCTGTTGCACCCCACTCCCTCTCATGCCCCGTGTCTGCCCTGGTCCCCTCAACCCCCTCTCATGCCCCGTGTCTCCCCTGTTCCCCCCACTCCCTGCTCATGCCCTGTGTGTGCCCTGTTCCCCCCACCCCCCTCACATGCCCCGTGTCTCCCCTGTTCCCCCCCACTCCCTGCTCATGCCCTGTGTGTGCCCTGTTCCCCCACCCCCGCTCATGTCCCGTGTCTCCCTCGTGTCCCCCCCACCCTCCGCTCATGCCCTGTGTCTCCCTCCTGTCCCCCTCACCCCCAGCTCATGCCCCGTGTCTCCCTCATGATCCCCCCACCCCCCACTCATGCCCAGTGTCTCCCCAGTTCCCCCATCCCCACAGTCATGCCCCGTGTTTCCCTCCTGTTGCCCCCCACCCCCGCTCATGCCCCGTGTCTGCCCTGTTCCCCCCACCACCGCTCATGCCCCGTGTCTCCCTCGTGTTGCCCCCAACCCCCGCTCATGCACCATGTCCCCCCTGGTCCCCAACTCCCCGCTCATGCCCTGTGTCTCTGCTGTCCCCCCCCACCCCCCGCTCATGCCCTGTGTCTACCTCTAGTTCCCCCCACCCCCTGCTCATGCCCCATGTCTGCCCTGTTTCCCCACCCCCCGCACATTCCCTGTGTCTCCCCTGTTCCCCCCACCCCCCGCTAATGCCCCATGTCTCCCTCGTGTTGCCCCCACACCCGCTCATGCACCGTGTCTCCCTCCTGTCCCCCAACCCCCCGCTCATGCCCCGTGTCTCCCTCACGATTCCCCCACCCCCCGGTCATGCCCCGTGTCGTCCCTGTTCGCCCCCACCCCCCCGGTCATGCCTCGTGTCTCCCCGCTGTTCCCCCACCCCTCCCTCATGCCCTGTGTCTCCTTTGTTCCCCCACCCCCCGCTCATGCCCCCTGTCTCCCTCCTGTCCCCCCCACCCCCTGCTCATGCCCCGTGTCTCCCTCCTGTCCCTCCCCACTACCCGCTCATGCCCGGTGTCTGCCCTGTTCCCCCCACCCCCGCTCAAGCCCTGTGTCTCCCTCGTGTTGCCCCCACTCCCGCTCTTGCCCTGTGTCTCCCCTGTTCCCCCCACCCCCTGCTCATGCCCTGTCTCCTCTGTTCCCCCCCACCCCCCGCTCAAGCCCTGTGACTCCCTATTCTTCCCCCACCACCTGCTCATGCCGCGTGTTTCCCTCTTCTTCCCCCCAATCCCTGTTCATGCCCCGTGTCTCCCTCCTGTCCCCCAGCCCCCACTCATGCCCTGTGTCTGCCCTGTTCCCCCCAACCCCTGCTCATGCTCTGTGTCTCCCTCGTGTTGCCCCCACCCCCCCTCATGTCCCATGTCTCCCCTGTTCCCCCACCCCCCGCTCATGCCCTGTGTCTCCTCTGTCCCTCCCAACCCCCGCTCATGCCCCGTGTCTCCCTCTTCTTCCCCCCACCCCCTGCCCCATGTCTTCCTCCTGCTCCCCCACCCCCCACTCATGCCCCATGTCTGCCCTGTTCCCCCCCACCCCCGCTCATTCCCCGTGTCTCCCTCGTGTTGCCCCCACCCCCCGCTCATGCCCCGTGTCTCCCCTGTTCCCTGCACCCCCGCTCATGCCCTGTTTCTCGTCTGTTCCCCCACCCCCGCTCATGCCCCGTGTCTCCCTCTTCTTCCCCCACCCCCTGCTCATGCCCCATGTCTCCCTCATGCCCCCCCACCCCCCGCTCATGCCCCATGTCTACCTCTTGTTCCCCCCACCCCCCGATCATGCCCCGTGTCTGCCCTGTTCCCCCCACCCCCCGCTCATGCCCCGTGTCTCCCTCATGTTGCCCCCACCGCCCGCTCATGCCCTGTGTCTCCTCTGTTCCCCCCACCCCCCGCTCATGCCCCGTGTCTCCCTCTTCCCCCCACCCCCTGCTCATGCCCCGTGTCTCCCTCCTGTCCCCCCACCCCCACTCATGCCCCATGTCTACCCTGTTCACCCCACCCCCCGCTCATGCCCCGTGTCTCCCCTGTTCCCCCCCACCCCCGCTCATGCCCTGTATCTCCTCTGTAACCCCCCACCCCCCGCTCATGCCCTGTGTCTCCTCTGATCCCCCCTCCCCCACTCATGCCCCGTGTCTCCCTCATCTTCCCCCCACCCCCTGCTCATGCCCCGTGTCTCCCTCCTATCCCCCCACCCCCTGCTCATGCCTCGTGTCTCCCTCCTGTTCCTCCCCACTGCCCGCTCAAGCCCGGTGTCTGCCCTGTTCCCCCCACCCCCACTCATGCCCCGTGTCTCCCTCGTGATGCCCCCACTCCCGCTCATGCCCTGTGTCTCCCCTGTTCCCCCAACCCCCGCTCATGCCCCGTGTCTGCCCTGTTCCCCCATCCCCTGCTCATGCCCCGTGTATCCCTCCTGTTGCACCATACCCCCCTCTCATGCCCCGTGTCTGCCCTGATCCCCCCACCCCCCGCTCATGCCCCGTGTCTCCCTCATGTTGCCCCCACCCCCCACTCATGCCCCGTGTCTGCCCTGTTCCCCCCACCCCCTGCTCATGCCCCGTGTCTCCCCTGTTCCCCCCACACCCCGCTCATGCCCGTGTCTCCCCTGTTCCCCTCACCCCCGCTCATGCCCCGTGTCTCCCCTGTTCCCCCAACCCCGCTCATGCCCCGTGTCTCCCCTGTTCCCCTCACCCCTGCACAAGCCCGTGTCTCCCCTGTTCCCCCACCCCCCGCTCATGCCCTGTGTCTCCTCTGTCCCTCCCAACCCCCGCTCATGCCCCGTGTCTCCCTCTTCTTCCCCCCACCCCTGCCCCATTTCTTCCTCCTGCTCCCCCACCCCCCACTCATGCCCCATGTCTGCCCTGTTCCCCCCCACCCCCGCTCATTCCCCGTGTCTCCCTCGTGTTGCCCCCACCCCCCGCTCATGCCCCGTGTCTCCCTCACGATTCCCCCACCCCCCGGTCATGCCCCGTGTCTTCCCTGTTCGCCCCCACCCCCCCGGTCATGCCTCGTGTCTCCCCGCTGTTCCCCCCACCCCTCCCTCATGCCCTGTGTCTCCTTTGTTCCCCCACCCCCCGCTCATGCCCCCTGTCTCCCTCCTGTCCCCCCCACCCCCTGCTCATGCCCCGTGTCTCCCTCCTGTCCCTCCCCACTACCCGCTCATGCCCTGTGTCTGCCCTGTTCCCCCCACCCCCGCTCAAGCCCTGTGTCTCCCTCGTGTTGCCCCCACTCCCGCTCATGCCCTGTGTCTCCCCTGTTCCCCCCACCCCCTGCTCATGCCCTGTCTCCTCTGTTCCCCCCCACCCCCCGCTCAAGCCCTGTGTCTCCCTATTCTTCCCCCACCACCTGCTCATGCCGCCTGTTTCCCTCTTCTTCCCCCAATCCCTGTTCATGCCCTGTGTCTCCTCTGTCCCTCCCAACCCCCGCTCATGCCCCGTGTCTCCTCTGTCCCTCCCAACCCCCGCTCATGCCCCGTGTCTCCCTCTTCTTCCCCCCACCCCCTGCCCCATGTCTTCCTCCTGCTCCCCCACCCCCCACTCATGCCCCATGTCTGCCCTGTTCCCCCCCACCCCCGCTCATTCCCCGTGTCTCCCTCGTGTTGCCCCCACCCCCCGCTCATGCCCCGTGTCTCCCCTGTTCCCTGCACCCCCGCTCATGCCCTGTTTCTCGTCTGTTCCCCCACCCCCGCTCATGCCCCATGTCTCCCTCATGCCCCCCCACCCCCCGCCCATGCCCCATGTCTACCTCTTGTTCCCCCCACCCCCCGCTCATGCCCCGTGTCTCCCCTGTTCCCTGCACCCCCGCTCATGCACTGTTTCTCGTCTGTTCCCCCACCCCCGCTCATGCCCCATGTCTCCCTCATGCCCCCCCACCCCCGCTCATGCCCCATGTCTACCTCTTGTTCCCCCCACCCCCCGCTCATGCCCCGTGTCTCCCTCATGTTGCCCCCACCCCCCGCTCATGCCCTTTGTCTCCTCTGTTCCCCCCACCCCCCGCTCATGCCCCGTGTCTCCCTCTTCCCCCCACCCCCTGCTCATGCCCCGTGTCTCCCTCCTGTCCCCCCACCCCCACTCATGCCCCATGTCTGCCCTGTTTTCCCCCCACCCCCCGCTCATGCCCCGTGTCTCCCTCGTGTTGCCCCCACCCCCCGCTCATGCCCTGTATCTCCTCTGTAACCCCCCACCCCCCGCTCATGCCCTGTGTCTCCTCTGATCCCCCCTCCCCCGCTCATGCCCCGTGTCTCCCTCATCTTCCCCCCACCCCCTGCTCATGCCCCGTGTCTCCCTCCTGTCCCCCCACCCCCTGCTCATGCCTCGTGTCTCCCTCCTGTTCCTCCCCACTGCCCGCTCATGCCCGGTGTCTGCCCTGTTCCCCCCACCCCCACTCATGCCCCGTGTCTCCCTCGTGTTGCCCCCACTCCCGCTCATGCCCTGTGTCTCCCCTGTTCCCCCAACCCCCGCTCATGCCCCGTGTCTGCCCTGTTCCCCCACCCCCTGCTCATGCCCCGTGTATCCCTCCTGTTGCACCATCCCCCCCTCTCATGCCCCGTGTCTGCTCTGATCCCCCCACCCCCCGCTCATGCCCCGTGTCTTTCTCGTGTTGCCCCCACCCCCCACTCATGCCCCATGTCTGCCCTGTTCCCCCCACCCCTGCTCATGCCCCGTGTCTCCCCTGTTCCCCCCACACCCCGCTCATGCCCGTGTCTCCCCTGTTCCCCTCACCCCCGCTCATGCCCCGTGTCTCCCCTGTTCCCCCCACCCCCGCTCATGCCCGTGTCTCCCCTGTTCCCCTCACCCCTGCACAAGCCCCGTGTCTCCCCTGTTCCCCCCACTCCCTGCTCATGCCCTGTGTGTGCCCTGTTCCCCCCACCCCCGCTCATGCCCCATGTCTCCCTCGTGGTACCTCCCACCCCCCGCTCATACCCAGTGTCTCCCTCGTGGTCCCCCCACCCCCCTCACATGCCCCGTGTCTCCCCTGTTCCCCTCACTCCCTGCTCATGCCCTGTGTGTGCCCTGTTCCCCCACCCCCGCTCATGCCCCGTGTCTCCCTCGTGTTCCCCCCCACCCTCCGCTCATGCCCTGTATCTCCCTCCTGTCCCCCTCACCCCCAGCTCATGCCCCGTGTCTCCCTCACGATCCCCCACCCCCCACTCATGCCCAGTGTCTCCCCTGTTCCCCCACCCCCACAGTCATGCCCCGTGTTTCCCTCCTGTTGCCCCCCACCCCCCGCTCATGCCCCGTGTCTCCCCTGTTCCCCTCACCCCCGCACATGCCCCGTGTGTCCCCTGTTCCCCCCACTCCCTGCTCATGCCCTGTGTGTGCCTTGTTCCACCCCACCCCCGCTCATGCCCCGTGTCTCCCTCGTGTTCCTCCCCACCCCCCGCTCATACCCAGTGTCTCCCTCATGTTCCCCCCACCCCCCACTCATACCCCGTGTCTCCCCTGTTCCCCTCACCCCCCGCTCATGCCCCGTGTCTGCCCTGTTCCCCGCACCCCCTGCTCATGCCCCGTGTCTCCCCTGTTCCCCCGACCCCCCGCTCATGCCCCGTGTCTCCCCTGTTCCCCTCACCCCCGCTCATGCCCCGTGTCTCCCCTGTCCCCCCACCCCCAGCTCATGCCCTGTGTCTCCCTCACAATTCTCCCACCCCGCGGTCATGCCCCGTGTCTTCCCTGTTCGCCCCCATCCCCCCGGTCATGCCTCGTGTCTCCCCGCTGTTCCCCCCACCCCCCGCTCATGCCTTGTGTCTCCTCTGTTCCCCCCACTCCCCGCTCATGCCCCCTGTCTCCCTCCTGTCCCCCCACCCCCTGCTCATGCCCCGTGTCTCCCTCCTGTCCCTCCCCACTGCCCGCTCATGCCCGGTGTCTGCCCTGTTCCCCCCACCCCCGCTCAAGCCCCGTGTCTCCCTCGTGTTGCCCCCAGCCCCTGCTCATGCCCTGTCTCCTCTGTTCCGCCCCACCCCCCGCTCCTGCCCTGTGTCTCCCTATTCTTCCCCCACCACCTGCTCATGCCGCGTGTCTCCCTCTTCTTCCCCCCACCCCCTGCTCATGCCCCGTGTCTCCCACCTGTCCCCCCCAGCCCCCACTCATGCCCCGTGTTTGCCCTGTTCCCTCCAACCCCTGCTGATGCTCCGTGTCTCCCTCGTGTTGTCCCCACCCCCCGCTCATGCCCCGTGTCTCCCCTGTTCCCCCCACCCCCCGCTCATGCCCTGTGTCTCCTCTGTCCCTCCCAATGCCCGCTCATGCCCCTTGTCTCCCTCTTCTTCCCCCCACCCCCTGCTCATGGCCCATGTCTTCCTCCTGCTCCCCCACCCCCCACTCATGCCGCTTGTCTGCCCTGTTCCCCCCCACCCCCCGCTCATTCCCCGTGTCTCCCTCGTGTTGCCCCACCCCCCGCTCATGCCCCGTGTCTCCCCTGTTCCCTGCACCCCCGCTCATGCCCTGTTTCTCCTCTGTTCCCCCACCCCCACTCATGCCCCGTGTCTCCCTCTTCTTCCCCCACCCCCTGCTCATGCCTCATGTCTCCATCCTGCCCCCCACCCCCGCTCATGCCCCATGTCTACCTCTTGTTCCCCCCACCCCCCGCTCATGCCCTGTGTTTGCCCTGTTCCCCCCCGCCCCCCGCTCATGCCCCGTGTCTCCCTCATGTTGCCCCCACCCCCCGCTCATGCCCTGTGTCTCCTCTGTTCCCCCCACCCCCTGCTCATGCCCGGTGTCTCCCTCTTCCCCCCACCCCCTGCTCATGCCCCGTGTCTCCCACTTCTTCCCCCACCCCCTGCTCATGCCCCGTGTCTCCCTCCTGTCCCCCCCACCCCTGCTCATGCCCTGTGTCTCCCTCCTGTCCCTCCCCACTGCCCGCTCATGCCCGGTGTCTGCCTTGTTCCCCCCACCCCCGCTCATGCCCCGTGTCTCCCTCGTGTTGCCCCACTCCCGCTCATGCCCCGTGTCTCCCCTGTTCCCCCCAACCCCCGCTCATGCCCCGTGTCTGCCCTGTTCCCCCACCCCCTGCTCATGCCCCGTGTATCCATCCTGTTGCACCATACCCCCCTCTCATGCCCCGTGTCTGCCCTGTTCCCCCGACCCCCCGCTCATGCCCCGTGTCTCCCTCGTGTTGCCCCCACCCCCCACTCATGCCCCGTGTCTACCCTGTTCCCCCCACCCCCTGCTCATGCCCCGTGTCTCCCCTGTTCCCCCACCCCCTGCTCATGCCCCGTGTCTCCCGTTCCCCTCACCCCCGCTCATGCCCCGTGTCTCCCCTGTTCCCCCCATCCCCCGCTCATGCCCCGTGTCTCCCCTGTTCCCCTCACCCCCGCACATGCCCCGTGTCTCCCCTGTTCCCCCCACTCCCTGCTCATGCCCTGTGTGTGCCCTGTTCCCCCCACCCCCGCTCATGCCCCGTGTCTCCCTCGTGTTCCGCCCCACCCCGCTCATACCCAGTGTCTCCCTCGTGTTCCCCCCACCCCCCGCTCATACCCCGTGTCTCCCCTGTTCCCCTCACCCCCGCTCATGCCCCATGTCTGCCCTGTTCCCCCCACCCCTTGCTCATGCCCCGTGTCTCCCCTGTTCCCCCGACCCCCCGCTCATGCCCCGTGTCTCCCCTGTTCCCCTCACCCCCGCTCATGCCCCGTGTCTCCCCTGTTCCCCCCACCCCCCGCTCATGCCCCGTGTCTCCCCTGTTCCCCTCACCCCCGCACATGCCCGTGTCTCCCCTGTTCCCCCCACTCCCTGCTCATGCCCTGTGTGTGCCCTGTTTCCCCCACCCCCGCTCATGCCCCGTGTCTCCCTTATGTTCCCCCCACCCCCCGCACATACCCAGTGTCTCCCTCGTGCTCCCCCCACCCCCCGCTCATGCTCCGTGTCTCCCTCACGATCCCCCCACCCCCGGCTCATGCCCCGTGTCTCCCTCACGATCCCTCCACCCCCCACTCATGCCCAGTGTCTCCCCTGTTCCCCCACCCCTACAGTCATGCCCCGTGCTTCCCTCCTGTTGCCCCCACCCCCTGCTCATTCCCCGTGTCTCCCTCCTGTCCCCCCACCCCCCGCTCATGCCCCGTGTATGCCCTGTTCCCCCCACCCCCTGCTCATGCCCCATGTCACCCTCATGTTGCCCCACCCCCAGCTCATGCCCCGTATCTCCCTCACGATCCCCCCAACCCCACTCATGCCCAGTGTCTCCCCTGCTCCCCCACCCCGCCAGTCATGCCCCGTGCTTCCCTCCTGTTGCCCCCACCCCCCGCTCATGCCCAGTGTCTGCCCTGTTCCTCCCACCCCCCGCTCATGCTCCGTGCCTCCCTTGTGTTGCCCCCACTCCCCAGTCATGCGCCATGTCTCCCCTGTTCCCCCCACCCCCCACTCATGCCGTGTCTCCCCTGTTCCTCCAACCCCCCGCTCATGCCCTGTGTCTCCCCTGTTCCCCCCACCCCGCTCATGCCCCGTGTCTGCCCTGTTCCCCCCACCCCCTGCTCATGCCACGTGTCTCCCTGGTGTCCCCCCCACCCCCTGCTCATGCCCCGTGTCTCCCTCCTGTCCCTCCCCACTACCCGCTCATTCCCGGTGTCTGCCCTGTTCCCCCCACCCCCGCTCAAGCCCTGTGTCTCCCTCGTGTTGCCCCCACTCCTGCTCATGCCCCTGTGTCTCCCCTGTTCCCCCCACCCCCTGCTCATGCCCTGTCTCCTCTGTTCCCCCCCACCCCCCGCTCAAGCCCTGTGTCTCCCTATTCTTCCCCCACCACCTGCTCATGCCGCGTGTTTCCCTCTTCTTCCCCCCACCCCCTGCTCATGCCCCGTGTCTCCCTCCTGTCCCCCCCAGCCCCCACTCATGCCCTGTGTCTGCCCTGTTCCCCCAACCCCTGCTCATGCTCCGTGTCTCCCTCGTGTTGCCCCCACCCCCCCTCATGTCCCGTGTCTCCCCTGTTCCCCCACCCCCCGCTCATGCCCTGTGTCTCCTCTGTCCCTCCCAACCCCCGCTCATGCCCCGTGTCTCCCTCTTCTTGCCCCCACCCCCTGCCCCATGTCTTCCTCCTGCTCCCCCACCCCCCACTCATGCCCCATGTCTGCCCTGTTCCCCCCCACCCCCGCTCATTCCCCGTGTCTCCCTCGTGTTGCCCCCACCCCCGCTCATGCCCCGTGTCTCCCCTGTTCCCTGCACCCCTGCTCATGCCCTGTTTCTCGTCTGTTCCCCCACCCCCGCTCATGCCCCGTGTCTCCCTCTTCTTCCCCCACCCCCTGCTCATGCCTCATGTCTCCCTCCTGCCCCCCCACCCCCCGCTCATGCCCCATGTCTACCTCTTGTTCCCCCACCCCCCGATCATGCCCCGTGTCTGCCCTGTTCCCCCCGCCCTCCGCTCATGCCCCGTGTCTCCCTCATGTTGCCCCCACCCCCGCTCATGCCCTGTGTCTCCTCTGTTCCCCCACCCCCCGCTCATGCCCCGTGTCTCCCTCTTCCCCCATCCCCTGCTCATGCCCCGTGTCTCCCTCCTGTCCCCCCACCCCCACTCATGCCCCATGTCTGCCCTGTTTTCCCCCCACCCCCCGCTCATGCCCCGTGTCTCCCTCGTGTTGCTCCCACCCCCCGCTCATGCCCTGTATCTCCTCTGTAACCCCCCACCCCCCGCTCATGCCCTGTGTCTCCTCTGATCCCCCCACCCCCGCTCATGCCCTGTGTCTCCCTCATCTTCACCCCCACCCCCTGCTCATGCCCCGTGTCTCCCTCCTGTCCCCCCCACCCCCTGCTCATGCCTCGTGTCTCCCTCCTGTTCCTCCCCACTGCCCGCTCATGCCCGGTGTCTGCCCTGTTCCCCCCACCCCCACTCATGCCCCGTGTATCCCTCCTGTTGCACAACCCCCCTCTCATGCCCCGTGTCTGCCTTGATCCCCCCACCCCCCGCTCATGCCCCGTGTCTCCCCTCGTGTTGCCCCCACCCCCCACTCATGCCCCGTGTCTGCCCTGTTCCCCCCACCCCCTGCTCATGCCCCGTGTCTCCCCTGTTCCCCCCACCCCGCGCTCATGCCCCGTGTCTCCCCTGTTCCCCTCACCCCCGCTCATGCCCCGTGTCTCCCCTGTTCCCCCCACCACCGCTCATGCCCCGTGTCTCGCCCGTTCCCCTCACCCCCACACAAGCCCCGTGTCTCCCCTGTTCCCCCCACTCCCTGCTCATGCCCTGTGTGTGCCCTGTTCCCCCCCACCCCTGCTCATGCCCCGTGTCTCCCTCGTGTTCCCCCCAACCCCCCGCTCATACCCAGTGTCTCCCTCGTGCTCCCCCCACCCCCTCACATGCCCCGTGTCTCCCCTGTTCCCCTCACTCCCTGCTCATGCCCTGTGTGTGCCCTGTTCCCCCACCCCCGCTCATGCCCCGTGTCTCCCTCGTGTTCCCCCCCACCCTCCGCTCATGCCCTGTATCTCCCTCCTGTCCCCCTCACCCCCAGCTCATGCCCCGTGTCTCCCTCATGATCCCCCACCCCCCACTCATGCCCAGTGTCTCCCCTGTTCCCCCACCCCCACAGTCATGCCCCGTGTTTCCCTCCTGTTGCCCTCCACCACCCGCTCATGCCCCGTGTCTCCCCTGTTCCCCTCACCCCCGCACATGCCCCGTGTGTCCCCTGTTCCCCCCACTCCCTGCTCATGCCCTGTGTGTGCCTTGTTCCCCCCCAACCCCGCTCATGCCCCAGTGTCTCCCTCGTGTTCCCCGCACCCCCCGCTCATACCCCGTGTCTCCCCTGTTCCCCTCACCCCCCGCTCATGCCCCGTGTCTGCCCTGTTCCCCGCACCCCCTGCTCATGCCCCGCGTCTCCCCTGTTCCCCCGACCCCCCGCTCATGCCCCGTGTCTCCCCTGTTCCCCTCACCCCCGCTCATGCCCCGTGTCTCCCCTGTCCCCCCACCCCCCGCTCATGCCCCGTGTCTCCCTCACAATTCCCCCACCCCCCGGTCATGCCCCGTGTCTTCCCTGTTCGCCCCCATCCCCCCGGTCATGCCTCGTGTCTCCCCGCTGTTCCCCCCACCCCCTGCTCAGGCCCTGTGCCTCCTCTGTTCCCCCCACCCCCCGCTCATGCCCCCTGTCTCCCTCCTGTCCCTGCACCCCCTGCTCATGCCCCGTGTCTCCCTCCTGTCCCTCCCTACTGCCCGCTCATGCCCGGTGTCTGCCCTGTTCCCCCCACCCCCGCTCAAGCCCCGTGTCTCCCTCATGTTGCCCCCACTCCCGCTTATGCCCCGTGTCTCCCCTGTTCCCCCCACCCCCTGCTCATGCCCTGTCTCCTCTGTTCCGCCCCACCCCCCGCTCCTGCCCTGTGTCTCCCTATTCTTCCCCCACCACCTGCTCATGCCGCGTGTCTCCCTCTTCTTCCCCCCACCCCCTGCTCATGCCCCGTGTCTCCCACCTGTCCCCCCCCAGCCCCCACTCAGGCCCCGTGTCTGCCCTGTTCCCCCCAACCCCTGCTCATGCTCCGTGTCTCCCTCGTGTTGTCCCCACCCCCCGCTCATGCCCCGTGTCTCCCCTGTTCCCCCCACCCCCCGCTCATGCCCGGTGTCTCCTCTGTCCCTCCCAATGCCCGCTCATGCCCCGTGTCTCCCTCTTCTTCCCCCACCCCCTGCTCATGCCCCATGTCTTCCTCCTGCTCCCCCACCCCCCACTCATGCCGCTTGTCTGCCCTGTTCCCCCCCACCCCCCGCTCATTCCCCGTGTCTCCCTCGTGTTGCCCCCACCCCCCGCTCATGCCCGTGTCTCCCCTGTTCCCTGCACCCCCGCTCATGCCCTGTTTCTCCTCTGTTCCCCCACCCCCACTCATGCCCCCTGTCTCCCTCTCCTTCCCCCACCCCCTGCTCATGCCTCATGTCTCCCTCCTGCCCCCCACCCCCGCTCATGCCCCATGTCTACCTCTTGTTCCCCCCACCCCCCGCTCATGCCCTGTGTCTGCCCTATTCCCCCTGCCCCCCGCTCATGCCCCGTGTCTCCCTCATGTATCCCCCACCCCCCGCTCATGCCCTGTGTCTCCTCTGTTCCCCCAACCCCTGCTCATGCCCTGTGTCTCCCTCTTCCCCCACCCCCTGCTCATGCCCTGTGTCTCCCACTTCTTCCCCCCCACCCCCTGCTCATGCCCCGTGTCTCCCTCCTGTCCCCCCCACCCCCTGCTCATGCCCCGTGTCTCCCTCCTGTCCCTCCCCACTGCCCGCTCATGCCCGGTGTCTGCCTTGATCCCCCCACCCCCCGCTCATGCCCCGTGTCTCCCTCGTGTTGCCCCCACCCCCCACTCATGCCCCGTGTCTGCCCTGTTCCCCCCACCCCCTGCTCATGCCCCGTGTCTCCCCTGTTCCCCCCACCCCGCGCTCATGCCCCGTGTCTCCCCTGTTCCCCTCACCCCCGCTCATGCCCCGTGTCTCCCCTGTTCCCCCCACCACCGCTCATGCCCCGTGTCTCCCCCGTTCCCCTCACCCCCACACAAGCCCCGTGTCTCCCCTGTTCCCCCCACTCCCTGCTCATGCCCTGTGTGTGCCCTGTTCCCCCCCACCCCTGCTCATGCCCCGTGTCTCCCTCGTGTTCCCCCCAACCCCCCGCTCATACCCAGTGTCTCCCTCGTGCTCCCCCCACCCCCTCACATGCCCCGTGTCTCCCCTGTTCCCCTCACTCCCTGCTCATGCCCTGTGTGTGCCCTGTTCCCCCACCCCCGCTCATGCCCCGTGTCTCCCTCGTGTTCCCCCCCACCCTCCGCTCATGCCCTGTATCTCCCTCCTGTCCCCCTCACCCCCAGCTCATGCCCCGTGTCTCCCTCACGATCCCCCACCCCCCACTCATGCCCAGTGTCTCCCCTGTTCCCCCACCCCCACAGTCATGCCCCGTGTTTCCCTCCTGTTGCCCTCCACCACCCGCTCATGCCCCGTGTCTCCCCTGTTCCCCTCACCCCCGCACATGCCCCGTGTGTCCCCTGTTCCCCCCACTCCCTGCTCATGCCCTGTGTGTGCCTTGTTCCCCCCCAACCCCGCTCATGCCCCAGTGTCTCCCTCGTGTTCCCCGCACCCCCCGCTCATACCCCGTGTCTCCCCTGTTCCCCTCACCCCCCGCTCATGCCCTGTGTCTGCCCTGTTCCCCGCACCCCCTGCTCATGCCCCGCGTCTCCCCTGTTCCCCCGACCCCCCGCTCATGCCCCGTGTCTCCCCTGTTCCCCTCACCCCCGCTCATGCCCCGTGTCTCCCCTGTCCCCCCACCCCCCGCTCATGCCCCGTGTCTCCCTCACGATTCCCCCACCCCCCGGTCATGCCCCGTGTCTTCCCTGTTCGCCCCCATCCCCCCGGTCATGCCTCGTGTCTCCCCGCTGTTCCCCTCACCCCCTGCTCATGCCCTGTGTCTCCTCTGTTCCCCCCACCCCCCGCTCATGCCCCCTGTCTCCCTCCTGTCCCTGCACCCCCTGCTCATGCCCCGTGTCTCCGTCCTGTCCCTCCCTACTGCCCGCTCATGCCCGGTGTCTGCCCTGTTCCCCCCACCCCCGCTCAAGCCCCGTGTCTCCCTCATGTTGCCCCCACTCCCGCTTATGCCCCGTGTCTCCCCTGTTCCCCCCCACCCCCTGCTCATGCCCTGTCTCCTCTGTTCCGCCCCACCCCCCGCTCCTGCCCTGTGTCTCCCTATTCTTCCCCCACCATCTGCTCATGCCGCGTGTCTCCCTCTTCTTCCCCCCACCCCATGCTCATGCCCCGTGTCTCCCACCTGTCCCCCCCAGGCCCCACTCAGGCCCCGTGTCTGCCCTGTTCCCCCAACCCCTGCTCATGCTCCGTGTCTCCCTCGTGTTGTCCCCACCCCCCGCTCATGCCCCGTGTCTCCCCTGTTCCCCCCACCCCCCGCTCATGCCCGGTGTCTCCTCTGTCCCTCCCAATGCCCGCTCATGCCCCGTGTCTCCCTCTTCTTCCCCCACCCCCTGCTCATGCCCCATGTCTTCCTCCTGCTCCCCCACCCCCCACTCATGCCGCTTGTCTGCCCTGTTCCCCCCCACCCCCCGCTCATTCCCCGTGTCTCCCTCGTGTTGCCCCCACCCCCCGCTCATGCCCGTGTCTCCCCTGTTCCCTGCACCCCCGCTCATGCCCTGTTTCTCCTCTGTTCCCCCACCCCCACTCATGCCCCGTGTCTCCCTCTCCTTCCCCCACCCCCTGCTCATGCCTCATGTCTCCCTCCTGCCCCCCACCCCCGCTCATGCCCCATGTCTACCTCTTGTTCCCCCCACCCCCCGCTCATGCCCTGTGTCTGCCCTATTCCCCCCGCCCCCCGCTCATGCCCCGTGTCTCCCTCATGTATCCCCCACCCCCCGCTCATGCCCTGTGTCTCCTCTGTTCCCCCAACCCCTGCTCATGCCCTGTGTCTCCCTCTTCCCCCACCCCCTGCTCATGCCCTGTGTCTCCCACTTCTTCCCCCCCACCCCCTGCTCATGCCCCGTGTCTCCCTCCTGTCCCCCCCACCCCCTGCTCATGCCCCGTGTCTCCCTCCTGTCCCTCCCCACTCCCCGCTCATGCCCGGTGTCTGCCTTGTTCCCCCCACCCCCGCTCATGCCCCGTGTCTCCCTCGTGTTGCCCCCACTCCCGCTCATGCGCCGTGTCTCCCCTGTTCCCCCCAACCCCTGCTCATGCCCCGTGTATGCCCTGTTCCCCCACCCCCTGCTCATGCCCCGTGTATCCCTCCTGTTGCACCATACCCCCCTCTCATGCCCCGTGTCTGCCCTGTTCCCCTGACCCCCCCGCTCATGCCCCGTGTCTCCCTCGTGTTGCCCCCACCCCCCACTCATGCCCCGTGTCTGCCCTGTTCCCCCCACCCCCTGCTCATGCCCCGTGTCTCCCCTGTTCCCCTCACCCCCGCTCATGCCCCGTGTCTCCCCTGTTCCCCCCACCCCCCGCTCATGCCCCGTGTCTCCCCTGTTCCCCTCACCCCCGCACATGCCCCGTTTCTCCCCTGTTCCCCCCTGTTCCCCCCCACCCCCGCTCATGCCCCGTGTCTCCCTCGTGTTCCCCCCCACCCCCCGCTCATACCCAGTGTCTCCCTCGTGTTCCCCCACCCCCCCCTCATACCCCGTGTCTCCCCTGTTCCCCTCACCCCCCGCTCATGCCCCGTGTCTGCCCTGTTCCCCCCACCCCCTGCTCATGCCCTGTGTCTCCCCTGTTCCCCCGACTCCCCGCTCATGCCCCGTGTCTCCCCTGTTCCCCTCACCCCTGCTCATGCCCCGTGTCTCCCCTGTTCCCCCCACCCCCCGCTCATGCCCCGTGTCTCCACTGTTCCCCTCACCCCCGCACATGCCCCGTGTCTCCCCTGTTCCCCCCACTCCCTGCTCATGCCCTGTGTGTGCCCTGTTCCCCCCACCCCCGCTCATGCCCCATGTCTCCCTTATGTGCACCCCCACCCCCGCTCATACCCAGTGTCTCCCCTGTTCCCCCACCCATACAATCATGCCCCGTGCTTCCCTCCTGTTGCCCCCACCCCCCGCTCATGCCCAGTGTCTGCCCTGTTCCTCCCACCCCCCGCTCATGCCCCATGTCACCCTCATGTTGCCCCACCCCCAGCTCATGCCCCGTGTCTCCCTCACGATCCCACCAACCCCACTCATGCCCAGTGTCTCCCCTGCTTCCCCACCCCCCCAGTCATGCCCCGTGCTTCCCTCCTGTTGCCCCCACCCCCCGCTCATGCCCAGTGTCCGCCCTGTTCCTCCCACCCCCCGCTCATGCTCCGTGCCTCCCTTGTGTTGCCCCCACTCCACGGTCATGCGCCATGTCTCCCCTGTTCCCCCCACCCCCCACTCATGCCCTGTGTCTCCCCTGTTCCTCCAACCCCCGGCTCATGCCCTGTGTCTCCCCCGTTCCCCCATCCCTGCTCATGCCCCGTGTCTGCCCTGTTCCCCCCGCCCCCTGCTCATGCCACGTGTCTCCCTGGTGTTGCCCCCAACCCCTGCTCATGCACCGTGTCTCCCCTGTTCTCCCCCACCCCCCGCTCATGCCCTGTGTCTCCTCTGATCCCCTCACTCCCCGCTCATGCCCCGTGTCTCCCTCTTCTTCCCCCCACCCCCTGGCCAGTGTCTCCCTCCTGTCCCCCCAACCCCCACTCATGCCCCGTTCTACCTCTTGTTCCCCCCAACCCCGCTCATGCCCCGTGTCTGCCCTGTTCCCGCCACCCCCTGCTCATTCCCCGTGTATCCCTGCTGTTGCACCCCACCCCCCTCTCATGCCCCGTGTCTCCCCTGTTCCCCCCACTCCCTGCTCATGCCCTGTGTGTGCCCTGTTCCCCCCACCCCTGCTCATGCCCCGTGTCTCCCTCGTGTTCCCACCACCCCCTGCTCATGCCCAGTGTCTCCCTCGTGTTCCCCCCACCCCCCGCTCATGCCCCGTGTCTCCCTCCTGTCCCCCCCAGCCTCAGCTCATGCCCCGTGTCTCCCTCACGACCCCCACACCCCCCTCACATGCCCCGTGTCTCCCCTGTTCCCCCCACTCCCTGCTCATGCCCTGTGTGTGCCCTGTTCCCCCACCCCCGCTCATGCCCCGTGTCTCCCTCGTGTTCCCCCCACCCTCCGCTCATGCCCTGTGTCTCCCTCCTGTCCCCCTCACCCCCACTCATGCCCCGTGTCTCCCTCACGATCCCCCCACCACCCACTCATGCCCAGTGTCTCCCCTGTTCCCCCACCCCCACAGTCATGCCCCGTGTTTCCCACCTGTTGCCCCCCACCCCCCGCTCATGCTCCGTGTCTGCCCTGCTCCCCCCACCCCCGCTCATGCCCCGTGTCTCCCTCGTGTTGCCCCCAACCCCCGCTCATGCACCATGTCTCCCCTGTTCCCCCACCCCCTGCTCATGCCCTGTGTCTCTGCTGTTCCCCCCCAACCCCCGCTCATGCCCCGTGTCTCCCTCTTCTTCCCCCCACCCCCCGCTTAAGCCCCGTGTCTACCTCTTGTTCCCCCCACCCCTGCTCATGCCCCATGCCTGCCCTGTTCCCCCACCCCCCGCACATGCCCTGTGTCTCCCTGTTCCCCCCACCCCTCGCTCATGCCCCATGTCTCACTCGTGTTGCCCCCATCCCCTGCTCATGCCCCGTGTCTCCCTCTTCTCCCCCCCACACCCGCTCATGCCCCGTGTCTCCCTCCTGTCCCCCCACCCCCTGCTCATGCCCCGTGTCTCCCTCACGATTCCCACACCCCCGGTCATGCCCCGTGTCTTCCCTGTTCGCCCCCACCCCCCCGGTCATGCCTCGTGTCTCCCCGCTGTTCCCCCCATCCCCCGCTCATGCCCCGTGTCTGCCCTGTTGCCCCCCGACCCCCGCTCATGCCCCGTGTCTCCCTCATGTTGCCCCCACCCCCCGCTCATGCCCTGTGTCTCCTCTGTTCCCCCCACCCCCTGCGCATTCCCCGTGTCTCCCTCTTCCCCCACCCCCTGCTCATGCCCGATGTCTCCCTCCTGTCCCCCCCACCCCCACTCATGCCCCATGTCTGCCCTGTGTTCCCCCACCCCCGCTCATGCCCCGTGTCTCTCTCGTGTATCCCCCACCCCCCGCTCATGCCCTGTGTCTCCTCTGTAACCCCCCACCCCCCGCTCATGCCCTGGGTCCCCTCTGACCCCCTCACCCCCGCTCATGCCCCATGTCTCCCTCTTCTCCCCCCCACCCCCTGCTCATGCCCCGTGTCTCCCTCCTGTCCCCCCCACCCCCTGCTCATGCCCCGTGTCTCCCTCCTGTCCCTCCCCACTGCCCGCTCATGCCCCGTTTCTGCCCTGTTCCCCCCACCCCCGCTCATGCCCCGTGTCTCCCTCGTGTTGCCCCCACTCCCGCTCATGCCCTGTGTCTCCCCTGTTCCGCCCAATCTCCGCTCATACCCTGTGTCTGCCCTGGGCCCCCACACTCTGCTCATGCCCCGTGTATCCCTCCTGTTGCACCATACCCCCCTCTCATGCCCCGTGTCTGCCCTGTTCCCCCAACCCCCTGCTCATGCCCTGTGTCTCCCTCATGTTGCCCCCATCCCCCACACATGCCCCGTGTCTGCCCTGTTCCCCCCACCCCCTGCTCATGCCCCGTGTCTCCCCTGTTCCCCCCACCCCCGCTCATGCCCCGTGTCTCCCCTGTTCCCCTCACCCCCGCTCATGCCCCATTTCTCCCCTGTTCCCCCCACCCCCCGCTCATGCCCCGTGTCTCCCCTGTTCCCCTCACCCCCGCTCATGCCCCGTGTCTCTCCTGTTCCCCCCACTCCCTGCTCATGCCCTGTGTGTGCCCTGTTCCCCCCACCCCTGCTCATGCCCCGTGTCTCCCTCGTGTTCCCCCCCACCCCCCGCTCATACCCAGTGTCTCCCTCGTGTTCCCCCCACCCCCTGCTCATGCCCCGTGTCTCCCCTGTTCCCCCCACTCCCTGCTCATGCCCTGTGTGTGCCCTGGTCCCCCCCACCCCCGCTCATGCCCCATGTCTCCCTTATGTTCCCCCCACCCCCCGCTCATACCCAGTGTCTCCCTCGTGTTCCCCCCACCCCCCGCTCATGCTCCGTGTCTCCCTCACGATCCCCCCACCCCTAGCTCATGCCCCGTGTCTCCCTCACGATCCCCCCATCCCCCACTCATGCCCAGTGTCTCCCCTGCTCCCCCACCCCTCCAGTCATGCCCCGTGCTTCCCTCCTGTTGCCCCCACCCCCCGCTCATGCCCAGTGTCTGCCCTGTTCCCCCAACCCCCCGCTCATGCTCCATGCCTCCCTTGTGTTGCCCCCACTCCCCGGTCATGCGCCATGTCTCCCCTGTTCCCCCCACCCCCCACTCATGCCCTGTGTCTCCCCTGTTCCTCCAACCCCCCGCTCATGCCCTGTGTCTCCCCTGTTCCCCCCACCCCCGCTCATGCCCCATGTCTGCCCTGTTTCCCCCACCCCCTGTTCATGCCACGTGTCTCCCTGGTGTTGCCCCCATCCCCTGCTCATGCACCATGTCTCCCCTGTTCCCCCCCACCCCCGCTCATGCCCTGTGTCTCCTCTGATCCCCCTCACTCCCTGCTCATGCCCCGTGTCTCCCTCTTCTTCCCCCCACCCCCTGCTCATGCCCCGTTTCTCCCTCATGTCCCCCCAATCCCCGCTCATGCCCCGTTCTACTTCTTGTTCCCCCCAACACCAGCTCATGCCCAGTGTCTGCCCTGCTCCCCCCACCCCCTGCTCATGCCCCGTGTATCCCTGCTGTTGCACCCCACCCCCCTCTCATGCCCCGTGTCTCCCTCGTGTTCCCCCCCACCCCCCGCTCATGCCCTGTGTCTCCCTCCTGTCCCCCCAAACCCCGCTCCTGCCCCGTGTCTCCCTCGTGTTCCCCCCGCCCCCCGCTCATTCCCTGTGTCTCCCTCCTGTCCCCCCCAACCCCAGCTCATGCCCCATGTCTCCCTCACGATCCCCCCACCCCCTCACATGCGCCGTGTCTCCCCTGTTCCCCCCACTCCCTGCTCATGCCCTGTGTGTGCCCTGTTCCCCCCCACCCCCGCTCAAGCCCCGTGTCTCCCTCGTGTTCCCCCCACCCCCCGCTCATACCCAGTGTCTCCCTCGTGTTCCCCCCACCCCCCGCTCATGCCCCGTGTCTCCCCCGTTCCCCTCACCCCCCGCTCATGCCCCGTGTCTCCCCTGTTCCCCCCACTCCCTGCTCATGCCCTGTGTGTGCCCTGTTCCCCCCACCCCCGCTCATGCCCCGTGTCTCCCTCGTTTTCCCCCCACCCCCCGCTCATGCCCCGCGTCTCCCCTGTTCCCCTCACCCCCCGCTCATGCCCCGTGTCTACCCTGTTCCCCGACTCCCTGCTCATGCCCTGTGTGTGTGCCCTGTTCCCCCCACCCCCGCTCATGCCCCGTGTCGCCCTTATGTTCCCCCCCACCCCCCGCTCATACCCAGTGTCTCCCTCGTGTTCCCCCACCCCCCGCTCATGCTCCGTGTCTCCCTCACGATCCCCTCACCCCCAGCTCATGCCCCGTGTCTCCCTCACGATCCCCCCACCACCCACTCATGCCCAGTGTCTCCCCTGTTCCCCCATCCCCCCAGTCATGCCCCGTGCTTCCCTCCTGTTGCCCCCACCCCCTGCTCATTCCCCGTCTCCCTCCTGTCCCCCCCACCCCCGCTCATGCCCGGTGTATGCCCTGTTCCCCCCACCCCCAGCTCATGCTCCGTGCCTCCCTTGTGTTGCCCCCACTCCCCGGTCATGCGCCATGTCTCCCCTGTTCCCCCCACCCCCCACTCATGCCCTGTGTCTCCCCTGTTCCTCCAACCCCCCGCTCATGCCCTGTGTCTCCCCTGTTCCCCCCACCCCCGCTCATGCCCCGTGTCTGCCCTGTTCCCCCCACCCCCTGCTCATGCCACGTGTCTCCCTGGTGTTGCCCCCAACCCCTGCTCATGCACTGTGTCTCCCCTGTTCCCCCCCACCCCCCGCTCATGCCCTGTGTCTCCTCTGATCCCCCTCACTCCCCGCTCATGCCCCGTGTCTCCCTCTTCTTCCCCCCACCCCCTGCTCATGCCCCGTGTCTCCCTCCTGTCCCCCCAACCCCCGCTCATGCCCCGTTCTACCCCTTGTTCCCCCCAACCCCCGCTCATGCCCCGTGTCTGCCCTGTTCCCCCCACCCCCTGCTCATGCCCCGTGTATCCATGCTGTTACACCCCACCCCCCTCTCATGCCCCGTGTCTGTCCTGGTCCCCTCACCTCCCTCTCATGCCCCGTGTCTCCCCTGTTCCCCCACTCCCTGCTCATGCCCTGTTTCCCCCACCCCCGCTCATGCCCCGTGTCTCCCTTGTGTTCCCCCCACCCCCCGCTCATGTCCAGTGTCTCCCTCGTGTTTCCCCCCACCCCCCGCTCATGCCCCGTGTCTCCCTCCTGTCCCCCCAACCCCACTTCATGCCCTGTGTCTCCCTCATGATCCCCCCACCCCCCTCACATGCCCCGTGGCTCCCCTGTTCCGCCCACTCCCTGCTCATGCCCTGTGTGTGCCCTGTTCTCCCACCCCCGCTCATGCCCCGTGTCTCCCTCGTGTTCCCCCCCACCCTCCGCTCATGCCCTGTGTCTCCCTCCTGTCCCCCTCACCCCCAGCTCATGCCCCGTGTCTCCCTCACGATCCCCCCACCCCCCACTCATGACCAGTGTCTCCCTTGTTCCCCCACCCCCACAGTCATGCCCCGTGTTTCCCTCCTGTTGCCCCCCACCCCCCGCTCATGCCCCGTGTCTGCCCTGTTCCCCCCACCCCCACTCATGCCCCGTGTCCCCCTTGTGTTGCCCCCAACCCCCGCTCATGCACTAGTCTCCCCTGTTCCCCCACCCCCCGCTCATGCCCTGTGTCTCTGCTGTTCCCCTCCACCCCCCGCTCATGCCCCGTGTCTCCCTCTTCTTCCCCCATCCCCCGCTTAAGCCCCGTGTCTACCTCTTATTCCCCCACCCCCTGCTCATGAACCCATGTCTGCCCTGTTCCCCCACCCCCCACACATGCCCTGTGTCTCCCCTGTTCCCCCCAAACCCCGCTCCTGCCGCATGTCTCCCTCGTGTTGCCCCCACCCCCGCTCATGCCCCGTGTCTCCCTCTTCTCCCCTCCCACACCCGCTCATGCCCCATGTCTCCCTCCTGTCCCAACACCCCCTGCTCATGCCCCATGTCTGCCCTGTTCCCCCACCCCCGCACATGCCCTGTGTCTCCCTCATGTTCCCCCCACCCCCCGCTCATGCCCCTTGTGTCCCCTGTTCCCCTCACCCCCTGCTCATGCCCCGTGTCTCCCCTGTTCCCCCCACTCCCTGCTCATGCCCTGTTCCCCCCACCCCCGCTCATGCCCCGTGTCTCCCTTGTGTTCCCCCCACCCCCCGCTCATGCCCCGTGTCTCCCCAGTTCCCCTCACCCCCCGCTCATGCCCGTGTCTCCCCTGTTCCCCCCACTCCCTGCTCATGCCCTGTGTTTGCCCTGTTCCCCCCCGCTCATGCCCCGTGTCTCCCTTATGTTCCCCCCCACCCCCGCTCATACCCAGTGTCTCCCTCGTGTTCCCCCCACCCCCGCTCATGCTCCTTGTCTCCCTCACGATCCCCCCACCCCCAGCTCATGCCCCGTGTCTCCCTCATGATCCCCCCACCCCCCCACTCATGCCCAGTGTCTCCCCTGTTCCCCCACCCCCCCAGTCATGCCCCGTGCTTCCCTCCTGTTGCCCCCACCCCCTGCTCATTCCCCGTGTCTCCCTTCTGTCCCGCCACCCCCCGCTCATGCCCCGTGTATGCCCTGTTCCCCCCACCCCCTGCTCATGCCCCATGTCACCCTCATGTTGCCCCCACCCCCAGCTCATGCCCCGTGTCTCCCTCACGATCCCCCCACCCCCCACTCATGCCCAGTGTCTCCCCTGCTCCCCCACCCCCCCAGTCATGCCCCGTGCTTCCCTCCTATTGCCCCCACCCCCGCTCATGCCCAGTGTCTGCCCTGTTCCCCCCACCCCCGCTCATGCTCCGTGCCTCCCTTGTGTTGCCCCCACTCCCCGGTCATGCGCCATGTTTCCCCTGTTCCCCCCACCCCCCACTCATGCCCTGTGTCTCCCCTGTTCCTCCAACCCCCCGCTCATGCCCTGTGTCTCCCCTGTTCCCCCACCCCCGCTCATGCCCCGTGTCTGCCCTGTTCCCCCCACCCCCTGCTCATGCCACGTGTCTCCCTGGTGTTGCCCCCAACCCCTGCTCATGCACTGTGTCTCCCCTGTTCACCCCCACCCCCCGCTCATGCCCTGTGTCTCCTCTGATCCCCCTCACTCCCCGCTCATGCCCCATGTCTCCCTCTTCTTCCCCCCACCCCCCTGCTCATGCCCCGTGTCTCCCTCCTGTCCCCCAACCCCCGCTCATGCCCCGTTCTACCTCTTGTTCCCCCCAACCCCCGCTCATGCCCCGTGTCTGCCCTGTTCCCCCCGCCCCCTGCTCATGCCCCGTGTATCCCAGCTGTTACACCCCACCCCCTCTCATGCTCCGTATCTGCCATGGTCCCCTCACCCCCCTCTCATGCCCCGTGTCTCCCTGTTCCCCCACTTCCTGCTCATGCCCTGTGTGTGCCCTGTTCCCCCCACCCCCGCTCATGTCCCGTATCTCCCTCGTGTTCCCCCCACCCCCCGCTCATGCCCAGTGTCTCCCTCGTGTTCCCCCCCACCCCCCGCTCATGCCCCGTGTCTCCCTCCTGTCCCCCTACCCCAGCTCATGCCCCATGTCTCCCTCACGATCCCCCCACCCCCTCACATGCCCCGTGTCTCCCCTGTTCCCCCCACTCCCTGCTCATACCCTGTGTGTGCCCCTGTTCCCCCACCCATGCTCATGCCCCGTGTCTCCCTCGTGTTCCCCCCCACCCTCCGCTCATGCCCTGTGTCTTCCTCCTGTCCCCCTCATCCCCAGCTCATGCTCCATGTCTCCCTCACGATCCCACCACCCCCCACTCATGCCCAGTGTCTCCCCTGTTCCCCCACCCCCATAGTCATGCCCCGTGTTTCCCTCCTGTTGCCCCCCACCCCCTGCTCATGCCCCGTGTCTGCCCTGTTCCCCCCACCCCCGCTCATGCCCCGTGTCCCCCTCGTGTTGCCCCCAACCCCCGCTCATGCACCATGTCTCCCCTGTTCCCCCACCCCCCGCTCATGCCCTGTGTCTCTGCTGTTCCCCCCCACCCCCTGCTCATGCCCTGTGTCTCCCTCTTCTTCCCCCCACCCCCCGCTTAAGCCCCCTGTCTACCTCTTGTTCCCCCCCCCACCCCCTGCTCATGCCCCATGTCTGCCCTGTTCCCCCACCCCCTACACATGCCCTGTGTCTCCACTGTTCCCCCCACCCCCCGCTCCTGCCCCATGTCTCCCTCGTGTTGCCCCCACCCCCCGCTCATGCCCCGTGTCTCCCTCTTCTCCCCCCCACACCCGCTCATGCCCAGTGTCTCCCTCCTGTCCCCCCACCCCCCGCTCATGCCCCGTGTCTCCCTCACGATTCCCCCACTCCCCGGTCATGCCCCGTGTCTTCCCTGTTCGCCCCCACCCCCCGGTCATGCCTCGTGTCTCCCCGCTGTTCCGCCCACCCCCGCTCATGCCCTGTGTCTCCTCTGTTCCCACCCACCCCCCGCTGATGCCCCCTATCTCCCTCCTGTCCCCCCCACCCCCTGCTCATGACCCGTGTCTCCCTCCTGTCCCTCCCCACTGCCCGCTCATGCCCGGTGTCTGCCCTGTTCCCCCCACCCCCGCTCATGCCCCATGTCCCCCTCGTGTTGCCCCCAACCCCGCTCATGCACCATGTCTCCCCTGTTCCCCCACCCCCCGCTCATGCCCCTGTGTCTCTGCTGTTCCCCCCCACCCCCGCTCATGCCCTGTGTCTCCCTCTTCTTCCCCCCACCCCCCGCTTAAGCCCCGTGTCTACCTCTCGTTCCCCCCACCCCCTGCCCCATGTCTGCCCTGTTCCCCCACCCCCGCACATGCCCTGTGTCTCCCCTGTTCCCCCCACCCCCCGCTCCTGCCCCATGTCTCCCTCGTGTTGCCCCCACCCCGCTCATGCCCCGTGTCTCCCTCTTCTCCCCCCCACACCCACTCATGCCCCGTGTCTCCCTCCTGTCCCCCCACCCCCCGCTCATTCCCCGTGTCTCCCTCACGATTCCCCACCCCCCGGTCATGCCCCGTGTCTTCCCTGTTCGCCCCCACCTCCCGGTCATGCCTCGTGTCTCCCCACTGTTCCCCCCACCCCCTGCTCATGCCTTGTGTCTCCTCTGTTCCCCCCCAACCCCCGCTGATGCCCCCTGTCTCCCTCCTGTCCCCCCCACCCCCTGCTCATGCATCGTGCCTCCCTCCTGTCCCTCCCCACTGCCCGCTCATGCCCGGTGTCTGCCCTGTTCCCCCCACCCCCGCTCAAGCCCCGTGTCTCCCTCGTGTTGCCCCCACTCCCGCTCATGCCCCGTGTCTCCCCTGCTCCCCCCAACCCCCTGCTCATGCCCTGTCACCTCGGTTCCCCCCATCCCCTGCTCATGCCCTGTGTCTCCCTATTCTTCCCCCACCACCTGCTCATGCCGCGTGTTTCCCTCTTCTTCCCCCCACCCCCTGCTCATGCCCCGTGTCTCCCTCCTGTCCCCCCCACCCCCCACTCATGCCCCATGTCTCCCCTGTTCCCCCCACTCCCCGCTCATGCCCTGTGTCTCCTCTGTCCCTCCCAACCCCCGCTCATGCCCCGTGTCTCCCTTTTCTTCCCCCCCACCCCCTGCTCATGCCCCATGTCTTCCTCCTGCTCCCCCCACCCCACACTCATGCCCCATGTCTGCCCTGCTCCCCCCCACCCCCGCTCATTCCCCGTGTCTCCCTCGTGTTGCCCCCACCACCCGCTCATGCCCCGTGTCTCCCCTGTTCCCTGCACCCCCGCTCATGACCTGTTTCTACTCTGTTACCCCACCCCTGCTCATGCCCCGTGTCTCCCTCTTCTTCCCCCACCCCCTGCTCATGCCTCATGTCTCCCCCTTGCCCCCCCACCCCCCGCTCATGCCCCATGTCTACCTCTTGTTCCCCCCACCCCCCGCTCATGCCCTGTGTCTGCCCTGTTCCCCCATGCCCCCTGCTCATTCCCTGTGTCTCCCTCATGTTGCCCCACCCCCCGCTCATGCCCTGTGTCTCCTCTGTTCTCCCCACCCCCCGCTCATGCCCCGTGTCTCCCTCTTCCCCCCACCCCCTGCTCATGCCCCGTGTCTCCCTCCTGTCCCCCCCACGCCAACTCATGCCCCATGTCTGCCTTGTTTTCCCCCCACCCCCGCTCATGCACCGTGTCTCCCTCGTGTTGCCCCCACCCCCCGCTCATGCCCTGTGTCTCCTCTGTAACCCTCCGCTCATGCCCTGTGTCTCCTCTGATCCCCCCACCCCCGCTCATGCCCCGTGTTTCCCTCTTCTTCCCCCCCACCCCCTGCTCATGCCCTGTGTCTCCCTCCTGTCCCCCCACACCCTGCTCATGCCCCGTGTCTCCCTCCTGTCCCTCCCCACTGCCCGCTCATGCCCGGTGTCTGCCCTGTTCCCCAGCCCCGCTCATGCCCCGTGTCTCCCTCGTGTTGCCCCCACTCCCGCTCATGCCCTGTGTCTCCCTCGAGTTGCCCCCACCCCCCACTCATGCCCCGTGTCTGCCCTGTTTCCCCCACCCCCAGCTCATGCCCCGTGTCTCCCCTGTTCCCCCCACCCCCGCTCATGCCCCGTGTCTCCCCTGTTCCCCTCACCCCGCTCATGCCCCGTGTCTCCCTGTTCCCCCCACCCCCCGCTCATGCCCCGTGTCTCCCCTGTTCCCCTCACACGCGCTCATGTCCCGTGTCTCCCCTGTTCCCCCCACTCCCTGCTCATGCCCTGTGTGTGCCCTGTTCCCCCCACCCCCGCTCATGCCCCGTGTCTCACTCGTGTTCCCCCCACCCCCCGCTCATACCCAGTGTCTCCCTCGTGTTCCCGCCACCGCCCGCTCATGCCCCGTGTCTCCCCTGTTCACCTCACCCCCCACTCATGCCCCGTGTCTCCCCTGTTCCCCCCACTCCCTGCTCATGCCCTGTGTGTGCCTGTTCCCCCCCACCCCGCCACTGCCTCCTTATGTTCCCCCCCACCCCCGCTCATACCCAGTGGTCTCCCTCGTGTTCCCCCCACCCCCGCTCATGCTCCGTGTCTCCTCACGATCCCCCCACCCCCAGCTCATGCCCCGTGTCTCCCTCACGATCCCCCAACCCCCCACTCATGCCCAGTGTCTCCCCTGTTCCCCCACCCTCCCAGTCATGACCATGCTTCCCTCCTGTTGCCCCCACCCCCTGCTCATTCCCCGTGTCTCCCTCCTGTCCCCCCACCCCCCGCTCATGCCCCGTGTATGCCCTGTTCCCCCACCCCCTTCTCATGCCCCATGTCACCCTCATGTTGCCCCCACCCCCAGCTCATGCCCCGTGTCTCCTCACGATCCCCCCACCCCCCACTCATGCCCAGTGTCTCCCCTGCTCCCCCACACCTCCAGTCATGCCCGTGCTTCCCTCCTGTTGCCCCCACCCCCCGCTCATGCCCAGTGTCTGCCCTGTTCCCCCCACCCCCGCTCATGCTCCGTGCCTCCCTTGTGTTGCCCCCACTCCCCGGTCATGCGCCATGTCTCCCCTGTTCCCCCCACCCCCCACTCATGCCCTGTGTCTCCCCTGTTCCTCCAACCCCCCGCTCATGCCCTGTGTGTCCCCTGTTCCCCCACCCCCGCTCATGCCCCGTGTCTGCCCTGTTCCCCCCACCCCCTGCTCATGCCACGTGTCTCCCTGGTGTTGCCCCCAACCCCTGTGCATGCACCGTGTCTCCCCTGTTCCCCTCACCCCCGCTCATGCCCTGTGTCTCCTCTGATCCCCCTCACACCCTGCTCATGCCCCGTGTCTCCCTCTTCTTCCCCCCACCCCCTGCTCATGCCCCGTGTCTCCCTCCTGTCCCCCCAACCCCCGCTCATGCCCCGTTCTACCTCTTGTTCCCCCCACCCCCTGCTCATGCCCCGTGTACCCCTGCTGTTGCACCCCACCCACCTCTCATGCCCTGTGTCTGCCCTGGTCCCCTCACCCCCCTCTCATGGCCCGTGTCTCCCCTGTTCCCCCCACTCCCTGCTCATGCCCTGTGTGTGCCCTGTTCCCCCCACACCCGCTCATGCCCTGTGTCTCCCTTGTGTTCCCCCAACCCCCGCTCATGCCCAGTGTCTCCCTTGTGTTCTCCCCCACCCTCCGCTCATGCCCTGTGTCTCCCTCCTATCCCCCCCAGCCTATGCCCCGTGTCTCCCTCACGACCCCCCCACCCCCCTCACATGCCCCGTGTCTCCCCTGTTCCCCCCACTCCCTGCTCATGCCCTGTGTGTGCCCTATTCCCCCACCCCTGCTCATGCCCCGTGTCTCCTACGTGTTCCCCCCCACCCTCCATTCATGCCCTGTGTCTCCCTCCTGTCCCCCTCACCCCAGCTCATACCCCGTGTCTCCCTCATGATCCCCCCACCCCCACTCATGCCCAGTGTCTCCCCTGTTCCCCCACCCCCACAGTCATGCCCCGTGTTTCCCTCCTGTTGCGCCCCACCCCCTACTCATGCCCCGTGTCTGCCCTGTTCCCCCCACCCCCGCTCATGCCCCGTGTCTCCCTCGTGTTGCCCCCACCCCCCGCTCATGCCCTGCGTCTCCGCTGTTCCCCCCCACCCCCGCTCATGCCCCGTGTCTCCCTCTTCTTCCCCCCACCCCCCGCTTAAGCCCCGTGTCTACCTCTTGTGCCCCCCACCCCCTGCTCATGCCCCATGTCGACCCTGTTCCCCCACCCCCCGCACATGCCCTGTGTCTCCCCTGTTCCCCCCACCCCCCGCTCATGCCCCATGTCTCCCTCGTGTTGCCCCCACCCCCTGCTCATGCCCCGTGTCTCCCTCCTGTCCCCCCACCCCCTGCTCATGCCCCGTGTCTCCCTCACGATTCCCCACCCCCTGGTCATGCCCTGTGTCTTCCCTGTTCGCCCCCACACCCCCGGTCATGCCTCGTGTCTCCCCGCTGTTCCCCCCACCCCCCCGCTAATGCCCTGTGTCTCCTCTGTTCCCCCCACCCCCCGCTCATGCCCCCTGTCTCCCTCCTGTCCCCCCCACCCCCTGCTCATGCCCCGTGTCTCCCCTCCTGTCCCTCCCCACTGCCCGCTCATGCGCGGTGTCTGCCCTGTTCCCCCCACCCCCGCTCAAGCCCCGTGTCTCCCTCGTGTTGCCCCAGCTCCCGCTCATGCCCCCTGTCTCCCCTGTTCCCTCCACCCCTGCTCATGCCCTGTCTCCTCTGTTCCCCCCCACCCCCCGCTCATGCCCTGTGTCTCCCTATTCTTCCCCCACCACCTGCTCATGCCGCGTGTTTCCCTCTTCTTCCCCCCACCCCCTGCTCATGCCCCGTGTCTCCCCCCTGTCGCCCCACCCCCACTCATGCCCCGTGTCTGCCCTGTTCCCCCAACCCCTGCTCATGCTCCGTGTCTCCCTCGTGTTGCCTCCACCCCCCGCTCATGCCCCGTGTCTCCAATGTTCCCCCCACCCCCCGCTCATGCCCTGTGTCTCCCCTGTTTTCCCCCCCACCCCCCGCTCATGTCCCGTGTCTCCTTCATGTTGCCCCCAAACCCCGCTCATGCCCTGTGTCTCCTCTGTAACCCCCCACCCCCCGCTCATGCCCTGTGTCTCCTCTGATCCCCCCACCCCCACTCATGCCCCGTGTCTCCCTCTTCTTCCCCCCACCCCCTGCTCATGCCCCGTGTCTCCCTCCTGTCCCCCCCACTGCCTGCAGATTCCATGTTTCTCCCTCCTGTCCCTCCCCACTGCCCGCTCATGCCCGGTCTCTGCCCTGTTCCCCCCACCCCCGCTCATTCCCAGTGTCTCCCTCGTGTTGCCCCCACTCCCGCTCATGCCCCCTGTCTCCCCTGTTCCCCCCCACCCCCTGCTCATGCCCTGTCTCCTCTGTTCCCCCCCACCCCCCGCTCATGCCCTGTGTCTTCCTATTCTTCCCCACCACCTGCTCATGCCGCGTGTTTCCCTCTTCTTCCCCCCACCCCCTGCTCATGCCCCGTGTCTCCCTCCTGTCCCCCCCACCCCCCACTCATGCCCCGTGTCTGCCCTGCTCCCCCCAACCCCTGCTCATGCTCCGTGTCGCCTTCGTGTTGCCCCCACCCCCCGCTCATGCCCCGTGTCTCCCCTCTTCCCCCCACCCCCCGCTCATGCTGTGTCTCCTCTGTCCCTCCCCACCCCCACTCATGCCCCGTGTCTCCCTCTTCTTCCCCCCACCCCCTGCTCATGCCCCATGTCTTCCTCCTGCTCCCCCACCCCCCACTCATGCCCCATGTCTGCCCTGTTCCCCCCCACCCCCCGCTCATTCCCCGTGTCTCCCTCGTGTTGCCCCCACCCCCCGCTCATGCCCCATGTCTCCCCTGTTCCCTGCACCCCTGCTCATGCCCTGTTTCTCCTCTGTTCCCCCCACCCCGCTCATGCCCCGTGTCTCCCTCTTCGTCCCCACACCCCCTGCTTATGCCTCATGTCTCCCTCCTACCCCCAACCCCCCGCTCATGCCCCATGTCTACCTCTTGTTCCCCCCACCACCCACTCATGCCCCGTGTCTGCCCTGTTCCCCCCGCCCCCCGCTCATGCCCCGTGTCTCCCTCATGTTGCCCCCACCCCCCGCTCATGCCCTGTGTCTCCTCTGTTCCCCCCACCCCCCGCTCATGCCCCGTGTCTCCCTCTTTTCCCCCCACCCCCTGCTTATGCCTCATGTCTCCCTCCTGCCCCCCCACCCCCCGCTCATGCCCCATGTCTACCTCTTGTTCCCCCACCCCCTGCTCATGCCCCGTGTCTGCCCTGTTCCCCCCCCACCCCCGCTCATGCCCCATGTCTCCCTCGTGTTGCCCCCACCCCGCTCATGCTCCGTGTCTCCTCTGTTCCCCCCACCCCCCGCTCATGCCCTATCTCCTCTGTTCCCCCCACCCCCCGCTCATGCCCTGTGTCTCCCTCTTCTTCCCCCCACCACCGTGATAACCTGGGTATCACTGGTCAGGCTCTGGCATGGCTGACCTCGTTCCTTTCCAATCGACCCTTCCAGGTCCAACTGGGGTCTTTCCTCTCTGACATCTTTTTCTCTACCTGTGGTGTCCCCCAGGGATCTAATCTCTCTCCCTGGCTGTTCAACCAGTATCTGGCACTCATTGCCCACCGCATCGCCACTCTCTGCCCCAACTTTGAGTGCTATGCGGACAATACCCAGCTCATTTTCAGGCTACCCTCGGCCTCCTCCTCTCCTTCCCTCATCTCCAACTGTCAGTCTGCTATCCAGGAATGGTGTGCCGCCAATGACCTCTGCCTTAATGCCAGTAAGACTGAGATTCTACTCATCAGCACACCCACTCCCTCCTTCCTGCAGCGCTCTGGCCAGCCTCTCTTGGCCCGCCTCCTGCTCCTACTTACAAGGCAAAAATCCTCGGGGTCATCTTCGACTCAACACTCTCCTTCTCTCCTCATATATCTGACGTCTCCAAGAAGTCACACTATCAGCTGCACCTCCTCAGAGGTATTCTTCCCTTCCTCTCCTTCCCCCAGAAGCTCACGGTCTCCAGAGCCCTGGTTCTCTCGAAGCTGGACCACTTTAACAGCCTCTATCTTCATCTGCCTGCCTCCACTCTCCGCCCTCTGCAACTCATCCAGAACAGGACTGCGAGACTTGTCCTTGGCCTCAAGCCCAGGGACCATATCTCTCCAGGACTGAAATCTCTACACTGGCTCCCAGTGCCTGCGAGGATTAAGTTCAAAACCCTCTGCATTGTCCACAAGGCCATTTGGGGCCTGGGGCCTAAATACCTTCAACTCTCTCTTCCTAAATATCTTCCTTTACGAGCCCTTCGCTCATCTGTCTCCAACTCCCTCAGGGTCAGCCGTTTCTCGAAGCAACGAGCTGGGGGTAGATCTCTCTCTCTGCGGCAGGGGCCTCCCTCTGGAACAGCCTTCCTGCCTCCCTGAAACTTGAGGAGAACCATCTTCGGTTCCAGAAGCACCTCGAAACCTTCCTCTTTGCTTCTGCTTTCTCTCTCCCTCTCCCCTGCTAAATTCTTCACTGAAACTGCACTGAACCTGATCCTCGGCCACTCTCACCGACCTCGGTCCTTGGCTCAGCCACTCTCCACTTGCACTGCCTCCCTGGCAACCCCTGCACTGCGGGACTGTCTCTGCATCCCTACAGCTCCCCCCTCCCAGCTCTTGTCTGCACTTACCTTGCACTTGCCACCAGCTGGCCCTATTTTTTTATTTATTTATTTTTATCCTATTTACCCTGTTCAGCACTTCCCCCCTCCCCTTGCACTTTTTCCCTTCACCACTACCCCTGCACTTGTGCGATCTGAATGACACCTGGCCTAGTAGGATCGTTGTCTGTCTTCCCCTTGTTCCCCCCTCCCTGCCTCGTTGCGCCTTGAAACACTTGTGTATAGGTGCGTTACAAATGCAATATCATATCATATCATATCATACCTGCTCATGCCGCGTGTCTCCCTCTTCTTCCCCCCCACCCCCCGCTCATGCCCTGTGTCTCATCTGTTCCCCCCACCCCCCGCTCATGCCCTGTGTCTCCTCTGTTCACCCCCACCCCCTGCTCATGCCTTGTGTCTCCCTCTTCCCCCACCCCCTGCTCATGCCCCGGGTCTCCCTCCTATCCCCCCCACCCCCACTCATGCCCCGTGTCTGCCCTGTTCCCCCCCACCCCCCGCTCATGCCCCGTGTCTCCCTCATGTTGCCCCCACACCCCAATCCTGCCCTGTGTCTCCCTCGTGTTGCCCCCACCCCCTGCTCATGCCCTGTGTCTCCTCTGTTCCCCACCACCCCCGCTCATGCCCCGTGTCTCCCTCTTCTTCCCCCCACCTCCTGCTCATGCCACGTGTCTACCTCTTCTCCCTCCCACCCCCACTCATGCCCCGTGTCTCCCTCGTGATGCCCCCACCCCCCGCTCATGCCCCGTGTCTCCCCTGTTCCCCCCACCCCCAACTCATGCCCTGTGTCTCCTCTGTTCCCCACACCCCCCGCTCATGCCCCGTGTCTCCCTCTTCTCCCCCCCCACTCCCTGCTCATGCCCCCTGACTCCCTCCTGTCCCCCCCAGCCCCGTTCATGCCCCGTGTCTGCCCTGTTCCCCCCACCCCCCGCTCATGCCCCATGTCTCCCTCATGTTGCACCCACCCCCTGCCCATGCCCCGTGTCTCCCCTGTTTCCCCCACTCATGCCCCGTGTCTCCCCTGTTTGCCCCCTACCCCCCGGTCATGCCCCGTGTCTCCCCCCTGTTCCCCCCACCCGCTGCTCATGCCCCTTGTCTCCCTTCTGTCCCCCAACCACCTGCTCATGCCCCGTGTCTCCCTTCTATCCCACCCACCCCCCGCTCATGCCCCGTGTCCGCCCTGTTCCCCCCACCCCCGCTCATGCCCCGTGTCTCCCTCGTGTTGCCCCCACCCCCTGCTCATGCCCCATTTCTCCCCTGTTCCCCCCATCCCCGATCATGCCCCGTGTCTCCACCCTATTCCCCCACACCCCGCTCATGCCCTGTGTCTCCTCTGTTCCCCCCCACCCCCTGCTAATGCCCCGTGTCTCCCTCCTGTCCCCCCACCCACTTCTCATGCACCGTGTCTCCCTTCTGTCCCCCAACCACCTGCTCATGCCCCGTGTCTCCCTTCTATCCCACCCACCCCCCGCTCATGCCCCGTGTCCGCCCTGTTCCCCCCACCCCCGCTCATGCCCCGTGTCTCCCTCGTGTTGCCCCCACCCCCTGCTCATGCCCCATTTCTCCCCTGTTCCCCCCATCCCCGATCATGCCCCGTGTCTCCACCCTATTCCCCCACACCCCGCTCATGCCCTGTGTCTCCTCTGTTCCCCCCCACCCCCTGCTAATGCCCCGTGTCTCCCTCCTGTCCCCCCACCCCCTTCTCATGCACCGTGTCTCCCTCCTGTCACCCCACCCCCCGCTCATGCCCTGTGTCTCCCTCACGATTCCCCCACCCCCCGCTCATGCCCCGTGTCTCCCCTGTTCGCCCCCACCCCCCCGGTCATGCCCCGTGTCTCCCCCCTGTTCCCCCCTCCCCCGCTCATGCCCTGTGTCTCCTCTGTTCTCCCCCACCCCCTGCTCATGCCCCGTGTCTCCCTTCTGTCCCTCCCACCCCCTGCTCATGCCCCGTGTCTCCCTCCTGTCCCCCCCACCCACTGCTCATGCCCCGTGTCTGCCCTGTTCCCCCCACCCCCACTCATGCCTTGTGTCTCCCTCGTGTTTCCCCCACCCCCGCTCATGCCCCGTGTCTCCCCTGTTCCCCCACCCCCTGCTCATGCCCTGTCTCCTCTGTTTCCCCCCAAGGCCCGCTCATGCCCTGTGTCTCCCTCTTCTTCCCCCCACCACCTGCTCATGCCACGTATCTCCCTCTTCTTCCCCCCACCCCCCGCTCATGCCCCGTGTCTGCCCTGTTCCCCGTCCCCCTGCTCATGCCCCGTATCTCCCTCGTGTTGCCCCCACCCCCCGTTCATGCCCCGCATCTCCCCTGTTACCCCACCCCCGCTCAAGCCCTGTGTCTCCTCTGTTCCCCCCACCACCCGCTCATGCCCCGTGTCTCCCTCTTCGTCCCCCACCCCCTGCTCATGCCCCATGTGTCCCTACTGCCCCCACCAACCCCCGCTCATGCCCCGTGTCTGCCCTGTTCCCCCACCACCCGATCATGCCCTGTTCCCCCACCACCCGATCATGCCCTGTGTCTGCTCTGTTCCCCCACCCCTGCTCATGCCCCGTGTCTACCTTGTGTTGACCCCACCCAGCGCTCATGCCCCGTGTCTCCCCTGTTCCCCACACACCCCGCTCATGCCCTGTGTCTCCTCTGTTCCCCCCACCCCCCGCTCATGCCCCGTGTCTCTCTCTTCTTCCCCCCCACTCCGTGCTCATGCCCCATGTCTCCATCCTTGCCCCCCACCCCCCGCTCATGCCCTGTCTCTACCTCTTGTTCCCCCCACCCCTGCTCATGCCCTGTGTCTACCATTTTCCCCCCCACCCACCGCTCATACCGTGTCTCCCTCGTGTTGCCCCCACCCCCCGCTCATGCCTTGTGTCTCCTCTGTTCCCCCCACCCCTCGCTCATGCCCTGTGTCTCCTCTGTTCCCCCCACCCCATGCTCATGCCCCATGTCTCCCTCTTCCCCCCCGCCCCCTGCTCATGCACCCCCCGCTCATGCCTTGTGTCTCCTCTGTTCCCCCCTCTGCTCATGCCCTGTCTCCTCTGTTCCCCCCCACCCCCGCTCATGCCCCGTGTCTCCCTCTTCTTCCCCCCCAACCGTTGCTCATGCCCCGTGTCTCCCTCCTGTCCCCCGCACCCCCGCTCATGCCCCGTGTCTCCCTCATGTTGCCCCCACCCCCTGCTCATGCCTTGTGTCTCCCCTGTTCCCCACACCCCCCGCTCATGCCCTGTGTCTCCTCTGTTCCCCCCACCCCCCGCTCATGCCCTGTGTCTCCCTCTTCTTCCCCCCCACCCCCTGTTCATGCCCCGTGTCTCCCTCATGTCCCCCCAACCCCCCGCTCATGCTTCATGTCTGCCCTGTCCCCCCCACCCCCCGCTCATGCCCCGTGTCTCCCTCGTGTTGCCCCCACCCTTGCTCATGCCCCGTGTCTCCCTCTTCTTCCCCCCACCCCCTGCTCATGCCCTGTGTCTCCCTCCTGTCCCTCCCCACCCCCCGCTCATGCCCCGTGTCTACCTCTTGTTCCCCCCACCCCCGCTCATGCCCCGTGTCTGCCCTGTTCCCCCCACCCCCGCTCATGCCCTGTGTCTCGCTTGTTCCCCCACCCCCTGCTCATGCCCTGTGTTTCCTCTGTCCCCCCCACTCATGCCCCCTGTCTCCCCTGTTCCCCCCACCCCCGCTCATTCCCTTTGTCTCCCTTGTTCCCCGCACTTCCCGCTCATGCCCTGTGTTTCCTCTGTTCCCCCCACCCCCGTTCATGCCCCGTGTCTCCCTCTTCTTCCCCCCCACCCCCTGCTCATGCCTCGTGTCTCCTTCCTGTCTCCCCCCACCCCCTGCTCATTCCTCGTGTCTGCCCTGTTCCCCCCACCCCCTGCTCATGCCCCGTCTCTCCCTTGTGTTGCCCCCACCCCCCGCTCATGCTCCGTGTCTCCCCTGTTCCCCCCACCCCCAGCTCATGCCCTGTGTCTTCCTGTTCCCCCACCCCCTGAACATGCCCTGTGTTTCCCCTGTTCCCCCACAACCCCCGATCATGCCCCGTGTCTCCCTCGTGTTCCCCAACGCACCGCTCATGCCCCGTGTCTCCCTCCTGTTCCCCCACCCCCCACTCATGCCCCGTGTCTCCCTCACGATTCCCCCACCCCCCACCCCCCGCTCATGCCCCATGTCTCCCCTGTTCGCCCCCACCCCCCCGTCCATGCCCCGTGTCTCCCCCCTGTTCCTCCAACCCCCCGCTCCTGCCCTGGGTCTCCTCTGTTCCCCCCCACTCCCCGCTCATGCCCCGTGTCTCCCTCTTCTTCCCCCCCACCCCCTGCTCATGCCCCATGTCTCCCTCCTGCCCCCCACCCCCTGCTCATGCCGTATGTCTACCTCTTGTTCCCCCCACCCCCTGCTCATGCCCCGTGTCGGCCCTGTTCCCCCCAATCCCCCGCTCATGCCCTGTGTCTCCCTCGCGTTGCCCCCACCCCCCGCTCATGCCCTGTGTCTCCTCTGTTCCCCCCACCCCCCGCTCATGCCCTGTGTCTCCTCTGTTCCCCCCACCCCCGTTCATGCCCCGTGTCTCCCTCTTCCCCCCCACCCCCTGCTCATGCCCCGTGTCTCCCTTCCTATCCCCCCACCCCAACTCATGCCCTGTGACTGCCCTTTTCCCCCCACCCCCCACTCATGCCCCGTTTCTCCCTCATGTTGCCCCCACCCATGCTCATGCCCTGTGTCTCCTCTGTTCCTCCCACCCCCGCTCATGCCCCGTGTCTCCCTCCTGTCCCCCCCACGCCCGCTCAAGCCCCGTGTCTCCCTCGTGTTGCCCCCACCCCCCGCTCATGCCCCGTGTCTACCCTGTTCCCCACACCCCCGCTCATGCCCTGTGTCTCTTCTGTTCCCCCCACCCCCATGGCCCGTGTCTCCCTCTTCTTCCCCCCACCCCCTGCTTATGCCCCGTGTCTCCCTCCTGTCCCACCCACCCCCCGCTCATGCCCCGTGTCTTCCCTGTTCCCCCCACCCCCGCTCATGCCTCGTGTCACCCTCGTGTTGCCCCCACCCCTGCTCATGCCTGTGTCTCCTTCTTCTTCCCCCCACTCCCTGCTCATGCCCCGTGTCTCCCTCCTGTCCCTCCCCACCCCCCGCTCATGCCCTGTGTCTCCTCTGTTCCCCCCACCCCCCGCTCATGCCCTGTGTCTCCTCTGTTCCCCCCACCCCCTGTTCATGCCCCGTGTCTCCCTCTTCCCCCCCACCCCCTGCTAATGCCCCGTGTCTCCCTTCCTATCCCCCCCACCCCAACTCATGCCCTGTGTCTGCCCTGTTCCCCCCACCCCCCACTCATGCCCCGTTTCTCCCTCATGTTGCCCCCACCCCCTTTCATGCCCTGTGTCTCCTCTGTTCCCCCCTCCGCTCATGCCCTGTGTCTCCTCTGTTCCCCCCCACCCCTGCTCATGCCCTGTATCTCCTTCTTCTTCCCCCCAACCCCTGCTCATGCCCCGTGTCTCTCTCCTGTCCCCCCACCCCCGCTCATGCCCCATGTCTCCCTCGTGTTGCCCCCACCCCCCGCTCATGCCCCGTGTCTACCCTGTTCCCCACACCCCCGCTCATGCCCTGTGTCTCCTCTGTTCCCCCCACCCCCCGCTCATGCCCTGTGTCTCCTCTGTTCCCCCCACCCCCGTTCATGCCCCGTGTCTCCCTCTTCCCCCCCACCCCCTGCTCATGCCCCGTGTCTCCCTTCCTATCCCCCCACCCCAACTCATGCCCTGTGACTGCCCTTTTCCCCCCACCCCCCACTCATGCCCCGTTTCTCCCTCATGTTGCCCCCACCCATGCTCATGCCCTGTGTCTCCTCTGTTCCCCCCACCCCCGCTCATGCCCCGTGTCTCCCTCCTGTCCCCCCCACCCCCGCTCATGCCCCGTGTCTCCCTCGTGTTCTCCCCACCCCCCGCTCATGCCCCGTCTCTCCCTCGTGTTGCCCCCACCCCTGCTCATGCCCTGTGTCTCCCTCTTCTTCTCCCCCAGCCCCTGCTCATGCCCTGTGTCTCCGTCCTGTCCCTCCCCACGCCCGCTCATGCCCTGTGTCTACCTCTTGTTCCCCCCACCCCCGCTCATGCCCCGTGTCTGCCCTGTTCCCCCAACCCCGCTCATGCCCTGTGTATCCCTTGTTCCCCCCACTGTCATGATGCCTACCTCTAAGGAGCCAGGCAGGGCCCAGCAACCCCAGAGGCAGACATCATTTTCCCCAGGGAAGTCTCAGCGGGCCCAACTTGGGGCCCTTTGGACTCAGTCCTGGCGCCTTAGGCGCCAGGCTCATAGCGGACCCCAGTCCTGGCGCCTTAGGCGCCAGGCTCATGGAAGAGGATATGTGTTTAAGTGCTTGGGTGCACACTTACCTGATGCAGACCTTGCTGCTTCATCCAGGCCCTCTTGAGGCCTGAATGGGACTACTTTACCTGTAGGACTACTTCACCACCCGGGTGTGGTCGGGGAAGGATACATACCTGATTGGTGGAAGGATACATACCAGGAACTTCTTCCAAGGCTATTTAAACCCCACCTGAACAGCCACACGTGCTTCGCGTTGTTCTGCACCTAGCAGCTGGACGCTCACCGTGTCAGCTCCTGCATCCTGACTTCAGCCACGCCTGCCAGCACCCTGGGACACCTGCAAGGGGAGAAAGGAAGAGAATAGGAGAAGAAAAGCCCTTACCTGCTAAATCTGCATCCCGGAGTCATTTCTCCAACGGCCCTGAAAAGGAAGACATCATTTTAAAGGCATTTCGTTTCGATCGCTGCAGCGCTGCATTTTACTCACCTTGGCAAGGCGCTTCCATCTTCAGCAGCGATCTTCCGGAACAGCTACGCCCCGGCGCCTAGAGGAAAAAAGACAAGAACAAAGGTGAGAGGGAGAAAAGGAATAAGGAAAGCTCAGTTTCCTTTTAAGTCTTACCTGTTGGATTATTCCCACTGCATTTCGGGTCCTGCCGCTTCCTGGCATCTCCGGACCCCGGCCCCTATGGGGAAAAAAGACAAAGACATTGAATGAGCGAATGCAAAGACATTACCTGAGCGCTCATCCAGAACTGTTTCACTTCGGGTCGGCGCCATATCTCCGGCACTCCGAACCCCGGCCCCTAAGGGGAAAAAGACATAAGCATTAGCGCTTGCTGCAATTAGACAACGAACATTATTACTAAGCTTGAACTTTTGAACGGAACTTTTACAGCGCCTTACCTGAACAGTCAAGCTTACCTGAACTCCCATCAATCCTCAATCCAGTGAAGTAACTGGGTTTCAACGCGCCCCTGCATCAGAAGCAGGATGGAGAGCTCATCCTTCCAAACCCTAAGGTGAGGCTTCACGGGGAATCGTGGAGGAGGTATCGTGGAGGGTTGGAAGGGAGTGGGAGGCTTGAGCATTGTTCCACAGTTGGTAATACTCCCTTTTCACGCACAGGAGGGTATCCAACGAGCCAGGGAAGCCAGAATAGAGGGGCCCTTCCTGTCCATCTTCAGAGTTCTGCGCCTTCGACGCCGCGCCTCCGTGGGAACCAGGTGAGCGTTACAGAACGCGAAGCCTTACCACAATTTCCATCTGGGCGCTATGGAGACTTCCGAGACAGATCAGCTGGCCCATCTTGTAGGGGAATTACGGGCAGAAGTGCACTCAGCCCGCCAGGAGACTAATGCTCTCAGAAGGGAACTAATCCTATCCAAGGAAAGAACTGATGATCTGGCCAAAAGGTTATTGCAGGGCCAGGCAGAGCACACTCCTTTACCTGTTTCCGGGGATATTTCTACAACAATGGGTTCGAATAACCCGGTACAAATCAATCTACCTGGACACATGCCTTTGGCCCCGCCGGAACGTTTTGCGGGGGATCCCAAGAAATATGCCGTTTTTATGAACCAATGCCGTTTACACTTTTTATGCAGGCCCGGGGCCTTCCCCAACGACAAGACCAAAGTAGCCTTTGTACTATCTTACCTCAGTGGCTGTGCTGCCGATTGGTCTATTCCATTGGTAAATCAGGATGATCCCATTCTCCAGGATTTCCAGGGCTTCCAGGCCAGCATGGAAAGATTGTTCGCTCGACACTTGCAGGGACAGGCCCTTGACAACGAACTGCTATCCTTACGACAAGGTAATCAGGATCTTTTGTCCTATATCGCCACCTTTAATAGACTAGTTGTGGAAACCGGATGGCCTGAAAATAAAAGGATCACATTGTTTCATCGAGGCCTGCGCGGAGAGCTTAAAGATGTTATAGCTCAGATAGTAGATCCACCCCAGGCCTGCGCAGACTACATAGACTTAGTGGTTCAACTTGATCACAGACTTCAAAATAGAAAAGCAGATCGGCTCAAGTATGAAACCAGAGTACCTATCAAGACCCATGTTAACTCCAAGAGTACTGACGTTTCCGAACCTATGCAAATTGGCAGTGTTAAAGGACCATTAACGCAGAAGGAACGAGAGAGAAGGCGACAAATGCAACTTTGTCTGTATTGTGGAACTTCCGGGCACTTTCTTCAAAGTTGTCCAGTTAAACCACCCAAGAAGGTGGTTGGAGCCACTGATAACGAGTTATTGACACCTGGTTCGGGAAACGACCTAGCCCGACAAGCGTAGGGGTCCGCTTGCCGAGCTTGAAAACAAACTCTTTGACCTCGTATTTTGTCATGCCAATGGTGCTTGTGAACCCAAAACAGCCTCAGCAGTTGCATGCTATAAAAGCATACCTTGACAGTGGAGCTATTGGAAATTACATAGACCGTGAATTGGCTTCCAGGATTAAGCTTCCTCTCCGCCCGAAAGTAACCCAAGATGTAATTACTACAGTTGATGGAACCGAAATAGCCTCAGGGCCTGTAACGCATTCCACAGTTGAAATCACTCTGGTGGGTCAGGACGGACATCGGGAAGCAATCGTGTTTGATGTGATCAAGGCCCCACAATTTCAAGTACTTCTTGGAATCCCTTGGTTAGAAACACATAATCCGAGAATAGACTGGCGAGCAAAGAAGATAACTTTTCCTGATTGTGAACCAACCTGTTACCCAAGGAATTCAGCTATGGGTCTAGCCTCTGTAACTTCCACCCCTGTACAGCTACCATCTGAATACCAAGAATTCCAAGACGTTTTTCAGAAAGAGCAGGCTAATACCTTACCTCCCCATCGATCTTACGATTGCCAAATCGACTTGGTACCCAATGCACAACTACCCTGTAGTAGGATTCATGCTCTTACTGAACCTGAGAACCTGCATTTGCGCCAGTATTTGGATCAATACCTGGCCAATGGCTTCATTCGCCCATCAAAGTCACCAGTCTCTTCCGCTTTGTTCTTCGTACCAAAAAAGGAAGGAGACCTTAGGGCCTGTATTGACTACCGTGCCCTAAATCAGATAACGATTAAGAATCGTTACCCTTTGCCCCTGATACCTGAGCTTATCGACCAAGTAAAAGATGCTCGTGTGTACACCAAGCTAGAACTCCGAGGAGCTTACCACCTGGTACGTATAAAAGAGGGCGACGAGTGGAAGACTGCATTCCGCACCAAATTTGGGCTCTTCGAATATCAAGTAATGCCCTTCGGTTTGTGCAACGCACCTGCCGCCTTTCAGTACTTCATGAATGATGTTCTTTGGGAACTTATCGATGTTTGTGTCATCGTTTATATTGACGACATCCTGGTGTATTCCTCCTCAGAATCTGATCACAGAAACCATGTTAGGGCAGTTCTTGAGAAATTGCGCCAGCACAAATTATTTGCCAAGCTCGAAAAATGCGTTTTTCATACCACAGAAGTGGAGTTTCTCGGATTCATCCTGACACCACAAGGAATCCGAATGGACTCGCGGAAAGTGGACACCATTCTCAAATGGCCATCTCCTAGCTCTGTGAAGGGAGTGCAAAGCATGCTTGGCTTTGCCAATTTCTATCGAAGGTTCATCCCGGAATTTTCTCGAACTGTTCAACCCATCACAGCTCTCCTAAAGAAAAATAAACGCTTTGAATGGACTCTTGAGGCTGAACAAGCTTTTCAGGACCTGAAAACCAAATTCACCTCTGCACCTTTATTGAAGCACCCGCGCCCAGATCTCCCTTACATCGTGGAAACCGATGCATCCAGTTCGGCCATGGGAGCTGTCCTGTCGCAAAGAGACCCAGAAACTAACCAACTACACCCTGTAGCCTTTTGGTCCAGAAAATTCTCTCCACCTGAACTCAATTACGCAATTACTGACAAAGAACTACTGGCTATGAAATCAGCTTTCAAGGCTTGGCGTCACAATCTTCTCGGTGCAAGACACACCATCACCGTAATTACGGACCACAGAAATTTGCAGTATTTAAAGACGGCCAAAGCTCAATCTTCGCGACAACTCCGATGGGCTTTATTCTTTGCGGAATTTGATTTTGTAATTACCTATCGCCCTGGCTGCAAGAATGGTAAGGCAGATGCCTTATCCCGGATAGGCATGGAAGAACCCAATTCGAGTTTAGAACCTGTGCCAATCATACCGGAACAAAGAATTCTGGGCTTGACTTCATTGCAAACCATTGAGGACATCCAAGCTCAAGTAAAACAACTTTTTGACTCTTCTGACTTACTGGAATGGAGTCAAAAGGGTCCTGACTACACCGTTAAGGATGATTTACCCTACTTCCAAGAGCGGTTATTTCTGCCAAGTAAAGAATTGCAGGAACTTGTCATTACCCGTCATCATGAATCATTAATGGAAGGACACACCGGTATCGCGAAAACAGAAGAAAAGATCAAACGCCACTTCTGGTGGCCTTCTTGGAGAAAAGACATAAAGTCATTTGTGTTGTCTTGCGGAATCTGTGCCAAAAATAAGAGTCAAAAGAAAAGGCCAGCCGGCCTACTTCAACCTTTGGACATTCCACCAGCACCTTGGCACACCTTGTCAATGGACTTTATAACTGACCTGCCTCCTTGTGGTGGTTACAACACGATTCTCGTAATAGTGGATCTATTCTCCAAAATGGCCCATTTTATCCCTTTAAAAGGATTGCCGTCAGCTTCCACCTTGGCCAAGGATTTTATGGAAAATATAGTGCGGTTACATGGTTTCCCTTCCATATTAGTCTCAGACCGTGGAAGTCAATTTATCTCCCACTTTTGGAAGAAATGTTGCCAACTAGCACAAATAGACGTGCGGTTATCCACCAGCCACCACCCCCAGACCGACGGACAAACCGAGAGAACCAATCAGACTCTCGAGCAATATCTGCGGTGCATGTTACACCAATCCGAGTTAAATTGGAAAGACATCCTTTGGATTGCAGAATATGCATACAACAATTCAGTGCATTCTGGAACCGGACAGACTCCTTTTTATACCCTGTATGGTCACCATCCTCGGACCTCGGACCTAGATCCACCTCTGACCCTGGTGATGCCTGCAGTAAATCACCTACAATCCACAATAACCCAAGCCTTCAAAGAAGCTACAACCCACTTACAGCAAGCCAAAAAAAAGTATAAAGAAAACGCTGATTTGCACCGAAGTAAAACTCCTCCTTACCAAGTAGGAGATCAGGTATGGCTAGCAACTAAATATCTACCCCTCAAGGGTCAGCGAACTTTTAATCCCAGATTCATTGGGCCTTACCCCATAAAAGCTATTATCAACCCAGTGGCGTTTAAACTCGATTTACCATCCAACATGCGGATTCATCCCGTTTTTCACGCATCTCTTCTAAAACCAGTACAACCTGGAACCAGACTGTCTGAGCCCCCAGGCCCTGTCCAAATTGATGGAGAATTAGAATTCGAAGTGAAAGACATTTTAGATTCCAAGATAGTTAAGTCGAAACTCTTCTATCTTGTTGATTGGAAAGGATATGGACCTCAGGAAAGATCTTGGGAACACAGTAACTATGTTCACGTACCACCATTAATTCAAAGATTCCATCGAAGATTCCCGCACAAACCAAAACCCCCGGAGGAAAAGACCTTGGGAGGGGCCTTGAGGGGGGGTACTGTCATGATGCCTACCTCTAAGGAGCCAGGCCGGGCCCAGCAACCCCAGAGGCAGACATCATTTTCCCCAGGGAAGTCTCAGTGGGCCCAAGTTGGGGCCCTTTGGACTCAGTCCTGGCGCCTTAGGCGCCAGGCTCATAGCGGACCCCAGTCCTGGCGCCTTAGGCGCCAGGCTTATAGAAGAGGATATGTGTTTAAGTGCTTGGGTGCACACTTACCTGATGCAGACCTTGCTGCTTCATCCAGGCCCTCTTGAGGCCTGAATGGGACTACTTTACCTGTAGGACTACTTCACCACCCGGGTGTGGTCGGGAAAGGATACATACCTGATTGGTGGAAGGATACATAACAGGAAGTTATTCCAAGGCTATTTAAACCCCACCCGAACAGCCACACGTGCTTCGCGTTGTTCTGCACCTAGCAGCTGGACGCTCACCGTGTCAGCTCCTGCATCCTGACTTCAGCCACGCCTGCCAGCACCCTGGGACACCTGCAAGGGGAGAAAGGAAGAGAATAGGAGAAGAAAAGCCCTTACCTGCTAAATCTGCATCCCAGAGTCATTTCTCCAACGGCCCTGAAAAGGAAGACATCATTTTAAAGGCATTTCGTTTCGATCGCTGCAGCGCTGCATTTTACTCACCTTGGCAAGGCGCTTCCATCTTCAGCAGCGATCTTCCGGAACAGCTACGCCCCGGCGCCTAGAGGAAAAAAGACAAGAACAAAGGTGAGAGGGAGAAACGGAATAAGGAAAGCTCAGTTTCCTTTTAAGTCTTACCTGTTGGATTATTCCCACTGCATTTCGGGTCCTGCCGCTTCCTGGCATCTCCGGACCCCGGCCCCTATGGGGAAAAAAGACAAAGACATTGAATGAGCGAATGCAAAGACATTACCTGAGCGCTCATCCAGAACTGTTTCACTTCGGGTCGGCGCCATATCTCCGGCACTCCGAACCCCGGCCCCTAAGGGGAAAAAGACATCAGCATTAGCGCTTGCTGCAATTAGACAACAAACATTATTACTAAGCTTGAACTTTTGAACGGAACTTTTACAGCGCCTTACCTGAACAGTCAAGCTTACCTGAACTCCCATCAATCCTCAATCCAGTGAAGTAACTGGGTTTCAACGCGCCCCTGCATCAGAAGCAGGATGGAGAGCTCATCCTTCCAAACCCTAAGGTGAGGCTTCACGGGGAATCGTGGAGGAGGTATCGTGGAGGGTTGGAAGGGAGTGGGAGGCTTGAGCATTGTTCCACAGTTGGTAATACTCCCTTTCCACGCACAGGAGGGTATCCAACGAGCCAGGGAAGAAAGAATAGAGGGGCCCTTCCTGTCCATCTTCAGAGTTCTGCGCCTTCGACGCCGCGCCTCCGTGGGAACCAGGTGAGCATTACACCCACCCCCCGCTCATGCCCTGAGTTTCCTCTGTTCCCCCTCACCCCCGCTCATTCCCCGTGTCTCCCTTGTTCCCCCCACTTCCCGCTCATGCCCTGTGTTTCCTCTGTTCCCCCCCACCCCCACTCATGCCCCGTGTCTCTCTCTTCTCCCCCCTACCCCCTGCTCATGCCCCGTGTCTCCCTCTTCTTCCCCCCACCCCCTGCTCATGCCCTGTGTTTCCCCTGTTCCCCCACAACCCCTGATCATGCCCCGTGTCTCCCTCGTGTTGCCCCATGCACCGCTCATGCCCCGAGTCTCCCTCCTGTTCCCCCACCCCCCACTTATGCCCCGTGTCTCCCTCACGATTCACCCACCCCCCACCCCCCGCTCATGCCCCATGTCTCCCCTGTTCGCCCCCACCCCCCGGTCATGCCCCGTGTCTCCCCCCTGTTCACCCCACCCCCTGCTCATGCCCTGGGTCTCCTCTGTTTCCTCCCACTCCCCGCTCATGCCCCGTGTCTCCCTCCTGCCCCCCACCCCCTGCTCATGCCCCTTGTCTCCCTCCTGCCCACCACCCCCCGCTCATGCCCTGTGTCTACCTCTTGTTCCCCCCACCCCCAGCTCATGCCCGTGTCTGCCCTGTTCCCCCCAACCCCCCGCTCATGCCCTGTGTCTCCCTCGCGTTGCCCCCACCCCCCGCTCATGCCCTGTGTCTCCTCTGTTCCCCCCACCCCCCGTTCATGCCCCGTGTCTCCCTCTTCCCCCCCACCCCCTGCTCATGTCCCGTGTCTCCCTTCCTATTTCCCCCACCCCAACTCATGCCCTGTGTCTGCCCTGTTCCCCCCACCCCCCACTCATTCCCCGTTTCTCCCTCATGTTGCCCCCACACAAGCTCATGCCCTGTGTCTCCTCTGTTCCCCCCCACCCCCGCTCATGCCCCATGTCTCCCTCCTGTCCCCCCCACTCCCGCTCATGCCCCGTGTCTCCCTCGTGTTGCCCCTACCCCCCGCTCATGCCCCGTGTCTACCCTGTTCCCCACACCCCCGCTCATGCCCTGTGTCTCCTCTGTTCCCCCCACCCCCCATACCCCATGTCTCCCTCTTCTTCCCCCCCACCCCCTGCTTATGCCCCGTGTCTCCCTCCTGTCCCACCCACCCCCCACTCATGCCCCGTGTCTTCCCTGTTCCCCCCACCCCCGCTCATGCCCCGTGTCTCCCTCGTGTTGCCCCCACCCCTGCTCATGCCCTGTGTCTCCTTCTTCTTCCCCCCACCCCCTGCTCATGCCCCGTGTCTCCCTCCTGTCCCTCCCCACCCCCCACTCATGCCCTGTGTCTCCTCTGTTCCCCCACCCCCCACTCATGCCCTGTGTCTCCTCTGTTCCCCCCACCCCCCGTTCATGCCCCGTGTATACCTCTTCCCCCCCACCCCCTGCTCATGCCCCGTGTCCCCCTTCCTATCCCCCCCACCCCAACTCATGCCCTGTGTCTGCCCTGTTCCCCCCACCCCCCACTCATGCCCCGTTTCTCCCTCATGTTGCCCCCACCCCCGCTCATGCCCTGTGTCTCCTCTGTTCCCCCCCTCCGCTCATGCCCTGTGTCTCCTCTGTTCCCCCCACCCCTGCTTATGCCCTGTGTCTCCCTCTTCTTCCCCCAACCCCTGCTCATGCCCCGTGTCTCCTTCCTGTCCCCCCCACCCCCGCTCATGCCCCGTGTCTCCCTCGTGTTGCCCCCACCCCCGCTCATGCCCCGTGTCTACCCTGTTCCCCACACCCCCGCTCATGCCCTGTGTCTCCTCTGTTCCCCCCACCCCCATGCCCCATGTCTCCCTCTTCTTCCCCCCACCCCCTGCTTATGCCCCGTGTCTCCCTCCTGTCCCACCCACCCCCCGCTCATGCCCCGTGTCTTCCCTGTTCCCCCCACCCCCCACTCATGCCCCGTGTCTCCCTCGTGTTGCCCCCACCCCTGCTCATGCCCTGTGTCTCCCTCTTCTTCCCCCCCACCCCCTGCTCATGCCCTGTGTCTCCCTCCTGTCCCTCCCCAGCCCCGCTCATGCCCTGTGTCTACCTCTTGTTTCCCCCACCCCGCTCATGCCCCGTGTCTGCCCTGTTCCCCCAACCCCGCTCATGCCCTGTGTATCCCTTGTTCTCCCACCCCACGCTCATGCCCTGTGTTTCCTCTGTTCCCCCTCACCCCCGCTCATGCCCTGTGTCTCCCTTGTTCCCCCCACTTCCCGCTCATGCCCTGTGTTTCCTCTGTTCCCCCCCACCCCCACTCATGCCCCGTGTCTCTCTCTTCTCCCCCCCACGCCCTGCTCATGCCCCATGTCTCCCTCTTCTTGCCCCTACCCCCTGCTCATGCCCTGTGTTTCCCCTGTTCCCCCACAACCCCTGATCATGCCCCGTGTCTGCCCTGTTCCCCCCACCCCCCACTCATGCCCCGTTTCTCCCTCAAGTTGCCCCCACCCATGCTCATGCCCTGTGTCTCCTCTGTTCCCCCCCACCCCCGCTCATGCCCCGTGTCTCCCTCCTGTCCCCCCCACCCCCGCTCATGCCCCGTGTCTCCCTCGTGTTGCCCCCACCCCCATCTCATGCCCCGTGTCTACCCTGTTCCCCACACCCCCGATCGCTGCAGTGCTGCATTTTACTCACCTTGGCAAGGCGCTTCCATCTTCAGCAGCGATCTTCCGGAACAGCTACGCCCCGGCGCCTAGAGGAAAAAAGACAAGAACAAAGGTGAGAGGGAGAAAAGGAATAAGGAAAGCTCAGTTTCCTTTTAAGTCTTACCTGTTGGATTATTCCCACTGCATTTCGGGTCCTGCCGCTTCCTGGCATCTCCGGACCCCGGCCCCTATGGGGAAAAAAGACAAAGACATTGAATGAGCGAATGCAAAGACATTACCTGAGCGCTCATCCAGAACTGTTTCACTTCGGGTCGGCGCCATATCTCCGGCACTCCGAACCCCGGCCCCTAAGGGGAAAAAGACATAAGCATTAGCGCTTGCTGCAATTAGACAACGAACATTATTACTAAGCTTGAACTTTTGAACGTAACTTTTACAGCGCCTTACCTGAACAGTCAATCTTACTTGAACTCCCATCAATCCTCAATCCAGTGAAGTAACTGGGTTTCAACGCGCCCCTGCATCAGAAGCAGGATGGAGAGCTCATCCTTCCGAACCCTAAGGTGAGGCTTCACGGGGAATCGTGGAGGAGGTATCGTGGAGGGTTGGAAGGGAGTGGGAGGCTTGAGCATTGTTCCACAGTTGGTAATACTCCCTTTCCACGCACAGGAGGGTATCCAACGAGCCAGGGAAGAAAGAATAGAGGGGCCCTGCCTGTCCATCTTCAGAGTTCTGCGCCTTCGACGCCGCGCCTCCGTGGGAACCAGGTGAGCGTTACACCCACCCCCCGCTCATGCCCTGAGTTTCCTCTGTTCCCCCTCACCCCCGCTCATTCCCCGTGTCTCCCTTGTTCCCCCCACTTCCCGCTCATGCCCTGTGTTTCCTCTGTTCCCCCCCCACCCCCACTCATGCCCCGTGTCTCTCTCTTCTCCCCCCCACCCCCCGCTCATGCCCCATGTCTCCCCTGTTCGCCCCCACCCCCCGGTCATGCCCCGTGTCTCCCCCACCCCCTGCTCATGCCCTGGGTCTCCTCTGTTTCCTCCCACTCCCCGCTCATGCCCCGTGTCTCCCTCCTGCCCCCCACCCCCTGCTCATGCCCCATGTCTCCCTCCTGCCCACCACCCCCCGCTCATGCCCTGTGTCTACCTCTTGTTCCCCCCACCCCCAGCTCATGCCCCGTGTCTGCCCTGTTCCCCCCAACCCCCCGCTCATGCCCTGTGTCTCCCTCGCGTTGCCCCCACCCCCCGCTCATGCCCTGTGTCTCCTCTGTTCCCCCCACCCCCCGTTCATGCCCGTGTCTCCCTCTTCCCCCCCATCCCCTGCTCATGTCCCGTGTCTCCCTTCCTATCCCCCCCACCCCAACTCATGCCCTGTGTCTGCCCTGTTCCCCCCACCCCCCACTCACTCCCCGTTTCTCCCTCATGTTGCCCCCACCCAAGCTCATGCCCTGTGTCTCCTCTGTTCCCCCCCACCCCCACTCATGCCCCATGTCTCCCTCCTGTCCCCCCCACTCCCGCTCATGCCCCGTGTCTCCCTCGTGTTGCCCCTACCCCCCGCTCATGCCCCGTGTCTACCCTGTTCCCCACACCCCCGCTCATGCCCTGTGTCTCCTCTGTTCCCCCCACCCACCATGCCCCATGTCTCCCTCTTCTTCCCCCCACCCCCTGCTTATGCCCCGTGTCTCCCTCCTGTCCCACCCACCCCCCACTCATGCCCCGTGTCTTCCCTGTTCCCCCCACCCCCGCTCATGCCCCGTGTCTCCCTCGTGTTGCCCCCACCCCTGCTCATGCCCTGTGTCTCCTTCTTCTTCCCCCCACCCCCTGCTCATGCCCCGTGTCTCCCTCCTGTCCCTCCCCATCCCCCGCTCATGCCCTGTGTCTCCTGTGTTCCCCCACCCCCCACTCATGCCCTGTGTCTCCTCTGTTCCCCCCACCCCCCGTTCATGCCCCGTGTCTACCTCTTCCCCCCCACCCCCTGCTCATGCCCCGTGTCCCCCTTCCTATCCCCCCACCCCAACTCATGCCCTGTGTCTGCCCTGTTCCCCCCACCCCCCACTCATGCCCCGTTTCTCCCTCATGTTGCCCCCACCCCCGCTCATGCCCTGTGTCTCCTCTGTTCCCCCCCTCCGCTCATGCCCTGTGTCTCCTCTGTTCCCCCCACCCCTGCTCATGCCCTGTGTCTCCCTCTTCTTCCCCCCAACCCCTGCTCATGCCCTGTGTCTGCCCTGTTCCCCCCACCCCCCACTCATTCCCCGTTTCTCCCTCATGTTGCCCCCACCCAAGCTCATGCCCCGTGTCTACCCTGTTCCCCACACCCCCGCTCATGCCCTGTGTCTCCTCTGTTCCCCCCACCCCCATGCCCCATGCCCCATGTCTCCCTCTTCTTCTCCCCACCCCCTGCTTATGCCCCGTGTCTCCCTCCTGTCCCACCCACCCCCCGCTCATGCCCCGTGTCTTCCTCTTGTTCCCCCACCCCCGCTCATGCCCCGTGTCTGCCCTGTTCCCCCAACCCCGCTCATGCCCTGTGTATCCCTTGTTCCCCCACCCCACGCTCATGCCCTGTGTTTCCTCTGTTCCCCCTCACCCCCGCTCATTCCCCGTGTCTCCCTTGTTCCCCCCACTTCCCGCTCATGCCCTGTGTTTCCTCTGTTCCCCCCCACCCCCACTCATGCCCCGTGTCTCTCTTCTCCCCTCCACCCCCTGCTCATGCCCCGTGTCTCCCTCTTCTTCCCCCCACCCCCTGCTCATGCCCTGTGTTTCCCCTGTTCCCCCACAACCCCTGATCATGCCCCGTGTCTCCCTCGTGTTGCCCCACGCACCGCTCATGCCCCGAGTCTCCCTCCTGTTCCCCCACCCCCCACTCATGCCCCGTGTCTCCCTCACGATTCACCCACCCCCCACCCCCTGCTCATGCCCCATGTCTCCCCTGTTCGCCCCCACCCCCCGGTCATGCCCCGTGTCTCCCCCCTGTTCCCCCCACCCCCTGCTCATGCCCTTGGTCTCCTCTGTTTCCTCCCACTCCCCGCTCATGCCCCGTGTCTCCCTCTTCTTCCCCCCACCCCCTGCTTATGCCCCGTGTCTCCCTCCTGTCCCACCCACCCCCCACTCATGCCCCGTGTCTTCCCTGTTCCCCCCACCCCCGCTCATGCCCCGTGTCTCCCTCGTGTTGCCCCCACCCCTGCTCATGCCCTGTGTCTCCTTCTTCTTCCCCCCACCCCCTGCTCATGCCCCGTGTCTCCCTCCTGTCCCTCCCCATCCCCCGCTCATGCCCTGTGTCTCCTGTGTTCCCCCACCCCCCACTCATGCCCTGTGTCTCCTCTGTTCCCCCCACCCCCCGTTCATGCCCCGTGTCTACCTCTTCCCCCCCACCCCCTGCTCATGCCCCGTGTCCCCCTTCCTATCCCCCCACCCCAACTCATGCCCTGTGTCTGCCCTGTTCCCCCCACCCCCCACTCATGCCCCGTTTCTCCCTCATGTTGCCCCCACCCCCGCTCATGCCCTGTGTCTCCTCTGTTCCCCCCCTCCGCTCATGCCCTGTGTCTCCTCTGTTCCCCCCACCCCTGCTCATGCCCTGTGTCTCCCTCTTCTTCCCCCCAACCCCTGCTCATGCCCTGTGTCTGCCCTGTTCCCCCCACCCCCCACTCATTCCCCGTTTCTCCCTCATGTTGCCCCCACCCAAGCTCATGCCCCGTGTCTACCCTGTTCCCCACACCCCCGCTCATGCCCTGTGTCTCCTCTGTTCCCCCCACCCCCATGCCCCATGCCCCATGTCTCCCTCTTCTTCTCCCCACCCCCTGCTTATGCCCCGTGTCTCCCTCCTGTCCCACCCACCCCCCGCTCATGCCCCGTGTCTTCCTCTTGTTCCCCCACCCCCGCTCATGCCCCGTGTCTGCCCTGTTCCCCCAACCCCGCTCATGCCCTGTGTATCCCTTGTTCCCCCACCCCACGCTCATGCCCTGTGTTTCCTCTGTTCCCCCTCACCCCCGCTCATTCCCCGTGTCTCCCTTGTTCCCCCCACTTCCCGCTCATGCCCTGTGTTTCCTCTGTTCCCCCCCACCCCCACTCATGCCCCGTGTCTCTCTTCTCCCCTCCACCCCCTGCTCATGCCCCGTGTCTCCCTCTTCTTCCCCCCACCCCCTGCTCATGCCCTGTGTTTCCCCTGTTCCCCCACAACCCCTGATCATGCCCCGTGTCTCCCTCGTGTTGCCCCACGCACCGCTCATGCCCCGAGTCTCCCTCCTGTTCCCCCACCCCCCACTCATGCCCCGTGTCTCCCTCACGATTCACCCACCCCCCACCCCCTGCTCATGCCCCATGTCTCCCCTGTTCGCCCCCACCCCCCGGTCATGCCCCGTGTCTCCCCCCTGTTCCCCCCACCCCCTGCTCATGCCCTTGGTCTCCTCTGTTTCCTCCCACTCCCCGCTCATGCCCCGTGTCTCCCTCTTCTTCCCCCCACCCCCTGCTTATGCCCCGTGTCTCCCTCCTGTCCCACCCACCCCCCACTCATGCCCCGTGTCTTCCCTGTTCCCCCCACCCCCGCTCATGCCCCGTGTCTCCCTCGTGTTGCCCCCACCCCTGCTCATGCCCTGTGTCTCCTTCTTCTTCCCCCCACCCCCTGCTCATGCCCCGTGTCTCCCTCCTGTCCCTCCCCATCCCCCGCTCATGCCCTGTGTCTCCTGTGTTCCCCCACCCCCCACTCATGCCCTGTGTCTCCTCTGTTCCCCCCACCCCCCGTTCATGCCCCGTGTCTACCTCTTCCCCCCCACCCCCTGCTCATGCCCCGTGTCCCCCTTCCTATCCCCCCACCCCAACTCATGCCCTGTGTCTGCCCTGTTCCCCCCACCCCCCACTCATGCCCCGTTTCTCCCTCATGTTGCCCCCACCCCCGCTCATGCCCTGTGTCTCCTCTGTTCCCCCCCTCCGCTCATGCCCTGTGTCTCCTCTGTTCCCCCCACCCCTGCTCATGCCCTGTGTCTCCCTCTTCTTCCCCCCAACCCCTGCTCATGCCCTGTGTCTGCCCTGTTCCCCCCACCCCCCACTCATTCCCCGTTTCTCCCTCATGTTGCCCCCACCCAAGCTCATGCCCCGTGTCTACCCTGTTCCCCACACCCCCGCTCATGCCCTGTGTCTCCTCTGTTCCCCCCACCCCCATGCCCCATGCCCCATGTCTCCCTCTTCTTCTCCCCACCCCCTGCTTATGCCCCGTGTCTCCCTCCTGTCCCACCCACCCCCCGCTCATGCCCCGTGTCTTCCTCTTGTTCCCCCACCCCCGCTCATGCCCCGTGTCTGCCCTGTTCCCCCAACCCCGCTCATGCCCTGTGTATCCCTTGTTCCCCCACCCCACGCTCATGCCCTGTGTTTCCTCTGTTCCCCCTCACCCCCGCTCATTCCCCGTGTCTCCCTTGTTCCCCCCACTTCCCGCTCATGCCCTGTGTTTCCTCTGTTCCCCCCCACCCCCACTCATGCCCCGTGTCTCTCTCTTCTCCCCTCCACCCCCTGCTCATGCCCCGTGTCTCCCTCTTCTTCCCCCCACCCCCTGCTCATGCCCTGTGTTTCCCCTGTTCCCCCACAACCCCTGATCATGCCCCGTGTCTCCCTCGTGTTGCCCCACGCACCGCTCATGCCCCGAGTCTCCCTCCTGTTCCCCCACCCCCCACTCATGCCCCGTGTCTCCCTCACGATTCACCCACCCCCCACCCCCTGCTCATGCCCCATGTCTCCCCTGTTCGCCCCCACCCCCCGGTCATGCCCCGTGTCTCCCCCCTGTTCCCCCCACCCCCTGCTCATGCCCTTGGTCTCCTCTGTTTCCTCCCACTCCCCGCTCATGCCCCGTGTCTCCCTCCTGCCCCCCACCCCCTGCTCATGCCCCATGTCTCCCTCCTGCCCACCACCCCCCGCTCATGCCCTGTGTCTACCTCTTGTTCCCCCCACCCCCAGCTCATGCCCCGTGTCTGCCCTGTTCCCCCCAACCCCCCGCTCATGCCCTGTGTCTCCCTCGCGTTGCCCCCACCCCCCGCTCATGCCCTGTGTCTCCTCTGTTCCCCCCACCCCCCGTTCATGCCCCGTGTCTCCCTCTTCCCCCCCACCCCCTGCTCATGTCCCGTGTCTCCCTTCCTAACCCCCCCACCCCAACTCATGCCCTGTGTCTGCCCTGTTCCCCCCACCCCCCACTCATTCCCCGTTTCTCCCTCATGTTGCCCCCACCCAAGCTCATGCCCCGTGTCTACCCTGTTCCCCACACCCCCGCTCATGCCCTGTGTCTCCTCTGTTCCCCCCCACCCCCGCTCATGCCCCATGTCTCCCTCCTGTCCCCCCCACTCCCGCTCATGCCCCATGTCTCCCTCGTGTTGCCCCTACCCCCCGCTCATGCCCCGTGTCTACCCTGTTCCCCACACCCCCGCTCATGCCCTGTGTCTCCTCTGTTCCCCCCACCCCCCATGCCCCATGTCTCCCTCTTCTTCCCCCCACCCCCTGCTTATGCCCCGTGTCTCCCTCCTGTCCCACCCACCCCCCACTCATGCCCCGTGTCTTCCCTGTTCCCCCCACCCCCGCTCATGCCCCGTGTCTCCCTCGTGTTGCCCCCACCCCTGCTCATGCCCTGTGTCTCCTTCTTCTTCCCCCCACCCCCTGCTCATGCCCCGTGTCTCCCTCCTGTCCCTCCCCACCCCCAGCTCATGCCCTGTGTCTCCTCTGTTCCCCCACCCCCCACTCATGCCCTGTGTCTCCTCTGTTCCCCCCACCCCCCGTTCTTGCCCCGTGTCTACCTCTTCCCCCCCACCCCCTGCTCATGCCCCGTGTCCCCCTTCCTATCCCCCCCACCCCAACTCATGCCCTGTGTCTGCCCTGTTCCCCCCACCCCCCACTCATGCCCCGTTTCTCCCTCATGTTGCCCCCACCCCCGCTCATGCCCTGTGTCTCCTCTGTTCCCCCCCTCCGCTCATGCCCTGTGTCTCCTCTGTTCCCCCCACCCCTGCTCATGCCCTGTGTCTCCCTCTTCTTCCCCCCAACCCCTGCTCATGCCCCGTGTCTCCTTCCTGTCCCCCCCACCCCCGCTCATGCCCCGTGTCTCCCTCGTGTTGCCCCCACCCCCGCTCATGCCCCGTGTCTACCCTGTTCCCCACACCCCCGCTCATGCCCTGTGTCTCCTCTGTTCCCCCCACCCCCATGCCCCATGTCTCCCTCTTCTTCCCCCCACCCCCTGCTTATGCCCCGTGTCTCCCTCCTGTCCCACCCACCCCCCGCTCATGCCCCGTGTCTTCCCTGTTCCCCCCACCCCCCACTCATGCCCCGTGTCTCCCTCGTGTTGCCCCCACCCCTGCTCATGCCCTGTGTCTCCCTCTTCTTCCCCCCCACCCCCTGCTCATGCCCTGTGTCTCCCTCCTGTCCCTCCCAAGCCCCGCTCATGCCCTGTGTCTACCTCTTGTTCCCCCCACCCCCGCTCATGCCCCGTGTCTGCCCTGTTCCCCCAACCCCGCTCATGCCCTGTGTATCCCTTGTTCCCCCACCCCACGCTCATGCCCTGTGTTTCCTCTGTTCCCCCTCACCCCCGCTCATGCCCTGTGTCTCCCTTGTTCCCCCCACTTCCCGCTCATGCCCTGTGTTTCCTCTGTTCCCCCCCACCCCCACTCATGCCCCGTGTCTCTCTCTTCTCCCCCCCACGCCCTGCTCATGCCCCATGTCTCCCTCTTCTTCCCCCTACCCCCTGCTCATGCCCTGTGTTTCCCCTGTTCCCCCACAACCCCTGATCATGCCCCGTGTCTGCCCTGTTCCCCCCACCCCCCACTCATGCCCCGTTTCTCCCTCAAGTTGCCCCCACCCATGCTCATGCCCTGTGTCTCCTCTGTTCCCCCCCACCCCCGCTCATGCCCCGTGTCTCCCTCCTGTCCCCCCCACCCCCTCTCATGCCCCGTGTCTCCCTCGTGTTGCCACCACCCCCGCTCATGCCCCGTGTCTACCCTGTTCCCCACACCCCCGCTCATGCCCTGTGTCTCCTCTGTTCCCCCCACCCCCATGCCCCGTGTCTCCCTCTTCTTCCCCCCACCCCCTGCTTATGCCCCGTGTCTCCCTCCTGTCCCACCCACCCCCGCTCATGCCCCGTGTCACCCTCGTGTTGCCCCCACCCCTGCTCATGCCCTGTGTCTCCTTCTTCTTCACCCCACCCCCTGCTCATGCCCTGTGTCTCCCTCCTGTCCCTCCCCACCCCCCGCTCATGCCCTGTTTCTCCTCTGTTCCCCCCACCCCCCGCTCATGCCCTGTGTCTCCTCCGTTCTCCCCACCCCCGTTCATGCCCCGTGTCTCCCTCTTCCCCCCACCCCCTGCTAATGCCCCGTGTCTCCCTTCCTATCCCCCCCACCCCAACCCATGCCCTGTGTCTGCCCTGTTCCCCCCACCCCCCACTCATGCCCCGTTTCTCCCTCATGTTGCCCCCACCCCCTCTCATGCCCTGTGTCTCCTCTGTTCCCCCCTCCGCACATGCCCTGTGTCTCCACTGTTCCCTCCCACCCCTGCTCATGCCCTGTGTCTCCGTCTTCTTCCCCCCAACGCCTGCTCATGCCCTGTGTCTCCCTACTGTCCCCCCCACCCCCGCTCATGCCCCGTGTCTCCCTCGTGTTGCCCCCACCCCCCGCTCATGCCCCGTGTCTACCCTGTTCCCCTCACCCCCGCTCATGCCCTGTGTCTCCTCTGTTCCCCCCACCCCCCATGCCCCATGTCTCCCTCTTCTTCCCCTCACCCCCTGCTTATGCCCCGTGTCTCCCTCCTGTCCCACCCACCCCCCGCTCATGCCCCGTGTCTTCCCTGTTCCCCCCACCCCCCGCTCATGCCCCGTGTCTCCCTCGTGTTGCCCCCACCCCTGCTCATGCCCTGTGTCTCCCTTTTCTTCTCCCCCACCCCCTGCTCATGCCCTGTGTCTCCCTCCTGTCGCTCCCCACCCCCGCTCATGCCCTGTGTCTACCTCTTGTTCCCCCCACCCCCGCTCATGCCCCGTGTCTGCCCTGTTCCCCCCAACCCGCTCATGCCCTGTGTATCCCTTGTTCCCCCCACCCCCCGCTCATGCCCTGTGTTTCCTCTGTTCCCCCTCACCCCCGCTCATTCCCCGTGTCTCCCTTGTTCCCCCCACCCCCGCTCATGCCCCGTGTCTGCCCTGTTCCCCCAACCCCGCTCATGCCCTGTGTATCCCTTGTTCCCCCACCCCACGCTCATGCCCTGTGTTTCCTCTGTTCCCCCTCACCCCCGCTCATGCCCTGTGTCTCCCTTGTTCCCCCCACTTCCCGCTCATGCCCTGTGTTTCCTCTGTTCCCCCCCCACCCCCACTCATGCCCCGTGTCTCTCTCTTCTCCCCCCCACGCCCTGCTCATGCCCCATGTCTCCCTCTTCTTCCCCCTACCCCCTGCTCATGCCCTGTGTTTCCCCTGTTCCCCCACAACCCCTGATCATGCCCCGTGTCTGCCCTGTTCCCCCCACCCCCCACTCATGCCCCGTTTCTCCCTCAAGTTGCCCCCACCCATGCTCATGCCCTGTGTCTCCTCTGTTCCCCCCCACCCCCGCTCATGCCCCGTGTCTCCCTCCTGTCCCCCCCCACCCCCGCTCATGCCCCGTGTCTCCCTCGTGTTGCCACCACCCCCGCTCATGCCCCGTGTCTACCCTGTTCCCCACACCCCCGCTCATGCCCTGTGTCTCCTCTGTTCCCCCCACCCCCATGCCCCGTGTCTCCCTCTTCTTCCCCCCACCCCCTGCTTATGCCCCGTGTCTCCCTCCTGTCCCACCCACCCCCGCTCATGCCCCGTGTCTTCCCTGTTCCCCCCACCCCCGCTCATGCCCCGTGTCACCCTCGTGTTGCCCCCACCCCTGCTCATGCCCTGTGTCTCCTTCTTCTTCACCCCACCCCCTGCTCATGCCCTGTGTCTCCCTCCTGTCCCTCCCCACCCCCCGCTCATGCCCTGTTTCTCCTCTGTTCCCCCCACCCCCCGCTCATGCCCTGTGTCTCCTCCGTTCTCCCCACCCCCGTTCATGCCCCGTGTCTCCCTCTTCCCCCCACCCCCTGCTAATGCCCCGTGTCTCCCTTCCTATCCCCCCCACCCCAACTCATGCCCTGTGTCTGCCCTGTTCCCCCCACCCCCCACTCATGCCCCGTTTCTCCCTCATGTTGCCCCCACCCCCTCTCATGCCCTGTGTCTCCTCTGTTCCCCCCTCCGCTCATGCCCTGTGTCTCCACTGTTCCCTCCCACCCCTGCTCATGCCCTGTGTCTCCGTCTTCTTCCCCCCAACGCCTGCTCATGCCCTGTGTCTCCCTACTGTCCCCCCCACCCCCGCTCATGCCCCGTGTCTCCCTCGTGTTGCCCCCACCCCCCGCTCATGCCCCGTGTCTACCCTGTTCCCCACACCCCCGCTCATGCCCTGTGTCTCCTCTGTTCCCCCCACCCCCCATGCCCCATGTCTCCCTCTTCTTCCCCTCACCCCCTGCTTATGCCCCGTGTCTCCCTCCTGTCCCACCCACCCCCCGCTCATGCCCGGTGTCTTCCCTGTTCCCCCACCCCCCGCTCATGCCCCGTGTCTCCCTCGTGTTGCCCCCACCCCTGCTCATGCCCTGTGTCTCCCTTTTCTTCTCCCCCACCCCCTGCTCATGCCCTGTGTCTCCCTCCTGTCGCTCCCCACCCCCGCTCATGCCCTGTGTCTACCTCTTGTTCCCCCCACCCCCGCTCATGCCCCGTGTCTGCCCTGTTCCCCCAAACCCGCTCATGCCCTGTGTATCCCTTGTTCCCCCCACCCCCCGCTCATGCCCTGTGTTTCCTCTGTTCCCCCTCACCCCCGCTCATTCCCCGTGTCTCCCTTGTTCCCCCCACTTCCCGCTCATGCCCTGTGTTTCCTCTGTTCCCCCCCACCCCCACTCATGCCCGGTGTCTCTCTCTTCTCCCCCCACCCCCTGCTCATGCCCCGTGTCTCCCTCTTCTTCCCCCACCCCCTGCTCATGGCCTGTGTTTCCCCTGTTCCCCCACAACCCCTGATCATGCCCCGTGTCTCCCGCGTGTTGCCCCACGCACCGCTCATGCCCCGAGTCTCCCTCCTGTTCCCCCACCCCCCACTCATGCCCCGTGTCTCCCTCACAATTCACCCACCCCCCGCTCATGCCCCATGTCTCCCCTGTTCGCCCACACCCCCCCGGTCATGCCCCATGTCTCCCCCCTGTTCCCCCAACACCCCGCTTATGCCCTGGGTCTCCTCTGTTCCCTCCCACTCCCCGCTCATGCCCCGTGTCTCCCTCCTGCCCCCCACCCCCTTTCTCATGCCCCATGTCTCCCTCCTGCCCCCCACCCCCCGCTCATGCCCTGTGTCTACCTCTTGTGCCCCCCACCCCCTGCTCATGCCCCGTGTCTGCCTTGTTCCCCCCAACCCCCCGCGCATGCCCTGTGTCTCCCTTGCGTTGCCCCCACCCCCCGCTCATGCCCTGTGTCTCCTCTGTTCCTCCCACCCCCGCTCATGCCCTGTGTCTCCTCTGTTCCCCCCACCCCCCGTTCATGCCCCGTGTCTCCCTCTTCCCCCCACCCCCTGCTCATGTCCCGTGTCTCCCTTCCTATCCCCCCCACTCCAACTCATGCCCTGTGTCTGCCCTGTTCCCCCACCCCCCACTCATGCCCCGATTCTCCCTCATGTTGCCCCCACCCACGCTAATGCCCTGTGTCTCCTCTGTTCCCCCCCACCCCCGCTTATGCCCCGTGTCTCCCTCCTGTCCCACCCACCCCCGCTCATGCCCCGTGTCTCCCTCGTGTTGCCCCCACCCCCCGCTCATACCCCGTGTCTACCCTGTTCCCCACACCCCCGCTCATGCCCTGTGTCTCCTCTGTTCCCCCACCCCCCATGCCCCATGTCTCCCTCTTCTTCCCCCCACCCCCTGCTTATGCCCCGTGTCTCCCTCCTGTTCCACCCACCCCCCGCTCATGCCCCGTGTCTTCCCTGTTCCCCCCACCCCCGCTCATGCCCCGTGTCTCCCTCGTGTTGCCCCCACCCCTGCTCATGCCCTGTGTCTCCTTCTTCTTCCCCCCACCCCCTGCTCATGCCCCGTGTCTCCCTCCTGTCCCTCCCCACCCCCCGCTCATGCCCTGTGTCTCCTCTGTTCCCCCCACCCCCCGCTCATGCCCTGTGTCTCCCTCATGTTGCACCCACCCCCGCTCATGCCCTGTGTCTCCTCTGTTCCCCCCCTCCGCTCATGCCCTGTGTCTCCTCTGTTCCCCCCACCCCTGCTCATGCCCTGTGTCTCCCTCTTCTTCCCCCCAACCCCTGCTCATGCCCCGTGTCTCCCTCATGTCCCCCCCACCCCCGCTCATGCCCCGTGTCTACCCTGTTCCCCACACCCCCGCTCATGCCCTGTGTCTCCTCTGTTCCCCCCACCCCCCATGCCCCATGTCTCCCTCTTCTTCCCCCCACCCCCTGCTTATGCCCCGTGTCTCCCTCCTGTCCCACCCACCCCCCGCTCATGCCCCGTGTCTTCCCTGTTCCCCCCATCCCCCGCTCATGCCCCGTGTCTCCCTCGTGTTGCCCCCACCCCTGCTCACGCCCTGTGTCTCCCTCTTCTTCCCCCCACCCCTGCTCATGCCCTGTGTCTCCCTCCTGTCCCTTCCCAGCCCCTCTCATGCCCTGTGCCTACCTCTTGTTCCCCCCACCCCCGCTCATGCCCCGTGTCTGCCCTGTTCCCCCAACCCCGCTCATGCCCTGTGTATCCCTTGTTCCCCCACCCCACGCTCATGCCCTGTGTTTCCTCTGTTCCCCCTCACCCCCGCTCATGCCCCGTGTCTCCCTTGTTCCCCCCACTTCCCACTCATGCCCTGTGTTTCCTCTGTTCCCACTCATGCCCCGTGTCTCCCTCTTCTTCCCCCTACCCCCTGCTCATGCCCTGTGTTTCCCCTGTTCCCCCACAACCCCTGATCATGCCCCGTGTCTCCCTCGTGTTGCCCCACGCACCGCTCATGCCCCGTGTCTCCCTCCTGTTCCCCCACCCCCCGCTCATGCCCCGTGTCTCCCTCACGATTCCCCCACCCCCCGCTCATGCCCCGTGTCTCCCCTGTTCCACCCAGCCCCGCTCATGCCCTGTGTCTCCCTTGTTCCCCCCACTTCCCTCTCATGCCCTGTGTTTCCTATGTTCCCCCCGACCTCTGCTCATGCCCTGTGTCTCCCTCTTCTTCCCCCCCACCCCCAGCTCATGCCCGTGTCCCCTCCTGTCTCCCCCCCTGCTAATTCTTCGTGTCTGCCCTGTTCCCCCCACCCCCTGCTCATGCCCCGTCTCTCCCTTGTGTTGCCCCCACCCCCCGCTCATGCCCCATGTCTCCCCTGTTCCCCCCACCCCCAGCTCATGCCCTGTGTCTGCACTGTTCCCCCACCCCCTGCACATGCCCTGTGTTTCCCCTGTTCCCCCACAACCCCTGATAATGCCCCGTGTCTCCCTCATGTTGCCCCATGCACCGTTCATGCCCCGTGTCTCCCTCCTGTTCCCCCACCCCCCGCTCACGATTCCCCCACCCCCCGCTCATGCCCCGTGTCTCCCCTGTTCGCCCCCACCTCACCGGTCATGCCCAGTGTCTCCCCCCTGTTCCCCCCACCCCCCGCTCATGCCCTGTGTCTCCTCTGTTCCCCCCCACTCCCCGCTCATGCCCCGTGTCTCCCTCTTCTTCCCCCCACCCCCTGCTCATGCCCCATGTCTCCCTCCTGCCCCCCACCCCCCGCTCATGCCCCGTGGCTACCTCTTGTTCCCCCCAACCCCTGCTCATGCCCCGTGTCTGCCCTGTTCCCCCCCAACCCCTGCTCATGCCCTGTGTCTCCCTCGCATTGCCCCCACCCCCCACTCATGCCCTGTGTCTCCTCTGTTCCCCCCACCCCCCGCTCATGCCCTGTGTCTCCTCTATTCCCCCAACCCCGGTTCACGCCCCATGTCTCCCTCTTCCCCCCCACCCCCTGCTCATGCCCCGTGTCTCCCTTCCTATCCACCCCACCCCAACTCATGCCCTGTGTCTGCCCTGTTCCCCCACCCCCCACTCATGCCCGTTTCTCCCTCATGTTGCCCCCACCACCGCTCATGCCCTGTGTCTCCTCTGTTCCCCCCTCCGCTCATGCCCTGTGTCTCCTCTGTTCCCTCCCACCCCCGCTCATGCCCCGTGTCTCCTTCTTCTTCCCCCCAACCCCTGCTCATGCCCTGTGTCTCCCTCCTGTCCCCCCCACCCCCGCTCATGCCCCGTGTCTCCCTTGTGTTGCCCCCACCCCCAGCTCATGTCCCGTGTCTACCCTGTTCCCCCCACCCCCTGCTCATGCCCCGTGTCTCCCTATGTTGCCCCCACCCCTGCTCATGCCCCGTGTCTCCCTCCTGTCCCTCCCCACCCCTGCTCATGCCCCGTGTTTACCTCTTGTTCCCCCCACCCCGCTCATGCCCCGTGTCTGCCCTGTTCCCCCCAACCCCGCTCATGCCTTGTGTATCCCTTGTTCCCCCCACCCCCCGCTCATGCCCTGTGTTTCCCTTGTTCCCCCTCACCCCCAGCTCATGCCCCGTGTCTCCCCTGTTCCCCCCACCCCCTGCTCATGCCCTATGTCTCCCTTGTTCCCCCCACATCCCGCTCATGCCGTGTGTTTCCTCTGTTCCCCCCACCCCCGCTCATGCCCCGTGTCTCTCTGTTCTTCCCCCACCCCCTGCTCATGCCCCGTGTCTCCCTCCTGCCCCCCACCCCCTGCTCATGCCCCGTGTCTACCTCGTGTTGCCCCCACCCCCGCTCATGCCCCGTGTCTCCCCTGTTCCCCCACCCCCAGCTCATGCCCTGTGTCTGCCCTGTTCCCCCACCTCCGCACATGCCCTGTGTCTCCCCTGTTCCCCCACACCCCCCACTCATGCCCCGTGTCTCCATCGTGTTGCCCCACGCACCGCTCATGCCCCGTGTCTCCCTCTTCTTCCCCCCCACCCCCAATCATGCCCTGTGTCTCCCTCCTGTCCCCCCACCCCCCGCTCATGCCCCGTGTCTCCTATGTTCGCCCCCACCCCCCTGGTCATGCCTGTGTCTCCCCCCTGTTCCCCCACCCCTGCTCATGCCCTGTGTCTCCTCTGATCCTCCCAACCCCCGCTCATGGCCCGTGTCTCCCTCCTGTCCCCCCACCCCCTGCTCATGCCGCGTGTCTCCCTCTTGTTCCCCCCACCTCCCGCTGATGCCCTGTGTCTGCCCTGTTCCCCCCCACCCCCGGCTCATGCCCCGTGTCTCCCTTCTGTTGCCCCCACCCCCCGCTCATGCCCTGTGTCTCCTCTATTCCCCCACCCCGTGCTCATGCCCTGTGTCTCCTCTGTTCCCCCCACCCCCCGCTCATGCCCGTGTCTCCTTCTCCCCCCACCCCCTGCTCATGCCCCGTGTCTCCCTCCTGTCCCCCCCACCCCCCACTCATGCCCCGTGTCTACCTCTTGTTCCCCCCACCCCCCGCTCATGCCTTGTGTCTGCCCTGTTCCCCCTACCCCCTGCTCATGCCCTTTGTCTCCTCTGTTCCCCCCACCCCCCGCTCATGCCCCGTGTCTCTCTCTTCTTCCCACCACTCCCTGCTCATGCCCCATGTCTCCCTCCTGCCCCCCGCTCATGCCCCGTGTCTACCTCTTGTTCCCCCCACCCCCTCCTCATGCCCCGTGTCTGCCCTGTTCCCCCCCACCCCCCACTCATGCCCTGTGTCTCCCTCGTGTTGCCCCCACCCCCAACTCATGCCCTGTGTCTCCCCTGTTCCCCCCACCCCACGCTCATGCCCTGAGTCTCCTCTGTTCCCCCCACCCCCGCTCATGCCCCATGTCTCCCTCTTCCCCCCACCCCCTGCTCATGTCCCGTGTCTCCCTTCCTATCCCCCCCACTCCAACTCATGCCCTGTGTCTGCCCTGTTCCCCCACCCCCCACTCATGCCCCGTTTCTCCCTCATGTTGCCCCCACCCACGCTAATGCCCTGTGTCTCCTCTGTTCCCCCCACCCCCGCTTATGCCCCGTGTCTCCCTCCTGTCCCACCCACCCCCGCTCATGCCCCGTGTCTCCCTCGTGTTGCCCCCACCCCCCGCTCATACCCCGTGTCTACCCTGTTCCCCACACCCCCGCTCATGCCCTGTGTCTCCTCTGTTCCCCCCACCCCCCATGTCTCCCTCTTCTTCCCCCCACCCCCTGCTTATGCCCCGTGTCTCCCTCCTGTCCCACCCACCCCCCGCTCATGCCCCGTGTCTTCCCTGTTCCCCCCACCCCCGCTCATGCCCCGTGTCTCCCTCGTGTTGCCCCCACCCCTGCTCATGCCCTGTGTCTCCTTCTTCTTCCCCCCACCCCCTGCTCATGCCCCGTGTCTCCCTCCTGTCCCTCCCCACCCCCCGCTCATGCCCTGTGTCTCCCCTGTTCCCCCCGCCCCCCGCTCATGCCCTGTGTCTCCTTCATGTTGCACCCACCCCCGCTCATGCCCTGTGTCTCCTCTGTTCCCCCCCTCCGCTCATGCCCTGTGTCTCCTCTGTTCCCCCCCTCCGCTCATGCCCTGTGTCTCCTCTGTTCCCCCCACCCCTGCTCATGCCCTGTGTCTCCCTCTTCTTCCCCCCAACCCCTGCTCATGCCCCGTGTCTCCCTCATGTCCCCCCACCCCCGCTCATGCCCCGTGTCTACCCTGTTCCCCACACCCCCGCTCATGCCCTGTGTCTCCTCTGTTCCCCCAACCCCCCATGCCCCATGTCTCCCTCTTCTTCCCCCCACCCCCTGCTTATGCCCCGTGTCTCCCTCCTGTCCCACCCACCCCCCGCTCATGCCCCGTGTCTTCCCTGTTCCCCCCATCCCCCGCTCATGCCCGTGTCTCCCTCGTGTTGCCCCCACCCCTGCTCACGCCCTGTGTCTCCCTCTTCTTCCCCCCACCCCTGCTCATGCCCTGTGTCTCCCTCCTGTCCCTTCCCAGCCCCGCTCATGCCCTGTGCCTACCTCTTGTTCCCCCCACCCCATCTCATGCCCCGTGTCTGCCCTGTTCCCCCAACCCCGCTCATGCCCTGTGTATCCCTTGTTCCCCCACCCCACGCTCATGCCCTGTGTTTCCTCTGTTCCCCCTCACGCCCGCTCATGCCCTGTGTCTCCCTTGTTCCCCCCACTTCCCACTCATGCCCTGTGTTTCCTCTGTTCCCCCCCACCCCCACTCATGCCCCGTGTCTCCCTCTTCTTCCCCCTACCCCCTGCTCATGCCCTGTGTTTCCCCTGTTCCCCCACAACCCCTGATCATGCCCCGTGTCTCCCTTGTGTTGCCCCACGCATCGCTCATGCCCCGTGTCTCCCTCCTGTTCCCCCACCCCCCGCTCATGCCCCGTGTCTCCCTCACGATTCCCCCACCCCCCGCTCATGCCCCGTGTCTCCCCTGTTCCACCCAGCCCCGCTCATGCCCTGTGTCTCCCTTGTTCCCCCCACTTCCCGCTCATGCCCTGTGTTTCCTATGTTCCCCCCACCTCTGCTCATGCCCTGTGTCTCCCTCTTCTTCCCCCCACCCCCAGCTCATACCCGTGTCCCCTCCTGTCTCCCCCCACCCCCTGCTCATTCTTCGTGTCTGCCCTGTTCCCCCCACCCCCTGCTCATGCCCCATCTCTCCCTTTTGTTGCCCCCACCCCCCGCTCATGCCCCATGTCTCCCCTGTTCCCCCCACCCCCAGCTCATGCCCTGTGTCTGCACTGTTCCCCCACCCCCTGCACATGCCCTGTGTTTCCCCTGTTCCCCCACAACCCCTGATAATGCCCCGTGTCTCCCTCATGTTGCCCCATGCACCGCTCATGCCCCGTGTCTCCCTCCTGTTCCCCCACCCCCCGCTCACGATTCCCCCACCCCCCGCTCATGCCCCGTGTCTCCCCTGTTCGCCCCCACCTCACCGGTCATGCCCAGTGTCTCCCCCCTGTTCCCCCCACCCCCCGCTCATGCCCTGTGTCTCCTCTGTTCCCCCCCACTCCCCGCTCATGCCCCGTGTCTCCCTCTTCTTCCCCCCACCCCCTGCTCATGCCCCATGTCTCCCTCCTGCCCCCCACCCCCCGCTCATGCCCCGTGGCTACCTCTTGTTCCCCCCAACCCCTGCTCATGCCCCGTGTCTGCCCTGTTCCCCCCAACCCCTGCTCATGCCCTGTGTCTCCCTCGCATTGCCCCCACCCCCCACTCATGCCCTGTGTCTCCTCTGTTCCCCCCACCCCCCGCTCATGCCCTGTGTCTCCTCTATTCCCCCAACCCCCGTTCACGCCCCATGTCTCCCTCTTCCCCCCCACCCCCTGCTCATGCCCCGTGTCTCCCTTCCTATCCACCCCACCCCAACTCATGCCCTGTGTCTGCCCTGTTCCCCCACCCCCCACTCATGCCCGTTTCTCCCTCATGTTGCCCCCACCACCGCTCATGCCCTGTGTCTCCTCTGTTCCCCCCTCCGCTCATGCCCTGTGTCTCCTCTGTTCCCTCCCACCCCCGCTCATGCCCCGTGTCTCCTTCTTCTTCCCCCCAACCCCTGCTCATGCCCCGTGTCTCCCTCCTGTCCCCCCCACCCCCGCTCATGCCCCGTGTCTCCCTTGTGTTGCCCCCACCCCCAGCTCATGTCCCGTGTCTACCCTGTTCCCCACACCCCCGCTCATGCCCTGTGTCTCCCTCTTCTTCCCCCAACCCCCTGCTCATGCCCCGTGTCTCCCTCCTGTCCCACCCACCCCCCGCTCATGCCCTGTGTCTTCCCTGTTCCCCCCACCCCCTGCTCATGCCCCGTGTCTCCCTCATGTTGCCCCCACCCCTGCTCATGCCCCGTGTCTCCCTCCTGTCCCTCCCCACCCCTGCTCATGCCCCGTGTTTACCTCTTGTTCCCCCCACACCGCTCATGCCCCGTGTCTGCCCTGTTCCCCCCAACCCCGCTCATGCCTTGTGTATCCCTTGTTCCCCCCACCACCCGCTAATGCCCTGTGTTTCCCTTGTTCCCCCTCACCCCCAGCTCATGCCCCGTGTCTCCCCTGTTCCCCCCACCCCCTGCTCATGCCCTATGTCTCCCTTGTTCCCCCCACATCCCGCTCATGCCGTGTGTTTCCTCTGTTCCCCCCACCCCCGCTCATGCCCCGTGTCTCTCTGTTCTTCCCCCACCCCCTGCTCATGCCCCGTGTCTCCCTCCTGCCCCCCACCCCCTGCTCATGCCCCGTGTCTACCTCGTGTTGCCCCCACCCCCCGCTCATGCCCCGCGTCTCCCCTGTTCCCCCCACACCAAGTTCATGCCCTGTGTCTGCCCTGTTCCCCCACCTCCGCACATGCCCTGTGTCTCCCCTGTTCCCCCACACCCCCCACTCATGCCCCGTGTCTCCATCGTGTTGCCCCACGCACCGCTCATGCCCCGTGTCTCCCTCTTCTTCCCCCCCACCACCGATCATGCCCTGTGTCTCCCTCCTGTCCCTCCACCCCCCGCTCATGCCCCGTGTCTCCTATGTTCGCCCCCACCCCCCTGGTCATGCCTGTGTCTCCCCCCTGTTCCCCCACCCCCGCTCATGCCCTGTGTCTCCTCTGATCCTCCCAACCCCCGCTCATGGCCCGTGTCTCCCTCCTGTCCCCCCACCCCCTGCTCATGCGCGTGTCTCCCTCTTGTTCCCCCCACCTCCCGCTCATGCCCTGTGTCTGCCCTGTTCCCCCCCACCCCCGGCTCATGCCCCGTGTCTCCCTTCTGTTGCCCCCACCCCCCGCTCATGCCCTGTGTCTCCTCTATTCCCCCACCCCGTACTCATGCCCTGTGTCTCCTCTGTTCCCCCCACCCCCCGCTCATGCCCCGTGTCTCCTTCTCCCCCCCACCCCCTGCTCATGCCCTGTGTCTCCCTCCTGTCCCCCCCACCCCCCACTCATGCCCCGTGTCTACCTCTTGTTCCCCCCACCCCCCGCTCATGCCTTGTGTCTGCCCTGTTCCCCCTACCCCCTGCTCATGCCCTTTGTCTCCTCTGTTCCCCCCCACCCCCCGCTCATGCCCTGTGTCTCTCTCTTCTTCCCACCACTCCCTGCTCATGCCCCATGTCTCCCTCCTGCCCCCCGCTCATGCCCCGTGTCTACCTCTTGTTCCCCCCACCCCCTCCTCATGCCCCGTGTCTGCCCTGTTCCCCCCCCACCCCCCACTCATGCCCTGTGTCTCCCTCGTGTTGCCCCCACCCCCAACTCATGCCCTGTGTCTCCCCTGTTCCCCCCACCCCACGCTCATGCCCTGAGTCTCCTCTGTTCCCCCCACCCCCGCTCATGCCCCATGTCTCCCTCTTCCCCCCACCCCCTGCACCCCCCGCTCAAGCCCTGTGTCTCCTCTGTTCCCCCCTCCGCTCATGCCCTGTGTCTCCTCTGTTCCCCCCACCCCTGCTCATGCCCTGTGTCTCCCTCTTCTTTCCCCCAACCCCTGCTCATGCCCCGTGTCTCCCTCCTGTCCCCCCCACCCCCGCTCATGCCCCATGTCTCCCTCGTGTTGCCCCCACCCCTGCTCATGCCCTGTGTCACCTTCTTCTTCCCGCCACCCCCTGCTCAAGCCCTGTGTCTCCCTCCTGTCCCTCCCCACCCCCCGCTCATGCCCTGTGTCTCCTCTGTTCCCCCCACCCCCCGCTCATGCCCTGCTGTGTCTCCTCTGTTCCCCCCACCCCCCGTTCATGCCCCGTGTCTCCCTCTTCCCCCCCACCCCCTGCTCATGCCCCGTGTCTCCGTTCCTATCCCCCCCACCCCAACTCATGCCCTGTGTCTGCCCTGTTCCCCCACCCCCCACTCATGCCCCGTTTCTCCCTCATGTTGCCCCCACCCCCGCTCATGCCCTGTGTCTCCTCTGTTCCCCCCCTCCGCTCATGCCCTGTGTCTCCTCTGTTCCCCCCCACCCCTGCTCATGCTCTGTGTCTCCCTCTTCTTCCCCCCAACCCCTGCTCATGCCCTGTGTCTCCCTCCTGTCCCCCCCACCCCTGCTCATGCCCCGTGTCTCCCTCGTGTTGCCCCCATCCCCCGCTCATGCCCCGTGTCTACACTGTTCCCCACACCCCCGCTCATGCCCTGTGTCTCCTCTGTTCCCCCCACCCCACATGCCCTTTGTCTCCCTCTTCTTCCCCCCACCCCCTGCTTATGCTCCGTGTCTCCATCCTGTCCCACCCACCCCCCGCTCATGCCCCGTGTCTTCCCTGTTCCCCCACCCCACGCTCATGCCCCGTGTCTCCCTCGTGTTGACCCCACCCCTGCTCATGCCCTGTGTCTCCCTCTTCTTCCCCCCCACCCCCTGCTCATGCCCTGTGTCTCCCTCCTGTCCCTCCCCACCCCCGCTCATGCCCTGTGTCTACCACTTAATCCCCCCACCCCCACTCATGCCCTGTGTCTGCCCTGTTCCCCCAACCCCGCTCATGCCCTGTGTATCCCTTGTTCCCCCCACCCCCGCTCATGCCCTGTGTTTCCTCTGTTCCCCCTCACCCCCGCTCATGCCCCGTGTCTCCCTTGTTCCCCCCACTTCCCGCTCATGCCCTGTGTTTCCTCTGTTCCCCCCCACCCCCACTCATGCCCCATGTCTCTCTCTTCTTCCCCCCACCTCCTGCTCATGCCCCATGTCTCCCTCTTCTTCCCCCCACCCCCTGCTCATGCCCTGTGTTTCCCCTGTTCCCCCACATTCCCTGATCATGCCCTGTGTCTCCCTCGTGTTGCCCCACGCACCGCTCATGCCCCGTGTCTCCCTCCTGTTCCCCCACCCCCCGTTCATGCCCCATGTCTCCCTCACGATTCCCCCACCCCCCGCTCATGCTCTGTGTCTCCCCTGTTCGCCCCCACCCCCCCGGTCATGACCAGTGTCTCCCCCCTGTTCCCCCCACACCCCGCTCATGCCCTGTGTCTCCTCTGTTCCCCCCCACTTCCCGCTCATGCCCCGTGTCTCCCTCTTCTTCCCCCACCCCCTGCTCATGCCCCATGTCTCCCTCCTGCCCCCCACCCCCCGTTCATGCCCCGTGTCTACCTCTTGTTCCCCCCACCCCCTGCTCATGCCCTGTGTCTGCCCTGTTCCCCCCCAACCCCCGCTCATGCCCTGTGTCTCCCTCGCATTGCCCCCACCCCCCGCTCATGCCCTGTGTCTCCTCTGTTCCCCCCACCCCCCGCTCATGCCCTGTGTCTCCTCTGTTCCCCCCACCCCCCGTTCCTGCCCCGTGTCTCCCTTCCTATCCACCCCACCCCAACTCATGCCCTGTGTCTGCCCTGTTCCCCCCACCTCCCACTCATGCCCCGTTTCTCCCTCATGTTGCCCCCACCCCCGCTCATGCCTGTGTCTCCTCTGTTCCCCCCCTCCGCTCATGCCCTGTGTCTCCTCTGTTCCCCCCACCCCCGCTCATGCCCCGTCTCTCCTTCTTCTTCCCCCCAAACCCTGCTCATGCCCCGTGTCCCCCTCCTGTCCCCCCAACCCCCGCTCATGCCCCGTGTCTCCCTTGTGCTGCCCCCACCCCCCACTCATGCCCCGTGTCTACCCTGTTCCCCACACCCCCGCTCATGCCCTGTGTCTCCTCTGCCCCCCCCGCTCATCCGCTCATGCCCTGTGTCTCCCTCTTCTTCCCCCCACCCCCCTCTCATGCCCGGTGTCTCCCTCTTCTTCCCCCCCAACCCCTGCTCATGCCGCATGTCTCCCTCTTGTTCCCCCCACCCCCCGCTCATGCCCTGTTCCCCCCCACCCTCGGCTCATGCCCTTGTCTCCCTTGTGTTGCCCCCACCCCCCGCTCATGCCCTGTGTCTCCTCTATTCCCCACCCCGTGCTCATGCCCTGTGTCTCCTCTGTTCCCCCCACCCCCCGCTCATGCCCCGTGTCTCCTTCTCCCCCCCACCCCCTGCTCATGCCCCGTGTCTCCCTCCTGTCCCCCCCACCCCCACTCATGCCCCGTGTCTACCTCTTGTCCCCCCACCCCCCGCTCATGCCTTGTGTCTGCCCTGTTCTCCCCACCCCCTGCTCATGCCCCGTGTCTACCTCGTGTTGCCCCCACCCCCCGCTCATGCCCCGTGTCTCCCCTGTTACCCCCACCCCCAGCTCATGCCTCGTGTCTCTCTGTTCTTCCCCCACCCCCTGCTCATGCCCCGTGTCTCCCTCCTGCCCCCCACCCCCTGCTCATGCCCCGTGTCTCCCTCGTGTTGCCCCCACCCCTGCTCATGCCCTGTGTCTCCTTCTTCTTCCCCCCACCCCCTGCTCATGCCCTGTGTCTCCCTCCTGTCTCTCCCCACCCCCCGCTCATGCCCTGTGTCTCCTCTGCTCCCCCCACCCCCGCTCATGCCCTGTGTCTCCTCTGTTCCCCCCACCCCTGTTCATGCCCCGTGCCTCCCTCTTCCCCTCCACCCCCTGCTCATGCCCCGTGTCTCCCTTCCTATCTCCCCAACCCCAACTCATGCTCTGTGTCTGCCCTGTTCCCCCACCCCCCACTCATGCCCCATTTCTCCCTCATGTTGCCCCCACCCCCGCTCATGCCATGTGTCTCCTCTGTTCCCCCCCTCCGCTCATGCCCTGTGTCTCCTCTGTTCCCCCCCACCCCTGCTCATGCCCTGTGTCTCCCTCTTCTTCCCCCAACCCCTGCTCATGCCCCGTGTCTCCCTCCTGTCCCCCCCACCCCCGCTCATGCCCCGTGTCTCCCTCGTGTTGCCCCCACCCCCCGCTCATGCCCCGTGTCTACCCTGTTCCCCACACCCCCGCTCATGCCCTGTGTCTGCTCTGTTCCCCCCACACCCCATGCCCCATGTCTCCCTCTTCTTCCCCCCACCCCCTGCTTATGCCCCGTGTCTCCCTCCTGTCCCACCCAACCCCCGCTCATGCCCCGTGTCTTCCCTGTTCCCCCCACCCCCCGCTCATGCCCCGTGTCTCCCTCGTGTTGCCCCCACCCCTGCTCATGCCCTGTGTCTCCCTCTTCTTCCCCCACCCCCTGCTCATGCCCTGTGTCTCCCTCCTGTCCCTCCCCACCCCCGCTCATGCCCTGTGTCTGCCCTGTTCCCCCAAACCCGCTCATGCCCTGTGTATCCCTTGTTCCCCCCACCCCCCGCTCATGCCCTGTGTTTCCTCTGTTCCCCCTCACCCCCGCTCATGCCCCGTGTCTCCCTTGTTCCCCCCACTTCCCGCTCATGCCCTGTGTTTCCTCTGTTCTCCCCCACCCCCACTCATGCCCCGTGTCTCTCTCTTCTTCCCCCCACCCCCTGCTCATGCCCCGTGTCTCCCTCTTCTTCGCCCCACCCCCTGCTCATGCCCTGTGTTTCCCCTGTTCCCCCACAACCCCTGATCATGCCCCGTGTCTCCCTTGTGTTGCCCCATGCACCGCTCATGCCCCGTGTCTCCCTCCTGTTCCCCCACTCCCCGCTCAAGCCCCGTGTCTCCCTCACGATTCCCCCACCCCCCGCTCATGCCCCGTGTCTCCCCTGTTCCCCCCAGCCCCGCTCATGCCCCGTGTCTCCCTCTTCTTCCCCCCACCCCCAGCTCATGCCTGTGTCCCCTCCTGTCTCCCCCCACCCCCTGCTCATTCCTCGTGTCTGCCCTGTTCCCCCCACCCCCTGATCATACCCCGTCTCTCCCTTGTGTTGCCCCCACCCCCCGCTCATGCCCCATGTCTCCCCTGTTCCCCCCACCCCCAGCTCATGCCCTGTGTCTGCACGGTTCCCCCACCCCCTGCACATGCCCTGTGTTTCCCCTGTTCCCCCACAACCCCTGATCATGCCCCGTGTCTCCCTCATGTTGCCCCACGCACTGCTCATGCCCCGTGTCTCCCTCCTGTTCCCCCACCCCCCGGTCATGCCCAGTGTCTCCCCACTGTTCCCCCCACCCCCCGCTCATGCCCTGTGTCTCCTCTGTTCCCCCCTCTCCCTGCTCATGCCCCGTGTCTCACTCTTCTTCCCCCCACCCCCTGCTCATGCCCAATGTCTCCCTCCTGCCCCCCACCCCCCACTCATGCCCCGTGTCTACCTCTTGTTCCCCCCACCCCCTGCTCATGCCCCGTGTCTGCCCTGTTCCCCCCAACCCCCGCTCATGCCCTGTGTCTCCCTCGCATTGCCCCCACCCCCGCTCATTCCCTGTGTCTCCTCTGTTCCCCCCATCCCCCGCTCATGCCCTGTGTCTCCTCTGTTCCCCCCACCCCCTGTTCATGCCCCGTGTCTCCCTCTTCCCCCCCACCCCCTGCTCATGCCCCGTGTCTCCCTTCCTATCCACCCTACCCCAACTCATGCCCTGTGTCTGCCCTGTTCCCCCACCCCCCACTCATGCCCCGTTTCTCCCTCATGTTGCCCCCACCCCCGCTCATATCCTGTGTCTCCTCTGTTCCCCCCCTCCGCTCATGCCCTGTGTCTCCTCTGTTCCCCCCCACCCCCGCTCATGCCCCGTGTCTCCCTTGTGTTGCCCCCATCCCCAGCTCATGCCCCGTGTCTACCCTGTTCCCCACACCCCCGCTCATGCCCTGTGTCTCCTCTGTTCCCCCCTCCGCTCATGCCCCGTGTCTCCCTCCTGTCCCCCCACCCCTGCTCATGCCCCGTGTCTCCCTTGTGTTGCCCCCACCCCCAGCTCATGCCCCGTGTCTACCCTGTTCCCCACACCCCCAGCTCATGCCCCGTGTCTCTCTGTTCTTCCCCCACCCCCTGCTCATGTCCCGTGTCTCCCTCCTGCCCCCCACCCGCTGCTCATGCCCCGTGTCTCCCTCGTGTTGCCCCCACCCCTGCTCATGCCCTGTGTCTCCTTCTTCTTCCCCCCACCCCCTGCTCATGCCCTGTGTCTCCCTCCTGTCTCTCCCCACCCCCCGCTCATGCCCTGTGTCTCCTCTGTTCCCCCACCCCCGCTCATGCCCTGTGTCTCCTCTGTTCCCCCCCACCCCCTGCTCATGCCCCATGTCTCCCTCCTGCCCCCCACCCCCCACTCATGCCCCGTGTCTACCTCTTGTTCCCCCCACCCCCTGCTCATGCCCCGTGTCTGCCCTGTTCCCCCCAACCCCCGCTCATGCCCTGTGTCTCCCTCGCATTGCCCCCACCCCCGCTCATTCCCTGTGTCTCCTCTGTTCCCCCCACCCCCCGCTCATGCCCTGTGTCTCCTCTGTTCCCCCACCCCCTGTTCATGCCCCGTGTCTCCCTCTTCCCCCCCACCCCCTGCTCATGCCCCGTGTCTCCCTTCCTATCCACCCCACCCTAACTCATGCCCTGTGTCTGCCCTGTTCCCCCCACCCCCCACTCATGCCCCGTTTCTCCCTCATGTTGCCCCCACCCCCGCTCATGCCCTGTGTCTCCTCTGTTCCCCCCCTCCGCTCATGCCCTGTGTCTCCTCTGTTCCCCCCCACCCCCGCTCATGCCCCGTGTCTCCCTTGTGTTACCCCCACCCCCAGCTCATGCCCCGTGTCTACCCTGTTCCCCACACCCCCGCTCATGCCCTGTGTCTCCTCTGTTCCCCCCTCCGCTCATGCCCCGTGTCTCCCTTGTGTTGCCCCCACCCCCAGCTCATGCTCCGTGTCTACCCTGTTCCCCACACCCCCGCTCATGCCCTGTGTCTCCTCTGTTCCCCCCCGCTCATGCCCTGTGTCTCCCTCTTCTTCCCCCCACCCCCTGCTCATGCCCCGTGTCTCCCTCCTGTCCCACCCACCCCCGTTCATGCCCCGTGTCTTCGCTGTTCCCCCCACCCCCCAATCATGCCCCATGTCTCCCTCATGTTGCCCCCACCCCTGCTCATGCCCTGTGTCTCCCTCTTTTTCCCCCCCACCCCCTGCTCATGCCCTGTGTCTCCCTCCTGTCCCTCCCCACCCCTGGTCATGCCCCGTGTCTACCCTGTTCCCCACACCCCCAGCTCATGCCCCGTGTCTCTCTGTTCTTCCCCCACCCCCTGCTCATGTCCCGTGTCTCCCTCCTGCCCCCCACCCCCTGCTCATGCCCCGTGTCTCCCTCGTGTTGCCCCCACCCCTGCTCATGCCCTGTGTCTCCTTCTTCTTCCCCCCACCCCCTGCTCATGCCCTGTGTCTCCCTCCTGTCTCTCCCCACCCCCCGCTCATGCCCTGTGTCTCCTCTGTTCCCCCACCCCCGCTCATGCCCTGTGTCTCCTCTGTTCCCCTCCACCCCCTGCTCATGCCCCGTGCCTCCCTTCCTATCTCCCCCACTCCAACTCATGCCCTGTGTCTGCCCTGTTCCCCCCACCCCCCACTCATGCCCCGTTTCTCCCTCATGTTGCCCCCACCCCCGCTCATGCCCTGTGTCTCCTCTGTTCCCCCCCTCTGCTCATGCCCTGTGTCTCCTCTGTTCCCCCCCACCCCTGCTCATGCCCTGTGTCTCCCTCTTCTTCCCCCAACCCATGCTCATGCCCCGTGTCTCCCTCCTGTCCCCCCCACCCCCGCTCATGCCCCGTGTCTCCCTCGTGTTGCCCCCACCCCCCGCTCATGCCCCGTGTCTACCCTGTTCCCCACACCCCCGCTCATGCCCTGTGTCTCCTCTGTTCCCCCCACCCCCCATGCCCCATGTCTCCCTCTTCTTCCCCCCACCCCCTGCTTATGCCCCGTGTCTCCCTCCTGTCCCACCCACCCCCCGCTCATGCCCCGTGTCTTCCCTGTTCCCCCCACCCCCCGCTCATGCCCCGTATCTCCCTCGTGTTGCCCCCACCCCTGCTCATGCCCTGTGTCTCCCTCCTGTCACTCCCCACCCCCGCTCATGCCCCGTGTCTGCCCTGTTCCCCCAAACCCGCTCATGCCCTGTGTATCCCTTGTTCCCCCCGCTCATGCCCTGTGTTTCCTCTGTTCCCCCTCACCCCCGCTCATGCCCCGTGTCTCCCTTGTTCCCCCCACTTCCCGCTCATGCCCTGTCTTTCCTCTGTTCTCCCCCACCCCCACTCATGCCCCGTGTCTCTCTCTTCTTCCCCCCACCCCCTGCTCATGCCCCGTGTCTCCCTCTTTTTCGCCCCACCCCCTGCTCATGCCCTGTGTTTCCCCTGTTCCTCCACAACCCCTGATCATGCCCCGTGTCTCCCTTGTGTTGCCCCATGCACCGCTCATGCCCCGTGTCTCCCTCCTGTTCCCCCACCCCCCGCTCAAGCCCCGTGTCTCCCTCACGATTCCCCCACCCCCCGCTCATGCCCCGTGTCTCCCCTGCTCCCCCCAGCCCCGCTCATGCCCCGTGTCTCCCTCTTCTTCCCCCCACCCCCAGCTCATGCCTGTGTCCCCTCCTGTCTCCCCCCACCCCCTGCTCATTCCTCGTGTCTGCCCTGTTCCCCCCACCCCCTGCTCATACCCCATCTCTCCCTTGTGTTGCCCCCACCCCCCGCTCATGCCCCATGTCTCCCCTGTTCCCCCCACCCCCAGCTCATGCCCTGTGTCTGCACACGGTTCCCCCACCCCCTGCACATGCCCTGTGTTTCCCCTGTTCCCCCCTACAACCCCTGATCATGCCCCGTGTCTCCCTCATGTTGCCCCACGCACTGCTCCTGCCCCGTGTCTCCCTCCTGTTCCCCCACACCCCCGGTCATGCCCAGTGTCTCCCCACTGTTCCCCCATACCCCCCGCTCATGCCCTGTGTCTCCTCTGTTCCCCCCCTCTACCCGCTCATTCCCCGTGTCTCACTCTTCTACCCCCCACCCCCTGCTCATGCCCCATGTCTCCCTCCTGCCCCCCACCCCCCACTCATGCCCCGTGTCTACCTCTTGTTCCCCCCACCCCCTGCTCATGCCCCGTGTCTGCCCTGTTCCCCCCAACCCCCGCTCATGCCCTGTGTCTCCCTCGCATTGCCCCCACCCCCGCTCATTCCCTGTGTCTCCTCTGTTCCCCCCACCCCCCGCTCATGCCCTGTGTCTCCTCTGTTCCCCCACCCCCTGCCCCTGTTCATGCCCCCTGTCTCCCTCTTCCCCCCCACCCCCTGCTCATGCCCGTGTCTCCCTTCCTATCCACCCCACCCTAACTCATGCCCTGTGTCTGCCTGTTCCCCCCACCCCCCACTCATGCCCCGTTTCTCCCTCATGTTGCCCCCACCCCCGCTCATGCCCTGTGTCTCCTCTGTTCCCCCCTCCGCTCATGCCCTGTGTCTCCTCTGTTCCCCCCCACCCCCGCTCATGCCCCGTGTCTCCCTTGTGTTGCCCCCACCCCCAGCTCATGCCCCGTGTCTACCCTGTTCCCCAGACCCCCGCTCATGCCCTGTGTCTCCTCTGTTCCCCCCCTCCGCTCATGCCCCGTGTCTCCCTTGTGTTGCCCCCACCCCCAGCTCATGCCCCGTGTCTACCCGGTTCCCCCACACCCCCGCTCATGCCCTGTGTCTCCTCTGTTCCCCCCCGCTCATGCCCTGTGTCTCCCTCTTCTTCCCCCCACCCCCTGCTCATGCCCCGTGTCTCCCTCCTGTCCCACCCACCCCCGCTCATGCCCCGTGTCTTCCCTGTTCCCCCCACCCCCGATCATGCCCCATGTCTCCCTCATGTTGCCCCCACCCCTGCTCATGCCCTGTGTCTCCCTCTTTTTCCCCCCCACCCCCTGCTCATGCCCTGTGTCTCCCTCCTGTCCCTCCCCACCCCTGCACATGCCCCGTGTCTGCCTCTTGTTCCCCCCACCCCGCTCATGCCCCGTGTCTGCACTGATCCCCCCACCCCGCTCATGCCTTGTGTATCCCTTGTTCCCCCCACCCCCCGCTCATGCCCTGTGTTTCCTCTGTTCCCCCTCACCCCAGCTCATGCCCCGTGTCTCCCCTGTTCCCCCCACCCCGCTCATGCCCTATGTCTCTCTTGTTCCCCCACTTCCCGCTCATGCCGTGTGTTTCCCCTGTTCCCCCACCCCCAGCTCATGCCCTGTGTCTCCCCTGTTCCCCCACGCCCCCCACTCATGCCCCGTGTCTCCATTGTGTTGCCCTCACGCACCGCTCATGCCCCGTGTCTCCCTCTTCTTCCCCCCACCCCCGTTCATGCCCTGTGTCTCCCTCCTGTCCCCCCACCCCCTGCTTATGCCCCGTGTCTCCCACATGATTCCCCCAACCCCCGCTCATGCCCCGTGTCTCCCATGTTTGCCCCCACCCCCCTAGTCATGCCCGTTTCTCCCCCTGTTCCCCACCCCCCGTTCATGCCCTGTGTTTCCTCTGATCCCCCCAACCCCCACCCATGGCCCATGTCTCCCTCCTGTCCCCCCACCCCCTGCTCATGCCCGTGTCTCCCTCCTGTCCACCCCACCCCCCACTCATGCCCCGTGTCTGCCCTGTTCCACCCACCCCCGCTCATGCCCTGTGTCTCCCTCGTGTTGCCCCCACCCCCTGCTCATGCCCTGTGTCTCCCCTGTTCCCCCCCTCTCATGCCCGGTGTCTCCCTCTTCTTCCCCCCAACCCCTGCTCATGCCGCGTGTCTCCCTCTTGTTCCCCCACCCCCTGCTCATGCCCTGTGTCTGCCCTGTTCCCCCCCACCCCCGGCTCATGCCCCGTGTCTCCCTTGTGTTGCCCCCACCCCCCGCTCATGCCCTGTGCCTCCTCTATTCCCCCACCCCGTGCTCATGCCCTGTGTCTCCCTCTGTTCCCCCCCACCCCCTGCTCATGCCCCGTGTCTCCCTCCTGTCCCCCCCACTCATGCCCCGTGTCTACCTCTTGTTCCCCCACCCCCCGCTCATGCCTTGTGTCTGCCCTGTTCCCCCTACCCCCCGCTCATGCCCTGTGTCTCCTCTGTTCCCCCCACCCCCCGCTCATGCCCCGTGTCTCTCTCTTCTTCCCCCACCCCTGCTCATGCCCCGTGTCTACCTCTTGTTCCCCCCACCCCGCTCATGCCCCGTGTCTGCCCTGATCCCCCCACCCCGCTCATGCCTTGTGTATCCCTTGTTCCCCCCACCCCCCGCTCATGCCCTGTGTTTCCTCTGTTCCCCCTCACCCCAGCTCATGCCCCGTGTCTCCCCTGATCCCCCACCCCGCTCATGCCCTATGTCTCTCTTGTTCCCCCACTTCCCGCTCATGCCATGTGTTTCCCCTGTTCCCCCCACCCCCAGCTCATGCCCTGTGTCTCCCTGTTCCCCCACACCCCCCACTCATGCCCGTGTCTCCATTGTGTTGCCCCCACGCACCGCTCATGCCCCGTGTCTCCCTCTTCTTCCCCCCACCCCCGTTCATGCCCTGTGTCTCCCTCCTGTCCCCCCACTCCCTGCTCATGCCCCGTGTCTCCCACATGATTCCCCCAACCCCCGCTCATGCCCCGTGTCTCCCATGTTTGCCCCCACCCCCCTGGTCATGCTCGTGTCTCCCCCCTGTTCCCCCACCCCCCGTTCATGCCCTGTGTCTCCTCTGATCCCCCCAACCCCCGCCCATGGCCCATGTCTCCCTACTGTCCCCCCACCCCCTGCTCATGCCCGTGTCTCCCTCCTGTCCACCCCACCCCCCACTCATGCCCCGTGTCAACCCTGTTCCACCCACCCCCGCTCATGCCCTGTGTCTCCCTCGTGTTGCCCCCACCCCCCGCTCATGCCCTGTGTCTCCCCTGTTCCCCCCCTCTCATGCCCGGTGTCTCCTCTTCTTCCCCCCAACCCCTGCTCATGCCGCGTGTCTCCCTCTTGTTCCCCCCACCCCCTGCTCATGCCCTGTGTCTGCCCTGTTCCCCCCACGCCCGGCTCATGCCCCGTGTCTCCCTTGTGTTGCCCCCACCCCCCGCTCATGCCCTGTGCCTCCTCTATTCCCCCACCCCGTGCTCATGCCCTGTGTCTCCTCTGTTCCCCCCACCCCCTGCTCATGCCCCGTGTCTCCTTCTCCCCCCACCCCCTGCTCATGCCCCGTGTCTCCCTCATGTCCCCCCCACCCCCCACTCATGCCCCGTGTCTACCTCTTGTTCCCCCCACCCCGGCTCATGCCTTGTGCCTGCCCTGTTCCCCCTACCCCCCGCTCATGCCCTGAGTCTCCTCTGTTCCCCCCACCCCCCGCTCATGCCCCGTGTCTCTCTCTTCTTCGCCCCACTCCCTGCTCATGCCCCATGTCTCCCTCCTGCCCCCCCACACCCCGCTCATGCCCCGTGTCTACCTCTTGTTCCCCCCACCCCCTGCTCATGCCCAGTGTCTGCCCTGTTCCCCCCACCCCCCGCTCATGCCCTGTGTCTCCCTCATGTTGCCCCCTCTCCTGCTCATGCCCTGTGACTCCCTCTTCTCCCCCCCACCCCCTGCTCATGCCCCATGTCTCCCTCCTGTCCCCTCCCCACCCCTGCTCATGCCCCGTGTCTACCTCTTGTTCCCCCCACCCCGCTCATGCCCCGTGTCTGCCCTGTTCCCCCCAACCCCGCTCATGCCTTGTGTATCCCTTGTTCCCCCACCCCCTGCTCATGCCCTGTGTTTCCTCTGTTCCCCCTCACCCCCAGCTCATGCCCCGTGTCTCCCTCTTCTTCCCCCCACCCCCAGCTCATGCCTGTGTCCCCTCCTGTCTCCCCCCACCCCCTGCTCATTCCTCGTGTCTGCCCTGTTCCCCCCACCCCCTGCTCATACCCCGTCTCTCCCTTGTGTTGCCCCCACCCCCCGCTCATGCCCCATGTCTCCCCTGTTCCCCCCACCCCCAGCTCATGCCCTGTGTCTGCACGGTTCCCCCACCCCCTGCACATGCCCTGTGTTTCCCCTGTTCCCCCACAACCCCTGATCATGCCCCGTGTCTCCCTCATGTTGCCCCACGCACTGCTCATGCCCCGTGTCTCCCTCCTGTTCGCCCATCCCCCGCTCATGCCCCGTGTCTCCCTCACGATTCCCCCACCCCCCTCTCATGCCCCATGTCTCCCCTGTTCGCCCCCACCCCCCGGTCATGCCCAGTGTCTCCCCCCTGTTTCCCCCACCCCCCGCTCATGCCCTGTGTCTCCTCTGTTCCCCCCAACCCCCGCTCATGCCCTGTGTCTCCCTCGCATTGCCCCCAACCCCCGCTCATTCCCTGTGTCTCCTCTGTTCCCCCCACCCCCCGCTCATGCCCTGTGTCTCCTCTGTTCCCCCCACCCCCTGTTCATGCCCCGTGTCTCCCTCTTCCTCCCACCCCCTGCTCATGCCCCGTGTCTCCCTTCCTATCCACCCCAACCCAACTCATGCCCTGTGTCTGCCCTGTTCCCACCACCCCCCACTCATGCCCCGTTTCTCCCTCATGTTGCCCCCACCCCCGCTCATGCCCTGTGTCTCCTCTGTTCCCCCCTCCGCTCATGCCCTGTGTCTCCTCTGTTCCCCCCCACCCCAGCTCATGCCCCGTGTCTCCCTTGTGTTGCCCCCACCCCCAGCTCATGCCCCGTGTCTACCCTGTTCCCCACACCCCCGCTCATGCCCTGTGTCTCCTCTGTTCCCCCCCGCTCATGCCCTGTGTCTCCCTCTTCTTCCCCCCACCCCCTGCTCATGCCCCGTGTCTCCCTCCTGTCCTACCCACCCCCCGCTCATGCCCCGTGTCTTCCCTGTTCCCCCCACCCCCCGATAATGCCCCATGTCTCCCTCATGTTGCCCCCACCCCTGCTCATGCCCTGTGTCTCCCTCTTCTTCCCCCCACCCCCGTTCATGCCCCGTGTCTCCCTCCTGTCCCCCCACCCCCTGCTCATGCCCCGTGTCTCCCACATGATTCCCCCAACCCCCGCTCATGCCCCGTGTCTCCCATGTTTGCCCCCACCCCCCTGGTCATGCCCGTGTCTCTCTCCCCTGTTCCCCCACCCCCCGTTCATGCCCTGTGTCTCCTCTGATCCCCCCAACCCCCGCCCATGGCCCATGTCTACCTCCTGTCCCCCCACCCCCTGCTCATGCCCCGTGTCTCCCTCCTGTCCACCCCACCCCCCACTCATGCCCCGTGTCTGCCCTGTTCCAACCACCCCCGCTCATGCCCTGTGTCTCCGCTGTTCCCCCCCTCTCATGCCCGGTGTCTCCCTCTTCTTCCCCCCAACCCCTGCTCATGCCGCGTGTCTCCCTCTTGTTCCCCCCACTCCCCGCTCATGCCCTGTGTCTGCCCTGTTCCCCCCACCCCCGGCTCATGCCCCGTCTCTCCCTTGTGTTGCCCCCACCCCCCGCTCATGCCCTGTGTCTCCTCTATTCCCCCACCCCGTGCTCATGCCCTGTGTCTCCTCTGTTCCCCCCACCCCCCGCTCATGCCCCGTGTCTCCTTCTACCCCCCACCCCCTGCTCATGCCCCGTGTCTCCCTCCTGTCCCCCCACCCCCCACTCATGACCCGTGTCTACCTCTTGTTCCCCCCACCCCCCGCTCATGCCTTGTGTCTGCCCTGTTCCCCCTACCCCCCGCTCATGCCCTGTGTCTCCTCTGTTCCCCCCACCCCCCGCTCATGCCCCGTGTCTCTCTCTTCTTCCCCCACTCCCTGCTCATGCCCCATGTCTCCCTCCTGCCCCCCCACCCCCCGCTCATGCCCCGTGTCTACCTCTTGTTCCCCCCACCCCCTGCTCATGCACCGTGTCTCTCTCTTCTTCCCCCCACTCCCTGCTCATGCCCCATGTCTCCCTCCTGCCCCCCCACCCCCCACTCATGCCCCGTGTCTACCTCTTGTTCCCCCCAACCCCTGCTCATGCCCCGTGTCTGCCCTGTTCCCCCCACCCCCCGCTCATGCCCCGTGTCTACCTCTTGTTCCCCCCACCCCGCTCATGCCCCGTGTCTGCCATGTTCCCCCCAACCCCGCTCATGCCTTGTGTATCCCTTGTTCCCCCACCCCCCGCTCATGCCCTGTGTTTCCTCTGTTCCCCCTTACCCCCAGCTCATGCCCCGTGTCTCCCCTGTTCCCCCCACCCACCGCTCATGCCCTATGTCTCCCTTGTTCCCCCCACTTCCCGCTCGTGCCGTGTGTTTCCTCTGTTCCCCCCACCCCCGCTCATGCCCCGTGTCTCTCTCTTCTTCCCCCCACCCCCTGCTCATGCCCCGTGTCTCCCTCCTGCCCCCCACCCCCTGCTCATGCCCTGTGTCTACCTCGTGTTGCCCCCAACCCCCGCTCATGGCCTGTGTCTCCCCTTTTCGCCCCACCCCCAGCTCATGCCCTGTGTCTCCCCTGTTCCCCCACACCCCCCACTCATGCCCCGTGTCTCCATCGTGTTGCCCCCACGCACCGCTCATGCCCCGTGTCTCCCTCTTCTTCCCCCCACCCCCGATCATGCCCTGTATCTCCCTCCTGTCCCCCCACCCCCTGCTCATGCCCCGTGTCTCCCACATGATTCCCCCACCTCCCGCTCATACCCCATGTCTCCCATGTTCACCCCCACCCCCCTGGTCATGCCCGTGTCTCCCCCTGTTCCCCCACCCCCCGCTCATGCCCTGTGTCTCCTCTGATCCCCCCAACTCCCGCTCATGGCCCGTGTCTCCCTCCTGTCCCCCCCACCCCCTGCTCATGCCCCGTGTCTCCCTCCTGTCCCCCTCACCCCCCACTCATGCCCCGTGTCTGCCCTGTTCCACCCACCCCTGCTCATGCCCCGCGTCTCCCTCGTGTTGCCCCCACCCCCGCTCATGCCCTGTGTCTCCCCTGTTCCCCCCCTCTCATGCCCGGTGTCTCCTCTGATCCCCCCAACTCCCGCTCATGGCCCGTGTCTCCCTCCTGTCCCCCCACCCCCTGCTCATGCCCCGTGTCTCCCTCCTGTCCCCCTCACCCCCCACTCATGCCCCGTGTCTGCCCTGTTCCACCCACCCCTGCTCATGCCCCGTGTCTACCTCTTGTTCCCCCCACCCCCCGCTCATGCCTTGTGTCTGCCCTGTTCCCCCTACCCCCCGCTCATGCCCTGTGTCTCCTCTGTTCCCCCCCACCCCCCGCTCATGCCCCGTGTCTCTCTCTTCTTCCCCCCACTCCCTGCTCATGCCCGATGTCTCCCTCCTGCCCCCCCCACCCCCCGCTCATGCCCTGTGTCTGCCCTGTTCCCCCCCACCCCCGGCTCATGCCCCGTGTCTACCTCTTGTTCCCCCCACCCCCCGCTCTTGCCTTGTGTCTGCCCTGTTCCCCCTACCCCCCGCTCATGCCCTGTGTCTCCTCTGTTCCCCCCCACCCCCCGCTCATGCCCCGTGTCTCTCTCTTCTTCCCCCCACTCCCTGCTCATGCCCCATGTCTCCCTCCTGCCCCCCCACCCCCTGCTCATGCCCCGTGTCTACCTCTTGTTCCCCCCACCCCCTGCTCATGCCCCGTGTCTCCCTCTTGTTCCCCCCACCCCCCGCTCATGCCCTGTGTCTGCCCTGTTCCCCCCACCCCCGGCTCATGGCCCCGTGTCTCCCTTGTGTTGCCTCCACCCCCGCTCATGCCCTGTGTCTCCTCTATTCCCCCACCCCGTGCTCATGCCCTGTTCTCCTCTGTTCCCCCCACCCCCCCCCCCGCTCATGCCCCGTGTCTCCTTCTCCCCCCCACCCCCTGCTCATGCCCTGTGTCTCCCTCCTGTCCCCCCACCCCCCACTCATGCCCCGTGTCTACCTCTTGTTCCCCTCACCCCCCGCTCATGCCTTGTGTCTGCCCTGTTCCCCCTACCCCCCGCTCATGCCCTGTGTCTCCTCTGTTCCCCCCACCCCCGCTCATGCCCCGTGTCTCTCTCTTCTTCCCCCACCCCTGCTCATGCCCCGTGTCTACCTCTTGTTCCCCCCACCCCGCTCATGCCCCGTGTCTGCCCTGATCCCCCCACCCCGCTCATGCCTTGTGTATCCCTTGTTCCCCCCACCCCCCGCTCATGCCCTGTGTTTCCTCTGTTCCCCCTCACCCCAGCTCATGCCCCGTGTCTCCCCTGTTCCCCCCACCCCGCTCATGCCCTATGTCTCTCTTGTTCCCCCACTTCCCGCTCATGCCGTGTGTTTCCCCTGTTCCCCCCACCCCCAGCTCATGCCCTGTGTCTCCCCTGTTCCCCCACACCCCCCACTCATGCCCCGTGTCTCCATTGTGTTGCCCCCACGCACCGCTCATGCCCCGTGTCTCCCTCTTCTTCCCCCACCCCCGTTCATGCCCTGTGTCTCCCTCCTGTCCCCCCACCCCCTGCTCATGCCCCGTGTCTCCCACATGATTCCCCAAACCCCCGCTCATGCCCCGTGTCTCCCATGTTTGCCCCCACCCCCCTGGTCATGCCCGTGTCTCCCCCCTGTTTCCCCACCCCCCGTTCATGCCCTGTGTCTCCTCTGATCCCCCCAACCCCCGCCCATGGCCCATGTCTCCCTCCTGTCCCCCCACCCCCTGCTCATGCCCGTGTCTCCCTCCTGTCCACCCCACCCCCCACTCATGCCCCGTGTCAACCCTGTTCCACCCACCCCCGCTCATGCCCTGTGTCTCCCTCGTGTTGCCCCCACCCCCCGCTCATGCCCTGTGTCTCCCCTGTTCCCCCCCTCTCATGCCCGGTGTCTCCCTCTTCTTCCCCCCAACCCCTGCTCATGCCGCGTGTCTTCCTCTTGTTCCCCCACCCCCTGCTCATGCCCTGTGTCTGCCCTGTTCCCCCCCACCCCCGGCTCATGCCCCGTGTCTCCCTTGTGTTGCCACCACCCCCCTCTCATGCCCTGTGCCTCCTCTATTCCCCCACCCCGTGCTCATGCCCTGTGTCTCCTCTGTTCCCCACCCCCTGCTCATGCCCCGTGTCTCCTTCTCCCCCCACCCCCTGCTCATGCCCGTGTCTCCCTCCTGTCCCCCCCACCCCCCACTCATGCCCCGTGTCTACCTCTTGTTCCCCCCTCCCCCGGCTCATGCCTTGTGTCTGCCCTGTTCCCCCTATCCCCCGCTCATGCCCTGTGTCTCCTCTGTTCCCCCCACTCCCCGCTCATGCCCCGTGTCTCTCTCTTCTTCCCCCCACTCCCTGCTCATGCCCCATGTCTCCCTCCTGCCCCCCCACCACCCGCTCATGCCCCGTGTCTACCTCTTGTTCCCCCCACCCCCTGCTCATGCCAAGTGTCTGCCCTGTTCCCCCCACCCCCCGCTCATGCCCTGTGTCTCCCTCATGTTGCCCCCTCCCCTGCTCATGCCCTGTGACTCCCTCTTCTCCCCCCACCCCCTGCTCATGCCCCATGTCTCCCTCATGTCCCTCCCCACCCCTGCTCATGCCCTGTGTCTACCTCTTGTTCCCCCCACCCCGCTCATGCCCCGTGTCTGCCCTGTTCCCCCAACCCCGCTCATGCCTTGTGTATCCCTTGTTCCCCACCCCCTGCTCATGCCCTGTGTTTCCTCTGTTCCCCCTCACCCCCAGCTCATGCCCCGTGTCTCCCTCTTCTTCCCCCCCACCCCCAGCTCATGCCTGTGTCACCTCCTGTCTCCCCCCACCCCCTGCTCATTCCTCGTGTCTGCCCTGTTCCCCCCACCCCCTGCTCATACCCCGTCTCTCCCTTGTGTTGCCCCCACCCCCCGCTCATGCCCCATGTCTCCCCTGTTCCCCCCACCCCCAGCTCATGCCCTGTGTCTGCACGGTTCCCCCACCCCCTGCACATGCCCTGTGTTTCCCCTGTTCCCCCACAACCCCTGATCATGCCCCGTGTCTCCCTCATGTTGCCCCCGCACTGCTCATGCCCCGTGTCTCCCTCCTGTTCCCCCATCCCCCGCTCATGCCCCGTGTCTCCCTCACGATTCCCCCACCCCCCTCTCATGCCCCATGTCTCCCCTGTTCGCCCCCACCCCCCCCGGTCATGCCCAGTGTCTCCCCCTGTTTCCCCCACCCCCGCTCATGCCCTGTGTCTCCTCTGTTCCCCCCCTCTCCCCGCTCATGCCCCGTGTCTCCCTCTTCTTTCCCCCCACCCCCTGCTCATGCCCCATGTCTCCCTCCTGCCCCCCACCCCCCACTCATGCCCCGTGTCTGCCCTGTTCCCCCCAACCCCCGCTCATGCCCTGTGTCTCCCTCGCATTGCCCCCAACCCCCGCTCATTCCCTGTGTCTCCTCTGTTCCCCCCACCCCCCGCTCATGCCCTGTGTCTCCTCTGTTCCCCCCACCCCCTGTTCATGCCCCGTGTCTCCCTCTTCCCCCCCACCCCCTGCTCATGCCCCGTGTCTCCCTTCCTATCCACCCCAACCCAACTCATGCCCTGTGTCTGCCCTGTTCCCCCAGCCCCCACTCATGCCCCGTTTCTCCCTCATGTTGCCCCCACCCCCACTCATGCCCTGTGTCTCCTCTGTTCCCCCCTCCGCTCATGCCCTGTGTCTCCTCTGGTTCCCCCCACCCCAGCTCATGCCCCGTGTCTCCCTTGTGTTGCCCCCACCCCCAGCTCATGCCCCGTGTCTACCCGGTTCCCCACACAACCGCTCATGCCCTGTGTCTCCTCTGTTCCCCCCCGCTCATGCCCTGTGTCTCCCTCTTCTTCCCCCCACCCCCTGCTCATGCCCCGTGTCTCCCTCCTGTCCTACCCACTCCCCGCTCATGCCCCGTGTCTTCCCTGTTCCCCCCACCCCCGATCATGCCCCATGTCTCCCTCATGTTGCCCCCACCCCTGCTCATGCCCTGTGTCTCCCTCTTCTTCCCCCACCCCCGTTCATGCCCCGTGTCTCCCTCCTGTCCCCCCACCCCCTGCTCATGCCCCGTGTCTCCCACATGATTCCCCCAACCCCCGCTCATGCCCCGTGTCTCCCATGTTTGCCCCCACCCCCTGGTCATGCCCGTGTCTCTCTCCCTGTTCCCCCACCCCCCGTTCATGCCCTGTGTCTCCTCTGATCCTCCCAACCCCCGCCCATGGCCCATGTCTCCCTCCTGTCCCCCCACCCCCTGCTCATGCCCCGTGTCTCCCTCCTGTCCACCCCACCCCCCACTCATGCCCCGTGTCTGCCCTGTTCCACCCACCCCCGCTCATGCCCTGTGTCTCCCTCGTGTTGCCCCCACCCCCCGCTCATGCCCTGTGTCTCCCCTGTTCCCCCCCTCTCATGCCCGGTGTCTCCCTCTTCTTCCCCCCAACCCCTGCTCATGCCGCGTGTCTCCCTCTTGTTCCCCCCACTCCCCGCTCATGCCCTGTGTCTGCCCTGTTCCCCCCCACCCCCGGCTCATGCCCCGTGTCTCCCTTGTGTTGCCCCCACCCCCCGCTCATGCCCTGTGTCTCCTCTATTCCCCCACCCCGTGCTCATGCCCTGTGTCTCCTCTGTTCCCCCCACCCCCCGCTCATGCCCCGTGTCTCCTTCTCCCCCCCACCCCCTGCTCATGCCCCGTGTCTCCCTCCTGTCCCCCCACCCCCCACTCATGCCCCGTGTCTACCTCTTGTTCCCCCCACCCCCCGCTCATGCCTTGTGTCTGCCCTGTTCCCCTTACCCCCCGCTCATGCCCTGTGTCTCCTCTGTTCCCCCCACCCCCCGCTCATGCCCCGTGTCTCTCTCTTCTTCCCCCCACTCCCTGCTCATGCCCCATGTCTCCCTCCTGCCCCCCCACCCCCCGCTCATGCCCCGTGTCTACCTCTTGTTCCCCCCACCCCCTGCTCATGCCCCATGTCTCTCTCTTCTTCCCCCCACTCCCTGCTCATGCCCCATGTCTCCCTCCTGCCCCCCCACCCCCCGCTCATGCCCCGTGTCTACCTCTTGTTCCCCCCACCCCCTGCTCATGCCCCGTGTCTGTCCTGTTCCCCCCACCCCCCGCTCATGCCCGTGTCTACCTCTTGTTCCCCCACCCCGCTCATGCCCCGTGTCTGCCCTGTTCCCCCCAACCCCGCTCATGCCTTGTGTATCCCTTGTTCCCCCACCCCCCGCTCATGCCCTGTGTTTCCTCTGTTCCCCCTCACCCCCAGCTCATGCCCCGTGTCTCCCCTGTTCCCCCCACCCACCGCTCATGCCCTATGTCTCCCTTGTTCCCCCCACTTCCCGCTCGTGCCGTGTGTTTCCTCTGTTCTCCCCCACCCCCGCTCATGCCCCGTGTCTCTCTCTTCTTCCCCCCACCCCCTGCTCATGCCCCGTGTCTCCCTCCTGCCCCCCACCCCCTGCTCATGCCCTGTGTCTACCTCGTGTTGCCCCCAACCCCCGCTCATGCCCTGTGTCTCCCCTTTTCGCCCCACCCCCAGCTCATGCCCTGTGTCTCCCATGTTCACCCACACCCCCCACTCATGCCCCGTGTCTCCATCGTGTTGCCCCCACGCACCGCTCATGCCCCGTGTCTCCCTCTTCTTCCCCCCCACCCCCGATCATGCCCTGTATCTCCCTCCTGTCCCCCCACCCCCTGCTCATGCCCCGTTTCTCCCACATGATTCCCCCACCCCCCGCTCATACCCCATGTCTCCCATGTTCACCCCCACCGCCCTGGTCATGCCCGTGTCTCCCTCCTGTTCCCCCACCCCCCGCTCATGCCCTGTGTCTCCTCTGATCCCCCCAACTCCCGCTCATGGCCCGTGTCTCCCTCCTGTCCCCCCCACCCCCTGCTCATGCCCCGTGTCTCCCTCCTGTCCCACTCAAACCCCACTCATGCCCCGTGTCTGCCCTGTTCCACCCACCCCTGCTCATGCCCCGTGTCTCCCTCGTGTTGCCCCCACCCCCGCTCATGCCCTGTGTCTCCCCTGTTCCCCCCCTCTCATGCCCGGTGTCTCCTCTGATCCCCCCAACTCCCGCTCATGGCCGTGTCTCCCTCCTGTCCCCCCACCCCCTGCTCATGCCCCGTGTCTCCCTCCTGTCCCCCTCACCCCCCACTCATGCCCCGTGTCTGCCCTGTTCCACCCACCCCTGCTCATGCCCCGTGTCTACCTCTTGTTCCCCCCACCCCCCGCTCATGCCTTGTGTCTGCCCTGTTCCCCCTACCCCCCGCTCATGCCCTGTGTCTCCTCTGTTCCCCCCCACCCCCCGCTCATGCCACGTGTCTCTCTCTTCTTCCCCCCACTCCCTGCTCATGCCTGATGTCTCCCTCCTGCCCCCCCACCCCCTGCTCATGCCCTGTGTCTGCCCTGTTCCCCCCCACCCCCGGCTCATGCCCCGTGTCTACCTCTTGTTCCCCCTACCCCCCGCTCTTGTCTTGTGTCTGCCCTGTTCCCCCTACCCCCGCTCATGCCCTGTGTCTCCTCTGTTCCCCCCCACCCCCCGCTCATGCCCCGTGTCTCTCTCTTCTTCCCCCCACTCCCTGCTCATGCCCCATGTCTCCCTCCTGCCCCCCCACCCCCTGCTCATGCCCCGTGTCTACCTCTTGTTCCCCCCACCCCCTGCTCATGCCCCGTGTCTCCCTCTTGTTCCCCCCACCCCCCGCTCATGCCCTGTGTCTGCCCTGTTCCCCCCACCCCCGGCTCATGCCCCGTGTCTCCCTTGTGTTGCCTCCACCCCCGCTCATGCCCTGTGTCTCCTCTATTCCCCCACCCCGTGCTCATGCCCTGTGTCTCCTCTGTTCCCCCCACCCCCCGCTCATGCCCCGTGTCTCCTTCTCCCCCCCACCCCCTGCTCATGCCCCGTGTCTCCCTCCTGTCCCCCCACCCCCCACTCATGCCCCGTGTCTACCTCTTGTTCCCCCCACCCCCCGCTCATGCCTTGTGTCTGCCCTGTTCCCCCTACCCCCCGCTCATGCCCTGTGTCTCCTCTGTTCCCCCACCCCCCGCTCATGCCCCGTGTCTCTCTCTTCTTCCCCCCACTCCCTGCTCATGCCCCATGTCTCCCTCCTGCCCCCCCACCCCCCGCTCATGCCCCGTGTCTACCTCTTGTTCCCCCCACCCCCTGCTCATGCCCTGTGTCTCTCTCTTCTTCCACCCACTCCCTGCTCATGCCCCATGTCTCCCTCCTGGCCCCCCACCCCCCGCTCATGCCCCGTGTCTACCTCTTGTTCCCCCCACCCCCTGCTCATGCCCCTTGTCTGCCCTGTTCCCCCCACCCCCCGCTCATGCCCCGTGTCTACCTCTTGTTCCCCCCACCCCGCTCATGCCCCGTGTCTGCCCTGTTCCCCCCAACCCCGCTCATGCCTTGTGTATCCCTTGTTCCCCCACCCCCCGCTCATGCCCTGTGTTTCCTCTGTTCCCCCTCACCCCCAGCTCATGCCCCATGTCTCCCCTGTTCCCCCCACCCACCGCTCATGCCCTATGTCTCCCTTGTTCCCCCCACTTCCCGCTCGTGCCGTGTGTTTCCTCTGTTCCCCCCGACCCCCGCTCATGCCCCGTGTCTCTCTCTTCTTCCCCCCACCCCCTGCTCATGCCCCGTGTCTCCCTCCTGCCCCCACCCCCTGCTCATGCCCTGTGTCTACCTCGTGTTGCCCCCATCCCCCGCTCATGCCCTGTGTCTCCCCTTTTCGCCCCACCCCCAGCTCATGCCCTGTGTCTCCCCTGTTCCCCCACACCCCCCACTCATGCCCCGTGTCTCCATCGTGTTGCCCCCACGCACCGCTCATGCCCCGTGTCTCCCTCTTCTTCCCCCCACCCCCGATCATGCCCTGTATCTCCCTCCTGTCCCCCTCACCCCCCACTCATGCCCCGTGTCTGCCCTGTTCCACCCACCCCTGCTCATGCCCCGTGTCTACCTCTTGTTCCCCCCACCCCCCGCTCATGCCTTGTGTCTGCCCTGTTCCCCCTACCCCCCGCTCATGCCCTGTGTCTCCTCTGTTCCCCCCCACCCCCCGCTCATGCCCCGTGTCTCTCTCTTCTTCCCCCCACTCCCTGCTCATGCCCGATGTCTCCCTCCTGCCCCCCACCCCCCGCTCATGCCCTGTGTCTGCCCTGTTCCCCCCCACCCCCGGCTCATGCCCCGTGTCTACCTCTTGTTCCCCCCACCCCCCGCTCTTGCCTTGTGTCTGCCCTGTTCCCCCTACCCCCCGCTCATGCCCTGTGTCTCCTCTGTTCCCCCCACCCCCCGCTCATGCCCCGTGTCTCTCTCTTCTTCCCCCCACTCCCTGCTCATGCCCCATGTCTCCCTCCTGCCCCCCCACCCCCTGCTCATGCCCCGTGTCTACCACTTGTTCCCCCCACCCCCTGCTCATGCCCCGTGTCTCCCTCTTGTTCCCCCCACCCCCCGCTCATGCCCTGTGTCTGCCCTGTTCCCCCCACCCCCGGCTCATGCCCCGTGTCTCCCTTGTGTTGCCTCCACCCCCGCTCATGCCCTGTGTCTCCTCTATTCCCCCACCCCGTGCTCATGCCCTGTGTCTCCTCTGTTCCCCCCACCCCCGCTCATGCCCCGTGTCTCCTTCTCCCCCCCACCCCCTGCTCATGCCCCGTGTGTCCCTCCTGTCCCCCCATCCCCCACTCATGCCCCGTGTCTACCTCTTGTTCCCCCCACCCCCGCTCATGCCTTGTGTCTGCCCTGTTCCCCCTACCCCCCGCTCATGCCCTGTGTCTCCTCTGTTCCCCCCACCCCCGCTCATGCCCCGTGTCTCTCTCTTCTTCCCCCCACCCCTGCTCATGCCCGTGTCTACCTCTTGTTCCCCCCACCCGCTCATGCCCCGTGTCTGCCCTGATCCCCCCACCCCGCTCATGCCTTGTGTATCCCTTGTTCCCCCCACCCCCCGCTCATGCCCTGTGTTTCCTCTGTTCCCCCTCACCCCAGCTCATGCCCCGTGTCTCCCCTGTTCCCCCCACCCCGCTCATGCCCTATGTCTCTCTTGTTCCCCCACTTCCCGCTCATGCCGTGTGTTTCCCCTGTTCCCCCCACCCCCAGCTCATGCCCTGTGTCTCCCCTGTTCCCCCACACCCCCCACTCATGCCCCGTGTCTCCATTGTGTTGCCCCCACGCACCGCTCATGCCCGTGTCTCCCTCTTCTTCCCCCCACCCCCGTTCATGCCCTGTGTCTCCCTCCTGTCCCCCCCACCCCCTGCTCATGCCCCGTGTCTCCCACATGATTCCCCAAACCCCCGCTCATGCCCCGTGTCTCCCATGTTTGCCCCCACCCCCCTGGTCATGCCCGTGTCTCCCCCCTGTTCCCCCACCCCCCGTTCATGCCCTGTGTCTCCTCTGATCCCCCCAACCCCCGCCCATGGCCCATGTCTCCCTCCTGTCCCCCCACCCCCTGCTCATGCCCGTGTCTCCCTCCTGTCCACCCCACCCCCCACTCATGCCCCGTGTCAACCCTGTTCCACCCACCCCCGCTCATGCCCTGTGTCTCCCTTGTGTTGCCCCCACCCCCCGCTCATGCCCTGTGTCTCCCCTGTTCCCCCCCTCTCATGCCCGGTGTCTCCCTCTTCTTCCCCCCAACCCCTGCTCATGCCGCGTGTCTTCCTCTTGTTCCCCCCACCCCCTGCTCATGCCCTGTGTCTGCCCTGTTCCCCCCCACCCCCGGCTCATGCCCCGTGTCTCCCTTGTGTTGCCCCCACCCCCCGCTCATGCCCTGTGCCTCCTCTATTCCCCCACCCCGTGCTCATGCCCTGTGTCTCCTCTGTTCCCCCCACCCCCTGCTCATGCCCCGTGTCTCCTTCTCCCCCCCACCCCCTGCTCATGCCCGTGTCTCCCTCCTGTCCCCCCCACCCCCCACTCATGCCCCGTGTCTACCTCTTGTTCCCCCCTCCCCCGGCTCATGCCTTGTGTCTGCCCTGTTCCCCCTACCCCCCGCTCATGCCCTGTGTCTCCTCTGTTCCCCCCACCCCCCGCTCATGCCCCGTGTCTCTCTCTTCTTCCCCCCACTCCCTGCTCATGCCCCATGTCTCCCTCCTGCCCCTCCACCACCCGCTCATGCCCCGTGTCTACCTCTTGTTCCCCCCACCCCCTGCTCATGCCAAGTGTCTGCCCTGTTCCCCCCACCCCCCGCTCATGCCCTGTGTCTCCCTCATGTTGCCCCCTCCCCTGCTCATGCCCTGTGACTCCCTCTTCTCCCCCCCACCCCCTGCTCATGCCCCATGTCTCCCTCATGTCCCTCCCCACCCCTGCTCATGCCCTGTGTCTACCTCTTGTTCCCCCCACCCCGCTCATGCCCCGTGTCTGCCCTGTTCCCCCAACCCCGCTCATGCCTTGTGTATCCCTTGTTCCCCCACCCCCTGCTCATGCCCTGTGTTTCCTCTGTTCCCCCTCACCCCCAGCTCATGCCCCATGTCTCCCTCTTCTTCCCCCCCACCCCCAGCTCATGCCTGTGTCACCTCCTGTCTCCCCCCACCCCCTGCTCATTCCTCGTGTCTGCCCTGTTCCCCCCACCCCCTGCTCATACCCCGTCTCTCCCTTGTGTTGCCCCCACCCCCCGCTCATGCCCCATGTCTCCCCTGTTCCCCCCACCCCCAGCTCATGCCCTGTGTCTGCACGGTTCCCCCACCCCCTGCACATGCCCTGTGTTTCCCCTGTTCCCCCACAACCCCTGATCATGCCCCGTGTCTCCCTCATGTTGCCCCACGCACTGCTCATGCCCCGTGTCTCCCTCCTGTTCCCCCATCCCCCGCTCATGCCCCGTGTCTCCCTCACGATTCCCCCACCCCCCTCTCATGCCCCATGTCTCCCCTGTTCGCCCCCACCCCCCGGTCATGCCCAGTGTCTCCCCCCTGTTTCCCCCACCCCCCGCTCATGCCCTGTGTCTCCTCTGTTCCCCCCCTCTCCCCGCTCATGCCCGTGTCTCCCTCTTCTTCCCCCCCACCCCCTGCTCATGCCCCATGTCTCCCTCCTGCCCCCCACCCCCCACTCATGCCCTGTGTCTGCCCTGTTCCCCCCAACCCCCGCTCATGCCCTGTGTCTCCCTCGCATTGCCCCCAACCCCCGCTCATTCCCTGTGTCTCCTCTGTTCCCCCCACCCCCCGCTCATGCCCTGTGTCTCCTCTGTTCCCCCCACCCCCTGTTCATGCCCCGTGTCTCCCTCTTCCCCCCCACCCCCTGCTCATGCCCCGTGTCTCCCTTCCTATCCACCCCAACCCAACTCATGCCCTGTGTCTGCCCTGTTCCCCCACCCCCCACTCATGCCCCGTTTCTCCCTCATGTTGCCCCCACCCCCACTCATGCCCTGTGTCTCCTCTGTTCCCCCCTCCGCTCATGCCCTGTGTCTCCTCTGTTCCCCCCCACCCCAGCTCATGCCCCGTGTCTCCCTTGTGTTGCCCCCACCCCCAGCTCATGCCCCGTGTCTACCCTGTTCCCCACACCCCCGCTCATGCCCTGTGTCTCCTCTGTTCCCCCCCGCTCATGCCCTGTGTCTCCCTCTTCTTCCCCCCACCCCCTGCTCATGCCCCGTGTCTCCCTCCTGTCCTACCCACCCCCCGCTCATGCCCCGTGTCTTCCCTGTTCCCCCCACCCCCGATCATGCCCCATGTCTCCCTCATGTTGCCCCCACCCCTGCTCATGCCCTGTGTCTCCCTCTTCTTCCCCCCACCCCCGTTCATGCCCCGTGTCTCCCTCCTGTCCCCCCACCCCCTGCTCATGCCCCGTGTCTCCCACATGATTCCCCCAACCCCCGCTCATGCCCCGTGTCTCCCATGTTTGCCCCCACCCCCCTGGTCATGCCCGTGTCTCTCTCCCCTGTTCCCCCACCCCCCGTTCATGCCCTGTGTCTCCTCTGATCCCCCCAACCCCCGCCCATGGCCCATGTCTCCCTCCTGTCCCCCCACCCCCTGCTCATGCCCCGTGTCTCCCTCCTGTCCACCCCACCCCCCACTCATGCCCCGTGTCTGCCCTGTTCCACCCACCCCCGCTCATGCCCTGTGTCTCCCTCGTGTTGCCCCCACCCCCCGCTCATGCCCTGTGTCTCCCCTGTTCCCCCCCTCTCATGCCCGGTGTCTCCCTCTTCTTCCCCCCAACCCCTGCTCATGCCGCGTGTCTCCCTCTTGTTCCCCCCACTCCCCGCTCATGCCCTGTGTCTGCCCTGTTCCCCCCCACCCCCGGCTCATGCCCCGTGTCTCCCTTGTGTTGCCCCCACCCCCCGCTCATGCCCTGTGTCTCCTCTATTCCCCCACCCCGTGCTCATGCCCTGTGTCTCCTCTGTTCCCCCCACCCCCCGCTCATGCCCCGTGTCTCCTTCTCCCCCCCACCCCCTGCTCATGCCCCGTGTCTCCCTCCTGTCCCCCCACCCCCCACTCATGCCCCGTGTCTACCTCTTGTTCCCCCCACCCCCCGCTCATGCCTTGTGTCTGCCCTGTTCCCCCTACCCCCCGCTCATGCCCTGTGTCTCCTCTGTTCCCCCCACCCCCCGCTCATGCCCCGTGTCTCTCTCTTCTTCCCCCCACTCCCTGCTCATGCCCCATGTCTCCCTCCTGCCCCCCCACCCCCCGCTCATGCCCCGTGTCTACCTCTTGTTCCCCCCACCCCCTGCTCATGCCCCGTGTCTCTCTCTTCTTCCCCCACTCCCTGCTCATGCCCCATGTCTCCCTCCTGACCCCCCACCCCCCGCTCATGCCCCGTGTCTACCTCTTGTTCCCCCCACCCCCTGCTCATGCCCCGTGTCTGCCCTGTTCCCCCCACCCCCCGCTCATGGCCCGTGTCTACCTCTTGTTCCCCCCACCCCGCTCATGCCCCGTGTCTGCCCTGTTCCCCCCAACCCCGCTCATGCCTTGTGTATCCCTTGTTCCCCCACCCCCCGCTCATGCCCTGTGTTTCCTCTGTTCCCCCTCACCCCCAGCTCATGCCCCGTGTCTCCCCTGTTCCCCCCACCCACCGCTCATGCCCTATGTCTCCCTTGTTCCCCCCACTTCCCGCTCGTGCCGTGTGTTTCCTCTGTTCTCCCCCACCCCCGCTCATGCCCCGTGTCTCTCTCTTCTTCCCCCCACCCCCTGCTCATGCCCCGTGTCTCCCTCCTGCCCCCCACCCCCTGCTCATGCCCTGTGTCTACCTCGTGTTGCCCCCAACCCCCGCTCATGCCCTGTGTCTCCCCTTTTCGCCCCACCCCCAGCTCATGCCCTGTGTCTCCCATGTTCACCCACACCCCCCACTCATGCCCCGTGTCTCCATCGCGTTGCCCACACGCACCGCTCATGCCCCGTGTCTCCCTCTTCTTCCCCCCCACCCCCGATCATGCCCTGTATCTCCCTCCTGTCCCCCCACCCCCTGCTCATGCCCCGTTTCTCCCACATGATTCCCCCACCCCCCGCTCATACCCCATGTCTCCCATGTTCACCCCCACCCCCCTGGTCATGCCCGTGTCTCCCTCCTGTTCCCCCACCCCCCGCTCATGCCCTGTGTCTCCTCTGATCCCCCCAACTCCCGCTCATGGCCCGTGTCTCCCTCCTGTCCCCCCCACCCCCTGCTCATGCCCCGTGTCTCCCTCCTGTCCCCCTCACCCCCCACTCATGCCCCGTGTCTGCCCTGTTCCACCCACCCCTGCTCATGCCCCGTGTCTCCCTCGTGTTGCCCCCACCCCCGCTCATGCCCTGTGTCTCCCCTGTTCCCCCCCCTCTCATGCCCGGTGTCTCCTCTGATCCCCCCAACTCCCGCTCATGGCCGTGTCTCCCTCCTGTCCCCCCACCCCCTGCTCATGCCCCGTGTCTCCCTCCTGTCCCCCTCACCCCCCACTCATGCCCCGTGTCTGCCCTGTTCCACCCACCCCTGCTCATGCCCCGTGTCTACCTCTTGTTCCCCCCACCCCCCGCTCATGCCTTGTGTCTGCCCTGTTCCCCCTACCCCCCACTCATGCCCTGTGTCTCCTCTGTTCCCCCCCACCCCCCGCTCATGCCCCGTGTCTCTCTCTTCCTCCCCCCACTCCCTGCTCATGCCTGATGTCTCCCTCCTGCCCCCCCACCCCCCGCTCATGCCCTGTGTCTGCCCTGTTCCCCCCCACCCCCGGCTCATGCCCCGTGTCTACCTCTTGTTCCCCCCACCCCCCGCTCTTGTCTTGTGTCTGCCCTGTTCCCCCTACCCCCGCTCATGCCCTGTGTCTCCTCTGTTCCCCCCCACCCCCCGCTCATGCCCCGTGTCTCTCTCTTCTTCCCCCCACTCCCTGCTCATGCCCCATGTCTCCCTCCTGCCCCCCCACCCCCTGCTCATGCCCCGTGTCTACCTCTTGTTCCCCCCACCCCCTGCTCATGCCCCGTGTCTCCCTCTTGTTCCCCCCACCCCCCGCTCATGCCCTGTGTCTGCCCTGTTCCCCCCACCCCCGGCTCATGCCCCGTGTCTCCCTTGTGTTGCCTCCACCCCCGCTCATGCCCTGTGTCTCCTCTATTCCCCCACCCCGTGCTCATGCCCTGTGTCTCCTCTGTTCCCCCCACCCCCCGCTCATGCCCCGTGTCTCCTTCTCCCCCCCACCCCCTGCTCATGCCCCGTGTCTCCCTCCTGTCCCCCCACCGCCCACTCATGCCCCGTGTCTACCTCTTGTTCCCCCCACCCCCCGCTCATGCCTTGTGTCTGCCCTGTTCCCCCTACCCCCCGCTCATGCCCTGTGTCTCCTCTGTTCCCCCCACCCCCCGCTCATGCCCCGTGTCTCTCTCTTCTTCCCCCCACTCCCTGCTCATGCCCCATGTCTCCCTCCTGCCCCCCCACCCCCCGCTCATGCCCCGTGTCTACCTCTTGTTCCCCCCACCCCCTGCTCATGCCCTGTGTCTCTCTCTTCTTCCACCCACTCCCTGCTCATGCCCCATGTCTCCCTCCTGGCCCCCCACCCCCCGCTCATGCCCAGTGTCTACCTCTTGTTCCCCCCACCCCCTGCTCATGCCCCGTGTCTGCCCTGTTCCCCCCACCCCCCGCTCATGCCCCGTGTCTACCTCTTGTTCCCCCCACCCCGCTCATGCCCCGTGTCTGCCCTGTTCCCCCCAACCCCGCTCATGCCTTGTGTATCCCTTGTTCCCCCACCCCCCGCTCATGCCCTGTGTTTCCTCTGTTCCCCCTCACCCCCAGCTCATGCCCCGTGTCTCCCCTGTTCCCCCCACCCACCGCTCATGCCCTATGTCTCCCTTGTTCCCCCCACTTCCCGCTCGTGCCGTGTGTTTCCTCTGTTCCCCCCGACCCCCGCTCATGCCCCGTGTCTCTCTCTTCTTCCCCCCACCCCCTGCTCATGCCCCGTGTCTCCCTCCTGCCCCCCACCCCCTGCTCATGCCCTGTGTCTACCTCGTGTTGCCCCCAACCCCCGCTCATGCCCTGTGTCTCCCCTTTTCGCCCCACCCCCAGCTCATGCCCTGTGTCTCCCCTGTTCCCCCACACCCCCCACTCATGCCCCGTGTCTCCATCGTGTTGCCCCCACGCACCGCTCATGCCCCGTGTCTCCCTCTTCTTCCCCCCCACCCCCGATCATGCCCTGTATCTCCCTCCTGTCCCCCCACCCCCTGCTCATGCCCCGTGTCTCCCACATGATTCCCCCACCCCCCGCTCATACCCCGTGTCTCCCATGTTCACCCCCACCCCCCTGGTCATGCCCGTGTCTCCCCCCAGTTCCCCCACCCCCCGCTCATGCCCTGTGTCTCCTCTGATCCCCCCAACTCCCGCTCATGGCCCGTGTCTCCCTCCTGTCCCCCCCACCCCCTGCTCATGCCCCGTGTCTCCCTCGTGTTGCCCCCACCCCCCGCTCATTCCCTGTGTCTCCCCTGTTCCCCCCCTCTCATGCCCGGTGTCTCCTCTGATCCCCCCAACTCCCGCTCATGGCCCATGTCTCCCTCCTGTCCCCCCCACCCCCTGCTCATGCCCCGTGTCTCCCTCCTGTCCCCCTCACCCCCCACTCATGCCCCGTGTCTGCCCTGTTCCACCCACCCCTGCTCATGCCCCGTGTCTACCTCTTGTTCCCCCCACCCCCCGCTCATGCCTTGTGTCTGCCCTGTTCCCCCTACCCCCCGCTCATGCCATATGTTTCCTCTGTTCCCCCTCACTCCCAGTTCATGCCCCGTGTCTCCCCTGTTCCCCCCACCCACCGCTCATGCCCTATGTCTCCCTTGTTCCCCCCACTTCCCGCTCGGGCCGTGTGTTTCCTCTGTTCCCCCCCACCCCCGCTCATGCCCCGTGTCTCTCTCTTCTTCCCCCCACCCCCTGCTCATGCCCCGTGTCTCCCTCCTGCCCCCCACCCCCTGCTCATGCCCTGTGTCTACCTCGTGTTGCCCCAACCCCCGCTCATGCCCTGTGTCTCCCCTTTTCGCCCCACCCCCAGCTCATGCCCTGTGTCTCCCCTGTTCCCCCACACCCCCCACTCATGCCCCGTGTCTCCATCGTGTTGCCCCCACGCACCGCTCATGCCTCGTGTCTCCCTCTTCTTACCCCCCACCCCCACTCATGCCCCGTGTCTCCCACATGATTCCCCCACCCGCCGCTCATACCCCGTGTCTCCCATGTTCACCCCCACCCTCCTGGTCATGCCCGTGTCTCCCCCCTGTTCCCCCACCCCCCGCTCATGCCCTGTGTCTCCTCTGATCCCACCAAATCCCGCTCATGGCCCGTGTCTCCCTCCTGTCCCCCCCACCCCCTGCTCATGCCCCGTGTCTCCCTCCTGTCCCCCTCACCCCCCACTCATGCCCCGTGTCTGCCCTGTTCCACCCACCCCTGCTCATGCCCCGTGTCTCCCTCGTGTTGCCCCCACCCCCCGCTCATGCCCTGTGTCTCCCCTGTTCCCCCCCTCTCATGCCCGGTGTCTCCTCTGATCCCCCCAACTCCCGCTCATGGCCCGTGTCTCCCTCCTGTCCCCCCCACCCCCTGCTCATGCCCCGTGTCTCCCTCCTGTCCCCCTCACCCCCCACTCATGCCCCGTGTCTGCCCTGTTCCACCCACCCCTGCTCATGCCCCGTGTCTACCTCTTGTTCCCCCCACCCCCCGCTCATGCCTTGTGTCTGCCCTCTTCCCCCTACCCCCCGCTCATGCCCTGTGTCTCCTCTGTTCCCCCCCACCCCCCGCTCATGCCCCCTGTCTCACTCTTCTTCCCCCCACTCCCTGCTCATGCCCGATGTCTCCCTCCTGCCCCCCCACCCCCCGCTCATGCCCTGTGTCTGCCCTGTTCCCCCCCACCCCCTGCTCATGCCCCGTGTCTCCCTCCTGTCCTCCTCACCCCCCACTCATGCCCCGTGTCTGCCCTGTTCCACCCACCCCTGCTCATGCCCCGTGTCTACCTCTTGTTCCCCCCACCCCCCGCTCATGCCTTGTGTCTGCCCTGTTCCCCCTACCCCCGCTCATGCCCTGTGTCTCCTCTGTTCCCCCCCACCCCCCGCTCATGCCCCCTGTCTCACTCTTCTTCCCCCCACTCCCTGCTCATGCCCGATGTCTCCCTCCTGCCCCCCCACCCCCCGCTCATGCCCTGTGTCTGCCCTGTTCCCCCTACCCCCCGCTCATGCCCTGTGTGTCCTCTGTTCCCCCCCAACCCCCGCTCATGCCCCGTGTCTCTCTCTTCTTCCCTCCACTCCCTGCTCATGCCCCATGTCTCCCTCCTGCCCCCCCACCCCCTGCTCATGCCCCGTGTCTACCTCTTGTTCCCCCCACCCCCTGCTCATGCCCCGTGTCTGCCCTGTTCCCCCCACCCGCCGCTCATGCCCTGTGTCTCCCTCATGTTGCCCCCACCCCTGCTCATGCCCTGTGACTCCCTCTTCTCCCCTCCACCCCCTGCTCATGCCCCATGTCTCCCTCCTGTCCCTCCCCACCCCTGCTCATGCCCCGTGTCTACCTCTTGTTCCCCCCACCCCGCTCATGCCCCGTGTCTGCCCTGTTCCCCCCAACCCCGCTCATGCCTTGTGTATCCCTTGTTCCCCCACCCCCGCTCATGCCCTGTGTTTCCTCTGTTCCCCCTCACCCTCAGCTCATGCCCCGTGTCTCCCCTGTTCCCCCCACCCCCCGCTCATGCCCTATGTCTCCCTTGTTTCCCCCACTTCCCGCTCGTGCCGTGTGTTTCCTCTGTTTTCCCCCCACCCCCGCTCATGCCCCGTGTCTCTCTCTTCTTCCCCCCACCCCCTGCTCATGCCCCGTGTCTCCCTCCTGCCCCCACCCCCTGCTCATGCCCCGTGTCTACCTCATGTTGCCCCCACCCCCCGCTCATGCCCCGTGTCTCCCCTGTTCGCCCCACCGCCAGCTCATGCCCTGTGTCTCTCCTGTTCCCCACACCCCCCACTCATGCCCCGTGTCTCCATCGTGTTGCCCCCACCCCCCGCTCATGCCTTGTGTCTGCCCTGTTCCCCCTACCCCCCGCTCATGCCCTGTGTCTCCTCTGTTCCCCCCCACCCCCCGCTCATGCCCCGTGTCTCTCTCTTCTTCCCCCCACTCCCTGCTCATGCCCCATGTCTCCCTCCTGCCCCCCCATCCCCCGCTCATGCCCCGTGTCTACCTCTTGTTCCCCTCACCCCCTGCTCATGCCCCGTTTCTGCCCTGTTCCCCCCACCCCCCGCTCATGCCCTGTGTCTCCCTCGTGTTGCCCCCACCCCCTGCTCATGCCCTGTGTCTCCACTGTTCCCTCCACCCCCGCTCATGCCCTGAGTCTCCCTCTTCCCCCCACCCCCTGCTCATGCACCCCCCGCTCAAGCCCTGTGTCTCCTCTGTTCCCCCCTCCGCTCATGCCCTGTGTCTCCTCTGTTCCCCCCCACCCCCGCTCATGCCCCGTGTCTCCCTCTTCTTTCCCCCAACCATTGCTCATGCCCCATGTCTCCCTCCTGTCTCCCCCACCCCCTGCTCATTCCTCGTGTCTGCCCTGTTCCCATCACCCCCTGCTCATGCCCCGTCTCTCCCTTGTGTTGCCCCAACCCCCCGCTCATGCCCCGTGTCTCCCCTGTTCCCCCCACCCCCAGCTCATGCCCTGTGTCTGCCCTGTTCCCCCACCCCCTGCACATGCCCTGTGTTTCCCATTTTCCCCCACACTCCCCGCTCATGCCCCGTGTCTCCCTCATGTTGCCCCACGCACCGCTCATGCCCCGTGTCTCCCTCCTGTTCCCCCACCCCCCGCTCATGCCCGTGTCTCCCTCACGATTCCCCCACCCCCCGCTCATGCCCGTGTCTCCCTCCTGTTCCCCCTACCCCTGGCTCATGCCCTGTGTCTCCTCTGTTCCCCCCCACTCCCTGCTCATGCCCTGTGTCTCCCTCTTTTTCCCCCCCACCCCCTGCTCATGCCACATGTCTCCCTCCTGCCCCCCACCCCCCGCTCATGCCCCGTGTCTACCTCTTGTTCCCCCAACCCCTGCTCATGCCCTGTGTCTGCCCTGTTCCCCCCCGCCCCCCGCTCATGCCCTGTGTCTCCCTCGCGTTGCCCCCACACCCAGCTCATGCCCTGTGTCTCCTCTGTTCCCCCCACCCCCGCTCATGCCCTGTGTCTCCTCTGTTCCCCCCCACCCCCAGTTCATGGCCCGTGTCTCCCTCTTCCCCCCACCCCGTGCTCATGCCCCGTGTCTCCCTTCCTATCCCCCAACCCCAACTCATGCCCCGTGTCTGCCGTGTTCCCCCCACCCCCACTCATGCCCCGTTTCTTCTCATGTTGCCCCCACCCCCGCTCTTGCCCTGTGTCTCCTCTGTTCCGCCCCTCCGCTCATGCTCTGTGTCTCCTCTGTTCCCCCCACCCCCGCTCATACCCCGTGTCTCCCTCTTCTCCCCCCCAAACCCTGCTCATGCCCCGTGTCTCCCTCCTGTCCCCCCACCCCCGCTCATGCCCCGTGTCTCCCTCGTGTTGCCCCCACCCCCCGCTCATGCCCCGTGTCTGCCCTGTTCCCCCCACCACCCGCTCATACCCTGTGTCTCCCCTGTTCCCCACACGCCCGCTCATGCCCTGTGTCTCCTTTGTTCCCCCCACCCCCACTAATGCCCCGTGTCTCCCTCTTCTACCCCCCACCCCCTGCTCATTCCCCGTGACTCCCTCCTGTCCCACCCACCCCCCGCTCATGCCCCGTGTCTTCCCTGTTCCCCCCACCCCCCGCTTATGCCCCGTGTCTCCCTCATGTTGCCCCCACCCCTGCTCATGCCCTGTGTCTCCTCTTCTTCCCCCCCACCCCCTGCTCATGCCCCGTGTCTCCCTCCTGTCCTCCCCACCCCCGCTCAAGCCCTGTGTCTACCTCTTGTTCCCCCTACCCCCGCTCATGCCCCGTGTCTCCCCTGTTCCCCCACCCCCCGCTCATGCCCTATGGCTCCCTTGTTCCCCCCACTTCCTGCTCATGTCCTGTGTTTCCTCCGTTCCCCCCACCCCCGCTCATGCCCCGTGTCTCTCTCTTCTTCCCCATACCCCCTGCTCATGCCCCCTGTCTCCCTCCTGCCCCCCACCCCCCGCTCATGCCTCGTGTCCGCCCTGTGCCCCCACCCCCTGCTCATGCCCGTGTCTACCTCGTGTTGCCCCCACCCCCCGCTCATGCCCAGTGTCTCCCCTGTTCCTCCCACCCCCAGCTCATACCCTGTGTCTGCCCTGTTCCCCCATCCCCCGCACATGCCCTGTGTCTCCCCTGTTCCCCCACACCCACCGCTCATGCCCCGTGTCTCCCTCGTGTTGCCCCCACGCACCGCTCATGCCCCGTGTCTCCCTCTTCTTCCCCCCACCCCGATCATGCCCCGTGTCTCCCTCCTGTCCCCCCAACCCTGCTCATGCCCCGTGTCTCCCTCATGATTCCCCCACCCCCCGCTCATGCCCCGTGTCTCCCATGTTCGCCCCCACCCTCCTGGTCATGCCCGTGTCTCCCCCCTGTTCCCCCCACACCCCGCTCATGCCCTGTGTCTCCTCTGATTCCCCCAACCCCCGCTCATGGCCCGTATCTACCTCCTGTCCCCCCCACCCCCTGCTCATGCCCCGTGTCTCCTTCCTGTCCCCCCACCCCCGCTCATGCCCCTTGTCTGCCCTGTTCCACCCACCCCCGCTCATACCCTGTGTCTCCCTCGTGTTGCCCCCAACCCCCGCTCATGCCCCGTGTCTCCCCTGTTCCCCCCTCTCATGCCCAGTGTCTCCCTCTTCTTCCCCCCAACCCCTGCTCATGCCACGTGTCTCCCTCTTGTTCCCCCCACCCCCCGCTCATGCCCTGTGTCTGCCCTGTTCCCCCCCACCACCGGCTCATGCCCCATGTCTCCCTTGTGTTGCCCCCACCCCCGCTCATGCCGTGTCTCCTCTATTCCCCCCACCCCCTGCTCATGCCCTGTGTCTCCTCTATTCCCCCCACCCCCTGCTCATGCCCTGTGTCTCCTCTGTTCCCCCCACCCCCCGCTCATGCCCTATGTCTCCCTCCTGTGCCCCCTCACCCCCCCGCTCATGGCCCGTGTCTACCTCTTGTTCTCCCCACCCCTTGCTCATGCCATGTGTCTGCCCTGTTCCCCCTACTCCCCGCTCATGCCCTATGTCTGCCCTGTTCAAACCACCCCCCGCTCATGCCGCGTGTCTCTCCTGTTCCCCCCACCCCCGCTCATGCACTGTGTCTCCCCTGTTCCCCCCACACCCCGCTCATGCCCTGTTTCTTCTGTTCACCCCCACCCCCCGCTTATGCCCCGTGTCTCCCTCTTCTTCCCCCCACCCCCTGCTCATGCCACGTGTCTCCCTCTTGTTCCCCACACCACTGCTCATGCCCCGTGTCTGCCTCCTGTCCCCCCACCCCCCGCTCATGCCCCGTGTCTGCCCTGTTCCCCCCACCCCCCGCTCATGCCTCCCTCGTGTTGCCCTCACCCCTGCTCATGCCCTGTGTCTCCCTCTTCTCCCCCCACCCCCTGCTCATGCCCCATGTCTCCCTCATGTCCCTCCCCACCCCCCGCTCATGACCCGTGTCTACCGCTTGTTCCCCCCACCCCCGCTCATGCCCCGTGTCTCCTCTGTTCCCCCCACCCCCGCTCATGCCCTGTGTCTCCTCTGTTCCCCTCCATCCCCCGCTCATGCCCCGTGTCTCCCTCTCCCCCCACCCACTGCTCATGCCCCGTGTCTCCCTCCTGTCCCCTTCCACCCCCGATCATGCCCCATGTCTACCTCTTGTTCCCCCTACCCCCCGCTCATGCCCAGTGTCTACCCTGTTCACCCCACCCCCCGCTCATGCCCCGTGTCTCCCCTGTTCCCCCCCACCCCCGCTCATGCACTGTGTCTCCCCTATTCCCCCCACACCCCGCTCATGCCCTGTTTCCTCTGTTCACCCCCACCCCCCGCTTATGCCCCGTGTCTCCCTATTCTTCCCCCACCCCCTGCTCATGCCACATGTCTGCCCTGTTCCCCCCCACGCCCCGCTCATGCGCTGTGTCTCCCTGGTGTTGCCCCCACCCCCCGCTCATGCCCCATGTCTGCCCTGTTCCCTCCACCCCCTGCTCATTCTCAGTGTCTCCCTTGTGTTGCCCCCACCCCCCGCTCATGCCCCGTATCTCCCCTGTTCCACCCACCCCCCGCTCATGTCATGTCCTGTGTCTCCTCTGTTCCCCCCGCCCCCTGCTCATGCCCCGTGTCTGCCCTGTTCCTCCCAACCCCCGCTCATGCCCCGTGTCTCCCCTGTTCTCCACACCCCCTGCTCATGCCCCATGTCCCCCTGTTCCCCCCCACCCCCCGCTCATGCCCCGTGTCTCCCCTGTTCCACCCCACCCCCTGTTCATGCCATGTGTGTGCCCTGTTCCCCCCGCCCCCCGCTCATGACCCGTGTTTCCCTCGTGTTATCCCCCACCCCCCGCTCATGCCACTTGTCTCCCCTGTTCACCCCATTCATGCCTCGTGTCTCCCTCCTGTTACCCCCCACCCCCCACTCATACCCCGTGTCTCCCTCCTGTTCCCCCCACCCCCCGCTCATGCCCCTTGTTTCTCTCTTGTTCCCCCCACTCCCCGCTCATACACCGTGTCTCCCTTGTTCCCCCCACCCCCTGCTCATGCCCCGTGTCTCCCTCGTGTTGCCCCCATCCCCCGCTCATGCACTGTGTCTCCTCTGTTCTCCACATCCCCGCTCATGCCCCGTGTCTCCTTCTTCTTCCCCCAACCCCCTGCTCTTGCCCCGTGTCTCCCTCCTCTTCTCCCCCACCCCCTGCTCATGCCCCGTGTCTACCTCCTGTCCCCCACACCCTCCGCTCATGCCCCGTGTCTGCCCTGTTCCCCCCACCCCCGCTCATGCCCCGTGTCTCCCTCGTGTTGCCCCCATCCCCCGCTCATGCCCTGTTTCTCCTCTGTTCCCCCCACACCCCGCTATTGCCCCGTGTCTCCCTCTTCTTCCCCTCCACCCCCCGCTCATGCCCCCTGTGTCTCCCTCCTGTCCCCCCCACCCCCCGCTCATGCCCCGTGTCTACCTATTGTTCCCCCCACCCCCCGCTCATGCCCTGTGTCTGTCCTGTTCCCCCCCACCCCCGGCTCATGCCCCATGTCTCCCTTGTGTTGCCCCCAACCCTCGCTCATGCCTGTGTCTCTTCTATTCCCCCCACCCCCCACTCATGCCTTGTGTCTCCTCTGTTCCCCCCACCCCCCCGCTCATGCCCCATGTCTCCTTCTCCCACCACCCCCTGCTCATGCCCCGTGTCTCCCTCCTGTCCCCCACACCCCCTGCTCATGCCCCATGTCTACCTCTTGTTCCCCCCACCCCCGCTCATGCCCTGTGTCTGCCCTGTTCACTCCACCCCCCGCTCATGCCGTGTGTCTCCCCTGTTCCCCCACCCCCCACTCATGCACTGTGTCTCCCCTGTTCCCCCCACACCCCGCTCATGCCATGTTTCTTCTGTTCACCCCCACCCCCTGATTATGCCCCGTGTCTCCCCCTTCTTCCCCCCACCCCCTGCTCATGCCACATGTCTCCCTCTTGTTCCCCGCACCCCCGCTCATGCCCCGTGTCTCCCTCCTGTCCCCCCATCCCTGCTCATGACCTGTGTCTCCCTCGTGTTGCCCACACCCCTGCTCATGCCCTGTGTCTCCCTCTTCTTCCCCCCACCCCCCGCTCATGCCCCGTGTCTACCCCTTGTTCCCCCCACCCCTGTAAATACCCCGTTTCTACTCTGTTCCCCCCACCCCCACTCATGCCCTGTGTCTCCTCTGTTCCCCCCACCCCCCGCTCATGCCCCGTGTCTCCCTCTCCCCCCCACCCACTTCTCATGCCCCGTGTCTCCCTCCTGTCCCCTCCCACCCCCGCTCATGCCCCGTGCATACCTCTTGTTCCCCCCACCCCCGCTCATGCCCTGTGTCTGCCCTGTTCCCCCTACCCCCCGCTCATGTCCCGTGTCTGCCCTGATCAATCCACCCCCCGCTCATGCCGCGTGTCTCCCCTGTTCCCCCCACACCCGCTCATGCACTGTGTCTCCCCTATTACCCCCACACCCCGCTCATGCCCTGTTTCCTCTGTTCACCCCCACCCCCCGCTTATGCACCGTGTCACCCTCTTCTTCCCCCCACCCCCTGCTCATGCAACGTGTCTCCCTCTTGTTCCCCCCACACCCGCTCATGCCCCGTGTCTGCCCTGTTCCCCCGCACCCCTGCTCATGCCCCGTGTCTCCCTGGTGTTGCCCCCACCCCCTGCTCAATCCCCATGTCTGCCCTGTACCCTCCACCCCATGCTCATTCCCTGTGTCTTCCTCGTGTTGCCCCCAGCCCCCGCTCATGCCCTGTTTCTCCTTTGTTCCCCCGCCCCCCGCTCATGCCCTGTGTCTCCTCTGTTCCCCCCCACAACATGCTCATGCCCCGTGTCTCCCTCTTCTTCCCCCCCACCCCCCACTCATGCCCCTGTCTCCCTCCTGTCCCCCCCACCCCCCGCTCATGCCCCGTGTCTACCTCTTGTTCCCCCCACCCCCCGCTCATGCCCTGTGTCTGCCCTGTTCCCCCCACCCCCGCTCATGTCCCGTGTCTCTTCTGTTCCCCCCACCCCCCGCTCATGCCACATGTCTCCCTCTTCTTCCCCCTACCCCCTGCTCATGCCCTGTGTCTCCCTCCTGTCCCCCCCACCCCCAACTCATGCCATGTGTCTGCCCTGTTCCCCCCACCCCCCACTCATGCCCCGTGTCTCCCCTGTTCCCCCACTCCCCGCTCATACCCTGTGTCTCCTCTGTTCCCCCCGCCCCCGCTCATGCCCCGTGTCTCCCTCCTGTACCCCCCACTCCCCACTCATGCCCCGTGTTGACCTGTTCCCCCCACCCCCCGCTCATGCCCTGTGTCTCCCCTGTTCCCCACACCCCCCGCTCATGCCGCATGTCTCCCCTCTTCCCCCCCAACCCCCGCTCATGCCCCGTGTCTCCCCTGTTCTCCCCTGTTAAGGAGAATTCTCTGTTTAGGCTGAATTTCCTAACCTAGTGAGTCCCCCAGCAGCTTTGCTGGATTTCTGGAGTTTGTTTTTTTGCATCCTGCCAAGAGTGAGACTCTTTCCTCCCACTCTTGGACATGAATGTGGTTGATTCCTTTTAATGTCAATGTGTTCTATGGGCTATGGGGTCTTTTACTCCATAGGGCCTCATGTGTTTTGCTATGTGTGTTACACTGCACCCTCCGTGCCGTAACACAGGGGTGTCCTAGAGGATCCCCACCATAGACTCCATACCCTGGGACTGACTACTGAACTAGTACAAAGCATCCTGTTTTGGACGTACTGGTAGGGGTAATTCGATTACCCCTGGGTCTGTTGTTCAAGTGGGCACTGTCCCGTCCCCCCTCGTCGAGTTTTGGTTGGTGGCAGTAGATACTACTTTTTATATTCGACCGCAAATATATTCCTATGGGATTCTTCCCATTGTTGGAGGCTAATACTTTTTCACGTTAGTCTCTAACATACCGCCGGTTTATTTATCTTAAATAAATTCACTGGTTGGTATTTTCTGCCAGAAATTGGTTTTTAAAATCGCGTATGTGTTTTCGCCTCTGTAACTCCGAACCAAAGGTTGAGCCCTTTGTTCCACTTTTGGCGGGCTTCTGCACAGAAGCCCTCCAGAGTGGTGCCATTCTGTCTGGGTACCACAGGGGGTGTGGGAGGGGGTTTAGGCACCCTGGACTGAGTTGCCTTGCCAACTCAAGTCGCACTCTGGTGTGATTGGCCCAAGTGGTGAGCCGCCCCGCTCACCACTTAGCATGTTTAATTGACAGCTAGGATGAATGAATGGGGGTTTTCTGCATAAAAGCAAGGCTTTTGGGACTGGATCTTCAGAAGTCGCCACAGGACCTAAGAATCCGACGAGGGTAAAGCTGAGCCGACCTGCAACGACGACACCTCCGGTTGAGCCCTGCTGAACCGACTCACCACTTCCCAACGACAGAGGAGATCTCCCTGCCGGAGAGTCTTCTTCCCCTGACTGGTGGGAACAACCAATCCCTTGCTTTTTATTCGCTCCCAGGACGTCTAGTGGTCGAATTGCCCCTGCTGAGCACCCCGGCAACCGGATAGCCACTAACCACTGTACCGCGACCAAAAGGTGGTGCCTTGTGACGGAGCACTCCGCGGCTGGTCTCTTCCCTGGTGGTGCAACGATCTTCAACTTTCCTCGACGACGAGATCATTTCATCTTCTGGCAAAGCCCCGACTTGCATCCACCACCAGGAACAACTGCCCCCGCCAGAGCTGTCTCTTCACTTGCAAGGTACTGTGTCCATCTGGCTTCCCTTGTGACGGTTAGCGTGAGGTGTCTTAAATCCTTACCTTTCCATCGGGTCGCCTCCAGACCTTCTTAACTTTTTGTTCTAAAACTGGTCCAACCTTTCTGTGACCTTTTGCTACAAAGACTTGAAGTGCATTTCCACTGTGATACTTCTGGGACATACAGCCTTGCCTCTCTCTGAGTGGGCCTGGCCTCTGAACTTTGTGATTTACAGTAGACCCTGCCTTGCTCGCCTTGCATTTGTTTCGTAAAAGTGCTGGTACTGAGTTGGTTTCATACCATGCTTTTTCTCTCCCTTTCTAACGAATACTAGAGTGCCATCTGCAAATAAGTGGTGCCGTTGAACCTAGACTTGTCGAAATATTGTTATGGGATTGATATCTACTTATAGTAATTGTGATTGAAGTTGTTTGCCATATTAGTGCCAGTGTGTTTTTCGTAGATGCGTTTTTAAATAAATAATTATATATCTTTAAACCCAAGCTCTGATCCGTGTCTGCTTGTTCTACTGTGTAAATTGCCCTATCTTGTATACTCCAAATACGGCCTAACTCGTCTTGAGAGAAGTCTGACTCCTCAGCCACAGCTACCAGGTAAATCTGGGTGGTGCAGACTGCTACCAATTGGGTTTACCGCTAACTCCTGTAGTCTTAAACTTTTTGCAGTGGTCTCAGAGGGAACTGCACAGGTTTCTGCCTAACACTGGTGTACAGCGGTGGGATTCGTATCGAGTATACAGTTTAGAGTGCTTTTCAACACTTTAGGATAACTAACCACAAAGCTTAGCACTAAAAAAGCAACTTTCAAAAAACATGTCTACTATGGAAGTTTACAGTCAAGAGTCCTTGTCAGGTAAAAATACTGAGAGTTTGAGAGCTCTCTGTAGACAAGAGAATCTTTCTGTAAGAGGCAAGAAAGTAGAACTGATAGCGAGATTGCTGGAAAACCAAAGTCTGGGTACTGGTTCAGAAGAACCAACTTCTCCAGCAAATGTAGATAACAGTAATGGTGTTGATCTAAATCAAAGTTCTGATGATAGTGATGAAGAGGCTGAAGAGGAAGGAGAGGCTAATGAAACTGTCTCCCCTGCTCCTCTGACTGCCTTACCAGCTGTACCTACTGGGCCTATAGCAGGTCCCACACTTAGTCCTCAAGTCCTTGAACTCGAAAAAATGAAAATAGACTTGGAATTCAGAAGGATTACTGCTCAAACTGAACAGAAACACCAAGAAATGCAACAAATTCTTAGGCTCAGAGAAATGGAGCTCAAGCATGCGTTAGAAATGAAAAAGTTGTCTGTCGAAACTGCTTCTGTCTCTGGCTCCTCTAGAAGTTCCAGTCCCAAAAGACCCCGGATGCCTAAGGAATTCATTGGTATGTATGAACCAAAGTTGGATGTGTTGGATTGGCTAAGTTTATTTGAGTACAATCATGGGCTCCAGAACATCACAGGTAATGAGCTACTTACCTGGTTGTTCTCTAGGCTCCCCCCTGTTGCAACTGATGTGGTAATGAAGTTGGGGGAGGAGGATAGGAAAGAGTATGAAAGTGTGAAACTAGCTTTGATAGCTAGATTTGGGAAGACCCCTTCCCAGTATCTTAAGAGGTTTAGAACCCTTAAAAAGCATGATGGTACCCCTTGGGCTACCTGGGTGAGTGAAGGGATGAAACACTTAGAGGGATGGATTAAGGGTTACAAGGTGAACACTTATGAGGGTATGAAGAATCTTTTTATGTTGGAGTCTATTTATGATGCCTGTTCTCCTGAGCTCAGACAGCACTTGGCTGATTCGAAGGAATTGGATTCCAGGAAGCTAGCTAAGGCTGCTGACTTGTGGGTTGCCAACAGGGCTACTCATAAGGATTCTGGGGCAACTCAGAAAAAGGATGAGGGAAACAGCCTAAAAAAGACTCAAAAGAAAATTCTAATAACTCAAATTCCAAAGAGGGCCCCAAACAAAACCATAAGGGTAATCCACAAGGAAAACCACAGCAGAATAGTGTACCTTCTGCTTCCAAACCAGAGGGAGGCCAGAACAAGCCACCATTCCAGAAAGCATTTGGTAAATGCTTTGTTTGTGGCTCTACTGACCATGTGAAAGGAGATCCCAGATGCAAGGGTAAACCTTCAGGGGTCCAGCTTGTCTCCTTAGCCTTCGCTCCAGAGGAGGAAGTCCAAATGGCAAGTGGAAACTTTCTACTGCTGGCTGATGAACCCATTGGAGTCTCAGCCAGTGTTTCTTTAGTGTCTCTGGGTTTGTGGGAACAACATAATTTAGATGTCTATAATTCTATCCCAGATAATACTAAAGAGTATTATAAGGACAGTGTCCAGGTGAATGGTCAGGAGACTCCTGCCATTAGGGACACTGGGGTTAGCATAACTCTGGTGGATAAATCTTTTTTTCAGGCTGAGGATGTTGCTAAGGCACCCTAACGCCTCACCTAGTTAGCTGGTGGGCCTGTGCAGATGCTTCCCCAATTACCAGTTCTCATCCAGTGTATTGACATGACTGTGAAGATACCTGTCAGCATACAGAGTGAGGTACCAGGACGAGTTCTGTTGGGTAACGATTTAAAAACTCTCGGAGTTGTGTCTCATACCCCCAGACCTCTGGGTAAACGGTTACAGGAGCTAACCAGACCTGCAAGGGAGAGAACCATGAGAGGTACTCCCCAGGAGATGATGAAGAAGGATATCACTCCTGCTCCACTGGAATTGTCAGCTGCTGTCTCAAAGAAATCAGAAGCGAAAGGGAAACCTAAAACTTCTATACCGAAACCAGCAGCCAGCATTCCAGTGCAGCCAACAAGGACTTCCCCTTGGTTGTCCAAAGTTACACCAGTAACTCCCCTCCAGCTGAGGCTGAGAGGGTGGTACAACCCTGTGTGGTAGAATTAGACTCTGAAGAAGAACTAATGGAAGGCCAGGAACTCATTGGAGATCTGGATCCTGTTGACCATCCTGAGCTGCAGTCTTTACTGGCAGAAGGTGGACCCAACAGGGCAGACTTCAGTAAGGGACAGAGAGAATGTCCAACTCTGGAAGGTCTTCGCCACCAGGCAGAAGCTCACGCTGAAGGGCAAGAGCCTGGGAAATACAGGTTGCACTGGGAAGATGGCCTCTTCTACAGTGAACCGACCGAGTCTGAACCTGGAGACTACAAACGACTTGTAGTACCCCAAGAGAACAGACAACAGTTCTTGCAGTTAGCGCACGAGATTCCTTTGGCTGGTCACTTGAGTTTCAAGAAGACTAAGGAAAGGCTCTCTCTCTACTTTTATTGGCCAAAGATGGGGGCCGAAGTAGAAAAACACTGCAGGAGCTGCCACACCTGCCAGACCTCTGGTAAGGTTGGCTCCAAGAATGTGGCACCTTTAGTGCCTCTCCCAGTTGTGGGAGTCCCATTTGAGAGAGTAGGGATTGACATTGTTGGTCCCCTTGATACTCCAACCTCCTCAGGCAACAGGTTTATACTTGTTGTAGTAGACCATGCTACTAGGTATCCTGAGGCAATTCCTATGAGGACTGTTACAGCTCCGGCTGTGGCTAAGGCCCTCCTTGGTATTTTCACCAGGGTCGGGTTTCCTAAGGAAGTAATCTCTGACAGGGGGTCAAAATATATGCCCCACTACATGAAAGCCATGTGGAAAACCTGTGGAGTTTCTTACAAGTTCTCAACCGCGTACCACCCACAAACCAATGGATTGGTAGAAAGGTTCAACCGAACCATGAAGAGCATGATAGGTGCTTTAGAGGAACCCATTAAACGGAAGTGAGACTTTCTACTGCCATGCCTTCTCTTTGCTTATAGAGAAGTCCCTCAGGAGGGAGTAGGTTATTCTCCCTTTGAGCTTCTCTATGGTCATCCCGTCAGAGGTCCATTGGCCCTGATTAAGGAGGGGTTGGAGAGTGCTCCTTCCCCCAAGCCAGTCAGAGTGACTGACTATGTGATAGGTCTCCGGAGGAGAATGTCACACATGATGGCGGAAGCAAGTGATAACTTGAAAGCTGGACAAGCATTGGTCAAGCACTGGCATGATCAAAAGGCTAACATGGTTGAGTTCACTCAAGACCAGCTAGTTCTCATTATGATCCCAACAAGGCAGAGGGCCTTGCAAGACAAATGGGTGGGACCCTTCAGAGTTGTGGGTAAACTTGGAGATGTCAACTATCTGGTGGACTTGGGCAATCCCAAGGAGGCTCCAACAGTCTTCCACACCAACAGACTCAAAGCGTATGTCTCGAGACCTGATGTAGGAGCGTTGCTTCTAGCATCATCAGAGGAAGAAGAAGAGAGTGAAGCTCTTCCGGATCTCCTCAGAGGCTTACCTTTAGACGAAAAGATTGAAGGAGTAAATCTCTCTTCAAATCTGACACTGAGTAACAAGAAGAGTGCAAATCTATGTCGAATGAGTTTGCCTCTCTGTTCTCAGTTTCACCAGGCTTGACCCCTTGGGGCCAGCATGACAAACTCACTGGTGACTGTCTGCCAGTCAGAAGCAGAGGATACAGAATGTCAGAAAGTGTAAGAACCCACATCAAAGGTGAGGTCAGTGAGATGCTTGATCTCGGGGTAATAGAGCCCTCTACTAGTCCATGGTCTAGCCCAGTTGTGTTAGTACCAAAGGCAGGATCTACAGAACTTAGATTCTGTGTGGACTATAGAGTACTTAATGCAGTCACCAAGACTGATGCCCACCCTTTGCCAAGAACAGATGAGTTGGTGGATAGACTTGGTTCAGCCAAGTTCCTCAGCACATTTGACTTGACGTCAGGCTATTGGCAAATAGCCCTGACAGACCATGCCAAGGAGAAAACTGCATTTTCTACCCCAGTTGGCTTAAACCAGTTTAAGGTAATGCCCTTTGGATTGAAAAATGCACCTGCTACATTTCAAAGGATGGTAAACCAGGTTCTGAATGGGATGGAGGACTTATGCATGGCATACTTGGATGACATAGCAGTGTTCAGCAATTCCTGGGAAGAACATGTAACCCACCTAAGAGATGTTTTGCAGGCTCTTGGACGAGCCAATCTGACCATAAAGGCGAGTAAATGCCAAATTGGACAGAGTAAGGTAGTCTATCTTGGATATGAGGTAGGAGGTGGAGAAATAAGGCCTTTGCTCAGTAAGATTGAAGCTGTGCAAAATTGGACAACACCTACTACTCAGACCCAGGTGAGAGCCTTCTTAGGTCTCACTGGGTATTACAGGAATTTCATTGAGAACTATGGGACCATAGCTTCTCCTCTGAATGTCATCTCCTCTCCAAAATTCCCTAAGAAGGTTAGATGGAACGAGGAGTGCAATCAGGCCTTTGAAAACCTGAAAAAGGCTCTTTGCCAAGCCCCAGTACTCAGAGCTCCTGGTACCACCAAACTTTCATTGTGCAGACAGATGCTTCAAATGTAGGAATAGGTGCAGTACTCAGTCAACTGGATGGGAAAGGTAGGGAGCACCCCGTTTGCTTTATCAGCCGCAAGCTGAAGGATCCTGAAACAAGGTGGGCAACAATCGAAAGAGAATGCTTTGCTATCGTGTGGGCCCTTAAGAAGTTTAGGCCATACTTGTATGGTTCTACTTTTGTCATTCAGACTGACCACCAACCCTTGAGATGGTTAATGCAAATGAAAGGGGAAAACCCAAAACTACTGAGATAGTCAATCTGTCTGCAAGGGTTTGATTTCACCATTGAGCACAGGTCAGGGTTTCACCACCAAACTGCTGATGGACTCTCTAGGATGTATGTCATCGACTAGAGGTATGAGATTCATCCAGGAGTGGATTAAATCCTCGTGTCCCTTAGTCTGGGGGGGGGGCGAGTGTTAGGGAGAATTCTCTGTTTAGGCTGAATTTCCTAACCTAGTGAGTCCCCCAGCAGCTTTGCTGGATTTCTGGAGTTTGTTTTTTTGCATCCTGTCAAGAGTGAGACTCATTCCTCCCACTCTTGGACATGAATGTGGTTGATTCCTTTGAATGTCAATGTGTTCTATGGGCTATGGGGTCTTTTACTCCATAGGGCCTCATGTGTTTTGCTATGTGTGTTACACCGCACCCTCCGTGCCGTAATACTGGGGTGTCCTAGAGGATCCCCACCATAGACTCCATACCCTGGGACTGACTACTGTCTCCCAGGGCATGTAAAGTCACCATTGGCTTTACTAGACCTAAATTTACTAACAGAACTAGTACAAACCATCCTATTGTGGATGTACTGGTAGGGGTAAGTCGATTACCCCTGGGTCTGTTGTTCGAGGGGGCACTGTCCCGTCCCCCCTCGTCGAGTTTTGGCTGTGGCAGTAGATACTACTTTTAATATTCGACCGCAAATATATTCTTATGGGATTCTTCCCATTGTTGGAGGCTAATACTTTTTCACGTTAGTCTCTAACATACCGCCAGTTTTTTTATCTTAAATAAATTCACTGGTTGGTATTTTCTGCCAGAACTCGGTTTTTAAAAAGGCGTATGTGTTCGCCTCTGTAACTCCGAACCAAAGGTTGAGCCCTTTGTTCCACTTTTGGTGGGCTTCCGCACAGAAGCCCTGCAGAGTGGTGCCATTCTGTCTGGGTACCACAGGGGGTGTGGGAGGGGGTTTAGGCACCCTGGACTGAGTTGCCTTGCCAACTCAAGTCGCACTCTGGTGTAATTGGCCCAAGTGGTGAGCCGCCCCGCTCACCACTTAGCATGTTTGATTGACAGCTAGGCTGAATGAATGGGGGTTTTCTGCATAAAAGCAGGACTTTTTCGGACTGGATCTTCAGAAGTCGCCACAGGACCTAAGAATCCGACGAGGGTAAAGCTGAGCCGACCTGGAACGACAACACCTCCGGTGGAGCCCTGCTGAACCGACTCACCACTTCCCAACGACAGAGGAGATCTCCCTGCCGGAGAGTCTTCTTCCCCTGACTGGTGGGAACAACCAGTCCCTTGCTTTTTCTTCGCTCCCAGGAGTCTAGTGGTCGAATTGCCCGTGCTGAGCACCCTGGCAACCGGATAGCCACTAACCACTGTACCGCGACCAAAAGGTGGTGCCTTGTGACGGAGCACTCCGCGGCTGGTCTCTTCCCTGGTGGTGCAACGATCTTCAACTTTCCTCAACAACAAGATCATCTCATCTTCTGGCAAAGCCCCGACTTGCATCCACCACCAGGAACAACTGCCCCCGCCAGAGCTGTCTCTTCACTTGCAAGGTACTGTGTCCGCCTGGCTTCCCTTGTGACGGTTAGCGTGAGGTGTCTTACATCCTTACCTTTCCATCTGGTCGCCTCCAGACCTTCTTAACTTTTTGTTCTAAAACTGGTCCAACCTTTCTGTGACATTTTGCTACAAACACTTGAAGTGCATTTCCACTGTGATATTTTTGGGACATACAGCCTTGCCTCTCTCCGAGTGGGCCTGGCCTCTGAACTTTGTGATTTACAGTAGACCCTGCCTTGCTCGCCTTGCATTTGTTTCGTAAAAGTGCTGGTACTGAGTTGGTTTCATACCCCGCCTTTTTCTCTCCCTTTCTAACAAATACTAGGTTAATGCATTCACCTCTGTCTGCAAATAGGTGGTGCCATTGAACCTAGACTTGTCAAAATATTGTTATGGGATTGATATCTACTTATAGTAATTGTGATTGAAGTTGTTTGCCATATTAGTGCCAGTGTGTTTTTCGTAGATGTGTTTTTAAACAAATAATTATATATCTTTACACCCAAGCTCTGATCCGTGTCTGCTTGTTCTACTGTGTAAATTGTCCTATCTTGTATACTCCAAATACGGCCTAACTCGTCTTGAGAGAAATCTGACTGCTCAGCCACAGCTACCAGGTAAATCTGGGTGGTGCAGACTGCTACCAATTGGGTTTACCGCTAACTCCTGTAGTCTTAAACTTTTTGCAGTGGTCCCAGAGGGAACTGCACAGGTTTCTGCCTAACATCCCCCACCCCCTGCTCAGGCCCTGTGTTTCCCTCGTGTTACCCTCCGCCCCCCGCTCATGCCCCGTGTCTCTCCTGTTCCCCCCACTCATGCCCCGTGTCTCCCTTGTGTTACCCCCCACCCCCCACTCATTCATTGTGTCTCCCTCCTGTTCCCCCATTCATGCCCCGTGTTTCTCTCATGTTCCCCCCACTCCCCGATCATGCCCCGTGTCTGCCATGTTCCCCCCCACCCCTGCTCATGTCTCCCCTGTTCCCCCCCACCCCCGCTCATGACCTGTGTCTCCCTTGTTCCCCCCACCCCCCGCTCATCCCCCGTGTCTCCCTCACGATCCCTCACCCCCTGCTTATGCCCCGTGTCTCCCTCCTGTCCCCCCCCACCCCCCGCTCATGCCCCGTGTCTCCCTCACGATCCCCCCACCCCCCACTCATGCCCCGTGTCTCCCTTGTTCTCCAAACCCCCGGTCATGCCCCGTGTCTCCCTCGTCTTCCCCTCCACCCCCCGCTCATGCCCCGTGTCTCCCTCCTGTCCCCCCCACCCCCCGCTCAAGCCCCATGTCTACCTCTTGTTCCCCCACCCCCCGCTCATGCCCCATGTCTGCCCTGTTCCCCCACCCCCTGCTCATCATGCCCCGTGTCTCCCATGTTCCCCCACCCACGCTCATGCGCCGTGTCCCCCCTGTTCCCCCCACCCCTCGCTCATGCCATGTTTCCTCATTCCACCCCACTCCCCGCTCATGCCCTGTGTCACCCTCTTCTTCATCCCCCACCCCCTGCTCATGCCCCGTGTCTCCCTCTTGTCCCCCCCACCCCCCGCTCATGCCACGAGTTTGCCCTGTTCTCCCACCCCCTGGTCATGCCCTGTGTCTCCCTATGCTCCCCCCCGCTCATGCCCCGTGTCTCCCTCCTGTCCCCCAACCCCCCGCTCATGCCCTGTGTCTACCTCTTGTTCCCCCCACCCCCTGCTCATGCCCCGTTTCTGCCCTGTTCCCCCCACCCCCGACTCATGCCCCATGTCTCCCCTGTTCCCCCACCCCCCGCTCATGCCCTGTGTCTCCTCTGTTCCCCCCACACCCGCTCATGCCCCGTGTCTCCCTCCTGTACCCCCCACCCCCTGCTCATGCCCCGTGTCTACCCTGTTCCCCCCACCCCCGCTCATGCCCTGTGTCTCCCCTGTTCCCCACACCCCCCGCTCATGCCCCGTGTCTCCCCTCTTCCCCCCACCACCTGCTCATGCCCTGTGTCTCCCCTGTTCTCCCCCACCCCCTGCTCATGCCCTGTGTGTGCCCTATTCCCCCCACCCCCTGCTCATGCCCCGTGTTTCCTCATGTTACCCTCCACCCCCCGCTCATGCCCCATGTCTCCCCTGTTCCCCCACTCATGCCCCGTGTCTCCCTCGTGTTACCCCCCACCCCCTGCTCATGCCCTGTGTCTCCCTCCTGTTCCCCCACTCAAGCTCCGTGTTTCTCTCATGTTCCCCCACCCCCTGCTCATGCCCCGTGTCTGCCATGTTCCCTCCACCCTCCGCTCATGTCTCCCCTGTTCCCCCCCACCCCCGCTCATGACATGTGTCTCCCTTGTTCCCCCACCCCCGCTCATCCCCCGTGTCTCCCTCACGATCCCCCCACCCCCTGCTCATGCCCCGTGTCTCCCTCCTGTCCCCCCCACCCCCCGCTCCTGCCCCGTGTCTCCCTCACGATCCCCCCACTCCCCACTCATGCCCCGTGTCTCCCCTGTTCCCCCACACCCCCCAGTCATGCCCCGTGTCTCCCTCGTCTTCCCCCCACCCCCCGCTCATGCCCCATGTCTCCCTCCTGTCCCCCCCACCCCCCGCTCATGCCCCGTGTCTACCTCTTGTTCCCCCCACCCCCCGCTCATGCCCTGTGTCTGCCCTGTTCCACCACTCCCCGCTCATGCCCCGTGTCTCCCCTGTTCCCCCACCCCTGCTCATGCGCCGTGTCTCCCCTGTTCCCCCCACCCCTTGCTCATGCCCTGTTTCCTCATTTCCCCCCCACCCCCCGCTCATGCCCCGTGTCACCCTCTTTTTCCCCCCACCCCCGCTCATGCTCGTGTCTCCCTCGTGTGCCCCCACCCCCCGCTCATGCCTCATGGCTCCCCTGTTCCCCCCACCCCCCGCTCATGCCCTGTGTCTGCCCTGTTCCTCTCATCCCCCGCTCATGCCTCGTGTCTCCCCTGGTCCCCACACCCCTCGCTCATGCCCCGTGTCTCCTCTGTTCACCTCCACCCCCCGATCATGCCCCATGTCTCCCCTGTTCCCCCCACCCGCTGCTCATGCCCTGTTCCCCCACCCCCGCTCATGCCCCGTGTTTCCCTCGCGTTTCCCCCCACCCCCCGCTCATGCCCTGTGTCTCCCCTGTTCCCCCCACTCATGCCCCATGTCTCCCTCATGTTACCCCCACCCCCCGCTCATGCCCTGTGTCTCCCTCCTGTTCCCCCCACTCATGCCCCGTGTCTCCCTCGTGTTACCCCCCCACCCCCCGCTCATGCCCCGTGTTTCCCTTCAGTACCCCCACCCCCCGCTCATGCCCCGTGTCTCCCTTCTGTACCCCCACCCCCTGCTCATTGCCTGTGTCTGCCCTATTCGCCCCACCCCCTGCTCATGCCCCGTGTCTCCCTCGTGTTACCCCCCACCCCCGGTCATGCCCCGTGTCTCCCTCCTGTTCCCCCATCCCCTGCTCATGCCCCGTGTCTCCCTCCTGTTGCCTCCCACCCCCCACTTATGCCCCGTGTCTGCCCTGTTCCCCCCACCCCCGCTCATGCCCTGTGTCTCTCTCCTTTTCCCCCCACCCCCGCTTATGCCCCGTGTCTCCCTCCCATTTCCCCCCACCCCCTGCTCATGCCTCGTGTTTTCCCTGTTCCCCCCACACCCCGCTCATGCCCCATGTCTCCCCTGTTCCTCCCCACGCCCTGCTTATGCCCTGTGTGTGCCCTGTTCCCCCCCACCCCCGCTCATGCCCTGTTGTGTTCTCTTTATACACCCGCCTTACCTTTCCATGGTGGCCATCTTGGTAAAAGATTTTTCTTCCTACACCGGGACGCCGCAGGCGTCCGGTTTGGGAAGAAAAATCTTTTTTTTTACCACCTGGGGTTCCCACTTTGAGGACCTAAGATGCTAGTGGTCTTCATCTATTGAAAAGGATGTTATGGTGACGTTGCACTAATAAAAACCTATGAAATTCAGTAAAAAAATAAATGTGTTACAGGGACGTTATGGTTAAGTTGCACTAATAAAAACCTATGAAATTCAATGAGAAAACTTTGTTAAAGGAACGTTATGGTTAAGTTGCGCTACTAAAAACCTATGAAATTCAGTGAAAAAAACTTTGTTAAAGGACGTTATGGTTCCAAGTAAAACCGAAAAACCCTTGAAATTCGCCAGTTATGGTAAGCTAAGCAACCATAACTCGCGCCACCACCGTGCACTGCTAAGACTAACACCCACGACATCAAAGATGACATCACAAATGTCATTGATGACATCACTGATGACATCACATGTGTATGTACTTTTCATGAAATATGTGTACAAGAGATTCTTATTATAATGTTGCGAGAAAAAGTGTCAAGGATCATTGCAATACATATCATAACCTAATTAGTGCATTGAACGATGCATTGATATAAATATATATATATATATATATATATATATATATATATATATATATATATATATATATTTTCGGTTTTATTTGCAACCATAACGTCCCTTTAACAAAGTTTTTTCATAGCATTACCTAGGTTTTTATTAGTGCAACTTAACTATAATGTCCCTTTAACAAAGTTGTTTCAGTGGATTTCATAGGTTTTTATTAGTGCAACTTAACCATAACGTCCCTTTAACAACATTTTTTCAGGGAATTTTATGGGTTTTTACCAGTGGATGCTAATTTCTTACAACTTACTAATATCATACTTACCCCAATATTGACGTGCAATATCTTCCCCTGTCCGTCTGCCCCTCCATATTAGTGGTTGGTTGGTGCCGCTTCCCTCTTCCCTCATCTCTCTCCCCATGTTACTTTCTGACAACAAAAAAAAAGTTCCTTTAGGAAACACCTTTCACAGTTAAATAATAGAAGTACAAGAAATAATCTTATAGACTCTGTCTACTTTACATTTCTCAATATAGTACATAGACTCAGTAAGAGTCTATCTTTTCCATTATTCATTTTGTGTTATGCTAATGGATCTAATGTGGCAGTGGGATAATGGCCCAGCAGCCCAGGTTAAGCAAGGGCAGATAACGAGGGCTCCGGGCCATTATCCCCGTTCCAGCCCCTGCAACAGGGGATAAAGGCCATTAGCACCCCGGTTGCCAAAGCGTTAACCGGGGTGCTATAGAAAAACGAATTTTCCTTCCTATAGCGGGACACACGCGGCGTCCCGCTATAGGAAGTAAAATCCTTTCCCAAGATGGCAACCATGGAAAGGTGAAGTCGGGGCTCCATACGGAGCCCCTACTCCCTTTAAATGGCGGTGTGTGGGAGGAGAAGAGAAGGAGCGAATGCAGCAGCGACACCACCCATTGCCGAAATAAGGTGAGTAAGGGGGTGGGGGTAAATAAAAGAAATGGAACGGTGGGTGGGGGGGAGTTTGCGTTGGGGACAGCTGGCCATCAGGCGACTTCGACTGGTTTTTCAAGCCCATGTTCCTAGCCACCGGATTGCCCAGGGTGCTAATGGACAATTGTATGCTAGAGAAAAATATAAAAGGACAGAAAGATTTTCTGTCCCAAATACTTTTCTCTAGCATACAATAAGGACAATAATCGATGGACCTTTATAACTATCTCCGGTCTCCACAGTCCCCTTTCCAGGCCATGGATCATTAAAAGACCTGGATGGCGCGTGCACACTATCGCACAGGGTAGCCCTTCTATCCTTTTTAATTTTATATTTGTAACACTCCCTCAATGGCTGCTTTCAAACAGTCACATCCATCCATAAATCTCTTCCATAAAGTGTACATATAACCCTATGACCATGTTATACTTCCACACACCACCTGCCAAGTATCATCTACATATCTTTGGAATCTCCAGTTCCGATGCCGAGGTGGGACGCTGCTGGCTAACTACTGGAGAAGAGGAGTGCCAAGGGTGGGATGCATTTTAACAGTAACATATCTTTAACAAAGATTTTTCTGTCAATTTAATTGGTTTTTAAAAGTGAAAATGTTTCATGGTGTTACATCACTGTATAAAAGTTATTAATAATTCCTCTTTTCATATACTATAAACTTCCTTTAAGAAAGATATTTTTTGCAACACATACTTATGTCTGTCGTTATTAGTAGGTCATGCTGGGGATGTTCATCGTTCAATTGCCTATGCATAACGCTCCACTATGACCCCAGCCAAACCAAAGCACCCCTATTATTCACTGCACCTACCCTGCATCCTAGTTGAGAGTCAACTCTGCACTAATAATGTAACCAATGGCCAGTGCTCATGGCTTGCAACCATGGGCAGTCTCCAAATACATTGGGCATGGGCTTCGGCCATGCCACATTCCCGAATAAGGAAATCAGAGTACACATTTCTGTATACCAAGAGCCAGGCCTACTACCCAGACACCAAATGTATATCACTAGTTTTTCTGCTTACATTCTTACACTTAGGGAAAATAAAACAAGACATATGTCCAAAAACATGCTCTTAGGTGCTTGCCAATGTTTGTTGGGCAAGTTTGTAGTAATCCAGTCTACCACTGCAGACTGTAAACACAAGCAGAATATTTATTTCCTTTCAAACCTACCACTTTGCCCATTGCAATGCTCCAATAAACAAATTACAGTACACATTTCACCTTGCTGACGGCCAGGCCCATTGCCCAGACACCAATAATATATCACTGTTTTGTATACTTACATTTTCAGATGTTCCAAAAAATGATATATGACATATTTTGCCAAACCATGCTTTGAAGTTCTTGCTGACCCTCCTTGTGCATATTTGCTGCAATCCCATCGAGCATTTCAACCTGTACCCACAAGCAGAATTTATTTCCCCATTCAAACCTATCCCAATTTCGAAAAACTTTACCACATTGACCACGCCTACTTTAACCCCATTGTTAGTCCCTAATGGTCATGGGCAGTAGCCAGATAGTCTGGGTCATCACCTTATGCCATGACCAGGACACTATGCCCACTGCCCATGGCTACAGGCTATACCTCAGTCACCAAACGCATATCACTTTTTTTGTACCTCCATTATGACATTTTTTCAAAAAATAAAACATGGACACATTTTCAAAACCATGCTTCTAGGTCCTTGTCAATACTTCGTGCGTGGGTTTGCTGCAAATCCGCCAAGTTTTATTTTTTGAAAAGTGTCAAAATGTATGTATATAAAATAGTCATATAACTTAGCCCCCACTTGACCAAATCCATTAATTCTTTGTACAGACGTTCAAGGTTGGTTGTATAATCTGTTTGCAAACTTTTCTGTAAATTCGTCAAACAGCAACAAAGTTATAAGCCATCTAAACATTTTGAGAACCCCCCTCTAATTTATCTCCCTGTTTACAAATCTCTACCAAAGTTTGTATAATCATTTATGTCTGGATCTAACATCTTTTTGCAGAATTTTGTGCAGACTCGTCAAATGGCACCACATTTATAAGCCGTTACAATATTTTGAGACCCCCTCTAATTTTGCCCCTTCTTGACAAAATGTCACCAAACTTTGCAGACACGTTTATTTCTAGATCTAAAATATGGTGCAAAATGGCACCACATTTATATGCCTTTAAAATATTTTGGAACCCCCCTCTAATTGTGTTCCCTCTTGAAAAAACAGCACCCCATTTTCCAAAATCACACAGAATCAGGTCTAAAATGAAATTCCAACATTTCATGCCATTTCATTGAGTGGCACCAAAGTTATAAGCCATTCAAAAACAGCTTTTCACCAACCCTGTTATGCACACATAAGCATAGATGTTTGCAGACCTCACAGGACTGTCCCGGACTGTTCGCGGACATCGGAAAAGAAACACACCTGTTTTTTGGCTATTAAAGGCCATATCCCATCCCGTCCTCATCAGCCCTCACCTCCCAGAGATTGTTTCATTAGTTTGACAAGTACAATGTTGTGTTTTTCAATATGTTTTTAACGCAATGTTCGGAGACAAGGAGGCTGTCCGCGAATCCAACATGGCGGGCATTTCCAAAAATCTGAGGCACATCACGTTTTAAATTGACCAATCAGCGGGCACGCACGATGTCCATGGACCGATCTGACAGATCGATCTGATGGGCCATATACTTATTTTGCAACTTTTCATGAGGATTCGTCACAGGGGGCGAAGTTATAAACTGCCCAAAAAGTGTTCTTCCTATGGGTTGAGCAACTTAACCATAACTACAGGGTCACTACCACAGGCCCTGTAATATAGGCTTCGTACAGAATCAGTAATCGTAAATCCCAATTTGTGCATTCAAATTTTAAAATCTCAAAAACAGATGTCCTAATGCAATGGATAATATAACTGAAATTTCTGTCCCTATTATAAGTGCAAATAAGCACACACCTAAGTTATTTCTTAGGTGACTTGGAATTATGCACATTGTTCCAGGAGTCCCAGGCTCAAAAGGCAGCAGCAGCAGGACCATCATGCCTTACAATGGAGAGCCACAACCATGGCTCCCCCCCCCCCCATCAAGGGGAAGATTTGTGCTATGGAGGGAGTTGTTTCCAGCCACCTGCAAGAAAAATGAAGTTAAAAAAATACAAGTACCAGAATCCTTAGAATCAATTAACTTGCCACACCTGAAAAGGAAATGAAGACACGCCGGAAAAAGCAAAGAAACACAGCCTCCCTGAAGATTGATGGTCATGAAAACGTGCGTTTGGAGGAGAAGCTAATGCAGGAAAACTTGACTGGCAGCAGAGCGCCTGCCTTGTCACCAATTTTTAAACATTATTCCAGGAGTCCCAGGCTGAAAAGGCAGCAGCAGCAGGACCATCATGCCTTACAATGGAGAGCCACAACCATGGCTTTCCCCCTCCCCCCATCAAGGGGAAGATTTGTGCTATGGAGGGAGTTGTTTCCAGCCACCTGCAAGAAAAATGAAGTGCGAAAAATACAAGTACCAGAATCCTTAGAGTCAATTAACTTGCCACACCTGAAAAGGAAATGAAGACACACCTGAAAAAGTAAAGAAACACAGCCTCCCTGAAGATTGATGCAGTCATGAAAACGTGCGTTTGGAGCAGAAGCTAATGCAGGAAAACTTGACTGGCAACAGAGCGCCTGCCTTGTCACCAATTTTTAAACAATTTCAAATGTGCACTAGATAGTTAGTGTCTACTGGTGTAAATTTATCGGGCACATCCCCTATAACAAATAGAGAGGTTTGTCACAAGTAAGTACATGCCTTTGACTATAGCTTGGCTATTGTGATTTGTGAAACTTTAATCCAATTATTGTTTTCACTTGATCCTGATATAGGGCAGCAAATGTAACCAACTAGGCGGACAAACTACAATACCAAACAAACAGGATAATCATAGATGTTGAGCACAGAAACACAAAGACAAAGAGGTAAGGAAAACCTACTAACCCAATTCTCAACTTTCTGCATACACTTCTCATTCAAAAACTCACAAAGCCACCTCTCAGCACAGCAATTCGCATTCACTTCACCACACTGCAACAACAGACTAACAACACATAACCCGGCACAACAGTACATGGGAATTCGCACAGACCCAAAAACCGCACTTAAGCTCAGCGAACGGTGCAAACCAAACTGAAACAACCAACAGGACATTACAACTCTCACTTTCGTATTACCACTACACCCTACTAAACCCCCACTCCCCCTTTCTGCACACTTTCCTTTTCAGATCCGCCAGAGTGCCTGGGGACCATCCCAGTGGTGACGGTGCGCTGAACAAATACCTTTAACATTAACTTTGTAATGAGTTGCTTTGGAAATCAGCATTTCTCTGAGAAAGGCTTTGTATGCATCCCAATTATTTTGTGGATCTGTATCACAGACACGATTATGTGTATGAAATTGAAAAGAATGTGAGTGTGGATCTCCCAATATCTTCTTCCAGTAGCAGTGATGGGTCCAAATACTAATGCTGTTCCCTGAAGTCTGACACACCAACATTTAGCACTGCTTAGACCTATGCATGTAGAGATTGAAGCCAACACTGTATTGTATCAAGTGTGGAACTAATTCTTTACCAGTGATGATGTAGATGATGCTGGAGTGGGCATTGTGGGAGTAGAAAAGAATGCTTATTCTAAACATTTAGAAGTATCCAAACATTGTTCAATTATTACGACATTAGGGTAGAAAACAGTAATCTATGATTTTTAGACTTGGTAAAGCATTTCAAAGGTTTTCTACATACATTCCTATCCAATGGTAAGTTTAAATTGCCTGCAACAATTAGCTTGTAGCTCTCGTATTTGTATTGCTTCCCAGGAAGTTGGTGCATTAGCTGTGGGGCCATAAGTGTTCATTATTGCCCATTTTTGTCCATTAACTGTGGAACGTACTATGAGCCATATTCCCCCGGAATAGCCATCAGTTGGCGAATCGGATGATCAACAAATCTATGGAACTGAACTGAAACTCACTTTGTACACACAGTCACAGAGGCATGGGCTGTAAGACCTACCCAGTCTTTCCATCATGTATAGGCTTCTAAGTTGCTGAGGGGATGTTTCTTGGATAAATGCTAATTTACATTTACCCTTTTTTATGGCAGATAGTATTTCAGTTCATTTTACATGACTTGTGATACCTTGAGCATTCAAGTAGATAACTTTATGGAATTTTACCTATACAGGGGGATTCGTGTTAAACCTTAGAACTGATATGAAGCTTGCATTAACCATATAGCTATTTATGCTTCTGGATAGGTGTGTCTTACTGGTGGAATGAACAAATGTACGGGCACTTATGCCAAATGAGGAAGGTACAGAGATGAGAGTGATAAGCATAGGAAGGAGCCTCTTGCTCCTAATTAATCAGAAACCAGTAAGGAATAAGGTGGTTTACCTCTCTTTACAAAACTCCTACCTAAAATGTGATATTTTAGCACTGTATTTGAGCAGACAATATATATGTATATTCAAACGTTCTTGAGTTCACTACATCAATATCACATCAACTCATGCCCAGGTAAAGCTAAAAACTAGGTGTCTTCATCTAAATACACCCTTTGCACTCATGGGATGACTCATCCCAATGCATCTAAGCATTGCCTGCAACAATTATAACTTAAAAAAAACAAAAAAAAACATATGGACAGTTATGGAAATAAGCAAATTGACTAACCAGGTAGTTCCATAAGGTCTGTCTTTTTTTTATGATGCCCAACCAGCACCTTTTGATAATGGTCCAGCCGTCGTCACTTTATGATTTATCCTTTTTGGTGGCCCCAGTTTCCTATTATGGACAAGCGGGCTCTTTAGAAAGAAAACAAAAGAAAACAAACATCCTGGGTTGCGATGGGCAAAATGATAGGAGCAAATGATGTACTACCACTAGTAAACTTGATGTTGTCTGCCCACATTACTGTATCGTATAGTCATATGAGTAGCAAAGGTAAGTACATCCGGCTATGACTGTTTCATATCTCCCCCCTCAAGCGTACTTCTGCAGGAGTCTGTCCTGATAAATTCTGATTTCACCATCACCGTCTTGTGGCCAATGCTGGATTTGACTTTTATGGACTTCATTCATTCACGGTGCGTCACCCTTCCTCAACTCTCATGCTGGACTTCCTTTGCATCTTGTACTCATGGTGGCCCTGAATCATGCTGTTCCCATCTTCATCTTGTATCCTGGCTTGCAACATTATGTGTTACTACTGACTTTTGCAATTGTATTCACCCTCCCCTCTTGATTCTCCACTCTTTTGACTGCTAACTCTCTGTTCTCTCCTCCTTTCCCATCTCTCTTTTCCTATCTCCTTCCCTTACTTTCTTCTATGCACTTACTCTATCAGAATTGTCCCTGGACCTAGTATGATAGCAACCTCGTATATCTCCTCCCCCTCCCCCTACTGTTTTTTTCTTCCCCATCCCCCACCCCTCCAGCACTATCTGAAATGTTGTCAGGCCTAGTATGATATTCGTGTGTTTTATTCGTCCCCTACATTTCTGCACCCCTCTCCCTCACCTTTTGTTTTTCTCTGGCTCTACCAGAAATGTTGTCAGGCCTAGTACGGTAGTTGCCTGTCTGTTTCCCTTTCCTTCCCACTCCCCCCCTCCCTCCCTTATCTATGTGTTAGCTCTTGCACCATCTGAAATGTCGTTGGGCCGAGTACGATAGTTTAATTTCACATCCTTACTGTTCATGGCCTGTAAGAATGTCATTGTAGTTTCCCTTGTTCCCTCCCTTGCCTTGGAGCGCTTTGAAACACTATGTGTATAGGCACTATATAAATAAAGTATCATATCATATCATATAGGTTAACCAGCCCACAGCTCAGTGGGTGGAGTGGCATTACCTATGTGTGCAATGTTAGCTCCTAATGTTCAGCGCAAGGTCTCTACAATATGTCACAGGTGCGTTGCTGCCACCTCTAGCAACTGGCAGGGATCAAAGTTGTCACTGAGACAAGTGCCGACATCACAGCCATGTTTGTGATGTGTGCCGTACCTGTGTGGGTGTTACTCTGTAATGAGGTCAAGCAGAGATTGCCACTTCCAGGGAACCCTGTGCAAGTAGCAGGAACACATCATGTCTATTTGCCACTCCTCGGCTGCCTAAAGGTCAAGCAGAGATTGCCACTTCCAGGGAACCCTGTGCAAGTAGCAGGAACACATCATGTCTATTTGCCACTCCTCGGCTGCCTAAAGGTCAAGCAGAGATTGCCACGTCCAGGGAACCCTGTGCAAGTAGCAGGAACACATCATGTCTATTTGCCACTCCTCGGCTGCCTAAAGGTCAAGCAGAGATTGCCACTTCCAGGGAACCCTGTGCAAGTAGCAGGAACACATCATGTCTATTTGCCACTCCTCGGCTGCCTAAAGGTCAAGCAGAGATTGCCACGTCCAGGGAACCCTGTGCAAGTAGCAGGAACACATCATGTCTATTTGCCACTCCTCGGCTGCCTAAAGGTCAAGCAGAGATTGCCACTTCCAGGGAACCCTATGCAAGTAGCAGGAACACATCATGTCTATTTGCCACTCCTCGGCTGCCTAAAGGTCAAGCAGAGATTGCCACTTCCAGGGAACCCTGTGCAAGTAGCAGGAACACATCATGTCTATTTGCCACTTCTCGGCTGCCTAAAGTGCCGGCTCCTGTTTAGTTGAGTGCTGTTTGCAATCCGGTGCCTATGTATGGTCATTGCTGAACAGTTGTTAGACCGTTGAAGTGCATAACAGAATCTGGCAGAGCTCTAAGGGGAGGCTTCCATCTTGAAGAGAGCCCCCTGGTCGTCCTTCCATATGCTTTCCTTTAATGTTCCTCTCTTGTTTCAGCTTTTTACCTTTCCGTTGGTATCAAGCATGTCTGCGGTGATTGTTCCATTTACTCCCCTCCAGACCCTGATCGGAATGTCCCTCAAACTCACCATATTGTAAAACCCCTCTACTTAACTGCAACGTTGCCTACCTATATACTGTCCCTCACGAGCCCTCCACTCATCTACCTCCAACCTTCTGCGTGTGAGCTGGTTCTCCATGCAGAGATTTGGAGGGAGATCCTTATCCTCAGCAGGTGCCTCCCTCTGAAACAGCTGCCCTGCCACCCTCTGTCTTGAGCCTGATCTTATTAAGTTCCGGAAATTCCTTAAGACCTTCCTCTTCTACTCCTCCTTCTCTCTCCCTCTACCCTGCTAACCTAGCTCTTTTCATCTCTCCCTCCTCTTTCTTATGGCTTACCGACTTGCAGCCTGGTGTACCTCAGAGTCTCACAGGTCCCGGGCACCCCCGCATTTCTTCTCTGCACTTGCCTCAGGGCCCTGCACCCCATCCTCCCTCAATGCACTTGAGAATGACCCCAAGAGAGTGGCTCTCTCTGCACTTACCCCAGTCACCACCGACTGGGTGCACTTGGACCTCCCTTGACAATCTGTGCACTTGCACGTTCCAAATGCACCTTTGCCTGAAGATCGTCTGTCTGTTCTCCCTTGTCTTCTCCCCTTAATATGCACTCGGTAGAAATGCAGACTCGTTGTCAGGCAGATTGGCCGTATCACAATTGTTAAATGTATTATATTTACTTACTCTGCCTGTGCAGGCTATTATCGTCTCAGAATTTCAAGGACTCAGAGCGACTGTTTGTTTTCCCCCATATTCCCACCCTACTTGAGCGCTTTGAAACACTGACCTGTGTATAGGCGCTTTAAAAATAAACATTACCATTACCATTGCTTCCCGTCAAATCTGATTTCTTATCTATTGTAGTTGTTTTGTGATCAAAAGAACATTGATCCTGTATGTAAATAAATAAACCTCTATCTGGCCTCTTCCTGTAAAAACAAACCATGGGGCACCAACCAGCATCTGTCAGAACCAATCCGTGGATGATGACACTTTGCACTAGGTGCTTGTAATTCTCCGTTAGGGTGTGACATTACTAATCATCTGTAGCGGGTGATTAGAGCCATCTCGTTATGTATTTGTTTTAATCAAAGTTGTGATGTCATATACCAGAATAGTAAAATGAACTACTGGTGGAGATTACGGTTCCCTATGTGTTATGAGGACATTGCACCTGTTTCCATGTGGATGAAAAGCATTAAAGCGACATGTAGCAAAATGAAAATAATGTGCGCCATACGACATTTTAATGAGCAGTGTTTAATATTCAGCAGGCATTGGAATGTCCTACTTTCGGATATACAAGATTCAAGTCATGAACAGTTTGAAATCACTTCATAATGCCTTTGTCCTGAATCCTTGAGACTTGCACATTTAAGAGCATTAGCATACAATTCCAGCTATGCAGCATATGGTTTGATCTCGAGATAAAGTACAGGAGCAGGATTGAAAACCATTGAAATTTCACTTCATCTGCACATAAGTCTGAACGTGCAGATCTGCACGTGCTTTATAAGACGAACGCATTTGTATGTGGGCCACATTCGATGAAATGTCATCTTTGATCCGAGCCCTGTTGGCACATGTTTTAGTTACTGGTGAAAGGACAACCGCAGTGCATGTGAGGTACAGAAGTGTGAGATCTTTCCCACATCATCCCTCGATAGATGTTTTTCTTCATGTGAAAATGGGTAATGATAAAATGGCAATAGTTTACAAGTTCAGCATTCATGGCTTTCAAATGAAAAACAAAAATGTGCGCGTTTTGGTCAAAATTATTTAGAGTTTTTTTACGATGGATTTGTAATCTTTCCAATTGAAAAGCGATGTATTTTTAGCACTGGGAAGAGTTCGTCCAGCCAAGCAGGTGCCTGGGAATGCAGGACAAATCTATCAGTGATCACCTGTCTTCTCTCTGCTTCCACCATGCCTCTCCCAGATGTCCACCATGTTGTTGCCAGCACAGCGACCCTGGCACGTCACTCCTGTACACTCTTATCCTATTGCCCCAGTCCACCACCTCCATCACTTTCCTTCCTAATGGCTGCCTGGGCAATAGAAAAGGGACTTATCCACTTTACTATCTCCCATTGTGGACATCTTGGATTGTAGTGTTTTTTGTGATATTCACAACACTTGAATGCTGAGGCTGAAATTTCCCTTTAAAAACAAAATAAAACATTTATGTCTGCTCACAAAAGGGATGATTTATTAGTACCAGGGAAGAGCACCTAGCCAATCAGGTAGCAGTTAAAACGGAAGGAATCCATCACTGATTGTCAACATTCTCTCAGACACCTGCAAGCCTACACCTTGGTGTCTGCCATATTTTTTCCGTCCCTTCCACCTCTGACCTCTTAACCTCCTTATCCCCAAACATCCGATTTACCTGCTCTTGCTGCTCTAGCAATGGCTTTCTTTCAGATGGTTACTTTGGCAATAGAAAAGGGACTTAGTCATTAGACTGCTGTGGCCATTTTTGACTGTAGTTCCTATAAGGGAGATTGCTTCCATGTCAACAAACAAAACTATTAACATGCCGCGGTTGGCCCCAGGGTGCTACTAGAAAAGAAGCACTGCTATGTGTGGTGGACAGAACCGGTAGTACCCCTGAGCCTGTGTAAGGCCCTAGCAGCACTTGTACCTACCAATCTCAGGCTCAGACTGGTGCGATTATATTGGTCCTCTTTACCCAAGATAGCAGTGGTTATTGCTACATGCTCATTAATAAACATATTTGCAAAGTGTAATTCTCACCATTGCCACGCTAACATTGAGTACACAATTCACAGACATCATGGAATTCTATGCAACATCAAAAATATTCGGAAGGTTGTGAGTGAAAGTAGGATTTGTCAAAGACATGGTTACCTTTTGTAAACTGATCTCTTAAATCTTCTTGTTAAGGTAAACATTGAGGCTTGTTTTCTCTCACTGACTTCCATTTCGAGTATCAACATTGGCGCCTCAGCAAGTAGCCTCGTAAGTAGCCTGTTTTGCCTGGAATGCTGCGTGTGCTGGAACGTGGAAGCACGTGGAAGTCTAGCAGCCGTTAATACAAGTTTGTGGACTGTGGACCTTTAAAGCCGGTTACTGCTGTTTAATTGATCCATACTAAAAGTGGTTGTATACAACCTTTAACAACCTTTTAAATCGTCAGTAAAAGGATACTAAAACTGCAAATTATCTGTTTATTAACGCCCACTACAGAGGAGGAGGAGACTACTTAATAGCGAGGAAGCGCGCCTTCAGCGCGCGTGCCTCAGCAAGCAGCCTCTTAAGTAGCCTGTTTTGCCTGTTTGGCATGTGAGGCACTGGCATGGGACAGCCATTATCAGGATATGTGTACCCATGAATGTCTGATTCATATGTTTATGGAGAGTCTGCTGGTTGTCTGTCTCTTCACTATTGGAGTGATGAGTCTCTGATTCAAAGAGTGTCTGTCTCACACAAGAGGGCCATAACAGCGTGGGAAGCACCATGTTTAGTTTTGCCACATAATGCCAACAAATAATAGTAAAACGAAACGCAAGTTAATATCTGCTACCACAATTGTGACCAGACGCACATGCATGGCGTTGACCGCAGCGGCTCCATTGCCTGGGTCGTCTCATACGGAGGAAGACATTATTGAATGCGCGCAAACATGTTCTTTGGTAGGGGGAGGGGATCAAAACGTAAGTAATGCATGAATTTGAGTTTTATGTATGCCAATACACCGCCAATTATCAGCACGGATGAAATCACCCTGCTGGGACTTACACAAAACCTGGTCACTATAACTGAAGAAGATGGATGTCACCAGACTACCGGTGGCAGTCACAAGTCCGGTGATACTGACAAACCTAGACATGCCAACTTAAATGCCATGATGTTTCTGGAATTAAAAAAAAACATTCCAGACTCTTACACGAAATAGTTTTGCCTCCAACAGCTTTTCCTGAGCTGTGTTACACTATGATGGCTGAATGGTGTGATGTTTCCAGAATGAACGCAAATATAGAGTAAAATCAAAAAAGAGTTGTTAATTGCCCACTGGAAAAAGTAGACCAGCCACCGGTTTTGGCTAGGGAACCTATAATGGTGACTGATTCAACTACCGCATCTCAGAACAGTGACCAAAACCCATTACATAATCCAACAGCTAACTCAGTGGTATCTGTGGATTATGTACCTATAGTGAGTAAAGCCCCTAATCCAATGGAAACAAAAAATATCAAGAAAAAAAAAAGGAAAATAAAACGGAAAAGAAATATGTCCCTAATTAAGGGTGCCAACATGTCATCACGCAAGTTCATGCGGGGTATGGACTTGCGGGAGGACATAGCGGAATATCAAACAGAAAAGGAAGATTCCCAAGAAGAATCACGAGGTGTGCCTAGTGCACCAAAAATCCAACAAGGGTGCAATCTCGTGTTACCCCTTACAATTGTTGAGGACTCCAACACCCCAAAGGAGTACTTTGATGGACTCAACAGGCTGACATATGCTCTAAAACAGAAAGAGGTGTCAGACAGGATATACAGGAACCTAAAAATTATGGAACGGGGTGTGGCTGACATATTTGATATATTTAAGAACCCTGATGCTCCGTCGGGAGACAACACCCCCTCTTCGGTTGGTCCATCAATAACAGGAATGCCCACAAACATTAGCGAACAATCAATAATCTGCTTGGATGATTTTAAATCTTCCCTGGGGTCCGGTTTTGTACCAGGGAACCCGGGTAAAGATGGTCACATGGGTAATTCTGGAGGAGTAAAAGTAGATCAAAACCAGAGTAACACCAGGGACAAAATCCTTGCTGAAATGAAGCAAGTACAGACATGCATTTGTGAGCCATTGGTGGGTTTAACAGAACAATCATTGAGTACCATCATGGAAAACATCATGAATAAGAAAATGGGCACAATGAGACATTTGCCAAAGAATTCCCAATTCCTTTTCAGGTTGATGAAGTTGTTAACCCCTCTCTGGTTCACAAAGGAATTTCTGAAACTGAGAATAACACCCAGGTGTCTAACGACTCATTGGGAAGGATCAAGGTAGGAGTTGATCATGGCAGGAACTTGTCAAATGGTGTTTATTTTAAGTCCAGCAGTTCCACTCACTCTGAGGTTTCAACAGGAAATCTCAGGGCCCTGGCCTTTCCCAATGAGCCCAGCCTAATTCTGTACTATGTATTTGAGGGAGGGGGACCCAGAGCTCTTAATAGAGTGTACATTCTAAGCCTGTTTAGTGACATTCAAGAACTAAGTCTGATAACCTCCTCCGACATTCAACTTGTGGATTTTATCCACAACTACCGTTGTGATTATGTACGGCTAATCATCACCTCTCCACTGGTTAGAGCTCTCCTCCTAAAAGAAGTGGGGTCCAAGCAAAAAAGGGGTTTGATATTGTTCCCTTCAAAGATTCTATCTACAAAAATATAGAAAATCTGAGATATAAGTGCAGTGAGTGTATGGAAGGAAATACTATGGAGGTATTCCCGGTTCAAAATGAAGGGGTACAGGTGTTAAATGAAGCAAAGTCCTACCTAAAAGATATGCAGGAATGGTGGTGGCTGCCCTTATCACTGCGTGAATCAATAGAACAACTAAAACAGGTACAAAAACCCCTTAAGCAAAGAGATACATTTTCAATTTGCATCCTGGAACACAAGGGGTCATAAGCAATTGATCCAGGCTACAGAAGAATGTGCTATATTGGAAAAGTATGATTTTATAATGTTACAAGAGCCCTGGGCCACATGTAATCTGTTCATGGATGGTTATAACATAATTTGTCTACCTGCAAAAAAAGGGAACAGAGGCAGACCAATTGGAGGTCTTGCCCTGGCATACAGAAATGATAACAGAATTACACTTGAGTCTAATTCCTCTATTATGGACTGTACTATTTCTGCCAGTTTTCTACTTGTAACCAAAGATGGCAATGCTCACATTTTGATGTTTAATATTTATTGGAACACATGTTTAGCGAATGATGGCCAATTGGATGAACTTTTTGAGTGTTTCAATGCACAGATTGATAAATGGCTTGGTATCATCCACAGGGGACTATTTTACTTGTGGGGGACTTAAATGCTGAATTTAACATCACAAAAGATGAAATACAGCAGGCCCTGGCTGCTTTTAGGTCAGCACCTTTAAAGGTCTCGAATAAAAGACATAGAGGGGGGCAGTGGTTAGATTTTGGCAAGAGTTGGGGCTTGGAAACAAACCATATTTCACAGAATACCCACATGGCAAGCCTGTGGTGTGAGTTCTATCATAAACTACATATTTGTAAGTGCCCATGATACATTGATGTGTAACAATCTCAAAGTAAGGAATTCAGTGAATAGCGATCATGCCATGCTCTGCCTTGATTTACCCTGGAAGAAGGATATCAAAGAGTGTATATACTTCCCATTGCAGATTGAAGCAAGTAGCAACTGTAGACGAGTGAAGTGGATCCCGGGCAAACTTGCACAATTTAATTGTATGCTGACACAAGATTTTGAATGCTCCTCTTACGAAATGAAACGTGCTTCATATTTTGTTCAAGGAATATCTAGAATGTACATTAATAAGTAGCAAATTACTCACATCTGTAACACAAGGTGAAAGCAAAGTTCACAAGCATACATTTGTCCAAGCCATAAAAAATGCAAAAGCAAATCTCAGGAAAGTTATGCGGAGTATAGCGAAAGGTTAAACTAGGCTTTTGTTGGCTAAGTTGAAGACCAAACAATGTAAACAAACATATAAAAACTGGATTAAAAGTATTAAATCCTCAATTGCACAAAACAATGGTGAAACAATGATCCAAGCAATGAGGGGATCTAATTCACATATGTATTGGTCTATTATAAATAGTTTAAAAAATGCCCAACATCAGTGGCAGACCAATCCAATCGATTCTCCAGAATGGTCTGAATATTTTAGTACCCTATATAAGAAATAATTAGTGGTCTGGGCACCACAATATGACAAAGAAGTTGTGTGGTCCTTGAACATTTCAGTCTCTAACATTCTAAGATTAATTAAGAAATCAAAATCTTTTTCCACACCAGGTCCCAACCACCTGCCGTTTGTCAATTTAAAGAGTCATGCCATTTTGTGGTCCAAACTTTTTCACTTTTCTGGGATACATGTAACAAAAAAAAGACACCTGATTCATGGAAAATGTTGTATTTATTGTTGCTATTTAAGAAAGGGGACCAACTTTGCCCGAACAATTATTGATCCATCACCCCATTATATGTTGAATCTAAAATATTTGCTGCCATTGTTTTGGATGTATGACAACTCCATTCTTGACTGTAGACAGATAGGATTCCGTAGGCTAACTGGGACAGATGCAGGAGGTCTTCTTGTGTCACAACTACTGAGTTTAGTTGAACTCAAATCACTGAAACATCTATACATTGCTTTGATGGACTTGACCAGGGCGTTTGACCTAGTAGACAGACCAACCCTATGAAAACACTAGCATCCCAAGGAATTGAAAGTGGGCAGCTAGATGTTATCATCTATTTGTACTCCGTAACACTAATGAGCCTGAGGCTAAACAATAAAGGGTTACTGTCAAATGTAATATCAACTTCTATGGTTTGAAGCAAGGGTGCAGGCTAGCGGCCACCCTCTTTAATTTATATGTATCACAAGCAGGCAAGACATTATATACAAGTGGTCTTAGTGGCCCCAGGATAGGTGGGATTACTATCAGATGGGTCGCTTATGCGCATGACTTTCTTTTGTTTGACTGCACCAAAATAGGCCTACAGAGATTGATTATGGCTTTTGGTAATTTCATTGAGGAAAGGAAATTAAAAATCATTCCTAGTAAAACCATTCTTTTTCAAATTGGCGGTAAAAGTGTGACTCCATCTTTCTCCTTCTGGGGTTGCAGCGGTGCAAAAATGAAGAGTCAAATTGTATTAAGATTCCTAGGATATCTATTCTCAAGTTCTAGTTCTTTTGTACTGTTAAAAAATAACCTTTTGCTGACAGCTAAAGAATCTTTGAATCAAATTAGGGCAATAGAAAGAAAATTTGGGAAATGTACATTGGCCCCATGTATACAATTCTATCGGTTAAAGGTTATTCCTAGATTAACATACAGTATGGAATTCTTTCCAGAATCACTAGCTCCTTTTTTGAGGCAATTGGAAGCCATGATATGGCACAAAATCTTATTTTTTATTCCAAAGTGCATTCCGTTAGAAATGATTCGATACAAACTTGGTCTACAATCTATAACTTGTATCATGCACACTAAGAAACTCTCCCTGTTAAGGAAATGTATGGTGGCTAAGAGGGATTCACTGTATTATTATATAAAAGCAGATTTGGACGGAAACTTTATGCATGTTTTGAAAACAACCTGTGCGAAAAAAATTGACAAACCTGGGTCTATCTCTGTTGAAATTTGTTAAGCAATCCAGTAAGGTCAAGGATATCACAAAAGCTTTTGATTGGCTTGAAAACAACGCAATTGTGTTAAACACAAAGCTCTATTGTCAAGTAATTTCATTTTGGAAATGGACTCCGAAAGGACAGAGGACTATCTAGTCAAATATCCCTCACAGTCTTTTAGGAATCTGACCATGCGCTTTAGATTCAATGGGCCTCATCATGAGTTTGGCGGTAACCCTTAAATCCGGCGGTCGCACTATTACCGCCGGATTTAAGGGTCCGTCAAATCAGGGCTTCGGCGGATTTCTCCCCAGCTCTGAGCCGGGGGCAAATCTGCCGAAAATTCACGCTATTACCGCCGGCGGGAAATCTGCCGGTGGTAAGAGCGCGAAAATTCCCCATTGAGTCCAATGGGGAATGGGGCATTCCCGAATGGGCTCAGTGGGGAATGGGGAATTCCATTACCACCAAACCCGTGATCCGGCGCGAGCACCGGCGTTACCGCCCAACTCGTGATGAGGCCCAATGTCTTGAATACAAATGAGATCTTGGCAATTTGTGGCATGAGTGACATGGCGAACAACCAGTGCAGGTTTTGTAAGCAAACTGGTGTGACGGAATCCTTGATGCATTGGCTCTTGGTCTGTCCAAATCTACTGCAACACACAACAGAGTATTTTTCGGAATTTGTAAGTGACCTCTCAAACGTTGACAGAGACAAACTTTGGTGCAAAATGTTGCATGGAAACTCTGTAGCCCTGAAAATGTGGGTGAATATATTTTTGTAAAATATCTATTAGTATGAACGAAGCAGATCTATCAAACAGAATAATAACACTGCTTGATATAAAAAGAGGAGTTTGCCACTCGAGCCAAAAGTTACTTAGAAGGTTACTAAAACTTGGTACTGCACAAAAAAGCAGAATTAACACGTTTTAGGTTGTCTGGATGTATTGCTGTCCTAAAGTAGAGTTGGAGATGCGTTGGCAGAGGTTAATTTAAAATGTATTGTAATTGGAACTGAGATTGGAAATGTGTTTTAAAACGATTTTATTGTTGTTTATGTATTGCAATGAATTTTGTAATTGTAATTTTGTAAAGGTTTGTATAAACCAAAACAATAAAAAAAAGTGTCAACATTGACCCTCATTGAAGAAGAAGGAATCTGGGACCATTTCACAAAGACATTAATTGCCACGTTCAAACAGGGTGAGTCACAAAGAAACATATACACGCCAATGTTCATCTGTTCACTTTGCACATGCAAATTTATGTGAGCACTACACTAACAGACCACTATCCATGACCTTTCACCATGGCCAGTGGGCATGGCAATCGACCTGCTGCATTCCTGCCACTCACACATTTCCTGGAAGTGGCATCTCTGCTTGATCTCCATTACAGAGGCACAGCTGTGGTAAGTCCCACACAGTTACAGCACACATCAAAAACATGGCTGCAATGTGAGCACTGGGCTTGGTAACACGCTTGATCCCTGCCAGTTGCTAGAGGTGGCAGCAACGCACCTGTGACATATTGCAGAACACCTGGAATGGGCCAACCCAACATTTTGAAACCCTGCTACTGTGCCAGACATGTTGTCAGCTGCACTGGTCCTCAGTAGAGACGTTGCACTGAACTTTCAGAGATAACATTACAAACATAGGTAATGTCAGCTTAAAATACTTGCAACCCATCCCTCAAAGACATTCATCCATCACAGACTTATTTTGACCTGTTTTAGCAGTGGTATTGTAATGTATAAAAAATGGCAGGCTTTGAGAACTCAGAATTTTATTCAGGCAATGCACAGTGAGATTATATTATTTGCCACGGATCACACACTTTGGTTAAGCAGCGTGCCACAAGCCCCTTGTTTTATGGCCGGTCTCTTGGTGACTGTTATGATATTTCACACAACCCCAACTAATTGCATTTAAGCAGCACAGAAAAAAGGGAAAACAATGACAGGCTGCAAGAATAACAAATGCCCAGATACTTTTGCCCCCAGAGTGAAAATCAACAGCTGGCACTCATGAATATACGCCCAGTAAGTCAACATGTATCTTAAAGTGAAATATGCGAATGTAGTTCAAATGACCTTCCCCTCAGAAGAAAGTGAGCAAGACAAAATCACATTGGACATTTAAAAAAAGTAAAGAACAGCAGAAAAATAACCTCAGCGTGCAAATGTTCCAATAAATATGCCAGCAAAGTATAGGTGCTCACCTTTCAGTCCCAGCAATCTGAAGTGAAATATTCCCTGAAAAACAAAATCCTAAAGCGAAACAAGTACTTGTAGTCTGGTGGGTAAGCGTCTGCACTGGCAACATGACAACCTGAGTAAAATACTGGTAGCCAAATACTTGAGCAAGCTTGCCAATCTCAACAAAAAACAAGGGTTGGATCCACCCTCTGGAAAAAATACTCTGTACACCCACATTTGTCCTTTACTTGTGCCCTGAGAAGCAGCCACATTCAGTGGAAAATAACCACACCAGTGCCCAGGATTGCAAAGTCTTTAACCACATCTTGGGCAAATATTCATGACTTACTTGCCCTCTTATCATTTCCCCTCCTCACTCCCATGTCTGGCTCTCAACAATGCTCTACTATATAAATATAATAGGAAACTGGAGGCTTCCAGAACTTTCAGACGAGGAAGCAATACCCTTGAGATAGATAGGGATGCAGACGTTACTCAAACATCAATAATCTAACCGACTCAGGTAGTTGTCAAAAGGATAACTGTTCTCTCTCAATGCATCTTAAAAGAATATTCTTTTATAGCAAATAACCATCATAGATGACATTAAACTACATATTACTAACGTCATCCTACGTGATATACTACAAAAACCTAGTGGCAATTGTGATAGGCCCTTAAGGAACCTCTAAGCATACGATCCATATTCGTCTATAAGAGTAAAGAAAAGTGATAGGTTTCTTAACATCAGGTGGGGCAACTAAGCCCTCCCCTTAAACAGGTCACTATGAACGTCACTAAATACACAACGTCCCATTGGCTACACAAACTATAGGACCCGTAATCACGCTGCCCCTACAATTGGTTGGCACTCTAACCTCCATCAGTACTTTTCAACCTACATTAGCAGCACACAGACTGGCCTGGTGATCTAGTCTTTAACCATAGCTTCTCACCAATTAGCATATTCATCTATCATCACATCAGTGGTCTGCTGTCAATTAAAGCTTTGAACTTGTCTTTGGGAGTGTTCCTTTGCTCTGGAGAATTCAGGGGAGTGTAGGCACGATCTACCCTCATGCATAGGTGTGACCATCGTATTCGTCCAACTTCATCCTTCCATGTGACCGAAGACCACAGAATCGAGCCCTGGTGTATTTAAAATACTATTTTCTAATAGACCTCTGACGTCTTCCTTGTTTTTGTCCATTTCTTCTGAACAAGAGTTTTGTCCTTTCACACAATTTGTATCCAATGTCTGCTCTCCCAGCCTGATAAGATCATGACTTCTTGGCTCATCCAGCCTTGCCTTTCTGAGATCTGCTTCTGTAATTCAATTGCTTTTTTAAATGCAACACACTGGAAACGAGGCCTTCCTCCTCTCGTCCAGCTCTGCTATAATACGTAGTGGAACCATCTATTCTTTACAAACTTCTATATATATATATATATATGTTAGTGCATGCCGCAATCAATTCACTATTAAGCTAGCCTCAAGAATACCTCGTCTGCTTGTGTTTCTTTAAACGTGTAAAATATCTTGATGTTTTCATCGTTTCTGCAGCATAAGTTTCTTCATCTTGGTCCCAAGATGTCACATATCTTTCATACTTTCTTGATGCCTTATAGAATATATACATCCTCTTGTCTCTGCATCTATTCCATGTACGTCTGCTCGGCCCTGTGTGACGTCACCATTCTTCTCTTCCATTTATTGGTCCAGCTTCTTCCGGGATTTCATTCAAATGGCCATCATACTGCCTTGTATGCAAGTATGGCTTTGTCAATGGGAACCTTGCTTCCAGGATTCTCTTCGCTATAGGTATTTTCACTGGTACCCACGTGTCTCACACTCTGGTTCCCAACACATAGGCAATATGGGCTAGGTGGTTGAGGTGGGGGAACTTGGCTCCTTCTCTACACTAGTGTCACTCAAATATATAAATCCATAGCGAACTATGTTAGGCGAAACTTGTACAATTGTGGCATTATTCCCCCCATCTTGACTGGGAGACTACAAGTACCAGAATGAAATTCAGCAAATGGCAAGAAAAATGGTCTCTGTGTTCAATAATTACAAGTGATGAAGAAAAGGTGTATATTTGAATACCAATGTGACAATTCAATTGCCAGGGACCCCCCGTTGTGGGTTTGTGAGGAAGAAGATTCTCTGGTTTGCTTTAGGGACAGGCAACCCAAAACAGGGTAAATGTAAACAGTAAATACAGGATAACGTTTCATAGAGTTCAAGTGGGGCTTTGCAACAGGCATTCTTAGAATCCTGGTGCTCACGCCTTAGTTTAAAATCCGTTCTCCACTTGGGTTAGAATTTCTCCTAGCTATTTTAGAAAATTGCCCTTACTCACAGACTTGAGAGTATTCAATTGTTCCTCACTTTTCGTTCTGGATCTATAGTCAGTGGCTTCCTCTGGTTGACTATTGCCTTTCTTCTGGTCCCTTATACTCCTTCTGGTTGGCTCTGGTGAGACGGGTTGCTCCATAGGCAGCAGTGGCACGTCAGGCTTGAAGACCAATAGTTCTAGCCCATTTAGGAGACTTCATCACAAGGCCACCTCAAACCCTCATACAATCTTGGACTGCAGTTAGGAACAGATCTCTCCTTTAACCTTTGAAACTGAACTGAATACAGTTGTTAAGATGTGCTTCTTTAAACTACACATGTTTAAAAGGAACACAACCTTCTGCACTTCTTACTGAAAATAGACCTTATCCTAGCAGTGGCCATCTTCTCACACATTTTTGAAGAAAGTATATACTTAAACAAGGGTTCTCCCCGTTTTCTAGGAACGGGGAAGAAATATCACCTATGCAGATTACCCATATGTCATTATTACCCTTAGAGTGGGGATTGAGCATGATGGATTGGATTTTGAAAAAGGTCTTTGCCTTTTCCTAATAGGTAGTGAAATCCTGCACCGGGATTCTCTGTACTTTTACAAAGATCCATGCTCATCCGGTATGTATCCGGTATGTTTATACATGTATTCATGTATAAACTTGACATAATAATGTGGGGACTGGGGATTATTCCCTCTAGAGAAGGGCTCCTTGGGAAACTGAAAGGCATATACCAATGATACTCCTGACTGATGCGAACAAGAATAAGTCTGGTTATAACAGTTTGTGATAGAAAGTGAAACCCAACTGTTATTCTTGCATTGTGATAAACAAAGAGATTCTGGACCTCATTTTGAGTTTGGCAGTAGAACCACTGATTTACGACAAAAATGATCTATCGTTACTGCCAATCAGTCCAATGGCATTGCCACAACATTACTATTTGTGGTATGGAGATGTAAATCCCTATTTCTGGAATCCAAAGGATTCCATGGGGATTTTTTGCGGATTTCCCATGAGCGGTAATTCCATCTTGTAAATCTGACAATGTGCGTCTTTAAGTGAAGGATTTACCAGCAGTTTCAAAATAGAGGTCATTTCTCCACTTCAAGGTCAATTTGACGTGTGTGTTGAGAGGTGTGGTGAAAGTGGAAGTATTTTCGTTATTTCCAAAAAAGTGTCAGTAATGCAATTACTTCCTCTTTATAGCTGCACTGACAAACTTATAATGAGGCCATCCATATTTTAAATATTGAAAATATCACATGGCTGACTATACATACTCGTTGTATAAACTTTTTCAGAAAACATCTGTACCTAGTTACAAATGTAGTGCTTCAGACATCTCATTAAATTTCGATTGACTTATATTTACTTATTTGAATTACAAAAATTATTTGAGAGAACATTTCTTAAACATAACAATAGTTGTTTTGTTATGAAGCTAACAGATATGTGCAACAGACTTGTTCCCATTGCATGTGCTGCACCTTCACATCTAGTGTAGAATATAAGGTTCATTACTAGTTGCAAACCACACTGCCCATTCACAAAGTTTGCATTGATCCCAACATATTGCATAATTGATGTACAGTTAGGCACTTAATGCCCTGCCAAGAATGGCACCGGGCACATATTGACACACAGTGATCTGTTTAACACCATACAGGCTTGTAAATTATTTATAGCGGCAAAATGAGTAATGTAGTTACTCAGACAATTGACTTTGAAAAAAGGCAGTAGCTCAGTGAGCTGAGTTCCAACTCCTCCATCAATCATTTTGTTTCCGTTTAACTCTTATGACCGAAATTGGACTGTAATTACATGCAACATAATATGAGCAGGTGTACATTTGCAGTTGTACACAGATAGTTTTATAAAATAAGGTTTACGATACTTAAGAATGCCAAAAGGGAGCAACCCTAGAAGCTGGGTTCAAACCACTCCTCAGTGTTTCTGTCATGAACTTTGGCCGAAAGATGTGCATGATAGAATGGTGTGATGTCATCTCTTTATCAAGTGTCCTCTAATGTGTTCATTAGGTCATTTGATTCTGTCTGTAATTTGTTTTCTGCACTTTTGTGTCAACTCTCTGTGGCTTGATGGGAAAAAGCGACATTACATTTTGGGTGGTATTGATGTGCAGTACAGCAAATGGTGTTTTTAGTATGTTCTAGCCCTGGGTTGTCCAACTCTAGGCCTTGAGGGCTGGAATCCTGATGGGTTTTCAGGAAATCCCTCCATAATATTCTTGGGAAAAAATGTGCATACATTTAGAATCATGGTATGCAAATTTATCTCCTGAATATAAATAGGGATATGCTGAAAATCTGACTTGTTTCCAGTCTAGTTCTAGTTTGTCACCTAGGATCATTGATGTGAATAAGGAGCAGCATGTGTTGCATGGAACACAATGGATCAACTCAGGCACTGACTTCAATGACAAAACATCCATTGCCCTTGAACCGTTCAAAAGAATGGCCTTTCATAAAACTAGACTCCGATCTGAAAGTGAATGAGTGCGGGGTGGGGGGAATCCCCAAGCATGGACCAGGACCCATTGGCATAGTTGAATTGGTAATGGACACACACTTCCATAAGGAGAACATTGTTGCTAGTGCTCTGTTTGGTCAGGCCTGTGATAAAATGGCCTGCCCAGGACAGAAGAAAACTAGATATGAAAAGAATAGGGATACTGACTTCAAAAATTCCTCAAGTGAGGAATTCTTTGAGAAAAAAGGCCTTCATTTGGTCAGGACTCTTTGTGGACCTTAATCACACCAAGATGATCTGTGACCAGCTTGAACAGAGTTTCAAGTATGTTTTCAAACCCATGAACAAGGCTGAGCTGTTGGTCAGAGGATCCTTTCAAGGACATTTGCTGCAGGAAAATTGGCCATGTGAAAAGAGTACTCCTGGAATGGGGCAACACACATTCTTTGAGACTAAATTTCCATTAATGTATTTGGACAGAACATATGTTATTCTTAAACTGAATTAGATATGACATAAAACATAATGTTGTCCCTTCAGTCTGAGGTAAAGCATCAAATAATGCTCCTAGTGATCTGCAAACACACAGGCATTTCACTTCCACACAGTTCTCAAACAGAACTAGAGGCTCTCATCACCGTGTGCCATTACTTAACAACATACACCTTGGATTATTATAAGATCATCAGTCTGTGCGGTCTGAATGGCAGTGATCAGCCTAGCCAGAGGGGAGTGGGGAGAAATGGGCAAAGGGAGAACTCGGGGGGTGCCCAGTCCAAAGGATGAACACATTACTCAGTGCTCAAGAAACATGATTTTAACAGGTATGCATATATATATATAACTATGCAGAGGGCTTGGTTTGTGAAGATGAATTAATGCTTGGTTCTCAAAGAACTCAAAACGTAGCACACCAGCTTGCTTTAGGACTGTAGTTCAAACAACCTTTCTGGGGTTCTGCCTCCTTGTTATCAAACAAAACCTCAGTCCCTATTAATGAGTTCAAAGTATCCCCACCTATTATTTTTTGGCCTTATTAGTTCTTGAGTTGTTTTCATTATAGTCTGGATGCTGAGGTCTGCCTAGGTGTACCTCTCCATCTACCTGAATTGTGGGGTCTACGCATGGATCACAGTTCTACACATCTCATTAAGTCATTTGAGCGATGAGTGTGTAGCCTGAACTACGTGTGGTCCTTTCTAGTACAGTTGGTACCAGCATAGCATAATAGCATTTCATTCTGTAGTAACTCCTTGTTCCCCTCCTTACTCCTCATAGTTATACTCACTGGGCCTCATTCCGAGTACGGCGCTAACCAATGGCGCTATTAACGCCTTGGTTGACGCCGTACCCGGACCGGCAGCGCCTTGGTGGTTGGCGGAATTACCGCCCCATTCCAAGGTTGGCGGGGCGGTAATTCCCCAATCCCCATTTACCCTTCCCCATTCCCATTCTCGCCCCATAGGGCATAATGGGAGTGGGGAAGGCGTCAATTACGCCACCGTAAATTACGGTGGCGTAATTAACATCAAGGTCCCTTAGCGCCATGGTATTTAACGCCTGCTAAAAGCAGGTGTTAAAAGCACCATGGCGCTAAGGGAACTCGGAGTATGGCGGTAAGGGATTACCGCCACCGCTCTCGTTAGCGGTGGCCGCTATCCCTTAACGCCATACTCGGAATGAGGCCCACTGTCTTTATTGATTTCCATCTTCTTCACCTTTCAAATACCCTACACCAAATGCGCACTCGCCATCTCCCTTTGCATCTTCTCGTCTATGTTTATCATGGGTGTTCTTGAATTTTTACCCTCCTGGTTGCTACTCTTTCTCTCCTTGCTCTTCTCATTACGTTTGATATTGTGTTCCTCTTTCACTCAACAGTATCATCAGTGTGACTCACCGGACTGCATAGCATCCTCTTCTCTCTTCTTGTCTACTCCTACTCCAACTCCTTTTATTTTTAAGTGTTCTGGTTTAAAACAATACCTTTCCACTAATAACATCTTGGCAGATAGATTTTTACTATAAATTCCCCAGCTTTACGCACTGTGTAAGAAGATACCCAGTGGTTTTTAGTTCTATTTCACAAATCCTACATTTGCGTTCTTCATAAGGGACTTGGTTTCTGGAACCCAACACCATGAAGGAAGGCAAGAGGTTAAATCTCAATTTCATACCAAAGTATTTCAATCTACGTTCATTGAGTGTTATCAGGTAAGTGAACGGGACCAAATACGGGAAACATTGCTCAGCATAAGACTTTCAAGTTTTTTCCCCGGCTAAATAATCTATGTAGCAAATTCTGTACCATTCATATGCCCTCTTTATTAGCAATCTCTGTGCCATGTTAAATTTTCTGCAAAATCCATGTTCCAAAGTATGCTGGCATGGAACTAATTACAAGCGGCAGTCTATGCTTTCATGTCTGGGTTAGTACCAGAGACCATTTGCCAGATTTCCTCAAACCATCCAAATTGTGTATCTCCTAGGTCTGTTATTATTTTAAACAATAAGATGTGGCCAATGAGAGTAGCCCCAACTTCATGTTTATGGCCTCCATAGGCAGTGATTGAGGGAGGCTTAATGTCCACCTCCAGTGCATCCCCTCAAATGTTCTCAACCAATGTATTTCGGTATACTGTTTTGTAAACCTTCCTTCAACGGAACCTCCCTCCCCCTACTTGTTTGCACGAAAACCTTGATCATCCCAAGTTTACTTCCGGCTTTGATAGAAATATGCTGCTATGAAAGTGTCATAGAGCAGGTGGAGTTCAGCAATGCACCTAAGTAAACATATGTCTTAACCTCCTGCACTATCTCTCCACCTATCTTCCACTTGAAATTACGGTGGAGCTGCTTATTACCAACCACCTTATTTTTGTTTTATCTCGGTTCATTTCCAAACCATTCTCTTTAGAGCAAACATATAATGCGGAGAGTGACCTTTGGAGCATACATGAGCAGCCTAATCTGCATACATGAGCCACGATCCTCGCCAGGGACCAGTATTCGGCAGATAATGTTTGCATTCTTCAAGATGCCGTTCATATCGGCTACATACAAGTTGTGCAACACCGGTGCAAGTGTGCAGCCCTGCATAAACCTGTTATGAGAGATGATGTACTCAGTTATTTGCTTGCCAAATTAACTCTAATAGCCACTGAAGTATCAGTGTAGAACTGCCTTATTACATTAAGGAGACCTGGGTCAATATCCCACTTTGCTAGATTCTGCCAGAGCCGATTTCGGCCCACACAGTCAAAAGCTTTTGAGTAATCTACGAATGCAATGTATAGATTATTAGTTTTATGATGCAGGGTGTGGCTAAATAAGAATTGCTAAGCCCACATGTCATGATGTGCCCCCATAACATTACGAAAACCAGTCTGTTGCAGCCACATAATCTGTCTTTGCTCTACCCACAATCGAAGTCTATCCAAGAACAAATTACAAAACCATTTACCAGGGGCATCCAGCAGGACAAATAGCCTATAATTGGCTGGATTCTCCCATTCATCCTTTTTAAAAACTGGAATAAGGTGAGATTCTCTCCAGGAACTTGGGATAATTCCATCCTTCCTGATTTTGTAGTAAAGCTTACTAAGAATTGAGGCCCAAATCCCTGGATCCCTTCTTAACACAAGTTGCCAAAAAACATATTCTACGAAAATTAAAATCAGGTAAAACTCCAACGATAAAAGATTGTTCTCAAGAACTTCTTAAAATGTCTTTTAATGAGAGAGTAATTATAAGACAGTAACAGAAATGTACATTATTTGAAGAAATCTGGAGAAGGATTGCAGAACCATTGTGATTTGTGCAAATGTTATGTTCTGATCTGTGTGCTGGAGGGGATGAAAAATGTTGGTGAGGCAATGTATATGTAATCTTATCTCATCTCTTGATGCTGCTCAATAAAGAACCGAATTAAAAAAGTACTCTAATCAGTATTCATTTAATCCAGTGATATGACATACACAAGAATGGCACTCCAAATATATCAGGAGGATGCAGGCATAGTGCTTTCCACAGGCAGAGGACTAGGAGGGGGATTTTAATATGCTCACAATGCACCTGATTGGCAACGTCTTAATGTATAACACGAGAATCAAGAAAAGAAACTTGCTCATTTGTCATTCTAAAATTGGCTATAAGTATCCCAGTGAATGGTCATACTTTGTGGGTAAAAGCTGCCATGCATCTCAGCAACAGGCCCAGCAAAAAAGGGATCATTCCAGAGGTATGCCCTGCCACGTCAATGAGCATTGCTCTCAGCTACCCAGATATTGCAGTGAATTAGCTATAGATCCTTACTCCTGTAACACTCATGCCATGCAGGCAGTGATGGCCCACGCCACAACAGAGCATACTGTTATTCAGATTTGTGAGGTATGCAACTCAAATGAGTTTGGATTCCAGCAACAGAGCTGTCTGATGACCCTCTAATTTAACTTGTTATGTTGTTAGGATATAGTGAATTTGTATAGGCCCTTAAGTACCATTGGTATGATCTCAAAGTGCTGTGGGTTGAATGCCCTTGGGGACCGTGGTCCGTATCGGTTGAGAGGAGATTGGTGTAGTAAATAGTGCTTGGGTGCACTTGGTATGTGGGCAACCAGAGTGTTAAGCAGCCACTTAAGAATTGCAGCTTTTGCAGTCGCCTTGTCTGCAGATTTGCTACCTCCCATCTTAGAGGCAGAAGCACAGGGTGATGCCAGTGGCAGTGGTGTGGAATGGGAGCCAATGATAATGCGCATACTATGACAGGGATGGCCTTTGGGCTCTTGCCTTGGTAGGCCGTGCACACATGTCAAACCTTTGCCTGCAGGTCACTTGTAGTGGGAGGAAGGGTTGCTGGGAGCAAGTGCCCATCAGTTAGAGGTCCTGCAGGAGATCTCAAGGGCTGGCCAATAGTATCTTATTTTCGAATTCTACACTTTCATCTGAAATATCTCTATTGAGGCAGGAGAGGCGAGAGGACATGCAACACTTGAGTCAGGCGATTCATGCGGAGGTCTCTGGATGAAGCAATTTCTGCATGACAAGATGTTGGCCTCAACAGACACTCTCTGGCATGAAATGTCCACCATGAGGCAAAGAATCAACATGCAGATGGATGCTTCAAGGATCACCATGCATGGTGACATGCCCAATAGAGACTTTTACCATCAGGATCTTGTAGCCTTTGGTACGCTGATGCATGCATCCCTATCACATGTGGCCTTGTCCAATGAGGACCCGCCATTTGCCATGCATGGTCAGAAAGCCCCAACCCAAGATCCTCCACAGGATGGGGGTCCCTAGTGAACTACACTGAAGCTGCCAATGGCCATGTTCTCATTTCCTTCATTACCCCCCTTCTTCAGCCTCCCTGGTGAACATGAGCCAGTGGATTTAGAGCATTTCATTATTTTGTTTTATTTTTTCCCAAGGTAGACTTTGTTTTGCTTTCATTTTTTTATTAAAAACAAATATTTTGTGTCATTTAGTTTACAACAAACTTTTAACGCCCATAAATATTAGTCACAAACATACACATATTGTGAAATAAATGTTTCTATAGCTTAAAATTCCTTTTTTTAATGTATCCAAAATAATTTTCTCCAGATTAAAATTCCTATTTCATACTACTATAGATTGCCCAGGAATCAAATAAGATTAAAAGGCATCACTATACGAAGATGTGTGGTATGAGCTAAATTTTGTACCTGAGGTGAAAAGATGACGGTTCATCTGTCTATCATTACTTGACATAACCTACAAATTCTTTTTTATATCTGGCTATTCCAGCCCAAACTCCTGTTATCAATAATGATGGTAGACAATTAAACCTCAGTTTCAATATCTATCGGCACAATTCCTTATCTCTAGTGACTAGCACATCATTTGGTGGAGACAATATGCCACCAATTCCACTCACTGCCTTTTTTTTATATAATATTTTCTTATTGGTCCAATAACTCTCCTCTAAATTCGGTAGCCAGTTAATCTGTTTGTGAAATAAATTGCATACCCCCATAAATGGATGCAGAGCTAGTGTATCATTCCTAGGTTTTTCACTTAGCAATTTTCCAAAATCACCCAATAACGTGTTAGTGCTACAATATTTTCAATGCACTTGAGCTCAATTTACTCTTACGATTAGTACTAAGAGATTATAAATCAAGGTCTAATCGTATTGCTTTGATCGGAACTCCATTTCCTAAACGTAGAACTCGGTGCCACAATTTCCCATCCAATGTATCTGTCCTGCTCACATCTTTTTCTGCGCGTAGTTCTAAACTACATTTTATGCTCGACACCAAATATGCCTCATAGAATTTCCACAAACCCTCTAAGGAATGTCCTCCTGTTCTGTTTTTAAAATGTATCATTAGCATAAATGCATTGCTTATTTTCTTTTCAATATCATTTTTCAATGAAGTACCGCTTGTTCCGGCATCTAATGTTGCACCCAAATATATGTAGAGCAGCCCTGAGATCTTTCCCTGATAGTCATAGTATTTGTTTTATACAGATTTATTTGGAGGTGATTTCGTCTTGAATCATTTGCAAAAGCAGTGAGGGCTCTCTGGAGGCCAATAGCCATTCTATCCATTATAACCACGTCATCGGAGTGGCCAAGCCAGCTTACATGATTATTATACATTTGTGGTGGGAAGACTTTGTTTTTTCATGAGTGAGAAATGGTGCTCAAAAGCCCAGTGATGAAACCTTCTATTGGAATGTGCATGAGCATCCACTGGGCGTGTTACTAACATATAGTGAAAGCCGTATCTGATCTTTCCATCGAAAGGGTTTCCATCAAAACCCTTTCCAACGAAAATTTTGCATCCATTTTTTTGCATCGAATGCAATTTGTTTTGCATCGAATGCAACATATAAAGGGTTATTTTTCGTTGGGGTGGGATCCTAAGGGTAAAAAACGGGGGGTTGGGGAGGGCAAAAAAATAAAAAAAAATGCATTCCATGCTAAAGAATTTGATGGAAAACCTTTTGGGGAAAGGGTTTCGATGGAAAGACCATAAACCAGTGAAAGCATTTGACATGCTTGCAGCAGCCTCCCACATCCAGGTACACATTGTGTTAACCAACTATGGGTATAATATGTGTTGTTAGTTAGAGAGAGTCCAGTAGAATCCTGTGGTTATTCCAAACAAACTTCTCATTTCAGATCTCTCTGGCACCTAGAGTCATCTGATTTCACTCCTACTCCCCATTCCCTCTGTTGGAAACTGACCCTCCTGGTATCAATGCGGAGGACCAGTGTTTGGTGGAGGTGGTGAGGGATTTACAGAACACCAGCACTACATCCAGGTAAGGCGGTGCACTATCCTGCTTTTCCATATCTTTTGACATATAGATTCCAATAGTGGACTGATGTGGCACACACAGGGTTGTGCATACATGGGTCATGCATGTTATATATGGGTGATGGTCACTCTCACGACTGAAGGGAGCTATCCTAAAAAATGAAGTGTGGATATATGAATTTGTGGACGTTTTCACAGGCTTTGTGTTTTTGTATTCACCTCAGCAACATGTTGTTTCCAGTCAGTGTCCTCCTGGTGTATCTGTGTTACTGTTGTTGCTGAAGGTTGATGCAATACGGATTTAGGAGGGCAAAGTACAAATGTGTCATGTTGCTGGTGTGCTGCATTTTGTCACAACTAAGTTGATGGCGATACTACTATATTATGGTTGATATGTTTGGGTATTTCAAGAGGGACTCCATTGCTTTGGGAAAACTATGGAGCACATCATCAACCTACGGAGAAGGACATGTTGAGGGTAGTAAAGACACACATAGGTAGCGAGATGACAGTAGTGGTGGGGGAGGTCAATTATCATCAAGGGATGTACTACCAACCAGGGGAGTGTGAGGGTGTAGGAGTAAGACTCGGACACAGAAGTGGCATGTTGATTGGCAACAACTTTTTATTAATGACAGAAATGGGGAGGAGTTGGAGGATATCCGAACTAACCCTACCTCTAAGAGGGGTTTCCCTGCCTCAACAAAGCTAGTTAATGAAACTGTCAGTGACAAGTAAAGTTCACCACCCTGAGTCCAAATCCTAATCTATCCCTCACAAGCTAATCTCAACATAAGGTAAAAAGGGGAAATGTTTCTTGGCAGTCAGCCCAGCCTTGTAGTACAAAATAAAAGGTTCCAAAAAGGTGTAGAAAAGCAAGAAAACGTTCCAAATGATTCAAGGAGTGCATTCCCTTTCCCCAGAGTCTTCCCATCTTTATCCAATATTATCTATGAGTCTTCAATGGTCAAGATAGGTCCTTATCTTTGCTTGGCAGGCCTGACTCCCAGGCCCACCGACAAGGAATGATGCCCTGGACACCTTTTCCAAGCTGTCTTGAGGGTCTCAGACCCTTTGTGAGCAGACCCGGCTCCCAGGTAGTGCGACAAGGAAGAATAGCCTTGTTTTCTCTCACAAGCTGTGCAGGTCTTCCTCTCAGTTGTGGTGTGTCCACAGCCCTGTACTCAGTATCCACTCTTTGGTCCACTCTCCTGCCAAGTAGGGTACTCAATGTTCAATGTTCTCATTCTCACTGGTCTCAATCTCTAGCTTCATTTTCACCCACAGCCTTGGTTTACTCTCCTGCCAAGGTCTCTGAGATTCACTTATACTTGTAAACGTTGTAATCCTCTATATTACTGTTGGGGGTGTATTTCCTAAACATGGGTCACAGATCTCCCACATTTGATGCGCTCATTGTTCTCTTCAGCTGATCTCTCTTAAAGCCACAGCATTGGTTTACTCTCATGCCAAGGTCTATGAGTACTACTTGTACATGCAAAGTTTGTGTTTCTCTTTGTTACTGTTTTAGACATTCTTTCCTAATATGGGTGCCAGATCGCCTTCATTTGGTTATTTATTTATTTATTTATTTATGCATTTATTTATTTATTTATTCTGATTTATTTAAAGTGCACGTCAGCCCGGGGGCATCGTGGCGCTGTTACATGAAGACATACATAATCTGGTTACATTGGAAGGAAGATGGTTACAAAGCAATTTTCATTACAGGACACATTTCGTATCAGACGTATGCGAGCTAGTGTAGGTGAAGGAGGGAAGAAGTTAGTTGAATAGAGTGGTTTTGAGGGATTTGCGAGTACAGCGATGGTTCTGCCCTGAGTGAGTTGGGGAGGGCATTCCAGAGCTTCGGTGCTATGTGTGGGAAGCCAATGCCGCCGGCTTTGGCTCTTCTTACAGTGGGTACTCGGAGTTGGTTGGCGTGATGGCTTCTTCTGGGAGGGATGGAGGAGTTCTTTGTTATAGTTTCAGATAGGTAGGTGGGTGCTGTGTGATTGAATCACTTGTGTGTGAGAGTGAGTATTTTAAAGTTGATTCTTTCCTTGACTGGAAGCCAATGGACGAGTCTTCTGGCCTGTGAAATATGGTCAGTTTTGGTGATGTGTAGTGCAGAGCGGAGTGCATTATTTTACATTATTTGGAGCCTGCTTAGGTTTTTTGTCGATGTGCCTGCCAGGAGGGCGTTGCAGTAGTCCAGTCTGGCTCCCAAAGCTCTGGCTTTGGAGAGGCAGTTGGGCGTGGTAAGGTAGGGTTTTATGGCATAAATGAGTTTGGTGGTCAGAGCAGAAGCTGAGGCGATGGTGCTGGTTTTTCTGGTCATAGAGAGTGTGGCGTCAATGTAGACTCCTATTGTCTTGACAGCAGATGAGACAGGTATGCTAATACTGTCGATAATCATGTGAGAATAATCGGGGCTGAGTTTAGTTAGTGTTTCGCTGGGGGCTAGGATGATGATTTCGGTTTTGTCTCCGTTTAGGCAGAGACCATTGATAGTCATCCAGGTTTGGATAGTGGAGTAGATTTTGAGGAGGGCGTCTGAGTCTAGGTCGTAGTTTCCGGAGAGGGGGAGGAGAACTTGCGTGTCATCTGTGTAGTTTGTGTAGGCTATCTTGAGGGAGTCCAATAAGTCAAAGAGGGGTTTGGTGAATGGGTTATAAAGGGTTAGTGCAGTGCAAGACCCTTGCGGGACTCCACAATTTATAGTGGTGGGGGGGCGCTGTCCTGATCAGAGTACACTTTCATGGCCCTACCTTCAAGGAAGGATGTGATCCAAGTGGTTGCCTTGTGAGAGAAGTGCGCAGCATTGAAGAGGTGAGATGTGAGAATGCTGTGGTCGACCAGGTCAAATGCAGCAGAGAGGTCGAGCAGTAAGAGGAGAGAAGGTTTGCCTGTGTCCATTATTTTGGTAATTTGATTCTTTAGATCTAGAAGGGCAGTTTCAGTCCCATGGCCTTTGCGGAAACCTGATTGTCTTTTGCCTAGGATGGTGTTGGTTTCCCGGTAGTGTTGGATTTGATTGTGTGCAGCTTTGTCTAGGATTTTGAGGAGAAAGGGGACGGTGGTGATGGGGCGATAGTTATTAGAGGAGGAAGGATCGAGAGAGGGTTATTTCAGGAGCGGGCGAACCCAAGCTTCTTTTAGTCATTGTGGTACAGTTCCAGATGCGAAAGAAGCATTGATGAAAGCCGTGATGATGGGGGTGAGAGATTCTGAGCACTCTTTGATTAAGGAGGGTGGGCAGATATCCCCTTTGCAGGTGGAAGATTTAATTTTTTTGAGGAGGTCCTTGACTTCCATTCTCTGAACTTCTCTGAAAGCAAAAAGGGGTGTTTGTGAGAGAGAGTTGTTAGTGGGTGGTGTGGGCGAGCAGGTGGGGGTGTTGAGAGCTTTGCGTTGGGAGGCTATTTTGTCTTGGAGTGTTTTAACTTTATTGAGGAGGGCAGTCTGGATGCCTGTGCACCATGTTTCATCCTTGATGATTTCGTCTGGGCTGGAGGCAGGTGTGGTGAGTTCTTTGAATATGGAGAATATTTCTCTTGATTTGGAGCTGGCATTAGTGACTCTCTGGTTGTGGGATTCGGATTTAACGTGGAATATGGCTTTTTTGTAAGTCAATGAGATCTCTTTGAAATCTTTAAGAGAGGATTGGTTAGGCGCTGCTTGCCATCTGGATAGAGCTTTGAGTTTCTTGGTGCGAAGGTCAGATAGTTCTTCAGTGAACCAAGAGTTGCAGTGCATTGATTTTTTCCCTTTTTTTTCTTCTAGAGGGGCAATGAGTTTGATGGCTTGAGTGAGTGTGCTGGAGTAGATGTTGGCTAGAGAGGTAGGGTCATGGGTAAATGGAGGCTTGAGTTCAGGGATATCGAGGAGAGGGGCGAGGTTGGAAGCAGTGAGTTTGTTGGAGCTTCTTACTTTTGCGGGGTGGGCATGAGTTAAGGTTTTATGGGTGGGCGTGGTAGGAATGGAGAATTGCATGAAGTAATGATCCGTCCATGGGAGGGACGAGATGGAGGTAATTGCAGATGAGCAGTTGTGATCAGCTGGCCAGTCAATGGATCTGCCTTTCTTATGAGTGGGTGCAGTAATTTTGTGTTCGAAACCCATGTTTGATAGTTCTTTGGCTAAATTTGCGGCTGCTTTGTCCTTCGGGTCAGATAAGCCAAGGTTAATGTCCCCTAGAAGGATGCTTTTGGTGGTGCTTTTGAGGTTGTTGCCTATGTTTTGGAGGAGTTGCTTTTGGTGGTCAAGGGGTAATCCTGGTGGTCTGTAGGTGTTAAAGAAGTTTATGGTGCAGTTAGGTGAGAGGGCTAGTTTAGCAGTGAGGAGATCAGCGTTGTTGTCCCATTGTTGATTACACATTCTTATGGCGAGGGTGTCTTTGAAGATGAGGGCGACGTCGCCACCACCTTTAGAGTTTTTACGGTCCTGTCTGAGGATGGTATAGTTTTCAGGGAGTGCAAGGTGGATGGATGGACTGGAGGCTTCATGGAGCCAGGTTTCGGATATGGCAAGTAGGTCAGGATTGTGGGTGGTGATAAGGTCATTGATTTCAATGGCGTGGGCGTGGACAGAGCACGCATTGATGAGAGCACATCTTAAATCTGGTCGTAGAGTGTGTGTGTTGGCATTGGGGGTGCTGGTGGTGGACGTGCGTGTTTGGGTGTGTGAGGCTGGGGCATGATAGATGCAGCGTGATGGGTGCTAGGGTAATGAGCGTGGTCAGAGAGGTGAGGCTGGGCGGCTGATGTATGGGTGTGAGAGCTGAGTCTGTTGTTCCTAAGGAGTGTGGAGGGTGGGGTGCTGCGGCGAGCTAGGAGGTGTTTGGTGCGTGTTCTTAGTCTACAGAGCCTGAGGTGGAGTGGGTGATGTCCGATCGGAATGGTATGGTGGTTGAGTGTCTCTTTCCCTGTGACGATTCCTTATGTGCTCCACTTTGGGCCTTCACCACCCTCTGGGTCTCCCCAACCCTAGGATTCGTCACTCTAGTATCTTCAGGGTCTCGACCGTCTCCCACCCGCTGTTTGCAAGTCTCCCAGCAGCTTCGGGCCACCTCTTTGGCTCACCGGGCCCTTCCCTGATTGTCTGCACGTCTCCTCTGTGGTTACGCATGGCTTCGTTGACCTGCTATGACCTCTGTCACTGGCAGCTATGCTTTCCCTTCTCCGGTCTGCCTTCTGCTTCACGGGCCTCCAGAGAATGCGACTCTTCCCTGGACACATGTCATTTCCTCTGCTCTACCAGGGCTGGTTGCTGGACCTCACTGCTTATCTCTGCAATGAGCCCCCAGTCTGATCAAAGTTCCCCCAGGGAGGATCTCCTTCCTGGTTCCCCTAGAGAGGGTTAGGCTTTTTGCCAGAACCTATGAAGCGGGATTCTCCTGGGCTCCCCGCCCAGTTATTAGCACTTTGCCAGGAAGCCAAGATTCACCCTTCTTCTGACAAAGTCTCTGTGGAACAGCCTCTTTTCCTGCAGCATTAGTTCCTTGTTCCTTCAGGGAGGGCTTGACCTAATTTCCTGGCTTCTCTCCTCTATTTCTACTCTAGATGGACCCATCAGAAAATAGCAACCACTAGACTGTTCCTTGTAGTTCCCCAAGGTGATCCTGACACTTCTATGTACCTCCCTTGTCAGAGTACTGATCTTGCTGCTCCCTTGTGGGTTAATGGAGTGCCTCCTTGTCACAGTACCAGAAAAGGGATCTTCACTTGGGTGACTGCTAATCTTCTTCATGCCAGTACTTATTAGGGGAATGCTAGCGTTGCAATAAGTCATGATCCTATGAAGAAAGGGGCTTTGTTAAGGTTGTTGAAAGGGGGTCTAGGCTCAGGTGATTGGTGGGTATACCACATTTTCCCAGAGCCTTCATCACCAGTTCCATGAAGGGTCTCCCTCCCCAGAAGATCCACCTGCTGAGTACCATCCCCAGGGGTACTATTGAGTAGCTGCCTCATCACCCTGGCCTCATGGAAAGAGGCTCCCACCATTGAAGCAGTAACAATACCATGGGATAAATCACAGGAGGTAATAGGCTAACTGCTCACACTGTCTCAGGTAGGGTGGTGAGTGGAGGTTGTGTAGAGTGAGGTGTTATGGGTTAGCTTTAGATTGCAGAGGAGGCTCATCAGCTCCTTCATGAACTGGTACAGTGAGTGTTGAAGCTACTGTTGGTGGGGAGGATATTCCAGACTATTGAAGATCTCCACAGATGCTGGATTTGTCAATGAGGTAGCTTGCTGACTTTAGGGTGACAGCACTGTAGAAGCTGCAGCAGGATTTGGAACGGATAGAGTATTGCAGTGGGAGCTAGTGCAGGTCCATGAGGGTTGTGTATATATGGGCTATTTAGCATAGTCCTTCCATGAGTTGTGCAGGCTGCATTCAGGACACATCTGATGGATAGCAGGCTAGTTACCAGAAGGGATTACATAAGACTTGCTGTCAAATCTTGATTCCAACTCTCCTTTTGTTTTTATCCTCCTGGATCTTTCCTTTGCCTTCGACATAGTCATTCATTCCACCCTGATTAATCACCTCCATGACACCCTCGGCATCACAAGTCTTGCACTGGACTGGATGACGTCCTTTTACTCCGACCATCCCTCCCAGGTTCAACTGGGCCCTTTTCTTTCCCCTATCACTCTGTCCACATGCAGTGTCCCTCAAGGCTATATCCTCTTGCCTTTGCTTTTCAACATCTACCTTGCCTCTTTGGCCCACCTGATCTCCTCCTTCTCTCCTCACTTCCAGTGTTATGCAGACAACATACAGCTCTCCTTCAAGCTCCCTTCTACTCCCTCCTCTTCCTCCTCCCCATTCCTGACTGTCTGACTGCTATTCAGTCATGGTGTGCTTCCAATGATCTCTGTCTTAATGCAGTAAGACTCAGATCCTGCTCATTGTGACCCCAGCCCTCACCTTCCCTCCCACACTCCGGTCACCCTCTGTGGGTCCCCTCCCCTCACCCTCTTGTTGAGGCAAAAAACGTTGGTGTCTTCTTTGAGTGCTCTCTCTCTCCTTCCCTCTTCACATTGCGGACCTTGCCAAGAAGGCCCACTATCAGCTGCACCTTCTCAAAGGAATTATCCCTTTCCTCCCTTTCTACCAGAAACTCAATGTCTCCAGAGCTCTGGTCATCTCTAGGCTTGACTACTGCAACAGCCTCTTCCTCAATCTTCCTTTATCCTCTCTTTGCCACCTTCATCTAATCCAGAATAGGACTGCAAGACCTATCCTTGGCCTCAAGCCCAGGGACCACATCTCTCCAGCCCTAATGTCTCGGCACATGCTCCCGGTTGCTGCTAGGATCAAATTCAAGACCATTTGCATCATCCACAAAACATTCTGGGGCCTGGGACCCTGCTACATCCAAATATCTCTCCCTAAATACCTCCCTGCTATGGCCCTTCAGTCTGCTTCCTCCAACTCTCTGCAGATCAGACTTGCTTTAAGCAGAGAGTGAGGGGGGAGGGGTAGATCTCTCTCCTCCGCAGGAACCTCCGCCTGGAATGGTCTACCTGCCCCTCTCAGGTTTGAGCCGGATCTCCTTAAGTTCTGGAAGCTCTTCAGGACTCTCCTTTTGTCCTCTTCCCTCCCTTTCCCCTTCCCCTGCTAACTCTGCCCTCTGCTGCAGTGACTGGCTGCCTGGTTCTCTCTGAGTTCTATAGGGGTCCAGATCCCCTGCCTAATTCACCCCCCTTCCTCGCACTTAGCATGTGGACCCACACCACTGAAATCCCTGGTCTACCCCGAGCACTTGCACCTGCTCCTATTTACCCTGCTTTTCCCTTCCCACCCTAGCACTTCGGTTATTGCACAGACTGGCACCCCCCTCTCCCTCGCACTTTTTGCTCTGCACTTGAACAATCCAAATGTCACAAGGACTAGTAGGACCATTATTGTATCTTCCTCCCTTGTTCTCTCCCGCCTTTTCTGTCTTTTGGTGCCTTGAAACACCATTTGTTGTATAGGTACATTACCAATATCTAATAAATAAATAAAATAAGGCTGTTGCCAACACCCAGGTGGGAGGGCAGGCCAGAAACCGGAACTGGGCAGAGGAGGACTAATGGAAAAAAAGATTACCGGTATGTATTTAGACCATTACCCCTTTTCCTAACCAGGCCCTTGTCAGAGTATGATTGAAATAGCACCAGGCGCATGAGACCAAATACTGCTAAAAGTTGACATTTATTCCAATGACAGCCAGAGCACAAGTAAAGTTGAACATACCTGCCAGGAGTCCTATTGACTTACGTATTCCTTACGGCTTGCCACTGCTTCTATGTCCATTCACAGGGACATCCTCCACCCTGAGCCATGGGAGCTCAGACACCACCTGTGTCGCCAATCTATATATGGAGGCGTTTGAGAAACACTGCATCCATAATGACACCAAACCATTTAAAGCAAATATACTACTATGGAGGAGGTATATAGATGATGTGCTCATCATCTGGAGAGGAAACGAAACCACAGCCAACAGGTTTTTTGAGTGGATTAACCGACAAAACGAGCATTTAAAATTCACGGAAAACCTTGGCAGAGTGGAAATTAACTTTCTGGACGTGACCATCAAAGCAGATACAGAGAAGGGAGAACTGTATGTGAAACCATATAAAAAGCCCAGGGATCGGAATGCTCTCTTACATTATACCAGCTTTCATCTGATACATACTCGGGACAACCTACACTTTGGCATATTTTTACGGCTCAAAAAGAACAGTACGAAGATTGCAGACTACAAAGAAGGAGTTTTGGGGATGTGTAGTGCAGCGCGGAGTGCATTATTTTACATTATTTGGAGCCTGCTTAGGTTTTTTGTTGATGTGCCTGCCAGGAGGGCGTTGCAGTAGTCCAGTCTGGCTCCCAGAGCTCTGGCTTTGGAGAGGCAGTTGGGCGTGGTAAGGTAGGGTTTTATGGCATAAATGAGTTTGTTGGTCATAGCAGAAGCTGAGGCGATGGTGCTGGTTTGTCTGGTCATAGAGAGTGTGGCGTCAATGTAGACTCCTATTGTCTTGACAGCAGATGAGACAGGTATGCTAATACTGTCGATAATCATGTGAGAATAATCGGGGCTGAGTTTAGTTAGTGTTTCGCTGGGGGCTAGGATGATGATTTTGGTTTTGTTTCTGTTTAGGCAGAGACCATTGATAGTCATCCAGGTTTGGATAGTGGAGTAGATTTTGAGGAGGGCGTCTGAGTCTAGGTCGTAGTTTCCGCAGAGGGGGAGGAGAACTTGCGTGTCATCTGTGTAGTTTGTGTAGGCTATCTTGAGGGAGTCCAATAAGTCAAAGAGGGGTTTGGTGAATGGGTTATAAAGGGTTGGTGCAGTGCAAGACCCTTGTGGGACTCCACAATTTATAGTGGTGGGGGGGGCGCTGTCCTGATCAGAGTACACTTTCATGGCCCTACCTTCAGGGAAGGATGTGATCCAAGTGGTTGCCTTGTGAGAGAAGTGCGCAGCATTGAAGAGGTGAGATGTGAGAATGCTGTGGTCGACCAGGTCAAATGCAGCAGAGAGGTCGAGCAGTAGGAGGAGAGAAGGTTTGCCTGTGTCCATTATTTTGGTAATTTGATTCTTTAGATCTAGAATGGCAGTTTCAGTCCCATGGCCTTTGCGGAAACCTGATTGTCTTTTGCCTAGGATGGTGTTGGTTTCCCGGTAGTGTTGGATTTGATTGTGTGCAGCTTTGTCTAGGATTTTGAGGAGAAAGGGGACGGTGGTGATGGGGCGATAGTTATTAGAGGAGGAAGGATAGAGAGAGGGTTATTTCAGGAGCGTGCGACCCCAAGCTTCTTTTAGTCATTGTGGTACAGTTCCAGATGCGAAAGAAGCATTGATGAAAGCCGTGATGATGGGGGTGAGAGATTCTGAGCACTCTTTGATTAAGGAGGGTGGGCAGATATCCCCTTTGCAGGTGGAAGATTTAATTTTTTTGAGGAGGTCCTTGACTTCCATTTCTGAGACTTCTCTGAAAGCAAAAAGGGGTGTTTGTGAGAGAGAGTTTTTAGTGGGTGGTGTGGGCGAGCAGGTGGGGGTGTTGAGAGCTTTGCGTTGGGAGGCTATTTTGTCTTGGAGTGTTTTAACTTTATTGAGGAGGGCAGTCTGGATGCCTGTGCACCATGCTTGATCCTTGATGATTTCGTCTGGGCTGGAGGCAGGTGTGGTGAGTTCTTTGAATATGGAGAATATTTCTCTTGATTTGGAGCTGGCATTAGTGACTCTCTGGTTGTAGGATTTGGATTTAGCGTGGAATATGGCTTTTTTGTAAGTCAATGAGATCTCTTTGAAATCTTTAAGAGAGGATTGGTTAGGCGCTGCTTGCCATCTGGATAGAGCTTTGCGTTTCTTGGTGCGAAGGTCAGATAGTTCTTCAGTGAACCAAGAGTTGCAGTGCATTGATTTTTTCCCTTTTTTTTCTTCTAGAGGGGCAATGAGTTTGATGGCTTGAGTGAGTGTGCTGGAGTAGATGTTGGCTAGAGAGGTAGGGTCATGGGTAAATGGGGGCTTGAGTTCAGGGATATCGAGGAGAGGGGCGAGGTTGGAAGCAGTGAGTTTGTTGGAGCTTCTTACTTTTGCGGGGTGGGCATGAGTTAGGGTTTTATGGGTGGGCGTGGTAGGAATGGAGAATTGCATGAAGTAATGATCCGTCCATGGGAGGGCCGAGATGGAGGTAATTGCAGATGAGCAGTTGTGATCAGCTAGCCAGTCAATGGATCTACCTTTCTTATGAGTGGGTGCAGTAATTTTGTGTTCGAAACCCATGTTTGATAGTTCTTTGGCTAAATTTGCGGCTGCTTTGTCCTTCGGGTCAGATAAGCCAAGGTTAATGTCCCCTAGAAGGATGCTTTTGGTGGTGCTTTTGAGGTTGTTGCCTATGTTTTGGAGGAGTTGCTTTTGGTGGTCAAGGGGTAATCCTGGTGGTCTGTAGGTGTTAAAGAGGTTTATGGTGCAGTTAGGTGAGAGGGCTAGTTTAGCAGTGTGGAGATCAGCGTTGTTGTCCCATTGTTGATTACACATTCTTATGGCGAGGGTGTCTTTGAAGATGAGGGCGACGCCGCCACCACCTTTAGAGTTTTTACGGTCCTGTCTGAGGATGGTATAGTTTTCAGGGAGTGCAAGGTGGATGGATGGACTGGAGGCTTCATGGAGCCAGGTTTCGGATATGGCAAGTAGGTCAGGATTGTGGGTGGTGATAAGGTCATTGATTTCAATGGCGTGGGCGTGGACAGAGCACGCATTGATGAGAGCACATCTTAAATCTGGTCGTAGAGTGTGTGTGTTGGCATTGGGGTGCTGGTGGTGGACGTGCGTGTTTGGGTGTGTGAGGCTGGGGCATGATAGATGCAGCGTGATGGGTTCTAGGGTAATGAGCGTGGTCAGAGAGGTGAGGCTGGGCGGCTGATGTATGGGTGCGAGAGCTGAGTGTGTTGTTCCTAAGGAGTGTGGAGGGTGGGGTGCTGCGGCGAGCTAGGAGGTGTTTGGTGCGTGTTCTTAGTCTACAGAGCCTGAGGTGGAGTGGGTGATGTCCGAACGGAATGGTATGGTGGTTGAGTGTCTCTTTCCCTGTGACGATTCCTTATATGCTTCACTTTGGGCCTTCACCACCCTCTGGGTCTCCCCAACCCTAGGATTAATCACTCTAGTATCTTCAGGGTCTCGACCGTCTCCCACCCGCTGTTTGCAAGTCTCCCAGCAGCTTCGGGCCACCTCTTTGGCTCACCGGCCATTCCCTGATTGTCTGCACGTCTCCTCTGTGGTTACGCATGGCTTTGTTGACCTGCTATGACCTCTATCACTGGCAGCTATGCTTTCCCTTCTCCGGTCTGCCTTCTGCTTCACGGGCCTCCAGAGAATGCGCCTCTTCCCTGGACACATGTCATTTCCTCTGCTCTACCAGGGCTGGTTGCTGTACCTCACTGCTTATCTCTGCAATGAGCCCCCAGTCTGATCAAAGTTCCCCCAGGGAGGATCTCCTTCCTGGTTCCCCTAGAGAGGGTTAGGCTTTTTGCCAAAACCTATGAAGCGGGATTCTCCTGGGCTCCCCGCCCAGTTATTAGCACTTTGCCAGGAAGCCAAGATTCACCCTTCTTCTGACAAAGTCTCTGGGGAACAGCCTCTTTTCCTGCAGCATTAGTTCCTTGTTCCTTCATGGAGGGCTTTACCTAATTTCCTGGCTTCTCTCCTCTATTTCTACTCTAGATGGACCCATCAGAAAATAGCAACCACTAGACTGTACCTTGTAGTTCCCCAAGGTGATCCTGACACTTCTATGTACCTCCCTTGTCAGAGCACTGATCTCGCTGCTCCCTTGTGGGTTAATGGAGTGCCTCCTTGTCACAGTACCAGAAAAAGGATCTTCACTTGGGTGACTGCTAATCTTCTTCATGCCAGTACTTATTAGGGGAATGCTAGCGTTGCAATAAGTCATGATCCTATGAAGAAAGGGGCTTTGTTAAGGTTGTTGAAAGGGGGTCTAGGCTCAGGTGATTGGTGGGTATGCCACATTTTCCCAGAGCCTTCATCACCAGTCCCATGAAGGGTCTCCTTCCCCAGAAGATCCACCTGCTGAGTACCATCCCCAGGGGTACTATTGAGTAGCTGCCTCACCACCCTGCCCTCATGGAAAGAGGCTCCCACCATGGAAGCAGTAACAATACCATGGGATAAATCACAGGAGTTAATAGGCTAGCTGCTCACACTGTCTCAGGTAGGGTGGTGAGTGGAGGTTGTGTAGAGTGAGGTGTTATGGGTTAGCTTTAGATTGCAGAGGAGGCTCATCAGCTCCTTCATGAACTGTTACAGTGAGTGTTGAAACTACTGTTGGTGGGGAGGATATTCCAGACTATTGAAGATCTCCACAGATGCTGGATTTGTCAATGAGGTAGCTTGCTGACTTTAGGGTGACAGCACTGTAGAAGATGCAGCAGGATTTGGAACGGATAGAGTATTGCAGTGGGAGCTAGTGCAGGTCCATGAGGGTTGTGTATATATGGGCTATTTAGCATAGTCCTTCCATGAGTTGTGCAGGCTGCATTCAGGACACATCTGATGGATAGCAGGCTAGTTACCAGAAGGGATTACATAAGACTTGCTGTCAAATCTTGATTCCAACTCTCCTTTTGTTCTTATCCTCCTGGATCTTTCCTTTGCCTTCGACATAGTCATTCATTCCACCCTGATTAATCGCCTCCATGACACCCTCAGCATCACAAGTCTTGCACTGGACTGGATGACGTCCTTATACTCCGACCATCCCTCCCAGGTTCAACTGGGCCCTTTTCTTTCCCCTATCACTCTGTCCACATGCAGTGTCCCTCAAGGCTATATCCTTTTGCCTTTGCTTTTCAAATTCTACCTTGCCTCTTTGGCCCACCTGATCTCCTCCTTCTCTCCTCACTTCCAGTGTTATGCAGACAACATACAGCTCTCCTTCATGCTCCCTTCTACTCCCTCCTCTTCCTCCTCCCCATTCCTGACTGTCTGACTGCTATTCAGCCATGGTGTGCTTCCAATGATCTCTGTCTTAATGCAGTAAGACTCGGATCCTGCTCATTGTGACCCCAGCCCTCACCTTCCCTCCCACACTCCGGCCACCCTCTGTGGGTCCCCTCCCCTCACCCTCTTGTTGAGGCAAAAAACTTTGGTGTCTTCTTTGAGTGCTCTCTCTCTCCTTCCCTCTTCACATTGCGGACCTTGCCAAGAAGGCCCACTATCAGCTGCACCTTCTCAAAGGCATTATCCCTTTCCTGCCTTTCTCCCAGAAACTAAATGTCTCCAGAGCTCTGGTCATCTCTAGGCTTGACTACTGCAACAGCCTCTTCCTCAATCTTCCTTTATCCTCCCTTTGCCACCTTCATCTAATCCAGAATAGGACTGCAAGACCTATCCTTGGCCTCAAGCCCAGGGACCACATCTCTCCAGCCCTAATGTCTCGGCACATGCTCCCGGTTGCTGCTAGGATCAAATTCAAGACCATTTGCATCATCCACAAAACTTTCTGGGGCCTGGGACCGTGCTACATCCAAATATTTCTCCCTAAATACCTCCCTGCTATGGCCCTTCAGTCTGCTTCCTCCAACTCTCTGCAGATCAGACTTGCTTTAAGCAGAGAGTGAGGGGGGAGGGGTAGATCTCTCTCCTCCGCAGGAACCTCCCCCTGGAATGGTCTACCTGCCCCTCTCAGGTTTGAGCCGGATCTCCTTAAGTTCTGGAAGCTCCTCAAGACTCTCCTTTTGTCCTCTTCCCTCCCTTTCCCCTTCCCCTGCTAACTCTGCCCTCTGCTGCAGTGACTGGCTGCCTGGTTCTCTCTGAGTTCTATAGGGGTCCAGCTCCCCTGCCTAATCCACCCCCCTTCCTCGCACTTAGCATGTGGACCCACACCACTGAAATCCCTGGTCTACCCCGAGCACTTGCACCTGCTCCTATTTACCCTGCTTTTCCCTTCCCACCCTAGCACTTTGGTTATTGCACAGACTGGCACCCCCCCATCTCCCTCGCACTTTTTGCTCTGAACTTGCACAATCCAAATGTCACAAGGACTAGTACGACCATTATTGTATCTTCCTCCCTTGTTCTCTCCCGCCTTTTCTGTCTTTTGGTGCCTTGAAACACCATTTGTTGTATAGGTACATTACCAATATCTAATAAATACATAAAATAAGGCTGTTGCCAACACCCAGGTGGGAGGGCAGGCCAGAAACCGGAACTGGGCAGAGGAATAGTAGGACTAATGGAAAAAAAGATTACCAGTATGTATTTAGACCATTACCCCTTTTCCTAACCAGGCCCTTGTCAGAGTATGATTGAAATAGCACCAGGTGCATGAGACCAAATACTGCTAAAAGTTGACATTTATTCCAATGACAGCCAGAGCACAAGTAAAGTTGAACATACCTGCCAGGAGTCCTATTGATTTAAGTATTCCTCCACCCTGAGCCATGGGAGCTCAGACACCACCTGTGTCGCCAATCTATATATGGAGGCGTTTGAGAAACACTGCATCCATAATGACACCAAACCATTTAAAGCAAATATACTACTATGGAGGAGGTATATAGATGATGTGCTCATCATCTGGAGAGGAAACGAAACCACAGCCAACAGGTTTTTTGAGTGGATTACCCGACAAAACCAGCATTTAAAATTCACGGAAAACCTTGGCAGAGTGGAAATTAACTTTCTGGACGTGACCATCAAAGCAGATACAGAGAAGGGAGAACTGTATGTGAAACCATATAAAAAGCCCACGGATCGGAATGCTCTCTTACATTATACCAGCTTTCATCTGATACATACTCGGGACAACCTACCCTTTGGCATATTTTTACGGCTCAAAAAGAACAGTACGAACATTGCAGACTACAAAGAAGGAGCCCTCAAACTGAGAAGTGATCTACATAAGAGAGGTTACCCCACGAGGCTGACAAAAAGAGCCATGAAGAGAGCCGAGAATAACAACAGAGAGGCAATACTGGAACAAAATCCTAGAAGAGGCAACAAAGAATATATAGTCTTCGTTAACACTTATAGTACCCTCTCCAACAGAATAAAGAAGATCATTCACCGCAATTGGAGAATTTTGGAAAAAGGCAAGGTACCACTACAGAGACCCCTGATGGCTTTCTTAAGAAGTAGGTTGATAAAAGACCAGATTATGAGAAACAACATCACCAAGCAGATTACAATACAGCCTACCTTAACAGAAACATGGGGATTGCGAGCCCCAGAAGGACACTATCCATGTGGGTCTTGCGTGTGCTGTGCACAAACTAAGACAACGACCGAGATTGACCTAGGCCTGAAAAATCCTTGGAAACAACGAGTGCTGACGAACTGCAACTCCTGTTTTGTAGTATATGCAATTTGGTGCCCCTGTAAAAAGATCTATATAGGGAAGACAGAAAGAAAAATCAAGACACGCATCACAGAACGCAAAAGCTGCATAAGAAACAGAGTGCATTCTGCCCCCCTAGTGGACCACTTTATAGATATGATACACAAAGTGGTGGACCTGAGATGGTCAGTAGTATATGTGGTGAGACGAACAAATGACTCAAATCTTGATAGAAGAAAATTAGCTAGAAAAGAGAAAGAATTGATCTTCCTCACAAAAAGTACAGAGGTAGGTCTAAATGAGAAAACAGAGTGAGAATTCACCAACCCGGTAAAGGTAGGGACTATACAGCTAACTGGCCCGGTGACTAAATAGAATAGATGGAGACAGGGCAAGAGGTGGTGAAGATATATAACAACACAACTTAATAAAGGTTAAGATCATCACTTTAGTATAAGATGGACAAAAATATGCCTCTCTTAATACCGGAAAGTTAAAAATGAAGATAAGTTGACACCAAAGATTCTGAGACAAACTGAATAAGTGGAAATAAACTAACTGTCCACCACGATCAAGCAGTCCGCAGTGAGGTAAAGACAAATATTGGATACCCCACAGAAGTGAAATTGTGCTCCACAAACATAGAGCTACACACAGAGTTTATGCTACCTACCAATATATACCTGTGCTCATCAGACGCGAACGTGGGGCGCTGTGGTGCGGAGCGAGCAGTGCCGCGATGGATGATGGGGGATACAGTGCGGGACTCCCCGTGGAAGCAGTGGAAGCAGTGGAGTCCGTGGGCGCCGCGCACTCGGTATTGAAACGCAGTGTCTTCTACGCGGTTTTCCGGTGCTCCCGAGACGGAAGAATAGGGGGCCGAAGGCTAACGCAGGAAAGCAAACGAGTCTGTAAAGCGGGTGAGTGATGAACACAGCGTCCGCAAACCATGTGACGAATTGATCACATGGGCAGTCAAACAGTACAAAAAGCCGGTCATTTTTAAGAAACACAGGCTACCACAAACGGCTGGATATGGTGATAGACGAGAGTAGTGTCAGACAATGAGGGAGAGCCCCAGAGATACGAGGGTGAAACCGAAATTGAGGACCCTGAACGGAGTGAGACAAAGAAGAATAGACATAGGTAAGATAAGTGAACCTAAACCTATGTAGCCAGTCAGTGATTACAGAGACTGCCAGGAGGTGCATAAGTTATAAACAGCCAAACTCAGTGCCTTGTGTTGTATCTTCAACTGTAGGTAAATAGAAGCTGAGGTAGACGCTTTAAAAGAAGGATTGGTTGATAGACTGCCGGTCGATCATCAGACAGCAAGAGCCCAGAAGTCTTGAATCCACTACAGCATTAGGTATTGGATAAATACACTTAAAGATCAGGTCAGTACGAGCAGACCTAAGCGGACATGATGCAGGAAGTGAATAGATATAACAAAGATAAATGGATAAAAAAACAGGAAAAAGTTGAAAATAATTACGTTTGTATTGCTTTAAACAGTGGAAGAGCACGGAGGAATGTTCCAGATGGCACTCGGCAGCCAGCTATTTAGGTTGACATAGCAGAGTATCCTGGTGTCTCACAAAAGGTGATAAACTAAGAAGACAGATAAAGAAACAGCCAACAGGATCAAGGTAATCTTATGAGAAAGAATCCTAGACAATGCAGAACTGCCAATAAGCCATCTATTGGGTGAAACGAATTTGAGACTAAATGGAGTCAAAGACTAGAATCTATTTGGCCAGGAAATATAATTTGCAGCCTGTGTGTATTGAGATGGAGAGGCATAGTGTCATAATGGATGTGCATAAGGAGCTAGTTAAAAATTCTACTCCTTAAGACTGTTAGTAAAGGCAGTAGGTGATATGTAACAGAAACGTAAATCTGGAGGTGATTCGAACATTAGAATTTGAATATCCCTTCTCTTGCTTCCTTTAGTTATCCATGTGATGGTTGGACCTCAGTGAATGGCAAATGGAACCTCGTTAATAGTGGATCCTTATAAAGAACTTTACAAGCAGACAAACAGAATTGCACATTTTAATGAAATGTGGTATAAAGAAGTTTTTACCCCTGAAGAATTTCCTTGTTAGTGATATGAAAGTCTGTAAGGAATGAAACATGTCGGGTATGGTTTGAATGCAGTATGAAAGTAAGCATTGGTGATAGCGATACAGAATAAAATAGTCTTTGGACTGGGAGGCACTTCTTTATGAGAGAGGGGAGCAAACAACAGATCCTTATGATATTTTTATCTTGAAAAAATTGTCAAAGAAAGCATTACTACCAATTATTTGATGTTCACAGTGAAATTGAAAATTAATGACATATACATTTGTTTGTCAACCAATTGTATTGATTTTTCCTACAATTGAACAAAAAGAAAAAAAGAAGAGTGTTGAAAAGTGTTGTATATGATGTATTTTAAGAAAGAATAATAAATCACTATTTTTGATAAACATTTGGTGTGATATATGACAATATAATGATCAAAAAGCATATACGAGAGTAATAACCAAGAAGGAATAGTGGGGAAGCAAGTGACCCTTTAAACATGATGTATTGTTCAAACCAAAGTTCAATGGAGGGCTGTTTATAAGTGGTCAGTAAAAAAGTACCTCCAGTCTCCCTTAGTTGTAGTGAGCTCAGACACCACCTACATACCATACCTGTTTTGTCAGACACAGGATCAAACACTCGACAAGTGTTGGGGCTCATCTCCCTCTTTTCCAACCATCGGTGGAGGAAGAGGGGCCATCCTCAAATTTGGTGAGGTAATTTGACCCGCCCTTTAAGTTGCATCTTCACTTTTACATGCTCTGATACCTGTCACCGAGGTGGAGCCACCTAAGTTGTTTTGTATGGACAAAGAAAGGAAACCAGTGGGTAATTAAAGGTGGAACACTGTTGATGGAAGGTGAAGTGGCGAGTCCTCACAATGGGTGTTGATTGCACTAAGGGGGCTTGCAAGTAGGTGAAGGAGTAGGAGTAAAGGTGCATGCTGGCAGTGACAGGAAATATGTTTAGGCATGGGTGTGGGGGGGGAGCTAATGGTCAGTCCACAGGCAATGGAGTCAATCAATGTGTGTTTAAGGTGATCCTTACCTTATGAGGGTGTATGACCCATGTCCAGGCACAGCTTTGCTACACAAAAGTCCAATGAGGGCAGAGCAAAAACATCCAGGCTGCATTGATGTGGTTCTTATGAGTTGTCTTTCTCTAGGGATGGCCTATAATGGATTGTCATATGGCCATGCTGTGAGTTCCCCTACACAGGGGACTCATGCAATTGCACTGTTTTGCCTCAGCCATTGGGTGGTACTTGTTGCACAGCGCAAGGAGGCTTGAATAAGACTGCCTCTGCACATGTTAGCTGTGATTTCAAAGGAGGAATATCTGCCAATGGTGTTTGTATGGTCTTGGCAAGTAAGGAATGTCCCTTCACAACCTGTGGTGTTGAATTTCACACAGCATGCAGTACATGTTATTTGTGTTGTTAGTGATGTCTTGAGCCCTGTGTAATTGTGGAAACTTGTGTTGGTGTGTGCATGCAGTGCATGGAGGGTCCCAGAGGGTACACAGAGCAGCTGTCCCATGGGTAGATTTGCCCACTCCACTGGGGCCAGGGAGTACGGTATGGGGTGGAACCAAGAGCACCTGGGGCTAATAAGCTGGGTGGAAGAAGGTTTGGGAACAGTTGATGCTAGGCTTACTAAAAAAATTCCAAAACACTAGTGTAAGCTTGACATGGCACCACGTGGAGAGGACTATTCAGCACTCAGCTTTGCCGGGAGGAGTGGCAGCAACCCGGTGCTAGGCGACGGAGGTGCCATAGGAGAGCCAAGCTGCACAGGCGGAGTTGCATCGCCAGAGTAGTCGTCTGAAGCAGGAAGGAGCCACAGGAGTATCCTGGGGCTGGGATGGTGATGTGCAGGGGGGCAGGCAAGGATTGGGTGGGTGAAGGAGTTAGGAAAGCTGAGTGACACAGTCCACTCTAAATGGGTCACGTTGAGGGGGCGGGCAGACCCGGCAAGGCCCAGGGCAGGGCGCTGTGCACGTTGAGCTGGGCAATGCAGGGGACAAGGTTGCAGAACATGCCTCAGAACAGACAATGGTATCAGGTAATATTATCCCCACCAAAAATATTGCCGTACATATGGTCGTCGGGAACGGCCATATGCAAAATTTTTGGTGGGGATAATTTATGGGGTAAATAGGTGGGGGGTTTGCGGGGGTGTCCCCCGCTCCCTTTAAAAATAGGGATTGATGTGGGTTGCGGGGGTGTCCCCCGCAGGTTCCATGGGGTAATATCACCGCAAAAATATGGCAACATTTTTGTATTGCGATATTTTTGCGGGGATAGTATCACATGGAACCCAGACAACAGCATACACAGGGAAAGGTTCCAAGGCAAGCATTGCCATGTGCCATGGGCTGTGGGCTGGGCCGGGCCTCCAAGGTTCCTTTTCCAGGGGAGCCGGGCAAGGGGACAAAACTGTGTTTAGTGGAAGAGCCAACACTGGGTGACAGGAGGTAGGGCGGCAGAGCTAAGGGAAAGAGGCAAATGGTTGTTCACACCTGGGGGCGAAAAGGTGTTGTTTGCTCAAGTGTGTTGGGAAGTGGAGTTTGGACAGGCATCCCACAGTTTTGGCCAGGGGCAGTGGACACAGGTGTGTAGCAATTGAAGGGGCGGGGGCTACACTATGGAGACAATGAGGATGGCCATTTGCCTCATTAGTTGGTGGCAGACTTGACAGGTGAGGTAGAGAGGAGGGAAGAGGCCTCAGGGGAGGCCTGCTTCAGACAAGCAGTTTGCCACTGTGGTAGCATGTCATCCCAGAGCAGGTGGGTGTGGCTACATAGAGAGTGAGAGGCAGCAAAAGGGGGCCGATTGACTAGGACATTGGTGCTGGTGAGGGGTTTGATAGGGGCTGTAGGGGCAGACAAAGCGTGTGGGGCCTGGGCTGAAGAAGCTTTGGGCCAGGAGTACACACAGGGAGAGCTGAGGATTGAGGTTGGTGGAGGGACTGCAGGAGGGTGTTCTGAGGGGCATGAAAATGGGTTGGAGATGCACATGCCCCAGAAGTCCAAGGAAAGTGGAACCAGTGGCGCTCTGGGAAGTGGGAGGAAGAGAAGGTGCATGGCTAGTACTCCATCAACCAACATGGCCCTGGATTACAGGTGGCTGGTGGACCCCTGCCAGGGGCAGTGGCAGAGCAACAGAGGAGGAGTGGTGCAAACCCCACACAGGTAGGATAACAGATGCATGGGGTTGGACACACCCCTCTGGAAAGATACGGAAGAGCCAGTCACGAGTGGCATGAGGGATGGCGAGTGGTACAGGGTGCAACAGGATTCAATGTGAGCTGGGAACAGAGTGGTCAATGGTATAGGAAATAGGGGCAAGATGGGGGCACCAAGGTTGTGGTGGGGGGTTTGGGGACCATCGGGGGCTCAGTGGCTGAGGGAGGGGATGGTAGAAAAGGGCAATGATGAGGTGCAGGTGGTGGATAAGAGCAGGGGAGTGGATGTTGCTGGGAATATTGCAATTGGAGAGAAAGGGGTGATGGACAAGGGGAACATAGAGGGGCAAGGTGAGAAACGGAGTGAAGAGGAAAAGGGACAGTGACATAGTGCTTAAGAAGTGTAGGAAGATGACCTACACAGGCCTTACCAAGAATTTGTGTTTTCTCTTGATGCAGGCAACTGAGGAGAATACTTGGAATTAAGAATTTGTCAATGTATTCAGATATGTCCAATTGAAGTCTAAGGGGGGTTTAAAGGAGGAGGAGAGGGAATTGGGGAGCAGGTCAAGGATTCCAGTGACAGTAAATGATTGGACGTCACCCATGATTATGTATGCAAGTGTGTACAGTGGAAAATACACAGAGATGTGGCTGGCACTTTTGTAATACATGCAGGTGACACTGAAGGAATATTTGAACTTTGGGGGAGTTTTCAAGTGCAGGTATGAATGGGACTTCTGGGCAAGTTTGATGGAGGATCAAAGCATGATTAGGAGGGACTAGATATGGATCTGTGTTTATAATGGATGTGCAGAGGGGCCTGGCTACTATCATCCACACCACAAGTGGTTAGCCATAGTCTATAATTAACCACCCATCCCATAAGGGGTAGGGCCAATGGTGAGTGGGCTGCAGTCAACAGTGTACTAGGCATTTAACAAGGAAACGAGTTTTTGACTGGCCTGTAAGTTCTAACAAGGTTGCAGCAGGTATGCAGGACGGTACCGAGTTATGCAGTGCTTTGCAGCAGACCCTGGGGGTGGGGTACAACAGGGGAAGGGAAGCGAGGGAGAGGAAATTCGAACAAGGGACCATACAGCCGTTAATTTGGGTCCACTTGTGAGGTGGCTGCAGTTTTTGTCAGACAGCGAAATCATGCAGCATTTCAGGGATTTTTTTCCGGTGGGTTTCAAATAAGATTTATTTCAGTGGATTGCCAACACAAAAGCATACATTCATTCAAGCCACTTCAAATATTATTATACTATTGTTAATATAAAACATGCAATTACGAAAATAAAGCGTACTGCATTAAAACAGTTTGACCTGACTACCTGATGAATCGTGCAATACAATACAGTTCTGAGCTCTAGAAATCGTATATTTTCTGGGTTCCAACTACCAAGTTACATTTCAGGTCACCTACTCAATAACTGCTTTCTCGTGTGAAAAGCACTAACTAAAAAAGTAGTAACATCATTGAACACTGTGGGGGACGAGCATGATGTCATAAAAAGCAACGCCTCTTTCCCGTATCTAATGCCATAGCAGCTCAGAATTGACTTGAGCTATCTCCTCCTTTCAACATAGTATAAAGGGCATTCTAAGATGAAATGCAGTTCATCTTCATCTACCCCTACACAAAGAGGGCATTTAGTCAATGCATGCCTACTCCAATGTACAGTGAATGATGTCAGTGGTAAAATGCCCATATATATATATATATATATATATATATATATATATATATATATATATATATTCAGTAAAAAAACTTTGTTAAAGGGACGTTATGGTTCCAAGTAAAACCGAAAACCCCCTGAAATTCGCCAGTTATGGTAAGCTAAGCAACCATAACTCGCGTCACCACTGTGCACTGCTAAGACTAACACCCAGGACATCAAAGATGACATCACAAATGTCATTGATGACATCACTGATGACATCACATGTGCATTTACCTTTCATGAAAAGTCTGTACAAGGGTTTTATTGATAAGGGTTTTACACTATTCTTGAGGACATCCCTTGCTTTATTCAAGATTGTCATCTCAACTAACTCCACACATTAGACCAGGTAAAGTTACCTTTAGGTCTTTTCTAGTTTTATACTAAAAACATGGAGATGAAATTTAGCATTTAAAGCTTACCTTTTCTCCTGTATTGTTTTTATCAACAGTTGCAACACGTTTCATAATAAAAAGGAAATATCGTTTTACACTGTTCACAGGACGCGGGAGAGAAAAACTCCACCACGGTGAAATAAGGGCCGATGTTCTATGTTTTTATGAATAGCATGTGACAATTACTCCTGAAGAAAGTTCCTAGATCAAGTTAAGAGAACTGAAACATGTCGAGTGTATAACAATGGTATATGTCTGATCCATTGAAATTCCAGAGTGATTTAGAAAATGGCAATTTTTACTTAGAGATATAGTTTAGTTTCTGTATAGATAAAATCAAAACGGTTGATTTAGATCCTTGCCTATTTTAGAAGTCTTTGCTTGTCACAGTTGTTTTTATTGTATTTTTATATACAGTGTATTTATTAAAGGTGTTTAAATAAAGTATTATTTTTATATGTTAAAATTAACAGCTGAAGTTTAATGTTTGTAACTGTTGATACAAGCTTTCTATCTTTTGTTTAAATATAGTACAATCAGTCAGACCACATGTGCAGATAGAGAGTGCAGAGACTGCCTGTCTTTATTACAGACAGTGATATTGGGCGAGCTTAAAGGCAAGCCTAAAGAATTGAATGTGGTCTCCTGTACCTGTGCGGTCTGGTATGAAATAGTAGACAAAATGGGAACTGAAACTCCCACACAGTTGATCCCAGTCCGGTTTGTGCAGGGGCTGAAGATCACACATGAGAAGGTATACATTGCTCTTGTGAATAAGCTTGGTATAACTTTGCTTGGGGATTATTGTACAGATGATCTATTTGTGTCATCTGAGGGTTTTGGAGAAAAGGGAGGTGTCACCCCATCAGATATATTCATGTACCTTTGTAGTTGGAACAAGTTCAGTGTACAATTTCCTTCCTTTCCTGCACAACCAAAAGTCTTTCACATTTTCATGATGTCATTAATGCTCGAGGAAAAAGATGGTTGGTTTCACACATAGACAATAGACTTATTGAGTAATTGTGTCCTCAAGATATCTTCTCTTGGGGCCATCATAGAAATTCAGTTCCTTAATTTCCTCAGAGTATCTCCACCTCTAATAATAGGACAACATAGGGATTATGTTCATGTATTGCAAATCAGTTAAAATATTCTTCATTCCTTCCCAATCTGAGTTTCAATTTAAATGGCGGTGCCTACCTCTCACGTGCTCCTCTTTGTTTGACTAATCAATCAGATCAATTCAAGGGCATAGTATTAGAATGACTATGGTAATGGTCTTCAATAGATATAACTGTCATGAGGATCTTAGAGGGTCCTCAATCTTTCAGCGGATTATCAATTACAGAAGTGATTTGAATATGGAGGGACTCACCAATTATATCTATGATGTGACAGACAGACAGACATTCCAGGAATGTACCACCAGTTATTTGGTTCTTAGAGCTACAGGAGAAAAATACCCCATGTAAAAGTGGGCTAGAGGTGACTGGGCATTTCAATCGATGAATGTGATAGTAAAATATGACTCTATGGGGCTCCTTAAAAGTAAGCAAGTCCTTAATAAAGTGCCGGTAGCACTGTATACCAGCACTATTTCCAAACCGGCATATCCTAGTCACGTCGCTGGTAACCCTGGCAATGGTAGCAGCAGCGACTCCCCTGGCACCTGCTGGTAACATTGGCATTACGGAAACACAGGCACATTACCAGCATGGACTTGCCAGTAATACAGGCTGAAAAATGCCTGTGCTAATGGCAAATCCTTGCCAGAAACTGCAGAGCATCCAGTAAATAAGCCCATGTGGGGGAAATAATGCCACATGTGCACCCAATCAAACCAGGTACACCCAATACAAACATGAACAGTACAAAAGGGCCAGACCCACCCCAAGAACACTCCCCAACACAAGCACGCTGCCATTCAGTGTTGTTGCTATTGACATGGATGCACAACACGCCAGAGTGCAGCTGATTGAGCTGGAGCTGCATCAGTGGTGACAGGTGGCCAGGCAGAGGAGGAACAGGAGGATGTTGATGATGATTGGGATGCAAGTGGCGAGGCAGAGGTGTGCTGTGATTCTCCACACAAGGGCTTCAACCTGAGCCCTGACAGATGGCCAGATACACTCATTGTACCGCCTAAACAGGGCAGACAATGCTCAAACTCATGTAACTTATCCAGGATGACATTGGGAGAAGGATCGCATCGGGATAGCCATATTACCACTGTTGAAGCTGGTGTCGGTCCAGCACTTCCTCGCCACAGGCACGTTCCAGCACTCTGTGAGCCAGCTGCATGGCATATTGCAGCCTGCTTTCTCCAGAGTACTTGTGCAGGTACTGGAGGCCCTCCTGCACCATCTGGGCAAGCACATCACCCTCCCAAACACCCAGGCACAGGTAAACACCACCAAGGCCTGCATCTATGCAATTTCAGGCATACCCAATGTGTAGTCTGCATTGGACTGCACAAATGTAGAGCTGATTCCCCCCCACGCCTCAGATGAGGTGTACAGGAACCGGAAGCAGTACCATTCAGTCAATGTCCAGGTGACCTGTGGCCCCACCTTAACAATCACGCACTGCTGTGCCTGATTCCCAGGATAAACCCACAACTCCATGGTTCTGCAGAACAGCACCCTTCTGGCATACATGGTGCATCACAGAGGACACAAGACCTGGATGGAGGGAGAGTACATGTACAACTACACCCTGATTGCTGGATGCGTAACAGGCTAAGGAGGGGGGTGATGGTTCAACTGCATGTCCACAATCACCCTTCCTATGCAGGACCAACCAGCGCACGTCCAATTGACAGTTCACAACTCACAGGAGAGACTGGAGTAGTATCATTCAATGACCAATCCATTCATAACATATAAGAACATACCCATGCAATGTGCTACAGGTACCAGAATGCAACACTGCCATTCCACCAAATCAAGTGTACCAGTACACTGTTCCACTTAGGGCCATGAGATGCATGTCCTTGTGAGACATGGTGCGTGTATGTACACACTGGCTATGTAGAATCCACAGTCACCGGCAACACCACTGCAATGCACCATCACTCACACATGTCAATGTCAACGTCTATGGGTCTTATATAGCTCACTGTTTCCACTTGTGTAGATGATTGGTGCTCATGTGGGTCTGCAATGTGAGTAGTGTAGGGGTTGAAAGTCAGCAGAATTGGAAGGGAGAGGGGCAAGACGTCCATGCTTTGCCCTTGCCAGCTTCAGTGTGGCTAAACCGGTCATTGGTTGTCTGAGCCTTTGGTGCATGTAAAGTGTCATGTATCGTTGATGCATGTCAAATAATATTTAGTACCCATTGCTGGTGTCATGAAGTGTGTGCTGTCACTAGTGTTGTATATACAAGGTATTGTATTATAGTGTATATGAATTTGTACCGCGCTCCAATGACCCGAGGGTTTACGGGCGCCGACAAAAACAAAAAAGAAGAACAGCTCCCATCTAATGGAACAGGTTAAATTCAAAGTATTTCAATAGAAACATCACCAGGCAAACATATCTAATAAAATAGAAATGTTTTTAGTGTCTTTTTAAAAATGTCAACTTACTTCAGGTCCCTAAGATCGGCCGAAAGGGCATTGCAGGATCTTGGTGAAGTCCACACCAGACTATGAGGATACGTATGTAGACTGGTGAGTCCTCACTAGGGTCAGTCAGTGGCAAGTCATGTCCCTCCCCTAGCAATCCATCCCAGGGAGCAGAACCCAGCACAGTATGGATTTCACACAGTGGCTGTTCCAAGGTGCAGCAGGGTGCATGAGGTACAGCAGTACCATATGCATGATGTTGACAACAGACACACACAGGCTAAGTGAAAGACGCTGTCATGTCACATGCATGACATGGCTCACCATGAGTTCTCCCCCCCTCTCCTTGCAGATGATTTTAGAAATCTGCTGCATCTGTGGCTGATGACCCCTCTGAGATATTCCCAGGTGCAGGAGGGGATGGCATACAATTGTGCGAATGTGCAAACATGAACAACCGTAGAGCAGACCTTTTGGACTATTGAAGGCACGTTTCAGATGCCTAAACTGGTCTGGGGGTGCACTCATGTACAGGCCAGAGAAGGTGGGGCAGACAGTCCTGGAATGTGCAATATTGCATAACATCTGTGTCAGATGCAAAAAAACCCTACTCCCAGATCTGGACATGCCACCGCCAGATGGTCAATCTGATGAAGGTGGCGAGGCAACATCAGCCAGGTGCTGGCACGTGTGCATGGATGCCAGGGATGGGTGTATTGCCCATCAAGAACTCATTGACCACGTCTTCTGAGTCCCCCTCCACAATGCACTACTCATGCCCCTTACTGCATATGATGCACACACTCAATAAAAAATGGCACACAAATAAGAAATGTTCACTAATTGCTGAAAGTGTAAACCAAGATGTATTGAATAAAATGCCCTCCCCATATATCCCCTTCCAAACACACACCCTCCCCCTCCCCACAAAAACCCTCCTCACCCCCCCCCCACCCCACACACCCGCTCCCTATACACCCTGTCCCCACACACCCAAAAAACAAAGTGTCACATATGCAGGGCATCTGTGTCATTTTCTGTGCTTCTTGAGAGCACAACCCTTGCCATGGGCAGATGATCCCATAAACTGATGGGAGCAGCGCCTTGGGCTGCCCTGGTGAGATCTTGCTGGTGTGGTTGCACTTGAGAGGAGGCCAGGCCCCTGGGCCCCATGCACTCCAGGGTGGCCTGCAGGGTGTGTGTGAGGGACTCTTGTTGCCCTACCGGACCCTCTGTGCCAGTAGCACTAGGGCAGAGATGTGCGGGCCAGAGCATGTGTACAGCAGCGGCTGCTAACCTGCACGCACTCCCACATCATTCTGTATTCGGCCAGTTGTTGCTGGACCATGTCTGCCATCTCTGTGTGCCTTGACTCCATCCTTCTAATACAGGTGTCCATTTCCCTGATGTTGGGCATAGGTGGTGGAGAGGGGCTGTGCATGGTTGAGTGGCTGAAGGTAGGCGATGGATAAGGGGTGTGCTCCTGGAACTCATCTGTGCCGTTGCCTCCATCCGCCACTTCATCCTTCTCAGAAGAGGTGCCGGGATAGGTTGGTGGCTGGTGTGGAATAGGTGCAAACACAGGTCAGGTTGGCAGGGTGGCTGGCTGTGCTGTAAGGTCTGCAGGCTATGGTGGTGCACCTGGCTCTGTGGCAGGGGCAGCAGGATGTGGTGGTGCAGCTGGCTGTTTAGCAGGGGCAGCAGGCTGTGGTGATGCAGGTGGTGTTGGCAAGGATGTGGGGGTGGTGGTGGTGGAGCCATCCTGCCTGCACTTTCCCAGCCTGTGGAGGCTCCAGCAGTGTCGCTGTCAGAGGATGTATCAGTTATGGTGAGCTGAGAATGCAGTTAGTCTTTTGTGTGCCACGTCTATAGACTTGCATCACACAGATACAACACTGTGTGTGCCCTGGCCTGGACATGATGTCTGGTAGTCAAATATGGTCAGATGCATGCATGCACATGTGTTGTGTGAGTGCACATTGGCTGTTTCTCTAAAACGGTGGCTTGTCGTGTGTGCATTGGTGATGCAGTAATTGTCATGTTCTCCCTTTGTGCACATAGCCAGTACTCATGTGCCCATGTGTGTGTCAATGCATTTTGTGTATGATGCTTGTGCATGGCTTACTCTGACCATGGCCCCTGGCACCTGTGTGTGATTGTACCATTTTGCTGCGGTCATCAAGTGTTGTACCCAATTCCTTGGACATGTCTCCCTAATCAGGATGATACATTTTCAATTTGACTCATGGTTGGCTTTTACATATATCTTCTTGTACTCACTGCCGTCACCTTGGATCCTTGCTGAAACATCTGCAGATCTGACTCCCTCAATCATCCTTAATATGCACAATAGAGCTTCAGGTTTTTTCCCATCGGAATGATTTTGGGTGGTGAGGCTGTTCCTCCTCCAGTAGCCAGGGATTCCCTCTGATGTGCAGCCAAGGTATTGTGCACTCGCAGATGCAGATTGTCCCACCTCTTGTGGCAGTTGAGGAGTGTGCCGGGGACCGGACAAATTGCTGTCACCTTCTGGGAAACCTCCTGCCATATGGTAGACTTGTGCCAATGGATCGGTCTGGCTGTTATTGCTCCCAGAATGTGGATCTGCATGGACCACTATAGTGTTGGTCAGCGCAGTTAGTACTAGATAAGTAAGGTGAGGCTTGCAGAGCGGACCTCTGGCAGACATGACTTGCTGCCTCCTGACATGTTGCTGGTGTTTTCGGGAGTGGATGGCAACAGGAAGTGCCCCATTTCAAATGGATTGTGATAACCAAAATGACCACTATCAGCCGGCGAACTTCCAGTTCCTAAAATGATGCCATTTCCTGTGCTGGTGTTACTGTTGCCAGTTTTCCAGCATCAGTAGCAATGGTGCCAGTGTTTCCATCAGGAGTAATTCCGGAATCACTGTTAACAGCACTTTTCTGCAGGAATTACAGGCATTATTATATTTTGATGGTGTTTCATCATGCCGGTATTAACGTTTCCGGTTAAGGGGGATGCCCGCGCCCACAGAGTTAGAATATTCCGGTGATTCTGTCACTCTGGTAGCCAGAAACGGTACTACTTGCATGACAGAACCACCGGCTTCATTCTGGGAAACTTTTAATGAGGGCCTATAGCTTAGGGTCTCATCCAAGTTAATTCTGAGTGATCATAAAGGTTAGTGTTCTCAGGTTTTTTAGGGATCTCCCTTGGAGTTTTGCTGTAATGAGCAGTCAGCTTTGGAGTTTTCATTCAGGTAATAAATCTGTGGAGGAGGTATGTTTACCATCTAGTATAAACGTCAAATTGATCAGAGCATCTGCAAAGTTATGAGGATGGCCTCTAACTTTGCAGATTGCTGTTAGACACCACAGCATTCTGGATTCTGGAAGTGGTCATGTTAGAAAGCCAAAATGGCTGAAAATTGTAAAATGTAACTGGACGTGTTCACGTTTGTGTGTGATGATGTCACGGGTAAATGTTGGTCACAAAGGGTATATAGAGTCCACGCTGTGGATAGAATAATTCATTATTCAATATATAATTATTTTAGTAAAGGGCGTGTATCAACCAAAATATCACGTCTGGTATCCTTAAGCTCAGAAAACATAATCACGTAAAGTTTCAAACTGGAGAAGTCATTTTAAATGTATCTTTTTTATTTAAACAAATTCAAAATATGTTAAAGATACCAAGAAGACTTTAAAAATGACATGTTACATCGAAGCATTAGGAAGAAATACAGTTAATCAGTGCAGTAGGTAAAAAAGAAAAGGAAACAAATCTATAATTGATTCACTTAAAGAGGAAACAATTAATGATTGATAGGTGAAAAAAGAAGAAGAAAAGGAAATAAATCCGCAATTCATTCAAAGAACAGAAACAATTAATGAATGCAAAAGGTAGAAAGAAAAACACATCTTCAAATCATTCATCGAATTTTGTGATCCATAGAAGTGTCACTAAGCACCTGATAAAATGGTGGTCCCTCTATTAGACATGGTATGTAAATATCCATATGCGGGTCTGCCTACGTGCATGTAAACATCTTGACTTCTCAAATGTGCCCCTTCATGTGGTGCTTGCACAGTTGCAGGTCTTGGCTAATAGCCAACTATTTGGCAATCAATACAGCCTTCCTCAGCGCATTATGAAACCATAATCTGAATGAAAATATGTGTGTGTATTCTGGCTGGGATACTTAAGATTGTTCACATCTGCCCAAAATATTACATCTACCCGGGTTTGGATTTACCCTTGATGTGAAAAGGTGGGGAGTTCCAAAAGTAGTCTTCAAAGCGGAGGGCGCATCGCAATGTGAGTACAGCGTGCCTGATGAATCCGACATTTCTCTGAGACAAGAGATAGAGAGGGTATAGAGTTTTAAAATGGATACTTGTTGTTGGTATTGTATACTCACTTGTTATTGTATAGATGGTGGGCTGCTAATTTAACTATTAACTAAGCCCTATCATAGCGTTTAATGGATGCCAGAAGGAGTTCAAGATTCTTTGAAGTTTGATGATTAAAGTGGTTACCTTGTTGAAGTGTTCAGGATCCATGTTTCTCTTAGTGTTGTCCCGGGGGTGGTCTATTGCTGATTGTTAAGATACACTGAGCAGAAACCTGCAGGGGAACAGCATAGCTCAGGTTGCATTATGGCTACAGATATAACGTAACGGGGGGGAGCGCTTGATCAGCCTATGAGTGCGAAAAAATAAATAGTGAGAAGCATACCTTAGTGACATGTCCTTCTCGGATTGCATGTCATGTGGTAGTCTTGTATTTGGAGATAAGCCTCCTATTGTGTTTCTAGCAATTGATTTTTTGTCTCTAATCAAGGTGCTGAAACAATAGGAGTAGGGAGGTTAGTCTCCTTAGGCCAAGAATGCCTCGCTTTAAACATCCCACTTGGTGTTTAAATATCATTTACCTTCCTGTGGTTGTGCGCTATACCCAGCATTCTCGTGTTGCTCCTCGGGTCTGCCATCGATGTCGTTGTATACGTTGCTGTGGTGATATTATAATTTACACGAGTAGTTGTGTAGTCCCATGCTGATTGGGTGCATCAGCGTGAACTCTGCTTGCAACGTAAAGAAACGCCTCGAGATGTTTGCCCGTAGTTATGACACTCCCTTACGCTTTACGAAACTTTGCTGTTCAGCGTTGCGGCGGCCTCATTGGTTTCCCTAGTAACGAGTTGTTAATTCGTAGTTATGGCAACCCATTGCGCTTTGCGGGCCTGTACCATTTGGCGTGGGGGAAGCCGTGCTGGCTTCCCTAGTCACTGTAACATATTCACAAAACTGGATTCATATCTACTTTTATGTGACTGTCGCCAAGGTCAGTCAATCTAGAAAGTTAAGCTAATAATACTAACGGATGTTTGAACAATCATCTAATGAGCTCCTGTGCATGTCTCTCTCTACATGTCGGGTTGGCCAGAAGTTGGCATCTGCTAGCCCAATGGAAAAAAGGACCAGATGGGACAGCGGTCAGTTTTGAAGGATCACATATTTTGTTTAAAAACGAGTAACGAACATTAAAAGTATATGTCAATACAGATAGATGTCAGATTTGTGGACCTATCTCTTCATGATGACTGTAGCCACGTGGAATTGTTGTGAACTGTTGTGGCGTTTGGTAAATTATGAATACCCACAGGTTTGGTGGCCAGATATAATGATGCAGAGTAGTAGCTGCTCTCAGCAGAGTAGGCACATCGACTGTAACAATTATAACAGAGGTAGAAATTCTTAGTTTGAAACCTCGTTGGTGGGTATCCAATCTATGGACTCAACAGGCTTCTCTCAGTAAGAGGCTTCTCATTATGTTGAAGGATTCTTTTACAACATCTAGCGCCCACCATAGTATGTCATTCGCTGTGTGCTGATATTCAATGTAATGATTGACCATGGGTGCTGAAAGGTTTTTGCACCGTATTTTGGATCTATGTTCAGAGATCCTTATGTGTACTGGCCTAGTGGTTTGGCCCACATATATGAGGTCACAAGGGCATTCAATACAGTATAACACTTGTTTTGTTTTACTATTGGTTAAGTTAGATAGTGCCCATATGCGGTCTCCAATGTTAAAGCACTTCTTGGTCAACAGGCAATCTACACAGTTCCTGCAGTTCCAGTGTCCAGTGGTAGCTCTAAATCCCATAATCCAGTATGGTTTTGGAGAAGCTTGAGTGTACCAGTTTATCATGCAGGTTCTTTGCACGTTTGAAAGCAAACCTTGGCATTGGCTCATCATGTAAGCTTAGTATCGCTAGCAGCCAATATTTTGAAATGAGTTTTCTGACCTGGAAAGTGTGTAGACCACGAGTAATGACGCATATCATCCTTTACTCCACCTCTGTCTGGTTGCAAATTTCTTTTGGGGTTTGTAAGGTATTGCAATCAGTAAATTTAGCTCTTTTTTTGACCTATTAATGAGCTTTCTCGGATACCCCCTTTGTGTCAACTGTAAATCCAGGTCACTGGCGTGGTTATAGAAGTCTGCCAAATCTGTGCATTTTCTTGAAATTCAAAGATACTGTCAATACGATAGATTCTGTGGAAGGTGGTGGGGGTGTTCACTAGAGAAGTGCAGTAAAGTGTTTCTGTCACTTAATTTTCTAAAAAGACTACAGTTGAGCTTTCCTGATTCATGTTGAATTTCGAGGTCTAGAAAATTGACCTCCAAATTGCTAAACTCCATGGTAAGATGGATATTAGTGTCCACATTGTTTAACCATGTTAGAAAATATTTCAAACTTGTCTCTGGGCCATCCCAAATGAACAGGATGTCATCAATGTATCTTTTCCAATTTAAAATATGGCTTTGAAAAGGATTCCTATTAGAAAAGATGTTGATAGATTAAAAATTGGCCATGAACAAAATTGCTAAACTGGGGGCAAAAGCCGCATTCATAGCAGTTCCCTTGATTTGAAGATAGAACTATCTATTGAATTCCAAATCATTCTTGTATAAAGCCAAAGCCATAAGCTCAATGATGAAGTTGTCCGGCTCCCAGTCCTTCAAGCTAGACTGGCTCAGATGGTCTGTCATGCATTCAATAGCCTGATCCTGTGCTATACTAGTGTAGAGCAACTTGATATCCATAGTGACTAGCCACTGGCCGGATTGATTAAAGGCTAGGTTCTCAAAGATGTGGATAGTGTGTGTTGTGTCTCTCAGGTATGTAGCTGTTAGTATACTCATAGGTTTAAGGAACGTGTCCACAAATTTACATAATGGTTCCAACACTGAGCCACAACCTGAAACACTGTGTCTGTCCGATAGATTTTCTGAGTTCTTGTGGATTTTAGGTAGGGAACAGGTAGTAGGTATATGGCCCTGACTAGTATTAAGGAACTCAAATTCTTTCTCAGTAATCCATCCACGGTCATACCCATATTTGACGGTTTCTTCAAGAACCCTTTGATTTCTTTTGTGGGGTCTTTCTTCAGTTTTTTGTAACTATCCACATCAAGTAATAGTGCATTCACCATCTCTGGGTACTTGGCATTTGCCATAATTACAATCCCTCCACCCTTATATGCTGGTTTTATCACTATGGATGGGTTCTTGGATAGATTATTGAGAGCTGCATTTTGTTCTCTTGAAAGGTTGTGTTTAAGAAATCCTTTCCGTGTTTTCAAACTATTTAAATCTCTTATAACACATTTTCCAAATATTATAATGTCCCGTGGGATTTGGTTATCTTGAGGAGAAAAAGTGGATGGTACATGTAGCCCCAAGTTTAATTCCTTTTCCTTATTGGGTAAATATTTGAAGAATGCTTTTAATCTAACCATTTTTAAAAATCTGAGGACTTACATTTCCAGCTTGAACCAGTCAGTTTGTTGAGATGGTACAAATGACAGACCTTTCCAGAGAACTGAAATGTGTGCTTTGGAAAGTTGCAAATTGGCCATATTGAAAATTGGCATAGTGGATGCATTGTTAATTATCTGTTGGGGTGTCTTCGTCCCCGTGTCTGCCGCCTCATTGGAGCATATGGTTGGAACCATGGAGGTCCCTACATGGTTCCTCCAGGCCCTCCTCTGCCTAAAAAAGGGGGTGGTGAAGGTGGTGGAAAATTTCCGAATGATTGTGATTGATTGTATCTGGCTGGATCATCTGAGTCGCTGCTGGAGTCTGGAAAGGAAACCCATCTTCTTTCGCCCTGTCCGTGTTGTTGATTCACTGATTGTTTTTTTGGCAGTCTCAATAAACTGGTCCATTGTGTATGGGTAGATGTGATCTAATTTAAATTACTGTATGTCCTTTGCCAGTTTTTTTGTTTGTTTAGTAATAGTGGTGACCTTAAAGTCATCAAAGACCTTATTTGTTTCCTTCAGTTATTCACGGTCATTGGTAAGTGCTGTGTTAGCAGAAACTTCTATTCTTCCATGTCTAATTCTTTCTGTATTTTAGCACTTATTCTTTGGACATTAGTGATAGTTAGAACCATAAGGCCACGTCTGCATTTAATTGCAATATGACTGAAGGTTGTGGTGTATTCTTTATCGGTCAGGAACAGGTAAGGTTCATTGCAAACTATAAATGTTGGTACAGGTTAAGTATCTGTGCACAATGATATGATATGATAGGTTATTTATAACACGCTTATTACCCAGAGGTTTCTAAGTGTAGACCCGGGGTTCGAAACTGTGTTGCTCCGTGTCGTCTTGCTTCCAAGGCGAGCACGCTGCCACTGAGCTATCCTCCTGAGACAATAGGAGTTGCACTGTCCACTCACACTAAAAGGTATAGAAAGAGAAGCATGACAAATTGGGCCATTTCATGTAGCATCATGCAGTATTTCTAGAGAGGTTTGAATATCCCATTATGTATGTCTTTATTCAAGGAATGGAGTCAGCCTGGTTGCATTGAAAGAAAATGTGCAGGTTATTCCATTCATCCCAATTATGTCCATCTAATTAATTTAAACACATTTAAGGGAAGTGTGCTGAGAGTCTCACCCTCCCCTAAAGCATAATTTTTAGTATGTAGATCTGAAAATGCAAGATTCTATATATAGTAACGTCCGAATCCAAGTTTCAATTCTAGTTACATTTGCAGTCAAATCTCACTAAAGAACTAATTGATGGTTATCAATGGGATCTCTATGTTCCAAATTATCTTAAGGGTGTACATAGTTATCCACATATCAAATTAGAACTTCACAGTGATACATTTCGATGTTATGAGTGTATATGGCGGATGGTTATCAATGTGATCTCACCGTTCCAAATCAACTAAGAGTAGTTATTCACATTACAAGTTTGAACTTCACACCAATACATTTGTTTTTCATTTAAATTTCTAAATGTACATAGTTACACAGTATATCTACATTAAACTACATTAAGATCTTGACTGTACATACATTTCCACAAAGTACAACTGATCCTGTGGTATTTCTTCTATCTTCATTGAAAGGTCCTAGATTTACATGATTATGTAGCATGTAGATGTAGATAAACAATATATGATAATATTAACTTTGCACTACCATTCAGTTTTGGTGCAATGATAACCAATGAGGGGCTGGTGTTCCCAATATAGGTGTGATGTCATAGTTTACAGAGATATCTGCTTTCACATATTCCATCTTTTCAGGTACCCATTCTCTCTATTACATACACATGTGCAATAAATCAAGGTTCTGAACAAATTATTCAGTGGTGCACATTTCCAATTGCTATCATGGGGATAAGGAAAATTCCTAACTCATGCCAATCAGATCAGGTGAATGTAATCTATGGCTCCAGAACAGATCTCTCTTAAGCAATAGTTTAGTTAAGTTAGACCGTCGGGGGTAATAGTATAGCAACTATTATCGATTCAACATCTCAATTTTGCCAATTTCACTCATCATTAACTTTCCAGCTCTTTGCAACCAACGATTTCCAAACACTTTTGCCAAATGGCCTTTCCAAATCAAGAATTTGATGGCAACTATCTACTTATGTGCAACATTAGAGCAGTATCGAAACCTCTGTAGTAATCATTGTAATTCAACTACAAATCCGCACATACACCATTCTTGATCCACTTTCCAGATTTCACTACAGTCCCAAAATGTGTAATGTTGTCCTGACATCAGATGTTTAAGACAGCACAGTCATCCTTGAACTGTGTGATGTGGTGGTAACTTTGGATATTGTGAATAACTAAAAACCCGCTCTGTTGCCTCTCCAAATAGATGAGTCTCAGGATCAGTGGCAAACACAGAAAACTGCTCCACTCTGGCACTGAAGAAACACTACCTTCAAGAACATTCTCAACAAATACAAGCAATACATAGCCCTTGACTTGACAATAGATGGCCACCTGCGTCCCCAAATGCAACATCTCTGAAACAGAATTTGAAATAAAACACCTCCACAGCACCGTCAACCAAATCCCACTCATAGGATGAGCCTGTATGCCAAGCCTCGAAACCCTGGCACGGTTATGACAGTCAATAGCCAGAATAGTCCAAAACCTCTGACTAGCTCTACTATCTCTTCCATCGCTTGGCTCTGTTTGCCATCAGAAGACTAAACAAAAGTAATGATAATCACCGTAGCTTACAATCTTAACTAAATCAAGTTCCTCTGCATCAGCCGACAAAACTATGCAAAATAAATTTTATAATTAATCCAGACTCCTAGGACTGATGGGTTTCTGCAAAGATATCCTTATATTTGAACAATAGCCAGTCTTTTTACAGCAGAAAAATCCCCACAGAATTATTTTATCACATTTGTTTAGAGACCTTTTGCTGCAACATGCATGGGGTAGGTTTGGGTTAGTCAATATGTGATGGGAAGAGAGTGACCTATGTGTGTGTCAGGGCATATGTGTGTGTCAGGAGTCGACCCCGACAGTTTAAGGCAAACAAATAAAATAAAATAATGTTTGTTAAAAACACAATAAAATATGTGCAGTAAAAATACATGTAATGTCTTTGGGTTAATGTTAATTCATAGGCCGAATTAAAACCCTTGTATACCTTAGCAAGAAGAGGATATCTTTGTTCAAGGTTGCTCTATTTGTCCAGACCAAGTTCTGGATGGCTTTACACTTCCTGATGCTAAGCTCCCACTAAACATAAATGATCATTCTTCATGCCTCCAACACCAACATCACTGCTCCTTCTCCCACCTCTTTCTCTCCCAACCTTGTCACTCCCACCCCAAGTCCTACACATGTTGTGATGCATATTAAAGGACACCTCCCCCCTCCAGTGATTCAGAATGAGAAGAATGTATTAGGCATAGGGGAGGAGGGTGCCCTGTAGGGGCTAGAGAACATTATAGTTCGCAGTAATGGATTGCAGGAGAGCCATTTTAGCATTGTGACAATAAGCACAAGGCTATCACCATTTTAAGATTGAGGCCTAGGATGGCCATGCCCCAGCAGTAGCAGAAGCACATCGTAGCATGTCTGCACCAAAACCCTTTCCCATCCCTGTTTCCAGCTCAGACGGCAGATGAAAGACCTTCACACTAAATAGATACAACCACCCCATTGTCTTACGCAGCAGGTCTATGGAGCTAGAAAGGAATGTAAATAGCCAAGCATGAGCAGAGCTGCTCCTGGGAGCCAGGGCAGAGGTCCCAAACTTCCAAAAAAGACCATTCAGAATTAGGTTGCCCATGCCCCATGATACTGGTAAGTCTATTTGAACTACCAGATGCCCACCATTAGAACTCCTAAATCCCTCCCATGGTGACTGATTAGTGTGGCCCAGCAGAGCCCAGGTGAAGGTCTAGGAAGGGAGCTGCTGCCAAGGGGTAGCACAGATCAGTATGCCTTGTGATTTGTACTGCAAGGTGTACAGGGTGAGGATAACAGATCTAGGTCAGTCCCGGGGAGGCATGGTGTGAGTGCTTATGTGTCTAGCATCCAAAGAAGTGCCTTGCATTTCAAAGGGCCAATTGGACCTCAAGAGTATCCACTGAGCTCATATATGAATACCAGGTGCACATCACGTTGGGTTGTACATGGGGGGAAAAATATTCGGTTTATAGTCATTCCATCGCCAGCCAAAGCATCTAATGCCATACCATCTAAAAAAACATTTAAAAAGCATCTAATGCATTTTATTTTCATTTTTGTTTTTAAGGGGAGGGTGTACCCCCAAACCCTGTTTTTTAACCTTTAAAAACCATTTATATTAAACTAAACCCTTTACCATCTTAGAAAAATGCATTAGATGCTTTTTTTTAGATGCTTTCTTTTAGATGGTATGGCTCTGGATGCTTAGGCTGTCGATGCAATGACCGGTTACCAAATAAATTCTCAATTAGGGAGCCAATCAGAACTCTGGGACCCAACAGTAACAATACTGGAGCCCAAATGGAAGGGGATTGGCATAAAAATAATGATGACCAATCACTTGGCATCCCATAGGGACCGGGTGGTATGCACATAGGCGAGGGCCAATGAGCTAGGGGAATTAGTACAGCATATTGATGCATTGTGTGTGACAACAACTTTACTTAAAAGGTAGTGTTTTGCTTTGAACTGATCAGTACGCTCCATGGCAGTAGGGTGTGAATGCTTCTGCTGACATGTTATTTTCTTTATTTGTTAAATAAATCATTGTTATCCATGCAAGACGATGTGCACTGAGCCTTTCTCCTTAAAGGAGCGTCAATTTTCTGGTCTGGTTGCCAGTGGTTTGCCCTACACATTTTTGGGACTCTCTTTCGCAGTTAGCTAAGACTCCAAGAGTTCATAATGGCAACTTCTACTGCGGCCAACTTTAACCTTCTCAATATAAGGAAACAACACATGCACCTCCCCCATCACTCTCAAAACCCTCATCTCTATGCTTGTCTTCACTATACCTGACTACTGTTGAAGCCTACTACTTTGTCTTCCCTTCCAATTCATCTCTCCACTTAGCATATTTCTAAACTTAGCTGTACATATCTCCACAAACTACTAGCTTGCCCCCATCTATGCACATTGACACCATGCTGGACAGATTTTCCTGATTAATGTATCCTGCTTTAAATTCATATGCCTTTAAAAGACATCTAAGCATTGTCTCACCACCTGCCCCCATTTGCTGCTCAGCGTATTCTGTATTCCACTAGCAAACTCTGTGAGCCTCATCTTTTCTCAATCTCTCCATTCCCTGCCCCCTGAACCTTCTTCCATTTCTACCCCTTCTCAAAACGCACCTACTGAAATGCCCTCATCCTGAACATTAAAGCCAGCCCACAACTAGTACTGTTTCAGATAAGACTGAAGATCCACATATTAACCACTGAATTAGCATCTACCGTCATTGCCCCATGGAACTGACCCCAGCCTATTCCTCATGTATATACTGAATGTAAATATGTATATTGATCCCCTGTAATGACAATAAGCTCCTCCTGTTTATGTTATATCTGTCTGTTCCTGGCCTTTGTCCCTGATCTATGTTCCTTCATGCCCCTCATCAACAATTGGTTCACAATCATTCAGATATCCAAACCCTATTATCAAGACCTTCCTAGTCTTCAATAAATACATTAAATCAATAAATACTAAAAATAATAGTAAACAGGTTATTCAACTTTCCTTGGTTAGCAAAAGTTTACCTGTTTGGCCTAAAGATGACCTGAGAACTGGGCTGCCTCCAGAGTAATTCGTCAATGGGAGGGGGGGGGGGGGTTGATATGAACAGCAGGGGTGACATACATGAAAGACCTCTGTGGTGCTCTAGAGTTGACTAAAGCAATAGATGTTCCAAAATAACTGTGTTTGGTCTAGCTGCCTATTTGTAAAATTTCTGATTGTTTTTTGGCTTGTTTTCTGTCAAAAAGTCACTGTTTTTCCTGAATGAATCCATTGTTTGGAAAATACAATTTAAACTGCGCGGATTTTCAGTTGTGCACACGTTGTACTCCGTTCTGCCAGGTTGCATTAATAAAAATAGCATTATTAACAACTCAGAACTAAAGAAGATCTCACCATAAAGAGATGAACACAAAGAATTTTACAGTAAACGTACCATCATCACGATTGTTAAGATGGATTTCTAAACTCTGACCTGGTGGGCTAAAGTTTGGGAGGCCTCTCTAGTTTAGTGAAACATGGAGAGCCTTCTGGACAAACCAGACCAATCTACGGTAGCTTGGCAGGCGATCAAGACTAAGTCTCAGGAAAGGGTGAGAGTGATTGGAAGCCCACAATGAGCACACACAGTAAAACTCCACAGAATACTCTTAGACAAGTGTATATCAAAAAGACATTTATTATAGGCCTTATGAGTAAACACGAATAAACCAAATTAATAATAAACGCCTTATACTATTTACCATATATACAAATGCATTTTGCCTAATGCGGATAAGGGAGGAAAACAACCACAACCTGCAACAGAAGAGGTAAGTTAACACAAATATCACATTGTGCAGTTCTTCAGAGTCGATCCCTAATTTATGCAGTCCAGCCCTACAAAGTGGGGAGCCTTGTGCTCAAAAGTACATCAGTGCGTTAACAACATGCGGTGATGCGTAAAAGCGCAAATGGGTCCACTTCAGGGAGGGTCTACCCTTGCAGGTAGAGCGACTTTTGAGTTTCAGGAAGAGCTGGCTAGTGCAGACTAGCCCAGCTAAGGTGAGTATCTTTTCAGGGATTCTCATGCATAAAGAACAATGGCTGTGCTAGGGGGATACCGGTAAGTGATGCAAGTACTCACTGACCCTCAACACATTCCAGGCCAAACTTTGTCAGACTAGTCCTGCTCGCTTGCAGGTTTAAACCCTGCAGTTGCTCTGGCTCTCAGCAGCTGTGGGACGGGACAATCATCTGCGGCAGGACAGTAGCCTTTTCGCAGCTCTCGGTGAAGAAAAGAGGACACTTCCAGTGCGGCACATCTCAGGGCACAGAGGGGCAGGCTGGCAGGACTCCTACAATGACCATCACACAGGGACTGAAAATGCTTGCGGCATGGCGCCCTCTCATAAATCGCAACCAAGAGGAGCTAGGACAAAGTTCCTAAGCGATACCCTGGATTCGAGCTGGTCAGTTCACTGGATGGCCCTGGAACACTTCCAAAGAGGCTCTAATGGAGGGTAATTAGGAGATGCTAAAAGTAGTTGTTCCCACTACTTCAAGGGCTTGAAGTGCCCTTGCAGGCCTTCAGTGATCAATGCAAAAACAGGGGTCCGACAGGACAACAGCGGGCTCAGGGTGCCAAACCTTCCAGCATGTCTCTGGCGGTTCCACGGGTCTGCTTTAGCATTTCAGGATACTTGGCTCCTCCTATAGTTCAGTGTGAATTTCAGGTGATCGACCTGGAACGGGTGCAGTGCCCCTTCTCTTGTCCAAGATTCGTTTTACGCTCAAATCTGGGTTTGCCGATGTACGATCTGCTCTCTTGCACACTTGACATGCAGGTGCCCGCGAAAGAAGCAGTTTTTGCGGGAGGCTGCATGCCCAAATAAGGAATATGTCACTCGACCTGGGGGAAGGCAAAGGGACAAAATGGCAAAAGGACAGAACAAAAGACTTTGTGGCACAACCATTTTTGACACTGGCCACAGTCTTGAGCCACACGTGGTAAACACGCTTTGGTTCATTAAAAAGAAGCAACCATACTTTAAAAGTAAACTGCTGCCACCAGTTCATCCTAGGCACACTTGTACTATAACCAAAAAATCCTTAGAATGTGGCTGGGGTCATAAAACAAAAAGTCCCCATTGCACCATACTGCAAGGTACTTGGCACATAGATAAAATTTAAATAAGAAATGGCAACATAGTCAAAAACAAAGAGAAACATAGTTTCCCAGTACTGACAGCCTGAACGACGTGTCAGTTTCCCCATAACAGATGAGCAGAAGCCCAGAGGAGCGCGGTTGAAGGCTGTGCTCCGCTGGAAAAAGTCAGGTTAGGTAGGGCAAACATAAGCAACAAGATTGAGGGGGTCCATAAATGGAGGGAAAATTGCATCTAAGGGAAATCTTTCCTAACAACAATCATGAATAAAGTAACAACGAAGAAAGTAATCGTTAAATTAGCCATAATAATGACATTTTCGGATGAATAGTTGTGCTTATCATTACACTGGGCCTCATTATCAGTTTGCCAGTCCGGAATTAAGATAGCAGTAATTCCGTTTACCGCCATGTTTTTTTTCCTCTGAAAACTACAAGTTTGCGGATGCAGTGGCCTAAAATGGAGGTAAGTCACACCCCACTGATAAAAAACAGAGAGTATTACCGACACCGGTATTACCGGTGTCGGTTATACCGGCAATTCCCCCATGGAGTCCTCTGGAAGTCCATGGAATGGGTATGGGTATTTACCTTCCCTTGCCCGCACCTGTAAACTGCTGGTAATTCCAGCAGATTTGGCGCCAGTAACAGTATTGCCATTTGCCAGTATCCTTTCGGTAATACTGCCAGGATATTGGCAAGTGTATAATGAAGGCCATAATCTTTTATAAAGGGACATGGTAAACCGGGACCACAGCCATACCTCTAGCACCCTAGAGCTGTGCCTTATACACCTCTTTATTAAATATGTTAGTTTTACTATGAACACGTGGGCGACATCTTGTTTCTCACAACATTGTCCTCGTCTTTTCATGTGAACAAATAGAGGTTTGCACTCACTGGTGTTTTCATTTTTGGAAAGTCACACTGTATGCGTTGCTTTCCAACCACTGCCTTTTAACAGCATCACGTCATTTCATTAGCGGTCTTTAACCTGTAGACGGCTTTATTAGCAGTTCTGGGATTTTATGGCCAAACTCAGTTACTGTTATTGCATGCGGTAAGAGTACTTTCCTAGAGTATTTCGAGTCCTAGGGACACACTTGCTATTCCCCATTGAGGAGTGTCACACGACTATATTAGGGACATATGGTATTACCACATGGTTCAATTCTGCCATTCTAAGTGGAGGTCATTTCTCCAACTACAACCTGACATTTTTTACTAAATGGGCTTCAAAACCCATTATTGTGGCGAGCAGTAAAGCAGGTGGTATTCCAAAATATTGCCTGTTTACTGTTAATACACAACTCATGACGATGCCCTTAGCTTTTACAGATTTTAGAATTACAGTGAATCAGGATCTTTTAAATGCTTCTCTTCCCTTAAATCATGATGAATGAACGCTATTTTCATGTGGCTGTTTTAACTGTGTGTCATGTTTCATTCATAATTCTAAGGCTGCACTTCATGAACGGCGCATTGTCTCTTGTTTTCCATAGCTTCCAATTTATTCTGTGGGTTCCTCTGTATGTGAGATAGTGCCTGGGGCAGTTCCATTTGATGACACATCTGATTTGCAGCCATAGATCCTTGGGCTGTGCAATTATTTGTTTCCAACATTGTCACTGTTTATTCTTGATATCTTTCCGCAATGCCAACTATAGTGTTCAGGCTGACTGACTCTTTCCCATTGCTTCGCTCCAACTGCAAAGTCTGTGTGTAGTCTACCTGAGTTTACCTTGGCACCTCCAGCGTTCTGCCACAGCACAAATCAAACATTCACAGTTGTCTTCTGGCTGTTTGTGTACCTTGTCGCCCTCTTGTTGCTACTTGTATGCTAGCCCTGTTTTGCAACCAAATGCAGACTTTCCGTCTGCTTGAACCCAGGCATGCAAATGGCAGACGCAGGGTTGGGATGGAAAAGGAAATCATCCCGCGCAGCATAAGGAAAAGTGGCCCACAACAAAAAGAAAAGTGGCCACAACAAAAAGAAAAGTGGCCACAACAAAAAGAAAAGTGGCCCACAACAAAAAGAAAAGTGGCCCTTATCTGTGCATATCAGAGAAGTGTGACTTTTCAAAGAACACCGTGTTGAAAGATGGTGACGTGTGGCGTTGCCCACATTTCTGGTTATTGCATATAATATTTCGACTGAAAATTGGGAAAGAACATTTTTAAGATGAATTGTGTTGCTTCTACCAGATGAAAACAACATAACCCTATCATTAATAATGTCCAGAAACAGAATTCAGGCAAGTCTGTTTTCATATAATGTATACTCGTGTGTGCTTAACATTGCAGGAAAGCCTGACAATGTCATATCTGAATGGCCAAATAAAAACGATTCCCCCTTGTAGATTCTGCCTCTTAAAATATGTGCAGATTCTTGACTATCAAATAGATGTTAATCTATTCACAGGAGCTGGTATTCAGTTGTGCATGTTCCCAAGAGAGGAGATTAAAAGAAACGGCTTCCAAACAGACTTGTGTACGCGTGCGTGTGATTTTTTTAAATGTATGCAAGAATTCAAACCAGTCCTAAGGGAAGGCAGTGGAGTAACTATGCTGAAAATGTTGGGGGGGGGGGTGCATGACAACTGAAGGAAAGGGGTGGGGTGAAGGGAGGGCAGGTGGTGGTTCTGAGGGATCGGTTCCGACAAATTGTTAAAAAAAAATGTGGTGGAATGGTAGATTTGACCGAATTCGCTAAACACCATTAGGTCGAAGCCGTAGATACTGAACATGAAGAGCAGTAGTTGCAAGGGTGGCCCTCTAAGCCCATGTTCGGTATTTTTGGCTTCGGTGGTTGCGAGCAGGGGACCCAACAAAAAAAAGAAAAGAAACGCTGCAGCGTCAGATCTGACCCATGCTAAAGGAATAGATCTGACGCTGCAGGTTACAGGAGAGGCAGCGGATGGAGAAAAGGTAAGTGGGGGGTTTATGGGTGTACTGGCGGTTTGAGGGGACATGGGTTTGTTTTTTTGTATCGAGGTAAAAATGTATTGGCAGCGAAAATGACTACGGTTAATTCCGCCGTGATTTTGTAAGTCGGTCAAACAACCTAAATCCCTGAGGGATAACACTAAACTACTACACCAAAAGAGTCCATTGATGACGCTCTGTTATTACTTTCATAAGACTGGTGGCGTATCTTTAAAATTCAATTGGGCCCCCACACATCTTCAGCCCGCCTGCCATGCACCCAGTGACACAACTTAACATTCACAAACTTAATTCCACTAGAACATACAAACAATGCATTATTTACCATTCATTCAGACACAAAAGTCAACACACATATGCTTGCACGCACTCTCACTCACACACAAATGCACCCCACACCTCCACTGACATACACCGTGGGCACACAACATTTATATGTACATTTTACATAACATATGGAAACAATGGTGCAACGTCCATTGAGCAGACCAGACTTTATCACCCCTTGATACCTGAAATTTTGGGCTACATTGACTTGACCTAGGTGAACTATAAAGCCATGGCCGAAAGGACCAGATTCACTGGAATGTCAGCAATTTGCCTGATTTTTCCTTTCATTCTAAGGCAGATACCATTGTTAATGCAGTGCAGTGGGTGACCAAGTATAATTGGTATAGATGTTTAAATGCCATATATCTCCAAACTTGGGTTCTGCACAGCACCTTCTATGTCTACGTGCTGAAAGATTTTTTTTCTACAAGATTCTGACTGATTAAAATTAAGTTATGTTTTCCTGTTTGCAAATTGCTCCAAGCAGTGGAGTACCGAGCGGGAGAGTCACAAGGGGGTGGTCAAGCTGCCCTCCCGTAGCTCTTTTAAGAGCCAGACTGGGACATTTGTTATTGGGACACCTCTCCCATTCGGCACCTCAAAGAGGATGCCCAGTGGCAAAAGTGTCCCGCTGGCAGGACAATGTGTGCTGAGCAATTCCTGCTCAGCACGCTCATTGTCCTGGCAGCAGGACACCTTACCTGTTCCAAATGGTAGAGGTGTCCCGCTGCCAGGACAATGTCCCAAGAAGCTCCAGGCAGCTAAGGGTCCTCACGTTGCTCTGTATCAACATAGTATTACAATGTGACCCATTAGGCACTGACAGGCGGGAAGGGGTACTATTAGCAGGGACTTTTGTCCCTTTACAAATGTGAATGGGAGGGAATGATCCAAAGTGAAAAGGGTGCAAGATGTGGCATGCTTTATGAAATAAGGACTATGGCTTTAAAGCCCGAGGAGGATTTGTAAGGCTCACATTAATCTGCCTGATGCTATTGTGACTTTGCATGCAGAATGGAGAGAATGAAACTAAAGCCACACGCCCATTGCTCAACATATTTCTATGACAATGTATATAGTGTATGGTTAGTTTACTATGAAAGGCTACTTTATTATGCAATGTGGTTTGCTTCCAATGCATTGGTATCAATAATTATATGTATTATAGTATCCTGAACAAATTATTGAATCACATTGTGCCTTATCTGCAGCTCTGCAAGTGATTCTGATTCACTTCAAAGCTTATGTTAATGTATCATGCTCTTAATGTGTACTGACTATAGAGTTGCTCCACATGTAACAATAGTGCAATTTGGGTATTTTGCACCACAAAGTTATTTGTCACTTGGCTTATTTATGACAACTTATGCTAAAGTCACTTTGATGGTGCCTCTAAGTATGAAAGAATGATGATGCACCTTACAATGTCCTTTTCTGTGAAGTCACTTCTGTTGGTGCAATCCATATGCTAATTAGGAAGTTTGTATGTATTTTGCCTCAGAGGGCTTGGACAGAGTTCCCCAACAAAACCTACACAAACACAATTAAAAACTTTATTTTTTTTTAAACGTACCTCTGCTCTGCTTTCAAATGCCGCCTGGGCCACATCTCATGTTACAGACCTTACCTCATCGCATTCACGCGCCTCCAGATAGAAACCAGGAAGCTGAATGAGCTTCCTAGTTCCTGTTTGTGTGTCGCACGAACACGAAGCCGGAAAGTGATGCTTTGTGCTGCTGGCCCCGGAACACCCAGTTCAGCACCCTAGCTGCTGACTTTGAGTCAGGCCAGCCAGGGTGAGGGACTGAGCCACGCAGGGCATCCCAGCCCTGAATGTGTTGCAGCACATCTGCCAGGCATCTCTGCATTATGTAATGAGACAGTGCAAGCCTTGCTGAGCACCCCAGTCGAGCTTGCGCTGTCCAATTACATAATTGATGATTGCGGCCCCTCTGCCCTTCCTCCAAAAGGTGGGGGGACAAAAAGGCATGCCACAGAAGTTGGGGGGACAAAACCCCCTGTCCCCTCCCTATAATTATGCCCATGAGGGAAGGTATCTTCTTTTGGAGTCATCTAACATACCAAGTATAGAATTAAGACAGTTAGAAGAGCAACTTTAAAGTATCACTTATTAGAATGCTCAGAGATTATCATTGGATCCGTCATTGGAGCTGAAGCGTGTTCAATTCTGCATACGTTAAATATAATATCAGTAATCTGTGCTGCGGAGCACACGAGCGGCAAGCACAGAAAATTAAATCCTGCAACACAATATTTAGTAACTCACAGAAGTGATATAGGTATTGGCCAATTTGACTGAATATGTTTTGATGTATGGCCCATTTGACCGAACGTATGCTGTACAAAATGATCATACAACCAAAAATGTGGGAACGGGTGTTGCGGGGGTGTCCCCCGGTTCTGGGAAATTGTAAGCGGGGACCATAAAATACAGAGTAAGGGACCCTGCTGCATCAGTTCTGACCTGTGTTGCAGACAAGGAACTGACGCTGAGGGTCACATTGAAAGTGGACGGTGAAAGGTAAGTGGAGGGGAGGGAGGTGGGGATGTTTTGGGGGGATGGAAGTGAGATGGATTGCTATGATTTTGCCCGCTGCAAAATTGAGTTTGCAGCGAAGTTCACTACGGTAAATTCCGCTGCAAACAATTATGCCATGGTCAAAATCATACCAATCCATATTATATAGGGTCTTGTAGCAGTAAGAAAATATAACTTTACCCTAGGGCTCAAAAGTGACCACGGTTGTAACCTTTGTTTCCTTTGTAAATGAAATCAACATCAATGCTACATTTTGTTCTAAATTCATAGAAATCAGAACCTTGATCCATCTTACTCTGCAGCACCTACATGTAACTAATTTTAAGAAATAGAAATAGCATTGTCCTAAAGCAACCCTCATGGTGGGTCCTGAGCCAGACCACCCAGAACATTAAGTGAATCACATTTAGAGGGTTATGGGGCAGCCTATATCACAGCAATCAAGTGGTGCTTGTTGTATTGTATATAGTTGTTCTGATTTAGAATGTTAATAGGTCACTCATGGAATGGGGAGAATGGCTGGGGAATTTGGAATGTAGGATTGACAGTTATATGAAGGTGATTAAAGGATGAGATACTTGTTACAGTCTCTAGTTTATTATTGATATAAACACATAAGAATGGCGACGAGGATGAACGGAAAATAGCAAAGAAACTAATTTCTGCCACGCAAGTGGAAGCTGAAGTGACAAGGAAGTATTAAAGCAAATCGGGAAAGAAGCTGGAAAAAAAGGGCAAAAGAAGAAAGAAACGCGACACATGCAATCAGTAAGGTATGCTAAACTGAACAACATTGTGGGCAAAGAGTCATTTGTTGGTACAAGCGGCACTGAAGTGCGTAAATAAAAAAAGCGTTGCATTTTTAAAATTATTAAGCAACGGATGTGTATGAAAGGCAGAGCGCGCGAGCCTCCGAAATTGCATGATGATGTAAAGACGTTGCGTGCAAACTAGAGAAGAGCACCGAAAAGCGTCAAAAAACGTGCCACCGCCATTTTAAAACTCATCATTGAAGGTACAGTGTCATAACAACGTAACAACGCAAAGTTAACAACAATGAGGGCCGCACATTACGAGTATCGCATGCAATGACAACATAGAAACGGCTTTGCAACAAAGTAATATTAGAAACAATAGATATCTTGTTGTGTCGGTAACGTTTCCAATAGCAATAATTGTTATGGCTGTAACGTGAACTGGGAACTGACTCTTTTCAAATAAACAATCAAAAGGAAAATGCACATTAAACGAAACGAACAAAGGAAAGCACAGGTAGAATAAAAATAGATTATTAAGTAAATGTATCAATAAGTCAATGAAAGAACACTATATAAAAACAGAAGAATAATATACAGAACATGTGAATATTACATTTGAATATTACAATATTGCACCGGGAAAAACAAAATGTCTTCTGAGAATGCAGGCGGAGATGTGAATGCTGCAGCACAAGCCACGTCAGGAACGCCAGTAATAACAACCGATCCAACAAACTATTTGAGAAAGCCTACTTCTTTTAACTTAGAACCACAGGATGACCAAAGACAAAGATGGTAGGAATGGCTTGTTGAATTTGAAGAATTTCTGAGAGCAGTAGGGAACCAAAATGCCATTGACAAATAGAACATTTTCACAAATTTGGTGGGAAGAGAAATGAAAAGTGTCATTAAAACAATACCAGCCGAAGAAAAGACAACATATCAACATTTAGTGACAGCAACAAACACAAGAATCATAGTACCACCAAACCGTGACTATGAGCGTTTCATCTTTAATCAGTGCAGTCAAAGCCCACATGAAACTATTGCACAATTTGCCTTGAGGGGAAAGACAATGTTATGGGTGCGGATTTGAATTTCCACACATAGGTCAGTGTCCAGCTTTGGGTCACATGTGTTTAAGATGTGGTCAGGAAAACCATTTTCAAACTATGTGTAGAGAAAAGATACCATGGATGCCTATTCAAAAGTCAAATTCACAAATTATCCCAGTTCGAAGATATGACAACCAAAGAAATTTTAATGTAAGAGCAAGCATGGAAAGACCAAATGAATGTGTGAGATCAAGCTCAATTCAACCAAGTACTCGACCAGGATTTGTGAGAACCATGGATCCTCTACAAATTGACGAAACCAAGCAAGCAAAGCCTGAACAAACCTTGGTAACACAAGTATATATCAGTCTCAAGTGAAGTCGAAATACGATGATCCATATGAAAATCCTCCGATGGAAGAGAGAAGCATGATTGTGAACATAAGTAACAAGTACATAGACTATGACATATATATAGTAAAGAATATGTAAGATTGATATATGATATATCAGATGGGAGTACAGCCATAAAAGTAAATATAAGTTTAGTAAATCAGAACATACCATTCTTGGTGGATACTGGCGCCACAGTAAATGTAATGAGCAACAACATGTATGAAAAGATAGCACAACTATATCCATTACAACTGTCATGGGCTAACATATTCCAGTGGGGAGCCATACAACCATTGGTTGTAAAAGGGAAATTCATATGTGATTTGGTGCATAAAGACTGTTGCATACCTGTGGAGATATTTATCATAGACAGTCCTGTAGAAGAGAGATGTCTTATTAGCTGCAAATCCACAACCAGCTTAAAGGTTATCAATATAAACTACAACAAGTCGGAGATGATAAAAGGTATACCTTCACAAAGACAAGATATATGAGCTGTAACAGAAAAAAGATGAACATAGACATTCTTAAAGAGAAGTTTCCTGATTTATTCAAAGTAGTAGGGAAATTTAAAGGGGATGCAATACATCTTCATATTGACCCACAAGTTAGACCGGTTCCCCAACATCCAAGGAAGATAGGATTTCATCTCCAGGAGAACTTTTCGAAGGAACTAAAGCAATTGATTGATAATGACATAATTGAAAGGGTGGAGAGTGGTCCCACACCATGGGTTTCACCAATAGTAGTGGTCCCAAAGGTTGATGGACGCATTAGGTTATGTGTAGATATGAGGCTCCCTAATATGGCTATACAAAGAGAAAGGCATCCAGAACCTAATATTGAAGACAAGATTATTAGACTAAATCGAGCAACTAGGTTTATGAAACTTGATTTGAATCAAGGATATCATCAATTGGAAATTGATCCTGAGTCCAGATACATCACTACATTCACAACGCACAAGGGTTTGTATAGGTACAAGAGGTTGAGTTTTGGAATATCATCTGCAGTGGAAATATTCCAGGAGACAATAAGGAAAGTCATTGTGCCTGTGAAGAATGCATTCCATTATAGTGATGATATACTAGTGTATGGGATCTCTCAAAAACAGCATGATCAAGCATTAGAGCAAGTATGCACAGCGTTACAAATAGTGGATGAACCTTAAATGGATCCAAATGTGATGTAAACAAACAAAGTTTAAGCTTTTTTGGACATATATTCTCAGGAAAGGGAATAAGAGCAGACTGAAGCAAAGTGAATACCATTCTTAACTTGGAACCACCAAAGGATATAACTGAACTAAGATCGTTCTTAGGAATGACGGGATATTGTGCTTGTTATGTGCCTGACTTTGCAATGTTGACAGATCCTCTAAAACGATTGTTAAAGAAAGAAACAGCATTTACATGGGATGAGAAGTGCAAAAATAGTTTTGAGTTAATAAAGAAGGAACTTGTCAGTGGTGGTCGGCAGTTGGCCTATTTAAATCCAGAGTGGAAACTGAAGTCACAGTAGATGCCGGTCCTGTAGGACTAGGGGCAATCTTGGCGCAAATTGAACCAGGAAAGGAGAACGAGAATGTTAGGCGGAAACCTGTGCAGTTCCCTCTGGGACCACTGCAAAAGATTTAGGACTGCAGGTGTTTGGCGGTGAACCCACTTGGTAGCAGTCTGTACCACACAGATTCACTTGGTAGCTGTGGCTGAGCAGTCAGACTTCCCTCAAGAAGAGTTGAGCAGTATGTGGAGTATACAAAATAGGGCAATCCTTCACAGCAAGACAAGTAAACACGCAACGAGGCTTAGTGTAAAGATATTACAGTATTTATTTATAATGAAACATCTATGGAAAACACTAAGGCAAATCACGGCAAACAAATCAAACACAATTACTCTACGAAGTAGAAAAACGATCAATCCCCCTAGCAATATATCGACAACTCTAGGTTCTACCGGTACCACTTATTTTCAGACAGAGGTGTATACCTCAACCTAGATGACACTCGAATATTAGTTAGGACGGGAGAGAAAAAGATATGCAGGTTATGAAATCAACACAGTTCAATCCTTCGCGGATAAAATGCAAGGCAGGAAGGCAAGAATCACAATAGATCATAAAGTTCAGAGGCCAGGCCCACTCGGAGAGAGGCAAGGCGCGATGTCCCAAAAAGTCTCTAGTGGAGATGCATTCAAGTCTTTATAGCAAATTGTTATCGGCAGATTGAACCAGTTCAGAACAAAGAATGAGAAAAGCTTGGAGGTGACCCAACGGAACGGAGAGGATTAAGACACCTCGCTCGAACCAATAGAAAGGGAAGCCAGGCGGACACGGTACCTTGTTGTGGAGGGCAGCTCCGGCGGGGGCAGTTGTTCCTGGTGGTGGATGCACGTCGGGTCTTTGCCAAGAGTAGAGATGATCTCGCCGTTGAAGAAGAGTGAAGTCCGGTGCACCACCAGGGAAGAGACCAGCCGTGGAGTGCTCCGTCACAAGGCACCACCTTTTGGTTGCGGTACAGGGGTAGTGGCTATCCCGTTGCCGGGGTGCGCTGCACGGGCAATTCGACCACTGCGTCCTGAGGCGAATAAAAAGCAAAGGGGACTGGTTGTTCCCACCAGTCAGGGGAAGAGACTCTCCGGCAGGGAGATCTCCTCTGTCATCGGGAAGTGGTGAGTCGGTTCCGCAGGGCTTCACAGGAGGTGTCGTCGTGCAGGTCGGCTCAGCGTTACCCTCGTCGGATTATTAGGTCCTGTGGCGACTTCTGAAGATCCAGTCCCAAGCCCTGCTTTTATGCAGAAAACCCCCACTCATTCAGCCTAGCTGTCAATCAACACATGCTAAGTGGTGAGTGGGAAGGCTCACCACCTGGGCCAATCACTCCAGAGTGCGACCGGAGTTGGCAAGGCAACTCGGTCCAGGGTGCCTAAACCCCCTCCCACACCCCTGTGGTAACCCAGACAGAATGGCACCACTTTGGAGGGTCTCTGTACAGAGCCTGCCAAAAGTGGAACAAAGGCCTTGACCTTTGGTTTAGGAGTCACAGAGACGAACACAGACGCCATTTTACAAACCGAGTTCTGGCAGAAAATACCATCTGATAAACTTATTTATGATAAGTAGACCGGTGGTACGATTAACGAGAAAAAGTATCAATCTCCAACAATGGGACGAATCCCATAGGGTTATGTCCGGGGTCGAACATAACAAGTAGTTTCCACTGCCACCAGCCAAAACTCGACGAGGGGGAATGGGACAGTGCCCCCTCGAGTAACAGATCCAGGAGTAATCGAATTACTCCTGCTAGTACGTCCACAATAAGATGGTTGGTACTAGTCCTGTTAGTAAATTTAGGTCTAGTAATGCCAATGGTGACTTTACATGCCCGGGGAGACAGTAGTCGGTCCCCGGGTATGGAGTCTATGGTGGAGGTCCGCTAGGACGCCCCCGTGTTACAGCACATAGGGTGCGGTGTAACACACATAGAAAAACATATGAGACCCTATGGAGTAAAAGACCCCATAGCCCATAGAACACATTGACATTCAACGGAATTACACACATTCATGTCCAAGAGTGGGAGGAAAAGAGTCTCACTCTTGGCAGGATGGAAAAAAACAAACTCCCGAAATCCAGCAAAGCTGCTGGGGGACTCACTAGGTTAGGAAATTCAGCCTAAACAGAGAATTCTCCCTAACAGAGAACATCAGACATATTGTAATACATGCAAGTAGAGCGTTAAATAAGATTGAACAAGCACATTTGCAGGCAGAAAGAGAAAGTTTAGCTGCCGTGTGGGTCTGTGAGAAATTTCATCATTTTGTGATTGGACGGCCATTCACACTGTCACAGATCATCAGGCTTTGATCTCACTGTTTGGGAATCCAAGAACTAGGATGCCCCCACGCATTGAAAGATGGGGAATACGCCTACAAGAGTATGATTATGTCATTGTGCACAAACCAGGAAAGGAAGCAAATCCTGCAGATTACCTATCTCGACATCCGTGGAAAGAGTCTGATGACAAAATGCAAATGGAAGCGGAAGACTATGTGTCATATTTGTCTACTAATGCTTTACCGCGAACAATATCGAGAGAAATGTTTGCAGAACAAAGTAGAAATGATCCGACAATCCAAGCAGCAATACGTCTAACAATAACTGGGCAGTGGGAAAGGCTGATGAAAGAACAGAAGGTGGCAAGAGGGGTTGACATAATGGATCTGAAAAGAATGTCAAGAATCAGTAGGGAATTAACATCGACAGCTGATGGAATGCTTTTGAGAGGCAATAGATTGGTGGCACCAAGAAGCTTAAGGAAAATGCTGGTAATGCTAGCACATGAGGGGCATAGAGGACAAAACATACAAATACAAAAAACATGTTGAGAAATCACATATGGTTCCCATGGATGGATACAATAATTGAGGACATTTTTCAAGAAGTGTTCCGCATGTCAAATAGCAGCATCAGATAACAATGTTGGTTCGCTTCAAATTGTTCCATTACCGGAGGCACCATGGAATAGAGTATCTGTGGATTTCTATGGACCTCTGGAAGAAGGAGGATATTTATTAGTGTTGTTGGATGAGTATTCTCGATTCCTGCTGGTCAAGCATGTAGTGTCAAATGCTTTCCATCATGTAGCGGGCGTTCTGGACGAATTGTTTAGTGAATGGGGAATTCCTAAAACAATTAAAACAGATAATGGTCCCCCATTCCAAGGGCACCACTTTGAAAGATTTGCAACATACTTTGGGTTTAAACATCAAAAGATTACTCTGTTGTGAACACAAGCAAATGGCATTGTTGAAAAGTTTATGCTTAATCTTAAAAGAACAAGACAGAAGGCAATGGTAGACAAAATGTCGATGACCCAGGCAGTGTCACAAATGCTTAGGAGTTATCGGAACACTCTGCATGAAGTAACTGGATATCCACCGTCTGAATTAATGATCCGATATAAACCTCGAATTCCACATTTGGATGATTATACATTGGAAGAAGATGAAGACGAAATGAAGAGAAAGAAGGTCAAAGAGTGGACTGATCAAAAGAGGAAAGCCAAAGACAATCAAATTGAGTGGGAGCAAATGTGTTAGTACGACAAAGAGTGCACTCTAAATTGGATTCAAAATACAAGCCGGTGGTCTTGAAAGTGAAAAAAGTGAAGGGACCCATGATCACTGCAGTCAATGAGGAGAATCATGAAATTACACGAAATGCATCATTTTGTAGGCAAATATTTCAAGAAGATACTGACATTGATCCTGATGTTGATGCTGAGGAAAAAGTAGAACTTGATTCAGATGATGAGGTGATTGACAATTCAATGTGGGACGACATTTCTGTGAACTCAGGAGATCATCTAACCAATGAGGAAGTGACTGGACCTGGGGATGGAAGTATGGGTGATTTAGGTCCTGTAAATAATGTGTCACTTTCTGATGAGTTAGGAAGTAGTAGAGAACCTGATGTTAGAAACATACATATGAGAAGCCATCCTCTTCGAGTGGTGCATATGCCAGAACGACTAATTGAGCAAATGTAGATGCCAATTTTCAACAACTGTAAGTACTGAGTTTAATAATATTCTATTTGTCTTGGATGACGTTAAGTAAGTGGTATAGTGATAAGTCAAATGATAAGCAAGGGGGTATTGTTCTATTGTATGTAGTTGTTCTGATTTAGAATGTTAATAGGTCACTCATGGAATGGGGAGAAGGGTTGGGGAATGTGGAACGTAGGATTGACAGTTATATGAAGGTGATTAAAGGATGGGTTACTTGTTACAGTCTCTAGTTTATTATTGATATAAACACATGACAGTGCTCATTTGGAGGGTCCTGATGCACAAAACCTTTGGCAGCTCTCATTTGAGGAAACCTCATTCAGGATACAACAAAGCTTTCAAGTAACCTGTACAGAGGCCCTCTTCCCTTTCCATGGAAGACATCAGGGACAGTGACAAGGAGCGGCAGCAGGTGCGCGGTGGCCCTTGCTGCCGCTTTCAAAGAGTTAAGTGGAGAGGGGAAGATTCTGAAGAAAAGAGAAATGTGGTGGGAAGATGGTGGCAGAGGGTACCAATAATCAGGCGGCTTGGAACGTGGACTGAGATCGCCGGTTTCAGCCCGCGTTCCTAGCCAACTGATTGGCTGGCTCCCCCAAGCAGGGTGATATGATATGATATGATAAGTTGTTTGTAACACGCCTGTCCACAAGTGTTTCTATGCATGACAAGACAAAGAAGGGAAGACAAAAGGAGGACAAAAACAATGATCTTATTAGGCCTTGTGTCACTGAGATTGCGCAAGTGCTGCTGAGGGTGGGGAGAAGTGCCCAGAGGGGACGGGTGAGTGCAATGTAAAGCGTAAGTGCTGCTAATGAATATTACCACTCAGGCGGGGGGAGCCAGCCAATCAGATGGCTGGGAATACAGGCTTGAACTGCTGGTACACGCGCGCATTCCAAACCGTCTGATGGCTATCTCCACCTGCCACCATCTTCCACCTACCCTCTGTCACTCTATTCTTTTCTCCTCCCCCCTACTTACCTTTTTGGCACCGGCGGGGTTGCCGCTGCTGCATATGCTCCTTCCCCTTGTCTCCTGCTGGCTGCCATGAAAAGGGAGGAGGGCTCCGTACAGAGCCCCGCCTTCCCTTTCCATGGTGGCCATCTTGGGAATGTGTTTTCCTTCCAACAATGGGACAGGCACGCATCCAGTTTTAGGAAGGACATTTTTTTTTTTTTTTTTTTAGCACCCCTGTTTACCGCTTTCACAACCCAGGCAGTTAATGGCAATTATCCCCCGTTCCAGCCCTTGGAACGGGGGATGAAGGCCACATTACAATGATTGATATCACAGGCTTTATCGTTAAGGATGCATAACACGTTCCTCACCTTGAATTTAATGAATCTCCAACCATATTACCGACCTCACCCCAAACAGTTGAAAGCAGGGTTAACCATTTTTGTGATTGTCTAATGCCTTTTGCAAAGATCTACCTTTGGCCAACAAAAGCACTTTTAAAGTGATACGACCTTTACTTTGTAAAAACTAATATACCCTAATAGAATATGTGCTTCTCAATCAGCCCCACCTTGGGGCTTCATTCTGTGGTAAAATCCCAGATTAAGCAATGGAAGGAAAGGGTACAGATTATCACCAGATGGGGTATTTGCCTCTGCACAACAAAACAAAGAAAAGAAGCCAAAGGATAGGTTAAAATTACAACTTATAAAAAAGCTATTAGGCAAGCTTTCTTTTTCTTAGTGAGTCATTTAGGGCCCCGAAAGTGTGCATGCAAATGGGGGCATTTCAATTGCAAGGGTTGCGGACATAACTCTCGCCATTAATATGGAGAGTGAAAATCATGGACCTTGTAGTAAAAAAAGGTCAATACAAAACAGAAGACCTTAAAAAATATGAATAGCCTGTCCATATGCACCATGGCCGTCACTGGTGTGGGTAGCAAGCCTGTCCTGCAACCCCCTTCAACTGGGACCTGCCTGCTTCTCCCTTCCTTAATGTAACAAGACTGCTTTACCTCGAGTATGCAGGAAACAGGGGCAGGCAGAGGGAGAAGAGAGAGAAGGAGACAGAGGGTGGCAGAGAGACACAGCCGAAGAAACAGAGAGATACAGAGAGGCAGTCAGAGAGAGAGAGAAGTGAGAGGAAGGGAGACAGAGAGACACCGAGATGGAGGGCAGAGAGAATAATGAACAGTGAGACAAAATAAATATTCCATACAGGGTGATGAACGCGGATACCATTTTCATAGTCTCATGCTTGAATACCAGTTGGAGGGCATCAGAAACTACATAGAGCCACTCTCTGGTCGAAAGCCCATAGGCCTCACCTCGCTTTAGGTGACCCAGTGTCACTGCACTAGGGATCAATTTATGGCAACCCGGTACCCGTGTGAGCAATGCATACCTAGACTGCACCACTGAACCATCGTGCTGATTCTGAGGCTCAGGTGTGGCCCAGGAAAGCTCAGGCTCAATAGGGACGGATTCCATCTACTAGGTTAGGTAGGTTCCAGACTCATTAATGAGTAAAGCCTTTCTACACACAGTGGCAACAATGCATTTATAGAGGTGTCTCGGTCGGTAAGACTCGGTGGTCTGCGCAGCTCTCACTACTTTGTGAGAAAATAAAAAAAACCTATTCAAATTGTTTTAATGCTTATTTTTAAATTGAAGTAAAGTCAGTTTATAACAAAGTTAAGTAAATGAAACAAAAATTGCATGCACAGAAAGGTATGTTCTGTGCTTTACTTGTCTTATGCAAGTTAGTGAAATAATGAAAACTATGAAGTGAACTATACCATGGAGTGCAATGAACTATGTAAATCATGAAATATCCACTCCTTTTTCCGTGCTTCACTGGACCACTCGATACCCCAGTCAGAAACTAAACCAGTCCAGCTGTGGCACAGAAAAAAATCGGGAAACAAATCCCATGAGCCTATGCTACCTAGAAAGGTGCTAGCACGTGTTGCAGCAGAAGACCTGCAGAAGCGGAAAACTGCTCTCCGTTGATCGGGTCAGTGGCAGACTGACCTCAGAGCAGCAGCTCCTACCCGTCTGATGGTTCAGCAGGACTCTCCTGCTGCTTTGAAGCGTGCAGGGAGGTAGTCTGTGCAAAGAGGGCAACGGGACCTGCATGATCGAAAAGGTTGCACATTGTGAAGTGAGCATGCTGCTATGTGTGAAGAAAGCAAGCACATCTTCAAAACCCCCTGGCCTTCATGGGAGTACATGCAGTGGTCGAAGTGAGCAGGAACGGTCGGGAGCAGTGTTCCACTACTTTTATTTTTTACTGTAAACACCTCCACTACTTTTTTAAACCATTTTCACCATTCCAGAACTGTTCTTTGGGAAGTTAAAATAAAAGCACACTTCTCCATTTTACCACCGAATATTAGTTACAGCTAAACGGAAATCCGTTTCAACTCAATTGGCTGTCAACGAGCATGACTGCAACCCTTGAAAAATATGTTTCATGTTGCTCCCTTCCTTCCTGCTCTGTCCCCCGTCTGAGTCACAGTCCACTACTTTTTTTGTGTAGTCCTGCACCCTCCATCGCACCCCATTCAAGAGGAACAATAAGTATAATCAACAAATACCAAACTTATTAGTTTAGCTTTGTTAGTGCTCTCTCTGTAATATTGGCAGCGGCCTTTCAACTTCTGCTTGTGCTGCTGACTGAGCAGGTGTGATCTACTCTGCTGACGAGGACGTCAAGCGACCTGACATAAAAAACTCCCAGGGCTAGCAGGGCTGTGAACTACGTTCATTGCACTAACTACATTTTGGTGTAATGTGTGCTGGGGAGAATTCTCAAGAATGTGCTAACTTCCCTTACCTTTTGAGACCTCCAGCCCTTTTCTGGATTTCTAGGATTTGATTTTTTACCTTAGAAGAACGTGAGCCTTTTTTCCCACTCTTCAATGTATTTTGATATCTGTTTTATTTGTGTGTTCTTTGGTTATGGAGTTTTAAACCAACTCCATAGGCATCATCTTTTTCTGTGTGTCACACAGCACCTTCAGTGCAGTGGCAAAGGGATGTCTTTCAGACTTCCCAAGGTTTAAATACCTTCTCTCGGACTGACTACTGTCTCCCAGAGAATGTAAAATTAAATTGACTTAACTAGTCTCTTTAAATTTAGAGACCCAGTACACACTATCTTCCTATAGAGTGCTGGAAGGGTTGCCTAGCATCCCCTGAGTCAAAACACTCATGTAACAGTCAAATTTTACCCTTTCCTACTTGAAATGGCTGGTGGCAGTGGTTTAGATCAAACTACCATGATTTTTGCCGACCACAAACAACGGTAGCTAAAAATCGGGTCAGCCATGTTTTTCAATATTGCGCCCAAGACCTATCTGTAAAAACAGACTCTGGTCAACTTTTTTCGCCATTTCTTTTTGGAAAGGTCCTTCTGGTGTTTGTCTCTGTGTGCCAAACCAGGTTTGGTCCCTTTGTTTGTTGGCCTTTGGCGGGCTTCAGTGTTGAAGCCCTCCTCTGAGGCCTGAGTGTCTGGGGTGGACAGGATGTGAGGGAGGTGCCTGAAACTCCCTGTGCTTAGTCTCCTAGGAGACCTGAATGCACTCTGGCGTGATTGGCTGGCTGGCTGTCCAGCAAGGACAGCCACCCTGCTGTGTGAGTGACAGCCAGGTTGGAATGAATGGGTGAAAACTGTTTAAAAGCAGGTCTCTGGGACTTGGAAAGCAGAGTCAGCCACTGGAACGAAAGAACCGAAGACTTGCTAAAGGAAGACGCCTGGTGCAACTCCCGGATGACCGGTGAAGCCCTGCTGCAGGTCCGAATTTCCTTAAACTCCATCGACAGAGAAGCCTTTCAAGGTTAACTTCTTCCCTTGAGTTTGGTGGGAACAACCAACTCGTAAGCCGCCTGGACACCGTCCCCTCCTGATCGAATTTTCTGCAGAGTGCTCTGGAAAACCGGATAGCCAGCGGGAAGGATACCAGTTTGTGGTCTTTTAGGCACTCCCACCTTAAACCATTTTTTGCCAAGCTTCTGGCCTCTTTCCTGGGCAGTGCAGGAACCTCCCAGTGTCCTCCTTCTTGTCCCCATGACTGAAGCTCGGGAAGAGCGAGATCTGCTCAAACTGTCAGCTACTGTGCAAACGTGGTACCAAAACCTTTTCGGCCACAGTGAAAGTTTGTGAAACTTTCCCAACTTCGAAGGATTGTCCTTCGCTAAATCAACATTTAACTTTTCGTCTGACCAAATTCTTCTAAGATCCATGGCAAAGATTTAGGGGGTAATTCATGGAATCAAGCGCAGAAGTGGCGTGCGCCAGCCGCGTGTGCCAAAACCCATTTAGACGCAAAAGATATTCATGGATACTTACATCCATAACCAGCCGTGGTGCAGCATGGCACAGTGACCCTGCAGCAGTGCCAGTTACGCCCCCAGCCCCCAACCCTGCCATGTGTGCCAAAAACGTCCGCACAAATCCCCTACATGGCGCAAAGGCCAGTGGACAAGCATACAGCCCCCCAACAACAAAAACGCGCTAAATACACCACACAACACACAGGCGAGAACCCAATCGCATGTAAAACAACAAGCACACCCCTCGGCATACGTGTACCCCACTCGCGCCAGGCCAATCGCCTGTAAAACCCCTGCGCACCCCTCGGAATACACATACACCGCTCGCACCAGGCCAATCGTGTGCAAAACGCCCCACGCACCCCTCGGAATATGCATACCTCAGGCCAACCACATGTAAAACTCCCTGCACACCCCTCGGAATGTGCGTACCCCGATCGCGCCAGGCCAATCACGTGCAAAAGTCCCTGAGCACCCGTCGGAATACGCGTATCCCAGGCCAATCGCATGTAAAACTCCCAGCGCACCCCTCGGAAAACACGTACACGATTGGTCTGGCGCGAGCTGGGTACGCGTATTCCGAGGGGTGCACAGGGAGTTTTACACGCGTTTGGCCTGGGGTACGCATATTCCAATGGGTGTGTAGGGAGTTTTGCATGCAATTGGTCTGGCGCAAGCGGGGTACGCGTATTCTGAGGGGTGCACAGGGAGTTTTACATACAATTGGCCTGGGGTATGCATATTCTGAGGGGTGCGTGGGGAGTTTTGCATGCGATTGGCCAGGCGCGAGCTGGGTACGCATATTCCGAGGGGTGCACAGGGAGTTTTACACGCGATTGGCCTGGGGTACGCGTATTCCAACGGGTGAGTAGGGAGTTTTGCATGCGATTGGTCTGGCACAAGCGGGGTACGCGTATTCTGAGGGGTGCACAGGGAGTTTTACATACAATTGGCCTGGGGTACGCATATTCCGAGGGGTGCGCGGGGAGTTTTGGACGCGATTGGCCAGGCGCGAGCGGGGTACGCGTATTCCCGGGGGTGCATGGGGAATTTGACATGCGATTTGTCAGTGTGGGCCCTCCCGGGTGTGCCCCTCCCCCTCCCCATGCCCTGCCGGTAGCCCTTCACCCCAGACCATGCCCCGCAGGCAGCCCATCCACCCTCACCATGCCCCGAAGGCAGGGCACATGGTACCATCCACCCCACCCCACCCGCAGTGAAGGCAACCTGCCAGCAGGCCCCGACTCATGTCCCCCCCACCCCAAATAACAGGCACTTGCCAGCAGGCCCTGACTCATGTACCCCCCACCCCACCCCCAGTGAGGGCAAGCTGGGAGCAGGCCCCGACTCATGTCCCCCTCACCCCACCCCATTGAGGGCAACCTGCCAGCAGGCCCTGACTCATGTCCCCCCCACCTGACCCCCAGTGAGGGCAACCTGCCAGCAGGCCCCGACTCATGTCCCCCCCACCCCATCCCCAGTGAGGGCAACCTGCCAGCAGGCCCAGACTCATGTCCCCCCAACCCCACCCCAACTAACAGGCACCTGCCAGCTGGCCCTGACTCATGTCCCCCCCACCCAACTCATCATCACAATCCAAACCCATGGCCCTTATGGGTACCCCAGTCCAAACACCCAACCAAGCATTCCATCCACTCCACATGGAATTCACCATGTCATGATAGAATCCAAATAACCAGCATGTCCATGAATACATGTCCGTCAGACCCACACAATGGCAACACATGACTGAGAAAACCCACATTGTGACATGCACAAAACGAATGAGAGAAGACCACACAAGTAAAGTAGAGAAAAAAAACTGTATTAAATACTAAACTGAATGAATAAAACAAAAGCACACAAGAAGAAAAAAAATAAATCCATGTCCGCATGTCCGCATTTTTTAAAATGACCAACAAAAATGAAGACTGTAATCAATAAAATCCAAAGTAAAATGGCTCCAAAGTGTCAGTCCATGAAACAAAATCCAAAGTTCCAAAAAAAGCAAAGTTTTCCTCCATGGGACAAAAAATAAAGTAAATCCAGGTCCATAACTATATACAAATGAATATTCAAGGGTCCATGAGCACAACAATCCAAAGGAAACCTAACCAAAATCCTACCTGATAAATAACTATTTACAAAAAGGCGGGGCATAATCAATGCGCCCCAAAAAAATGTTTTAAAAAAAGGAAACCTACACCTGCATAACTATTTTCAAAGGCAGCGGGCTAGTATGACAGCTCAATCATTGATGTCCCGGGCAAGGGCATCAACGAACTCCACTTCAATGTCCCGGAGGTGGCCTCTTCACTGGCCTCGAGGTCTTGCAGGGATGCAGCCATGGCGCCTCCAACTCCCTGCGAATTGCCTCGAGGTATGCAGCCCGCCTCAACGCCCTGTGCATGGAGTTCTCCACCCTGACCATTGTGAGCCGTGCCCAATCCACCCGCCGCCACTCTGCATCTATTTGCCAGCCCAACCGCTGCCACACGGAAGACACTCCCAATCCTGGGTCCTCCTGCCCGCCCACTGATGCCTGCCCCTGGGATGTTGATGGCCTCGAGCCATGATTGCTCCCACCCTGAGCCTGCTGCTGCCATGCACTTGCCCTGCCTGTTGATCCCTGCACGTCCTCCTCTTGCTGGGGTCCAGTTGGTGGGGTGGCCACCCCTGCTGGACCTCCGACTCCCGACTGTGGCAGGGATGTGTCCTCTACCAGCCTGGCCGCTGGCTCAGGGGCAGCTCCACAGGGGGCCCATGTGATACTTGGGCGAGAAGATAGCACAGAGGAGGATTGGTGCATAGGGGGTTCAGTTGAGGAGGGGGTCGCAAACAGATCCAGCACACGGATGAGCCCAGTGCTGACGACCTGTCCTAGTAGGTCGACGCGGCCAAAGAGGTATTCAAAATGACGTGCATTGTCCAGACAAGAACCCTGCATGTCATCCCGAATACCACATTGGCGCAACGCCACCCCAGCTAAGACAGGCTCAATCCGGTCATGGATTGCAACGTCCGCAGGGAGAGGAAGGCCAGTTGTTGTATGCGCATCCCCTCCCTGAAAACGGGTCTGGACGGAGGCATCCCTGCTGGTGCCGGATGAAGCAGTCACAGGATCGGGGACAGGATTACACACAGGCACCTCCGCGGCGGCCTGTGCTGCCTCCTGTCCCTGCCTCTGGACTGCACCACTAGCACCAGTGGAATCCCCCTTCCAGGCCCCGTGCGTGGGGCTTCCATGGCCTCGTCCTCAATGAAACCCCCCAACAACCTGGATGACTCCATGCCATATTCCTCCGTAGGCCCCTGTGTGGGCTCATCTGCCCCTACTGCTGCTGAGGAGTCCACCTCTAAACTCCGCCTCTTGGACCTTTCCTTGACAGCTGCGGCCATGGACATGGCACCAGACTCCTCACTCCCGGAAGAGATCACTACCTGGGGAGGAGCTTGGCCTAGCATCTCCGGCTGGCGATGGGATCCCTGCCGCTGTGCTCCACAGCACCGTCTCTGCCCTCTTCATCAGTCGACGCTGCAGACAGGGAGAGACAGAACACAGGCATCAGGGCACTGTACAATGGTCTGATACACACATGACAGTTGCACATGAGTGGCAGTTTCAAACTTCGCACATGGCATCACACTCCCCAACACTCATATTATTTGAACCCACACACATGCACAAATTAACGGGAATCGTGCAGCAGGCAGAAGCATCCATACACACACAACAGCATGAACATCCAAAGGTTGGCATGATGTCACAGCAACATGGGGAGTGCCGAACACATGCGCACATGCCACCAGACAGACATGCATATGTACATCTCCACCACCTGTCACAGTGCAATCATCGGCAACTATGTCACATCTGCCAATCGGGTTCCTACATGTCTGTGTCACATGCATCCATGGCGTATCACAGTCGCACACATGTCAAACACACGCACATGTACACTGTGCACGTACATGAAGGTGGAACCAGCATCCATGTGTCACACCCCAACCATAGTATAGCACATACACAGAAATGATAACATGTGTGCATCGCCACATGCAGTTGTGCATCATGCTTTGGAACACATACACCATTGATGTGCATCACACATGACTGGACACACATGCAGCACGGTCATGTCCCGGCACATACACATGCATACATGGGCCTTTCCAGACATATGTCCAAGCTGCACACTCCTGGCACACCTCAACATGCACTGCGTCCAATCATTACGCATTGACACTTACCGCTCGACTCCGGACGGGTCTGCCTCTTGAGGACCTGGAGGTGAAGCGCTGGGCAAATGCATTCCAGGACCCTCATCTGGTTGGTGGTAAGGCAGTCCCGGCACCCCACTGTATCTGCTGTGTCCAAAAGGCACCAGGCCTTCCTGAGGGTGCTGTACCTTAAGTCCTACCAGCGCTTATGGATGTGAGGTAGGTCGCGGGTTGCCACCCCCTCTGCATTAATGGCAACCACGATGTCCATCCAGATCCTCTTCTGTCCATCCTTGTCAGGGTTTCTTCTTCCGAAGAGGGCATCATAATGCACCAGGACTTGCTCCACCAGGATGCCAACTTCTCCTGCAGTGAAGCTGGCAGTCCTCTGCCTCTCTGCCGGGGGGTCACCACAGGTACCAGATGGATTTTGACCCAACATGGCAACCTTCGAGGCAGGTGTTGGTTGGCAACTGGCTACTGGTGCTGGGCTGTGGAGCGATGGAACTGCAGGCGAGAGTCTTCTGTTCCAGCAGGGGTGGTTACAGCAACTGGCCCCCTGCAGATTGCTGACATGCAGGCACCAAATAGCAGGGCACGTGGCCAGCAGGCAGGCAAGCAGGCAGCAGCAGATGGCTCGTGGGAGGCGGCTCGGGGCTCTGGAGGTCAGGAAAAGGGCCTTCTGGGCAGGACCGTGGTCTTCTGTGTGTTGTCGTGTGGCCAGCTTGATACGGAGTGATTTGGCCCGTGAAAAAACAGCACATCAGCATGTAATTCGAGGAAAGGCCCTTTGCGCGTAAGTGACGTGACACGTGCGTTTCCCTCGGCACGGGTGCATAGTGAATCCATACGTGCAAAAACAGCACGTCCGCGTGTTAATGCGTGTAATTCGAGGAAAGGGCCTAAGCGCGTAAGTGACGTGACGTGTGCGGGCATTTCCCTCGGCATAGGGTAAAGGTGAGTGGGCCCAGCAGTTCTCTGTACGTGCTTTTCGTGGAGACAGACGCGTGTGTTGCTACTTCTTGTTGTTTCACGCGCCATCACTACTTCACAGTGGGTCAAGGACGTATCTCTTCTTTTGGCAGGGTTTTGGCTACGCATGTTTTTCATTACCATGCTAGTCAGACGGTGAGGCGCGCACGCTATTTTTCCCACTGCGGGTCCCCCTGTGTATCGCTTATCCATTTTCGAGGTCGTAGTAGCCAGTGTGTCCCACGTGTATGTGTTTTTCGTGTCCCTCGGTGCCACCGCGTACTGCTGGAGGTTAATTCCACACACGTGGGCTACCGGGGGTTGCGTACATGGGTTTACTGCAGTTTTGGGGTGCCTGAACATTGGGTGACCTGTCATTTTCTCACCGGGGTCACATACAGCCTTGCAGGTGCATAGGGGTGCTGTTTACATCTAGTACCCCACCCCTTTCACCCCAATTGCCCAGGACAATTGTTGTTTACACCTCCCATTGGCACTACAACATCTGTGCCATGGTTGGGAGGCCACGAAAGGTGAGGGGCACCTCAGCTGGGCATCCTCCACATGGTGGGAGTGGTCAGGGACATGGCTGGGGTGACCATGGAGTAGGGGGACTCCAGGGTGTCCAGGGTGGCTGCAGAGGGGGAAGAGGCAGGGGTGTTTCATTTTGGCAGGATGTTCTGCCATGTGTTGGTGCAGTCATGCCACCACCCCCTGTGGTTCCGGGACATGCAGCTCTTGCATCTGACACTGGCACCCATGTGACCCGGCAGTCCGTTTAATCTACTGCTACAGGCCCAAGGGTAGTGGTAGCTGCAGGTGCAGCTGTGCCCACCACCACCCAGGCTCCGGGTCGGCCAGTGCATGCAGCATTGGCACCTCAAGAGTCCCAGGATGATTTCCAGGTGGTCAGGAGGCACATGGTAAGTGCACGCAGGGCTGCTCTGACTGAGGCACATGTCCCTGGGGCAGTGTTGTCATCTGCTGCCCCGAGCAGCCGGGTGTTGTGAACTGCATGGGCAGATGCAGCTGACACCACCCCGGCTGTGAGTCTGCCAGCCAGGACATTCTCGGTCAATGACCTTTGCACAGCGGCAGTTGCTGCGCTGGGTCCAGTCAAGAGCACCCAGCAGCCACTGACACAAGTCAGGGCTTCCGTCCTAGTTCCACCTGCCACTCCCTTGGTTAAGTCCACCAGCGCCACTGCCCCTACTGATCAGGGCGGCATTTGCCAGTCAGGGTCTGGACCACTGCCCAAGAGGAGGAAGGTTGCTCCTGCACAAGAGGCTGAGACCCCAGACACGGCTCCAGCCTCCGGCACGGAAGAAGCCTTTCGGCAAGCAGGAACAGGACTTCCTTGTGGGCTATGTGTCGGAACACGACCATGATATGCTAATGGGCCCAAATTGTCACACTACACCTGCCCAGCGTTGAGACCACTGGAAGCATGTTGCGAAGGGTGTTAGTGCATTTAGACATGAGGTGTGCAAAGCTCAGGAGTGCAGAAAGCGTTGGGATGACCTCCAACGCTGTGCTAAGCTAAAGTGTGCCTCCAATTATGCCATGACTCGGGTGACTGGCAGTGGGCCACCACCTGAGGAGGAAGAACTCACTCCGCATGAGGTGATCACTGCGGAGTTCATCTCGGCAGTATTGGTCGAAGGAGTGGGAGAGATGCTGGATTTTGATGCCCCATCCAGTGAGTGTTGTTGTGTGTTTGTCTAGGCCATGTGTGGTTTGCGTGTGCGATTTGTTGTGTTTGACTGCCAATACATGCTATGTGGTCATGGTTCTCATGTGCGAGTCATGCAATGCTTCACTAATGCGTGCCTGGTGTGCAGCATGCTGGACATGCAGTGCAGACAGGGACTGTCCTCATCACCATACTTGCACCCTACTCACATGTAAGTCACCCGGCTGCCCCTCCAGTCCATGTTCCAGCTCACTGGCCCTTCTGCATGTAGCCTGGGGTGTCTTTACACTCAGCACTCGGCCTATGTCTTCGCATGACTGACATGCATGTGTGTTCTGCCTGGAAGCGGGTACTCCACGTAGGCATGCCCTCTTGCCCCTCCACCCCCCTGCACCCCAAATTCACCATGGCACTGGTGGGTAACATGTTGGACTACTGCAATGGCCTGTTCAACGCTCCTGTCTACATGCACACTTCCCCCTGCCAACCTGCCAGACACATACTGTGGGGTACATCCTTTGTCCTTGATGCAGGGTGTCTCACTCAGACTGTCCAAATGCTCCACAGGGACATGAGTGCCCATTCATGCTCCATGTGCATTCCAAGCATGCCCCTATGTGCCCTTGGCAGAATGTTAATTGTAATACGTGTTCAGGATGACATACATTTAATCGAATTTGATCATCCATTCCATGCTCACTCTGGCTCAGTCCTGCATTACGCACATGTTTAGGTTTCATAGTATGTGTGGGGCACAGGCCTCCCCCTGTTTCAGGCCCCCTGACTGTTCAACTGGTGTAGTGCCTTCTGCACACATGGGTGTACTACAGAGGGTTTATCATGAGTCCTGCTTACTTTCCCATTCTAATCTGCTGTGTTGTCAGTTGACTCAGATGATGCAATTGATGCTACTCAGCACTGTCTGCCAATACACAGTTCTCTGGTCAACCTTTCACTGCCATGCAATGGCTCCCTACATTTTCACTAAGAGGGGGGGGGGTTGCCTGTAGCCATGCAACCCAGTGCATTCACATTGCACATGATGCCTGAACTTGCCCTTACACTGCCTTCATGTTTATTGATTGACATCATAATGTACTTGTTTATGTAGATAGTCGGTAACGTACACTGGTTCTGCACTGCAGCAAGCCACTTATGAGGCATGTTACACCATTCTACATGCCTACTCACTGCTGCAATGTCAAAGTGACCTGGCATGTATGGTCAGATTGTCATCCCTTCACTGTCATGAAAGGCACGGGCACAGGTGCATCCTGTGACACATGTACTCAGTATTGGAACACCCTAGCGGGTGTTTAGCAAAGTTGATTGGTCAATCTGCGGCCTATATTAACTGGTATAGGCCGCAGATTGATTATAGCCTGCCAATCGGGTTGTAATGACTGTGGAGCTGCCTGTACCTGTGTATGTGTACACTTTCACATACATCAAAGCAAGAAGCGTTGTAGCTGCTTGCTTTGCTGTATAGGATTCTTTTCATTATCACCATAAGGGTGTATATGAACACAGGTGTTTTTGAACACTTTCACATGTACATATACAAGCAGCTTCAACGTTGTGTAGTGCAACATTGCGGCTGCTCACTTATTTGTGTGTGAAAGTGTTCATTTACACATGTGTTCTCTGCAGCATTTTTGTTGAATTACTAATATGTAGTTGATTAACGTTAATGCTGCTGAGATTTCAGCATTGCGCCCGTTATGTTCAACTGGCACAATCCTGAAGGTGCACTGTTGTGCAGTATATGTAAGCCCATGCCCACTTAGCTGATCTGGTGGGGCCTGGCCGTGATGATTTGACACACTAAATAATGTTTTAGGGCACAATCGATGCACAATGTGCTCAATCAAGCCCTGAGGGGTGTTCTGGAGGCTTCATGGACCTGCAGCTTGGAACATACTTGGCGTTATGGTCCCTCATGCCTGGTTGCAGGCCCTCGCTTTGCTCGGGACATTCACTATGTCTACATGGCCCATGACGCCCGGTACAGGCCGAGCTGCAGATGGATGAAGCTATATTGGTGATGATCATTTAGTGATGTATGTGTACATGCATATTACGTGTCGTGGGATGTTTGGATTCACTTGCAGATGTGGCCATTTGCATGTTCAGACATGCTTATGGTATGTACCATCACTTTGTTGCCATCTGTCATTTCTGCCTGTGACATGTGCCTGAAAGAGGTGGTGTGTGATGGAAGTGATATACTACATTCAGTACATGTGTAGGCTTCGCTATGTACACACATCCATTTCGGCTTTTGGGATGTGTTTGAATATCAATGCCACTGGATGCATGCCATAATTTCAGTTGTGTGTGACATGTCTTTATGTGTTGGCTGTCGATGTGATGTGTATGTGTGTGTGGGTTAAGTGCTTCTGACATGTGTCCTCATGTTTGTTTTTTCCACATTACAGATAATGATGCAATGGAGCCAGAGGATGGTTATAACATTCTGGACACGGGGTTGCTATTACATCAGCAACCCGGCACAAGTGGGGGTCGTGGGGTGGTAGATCACGAGAACCCACTTGTGCTCCAGACCATTGTGTCCAGGTCTGGCAATCAGTATAGCTCTGAGGATGACTCTGAACACAATGTTGAGTTGGATGCACGTCATGTCCATTTGTCGACGGTGAATGGTCCTGATGTAGACAATCTTTTGTCCGCGACACCTGCACTGAGGTGCCAGACAGTGTTGGAACCTCCGCATGTGGTGGATCAGGATACACGGTCACACTCCACACCCGTTGCCTGTGTGCCTGGGGCATCATGTCAACGGAGGGATGTAGTCCTGCAGCCGCGGGCGGTGCCAATCCAGTGAGGACCACAGCTCCTTGGGCCCTGCGGGTGTCCTGCCCAGCAACGCAATGGCCGTGTGCCATCGGGGTATACTGAGTGTGAGCAATCCATGTATGCCAATTCAGAACAACAGGGGTCAGCTATTGATAAGATCGCTCAGAGCATGGAAGTGTGGCCCAATCCGTGCTCCCCCCTGCTAGGCAGGTGCAGCTCCAACAGCGGGCAGCGCAGTCCAGGGCCCCCTCACTCATGCTGGGCATGGTGGCCTCCGACAGGGCATGCTAGGCTGAAATGGTGTCTCTGCATCAAGCACTTGCTGCTCACACAGAGGCACATGTGAATGCCCTGAGGGATGACCATCGATCCCTGAGATCTACTCTGGGTGTGCTCGACATGTACCAGAGGAAGCGGTCATAGAAGAGATTGGAGCAGCTTCAGAATACCATCTTGGCTGAGCTACGTGCATGCCGGGAGGTGCTCCAGATGTCATGCGAGGCATGCAGGCAGAACTCTGTGTTACACGTGCTACCTTGCAAGAGGAAGCACACGTATCACGTGAGGTGCTGCATGCTGACCTACGTGCCATCGCCGCATAGGACCAGGCTTACCAGTCCCGCAGACTTGCTGCCATCGAGGGGCAAGCTGTGCATAGGCATGGTCAGGGTACTGTGCCATGTCCACCTCCTGATTTTCATCCAGTGGATGAGCAGGACGATGACTTATCTCCCACACAGGCCCGCCGTGCAGGCGTTGAGCCAATGGAGGTATTTTTTTATCTCAGCATCATCTCATGTGGGTGTTGAGGTGCACCCTGTACCTCCCCCTCCTGGGTGCCCACCTCCCCCGGGTTGTATCTGGCCATTTTTTATTTTATTAGTTTAACATTGTTTGTCTATTATGCAGTCATGTGAGGGTGTGGTGCTTTGAGGCTTTTGAAAGCATCCACTGTCTGTTCAAGCTGGGCTAATTCAAGCTTGTCTCATGTATGCGTTTGTGGCTTGGGGTCCTGACACATATGCCACTCCTGCTTCCCCTTTCCATGGGCTTGCAAGGATGGTTCGGTGTGACACCAATTTACACAAGGGCATTGGACTTTCGTCATATCTGTGGCCTCTCTACTGCTGTCCTCCTTGTGTTTACACCCCTAGCAGGGATTATGGATGTTTTCTCCACAGCATGTCTGCAATCAATTTTGGTGAGTACATTTTTGAACTGTCCATTTATTGAAGTTGATTTGTGATGTATTTTCATTTCTTGCCTGTATACGTGCTTGATGCACTTCATGCTGTAGACGGTAGCCTGCACCATTTAGCTGTCAAAGTCACACTGATGGTGGGAGGGGACCGGGTGGTGACAATGTCAAGTTGGTACGTGTTGAGTTCAGCCCCTGGGGATTGTGGCAAAGGAGGATGCATTAGGAATGTGACCCAAGAGACACAACTCACGATCCAGTCCTTACCTGTCCGCCTATACTACCACTCCGCTCTGTTCCGTTTGGACGGCACGTTGTGTAGAGGAGGTCCCAAATATGGCCTGCACTTCAGCCACTCATGTCGAAATGCCAGAAGCATACTCGCCAAGATATGTGACATATAAGGAGCAAATGAATCAACAGAGAGCCAGAGTGGGGCTCTGTCCAGTACCCATGAGAGGGACATGTATACCTATTGAAGCACCAATAACCAGACAACCGTGGGCTGCAAGGTATCCACTGAGACAACCATACCAGCAGATGACACGATACGAAAGACTACTTACAGACTGTCCCCAAAGAGGCCCACAGAGCCTTAATGGAAGGCAATTGTGATGATATAAGAGCCTAGACATGACGTACAGACACGCAAAAGAAAGTACACAAGGACGAACTGTAAAAGAATAATGATGTGACAAACGTATAAGAAGATACCACATTGTAGCACAAAGAACGTACCCAGGATCGAATCGTGCAACTGACTGAATGCATGTAAAAAGGCTTGGAACGCAAGAAGCTAAGTAAACGACACTGCTTGCAATGCTTAGTAGAAGAATAGAGCGGCATGCGCCAATTATATCTCTACCTCAAAGAAGCACGATATATGAGTGTGACACCATTTTGTAAAGCAGAACTAAGCCCAGGCTGCAAGGGGGCCACTAAGGCCGAGATTCATATTCCAGCTAAAGCCAGAAGGGAAGAGCGGAATCGAAACTCAGCAAGAAGTAGCTCATGCTTGTGAATTCGAGGTCAACTCCAGGAAGGGAGGAGAGTGGCTACTCTGAAGACTCAAAACGTCAGAGCATGACTGCCAGCCAGTGAAGGTCGAGATAAGAGGCCCCAGGCAGGTGGCTGGGCTGAACCAAGAATCAAATATACAAAAAGAAGGAAAATGAAGCAGATTCACGGTGAACAGACAAGGGCAAAGAGGTACCAACGTCTGATGTCATCCAGACACATAGCCCTAAAGGTACTGATTGATGAAAGGGAGGCACAGTGAATCTCGGGGCACTCCGCATCCGGGTGTCTATTCTGCATGCTGCTAATTAAAGTGGAGATTTATGTCTAGGCGTGTAACCCACCCAATCACAATGTACCAAATAATCTAGGGTCTAATAGCTCGTAGAACCAATAAGACGTTGTAGTTGTAGTGACGCTTATCATGAGTGATGTAGTGGGATGGCCGTAGAAACCCACCCGATAAGAATTATCCAATCCGCATGCTCTGTTACCATATACACATATAGCACCTATATTTGAGTTACCTTTCCAACCAATACAAATTGCATGACAAACTTATGAGATCTGCACGTCAAATGATGACGAATTTTGCCCATAAAAGTTGCTGTCTGAAAGAAGAAGTTGGGAGTTGAAGCGAGACAGGCGATCGCACCATTGATGATTACCATTTGTTTCCCCGTTTTTTGTACTTGTCATTAAACGGACTTCCCATTGAGTTGTCCTTATTGAAGTGTGTCAGAGTAAATTAATCCTGCACCCTAACCTCCTCAAGGTGCAGCTATCTTGTTTTACAGGTACTAGAGGGTGAGTTCTGGTGAGTTCTGACCTAGGGGCCCGTCAGAGGATGCTCTGCCCTCCTGTACAGTTGTATCTGTCTTCCCTCTTGGAATTCGCTGCTGCCTGACGGCACAGTTTTCCTACTGGACTATAGCTCTTTTACTTGTTTTTCACACTCTGGTGACTTTAGTTCCTGTTTTTCTTCCTGCTACTGTCCTTGTTGCAGATCTGTCCGCCCGTCTCTCGGACAGTTATTTCCACATACTCTTACACTGCCTCGGTTTGCCCCAGTACACTTCTGTTCCACAGCATCTCTCTGTCACTCCTCCTCTCTTTCATCTATTACATCCATACCTTTATGTTGACTTTGGGCTTTTACCAATGCTATTCAACTGTTGTGGCTCTTAACTTGCTGTCAGCTGTTTCCGGCTATCTCGCATTCACTGTGCCTTTCCAGACTTGTGCTGTCTCTGCCTTTCTTTGTTCACGCTATCAAGGATTGAATGGATTTCAGCTCAAACGTCCAGTTGTGCCAGCCTCCTTGGTTATATTCTACTCAAGTTCCAGCTCTACCTGTCAGGGTACAGACCCTGGGGTTGTGTGGGAGGAGGTCAGATGTAGGTCTCAGACATGGCCCAGTAAGAAGCAGCAAAAAGAAACACACACGGAAAAGATTCCAGCCTTATAAAGGTCTTTTATGCCCTTTCTGCAGGAAAAGGAGCCTCCAGACTACCTTTGTCAACAGACACTGGGCCAAGGACTACAAAACCCTGCCCAGGTTGGGTGGGGCACACACGCACATGCACGCACAAGCAGAGGCACGGGGTAGGTGATCAGACGTCTGACAGAAGCAGATGTGTTTCTAGGAGCTCCGAGCAAGGGGAGCAGCATGAGGTGCCATGCCCAAGCCGACCTTCCTCCAAGCCCCTCGCACATGCAAGCTACGTAGCACCAGCACTGGGGAGCTTATCCAGGAATTGTGGAAGACACGCACAGTACAGCAAAGCCACGCTGAGGGACAAATGCCAAGAAGCTTTCCAAGTTGTCAGGGGGCGTCGTCCATATCCTTGAGTCCCACCTGCTCCAGAGAAGCTAAGTTATTAGCGCAGTAGCGTTCCTAGCCATAAACTAATACAGCACAAGTTGGGGCACCCAGCGATGCACAAACTCGAGTCTGGGGTTGCTGTTGGTACTCTTGTTCAGAGGAGAATTGCCTAGCATTTCAGTGCTGGTCTGCCCCAGGGCAGGACAAAGACTTATATGTTTAGGATATTTCTCCTCTGTGAAAGATAGTGAGCTAAAGACTCTTGGTAAGGCTCTTGTAACCAGGACTCATGTCTGGCAGAGAGTCTCCCAGGACCACCCTTGTTATTTTCTAGGTGGTTTTGTATTTGGGGCCAATAAGATCCATAAGGGTAGATCATGAAAGGCAGAATAAATAGGAATCCATGAATTAAAATTGAAGATGAGGAATATGAGCCAGACCTGGCAGGGACAATTTGTGATTTTCATTAATGAGTCCCTTTCTCAAGCTGTGGACCAAGTTTGATTTGCAAAAATGTCAACCCTCTCATATTCCTTGCAAAAAACAGTGCCACAAGTGTTAACTGAAAAGAGCCAAGCAACATGATTCTCCCATGTTAGGAGCAGGGGGCTGTTAAGGACAATGTGGGTTGAGGACCACAGGTAAAAAAGCTACTACGCAAGGGAAATACTATGATCAGAGTTTGGGCTGCAGTGATGTTTTTCCTAAGCCTGGCAATCACAGAGCTGTGTCACGGCTGGGCTCATGGATGACAGAGATGCTGTGCCTGTTCACCATGCTCTTAGTCCTTAGGGATGGACATAAAAACGCACAAGAGAAGCAGGTTCTTGATAGCTCTATACCTTGCACCCACTGAGACGGGACCGGACTCCTAATATAGTACGGAACACAGATGATGGGTGAGATACCCTACAATCTGGCTCATAATCGCGTTTTGGAACTGGGGATCTGGACTACTTTGAGTAAACATGTGTTGCGCCCAATTGACAGGAAGAAAAAAAGACCCTAATCATGGGAATTAAAGAAGTTGGTTTTCAACGCTTTTTTTAAAGCTGGTGAGGATGGGTATATTGCACATATGAGGAGGAAGGGAGTTCCACATTGTGGGGGCATAGACCTGAAAACAAGTGCCTCCAGGATGTTTTTACTCGTGTCTAGGTACCATACTTTTGTTAGAGCCACAAGAGCAAAGGATACGTCTAGTGGGAGCCTTTTGTAATCGGTTTATTAGATACCCTGACACTTTGCCCATCATACATTTGTGGGTGAGAGTAAGCATTTTATGTGGAATTCGGAGGTGTACTGGTAACCAGTGTAAAGATCTTCTTGATTCGGTAAAATTATACTGTGCGTCAAGGTTGCAAATAGCTTTGGCGCCACCATTTTGAGCTACTTGGAGGGTTTTTAGATTACTTTTCGATGTGCCAGCCAGAAGGCTGTTAAAGTAATCAAGGCGGGAATTTACAAGCGCAGTGGCCTGGGAAGAGAGATGCTTGTAAGATGAGTATGGTTTAATTTGTTTTAGGAGTTTATGAACATAAGCATTGGACATTTTTCCGTACAACACATATTGTTTCATAGTGAACACGGAATCAAGAACAACTCCCATGTTTTCACTGAAGAACTTACTGTACTGGTACAATTAGGGATTGTAAAATGACTACATTTCATGTCAAGCTTTTTAATCCTCTGATTGGAGCCCACAATCATTAACTCTGTTTTTCGTTATTCAAAGATAAGGAGTTAATAATCATACAGTCTTGTATCAGGTTGTAGTTTTTATCAACGAAAACAGAATCAGTGTCATAATCTCCCAAAAGCTTGAAGGCCTACTGGGTATCATCAGCACAATTAGTGTATTTAAGACCAATGGTATCCAGCAAGTCGAAAAAGGGGGCACGTGTACACATTGAACAAAGTGACAAGAAGCAGGCGCTCTAAGGGACTCCACAGGGGAGAGGATCCGGAGGGGCCTGAAAACAACCTATGGCAACTCTGGCCCTTCTATGACTGGGAAATGCATCAATCCAGGCAGTGGTAAACTCTGAGCAGTTTATGAGTTTCCCTAGTCTCTCAAGCAGCAGAGAGTGATCAACGAAGTCGAATGCTGCACTGAGATTATACAACATAAGTAATGCAATCCTGCAATTATCGACAATTTTGGCTACATTAGCTCACAGGTCTAACATGGCTCTCTAACATGCATGGCACGGATTCTGGACTGACGGGCACTTTCAGCCTCATTACGAGTGAGGCTGAACGAGTTAACGGGCTCCACTAAAAGAGGCGGACCCGTTAAACCCGTTCCGCCTCATTACAAGCTTCCTTCGCGGGACCTGGTAAGTAACGCCTGGGCAAACCAGGTGTCCTTACCTGGTCCCGCGAGGGGAAGAGGGAGCAAACAACGGGCCGCTCGTAATCGGCCCGTTGTTTGCACCCTCTCACATTAGCATTGAGCCCTATGGGGGCTCAGATGGGAATGGGGAAGGTCTGAGCCCGGGTTCCTGGAGGGAGGAATTACCTGGCCCTCCAAACTCGGAATGGCCTGGTAATTCCCCATTCTGGGAACCAGGACCCGACTTTGGCGGCAGCCATGTTTCTGAATGTGCTCTCGGAGCTGCAAGTATATATAATCTTATGGAGAATTTTCAACAAGAATGGAAAATGTGTTATTGGTCGATAATTACCAAAACCCTCTGTATCCAAAGTGGCTTTATTCAATACCATGGTGATCCAAGCTTCCTTTAAACTCTCTGGGACAAATGAGCTAAGGAAGGATGAATTGATAATGTTGGTAATTAAAGGTGCAAGACAGGGAATGGAGTCCTTTATGATCGTTTCAGGCCATTCATCAGTTGCATATACAGTGGGTTAAGCCCATTTACAATGTTAATAAGGGAGTCTCAAGTGAGGGGATCTAAACTGAATTCTGGAACTGTACTACTCATAAAGACCTCATTATTGGACGTATAACCAGTATTAGCTAGAGCAAGCTGCACATTTTTAATGATAGCCTGGTGGTTCCTAATTTTTGTAAAGACCCAGCTTGAAGGTGAATTATACTGGTAGTGCTTTTGCTGCCATCAAGCTCTCTTAAGATGCTGAATAATTATTTTTTGTCTGATTTTGCGTTGATAATCCTATGTTAGAAATGCATTCTTTTTGCTAATAAAATGTTTTTTTTACAGTCAGCAGCAGCAAGACTGTAGATCGTGAGACAGGTAGGGCAGGGATTTTTCTTCCATTCCCTTTCAAAAAGTCTTTTAAGTTTTCTGTGCTTTATAATATCAGTGGAGAACCACAATTTTCCTACCATTTAATTTTAACTTTTTTTACTAGTTGGAGCTAGCTTGTTAATAGCTAGAGAAATGATGTTAGAAAGTTCCTGGACAAGGAAGTTCGTCTCATTAGAGGAAAGAGACCATAGGAGTAAAGGAGGGACAACATCGGAAAAAGCTGTGGTGGAAACTCTTTTAAGATTTGTGGTTTTGACTTACAGTCAGGGTTGTAGGTAAGCCTTTTTATATGGAGCAGGAAGGACAATGTCCAAGAGGATTAAATGGTGGCCTGTCCAGGGACATGGAGTGATATTCAGAGGTGAGACCTGACGATTGTGGGTTAATGCCCAATCCAAGATGTGACCCTCTTTGTGTGTGAGATGTTTGATAACTTGGGTAAGCCCTATTGCCTGGAGGGAGGTAACGAGGGATGCTGCGATAGAATCAGATGTATCGTGTTCCCAGAGATTAAAGTCTCCGGGTAGAATGGTGTAAGAAGTAGACAGAGGCATGCTCGAGGAAGGATGATAGATGGTCACAACATTGATGGTGGCATTATCGTCAATCCCTCCTTTATAGCAATAAAACGGCCACACTAATCACTAACAGGGTAATTCATAGAATTTCGCAGAAAAGTGTCGCAGGCACGTGCGCTAAAACCAATTTCCGCGCACAGCGTATTCATGGATTTTAGGCTCCCAAACCAGCCGTGGCGCAGAGAATCGTAGCGACCCTGCAGCAGCGCCAGTAACGCCCCCAAGAACGCCCTCGCGCAAGGAAAAGCCATCAAAATCGCTAAATCATCGCAAAGGGCTGCGCTAACCCTGGACCAGTTCACCGGGCTGGCAAACAGCAAACGCCAAGCGGGGAACGTGTATTTCAGGGGTGCGCGGGAAGTTCCACACGCGATTGGCCCCGTGCAAGCAGGGTACGTGTATTTCAGGGGTGCGCGGGAAGTTCCACACGCGATTTCAGCAGGGTACGTGTATTTCAGGGGTGCGCGGGAAGTTCCACACACGATTGTCCCAGTGCGAGCAGGGTACGTGTATTCCATGGGTGCGCGGGAAGTTCCACACGCGATTTCAGCAAGGTACGTGTATTTCAGGGGTGCGCGGGAAGTTCCACACGCGAATGGGCCAGTGCGAGCAGGGTACGTGTATTCCATGGGAGCGCGGGAAGTTCCACACGCAAATTCAGCAGGGTACGTGTATTTCATGGGTGCGCGGGAAGTTCCACACGCGATTTCAGCAGGGTATGTGTATTTCAGGGGTTCTGGGGAGTACTACATGTGAATTGGCCGTGTGGGTCCTCCCAGGTGTACGCTCCACAACCTCCACGGCCCCTGCAGGCAGCCCACACCACGGGGACTACCCTGCACCCCTGCTCATGTCCCGCAGGCAGCCCATCCACCATGGGCATGCCCCCCAGCCAACCCACATGTCACCTTGCACTACTGATCAACAATGCATGTCTCCCACCACCCCCACCCCCCAGCCACCATGGGCACCCTCCACCAGGCCCCCACTCATGTCTCCCACCACCCCCACCCCCCAGCCAGCAGGGGCACCCTCCACCAGGCCCCCACTCATGTCTCCCACCACCCCCACCCCCCAGCAGTGCAGGGGCAGCCTCCACCAGGCCCCCACTCATGTCTCCCACCACCCCCACCCCCCAGCAGTGCATGGGCAGCCTCCACCAGGCCCCCACCCATGTCCCCTATCACCCCCACCCCCCAGCAGTGCAGGGGCACCCTCCAACAGGCCCCCACTCATGTCTCCCACTGCCCCCCACCCCCCACCCCCCAGCCACCAGGGGCAGCCTCCACCAGGCCCCCACTCATGTCTCCCACCCCCCCACCCCCCAGCATCCAGGGGCACCCTCCACCAGGCCCCCACTCATGTCTTCCACACCCCCACCCCCCAGCCAGCAGGGGCACCCTCCACCATGCCCCCACTCATGTCTCCCACCCCCCCACCCCCCAGCAGTGCAGGGGCACCCTCCACCAGGCCCCCACTCATGTCTCCCACCACCCCCACCCCCCAGCAGTGCAGGGGCACCCTCCACCAGGCCCCCACTCATGTCCCCCACCACCCCCACCCCCCAGCAGTGCAGGGGCAGCCTCCACCAGGCCCCCACCCATGTCCCCTATCACCCCCACCCCCCAGCAGTGCAGGGGCACCCTCCACCAGCCCCCCACTCATGTCTCCCACCACCCCCACCCCCCAGCCACCAGGGGCAGCCTCCACCAGGCCCCCACTCATGTCTCCCACCACCCCCACCCCCCAGCAGTGCAGGGGCAGCCTCCACCAGGCCCCGACTCATGTCTCCCACCACCCCCACCCCCCAGCCACCAGGGGCAGCCTCCACCAGGCCCCCACTCATGTCTCCCACCCCCCCACGCCCCAGCATCCAGGGGCAGCCTCCACCAGGCCCCTACTCATGTCTCCCACCCCCCCACCCCCCAGCATCCAGGGGCAGCCTCCACCAGGCCCCCACTCATGTCTCCCACCACCCCTACCCCCCAGCAGTGCAGGGGCAGCCTCCACCAGGCCCCCACTCATGTCTCCCACCACCCCCACCCCCCAGCCACCAGGGGCAGCCTCCACCAGGCCCCCACTCATGTCTCCCACCACCCCCACCCCCCAGCCACCAGGGGCAGCCTCCACCAGGCCCCCACCCATGTCTCCCACCACCCCCACACCCCAGCCAGCAGGGGCACCCTCCACCAGGCCCCCACTCATGTCTCCCACCACCCCCACCCCCCAGCAGTGCAGGGGCAGCCTCCACCAGGCCCCCACTCATGTCTCCCACCCCCCCACCCCCCCACCCCCCAGCCACCAGGGGCAGCCTCCACCAGGCCCCCACTCATGTCTCCCACACCCCCACCCCCAAGCATCCAGGGGCAGCCTCCACCAGGCCCCCACTCATGTCCCCTATCACCCCCACCCCCCAGCAGTGCAGGGGCACCCTCCACCAGGCCCCCACGCATGTCTCCCACCCCCCCACCCCCCACCCCCCAGCCACCAGGGGCAGCCTCCACCAGGCCCCCACTCATGTCTCCCACACCCCCACCCCCCAGCATCCAGGGGCAGCCTCCACCAGGCCCCCACTCATGTCTCCCACCCCCCCCAACCCCCAGCATCCAGGGGCACCCTCCAACAGGCCCCCACTCATGTCTCCCACCACCCAGCCAGCAGGGGCACCCTCCACCAGGCCCCCACTCATGTCTCCCACCCCCCCACCCCCAGCAGTGCAGGGGCACCCTCCACCAGGCCCCCACTCATGTCTCCCACCACCCCCACCCCCCATCAGTGCAGGGGCACCCTCCACCAGGCCCCCACTCATGTCCCCCACCACCCCCACCCCCCAGCAGTGCAGGGGCAGCCTCCACCAGGCCCCCACCCATGTCCCCTATCACCCCCACCCCCCAGCAGTGCAGGGGCACCCTCCACCAGGCCCCCACTCATGTCTCCCACCACCCCCACCCCCCAGCCACCAGGGGCAGCCTCCACCAGGCCCCCACTCATGTCTCCCACCACCCCCACCCCCCAGCATCCAGGGGCACCCTCCACCAGGCCCCCACTCATGTCTCCCACCACCCCCACCCCCCAGCATCCAGGGGCACCCTCCACCAGGCCCCCACTCATGTCTCCCACCACCCCCACCCCCAGCCAGCAGGGGCACCCTCCACCAGGCCTCCACTCATGTCTCCCACCCCTCCCACCCCCCAGCATCCAGGGGCAGCCTCCACCAGGCCCCCACTCATGTCTCCCACCCACCCCCACCCCCCAGCCACCATGGGCACCCTCCACCAGGCCCCCACTCATGTCTCCCACCACCCCCACCCCCCAGCAGTGCAGGGGCACCCTCCACCAGGCCCCCACTCATGTCTCCCACCACCCCCACCCCCCAGCAGTGCAGGGGCAGCCTCCACCAGGCCCCCACCCATGTCCCCTATCACCCCCACCCCCCAGCAGTGCAGGGGCACCCTCCACCAGGCCCCCACTCATGTCTCCCACCACCCCCACCCCCCAGCCACCAGGGGCACCCTCCACCAGGCCCCCACTCATGTCTCCCACCACCCCCACCCCCCAGCAGTGCAGGGGCAGCCTCCACCAGGCCCCCACCCATGTCCCCTATCACCACCACCCCCCAGCAGTGCAGGGGCACCCTCCACCAGGCCCCCACTCATGTCTCCCACCACCCCCACCCCCCAACATCCAGGGGCACCCTCCACCAGGCCCGCACTCATGTCTCCCACCACCCCCACCCCCCAGCCAGCAGGGGCACCCTCCAGCAGGCCCCCACTCATGTCTCCCACCCCCCAGCATCCAGGGGCAGCCTCCACCAGGCCCCCACTCATGTCTCCCACCCACCCCCACCCCCCAGCCACCATGGGCACCCTCCACCAGGCCCCCACTCATGTCTCCCACCACCCCCACTCCCCAGCAGTGCAGGGGCACCCTCCACCAGGCCCCCACTCATGTCTCCCACCACCCCCACCCCCCAGCAGTGCAGGGGCAGCCTCCACCAGGCCCCCACCCATGTCCCCTATCACCCCCACCCCCCAGCAGTGCAGGGGCACCCTCCACCAGGCCCCCACTCATGTCTCCCACCACCCCCACCCCCCAGCAGTGCAGGGGCAGCCTCCACCAGGCCCCCACCCATGTCCCCTATCACCCAAACCCCCCAGCAGTGCATGGACACCCTCCACCAGGCCCCCACTCATGTCTCCCACCACCCCCACCCCCCAGCCAGCAGGGGCACCCTCCACCAGGCCCCCACTCATGTCTCCCACCCCCCCCACCCCCCAGCATCCAGGGGCAGCCTCCACCAGGCCCCCACTCATGTCTCCCACCACCCCCACCCCCCAGCCACCAGGGGCAGCCTCCACCAGGCCCCCACTCATGTCCCCTATCACCCCCACCCCCCAGCAGTGCAGGGGCACCCTCCACCAGGCCCCCACTCATGTCTCCCACCACCCCCACCCCCCAGCCACCAGGGACACCCTCCACCAGGCCCCCACTCATGTCTCCCACCACCCCCACCCCCCAGCAGTGCAGGGGCAGCCTCCACCAGGCCCCCACTCATGTCTCCCACCACCCCCACCCCCCAGCATCCAGGGGCACCCTCCACCAGGCCCCCACTCATGTCTCCCACCACCCCCACCCCCCAGCAGTGCAGGGGCAGCCTCCACCAGGCCCCCACCCATGTCCCCTATCACCACCACCCCCCAGCAGTGCAGGGGCACCCTCCACCAGGCCCCCACTCATGTCTCCCACCACCCCCACCCCCCAGCATCCAGGGGCACCCTCCACCAGGCCCCCAATCATGTCTCCCACCACCCCCACCCCCCAGCCAGCAGGGGCACCCTCCACCAGGCCCCCACTCATGTCTCGCAGCCCCCCACCCCCCAGCATCCTGGGGCAGCCTCCACCAGGCCCCCACTCATGTCTCCCACCCACCCCCACCCCCCAGCCACCATGGGCACCCTCCACCAGGCCCCCACTCATGTCTCCCATCACCCCCACCCCCCAGCAGTGCAGGGGCACCCTCCACCAGGTCCTCACAATCCCCAATCATGTGCGTCATGGTCAGCCTCCACAGCCAAAAAGCCCAACCAAGTAACCCATTCACCCACATGGAAAAGGAAATTACATGTTACACCCCCAATGTTCATAAAGCTAATGAACCCATGTCCGTCACACACAATGGTTGCAATTGAATGGGAAAACACCCAACACGACATGCATGAAAGCAATGAGATGATACCACACAGTGAAGTATGAAAACAAAATTGTATTAAAAAAATAAGAATGCAAATGAAATGAAACAAACTTCAATGGGAATGAAAAAAAGATAAGCTGCATGTCTGTTAAAAAAATAAAAACACCAAATCCCAATCCAAAAAAATGTAGTTCAAAGTCAAATGAAAAATAAAATCAATCCAATGAAGAACTATGTACAAAACATCCAAGGGTCCATGAGCCCAACTGAACAAAGGAAACCTACAAAAAACCCTAACTAAAATGCAACTATATACAAAAAGTGGAGCAGTGTCCGTCGACTCCAAATCATAAGAACAAACAAAGGAAACATAAAACTAAAGAACTATATACAAAGGCGGTGGGCAAGTCCAGCGGCTCACTCCGTGGTGTTCCGGGCCAGGGCATCATCGAACTCCTGTTCGATGTCCCGGAGGCGGTCCAGTTCCATGGCCCCGAGGGTCCGCAGGGACGACGCCGTGTCCTCCTCCAACCCCCTGAGGATTGCCTCCAGGCACTCGGCCCGCCTCAGGGCCCTCCGCATGGAGTTCTCCGCCCTGACCATTGTGAGCCACGCCTCTTCCGCCCGCCGCCGCTCCGCACCTATGGCGTGGCCCAACCGCTGCCACACGGAAGACACTCTCTGTCCTGGGTCCTCCTGCCCTCCGGCCGATGCCTGCCCCTCCAATGTCGAAGGCCCCGAGCCTTCATGTCTCCCACCATGTTGCTGCTGCTGCTCTGCCTCTGCCCATGCACTGCCTCCTGCTGCCTGCACATCCTCCGCCGGGTGGGGTGCAGTTGTTGATGTGGCCACCCCTGCTGGACCTCCGACTCCCGACTGTGGCAGCAATGTCTCCTCCACCAGCCTGGCCGCACCGTCAGAGGCAGCTCCACAGGGCACCCAGGTGACTGATGGGTGGGAAGATGGCACAGAGGACGACTGGCGCGTAGGGGGTCCAGTTGAGGAGGGGGTCAGAGCAAGCCCCATCAGACGGAGGAATCCCGCCTGGGTGACCTGTCCCAGCAGGCTGACGTGGTCAACGAGCCATTCGAGATGACGTGCAGTCTCTCCATGAAAAGACTGCAGGTCACCTCGCATGGCCCGTTGACGCAACGCCACACCAGCCAGGACAGGCTCAACCCGGACCTGGATGGCCACGTCCGCAGGCAGAGGAAGGCCAGTTGACGTCAGCTCATCCCCTGCCTGAAAACGGGTCTGGACGTAGGCATCACTGCTGGTGCAAGATGATGCAGGGACAGGATCGGGGACAGGATTGCACACAGGCACCTCTGCGGCGGCCTGTGCTGCCTCCTGTCCCTGGTCCTGCACTGCACCACTAGCACCAGTGGGATCCCCACCTCCAGATCCCGTCTCTGGTGCTTGCACGGCCTCCTCCTCCACCAAACCCCCCACCAACCTGGATGACTCCGTGCCATCTTCCCCTGTTGGGCCCTGTGGGGTCCCAGCTGCCCCTTCTGCTGCCGAGGAGTCCAACTCCAACCTCCGCCTCTTGGACCTCCCCCCGGCAGCTGCGGTCTGGGACGCGGCACCGGACTCCTCACTCCCCGACGAGATGACAACACGGGAGGGGAGCCGGGCCTTGCATCTCCGGCTGGCGGTCGGATCCCCGCCGCTGTGCTCCACAGCACCTTCTCCGCCTTCTTCATCAGTTGACGCTGCAGACAGGGAGAAACAAAACACAGGCATCAGGGCACTGTACAATGGACACATACACACATGACAGTTGCACATGAGTGGCATTGGCAAACCTCAGACATGTCATCACAATCCCCGAAACACATGTCATTACAACTCGCACACATGAGCCATACCACAGCCATATCGCAACTGCCACCACCATCCCTACACATACAACTGCATGAGCAGCCAAAGGGGAGCCAGGCATCACATGCAACACAGGAAGTGCACCACACATGTACACACACCACCACACTTGCATGCATGTGTACACCTCTGCCAAGTGTCGCAGTGTTCAGACGGGCATCCATGTCACATCTGCCAATCAGGCTTCCACATACCGCTGTCACATGCATCCATGTTGCATCACTGTTGCACCCTTGTCAAATACACACACATGCACATGTACACAGTGCTCATACATGCAGCCAAAAACAACATACATGTGTGACATCACGGACATGTCTACTTACATACACATTCATCCAAACATGTGTGCACACACAACTGCATTTGGCATGCAAGCCTACACACACAAGCACCATCCATGTCTCACACATTACAGCCCTCGCATGTGTCCTGCACAATACCGAATAATCACCACACGCACTGCTCACAATCAGGATGCATGTACACTCACCACTCGACTCCAGACGGGTCTGCTTCTCTAGGACCTGGAAGTGGAGCGCTGGGGATATGCTTTCCAGGACCCTCATCTGTTCTTCCGACAAGTGGCCCCGGCGCCCCTTGGCATCCGCTGCCTTCAAGAGGCGCCGGGCCTTGTTCAGGGTCCTGGACCTGAAGTCCTCCCAGCGCTTCCTGACATGTTGTAAGTCCCGGACTGCCACCCCCTCCGCGTTGATGGCAGTCACGATGTCAGTCCAGATCCGAGTCCGTCCTTCCTTGTCGGCGCGGGAACTTCCAAAGAGGGCATCATACTGCCCCAGTACTTGCTCCACCAGGACACCAACTTCGGTGGCACTGAAGCTGGTGCCCCTCTGCCTCTCTGGCCGGGGGTTGTCAGTGGTCACAGATGGTGTTTGCCCCGACATGACAACCCCAGAGGCAGGAGTGGGTGGGCAACTGGGTCCTGGGGCTGGGCTGTGGAGCGATGGAATCCCAGTCGGGAGTCTTCAGTTCCAGCAGGGGTGGTCACAGCAACAGCACCCCTGGCTGATGTGCAGGCAGCAAATGGCAGTGCACGTGGGCAGCAGGCAGTCAGGCAGCAGCAGGTGGGAGCGTGCTCAGGGCTCTGGGGGGCAGTAGTTTGGCTTTCTGGGCAGGAGCGTGGTCTTCCGTGTGCTTACGCGTGGCCAGCTTGATACGGAGTGATTTGGCACGTGAAAATCCTGCACGTCAGCGTGAAAATCGAGGAAAGGCCCTTAGCGCGTAAGCGCGTCAGCACGCATACGCGATTCTATTGGACCAAAGGCCCTCAGCGCGTAAGCGCGTCAGCACGCATAGGCGATTCTATTGGACCAAAGGCCCTCAGCGCGTAAGCGCGTCTGTGACGTGACCCGCACTGGTGTTTCCCACACAGCACGTGATGACAGAGCACACGTGGAAAGACTGCACGTCAGAGTGTCATCGCGTGTAATTGGACAGCACGTCAGAGTGTCATCGCGTGTAATTGGACAAAAGTGCGCGTACACGCGATTGGCCTATGTACGTGTATATCAGGGGTGCGCAGGCACTTACATACGCAAGTACGTCAGCGCACCTGTATCCCGGGGTGCGCGGGAATTTCCACACGCTATTGGACTGGGTACTGGATTTCAGGGGTGCGCGGGTCACACGCTCGCCTACAACACGCGCAACGCATAAATTTGCGCGCTAACTAAATAACAAGCTCAGACCCAGGATGAACATACCGTTCCTAGCAGCAGTGGGCGTGGGCTACCAAAGGAGGAAGAGGAGGATAGTCAGGGCCAGAATATTCACACCCAGAAACAGCCTTTTCGGGATGCCTGATGACCAGGTGTATGGGAGGTACAGGTTTCCACCACACATAATACTGGACCTGGTGAGTGAGTGGGAGGGTGACCTCACATCACCCACCCTGTGCTCCCAAGCACTCAGCCCCCTGGAGAAGGTCCTCAATGTACTGCACTTCTTAGCCACTGGATCATTTCAGCGGACAAGTGCCATAGTGGGTGGGGTATCACAGGCCACCCAGTCACGCTGCCTACACCAGGTCTTGAACATCATCACTGCACGCCCATCAGTCCACAGGCACATATACCTGCCCAGAACACCTGCAGAAAGGCAGGCTGCCGCCCTGGATTTTTACGGTGTGGCACGATTCCCCAAAGTGCTAGGTGCCATCGACTGCACCCATGTGGCTCTACGTCCCCCCAGGGCATCAGAGCACATCTATAGGAACCGCAAGCACTGGCATTCCATCAACGTGCAGGTAGTATGTAATGCCAAGGGAATCATCACCTCAGTATATGCCAACTATCCCGGCTCCACCCACGACAGCTTCATTTATCGAATGTCCACCCTAAACCGGGACCTAGAAGCTGGGCGGCATGGCGATACATGGCTGCTTGGTGAGTATGAATGCCACTGCACATACATGCATGTCAGATACTGAGCAAGGTCACAACCCCACCAATGATACCAATCACCACCTCCACAGGGGACAGTGCCTATCCTCTCAGCCCCCCAATGATGACGCCAATTCGGAACCCCACCACGCCACCCCAGGTAAGATATAACACAGCCCACATTACAACCCGGGGCATAGTGGAGCGCACATTCGGAGTGCGAAAGTCACGCTTTCGCTCCCTTGACCGTTCTGGCGGGCAGCTGTTGTACGCTCCCCCAGTAGTGTGCAGGATCATAGTGGCAGCATGTGTCCTGCACAACGTTGCAACACGCCGGGGCCTGGCCGTGGACATGGTGGTGGTTCCACATCCCCAACCACATGCACAGCCGCTGCGCATGGGAGGGGAAAGGGCACGGGGGGAGGCAGCCCGTACACAGCTAGTGGCTAATTACTTCACATAGAAATCACACCCCTGTGGAGTGCACACTGCCCTGGCACATTCCATCTGACAATCAATGATGACTCAACCTGACACTGATCCTGAATGTCTGGAGAATCAACCGTGAAAACCATATCAGCCTGAGATTGTTCACCTGGCAGTGTTACAATGTGTGCATCCCTACCCACACAGACACCACCAATGCAGTTTTGTGAAGAAACACATCCAAGCAGCTAAAATGAATACCCACTTGCAAAATGCAACAAGAGGACAGTGCCATGTCAGCCAACCCATCCCCAGCACCGCCACACGACACACCGTGCCATGTCATGCCATTTGCAGGTAAACAAAGTAATCCCCACAACATGACACTAGTGTCACAATGTACAGTGTCCCTAATTTAAACTTGCAACACCTGAAATGCTCACAGTAATGCAGGACCAACAACAAACTTGAGCAGGTACTACCATTAACATGACATCACAAATGTAAGAAATTAGTAGTCTCACCACCTGGAAATGCCTGCACTCCCACCACTACCAACTGTGCAGTGTTGGCGCCATGTAGAGTAGTAGGTGCACTGCTGCCAACATGGACCCCATCTCCAAACTAGAGGGCCTTGTGTAGACATGAGGAAGGGACCTGCAAATTGGGAGGTAGACACAGATGATGAGTTACACATCAATGCAACATGCAGTGTACAACACAACAGCAATATGCACTAGGAATGTATACACAGTATTGACTAGACTACCCACACATGTAGTGGGAGTCCAACGTCACCATGTACGTCAATGTCACTTGGGCACACCCTTTGCAAGCCCATGGAAACGGGAAGCAGGAGGGGTGTGTGTGACTCAAACCCAAGCATCTGAACCAAATACATGACAAGCCTGCATGTGCCCAGCCACAATGCAGCGTATGCCCACAGGAACCACGGAAGGCAACAAATTGTCCCAAAAAAATTGGGAAAAATAAATTTAAAAATAAAAATAAAAATAAAAATAAAAATAAAAATAAAAATAAAAAATGGCCATTGATGGGCCCGGGGGGGTTTGGGAGGCCACCAGGAGGTCCGAGGACAGGGTGCACACCAAAACCCACCAGTGTGGATCCTGGGAAAAAAAAAACACCTCCATGGGCACATGGCCCACACGGCTACCCTATTGTGGGAGTATCACTGCTGTCGCTATTATCACCCTGTGCAGCTGCATCCGGAGGTGGTTGCACTATGGGAGGCAGCCCATGCAAGGCCCTAGTCTGCTCCTCCATGGCTGCAAGCATGCGGGTGTGGTAGGTCTGGTTCTGGAGGATGAGTGTGCAGAGGTCCCCATGCAACAACTCACGGGATGCCCGGACCTCCGCCCTCGTTGCCTGCATCTCAGCTGAGAGCGTACGGGTGAGACGCTCCAGCTGCTGTTCTGTCCTTTGGTGTGGTGAAGCCTCAAGCTCAACAAGAGTCATCCTGAGGTGAAGGAGCTCCTGCCTCAGGGCTTCCCTGTGGCCCTGGGACTCTATGGAGATGGCCTCCTGCAGAGTCACCAGTGCCGCCCGCCTGTCCCTGTTGGACGCCAACATGTCATCCCTGTGTGACTGGCAGATGGAGTCGGTTGCCTGCTGTAGTCGCTCCATCAGCCTTTCAGGGGGGACAATGGAAGTGGCCACCCTATCCATGACCTGAGCCATCATCTCGGATGATGCTGCCTGTTGGGTTGCCATACCGTAAATGGATTGCTCCCATGCAGTATTGCCAGGTGGCGTACGGCCACCACGTCGGCGGGCACCACACCTGTCTGGGGCAAGGCGAACTGCGCCTTGCTGTGCCGGCACTGCCTGAGGCTGCAGGACTGCATTCCCCCTCTGATCTGCTGGCCCAGGAACAGGATCAGATGTCGCGGAGTGTGACCCTGCATCCGCAACCACCAAAGGCGTAGCTGCCAACACTGACATCCCCATTGAGGGTTCTGAGCCTGGTGCAGGTGGGTGGGACAAAACAGAATCCCTCCCTGGAACACTCACCTGCGACGGCACGTAGGTCTCATCATCCGAATCAACACCTGAGTACAGCTCGGGGGAGGTGCAGCCAGAGACACCCCTTGAGAGCACGACCTGCAGCACTTGTGGGTTCGCACCCACCACCACACCACGTCCCTCACTGGTGGTTGGTCGGCCCTCGGACCCCTCCTGGGTCTGCACCATCTCCACAACCCCAGCAGTATCAGGTGCGTCTTCCCCTGCAAAGACATAAAAACAAAGAAATTGAAACAGGCATTAGCACCATGGCACACAATGAGGGCTGAGAAGCAAGAGAACCAGTACTTGATTGACACATGTCCCACATGACTAAAACACTCCCATGCATGCACCCTCACTGCATATGAAGGGCAGGCAAATGGCACACACTGATGACACCAAGATGGAAGATGAACACATTTTCTGCATGCTGCCTGGCAGTGGCATCACACATTGGCCTGTGATTGCCAGGTGAAACACACATGCCATCACACAGATGGCATGTACCATTGCTATTGAGTGAAGATGGAGAGGAGGGCAGCACCTATTCATTCAGTCCAGGTCCCGCATGTAATAGCTTTTCTAATTCAAACAGGTCAGATTTTTCACCTGGAGCTGCCAGTCCAAAATGGTCCAATTGCACAGGGACATGTGTGAATAAATGATATCCAGGTAACAAAGTCACTCAACCTTACCATAGCCATGTCAGACATGTGACTAGAGGACTGCGAAATGCCTAGTAAAAGTGGTGGAATGCAAACAATCTGCCTGAATGAACAGTGAAAAATAAGCAACAATGTTGTGGCAAGGTGACACTTCAAGGGCAACTGGCGTGCAGTTGGGCTAGGTGTCTACTGTTGGCAGAAGGGATACTGCTATGGCCTAATGCAGCTGCGCAGGATGTATTGCATGAAGCACATGGCTGACCCATACGACTCAGGCGCACACACTCTCACCTGGCACACAAACAGAAGCCCTCACACACACACCATGCACATGGATGACACACACATGCATGTGCACTCACCGGACAATGCCTCGTAATCAGGCAGATCTCCCACGCCTTGGATCTGTTCCTCCGTGACGTAGGTCCCAGCGACTGACTCATGTGGAGTGAGTTCCATGTCTCCTACTGGAGACCCACCTCCAGTCACTAGAGTTGCGGCATGACTTGAGGCCAGCTTACTCTTTGCCCTGCGCTTTAGGTCATTCCAGCGCTTATAGCAATCATTGGCTGTGCGCCTCACGATTCCAAGGGCACTTATGATGTCCGCAACGGTCTGCTAGTATGCCTGGCGTTGTGCAGGTGTGGTCTGGGATCCTGCAACAATGACCATCTCGTTATCATGTGCGGACACATACTCGACAAGTGCATTCAGTTCGTCATCCGTGAAGCTGGGCTTCCTGGACGGGCCGGACTGTGTAGCCGTGTCTGGGGCATCAGCCTGTGCCGGACGAGCACTCTTCCTCTTCCGCTTGGAAGGTGGTGGTGATCCTGAGTGTCCTGCGCCGCTCTGGACACTAGGGGCAAGAGCCCTGGTGGACTCTGTATCAGGAGTGTGGGATTGCACACTCAGCATGGGAGTTGGTGCAGCCATTGGCTCAAGTGTAATGGTGTCAGGGGGAATGTCAGCAGGATGGACTAGGACCGACACCGTCCTGGCTGGGTGTGTGAGAGCTGGGGTGGATGGAGCCGCAGCTGCCCCTGCAGCCTCTCCGCCATGCCTACTTGGGGCAGCAGATGACCTTGCTGCCCCAGATGCACTTGGCATGATGACATCAACGTGCACCAGCGCACGTGTCATAGGCCTGCTGACCTGGAAGTCAGCCATGGAGTCAGCCAGGTCTGGTGCCACAATGGGCTGGTCCAACAAGGGCTGAGCATGGATGGTGTCAGCCACATCAGCCTCAACGGGAGGGGGGGGATTATGGGTGCCCTTGACTGGTCCTCCACACATGGGGGGACAGGCTCACCCTGCAAGTAACGACCACGTCCCCTACCGGATCCACCACGGCCACCACTTGTGGCTCTTCCACCTTTGCCACCCTTACGGAATCCTCGCCTCCCAGCCATGGCACTGATGTTAATGTGCGTATGGGAGTGGCTGTAAACTATTGTCCTGGGCAATTGGGGGTCAAAGGGGTTGGGTACCAGATGGTAATTGTACCCTAGTGCTCTAGCAAGGCTGAATGTAACCCCTGGGGAAAGATGACGGGTCACGCTACGCACAGGAGCCCCAAAAAAGGGAGATGAGGTGCACGCAACCCCTCCTAGACCACGTGTGCAGAAAGAAAAACCTGCACTACGCTGTGGCACCCAGTAACACAAGAATGAACGTATGCGTGTCACACGCAGCCTAGAATGACCTCTGAAGGGGTAGGCTACACACGGGGCAAGCACAGATGTTAGATACGTCCGTGACTCACCGTCTGCCAGGTAAAAGAGTGTGAAAAAGGAGCGCGTTTGGTTGGCAACACCCCCGCCAAAAGAAGATTTGTACGCTGTCTGAAGAGACAGGACAACAGTAGAAGGGAACACTGTTTGAGGGAACAGGCCCAGGTAAACCAGTAAAAGAGAAAAAGCTGTCAGAGGTAACAGGGAATACGAACTTGAAACGCCGTGAAGTAAATCGCGTGTGAAACGACAAGAAGTACAGAATTCACCCACTCGCTCTCCACGAAAAGCACGTACAAGGAAATGGTGTTCTACACGTACCTTTTATACAGGCCCACACGTCCAGCGTCACTTACGCGGCGTGTACGCGCTAGGGCCATTTCCACACACGCTTTGTCACTTCTGCGTGTAGGGCCATTTCCACCAATTACACGCTTTGTCACTTCTGCGTGTAGGGCCATTTCCACCAATTACACGCTTTGTCACTGCCGCGTGTACGCGCTAGGCCCATTCCCACCAATTACACGCTTTGACACTTGGATGTGTCTTTCATTTTTTTCACACGCAACTTTTTCAAACGTGTGCCCAATTCAACGTGCACGTGACTTCATAGACGCGCATACGCTGGCGACGCGTTTACGCGCTGAGGGCCTTTGGTCCAATAGAATCGCGTATGCGTGCTGACGCGCTTACGCGCTAAGGGCCTTTCCTCGATTTTCACGCTGACGTGCAGGATTTTCACGTGCCAAATCACTCCGTATCAAGCTGGCCATGCGTAAGCACACGGAAGACCACACTCCTGCCCAGAAGGCCGAACTACTGCCCCCCAGAGCCCAGAGCACGCTCCCACCTGCCATCTGCTGCTGCCTGACTGCCTGCTGCCCACGTGCACTGCCATTTGCTGCCTGCACATCAGCCAAGGGTGCTGTTGCTGTGACCACCCCTGCTGGAACTGAAGACTCCCGACTGGGATTCCATCGCTCCACAGCCCAGCCCCAGGACCCAGTTGCCCACCCACTCCTGCCTCTGGGGTTGTCATGTCGGGGCAAACACCATCTGTGACCACTGACAACCCCCGGCCAGAGAGGCAGAGGGGCACCAGCTTCAGTGCCACCGAAGTTGGTGTCCTGGTGGAGCAAGTCCTGGGGCAGTATGATGCCCTCTTTGGAAGTGCCCGCGCCGACAAGGAAGGACGGACTCGGATCTGGACAGACATCGTGACTGCCATCAACGCGGAGGGGGTGGCAGTCCGGGACTTACAACATGTCAGGAAGCGCTGGGAGGACTTCAGGTCCAGGACCCTGAACAAGGCCCGGCGCCTCTTGAAGGCAGCGGATGCCAAGGGGCGCCGGGGCCACTTGTCGGAAGAACAGATGAGGGTCCTGGAACGCATATCCCCAGCGCTCCACGTCCAGGTCCTAGAGAAGCAGACCCGTCTGGAGTCGAGCGGTGAGTGTACATGCATCCTGATTGTGAGCAGTGCGTGTGGTGATTATTCGGTATTGTGCAGGTTGCACATCTGTTTGTATGGGGTCGAGTATGGGTGGGGGTGTACAGGGCCGTGGGGCTGACACATGCGAGGGCTGTAATCTGTGAGACATGGATGGTGCTTGTGTGTGTAGGCTTGCATGCCAAATGCAGTTGTGTGTGCACACATGTTTGGATGAATGTGTATGTAAGTAGACATGTCCGTGATGTCACACATGTATGTTGTTTTTGGCTGCATGTATGAGCACTGTGTACATGTGCATGTGTGTGTATTTGACAAGGGTGCAACAGTGATGCAACATGGATGCATGTGACAGCGGTATGTGGAAGCCTGATTGGCAGATGTGACATGGATGCCCATCTGAACACTGCGACACTTGTCAGAGGTGTACACATGCATGCAAGTGTGGTGGTGTGTGTACATGTGTGGTGCACTTCCTGTGTTGCATGTGATGTCTGGCTCCCCTTTGGCTGCTCATGCAGTTGTATGTGTAGGGATGGTGGTGGCAGTTGCGATATGGCTGTGGTATGGCTCATGTGTGCGAGTTGTAATGACATGTGTGTTGGGGATTGTGATGACATGTCTGAAGTTTGCCAATGCCACTCATGTGCAACTGTCATGTGTGTATGTGTCCATTGTACAGTGCCCTGATGCCTGTGTTTTGTTTCTCCCTGTCTGCAGCGTCAACTGATGAAGAGGGCGGAGAAGGTGCTGTGGAGCACAGCGGCGGGGATCCGACCGCCAGCCGGAGACGCAAGGCCCGGCTCCCCTCCCGTGTTGTCATCTCATCGGGGAGTGAGGAGTCCGGTGCCGCGTCCCAGGCCGCAGCTGCCGGGGGGAGGTCCAAGGGGCGTAGGTTGGAGTTGGACTCCTCGGCAGCAGAAGGGGCAGCTGGGACCCCACAGGGCCCAACAGGGGAAGATGGCACGGAGTCATCCAGGTTGGTGGGGGGTTTGGTGGAGGAGGAGGCCGTGCAAGCACCAGAGACGGGATCTGGAGGTGGGTATCCCACTGGTGCTAGTGGTGCAGTGCAGGACCAGGGACAGGAGGCAGCACAGGCCGCCGCGGAGGTGCCTGTGTGCAATCCTGTCCCCGATCCTGTCCCTGCATCATCCTGCACCAGCAGGGATGCCTACGTCCAGACCCGTTTTCAGGCAGGGGATGAGCTGACGTCAACTGGCCTTCCTCTGCCTGCGGACGTGGCCATCCAGGTCCGGGTTGAGCCTGTCCTGGCTGGTGTGGCGTTGCGTCAACGGGCCATGCGAGGTGACCTGCAGTCTTTTCATGGAGAGACTGCACGTCATCTCGAATGGCTCGTTGACCACGTCAGCCTGCTGGGACAGGTCACCCAGGCGGGATTCCTCCGTCTGATGGGGCTTGCTCCGACCCCCTCCTCAACTGGACCCCCTACGCACCAGTCGTCCTCTGTGCCATCTTCCCACCCATCAGTCACCTGGGTGCCCTGTGGAGCTGCCTCTGACGGTGCAGCAAGGCTGGTGGAGGAGGCATCCCTGCCACAGTCGGGAGTCGGAGGTCCAGCAGGGGTGGCCACATCAACAACTGCACCCCAGCCGGCGGAGGATGTGCAGGCAGCAGGAGGCAGTGCACGGGCAGAGGCAGAGCAGCAGCAGCAACATGGTGGGAGACATGAAGGCTCGGGACCTTCGACATCGGAGGGGCAGGCATCGGCCGGAGGGCAGGAGGACCCAGGACAGAGAGGGTCTTCCGTGTGGCAGCGGTTGGGCCACGCCATAGGTGCGGAGCGGCGGCGGGCAGAAGAGGCGCGGCTCACAATGGTCAGGGCGGAGAACTCCATGCGAAGGGCCCTGAGGCGGGCCGAGTGCCTCGAGGCAATCCGCAGGGGGTTGGAGGAGGACACAGCATCGTCCATGCGGACCCTCGGGGCCATGGAACTGGACTGCCTCTGGGACATCGAACAGGAGTTCAATGATGCCCTGGCCCGGAACACCACGGAGTGAGCCGCTGGACTTGCCCGCCGCCTTTGTATATAGTTCTTTAGTTTTAGGTTTCCTTTGTTTGTTCTTATGATTTGGAGTCGACGGACACTGCTCCACTTTTTGTATATAGTTGCATTTTAGTTAGGGTTTTTTGTAGGTTTCCTTTGTTCAGTTGGGCTCATGGACCCTTGGATGTTTTGTACATAGTTCTTCATTGGATTGATTTTATTTTTCATTTGACTTTGGACTACATTTTTTTGGATTGGGATTTGGTGTTTTTATTTTTTTAACAGACATGCAGCTTATCTTTTTTTCATTCCCATTGTAGTTTGTTTAATTTCATTTGCATTCTTATTTTTTTAATACAATTTTGTTTTCATACTTCACTGTGTGGTATCATCTCATTGCTTTCATGCATGTCATGTTGGGTGTTTTCCCATTCAATTGCAACCATTGTGTGTGACGGACATGGGTTCATTAGCTTTATGAACATTGGGGGTGTAACATGTAATTTCCTTTTCCATGTGGGTGAATGGGTTACTTGGTTGGGCTTTTTGGCTGTGGAGGCTGACCATGACGCACATGATTGGGGATTGTGAGGACCTGGTGGAGGGTGCCCCTGCACTGCTGGGGGGTGGGGGTGGTGGGAGACATGAGTGGGGGCCTGGTGGAGGGTGCCCATGGTGGCTGGGGGGTGGGGGCGGGTGGGAGACATGAGTGGGGGCCTGGTGGAGGCTGCCCCTGGATGCTGGGGGGTGGGGGGGGTGGGAGACATGAGTTGGGGCCTGGTGGAGGGTGCCCCTGCTGGCTGGGGGGTGGGGGTGGTGGGAGACATGAGTGGGGGCCTGGTGGAGGGTGCCCCTGGATGCTGGGGGGTGGGGGTGTTGGGAGACATGAGTGGGGGCCTGGTGGATGGTGCCCCTGCACTGCTGGGGGGTGGTGGTGATAGGGGACATGGGTGGGGTCCTGGTGGAGGGTGCCCCTGCACTGCTGGGGGGTAGGGGTGGTGTGAGACATGAGTGGGGGCCTGGTGGAGGGTGCCCCTGGATGCTGGGGGGTGGGGGTGGTGGGAGACATGAGTGGGGGCCTGGTGGAGGCTGCCCCTGCACTGCTGGGGGGTGGGGGTGGTGGGAGACATGAGTGGGGGCCTGGTGGAGGGTGCCCCTGCTGGCTGGGGAGTGGGGGTGGTGGGAGACATGAGTGGGGGCCTGGTGGAGGTTGCCCCTGCACTGCTGGGGGGTGGGGGTGATAGGGGACATGAGTGGGGGCCTGGTGGAGGCTGCCCCTGGTGGCTGGGGGGTGGGGGTGGTTTGAGACATGAGTGGGGGCCTGGTGGAGGCTGCCCCTGGATGCTGGGGGGTGGAGGGGGGGTGGGAGACATGAGTGGGGGCCTGGTGGAGGGTGCCCCTGCTGGCTGGGGGGTGGGGATGGTGGGAGACATGAGTGGGGGCCTGGTGGAGGGTGCCCCTGCACTGCTGGGGGGTGGGGGTGATAGGGGACATGGGTGGGGGCCTGGTGGAGGCTGCCCCTGCACTGCTGGGGGGTGGGGGTGGTGGGAGACATGAGTGGGGGCCTGGTGGAGGGTGCCCCTGCACTGCTGGGGGGTGGGGGTGATAGGGGACATGGGTGGGGGCCTGGTGGAGGCTGCCCCTGCACTGCTGGGGGGTGGGGGTGGTGGGAGACATGAGTGGGGGCCTGGTGGAGGGTGCCCCTGCACTGCTGGGGGGTGGGGCGATAGGGGACATGGGTGGGGGCCTGGTGGAGGCTGCCCCTGCACTGCTGGGGGGTGGGGGTGGCTATAGACATGAGTGGGGGCCTGGTGGAGGGTGCCCCTGCACTGCTGGGGGGTGGGGGTGGTGGGAGACATGAGTGGGGGCCTGGTGGAGGGTGCCCATGGTGGCTGGGGGGTGGGGGTGGGTGGGAGACATGAGTGGGGGCCTGGTGGAGGCTGCCCCTGGATGCTGGGGGGTGGGGGGGTGGGAAACATGAGTGGGGGCCTGGTGGAGGGTGCCCCTGCTGGCTGGGGGGTGGGGGTGGTGGGAGACCGCACTCTGTGCGATTTTCGCTGGGGCCTGTGCGATTTTCGCTGTGACCTGGCGCACGCAGTTAGATGGCCTGTGCGCCAACGTGCGCCGCGCACCTTTTTATCGCACATCCGATGGTTTTCTCGCGCACGGCCTTCCATGAATCGATGTGCGCTACTTTTCGTGCGATTTTCGCACTTGCACTGCACTTGCATTGACCACCGTGCCCTCTGTACCGACTCTGACCTGACTACCTGCCCTCCTGCCTATCCCGACCCAGTCGGCTCCCACCTCACCTCAAACTACTCTATTACTACCACCTAGTCAACCTCGGCCAACTACACCCGGGTCTTACTCTGACCACCCATGGCAAACTTCTACTTAGCCTCGCTCACCCTAACAGCTACACTCGCCCTGCTCCACCACAACAACACTACCCACCACAAACCCCTTCCGCAATCACTCCCAACCCAACTTACTATGGGCTTTTTGGAGGCCCAACATACTGACAAGCCCGACGCCCTCAGTCCTATAGAATGGATCCGCCGATTTGCTGCTCCACCCACTCCTTGGAACCCATGCACATTAAAAGACAGAAACCTGAGACTCGGCTCTCGGTTCATAACCCCCAAAACACTCGCCAAAAAACACTCCTTTCATCCCGCACACATTCAAGCAAACTCCGCTCAAACTTTGAACATCACCCAATCAGCCCTCTTGAGTACATCTGAACAACCACTAATCAAGGGCGCCCTTGTCAATGCCCGCTCCCTGGTCGCCCATGCGCTAGATATCGCAGACTTCATCTCTGTCAACAATCTACACTTCCTGGCTATCACGGAAACTTGGCTGCACCAAGCAGCAGGCCCAGCCTTATCCCTCGCCATCCCAGAAGGTTATTCAATACTAAGGAAAGACCGGGACACAGGCAAAGGAGGAGGAGTAGCCTTCATCGCTAAAACATCCCTTGGACTTAGATTAATCCCGCCGCCTAGCTTCCGATCTGCAGAACTTCTGTCAGCTAAGCTCCAACTCTCTGCCACACAAACCATACTATTACACCTCCTTTACAGACCTCCAGGCCCCATCACCACATTTGAGGAAGAGATATCTGACCTCTTGACCACCAACACCAAAACAGGATCTCAAATTATCCTTCTTGGCGACCTCAACCTCGGTCTCGGCGACCCAAACGATACCAATGCACTCTCCCTGGAAAGCACCATCTCCCAACTAGGGTTCAAGCTCAGAATCACAGACCCTACCCACAACAAAGGCAGGACCCTGGACTGGCTAGCGGATCTCAACTGCTCTACGACCATTACAAAAAACGAGCAAACTGCTTGGTCTGACCACCACGCCATCTCCTTCTCCATACAAGGGAATTCACAACCAAACTCTCCAACCCCTACCATCCCCCAAACCCTCACCAGAAACAACCGCAACATTACTTTACAAAACCTCTGCCCACTTATAGACAATATCTGTACCCCTACAAACTACGCCAACCTAGATGCAGAGAAACTCGCTGACCTCTACAACAAAACGTTAGAATCAGCAATAGACACCATCGCCCCACTCAAACTCACCAAAGCCAAACCGGCAGCTCATATGAACAAATGGTTCACACCAGAGCTAAAAATCCTCCGAAACTCCAAACGAGCCGCAGAAGCCACCTGGAGAAAAATGCCCAACCTCTCCAACAAAACTCAACTCTCGATAGCAGCCACCACCTACAAAACTGCTATCCTTAAGGCCAAAAAAGAGACATATGATAACAGAATTGAGAACGCCAAATCCAAAACAAAAGAGCTCTTCAATATCCTTAGGGAACTCGAATCCCCCCCCACTCTGGCTGAAACCTGCGTGAAAGATGCAGACTGGTGTGAGAGGATTCAAAAAGCCCTTGCAGACAAAATCACCATGTTACAATCCAAAATCGAACAGAAAAAGCTCAGCCTATCCAAAAAAACAAACCACCCTCCGCCCACCACCCCCAAAACACCTACTTGCCCCCCCTTCTCCTTCTCACCAGTTTCCACTAAAGAAGTGGAAAGCATCATTAAGGGCCTCAAGCCCTCTAGATGCCAAGGGGACTCATGCCCAGCTCCCATCATCCAAGAAGGCGCCAACACTCTGGCCCCCTTCATAACAGCCCTCATCAATGCATCCTTCAAATCAAGCTCAGTGCCCAGTAGCCTCAAGGAGGCCTGGGTCATGCCACTTCTAAAAAAACCTAATCTAGACCCCAATAACCCAACTAATTACAGGCCAATCACCACCGTTCCCTACATCCTAAAGATCCTAGACAGAGTGGCCTACCTGCAAATACAGAAGCACCTGGAAGACAACAACCTCCTGGGTCTCAGACAATCCGGCTTCAGGCCAAGGCATGGAACAGAGTCAGCCCTACTGGACCTAAAAATCCAGATGGACGAGGCAAAGGACAAGGGTAATCTAGCCATTCTCCTACTGCTAGATCTATCAGCTGCCTTCGACCTCGTCGACCATCAGATCCTCACAGAACATCTGATGACCTCAGCGGCCTTCTCTAACCAGGCGACTGCCTGGATCCAGTCCTTCCTAACCAACCGAACCACCCGAGTCTTCTCCCCAGGGGCATCAGCACTCCCTGTCCCCATCACCTGCGGCGTTCCTCAAGGCTCGTGCGTCTCGCCGACCCTATACAATATCTTCACAAAGCTATTGTTTGACCGCCTAGATAATCTAGGTGTCACTTACACAAACTATGCTGACGATACCCAGGTTCTCATCACCCTATCAGGGTGCTACGACGAGGACTCCACCAAAATCAACAACCTTTATTTAGAGATCCAAGCCTGGATGGCAGAGCACGGCCTATGCCTCAACGATGAGAAAACTGAGCTCCTCATTGTCGGCTCCCAACCCCGGCTAAACAAACTAGACCCCCGTTACGCGTCCTTCAACATAGACGGTAACCTAATCACAGTAGCCAAAGAAATTAAAACCCTTGGGGTTTATCTAGACTCTACTCTCTCGCTCAAAAGACAGGTGAATGCAACTGCCTCTTCAACCGCTTACACCAATAAGCTCATCAACGCCTGCAAACCTTTCCTATCACCTTCTAGCTGCATTACACTAGCCAGAGCGTTAGTGCTCTCAAAAATTGACTACTGCAACACCCTCTTTCTTGGCTCATCAGAACACAACCTGAACAAACTACAGGTACTTCAAAATAATGCCATCAGAGCAGCCCTCAGTATCCCACGAAACGCCCACATCTCCAGCTTCAGACAAGATGCTCACTGGCTCCCAGTACGAGACAGAATCTCCCTCAGATCCCTCGTCATCGTCCATAAATGCCGCTCTAACGACGCACCCAAATACCTGGCAGACAAGTTCCACAATCACACCTCAACTAGACCAACTAGAACTCCATACGCACACTGCCTCTCTGTTCCCAAATTCTCCCTAAAAAAAGCAGGCGGCGCCAGCTTCCCGGTCCTAGCTGCCAAACTATGGAATGCTTTGCCACCATACCTTAGAGCAGAACCCTCATTTTGGACTTTTAGAGCCAAAACAAAAACATGGCTTTCCAACAAAAATGCCGTTTAATGCACTTTCTCTCTGCTTGCCTCTGTTGACCACCTGTAACCCGGTCTACTAAGCCGTTGTTGTTTTTTCACAATCTGTACTGTATATTTTTGCCATGCTGTAACTGTTTTTAAGTCTCCGGCGCCCAGCTACCCCAGGGTTCGGTGCGCGGTACAAATAAATAAACTAAACTAAACTAAACTGCGCTTTTCGCAATTCCACTGCGATTCGCACGTTTTTGGCCACTTGCGCCGCGCTAATTATTCCAGAAATCGGCCTCTGAATGTGGGCATGATGTTACGATGTTAGCAAGGGTTTAGACAGGGCTTTGCAGACATAACAAGAAAACGTTGGATATTGTACAGTGGTCAAGGTCTTAAGGACTTACTTGTTCCTGGGGGAAATAAACACCTTGATGCAAAAGGCTCCCTGATTTGGCGGATGCTAATGTCTCTATAGTTCATGAATCATACCTAGAATGGGAGCATTTTAGCAAAGTCTAGGGCAGCAAAGGGTACTTAACCTATCTTACTTGGTGAAGAGCTCATGAAAGAACTCGAGAAATATGTAAACATATACTCCCCATTGGAGAGGGCCCGGTCTTCTCCACAATTATGATGGCATTTATGATTTCAAATGTGTGGGCCATGAGCAGTGCCTGGTGGGGGATTGCCATGTTATATATAATTTTATATGTGGTTTAAATATCTCAAGTTTTCCAGCAGATAATCTTGATCCTCAGTAGGAATCTCGATCTCGTGAATTAAAATATTTAACTTTAAATTAAATAAATTAATACTGGGTAAAGTAAATAGGCAACTGAGTTAGCAAATTGAATATGGTTTTATTTTGTTGGATTGTAATAACATGTTTGTAAGCATTTGATTGCAAAATTGGTTGAAATGAAATAGGTTTAAAATGATCTTGCATTTGGTGTCATGTAAATGTAAACAGGTTCACTACAAGAAAGCAAAAACATTTTCTCATGGCTTAGCATTCGCTTCCCCTTCCATATGTTAAATAAAAATTTGCAGCAACAGAAAAATGTACTCTCACGGAAGAAGTGTCTTTTTGAAAGAAATCTCTGCAGGAAATTGCATTGTGGTTCCCCAGTCTGCTTCTGAAGCGGGAATGTTCAGAATGCAGTTAATACCAGTAGCTATTAACTGCACTCTGAACATTATGATTGGCTGAGAGGAGATTAATACGAATTTCTGCCTGCCAGAAAGGCATTTTCTATGGCAATAGTGTCAAATTCCAGAAATAGGCTGACTAGTGTGTGTCCGTTTAAATAGCATGTTTTGTTCCACATATTTATTTGCATCATGTGCAAATGAGTTTTTCTATGTAAGCATGTGTGTCTGTGTTCATTTGTGTCCCATACACCAATTTTACTATTTAACAGTGCTATTCTCCGCTCAATGAGTTTCCACTTGAAATGCTCAGACTGAAAAAGTACTAACCCCCGCATTTCGAGTTTGCGGATAGTTCGGTAGAGTTTCTGCCAAACTATCATCAAAATCGATTACTGTTATCGCCACTTGGCCCTATGGATTACCACGGATTATTAGGCCGATTCATGGAATTAATGTGCGCCGAAAAAACGGCGCACGCGTGCGAAAACGTGCGTTTCGCAGTGAAATAGCGAAAATCGCAGTGCAAGTGCGATTGTCGCACAGAAAACATCGCAAATCAATTCATGGAAGTCCGTGCACGCGCAAAATGTGGAATGTGCGCTGAAAAAGTGCACAGGTCATCGAACGCCGTGCGATAAGACCACAGCGAATTCGCACATAGCGCGGCGCACATAACAAAAGTAGGCGTAACACGGGGCGTCACACGCAGAATGGGGAACAACTCGTGAAAATGTGGGCATCACGGGGGAAATACAGGAGGCAAGTGTGCAGAACGCCCACACGCTTGCCTACAACACGTATTCATGGAATCGAATAGGGAAAAACAGCGCACGGCCAAAGACGCGCACAGGCCCATACATGTCCGCCACACGAAAGCAGGCGGTAGCGTCCCTGCACAGGAAAAAAATGTGCGCCAAAGTTCTACATGCGCGAGAAGGCTCACACGCGATCGGGCCTGGGGGAGCATGTGCGTGTACTTCAGAAGTGCGCGAGAAGTTTCACATGCGATTGGCCTGGGCGCGTGTATTTCAGAGGTGCGCGAGAAGTTTCACACGCGATTGGCCTGGGCGTGTGTATTTCAGGGGTGCGCGAGAAGTTCCACACGCGATCGGGCCTGGGGGAGCGTGTGCGTGTATTTCAGAGGTGTGCGAGAAGTTTCACACGCGATTGGCCTGGGCGCATGTATTTCAGGGGTGCGCGAGAAGTTCCACACGCGATCGGGCCTGGGGGAGCGTGTGCATGTATTTCAGAGGTGCGCGAGAAGTTTCATACGCGATTGGCCTGGGTGCGTGTATTTCAGAGGTGCGCGAGAAGTTTCACACGCGATTGGCCTGGGCGCGTGTATTTCAGAGGTGCGCAAGAAGTTCAACACGCGATTGGCCTGGGCGTGTGAATTTCAGGGGTGCGCAAGAAGTTCCACACGTGATTGGCCTGGGCGCGTGTATTTCAGAGGTGCACGAGAAGTTTCACATGCGATTGGCCTGGGCGCGTGTATTTCAGAGGTGCGCGAGAAGTTTCACACGCGATTGGCCTGGGGGAGCGTGTGCGTGTATTTCAGAGGTGTGCGAGAAGTTTCACACGCGATTGGCCTGGGCGCATGTATTTCAGGGGTGCGCGAGAAGTTCCACACGCGATCGGGCCTGGGGGAGCGTGTGCATGTATTTCAGAGGTGCGCGAGAAGTTTCATACGCGATTGGCCTGGGTGCGTGTATTTCAGAGGTGCGCGAGAAGTTTCACACGCGATTGGCCTGGGCGCGTGTATTTCAGAGGTGCGCAAGAAGTTCAACACGCGATTGGCCTGGGCGTGTGAATTTCAGGGGTGCGCAAGAAGTTCCACACGTGATTGGCCTGGGCGCGTGTATTTCAGAGGTGCACGAGAAGTTTCACATGCGATTGGCCTGGGCGCGTGTATTTCAGAGGTGCGCGAGAAGTTTCACACGCGATTGGCCTGGGCGTGTGTATTTCAGGGGTGCGTGAGAAGTTCCACACGCGATCGGGCCTGGGGGAGCGTGTGCGTGTATCTCAGAGGAGTGCCAGAAGTTTCACACGCGATCAGGCATGGGGGAGCGTGTGCGTGTACTTCAGAGGTGCGCGAGAAGTTTCACATGCGATTGGCCTGGGCGCGTGTATTTCAGAGGTGCGCGAGAAGTTTCACACGCGATTGGCCTGGGCGTGTGTATTTCAGGGGTGCGTGAGAAGTTCCACACGCGATCGGGCCTGGGGGAGCGTGTGCGTGTATTTCAGAGGTGTGCGAGAAGTTTCACACGCGATTGGCCTGGGCGCATGTATTTCAGGGGTGCGCGAGAAGTTCCACACGCGATCGGGCCTGGGGGAGCGTGTGCATGTATTTCAGAGGTGCGCGAGAAGTTTCATACGCGATTGGCCTGGGTGCGTGTATTTCAGAGGTGCGCGAGAAGTTTCACACGCGATTGGCCTGGGCTCGTGTATTTCAGAGGTGCGCAAGAAGTTCAACACGCGATTGGCCTGGGCGTGTGAATTTCAGGGGTGCGCAAGAAGTTCCACACGTGATTGGCCTGGGCGCGTGTATTTCAGAGGTGCACGAGAAGTTTCACATGCGATTGGCCTGGGCGCGTGTATTTCAGAGGTGCGCGAGAAGTTTCACACGCGATTGGCCTGGGCGTGTGTATTTCAGGGGTGCGTGAGAAGTTCCACACGCGATCGGGCCTGGGGGAGCGTGTGCGTGTATTTCAGAGGTGTGCGAGAAGTTTCACACGCGATTGGCCTGGGCGCATGTATTTCAGGGGTGTGCGAGAAGTTCCACACGCGATCGGGCCTGGGGGAGCGTGTGCATGTATTTCAGAGGTGCGCGAGAAGTTTCATACGCGATTGGCCTGGGTGCGTGTATTTCTGAGGTACGCGAGAAGTTTCACACGCGATTGGCCTGGGCGTGTGTATTTCAGGGGTGCGCGAGAAGTTCCACACGCGATCGGGCCTGGGGGAGCGTGTGCGTGTATTTCAGAGGTGTGCGAGAAGTTTCACACGCGATTGGCCTGGGCGCATGTATTTCAGGGGTGCGCGAGAAGTTCCACACGCGATCGGGCCTGGGGGAGCGTGTGCATGTATTTCAGAGGTGCGCGAGAAGTTTCATACGCGATTGGCCTGGGTGCGTGTATTTCAGAGGTGCGCGAGAAGTTTCACACGCGATTGGCCTGGGCTCGTGTATTTCAGAGGTGCGCAAGAAGTTCAACACGCGATTGGCCTGGGCGTGTGAATTTCAGGGGTGCGCAAGAAGTTCCACACGTGATTGGCCTGGGCGCGTGTATTTCAGAGGTGCACGAGAAGTTTCACATGCGATTGGCCTGGGCGCGTGTATTTCAGAGGTGCGCGAGAAGTTTCACACACGATTGGCCTGGGCGTGTGTATTTCAGGGGTGCGTGAGAAGTTCCACACGCGATCGGGCCTGGGGGAGCGTGTGCGTGTATTTCAGAGGTGTGCGAGAAGTTTCACACGCGATTGGCCTGGGCGCATGTATTTCAGGGGTGCGCGAGAAGTTCCACACGCGATCGGGCCTGGGGGAGCGTGTGCATGTATTTCAGAGGTGCGCGAGAAGTTTCATACGCGATTGGCCTGGGTGCGTGTATTTCTGAGGTACGCGAGAAGTTTCACACGCGATTGGCCTAGGCGCGTGTATTTCAGAGGTGCGCAAGAAGTTCAACACGCGATTGGCCTGGGCGCGTGAATTTCAGGGGTGCGCAAGAAGTTCCACACGTGATTGGCCTGGGCGCGTGTATTTCAGAGGTGCGCGAGAAGTTCCACACGCAACGGGCCTGGGGGAGCGTGTGCGTGTATTTCAGAGGTGCGCGAGAAGTTTCACACGCGATTGGCCTGGGCGGGTGTATTTCAGAGGTGCTTGAGAAGTTCCACACGCGATTGGCCTGGGCGCGTGTATTTCAGAGGTGCGCAAGAAGTTCAACACGTGACTGGCCTGGGGGAGGGTGTGCGTGTACTTCAGAGGTGCGCGAGAAGTTTCACACGCGATTGGCCTGGGCATGTGTATTTCAGAGGTGCGTGAGAAGTTTCACACGTGATTGGCCTGGGCGCGTGTATTTCAGAGGTGCGCGAGAAGTTCCACACGCGATTGGCCTGGACGCATGTATTTCAGGGGTGCGCGAGAAGTTTCACACGCGATCGGGACTGGGGGAGCGTGTGCGTGTATTTCAGAGGTGCGTGAGAAGTTTCACATGCGATTGGCCTGGGCGCGTGTATTTCAGAGGTGTGCGAGAATTTGCACATGCGATTGGCCTGGGCGCGTGTATTTCAGGGGTGCGCGAGAAGTTCCACACGCAATTGGCCTTGGCACGTGTATATCAGAGGTGCGCGAGAAGTTCCACACGGGATTGGCCTGTGTATGCGATTCCATTGGACCAAAGGCCCTGACAGCGCAGGCGCGTCTGTGACGTGACACGCGCGGGCGTGTCCCTGTACCCGGGGGAATGTTACAAGACCAAAAACTGCACGTCCGAGTGTCAGTCCGTGTAATTGGAGGATAGTGCCTCAGTGCGTATACGCGGAAGTGACGTTGGACGTGTGGTGCGGTTTAAAAGGTGCGTGTAGTACGTCATTTCCTTGTACATGCTTCCCCTGGAGAGCGAGTGGGGGAAATCTGTATTTCTTGTCGGTTCACACGCGATTTACTTCACAGCGTTTCTAGTTCGTACTCCCTGTTACCTCTGTCAGTATTTTTCTGATTTTCTCTTCGACCTGTTTCCTCAAACAGCGTTGACTTCTCCTTTTGTCCTGTATCCTCAGACAGTGTACAATTCTTCTTTTGGCGGGGGTGTTGCCAACGCGCACACGCGCGTATTTTTCATGCTCTTTTCCCAGGCAGACGATGAGTCGCGCACGTATTTACCAACTGTGCTAGCCCCGTGTGTAGTGTACCCCTTCAGAGATCATTGTAGGCTACGTGTGACACGCATACGTTCATTTTTGTGTTTCTGGGTGCAACAGCGTAGTGCAGGTTCCTTTTCCCACGCACGTGGTCTACGAGGGGTCGCGTGCACGTCATTTTCTGTTTTAGGGGTGCCTGTGCGTTGCGTGACCCGTCATCTTTCCCCAGGGGTTCCATACAGCCTTGCTAGAGCACTTGGGTACGAAATCCATCTAGTACCCTACCCCTTTGACCCCCAATTGCTCAGGACAATTGTCCACTGCAACTCCCATACGCACAACTCCATCAGTGCCATGGCTGGGAGGCGAGCAAGTGGTAAGGGTGGCAAAGGTGGCCGAGCCTCAAGAGGTGGGCATGGTGGGCGTGGTAGGGGACATGGCCAGGATTTGCAGACTCCCCCTAGCCCCCCACGTGTGGAGGACCAGTCAGGGACACACATCTCCCCCCCCCCATGGTTGAGGGAAACGTGGCTGACACCATCCCTGCTCAGCCCTTGTTGGACCGGCCCGTTGTGGCACCTGACCTAGCACAGGATGACTCCCAGGCTGACTTCCAGGTCACCAAGTCTAGGCCACGGGTGGCGGCGCAAGCCAGTGTCACCAGGCCACGTGGTACAGGGGCAGCCATGTCATCTGCTGCCCTGAGTAGGCGGGGTGGGGAGGCTGCAGGGGCAGCTGCAGCTCCGTCCACCCCAGCTCTGACTCTCCCAGCAAGGACAGTGTTGGTCCCGGTACATCAGACTGAGGTTCCCCCTGCCATCATCACACTTCAGCTCATGCCTGCAGAAAGTCATGTGGTCAGTGTGCCATCGCACACTACTACTATACAGTCCACCGGTGCTCCTGCCTCTAGTGTCCAGAGCGGCGTAGGGCACTCCGGATCCCCACCACCTACAAAAAGAAAGAGGAAGAGTGCTCGTCCAGTACAGGCTGATGACCCCGACACGGCTACATGGTCCGGCACGCCAAGGAAGCCTAGCTTCAATGTTGCTGAACTGGATGCACTTGTGCAGTATGTGTCCGAACATGACGCCGAAATGTTGGTCACTTCAGGGTGTAGGATTACACCTGCTCGACATCAGGCACACTGGCAGTCCATCGCGGACAGCATAAGTGCCCTTGGGTTTATGAGGCGCACAGCTGTTGAGTGCTAAAAGCACTGGAACGACCTTAAGCGTAGGGCAAAGAAAAAGCTGGCCTCAAGTCATGCCGCAACTCTGGTGACTGGAGGTGGGTCTCCACAAGAGGACATAGAACTCACTCTACATGAGCATGTTGCTGGGACCTACGTCACAGAGGAGCAGATCCAAGGTGTGGGAGAACTGCCAGATTACGAGGCATTGTCCGGTGAGTGCACATGCATGTGTGTGTGATCCATGTGTATGTTGTTTGTGGGAGGGGTACTGGTTGAGTGCCAGGTCAGGGTGTGTGTGCCTGAGTGTTTTGGCCCACCCATGTGCTTCATCCAATGCTTTCGGCGCCCCAGGATTTGGATATTACAGTATCCCTTCTGGCCACAGTAGGCGTTTTGCACTACATCGCGCCAGCTGCCCTTGAAGTGGCATCTTGCTACAACATTGTTCCGTATTTAGCTGTGTTCATTCAGGCTGATTGTAGGAATTCACCTGGTTCTACTGCGCATCACTCTGCCCTATTGTCACATATATGACATGCCTATGGTACATGCCATCTGTGTGATGGCATGTGTCATGTATGTGTATTGAACATGCCACTCACAGGCCAATGTGTGATGGCACTGCTAGCCAGCATGCAGCTGATGTGTTGCTCTCCCATCTTGGTGTCATCAGTGTCTGACATTTTCCTCCCCTTCCAACTCATGGACAGTGCATGCATGGGAGGGTTATAGTCATGTGGGACATGTGTAAATCAAGTACTGGTACTGTAGCTTGTCTGGCCTAATAGCGTGCCATGGTGCTAATGCCTGTTTCCATTTTTTGTCTTTCATGTTTTTGCAGAGGATGACGCACCTGATCCTGTTGAGGGAGAGGAGATGGTGCAGGCCCAGGAGGGATCTGAAGCACGACCAAGCATCAGTGGGGGACATGGTTTGGTGGTGGGGGAGAACCCTCTATTGCTGCAGGCCATACTGTCCAGGGGTGTCCCTGGCTGCACCTCCCCAGAACTCTTTTCAGGTGTTGATTCGGATGAGGCCTATGTGGATTCGCAGGTATGTGTTCATGGAAGGGATACTGTTCTGTCCGACCCACCTGCACCAGGGGTAGAGCCCACTATGGGGATGGCAGTGTTGGTAGGTGCGCCTGTGGTGGTTACGGATGCAGGGCCACACTCCGCAACATCTGATCCTGTTCCTGGGCCAGCAGTTCAGAGGGGAAATGCAGTCCTGCAGCCTCAGACAGTGCCGACACAGCAAGGCGCAGTTCGCCTTGCCCCAGACAGGTGTGGTGCCCGCCAACGCGGTAGCCATACGCCACCGGGCAATACCGCATGGGAGCAATCCATTTACGGTATGGCCAACCAACAGGCAGCATCATCAGAAATGATTGCTCAAGCCATGGAGAGGGTGGCCACTTCCATTGTCCCCCCAGAAAGGCAGATGGAGCTACTACAGCAGGCAACAGACTCCATTTGCCAATCAGTCAGGGAGGACATGTTGGCGTCCAACAGGGACAGACAGGCGGCCCTGGACAATCTGAGGGAATCAATTTCTATAGATGCCAAGGGACAGAGGGAAGCCCTGAGGGGAGAGGTCTGGCACCTCAGGCAGACTCTTGTGGACCTTGAGGCTTCCACTGTCACCAGGACGGAACAGCTGCTGGAGCGCGTCACCCATACGCTCTCAGCAGAGATGCAGGCAACTCGGGCGGAGGTCCGGGCAACACGTCGGGTGTTGCATGGGGATCTCCGCACCATATCCCTCCAGAACGAGGCCTTCCACACCCGCATGCTTGCTGCCATGGAGGACCAAACTAGGGCTTTGCGTGGGCTGCCTCCCATAGCACCACCACCTCCTGTGGCAGCAGCAGCAAAGGTTGAGGAGAGCAAATCCAGCAGTGAATCTCCCACTATTTAGTAGCCGTGCAGGCCATGAGCCCATGGAGGTGTTTTTTTTTTGCAACATTCACGCAGGTGGCTGTTGGTGGGCACCCTGTCCTCGGACCTCCTGGGTGGCCTCCCCCACCCCCCCTGGCCCACACATGGCCATTTTTGATTTTTGATTTTTGATTTTTTGTTGCAGTGCGTTGCCTTGTGTGGCTCCCGTGGGCATCCACTGTATTCCGGCTGGGCACATGCAGGCTTGTCCTGAGTTTGGGTTAGATGCTTGGGTTCATCAGACACACACCCCTCCTGCTTCCCGTTTCCATGGGCTTGCAAAGGGTGTGCCCAAGTGACAGTGACTTACACAGTGATGTTGGACTCCCACGACATGTGTGGGCAGCCTGTAGTCAATGCTGTGTATACATTCCTATTGCATATTGTTGTTGTATTGTGCACTGCATGGTGTATTGATGTGTGCTTGTGCATCCATGTCTCCCTCCTAATTTGCAGGTTCATTCCTCATGTCTTCACAAGGCTGTCCACTTTGGAGATGGAGCTCATGTTGTGAGCAGTGGACTTCCAGATGTGCGTAGCAACAACACTGTACAGTTGGAGGTGGTGGATGTGCTGGCATTCTCATGTTGTAAGACTACGTATCCTTTGCCTTAGTACTGTCATGTTTATGCTATGTCGATTGTATTGTGGTAAGTATTTGGTCATGTGTGTTGTTGTTTCTACATTTATGTGGGCATATTGTGTGTGGCCAGTTTCCATTAGGGACACTGTACTTTGTGACACATGTCATGTTTGGGGGATGACTTTGTTTGCTCTCACATGGCATGTCATGCCATGGTGTGTTGGGTGGTGGTGCTGGGGAGGGGTTGGGTGACATGGCACTGTTGTCATGTTGTGTCTTGCAAGGGGTAATGATTTTAGCAGCATAGAAGTGTGTCTTTTGAACACAGCATTGGTGGTGTTTGTGTAGGTAGGGAAGCACACAATGGAACACTTCCAGATGTCAGATGTACAATCTCAGGCTGGTATGGTTGTGACAGTTGACTGTCCATTGACACATCATAATTGTCAGTTACAATCATCATTGATTGTCAGCTGGTATGTGCCAGGGCTGTGTGCACTCCACAGGGGTGTGATTTTTTGTGAAGTACCTGCCTCACCCCGTGCCCTTTCCCCTCCCATGCGCAGTGGGCATGCATGTGGTTGGGGATGTGGAGGCACCACCATGTCCACGGCCAGGCCCGGCGTGTTGTAACGTTGTGCAGGACACATGCTGCCACTATGATCCTGCACACTACTGGGGGAGAGTATAACAGCTGCCCACCAGAATGGTCAAGGGAGCAGAAGCGTGACTTGAGCACTCCGAATGTGCGCTCCATGATGCCCCGGGTTGCAATGTGGGCTGTGTTGTATCTTACCTGGGGTGACGTGGTGGGGTTACGAATTGGCGTCATCATGTGGGTGCTGAGAGGGTAGGCCCTGTCCCCTGGGGAGGTGGTGATGGGTATCATTAGTGGGGTTGTGACTTTACTCAGTATCTGACATGCATGCATGCGCAGTGGCATTTATACTCACCGAGCAGCCATGTATCGCCATGCCGCCCAGCTTCTATGTCCCGGTTTAGGGTAGACATTCTGTAGATGAAACTGTCGTGGGTGGAGCCTGGATAGCTGGCGCATACTGAAGTGATGATTCCCTTGGCATCACATACTACCTGGGCATTGATGGAATGCCAGTGCTTGCGGTTTCTATAGATGTGCTCAGTTGCCCTGGGGGGACGTAGAGCCACATGGGTGCAATCAATGGCACCTAGCACTTTGGGGAATTGTGCCACTCTGTAGAAATCCTGGGCAACAGCCTGCCTTTCTGCAGGTGTTCTGGGCAGGTATATGTGCCTGCGGACTGATGGGCGTGCAGTGATGATGGCCAAGACCTGGTGTAGGCAGCGTGACTGCGTGGCCTGTGACACCCCCCCCCCACTATGGCACTTGTCCGCTGAAATGATCCAGTGGCCAGGAAGTGCAGTACATTGAGGACCTTCTCCAGGGGGCTGAGTGCTTGGGAGCACAGGGTGGTTGATGTGAGGTCATCCTCCCACTCACTGACCAGGTCGAGTATTATGTGAGGTGGAAACCTGTACCTCCCCTACACATGGTCATCAGGCATCCCAAAAAGGCTGGTTCTGGGTGTAAAAATTCTGGGCCGGACTATCCTCCTCCTCCTCCTGCGGTATCCCACGGCCACTGCTGCTAGGAACGGTATGTTCATCCTGGCGTCTGAGCTTGTTTGTTGTTTGCGTGCACTTTTATGCTGTGCGGGTGGACGTACGCCTACTTCCTGCTGGCGTACGTTTTTCCGGATTGGCCATGTTCCATTCCATGAATACGTGTTGTAGGCGAGCGTGTAAAACGTCCCGTGCAGCCCTGGAATACCCGCACCCAGCCCAATCGCGTGTGGGACTTCTCATGCACCCCTGAAATACACGTACCCCGCTCCCCCAGGCCCCATCGCATGTAGAACCACACGCAAGCCCCTGAAATACACGTACCCCGCTCCCCCAGGCCCGATCGCATGTGGAACTTCTTGCGCACCTCTGAAATACACGCACACGCTCCCCCAGGCCCGAACGCGTGTGGAACTTCTCGTGCACCTCTGAACTACACGCGCCCAGGCCAATCGCGTGTGGAACTTCTCGCGCACCCCTGAAATACACGCTCACGCTCCCCCAGGCCCGATCGCGTGTGGAACTTCTCGCGCACCTCTGAACTACACGCGCCCAGGCCAATCGCGTGTGGAACTTCTTGCGCACCCCTGAAATACACGCACACGCTCCCCCAGGCCCGATCGCGTGTGGTACTTCTCGCGCACCTCTGAAATACACGCGCCCAGGCCATTCGCGTGTAGAACTTCTCGCGCACCCCTGAAATACACGCACACGCTCCCCCAGGCCCGATCGCGTGTGTGACTTCTCGCGCACCCCTGAAATACACGCACACGTTCCCCCAGGCCAGATCGCGTGTGGAACTTCACGATCGCGTGTAGTACTTCTCGCGCACCCCTGAAATACACGCGCCCAGGCCATTTGCGTGTGTGACTTCTCGCGCACCCCTGAAATACACGCACACGCTCCCCCAGGCCAGATCGCGTGTAGAACTTCACGATCGCGTGTAGTACTTCTCGCGCACCCCTGAAATCCACGCGCCCAGGCCATTCGCGTGTGGAACTTCTCGCGCACCCCTGAAATACACGCACCCAGGCCATTCGCATGTATTACTTCTCGCGCACCCCTGAAATACACGCACACGCTCCCCCAGGCCAGATCGCGTGTGAAACTTCTCGCGCATGCGTGTTCCCAACACCCGTAATACTCGTTCCCCGCTTTGCGTTTGCTGTTTGCCAGTCCGGTAAACTGGTACAGGGTTGGCGCAGCCCTTTGCGATGGTTTTGCGATCTTGATGGCTTTTCCTTGCGCGAGGGCGTTCTTGGGGGCGTAACTGGCGCTGCTGCAGGGTCGCTGCGCCACTCTGCATCACGTCTGCTTTTGGAGGCGAGAATCCATGAATATGCGGTGCGCGGAAATTGATTTTATCTCACGCGGCTGGCGCAGACATTCGCACGGCACGCTGTGCGCCAGACGCGTGCGACACTTTTGTGAGGAATTACATGAATCGGCCTGTAAATGTGGTGGCATTTCCAGAGTCAATAGGACTCCATGGGGGTTTGGGCAGAACTACCGCCAGCAGTAGTTCTGCCACAGTAATTCCACCAAAAAATTGTGCTAGTGGTTCAGATTTATCTCCAGCTTTTTGCTGGAGGTAAATGTGACCAGGTTCCGCCAGTCTCGTACATTGGTGGTGTGGCAATGTAGCAGGAATGTGGTGGTGCATTCTATGATCTTTCCTGCACCGCTGACCTTATAATGAAGCCTTAAAACGTTAAATAGAAGTGAATTTGGTCCTCCTCTTCATTCCACTTCAATAATGCATTGCTTAAAATACTAATATCACATTTATATACAGTGCTTTGTGCTGGGTTCCTCCTGCTTCAAAGCACTGTAATAGTGGAACTGAGTGGCAGCTATAAATAGATTCCCATAACCTTGAGACAGTGTACATCACCATAGAGCCATGTATGACATCCATTTGGATGTGTCTGAATGGGAACAAAACAGAGTTACTGATCTTTGGCTCATGGGAGGCATGAGCCAAGTTAGGCCATGAATATGAAAACTTTCAGATCAGGGAGTCCACTGTCAAGGTTCAAGAAAAGGTGAAGACCTTGGGCATCACCTTGGAGGCATCACTCAATACAGAGTCTCACGTCCACAACTTAAATGAAAGCTGCCAATATTATTTACGTCTGCTCAGTCACATGATACCGGTAGTGAGTGAACAAAATATTGCCACTATAGCTAGAGCCATTATTTTATCCAGGATGGATTATGGGAATACATTAATGCTTTGAGCAAACAAGGGTTGCATCGCGATATGTCAAAATAATCAGAACAGCGCAGGAAGAATCTTTAAGAAGAGAACTAGAAGGGAGCATATAACGGCCGTCAGGAAAGCCCTACATTGGCTTACAATTCAGGAACAGATTACGTTCAAAGCCTTGACATTGGTCCATCGAAGTATCCACAGGCAATCTCCGGCCTACTTAAAAGAGCTGATACTCCTGTACATACAGGGCAGATCATTGAGATCGGAAACTAAGCGCCGTATTGTATGCCCAGCGTTTAAACGCGCAAATGGGCTGGGGAGATCCTTCCCTGTAATGGCAGCCAAAGCATGGAACAGACTACCCATCTCCATCAGATTAGAGGGTAACTATCTGGCTTTCCGTAATCCCCTGCAGACAGCCTTGTTTAAATAGACTCCACAGCCCAAGAATAAAGTACTGAAGTAATCAGCTGTCCTGTCTTTACTTTGTTGTCCCCTTTGTGTATATGTTTGCGCCCAGATGCTTGCAGGCTTCGGGAACCATATGTTTTGCAATGTCTTTGTATTTTCTAATGCTTGTATACAGTGCGTAACAAAGCGCTTCAATGTATCTTGGGAGAGAAAAAATATGTCTCAAGCGTAGTGCAATGCTGAAGCTGTGCATGGTTTGCACCAATGGGAAAGCAGCCAGTGTCTTTTAATATCTTGTGCCCTCTTGCTTTGGATCCAAACCAAGGCGTGTGCTACAGCAGTCAATTTAGCTCTGTAGCCATTCGCAGCAGAGGTTGCTTTCAACATGTCAAAGAAGCAGTGCTCATGAAACTGTTCCAGCACCATGAATCAATGTCATCATAGTACTGATGGGTGTTAGGAAAGATTTCATATTGTATATAGTTTTCCCTCCATGTGGCAACCCCCAAACATGTTGCTGTTGTTTTACACCCTGATCTAGACTTTGCCAGAGAAGCGCAGCCTTCTGCCGCACTCTTCTGGGCTTTCGCTCAATTCTTATGGGGAAACTGACATGCCCTTAAGACAGTCAGTACTGGGAGACTTTGTTTCCCTTAGTCCTTTCCTCATGTTGCAGCTTTTGTGCAACATGAAACAAGAGTTCACTGTAACTTACTTTACCGCACTCTTGGGTCTCTAGTAATTCCAAAGGCCCTAGAAACTCTCGCTGGACTTATTATGAACTGTGCAGGTGTGTCACGGACAGGACTGGTGGCAGCTATCGTTTCTCTTGTGTTTTGAACCCTTTTGTGCCATGTTATCCGCGCTTCCCGCGTTTGGCACAAATAGGTGGCCTGGCTCCCAAAATGGCCATGCCACGAGGTTCTTTGTCCTGTCCACTGACTGTCTTGCCCCTTCACCTTCCCCAGGTCGAGCCGACCCAGGTCCGTCCTTATTTGGTCATGCACTTTCCGTGAAACCCAACACTTTCGCAGGCTTCTGCATGCCTTGTGTGTGCCTCCAGGATGTGGGCTGGGATGTCTGTTCCCAATACACATCCTGGGTGCCAGAGAGTCTGGAGTGTCCTGAATGCCTGGGACCACTGTGGTCCATGATAGGTCCACGTATGGTGTGAGTGTTTGTGAGCAGATCTCCCAATGGGTCCTCTCTGTTCTGGCACAAAGGGAACTTTGGATAAGAGGAGGCTGAAAACACCACTACCATGTCGATCTCCTGAGTTCACACCGAACAAGGGATTAGGAGCCAAGTATCCTGCAACAAGAAGCTGAGTCGAGGAACCGCTGGTGACCCGCTGAAGGTTTGGCACCCTGAACTGCTGTCGTCCTGCGAGACCCCTCTGCATCTGATCGTCCTAGAGGGTCTGCGAAGGCGCTTCGACCCATTGGAATAGTGGGATCAACTATTCCCGGCACCTTCATCAAACCCTGCCAGTAAGCCTCTTCGGAAGTGTCCCTGGGCCAACCAGTGAGCTGACCAGCTTACTTTGGACGCGTTGCTCTGTCACCGCCGTCGTTTCGGGGAAGCCCTCGAAACTTGGTCTACTGCTTGCTCTGCGCCCACGGCACCCTCACACCGAATTTCGTACACTTGGCATTCCAGGTCTGAAGTGAGACGAGTGCACCCGGACCAGAGTAAACGCGGTTGCCGTGTTGCCCTGCTGCGGTGACAACCTGTGCACGTCTGCTGCATTTGGTACACCCTCGACCCTGCATCCTGCTACACAGAATCTACACGGTGTCGAGACATCCTATTCATCGCAGCTGAACCTGCCAGCAACGTGAACTGAACTGGAGAAGTCTGGATCTGCCTGCGTCGGGGACCGGTGAGTAGTCCATACCCCAACCGGTGGCACCTCGCGCAGGAGCCCGTTTCTTTTCTACCGCTGTTGCAAAACAGCGACTATATCCTGCACTCTCCTCCTGCCTCTGCCCACAAGTGGAGGCCTTGCTTGAGTAGTGGGTACTTGTTCTGCATCGCTTCATTCACCTTCCTGAACTGCCAGAGACCCTTGAAGAGTCCCTACTTTATCCATTGGCACCAGCGCGTGCAGGTACTTTTGAGCATAAGGCTTCTCTCTTCGTAGGGCTCGGACTTCCACCTAGTTAGGTGTATTTCAGATGTCGAACTGGGTCTAATGATTACTTGCACTGCCTATTTTCCTCCCCATCTAGGTGGTCTACATATTATGTGCTCCTAACTCCTTAGACCCCTCGGTCTTGTATATATATTGTATTGATTGTGATGTGTTGGTTTACTTTAGTATTATTGTGATTCTTTGCTATGGTCGATGTTACAAAGGCCTTGTAATAAATGTGTCTATATTTTTAATATAACACCTGTCTGGAGTAATTTGTAAGTGTCCTTGCTTTGTGTGCTCATTGAGGTCTTTCTGGCACCCTCACCCCTCTTGAGACTTAGTCTTGACCGCCGCCATCGCTACCCTGATTGGTCTGGCTTGTCCAGAGGTTACCCTGTTCCAAGAAACTAGGCTGGCCTTCTGAACCTCTGCCCCTCCAGGTCCGAGTTCAGAAATCCTTCTTAACAATGGGTGATAAAAGTGTGCATGTCAAGGGAAGATGCTATCATTTGGCTCTTTTTACAGAGTTACACATCTGCAAACTGTTATATTGTCTCAAATAGATGTAATGAGGCTATACAACCCATGCAGTGGGGCCATATGTACTGGTAATGAACCATCACCTACTTTAAGTGACTGAGCTAAGAGAGGATCCCTTAACTTGGGTGGTGGCGCTGTTCCCAGCAGGGTGGGCCTGCTGACATGGGTTGTATCACTGTTGGCACAAAAGTGCACACACATGTACTAAATGCTCTTTTGAGATTAAAAAAAGGGAAACACATAGCTTACTAGAGGGATCCATGATGCCTTGATGTTCTGTACAAATCTGTTTTACATGCTGATGACCTTAGTATCCTCAAAATGGAAAAGGGACTTCAGAAGTATGGCAGTGTTTTAAGGTTTTCTTTGGTAAGTTTTATTTGTTTGTTGGTTTCCCATAAGATGCCTTAACATTCAGCTGAGGCAAGAGGTGCTGGCCGAAGATGCAAAACATAAAGTGTTGATGAGTGCAGATTGGGAAAACCCATTATATTCTCTGTTTGCTGGTATAGTCATAGGTAAGTTGTAATGCCGGCACTAGGGGAATCAGTATCCAGAAGGGAGCACCAGATGTAAGTATGCTGTTTGGTTTGCTACTGACAACATCTCCCAGAAAGCAGGAATGGGTCGAGGGTTGCTTGAGGGCGGTGTGTGGCAAGTTGCTGAGAGTACGCTAGAGTTTGCATAGTGTTAGTCTGTGCCCGAGAGGAGGAGGGTTCTAGCAGATGTTCACCTGTATTGTATGAGTGACTGGTCAATCTCTCTGTAGCATAGGTGGAAAGTAGAATGTTGTGTAGGTTATAGGAGATGCAAGTCAAGGATCATTGTCTAGAATGTAAAGCAGCAGCCAATCAAGGAGCAATATATATGAGGTAGCAATTAACAAACTAAATATATGAAGTAGCATCAACCCTCTGACAAAAACCTCCTGTACCATATGTCATCAGAATATCCATAGCCATTAACTCTTTCTTCACCAACAAGTTCATCAGTATCGGCCAGAAAATAGACACCAATGACACAACTGAAAGCACACTACATTTCCCATCTCGCAAAACCTCCACTACCTGGACTACTTTCAAGGTACGTTTTATAAAAGACCTCACTGCCACCCTAGCATCCTCCAGAGACACACTGTACACCCTGCCAGCCTCGTACTCAAGACCCTTCTGACTGACCACTCCTCCCTTACCTGACCATCATCAACAACTCCCTCACTCCAAGCAACTTTCCCTCGACCCCCAAGACCGGACAAATCCTCCCATTTCTCAAGAAACAAAGACTGGTCCCTGACAACCTCAGCAAGTACCACTCCATCTCCTAGGTAAGATCCCTGAGAAAGCAGTAGCCAGACAACTCTTACCATCAGAGTCAACAACCTCCTTCAGTCCCCATGCTCTGGTACCCCATCCATCCCCCTCCTCCATGTTAACAACAGACTCGCCCCCTCACTTCTACATTTAGGAAAGGAGCTAAAAAAACATCCTCTTCAAGGAATGGCTCCTCCCCAAAATCTAGGTGTATGCAGCCTTCACTCCCCAGCTAACCTGAGACTGGGTGAAATGCTCCCCATTTTTTCTTCCCCAGGTTTCTTGAAGATCTTTTACTGCCGAATTGCATGCCCTCTTCTCCATACCCCGTTGTTGGATCCTTGCTCCCATGTATCTTTGCTTTCCCCACTGTGTCCTTCCCCCTAAATCTTGTAAATCACTCTGTTGCTTCCCAAAGCTAGGTCCATGCTCAATAAATACCCTGACAATAATGATAATAACAATAATAATAATAATAATAATAATAATAATAAATAATAATAAGAAGAAGAATAGCTATCAAAGCTCAACGTGGCAGTAATAGGCATACTGAAAGCACCAGTCACGGTATTTAGCTAGCACTCTTCATGCATTGACTTTGCTGAAGTGTTGATCCAGTGTAATCTTCCCTTTTGTCTTAACTATTCAGACAGAACATGTTTTTCTGGATAGCAAAATTAAATGCAAGACATTTTCATTCAATATGAATGTCCACCTTCTCTGCTGCTCCTGGGTCCGCCTTGAAAATGGTTGCTGGTATATGGTTTATCTTTGCATGTAAAATGTTCCTGTGCTCTATTTGTGAGGTGCACACCATATCATTATTCTGCATTACAATGACTATCATTACCTCAAGAACACCATAACACTTACCACCACATTTATGTTACAATCCACAGTATTGCCAATATATTCATTTTACTATGACCACTATGGCTGGCACATTTATATTACAACCACCATCACCACATTTATTTAGGACACATTAATATCACAATCACATTATGGTGACTTCAACTATAACTAATATCACATGCATATCTCCACTTTCAAATGGCCAGCACCATTTTTGCATTACCATCACATTACCATCACTAACAATAACAACACACTCCCAGTCACATCAAACAATGCAATGCCCTTACTTCCAACTTGTTTTCTTCTCAACCCAACCTCTCCGATCTTCTTCCCTGTTAGCCATCATGCCTTATTCTTGAGTGGAGGCCCAAATTATTTTGAATTGGAGGCACCTGGGGTAAAAGGCCATGAACCTATTGGCCTCCATCTGGCTCTATCCCTCTCTGATTGTCCTAAAAGCAGACCAACCTCCATTGCAAGATGCACTCCAAGGTTGGCTTTCAACAGCCTACCCACCTTTCTTTGTATGACCAGCAGAATTGGGTCCAAATGATACTCCAAGCACAGGGCCATGTGTTTATCTGTGCCACTATGTGGTGTCCCATTGCTAGTCTCTGTGCATGTGCCTCTTGGTCCAAATTTCTGTCACACTTGCCACCCTCATCTAGCAAAAGCTGAACAGTGGACAATAACACCGAAATCATCCCCACTAGGGGTGTAAACACAAGTCACACAGCACCAGACATGCCACAGATATGACAGTCCAAAGCCGTTGTGTAATAGGTTGTGACACCGAACAATCCTTGCGAGCCCATGGATAAGGGAGGCAGGAGTGGCATATGTGAGTCAAGGACCCCAAGCAACAAACACATACACAAGACAAGCCTGAAGGGCCCAGCTGGAACAGACATTGGATGACTTCAAAAGCCACAAAGCACCGCATCGTCACATGAAAGCACAATAGACAAGCAATTTTAAACTATATTAACTAATTACACTAACTATGGAAAACCTACATTACCTAATTAAACTAACTATCAAACAGAAACTTAACTAACTAAACTAAAAGAAAAATCAAAAATGGCCACATACGACCCGGGGGGAGGGGAGGCACCCAGGAGGGGGGAGGTACAGGGTACTGCTCAACATCCACATGCGATGATGCTGAGCCAAAAAAAAAAACTCCATGGGCTCAACGCCTGCACAGCCCGACCTATGTGGGAGATAGATGCTCGTCCGAGTCTGGCTCATCCTGGAAAGAGGACGTGGCACAGTAGCCTGGCCACGCCTAGCCACAGCTTGCCCCTCGTCGGCAGCAAGTCCGCCTGACGGGTGAGCCTGGTTCTTTGTGGCCATGTGACGTAGGTCTGCATGCAGAACCTCACGTGATACACGTGCTTCCTCTTGCAAGGTAGCAAGTGTAACACGGAGTTCCTCCTGCAAGGCCTGGCTGGACAACCACTGCACCTCCCGGCAAGCCTGTAGCTCAGCTGAGATGGTACGCTCAAGCTGTGCAAACCTCTCCTCTGCCCGCTGCCTCTGGGACATCATAAGGACACCCAGAGTGGATTTGAGGGAAGCATACTCCTCCCTCAGGGCATCCATGTGCGCCTCTGCGTGAGAAGCAATTTCTTGATGCAGAGACGAGATTTCAGCCTGGCGTGCCCTGTCTGAGGCCGCCATGCCCAGCCTGAGCGAGCGGGCCGTGGACCGTGCCGCCTGCTGCTGGAGAAGCACCTGCCTAGCAGTTGAGAACACAGATCGGGCCACACGCTCCATGCTCTCAGCGATGTTCTCCATTGCTGCCCCCTGCCATTCTGAATTGGCAGTCATGTCTTGCTTCCACTCAGTATACTGCGGTTGCGCACCGCAACCGCGTTGCCGGCCTTGACCCCTGCAGGACCCACGGACTGGGGATCCTCGCTGTGTTGGCACCGCCCACGGCTGCACAACTACATGCCCCCGTCGACGTGATGTCCCAGGCACATCAGTGACTGGTGTTGAGGGTGACCCTGCGTCCCGATCCACCACGGGCGGAGGAACCAAGACTGTCTGATCCCTCAGTGCAGGTTTCGCAGACAGAGGAGTGTCCACATCAGAATCACTCACCCCTGACACATGGACTTGATGCTCATCCAACTCAAAATGGACGTCAGAGTCGTCATCAAGGCTGGACTCACAGGCAGCCAGAGACAAGATGGACTGTAGCACTTGGGGGTTTTCGTGGCCTACCACCCCACGACCCCCACTAGTGCCGGGTTGATGTAGTGGTAACAACCCTGTGTCTGGCATGACAACACCATCCTCTGCCTCCATTGCGTCATCACCTGAAAAATAGAGAGAAAAAAGGTCACTACACATGTCAGAAGCACACAACACACACACACCGACAGCAAACACATCAGGCAGAGATGTGACACACAACATATAACCTGGCATGCATGCTGGGTCAACTTTGAATTGCTTCTGTGATCAGACCTGTTGAAAGGTGGCAGTTTCCATGGAAGTGGGTCTATGCAGTGCAGAAAATGTGTACGCAACTCACTACCTACATGTACAAGGACTACATGGTGTGTGCCAGGAAATGTGAAGGCAGTGCAATGTGAAATTCAGGCATCACGTGCATTGTGCATTCAATGTGTACCATATCTAGAAGCCAAGCACCCCTCCACCCCAGTACCAAAGCAGGGATGCCTAGCATGGTATCAAAAGGCTGACCATACACCTGTGTATTGACAGGCAGTGTTGACTGGCATCAACAGCTTAATGTGATTCAAGTGACAACACTGCAAATGATGATGGGACAGTTAGAAGGACACATGATGAAAACTCTGGATGCCGCCCATGTGTGAAGAAGACACAACAACAGTTGGACAGAGTCATTGGCCATTGAACAGGCTGAGGCCTGTGAGCCACACAGATTGTCAGACCCTAAACAGGTGTGCAACGCAGTACTGAGCCACAGTTGACATGGGAAGGCTGATGAGATGCCATGCAATGTATGTAACCAAGGACTTGTATTACAGTGATCATCCAGTCAAGGACACATAGGGGCATGCGTGCAATGCACATGGAGCATGAATGGGCACTCATGTCCCTGCGGGACATCTGACCTATGCACAGTACAAGTGAGATACCCTGCATCAAGTACTAAGGCTGTACCACACGGCATATGTCTGGCAGATTCTGCGCTGGAAGTTAGCATCTACACAGGACGCATGAACAAGAAAGTACACATTGGCAAGATTGAAGCAGACCAGTGCAAAGGTGGAACTGGGGTGCAGAGTGGCGGAGGAGGGGCAAGGGAGCATGCCTACATGGAGTCCCTGCATGCAGGCAGAGGAGACATGCATCACGGAAGCATTGCATTACTTACACATCAGAACCATGTACACGTCACATGTAGTGGCAATCATGCACAACACATCCCACAAGTGAAACACACACGTCCTCAACAAACACGCATCAACACTCACTGGACTGGGCATCAAAGTCCAGCATCTCTCCCACTCCTTCGACCAATTCAGGTGGTATGAACTCCGCAACCTGTGCCTCATGCGGAGTGGGCTCTTCCTCCTCTGGTGCAGGCCACCGCCAGTCACCAGAGTCAAGTTGTAATTAGAGGCACGCTTAGCCTTAGTGCTGCGTTTGATGTCATTCCAACGCTTTTTGCACTCTTGCACCATGCGCACCTCATGGCCGAATGAACTGACATGTTCCGCAACATGCTTCCAGTGGGTGTCACGTTGGGCAGCCGTAGTCCGACTATTGGCACCCACTAGCATGGCACGGCTGTGGCCCCGCACATAGTCCACGAGGAAGTCCAGTGGGTTCGGTGGATTGAGCCGAGGGAGTGGCAGGTGGAGGGACAACCAAAGGCCTGACTTGTGTCAGTGGCAGCTGGGTGCCCTCTAATGGACCCTGCGCAGCAACATCAACTGTGGCAGGGTCATTGACCGCAACAGTCCTGGTTTGCAGACTCACAACCGGGGTGTTGTTGTGTGCATCTGCCCCTGCACTTGCCAACAACCGGCTGTTCGGGGCAGCAGATGACATGACTGCCCCAGGGACAAAGGTCTTGGTCTGAGCAGCCCGGCCTGCCCCTATGGTTTCCCTCCTGGCCTGTTGGAGATCTACCAAGGGCTCCTCAAGTGCCAACACAGCCTGCGCTGGCAGACCCTGAGCCTGGGTGGAGGTGTCCACAGCTGCACCTGCAGCTACAACTACCATTGGGCCCGTGGCAGTCGATGGAACGGACTGCCGGGTCACATGGGCGCCAGTGCCAGATGCAGAAGCTGCATCCCCCGGAACCAGAGGGGGTGGTGGCATGACTGCACCGACACATGGCACAACATTGTGCTCAAGTGGCACACCCCTGCCTCTTCCCCCTCTGTGGCCGCCCTGGACACCCTGGAGTCCCCCTACTCCCTGGTCACCACAGCCACGTCCCCGACCACGCCCGCCACGAGGAGTATGCCCAGCTGAGGCACCCCTCACCTTTGGTGGCCTCCCAACCATGGCACAGATGTAGTAGTGCCGGCACAGATGGAGTGGTGCCAATGGGAGGTGTACACCACAATAGACCTCGGCAATTGGGGTGAAGGGGTGGGAAGCAAGATGTTAACAGCCCCCCAGCACCTTCAAGGCTGTATGTGACCCCGGTGATGTAGTGACGGGTCACACAACGCTCAGGCACCAAAAAAACTGCAGTAAAACCGTGCACGCAACCCTGCAGCCTACTTGCGTGGATTCAACCTCCCGCAGTACGCGATGGTACCCAGTAACACGAATAACGCGTACGCGTGGGACACGCAGGCTACAATGACATCGAAAATGGGTGCGATACACAGGGGCACCCGCAGTGGGAAAAAGAGCGTGTGCGACTCACCGTCTGACTAGCGCGATGCAGAAAAACACGCATAGCCAATACCCCCGGCAAAAGAAGAGATGCGTCCTTGATAGCTGTGAAGTTGTGATGGCGCGCGAAACAACAGGAAGCAGCAACACACGTCGGTCTCCACGAAAGGCACGTACAGCGAACTGCTGGGCCCGCTCACCTTTAACCCGTGCTGAGGGAAATGCCCACGCGCGTCACGTCACTTACGCGCATGGGCCCTTTCCTCGGATTACACGCGGACGTGCAGTTTTTCATGTGCGCTGAAATGCCCATGCACGCCTGCGTGTGTCACGTCACAGGGGCGCTTGCGCTTGAGGGGCCTACTGTACAATGAAATTGCGTATGCGTGCAGATGCGCTTATGTGCTAAGGGCCTTTCCTCGAATTACACGCTCACGTGCAGAATTTTCACGTGCCAAATCACTCCGTATCAAGCTGGCCACGCGTAAGCACACGGAAGACCATGCTCCTGCCCAGAAGGCTGAATTACTGCCCCCTAGAGCCCCGAGCACACTCCCACCTGCCATCTGCTGCTGCCTGACTGCCTGCTGCCCACGTGCCCTGCCATTTGCTGCCTGCACATCAGCACTTGAAAGAATCTGACTTTCCCCCAATGTTGGAGAGATATAACATTTGCTTGAAACACATACTATCAGTCAACATTTTAAAACTAGAACATAGAATTATATCACTGTGGTCCCATCCCAGATGCCTCCCTCCTAATCTGACTATGTTTTCTGTTGTTAAATCATCCCCCTCTTTCTACCTTTATACCCTTGACAACCTTTGTCCTTTCATATTCTCTTTTACTCATCACCTCTCTCTCCACCTCACACTCTCTCATTACTCCCCTATCAAATATGTTTCATGTAACAAGATCTGATCCTGCGTAATTACATCTTGATCCTGCCCTAGTCATCATTCAATTTTGTCTTGGAGGATTCTTGAAGGAATCTGACCACCTAATGATATAAGTGTTTCTCCACTGTTCTCTCTCTTATTTGCATTCTAGAGTGCTGGCAATACCACCAGGTGCAGTAAACATATGTGTACATGAGGGTGTGACAAAATGACTACAGCTCAGAAAGCATACAGGGATGAGTAGTGGCTAATGTGCTTACTCAGCCCCACACTATTGCTAAACCAGTGGTGATCCTAATAATAAAGGTAACACAGACACATCCTGATATGTATAGCACATTTGCCTCTTTTGGTAATGTGGACTGAGGGATGGCAATACTCTTTAGGAGGGGAGGGGTGGTACAGAAGCAACACAAACAACAATAGTACAGGGGCACCAAAATAAAAGAACGTCCAGCCTGGGTTCTATAAAAATAGGATGTCTAAGTACACTAACAAAATGCACACAACCAATACAAACACTACCAGCTCACCTCTGTAAGAGAAGAAAATAGTCAAAACAGGCTTTGAGAATTAAGGGGGCCTCTGGGTTTGTATACCGGGTTTCTCAGCAAAGATTCTAGCAGCAAAATGTCAAGTTTGCGAAGATGTCTTTACAAAGGTTGAAACGAGGGGTAGATGTCACTAAGGTCCTTTAAAGGGGACCAAGGGGACAGGCCTCTTCAAATATGCTCAGTTTATTTTCTTTGGGGCTCAAATGTTTTCTAGGCACTTTATTGCAGTGAGTCAGTGTCAATATGCATCAGTTGTACTTTCCCAGTGCTGAGTCACATTTGAGACAGTTTGAGTGGATCAAGTTGGTGTTTGAGATGGGTCGAGTCAATGCCTTCCAGTAGGTTGAGTCAGCAGATGAGTCAATATTGAGATGATGCTTCGGCTGGGTCGAGTCAGTGTTCGAGATGGCTGGGCCGATGGCATCCATCATGTCAAGTTGATGTTTGAGATAGATTGAGAGGTTCTTCTGCTGGATTGAGTAATCAATGGAGACGTGGTGAGTCAGTTACTTCCATGCAGTTGATCTGGCGGTTGGATTGAGTAGCCAAGGTGGTCTGCTTCAGTGGGTCAAGTCGTCACCTGATGATTTGAAGAGCAGGTTAGAAGTTTGATGTACTTGGAGTGCCAAACGGAGTACCAAAGGTCATGTAGCAGCTTGAAGTGGGTCGAGCCGTCTCGCAAGGCATCACAAATCGATAAACAGATTTTGTGGTTTTAAACTGCTTCTTGGGATTTGCATTTGCAGAAAGACCCATCGAGAGTCTCGGGGGTAAGGTGAGTCCTCTCTTTTTCTCTTCCCAGCCAGGAAGGTTTGTAGAAAGCACTTGCAGGGTTTTGCCATCTCTAGTGGGGATCAGGGAAACATTGGGCCTCGTTACGACCCAGGCGGTACCGGTGCCAGTAAAAACAGCACGGCTGCCGCTAGGGTTGTTTCTTTCCTGGCATCTGGCAATGAAGAAATACCAGGGCATTACAGCCCCAGCGGCCCCGGTAATTCCCCGTAGCAAGGCACCGGGAACAATTACTCCCCATTCCAATTCGAGTCCCATAGGACTCAATGGGAATGGGGAGGACGGATGCACCGGCACCATTAATAGCTGTGCTGGTGCATCCGTCAAGGTCTGCGAGCGGGTGCCTTTCCGCCCACCAGTTCAGACCTGGTGGGCGGAAAGGCACCCGCTCGCAGAACTCAGAGTATGCCAGTCCAGTAACAACAGTGCTGGTAGCTTACCGGCACTATTTTTACCGGACCGGCATACTCATAATGAGGCTCATTGTCTCAGTTGCAGTAGGCCTTGTCCAGCTAGCTGGCCATCCCAAATAGTCCCTTTGGATGGTTAAGGGCAAGAGCATGCCTCTTGCTTCCAAGTCTCTGGTCTTCATCTCTAGGACAGAGGACTTTGGAGCAGACTACACTTCCAACCAGGTTCCATGCAAATCCTTCTTCAAACATGTTTCAAAGATGAATCAACTAAGTGGAGGGATTCTCTGCTTACGTATGCAAAATGGTACAGCATACTGGTCCGCAGCAAGCCTGATGTTATGGGTCCAAACCTGGTGCTGTAACACATTTCCTTTAGCCTGTTGATGGCATACCCAGAGTGTCTTGCCTGCAGAAATAGGGGAGGGAGCACAGTAAATGTGGGAGATTTAGCAAATCTAAGATTGCAAGATCTCTCTTGGGACTGAACCTCTCCTCTGGGCTACACTTCCACCACCTTTCCTCTTTCTTCCCACATCAAAAGCTCTTGAGTGATCAGCAATCTGGTGTGAGGAGGCCATTTTAATGTCAGGGCTGTCTTTTGAAGCACCTATTCAAAGAGAAGGCTTCCTGGGCTGGGTCCACAGTGGTTGATATGGGTAAACTCAGCCCAGACAGCAGAATACACACCAGTCCTTTCATGGATGAGTCACTGTTCACCAAGCTGACAATACATTACATACATGCTTGTGGATGTATAACTGTGTAACCTCAGTAGCCACCATGTCATAACTAAACATGGGTTATATTTTGTTTTCAAGAACTGACACCAGGCTGTCTGGGGCACACAATTATGATATTTTGATCCAGAGGCGCAGGCGGTTAAAAAGCCACCTCTGCCTCTTGGAATTTTGATTTCCAGCAGCTATGTTTAGCACTGCATATATTACCATTGACCATTGCATGCTGGGGTCAAGTGGGTCCCAGCAAGGTACATGTGTGAATTGTGCTTCATGGCATTTCAGAAACAGAATTACCTACATCATTTTATTATTAGAAATCAAAAAAGCTCAGGCATTCTGTCACAGCAAGCTTGTGGTCTGCAGTTCAGGCAATTGGACAAAGGCTTCTCATCTATTGCCCATGGCTCACAGACATGCTAAAACCTCAGCACTACAACACAACCCAGTGGGCTATGAAAGTACTCTGCTAGACAAGCAAGAAGAATATCAATTTTCAAAGGCAACCACACACCACCCGGCAACCATGCATACTGCAACCTGAAGCATTATCATGATGGCGGATGTTAGACAAGGATTTTTACTTTTTGATGCTGGTATTTCCAATTTCACATGCCATGTTTTGTTGATGGCTGTGTAACTCACACACACACATATTGAAAGGATATAAGTCTGCACTATACATATGAAATATGTGTCATGAAATCTTGGAACACAGTCCACAGGGAACCCAGGTCTATTGAAGAATTCACTCGTACCCCCAAGGCTATGATGCCGTACTGAAGAGAGATGCACACAAAACACTAATGATATGATATGATATGATATGGCATTTGTAACGTGCCTATACACAAGTGTTTCAAGGCGCGACGAGGCGGGGGGGAACAAGGGGAGACAGACAACGATCCTACTAGGCCAGGTGTCATTCAGATCGCGCAAGTGCAAGGGTAGAGGGGAAGGGAAAGTGCAAGGGGGAAGTGGATAGGGGAGAGTGTAGTACATGGTTAATAGCATACAGGATAAATAACAAGGGCCAGCTAGTGGGAAGTGCGAGATAAGTGCAGAGAAGTGCTGGGAAGGGGGGCTGTAGGGATACAGACACAGTCCCGCAGTGCAGGGGGTAGCCAGGGAGGCAGTGCAGGGGAGAGTGGCTGGGCCAAGGACCGAGAACGGTGAGTGGCCCAGTTGCAGATTCAGTGCAGTTTCAGAAGTTTAGCAGGGGAGAGGGGGAGAGAAAGCAGAGGCAAAGAGGAAGGTTTTGAGGTGCTTCCAGAACCGGAGATGGTTCTCCTCAAGTTTCAGGGAGTCAGGAAGGCTGTTCCAGAGGGAGGCCCCTGCAGCGGAGAGAGATCTGCCAACAAGCGGCTGACCATGTGGGAGTTGGAGGCGGATGAGCGAAGAGCTCGAGAAGGAAGATATTTAGGAAGAGAGAGTTGAAGGTATTTTGGCCCAAAGCCCCAGAAGGCCTTGTGGACAATGCAGAGGGTTTTGAACTTGATCCTCGCAGTCACTGGGAGCCAGTGTAGTGATTTCAGTCCTGGAGAGATACGGTCCCTGGGCTTGAGGCCAAGGACAAGTCTCGCAGTCCTGTTCTGGATGAGTTGCAAAGGGCGGAGAGTAGAGGCAGGCAGATTTAGATAGAGGCTGTTAAAGTAGTCCAGCTTCAAAAGAACCAGGGCTCTAGAGACAGTGAGCTTCTGGGGGAAGGAGAGGAAAGGAAGGATACCTTGGAGGAGGTGGAGCTGGTAGTGTGACTTCTTAGAGACGTCGGATATGTGAGGAGAGAAGGAGAGTGTGGAGTCGAAGATGTCCCCGAGGTTTTTTGCCTTGCAGGTAGAAGCAGGAAGAGGGCCAAGAGAGGCCGGCCAGAGAGCTGCAGGGAAGGAGGGAGTGGGTGTGCCGATGAGTAGAATCTCAGTCTTACTGGCATTAAGGCAGAGGTTGTTGGCGGGACACCATTCCTGGATAGCAGAAATACATGCATTAATATGGGATTTGAACACTTGAGGTACTTGCCCTTGAATCATACCACTCTCTGATATCTTGTCTTTAAGAAGTGTTTCTAAACTCAACTTGTGCCAACCCTGTGGCTTCATGTCACAGAGGGGAGAGGTTGTTTTATGTGTGGTGGTCTGGCTTCAATGACGATTTCCCAGGGTGGAAAAAACTGTGCTAAATCCCCCCCCCCCCCCCACTGCAAAGTATTATGTGTTTATGTCTTTGGCTCAGATGCTTTTGTTTCAGTCTTGCTTTGAGCTCTTCCACAATGACTAGGTTTTTGTTGGCAATGGTGTGATGAAATCCCGCACAGGTGAAATGAGATTAATGCCCTTCTACTCACTCGCTTGTCCTGAATTGTGTGAATGACTAGGTTCTAAGGCAGGACAACTCGGTGTAACAAAGGGTTCTCTTAAGTAGGTGTGGGTTTTGCCCTGTGGTTCCCCTGGTAGCAATGCTGAGGTCAGACTGTTTTTGAGGCCTGCTAGGGAGTGACGGAGATGCTTTAGTGATGTGGGAGGCTGGATCCTTATTGGACTGAGACTGGCCTTTCTAGGAGTTATTTGCATAATCCAGGCATTTAATCGTCTCTAACAGGGCTTCTATTACCATAACCTATTAAAAAGGCCCCACTGGGTCTAGAATGTGCTTGCAGGAGTGGACAAAGAGGGTGGGGTTCAAGATTCTGATGAACTTTTTTACAGCAAGTGGCTGACACTTATCAGACACGCTCTCATGCAGTTTTGTTGGGTGAGCAGGGCATTTTATTGGGTGGAGAAGTAATTGCAACTTTGTGCCACCTTATGCAAAATCCTCATCGATTTAGGGGGTAAACCGTATCTGTGTGTCAAAGAGTGTATCGAAATGGAGGAAAGAAACAGCTCAAGAGCAATTATAATTCACTGTTCTCCACACCACATATCACACACATATAAAGCACTCATTTCTCTAGAACGTGCCCATTCCAATTGAAGGCTGCCTCTCTGCTGGGCGGAGTTACTGTGCTGAAATGGGTTATGTTGGCTAGTTGGGAAGGGGATACCATGTTATTCCCCTTTCTTAACAACATCCTGGACATAATGGGCCTCATTCCGACCCTGGCGTTAACCAAGGCGCTATTAGCGCCTTGGTTGACGCCGTTATCTTTCCGACTCCGCCATGGTGAATGGCGTAATTACCGCCCCATTCCAATGTTGGCGGGGACGGTAATTCCCCATTCACCATGGGCCCTTCCCCATTCACATTTTTGGCCCACAGGGCTCAATGGGAATGGGGAAGGCGCTAATTACGGCACCGTAAATTACAGTGCCGTAATTAGCACCAAGGTCCATTTGTGGGTTGGTTTTTTAACACCTGCAAAAAGCAGGCGTTAAGTACCAACCCGCAAAGGGAACTCGGAATAGGGCAGTAAGGGTTTAACGGCACCAGTCTCGTTACCGGTGACCGTTAACCCTTACCGCCCTACTCGGAATGACCCCCAATGAGTCCCCAGTTTTGCTTCTCTATCACTTAAATCTCAACTATATAATTTATTTAGGCGCCAGCATGCTATATCATTTAAAACCATACAGTTACACATCAGCCCAGCATCAACAGACTTAAAGCATTAATTATTGCTGCATATCTATAACATATAGATAGAAGACGTCAAGGGGCTATTGCACCTTCCTCTCTGAGCCTACAGTCTTTAACTGTATCCTATCCCCCTTTCCATGTAGCACATACCTTCAAATAATGTCTGACCGCATCACATCTTTCCAATACACCTTGCAAACCTATGCCAGTGACACTCAGATCACTTTCATGCTTAAAGGTGACCACACTCTGGACCTCTGTTACATCACCGCATGCCTCTTTCGTGTACAGGACTGGCTGTTCGGCGACAGCTCGTGTTTTAATGCCTCCAAACGCTTTTCCAAGTGAACCTTTTCTGCATGCACTGTGTTCTCACTGCCTTTCACTTGACCTACCACCTTGGAATCCCTATGGCTAGAAGTACAATGGCTATAGTTGATGGGGAACGCTGCTTAATTCCACAAATCCAATAAATTACACTCCCAGCTGCATTTAATCAGGCATACCCTTCCATATCTTAACATGACCAAGTAGGTTGTAGTGACCAGCCCTATGTCCAATTAGTGCTTGTCCAGACTGTTAAGATCCGTGAGCTCACCTGTGGAAGGATTTGCCTCCATCCCTTGGGGCCCAAGAAAACAACCTCTGATTGAGAAATACACTTAAGATTCTCCTCTTTTAAAAGTTTGGATCCTGTACTTCAGATTCTCCTCTCTAAAAAGTGTGCATCCTCTAGAGCGTGTTGCCTTCCTGTCTCATCCACACTACAACCCCTTTGATCAGACTCCCCTTCTCTCCTTACTTCTTCAAAAGAAAATTATGTTCTACTCCCACACCTTCTTTATTTTTATTTCGTCTACATCTGAACGTATCCCTTGTTGTACTATTGGCCGTGTGTGTGTGTGTGTATTACTCTTATCTCTGCACTTTGCCCTTCCGCTCGAATTCACCTGATCTGAATTTCAAGGCCAGATCTGCCCTTTGCCCCCAAAGCTGGCACCAAATAAACCAATTACGAATAAATAAATAAATACATACATACATTCATAAAAACGTGTAGGCCTGGCACTGAGAAGACTAGTGTTATAGGTATGCAGGCAGCAGCATGCCTGATCATAGCATGGCAAGGCATACTAGAGCAGCATGCATGCCCTATCAAAGCATGCAATGGCAGAAGAAAGCATCAGGATTAACAGCATATAGGGAAACCGAACAGCCTACCGTGGCAGCAGTGTTGTGCCAACACGCTGATAATCTGCCAGTTCTTTTACAATGGACTCATGTGTTTTTGGGCTACTTCTTTTTGATTTTAGTCTCTGAAGTCTCAGAAGTCTCTTAAAATAAGTCTATAGTCTGATGCAAATCTCCGACTCATTCACACCTCCTGTGCAACATGGAAGCTTTAAACACTCACCAGGTCTCACCAGAGCATCGGATAAAAAGATCTGTTAATCAAAACCTACAACAGTTTATACATTAAAGATAGATACATCTATCATGAGACTATGTCGTAAGGTGCATTATCTAATCACAAAGTGCCAGAATGCTTCCAAGAAATTAGCATGGGAACTCGTCATGTTCTTTACTGCCTTGCGGCTACCATAAATTCTCCAAACGCCCGCAATGAAGACAACATTGTTTAAGAGCATACACTTTTCTCTAAAAATAAATGTATATTGTTCAAAGTGAATTCTTTACTCACCTGCGTGTTTAGCTATGCCAATCTGCTCTCATTACCGCTTCTAATTGAATAATTCAACAAGGTAATTCTCCAGTGAGCACATCATACACAAAATAATGTGTCAATACAGTGGTGGCTTGCAGTAGTTATGGCAACGGTTTAAGACCCTCATGAAGTATGAGCAACAATGTGATGTAGAGGGGGTAACGGTCCAAAGAATTAACATGCATGCATGCTATGATGTACTATAACCCTCATGTCTATTTATATATTCAGAGTGTGGCGTTTAGAGGGCACATTTAAGATGCGGTGCAAGGTGCCAATCTGAAAAACAGCTTCACAGAGGATTGATTCTGTGTTCTCCGCTGTGTGGAGTCGGTAATTATTTTTCATTCAAGCAAGGTGTTTACCAATTAAGCAGTTGTTTTTGTGTTGATTTCATCTCCATCATGATTAAACAAACAATTGTTCACTTTTCTCACAAAGATACGCCTTTTGCATTTATGAAAATGGATGCCTTATTTTTAGTACTGAACACTAGCGAATTCTTAATTTATGTTTTACAGGTGTACATGATCCGGAGCTGGAGGCCCCACAGAAATCATACATGCATGCATTAAATGGATGTTATCTTCGTGCGTGCATTCCAGTAAAGAACTGTCCTTTCATCATCGTCATGCATTCTCCCTTACCGGTACCACCCTAGCTTATTTATACTCCTGTTGACAATGAGGCCTCCTTCACTACTCTGGACTACAAAAATGTGCGTCACCCCAAAGAAGGGCTATATCAGAGAAAAAGCAACATGATAATCCTGACGAACATGACAACAGTGAGACGCACTGGGCCACTCCAAAATTCAAAAATAAGAACTCATCCAAAACATTGAACGGATCTACACGAGAATTGAGAAATAAAGGACTATATATGTTGCCAATGTTTAAAACAGAGGATCAAAAACTATTAGTTGATATTCTTCCTGATGAACTGCAATTAGCAGTGACACATGTGCAGAGGATAGTATGAGCATATTATGATCCAAATACAAAAGGTATATTTACTATTTCACGATAAAAAGGTACTGGATAAACCACAACTACAAGGACAATGGGCCTCATTACGAGTCCAGCGTTAACCGAGGCGGTAAAACCGCCTGGTTAACGCCGGACTCGTATTACCATTCCGCCTCCATGATTCCCGGAATTACCGGGGCATTACAACCCGGGTTTTCCGGGAATCACAGAGGCGGAATGGTGTAAATCCCCATTCCCAATGAGTCCTATGGGACTCGATGGAAATGGGGATCATGGAAACACCGGCAGCATCTCGTAATGCTGCCGGTGTTTCCTCGTCCGCCTGCATGCGGGAGGTGTTAAACCTGCCAGGTCAGACCTGGCGGGAACATCACCTCCCGCCTGCAGGGGTCGGACTCAGGCGGTCCGGAAACAACGGTGGCGGCGGGTTTACCGCCACCATTATTTCCGGACCGCCTGCGTCGTAATGAGGCCCAATGTTTATTATTATAGCAAGTAAGCACAAGTGTACCCTATACACAAGCGAACTATATATATATATATATATATATATATATATATATATATATATATATATATATATATATTCAGTAAAAAAAAACTTTGTTAAAGGGACGTTATGGTTAAGTTGCGCTACTAAAGACATATGAAATTCAGTAAAAAAACGTTATTAAAGGGATGTTATGGTTCCAAGTAAAACCGAAAAACCCTTGAAATTCGCCAGTTATGGTAAGCTAAGCAACCATAACTCCCGCCACCACCGTGCACTGCTACGACTAACACCCAGGACATCAAAGATGACATCACAAATGTCATTGATGACATCACTGATGACATCACATGTGCATTTAATTTTCATGAAACTGTACAAGGGATTCTTATTATAATGTTGATAGTAAAAGTGTCAAGGATCATTGGAATATATATCTTGAGCTATGTAGTGCATTAGGCAATGAATTGATATAAATAGCATTCTATTACGAAGTTCTTTACAGTATACTAAGCTACTCATGTATAAATATAAGCATTGTGTGCAGCATACATGATGGAGGTGCAATATTCATAATCTTCCCATGTTGAATAGTGAAATGATAAATGCTTTCTTATTAGAGTTTTGTGTACTGTGCAACATGTAATAAGTAGCTAATAAAACCCACTTACTACATAATTTCATTATTACATACAAAACACAAAGGCACAACAACACATACAAATATGAGTATATAAAGGGAAAGTGAAGCACGCAAAAAAGCAGCAGTAGAACCAGAAAGAGTTCATAACCTAATTGATTATCTTTATGCACAGAAATGATTGCTCTGCTTCAAACCCACCACTTCCCTATGTATACCAATCGCATGATGTGACAGCACCCTAATGAAAGTAATGCAAATACAAATATGAGCATAGCCAGAGAAAGTACAGTAATAAAAAAAAACGGCAGAACAATAAGAAAGTGTTGATACCCTTACTGATTGCCTTCATACACAGAACGCATTGCTGTCTTTCAAGTGTGTATTTTCCTTATGTATAAGTTAAATATGCTGTGAGTGGACCCTAAGTGAATTACTGTAAGAACATATTTGAAATATAAGTCTACAAATATAGTACTTTTTTATTTCTTTCTTCCTAATTATTACTGGCTAAGGTATGTCAGTAAAGGAACAAAGAGGGAACTAGACATGTGAGGTCATCAGTGATGTCATCAATGACTTTTGTGATGTCATCTTTGATGTCCTGGGTGTTAGTCGTAGCAGTGCACGGTGGTGGCGCGAGTTATGGTTGCTTAGCTTACCATAACTGGTGAATTTCAAGGGTTTTTTGGTTTTACATGGAACCATAACATCCCTTTAACAAAGTTTTTTTACTGAATTTCATAGGTTTTTAGTAGCGCAACTTAACCATAACGTCCCTTTAACAAAGTTTTTTTACTGAATTTCATAGGTTTTAGTAGCGTAACTTAACCATAACATCTGTTTAACAAAGTTTTTTTACTGAATATACATTTTCATAGTGTAAATTTGATAGATGTTTACTAGGATTCCCTTACTTTATATACAATTAACTTAGAACATGTAGAAAACCCTGCTAATGATTTTGAAGTCCGCGGACACTCACAGACGACATCAACACTACCTAAACATGCAGGGGGTATCTGAAATCGTTCTATCATACCATATAAACACTGCACAAGTTCAGAAAGCAGCACATAAACACATTATATATAATAATAAATAAGCAGTGGAACCTACATAATTAACACATCAACCATCCATTTAAATACAATATGTAATAAAATGGATTATACCATAACAAAAAAGATATACCTCCAACATAATTACCTCACAGAAACTGCAGAGCTAGAAGCAACAGTAGAACTACGCAACACAACGAATACAACGTACCAGCTAGTAAGTAAACTTCATTTTTCTTATATATTGCTATACTTTTTGTATGAGGTACAGTACAATTAATATAATTTTGTTTTTCACAAAGAAATGTGCAGTACTTTGGAGTGGCTAGAAGAACATTTTCCACATGAGGAAATGTCTGAAATCAGTGATAATAATGGTAGACACTTCTCTATATAAGCAAATTAATAATCATTCCTTTATGTGTACTTAACATATATATATTTATTATTTACAGACCATACAAACATTGAAAATATTACTCCAAAAGACACATTGGAAAATTCTCTGGAATGCATGGAACGGAAAGTAGACATGCTCAAGGAAAATTTCAATGGTTTGAAACAGTTAGTGGATGACCACATAAAAGAAAAAAATAAATACCATTGTCCCACCTGTACCTGTGCCCCCACTCCATGTCCCAGTGAACTATCCCCAAACCCTCAACAACAAGATAAACATTTTGATGAGACTTCCATCCCTTCATCCCCTCCCACCCTTCCTCTCCAAACCACTAATTCCCCTATTTTTGTATCAGTTTCTGCTTCCCCCTCTCTTTCATAATTTGTGTATGTGTATATAATAAAAAACATGTTATGTTTTGTGTAATGAAATTCTTTGTGTCTTATTATTTTTTTTAAAAATGCAGTTAAAATGTCCGCGGGACAGCGCGCCTGTCCGGCCTGTCCGTAATTAACAAAATCTTGATGTCCTAAGGACACTACACCTATACGTACCATTTACAACCAAGATGGAACTGTTCTTAGAACACACCAGCTGTCAGGGATGTCCGTAAATCAACAAAATGGGGGTGTCCTAAGGACACTATACCTCTCTGTACCGTTCGCAACCAAGATGAAACTTTTCTTAGAACACACCAGGTATCCGGGATGTCCGTCAATGAACAAAATGGAGGTGTCCTAAGGACACTATGCCTGTTCGTACCGTTCACAACCAAGATGGAACTGTCCGCAGAACAGACGCGGTGTCCAGGATGTCCGTAGTCAAACCAAATGGAGGTGTCCTAAGTACAATATAACTGCCGTACAGTCTGCAGAACATCTACGCACATGCATACCACACTCGTAAGTCCTGCGAACATTGCGCCTATCTGTAACTGTCCATCTCATTTGCGTCGCACTTTTAATTAGTTTCAGGACCTGAACACTGTCCGTAGAACACCCACGCGCATGCGAACGACCTCTCCTGTGCATTTGGTGTCCTGCGGACACCCATTCCCTTTGCGGACGTGTTCCCGACATCATCATGTGACCGCACCCACGCTGAGCGTGTTTCCTAATTTGCAGATTCTGTCCGGTTGCCCAACATTTTAAAAAAACGTATTCAGACAATCCATATTATTTTACAGTAAAACATCACCATTTCACATGTCCCAGACAATGGCCCAGGCTTTCCACATATTTTTTGTAACTTTTTGAATACTTTTGAGTGTTCAATATGTTCTGGAGGTGCACCACTCAACCCCTTTAAAAGGCCCCACTCCAGAGCTGATCTTCATTGTACTTCTGGCTATTGCAGATTGACTTTTCCTGCCTTTTCTGCTCTGGCTGAGATTACCTCATCAACCCTGATGGCATCCATGGCTGCTGTTGCTACATCTGCCTCAGCACCACCCCCAAACCCTCCACCACCACCACCTCCCCAAGGGCCTGCAGAGGGGAACACGCGTGAGGATGTAGAGAACGAAGATGAAGAGGATGAAGAGAATGAGATCGAGGAACTCCCTACTACCAGCACTCGCCGGGAGTCTTGGGTGTGGCGGTTGTTTACCATTTATGGTAACGTACCAAAAGCACATGCGGACAAGGTCACCTGTAACCAGTGCAAATTAGTGCTCAGTCGTGGGAGACGTAGTGCGTACAACTTTGGTATGATATCCATGAAGCAACACCTAACTTCGTTCCACGGTGCGGACATTCGCACGGTTGTACCTTGTGGTAACCTAGTAGGTTGAGTTCCTCTACATCATCCTCCGTTTCCGCTCCTCTCACCACAAGAAACACTCCTGTGGGAGAGCGCATCCCTCCAGCTGCTTCACAGGCCATTTGTGATGCTGTTGACCCTTACCTTTCAAGGGTCACAATATTGTGTATGTACTGCGATGCAGTAGTCTGCAGGGGAAGAGTCTTCGAAGTGCTTTTGAGACTATGGTCACAAACCACCAGAAGTCCTGCTACCTACCCAAATAAGGCCCACCCTACATCTTCCTTTCTCCACCTGCCCGTTCTTATCCCCATGGTTGGTGTTCCTTCCTTACCCTCCTTTCCCTTCCTCTCCTAGTGTGTCATGTATAAAAAAAATATAAAACAACAAAAATCCTAAAAAAAGGCTCTTTTCAGAGCCGTCTTTCACAGTTTAAAAATAGAAGTATCAAATAAATAGTGCAGGGCCCTGCGCATTTTTTAAAAGTCCACAGACAGTCCTAGGACAGATCAAATTTTGGGGTGCTGCCCTACCAAAAGCAATGCACTTTTCTCTGGGAGTAAATGGTGGCTCGAAAAGAGCCTTTTGGTGGTGTGTTTGTGTGTTTCGTCAACATCTAATGCAAAATAGATGACTGTAATTCCAAAAAAGATCGCAATGCATTTTGTACATTTTTCAGAAAAATATGATTGCCCGCATATGTAAGATGGGCTCCATCTCTGCGAAAATGTATGTGCTACGAAACATAATATTTTCATTGTGAAAAGAGGACATGCCAACATCTCTTAAAAAGGCACAAACAGCCTTATTGACATTGCGCCTCGCTTTCTCCATTTGTGGACCAAATGAAGAAGAATGCAGCCACATTTGTCTTTGCGCAATACAAGAAAAAATTACTTGGGAATTTGGAAACATGTCCATGACCTTCACAAGTCCTTCTTTCATTGAAAATTGCAAAGAAATTCCAGGCACATGTCCTAATATGTTCCCTCCACAATGAATTATAATTATTTCTGGATGATGCTCTGTCTGTAAAGTAGCACAGAGAGCTACCAAGTCCAGCCACTTCATTCCACGCACTCCAAACCAGTACACAGTACACATGAGCGAATCCAAGATCTGCAGATACACCACAATGTTCTGCATACACCTCCAACCAATGCATCCGTGAGTCTCCCAAAATCCAGATAATCTGTTTTTGAAAACACGGAGCCATAGCTATCTGTTCTTCTCTCAGGAAAAAGACGTTCTCACAAAATCTCTCCTTACACAACACACCCACTAAACTTTATTGACCAATCCCTAGCTCCGCTCATTCTCATTTGCATGCCTCTCCACCCAGATTCCCCGTATGTAATACGTGCTATGCTATCCGCAGACTACCTCCATGTCCGCTGACATGTAGAAGATCTGAGCGTGGTGAATGTACATTTAAATAGTGTGCCCCATTTCCCCTTTGAGGTGGGCTCTGAAAAGAGCCTTTTTTTGTTTTTTTTTTTACAGATGCCTGACAGACACCTGTTATTTTGCATTTTTTGGGGGTTTTTCTCTTATTATTTTACAACTAAAATCTTCACCTAACCTGTTCCAAAGCAACCCTTACATTCCAAAACAGCATGGCATTTCCCAAAAAAGATAAGGAAACACCATCTGCTTCAAAATAAGCAGCATTACTCGAAACAATATTCTCGTTGTTACAGAAAAACATACCAGCTCTAAGCATGAAAGCACGCATGCCTCGATTGATTGCACACCTAGCAATGTTTTGCTGAGGACAAAAAACAGAACTATTGTCCCATATTGCCCTAGGTAGTGATCCAGAAAGAATTACTTTCACATTTGGAAAGATGTTGATTACTGCTTGGACCAACTATTCCAAATCTGCCAACAAAGTAGGGGAACTCACGTAGCCCAAATGGAAAGCACCATGTGCAAAACTACTAGATGGGGACTGTTCATCCTATGCATATCTTCACAAACTTGGATAGTTGCCTCTACATTGCAATCAGGCACAGCGCTCCACACCACCTCCACTCCTCTATCACTGAAATTGTTTGCAACATGTCTGCATTGAGAATACTGCTGTAAACCATGGACAAAAATATCTCCAAGCATCAACACCTTGACTTTCTCCACCTCTGCCATCTTCACTACACAAACCCTCTTTCTACACAAATCCACAACGTCAACATCTGATTGACTGATCCCTACAGTCCCCTTTCCATGCTGGATTTGCTGGAAAACCCTGTATCTGTTACGCCCTACCCGCGGCACGTAACTCTTAGCCAGCCCTTCTATACTTTCCACATCACTCTCGGTTCCATTCCCTCATTGGATACAGCTAAGCAGTCAAAAAACTCCATCATCAGAGTTCCACACTTCAATTGTACTGTTGATCACTCTGAATACAAGTCTCATATTATTGGAAAGCACCTACTACAAAAACTACTGTACAAGTCTCGAAGATTTCTACTTGCAGCTCTATGCATATCCACATGCATGATTACAAAGTAAAGGTATGCATATTTTATTCATAGTACATGTACAACTCTTCTGAATCTATATAAACAGAGTAATCTGCATAGCCTATACATACATTCCAACGCTCCCGATTTACGTGCGAGACTCTTGTTTATTCGTTGACAAATGGCACAATTATTTACTGTCTCCCACCTAAATTAATGCTAATCTCAATGCAATCCTATAAGAAAAATAAATGTTCCCGATTGCTGTGGTGAAATCTGCCTCTCAGGTGCTCCTGATTGTTGCCATGTCTAGCTATAAGATGAAAATATTCAAATTTTTCCCATCTACTATAATGAACTATCACTTCCAAATCTGTCTGCCATCTGCAACATAGCTGTAAAAAAACAAGTGAATTTCATGAACTTAAAATTCTACTAATTTGCAAAGCATGTTGAACTAACATACTGTAAATAACATATAAAGGCTGCACATAGTCAAATGAAATGCATGCATACACTATGTTCATATATCAAACAAGAATGCTACCACAAAAATATAAAAATCAGCGTGTACATTAACATCAGTGATATAAACACACAAAATTATTAACTTCTTTCTTTTACAATTGCAGTGAAGACCACTCTCCTGAAAATCAACAGCATCTAAACTACAAACAACATATCTGAAGAAACCTGCTCATTCCACAAAAAAAGAGTAAGTACAATACTACCTTTATATTCTTACTGTTCCTCAAAGACATCGATTTCTGAACCATTGTGACCACAAATCCCCATTTATTAAACAGAGATTAGCAGGCAGAATGGCACACAAATCCCTGTTTTTTTTTGGAACACAAATAAAATACTCAACCCTTAGAAGGTTAGTTCTACAAAACAAAGAACTGTTTTGATTTTATACCATTACGTTTACTATTAATGCTTCTCCTCACCACTAACTCACTTTCTACTCTCATCTGAACGGCAGTGTAGTAACACACAAACAGAAGAATAGACTTCCCAACTCATTGAAACTGCCCAATGCACAATCACACACCACCACATACATATTTCCATCAAACTCAAACACTCATGCACACAGCACACATACATTGCAAAACAGACCGAACCATACCTTCTTTTTTCAACAGACCCCAAATAATGCCTACCAAAAAGCAAGTCCATAGAAAGCAACACAGAAATAGAGCAAATGAAAATAAAAGTGTCCAAAATAAGCATCCATCTCTACCAGAGTTTGTACAAAATGTTCAAGCAAAACAGCTAATGCAGTCATTTAGCGAAACAAAACAACCTTCTAGTACAGAAACTTTGCCTCCTCTATCAAAATGTAAAACAAAACAAAAAATGCTTAACAAGAATTCAGCTACCACTACTGCTAAAACTGCTCCTATAAACCTTTTTATACTAGCAAGTAACCATAGCAAAAAAAGTATTTTAGCAAAAAATGTTCCGCCACAGAATCCTTCAGAATCTTATAAAAACAGGAGCGAAATCATGCACAAACCTTAAAACCTACTGTAGAAAATATATCCTAGAAGCTCTCGTAGACAGTGCAATCCTTCTCAAAAGGAAGTTATTTATTTTAGTTTTAAACAGGATGAAATGACTAACAAACATAAGTACTAAACTACAAAAAAACTTCTCAATAAACGGAATGTCAAAAAAAATATCTTCTTAAATATCTGTAGAGGTGAATGGAGTCACATCACGACTACAGAACCATATTTTAATGAAGAAGCATACAAACAAAACCAAACAAACACAATTGCCATCCATAGCAGTGGACGAGGTAATGAAAAAATTAATAATACCATAATGGAACAAGAAACACTCCTCACAAAAATATCCCCAGAAAACTCTGAATTACCTCTCCATTTGACTGAACCAGAACATCCAGTATACAAATGGCCATGCACGTCAATGTGTAACATTCCCAACAAATCTTTCAAATATTTACGCCAGTTCCTCAATCATTATGTGAAAGGTAAAGACAAAATCAAAATGAAAGTGCTGCAAAATATGGATACATGTCCAGTGCGCAAATACACACGACTACAAGGACATTCATTAGCCTGCATTTCAGGAAATATTTGCAAAAGCACCTTCCATGATATCAAAATGATATCAACACATCATTCAACTATAAAAAATCTAGTCTATAAACTGTACTATGCTAAATGTCCTGCTTTAGAACTAGCCAATTTTAAAAACACTCTTCTACATGGTACACCCAAAGACCTACAAGAAGAAATCGACCGTATCCAGAGAAAATATTTTGGAAGTGAAAGCCACTAACAAAATGCAATAGCTTTACAACAGACAAGCAAAAATTCTGCACATGGCAACCTTCTACTACACACATATACTGAAAAGAAATACTAAAATGTAAAAGTACATCCGCTGAAGTACCAAACCATGTGTGTGTGTGTTGCCACAGAACTTTTTACAAAAGTAACACGAAAACTATAGACGTAACATACAAAATAGAAGACAATGAAGATTCCAAATGGTTTGAATTAGCTCTCTACCTTTTAGCAGAAAACAAATATGAAAAAAGGGACCCCTTAATGCTTTGCAGTTACTGCACTACAAAACTTGACAACAACCAAACTCCTTCACGTGCTATCGCAAATAACTTGGAATTATTCCCACTACCAAAACCCCTGCAACACCTCAATTTATATGAGAGCATCATAATTCAAACAGTACAGCCAGTTCAAGCAATAATACGTCTTCAAGCAAAAACAGCAAAATTACCTCCCTCTGAATTGGTGAAAGGCATTTGTGGCAAAGTACTTTATTTACCATTAGATCTGACAGAAAATGTGCACACTCTAGGAGTGCAACGTCCGCTAGAGTAATCTTTAATTGTCTTAGTAAATGGTGTACCAACAAAAGACAAAATAATTTGGCAACACCTCGTGGACTTACATAAAGTTAGACACGCCTTGCAATATCTAAAAGACAATAATGAATACTACAAAGAAATAAATATTGAAGAAAACGTTAGGGAAGCAACTGAAATAATTCAAGAGTCACCAGAAACTGGTCAATTTGAACTTCTAGGTCCTGCTGCAGTATCCAATATTTTAGACCATTATACAATTCATCCATTACACTTTAATGACAGCATAGATGATGCACTAGAAACGTACCAAATGCGACAAACCAAAGGATCACTAATGAGCATATGGGAAAAAAGTAGAGAAGCACATGCTTTTCCTCTACTATTTCCTACTGGCAAAGGAGGAAGATAAGATGATAGACCCACTCAGATAACAGCATCAGAATACCGCTCATTACGAATGTATTCTGAAGATCCCAGATTTAGACAAAATGTGGAATACATATTCCACCTACTCTTTGAAAGTGAACTAGCAACTCTAAGTTACGGAGTTGCACACATATTCAAATCAGGAACCCACTTTCAAAATATGTCAGCTACGCAATTAATACAAAAAGTGCAAGAAAAAGATGAGGTTTTACAATCAAGCATTACAAATTTGTTTGCAAACATGCGTGGTACAACGTCACAGAGATCTACGTTGTATGATCAAAAACCTTGGACCACCCACTTGGTTTGTTACATTAAGTTGTGCAGAATATGCATGGGAAGATTTACTTGATTTCCTATGCATATCAAACAAAAACAAAACAAACATAGATATACTAACACCTGGAGAACTTTACTCTCTAGATCCTGTTAATGTTTCATGATATTTCCACCATCGTTTCATTGCTATGCTACACTTTATTTGTAATAAAACTGTTCCTCCCCTCGGAGAAGTGAAACACTTTTTTGGGAGATAATAATACCAAGCCAGAGGAGCACCACATATCCACATGCTTTTATGGATTAAAGATGCTCCTAAATTTGGTCAGGACAGTGATGCCACTGTTTTGCAGTTCATCCAAAAATATGTCACTTTTGAAATCCCTTCACAAACGAGACATAGGCCCTCATTACGACCCTGGCGGAAATCGAAAAACGATGGCGGAAATGCAATACCGCCATCCAATAGCGCTCGGTGCGACTATGACCCGTCACCGCAAAGTACGATGCCATTAGCGACACCGTAGTGAACGCCAACGCTAACTGCACCAAGTACGCGCGCGCGCGCCATGCCAAACCGTAAAAACCACCATGGCGCAAGGGTACGCGAATTCCGACCCTAGCGGACATGTACCTAACGCCATCAAGCACGGCGGAAAGTACCATTCCGCCATGGCGAGAAGTACGGCATCGCGAATCAACCGTAAACGGCCCAACTGAGTGCCTGTACACCGCTCCCTGCCCACATAGTACAACTCCCCGTAGGTGCAATGAAGTCACAATGCAACCAGTGAAATGTACAAGTCACCCATGCATGCCAACGAACAAATGAATCACAAGAGTGGCCAATGGGAGCTGCAGGGCACAGATGGCAGGAATACAGAAGCCATTCCAATGGACATGACCACAGTCCCCCACCAAGAAACGCACGCAAACACAGGCACCTGTGACCAGCAACATTCCGAAAATCACATCATTCCACCAGTCCACCTGGCTGACCGGCATCTGTTACACAAAACCTAATCCCCCGCCCCTGAGCATGACATCATTCAAACAGTCATATTGGCAGCCCTCATCCCTGACCTCACTGGGCTTCGTAGGCAAACGCGCCCAGCACAGTACCACGCAACTATACTCCGAAGCTGGAACCCAATGCAGATCTCCTCACAATACATCGCTCCCCAAATAGGAACATGCCACATCACTTGCAAAGAAGAACGCTACACGGCCCATATCAGAATCGAAATTTAATGCACAACAAAATCACCAAGCCTATACAGCCATTAGGCCATGAACTCCAAAACACATTTCACCATTGTGGGCTGCATCCGCAAGAAATGACCAGCTACTTCTTGTGTGACGCCCTGTTCCATCATGGTACACAGAGCACCATTCACGTACGAAAAGGCAACATGGAAGCGCACAGAACCGCAGGGCCGTCCCAATGGGGAGGCACTAGTCCAGCTGAAAGGCCGAAATGTTGCTCCGAGCCACTAGTACTGCGTAAGGGCATGTGGCCCATTGGCGATCGTCCCATAAGATCGTAAAGCTGCTCCACTGATTAACACGAAGCAGCAGGTGTCGGGAGTAAAAGCCATCTGCAGGAGTGGCATACAGATGGCAGTGGCAAAAGGGGAGGAGATACCTGTCAACCAAAAGAAAAGAAAAAGAACAGAATGGCCATCAGAACTACATTCGAACAACTCACTTCAATGATCACACTAAATCCACAGCCATATGCATGCTAGCCCACTCCAAAGGATCATCACCACCCCAAAACCACTTGCGACTCATAACTATCTATATCGAGGTGTAAACACCATCACACACGAGTGTACATGTGCATGCGTCTGTGAAAACAGAATCCATCAGATGGGATTGGTAACGTGCATGGACACAAGTGTCTGAGGGCGCGTCGAGACAGGGAGGGCTCAACAAGGCCAGATAGACGATGGTCCCACTATGGCAGCCCTGCATCACATAGCGCAGGGGAGGCGGACAGATTCCAAGAAGCCCTGTACATGGCAAACTCTGTATCAAATCATTTGTCCATGCATCCATTCATCATTCCCTCATCCCGGGATAAAAACGCCTGAATATTTACTCACATAACATTAGAAATATCCATTGAGTCTGTGCTTTATGCAGCCTGCAAAATCCACTGTGCCCCAGCCCGTAATTCCAGTGTTGTGAAGTAACATGTATTTGGGAACGTCCGGCCTCATTGCCCACGTCGCTATTGCGCATCCCAAACTATTCATATCAATCATTGCATCCTCGCCATGGCCCCTGTCCCAAGGACATTGAACAATAGAACGTTATATTTGCAGTCAGACCTGTGGGCATCTCCTCGCCGCTAGCTGATAACCGAAAGCGCCGCCCTTCGAATTCCTCATTTGCAACATCACGTCGAAAAGGCATCTGTGGCCGCTTGAAATCACAAATTAATCCATCTAGTGCGGCTGTGTGTGAAAATGGCAACTGCCTTCACTCACAAATGGGACGCCCCGCCCGTCGTTGCAACTCGGTACAGTGATGCATGAGGGCCCACCGTCACTCGAGTACTACGTTCCACTGACCCCTCACAAGTCTGTTCGCGACTGCAAAGATTGCATGTGAAACAATGGGACCATAGCCGAATGAATATATCAACCAATGTTACACGGCCATCGGGTACAAATACATGATTGCAATTGCAAGATGCCATGCGTCGAAGTGCAGCGTTGTGTGCGGGACGTGCTCGGCCAAAGGGGAGAGCAGCTTGCACAGGTGGAATGAATCACCACAGGTGGAGGCCATACAGCCTGAAAACACATAAATTGCACACCCAGTCTCCTCCCACAACCACACCCACTCCGAAATGCTACCGGCAGGACTCCCGATGTTGGCCCTAGGGGACCTGATAGCACTGCAAGTACTCCAACTCCAAGAAGAAGACGAACACCAACTACAACCGGCCGCACGGAGGAGACGCAGGAGGAGGAGGAGGGCAAGGCAGGGCCAGCAAGGGCCGCCAGCACAGCCACTACCACCACGCAGGCAGCCCGCAATCCCACGCCTCCGAGCACATCCGTTCAACCTCACTGATGAGCAGATCCACACCCTCTACCGTTTGGACCGGGACACCATAGCCGCCATCGTGGACATGACACAGGCTGATCTTGTCAGCATGATAGATAGCCCAACCGCCATCCCACCCCTACTGAAGGTGGTGTCTGTACTCCACTTCCTGGCCACAGGCACCTACCAGCACACAGTCGGACAGTTGCATGGCATTTCTCAGCCACTGTCCTCACGGACACTATTGCAAGTGCTCGATGCCCTCCTGCAGCACGCAGACGACTACATCTCTCTACCACGCTCGGAGCAGGAAATTACCAACACAAAAGTGGGATTCCATGCACTTGCCGGCATACCGGGTTGCATTGGTGCCATCGACTGCACCCATGTGGAATTGGTCGTCCCACATGCCATGGAGGCCCAGTACCGCAACCGAAAACAATTTCATTCTCTGAATGTACAAATGGTGTGTGACTCCAACAGGATCATTACACATTGTTGTGCCCGATTCCCTGGATCAACCCATGATTCTATGGTCCTGAGGAACTCTACAATACCACGCTACATGGAGCGACACGCAGGGAACAGATCCTGGCTACTCGGTGAGTCTCATTTCATGCATGATGATGTGGGGTATGTGATTCGGCAATGACCTGGCAGGAAGGGGGGGGGTGTGTGTGCGTACGTAGCAATGGCATTCCACATTATACGTTTATTGTCCACATACAGGTGATGCTGGATATCCACTGAAGAGATGGCTCCTCACACCAGTCCGGAACCCACGGGACCAGCATGAGGAGGACTACAACCATGCCCACTCACGTACCCGTGTAGTCATAGAACAGGCATTCGGCCTACTGAAGACTCGTTTCCGCTGCCTCAGCAGGTCTGGCGGGGCACTCCTGTACCGCCATGAGAAGGTTGCAAAGATGGTGATGGCATGTGTCATGCTCCACAACATGTGCGTACGTAGAAATTTGCCCATGCCCCCTGACGCAGAACTGCAAGCACCTGAGGATGGTCATGATGAGGGTGGGGATGTGGCAGCACCTCAAGGAGTCTGCGAGGCACAGCAGGGCCGTGACATTCGTCAGCATCTCATTGATGCATGCTTCTAGCACTCACGCCTGGTGGCTGATACATGGACACGGTACTCGTGGCACTGTGTGTGTCTGGTACATGCACAATATGGACTGTACGCCTATGATGGCCTAGTACACAAAGATCATTGTCCACACATCTCATTGGTTGATCGTGCATTGTTTATGGCATATGTGATATCATGTTGAACACCCTATCGACCCGCCACCCAAGTGAGCCCAACACACCCCCTCCACCCTCCTACCTCCCCCCCGAACACCAGTGTCCAAAGATGCTCATTGTCAGTGGGCAGTCGCTATTGCAAGCCCCCTCTGCGGGTATCAGGGGCACCCCTGCCTGTGGAGCGCAGGTTCCTCCCAGATCTACGTTGGGGGCTGCCCTGGACGGAACTTGCAACGGATGATGTCTCTGCCTGCTCACGTCCATGCATGTCCCTAAGGGTTTGTGAGAGCTCAGTGAGCACACGGCGCACTGCGGCAAGTTCGGCACATACGTCTTTGGACGTCGCATGCAGTTCCCCCCTCAGGCTCTCGGTGCTTCTCTCCATTTGGACTCTCAGGCTCTCGGTGCTACTCTCCATTTGTGCCCTTAGTGTCTCTGTACTTCTCTCCATTTCTGCCCTAAGTGTCTCAGTTGATGATTCTATGTCTGCCTTAGTGCCCCCACATTCATCGGCATGGTCCTTGAGGAGCGTGGCCAGTTGCTGCTGTTGCACGATTAACTGGTCGAGGGACTGTTGCCTCTGCTGGGCCATGGCCATTTGCGGTGGTGTCACAGAGGGGCTGTTCGCCTCATGTTGCCCTGCCACAGGGCTTGTGGAGGATGGCCAGTCGTCGTCTTGTGGGTGCCCCTGCGAGGTATCCTCATGTTGTACGGGATGGGACAGACAGGGAGATTGGGACAGGTCATGGATGGATCTGACTTCGACCTCCCCGTCTTCTGTGTCGGAGCATGCTGCCATCAATGGGGTGTCACCTATGGTGCTGCTGCCACCAGAGGCAGTGCCTTCTGTGGCATCCATTGGGGGGACCTGTGGTGCTGCTGTTGTGGGCATGCTGGCTGCTGGGGTGCCTGTTGATGTTCCCTCCTCTGTGCTGCCACCTGATTTGTGCTGCTGCCGTGTCTTGATGCGTGCAGCTGAGGTGGAGGGTCTTTGGCCGTTGGTCTTGGCCCTCTTTGCAGGTGTGCTGGTAGGGGTGTCCTGAAGCTCGTCGTTTGGATCGGACCCTGTGGTGGAGTAAAGGAGGGCGAGGGTTATTAATGGGTCTGTGGGAATTGGAATGGCATTGTATCACATGCATTGGGGTGGTACCTGAGGGTGATTTGGGTCGGGGCCTTGGAGGTGGTTTCATTTGTGTGTGGAGTGAGGGTGCAGTTGTTTGGCAGCCTGCAGTTAGGGTGTGCCTGCTGCACGTGTAGTGGGTGTTTTTGGGGTTTTTAATTATTTATGTATTTATTGTGTGTTTTAAACTGCGCTATCAGGCCAATGTGTGTGGACGTCCTCCTGGCCATGTGTTTCTGTTGCACTATGTGGACACATGGTACTTCACATGATTGGACATTGTGGATTTGGCATTGTTTTATTTGGGCCACCTACCTGATTCTTCGGATGTCTGCACTCCTTTCTCCATCTCTCCGACTCCCTCTATACTCTCCATTCCAATGGTGGAGGCACAGATTTCTTCCCAGGGGGTCAACTTGATGGGTGATTCCGATCCTCCCCCGGTGGCTGTGGCAATGTTGCGGTTGGCAGAAAGTATGCTACGGACGCGTATCCGCAGGTCGTCCCATCGCTTTCTGCATTGCTGTGGGCTGCGGGGTGCGGTCCCCACCGCACTTACCCGCTGTGCCACCAGAGCCCATATGGCCTTCTTGTTCGCAAGTGCCGTCCTGGTCATTTGCGTGGAGAAGACGGCGGCGGCATTCTCCTGGAGGGTCTCTGTTAGCACGGTGAGTTCCTCACGGGAGAAGGGGACCTGCCGCTTGCGGTCGCACGCTTTCTTCGCTACTTTTCCCATTTTTCTTGGTTTCGCTAGGGTGGATGACGGGTTGGGGTGTGTCTCAGGGTGGTGTATTTAGTGGTTGTGTGGATTTTGTGGTTTTATAGGTGTACGGCGGGATGTTTCCCGTTCCGGGCCCATGTTTTTACTTCCGTTTCCGTATATTTCCGGTCACCGTACTTTCCGGTTGGCGCTCACTGCGGTGTCCGCTGAGATGGGTGGCGGTATTGCACCTAGGGCGCCGTACGGCGGCGGTGTGGGCCGTTTTGGGGTCATTTCCGCCATCGCGGACTTTGCACTTCCGCCATGCCGTGGTGCTCGTGCCCGATGGGTCGGAATGGGACGCACTTTGCTCCATCGTGGAATGGCGGAAACGCTATTCACGCTGTGGCGGTCCGGTCAGTCACTTTCCGCCAGGGTCGTAATGAGGGCCATAGTGACCTTCATGCACAAATTGTACAATTTCAAAGAAACAAATGTGGCAAATATTGTCATTGCAAATACAAAAACAAAGGGAAATACTACACCAAATGCCGCTTTGGTTTCCCTAGACCAGTTACAGAAACAGGTGAAGTGAACACCTTCATGTCTTCAGTTAGACATAGGGCCTCATTACGACCCTGGCATTAACCATGGGGCTATTAGCGCCATGGTTGACACCGGTATTTTACCAACTCCGCCATGGTGAATGGCGAAATTACCACCCCATTCCAAGGTTGGCGGGGCGGTAATTCCCCATTCACCATTGGCCCTTCCCCATTCCCATTTTTGCCCCCATACGGCTCAATGGGAATGGGGAAGGCAGTAATTACGGTACCGCAATTTGCGGTACCGTAATTACCTCAAAAGTCTCTTTGCGGGTTCCTTCCTTAACGGCTGGTAAAACCAGCCGTTAAGGTCGGGACCCGCAAAGGGACCTCGTAATGAGGCGGTAAGGGTTTAACGGCACCAACACCTTTTACGGTGCCGTTAACCCATTACCGCCTGGGTCGTAATGAGGCCCATAGTGTTAAAGGTAAATCACCTTAGAACATGTACAACATAAAAAGAACATAAGAATCAAAATATATCAATGATTACAATGCAATCATTGCCCTTTTATGGAATGCAAACATAGATGTGCAGTACATTGCAGACAATTCCACTGCAGTTGCACGATATGTTAAAGCCTACTTAACAAAAGCAGAAAAAAACAAGCTTCAAGACCTCTGGAATGACCTATCATCAGACAAAAACACTATCGCAGAAATTGTACAACTTAGGCATAAAAATGCTCTCTCATAGAGAATGTGGCTCCTATGAAGCTGCAGATCGTTAAACCAATACTGCTTTGTATGGAAAATCTGAAAATATAGTATGGCTAAGTCTTGGTCCTGCTAAATCTAGAAAAAGAGTTCTCAAATCATATGAGGACATATGAGGACATATGAGGACATAGAAACAATAGCCAAAAATGATCCCAACAGCCAAGACATTTTGAAAAACAATTTACTAGACACATACTACCTGAACAGGAGTACCACTTTGGAAACCATGTGTCAATATTACATAGCCCAAAACTAATACAAAACCTGATGAAAAAAAGGTAGATATAGAGTGACAGATTGTGAAGGCAGCTTAGTGAAACTTACCAAACGACGCTTAATTAATCATAGCAAATTGTCATTAAAAACTCCTCAACAGAAAGAACTATATGACATGTCCCTGCTACAACTTTTTAAACAATGGAGAAAAGAAGAAGAGATACTAGATAACTATGACTTCTATGAAGACGCTTTCAAAGCAAATGAAAGCACTATCACCGATGTAAACTTTACGCAGTACAAAACAATGTTGCACAATGAACAGCAACATGAAGAAGAACTAGATAAGGACACTCCCGACAGTAGTCAACCTTCTGTAACAGGAAGCCAAGAACCACTGGCACAGCCCCTAATAGCAAATGAGGCAGAATTAGCTATGACAGAAGTAGAAAACACCATGTGTCACTATAAAAAAGACACAGAAGACTTAACAGTACTACAATCAAAACTCAACAAAGACCAGCGCACCATTTTTGAAGAAGTAACAAAGGAAATTGCACATGGTGTACAACACGAAAATAAAGAATGTACCTGCCAAAATTACAAATCTATACTGCTATATGTCAGTGGTGAAGCTGGTTCAGGCAAAACATTCTTAATCAAAATCATCAGCAAGTTCCCTCAACAATTGACAAACAACAAACTGTCAGCTGTTGTAACTGCCCCCACAGTTTTAGCTGCCTACAACATAGGTGGTGTCACTTTACACCGATTACTACTCCTTCCAGTAGCACACCAAAACAAATTAGACTATTACAAACTTTCTACAGAAGCTGCAATGGAACTACGCAGAGTGTTAAAACAAATGAAAATGCTACTAATAGATGAAGTTAGCATGGTCTCCAACCTAATGTTGACTTTGATTCACCTCAGATTGCAAGAAGTACTTAAAACAAACTACAAAGAGCGCTTTGGAGGAAAACACATTATTGTTTTCGTAGATCTTCTTCAATTTCCACCAGTGAAAGGTGAACCTTAGGACACAAACTGTGCCATAAAACTGTTGGCAGCATAGGAAATGTCAACCTTTGGCAACATTTCCAATACAGAGAATTAACAGAAACATGTGCCAATCTGCAGATCTCACGCCAACATTTTAAAAAGTATTAGAGTTGGTGTACTATCTCAAGAAGCACAAGCAATATTAAAAACCCGGCACATCCATGCACTTTATGGCGATAACTCATGTGCTACTGATGTTATGGAACAAATAGCGCACAAAATGTCAATTGTATGTCCTTAATGCCACCTCTTGCAAGCTGTTCCAAATTCAATTAAACAATGTTGAAAAAAGAAATGCAACCAATAATTGAAATTTGCTCCATCAACAAACTGGACGTACATGGTATGACACTACCCATGTGTCAACAAGCCACAACAAGACTGAATACCTTAGAAAATTCTATCTCGAACACAGCTGGTTTGGAGAAAATATTAAAATTATCCTTAAACTGTAGAGTAATGTTTAAATGTAACCTTGACGTGTAGCAAGGACTAGTTAATGGGGTACTGGGTACAGTTGTTGGCTTTCAAACATATCCACATGACAACAACATTCAGTTTGTCAATATTCTCTTTGACAAACCTTCAGAAGTAGAAAGGATAGGGCACTCAACAGCTCGATTCCTTCTCTTCAAAGACATGTATGTATGCAGAGAACAATTTTCTCTAACTGTAGCATATGCAGTCACCATTCATAAATCCCAAGGTCTTACCCTAGACAAAACATTGATAGATATTGCTAACACAGTCTTTAAAGAAGGCATGAGCTACGTAGCACTATCACGCTTAAGTACACTTTACGGTCTATTTCTAATCAACTTTGATGCAAGTAAAGTAAACGCTGATATTCCTTGCATTTTAGAATACAATAGACTACGTTCACTATACACGCCCCTTCTAAAAACATATCCTGTTGCACAAAAAGGAAAACGTTGTAAAAGAAAACTAATTCAAACAGAAATGCAACAGGATCTGACTGCAAATCCTCCAAAGAGAGTAAAAGAAGCTAATACTTCATCAATTACCACAACCAAAGAAGAAACTATTACTCAAAGTAACTCAGGTGCTTCTTTAAAGAAGCAACACACACTCTGAAAAAACGACTTGGACACAGAACTATCTGGTCCATTCAAATTTTCAAATATAACTGGTGTAAGTTGCTACGCATATTTAGCAATGAATATTCTATTTCAATTGCCACCAATTGTTGACAACATTTACTTACACAGTACAGACTAATTGTGTTTGCAAATGTTAGTCCGTCATAGAAACGCAACAGAAAATCCTGACAACATGTATAGTGTTCACCGAATAAGTCAGGAATTGGACTACTGTGCTGGAATGGTGAAACTCACCAGAAGATCCACAAGAATTTCTAATGTACTTACTACAAGTACTGGAAAACAAAAACAGAAACATACCTATAAATGAAATCTTCCAGATTTCATACATGTGGAAACATACATGCACTCTCTGCAACAATGTGACACAGGAACAAATCCCTAATGAGCGCTTTGTGTATGTATCCATACCTAATTGTGAATCCATTCCATTTCAGCAACTTGTACAAAATGCAAACCATGGTAGATTATGTACCAGATAATCGCTCCACCTTACTAATACAAACACATAGTAACTACGTAATACTAATGCTTCTACGTTACAATGCAGATGGTACCAAAAACAACTACAAGCTGACCGGATTCACACACGGTCAAGTATCACTAGAAATCCTTCACAACAATAGGTATAATCTACCACGCAGTAGCCACAACCAATGCAGGTCACTACACTGCATATATAAAAAAGAAACGTGGATGGTTCGAATGTAATGATAGTACCATTATTCTAAAGCAGAAATTAACAGCAAATCTTACAAACGTTTATTTAATCTTTTTAAAACCAAAATTGTATAACTAATCTGTACTTCAACATTAACAAAAATTCAATTAAAAAACTATGAACAGAATATGCCAACAGGTATCTAACTGCCCAAGATTCTATAACAACCAAACAGATAAATGAGTTCCACTGAATTATAACAGAAAATAGACAGTTAGAATACGCCAACAGGTATCTAACTGCTTCAAAAATCTGCAACAAGCCAACAGCTACAACATTAGTCAGAAACAACAAGTGAACACTGAAAACAAACAAACAAATAGACTGTACCATAACAAAAAAGGTTTTTTTAATCCGACATGGATTTTTTTTTTTCCCACAGACCCAATGATTTGAAAAACAAACACAGAAACTGAGCAAAATGCACAGTACACTGGTTTGTAAACTAAATATGAGGGTCGAAAAAAAGTCTTTGCCCATGCACTCAAGACTCTACGCCCTGGCCACAACCACCGCAGCATATCACACCCACAACCACCACACCATATGACACCCATGCTGGCTTATAACGTCAGTACTTATAACTTCGGTCTTGGGTGCATGGCCTTAGGCCATGCACCCAAGACTCTAGGCCCTGCCCACAACCACCTGATAGATATTCGATTCTATGGGTGTGATCTATGGGTGTGATATGCTGCGGTGGTTGTGGCCAGGACCTACAGTCTTGGGTGTATGGCCTACGGCCTACGGCCTGTGGCCATGCACCCAAGACTCTAGGCCCTGGCCACAACCACTGCAGCATATCACACCCATGGTGGCTTATAACTCAGTATCAAACCCATAGAATCAAAGATTTTAACTGTGGCATATACTCAATTTTAATGTCCGCTGACACCACGCGTGTCCTTAGAACAGTTTCAACATGACACAAGCCCATTAGCCAATCGGTGTCCTGCCCACGGAGCGAACAGGGAAGTGTCTCTGCGGAGCGGACATAGATAGCACTAATTTTTTTAGACCTACTATTTGATAGTTTTATAGAAAACTACTGGACGGATTTTTACCAACTTTATAAAAGCATGCTTTCGGGACCAAGACCTGCTCCTGCCGCAAATTTGGTGAAAATCCGTCCAGCGGTTTGGGATGCAGGCGTGCGCAAAGTTTTTCCCCCATTCAGCCTATGGGAAAAAATAAGTTTTGGGACCCCCCTATAACTTTCCCCCCCCTGGACCAAAACTCACCAGACTTTGCACAATAATTCAGAGTGGGCCATATACTTTTTTTTGCAAAGTTTGGTAAGGATTTGTACAGGAGGAGCAAAGTTATAAGCCGCCCAAAAAGTGCTCTTCCTATGGAAACAGCTTTAACCATAACTACACAGCCAATACAGTGGCTGTGTAATGACGATCATATATAAAACAAATATAAAGAACTGTTTGATACGGTCGTGCTCAGCAAACAAGCAATGTGATCAAAGAGCTCTTGTGGACATTTCATTAGAGGTCCAAGATCAGCTGCACTTTACCATCAGGAGGCTCCCAAGTATCAACAAATGAAAAACTCTTCATTGCATGGTGAAACAAATCACGGTCAGGACAACACATTTCACTTTCACTTGAGCTTCGTCACTGTTGCTTAGACACCTCAGCAGAACCATGTAAGAAAGGAGAAAGTGCATTGTCAGTTTCTATGACTAAACTTGAGGCATATGGCTACAATAGCATAACAGAGTGATATCATTTAGTGTAGTGACTCACTATAGGCTTGTATGTACATAGCTATTTGTTGCTCCCAGTGGGTGACATATATCGCCAATCAATAGTTAATTAGCATATAGTGTGGTGGGTCATTACCTTCTATGCTGTATACTATGATCATTGTAACATCATTGTAAAAGACATAATATTCTTTAAGCTTAACCAATTGCCACAGTTGATAACATCTCATCATATGTATGCCAAAATGATAAAATTCTTAAAGTGCAAATGCATTAATGCAATAGATTAATCACCATTTATTAATATAGACAACAGATGTTTAAAAATATTATTTCTAAGTATATCAAATAAAACGATATATTAATCAAAACCTACAATAATTTATACTTTAACGATAGATACATTTATCATGAGAATATGTCATAAGGTGTATTTCCTAATCACAAACTGCCAGAATGCTTCAAATAAATTAATATCTAAAAATTGATTAATGAGATTAAATTAATGCTTAAAACAGTTTTGAGTCTAGTGTATTGTCATATATAAGTCTCAAATATCTACACATACATTCTCCTTTGAAGATTTCTAAAATGTCAAACAACCTAACACCTTCTTATGCATTACTAAAAGAAATAATCTAAACAATTGGAAACTTAAAAATAGAAAATAAAATATAAAATATGAAAAACCATCATCCATCAAATCTGATGAATATAGACAGAACAACATCCTCTTGAAAGATTAATAGCAAACCAATAGGAGTCAATGATAGCGATAAGTATTCAGTAAGAATATCCCGTGCTTAAATGCCTGTCTTGGGATAATATATTTATGTATTTATGTATTTATTTATTGTTTGCTTGTTAGGCACTTACACAGCAAGTGCATTCTGTTTCAAAGCTCCCACATGGCAAAGGGAGGGAAACATGAGAACGAAACACATAAAATACACACAAATATTAAATACAGTAGAAGGAAAGAAGAAAAAGATGTGCCTATTAGGCCTTGTGAGTATTCAGAATGTGCAAGTGCAGCAAAGAAAAGGGAAGGGGGTGTAGGTGCTGGAGTGTCTGTGCTCGTGGGTGAGCCACAGATATGATATGATATGATATGATATGGCATTTATAACATGCCAATACACAAGTGTTTCAGCATGAAATGCAAGGTATGGTAAGTGTTACAAAGTGACTTCCAAGCATCTTATGGTAGCTTCTAGGGTTTATTAGCAGGTACTCAAGTTACAGTTACAAGAAGATATATACATAAGTGGACAGGACATAACACTGGCTCCCATCACCCAGGCTGGGGAGCTCTAACTGTCTGACTGTGGAACCCTTGGGTAAACATTGTAACATTCACAAGGCACCACTCCACATGACATCACCAGCTCACACCATTCACAGGCAGTCACTATATAAAACATTTCCTTCCTCTACTGAAACACACTACACCCACACAGGTACATCATGGAGCATAACACAACACATCTCCCTTCTTTACAAAGTCAACACACAGGGACAGAACGTCACAAAAACATACACCAAATCCCAAACCTCACACCTCACTCAAATCTCCCTTCTGATAGGAAATACTCTAGATAGATCGCCCACTCTACACACAACACCACACTGGTACGACGAGGAACAAGAATGCATCTTTTTATGGAGGGATGCACACTCACAAACAATCTCAATGTTATGCTGGAGGCGCTTCCTCCCAATAACCATTGTGGCACTCACCCACATACAATCTTTCACACTATTGCCAGATGCGCTATCTCCTGTTAGACTTCAAACTTCTACAGGAGGCGCTATCTCCCAATAACTTTCCTCCGGAGGCGCTATCTCCTATTAAACTTCAAACTTCTACCGGAGGCGCTACCTCCCAATAACTTACTGCCAGAGACGCTACCTCCTGTTAAACTTCAAACTTCTGCCAGAGGCGCTACCTCCCAATAACCATTGTGGCACTCACCCACACTTTATACTCTGTGCGCTACCCATCTCCCAAATTCTTTGACTCACACCAAACACTATGTTACTACTACATGTGCACCAATTAAATTTTTCACAAATGAGTCAGTCAAAAACCATTTTGCATTATAACATCCTATATCTGCAAACCTCTTACCATTAACACTATTACCATTAATGCAAGTTCAATGACATTTCTATGATCTCCTAATAGTGCATAGCCTGACATAGGCTCTAACTTAAGTTGTGGTTCCTCAACCTAAACGTCCATGTTGCATTTTAGCAACCTATCTCTATCCCTGCTGTAAATATGACTTTAGCTAATGACTAGAAACCTGTAAACTCACACTTCTCTATTGTGATCTAGGTCTAGTGACTGCATATTTATTAATTTGTACCTTTGCCTCTAAATTGATTGTATATTCTGTTTATTGTATTTGTGTATATTTGTGTGACCATACAGCTGTGTGCCCTATCTACACACGTGCTTGTAAGGTGATATGTAACCCACCTCATCCCCTTTCTCTTGGGGCACTGTATATTATTTCCTTTAACTGCCTCTTTTCAAGTAACAGTGCCCAGATGCCCTTCGGTGGGGTGCGCTATACAAGTAAATAAACTAAACTAAACTATCTGCTGCAATTCCTCAAATAGGTTAGTACTACCATACGTATGCACATTTACTTTCCTTTGCACTCACAACCATCCACCAACCTTTTCTGTACATCACAAAAGTCCATGCGTTGGGCATGCACGCACCCCCTAAACAACAAATCCTCAATAGGTTATATCTAGTGCAACACACATTTTGCTCACACACTAGCATGCACCACACTTGCATATCCCTTACTTCAATATTACCATATCATAGGTTGTACACCAGTAGATACAACTAGTTGGTAAAAGGATAACAATGTGTGCACTCCGGTTCATACACCAGCCTCAATTTGTAAGCCTTATGTAGGCCATTATCTAATCCTTCTTTCTTTTAATGACACAACCTTGATAATGCAAGATTTTGCGGACATTCCTGGTGCATATTCAACGTTGCGCTTATCTAACTGCACATCATAAAGTTATGCGCTACTGCTTCTGAAGATTGCCACTCGCGCGTCAATTTTATAACAATCACAAAAACTATGTGCAACCTCTGCTGTCCATTTCCACTTGCACTTCATCGCTTCTACCTTATTCATGTCATGTCTTTCAGCGCCTTATGGGTTAGAGGTTCCTCTCTCATTACACGGCGCTCTGCCACATATGAGATATACATTGGCATACAAGCAAAAATATGCTCTGCGCATTGTATGGTACTACCCCCACGGCCCCGGCAGAGCATTTCCTAGTCACGTAGCTTCAACATTGTAGGGTCCCTTACTCTTGTCTTTCCCTGATGTTGTGGACCTTGCCCTTCACAAGGGTTTCTTCCGAATGCAGCCGCATAGCATTCACAGCTCGCAGAGAGACCGTTGGAACTTCATCGCCAACATCCCAGCCTTCCGCTGTGACATCATTATTTCTGCTTCAATTGCAAGGATAACGGAGCTCCGCAGCTCCAACAGTAAAACTTGCACCAAGGGTTTAATCTCCTGGCACAGCTCCCTTGGCGCACAAAGGCTATCTTCATTTCTATGGGAGACTTATGAGAACATCAGCTTCTCACTTCTCACATCAGCTTCTCACTTCTGCAACTTTATGGGACAGCCTCCGGTCTTCAACTATGAGAGCACCTGCTTCCCTTCTTCAATTTTGAGCACAGCATCTTCCCCTTCTCTTGCGCAGCTCCCCCTGGTCCAGCCTCTTGGACAGCTTCCGTTCTTCAGCATATGGGAAAGATGGGTCTTCTTACACCTTTATCTTTGGGGCCTGCTCGACTCTTGGGGCTTGCTTCACTTCACTACGGATTTAAGGCACTTCACTTCACTGCTTCTTTCTCAACATCAAAATCCTTGCCCATGTATCTGCACAGGTGCCTCCCCTTCTTCAGCTTCTCCAGCCCCTGGACTTAGCTCTCACAGACCCTCATGGGTAGCTAATCCCTCCCTCTATGGGCCTTCTTCCTTTTTTCCACCCCCTTTATGCCCTCTGTGATGGGTCTTACTTGTCTTGGTGGGGGCAGAGTTGTCCTTCTTGTCCTTCGTCTTCCTGCACCCCCCGCAGCAGGTTCCTTCAGCTTACTTCTGTTTCTTGCTCACACAGGTTCTTCTTTTTAAGACCATTCCCGTCTCCATTGTTACAAAGTGACTTCCAGGCATCTTATGTTAGCTTCTACGGTTTATTAGCAAGTACTCAAGTTACATTTACAAGAAGATATAGACATAAGTGGACAGGACATAACACTGGCTCCCATAACCCAGGCTGGGGAGCTCTACCTGCCTGACTGTGAAACCCTTGGGTAAACATTCCAACATTAAGAAGGCAACACTCCACATGACATCACCAGCTCACAGCATTCACAGGCAGTCATTATATAACAGTAAGTGCTACACTGCCTGGATCCGCGTTGGGTGAAGTGCGAGCCTCCAGAGTGGGGGTGTGCCAAGGCAAGTGCTGAAGGTAGACAGAAGCTGGGGCTATTGGGTGTGGGAGGTCAGGGTCCCTGAGGATGCACAAGGGTCCAGGACACCAATCACAGCAACTGTGAGATTAGCAGTGGAGAGAAGAAGAGGAGGTGGAGATAAAGAGGAAAGTCTTGAGGAGCTTCCAGGATTTATGAAAGTCCTGCTCAATATGCAGAGGGAGGGGGAGGCTGTTCAATATGAGGGAGACAGCTGAGGAAAGGGATCGACCTCCTGGCCTCTGTTTAGTAAAACGCTTTACACACCAAGAGTTGCTGCCAGAGAAATGTAGGGGTCTCGAGGGAGAATATTTAGTAAGAGAGAGTTGAAGATAGTATGGTCCCTGGCCCCAGACAGCCTCGTGGATGATGCAGAGGGATTTGAATATGATCTGTGCAGCAACCGGCCAGTGCAGACTGTTTAGGGCAGGAGAGATGCAGCCCCAGTGCTTAAAACCAAGGATACGTCTCAATGGCCTATTATGGATTAGCTGGAGGGGTCGCAGAGTGGAAGAAGGTAGATTTAGGAGGAGGCTATTGCAAAACTCATGCTTAGAGAGAACCAGGTCTCGGGTAACAATACGCTTCTAGGGGAAAGTGAGAAAAGGGAAAATTCTTTTGAAAAGTGAGAGCTAAAAGTGGGACTTCTTGGCAATGTCCTGAGTGTGAGGGAGGAAGGAGAGAGATGAGTCAAAGATGACTCCAATGTCTCTGGCTTCAGAAGAAGGAGCCGGCGAGAGCCCATGGAGGAAGGCCAGAGTGAAGGGAAGAAGGAGTTTTCAGGAGTCCCAATGGGAAAGATCTCAATGACTATTCAAGATCTTTCTTAATCTGTACTTTATCATTTCAATTTTCATGGTTTTTGAACCTTTTTCCTTATGTTTTTCTGGTTATAAGCAGATCATCCAATCTCATAGTACATGTCTTGGCATAGGCATCAATATCATTCCTATGATATTTGCACTCAAACAATCTTTGTACCATTTGTCGCGATTGTTTGAGACATTATCTGAACAATTTTTTCTAACTCTAATACATCCTCCACATTGTAAACACTATATGGGATTTTTATATTGAGAACTTTCAGCATTGAAAACTGAGTTTGTGCTTAGCTCTTTTTTATGCAAGGAACTAGGAATTAAGGTCAAAATAAATGATCTCCAGTCAGCTATGATGTTCAGTAAAACAAATGTTCTAATCATTGACATTCAGGAGGAGCACACATTCATATAATTCCCTGACTATGCCATTCCAAATAATTAGAAGATCATCTTTATACCCATTCCATATGACCAGTTTTTTCAATATGATGGTGATATTCACTAGAGTGAATAATGCCTTCCTCCTGTTGAACCATGAACAGCTTTGCATATGAGGTGGGTAAGGATGTTTCCATGGCAGTACCACAGCGATGATGATGATAATGTCCATTGAACAGAGATGCATTGTGCTCCAACAATAACACAGAATCTCAAAAATGTTATACGAATGTGCTCTTAAACTAGCTGATACCATTTTGCATTAATAAAATTATACAGTTCAATTATTAGTGACATGTTTTTGCTCCACATTAATCTTGACCAGATCTTGATCACATATTCCAATGTTTAATTCTTTCTCCCATATGTATAGAGCCTGCACCTTATTACATGGGAATTATTTCAGATATATCGGAATATATCAGAAATATCGGAAGTGAGTACCTTTTATGGGGAAAGCTAGCATTGGGATAGGTGCTGATCTTATCATTTATATTCGACCAATCATAGTTAAAAAAGCTTCCTCTTTGCACTCCCTGATCGGTTCACAAGCTCTTCTTCTGATGCTCCAATTACAGTCAGAAGATCAAACATATATTTTTTTAATGATTTGACAGATTCTAGAGTATCCTCTTTCATAATTATATTCATATCCCAATATATATCATTTACCATTGGTGAGATAATCTTAGCATAGTTTGTCAGTTTTCTCCATAGAAAATGAGTTTCGAGAGATACCAGGCATAGTTCATGACGAATGATTGCATTAGGAATACTCAATGAAAGACCAAGAACCTCTCTCCAGAGTTTTCCCTGTATGGTTATGGTGTCTAACAGAGTACCCAATCCATCAGACATATATTTAGGCCATAAAGAAGAACGGCTCAATCTTCATAATATAGAATTTGATAATAGGTAGAATTGAGAATTTACAGACACGATTAAAAAGATATTTCATTTGTGACAACAATGGGCATAGTTTTACATCTAGTGTCTTCTTCCACATCTCCCTTGATACTGTCTTTGAAAGATTATATTCCAAATATTTTATGGCAGGTACTCATTCTAGTAATTCATTGCTCAATGTCCAACTCATGATCTTTGGCCTAGGCAAATTAGTAATAATAACTATGTTTGAATGGATTAATTTGGGTGTAGGTTATTTGCCCTTGCATATTTGTCAAGCAAATTGAATTTTTCTTGCAGACCCCCGAGCCGTTAAAATCATCTGCAAATGCCAACCATTGTAGTCCCAAATGTCCCGACCTGGCTGCAAATGTAGTAGACACATTCCACAATAGTTCCACATCATTAACATACAGATTGAATAAGATCGGAGCTAGAATACAGTCCTGTTTTAATCCTATTTTTGTTGTTCTTTTTTTAGACAATGCACCCTCACTAGATAGACATATCTGTACTGATGTATTTCTGTGCAATAGTGACACCAGCTATACCAATTTCAATGGTACATTCAACTTTTGCAGTTTTGTCCACAGGATAGATCTTAACACACAGTCAAATGTGCTTGTCATGACAAATGAAGCCATGTATATATTACCCTCATTTTTGCATTTGGTACCATAATGTAGGTGGGTAAGCAGAGTCGCATTAGCAGTGGTACCCATACCTTTTCTGAACCCAACCTGGACTGTGGAGAGGGCATTTGTGTGTTTCAAACATTGATTTAGGTCTCTTAAAGGCAAAAGCGCAAACACCATACTATTCGCATAAGTCAATGCTATTGGTCTATATTTATTTGGTCCATGTGTATCACCCTTTTTAAATATTGGTATCATTATGGATTCATTCCAAGTACAGGGAAGTACATGATTCCTAAAAATATAATCAAACAGAGGTTTTAATACCCAAGCACAAAATTGCAGATCTTTTTTTACCACAAAAGGAGGAATTCCATCTGGGCCAGCAGCCTGAGAAGGTTTTAATTTCTCGATGGCCGACACTATATCCTCATCCACCCATGGACAGACTCCCTCACATATGGTTCTTCTAGCAGGATCAGTCAAATCACTGAACAGAACCTTAAGGGCATATATATTTGTGTAAAAGTCCACCCAATCTGACTTCAAAATAGGGGCATCCTTCAAGACAGGTCTATTTCCAACCTTCTAGTTAACCACATCCCAGAATTTCCTCTCTTTACCTTTACAGATAGCATTAAGCATCAACTGATTATCCCTCAAATGGACTTCAGCTTTAAGTGACTTGACCAAAATCCTATGTTTCTGGCAGATCTTTTTCTTGCAGCCTTATAGTCTACCATAGGTAAGCCCCTCTTCTTCAGTGTGGCTACTTGTTCCCACGTAAGCGTCTGGATTCCATTATTCTATTATCATAGACATGCATGGGGTTCGATTGCCGAATGGTTTTGAAAATTGGTATTCCCTTCAGACAATTCATTACTATATTATATGGTTCACTGCGCCATCCCCCAGTGCATTCTGATGTATTTGCATGCCAGAGCTCACCAGTCTTACCTGGGTGAGTTGCATAAACATATGCACACTTTCATTGTTCCATTCATAATGGAAGTAATAATATGAATGAGATTGCTTTTATGAGGGAGAACACTATGTTAGATTGATTTTAGGAATGTTTGTGTATTAACTTTCAAGAATGTATACTGGAATTACTTTCATGAACATCTAGTGTGTTTTAAATTTTGATACATTTTACTTCTGTGTATATGTGTAAAGGTTTACTTGAAACCAAAACACAATTAAAAAACTAGCTGATACAGCAGACAGGAAATATTACATTGCATTGATACGCAACACCAAGGGCCACCAACAGATACATTTGATACCATGGCATACCTTCAGTACATCTCAGTAAATCCGTAGTATCTTGTATAAATCAGGGCAATGCACTAAGAAAGGGGAACAGAAATATATATATATATATAGATATATATATATATATATATATGTTGAAAAAAGAGGAGAGGGGCGCACTCCAGTTCCCTGCACAGTAAACCTTCTCAGCCACAGGTGTTCTCCTCCGACCGGTTTCTGTGCCAATACACGTCATCAGGGAGGCTGTCTTAACTTGCAGCTCACAGCAAGTGCAGGTGTTAACACTTAGTGATAATTCTGCTGCAAGGACTTCTGGTAGCTGTAGTCATCAGGTTTGCAAGGAACAGACTCACACCCAATCCCATAAATGGGGAAAGGGGGGAGTAGCCTACAGTGAGGCACTCCAAAGTTGGGCATATATTACCCCGGTGCAGCACCCTATAAGATTTCTGAAGATTCCACCCTTCAGAAAACTTGCAAATGTGTTGAAAAAAGAGGAGAGGGGCGCACTCCAGTTCCCTGCACAGTAAACCTTCTCAGCCACAGGTGTTCTCCTCTGACCGGTTTCTGTGCCAATACACGTCATCAGGGAGGCTGTCTTAACTTGCAGCTCACAGCAAGTGCAGGTGTTAACACTTAGTGATAATTCTGCTGCAAGGACTTCTGGTAGCTGTAGTCATCAGGTTTGCAAGGAACAGACTCACACCCAATCCCATAAATGGGGAAAGGGGGGGAGTAGCCTACAGTGAGGTACTCCAAAGTTGGGCATATATTACCCCGGTGCAGCACCCTATAAGATTTCTGAAGATTCCACCCTTCAGAAAACTTGCAAATGTGTTGAAAAAAGAGGAGAGGGGCGCACTCCAGTTCCCTGCACAGTAAACCTTCTCAGCCACAGGTGTTCTCCTCCGACCAGTTTCTGTGCCAATACACGTCATCAGGGAGGCTGTCTTAACTTGCAGCTCACAGCAAGTGCAGGTGTTAACACTTAGTGATAATTCTGCTGCAAGGACTTCTGGTAGCTGTAGTCATCAGGTTTGCAAGGAACAGACTCACACCCAATCCCATAAATGGGGAAAGGGGGGGAGTAGCCTACAGTGAGGTACTCCAAAGTTGGGCATATATTACCCCGGTGCAGCACCCTATAAGATTTCTGAAGATTCCACCCTTCAGAAAACTTGCAAATGTGTTGAAAAAAGAGGAGAGGGGCGCACTCCAGTTCCCTGCACAGTAAACCTTCTCAGCCACAGGTGTTCTCCTCCGACCAGTTTCTGTGCCAATACACGTCATCAGGGAGGCTGTCTTAACTTGCAGCTCACAGCAAGTGCAGGTGTTAACACTTAGTGATAATTCTGCTGCAAGGACTTCTGGTAGCTGTAGTCATCAGGTTTGCAAGGAACAGACTCACACCCAATCCCATAAATGGGGAAAGGGGGGGAGTAGCCTACAGTGAGGCACTCCAAAGTTGGGCATATATTACCCCGGTGCAGCACCCTATAAGATTTCTGAAGATTCCACCCTTCAGAAAACTTGCAAATGTGTTGAAAAAAGAGGAGAGGGGCGCACTCCAGTTCCCTGCACAGTAAACCTTCTCAGCCACAGGTGTTCTCCTCCGACCGATTTCTGTGCCAATACACGTCATCAGGGAGGCTGTCTTAACTTGCAGCTCACAGCAAGTGCAGGTGTTAACACTTAGTGATAATTCTGCTGCAAGGACTTCTGGTAGCTGTAGTCATCAGGTTTGCAAGGAACAGACTCACACCCAATCCCATAAATGGGGAAAGGGGGGGAGTAGCCTACAGTGAGGCACTCCAAAGTTGGGCATATATTACCCCGGTGCAGCACCCTATAAGATTTCTGAAGATTCCACCCTTCAGAAAACTTGCAAATGTGTTGAAAAAAGAGGAGAGGGGCGCACTCCAGTTCCCTGCACAGTAAACCTTCTCAGCCAGCATGACTACTTTACCTGTGTTGTTTTGCCGCCATAATAAATCAGTGTCTGGAACATCGTCCTCCGATTCTTTCCGCACTAAGTACTCACCTGTTTTTTCTTTTGTTAGATATGACGCTTCTTTGGCGGCTGCGTCTGCTGCCGCGTTTCCCAAAGAGACAAAGTCTGTATTGTTGGTGTGGGCCTGGCATTTTACTATTGCTACCATGGTGGGTTCTTTCAACGCTTCTATGAGTTCCTTTAGTAGTTCTGCATGTTGTACGGGGGAACCGTCTGCCCTATTGAACCCCCTTCTTCCCCACCTTGCAAGTCCTCCGTGTACTGTTGTGGCCATGTATGCTGAATCTGTGTAAATTGTCACGGCACACCCCTTTGCTGCACGTAGTGCTTAAATTAATGCTACCAGTTCTGCTGCCTGTGCTGAGAAATGGGTCGGCAGTCGCTGCTGTATTAGGACCTCATACTCCCCTTCTTCCATTCGCACGACCGCCACCCCCACATGTTTTTCTCCAGTTTCTGAATTTATGGAAGCTGACCCATCTATAAAGAATACCTCTCCTTCAGCCAGTGCGTTCTCACTCACTACAGTTGTTCCATTCTCCTCGCCCTGATACGTTGCACGGTCATCTGCCTGTACATCCTCCACAGTGCATGGTTCTGAGATGAATCTTGAGGGGTTGACCACCTTACACCTTATTACATGTATATTGGCGCTTGACAGTATTACCTCAAATGCAGTGGCTCTCTGTGTGGTTAGCGTGCTTTTTGATCGCTCTAGCATGGCGAACAATGAATGTTCTACATACAGTGTCAGTGAGCACCCCATTACTATGGTGGTACTTTTTTCAATGACGAACGCGGAGGCGACGAGAGCCTGTTCGCACACGAAGTGTCGCTGCATTACTGCATCTAATGTCCCGCTGTAGTATGCCAGAGGCTTGTGACCTAGTGATGATTTCTGTGTTAGGACTGCTGTCATGAGTGCTCCCTTGCAGTGCGAGAACAGGTAGAACTTGCGTTCATAATCTGGGTTCGCGAGCACTGGTGCGCTTGAAATGAGTTCTTTGAGTGATGTGAATGCATCGCACAACTCTGAGTCCTACTGTATCTCTGTATTTTCCTTTTGGGCTTCTTTGAGGGCCTGGAGCAATGGGCCTGTGTATGCAGCATAGTCTAATATCCATGCACGACAATAGTTGCACATCCCTAGGAATTTTGCATGTCTTTCACTGTCTTTGGTCTCCCTACAGCCGAGATCGCTGCAACTCTGTCTGGGATTATTTTCTTGCCATCTTTTGTGATCAATTGCCCTAGGTATAGCACTTCACGTTGACAATATTGCAACTTTTCTTTGTCCACCTTGTACCCCTTTTGGGCTAGTAATGTCAAAAGGGCAATGGAGTATTTTCTACATTCTTCCTCGTTTTTGCTGCAAATCAACAAATCATCCATGTACTGTATTATCGTGCTGTCGGCTGTCATGTTCCCAAGATCTTCGTGCAATATTCTGTTGAATATGCTGGGACTTTCGAAATAACCCTGGGGCAATCTGCAGTGTTCATACCTCCTCCCCCCTAGGGTGAATGCTGTCAGGTATCTGCATTCTGCTGCGAGGGGTATTGAGAAGAATGCGTTTTTCAAATCCACCACGGTGAAGTGAGATGCGTCTTTTGGGATGCTGCATAGAATGGATGCTGGGTTCGGGATCAAAGGGAACTCTTTTTGGATGATGTCATTTAGTGGGCGTAGGTCCTGGATCATCCTCCAGGCCCCTCTTTGGCTTTTTCGATTGGGTAAATACATGTGGTACACGGGGAGTTTGAGGGTACTATTATCCCTTGTGCGAGTAGGGCCTTTATTGTTTCTTTTATTCCTTCTTCTGCTTCCCGGGACAAGGGGTATTGTTTGACCCGGGGCAGAATTGCTCCAGGCTTAAGGTTGATCTTCACTGATGTGACTCCGCCTAGCAGTCCTACGTCATGTGGACCTGTTGTCCACAACTGCCAGGGCACCAACTGCATGTCATCATTAAAGAACGAAGGTGGGGCCCCTACTACCGCCATTAACTGTACTGGCACTTGCCTCTGCTGTATCATTATTTCACAAGGGATGGCTATTTCCATGATTATTTCTCCATCACTCTCTGAATCTGGGAAAAGTTCCTTGTCTGACAGATCTTGGAGTGCAATGTCGGCGTTTATGCATAATACCGTACGCCACTCACAGCCATGTATGTCCATTGCAATTACAGCTATTCTTTGGGCTGCGATTTGTACTGCATGTATGTCCAGTGACATCACTGTCCCTGGCGTTATCTCGGGACGGGCTATTGGGCAGAAAACAAATTCTGCTGGTACTCTCCACTCTAGTTTTTTCAACTCTGGGACCACCCGTGCCAATGTTTTTAACCCATGGATGAACATATCTGGGTCCAAAGGTATGCCGCGCACCTCTGGGCATGTCGCTCTTGAATATATCACTAGCATCACACACATAGAACACATCCCTGGGGTTGAGCAAACAATCCCTCCTCTCTTGGTAAATGAAATAGTCATGTTCAGTTTGCTGAGGAGATCCCTTCCCAGCAGGGTGACAGGGAATTGCTCATAATACAATAGGGGTGCCCTTACTGTTTTTCCCCCCACTGTCACGTCCAAATCTTCTGTGTAAGGAACTTCGACCACTGCCCCAGAGAACCCCTGCATCTCCAATTTACGATTAGATAGCAGAAACCGGCCTTCATGTATGCATGATTTTTCAGCTCCTGAATCTACCATAAAGATGAATTGTTTATTTCCTATCTCTGCCCCTATCAATGGTTCCTCGCTTGCATTGAAAGTTGTTGATAGGATTGGACACGCAAGTGTTCTCTGTGGGATGTCCTATGCTGGATGCCTGGTTGTACCCCCCTGGCTGAAAATGTTACCTGAAACTACCGCTACTCCTCCATATGGGGCAGGCGCACCGTTTGATGTTGTAGTGAAGGGGTTGTTTTGAGTGTAGGGAAGGTGCTCACTGCTTTGTGGATGTTGTTGAATTTTGTGTGGTCATTCCCTGTATTGCACTTGCCCCCTTTGGTCTTGCTGCTCTCTTCCCCCGTCCCGGGGCAACCCGTATGGGCTCCCTGGATGGGGGTGCCCGTAATATTGGTCATCTTGGTAACTTGGGTTAGGCCTGCTTCTGCATTCACGCGAGAAATGTCCCCACCTCCCACAATTCCAACAGTTTCCTTGTCCCCCTCTGGGTCCTGGCCCCCCATTTCCACCATTATCTCTGTATCCCTGTCCACCTCCTCGTCGCCCTCTGTATCCACCTCTCCTGTTGCTGGGGTGCCACACTTGCCACTGCTGCCCTCCGTATTCCTCCTGTCCATTCAACTGTCTTTGCCCGTTGTCTGCCCAATTTGCAGCCATCCTCCCCTGTATCTCTACCAGTCCCTCCTCCTCCTCCATGTCTCTATCGTGTGGGAGTGCTGCTACAGCTGCAGCGACCTTCACCAGTTTCGTTTGTACTAACTTGGCTTCGTCTGCCAGCCTTTTTTGTGCCACCTCCTTCTCACTTTCCTTGATTCTTTTGCAATGGTGCATTATTATGCTCTGTATCTCTGGACATCCTTTCGCTTCAATCCCTGCTATTTTGTCAAGTGCTTTTTGCACTTCTTTTGGGAGCCACGTCTTTATTATGAAGTAAAATAACGATCTTGACTGGTCATATGGTGTACCCATTTCAGCTTTCCACATCTCCTGTACTCGAAAAATGTAATCCATAACCTCTTCCCCATCGTTCGTAGTGCATTGCATTACTGACTGTAAATCTGGCGTGTCTGGGAATGTTTCCCTTAATGCGTCCCAAACGCGCGCGCATACTGTATTGAAGGCAGGGCCATCATGTCTGTCACTGTCCAGTATTATTCCTGGGAAACCTGCTTTTGCCCACACCCGGTCTGATTGGTCACTTACTGCTGACACGAGTAAACTTTTAACATCTCCTATGGCCAGGGGCACCCCTGCGGTGTGCTTCTCGAAGGCATATATCCACTTGCTAGCTCCACCTGATAGTGGGGGCAGTGATTTTAGTAAGTTTGCCTTGTCCATCTGTGTCCAGGGTATATAATTTGGTCTTCCCGCCCCCGATGTATTAGTGGGAGTTGTAATCGTCCTTTACTTCCTTTCCCAATACTCACCTTTGTTCCTTTCTTCCCCACCATAGCTATCCTTCCCGTCCTGTTTCTTAATCTCCCTGTTCACTCCTGTTCCATTGTCCTCCCCAGCGGTGTCTCCCTGAATTCCACTAAACTACCTCCTGCCGCCATTCCCAATCTCCCAGCTTCTTGCTCGTCTTCTTCTATGTCACACCACAGCTCTTCTCTCCCATCACCTTCTACTTCTCCTCCCTCCACACTTCCTCCTGTATTGTTCGCTCCCAGTTCTACTATCTGGGTGGGCTCCTCTTGTATCCTGAATAGTATCTCCCCTTTCTTTCACCCTTCCTCATTTGACTTATCTAAGGTGTGGGACTGGGACAATTGCTCTGTTCTTGTCGTACTGGGCTCACCTTGTTCATATATGCTTTGTATCCTCGACAACTCTTCTCTGGCTATCGAGAGCCTGGCGTCTAAGTCTTCTGTTAGCTTACATGTGTTTACTGAGGGGGTACTCACCTGTCCATTTGATCGGGGGCACTCATATGGTGGTGATGCAGTTGGCTTTGCTGTGGGGGCAAGGGTACTAGTGGGCACGTATGTGGGATCACTGTATCCTTCAGCAGGTGGGGGCTTATTCAGAGGTGGGTACAATCGAGTCACCTCTATCACTCCTTCTTTCCCCCTGTCCTCCTTGCCACCCTCTGCTCATGCTGATGGGGTAGCCGTGAGGGCAGGTTGATCAAATGTGGTGTCTATTTTCTTTGGTGGAGGTATTTCCTCGAATAATCGCCATAGATCTAGTATCTCTCTCCTGTTATGAAAGTGTTTTCCTTTGTATTTTAGGAATATGCAGGTGGCTACCGTGTCCAGAACACTTTTATCAAAGGACCCTCCTTGTGGCCAAACCTGGGGGAGACCCTCCCCCTTTAGTTCCGCGACCCACTGGTCATGTTATTCTTTCCGCATGTCCCGGCAAACTTTTACAAAAGTTGTGCTAAGGGTGTCTCCGCTCCCATGCCTAGACCTGTGTTACTCTATTCTCTTGTGTCAATCTTTTCTGTCACTATGCGTGGGTAACTGTGTGCATAGGGCTTTAGTCACTTTCAGGTTCTACTAATTAATTTACACCTTTACTCAACAAAAGACACTGCTTTGTCAAATCTTACCAGGTCCCAATTACATTGACCGTACCCTCTAGAAAAGTACTTAAATCAGTATTATTATATAGAGACAATTGATGGCAAAAAAACATAAACACACGATGTGCACAACACATAACAGACATTCATCATACCTCAGCATACACATATAGCATTTACCCTCCCTGCCTTGCCCTTCACCCTCTACGGTGACCCCCTCTAACCCTAGCACTGCTTCTTTTGTTTATATTACATGGCCACGGTAGTGGCCATGTAGTTATGGTTAAGTTGGTGTTTCCATAGGAAGAGCACTTTTTGGGTGGCTTATAACTTCGCTCCCCCTGGACGAATCCTCACCAAACTTTGCAAAAAAAGTATATGGCCCACTCTGTTTGGTGAGGATTCGTCCAGGGGGGGAAAAGTTATAGGGGGGGTCCCAAAACTTTTTTTTTCCCATAGTTCGGGACTGAATGGGAAAAAACTTTGCACACAGCTACAGCCCGAACCGCTGGACGGATTTACACCAAATTAGCGGCAGGAGCGGGGGCTTGGTCCCGAAAGCGTGCTTTTGCAAATTTGGTGTAAATCCGCCCAGTAGTTTTTTATAAAATGACCAAAACGTAAGGCAAAAAAATTAGTGATATCTGTGTTCGCTTCGCGGACGGACTTCCCTGTTCGCTCCGCAGACAGCACCCCGATTGGCCCGTGGCCTTGCGTCATGTCCGCGGACATGCAACGTGTTCGCTGATTGGACGGTGAGGGGCGTGCAGCGCGTCAGATTTTCTGTGGCACCCGCCATCTTGTATTCGCTGTCAACCGCGTACAGCGCAGTGAAACGTGGATAAAAAATTGTATTTAGTGCCGTGTGTTGGTGTGTAAGAGTGTTTGGGGAGGGTGGGGGAGTATGAGATAGGTTCAATGTTTTGTTTTTTTATGTGCTAGACGTTTTTGTTGCGTTCGATTTGTCCGCGGAGAAAACGGCTGGTCTGACATTTTGTAAATAAACTAAATGGTGGGGTGTTTGGAGGACAGAGTAAGTGTCATTTTTGTTCGCAAGGAAGGTAAAAATGAGCTATGAACATTCGCGGTGTACTTAATTGTTCATAAATACACAAACTGGGGGTGTCCTCAGGACGCTGTCCATATTGTAATCTGTCTAGTTGAATGTGTTCTTAGAACACTCGCGGTGTCCCGAAATGGTTGCAATTACACAAAATGGGGGTGTTCTGAGAACGTTGTTTGTATTGTTCGTTGTCAGGGTGAAAGTGTTTTAAGACCACTCCTTTTGTCCGCTAATAGTACAATTTCCTATGGGCATCAACCGACTTTTTGTCCGCTAAAGAAACGATAAATCCGGCTGGTGTGCGCCGACATTATTTGATAATCCTATGACTGGCGCTATTGACCTGGCTGACTTGCTTTTGCGACACTAAATGATATCTCCCGCCCCTAAACCTGATATTATCAAAGCATTCATATTCCCCGCCTCTCTCCGTGACGTTACAGGGTGCGTCATCAAACGTGCCCAGTCCTCTGCAGTACTAAGTGACTTTACACAGAACCCGGAAGCCAACACATATTATGTCACAACACAGTGTGCCACAATTCGGAATATGAAACTGATTTAAAAGCAAACAGCAAGATTGTACATTTTGTAAAGTACATTTATTTCACATGAAATGTTTAGTGAATATTCAGCGATTTGCTATTGTCTCTGCTGTCGATCAGCAAAAGTTTATTTTGAGCCACGCGTTGTTCCTTTGCGGTAGATAGGCTGTTGGTTTATGATAAAAGCAGTAAATGGTCGCTCTGATAATCGGAAGGTTGCTCCAACAACGAGCCATTAGACCACCCTATTGGTTGGTATGTTGTTTGTAGCCGCTAGTACTGCGTAAGGGCATATTGGTCCTTGGCGATTGTCCCATAAAATGGTGAGGGTCATGAAGTTGCATATTTGGATCTGCACCTGGCAGTTGAAGACCCCATCCGCTGGAGTCTGTAAATCGTGACATAGGCAAAATGGGGCCATATACCTGTTTTAAAAAACATAAATTAGTCTCACCAGCCGATCTTCATTAAAAATCATCATTTTATTTATTAGGGCGTGAAACTATTTGCTATCGAAGATAGTGCAATGGAGTATGTTAATAATAAAATAATAATATTTTCCCATTCATATAGCGCTAAGAACCGTGAGGTACCTAAGCGGTGCGTATTATTAACCACAGTGTGTGGTGCTCATTTATCGACCACGGAAGGATGAAAGGCTGAGTTTGGCCTTGCCGGGATTCGAACTTGCGTTAGCAAGCTGTGCACGGATGTCAAAGCGAGCGTTGTACTCGCTGTGCCACTTGACAGGCTACAGTGAAGTGGCACAGCGAGTAGAGCGCTTGACCGCCTATAGACCAGTTAAATTATTTCTATTAACCCACCCTGTGTCGTCTGCCTTTTTCAGAGCCCTCTAAACGACAGGGGATCAGTTCGGCGGTGATAGTGTGCAGTAGAAAACATTATGCCACTTTCAACAAACAAGTTCAATTTGAGCGGTCTTTAATGCTACGCTATTGTAATTATATTTGGTAAAAAATAATCTAAAGGGTTACTTACAGTACAATTGCAATTTCCATTGTCTACGAGTAGTGCAGTCCCAAAATACGACTCCGCGTGTGCGAACGATCTTTCGCATAGTGATATAATATATAAAAGTGGTTTCGTTTCAGAAATTTCATCCTTATCTTCTCTTACGTTTTAGCAACACTCCTTCAAGAGAAGTCTTTCATCACAATCTCTGTCTGTCAAGGTCAAAACACAATACAACCTTATAGTCCGCTTCGTGAGCCTCTCCGGGGCCCAAGAAAAAAATGGAAGCAGCTGACCTTCACTGTGAACGAGCATAAATTCTTACTTTGCAACATTCTGTGTAAAGCCATCTGTGAGAAGTTGGTTTTTGCACGCCATGTTTGTATATTGTTTGCGTGATATTAAAAAAAGTTTGAAAATCGCAAGTTATGGTAAGCTATGAAAAATAACTCGTGCCACCACCGTGCACTGCTAAGACTAACACCCAGGGCATCAAAGATGACATCACAAATGTCATTGATGAAATCACTGATGACATCACATGTGTATGTACTTTTCATGGAATTTGTGTACTAGGGATTTTTATTATAATGTTGCGAAAAAAGTGTCAAGGATATTGCAATAAATATCATACCGTTATTAGTGCTTTGAACGATGCATTGATATAAATAGCATTGTATTATGGGATTCTATCTAGTATACTGAGCTACTAATGGAGAAACATAGCATTGTGTGCAGAGTACAAGATGAAAGTAGAATATTTGTAATGTTAATATGTTGAATAATGAAATGATAATTGTCCTGAAATGTTCGAAAATTCACAAAATGGGGGTGTTCTGAGGACGTTATTCGTATTGTGTGATTGCTTAGCTGTATGCAATGAGGGAATGGCACGGAGAGTAAAGTGGATGCCGTCTGCGGTCACCGCGGACGTTCGTGGACAGGGCGTGCTACATCCGGGTTTTTCCAGGAAATCCAACATGGAAAGAAGACTGTACGGATCTGCCAATCAGATGTCGAGGTTGTGGATTTGTGTTGAAAGAGACTGTGTGTGGTGAAGATGGCAGAAGTAGAGAAAGTCAGGGTGTTGGTGTTTGGAGATATGTTGTGTATGGTTTACAACAGTACGCTCAATGCAGGCATGTTGCAAAGAACTTTGATGTGAAAGGAGTGGAGGTGGTGTGGAGCACTGTGCCTTATTGCAATGTAGAGGGAATTGTACAAGTTTATGAGGATATGGCCACGATGAACAGTCCGCATGTGGTAGTTTTGAACTATGGTGCTTTCCATTTGGGCAACATCAGTGCCCCTACTTTGTTGGCTGATTTGGAACGCTTGGTTCAAGCAGTAATGAAGATCCTTCCAAATGCGAAAGTAATTTTTTCTGGATTACTACCTAGGGCAATATGGGACAATAGTTCAGTTTTTTGTCCTCAGCAAAACATTGCTAGGTGTGTCATCAACCGAGGCATGTATGCCGTCATGCTTAGAGCTGGTATGTTCTTCTGTAATAATGAGAATATTGATGCCAGTAATGCTGTTAATTTTAAAGAAGATGGCATTTCGTTATCTTTTACGGGAAATGCATTTCTATTTTGGAATATAAGGGTTGCTTTGGAGAAGGTTATGTGAAGATTTTAGGAGTAAAGTAAGAAAAAAAAACAAGAAAAAAAATACAAAATAACAGGTGTCTGTCAAGCATCTGTAAAAAAAACAAAAAAAAACGGCTCTTTTCAGAGCCAACTTCAAAGGGGAAATGGGGCACACTATTTAAATTTACATTCACCACGCTCAGATTTTCGATATGTCCGCAGACATGGCGGTAGTCCGCGGACATGAAAATCACTACGAGGGGGTTAGTATGTTCTATTTTACATGTATATGAAGTCAGGGATATTATGGTTAAGTTGTGCTACTAAAAACCTATGAAATTCAGTGAAAAAACTTTGTTAAAGGGACGTTATGGTTAAGTTGCGCTACTAAAAACCTATGAAATTCAGCAAAAAAAACTTTGTTAAAGGGACATTATGGTTAAGTTGCGCTACTAAAAACCTATGAAATTCAGTGAAAAAACTTTGTTAAAGGGACGTTATGGTTCAAAGTAAAACCGAAAAACCCCTGAAATTCGGCAGTTATGGTAACATAAGCAACCATAACTCGCGCCACCGTGCACTGCTAACACTAACACCCAGGACATCAAAGATGACATCACAAATGTCATTGTGATGGGTAACAAACAATAGTGCATGGTAGAACCTGCATTAATGTCTGCAATTAAATATTAATGAAAAAAGTGTAGTTTTTTGCATGTTTGCATGTTTTGCGTATCTTCACCTCTCATCTTTCTTTTATCTGTGGAGGGAATGCAGGAAACACAGACACGGCAGACAGGCTCCGGTCAAACTGTAAACACACACAAATGTGATCACAAATGGATTCTTTATATGTCCTGAAGATGGCTGCAGTATGAAAACCACGCTGAATACCCAGCCGCAACTCGAGTCGACATTTTTTTGGTTTAAGTTCCATTAGGATAACAATTTGGACAGTCGTACAATGTTTGTAGAAAATTACATTATCAAAATTACAGAGTGACACATGCCATGATTTTAAATCACTGGTGCATTTATGGTTAGAAAATAGCACGTTGCACTTGAGGTCGAATTGTGTCTCCTATTTTCTTGATTAATTGTTCTTACTGCTTTGTTTGCACAGTATGAAAGGATATGAGTGGGAATGAATGAGGTTGGTTTGGATGAGTTAGAGTAGTAGATGACAGTATCTGGTGTGTGTTGGTATGATTACAATGTATTGTTGCATCAATCATTCAGCTATGTATTTTTAAACAATATGAAATCATGTGTATATTGTCGTTGTATGTTCTTATGTATTCTATAAAATAAAATAAAGAATAATTGTGATAATCAATTGAAGTTAATCTTTATGAAAAGAGATTGCTTTTTTTACTGTAAAATAACTGAATGCAATGAGAGTCTGTATATACCTTTGGGTATTTACATTTTGTGATATTCAATGTTCCACAGTTAGCCACAGTCCCATGTTAGTGTCCACATTACTACCAGAATATGATCATGTCAGTTTCAAATTGTCTTAGGCAATTATAATTGCAGTTCCAATTGTGCCATGCCAGTATTTCTCCAATACTATAGTTGATATGCTACATATTGATATGATATGATATGGCATTTATAACGCGCCAATATACAAGTGTCAAGGCACGGCGAGGCAAGGGAGGGGAACAGATGGAGGATGGACAGCGATCCTTCTAGGCCAGGTGTCATTCAGATCACGCAAGTGTGTGGGAAGGGGGCAGGGACAGTGCAGTACATGGCAAAAGATGAAAACAATAAGTAATGGTCAAAATGTGGCAAGTGCATGGGTAAGTGCATACATCAGGTGTCAAGAGCTGGTAAGGGGACTGTAGGGATACAGAACAGTCCCCAAGTGAGAGGGTTTCCGGGTGGGCAGTGCATTCCCGCAGAATCCCATGCCATTGTTGCCATGGTCCTGTTCGTGTAGATGCTAATTTCTATGTTGCCACTCGAAAATTGTTGAGACCGTTTACCACTTGCCCCATAAAATGAATGTTCAAGTTCCTCTTTGTGTGCAGTAAAAGGGCCCTGTCTACAGTGCCATGCCCCTTTATAGCAGCTAGGCGCCCTGGCAAGTTAGCTTCAATGCCAAGAAAAATGGCATGGCATTTTCACTTGCAGTAAAAAAGCCATTTCCGTTTCACATAGCACCCACAAGCTCAGTGCCACCTACAGTGGGGTAAAAACTACTAAATCCCATTGGAACCAAGCCAGCTTTCTATGTAATTGGGACCCCCACATATTGTAGACAGTGGCCACACACATGTGTCCATGCAGAGTGATACATTTTGTCACACATTCAGATCGTAGTGCTGTACAAAGATGATACATACAGGGGGTTTACAAGTAGGGTGCACGGGTAGCACAGGTGCTGCTATAGGTAAGCCCAACCGGCAAGAGGGGTAATACCAGAGGGAAAGTGTTGAGTTGAGTGATCAGCAATTGCCAAGAAGTTCTTTGGAGAATATGTGTATCAGGGCTGTCCTGCAGCATAGGATGGAAGGGGGTAGTCTTATGTGATTTGGTAACCTGTTCAATAGACAGGGCGCATATGAGGAAAACATATTTTTTCTGTTTTTTCTCCTCTTGTAGTTCTGGTCGTGCACTGGCCTGTGGTGATGATTCATTTGTCAGCCAAGCCAGTTGGTGTGTGAGTAGTGACTGCTTTGTCACTTTTGTGCAGGCAGTTTAGAACATGATGCATGCTTGAAGGGTAGCCAGTGCAGCTCTTTCAAAGGGGGTTGATATGGTTGAATTTACTTAGTAGTGTAATGAGGCATCTAGTGCAACTCCTTGAGGATGGGGTTGATTTGGTTGAATTTTCTAAGTCTTGCAAAGAGGCATGTTGTAGCATGGTGGAAGGCTATCAAAGGATCCAAGATGGCATTTGGAACTCTGCCAGAAGGGCATTGCCACCATTCAAGTGGGAGATGACCAAGGCCCTGACAACTGTTCTGAAACTCAGTGCAGGAATGAAAGGCCTGAATTTGCAGCAAAAGTTGGTACTATGCTGGTGGGGTACTTTAGGCGATGTATGATTTGAATAGCTCTCGAGGAAGGGTACAGATTGACTGACATCACTGATGACGACATGTTTAGGGAAGACCGAACAGACGGTGAAGTGGTGTTTTTTATGAGCATCACATATTGGATAAGAATAGAGAAAAGGGAAGTCCCATAGCAAATGGCAATAATGTAGCAGCGTCCAGCATTTTTTCAGGAATACTTGGACAGGCCCTTACGATGTAGGCCTATTGAAGGGAATAGGGTAAGTCAAAATAAAACTGAAGCCAGGGGCAATTTTACCTCAAGCAAAACAGTACCCCATGTCCCAAGAAGCTGTTGAGAGTATATTTCAGACTATCTCAGCACTAATGAAACAAGGTATTCTGATGCCATCAGAATCATTGTGTAATATCGCGGTGTATCCGATCAACAAATCGAAGGGAGGGTCGCGGAGATGTATACAAGATATGAGAATGATTAACCAGAATGTAGATGGAGAGTTTCCTTTAGTTCCTAACCCGGCGACGATACTATGTAGTATCCCAGTGGAAGCTTGATATTTCACAGTGATCGATTTGAAGAATGCGTTTTTCTCAATCCAGTTGCACAAAGACTCACAAGACTTGACTTCCTTTATGTTCCGTCAAACTTGACTGAAACATACTTGTTTGCTCCAGGGGTACTATGAATTCCCATCGATATTTAACAGAGTCTTACAGATGAATCTAGGCAATATTAATCTTAATAGTGCAGTGATACAGTACGTGGATGTCATTTTAATTTGTAGCACCATGGAAGATGAATGCAAGCAAGATTCTATTCAGTTGGTGACTATTCTAGCTAACAAAGGATACAAGGTAGACAAAGAGAAGTTACAATACTGCCAAGAAGTGGTGTTATACATAGGTTAGTTGATTTCACACAAAGAAAAAAGGTGACACCTGAAAGGGCTGAGGCGATTAGGAAAACCATAAAGACAAATATAGTGAAACAGATTCAACAGTTTCTGGGGCTTTGCAACTATGTTAGAGCCTGTATGTTTGATTACAGTTCATACACCAGACCCCTTTTGCAAGCTTTAAAGAAAGCACCAGTGGATAAAGGAAAACATAGAGTGGACTGAAGAAATGGAGGAAGAATTTGAGGAAATGAAAAAAGCAATGTGTACAGCTCCTGTTTTGGGAATTCCCAACTATGCAGAGGAATTTTATTTATTTTTGCACACGAATGGGACAGTCATAAAAGCAGTGCTTACACAGAGGACCACATTGGTGTGCAAGCCTTTGGCATATTACAGCGGGATTTTAGACCCGGTTATGAGCGGACACTTTTCTTGTGAACAGTCATTGGCAGCCGGCGCATTCGCAATGAAGAAGTCTATAAGTGTTGTCATGGGCTGCTCTATGACTCTCTTCGTGGAGCATTATCTGTTTGCCATTTTAGAGAAACCCAAAGGTACATTGACATCTCAAAGAGCTTCAGCATATGAGGTAATGATTTTAAATCCAACTATTAAAATTGTCAGATGTACAATAGGGAATCCTGCCACGTTTGTAGCTGTGTTAATAGCAGATGGCGATCATGTGCACGACTATGCAAATTATGTTGAATTTTATCATGATATACCCCGTGTGAAAGAAAATGCTTTGTCAGGAGGGGAAATTATCTTTATTGATGGTTCTTGGAAAAATATATCAAACTAGTGGGGAAAGGCATTCAAGCGCTGTGGTAGTGAGACCCAAATTAAATGGAGAGTTTTAAGTTGTAGCAAGTGCAAGGCTACTGTCTCACTTTTCAGCGCAAGCAGCAGAATTGGTAGTGCTTATTGTCGCGCTTGAGAAACACGAAAGGCAGGAAGTGATGGTGTACAGTAACTCTGCCTATGTGACGTCAACCATGCATGCAGGGCTAGCACTTGGAAAAGTAGGGGCTACCTCTGTGCGGGCGGCACTCCAGTGTAGCACTCACCCTTATTGGACAGGCTTATTAAGGCACTACAACTCCCAGTGGCCATAGCGGTTGTTAAGTGTGCATCTCACACTAAGCGAACAGATTGTATCTCTTGCAGGAACGAAGTTGCAGACGCAAAAGCAAAAAATGGGTGCATATTCTCCAGATATTTTGAGTTTCAATACTCCGAGTGTTAAGGAAAAAGTAGTAATGACCATGGTAATTGAAGAAGGGTTTAACAAATTGTAAATGACCCAATTTATGAAGATTCAAGGAAGTACACCACAGGAAGTGCGGGAACTATGTAAGCAAGGGGGTGTTCTTGTCCTCCACTGAAGCATTATGGTGACAAGATAGCACTGGAAAACCGGTGATGCCAGTAGCATTATTAAAGGTTGGACTTGAGCAGCTGCATTACACAATGCATGTGACTAGGGAGAGTCTTGCTGCAGCGATTGCGGAAGAATGGTTAATTTCAAATTTATTGGAGCACGTCGCGCTGCATCATGTGTCAAAACATTACTGCTGGGCATACACTGAGAACAATTAGAGGAGTAATACCTCGATCAAATGGTCCATTACAGCATTTACATATTGACTATGTCGATATGCTGCAGGTGTTTAATGGACATAGGTCTATTATTGGTGGTGTGTCCCTTCTCCAGATGGATCAAATCAGGTCCCTGTACACACCCTGATGCCACTTACACAGCCAAGTTTTTAGCATGTGAAGTTTTCCCAAGATGGGGCGTGTGTGAAGTGCTGAGATCTGACAATGGGCCACATTTTGTGAAAGAAGTCTTTGAACAGATAGGGCTACTATTAAATATTAAACACAAGTTTTCTTCTGCTTATCAACCGAAAGCAAACAAGATATGTGTGAGACTTAACGGCCTCCTTAAAGAAATGATTGCCAAGATTAAATTAACTTTGAAGAAGGGATGGCTATATTGCCTACCCTTAGCTTTGTATGCCCTTCGCAATCAGCCTGGTTCAGACCACCACCTCGCCCCTCATGATCTAGTGACAGGGCGGAAAATGAGAACGCCTCTTACACCTCCGTCTAGAAGTAGAAGTGATGCCCAGAGTGCAGCTAAAATGGTAGGTGATGAATTAGATGACTATTTAACATGTGCGACCGGAAGCATCTCCCTAATTTCAGATCAACTCGAGTGTCAGTACACTGATGAAGACAATCCAACAACCAGATTACCTAAACTTTTATCTGCACCCATTTAACCGGAAGTGGCATGACCCACGTTTTAATTCTCCCTTTTGCATTGAAAATATAATCCCCTCAGCTGTGAAGGTCCAAGGGAGATGAGCTTGGCTTCACTTGAGCGATGCAAAAGCCTGTAAAGGTGAGACCTACCCTCCCACCATTGCCACTGCAGAAGCAAGACAATGAGAAGACTTTCAGCGTGTGCAGACTCGATCGATGACCAAGAAGAAGGACGATAAGGCGACAAGCTGCTAAATGCAGATTTGCATTTGAACTGTGATTCGAATGGACACTCTTTATAGATATTTTAGTAGGGGTTGAGAGACTTATGGAGAATCTCAGAAAGTTTTGAAAAATGAACTTCAGAAATTCATTGATGTATCAAAGTTATGCCTAAGTGTCAGTTCTTGATCAGAAATTGGAAACAAGCTAAGTATCCAGATTCATTTCTTGGTACAAACCTGTTCTAAGAAATTAACCCTATGGTCCTTATATGGAGTTCTATGGTCTAACAATTACTCTTTTTGTCTTCCTGTTTCTCCTCTTTTATACTCTCTGTTATACTGGTACTTCTGCTGAGACAAAGGCACCTATGGTTCTCCCCACTATAAAAACTGCTTTTGATTCACTTCATGGTCATTATACAAACCTTACATATGGGAGATATCGGAGAAATGCAGAAGAAGACAGTGAGGGGATAAATACATATCTAGACAATGCAGCACACTTGGGTAATAATGTGTGCTATCAGCACATGAGAAAGGTGGGAGAAAGAACATCCAAGGAGAGTTACTACGTCTGCACTCTCATATCCTATGCATTGAATACAGTAAAAACTGTCATCTCTAGAGAAGTTTCAGAACACAATGCCAGGTGCCTTGTTCATCTTACAGAATGTATGACCAGAGGACAATTCCAAGGAGTTTGGGATACTTTATAATGGAGATTAAAATGGTCATTTCCATTCCAGGGTGATTATAACAAGACTACGCAGATGGAAAAGGAACCTGCATGGAAGAGCAAGATGCGTATGCACCCGGCAACAGGATAGGAAGAGGTAGTCATAAAAGAGATGAAGAGAATGTACTACACTGATAGAACAGAAATAGCTGGATCACCTGGATGTTCGGAGCAAACTGATGTCCTGTGCAGCGTAAATACTGAAGCCAGAATATGTACAAGAGGTACAGAGAGTAAACAATGGGTGTTTGATGTCATGGGCTAAGCATGCCAAGCTGCTTACATGAGTAGAATATCAATCAGGTCCAATGGTTGTGATTCCATTGGCAAATGCAACCCTGTGCTTCCAAAGAGAAGGAAAGAAGCATGTGGGAGATAACATAGGCTGAATGGGAGCAGGAATGGCTGTTCTGATGGATCGACACTGGGCTTTTGGGGCTAGGGCCTACATGAAGTTGCCCAAGGATTGGGTAGGAATGTGTTCCTTGGTGCTCATTCATGTTCCAGCATTAGTGATTCCTCAGAGTGACTTGAACATTGGAGAATTTCCAAAAGTAGATGCTCATTTGAGAAGGAGAAGATTACTTACGTTTCTCAATCCAACCAAAAGAGAGAACTACTTCTCAGCTAAGTCAATTGACACATGCAGCACTATTCTGTTCAGGTTGTTCAGTAAGACTGCTTCAATATTCTCGACTATCTTCATGCCTGGGATCAAGATGATAGCCAATGCCAAATGGTTACAAATTACCAGATGGGAGCTCCTACATACGATCAACTACAACATGAAAGGATTCAACATTATCAAGGAAGAGCTGAGGGCCAAACGACTGCCAACCCTCCAGAAAAGATATGTCTTTGACATGATCACAGCGATGGAAGGAGGAGTTTGTACCAAAATCAGGCCATCATGTTGCACGTTTATACTTTCTGACGATGACGAGAATGGGACCTGGACAGAGGCAATAACGTTGCTGACGAATCTGCATAACAAAATGGAAAATGAGACAGATGACATTGCAGATGACAGTTGGTTTGCGCCATATACTCATGGATTCCGCAGTGGATGGCAAACATCTTCAAGTTTCTTGGAGCAGTATTGGTGATGGTGATGTTTGGATTTTGTGTGATCAGGATAATAATTACACATTGTAAGAAGACAGCAAAGAAAGCAGTAGATGTCAGAAAATACATAGAGGCCAGCATTGTGGTACCTGAGGGAACGAAGTTCCTGTATCCGAAGTATCACAAAAATTACGTAGGATGTTGGGTCTAATGCAATCCGAACGGACAGTTCAGCTACATGACCTGGATTGTGGATGAACATGTGAAATCGCCTGGCATCCTGAAGGGGGTGAAATAAATATGAACTCTGAAGAAACTCTTCTTCAAGAGAAGTTATCAAGATATGGAGACCGGTGAAGGTGTTGCCAGTGACTCGACCAGAGGGGTGAGTGTAGAGGAGCAGCCGAATGCCTCTTCAGGAAATCCCTCCCCCCCTACCACCTGTGTGTTGGAGGCCTGAGATTGTGCAGAGCTTGAAACCAGCAGTTGTGACCATACCCCAGAGAATATTAGATAGAAGGTTCCCACTGAGAAAGCCCTATCAAATGTATTCCCGAAGAGATGACAATCTTATGGAGGAAATCCCTAAAGGAATATAAAAGAGAGCAAGAGAAGGAGTTGGTGACGTCATGAAAGATGGAGTTGGTGACGTCATGAAAGATGGGTGAGACACTAAGAACACTGGCTGAAGAAGATGTATGGACCTTATAGAAACTGATGATGAAGTAAAGAATCAAGTAAACCTTCATATGCGAACAGAAGAGTGCACATGTATGAAGCACCGCAGATAATACAAGCCATTAAATAACTGTACAGTTGCTGCAACACAAGTAGACTAAGTGATCATAGAAGCTGGGTATACGTAGTGAATAAACTGCAGGCGAGGCTACCATTATATAGAAACTGCACACCAATGTCATAAATTTAGTAAGCTCAGACTCATGAGAAGGAAGGCAGAGAATTGTTTTGCAGTAAGAATTAGCTGAGATCGTGAAAATTAATGGCAAAGCTTTCTTGCCTGGTGTCAAGCCTAAAGGCAGCCAAGACTGGTTATCTATTCTTGAAGGCAGCAAACGTGTGAAGCTGAATCATCCCTTGTTAAGGTGCAAAGAAAGAACACAAGGTGTGCCAAGTTTTTATTAATTTAAGACATTTAATTGCTGCAAAATGATCCACAATGTGGTCTCCTGTCACGTGAGCCAAGGATGGAAATAGAGTTGCGCATGGAGTCCTAGAATAACGATAGTGCGTGCCCGCACTTCCTTATATTCACAGAAACAAGAATAAACTGCAAGGCCAAGCTCAAAGCCAATCTTCATGGCAGAAGGCATGGGCTAATTGGGTGGGGAGGTAAAGTCATGTCCACCTCCTGGCCTTACATGCTGCTAAGTGAACAAATGTTCCAGACATGGCACACGCGTGGCAACCAATTGTAGGGGGCCATATAACGGAGGGCCTTATATTTTGAGAGCCAATGATACACTGTGTACATAACAGTGTTGCAGATGACTTGCACTAGAGTGGGCACAAGTTGTCCACCTGACAGTAGAGATCCAATCACAACCCAACCCAGTATAGAAAGTATAATTAGATGTTCCCCTTGAGCGTATCACATTCCCTTGTAGGTTTATCTTATTTGCCACATAGTATGACGTCACGTATGATGAATTTTTACTTTATAATTGTGATTTTTTTATGAAATGTATGAGAGCTCGAGCGAATGTCTGTTGATGTCCATTGTAACTCCATGTTTAAGACAATTGATAATAAAACCCTCTTCCTGAGTTGGTTTGATTATTTAGTGTCAGAGATATTCTGCATCGCATCCACTGCATGCGTGTTACCCAAAGGGCTCTAAGCTCAGACCACTTTCTTCTCCTCTCACCTGTCACTCTCTGCCGCTCAGAGTAAGCCTTCCCCAGCACTGCCACCCACCTTCTCGGTTATCCGGCCCATGAGGCTTTTGGCGCTACTTTCTCTCCTCCTCCTACACCTTTGGCTGACTCCCACTCTGACACAGCCCTTTCCAACCTTCATCTCTTCATCTCTAACAGTCTGGATGTCCTTGCCCATGTCATGAGGATATGTTTGAAAAACTGCATCCAAGTGCAACTCTTGGTACTATTCTGTCCTTGCCACCCTTAAGCACAAGTGTAGGGTGGCAGAGAGGAGGTAGAGGGCATCAAGCACACCGTCTGACAAACTGGCCTGCCACCTGCTCCATTGGCAGTACAGACACTTTGTCCTCTCTAAGAAGAGAGCCTACAATCAAGCCTGCATCTTGGCAGCCTCTAACAACTCAGCTGCCCTTAATGAAAATCTGCAAGGAGATGGCCCATCCTGCTTAAGTCTGTACCTCTCCTATTCATTGCCAGGCCCTTTGCACAGGCGTGGTGTCATGACAACTGTGAGGGGGCACAAGTTGTGCCACAAGCAGGCTCCCACCAGAACCCTGAGGGCTTTAAAATTACTGCAAAGGGGTTCCTGGAGCACCTTTGGCACCAGGCTCATATGTAGGAAGGAAGGGCTGTTCAAACTAGGTCCCATTTATGTACATGGGCCTTTAAATCCAACATGGAAGCACCCACACAGTCTAGTTCTAAGAACCAAGTCATGCGGTGTAGTGTTTTAGGTGTGGCAGGCCTGGAACTACTTTCCCTGGTACTACTTTCCCTGGGCTATATAAACCACACCCTGACTGCAGAACACGCTTCGAGTAATTCTGCAACCCGCAGCGTGACGCTCACCTTGTCCAGCTCCTGGTCTTCAACATCTTCCTGTAATCCTACAAGAACAAGATTATTCTGTTTTACCTGAGAAAACACCATCCAGCACTCAGCATCTCAACTGGGCTGCAATCTGTGGAAACCGAGAGAAGAAGAAACATCACTCACCTGTGAGTACTAGCTTAAGGACTTCCGGCGAACCGCTACCACAGCTGCTGTTCGAACATTGTGACCTGCAATAACGAGAAAGGGAAAAACAATATTAGAACGCGTGCTTCCAAAACATCAAATTCCAACAGTCTTAGCTGAATTCCATTGCGCTACACCACGCTTCCATCCAGAGCACCACAGCAACATCTGCAAAGGAAAAGAGACATATTCAGGTTTGCTTTCAATATTAAACAACCACACAGCGCTGTACTTACCTTAACGGATTCTGGGGTCCTGTTTTTCATCACGCTCTCATCCACTCACAGCACCACAGCGGCCTGTGTGGAGAAGAAGAAGAAAACACAGGTTAGCTTTAAAAGACAATAAAGGCACTGCGCTTTGCACTTTCTCTTACTTAGAAAACGTGCCTCTCCATCCGGCATGCCAGCATCAAGACCTTCGCACCTGAAAAGAAGGAAATAAAGACATTAACAAATTCCCACCGTAAACAGAACAAAGACTTACAATTAACAAACCTACCTCCCTATCTGCAGATTCGGGGTTACAGCAGGCCTGGGCCCAAGGAAGGCGAACTGCACCAGTGAAGCAACTCGGGCAGCTCACCAACAAACGTCAAGCACCCCTGCACAAGAAACGCAGGACAGATAGCTCACCCTAAAAATAACTAAGGTGAGAAAAGAACCCAGTGGGAAGGGAATCGGTCAGAGGGAGCTGGGAGATTCACCCATTAGAGACAGTTATCACAAATCCTCCCTTCTGTAATTGCAGATTCATTATTCAGCACTGGGCAACTACGCATCCCGAGTTCCAGACCTCAGAGCCTTCCAGACCCACCCTGGGTTATCAGGTGAGCGTAACACATTGTTAAACGGAAAATCATATTGTGCCTACTTTCTAATATATATTGGCCTAAGCCCAGTCGCTCGGCGAAGAAAACCGTGTTGCAAAGTTCTGATTTTAGATTGACTTCGCCGCCATTTTAGGATCATCCGCCATTTTGATTTCTGTTCAGATGTAATTCTGTGTTCTAAAATGGTGGACCATGTTTCCAACTTGTAACCGAGCCTTCCCGACCTTTACACCGAGTTAATGGCTAGACTGTCCGCAGGCTGAATGTTTAGACTGGGCTAAGAGACCTTGTCCCATACATGACTTGTGGTTTTTGATTATCTGCACCAATAAGCCTCATCCACGAACATTCATCGAAGACAATACACTATTCTTTGGCCGATGGAACGATAGCATCTCGAGGAACTTCGATGGAACAAATTTGAATGATTTCGAGAAACGATTTCTAACGCCCCTGGGATGCTCACTCTTTGCGAATAGGAGTAAGCTTAATGTTGCTTTTATTAGGCCTTCTGACAGACTGTCTCGTTCTTTTCAATCTTTGATCTCTTTCAAGATGGCCCCTATAGGCAATAGGGATGCCACGCCACCTTCTTATACTGTTAACCACAGCCCTGATTCTGTTTCTTTCTGCATACAGAGGAAAGGTACTCAGTCAATGGGTGATTTCAAGGGTTGCACCAATGTTGCGAACTTTACCAGTGAGGACAGACCTTTGTATGTAGGTGAACCTGTCTACTTTGTTTGCGGTAATTAAGCTTTCCCATGGCTACCTAGGGATTGGCAGGGAAGCTGTTATTTAGGGATTCTGTTGCCCGGGGTATTCATAGAACCACCATAGAAATCTCTAAGAATCGTCCAAAGCGGGACGAGAATGGCGATACTTCAGCACAAGTCCTGGTTGACGTAGCGAAATCCTTTGTACCATTTTGGGGGCAAATATTAAACTCTGAAGATATCGGAAGACTAGCGAGAGTACTGGAGAGGACCATCAACCGGACCACTGACATACTCTATATAACATGACTTTAGAACAGAAAGCGATAAGGTTAGTGGCACTTCAGAACCGGATGGCATTACACGTCATCCTGGCTGAGCGTGGTGGAGTATGTAAATTAGTGGGGTCCGCTTGTTGCGTTTTCGTGCCAGATTCCTCCCCAACCATTTTTAAGGCTATATAAAATCTGCACGGCCTTAGTTCATAAGTGCATGTTCCCGAGGGAAACTGGGATCTTAGCGCTTGGTTCTGGGGCTTCTTACGATCTTGGGGATGGAAGCTACTTTCAGTCTTGCTGATCATCTTGGGTATTTTGTTGTTTTTCTGTTGCTGTATACAGTGCCTTCCTGGCATATGTTCGGTGTTAGGAGGATGTTGTGCACAGACGATGGGAACAGTAGGACACAAGGTATATGCCCCAGAGAGAATGACAAATGAATTTGTGTTGAAAGACATTTTGGTTTTAGACTTTATGGCAATCAATATCTCAGATGATTGTGATTCAGGGTGTATGGACGTTGAAACGTGGAGTTACTCGTAAAGTGACTAGAAGTAGTTTAGTGCTTGGCTTAGGCCAAAAGGAGGGTTTGTTAAACGGGAAATCATATTGTGCCTCATTTCTAATTTATATTGGCCTAAGACCAGTCGCTCGTCGAAGAAAACCAAAGTTCCGATTTTAGATCAACTTCACCGCCATTGTAAGATCATCTGCCATTTTGATTTCTGTTCATATGTAATTCTGTGTTCTAAAATGGTGGACTGTGTTTCCAACTTGTAACCGAGCCTTCCCGACCTTTACTCCGAGTTAATGGTTAGACTGTCCGCTGGCTGAATGTTTAGACTGGGTAAAGAGACCTTGTCCCATACATGACTTGTGGTCTTAGAATTATCTGCACCAATAAGCCTCATCCACGAACATACATCGAAGATAATACAAAGCAAAGGTCGAGCGTGGACACTGGCTGAACAACATAGTGAAGGGATATGCGCTAAAGCTTACTGCTAAATCCTGGAATACACTTTGGCGTTGTAACTTGTTTCAATGTAAACCAAATGTAATCCGTGTGCATATTGTTGTATAAGCAATAAGTGAACTCGGCACACACTCTAGACCACTGATTATTAACTTGCAGAGGGGCTGGACATTATTACTGAAATTGTATAAATGTACGAATGTCCAGATGTCCAGTACCTCTCACTCCTCACACTAAAGGGCTGGTATTTGTTGTGATGTACTGAGGGCCAGATAGCTATCTGATTTTGTTCTTTGGAAACTGCGCAATAGAATAAAGATCTATGAATCTTTAAAAGCCTGTGTTTGGTGTATTTCCTTTTGTGGTACTCAGCCTCGATATTTCCTTGTTTTTACAGATGGCGCCCGAAAAAGGACCCACAAGATTGATGCCATGAAGGTTGACACGGCTATTGTACCGGGATCGGACGGTGAAAAAGGGGGCCCCTTTCGTGGATGAGAAGCGATACCTCAACAGTACTGCACGATCCGATCCCTGGACGGTGAGCTCGCAGTTCGAGACGGCATCTTGACGAGGGTCCGTATATCAAGGCGGGCAGTTTTGCCAAAATCACCAACCACGTGGGTCCTTTGTTGTCCTTAGAAATCCGATCGGACCGCCTTTGTCCTTTGATCATGTGAGTCGTGACCCGATTCTTAAGTATCCTGATCATTTGTTTTGGCGTATTGTACTCGCGAGCATAATTATTGACCAGGTAACACCAGGAATCTGATATGCCTGAGAAATTGTTTGCCTGCTTCAGGGCATTATTCCGCAAGGACAGACAATCTTTGGAATTTAGCCGACCGGCGCCACAGGAGGGGTCTCCGGCGTGTACTATGTACTGTAAGCACGGCATTGGTAGTATAGTGTTTAATGATATTTGGCACAGACAAACTAGACATACTTCCAAACTTCAGTGGCCAAACAATGGATAGTTTTGAAATTCCTTGTATAGAATATTTAGAGTCTACATTATTAAAGAAAAGGGCTAGACCTGCAGCGTTTGATGTATTACAGAATTGGAAAAAAGAAGCTATGCAGCAACTTAAAAGTAGAGAGAAACATGCGTGCCGTCACATGTCCAACGCCGTAAAAGAGTAGTTGTATGATCAAAATAAACAGTCTGAGTCAGTTAGGAGTATGGATAGGGCTTTTTCACTTGGTATTCAGAAAATCTATCCGTATAAAGACTTTCATGTATCTGATGAGTTGATTGACAAACTTCTAAATGAACGAAGGCCTGGTGCCACTGTGCCACCTCCGTATGTACCTATGCTTGCTGTTTTGCCTCTTCCTGATGTTGTTCCTCCTCCCGTAGTAAATCCTGCTCCTCCTATCGTTCCTCCTAATGTCCTTCTTCCTCTGGCTGTTGTTCCTCCTCTTATCGTTGCTCCTCCACCTGCTCCTCCGCCTTTGCCCACTGTTACGAGTTTGGTAGATTCAGCTTCTGCACCAGTGATAGCACCTTTGTTGTCGATTGTACAGGATTTGTCTACTCTTCCTCTTCTGAGTGGTTCTGTTCCGCTTGTAGTTGATAAGGGAGCGGAATCAAAGATTGTAACTCGTAATACTGTGTCTAAAGAGAGAAAGCATGAGTTGACTGCATCGGCCAAACAATGCATGGAGAGGGGTGAACAAGCTGATGTTTTTGCCACACTCTCTAATCTAGAAAGTTTTCATGAGAAAAAGGTTTTTATTGAAGGGTTGGGAATTCATTTATGTGTAATGTGGAACAAATTAGATGATATAGATCTCCCACAAGGGTTGAGGGATCTGAATGTTTTAGCATATTCAAGAGATACTGCAGAGAAAGTATATGAACATGTCAAGAGGGTTTTTGAGTATAGAAGGGAGTTGGAAAGATTACGGAATGAAGAAATTGATGGTGGTAGTTTGAATACTATTTTTGTACAGAAACGGTTCCTTCCTCTTTGTAAGTCGATAAATGAGGAAACATGTATTTGCACAAAGGATGCGATTAGATGGATTTCAGACATGTCAATATCTCCCGTAGAAGTATATGACAGGTATAGTCAGTATACGCCAGAAATGCAGAGGAAAGTGATACAGGTAATGGTAGAATACCTGCAGGATCAATGCATAAAAAGAAAGATTTGTTGTCCTGCAGAATGATTTAATATCTACAAGAGAGCTTTTTTGTCTGACACTCCATCAGCTGCTTTAGCGCTCTATTTAGCTCTGTTTCTCAGTAAGCGTTCGGAGTTTCCTATCTCTCAGTTGCCTATGAGAGAGGTTCTGCCGACATTTGTCCCAAAAGTCGAGGTTCCAGCTGATGCCGCAACAGGCACAGCTGCCTATGACATTCCTGCACATTATGTGTCACAGTTTGTTCACGTCCCGTTTTCAAGACAGGAAGTGAACACAATTAAACAATCCATTCCTGATATTAGGAAGAATCCGACAGGGTTCTATAAAGAGATAGAATCTGTCTTGCCGTCATCAGTATTTACTCTGAGCGATATAGATTTGTTATTTCCCTTACTCCTACCTGTTGATTTGTGGAAACAAATTAGGACTGTGGACGATGTACCAGGGTTAGGGGACACATGGGTTAATATAGTTCGACAAGATAGAGAAAGGCCAGCTGGCGAGAAACCGCCACAGGTCATATTGACTTTGCCTGATAGAATAGTGACAAAACTAAAAGTTATAATTTCTGAAAAAAGGATTATTTGGGACAAACTTACTGCTTGTGTCCAAGGGAAATCTGAGGGTGCTACCGAATTCTTTAATCGGTTCGAACAAGTGTTTTCAGATTTCAGTGGACAAGATTTGAGCACAGAGACTGAAAAATGACTATTTGTAGATAAATTGGTGCGTGGATTGTTGCCTGACATCCAATCGCAAATTATGTCTTCTGAGAGTGCTTGGCAAGCTAAGTCTCAGTCTGAAGTGTTGCATATGGCTAAGTACTATGAGAACCGAGTCAATAACGAAAAAGAGAGAATCGAAAAGAGAAAGGGAGACTTGAAAACTAAAGTTTTATTACAACAAATTGTTAGAGGCCCTAAATGGGGTACTTCACAATTTAGGGGACAGTGGGCCTCATTACGACCCTGGCGGAGTGGGTTTACGCCAGCGTTATTCGCGGCGGACCCGTCCGCCCTACTACGAGTTCCCGTAGCGCCATGGAGCGTTTTCCGCCTGGCTTTTCCGGGCGGAGAAATCCATGGCGCTACGGGACCTTGTTGTTAATTACGCCACCGTATTTTACGGTGGCGCAATTAACGCCTTCCCCACTCCCATTATACCCTATGGGGCAAAAATGGGAATGGGGAAGGGTAAAATGGGGAATGGGGATTTACCGCCCCGCCAAGGTCGGCATGGGGCGGAAAATCCGCCAACCCCCATGGCGCTATCGGCAGCTTTCCGCCGTGCTCCGCGGTGCATTTAGCACCGCGATTTCCGCCAGGGTCGTAATGAGGCCCAGTATGCCGTTCGGTCCTGTAATGTGAACCAATGTGCTTATTGAAGACAAGAGGGTCATTGGCGAGCACAATGCCTAATCCTCCAGCAGAGGTCGAATAACGCATTTGGTAACATGGGTAGACGATCCAGAGGCCACCCTGGGACAGGGGGTCCTGGTAGAAGTTAGTTTTCTCAAAATTCGCAACCTTTTTCACAGGATAATCAGGCACCGAGTGTGGATAATAGAAACATTTTTGATCATCCTTCCGCTGCTTATCTCTCTGAAGACCTTCTTTTTGATGACATTTTGTTTCGCTAGGATTGCTCCAATCAGGGTTTGGAACCGCCACCTATTCCCGTTAATCAGAAAGGTCCCTACGATGAAATGATAGTGGGAAATAGGAAACATCTATTCTTGATAGATACAGGGGCACAGAAGTATTCCATTGACCATTCACGGGTTCCAAACATTCCACTGTCAGGGCAAACCAATGTTTCTGTAGGGTTTTCTGGTACACCAGTAGTCTGTCCGGTTTCTTCGCCGGTACCGATATCATTGGGTCCCTTTACGAACCACTGTCCATTTCTTTTGATTACGAACTGTGGAGAGAATTTGTTGGGGTTGAATCTGTTGAAGGAATTGAATGCAGTAATTCATTGTTCTTCGGATGGAGTGCGTTTGACGATTTCACCACAGCAACTTTCTGTCTCTCAGTTCTTGACTAGACCTTTACCGCCGAAATTAAGTGATGTTCCGGAGTGTTTGTGGGCAATTGATGACAATGATGTTGGTGTTCTACAAATTGAGCCTGTTAAGATCATTTTGAAACATGGAATAAAGTTGCCACGTACTCCTCAGTATAAGATTTCGGTTGATGGTGAGCAAGCTTTGAAATGCATAGTCTCCAATTTTGTACATCGTGGGTATTTGAGGAAATTGCAGGTAGTATGTGCAATTGTCCGATTTTGCCTGTGTACAATAAAGGCGATAATGCGATTCCTTTTCGTTTCATCATTGATTTACGCGCTATCAATACGATTGTTGCTCCACAATTTCCTATTGTGCCTGATGTGACAACAATACTAACCATGATTACGGCTTCCGCTACTCACTTTAGTGTTTTAGATCTTAAGAATGCTTTCATTAGCATTCCTATACACAAGGATTGCAGATACCTTTTCACGTTCACCTTAGGGGGACGCTCGTTCACATTCACCTGTGCATCACAGGGGTACACGGAGAGTCCGTGCATCTATAGTAGGGCTTTGAAAGAGCAGCTAGGGGGACGCTCGTTCACATTCACCTGTGCACCACAGGAGTACACGGAGAGCCCGAGCATCTATAGTAGGGCTTTGAAAGAGCAGCTTGATACACTCGAGTTGCCTACCACTTGTACATTACTTCAGTATGTAGACAATCTACTTTTAGCTGCTGACTCAGAGAGTGCCTGTAAGGAGGGCACTGTGTTGTTGCTTATTCACCTAGCAAAAAATGGACACAAAGCTTCACTCAAAAAGTTTCAGTATTGTCGACAGGAGGTCGCCTATTTAGGCTATCTCCTGTCAAAGGAGGGAAGAAGGTTGATGCCTGAATGGATAAAAATAATTTCTAGCATGTCTGTCCCAAATACACAGAAGGAAGTCAGAGCCTTGATAGGGATGGCTTCTTACTGTAGGCAGTGGATCCTGAACTTCTCGTTAACGATTAAACCAATGTTGGCTTTGACAAAGAAGGGCATTTCTTTGCCATTGCCGTGGAACTTGGAACACTAGCAAGCATTTGATCTGCTCAAGACTGCACTGTGTTCAGCACCGGTTTTGGGCACACCAAATTATCAAAAGGCCTTTGTGTTGTATGTGCACAAACGTGATGGATGTGCTTTGGCTGTATGAACGCAGGAACATGGAGGGAAGAATAGGCTGTGCGGCTACTTTTCTTCCGCCCTTGATCCTGTTAAATGCACTTTGCCAAGATGTTTTAGAGCTGTCGCTGCTGGGTATGCCAGCTAACATTTGGAACGTGCCTAAGCCTAAATCCTTGGGGGACATTGAACATGTACTTCTTTCCGATTACTGTGACTGGTTAACTAAAAATCCGTATTTGATTTATCAACAGGTGCAAGAAGCCCTCCCAGTCAAGTACGAGGGCCCATGTCACAGCATACGGCCTGGTAACTGGGTACTGATCAAATCATTTGAAAGAGCATCCTGTCTCGCACCGCTTTGGAGGGGCCTTCATCAGGTCCTATTGGCCACACAGACAGCCATACGAGTGACTGGACGAAAGCACTGGATCCACACGTCGCCTGTCAAAAGGATTCCCTTTCCTTTGCCACACGATACAGAAGATACAGAAATTCCTACCTGCACTGCTCCCAGAGATCACGCAGCATTGAGCAGCATCGAGAGTGTTTCGGAGACTCTCCCTGAGCCGTGGGGCCTGGGGAAACAGCTGCTTTATCTCCACACTCTCCCACAGATCCTTTTTCACCATTGTCAGGGTCTGTGTCAAATCCATCACTTCCATCCGGAAGCAACAACACGTTCTTCGCAGATCAGGCAGTACCAGGAGTCACAAGGTATGATCTGCGTCCACGGAGCTAGACTTACTGCACGGTTCGGCTGTGCCACTAGGAGAAAATCATCGTAGGGCTTGTCTTTTGGCCCTGTTCTTTTGCACGTAAGGAATTCTGTTGGCTAGGGTTAGGGAAGGACTAAGAAAATGCGCGATAAGGAGATCGCCAGAAAATAAACTCTGGAGTATTTCATTTGAAGAAACAATGCCTGCAATCTCTCTCACTCGTACGGAACAAATAAGTGACTGTGTGCCTAATCGAAACAATGAACAATCAAATGCGTGGTCTCTAAAAACGTATTGTTGGCTTGTGATTATGTTAACCAGCTTCACAATAGTAATTGCCTAAGGATTTTGGTATTTGGAAGAAGTACGTCCGCTTGAAAATCTTTTGCCCACAGAAAATGTACCTACTGCTTCTACACCTTTCGTGCATCTGCACACTCTATCTCCTAGAGACTCTCTACACAGACAGAGTTACCACAACAACACACTATTACTCATAATGAATGCCACACATGCCATTTTTAATAGGTCCAATTGTTGGGTCTGCTAGCATTTACCACAACATGCAGACAAGGGGTTAGGCTGGTATATTCATCCTTTGCCTTTGACTACTGCATGTTATGCTTCTTTAAGGGCACTATTCTTTGGCCGATGGAACAATAGCATCTCGGGGAACTTCGATGGAATGAATTTGAATGATTTCGAGAAACGCGTTCTAACGCTCCTTGGATGCTCACTCTTTGCGAATAGGAGTAAGCTTAATGTTGCTTCTATTAGGCCTTCTGACAGACTGTCTCATCCTTTTCCATCTTTGATCTCTTTCCAGATGGCCCCTATAGGCAATAGGGATGTCACGCCACCTTCTTATACTGTTAACCACAGCCCCGATTCAGTTTCTTTCTGCATACAGCAGAATGGTACCCAGTCAATGGGTGATTTCAAGGGTTGCACCAATGTTGCAAACTTGACCAGTGAGGCCAGACCTTTGTATGCAGGTGAACCTGTCTACTTTGTTTGCGGTAATGAAGCTTTCCGATGGCTACCTAGGGATTGGCAGGGAACCTGTTATTTAGGGATTCTGTTGCCCAGGGTATTCATAGCAAGCACCATAGAAATCTCTAAGACTCGTCCAAGGCGGGACGAGAATGGCGATACTTCAGCACAAGTCCTGGGTGACGTAGTGAAATCCTTTGTACCATTTTGGGGGCAAATATTAAACTCTGAAGATATCAGAAGACTAGCGAGAGTACTGGAGAGGACCATCAATCGGACCAATGACATACTCTATAACATGACTTTAGAACAGAAAGCGATAAGGTTAGTGGTACTTCAGAACCGAATGGCATTATACGTCATCCTGGCTGAGCGTGTTGGAGTATGTAAATTAGTGGGGTCCGCTTGTTGCATTTTCGTGCCAGATTCCTCCCCAACCATCTTTAAGGCTATACAAAATCTGCACGTCCTTAGTTCAGAAGTGCATGTTCCCGAGGGAAACTGGGATCTTAGCGCTTGGTTCTGGGACCTCTTACGATCTTGGGGATGGAAGCTACTTTCAGTCTTGCTGATCATCTTGGGTGTTTTGTTGTTTTTCTGTTGCTGTATACAGTGCCTTCCTGGCATATGTTCGATGTTAGGAGGATGTTGTGCACGGACGATGGGAACAGTAGGACACAAGATACACGCCCCAGAGAGAATGACAAATGAATTTGTGTTGAAAGAAATTTTGGTTTTTGATCTTATGGCAATCGATATCTCAGATGATTGTGATTGAGGGTGTATGGACGTTGAGACATGGGGCCTCATTATGACCCTGGCGCTAATGGTTTAACGGCGCCGTAAAGAGCGTCGGCGCCGTTAAATCATTAGCGCCTGATTACAGGTCCCTTAGCGGGTTGGAGGCTTTAACGCCTGCTTTTTGCAGGCATTAAAATCCAACCCGCTAAGGGACCTTGGAGCTAATTACGGCAACCGTAATTTACGGTGCCGTAATTAGCGCCTTCCCCATCCCCATTATGCCCTATGGGGCAAAATGGGAATGGGGACGGGCAAATGGTGAATAGGGAATTACTGCCCCCGCCAACCTTGTGATGGGGGCGGTAATTCCGCCATCCACCATGCCGGAGACCCAGCGCCTGGGTCACAATGAGGCCCATGGAGTTACTCATAAAGTGACTAGAAGTAGTTTAGCGCTTGGCTTAGGCCAATAGGAGGTTATGTTAAATGGGAAATCATATTGTGCCTCCTTTCTAATATATATTGGCCTAAGCCCAGTGGCTCTGCGAAGAAAACCTTGTTGCAAAGTTCCGATTTTAGATCAACTTCACCACCATTGTAAGATCATCCGCCATTTTGATTTCTGTTCATATGTAATTCTGTGTTCTAAAATGGTGGACTGTGTTTCCAACTTGTAACCGAGCCTTCCCGACCTTTACACCGAGTTAATGGTTAGACTGTCCGCGGGCCGAATGTTTAGACTGGGTAAAGAGACCTTGTCCCATACATGACTTGTGGTCTTAGAATTATCTGCACCAATAAGCCTCCACGAACATACATCGAAGACAATACAAAGCAAAAAAGTTGCGCGTGGACACTGGCTGAACTACATTGTGAAGGGATATGCGCTAAAGCTTACTGCTAAATCCTGGAATACACTTTGCCGTTGTAACTTGTTTCAATGTAAACCAAATGTAATCCGTGTGCATATTGTTGTATAAGCCATAAGTGAACTCGGCACAAACTCTAGACCACTGATTATTAACCTGCAGAGGGCCTGGACATTATTACTGAAATTGTATAAATGTACGAATGTCCAGATGTCCAGTACTCTCACTCCTCACACTGAAGGGCTGGTATTCGTTGTGATGTAATGAGGGCCAGATAGCTATCTGATTTTGTTCTTTGTAAACTGCGCAATAGAATAAAGATCTGTGAATCTTTATAAGACCATGTTTGGTGTATTTCCTTTTGTGGTACTCAGCCTCGATATTTCCATGTTTTTACAACGTGGCTTCTCATTTCAACACTAAAACTCAGGACATACTGTCCAGTCTCTCTTCCTCTACCTCCTCTTCCTCTGCCTCTACTTTTCCCCTTCCCTTCTCCTCCTTCCCCCTGTTCAATACCGATGATGTTTCTAAACAACTCTGATCTATGAAAGTCTCACCAAAGGTGCTCCCCTGCTCCTCCAGAACCATCAAGGACCACATTGACACTTTTGCACTAGCCTTTGCAGATTTCTGCAATCACTCTTTGAGTTCCCCTTCTTAAGAAGCCCTCTGCTGATCCTTCCTCTATGGCAAACTATCGCCCGATTTCCATCTCTCCTTTCCTGGGCAAACTCCTGAAAAAGCTGTCTGTATCCCAACTTAATCTACATAGTATCTCCATGACCACCAGTCTGGCTTCAGAGCAGCCAGAAGCACAGAAACTGCTCTCCTGAACATCAGTGAAGACTTGCTCTCCAATCTTGACTCTAACCTTCCTACTGTCCTTGATTTATCCTCTGCTTTTGACATGGTCAACCACGCCATCCTGCTTAATCATCTCTGAGACAACCTGGGTATCTCTGGTCAGGCCCTTGCCCGGCTGACCTTCTTTCTCACTGATCAACCCTCCCAGGTACAACTTGGGTCTTTCCTCTCTTCTATCTCTCTCTCTACCTGTGTTGCTCCCCAGGGATTTAACCTCTCTCCCTGACCAGGGAGGTACCTGGCACCTCTGGCCCACCGCAGCTCTACCTTCTGCTCTAACTTTCAGTGTTATGCAGATGACACCCAGCTTTCCTTCAGGCTACCCTCAGCCTCTACTGATCCTTCTCTCATACCAGACTGTCTGTCTGCTATTCCGGAATGGTGTTCCTCCAACAATCTCTGTCTTAATGCCAGTAAGACTGAAATCCTCCTCATTGGGACTCCTGCTCCCACCTTCCCTCTCTCACTCTGGCTACCCACCCTGGGCCCTCTGCCTACTCCTTCCAGTGAGGCTAAAAACCTTGGGGTCATATTCAACGCCACCCTCTCCTTCCCTCCTCACATCTCTCACGTCTCTCAGAAGTCACATAATCAGCTGCATCTCCTCAGAGTTGTTCTTCCTTTTCTCACTTTCCCCCCACAAGCTCACTGTCTCCAGAGCCCTGGTCCCCTCTAGGCTGGACTTTTCCAACAGCCTCTTTCTTAATCTGCATGGCTCTACTCTTCGCCCTCTACAACTTATCCAGAACAGGACTGCAAGACTTGTCCTTGGCCTCCAGCCGAGGGATCATATCTCTCCAGCCCTGAAATCTCTCCATTGGCTCCCTCTGGCTGTGAGGATCAAATTCAAGACCCTCTGCATTGTCCACAAGGCTTTCTGGGGCCGGGGACCACACCACATCCAACTTTCTCCTCCTAAGCATATTCGTTCTTGAGCTCCCCGCTCATCCACCTACAACTCTCTGAGGGTCAGACGCGTCTCCAGACAGAGAGTGTGGGGTAGATCGCTGTCCTCGGATGGGTCCTCCTTCTGAAACAGCCTCCATTCCTCTCTCAAACTTAAGCAGGACCACCTAAGGTTCCGGAAGCAACTCAAGACCTTCCTTTTCACTTCCACTTTCTCTCTTCTTCTCCCTCTCCCTTGCTGATGTCCCTGTCTGCTGCGCATACTGGTTACCTGGCCACACACTGAACTTATGTGACCAGGCTCCTGCATGACCAGTTACTCTTGCACTGCCTCTGGGCCTCCCAACCACTTAAGGGACTTTATCTGCAACCCTACAGTCCCCAGACTCTCTGCACTTATGAGCCACCTCCAGGCTGCACTTACTAGTTACTTTCCACTCTCCCCTCCTTCCCTTTGGCACTCCCCCTCCTCTTCCCCCTCCACTTGCGCGATCTGAATGACACAATACCTAGTAAGATCATAGTTTTCTCCTCCTCCTGTCCTCCCTTCCTTGCCTCTTCGCGCCTAGAAACACTTGTGTACAAGCACGTTATAAATGACTTATCATATCATATCATACATCATATCCTATCACGTCAGCTTCTGTTATACCTCATTTCAGACTATTGAAACAACAGCAGATTTCTTTGATTCTTCTCCATCCTTGGCAAGCCATTGGGTTGGGGCAGGAGGTTCAGGTGGAGGAGGGGGCCAAAGGTATGTCTTGTGTAAAAATGTAGATAACACCATGAGCCATAATTATGAACTGGTGGGCATAGCATGATGGGATTTGAGGTCTCAAACCCAGTGCAACCCAAAAGTGGTCGTCCTGTGAACATAGAACCACGATTTGCATTTAATCAAAGGAGCATTGCAGTCTGCAATTAGCTTTGTCGATTGTATCATTCACATTTCGACCTACTGCGGGACATAAGAAGAAAGTTGCAGGAACTTGGTCTTCACCACTTTATTGTGACTAACATGGACTTTTTACAAGGCCAAAGCATTGACTGGTTGATGACTGGCCATGACAGGGATGTCCATTCACAAGGTGTAGATTGACCATGAAGGGTAGCTTCTCCTTCATTGCAGCTCCATGCAGCAGGAGGGATGCAGGCATGTCAGTCAATAAAGTGGCCTGCCACCTGTAGATTTATGTTCCATTTGCACAATGTTGAGACAGCAATTCTAATACAGCTGTGGAAACCAGATATGTTTATTAAAATGTCATCATATTATACATTTCAGCATATCCCTAACCCTCCACCAAGAGCACGTGCATTGGCTACTTTTTAGGGTGACAGAGCTCTACAGCAACGAAGGAGGTACATGTGTTTGACCATTGGACAGGACATAAGCTAATCAATGTCACCCTGCGGCTCATCATGTGCTTAACTGTGGATATGTCACCCCGGGGCTCATCATTTGCCAGGCTTTGGATATGTCACCCTGCGGCTCATCATGTGCTAGGCTTTGGATATGTCACCCGGGACCCATTGTGTGCTAGGGGTGGATATGTCATCCTGCAGCCCATCATGTGCTAGGCTTTGGATATGTCAGCCCGGGGCTCACCATGTGCTAGGCTTTGGATATTTCACCCTGGGGCTCATCATGTGCTAAGTTTTGGATATGTCACCCCAGGACCCATCGTGTGCTAGGTTTGGATATGTCACCCTGCGGCCAATCATGTGCTAGGCTTTGGATATGTCACCCCAGGGCCCATCGTGTGCTGCGTTTGTATATGTCACCCCGGAGCCCATCATGTGCTAGGTTTGGATATGTCACCCCAAGGTTCATCACGTGCTAGGCTTTGGATATGTCACCCCAGGCCCATCGTGTGCTAGGTTTGGATATGTCACCACAGGGCACATCACGTGCTAGGCTTTGGATATGTCACCCCGGGGCCCATCATGAGCTAGGCTTTGGATATGCCACCCCGGGGCCCATCATGTGCTAGGTTTGGATGTGTCACCACAGGGCTCATCACGTGCTAGGCTTTGGATATATCACCCCGGGGCCCATCATGTGCTAGGTTTGGATGTGTCACCCCAGGGCTCATCACGTGCTAGGCTTTGGATATGTCACCCCGGGGCCCATCATGTGCTAGGTTTGGATGTGTCACCCCAGGGCTCATCACGTGCTAGGCTTTGGATATGTCACCCCGGAGCCCATCATGCGCTTTGCTTTGGATATGACACCCCGGGGCTCATCATGTGCTAGGCTTTGGATATGTCACCCCGGGACCCATCCTGTGCTAGATTTGGATATGTCACCCTGCGGCCCATTATGTGCTAGGCTTTGGATATGTCACCCCGGGGCTCATCATGTGCTAGGCTTTGGATATGTCACCCCGGGGCCCATCGTGTGCTAGGTTTAGATATGTCACCCTGCGGCCCATCATGTACTAGGCTTTGGATATGTCACCTCGGGACCCATCAGGTGCTCGGTTTGGATATGTCACCCTGTGGCCCATCATGTGCTAGGCTTTGGATATGTCACCCGGAGTCCATCACGCACTACGCTTTGGATATTTCACCCCAGGGCTCATCATGTGCTAGGCTTTGGATATGTCACCCCGGTACCCATCATGTGCTAGGCTTTGGATATGTCACCCGGAGGCCATCATGCGCTACGCTTTGGATATTTCACCCCAGGGCTCATCATGTGCTAGGCTTTGGATATGTCACCCTGGGGCCTATCATGTGCCAGGCTTTGGATATGTCACCCTGCGGCTCATCATGTGCTAGGCTTTGGATATGTCACCCCAGGGCCCATCGTGTGCTAGGTTTGTATATGTCACCCTGGGGCTCATCATTTGATTTATTGAGCTCTACCATTGATCATTACTCGACCAGGCTGTTTGGATTCCTGGTCAAGTTGTTACTATGCAGCATCATCTATTACTTGCAGAGTTCAATTTAAATCTATTTTTACAGCTATCTGACATTTAGCTGTTAATGATGCAATAAAAACGGCACCAGGAAGAATGAGCACACCTTGTCCAGGGTGCTGCAGCTGCACACTTTTCAGAAATTGTTTTTGAACTTTAATGATCTGGAAGGCAGAGGCACGCGCTGCAGGAGACCTGCATTAGGCCACTGAACGGGACCTGTAGAAATAAGGCAGACCTGCACCGCACACAGTGTAATTCTCAGGTTGTGCCGGTTTGCAAGCTTCTTTACAAAGCGTCCTTTTACCAGCTGCAGAGGCTCTGATAATGACTCGTAGGCTGGAAAGTTTCCTTTAATAGCATTTAATGAATGGCCGACAGTTATCAAAACGTTTCTTTGTGCAAATTGGATAGAACAATTTTGCTTCACGCTTTATTGGCAGGTGTTCAGAACTGACTGGAAACTCAACCATAGAACTTGTTTTTCAAACTAGGAGACAGGCTATGCAGTTAAATTATCATGTAGTGGTACCGGCAATATCCTGGCCTTTCAGAGGTTATATTCAGAGCAACCGAATAGCCGTGGGTGGGCTTTGTTTAAACACTGTTCGCCTGGATGTGTGCATGCCTCTACCTGCAGGCCATTCACAGTTCAACAGTTATGGTTAAGAAGTGCACCCCCTCTGGATTCATTAGGCGGTATGACCTTGGGCGGGCAGCCAATGTTTCCACAGTCATACAGTTTTAGAACAAGGGTGTGGAGCTACACCTTATTCGGGTGGTGCCCTGTGGCTTGGATCCTGTAATAACCCAGGCTGGCAGCCCCTTTGCCAAGATCACTATCCCTTTGGTGCAAATGCGGAATGTTAGCACACGGTTTTTCTACACTACTGTGTGTTTGGAATAGGTGGCCACCTTTTTCTCTGTATCCTTGTGTGTCATATGTTGCTGAGGATGTGTCCAGCCTGGGGCTCAGTACATACAACAAGGTGATCAACACAGGTGTAAATGTGTATTGAATGTGGACCCTCGTGTTGACTCTCTAGTCTAGTAGTCTGCATTGCAGGTGTACTGTTCTGAATTGTGCCTGTTGCCTGTCACCACTTCTGTTGGTATCCATGAATCCTAATGGATGTTAGTACTGCTATAATGAAGAACATCTGCGTGTGTCCAAGCCTTGTCTTTGAATCCCCTTGCTCGGTTTATATTCATCTTCCATGTATTGTTGTCTTGTGGTTCCAAAGGATGCTTTCGACTGCATGTGTCCACATTTCGGGTGAGGAAACCATATGACAGAGTGTGAAAACCACAGAGTGTAAAATCTGGGGGTGCGGGCAAAGTTTTAAATCCAACAGTGGTATGCTCCCACACCTCCGTTCGAGGGTTAGCTCCTGGGAGTGGGGGGTTTGGCCCAGCGGACAACCTGGAGGGCCGGAGAAGCACACATTTAATTTGCACCTTCAAAGGGCTATCTCACAGAAATGCAAATAGCTATAAGAGGGCTCTTTTAAATACTTTACGTAAGATCTTGGGGGTCAGTGAAATCTGTTTTAAGATATTTTCTTCTGTTAGAATGTTATCTGATTGTCTATACTGTGGGGGATGTAATGTACAAATGGTTTTAGCAACCCACATTTGAGGGCGTGCCTCATTCAATGCAGAGAGGCATTGGCATTGATGGGTATTGAAGTATATCTGGATGCAAATGTCCTGCATGTCTCATGGCATAGCCATAGTATCGGATAAAGTGTTTAGAGACTACTGGCGCTCCTATGAAGAAGGTAACATTAAGGAAACCTGCAATAAAGCCCCAACATGAAGGACCAAGCCATTTGTACAATCAAGTAGGGAAGCACAAACTGTAGGGAAGGCACCAAAGCGTCCATCTAATGGCCAGGAAACAGTTTATGGTTGTGTAGCTTTTACACCCCTCCACCCACTCTTGTATGTTTTTCCATGGGAGCTGAAGACCCAGGATCCATGATAAAAATGGTTATGCTGGATTGTGCCACGTATTAGGGGGAAGGTAGATGATGGGCAATGGTTAACCTTCCCAGGAGCTTACATTATTATTTGCCTCAAGCAGACCTCGTGCCAGACCGAGATTATTATAATGGCATATAATAGCGTTCCCATCTATGCTTAGAAAGGGGTGAGGGGGAGAACTTCTGGAAGTATTTTAACATTAATAAGAAGTGAACTCCACCTTAAGCCAGAAAGACTAAGGGCCTCATCGCAAGTTGGGCAGTAGCCCTTAAATGCAGTGGTAACGCTATTACTGCCTCATTTAAAGGTCCATCCAAACACAAATCTGGCAGCATTTACCCCCAGCTCCAAGCTGGGGGTAAATGCGCCAACTTAATACCCAATTTCGGGCGCAAGTAGCGCAGTGCTACTAGCGCGCGCTAATTGAGCCGAAAATGCCCCATTGGGTCTAATAGACCCAATGGGGGATACCCATTACCGCCCAACCCTTGATCCGGCGCTAATAGCGCCAGTCTGGTTGACAGTAATGCTATTAGCCAACATGGTATCCTGGCGTTAATGCCAGCGGGATACCGCCCAACTCGTGATGAGGCCCTAAGTCTGAAAAACTAAAGTTGCTCTGGGGTTGTGTTAAAAGGTGAGGATGGTCGGTCAGGAGGAAGCACTACCAGTACATTTTCGCCTCCCCAAAAAAGGGTAAATCTACTGATGAGGCCCAAAAAACTGGTAGAGACCATTACTAACTATAGGAATTGCCACTTTGTAATATTTGTGAGGGAATCTAAAACTAAATTGGGTCCTCAGAGTAAGATGACTGAGGAGAGGCATCTATTAGAGGGTATATGGATGACTGCTGTCTGGTGGAGCTTAATGGCAGATGCAAGGAAGATAATACCCCTAGTTGTATTTACAAGCCAGAAGCCAGGTCTTCTATCATAGACTGCTGTTTAGTAGATTGATTTTCTTTTTCAAAGTAAGGTATTTTGAGATAATTAAATGCCTGGATAGTGATGATTTCATGTAAAGTTAGGATTAAAACTGCACTTTTTACCACCGCAGACACACTGGACCACAATGAGAGTAGGGAAAGACGTTTTCGAGAATAGTTATAATCTCCCAGTAGTGAGGACCGAAGTGGCAGGACTGCTGGTGGAAAAATATCAGGGGAAAACAGTGCTTTCAGTAATCTAATCTCTGATGGAGGTTATCAGAGAGGAGTGCTCGACGTACTTATTGAACCAATGGAGGTCCCGATTGGGAGGCAGAGGGCACTGTCAATGGTATAATGCAGACTGTAGAGCTTTCACATTCTGGCTAAAAGATTCTGTAAAGTGGGGGACGATGAGTGGAGCGGCTCTTTCCAAGTTAAAAAAGAATATAAATCCCTTCTGAAAGAAAAGAAAAGATTGGATTCAACTAAATTATGGGATTTGATGGTGGAAGCCGTCTTAAACAAAGAATTTAAAAAAATGGAAATGAGTGGCCAATGGGTTTGACGATCTTGGGGGAACTCTGGGGTGGGGTGCATCTCACTGGACGATTAGGTCAATCACTACCAAAACATTTTCTTTGAACGAGGGCTAGTTGAGGATCGAAAAGCAGGCCCTTATCGGGGAGAGGATATTGTTTTTTCTGAGGGGGAGGTTGCTCCCTCTATTGAAACCTTGTCACTGGGGAAGGCCGCTGGCCCAGATGGCTTTGGCTCTGAGGTATTTAAATGGTTTTGGGAATGGTGTTCTCCTTCACTTACACAGCTTTTTATTGCAGTTTCATCAGAGGCAGTTGCGCCTAAATCCTGGAGTATGAGTCTCATTAACCCAATTTTAAAAAAAAGGTTCTACTGCCAACTCCAACTGTTATCGACCAAAATCCTTGTTGTAAACGACTAACACAACTTTCAAGAAATGTTTTTGCAGAGGCCAGAAGAATAGGACAAGAGTAATAATATTTTGAGTGCCACCCAAGCATGGTTTATGAAAGGCTTTTCTACCATTGACCACTGTTTTATTCTCAAGGTTTTAATTGAGAAGTATTTCATGATCTGAGGGGGCAAGATGTAAGTAGCATTTGTAGACTTGGAAAAGGCTTTCGATTCCATAGATAGAAATAACCTTTAGAGGAATTTGGAAATACTCAAGGTTCCAAGTGCTTTGTGGAAGTTTTGATACGAGCTTGCTACTCTGATACTCATTCAGCAGTATATTGCACATCAAAGGGAAGCTTTAAACAGAATTCTAATATCAATAAGGGGTAAGAGCAGGATGTAAGTTGGTCCTGCTCTTATTTATACTTCTCTCTATTTTAACCCCAAACAGAGTGAGGAAAGAATTGTTCCACTGTCTCTACAAAAATTGTCATATTGCTCACTCTTATTTGTCGATGATACAGAATTGTTGGACCTCACACAAGGGGAGCTCCAAAGGAGTTTGGACTATGCTGAGAATTGGTCCCACTTTAACGGCCTAAAACTTAATATGGGAAAAACAAAAAAAACTGTATTGATCAGGTGGTTACCAGGTCTGCGTTGGCGGTTGAGGGTTGACAGCGATTAAGCTGGTACCAAGATGCGCAAGTGAGTATGTTCTATGCGACTGCTCGGAGGTCACAGTTCTAGGAACACCAGGATTGGGTCGGTCGACTCACAGGAGCTGTGGTGAAGATGCTGGTGTTTTGGATGGTGACTTGAACAAGGCAGTAGTACTTTGTAGTTTGAAACTGGGCAATGATGCGCTTTTGCTGATGCCGTGCGGCAGTGAACAAGGTCGAACAGTGGACGGCAGTTCGAAGAACAATGAACACCAATGGGCAGCGTCTACATATTCTACTAGATTGATCAGTGTCATTGCATGCTTAAATCACAGTTCGGAGCAGGTCATCACCAACAACAGGGATCTCATCTGTACTGGTTTCCAGGTGCTGTGAGTCCCACTCCAGGGTCAAAAGTGCCAATGTCAGTCTGATTCTTGGGCTCCCAAACACAAGGGAGGCCGGCACACACTTTCAGGGGACCTCCAGCATGGTTGGGTTCTAGGCACCGGGTGGTAGGCAAACAGGCAGACATATGTTCCAGCAACAGTGTTCACCCGAATGGTCCCTGTGGGTGGTTATGGGACAAAGCTTGCTTCTGCCTTTGGACCACCTGCCTCCATCTCACAACTGGAAGACTTTGGAGAGGATTGTTTTTCCAGCACGGTCCAACAACATCTTCAGGATGGTTCAAGATGAGCCCCCAGGTCATTGGACTAATGCTAGCCTGTTTTGGATGACCAGTCACTGCTCTGAGTAGATATTGACATTATAATGTCACACCAAATGTGCTTTGCTCCAGAGGAAGTGGAAGGATCAGGAAAGAGAAAGAGAGGCAGAGAGAATCAAGAGGGCAGAACCCTCCAAAAACTGTACAGACCCTGATCTGGCTATACCAGCTGCACCCCTTCCCTTTCTCAACAGAATCAAAGGCCTTTAGAAATTCAACACTCGGTGTGAGGCCTGGCTCTCTGTGAATGGATGTGCCTTTTGGTTTCTGCTTCCAGGTCAACATCCTGTGGAGTGGCTGTCGCAGGGAAAAGGGAGGCACCCCACCAGGATACCTTACTGCCAGTAGGGCATGGTCCAGTCTGTCGGGGGGAATACACATAACCCCTCCACAGCTGAAAGGGGCCCACAGAGCTGACAAATGTGCAATACCATTTGACACGGCTGGGATAACCCTGAGAGATGCTGACCACCATACCCAAACTCAGGTATGGCTTTATAAGATCTCTTCTAAAACCTTCATTAAAACCACTTACTCCTTGATTGATAGTTTTACTTACTCAGATGAGGTTTGTTCACTCACCAATCAATTTTCGGTCATCACAACTCGAGCTATTGATCCTTAGCTCCAGTTGCGACAAAATTGAGTAAACCTGGTAGCATCCACCGTAGGTAAAACCTGGTTTACTGATTCTGTCCTTGAATGAGAAAAACAAAGAGGAGAGCTGAACTCGCTCTGCCAGCTGACTCTCTCAGCATATCGTATGGCAGCTCTCAATTATATATATCTATTGTCTTTGCTAAAACGGCTTACTTTGAAGAAAGAATTAGCTCTCCCAAATCATGTCAGAAATAACTTTTCTCCATTATTAAGGAGTTTGAGGGTAGAATCAGTACTATTAAGGAGTTTGAGGGTAGAATCAGTACATATCCCACTGTTAAAAAAAGTGACACCTGGTGTCTGGAAATCCAACAAGGCTTTGCTTTAAAACTGAACTCACACCGAACCATAATGATAATAGTTCCGGAAAATAGTAATTCTGAGATGCCATGCTTAGGACCTCCCCGCCCTCCACCCTCCATGGCCCACTCTGCCCCCCACCCCCATTTATCTGATGGGGGCTTTGGCTGCCGCTATTCGCGGTCTGAAAACCGTAGCCTGAACTGAAGCCTGATGCACAGCAAGTAGTGCTTGTGTGTGCATCCTTTGTGACTCAGGCTTTAGTGTTCATGGTCTTCAGACCGTGGGCGGTTCCTAGCCCCAGGCAATTAGGCCTCATCACGAGATCCCAATACCTGTTACTAGGCTCCTTGATTGACTGCACCATAGAGGCTCTATCGGACAGAGAGATGTAAATCCTCGCTGCTTATATCCATGAACTTATGATGAACCTTCCTTTGGAAAAGACTCTTGTGATGCATTATGCCTTCTTGACTGTTGCACAAAGGCCCTCTGAACATTGAAAACAGGAAATCACGATTCTCATCCGTTTTGATGCTTTCCTATAACTGAGCACAGTGCACTCTGCTTACTCCCTGAAACATTTAACTCATGCAAATATTAAGAGATGGGGAGACGTATACTAGCGGTAAAAGCAATCCCACAAGTGCCAGTAAATGTCAATAGCATTCTTTCAGAGATGTTTAACAAGGCATTGCCAGTAACTTCAATCACTGAAGTGTCTGTGTTTTAATCAAATCAAGTACAATGGAAGCCACATGCCTGATATTGGACAAGATGATTTTAGTGCTAGGCACTAAATCATGATAATGTCAGCAACATCGACATGGTCAACAACAACAGCACACCTATGTGACTGCAAACTCAGTTCCAGGACTGCAAGAATACACTCACTTGTGGCAACGTGCCATAAGATATGCATGCAAGTGATGCAACAACACCGTAGTCCATCATTGCTTTCGTGCACTGTTAATTGTGTAGCCCTGTGTCAGCACTGCAAGTTTCAAAAAGTATCACAGATTAATGCAAATTATGTCTTGCAAGACAACTCAACTAAATGACGAAACTGAATGTTGGTTGGTTCTTCATGGGCATCTTCTGTTAGAATTGCTGTGCATGTGTGTGACATTTTCTATGTCACTACTTAATACACATAGCTCACACTGCTCTCATTCCATGATCACACATTCGATTTCTTACTCGTATGCACGGTGATATTAACGGCATCATCCGTTATGTCGTCTTTGTTGATGCTAATATTGGCAAGAATGAATTTTGCAGCGTTTGTAAATCGTTTGTGAGGTTGCTTTTTTGTAAATAAATAAATAAATGGCATGCTGTGATTACCATTAGATCTCATGTTCTTGCAATTGTGACAACGTTCAGCAAAGATAATTTCGGAATGCAGACAAAGTGCCTCATTACACGGAAGGCGGTAAGGGTTAACGGTCATCGGTAATGGTAAAACCAACCCGCAAGGGGACCAGGTTGCTAATTACGGTACCGCAATTTGCGGTACCGTAATTAGCACCTTCCCCATTCCCATTATGCCCTATGGGGCAAAAATGGGAATGGGGAAGGGCAATGGGGGGAGGGGGAATTACCGCCCGCCAACCTTGGAATAGGGCAGTAATTCCCCTTTCCTCCAAGGCGGTGCCGGTATTTTACCGGCATGGACCAAGGTGCTAAGAGCACCTTGGTCCACCGCCTACCGTGTAATGAGGCCCAAAGTCAGCCATCTGCATGAAACAAATAGAAAAATACATTGACATTTTTTTAAATAATATTAGAACAATTTTGAAAAACGGGAAAGAGGATGTTGGCCATCTTGGAAAACACAGTTCATTTAATGATGTCAAATTGTGACAGTTATCCAGCAGAAATGTGGGGATGGAAGAAAAAGAGCAGGAGACCAATGTCATCGTGGAGGAGACAACTCAGGAGGGACATCTGCAGCTTTGCCACTTCCAGAAACTAATACAAGTTCGGAAGCCCACCAGCCTTTGGGATGCCACCAGAGACAAAGTTGCAGCTGTCTCCACCAAACCTCAATCCATCCTCATTCCACCTCTTATATTGAAGTAAGAGGTGGAACAACCTCACGCGACGTGCCTGGACCTTTATGGAGTAAGATCAGCAGGAATCCATGGCTACTGGAGGGGGCACCGGTCCTCCACTTGTCCAACATCCATGGGACGAGGGGGATGCATTGGTCCTGGTCCGGACTGCCATTGGTAGCCAGCCAAGACGTTGAGGCAGGAACATCTGGAGACATTCGAAGCTTCCGGTACATATACAGGGGTGACAACGATATATTAGATTATTATTGGGGTATAGCCCGAGAAACACCTTTATAATTGGAATACCATTTAGGTATCTGGACTATTTAGTGGGGAACAAACAACAGTGCACTAGGAGCTGTGGGGGGTTGGGGGGTAATACATCACCAAGAGGATAACTCGGTAGTGTGGGTTAGTGGAGGTGTACCTTAAGGGATGTAAAGAAGGGGCTCCGTGAAGAAGAGCGTCTTGATTTCTTTCCTGAATTGCATTGGAGTGAGCCTGAAGTTAACAGGTATGCAGTTATGCAATATAGGTTCATCAATTGCGAATCCAGTTTAAGTTGCTAGTTTTCAAATATATCCTAGAGTCAAGGCTTGAGAAGTGAAAGCCATGGAGAAAAATGCAATGCGAATAATTAAAGGAATTGAATCCTATCTTCAATCTTCAGCCAGTGCAGTGTTTACCGATCCGTGGAGATGTGTTCACTTTTCTTCTTTCCTTTAATTATTCACACTGCATTATTCTCCATGACCTGGCACTTCTCAAGGCAGTTCTTACTGACCCCAAGCATGAGAGAGTTTCCGTAGTCTCATTAGCAGTGCCATGCTCCATGACTTAACTCAGGCATAGCTTTATTTTAAGAGTTTACCCCACCACCATATTGGGTTATTCATGATCATTGTAGTTTTGGTACACAGGGCATATTTTAAATGCTGCGCTGCAGAGAATTAGCTGTTGCTGCGACTGTCGAGTGGGCATCTTGTGACATTTGAACCTGCTCTATACCACGAGTAGAGAAGGCATTGCGGAGCAGGCTACTGGCATGGAATTGACGAAAAGGCCAATCTGGTTTGCCGATTAACCTTTTGGAAACAGAATTATCAGCATCATTTTATGTAATATTAAAATTCAAAAAAGCAAGGGCTTTGTGCCCTTACCAGCTCGCAATTCCTCACAGGGCCCCACTGCTGCCAGGACTCGGGAGATCACTACTGCCAGACCTCCTCCATATGAATTACTACAATGGTGATTTGGCGTAGTATAAAAGCATGTTAGTATAACATAACAAAACAAAACATAAAAAAGGAGGAGTGCAGGAGTAGGTAGCCACTGGGTGGCTGGGTTTTAGAATACACTACATGCTTCCCTTTGTTTAAACTCTGACCCATGCTAGATGCAAACAAATATCGATTATCAGAAGAAATCAGGCTGCTGTTGAAAATCCTACCTTGAGTTTGCAGTGGGTTATTGGTGCCCAATGTGACCCACACATATGCCATAATATTAGTCTAATCTTATTCTGTACTTCATGGGTGTTTTATTTGATGACTGTCTATCTTTTCATTTTAATTTGTGATGTCACTCCTTACCAGGTCACCCGCCTAGTGGTTAGCCTTCTCTTGTTTCTCAGAGGAACTGTCCATTATGTCTGCACATTTCAAGAAAAGCGTTGTAGAAACATGTAGAGCAATGGGTGGCTGAGGTTGTTATTCTTGCATGTAATGAGGAAATACAATTTAAGAGCAGGGGACACACGCACACTTTTCGAAGTTCTGGTCCACATTCCTTGAAGGATATGATTGGTTACCTGTTTGTTGTATGGGGAATCCCCTTGCCACATTTCAATATGTTTCATGTTCCCTCCTTCCCCCAAATTACTTTCTCTCCTGACTTTCCAAAAAACAAGTTTAAACCTTCCACTTCTTGCTGTACTTGATACCCCTTCGATGTATTATTTTGCTGGCTAAATCTGTATTTTGTGTACAGCGCTACAGTACACTTCTGGCTAGGTTTAGAAATGTTTAAAAAATCATAAATGATACCAACATGATCTTTTAAGAAATAATGATTTTGGGATTCAGGAGAAATGTACATAGTTTTTATTTTATAAAATTACTGATATTAATATAGTATTTTGCAGATGTTGGGGTCAGGTGTGAGGGGAAGGCATTTTTATGGACTTAAATGCAGTCCTGGAAGTGGATGTTGGTTGTACAATTCCAAGCATTTAATAAATGTTATTGACTCAATAAACATAATCTCAAAATAAAGGACACCTGGTACACTCACAGTCCTCCATGTAAAAATTGGGTATATACAACAAATGGACCGGGAGATCGAGGATGGCAAGAGGCTATTCAGTCATTATTTCCAAAAAATGAGACTAGTTTAGTTGTACAGAACCAATATAGGTTTACCAATGCAGTATATATATATATATATATATATTCAGTAAAAAAACTTTGTTAAAGGGACGTTATGGTTCCAAGTAAAACCGAAAAACCCCTGAAATTCGCCAGTTATGGTAAGCTAAGCAACCATAACTCACGCCACCACCGTGCATTGCTAAGACTAACACCCAGGACATCAAAGATGACATCACAAATGTCATTTATGACATCACTGATGACATCACATGTGCATTTACTTTTCATGAAAACTCTGTACAAGGGATTCTTATTATAATGCTGACAGAAAAAGTGTCAATGATCATTGGAATAGATATCTTGAGCTATGTAGTGCATTAGGCAATGCATTGATATACATAGCATTCTATTATGAAGTTATTTACAGTATACTAAGCTACTCATGTATACATATAAACATTGTGTGCAGCATACATGGTGGAGGTGCAATATTCATAATCTTACCATGTTGAGTAGTGAAATGATAAATGCTTTCTTATTAGAGTTTTGTGTACTGTGCAGCATGTAATAAATAGCTAATAAAACCACTTACTACATAATTTCATTATTACATACAAAACACAAAGACACAACAACACATACAAATATCAGTATATATAGAGAAAGTGAAGTATGCAAAAAAGCAGCAGTAGAAGCAGAAAGTGTTCACAACCTAACTGATTATATGTATGCACAGAAAGGCTTGCTCTGCTTCAAACCTACTACTTCCCTATGTACAAATATCACATGATGTGACTGCACCCTAAAGAAAGTAATGCAAATACAAATATGAGCACATCCAGAGAAAGTACAGAAATAAATAAACAGCAGAACAATAAGAAAGTGTTGATAACCTTACTGATTGTCTTCATACACAGAAATCATTGCTATCTTTTAAGTGTGTATTTTTCCTATGTATATGTTTCTTACACATCTCCCCAGCCCTCAAAATCCTGCACTGGCTCCCGGTGGCCCGAAGGGTGACCTTCAAAACCTTATGCATTTCTCACCGAGCACTGCATAAAACCGGACCCACAATATCTTCAAGACAAGCTGAAACCCTATCACTCATCACATACTCTAAAATGAAGCTCAGCCGGCCTCCTAGTCATACCTAAAACAAACTCAGTCAGGTTAGGCGGATCATCATTCTCAGCCTTAGCCCCCACGCTGTGGAACGCACTCCCACCCCACATTCGCCTAACTGAAGATCTAATGTCTTTCCGCAAATTACTGAAAACTTGTCACTTCCCCTGAAACCAACCCCGTACTCAAACTAACTCAAACTGAATAACATTATCTCAATGACAACAAACTACTAGATCTTGAATAACAATAAGACAAATAACAATACAACACCCAGATCCAAGCAAGAAATCGACAACTAATAATCCGCTAATCTAAACTAAAAGGACAAACAGAATAAAATGAGTAAAGTAGATCAAACCAGTGAAGTGGATAAAAAGAAAAAATCGAACGAAAACAGTAACGCGGTCTAAATTAATGAAATGGATGTAATGATTGTACTGGTCGAAATGAATAAAATGGACGAAATGAATAAAGAGAAGAGGATGGAAAGATGAATACAGGAGACTGATGAGTACACAGACAGATGGCATGAAATGTATGAGTGCATGGCATAAATGGAAAGTACAGAATAGACAATTAAGGTACATGAGATGGATGTAGAGCGTGTAACAGATAGAGAGCACGGAACCGATCCAGTACGTATGCCAAGTGACATGGCCTGAACCGATAATGCATGATGAATGAACGAAGTGAGCGCAGCAGATGAAATCGGTAGAATGGATGAATGGCGTGGAACGGAGGAGCGCACTGAGCGGATTAATGCATTGAGCAGATGACTGCGTTGAGCAGATGAGTATGTAGAGCGGATGAGTGTGTAGAGCGGATGAGTGTCTAGAGCAGATGAGTGTCTAGAGCGGATGAGTGTGTAGAGCGGATGACTGCGTAGAGCGGATGAGTGTATAGAGCGGATGAGTGTGTAGAGCGCAGGAGTGCACAGATCAGATGAATGTGTAGAACGGATGAGTGTGTAGAGCGGATGAGTGTCTAAAACAGATGAGTGTGTAGAGCGCAGGAGTGCACATAGCAGATGAATGTGTAGAACGGATGAGTGTATAGAGCAGATGAATGTATAGAGCCGATGAGTGTAGAGAACAGATGAGTGCATAAAGCAGATGAGTGCGTGGAAAGGACAAGTGCATAGAGCGGATCAGTGCGTGGAGCGGATGGGTGAGTGGAGCGGATGGGTGTGTGGAGCGGATGGGTGCGTGGAGCGGATGGGTGCTTAGAGCGGCGGTGTGAGTAGAGCGGAGGAGCGCGTTGAGCCGGTGGATGCATTGAGCGGATGGGTGTGTAGAGCGGATGAGTGCACAGAGCGGAAGGATACTTAGAGCGGACGAATGTGTAGAGCAGACGAATGTGTAGAGCAGACGAGTATGTATAATGGACGAGTATGTAGAATGGACAAGAGTGTAGAGCGGACGAGTGTGTAGAGCAGACGAGTGTGTAAGAGCGGATGAGTGCATAAAAGTGGACGAGTGCATAAGGGCGGACGAGTGTGTAGAGCGGATGAGTGCGCAGAGCGGATGGGAGCGCAGAACGGATGAGTGCGCAGAGCGGACCAGTGCACAGAGCGGGCAAGTGTGTAAGAACGGAGGAGGTGTAGATCGGATGAATGCGTAGAGCTGACTAGTGTGTAGAGTGGACTAGTGTGTAGAGCGGACGAGTTGTATGGAGTGGACGAGTTGTATGGAGCAGATGAGTGTATAAAGCAGATGAGTGTGTAAGAGCGGGCGAGTGCGTAGAGCAGGTGAATGCGTAGAGCGGGCGAAGGCATAGAGCGAGCAAGGGCGTGGAAAGAGCAAGTGCATAGAGTGGATGAATGCGTGGAGTGGACGAGTCCCTCGAGTGGACGAGTGCATGGAGCGGATGAATGCGTGGAATGGACGAGTCCCTCGAGCGGATGAGTGCGTAGAGCGGACGAGTGCGTAGAGCAGATGGAGTGGGTGAAATATGTGGATGGAATGGGGGACATATGTGGATGGAACAGGGACGCATGTGAATGGAATGGGGACGTCTGTGGATGGAACAGATGAAGCATGTGGAAGGAACTGGTGTAATATGTGAAAGGTACGGGTGAAATATATGGAAGGTACGGGTGTAATATGTGGATGGGGTGCATAAAGTCAAAACTCTTGGAGTCTATTTGGACTCCAACCTATCCATGGACAGACAAGTCAACGCAATTGCCTCCTCAGCTGCATATCACGCTAAACTTATCAACGCAGTCAGGCCTTTTCTCTCCAGAGAGAACTGTACAAACATAGCCAGAGCCATCACCGGCTCCAGGCTAGACTATTGCAATGTACTATTTCTAGGAACATAAAAAAAAACCTGGAGAGGCTACAAGTCTTTCAGAATAGTGCTCTCTGTGCAGCCCAAGGCATTGCTAAAAGAGACCACATCTCGGAGGCCAGAAAACTGGCCCACTGGCTCCCAATAAAAGAGAGAATCGTGTTCAAAGCACTGACACTGACACACAAGTGCATCCATCTCACTGCTCCCGACTACCTCTCACAAAGAATCCACCCCGTCACCTCTACAAGACCAACCAGATCACCCTATACCAACATGCTCTGTGTGCCACTAGTAAAAAGAGCTAGAGCGGGTGGATCCAGCTTCCCATATCTCGCACCTACTCACTGGAATGCCTTACCTCCCACCATCCAAAGAGAGGCCTCCCTCCTCGCTTTCCGTAAAGCAATGAAAACCAATCTCTTCTCATAGGGTCCTTCGTAGCGGCATGAATACCAACCATAGGACCCACTGCTTAATCTGTATTGACCAATCAAATAAGCTGTAGTGATACCTATGTCTGTGTTTGTATGCAATGTGCCATTTACTGCTACCACGTCTGTACCTCTGTAACTAAGCTCATGCAAGTAACAGCGCCTCAATGCCCTTGGGCTGCTTGCGTGCTATACAAATATAAATAAATAAATAAATACATAAATAAATAAATAAATAAAACAACTTAGAATTCACGGAAATGATCGGAGTACGTGGAACAGATCCGAGTGCATGGAACGGATTGGAGTGCATGAAACGGACTGGAGTTGCATGGAACGGACTGGAGTGCATGTAACGGTTTGGAATGCGTGGAACGGATTGGAGTGCGTGGAACAGATTGGAGTGTGTGGAGCAGACTGGAGTGCATGCAGCGGACTGGAGTGTGTGCAGTGGACTGGAGTGCGTGGAGAAAACTGGAGTGCGTGGAGCAGACTAGAGTGCGTGGAGTGGACTGGAGTGCGTGGAGCAGACTGGAGTGCATGGAGCGGACTGGAGTGTATGGAACTGATTAGAGTGCATGGAACTGACTGGAGCGCATAGAAGTGCGCAACATACATTGAATGGTTTGGAGTGCATATAACGTTTGAAAGAGCATGTAAACCATCATATCACATCACCATACTTATACACCACCATTCAACTAGAACACAGAGATACTATGACACCATTCAGTATAGCTGTTCTCCTACCAACATATGCCACATACTCCACATTACTCTAACTAAACACTGCTGGTTTTACACCCTCCAGCTAGGCGTTCTCTCAGGCCTAACGCAGCCAGAACCGGTCTGGATAAAACCTGCCAGAACTAACACATACTCTTGATCTCTCAACCACACCTACCGCTATGAAGCAGCTAATACACGAATGCCACACCAGCTGCACACATATCCGGTGCTCGCACCTTTGACTCTCTCTACTCTCTCTACTCTCTCTACTGACTTACTTGAACTTCGGTTCCAGAGGGCGTTCAACCTATGGCCTTGAGACCATACCAATGGTACATAATGCGCTATATAAATGCAAAGTAACATAACATAACGTAACATGCTGTGAGTGGACCCTAAGTCAATTATTGTAAGAACATATTTGAAGTATAAGTCTACAATATAGTACGTTTTGATTTCTTTGTTCCTAACTATTACTGTCCAAGATTTATCACCAAAGGAAAAAAAACAGCATGTCAGACATGTGATGTCATCAGTGATGTCATCAATGACATTTGTGATGTCATCTTGGATGTCCTGGGTGTTAGTCTTAGCAATGCACGGTGGTGGCGCAAGTTATGGTTGCTTATCTTACCATAACTGGCGAATTCCAGGGGTTTTCTGGTTTTACTTGGAACCTTAACGTCCCTTTTACAAAGTTTTTTTACTGAATTTCATAGGTTTTTAGTAGCGCAACTTAACCATAACGTCCCTTTAACAACGTTTTTTTACTGAATTTCATAGGTTTTTAGTAGCGCAACTTAACCATAACGTCCCTTTAACAAAGTTTTTTTACTAAATTTCATAGGTTTTTAGTAACGCAACTTCACCATAAAGTCCTTTTAAGAAAGTTTTTTTTACTGAATACACATATACATATTGTGAATTTGATAGATGTTTACTAGGATTCCCTTACTTTATATACATGTAACATAGAACATGCCGACCCCCCTGCTAGTGATTTTGATCTCCGCGGACGGACACGGACAACAGCAACACTACCCAAAAACTTAGGGGGAATCTTAGATTGTTCTACCATGCTATATAAACACTGAACAAGTTCAAAAAGCAGCACATAAACACATTATATGTAATAATAAATAAGAAGTGGAACCTATATATCTAACGCATCAACCATCCATTTAAATACCATATGTACTAAAATGGAATATACCAAAACAAAAAAGATATGCTTCCAACATAATTACCTCACAGAAACTGCAAAGCTAGGAGCAACAGCAGACCTACACAACAGTAAGAACACAATTTACCAGAAACTAGTAAGTAAACTTAATGTTTCTTATATATTTCTAAACTTTCTGTATTAGGTACACTAAAAGTGATATATTTCTTTTTTTACACAGCAATGTCCAGTACTTTGGAATGGCTTGAGGACAATTTCCCACGTGAGGAAATGTATGAAGACAGTGATACTAATGGTAGACTCTAAATAAGCAAATTAATAATGATTACTTTATGTGCACTTAACATATATATTTTTTTTAGCAGACCATACAAACATTGAAAATAATACCCCAAAAGAGACATTAGAAAATACTCTGCAGCGCATGGAACAAAAAATGGATATGCTTATGGAAAATTTCAATCTTTTGAAACATTTTGTGGAGGACCACATAAAAGAAAAAAATAAATATCATTGTCCCACATACACCTGTTCCCCGTCTCCATGTCCCAGACAACTATCCCCAAACCCTCAACACCAAGAAAAACGTTTTGATGAGACTTCCATCCCTTCATCCCCTCCCATCCATCCTCTCCAAACCCCTAATTCCCCTGTATTTGTGTCAGTTTCTGCTTCCTGTCTCTTTCATAAATTTTATGGGGCCGATTCATGTAACAAACGTGCGCCGAAAATCCCAGCGCAAGCAGGCGCAAGGAGGCGCAAGTGTGAGAAAGCAAGCGCACGCGCACACGTGCGATTCAAGGAAGGCGCTGCGCTACTTTCCCACTGGTTGTGCGCCAAATTCGTGCATGGCGCACGCTGGCGCACACGTCTCCAAACAGCGTGCGCTAAGCGCACAGCGAAAGCGCACATAGCGCAGCGCACACAACAAAAGTAGGCAGAACAGGGGGCGTAACACGCGGAATGGGGAATAACGCGTGAAAAAGAAGGCATAACTGGGGAAGTACTGCTGGGAAGTACACGGAACGCCCACACGCACGCGAACCACATGTATTCATGGAATCGAATAGGGCAAACCCGCGACCGGCAAAGACAAGCACAGGCCTAAACACGTCCGCCACACAAAGGCAGGCGGTAGCGTCCCTGCGCATTAAAAAAGTGTGCACAAATAAAAAGCACGTATATACTGAGTGGGGTATGTGTATTACTGGGGTTCGCGGGAAGTTTTACACGCGAAAGGGCCCTGTGCGAGTGGGGTACGTGTTTTACTGGGGTTCGCGGGAAGTTTTACACGCGAAAGGGCCCTGTGCGAGTGGGGTACGTGTATTACTGGGGTTTGCAGGAAGTTTTACACGCGAAAGGGCCCTGTGCGAGTGGGGTATGTCTATTACTGGGGTTCGCGGGAAGTTTTACACGTGAAAGGGCCTGTGCGAGTGGGGTATGTGTATTACTGGGGTTTGCGGGTAGTTTCACACGCGATTGGCTCTGTGCGAGTGGGGTATGTGTATTCCTGGGGTTCGCAGGAAGTTTTACACGCGAAAGGGTCCTGTGCGAGTGGGGTACTTGTATTACTGGGGTTCGTGGGTAGTTTCACACGCGATTGGCCCTGTGCGAGTGGGGTACATGTATTCCTGGGGTTCGCGGGAAGTTTTACACGCGAAAGGGTCCTATGCGAGTGGGGTACGTGTATTACTGGGGTTCGCCGGAAGTTTTACATGCGAAAGGGCCCTGTGCGAGTGGGGTATGTGTATTACTGGGGTTGGCGGGTAGTTTCACACCCGATTGTCCCTGTGCAAGTGGGGTATGTGTATTCCTGGGGTTCACAGGAAGTTTTACATGCGATTGGCCCTGTGCGAGTGGGGTACCACTCACCTTCTGCCTTGTGTGTAGAAGAACGCGTAGCCAATACCCACCCGCTGTGAAGTAATAGCATGTGAACCCCAACGGCTGGAAAACACAGGCCCGCACCCCACGAAAAGCACAAACAGAGCAATGGAAAGCCACGTGGGATCTTCAACCCGTGCCAGGGCAACGCCCATGTGTGATACGTCACAGACGCGCTTACACGCTAAGGCCTTTGGTCCAATGAAATCACATACGTGTGCTGATGCGCTTACGCACTAAGACCCTTTCCTCAGATTTCACACTGACGTGCACTTTCTTCACGTGCCAGTTCACTCCGTATCAAGCTGGCCACGCGTACACACACGGAAGACCATGCTCCTGCCCTGTAGGCCATTTTCCTGCCTCCCAGAGCAGAACCCTCCAAAAACTGTACAGACCCTGATCTGGCTATACTAGCTGCACCCCTTCCCTTTCTCAACAGAATCAAAGGCCTTTAGAAATTCAACACTCAGTGTGAGGCCTGGCTCTCTGTGAATGGATGTGCCTTTTGGTTTCTGCTTCCAGGTCAACATCCTGTGGAGTGGCTGTCGCAGGGAAAAGGGAGGCACCCCACCAGGATACCTTACTGCCAGTAGGGCATGGTCCAGTCTGTCGGGGGGAATACACATAACCCCTCCACAGCTGAAAGGGGCCTACAGAGCTGACAAATGTGTGATAATTTTACTTACTCAGATGAGGTTTGTTCACTCACCAATCAATTTTCGGTCATCACAACTCGAGCTATTGATCCTTAGCTCCAGTTCCGACAAAATGGAGTAAACCTGGTAGCATCCACTGTAGGTAAAACCTGGTTTACTGATTCTGTCCTTGAATGAGAAAAACAAAGAGGAGAGCTGAACTCGCTCTGCCAGCTGACTCTCTCAGCATATCGTATGGCAGCTCTCAATTATATATATGTATTGTCTTTGCTAAAACGGCTTACTTTGAAGAAAGAATTAGCTCTCCCAAATCATGTCAGAAATAACTTTTCTCCATTATTAAGGAGTTTGAGGGTAGAATCAGTACATATCCCACTGTTAAAAAAAGGGACACCTGGTGTCTGGAAATCCAACAAGGCTTTGCTTTAAAACTGAACTCACACCGAACCATAATGATAATAGTTCCGGAAAATAGTAATCCTGAGATGCCATGCTTAGGACCTCCCCGCCCTCCACCCTCCATGGCCCACTCTGCCCCCCAGCCCCATTTATCTGATGGGGGCTTGGGCTGCCGCTATTCACAGTCTGAAAACCGTAGCCTGAACTGAAGCCTGATGCACAGCAAGTAGTGCTTGTGTGTGCATCCTTTGTGACTCAGGCTTTAGTGTTCATGGTCTTCAGACCGTGGGCGGTTCCTAGCCCCAGGCAATTAGGCCTCATCACGAGATCCCAATACCTGTTACTAGGCTCCTTGATTGACTGCACCATAGAGGCTCTATCGGACAGAGAGATGTAAATCCTCGCTGCTTATATCCATGAACTTATGATGAACCTTCCTTTGGAGAAGACTCTTGTGATGCATTATGCCTTCTTGACTGTTGCACAAAGGCCCTCTGAACATTGAAAACAGGAAATCACGATTCTCATCCGTTTTGATGCTTTCCTATAACTGAGCACAGTGCACTCTGCCTACTCCCTGAAACATTTAACTCATGCAAATATTAAGAGATGGGGAGACGTATACTAGCGGTAAAAGCAATCCCACAAGTGCCAGTAAATGTCAATAGCATTCTTTCAGAGATGTTTAACAAGGCATTGCCAGTAACTTCAATCACTGAAGTGTCTGTGTTTTAATCAAATCAAGTACAATGGAAGCCACATGCCTGATATTGGACAAGATGATTTTAGTGCTAGGCACTAAACCATGATAATGTCAGCAACATCGACATGGTCAACAACAACAGCACACCTATGTGACTGCAAACTCAGTGCCAGGACTGCAAGAATACACTCACTTGTGGCAACGTGCCATAAGATATGCATGCATGTGATGCAACAACACCGCAGTCCATCATTGCTTTCGTGCACTGTTAATTGTGCAGCCCTGTGTCAGCACTGCAAGTTTCAGAAAGTATTACAGATTAATGCAAATTATGTCTTGCAAGACAACTCAACTAAATGACGAAACTGAATGTTGGTTGGTCCTTCATGGGCATCTTCTGTTAGAATTGCTGTGCATGTGTGTGACATTTTCTATGTCACTACTTAATACTCATAGCTCACACTGCTCTCATTCCATGATCACACATTCGATTTCTTACTCGTATGCACGGTGATATTAACGGCATCATCCGTTATGTCGTCTTTGTTGATGCTAATATTGGCAAGAATGAATTTTGCAGCGTTTGTAAATCGTTTGTGAGGTTGCTTTTTTGTAAATAAATAAATAAATGGCATGCTGTGATTACCATTAGATCTCATGTTCTTGCAATTGTGACTTAACGTTCAGCAAAGATAATTTCGGAATGCAGACAAAGTGCCTCATTACACGGAAGCCGGTAAGGGTTAACGGTCACCGGTAATGGTACCGGTGACCGTTAACCCTTACCGCCTTACTACGAGGTCCCTTTGCGGGTTGGTACTTTAATGCCTGCTTTTTAGCAGGCGTTAAAAACCAACCCGCAAGGGGACCAGGTTGCTAATTACGGTACCGCAATTTGCGGTACCGTAATTAGCACCTTCCCCATTCCCATTATGCCCTATGGGGCAAAAATGGGAATGGGGAAGGGCAATGGGGGGAGGGGGAATTACCGCCCGCCAACTTTGGAATAGGGCAGTAATTCCCCTTTCCTCCAAGGCGGTGCCGGTATTTTACCGGCATGGACCAAGGTGCTAAGAGCACCTTGGTCCACCGCCTACCGTGTAATGAGGCCCAAAGTCAGCCATCTGCATGAAACATATAGAAAAATACATTGGCCCTCATTAGGACCCTGGCGGTAAGGGGTCTACGCCAGCGTTAGCTGCGCCGACCCCTTACCGCCAACTACGAGTTCCCAAAGCGCCATGGTCACTTCTACGCCCGCTTTTTGCGGGCGTAAAAATCCATGGCGCTATGGGACCTTGGTGTTAATTACGCCACCGTAATGTACGGTGGCGTAATTAACGCCTTCCCCACTCCCATTGAGCCCTATGGGGCCGAAATGGGAATGGGGAAGGGTAAATGGGTCAATGGGGACTTACCGCCCCGCCAACCTCGGAATGGGGCGGTAAGTCCGCCATCCGCCATGGCGTAAACGGACTTTACGCCATGGCGGAAAAGTCCGTCGATGGCGGAAAAAATCCGCCAGGGTCGTAATGAGGGCCATTGACATTTTTTTAAATAATATTAGAACAATTTTGAAAAACGGGAAAGAGGATGTTGGCCATCTTGGAAAACACAGTTCATTTAATGATGTCAAATTGTGACAGTTATCCAGCAGAAATGTGGGGATGGAAGAAAAAGAGCAGGAGACCAATGTCATCGTGGAGGAGACAACTCAGGAGGGACATCTGCAGCTTTGCCACTTCCAGAAACTAATACAAGTTCGGAAGCCCACCAGCCTTTGGGATGCCACCAGAGACAAAGTTGCAGCTGTCTCCACCAAACCTCAATCCATCCTCATTCCACCTCTTATATTGAAGTAAGAGGTGGAACAACCTCACGCGACGTGCCTGGACCTTTATGGAGTAAGATCAGCAGGAATCCATGGCTACTGGAGGGGGCACCGGTCCTCCACTTGTCCAACATCCATGGGACGAGGGGGATGCATTGGTCCTGGTCCGGACTGCCATTGGTAGCCAGCCAAGACGTTGAGGCAGGATCATCTGGAGACATTCGAAGCTTCCGGTACATATACAGGGGTGACAACGATATATTAGATAATTATTGGGGTATAGCCCGAGAAACACCTTTATAATTGGAATACCATTTAGGTATCTGGACTATTTAGTGGGGAACAAACAACAGTGCACTAGGAGCTGTGGGGGGTTGGGGGGTAATACATCACCAAGAGGATAACTCGGTAGTGTGGGTTAGTGGCGGTGTACCTTAAGGGATGTAAAGAAGGGGCTCCGTGAAGAAGAGCGTCTTGATTTCTTTCCTGAATTGCATTGGAGTGAGCCTGAAGTTAACAGGTATGCAGTTATGCAATATAGGTTCATCAATTGCGAATCCAGTTTAAGTTGCTAGTTTTCAAATATATCCTAGAGTCAAGGCTTGAGAAGTGAAAGCCATGGAGAAAAATGCAATGCGAATAATTAAAGGAATTGAATCCTATCTTCAATCTTCAGCCAGTGCAGTGTTTACCGATCCGTGGAGATGTGTTCACTTTTCTTCTTTCCTTTAATTATTCACACTGCATTATTCTCCATGACCTGGCACTTCTCAAGGCAGTTCTTACTGACCCCAAGCATGAGAGAGTTTCCGTAGTCTCATTAGCAGTGCCATGCTCCATGACTTAACTCAGGCATAGCTTTATTTTAAGAGTTTACCCCACCACCATATTGGGTTATTCATGATCATTGTAGTTTTGGTACACAGGGCATATTTTAAATGCTGCGCTGCAGAGAATTAGCTGTTGCTGCGACTGTCGAGTGGGCATCTTGTGACATTTGAACCTGCTCTATACCACGAGTAGAGAAGGCATTGCGGAGCAGGCTACTGGCATGGAATTGACGAAAAGGCCAATCTGGTTTGCCGATTAACCTTTTGGAAACAGAATTATCAGCATCATTTTATGTAATATTAAAATTCAAAAAAGCAAGGGCTTTGTGCCCTTACCAGCTCGCAATTCCTCACAGGGCCCCACTGCTGCCAGGACTCGGGAGATCACTACTGCCAGACCTCCTCCATATGAATTACTACAATGGTGATTTGGCGTAGTATAAAAGCATGTTAGTATAACATAACAAAACAAAACATAAAAAAGGAGGAGTGCAGGAGTAGGTAGCAACTGGGTGGCTGGGTTTTAGAATACACTACATGCTTCCCTTTGTTTAAACTCTGACCCATGCTAGATGCAAACAAATATCGATTATCAGAAGAAATCAGGCTGCTGTTGAAAATCCTACCTTGAGTTTGCAGTGGGTTATTGGTGCCCAATGTGACCCACACAGATGCCATAATATTAGTCTAATCTTATTCTGTACTTCATGGGTGTTTTATTTGATGACTGTCTATCTTTTCATTTTAATTTGTGATGTCACTCCTTACCAGGTCACCCGCCTAGTGGTTAGCCTTCTCCTGTTTCTCAGAGGAACTGTCCATTATGTCTGCACATTTCAAGAAAAGCGTTGTAGAAACATGTAGAGCAATGGGTGGCTGAGGTTGTTATTCTTGCATGTAATGAGGAAATACAATTTAAGAGCAGGGGACACACGCACACTTTTCGAAGTACTGGTCCACATTCCTTGAAAGATATGATTGGTTACCTGTTTGTTTTATGGGGAATCCCCTTGCCACATTTCAATATGTTTCATGTTCCCTCCTTCCCCCAAATTACTTTCTCTCCTGACTTTCCAAAAAACAAGTTTAAACGTTCCACTTCTTGCTGTACTTGATACCCCTTCGATGTATTATTTTGCTGGCTAAATCTGTATTTTGTGTACAGCGCTACAGTACACTTCTGGCTAGGTTTAGAAATGTTTAAAAAATCATAAATGATACCAACATGATCTTTTAAGAAATAATGATTTTGGGATTCAGGAGAAATGTACATAGTTTTTATTTTATAAAATTACTGATATTATTATAGTATTTTGCAGATGTTGGGGTCAGGTGTGAGGGGAAGGCATTTTTATGGACTTAAATGCAGTCCTGGAAGTGGATGGTGGTTGTACAATTCCAAGCATTTAATAAATGTTATTGACTCAATAAACATAATCTCAAAATAAAGGACACCTGGTACACTCACAGTCCTCCATGTAAAAATTGGGTATATACAACAAATGGACCGGGAGATCGAGGATGGCAAGAGGCTATTCAGTCATTATTTCCAAAAAATGAGACTAGTTTAGTTGTACAGAACCAATATAGGTTTACCAATGCAGTATATATATATATATATATTCAGTAAAAAAAACTTTGTTAAAGGGACGTTATGGTTCCAAGTAAAACCGAAAAACCCCTGAAATTCGCCAGTTATGGTAAGCTAAGCAACCATAACTCGCGCCACCACCGTGCATTGCTAAGACTAACACCCAGGACATCAAAGATGACATCACAAATGTCATTTATGACATCACTGATGACATCACATGTGCATTTACTTTTCATGAAAACTCTGTACAGGGGATTCTTATTATAATGCTGACAGAAAAAGTGTCAATGATCATTGGAATAGATATCTTGAGCTATGTAGTGCATTAGGCAATGCATTGATATACATAGCATTCTATTATGAAGTTATTTACAGTATACTAAGCTACTCATGTATACATATAAACATTGTGTGCAGCATACATGATGGAGGTGCAATATTCATAATCTTACCATGTTGAGTAGTGAAATGATAAATGCTTTCTTATTAGAGTTTTGTGTACTGTGCAACATGTAATAAATAGCTAATAAAACCACTTACTACATAATTTCATTATTACATACAAAACACAAAGACACAACAACACATACAAATATCAGTATATATAGAGAAAGTGAAGTATGCAAAAAAGCAGCAGTAGAAGCAGAAAGTGTTCACAACCTAACTGATTATATGTATGCACAGAAAGGCTTGCTCTGCTTCAAACCTAATACTTCCCTATGTACAAATATCACATGATGTGACTGCACCCTAAAGAAAGTAATGCAAATACAAATATGAGCACATCCAGAGAAAGTACAGAAATAAATAAACAGCAGAACAATAAGAAAGTGTTGATAACCTTACTGATTGTCTTCATACACAGAAATCATTGCTATCTTTTAAGTGTGTATTTTTCCTATGTATATGTTTCTTACACATCTCCCCAGCCCTCAAAATCCTGCACTGGCTCCCGGTGGCCCGAAGGGTGACCTTCAAAACCTTATGCATTTCTCACCGAGCACTGCATAAAACCGGACCCACAATATCTTCAAGACAAGCTGAAACCCTATCACCCATCACGTACTCTAAAATGAAGCTCAGCCGGCCTCCTAGTCATACCTAAAACAAACTCAGTCAGGTTAGGCGGATCATCATTCTCAGCCTTAGCCCCCACGCTGTGGAATGCACTCCCACCCCACATTCGCCTAACTGAAGATCTAATGTCTTTCCGCAAATTACTGAAAACTTGTCACTTCCCCTGAAACCAACCCCGTACTCAAACTAACTCAAACTGAATAACATTATCTCAATGACAACAAACTACAAGATCTTGAATAACAATAAGACAAATAACAATACAACACCCAGATCCAAGCAAGAAATCGACAACTAATAATCCGCTAATGTAAACTAATAGGACAAACAGAATAAAATGAGTAAAGTAGATCAAACCAGTGAAGTGGATAAAAAGAAAAAATCGAACGAAAACAGTAATGCGGTCTAAATTAATGAAATGGATGTAATGATTGTACTGGTCGAAATGAATAAAATGGACGAAATGAATAAAGAGAAGAGGATGGAAAGATGAATACAGGAGACGGATGAGTACACAGACAGATGGCATGAAATGTATGAGTGCATGGCATAAATGGAAAGTACAGAATAGACAATTAAGGTACATGAGATGGATGTAGAGCGTGTAACAGATAGAGAGCACGGAACCGATCCAGTACGTATGCCAAGTGACATGGCCTGAACCGATAATGCATGATGAATGAACGAAGTGAGCGCAGCAGATGAAATCGGTAGAATGGATGAATGGCGTGGAACGGAGGAGCGCACTGAGCGGATGAATGCATTGAGCAGATGACTGCGTTGAGCAGATGAGTATGTAGAGCGGATGAGTGTGTAGAGCGGATGAGTGTCTAGAGCAGATGAGTGTCTAGAGCGGATGAGTGTGTAGAGCTGATGACTGCGTAGAGCGGATGAGTGTATAGAGCGGATGAGTGTGTAGAGCGCAGGAGTGCACAGATCAGATGAATGTGTAGAACGGATGAGTGTGTAGAGCGGATGAGTGTCTAAAACAGATGAGTGTGTAGAGCGCAGGAGTGCACATAGCAGATGAATGTGTAGAACGGATGAGTGTATAGAGCAGATGAATGTATAGAGCCGATGAGTGTAGAGAACAGATGAGTGCATAAAGCAGATGAGTGCGTGGAAAGGACAAGTGCATAGAGCGGATGAGTGCGTGGAGCGGATGGGTGAGTGGAGCGGATGGGTGTGTGGAGCGGATGGGTGTGTGGAGCGGATGGGTGCTTAGAGCGGAGGTGTGAGTAGAGCGGAGGAGCACGTTGAGCCGGTGGATGCATTGAGCGGATGGGTGTGTAGAGCGGATGAGTGCACAGAGCGGAAGGATGCTTAGAGCGGACGAATGTGTAGAGCAGACGAATGTGTAGAGCAGACGAGTATGTATAATGGACGAGTATGTAGAATGGACGAGAGTGTAGAGCGGACGAGTGTGTAGAGCAGACGAGTGTGTAAGAGCGGATGAGTGCATAAAAGTGGACGAGTGCATAAGGGCGGACGAGTGTGTAGAGCGGATGAGTGCGCAGAGCGGATGGGAGCGCAGAACGGATGAGTGCGCAGAGCGGACCAGTGCGCAGAGCGGACGAGTGTGTAAGAACGGAGGAGGTGTAGATCGGATGAATGCGTAGAGCTGACTAGTGTGTAGAGTGGACTAGTGTGTAGAGCGGACGAGTTGTATGGAGCGGACGAGTTGTATGGAGCGGATGAGTGTATAAAGCAGATGAGTGTGTAAGAGCGGGTGAGTGCGTAGAGCGGGCGAATGCGTAGAGCGGGCGAAGGCATAGAGTGAGCAAGGGCGTGGAAAGAGCAAGTGCATAGAGTGGATGAATGCGTGGAGTGGACGAGTCCCTCGAGTGGACGAGTGCATGGAGCGGATGAATGCGTGGAACGGACGAGTCCCTCGAGCGGATGAGTGCGTAGAGCGGACGAGTGCGTAGAGCAGATGGAGTGGGTGAAATATGTGGATGGAATGGGGGACATATGTGGATGGAACAGGGACGCATGTGAATGGAATGGGGACGTCTGTGGATGGAACAGATGAATCATGTGGAAGGTACTGGTGTAATATGTGAAAGGTACGGGTGAAATATATGGAAGGTACGGGTGTAATATGTGGATGGGGTGCATAAAGTCAAAATTCTTGGAGTCTATTTGGACTCCAACCTATCCATGGACAGACAAGTCAACGCAATTGCCTCCTCAGCTGCATATCACGCTAAACTTATCAACGCAGTCAGGCCTTTTCTCTCCAGAGAGAACTGTACAAACATAGCCAGAGCCATCACCGGCTCCAGGCTAGACTATTGCAATGTACTATTTCTAGGAACATAAAAAAAAACCTGGAGAGGCTACAAGTCTTTCAGAATAGTGCTCTCTGTGCAGCCCAAGGCATTGCTAAAAGAGACCACATCTCGGAGGCCAGAAAACTGGCCCACTGGCTCCCAATAAAAGAGAGAATCGTGTTCAAAGCACTGGCACTGACACACAAGTGCATCCATCTCACTGCTCCCGACTACCTCTTACAAAGAATCCACCCCGTCGCCTCTACAAGACCAACCAGATCACCCTATACCAACATGCTCTGTGTGCCACTAGTAAAAAGAGCTAGAGCGGGTGGATCCAGCTTCCCATATCTCGCACCTACTCACTGGAATGCCTTACCTCCCACCATCCAAAGTGAGGCCTCCCTCCTCGCTTTCCGTAAAGCAATGAAAACCAACCTCTTCTCATAAGGTCCTTCGTAGCGGCATGAATACCAACCATAGGACCCACTGCTTAATCTGTATTGACCAATCAAATAAGCTGTAGTGATACCTATGTCTGTGTTTGTATGCAATGTGCCATTTACTGCTACCACGTCTGTACCTCTGTAACTAAGCTCATGCAAGTAACAGCGCCTCAATGCCCTTGGGCTGCTTGCGTGCTATACAAATATAAATAAATAAATACATAAATAAATAAATAAATAAAACAACTTAGAATTCACGGAAATGATCGGAGTACATGGAACAGATCCGAGTGCATGGAACGGATTGGAGTGCATGAAACGGACTGGAGTTGCATGGAACGGACTGGAGTGCATGGAACGGTTTGGAATGCGTGGAACGGATTGGAGTGCGTGGAACAGATTGGAGTGTGTGGAGCAGACTGGAGTGCATGCAGCGGACTGGAGTGTGTGCAGTGGACTGGATTGCGTGGAGAAAACTGGAGTGCGTGGAGTGGACTGGAGTGCGTGGAGCAGACTGGAGTGCATGGAGCGGACTGGAGTGTATGGAACTGATTAGAGTGCATGGAACTGACTGGAGCGCATAGAAGTGCGCAACATACATTGAATGGTTTGGAGTGCATATAACGTTTGAAAGAGCATGTAAACCATCATATCACATCACCATACTTATACACCACCATTCAACTAGAACACAGAGATACTATGACACCATTCGGTATAGCTGTTCTCCTACCAACATATGCCACATACTCCACATTACTCTAACTAAACACTGCTGGTTTTACACCCTCCAGCTAGGCGTTCTCTCAGGCCTAACGCAGCCAGAACCGGTCTGGATAAAACCTGCCAGAACTAACACATACTCTTGATCTCTCAACCACACCTACCGCTATGAAGCAGCTAATACACGAATGCCACACCAGCTGCACACATATCCGGTGCTCGCACCTTTGACTCTCTCTACTCTCTCTACTCTCTCTACTGACTTGAACTTCGGTTCCAGAGGGCGTTCAACCTATGGCCTTGAGACCATACCAATGTTACATAATGTGCTATATAAATGCAAAGTAACATAACATAACGTAACATGCTGTGAGTGGACCCTAAGTCAATTATTGTAAGAACATATTTATACAATATAGTACTTTTTGATTTCTTTGTTCCTAACTATTACTGTCCAAGATTTATCACCAAAGGAAAAAACAGCATGTCAGACATGTGATGTCATCAGTGATGTCATCAATGACATTTGTGATGTCATCTTGGATGTCCTGGGTGTTAGTCTTAGCAATGCACGGTGGTGGCGCAAGTTATGGTTGCTTATCTTACCATAACTGGCGAATTCCAGGGGTTTTCTGGTTTTACTTGGAACCTTAACGTCCCTTTTACAAAGTTTTTTTACTGAATTTCATAGGTTTTTAGTAGCGCAACTTAACCATAACGTCCCTTTAACAACGTTTTTTTACTGAATTTCATAGGTTTTTAGTAGCGCAACTTAACCATAACGTCCCTTTAACAACGTTTTTTTACTGAATTTCATAGGTTTTTAGTAGCGCAACTTAACCATAACGTCCCTTTAACAAAGTTTTTTTACTAAATTTCATAGGTTTTTAGTAACGCAACTTCACCATAAAGTCCTTTTAAGAAAGTTTTTTTTACTGAATACACATATACATATTGTGAATTTGATAGATGTTTACTAGGATTCCCTTACTTTATATACATGTAACATAGAACATGCCGACCCCCCTGCTAGTGATTTTGATCTCCGCGGACGGACACGGTCATCAGCAACACTACCCAAAAACTTAGGGGGAATCTTAGATTGTTCTACCATGCTATATAAACACTGAACAAGTTCAAAAAGCAGCACATAAACACATTATATGTAATAATAAATAAGAAGTGGAACCTATATATCTAACGCATCAACCATCCATTTAAATACCATATGTACTAAAATGGAATATACCAAAACAAAAAAGATATGCTTCCAACATAATTACCTCACAGAAACTGCAAAGCTAGGAGCAACAGCAGACCTACACAACAGTAAGAACACAATTTACCAGAAACTAGTAAGTAAACTTAATGTTTCTTATATATTTCTAAACTTTCTGTATTAGGTACACTAAAAGTGATATATTTTTTATTTTACACAGCAATGTCCAGTACTTTGGAATGGCTTGAGGACAATTTCCCACGTGAGGAAATGTATGAAGACAGTGATACTAATGGTAGACTCTAAATAAGCAAATTAATAATCATTACTTTATGTGCACTTAACATATATATTTTTTTTAGCAGACCATACAAACATTGAAAATAGTACCCCAAAAGAGACATTAGAAAATACTCTGCAGCGCATGGAACAAAAAATGGACATGCTTATGGAAAATTTCAATCTTTTGAAACATTTTGTGGAGGACCACATAAAAGAAAAAAATAAATATCATTGTCCCACATACACCTGTTCCCCGTCTCCATGTCCCAGTCAACTATCCCCAAACCCTCAACACCAAGAAAAACGTTTTGATGAGACTTCCATCCCTTCATCCCCTCCCATCCATCCTCTCCAAACCCCTAATTCCCCTGTATTTGTGTCAGTTTCTGCTTCCTGTCTCTTTCATAAATTTTATGGGGCCGATTCATGTAACAAACGTGCGCCGAAAATCCCAGCGCAAGCAGGCGCAAGGAGGCGCAAGTGTGAGAAAGCAAGCGCACGCGCACACGTGCGATTCAAGGAAGGCGCTGCGCTACTTTCCCACTGGTTGTGCGCCAAATCCGTGCATGGCGCACGCTGGCGCACATGTCTCCAAACAGCGTGCGCTAAGCGCACAGCGAAAGCGCACATAGCGCAGCGCACACAACAAAAGTAGGCAGAACAGGGGGCGTAACATGCGGAATGGGGAATAACGCGTGAAAAAGAAGGCATAACTGGGGAAGTACTGCTGGGAAGTACACGGAACGCCCACACGCACGCGAACCACATGTATTCATGGAATCGAATAGGGCAAACCCGCGACCGGCAAAGACAAGCACAGGCCTAAACACGTCCGCCACACAAAGGCAGGCGGTAGCGTCCCTGCGCATTAAAAAAGTGTGCACAAATAAAAAGCACATATATACTGAGTGGGGTACGTGTATTACTGGGGTTTCGTGGGAAGTTTTACACGCGAAAGGGCCCTGTGCGAGTGGGGTACGTGTTTTACTGGGGTTCGCGGGAAGTTTTACACGCGAAAGGGCCCTGTGCGAGTGGGGTACGTGTATTACTGGGGTTTGCAGGAAGTTTTACACGCGAAAGGGCCCTGTGCGAGTGGGGTATGTGTATTACTGGGGTTCACGGGAGGTTTTACACGTGAAAGGGCCTGTGCGAGTGGGGTATGTGTATTACTGGGGTTCGCGGGTAGTTTCACACGCGATTGGCCCTGTGCGAGTGGGGTACGTGTATTCCTGGGGTTCGCAGGAAGTTTTACACGCGAAAGGGTCCTGTGCGAGTGGGGTACTTGTATTACTGGGGTTCGTGGGTAGTTTCACACGCGATTGGCCCTGTGCGAGTGGGGTACATGTATTCCTGGGGTTCGCGGGAAGTTTTACACGTGAAAGGGTCCTGTGCGAGTGGGGTACGTGTATTACTGGGGTTCGCCGGAAGTTTTACATGCGAAAGGGCCCTGTGCGAGTGGGGTATGTGTATTACTGGGGTTGGCGGGTAGTTTCACACCCGATTGTCCCTGTGCGAGTGGGGTATGTGTATTCCTGGGGTTCACGGGAAGTTTTACATGCGATTGGCCCTGTGCGAGTGGGGTACCACTCACCTTCTGCCTTGTGTGTAGAAGAACGCGTAGCCAATACCCACCCACTGTGAAGTAATAGCATGTGAACCCCAACGGCTGGAAAACACACGCCCGCACCCCACGAAAAGCACATACAGAGCAATGGAAAGCCACGAGGGATCTTCAACCCGTGCCAGGGCAACGCCCATGTGTGATACGTCACAGACGCGCTTACACGCTAAGGCCTTTGGTCCAATGAAATCGGGTACGTGTGCTGATGCGCTTACGCACTAAGACCCTTTCCTCAGATTTCACACTGACGTGCACTTTCTTCACGTGCCAGTTCACTCCGTATCAAGCTGGCCACGCGTACACACACGGAAGACCATGCTCCTGCCCTGTAGGCCATTTTCCTGCCTCCCAGAGCCCCGAGCACGCTCCCACCTGCCATCTGATGCTGCCTGACTGCCTGCTGCCCACGTGCCCTGTTATTTGGTGCCTGCACGTCAGCCAGGGTTCCAGTTGCTGTGTCCACCCCTGCTGGAACAGAAGACTCCCGACTGGGATACCATCGCTCCACAGCCCAGCTCCAGGACCCAGTTGCCCACCAACGCCTACCTCAGGGGTCGCCATGTCGGGGCAAACACCATCTGAGACCACTGGCGACCCCCAGCTAGAGAGGCAGAGGGCCACCAGCTTCAGTGTGAAGGAAGTCGGTCCTGGTGGAGCATGTCCTGGGGCATTATGATGCCCTCTTCGGAACATCACGCGCCAACGAGGAAGGACGGGAGAGGATCTGGGACGACGTAGTGGTTGCCATCAACGCGGAGGGGGTGGCAACCCGCAACATCAAGCACATCAAGAAGCGCTGGGAGGACTTCAGGTCCAGGACCCTCCACAAGGCCCGGCGCCTCGTGGAGGGGGGCCGGGTCAGCATGAGTGACATCGAGATGAGGGTCCTGGAACACATATGCCCAGTGCTCCACGCCCAGATCCTTCAGACGAAGACCCGTCTGGAGTGGAGCGGTAAGTGGCCAAGCATTGGTGTGCGAGACAGGGCATGTTGCAGTGTGCTGGTAGTCTGATACTTGCCTGTATGTGTGACATGGGCCATGTATGGATGTGTGTGTGCAGGGACATCATGGTCATGCATGAGAGACCAGTAATGTGCGAACCACATGGTTGGTGCATGAGTTCCAATGCTACATGGGGAGCTGTATGGCAATGCACACATGAAAGCATGCCAGTGTCTGTTCTTGCACATGGTGGGGGTGTGAGGGATGGGTGCTGCTGTAATGTACATGTATGGTGCACATGTGTGTGTGTCTGAGAAGTGTGTCTGTGACTTCGATACGCCATGGATTCATGACACATGTCCGTGATGATGTGTAGATTCACTAATGCAGTGCGGTCACCATTGTATGCACTGTGTCTATCCACTGTGTCTGTGGTGTACAAGGCATGATGCATGACCCTCCGGTGATGTGTGTGCATGGGATCAGTGTGAGCCAGGATGCATGTGAGTTTGAAGGCAACATTTTGATTAATAGAGGCCCTTGTATATGGATGCTGATGTTGCTTGCAGGCGCCATGCCTGTTCATGCATGTGTGTTGCGTGCATTCACCCATGTGTTGTGGAGGGACAGGATGGAAGTGACGTTATACACTGCCACTCATGTGTTATTGCTTCCTGTCTAGGGGAATATTGTACTGTACCCTGATACTTGTGTTCTATGTCTCCCTCATAGAAATTATATATTCCCCTTCTTTTGTCCCCTGTACAGCACAACGCTTTACCCAACGACTACTGCTCTGGGCCAGCTCTGTGTTCAACAGGACCTATTTGAGTATCCTCCCTTGCCCAGCCTCATTTCTGCCCTCAGGTGATTTGGATACCGAGTTTTTGGGATCTCAGCACCGGCAGGTAAGCCGCCGCCTTGCTGTATGAAAGACCAGAATTTCTGTAATATATGCCAAATGACCATAGGCATCTTTGTAAAATTACTCACTCAAGCTATCTCCACCCACTGCAGAGCCGCCCCTACGGAGCCCTGATGAAGGCGGACGCTACATTAATGCACTTCCGCCGAAACGTGCCCACCCGGGAACTGCTACATTCATCTGTTCCCGTCTGAATCAGACCCTGTTTATTCAGTCTCTGTCACGTTGGCCATTAAGATATCTTATTCTCCATAGGACCCTGGAAACACACTATGCTGGAAAGTAATATCTGACTAAGCAACTTTCCACTAGGTTATCCATAAAGGAATTTCTAACCTTGAATTTCTTCACAAAGGACCTGTGTGTCCACTTCAATTGGTTCACTAGTATGCAAGGAAATAGAAAAGAAACCTCTGCTTAAGATTGACCTGTATATTGATGATACAGTACTCTTTGTTCACTTTGCTGTTAATACTATACTTTTGTTTCTTGTTATGAATTTTTATTGATGGTATTATATGCTGTCTTAACTTTTCATTTACGTATGTTGCACTTTTTTCAACATTTGTTCTCAACTTTTATGTATTGAATACTTATCTATATAACTAGCAAATAAAACCTCTGTTTGCTACTCGTTGGTTTGTTTTAGCTCAGTGAGAAGGCAATACACCTTTGACCTTAGGTTTGGATCCATCACTTAATAGACCAACCTACATATCAATCTGTGGGCAGGACCACCCTCCTGTACGTGTGAAGTACTTTAGCCTTGAGCTTGTCCACTAGAAAGGGTACCCCCCCTCTTTTTTACATGTTATGCCTGTGGCTCAGTACCCCTTCTGAATCGAGCCCAACCCTATCCCCCTTCGGGGTCTCTTTTGTTACCAACCCCGGCAACCTTGTTGCTTTGGGGTTTAACTCTTCGATTTAGGACGTTGGTCTACAGTACCTCTAATTTATAGTCCATATTTTCTTTCCTTTATTGATTCTTTCTCCCAAAATATATTGATACTCGGTATTCTATCACCTTGGGCTGCTGAGCATTTTGGATCTATTCAGTAGTCCGTGAAGGCTCATCTATTACCTGTTCCTTATTTGGTATGGCAGAAAGACAGACTTTGAGTTTTACGGAACAACAGATTTAGGACACCATTTCTGGCCCCTCTTTCTTTGACCCCACTGGCACAAATCCCCCAGTGGGTACATCCAACTCAGGGGAAACCCTTTTACGTCTCAAGAAAAAGTGTTTTCGAACAGAACTTCACGCACATTTCTTGAGGGAATATTTAAAAGCCAACATCATCCCCAGTGGCCTAATAATTCGGAACACACCGTGTTTATTCCTGGACGACAAGGAGTACACGACAAATTTCAGCTACATCACAACTAAATGCAGTTGGGACCTGATGGTCCTCACCATCAACACAGCACAACGGATTAGTAGCGCCATACAGAAAGATCTAGATCTGGAAGAAACCACCTTCTTAACTAATACTGCCATTACCAATGCCAAAAATCAAATTTAAGATCTGAACAAACTATTTGACGATTTCAAGTCTACTACACTTACCAGAAAGACAAGGAAGCTCCAAAAAGACATTAAAGAATTTCAGTTAGAAGTAGTGTATCCATACATTTCTGATAACTACATTTCAGACCTTAACCAGGGGACAACACCTGGTAACTCTAACACTAGACCTCAAAGAAATCGACGTGGGGGCGTCCACTTTTCAGGTTCGAGCAGTGGGTCCTCCTCAGAGGACCAATCCAGGCCACAACAGGGCCGACAACAGGGTCGACCACAGGCAAATTTTGCGTATCCACCTCAACAACCCCCCCCCCCGGCTTTCTTTCCTTTTTTACGTGGAGGTTTTGGCAACCCCCAATGGGCACAACCACAATGGGGTTTCGCCCGCCATCCGAGGCAGAACAAATCAACGCCGACGCCGACCGAGGTATTGACCCCCTCTGGTACCTCTCCTACAACCCCTGTTTTCAATTTAGCCAGACTTGAACTTTCAAAATCTGAGCTATCAGTCCTATCGAAAGGACTTTCCTTCGTAACAACAGCCACCACTGATTGGTACGATACAGAAATGGAGGTGCGCACCTTTCTCCGCAAGGTGAGACTGCGCACCTTCTTCCAACAACACAACCTGGATGAGGAAGCTGATAAAGATGACACTGGTTTGCACCAACCTTCCACCTTTACTCCAACCGACGGCCAGATTCCACACGATCTCCTCACATTTGAGAGATGCATACTGGAGGACCTAGATCGTCTTAAAACTGGTACTTTGAGAACGAAACATAATCTTGGTACAGCAGAGAGACAGGCTTTGATATCACTACAGAGCAACACAAAGATTGTTATCAAACCCTCTGACAAAGGAGGAGGCCTGGTGATAATGAGCAACACACAATATCAAGATATGGTTTTGCAACTTCTCAATGATAGAGACAGTTATAGGATCCTTCGCAAAGACCCTACGAAGGACCTCTGTCAGGAAATAAGCAACGCAGTTGCCTTTGCACAAGAACGAGACTGGATCTCTGACAAGGAGGCAGCTTTCCTGACCAAACCTTCGGGGAGAACACCATGCTTTTATGCCCTACCAAAGATACATAAGGATCCCCTTAATCCACCTGGCCGCCCGATTGTATCTGGCTGTGGCTCAATTCTGGAGCCCCTGTGCAAGTTTGTAGATCATTTTCTTCAACCCATCAGTACACAAACACATACGTATTTGAAAGACACTACGCATACCATCTCCGTATTTGAGGGCCTCCCATTTGACCCGCAGGGTCAATTTCTGGTCACAATGGACATTGGCCCTAATTACGACCCTGGCGGAAATCGAAAAACGATGGCGGAAATGCAATACCGCCATCGAATAGCGCTCGGTGCAATTATGACCCGTCACCGTAAAGTACGATGCCATTAGCGACACCGTAGTGAACGCCAACGCTAACTGCACCAAGTACGCGCACGCGCGCCATGCCAAACCGTAATTACCACCATGGCGCAACGGTACGCGAATTCTGACCCTAGCGGACATGTACCTAACGCCATCAAGCATGGCGGAAAGTACCATTCCGCCATGGAGAGAAGTATGGCATCGCGAATCAACCGTAAACGGCCCTACTGAGTACCTGTACACCACTCCCTGGCCACATTGCACAACTCCTCGTAGGTGCAATGAAGTCACACAATGCAACCAGTGCAATGTACAAGTCACCCATGCATGGCAACGAACAAATGAATCCAGGGGCTCCAAGTGCCTTGTGAGTGGGCATCCATATTTGCCATGGCACCATTGCCGCACTGATGCAGCACAGGCATGTGAAGGATCAAGTACAGCAACATGAGCAGAAAAATGAGACAAACAAAAACAGGCCCCCCCATCGACTGACACCAGTGTAAGGCAACATTCAAAGCAGTATCCTGAGTGAGACTGCACCAGCCCTGTACTCCTGCCAGTAAACAAACCAACCATCAGCATAAGCATGTACCAGACAAGTTGGCAGAGTGACAGAGCAGCCAGGCTCATCTCAAGAGGGGCCAATGGGAGCTGCAGGGCACAGATGGCACGAATACAGAAGCTATTCCAATGGACATGACCTCAGTCTCCCTCCAAGAAACGCACGCAAACACAGGCACCTGTGACCAGCCATAGTCTGATAATCACATCATTCCACCAATCCACCTGGCTGACCGGCATCTGTTACACAAAAGCTAATCCCCCGCCCCTGAGCATGACATCATTAAAACAGTCATAATGGCAGGCCCCATCCCTGACCTTACTGGGCTTCGTAGGCAAACGCGGCCAGTACAGTACCACGCAACTATACTCAGAAGCCGGAACCCAATGCAGATCTCCTCACAATACACCGCTCCACAAATAGGAATATGCTACATTACTTGCAAAGAATAACGCTACACGGTTAATATCAGAATAGAAATTTAATGCACCACAAAATCACCAAGCCCATACAGCCATTAGGTCATGAACTCCAAAATACATTTCAGTATTGTGGGCTGCATCCGCAATAAATGACCAGCTTCTGCTTGTGTGACGCCCTGTTCCTCCATGGTACACAGGGGCTACAGTCACGTTCAAAAAGGCAACATGGAAGCGCCTAGAACCGCAGGGCCGTCCCATTAGGTAGGCACTAGTCCAGCTGAAAGGTCGAAATGTTGCTCCTAGCCACTAGTACTGCGTAAGGGCATGTGGCCCATTGGCGATCGTCCCATAAGATCGTAATGGTGCTCCACTGATTAACTCGAAGCAGCAGGTGTCGGGAGTAAAAGCCATCTGCAGGAGTGGCATACAGATGGCAGCGGCAAAAGGGGAGGAGATACCTGTCACCCAAATGAAATGAAAAAGAATAGTATGGCCATCAGAACTTGATTTGTATTACTCACTTCAATGATCACACTAAATCTACAGCCATATGCATGCTAGCCCACTCAAAAGGATTATTCCCACCCAAAAATCACTTGCGAATCACAACTATAAAAATCGAGGTGAAAACACTATTACAAACGAGTGTTTGTGTGCATGCGTCTGTTAAGACAGAATCCATTAGATGGGATTAGTAACGTGCATAGACACAAGTGTTTGAAGGCGCGTCGAGACAGGGAGGGTTCAACAAGGGCAGAAAGACGATGGTCCCACTATGGCAGCTCTGCATCACATAGCGCAGGGGAGGTGGATAGATTCCAAAAAGCCCTGTACATGGCAAACTCTCCATCAAATCATCTGTCCATGCATCCATACATCATTCCCTCATCCCGGTATGAAAACGCCTGATTATTTACTCACATAACATGTGAAATTTCCATTGAGTCTGTGCGTAATGCAGTCTGCAAAATCCACTGTGCTCCAGCCCGGAATTCTAGTGTTGTGAAGTAACATGTATTTGGGAACGTCCGGCCTTATCGTCCACTACGCTATTGCGCATCCCATACTATTCATATCAATCATAGCATTCTCGCCATGGCCCCTGTCCGAAGGACATTAAACAATAGAACCTCATATCTGCAGTCAGACCTGTGGGCGTCTCCTCGCCGCTAGCTGAAAACCGAAAGCGCTGTCCTTCGAATTCCTCATTTGCAACATCACGTCGAAAAGGCATCTGTGACCGCTTGAAATCACAAATTCATCCATGTAGTGCGGCAGTGTGTGAAAATGGCAACTGGCTTCACTCACAAATGGGACGCCCCGCCCGTCGGTGAACCTCGGTACAGTGCTGCATGAGGGTCCACCGTTAATCGAGTACTACATTCCACTGACCCTTCACAAGTTTGTTCGCGACTGCAAAGATAGTATGTGAAGCAATGGGACCATAGCAGAATGAACATATGAACCAATATCTCACTGCCATCGGGATGAAATACATGATTGTAATGGCAAGATGCCATGCAGCGAATTGCAGCGTTGTGTGCGGGACGTGCTCGCCCAAAGGGGATTGCAGCTTGCACAGGTGGAATGAATCACCACAGGTGGAGGCAATACAGCTTGAAAACACATAAATTGCACACCCAACCCCCTCCCACAACCACACCCACTCCAAAATGCTACCGGCAGGACTAGCGATGTTGGCCCTGGGGGACCTGATAGCACTGCAAGTACTCCAACTTCAAGAAGAAGACGAACACCAACTACTACAACAACCGGCCGCACAGAGGAGACGCAGGAGGAGGAGGAGGGCAAGGCAGGGCCAGCAAGGCCCGCCAGCACAGCCACTACCACCACGCAGGCAGCCCGCAATCCCACGCCTCCGAGCACATCCATTCAACCTCACGGATGAGCAGATCCACACCCTCTACCGTTTGGACCGGGACACCATAACCGCCATTGTGGACATGACACAGGCTGACCTTGTCTGCATGATAGATAGCCCAACCGCCATCCCACCCCTACTGAAGGTGGTGTCTGTACTCCACTTCCTGGCCACAGGCACCTACCAGCACACAGTCGGACAGTTGCATGGCATTTCACAGCCAGTGTTCTCACGGACACTATTGCAAGTGCTCGATGCCCTCCTGAAGCACGCAGACGACTACATCTCTCTACCACGCTCGGAGCAGGAAATTACGAACACAAAAGTGGGATTCCATGCACTTGGCGGCATACCGGGTTGCATTGGTGCCATCGACTGCACCCATGTGGAACTGGTCGTCCCCAACCCCCAGAGCTCCCCACTAGAGTCTCACCTACACATACTTTGTGGGATGATGTAACGCTCACCTGATTCCCGTAGAGGCGCCGGTCTTGACTGGGCGTATACCGTATCTGCAAAGGTGATGTGTAACACACGGCTGGCTCTTTGGGCTGGACCTCTGTGCACTGTATGTCTGACTTGAAGGGTAAGATGTCTGCAGATAGAAAATATGGGATTAAGGAACTGGGTTATTGAATGTCTCTCTCTTCTTCCCTTTCTCTTCTCCTGTAGAACCCCAAAGGTTAACGCTCTCACCTTAGGTAAGTGAACGCCGTGCTCTCCATCTGCCTCGGGGCAGGGTGCTGTAACCAGTTTCTTCACTGGATAAGGGAAGCAGGCCTCTTGACTGCTGTCCGTCGTTTACTGCACGAACGGTAAGTTTCGAGTAATTCTAATGTCTTTAAAGTCTTTAGTAATGATGTTTCTTGTTTTGCAGGGTTCCGGCGATGGCGGATGCCGGGCTGAAGTGAGTTGAAGATGGAGCCTGTGTGATGAATAGAAGCGCCTGGAAGCACGTAAGTAAGCGCTTGTTGCCTGCTTCACGATGCGCTCTAACTGTCTTTTTATTTTGCAGGTACAAGTTCGGAGCGGCTGCAGGGTGCCGGAATACCCACTGGGTTAGATGTGGAAAGGAGTAATGGCACGTGAGTATTAAAGTTCCCCAATGTCTTTGAGCGCACCTTGTTTTGTCTTTCAGATGTGGGATGCAGCGCCGAAGGCCTCCGGAGCGTGCAAAGAGTTGGTAAGCTTTTGTCTTTCAGATGCCGGAATGCAGTGTGAAGACCTCCGGAGCGCACGAAGAGTAGGTAAGGCGTTGGTGACGGCCGATGGACCAGGTAAGTGAAGAGCTGTCACTGAAGACCGTAATGCTAACCTGTTCTTTCTTGTCTTTATAGGTGTTGCTGAAGACTGGATTCAGGATGGTAAGCCTTTTTCCTTAGGCCCAGGATCAGATGCAGAAGACACGATAAGCGTTCTGCTGCAGAGGATGCAGAATAACGCAAAGCAAGATTCATCCATCGGGTGTGGTTTAAATAGCCTCCTGTAGTGCTTAGGTGTCTCCTTCCACAGCCACGCCTAGGTAAGAAAAGAGTTCATGCTTTCCAGAAGAGTTCCAGTGTTCTGAATCTAGGGAGTGGCTCCTGCCCCACCCAACAGGAAAAGTAGTTCCAAACAGAAGAGGATCAGAGGCTCAATTGGCAGGCAAGTAAGCAGCATGGTCTGCTGCAGGTAAGTCCACCCAAGCATTATGAGCCCGGCGCTTCCAGCGCTGGGACTAGGCATATTTATGAGCCTGGTGCCACTGGTGCCAGGACTGGGTCCAAAAGGTCCCAATTGGGACTGGTTGGCATTCGGAACCTGGGTTATGGATCTGCTTCCAAGGAGTTGGGAAAACCCTGACCTTTTGGAAGCAGAGATCATGACAGATGAGTCCCGACTGCGTTATGAGCAGTCCTACAGCAGCAAACTCTGTATGCCGTTGCCAGTTTCCATGGCTACAAGCGGAAACACATCCGGGAATGCGCGCGTCCACCCGCGCCTGCAGGGGATTGGCCAGAGCGACGGAGCCTCAGGCCACGCGCACGCACGGTTGCTATAGACGCCGTATTTCTCTATAACGGCATCTAGCACCCGCGCCTTCACTTACACTGTGCACTCGCGGCCGCATTCTCTCCAGCTAGACGGGGAGTTTAACTGCATGCGACTGGACGTTTGTGAGCCGCTACGCGAGGTAAGCTTTCTGGGTGTGAGCAAGTCATCACTTTCGTTTTGCACTCACGGCCACGAGGGTTGCCTCCATTAGCATACTCGGGGCACAAGAGGGAGGCCTTACTCCCTCCTTCTCCCAGCTGTACACGATGTCACCGACGGCTCCAACCTTCATAGTTAGCCACCACCCAAATGCGTACTAGTAGACATTACCCTGTACTCCGCTCTAAGGTTCCACACATGGATCACGCATGCAGTCCACACGCCTTACCTCCAATGACCGGGTGATTTGGCACCCTACCTCACCTTGGGCTGCTTTTGTCTTTTCCATTATCCAGGGTTCCCCTTAGGACCACTCGCAGTAACCACGCCTGTCTCTGATGAAGAATCTCTGCACCACCATTCCTACCCATCAACTACCAAGTGAAATTTCACTTGTCCATCTGAAGGTACCGCTGCTAGCATTTTTTCTTTTTCCTTTCCATGTGTTGACACTTGACCAAAAGCCACTGCAGCTAGTAGTGAGGTCCATACAACACCCATAGTAATTATATATTCCCCTTCTTTTGTCCCCTGTACAGCACAACGCTTTACCCAACGACTACTGCTCTGGGCCAGCTCTGTGTTCAACAGGACCTATTTGAGTATCCTCCCTTGCCCAGCCCCATTTCTGCCCTCAGGTGATTTGGATACCGAGTTTTTGGGATCTCAGCACCGGCAGGTAAGCCGCCGCCTTGCTGTATGAAAGACCAGAATTTCTGTAATATATGCCAAATGACCATTGGCATCTTTGTAAAAATACTCACTCAAGCTATCTCCACCCACTGCAGGGTCGCCCCTACGGAGCCCTGATGAAGGCGGAAGCTACATTAATGCACTTCCGCCGAAACGTGCCCACCCGGGAATTGCTACATTCATCTGTTCCTGTCTGAATCAGACCCTGTTTATTCAGTCTCTGTCACGTTGGCCATTAAGTTATCTTATTCTCCATAGGACCCTGGAAACACACTATGCTGGAAAGTAATATCTGACTAAGCAACTTTCCACTAGGTTATCCATAAAGGAATTTCTAACCTTGAATTTCTTCACAAAGGACCTGTGTGTCCACTTCAATTGGTTCACTAGTATGCAAGGAAATAGAAAAGAAACCTCTGCTTAAGATTGACCTGTATATTGATGATACAGTACTCTTTGTTCACTTTGCTGTTAATACTATACTTTTGTTTCTTGTTATGAATTTTTATTGATGGTATTATATGTTGTCTTAACTTTTCATTTACGTATGTTGCACTTTTTTTCAACATTTGTTCTCAACTTTTATGTATTGAATACTTATCTACTAGCAAATAAAACCTCTGTTTGCTACTCGTTGGTTTTGTTTTAGCTCAGTGAGAAGGCAATACACCTTTGACCTTAGGTTTGGATCCATCACTTAATAGACCAACCTACATATCAATTTGTGGGCAGGACCACCCTCCTGTACCTGTGAAGTACTTTAGCCTTGAGCTTGTCCACTAGAAAGGGTACCCCCCCTCTTTTTTACATGCTATGTCTCCCTCTATGCAGTGTCAAGTGAAGAAGAGGGCGGAGATGGCGCTGTGGAGCCAAGCGGCGGGGATGCCTCCACTGGGCAGCGACGCAAGGCCCAGCCACCCTCCCAGGACTTGCCATCATCCGGGCGCAAGGGGGCTGGTGCCGCGTCTGCCACTACGGCTGTGGCGGAAGGGCCGGGTGAGCCCCCACAGGGGCTTGCAATGGCAGAAGACGGCGCAGAGACATCCAGGTTGGTGGTCTCCACAGAGGAAGAGGAGCCCGCTACTGTGCCGCACATGGGGCCTGGTGGGGGTAGTACCACTGGTGCAAGTGGTGCAGTCCAGGGCCAGGGTCAGGAGGCAGCACAGGTCACCGCGGAGGGGCCTGTGCATGTCCCTGTCCTTGACCCTGTGACTGCACCACCATGCACCAGCAGGGAGGCCCCGTCCCAGGCCCGTCCGCAGGTAGGGCAGAGTGCCATGTCATCTGCCTCTCCACTACCTGCGGACGAGGGGTCCCATGAATGTATGGGCTCCGTCCTGATTGGTGTCGCGTTGCGCATGCGTGACATTCGTGATGACGTGCGTTCTTCCTGGGCAGAGAACGCACACCATCACGAAGAGCAGCATCGCGACGTGGCACTGTTGGGAGGGGCCCTGGGACGCGCACTCTGGCAACCTCTCCTCCTCTCTGGAGACTATGCGCCAGTCTTCCGGCCTAGATTCCACCAGGGCCCCCTGTGGACCTGGCCTGACCAACACAGCCAGCTTGGTGGAGATCCCATCCCTGCCACAGTCGGGAGTCGGCGGTCCAGCAGGGGTGTACACCACAACTGGAGACCAGCTGATGGAGGATGTGCAGGCATCATCGGACAGGGTGTATGGACAGCAGCAGCAGCAGGAGCAGGCTCTAGGTGGGAGCAATGATGGCTCGGGGCCATCGACATCGGGGGGCAGGCATCGGCCAGAGGGCAGGAGGACCCTGGAATGGATTTGTCTTCCGTGTGGCTGCGGTTGGGCCAGCGCATAGATGCGGAGCGGCGGCGGGCGGAAGAGGCGCAGCTCACCATGGTCAGGGCAGAGTTCTCCATGCGTCGGGCGTTGAGGCGGGCAGAGTGCCTCGAGGCGACTCGCAGGGAGTTGGAACAGGCCATGAGTGCCTCCCTGCGAGACCTCGGAGCCAGGGCAGAGGCCCGCCTCTGGGACATCGACATGGAGTTCGATGATGCCCTGGTCCGGGACCACCACAGAGTGTGCCGCAGGACTTGACCACCGCCATTGTATTCTTAGATAGTGTTAGGTTTCCTTTCCTTTTCTTTTTTATTTTGGTTGCGCTTGGACAATGCACCACGTTATTGTATATAGTTTTTTATTAGGTAGTATTTTTGGTAGGTTTCATTTCATCAGTTGGGCTCATGGACCCTGGATTGTTCATTTGTACATAGTTCACCATTGGATTATTCTCATTTTTTTTATTTTCACCATGGAGCAATGGATGTCACTTTCTTTTTTCCCTTGGATTTGCTTTGTTGGACTGTGACTTTGGACACCATTTATTTTGGATTTCTTTGGATTATGATTTCTTGTTTTTTATTCTTTTACGGACATGCAGCATTTCTTTAATTATTCCCATTGTTGTGTGTTTTCTTTTAATTACATTCATGTTGTGTTTAATACATTTTTTTCTTCATACTTCGATGTGTGGTATTATCTCATTGGTTTCATGCATGTCATGATATGGGTTTTCACATTCACCTGCACCCATTGTGTGTGTTTGACGGACATGTGTTCAGTAACATACTTGCCTTTGGGGTTGTATCATGTAATTGCCTTTTCTATGTGGGTGGATGCAATACTTGGTTGGGTCTTTTGGCTGTGGAGGCTGGCCATAAGGGCCATGATTGAGGATCGTCATGACGTGGGGGCAGGGGGACATGAGTGGGACATGAGTGGGGGCCTTGCTGGCAGGTGCCCCGCACTGCTGGGGGGTGGGGGTGCAGGGGGACATGAGTGGGACATGAGTGGGGGCCTGCTGGCAGGTGCCCTGCACTGCTGGGGGGTGGGGGTGCAGGGGGACATGAGTGGGACATGAGTGGGGGCCTGCTGGCAGGTGCCCTGCAATGCTGGGGGAGGTGTTGGGGGACATGAGTTGGTGATCAGTAGTGCAAGCTGACATGTGGCTTGGCTGGGGGGCATGCCCATGGTGGATGGGCTGCCTGCGGGACATGACCAGGGGTGCAGGGTAGTCTCCTGTGGTGTGGGCTGCCTGCATGGGCCGTGGAGGGTGTAGAGGGAACACCTGGGAGGACCCACACTGCCAATTCACATGTAGGACTCCCCACGCACCCCCAAAATACACGTACCCTGCTCAAATCGCGTGTGAGACTTCCCGCGAACCCCAGTAATACACATACCCCACTTGCACAGGCCCTTTTGCGTGTGAAACTTCCCGCGCACCCCCGAAATACACGTACCCCACTCGCACAGGGCCAATCGCATGTGAAACTTCCAGCGAACCCCAGTAATACACGTACCCCACTCGCACAGGCCCTTTCGCGTGTGAAACTTCCCGCAAACCCCAGTAATACACGTACCCCACTCGCACAGGCCCTTTCGCGTGTGAAACTTCCCGCAAACCCCAGTAATACACGTACCCCACTTGCACAGGGCCATCGCGTGTGAAAGTTCCCGCAAACCCCAGTAAACACGTACCCCACTCGCACAGGCCCTTTCGCGTGTGAAACTTCCAGCGCACCCCGTAAATACACGTACCCCACTCGCACAGGGCCAATCGTGTGTGAAACTTCCCGCGAACCCCAGTAATACACGTACCCCACTCGCACAGCCCCTTTCGCGTGTGAAACTTCCCATGTACCCCCGAAATACACGTACCCCACTCACACAGGGCCGTTCGCGTGTGAAACTTCCCGCGAACCCCAGTAATACATGTACCCCACTCACACAGGCCCTTTCGCGTGTGAAACTTCCCGCGAACCCCAGTAATACACGTACCCCACTCGCACAGGGCCAATCGCGTGTGAAACTTCCCGCGAACCCCAGTAATACACGTACCCTACTCGCACAGGGCCAATCGCATGTGAAACTTCCCGCGAACCCCAGTAATACACATTCCCCGCTTGCCGTGCTGGTACAGGGTTAGCGCAGCCCTTTGCGCTGGATTGGGGATTTTGATGGCTTTTCCCTGCGTGAGGGGCATTCTTGGGGGCATAACTGGCGCTGCTGCAGGGTCACTGTGGTAGCTAAAATCCATGAATACGCTGTGCGCGGAAATTGATTTTAGCACACGCGGCTGGCGCAGAGATTCGCACGCGCACACTGTGCGCAAGCTGCATGCGCCACTTGTGCACTAAATTCTATGAATTACCCCCTAAATCTGTATATAATAAAAAAAAAAAGATTACGGGCCTCATTACGAGAAGTGCGCTAAAAACAGGGTCATTACCAGTATGGAGGAAGTAGCGGTTCCATGTTCGTTTGACACCGTTAATAGCGGCTGATTACGCGAACCCCCATGCTGGTAATGGCCATACCGCCATGCCGCTAAAGGCCCTCCAACCCCCCAATAGCGGCATCATGGGACCCGTCGATACCGCCTCCACCTAGGAGGCACCCCTTAAAACCGACCCGGTAATAACACCATGTAAATACCGGGCTCGTAATACCGGATCCGGAAGTACGTCATTGCATCGGAACGGGAAATGCGCAGGTGGCCATCTTTAAAAACACAATCCATTGCAATCCTCCCAAACCACCAGTGTTGCATCGGAGAGACCAGGGCCATTGAAAAGAACATGTCTAAGGCAACCCGAAAAACCAACCCCGCCTGCGCAAGAAACGTTTCGCTGATGAGGAATTGAACATGTTGGCAGACACCCTTGTTGCCCATGCTGATGAGATCAACACCCATAACCTCAAAAGGGAGGCGCATCAGAGGAAGAAGGAGATATGGGAGGAGGTAGCCCGCAAGGTGTTTGCAGTCGGCACCACCCCACGCACAGTCAAAGTGGTAAAACCAGGCGGTAAGGGAGGACCCGCAAAGGGAACTCGTAGTAGGGTGGTAAGGGATTACCGGCTCCGATGCCGTTACTGGTGCCGGTAATGCCTTACCGCCCACCTCATAATAGACTGCAAAAAAAGGTGGGATGACCTACGCCTCAGGGTCCGCAACATCCTGGCCAGCAATCGTCAGGAGGCCATGGCCACAGTCGGGGGTGCCCACTCCCTGGTCAAACTCATTCGCTGGGAGGAGACATGCAGTGCTACCATCCAGATGGAGTCCATCGAGGGCTTTGGGGAGATGGAGATGGGTTCCGCAAAATCTGGAGATGGAGGTGAGTGACCCTGCAAACCCCAGTAGGGCAAACAATGATGTAGCACAAGTGAAGTGGAATAGAGCCTAGGCAAGGCAATGCATGTCCCATCACACACACATTACCATATCCATGTCCAGATGGAGGCCCAAACCCTGCCACACTGAAATGCATGCTGAGTGCCAATCCCATTACCAACATACAGTCAACACACAGGGACCATTCCCATGTCATACATCACACAAACCCCAATACATCGGCATTCCACCTGGCATGCAGCATTGCCGAATTGAGATTTCACGGCTAATGCCAAAATGCCCCCCCTTCAAACTACCCTGTGTGACACATCTGTAAGATATAAATGCATGAGAAATGAAAAACTCCACAGCACCATCTCATACATCTTGCATGTAACACCATCACTGATGCCCTGCATCTCTTCTTCCCCCCCAGGCACCGATAGAGAAGATGGTAGTCAAGACCCAGCCACAAGGCCATCCATGTCCCGGGCCAAACCACCTGGTACTCCCAAAACCACCTCTGGGGCAGCATTGCAGCCCACAGTACAAGCCAGGGCGAGTGCACTGGCCATGCTGGCACATGAGGGCCCCACAGCAGCGGATGAGACTGCAAGCACAGAGTTGCCAACAACAGTGGAAGGGGAGGCCAGTGGCACCCATTCTGCTGCAACAAGTTCAGTGGGTGAGGCAGCAGCCACAGCCCCACTGAGTGACATTGACATAGGAGCGGAGGAGTACGTGGACCAAGAAGGCGCAATCCACGTGGCATGTCCACACACTCCAAGCCCCCTGTCCACCCCCCAACCCCACACTCAGGCCACACTCTCCAGCCCCATGGCGGATCCTGCACTGCACAGTTCCGACCTCAGTACCACCCCCAAGGCCAGCTCTGCAATTGCACCCTCAACCTCTGCTGCTCCCACTGACTTGGAGGCACGGCTGTCAAGGGTGGAGGCAAGGCAGGACTCCATGATTGAACTTGTTCACCAATATGTGGCTCACGGAGAGTACACAAGGTGAGAGATCGCTCAGGCCATTGCAGGGAACACTGCTGCCATAAATGCCTCTGCGGTTATGATGCATGACAGTTTGGGGACCGTCACGCAGGTCCTGACCAACATACTGCCACACATGCAGCAACAACAACCTGTGTCAGCCGTGCCAATCCCTACGGCATCCACTCCATCCTCCACACCCGCATCCTCTGCACCCTCCAGCCTTGTGCGACTGACAAGGCGGAGTGCGAGGCAGTCCGAAATGCTGCCCCCGGACACAAAGAAAGCACACAAATAGCATGGGACAACAATGGGTGTGGGGGATGTGGTGTTGGTGGTGTACAAGGGAATAGGGGGGTGTTCATTGGGGGAATGTGGAGTTAATTGGGGGGTATTGTGAGTTCATTGGGGAGTATGGGGAGTTCATTGGGGGTATGGGGAGTTCATTGGGGGAATGGGGAGATCATTAGGGGGTATGGGGTGTTCATTGGGGGAATGGGGAGTTCATTGGGGGGAATGGGGAGTTCATTGGGGGTATGGGGAGTTTTGGTGTGTTGGGGGGAGCGGTGGGGGGAGGGCATATGAGTGGTGGAGGGGTGAGGTACTTTTCTGTAGTTTCATTAATACACCCGTGTGTAAAAAATCATTTAATGCCTGGACATTGTTCATTTCATATGTATTCATTTTATTCATGACAGTGCACAGTGCCCAACTCCCCACATACCCTGTGTGCATGTCCACATGGACCCAGTGCTCAGTGTAGCACTGACACATATCCATCAACGTCCCTGTGGTTCAGAGGTATTTCGTCAATCAGTGATTGGCGTACAGCACGGCCATCTTGTGCATCACATACTGCCAGGGGTGCTGCTTCTCCTCCATCTTCATCCTCATCATCCTCATCCGGTGCATGCATGTCAATGTCAGGTGGCAGTGGTACATTTCTCCGGATGCACATGTGCAGCATGACACAGGCCATGGTGATCTTTGCCACCTTCTCAGGCCTATAAAGGAGTGCTCCACCTGACCTGCTTAGGCAACGGAAGTGTGCCTTCAACAGGCCAAAGGTCTGCTCAATCACGTCACATACTCCTCTTTATGCCTGTTATGCGGGTTCCGCACAGGGGTAAGTAGCCACGGCTTCAAGGAATATCCTCCATCACCTGCATGGGAGTACAAAGAGGTCTGTGTGAGTCATTCTGAGGTGCCACCTTCAGGATTCACAGCCATGGCCGCAGCTATTTGCTGTTGACATGCACATGTCCCTGTACGTATGCACAATGATTATTTGAATGCATTGTGTACTGCAATATGATCTACTAGTCTGGATGGCGTTGTACAGATGATGCAGGGTGTTAACTTGCATGCTGATGCAGATGTACTGTTGATGCGGAACAATGTCTTGCCTCCCATAATTGCAGTGTATGCTACTCTGTGCCTAATCACACTAGAGACATTGGCACAGTTGTAATCATGTTTAGTCATGCATCGTTTGACATATCCATGGTGGCCTGGTTGTGCGTCTTACATGTTGTCATTGATGTACGGCATTGGTCCAATGTGTGGCAGTGTCATGTTTGGGTTGGGAGGTTCAGGTCAGAAGTGTTTAGCTCTGAGTGCATTGTCCACTCACCACTCATTCCCACCCAGGTGGAGTATGCATCCCCCCACATCAAAACCCCGATGCACTGCCATGGGCCAGTCAGGCAACTCACCAAGCAGCCAGGCACGTCGTCCAGTATGTCGCTCCATGTGACGGGGTAGTGTGGAGTTACGCAGCACCATGGCATCATGTGTCGATCCGGGATAACAGGCACAACAATGTGTGATGATCTTGCTGGAGTCACATACCATCTTCACATTGGTGGAGTGGTATTGCTTGCGATTGCAGTACACCGCCTCTATGGCATGAGGGACTACCAATTCGACATGGGTGCAGTCGAGGGCACCAACGCAATTGGGCATGCGTGCCAGTGCATGAAAGCCTACTTTGCTGTTGGCAATCTCCTGGCCAGTCCGTGGTAGGGATATGTGGTTGCTAGAATGCTTCAGGAGGGCATAGAGCACTTGGGTCAGCATGCATGAAAAGAGTGGTTGTGATATACCATGCAGCTGGCCCACTGTGTGCTGGTAGGTGCCGGTAGGTGCCTGTGGCCAGGAAGTGGAGCACAGACACCACCTTTAGTAGCGGGGAGATGGCAGTGCATATTTCAATGAGGCTGACGATGTCGTCATGTATCATTTTTATTTATTTATTTGTATGTGTAACGCGCACTACAGCCCACAGGCTTTGAGGCGCTGAAAGCTTGGAGAATAAGAGGGCTTACTTAAGAGGGTTACAGTGAAGCCGCCCATGGAATACTTGATAGTTACGGTACATGATTCACATAAGAATAGATACTAGGCCACACACAGGTGACTACACAAACAAGCAGGTTTTGATGGCTTTGCGGAAGGAAGCATGGGAGTCAATTTGCCTGATGTGCGGTGGAAGGGCGTTCCAGGTGGTGGCAGCCACTGCAGGGAAGCTGGAGCCACCAGCGCGTACTCTGCATGTCCTGGGAACGATTAAAGTGTTGGAGTAAGCGGTTCTGGATGGCCTGGCACCAGAGTGTTTGGAGAGTCTATTGGCAAGGTAGGGGGGAGTTAGGTCGTGGAGGCACTTGTGGGTCAGGGCAAGAATTTTGAAGATAATTCTTTCTTTAATGAGTAGCCAGTGGACATGTCTTCTAAGCCCAGAAATGTGGTCTCTACGAGATACGCCCGTGGCTGCCCTGGGGGCGTTCTTTTGGACCAGCTGTAGTTTGGCAAGATTTTTGCTGGAAGTACCAATGAGAAGGGCATTGCAATAGTCCAATCTAGAGCCTATTATTGCTCTGGCGATTGTGAGGCAATTTTATTGGGACAAGAAGGGTCTTACTGCGTTAAGGAGTTTGGAGTGATAGGCGGAGGTTGATGCAATGGCATTGACCTGCCTAGTCATGGTGAGGTTGGGATCAAGAGAGACACCAAGGGTCTCGACTGCTGGTGAGACTATGATGGGGATGTAGTCTACGATGAAGGAGCTGTATTGCTTATCCAGTTTGCCCAAGGTGGAGGGGGATCCGATCAGCAGAAGTTCTGTTTTCTCGCTGTTGAGACATAACCAGTTTTCCGCCATTCATGATTGGATCATTGAGTAAATGGTGTCAAGGGTGTTCAGGTCAGACGCGTAATCGCCCGTGAGGGAGATAAGCACTTGGGTGTCATCCGTGTAATTTGTGTATGAGATGCCCAGTGCGTCAAGTATTTTGAACAGTGGCCTCGTGAAGAGGTTGTAGAGGATGGGTGCGATGCACGACCCTTGTGGGACCCCACATTGCATGATGGTTGGGTCGGCTGAAGCATGGTCGGAGAAGACCTTCATTGCTCTACCTTGCAGGAAGGAGGGGATCCATTTACAGGCACTAGTATCATGTCCACAATGGTGGTGATGGTTGCCCGGTCCTACCGGTACAGGGTGCGGATCTTCTCAGGGGTTAGATTAAGTGGACTGGGTCTGATGCGAGGGATTGGTGGCTGGCTACGAGGTACTACTGGCTGCACTGGTGATAATTGCTGGGCCTGTCTCACCCTCCTTCTCCTCCTGCGTCTCCTCTGTGCTGCCTGTTGTTGTGGCTGCAGTTGTTGTTGTAGTTGCTGTTGTTGCTGTAGTTGTAGCAATACAGGCAAGTCCTCCAGCCCCATGATTGCAACAGCTAGTGGTATCATTTTGGTGTGGGAAGGGGTGTGGTGTGTGGGTGTACTCCTTTTATACTGGGACAGGCTCCATTGACTCCACCTGTGGTAATTGTGTGCACCTGTGGAAGTTGCCTTCACTACAGGTTGCTATTTACGGGTGGACCGCGATGCCTGTATGGCTGCCGTCATGCAGGCCCTATTTACCACCTTCGGGATGCCGGTAAGTGCATGCCCGCGTAACTTGTGATGTCCTCCTATTACCGGCATCCTGGTATTTCCTCTTTGAATGGGCGCGTGTATGCTCGCAAGCCGGTATGAAGGGGCACGGTACAGGCGGTGGCGGTATTGGCAGGTTGTCGTGTCGTAATGGCGCGGACCCGTTAACGATGCTGGTAATACCATTCCGCCTTCCTATTTTCATTACCTCCATTCTCGTAATGAGGCCCATGTGTCTTTTAATTCAGTCCTTTGTGTCTTATTTTTTTTTAAAAGGCAGTTGGCGCGGGTGTCCGGGATGTCCATAATTAACCAAAATGGAGGTGTCCTAAGGACATTATACCTGTCCTACCGTCCGCAAGCAAAATGGAACTGTTCTTAGAACACGCGCAGTGTCTAGGTTGTCCATAATTAACCAAAATGGGGGTGTCCTAAGGACACTATACCTGTCGGCAAGCAAAATTAAACTGTTCTTAGAACACACTTGGTGTCCTGAATGACCGCAATTAACCAAAATGGAGGTGTCCTAAGGACACTATACCTGTCCGTACTGTCCTCAAGCAACATGGAACTGTTCTTAGAACACACCCGGTGTCTGGAATGTTTGCAATTAACCCAAATGGGGGTGTTCTAAGGACACTATACCTGTCCGTACTGTCTGTAGAACATCTATGCACATGCGCACCACACCCATAAGTCCTACGAACATCGCGCCTGTCTGTAACTGTCCATCTCACTTGTGTTGCACTTTTAATTAGTTTGAGGACCCGAACACTGTCTGTAGAACACCCGCGCGCAAGCGCACAACTGTTCCTGTGCATTTGGTGTCCTGCGGACACCCGTTCCCTTCGCGGACGTGTTCGCAACATCATCATGTGACTGCACCCACGCTGAGCGTGTGTCCCGATTTGCGGACACTGTCCAGGTCCCCGAACATTTTAAAAGTACTTTTCCAGACAATCCAAAGTATTTTACAGTAAAAATTCACCATTGCACTTGTCCCAGACAATGACCCTGGCTTTCTACATAATTTTTGGAACTTTTTGAGCCTTTTTGGGGTGTTCAATCTGTCCGCGGACAGCGCGGCTGTCTGCGGAGCGCACCCCTGCACCCCTATAAAAGGCCACACTCCAGAGCTCATCTTCATTCTGTCTTTCTACTATTGAAGATTGACCTTCTTTTGCTGCCTTTGCTGTTGCATCATCAAACCTGAGGTCATCCATGGCTGCTGTTCTTCCAGCTGGTGCTGCTTCTGCCTCAGCACAACCCCCAACCCCTCCACCACCACCACCTCCCCAAGGGCCTGCAGAGGGGAACAGGCATGAGTATATAGAGGAGGAGGATGAAGTGGATGACGAGGATGAGCTAGTGGAAGTCCCTACTACTAGCACTCGCCGTGAGTCTTGGGTGTGGCGGTTGTTTACCATTCATGGTGACGTACCAAAAGCATGTGCGAACAAGGTCACCTGCAACCATTGCAAAATGGTGCTGAGTCGTGGGAGGCCTGGTTCGTACAGCTTTGGTACGACATCCATGAAGCGACACCTAAGATCGTTCCACGGTGGGGCTGTTCGCAAGGTTGTACCTTGTAATCAACGTAGTAGGTTGAGTTCCTCTACCACATCCTCCATTTCTGCTCCTCTCAACACAAGAGACACTACTGTGGGAGAGCGCATCCCTCTAGCTGCCTGACAGGCCATTCACGTTGCTGTTGACCCTTACCTTTTGAGGGTCACAATATTGTGTATGTACTACGATGCAGTACTCTGCAGGGGGGAGAATCTTCGAAGTGCTTTCGATACTGCAGTCAAGGAGCATGAGAAGGTCTGCTACCTATCTAAATAAGGCCCACCCAACATCTTCCTTTCTCCACCTGCCCTTATCCCCGTGGTTGGTGTCCCTTCCTTACCCTCCTTTCCCCTCCTTTCTTTGTGTGTCGTGTGTAAAAAAACCCAAAAAATAAAACAACAAAAAACAAAAAAACAAAAAAAGGCTCTTTTCAGAGCCACCTTTCACAGTAAAAAAATACAAGTGGCAAATAAATGGAGCAGGGCCCTGTGCATTTTTTAGAAGTCCAAGGACATCTAAAATTTTAGGGTGCTGCCCTTTCAAAACCATTGCACTTTTCTCTGGGAGGAAGTGGTGACTCTGAAAAAAGTCTTTTGGGGGTGTTTTTTTGTGTTTGAAAAACTTGAAATGGTCAACACCTACTGCAAAATGGATGGCTGTAATTCCAAAAAAGGTTGCAATGCATTTTGTACAATTCTCAGAAAAATCTGATTGTCAGCATAAGTAGGATGGACTCCATCTCTGCGAAAAATGTATGTGCTACGAAACATAATATTTTCATTGTGAAAAGAGGACATTCCAACATCTCTTAGGAATGCACAAACAGCCTTATTGACATTGCCCCTTGCTTTCTCCATTTGTGGACCAAATAAAGAAAGCAGCCACATTTGTCTTCGCGCAATAAGAGAAAAAATTACTTGGGAATTGGAAACATGTCCATGACCTTTCCAAGTCCTTCTTTCATTGCAAATTGCAATGAAATTCCAGACACATGTCCTAAACTGTTCCCTCCACAATGAATCATAATTATGTCTGGATGATGCTCTGTCTCCAAAGTAGCACAGAGAGGTACCAAGTCCAGCCACTTCATTCCACGCATTCCATTCCAGTGCACTTCCACATGAGGGAATCCAAGATCTACAGCTATTCCTCAGCATTCTGCATGCACCTCCAACCAATGTATCCATGAGTCTCCCAAAATCCAGATAATCTGTTTTCTGAAACACACAGCCATAGCTATCTTTTCTTCTCTCAGGAAAAAGACTTTCTGACAAACTCTCTCCTTACACAACACACCCAGTAAACTTTCCTGACCAATCCCTTGCTCTACTCTTTCTCATTTGCATGACTCTCCACCCCAAAATCCCGTATGTAATACGCGGTGTCCGCGGACTACCGACATGTCCGCGGACATATTGAAAATCTGAGCGTGGCCCCTTTGAGGTTGGCTCTGAAAAGAGCAGTTTTTTTTTTGCAGAAGCTTGACAGACACCTGTTTTTTGTATTTTTTTCTTTCTTTACTCCTAAAATGTTCACATAACCTTCTCCAAAGCAACGCTTACATTCCAAAACAGAATGACATTTCCATAAAAGATAAGGAAATGCCATCTTCTTTAAAATAAACAGCATTACTGGAATCAATAGTTTCATTATTACAGAAGAACATACCAGCTCTAAGCATGAAAGCACACATGCCTCGGTTGATTGCACACCTTGCAATGTTTTGCTGAGGACAAAAAACAGAACTATTGTCCCATATTGCCCTAGGTACTAATCCAGTAAAAATTACTTTGGCATTTGGAAGGATGTTCATTACTGCTTGAACCAAGTGTTCAAAATCTGCCAACAAAGTAGGGGCACTGACATAGCCCAAATGGAAAGCACCATAGTGCAGAACTACCACATGGGGACTGTTCATCCTGCCCATATCTTCACAAACTTGTACAATTCCTGTACATTGCAATCAGGCACAGTGCTCCACACCACCTCCACTCCTTTAACATCAAAATTGCTTGCCACATGCCTGCATTGAGCATACTGCTGTAAACCATGCACAAACATATCTCCAAGCACCAACACCCTGACTTTCTCCACCTCTTCCATCTTCACTACACACAGTCTCTTTCAACACAAATCCACAACCTCAACATCTGATTGGCTGATCCTTACAGTCCCCTTTCCATGCTGGATTTTCTGGAAAAGCCCAGATGTGGCAAGCCCTGTCCGCGGACAGCCGCGGTGGCCGCGGACCGCGTAACTCTTAGATAGCCCTTCTACCCTTTCCACATCACTCTCTGTGCCATTCCCTCATTGGATACAGCTAAGCAGTCACACAACCATCCACCAATCACATCCAAGACCTCTACATCTAACTCTATCATTAGAGTTCAGCACTTCAAATGCACTGTTGATCACTCTGAGTACAAGTCTCATATCATTGGAAAGCGCCTACTACAAAAACTACTGTACAAGTCTCCAAGATTTCTACTTGCAGCTGCATGCATATCCACATGCATGAATACAAACTACATGTATGCATATTTTCTGCACAGTACATGTACAACTCTCATAAATGCATATACACAGAGTAACTGCCACTTAACCTGTATAACCTATGAAATGAACTTACTGTCATTTTTCCCATCTGCTATAATCAACTGTCACTTCCAAACTTGTCTGCTATCTACATTTCTTTTCATACACACAGCTATCTAAGAAATTATAGTATTAGAAGATGGGGGAAATAACAGTATAATTGTAGAAAAACACTTAGTAGTGTATTATAAAATTACACACAGCCAGGATAAGGTCATGCATCTTCACATACACTCACACAGATAGACACTATCATAGAAAAGCTCCCAGCTGCAATAACACCATTGCCTGTAAATCACACCCTTCTGCTTTATTACTCACACCTTCACAAATGCATACATTCCATGCTTTTCCATACAGTTTCTGCCATTTACCTTATAAAAATTGCAAAATAAATATATCATTATTTCTTCTTTCTCCTAACATTCAATAACACAGCCTTAAAAAACCAAGTGAGTTTCATACACTTAGGGGGTAATTCATAGAATTCAGCGCACAAGTGGCGCACGCGGCTGGCGCACAGTGTGCACGTGCGAATCCCTGCGCCAGCGGTGTGCGCTAAAATCCATTTCCGCGCACAGCGTATTCATGGATTCCAGCCACCAAAACCAGCCGTGGCGCACAGTGGCGCAGCGACCCTGCAGCAGCGCCAGTTACGCCCCCAAGAACGCCTCTCGCGCAGGGAAAAGCCATCAATATACCCAATCCAGCGCAAAGGGCTGCGCTAACCCTGTACCAGCACGGCAAGTGGGCTACGTGTATCACTGGGGTGCACGGGAAGTACCTCACACGATTGGCCCCGTGCGAGCAGGGTACGCGTATTTCAGGGGTGCGCGGGAAGTTCCACACGCGATTTCCGCAGGGTACGTGTATTTCAGGGGTGCGCGTGAAGTTCCACACGCGATTTCAGCAGGGTACGTGTATTTCGGGATGCGGGGGAAGTTTCACACGCGATTTCAGCAGGGTACGTGCATTTCAGGGGTGCGCGGGAAGTTCCACACACGATTGGGCCCGTGCGAGCAGGGTACGTGTATCTCAGGGGTGCGCGGGAAGTGCCATACGCGATTTCAGCAGGGTACGTGTATTTCGGGGTGCGGGGCAAGTTTCACATGCGATTTCAGCAGGGTATGTGTATTTCAGGGGTGCGTGGGAAGTTCCACACGCGATTGGGCCCGTGCGAGAAGGGTACGCGTATCTCAGGGGTGCGGCGGAAGTGCCACACGCGATTTCAGCAGGGTACGTGTATTTCGGGGTGCGGGGCAAGTTTCATACGCAATTTCAGCAGGGTACGTGTATTTCAGGGGTGCGCGGGAAATTCCACACGCGATTGGGCCCGTGCGAGCAGGGTACACATATCTCAGGGGTGCGCGGGAAGTGCCACACGCGATTTCAGCAGGGTATGTGTATTTCAGGGGTGCGCCGGAATTTCCACACGCGATTTCATCATGGTACGTGTATTTCGGGGTGCGGGGGAAGTTTCACATGCGACATCAACAGGGTACGTGTATTTCAGGGGTGCGCGGGAAGTTCCACACGCAATTTCATCAGGGTACGTGTATTTCGGGGTGCAGGGGAAGTTTCACACGCGACATCAGCAGGGTACGTGTATTCCAGGGGTGCGCGGGAAGTTCCACATGCGATTCCATCAGGGTACGTGTATTTCAGGGGTGCGCGGGAAGTTCCAGACGCGATTGGCCCCGTGCGAGCAGGGTACGCATATTTCAGGGGTGCGCGGGAAGTTCCACACGCGATTCCATCAGGGTACGTGTATTACAGGGGTGCGCGGGGAGCACCACACGTGAATTGCACGTGTGGGTCCTCCCAGGTGTTCCCTCTACACCCCCCACGGCCCCTGCAGGTGGCTCACACCACAGGGGCCTACCCTGCACATGTCCTGCAGGCACCCCATCCACCATGGCCATGCCCCCCAGCCAACCCACATGTCAACTTGCACTACTGCCCACCAACGCATGTCCCCCTGCACCCCCAGCCACCAGGGGCACCCTCCACCAGGCCCCCACCCATGTCTCCCACCACCCCCACCCCCCAGCAGTGCAGGGGCACCCTCCACCAGGCCCCCACCCATGTCTCCCACCACCCCCACCCCCAGCCACCGGGGGCAGCCTCCACCAGGCCCCCACCCATGTCTCCCAGCACCCCCACCCCCCAGCAGTGCAGGGGCACCCTCCACCTGGCCCCCACCCATGTCTCCCACCACCCCCACCCCCAGCAGTGCAGGGGCACCCTCCACCAGGCCCCCTCCCATGTCTCCCACCACCCCCACCCCCCAGCACTGTGGGGCACCTGCCAGCAGGCCCCCACCCATGTGCAACTCATGTTCCCCACCACCCCCACCCCCCAGCACTGTGGGGCACCTGCCAGCAGACCCCCACCCATGTCCAACTCATGTCATAACCCCCCCACCCCCCAGCACTGTGGGGCACCTGCCAGCAGGCCCCCACCCATGTCCAACTCATGTTCCCCACCACCCCCACCCCCCAGCACTGTGTGGCACCTGCCAGCAGGCCCCCACCCATGTCCAACTCATGTCTCCCACCACCCCCACCCCCCAGCAGTGCGGGTCACCCTCCACGAGGCCCCCACCCATGTCTCCCACCACCCCCACCCCCCAGCAGTGCAGGGTCCCCCTCCACCAGGCCCCCACCCATGTCTCCCACCTCCCCCACCCCCCAGCAGTGCAGGGGCACCCTCCACCAGGCCCCCACCCATGTCTCCCACCACCCCCACCCTCCAGCAGTGCAGGGGCACCCTCCACCAGGCACCCACCCATGTCTCCCACCACCCCCACCCCCCCAGCACTGTTGGGCACCTGCCAGCAGGCCCCCATCCATGTGCAACTCATGTTCCCCACCCCCCACACCCCCCAGCACTGTGGGGCACCTGCCAGCAGGCCCCCATCCATGTCTCCCAGCACCCCCACCCCCAGCAGTGCAGGGGCACCCTCCACCAGGCCCCCACCCATGTCTCCCACCACCCCCACCCCCCAGCAGTGCAGGGGCAAGCTCCACCAGGCCCCCACCCATGTCTCCCACCACCCCCACACCCCAGCACTGTGGGGCACCTGCCAGCAGGCCCCCATCCATGTGCAACTCATGTCCCCTCCCCCCCACCCCCCAGCACTGTGGGGCACCTGCCAGCAGGCCCCCACCCATGTCCAACTCATGTCATCACCCCCCCATCCCCCAGCACTGTGGGGCACCTGCCAGCAGGCCCCCACCCATGTCCAACTCATGTTCCCCACCACCCGCACCCCCCAGCACTGTGGGGCACCTGCCAGCAGGTCCCCACCCATGTCCAACTCATGTCTCCCCCCACCCCCACCCTCCAGCACTGTGGGGCACCTGCCAGCAGGCCCCCACCCAAGTGCAACTCATGTTCCACACCCCCCCACCCCCCAGCACTGTGGGGCACCTGCCAGCAGGCCCCCACCCATGTCCAACTCATGTCTCCCACCACCCCCACCCCCCAGCAGTGCGGGTAACCCTCCACCAGGCCCCACCCATGTCTCCCATAACCCCCACCCCCCAGCAGTGCAGGGGCACCCTCCACCAGGCCCCCACCCATGTCTCCCACCACCGCCACCCCCCAGCAGTGCAGGGGCACCCTCCACCAGGCCCCCACCCATGTCTCCCACCCCCCCACCCCCCCAGCACTGTGGGGCACCTGCCAGCAGGCCCCCACCCATGTCCAACTCATGTCTCCCACCACCCCCCAGCAGTGCGGGTCACCCTCCACCAGGCCCCCACCCATGTCTCCCATAACCCCCACCCCCCAGCAGTGCAGGGTCACCCTCCACCAGGCCCCCACCCATGTCTCCCACCACCCCCACCCCCCAGCAGTGCAGGGGCACCCTCCACCAGGCCCCCACCCATGTCTCTCACCACCCCCACCCCCCAGAAGTGCAGGGGCACCCTCCACCAGGCCCCCACCCATGTCTCCCACCACCCCCACCCCCCCAGCACTGTGGGGCACCTGCCAGCAGGCCCCCATCCATGTGCAACTCATGTTCCCCACCCCCCACCCCCCAGCACTGTGGGGCACCTGCCAGCAGGCCCCCACCCATGTCTCCCAGCACCCCCACCCCCCAGCAGTGCAGGGGCACCCTCCACCAGGCCCCCACCCATGTCTCCCACCACCCCCACCCCCCAGCAGTGCTGGGGCACCCTCCACCAGGCCCCCACCCATGTCTCCCACCACCCCCACCCCCAGCACTGTGGGACACCTGCCAGCAGGCCCCCATCCATGTGCAACTCATGTTCCCCACCCTCCCCACCCCCAGCACTGTGGGGCACCTGCCAGCAGGCCCCCACCCATGTCCAACTCATGTCATCACCCCCTCCACCCCCCAGCACTGTGGGGCACCTGCCAGCAGGCCCCCACCCATGTCCAACTCATGTTCCCCACCCCCCACACCCCCCAGCACTGTGGGGCACCTGCCAGCAGGCCCCCATCCATGTCTCCCAGCACCCCCACCCCCAGCAGTGCAGGGGCACCCTCCACCAGGCCCCCACCCATGTCTCCCACCACCCCCACCCCCCAGCAGTGCAGGGGCAAGCTCCACCAGGCCCCCACCCATGTCTCCCACCACCCCCACACCCCAGCACTGTGGGGCACCTGCCAGCAGGCCCCCATCCATGTGCAACTCATGTCCCCTCCCCCCCACCCCCCAGCACTGTGGGGCACCTGCCAGCAGGCCCCCACCCATGTCCAACTCATGTCATCACCCCCCCATCCCCCAGCACTGTGGGGCACCTGCCAGCAGGCCCCCACCCATGTCCAACTCATGTTCCCCACCACCCGCACCCCCCAGCACTGTGGGGCACCTGCCAGCAGGTCCCCACCCATGTCCAACTCATGTCTCCCCCCACCCCCACCCTCCAGCACTGTGGGGCACCTGCCAGCAGGCCCCCACCCAAGTGCAACTCATGTTCCACACCCCCCCACCCCCCAGCACTGTGGGGCACCTGCCAGCAGGCCCCCACCCATGTCCAACTCATGTCTCCCACCACCCCCACCCCCCAGCAGTGCGGGTAACCCTCCACCAGGCCCCACCCATGTCTCCCATAACCCCCACCCCCCAGCAGTGCAGGGGCACCCTCCACCAGGCCCCCACCCATGTCTCCCACCACCGCCACCCCCCAGCAGTGCAGGGGCACCCTCCACCAGGCCCCCACCCATGTCTCCCACCCCCCCACCCCCCCAGCACTGTGGGGCACCTGCCAGCAGGCCCCCACCCATGTCCAACTCATGTCTCCCACCACCCCCCAGCAGTGCGGGTCACCCTCCACCAGGCCCCCACCCATGTCTCCCATAACCCCCACCCCCCAGCAGTGCAGGGTCACCCTCCACCAGGCCCCCACCCATGTCTCCCACCACCCCCACCCCCCAGCAGTGCAGGGGCACCCTCCACCAGGCCCCCACCCATGTCTCTCACCACCCCCACCCCCCAGAAGTGCAGGGGCACCCTCCACCAGGCCCCCACCCATGTCTCCCACCACCCCCACCCCCCCAGCACTGTGGGGCACCTGCCAGCAGGCCCCCATCCATGTGCAACTCATGTTCCCCACCCCCCACCCCCCAGCACTGTGGGGCACCTGCCAGCAGGCCCCCACCCATGTCTCCCAGCACCCCCACCCCCCAGCAGTGCAGGGGCACCCTCCACCAGGCCCCCACCCATGTCTCCCACCACCCCCACCCCCCAGCAGTGCTGGGGCACCCTCCACCAGGCCCCCACCCATGTCTCCCACCACCCCCACCCCCAGCACTGTGGGACACCTGCCAGCAGGCCCCCATCCATGTGCAACTCATGTTCCCCACCCTCCCCACCCCCAGCACTGTGGGGCACCTGCCAGCAGGCCCCCACCCATGTCCAACTCATGTCATCACCCCCTCCACCCCCCAGCACTGTGGGGCACCTGCCAGCAGGCCCCCACCCATGTCCAACTCATGTTCCCCACCACCCCCACCCCCCAGCACTGTGGGGCACCGGCCAGCAGGCCCCCACCCATGTCCAACTCATGTATCCCACCACCCCCACCCCCCAGCAGTGCGGGTCACCCTCCACCAGGCCCCCACCCATGTCTCCCACCACCCCCACCCCCCAGCAGTGCAGGGTCACCCTCCACCAGGCCCCCACCCATGTCATCACCCCCCCGCACCCCCAGCACTGTGGGGCACCTGCCAGCAGGCCCCCACCCATGTCCAACTCATGTTCCCCACCACCCCCACCCCCCAGCACTGTGGGGCACCTGCCAGCAGGCCCCCACCCATGTCCAACTCATGTCTCCCACCACCCCCACCCCCCAGCCACCAGGGGCAGCCTCCACCAGGCCCCCACCCAGGTCTCCCACCACCCCCACCCCCAGCACTGTGGGGCACCTGCCAGCAGGCCCCCACCCATGTCCAACTCATGTTCCCCACCACCCCCACCCCCCAGCACTGTGGGGCACCTGCTAGCTGGCCCCCACTCATGTCCAACTCATGTTCCCCACCACCCCCACCCCCCAGCACTGTGGGGCACCTGCCAGCAGGCCACCACCCATGTCCAACTCATGTCTCCCACCCCCCCACCCCCCAGCAGTGCGGGTCACCCTCCACCAGGCCCCCACCCATTTCTCCCACCACCCCCACCCCCCAGCAGTGCAGGGTCACCCTCCACCAGGCCCCACCCATGTCTCCCACCACCCCAACCCCCCAGCACTGTGGGGCACCTGCCAGCAGGCCCCCACTCATGTCCAACTCATGTACCCCTGCACCCCCACCCCCCAGCACTGTGGGGCACCTGCCAGGAGGCCCCCACCCATGTCTCCCAGCACCCCCACCCCCCAGCAGTGCAAGGCACCCTCCACCAGGCCCCCACCCATGTCTCCCCCCACCCCCACCCCCAGCAATGCAGGGGCACCCTCCACCAGGCCCCCACCCATGTCTCCCACCACCCCCACCCCCAGCACTGTGGGGCACCTGCCAGCAGGCCCCCACCCATGTGCAACTCATGTTCCCCACCCCCCCACCCCCCAGCACTGTGGAGCACCTGCCAGCAGGCCCCCACCCATGTCCAACTCATGTCATCACCCCCCACCCCCCAGCACTGTGGGGCACCTGCCAGCAGGCACCCACCCATGTGCAACTCATGTTCCCAACCCCCCCACCCCCCAGCACTGTGGGGCACCTGCCAGCAGGCCCCCACCCATGTCCAACTCATGTCTCCCACCACCCCCACCGCCCAGCAGTGCAGGGTCACCCTCCACCAGTCCCCCACCCATGTCTCCCACCACCCCCACCCCCCAGCAGTGCAGGGGCACCCTCCACCAGGCCCCCACCCATGTCGCCCACCACCTTCACCCCCCAGCAGTGCAGGGGCACCCTCCACCAGGCCCCCACCCATGTCTCCCACCACCCCCACCCCCCAGCACTGTGGGTCACCTGCCAGCAGGACCCCACCCATGTGCAACTCATGTTCCCCACCCCCCACTCCCCAGCACTGTGGGGCACCTGCCAGCAGGCCCCCACCCATGTCCAACTCATGTCATCACCCCCCCGCACCCCCAGCACTGTGGGGCACCTGTCAGCAGGCCCCCACCCATGTCCAACTCATGTTCCCCACCACCCCCACCCCCCAGCACTGTGGGGCACCTGCCAGCAGGCCCCCACCCATGTCCAACTCATGTCTCCCACCACCCCCACCCCCCAGCCACCAGGGGCAGCCTCCACCAGGCCCCTACCCATGTCTCCCACCACCCCACCCCCCAGCACTGTGGGGCACCTGCCAGCAGGCCCCCACTCATGTCCAACTCATGTTCCCCACCACCCCCACCCCCCAGTACTGTGGGGCACCTGCCAGCAGGCCCCCACCCATGTCCAACTCATGTCTCCCACCACCCCCACCCCCCAGCAGTGCAGGGTCACCCTCCACCAGGCCCCCACCCATGTCTCCCACCACCCCCACCCCCCAGCAGTGCAGGGGCACCCTCCACCAGGCCCCCACCCATGTCTCCCACCACCCCCACCCCCCAGCAGTGCAGGGGCACCCTCCACCAGGCCCACACCCATGTCTCCCACCACCCCCACCCCCCAGCACTGTGGGGCACCTGCCAGCAGGCCCCCACTCATGGCCAACTCATGTACCCCTGCACCCCCACCCCCCAGCACTGTGGGGCACCTGCCAGCAGGCCCCCACCCATGTCTCCCAGCACCCCCACCCCCCAGCAGTGCAGGGGCACCCTCCACCAGGCTCCCACCCATGTCTCCCACCACCCCCACCCCCCAGCAATGCAGGGGCACCCTCCACCAGGCCCCCACCCATGTCTCCCACCACCCCCACCCCCAGCACTGTGGGGCACCTGCCAGCAGGCCCCCACCCATGTGCACTCATGTTCCCCACCCCCCCACCCCCCAGCACTGTGGAGCACCTGCCAGCAGGCCCCCACCCATGTCCAACTCATGTCATCGCCCCCCCCCACCCCCCAGCACTGTGGGGCACCTGCCAGCAGGCCCCCACCCATGTGCAACTCATGTTCCCCACCCCCCCCACCCCCCAGCACTGTGGGGCACCTGCCAGCAGGCCCCCACCCATGTCCAACTCATGTCTCCCACCACCCCCACCCCCCAGCAGTGCAGGGTCACCCTCCACCAGGCCCCCACCCATGTCTCCCACCACCCCCACCCCCCAGCAGTGCAGGGGCACCCTCCACCAGGCCCCCACCCATGTCTCCCACCACCCCCACCCCCCAGCAGTGCAGGGGCACCCTCCACCAGGCCCCCACCCATGTCTCCCACCACCCCCACCCCCCAGCACTGTGGGGCACCTGCCAGCAGGCCCCCATCCATGTGCAACTCATGTCCCCCCCCCAGCACTGTGGGGCACCAGCCAGCAGGCCCCCACCCATGTCCAACTCATGTCATCACCCCCCCACCCCCCAGCAGTGTAGGGTCACCCTCCACCAGGCCCCCACCCATGTCTCCCACCACCCCCACCCCCCAGCAGTGCAGGGGCACCCTCCACCAGCCCCCCCATGTCTCCCACCACCCCCACCCCCCAGCAGTGCAGGGGCACCCTCCACCAGGCCCCCACCCATGTCGACCACCACCCCCACCCCCCAGCACTGTGGGGCACCTGCCAGCAGGCCCCCACCCATGTGCAACTCATGTTCCCCACCCCCCACCCCCCAGCACTGTGGGGCACCTGCCAGCAGGCCCCCACCCATGTCCAACTCATGTCATCACCCCCCCCCACCCCCCAGCACTGTGGGGCACCTGCCAGCAGGCCCCCACCCATGTCCAACTCATGTTCCCCACCACTCCCACCCACGAGCACTGTGGGGCACCTGCCAGCGGGCCCCACCCATGTGCAACTCATGTTCCCCACCCCCCAGCACTGTGGGGCACCTGCCAGCAGGCCCCCACCCATGTCCAACTCATGTCATCACCCCCCCACCCCCCAGCACTGTGGGGCACCTGCCAGCAGGCCCCCACCAATGTCCAACTCATGTTCCCCACCACCCCCACCCCCCAGCACTGTGGGGCACCTGCCAGCAGGCCCCCACCCATGTCCAACTCATGTTCCCCAGCCATCATGTCATCACAATCTAGATCCCTGGTCCCTATGGTCAGCCTCCAAATGCGAAACACCCACCCGAGTATTGCATCCACCCACTCATAATTGGCAATTACATGACAGAACACCAATTGCAAGTTCCGAAACAAACACATTTCCCTCACATACACCCAATGGGTTTCAGTGAATCTCAAAACCCATATCATGAAGTGCATGAAACCAATGAGATGATACTACACATTTAAGTATGATACAAAAATATGTATTAAAGCAAACATAAATAGAATCAAAAATAAAGAAACATAAATGTGAATGTACAAAAATGAAAAGACGCATGTCCGTGAAAAAAAGCAAAACCAAAAATCATATCCCAAAGTAATGGTGTCCAAAGTCACTGTCAACAAAACAAAATCCAATGGGAAATAAAAAAGAAAGCCATTGATCCATGGTTAAAATGTGAAAGAAAAATACAATCCAACAGTGAACTATGTACATGGGAACAAGCCAGGGTCCATTATCCCAACAAAAGAAAGGAAACCTATCTAACTACACTAACTAATAAAATAAACTATATACAAAAATGTGGCCAATGTCCGAAAGGTCCAAATTAAATAAAAAAAAAATGAAACCTAACACTACCTACATAACTATGTACAAGGGCAGCGGGCTAGTTTGACGGCTCACTTGTGGATGTCCCGGGCCAGGGCATCATCGAACTCCTGCTCAATGTCCTGGAGGCGGTCCTCCTCCATGGCCCCGAGGGTCCGCAGGGCCGTCGACGTGTCCACCTCCAAACCCCTGCGGATTGCCTCGAGGCACTCGGCCCGCCTCAGGGCCCTCCGCATGGAGTTCTCCGCCCTGACCATTGTGAGCCGTGCCTCTTCCGCCCGCTGCCACTCCGCATCTATGGCGTGGCCCAACCGCTGCCACACGGAAGACACTCTCTGTCCTGGGTCCTCCTGCCCTCCGGCCGATGCCTGCCCCTCCGATGTTGAAGGCCCTGAGCCTTCATGGCTCCCACCACGTTGCTGCTGCTGCTGTGCCTCTGCCCGTGCACTGCCTCCTGCTGCCTGCACATCCTCCGCCGGCTGGGGTGCAGTCGTTGATGTGGCCACCCCTGCTGGACGTCCGACTCCCGACTGTGGCAGGGATGCCTCCTCCACCAGCCTGGCCGCACCGTCAGAGGCAGCTCCACAGGGCACCTAGGTGACTGATGGGTGGGAAGATGGCACAGGGGACGACTGGCGCGTAGGGGGTTCAGTTGAGGAGGGGGTCGTAGCAAGCCCCATCATACGGAGCAATCCGGCCTGGGTGACCCGTCCCAGCAGGCTGACGTGGTCAACGAGCCATTCGAGATGACGTGCAGTCTCCTCATGAAAAGACTGCAGGTCACCTCGCATGGCCCGTTGACGCAACGACACACCACTCAGAACAGGCTCAACCCGGACCCGGATAGCCACGTCTGCAGGCAGAGGAAGGCCAGTTGACGTGAGCTCATCCCCTGCCTGAAAATGGGTCTGGACGTAGGCATCCCTGCTGGTGCAAGATGATGCAGGGACAGGATCAGGGACAGGATTGCACACAGGCACCTCCGCGGCGGCCTGTGCTGCCTCCTGTCCCTGGTCCTGCACTGCACCACTAGCACCAGTGGGATCCCCACCTCCAGACCCCGTCTCTGTTGCTTGCACAGCCTCCTCCTCCACCAAACCCCCCACCAACCTGGATGACTCCGTGGCATCTTCCCCTGTTGGGCCCTGTGGGGTCCCAGCTGCCCCTTCTGCTGCCGAGGAGTCCAACTCCAACCTCCGCCTCTTGGACCTCCCCCCAGCAGCTGCGGCCTGGGATGCGGCATCGGACTCCTCCCTCCCCGACGAGATCACAACATGGGAGTGGAATCCCCGCCGCTGTGCTCCACAGCACCTTCTCCGCCCTCTTCATCAGTTGACGCTGCAGACAGGGAGAAATAAAACACAGGCATCAGGGCACTGTACAATGGACACATACACACATGACAGTTGTACATGAGTGGCATTGGCAAACCTCAGACATGTCATCACAATCCCCAACACACTTGTCATTTCAACTTGCACACATGAGCCATACCACAACTGCCAGCACCATCCATACACATACAACAGCATGAGCAGGCAAAGGTGAGCCAGACATCACATGCAACACAGGAAGTGCACCACACATGTACACACACCACCACACTTGCATGCATGTGTAGACCTCTGCCAAGTGTCGCAGTGTTCAGACGGGCATCCATGTCACATCTGCCGATCAGGCTTCCACATGCCGCTGTCACATGCATCCATGTTGCATCACTGTTGCACCCTTGTCAAATACACACACATGCACATGTACACAGTGCTGATACATGCAGATGAAAACAACATACATGCGTGACATCTCGGACATGTCTACTTACATACACATTCATCCAAACATGTGTGCCTACACAACTGCATTTGGCATGCAAGCCTACACACACAAGCACCATCCATGTCTCACACATTCCAGCCCTCGCATGTGTTAGCCCCACGGCCCTGTACACCCCCACCCATACTCGACCCCATACAAACAGATGTGCAACCTGCACACTACTGAAAAATCACCACACGCACAGCTCACAATCAGAATGCATGTACACTTACCGCTCGACTCCAGACGGGTCTGCCTCTCAAGGACCTGGACGTGGAGCGCTGGGGATATGCGTTCCAGGACCCTCATCTGTTCTTCCGACAAGTGGCCCCGGCGCCCCTTGGCATCCGCTGCCTTCAAGAGGCGCCGGGCCTTGTTCAGGGTCCTGGACCTGAAGTCCTCCCAGTGCTTCTTGACATGTTGTAAGTCGCGGACTGCCACCCCCTCCGCGTTGATGGCAGTCACGATGTCAGTCCAGATCCGAGTCCGTCCTTCCTTGCCGGCGCGGGAACTTCAGAAGAGGGCATCATACTGCCCCAGGACTTGCTCCACCAGGACACCAACTTCGGTGGCAGTGAAGCTGGTGACCCTCTGCCTCTCTGGCTGGGGGTTGCCAGTGCTGCCAGATGGTGTTTTGCTGGACATGGCAACCCCAGAGGCAGGAGTGGGTGGGCAACTGGGTCCTGGGGCTGGGCTGTGGAGCGATGGAATCCCAGTCGGGAGTCTTCGGTTCCAGCAGGGGTGGTCACAGCAACAGCACCCCTGGCTGATGTGCAGGCAGCAAATGGCAGGGCACGTGGGCAGCAGGCAGTAAGGCAGCAGCAGATGGCAGGTGGGAGCGTGCTCGGGGCTCTGGGGGGCAGTAGTTCGGCCTTCTGGGCAGGAGCGTGGTCTTCCGTGTGCTTACGCGTGGCCAGCTTGATACGGAGTGATTTGGCACGTGAAAAATCTGCACGTCAGCGTGTAATTCGAGGAAAGGCCCTTAGCGCGTAAGCGCGTCTGCACGCATACGCATTTTCATTGGACAGAAGGCCCCTCAAGCGCAAGCGCCCCTGTGACGTGACGCGTACAGGCCTGCATGGGCATTTCAGCACGCGTGAAAAACTGCACGTTCGCGTGTAATACGAGGAAAGGGCCCATAGGCGTAAGTGACGTGACGCGCGTGTGCGTTTCCCTCAGCACGGGTTAAAGGTGAGCGGGCCAGCAGTTCGCTGTGCGTGCCTTTCTTCGAGACTGACGTGTGTTGCTGCTTCCTGTTGTTTTGCGCGCCATCACAACTTCACAGCTATCAAGGACGTATCTCTTCTTTTGGTGGAGGTATTGGCTACGCGTGTTTTTCTGCATCGTGCTAGTCAGACGGTGAGTCGCACACGCTCTTTTTCCCACTGCGGGTGCCCCTGTGTATCGCACCCATTTTCGATGTCATAGTAGCCTGCGTGTCCCATGCGTACGCGTTATTCGTGTTACTGGGTGCCACCGCATACTGCGGGAGGTTGAATCCACGCACGTAGGCTGCAGGGTTGCGTGCACTGTTTTACTGCAGTTTTGGGGTGCCTGAGCGTTGCGTGACCCATCACCACATCAACGGGGTCACATACAGCCTTGCAGATGCAGGGGGGCTGTTAACATCTTGCTTCCCACCCCCTTCACCCAAATTGCCCAGGTCAATTGTGGTGTACACCTCCCATTGGCACCACTCCATCTGTGCCAGCACTACTACATCTGTGCCATGGTTGGGAGGGCACCAAAGGTGAGGGGCGCCTCAGCTGGGCGTCCTCCTCGTGGCGGGCATGGTCGGGGACGTGGCCGTGGTGACCAGGGAGTAGGGGGACTCCAGGGTGTCCAGGGCAGCCACAGAGGGGGAAGAGGCAGGGGTGCCCCACTTGTGCCATGTGTCGGTGCAGCCATGCCACCACCCCCTGTGGTTCCGGGGGATGCAGCTCCTGCATCTGGCACTGGCACCCGTACGACCCGGCAGTCCGTTCCATCGACTGCCACGGGTCCAAGGGTAGTGGTAGTTGCAGGTGCAGCTGTGGACACCACCACCCAGGCTCAGGGTCTGCCAGCGCAGGCTGCGTTGGCACTTGAAGAGCCCTTGGTAGATCTCCAACAGGCCAGGGGGGAAACCATAGGGGCACGCCGGGCTGCTCAGACCAAGACACGTGTCCCTGGGGCAGTCATGTCATCTGCTGCCCCGAACAGCCGGGTGTTGGCAAGTGCAGGGGCAGATGCACCCAACAGCACCCCGGTTGTGAGTCTGCCAACCAGGATCGTTGCCACAGCTGATGTTGCTGCGCAGGGTCCATTAGTGGGCACCCAGCTGCCATTGACACAAGTCAGGCCTTTGGTCATCCCTCCACCTGCCACTCCCTTGGCTCAATCCACCGAACCCACTGGCCATACTGGTCAGGGCGGCATTAGCCAGCCAGGGTCTGCGCCACAGTCCAAGAGGAGGAAGGTTGCACCTGCAGCATAGGCTGGGACCCCACACACAGCCACGACCTCCTGCACGTCGAGGAAGAAGCCTTTCTGTAAGCAGGAACTGGACTTCCTCGTGGACTACGTGCGGGGCCACAGCCGTGACATGCTAGTGGGTGCCAATAGTCAGACTACGGCTGCCCAACGTGACACCCACTGGAAGCATGTTGCGGAACATGTCAGTTCATTCGGCTTTGAGGTGCCCACGGCGCAGGAGTGCAAAAAGCGTTGGAATGACATCAAGCGCAGCACTAAGGCTAAGCGTGCCTCTAATTACAACTTGACTCTGGTGACTGGCGGTGGGCCTTCACCAGAGGAGGAAGAGCTCACTCTGCATGAGGCTCTCGTTGCAGAGTTCATACCACCTGAATTGGTCGAAGGAGTGGGAGAGATGCTGGACTTTGATGCCCAGTCCAGTGAGTGTTGATGCGTGTTTGTTGAGGACGTGTGTGTTTCACTTGTGGGATGTGTTGTGCATGATTGCTGCTACATGTGACGTGTACATGGTTCTGATGTGTAAGTAATGCAATTCTTCCGTCATGCATGTCTCCTCTGCCTGCATGCGGGACTCTATGTGGGCATGCTCCCTTGTCCCTCCTCCACCACTCTGCACCCCAGTTCCACCTTTGCACTGGTCTGCTTCAATCATGCCAATGTGTAGTTTCTTGTTCATTTGTCCTGTGTAGATGCTAACTTCCAGCGTAGAATCTGCCAGACATATGCCGTGTGGTACAGCCTTAGTACTCGATGCAGGGTATCTCACTTGTACTGTGCATGGGTCAGATGTCCCGCAGGGACATGAGTGCCCATTCATGCTCCATGTGCATTGCAAGCATGCCCCTATGTGTCCTTGACTGGATGATCACTGTAATATGAGTCCTTGGTTACAAACATTGCCTGCCATCTCATCAGCCTTCCCATGTCAACTGTGGCTCAGTCCTGCATTGCAGACATGTTTAGGCTCTGACAATCTGTGTGGCTCACAGGCCTCAGCCTGTTCAATGGCCAATGACTCTGTCCAACTCTTGTTGTGTCTTCTTCACATATGGGCGGCCTCCGGAGTTTTCATCATGTGTCCTGCCTACTGTCCCAGCATCATTTGCAGTGTTGTAATTTGAATCACATTAAGCTGTTGATGCCAGTCAACACTGCCTGTCAATACACAGGTGTATGGTCAGCCTTTTGATACCATGCTAGGCATCCCTGCTTTGGTACTGGGGTGGAGGGGTGCTTGGCTTCTAGATATGGTACACATTGAATGCACAATGCACGTGATGTGTGAATTTGACATTGCACTACCTTGCAAGAGGAAGCACGTGTATCACGTGAGTTTCTGCATGCAGACCTATGTCACATCGCCACACAGAACCAGGCTCACTTGTCCGGCAGACTTGCTGCCGACGAGGGGCAAGCTGCGGCTAGGCGTGGCCAGGCTACTGTGCCACGTCCTCCTTTACAGGATGAGCCAGACTCGGACGACCATCTATCTCCCACATAGGTCGGGCTGTGCAGGCGTTGAGCCCATGGAGGTTTTTTTTTTGGCTCAGCATCATCGCATGTGGATGTTGAGCAGCACCCTGTACCTCCCCCCTCCTGGGTGCCTCCCCTCCCCCCCGGGTCGTATGTGGCCATTTTTGATTTTTCTTTTAGTTTAGTTAGTTAAGTTTCTGTTTGATAGTTAGTTTAAATAGGTAATGTAGGTTTTCCATTGTTAGTGTAATTAGTTAATAGTTGATTTAGTTTAAAATTGCTAGTCTATTGTGCTTTCATGTGACGGTGCGGTGCTTTGTGGCTTTTGAAGGCATCCACTGTCTGTTCCAGCTGGGCCCTTCATGGTTGTCTTGTGTATGTGTTTGCTGCTTGGGGTCCTTGACTCACATATGCCACTCCTTCCTCCCTTATCCATGGGCTCGCAAGGATGGTTTGGTGTTAAAGAATATTACACAAGGGCTTTGGACTGTCATATCTGTGGCATGTCTGGTGCTGTGTGACTTGTGTTGACACCCCTAGTGGGGATGATTTTGGTGTTATTGTCCACTGTTCAGCTTTTGCTAGATGGGGTGTGTCATGATTAATGTGCACATTGATTGCTATGCATTGTGTAGTATGTTTCATATCTTTCCTGTACACGTGCTTGTTGCAATTCATGCTGTAGATAGTGTTCCACACTTTGGATGTGAAAGACGGACTGATGGTGTGATTTGTGATGTGACTCTCTGACATGGTCAAGTAATGAGATGCCTGATGAGACACACACAGATGACTTTGAAGCATTAATCATGTGTTTCATGCCCTTTCTGCAGGGGGATGAGCCTCCAGAGCACCTTTGCCAGCAGACATGGCCCATTGGACGACGGAATTCTGGACCCGTTTGTTGGTGCCCACATGCACATGTGTGCACAAGCAGAGGCACAGTGATTGCAGACCCACATCCTAGAACTGCTGACATGTTCCAAGGAACTCCAGGCAAGGTGAGCATCACAGGGGGGCCACGACACAGCAAAGCTTGCACCAGGCGAGTTGCACATGCAGGCTTAGTCACAGCACTGAGGGTGTGCTTAGACAAATATTGGTGTTGAAGCACACAATGCAGCTCAGATGTGTTTGTGGACTGATGGCTGTTGATAGAAGGGTTGTCTGGGACACATGCAGGGGCAGTGGCACATACCCTCCAGTACACCAAGGTCCATTGAGGCACTTGTATCAACCATGTAGCCTTCCGAGACATGGAAAGGGGCAGCTCACAGGGACATACAGCAAGGGACATACTCGGGTGCAGTGCATGTCTTTTCCATGTACTTTATGATAAATGCACTGCCAACTTTGTTTCGGTCATGGTGGTACGCAACTTGCTCTGTAGTCATGGCTTGCTATATGGGTCTGTCTGCTTACCCAGGGAACATTGCATGTTGTGTGAATTGTGACACATTGGTGTTCAATTTTCCACGCACCCACCAGCGGCTGACTTACTGCATTGACTGTGTATGACCCGTCACAGGGGTGATGTTATATATGGGTACCAAGCATCGACCCCAGATTGTCTGTTTGTAGAGTAGTATTTTGCTATGGGGCATGTTTGGTGTTGTGTTTTTGTGTAGTTGGCACGTACAGGTTGTTGACTGTGGCTCTCTTTGCAGCATTGCAGTGCTCCTGTAACCGGACCTGAGAGTGCGCAGGCAGGAGGCCAGCACTCAAAACCAGAGTTAAGTGTCTAGTTGTTTTTCTTTCGAACTGCTCTGCATAGGCTTGCTGGGGAGTGTACTAATGCATGGATGTATGTGTGGTTCAATTTGGTATGTTTTTTCTCCCTAATCACCCGTGATTCTATGCAATTTTGAAACCTGTACCCTCTACCCGGTGTTCCTGCTTCCCGTACCTATCCAAGCAACGTTCCCTGACCCTCTTTTCCCGCTGGGGTTGCGGATGCCTGTGTAAGCCCCGAATTTGCAGGCGCCAAAACCCTAGAGGGGGTGGTTGGTTCGTACCACTCCTGAGCCTGGTCTACAGAAGGCCATGACAATGATGTCCAAGTTTATTTGGATTGTGTATGTGTTCATGCAGGTTGTACATTTTCGTGCATTCCCTAGTTTCATGTGTCATTCCTCCTCCCCTCTCCTGCCACTCATTCCAGTCATCCAGTGTGTCAACACCTGTCCCGACTGCATATCCCTGAACCTCCTTCCCCACCAGGGTCTCAGGGGCCTGTGTGAGTTTGACCTTGCAGGCACCCGGGACATGGTGGGGGTGGTTGTTTCGTGACACTCCCGCGCCTGTACAGGGGACCTGTGACAGTACACATCCGTTCATGGTGCATCATCCTATGTCATGTACCACACATGTCTTACATCCTGTCGTGACATTGTTTTGCTGTGCTAACTTGGTTGTTGCATCATTGTGGTAGTACTTGGCCTTTGTGTGGTACTGCTACGTCAAGTCATCTACTGGAGGGTGTTCTGGTTCGTTTTTCTGGCTTGGATTTTGTGATTTTGGACATTGACTATGAGGGTGCAGGCACCTTTTTACACACAAGGTGGGTGATGGTGACAAAGGGTAAAGGTGATCCTGTGGCCAGGTGGAATTGAGGTTTGAAGGCTCCATGACCCAGGTGCAGTTGTTCAGTGGGTCATGGTCATTTGTGAGGGAGGGGGGGGTTGTTGTTGATAGTTGCCTTGCCCTGTAGTGTGATGGGAACTCTGACATTGTAATGGTGGTATCATATGTACATGTTGTGTTCTGCTGATCAATGCCTGTTCATGTGTTTTCCTTTCAGGTGCGAGGGGATAGTTGTGGTTTGACATGCTGGGGTGTACACATGGTGAATGTTCACATGTGATGTGTAGAGAACACTGATGGTCACTTGAGTGCACATGCATATGTGGAGTGCATGTCCTTGCAGAACCACACACTTGCACTCTGATGCACTACATGTACTCCCACCCTTGCATATCCACGTGTACACTGTTTGCCTTCTGGTGCCCACTGTGTCCCTGCAGCACATGTTCTGTGACCGATTATGGATCCTGTACATGCCTAATTTGCTGTTTGATGTGGTCTGTCGCTTAGATGTGATGCTCAGGGTGTGCATCACACACAATGGCTGTTCACTGTGCTGTGCGCTGAGCAGTGTGTTGCAGGAGTAGGACACTGCACACATGAGCTGCAGTGTTGATTTTGCAATGCATAATGTGCATGTAGACAGGCATTCATTGTTATGTTACGTCTACGACTCTTGTAATGCATTTGGAAATGACTTATTTTGGGTGGGAGATTTTGTTGGTCTGTCATTTCATCTGATTCCGGGTCAGGCATCATTGTCTGATGCCACTGTACATTTAGGACATGGCAATGTGTACCTTATCGTTACTGTGTTGGTGTATGGGTATTGCTTGCCATGTCATGTTGTGGTTTGGGAGGGTTTGAGTGACATGACAGTGATGGCCATGGCCTGTTTTGCAGGTGTGTGTGATGCACACCTTGCATGTCAGGGTCATCCGCTTCTCAGAGCAACTAGCTGGGGATAGATTTCTCTCCGCGGAAGGGCCCTCCCCCTGGAACAGACTTCCTGCCTGACTTGAACTTGAGGGGAACCATCTCCAGTTCTGGAAGCACCTCAAGACCTTCCTCTTTGCTTCTGCTTTCTCTCTGCCTCTCCCTTGCAGAATTCTTCACTGGAACTGCACTGCAGCTGCAACTGGGCCACTCTCACCGACCTCGGTCCCTGGCCCAGCCACTCTCCACTTGCACTGCCTCCCTGGCAACCCCTGCACTGCAGTACTGTCTCTCTATCCCTACAGCCCACCCTTCCCAGCACTTGTCTGCACTTACCTTTGCAGTTGCCACCAGCCGACCTATGTATTATTTTTTTGGGCTACTTCCCCTGTACTGGACTCCCCCCTTTCCCCTTGCACTTTTCCCTTCTCCCTACCCCTGCACTTGCACGATCTCAATGACACCTGGCCTAGTAGTACCGTTGTCTGTCTTCCCTTGTTCCCCCCTCCCTGCCTCATCGCGCCTTGAAATACTTGTGTATGGGCCATATCATGTCATATGTCATATGTGTGCCTTTTGGTCACACAGGATAGCTTGTGTTTAAGTAGCTAGGGATGCAGACGATGTGGCACTTCCATGGCAACTATCTCAGGGTGGTAGGGTTGTGACAGTTGACTGTCTCTTTGTCATCATTGATTGTCACCTGGTATGTGCCAGGCCTGTGTGCACTCTGCAGGGGTGGGAGTTTTGGTGAAAAATGTGGCCACAAGCTGGGTCCGGGCTTCCTCGCCATGTGCCCTGTCCCCTCCCATGGGCAGCGCCTGTGCCTGTGGTTGGGCATGTGGGGGCACCACCATGTCCACCGGGACGCCCTGCTGTGTTGCAACATTGTGCAGGACACATGCTGCCACAATGATCCTGCACACTACTGGTGTTGCATAGAGTAGTTGCCCACCAGAGCGGTCAAGGGAGCGGAAACGTGACTTGAGCACTCCGAATGTGCGCTCCACTATGCCCCTGGTTGCAATATGGGCGGCGTTGTATCTTACCTAGGGTGGTGTGGTGGGGTTCCGGATTGGCGTCATCATGTGGTTGCTCAGAGGGTAGGCACTGTCCCCTGGGGAGGTGATAATAGTTGAGATTATTAGGGTTTGGATATTTGTCTGTGTGTGACTTGCATGCATATGCAAGGGCATTTGTACTGACCTAGGAGCCATGTGTCGCCATGCTGCCCAGCTTCCAGGGCCCGGCTCAGGGCGGACATTCTGTATATGAAACTGTCATGGGTGGAGCCAGTGTAGTTTGCATAGACAGAGGTGATGATTCCCTTTGCATCGCATACCACCTGTACATTGATGGAATCCCAGTGCTTGCGGTTTCGGTAGATGTGCTCAGTGGCCCTAGGTGGACGTAGGGCCACATGGGTGCAATCTATGGCACCGAGCACTTTGGGGAAGTGTGCCACCCTGAAGAAATCCAGGACAACGGCCTGCCTTTCTGCGGGTGTTCTGGGCATGTATATGTGCCTGCGGACTGAGGGGCGCGCTGTCATGATTGCCAGTACCTGGTGTAGGCAGCGTGACTGCGTGGCCTGTGAGACCCCCCCCACTATGGCAGTGGTCCGCTGAAATAACCCAGTGGCCAGAAAATGCAGGACATTGAGCAGTTTCTCCAAGGGGCTCAATGCTTGGGAGCAAAGGGTGGGGGATGTAAGGTCATCTTCCCACTCCCTGACCAGGTCTAGGATGATATGGGGTGGAAACCTATACCTGCCGTAGACCTGGTCGTCAGGCATCCCAAAAAGGCTTGTCCGTGGTGTGAAAATGCGTGCCCTGGCTATTCTCCTCCTCCTGTGGTGTCCCACGATCAGTGCAGCGACAAATGAGGCATTCATCGTAGCTGTATATACGCGTTTGTTGTTTGCGCGCACTTTTATGCTGTGCGCGGGGATGCTTCCGCCTGCCTTCGTGTGGGCGGACGCGTTGACGCCTGTGCACGTCTTTTGCCGTGCGCGGGTTTTCCATATTCGGATACGTGGTAATACTGTACGTCCGAGTGTCACCGCGTGTGATCGGAGGGGAGTGAACGTACACGCGATTGGCCTGGGTACGTGTGTTTCGGGGTGCGCGGGAAGTTCCACACGCGATTAGCCTGGGTACGTGTGTTCCGGGGTGCGCGGGAACTTTCACACACGATTGGTGGAAATCCACGTGTGTTCTGTCATCACGTGCAATGAGGGAAACACCCACGCGCGTCACGTCACAGACGCGCTCACGCGCTAAGGGCCTTTGGTCCAATGAAATTGCATATGCGTGCTGCCGTGCATACGCGCTAAGGGCCTTTCCTCGAATTACACGCTGACGGGCAGATTTTTCACGTGCCAAATCACTCGGTATCAAGCTGGCCACGCGTAAGCACACGGAAGACCACGCTCCTGCCCAGAAGGCCGAACTACTGCCCCCCAGAGCCCAGAGCACGCTCCCATCTGCCATCTGCTGCTGCCTGACTGCCTGCGGCCCACGTGCCCTGCCATTTGCTGCCTGCACATCAGCCAGGGGTGCTGTTGCTGTGACCACCTCTGCTGGAACCGAAGACTCCCGACTGGGATTCCATCGCTCCACAGCCCAGCCCCAGGACCCAGTTGCCCACCCACTCCTGCCTCTGGGGTTGTCATGTCGGGGCAAACACCATCTGAGACCACTGACAACCCCCGGCCAGAGAGGCAGAGGGGCACCAGCTTCAGTGCCACCGAAGTTGGTGTCCTGGTGGAGCAAGTCCTGGGGCAGTATGATGCCCTCTTCGGAAGTTCCCGCGGCGACAAGGAAGGACGGACTCGGATCTGGACTGACATCGTGACTGCCATCAACGCGGAGGGGGTGGCAGTCCGCGACTTACAACATGTCAAGAAGCGCTGGGAGGACTTCAGGTCCAGGACCCTGAACAAGGCCCGGCGCCTCTTGAAGGCAGCGGATGCCAAGGGGCACCGGGGCCACTTGTCGGAAGAACAGATGAGGGTCCTGGAACGCATATCCCCAGCGCTCCACGTCCAGGTCCTTGAGAGGCAGACCCATCTGGAGTCGAGCGGTAAGTGTACATGCATCCTGATTGTGAGCTGTGCGTGTGGTGATTTTTCAGTAGTGTGCAGGTTGCACATCTGTTTGTATGGGGTCGAGTATGGGTGGGGGTGTACAGGGCCGTGGGGCTAACAGATGCGGAATGTGTGAGACATGGATGGTGCTTGTGTGTGTAGGCTTGCATGCCAAATGCAGTTGTGTGGGCACACATGTTTGGATGAATGTGTATGTAAGTAGACATGTCTGTGATGTCACGCATGTATGTTGTTTTCATCTGCATGTATCAGCACTGTGTACATGTGCATGTGTGTGTATTTGACAAGGGTGCAACAGTGATGCAACATGGATGCATGTGACAGCGGCATGTGGAAGCCTGATTGGCAGATGTGACATGGATGCCCGTCTGAACACTGCGACACTTGGCAGAGGTGTACACATGCATGCAAGTGTGGTGGTGTGTGTACATGTGTGGTGCACTTCCTGTGTTGCATGTGGTGTCTGGCTCACCTTTGCCTGCTCATGCTGTTGTATGTGTATGGATGGTGCTGGCAGTTGTGGTATGGCTCATGTGTGGGAGTTGAAATGACATGTGTGTTGGGGATTGTGATGACATGTCTGAGGTTTGCCAATACCACTCATGTACAACTGTCATGTGTGTATGTGTCCATTGTACAGTGCCCAGATGCCTGTGTTTTATTTCTCCCTGTCTGCAGCGTCAACTGATGAAGAGGGCGGAGAAGGTGCTGTGGAGCACAGCGGCGGGGATCCCACCGCCAGCTGGAGACGCAAGGCCCGGCTCCCCTCCCATGTTGTGATCTCGTCGGGTAGTGAGGAGCCAGTGCCGCGTCCCAGGCCGCAGCTGCCGGGGGGAGGTCCATGAGGCGGAGGTTGGAGTTGGACTCCTCGGCAGCAGAAGGGGCAGCTGGGACCCCACAGGGCCCAACAGGGGAAGATGCCACGGAGTCATCCAGGTTGGTGGGGGGTTTGGTGGAGGATGAGGCCGTGCAAGCAACAGAGACGGGGTCTGGAGGTGGGGATCCCACTGGTGCTAGTGGTGCAGTGCAGGACCAGGGACAGGAGGCAGCACAGGCCGCCGCGGAGGTGCCTGTGTGCAATCCTGTCCCTGCATCATCTTGCACCAGCAGGGATGCCTATGTCCAGACCTGTTTTCAGGCAGGGGATGAGCTCACGTCAACTGGCCTTCCTCTGCCTGCAGACGTGGCTATCCGGGTCCGGGTTGAGCCTGTTCTGAGTGGTGTGGCGTTGCGTCAACGGGCCATGCGAGATGACCTGCAGTCTTTTCATGAGGAGACTGCACATCATCTCGAATGGCTCGTTGACCACGTCAGCCTGCTGGGACAGGTCACCCAGGCCGGATTCCTCCGTATGATGGGGCTTGGTACGACCCCCTCCTCAACTGAACCCCCTACGCGCCAGTCGTCCTCCGTGCAATCTTCCCACCCATCAGTCACCTGGGTGCCCTGTGGAGCTGCCTCTGACGGTGCGGCCAGGCTGGTGGAGGAGGCATCCCTGCCACAGTCGGGAGTCGGACGTCCAGCAGGGGTGGCCACATCAACGACTGCACCCCAGCCGGCGGAGGATGTGCAGGCAGCAGGGGCCAGTGCACGGGCAGAGGCACAGCAGCAGCAGCAACGTGGTGGGAGCCATGAAGGCTCGGGGCCTTCAACATCGGAGGGGCAGGCATCGGCCGGAGGGCAGGAGGACCCAGGACAGAGAGTGTCTTCCGTGTGGCAGTGGTTGGGCCACGCCATTTATGCGGAGCGGCAGCGGGCGGAAGAGGCACGGCTCACAATGGTCAGGGCGGAGAACTCCATGCAGAGGGCCCTGAGGCGGGCCGAGTGCCTCGAGGCAATCCGCAGGGGTTTGGAGGTGGACACGTCGACGGCCCTGCGGACCCTCGGGGCCATGGAGGAGGACCACCTCCGGGACATTGAGCAGGAGTTCGATGATGCCCTGGCCCGGGACATCCACAAGTGAGCCGTCAAACTAGCCCGCTGCCCTTGTACATAGTTATGTAGGTAGTGTTAGGTTTCATTTTTTTTGGGATTTAATTTGGACCTTTCGGACATTGGCCACATTTTTGTATATAGTTTATTTTATTAGTTAGTGTAGTTAGATAGGTTTCCTTTCTTTTGTTGGGATAATGGACCCTGGCTTGTTCCCATGTACATAGTTCACTGTTGGATTGTATTTTTCTTTCACATTTTAACCATGGAGCAATGGCTTTCTTTTTTATTTCCCATTGGATTTTGTTTTGTGGACAGTGACTTTGGACACCATTACTTTGGGATATGATTTTTGGTTTTGCTTTTTTTCACGGACATGCTTCTTTTAATTTTTGTACATTCACATTTATGTTTCTTTATTTTTTATTCTATTTATGTTTGCTTTAATACATATTTTTTTATCATACTTAAATGTGTAGTATCATCTCATTGGTTTCATGCATTTCATGATATGGGTTTAGAGATTCACTGACACCCATTGGGTGTATGTGAGGGAAATGTGTTTGTTTCGGAACTTGCAATTGGTGTTCTGTCATGTAATTGCCAATTATGAGTGGGTGGATGCAATACTCGGGTGGGTGTTTCGCATTTGGAGGCTGACCATAGGGACCAGGGATCTAGATTGTGATGACATGTTGGCTGGGGAACATGAGTTGGACATGGGTGGGGGCCTGCTGGCAGGTGCCCCACAGTGCTGGGGGGTGGGGGTGCAGGGGTACATGAGTTGGACATGAGTGGGGGCCTGCTGGCAGGTGCCCCACAGTGCTGGTGGGTGGGGGTGGTGGGAGACATGAGTTGGACATGGGTGGGGTCCTGCTGGCAGGTGCCCCACAGTGCTGGGGGGTGGGGGTGCAGGGGTACATGAGTTGGACATGAGTGGGGGCCTGCTGGCAGGTGCCCCACAGTGCTGGGGGGTGGGGGTGGTGGGGAACATGAGTTGCACATGGGTGGGGGCCTGCTGGCAGGTGCCCCACAGTGCTGGGGGGTGGGGGTGGTGGGAGACATGAGTTGGACATGGGTGGGGGCCTGCTGGCAGGTGCCCCACAGTGCTGGGGGGTGGTGGGAGACATGGGTGGGGGCCTGGTGGAGGGTGCCCCTGCACTGCCGGGGGGTGGGGGTGCTGGGAGACATGGGTGAGGGCCTGGTGGTGGGTGCCCCTGCACTGCTGGGGGGTGGGGGTGGTGGGAGACATAGGTGGGGGCCTGGTGGAGGGTGCCCCTGCACTGCTGGGGGGTGGGGGTGGTGGGAGACAAGGGTGGGGGCCAGGTGGAGGGTGACCCTGCACTGCTGGGGAGTGGGGGTGGTGGGAGACATGGGTGGGGGCCTGCTGGCAGGTGCCCCACAGTGCTGGGGTGTGGGGGTGGTGGGACACATGGGTGGGGGCCTGGTGGAGGGTGCCCCTGCACTGCTGGGGGGTGGGGGTGGTGGGAGACATGGGTGGGGGCCTGCTGGCAGGTGCCCCACAGTGCTGGGGGGTGGGCGTGGTGGGAGACATGGGTGGGGGCCTGGTGGAGGGTGCCCCTGCACTGCTGGGGGGTGGGGGTGGTGGGAGACATTGGTGGGGGCCTGGTGGTGGGTGCCCCTGCACTGCTGGGGGGTGGGGGTGGTGGGAGACATGGGTGGGGGCCTGGTGGAGGGTGCCCCTGCACTGCTGGGAGGTGGAGGTGCTGGGAGACATGGGTGGGGGCCTACTGGCAGGTGCCCCACAGTGCTGGGGGGTGGGGGTGCAGGGGTACATGAGTTGGACATGAGTGGGGGCCTGCTGGCAGGTGCCCCACAGTGCTGGGGGGTGGGGGGGTGGGGAACATGAGTTGGACATGGGTGGGAGCCTGCTGGCAGGTGCCCCACAGTGCTGGGGGGTGGGGGTGGTGGGAGACATGGGTGGGGGCCTGGTGGAGGGTGACCCTGCACTGCTGGGGGGTGGGGGTGGTGGGAGACATGGGTGGGGGCCTGGTGGAGGGTGACCCTGCACTGCTGGGGGGTGGGGGTGGGGGTGGTGGGAGACATGGGTGGGGGCCTGCTGGCAGGGGCCCCACAGTGCTGGGGGGTGGGGTGCAGGGGTACATGAGTTGGACATGAGTGGGGGCCTGCTGGCAGGTGCCCCACAGTGCTGTCGGGTGGGGGGTGATAGACATGAGTGGGGGCCTGGTGGAGGCTGCCCCTGGTGGCTGGGGGGTGGGGGTGCTGGGAGACATGAGTGGGGGCCTGGTGGTGGGTGCCCCTGCACTGCTGGGGGGTGGGGGTGGTGGGAGACATGGGTGGGGGCCTGGTGGAGGCTGCCCCTGGTGGCTAGGGGGTGGGGGTGCTGGGAGACATGGTTGGGGGCCTGGTGGTGGGTGCCCTTGCACTGCTGGGGGGTGGGGGTGGTGGGAGACATGGGTGGGGGCCTGCTGGAGGCTGCCCCTGGTGGCAGTGGGGTTGGGGTGCTGGGAGACTTGGGTTGGGGCCTGGTGGTGGGTGCCCCTGCACTGCTGGGGGGTGGGGGTGGTGGGAGACATGGGTGGGGGCCTGCTGGCAGGTGCACCACAGTGCTGGGGGGTGGGGGGTTGGGAGACATGAGTGGGGTCCTGGTGGAGGCTGCCCCTGGTGGCTGGGGGGTGGGGGTGCTGGGAGACATGGGTGGGGGCCTGCTGGCAGGTGCCCCACAGTGCTGGGGGGTTGGGGGGGTGGGGAACATGAGTTGGACATGGGTGGGGGCCTGCTGGCAGGTGCCCCACAGTGCTGGGGGGTGGGGGTGGTGGGAGACATGGGTGGGGGCCTGGTGGCGGGTGACCCTGCACTGCTGGGTGGTGGGGGTGGTGGGAGACATGGGTGGGGGCCTGGTGGAGGGTGACCCTGCACTGCTGGGGGGTGGGGGTGGTGGGAGACATGGGTGGGGGCCTGGTGGAGGCTGCCCCTGGGGCTGGGGGGTGGGGGTGCTGGGATACATGGGTGGGGGCCTGGTGGTGGGTGCCCCTGCACTGCTGGGGGTGGGGGTGGTGGGAGACATGGGTGGGGGCCTGCTGGCAGGTGCCCCACAGTGCTGGGGGGGTGGGGGTGCAGGGGTACATGAGTTGGACATGAGTGGGGGCCTGCTGGCAGGTGCCCCACAGTGCTGGGGGTGGGGGGGGGTGGGGAACATGAGTTGGACATGGGTGGGGGCCTGCTGGCAGGTGCCTCACAGTGCTGGGGGGTGGGGGTGGTGGGAGACATGGGTGGGGGCCTGGTGGAGGGTGACCCTGCACTGCTGGGGGGTGGGGGTGGTGGGAGACATGGGTGGGGGCCTGGTGGAGGGTGACCCTGCACTGCTGGGGGGTGGGGGTGCTGGGAGACATGGGTGGGGGCCTGCTGGCAGGTGCTCCACAGTGCTGGGGGGTGGGGGTGCAGGGGTACATGAGTTGGACATGAGTGGGGGCCTGCTGGCAGGTGCCCCACAGTGCTGGGGGGTGGGGGGGATGGGGAACATGAGTTGGACATGGGTGGGGGCCTGCTGGCAGGTGCCCCACAGTGCTGGGGGGTGGGGGTGGTGGGAGACATGGGTGGGGGCCTGGTGGAGGGTGACCCTGCACTGCTGGGGGGTGGGGGTGGTGGGAGACATGGGTGGGGGCCTGGTGGAGGGTGACCCTGCACTGCTGGGGGGTGGGGGTGGTGGGAGACATGGGTGGGGGCCTGGTGGAGGCTGCCCCTGGTGGCTTGGGGGTGGGGGTGCTGGGAGACATGGGTGGGGGCCTGGGGGTGGGTGCCCCTGCACTGCTGGGGGGTGGGGGTGGTGGGAGACATGGGTGGGGGCCTGGTGGAGGGTGCCCCTGCACTGCTGGGGGGTGGGGGTGGTGGGAGACATGGGTGGGGGCCTGGTGGAGGGTGACCCTGCACTGCTGGGGGGTGGGGGTGGTGGGAGACATGGGTGAGGGCCTGCTGGCAGGTGCCCCACAGTGCTGGGGGGTGGGGAGGTGGGGAACATGAGTTGGACATGGGTGGGGGCCTGATGGAGGGTGCCCCTGCACTGCTGGGGGGTGGTGGGAGACATGGGTGGGGGCCTGGTGGAGGGTGCCCCTGGTGGCTGGGGGTGCAGGGGGACATGTGTTGGTGGGCAGTAGTGCAAGTTGACATGTGGGTTGGCTGGGGGGCATGGCCATGGTGGATGGGGTGCCTGCAGGACATGTGCAGGGTAGGCCCCTGTGGTGTGAGCCACCTTCAGGGGCCGTGGAGGGTGTAGAGGGAACACCTGGGAGGACCCACACGTGCAATTCACGTGTGGTGCTCCCCGCGCACCCCTGTAATACACGTACCCTGATGAGATCGCGTGTGGAACTTCCTGCGCACCCCTGTAATACATGTACCCTGATGGAATTGCGTGTGGAACTTCCCGCGCACCCCTGGAATACACGTACCCTGCTGATGTTGCGTGTGATACTTCCCCCGCACTCTGAAATACACGTACCCTGATGAGATCGCGTGTGGAACTTCCCGCGCACCCCTGTACTACACGTACCCTGATGGAATCGCGTGTGGAACTTCCCGCGCACCCCTGTAATACACGTACCCTGATGGAATTGCGTGTGTAACTTCCCGCGCACCCCCGAAATACACGTACTCCGCTCAATCGCGTGTGTAACTTCCCGCGCACCCCCGAAATACACGTACCCCACTCAATCGCGTGTGTAACTTCCCGCGCACCCCCTAAATACACGAAGCCCGCTCAATCGCGTGTGTAACTTCCCGCGCACCCCCGAAATACACGTACCCCGCTCAATCGCGTGTGTAACTTCCCGCGCACCCCGAAATACACGTGCCCCACTCAATCGCGTGTGTAACTTCCCGCGCACCCCCGAAATACACGTGCCCCGCTCAATCGCGTGTGTAACTTCCCGTGCACCCCCGAAATACACGTGCCCCGCTCAATCGCGTGTGTAACTTCCCGCGCACCCCCGAAATACACGTGCCCCGCTCGCACAGGCCCAATTGCTGTATGTTGCCACTTTTGTAATGCGCAGGGACTCTACCGCCTACCTTCGTGTGGCGGACGTGTCTTTGGCTGTGCGTGGCTTTGCCCTATTCGATTCCATGAATACGTGTGGTTCGAGTGCGTGTGGGCGTTCCATCTGCTTCCCTGCAGCACATCCCCAGTTACGCCCTTATTTTCGCGCGTTGTTCCCCATTCCGCGCGTTACGCCCCGTGTCCCGCCCACTTTCTGGTGTATGCGCCGAGGTTGTGCGCTTTCACTGTGCGCGTCGCGCACGCCTTTCGGGATGTTGCAGTGACTTGTGCGCCATGCACGGGTTTGGCGCACATCCCGAGGTAAACACGCGCAGGGACTTCCATGACTCGCACGCGTGCGCCTGTTTTTTTGCGCTTGCGCCTGCTTGCGCCTGCTTGCGCCAATATTTTCGGCGCACGTTTGTTCCATGAATCGGCCCCTTAGTATTTTACTCATTTGCAAAGCATGTTGAACTAACATATTGTAAGTAAAAGATAAAGGCTGCACATAGTCAAAGGAAACTGCATGCACACACTATGTTCAGATAACAAACAAGAATACTACTACAAAAACATAATAATCAATGTCTAAATTAACATCAGTGCTATAAACACACAAAATTACTAACTTATTTCTTTTACAATAGCAGTGGAGACCAGTCTCCTGAAAAGCAGCAGCATCTGAAGTACAAACAACAACTCAGAAGAAACCTGCTCATTCTACACAAAAAGAGTAAGTACAATACTACCATAATATTCTTACTGTTACTCAAACATACTGTAGGGTTGATTCATGGAATTTGTGTACCGAAAAACTGAGATTTGAGCACCATTCTGCCCAAAAATCCCCATTTGTAACACAGGGATTAACAGGCAGAAAGGCGCACAAATCCCCATTTTTGGCACACAAATGACATAACTCAGCCCCTAGAATGTTAGTATTACAGAACAAAGAACTGTTTTAATTTGCTTCTCCTCACCGAAAGCTTACTTTCTACTGTCATCTGAACCCCAGTATAGTAACACACAAATACAAGAATAGCCTTCCCAGCTAGTTGCAGCTGCCCAATGCACAATCACACACCACCACATACATCCTTACCATAGTACTCAGACACTCATGCACACAGTACACATACATTGCAGAACAGCCCAACCCATACCTTCTTTTTTTTTCAACAGACCCCAAAGAATGCCTACCAAAAAGCAAGTCTGTAGAAAGCAACGCAGAAGTAGAGCAAATGAAAATAAAAGTGTCCAAACTAAGCATCCATCTCTAGCAGAATTTGTACAAAAAGTTCAAACAAAATATCTAATAGAGTCATTAAGCAAAACAAAACAAGCTTCCAATACAAAAACTTTCCTTCCTCTTTCGAAATGTAAAACGAAACAGAAAGTAATTAACAAGAATTCAGCTACCACTACTGCTGACACTGCTCCTATAAATCTTGATGTATACCTGACTATACCAAAAAAAGTATTTTACAAAAAATGTTCTGCCACAGAATCCTTCAGAATCTTATAAAAACAGACGAGAAATCATGCACAACCCTTAAAACCTACCGTAGAAAATTAATCTTAGAAGCTTTGATAGTGCAATCCTTCTCAAAAGGAAGTTATTTATTTTATTGTTAAACAGAATGAAAACACTAACAAAACTAACTACTAAATTACAAAGAAAGACTTCTCAATAAACGGAATGTCAACAAAAATAACTTCTTAAATATCTGTGGAGGTGAATGGAGTCACACCACGAGCACAGAACCATATTTCAATGAAGAAGCATACAAACAAAGGAAACAAACACAATTGCCATACATAGCAGTGGACGAGGGTATGAAAAATGTAATAATATCATAATGGTACAAGAAATACTGCTTACAAAAATATCCCCAGAAAACTCAGTATCACCTCTCCATTCGACTGAACCAGAACTACAGTATACAAATGGCCATGCAGGTCAATGTGTAACGTTCTCAAAAAAATCTTTCAAATCTTCACGCCAGTTCCTCAATAAGTATGTGAAAGGCAAAGACAAAATCAAAATGAAACTACTACAAAATATGGATACCTGTCCAGTGCGCAAATACACAGGACTACAAGGACATTCATTATCCTGCATTTAAGGACCTATTTGCAAAAGTACCTTCCATCATATCAAAATTATATCAACACATCATTCAACTATAAGAAATCTAGTCTATAAACTGTATTATGCTAAAAGTCCTGCTTTAGCACTAGCCAATTTAAATAACAATCTTCTACATGGTACAGCCAAAGACCTACTCGAAGAATAGAGCATATCCAGAGAAAATATTTTGGCAGTGAAAGCCACTTTCAAAATGCAATAGCTTTACAACAGACTAGCAACAATTGTACAGATGGCAACCTTCTACTACACACATACAAAAAAGAAAAACAAAATTTGAAAAGTACATCCACTGAAGGACCAAACCATGTGTGTGTGTGTTGCTGCAGAACTTTTTATAAAAGTAACACAAAAACTATAGACATAACATACGAAATAGAAGACAATGAAGATTCAGAATGGTTTGAATTAGCTCTCTACCTTATAGCAGAAAAGAAATACGAAATAACTGACCCCTTAATACTTTGCACTTACTGCACTACACAACTTGACAACAACCAAACTCCTTCACGTGCTATCATAAATAACTTGGAATTATTCCCACTACCAAAACCCCTACAACAACTCAATTTATATGAGAGCATCATAATTCAAACAGTGAACCCTTTTCAAGCAATAATGCGCTTTCAACCAAAAACAGCAAAATTACCTCCCTCTGAATTAGTGAAAGGCATTCGTGGCAAAGTAGTTTATTTACCATTAGATCTGAAAGAAAATGTGCACACTCTGGGACTGCAACGTCCAATAGAGCAATCTTTAATTTTCTTAGTAAATGGTGTACCTACAAAAGACAAAGGGCCTCATTACACGGTAGGCGGAGGAGCAAGGTGTTATTAGCACCTTGGTCCATGACGGTAAAATACCGGCACTGCCTTGGAGGAAAGGGGAATTACCTCCCTATTCCAAGGTTGCCGGGGCGGTAATTCCCCCTTCCCCCATTGCCCTTCCCCATTCACATTTTTGCCCCATAGGGCTCTATGGGTAATTAACACCCTGGTCCCTTTGCGGGTTGGTTTTTAATGCCTGCTAAACAGCAGGCGTTAAAGTACCAACCCGCAAAGGGACCTCATAGCAATGCGGTAAGGGTTTACCGGTACCGGTGCCCTTACCGGTACCGGTAAACCCTTACCGCACTACGTGTAATGAGGCCCAAAGAAATTTGGCAACAACTCGTAGACTTACCTAAAGTTAGACAAGCCTTGCAATATCTAAAAGACAATAATGAATACTACAAAGAAATGAATATTGAAGAAAACTTGAGGGAAACCACTGAAATAATTCAAGAGTCACCAGAAACTGGTCAATTTGAACTTCTAGATCCTGCTACAGTATCCAATATTTTAGACCATTATACAATTCATCCATTACACTCTAATGACACCATAGATGATGCACTAGAAACGTACCAAATGTGACAAACCAAAGGATCACCAATCAGCATATGGGAAAAAAGTATGGAAGCACGTGCTTTTCCTCTACTCTTTCCTACTGTGAAAGGAGGAAGGTACGATGATAGACCCATTCAGATAAGAGCATCAGAATACCGCTCGTTACGAATGTATTCTGAAGATCCCAGATTTAGACAAAATGTGGAATACATATTCCACCTACTATTTGAACCTCAACTAGCAACTCTATGCTACGGAGTTGCACACACATTGAAATCAGATACCCACTTTCAAAATATGTCAGCTTCACAATTACTACAAAAAGTGCAAGTAAAAGATGAGGTTTTACAATCAAGCATTACAAATATGTTAGCATACATGTGTGGTACTAAAGAGCACTGGTTCCGATGTCACGTAGATGTACGTTGTATGATAAGAAACCTTAGCCCGCTCCCTTGGTTTCTTACATTAAGTTGTGCAGAACATGCATGGGAAGATTTACATGATTTCCTACACATATCAAACAAAAACAAAACAAACATAGATATACTAACACCTGGAGAACTTTGCTCTCTAGATCCTGTTAATGTTTCAAGATATTTCCATCATTGCTTCATTGCTATGCTACAATTTATTTGAATAAAACTTTTCCTCCTCTCGGAGAAGTGCAACACTTCTTTTGGGGAAAAAATACCAAGCCAGAGGAGCACCACCTATCCACATGCTTTTACGAATTAAAAATGCTCCTAAATTTTGTCAAGACAGTGATGCCACTGTTTTACAGTTTATCGAACAAAATGTCACTTGTGAAATTCCATCAGAAGCAATAAATAGTGATCTTCATGCACAAATTGTACAATTTCAAAGACACAAATGTGGGAAATATTGTCATCGCAAATACAAAAACAAAGGGAAATACTACTGCAAATGCTGCTTTGGTTTCCCTAGACCAGTTAGTGAAGTGAACAACTTCATGTCTTCAGTTAGACATAGGGCCTCATTACACAGACGGCGGTAACCATGGCGCTATTAGTGCCATGGTTGCCGCCGGTATTTTACCGAGTCCGCCATGGTGAATGGCAGAATTACCGCCCTATTCCAAGGTGTGTGGGGGTGGTAATTCCCCATTCACCATGGCCCTTCCCCATTCACATTTTTGCCCCATAGGGCTCAATGGGAATGGGGAAGGCAGTAATTACGGTACCACAAATTGCGGTACCATAATTACCTCCTAGGTCCCTTTGCGGGTCCCGTCCTTAACGGCTGGTAAAACCAGCCATTAAGGTAGGGTCCCACAAAGGGACCTTGTAGTAAGGCGGTAAGGGTTTACCGGCACTGGTACCCTTACCGGTACCGGTAAACCCTTACCACCGTCCGTGTAATGAGGCCCATAGTGTTAATGGACACATATTACATTAAAAAAACAGAGGAAGCAAAATATATCAATGATTACAAAGCAATCATTGCCCTCTTATGGAATGCAAACATAGATGTGCAGTACATTGCAGACAATTCACTGCAGTTGCATGATATGTTACAGCCTACTTAACCAAAACAGAAAAAACAGAACTTCAAGACCTCTGGAATGACCTATCATCGGACACAACACTGTCTCAGAAATTGTACAGCTTAGGCATAAAAATGCTCTCTCATAGAGAATGTGGCTGCTTTGAAACTGCAGATCGTTTAACCGGTACTGCTTTATATGGAAAATCTGAAAATATAGTATGGCTAAGTCTTGGTCCTGCTAAATCTAGAAAAAGAGTTCTCAAATAATACGACGACATAGAAACAATAGCCAAAAATGATCCCGACAGCCAAGAAATTTTGAAAAACAATTTACTAGACACATACTACCCAAGCAGGAGTACCACTTTGGAAACCATGGGCCTTATTATGAGTCAGCCGGTCCGGAAAGAACGGTGGTGGTAAAACCGCCACCACCGTTCTTTCCGGACCAGCTGATTCTGAGTCCTGCAAGTGGCAGGTGTCACTCCCGCCAGGTCTGACCTGGCAGGTTTAACACCACCCGCCTGCAGGCGGAAATAGAAACCCTGGCTCCGTCATAGACGGAACCAGTGTTTCCATCGTCCCCATCTGCATGGAGTACTTTGGGACTCCATGGGAATGGGGACTTACACAATTCCGCCTCTGGAATTCCCGGGTCACTGGGGTCGTAATGCCCTGGTAATTCCGGGAATCACGGAGGCTGAATGGTAATACGAGTCTGTTGGTAACCTGCCGGTTTTTCCGGCTCGGTTACTGCCGGACTCGTAATGAGGCCCCCATGTGTCTATACCACATTGCCCAAAACTTCACATACAAAAATAATATAAAACCCGATGAAAATAAAGGTAGATACAGAGAGACAAATTGTGAAGGCAGCTTAGTGAAACATACCAAACAAAGCTTAATTAATCATACCAAATTGTCATTAAAAACTCCTCAACATAAAGAACTATATTACATATCCCTGCTTCAACTTTTTAAACCATGGAGAAAAGAAGAACAGATACTAGATATCTATGACTCCTGTGAAGACGCTTTCAAAGCCAATGAAAGTACTATAACCCAAGCAAACTTTACACAGTACAAAACAATGTTGCACAATGAACAGCAACACGAAGAAGAACTCCAGGCCCTACTAGATAAGGACACACCTGACAGTAGTCAACCTTCTGTAACAGGAAGCCAAGAACCACTGGGACAGCCACTAATAGCAAATGAGGCAGAATTAGCTATTACAGAAGTAGAAAAAACCATGGGCCTCATTACGACTAGTGCGGAATGGGTTTAACAGCGCTGGTAATGGAGCCGGCGCCATTAAACCCACTCTGCACTATTACGAGGTCCCCTCGCGGGACCCGCTCTCGACGTCTAGTTTATCCAGACGTCCAGTGCGGGTCCTGCGAGAGGACCAGGGAGCTAACAACAGGCCTGTTTGTAATGGGCCTGCTGTTAGCCCGCTCCCCATTCCCATTGAGCCTGTGGGGGCTCGAATGGGGAAGGAATGGGCCCGGGTTCCCTGAAGGAGGAAATACCGGGCCCGCCATACTCGGAATGGCCAGTATTTCCCCATTCAGGGAACCCGGACCCAGACATGATATTGGAGGAAGCCATGCCCTTGTTAAGGGCATGGCTGCCTCCAAAGTCGTAATGAGGCCCCATGTGTCACTATGAAGAAGATACAGAAGACTATACTGTACTACAATCAAAACTGAACAAAGATCAGCGTACCATTTTTCAAGAAGTAACAAAAGAAATTGCACATGGTGTACAACATGAAAATAAAGAATCTACCTGCCAAAATTACAAACCTATACTACTATACGTCAGTGGTGAAGCTGTTTCAGGCAAAACATTCTTAATCAAAATCATCAGCAAGTTCCTTCAACAACTGACAAACAACAAACTGTCAGCTGTTGTAACTGCCCCCACAGGTTTAGCTGCCTACAACATAGGCAGTGTCACTTTACACCGATTACTACTCCTTCCAGTAGAACACCAAACCAAATTAGAATATTACAAACTTTCTACAGAAGCTGCAATGGAACTACGCAGAGTGTTAAAACAAATGAAAATGCTACTAATAGATGAAGTGAGCATGGTCTCCAACCTAATGCTGGCTTTGATTCACCTCAGATTACAAGAAGTACTCAAAACAAACTACGAAGAGCTCTTTGGAGGAAAACACATTATTGTGTTCAGAGATCTTCTTCAATTGACACCAGTGAAAGGTGACCCTATTTTTAAAACATTAGGACACAAACTCTGCCGTAAAACTGTTGGCAGCATAGGAAATGTTAACCTTTGGCAACATTTCCAATATAGAGAATTAACAGAAAACTTGCGCCAGTCTGCAGACCTCATCTACGATAACATTTTAAAAAGTATTAAAGTTGTTGTACTATCTCAAGAAGCACAAGCAATTTTAAAAACCTGGCACATCCATGCACTTAATGGCCATAACTCATGTGCTACTGATGTCATGGAACAATTAGCACACAAAAATGTCAATTGTATGTTCTTGATGCCAACTCTTGCAAGCTGTTCCAAATTCAATGAAACAATGTTGAAAAAAGAAATGCAACCAATAATTGAAATTTGCTTCACAGACAAACCGGATGTACATGGTATGACACTACCCATGTGTCAACAAGCCACAACAAGTCTAAATACCTTAGAAAACACTATCTCCAACACAGCTGGTTTGGAAAAAATATAAAAATGATCTTTAAACTGTAGAGTAATGCTTAAACGTAACCTTGACGTGGAGCATGGACTAGTTAATGGAGCACTTGGTACAGTTGTTGGCTTTCAAACATACCCACCTGACAACAACATTCAGTTTGTCAATATTCTCTTTGACAAACTATCAGAAGTAAAAGGGATAGGACTCTCAACAGCTCGATTCCTTCTTTTCAAAGACATGTATGTACGCAGAGAACAATGTACTCAGAGAACAATTTTCTCTAACTCTAGCATACGCAGTCACCATTCAAAAATCACAAGGTCTTACCCTAGATAAAGCATTGATAGATATTGGGAACACAGTCTTTAAAGAAGGCATTAGCTACGAATCACTATCACTCTTTCGTACACTTGACAGTCTATTTCTAATCAACTTTGATGCAAGTAAAGTAAACACTGATATTCCTTGCATTTTAGAATACAATAGACTACGTTCACTATACACCCCCATCTAAAAACCTATCCTGTTCCACAAAAAGCAAAATTTTGTAAAAGAAAACTACTTCAAACAGAAATGCAACAGGATCTCACTGCAAATCCTCCAAAGAGAATAAAAGAAGCTAATACTTCATCAATTCTTACAACCAAAGAAGAATGTACTGCTCAAAGTAACTCAGGTACTTTCATGATGCCTACCTCCAAGGAGCCAGGTCCGACCCAGCAACCCCAGAGGCAGGCATCATTTCCCCCAGGGGAGTGCCAGCGGGCCCAAGCTGGGGCCCTTTGGACGCAGTCCTGGCGCCTTAGGCGCCAGGCTCATGTTGGACCCCTGTGCTGGCGCCATAGGCGCCAGGCTCATAAAGCTAGACATGTGTTCAAGTGTTTTAATGTGCACTTACCTGATGCAGACCATGCTGCTACATCCAGGCCCTCTTGAGGCCTGAATGGAACTACTTTACCTGTGGGACTACTTTCCACCCGGGTGTGGTCGGGAGAGGATACATACCTGATCGGTGGAAGGATACACACTTGGAACTTCTGCCAAAGCTATTTAAACCACACCCGATCAGCAACTCACGCTTCGCGTTGTTCTGCTCCTCGCAGCTGGACGCTCACCGTGTCAGCTCCTGCATCTGGACCTCAGCCACGCCTGTCAGTATCCTGGGTCACCTGCCAAGGGAGACAAAAGACATTACCTGCTAAATCAGCACTACAGAGACATCACACCGACGATCCTGAAAAGGAAGACATCATTTTTAAAAGCATTTCACTACGATCGCTGCAGCGCTGCATTTCACTCACCTATCCTGGACGCCTCCATCTTCAGCAGCGATCATCCGGATCCACAGCCACTTCCCAGAGCCTAGAGAGAAAAAGACAAGAACAAGGTGAGAGAAGGAAAGGAATAGGAAAAGCTCAGTTTCCTTCTAAGACTTACCTGTTGGGTCATTCCCATTTCATTTCGGGTCTTGCCGCTTGCAGGCATTTTCCGGACCCCGGCCCCTATGGGGAAAAAAGACAAAGACATTGAATGAGTGAATGCAAAGACATTACCCGAGCGCTCATCCAGAACTTACCTGTCATTTACTGGAACTGCACGTTTCACTTCGGGTCGGCGCCATATCTCCGGCATTCCGAACCCCGGCCCCTAAGGGGAAAAAGACATAAGCATTAGCGCTTGCTGCAACAAGACAATGAACATTATTATTAAGCTTGGACTTTTGAACTTGCAGCAGAACTTTTGCAGTGCCTTACCTGAATAGTCAAGCTTACCTGAACTCCCATCAATCCTCAATCCAGTGAAGTAACTGGGTTTCAACGCGCCCCTGCATCAGAAGCAGGATGGAGAGCTCATCCTTCCTGACCCTAAGGTGAGACTTCACGGGGAATCGTGGAAGGGTATCGTGGAGGGTTGGAAGAGAGTGGGAGGCTTGAGCATAACTCAGTCAGTAGGTAATACTCCCTTTTCACGCACAGAGGAATCTTCCTGCGAGCCAGAGAAGCCAGAGTAGAGGGGCCTTTCCTGTCCATCTTCAGAGTCCTGCGCTTCACCATTGAAGAAGCATCAGCACTCGAAGCCAGACCTGCACCTCCGTGGGAATCAGGTGAGCGTTACAGGTACTTCTTCAAAGAAGCAACACACACTCCAAAGAAATGACTTGGACACAGAACTATCTGGTCCATTCAAATTTTCAAATATAACTGGTGTAAGTTGCTACGCAAATGTAGCAATAAATATTCTATTTCAATTGCCACCAATTGTTGACAACATTTACTTACACAATGTAGACCAATTGTGTTTGCAAATGTTAGTCCTTCATAGAAATGCAAGCAACAATCCTGACAACACATACAGTGTTCATGGAATAAGACAAGAATTGGACTACTGTGCTGGAATGGTGAAATTCACTATAAACTCACAGGAAGATCCACAAGAATCTCTAATGTACTTACTACAAGCACTGGAAAACAAAAACAAACCTATAAATGAAATCTTCCAGATTTCATACATGTAGAACCATACATGCACTCTTTGCAACAATATGGCACAGGAACAAATCCCTAATGAACTTTTTGTGTATGTATCCGTACCTAACTGTGAATCCATTCCATTTCAGCAACTTGTACAAAATGCAAACCATGGCAGATTATGTACTACCTGCAATTCAGGTAATTGCTCCACCTTACAAATACAAACACATAGTAAATACGTAATACTAATGCTTTTACGTTACAATGCAGATGGTACCAAAAACAACTGCAAGCTGACTGGATTCACACATGGTCAAGTATCACTTGGTAGGAAAACCTTCACAACAATAGGTATAATCTACCATGCAGGAGCCACAACCAATGCAGGTCACTACACTGCATATATAAAAAAGAATTTTGGATGGTTCGAATGCAATGATAGTACCATTGCTCTAAAGCAAAGATTACAAGCAAATCTTATAAACGCTTATTTATTATTCTTAAAACCAAAATTTAATAACTAATCTGTGCATAAACATTAATAAAACTTCAATTAGAAAACTATAAACAGTTAGAATACGCCAACAGGTATCTAACTGCCACAAGATTTTGCAACAACCAAAGAGATAAATCAATACAACTAAAATATAACAAGAAATAAACAGTTAGAATACGCCAACATGTATCTAACTGCCCCAAGAATCTGCAACAACACAACCGATAGATTAGCAACTTGAGAATATAAATAAAAAACTATAACCAGTTACAATTTGACAACAGGTATCTAACAATCTGCAACAAGCCAACAGATAGAACATTAGCCAGAAACAACAAGTAAACACTGAAATCAAAGAAAGAAATGTACTGTACCATAACAAAAAAGTTTTTTTTTTAATCCAATATTAATTTTTTTTTCACAGACTCAATGATTTAAGCAGCAAACACAGAAACTGAGCAAATTGCACAGTACACTGGTTTATAAACTACTAAATATGAGGGTCGAAATAAAGCAGACATGTCTATTATTCAATGTAATAAGTCTTTATAAACTACCTACACTAACATGATCTTTTCTTTTATCACAGAAATTGAAAAAGAATATATCTTCTCCAGTTACCCACGTCATGAAAAAAATATATCCAATCACAAAAAATCAAACAGTAAGTATATTATAATAAATAAAACTCATAAATACTGCTCCATAACACAACCATTAAAGCAAACATCTAACCATACACCACAATACAAAATGTTTACTTCCATGGATATTTTATACTGCAGTGCTTGTTACCGAACTCTACAATCTTAATGACATGACGTAGCCAAAACTTCACATAAAAACTATACAAATCAAACAGTACACAAACTGTAGATATGCAAATATTTGATAGATATTTCATAGATATTCGATTCTATGGGTGTGATCTATGGGTGTGATATGCTGTGGGGTTTGGCCATGCACCCAAGACTCTAGGCGCTGGCCACAACCACCGCAGCATATCACACCCATAGATCACACTCATAGAATGAAACATTTTAACTGGCTATATGGGCTACTCCAATGCATTTTATATGTCCGCGGACAGCCGTGGTGACCGCGGACATGGTGAACACATCAGGGGTGCCTGCCACCTAAACAAATACAGCATTTGACCCATCTCTTACTCCCCTACACTCCCCAAGCACTCTTACACACCAACACACTTGCCAAAGTTGTATTTTTCCCCCATTTGTCGCTGCGCTGTCCGCGGATTTCCGTGGATCCAAGATGGCGGGCGCATCGAAAAATACGACACACCTCACGCTTCATTCCAGCCAATCAGCGAAGACGTTGCATGTCCACAGACATGACGCAAGCCGATTAACCAATCAGTGTCCTGTCCGCGGAGCCAACAGGGAAGTGTGACCGCGGAGCAGACATAGATATCAAACATTTTTTGTGACCTATTTTTTGGTCTTTTTAAGAAATGATACTGGACGGATTTTCACCAAATTTACAAAAGCACGCTTTCGGGACCAAGCCTCTGTTCCTGACACAAATTTGGTCAAAATCCATCCAGCGTTTTGGGCTTTAGGCGTGAGCAAAGTTATTTCCCCATTCAGTCTATGGGAAAAAAATACATTTTGGGACCCCCCCTATAACTTTGCTCCCCCTGGACCAAATCTCACCAAACCTTTTTTTTGTTGCAAAGTTTGCTGAGGACTCGTCCAGAGGGAGCAAAATTATAAGCCACCGAAAAAGTGGTCTTCCTATGGGATTGGCAACTTGCTTGGCTGTGTAATAAAACAACTCATACTCCATTCAATTCACTCCTTCAAGCATACTCACTCACTCATTCATACACATATTGTGCTTCTCCACATCAGAGGCGTAACCAGGATTGCCTAACAAGTGGGACCTGAAGGTAATGTAGTTGGGCCCACTGCAGTGACATTAACATCAGTAAATGCTCACACAGTACTGCTGAGTGGGCATTTACAGATGCTGAGTGGGCCTTGCCTGTTCAGGCCCTACCCTGTCTGCGCTTCTGCTCCACATTGTGTTTTTAGTCGGTCTCGTAACATATAGGACCATTTGACAAGTGTTTAAAATAATTTTTTACACCCCTTTCATATACACGTGTCTCTATCTGTTCTGCAACAGATGTTACGACACCGAGTAAAAACACAATGTGGAGAAGCGCAATACGAATGAGTGAGTATGCTTGATGAAGTGAATAGAATGGTGTATGAGTTGTTTTTTGATGTATATACTGGGGGTCCTTCCGAGGTGGGCGGTAGGGGATACCGGGCACCGATAAGGAGACCGGTGCCGGTAATCACCTACCGCCCAATTCCGAGGTCCCTTAGCGGGAACCGTAAGGGACGTGTGGTCGGACCACACGTCCTTTACCGGTCCTGCTAAGGGACCAGGGCGCAAATAACGGGCTTGCCATTCGCGAGCCCGTTATTTGCGCCCTCCCCATTCCCATTGAGCCCTATGGGGCTCAAGTGGGAATGGGGAATGGTTTGTTCAATGGGGATTTACTGGTCCCTCCAGGGTTGGAATGGACCGGTAAGTCCCCATTGAACGACACCGGAGTCAGTACCGGTATGGGAGGCAGCCATGGAGCGAATTGCTCCATGGCTACCACCATAGTCGAATGACCCCCACTGTCTTGGTAAATCTATGTTGGTTCTGTACCAATAAACTAGTGTCATAATTGAAAATAAATATATTTTTTGGGAAATAATGACTGAATAGCCTCTTGCCATGCTCAATCTCTTAATTCACATCAGGCATGCATAATCAATAACTCTATGGGCCTTGTTACAAGTGCGGCGTTAAGGGTTTAATGGTGCTGGTAAGGATGCTGGTGCCGTTATCCCCTTACTGCCGCATTCCGAAGTCCCTTAGTGGGTCCCACTAAGGCCAGCTGGTAAAACCAGCTGTCCTTAGCGGGAGCCGCTAAGGGACCAGGGAGCTAATAACGGGCCCGCTATTTACGGGCCCGTTATTAGCTCCCTCCCCATTCCCATTGAGCCCTATCTCGAATGGGAATGGGGAAGGGTATTTGGAATGGGGATTTACCGGGTCCTTCAAGGTTAGAATGACCCGGTAAGTCCCCATTCAAAGAACCCAACACGGACACGACTTTGGAGGCAGCCATGGTGCTAATAGCACCATGGCTACCTCCAAACTCGTAATTACCCCCGGTAAGTACTTACCCTTCCCTTTTGCTCAGTAACCTGAACACGGATTGTGTCTGGGCCTTTCCATCTTTTAAAATAAAAGGGGTCTTGAGGCTCAGTAGGGCCCCCAGCAACTACTCCATATTGCCAATCAGCAGTCTAATAACACAGCAATATATTCCTTTATATATTACTTACATTCTGGGGCTTACAGGGTGTGTTTTGCAGCGCTCACCTTACATGATGAGTTTTCTGGAGCCCATACGGCCCTCACTTTCATTGGATTAAACAGAAGTGTTATCAGTTTGTTGCCTTTCAACACTGGCTCCTCAACATCAGCCACTTGCTTATAAAGGATTCATAGCCCGGATTCGTAGCTATTCAGCGGGCATTCCATGTTTCAGCTCCCTGCTGGATCACCGTCTTGTGAAAATTAGCGGCTATTAACCTTATCTTTATCTCCAATATAATGTATGCCCTCCACGGGTGCCTCAGACTGCTTACCGCTGTAAGCCAGGGGGGCCCTAACCATCAGGTTGAAATGGGCCCTGTGATGGTCCCCCAGATGACATCACTTATCACCAAAGGGGAGCCCTTTCCATGAGGCTAGCGAGGTGAGGCCATTTGTTAAACCGTTATCACATAGAGCCTCCTTATTATGAATATTGGCCTAAGCCCATTTGCGTTACGTAGAAAACCGCGCTCGCAGAGTTCCAATTTTGGGTTAACTTTGCCGCCATTTTAAGACTCATCCGCCATTTTGTTTTCAACTCATGTTCCATATTCTAAAATGGTGGACTGTGTTTTCGACCTGCAGTCGAGCCGAACAACCTTTGAGTTTCGTTAAATGTTTAGGTTGACCGAGAGCCGACTGTTTAACCTATGTAAAGAAACCTTGCGCTTTATATGAACTGCCATTTAAGTGTTGTCTGCGCCCACAAGCCTCATCCTCATATAAAAACCGAAGCAATGAAGAGTAAACTTCGATCGTATGCTTTAGCTGAACTGCATTGTAGTGACTCTTGGAATAAGGCTTACCGTGGATCCGAGACCCTACAGCATCATTGTATTTTCATGTACATGTAAACTTGTTTAATCCTTTGTATAATATTGTAACAACTGTCATGTGAACTAGGCACGAACTCTAGCCCGCACATTATTAACATGGAGAGAGGCTGGACAATTCTGCTAAAATGGTAAAAATATGTCTGGGTTTAGATGCCCAGCACTCTCACTCCTCACTGTGTCTGCTGGTACAAACTGCGAGGTGCTGGGAGCCAGATAGCTATCTGTTTTGCTTTGTAAACTGTACAGTAATAAGCGATACTTGTATCTTTTCAGCCCTTGATTGGTGTATTTCATTTGTGGTATTAAGCCTCGATATTGCTTGGTCTTTCACATTAACCGATAGTCCCCCTAGGGTTTGGTAACATGTGAGAGGGTTTCATGGGGAGGAGCTTCTATGCTGGGTACAAGGATGCAAATCTGGGGCATGGCCCCTTTATTTCCCAATCCCACAGGGTAATAACAGCACCCAACCCTTTTTTTCATGAGATAAAGTCTGAATCTATGTGTTACTGTAACGTGTCAGACGGTGTCACTATGATAGGTGATAGGACGAAGAAGAACCCCAGAACAATACAGTCAAGCATGAAGAGTTTTCCACCAGCTGTTCTCAATCAAACAGATGTTACACTGGGCAGTCCCAATTGCTTAAGCTAAACAGTAAAGAAGGACAAGGAGCGTGCACCCGGAAGGAAAAATCGTTGAGCTAGCAGGCTGCCAAAAAGCCTGTGAGTAGGAAACGGGGCAAACGAAAGCTGAATCAAAGCAGCAGTGTGGAGAGGCTAGATCAAACTGAGGGATGCTAGGAAAGCACCTCGCCAGTTGACTGAGAGTTGACAGCCTTAAAACTGAGAGTCAGTGTGGTGATGGCGTGACCTGTAGAGGGTGGAACATGCAATCCAAGAACTATGCCGAGACCGCCAACACTAGCCTAAAGCAGAGCTGTGTTGGTGACTGCATGGAAAATACGAGGAACTCTGATGGTTGCATGACCTGTAATGGGTGGACCGTCTAGTCCGGAACTTGCACCCAGATCATTAACAGGAACGGACTGTTAAGTCAAAGGGGTCGAAGAAGAGCAGAAAGAGAAAGAACAAACCCATTACCACTGGCGAGACTGGTGAAAAGTTCTCTGAGAGAAGGTAATGGGAACAGTGAAAAGTCTGGGAGGAGGGCAGGAACACTTCAGCAAGGGAACCAAGAGGACAAGAGAGAAGTAGATAATTTTGTGAGGCATCTCCAAGGCCAGTTCCGTTGAACTGTGATATTGAATAGTCAAGATGGACATAGGGAGCCCATTCCTCATCCCGGTGGAGGCAGTTTGAAGAATGCTGGTAAAACTTTGAAGAGTCAAGGGAAGGTCGGGGAGTCTCTCCCTCATCCTACTGCAGGCAAGTTGAAGTACAGTGTTCAACTGGAGATAATACAAAATCTATGGAGAGAACTTAAAGAATTGATGAAGAATCTAGAATTAAAGTAACTCAAGGAAAACCTGTTGAAAACTGGGTGAAAATTAGGAGAAGGGAGCCATTGTCCTAGTCCCAGGATGTTTCTGATACTTTGGGGAAACCTGAACCTTGAGAGACTTCTAACCAGGAGAAGGAAGTCATTCCCCTGGGTTGAGATAAGTACTCTTGCGTAGTGATTTGTGTTTAAATAACAGGGATAGAATAGGAGTTTTGACTGGAACAGAACCATTTCTTTTGACACAATGGACTTCCTGACCAGCCCATGTTTTAGTTTTGTTGAGGTAGGGAAACCACCTCTGGTTAGGGATAGATAAGATTGCATTTTATGTTTAATAAAAGGTTGTAGCAACAAACATGCCTTCACTGCCAGATTCCACATTCGAGGTCACCAGAGCCCCCTCACATCTTCAGCCGGGCCTGAACATGAAACAGCATTTCCCAAGACTTGAATTAGTATGGATCACTTTAGTAATGCAATGCAGTCATGCATATACTGTTCCAAAAGGAAATGACCCTGCAAACCCTGTCCTGCCCTTTCACACCTCCTGTCCTGGTCCCTCCATCACCACCACTGTTTACTCCAGCGATGGAGCACCAAATTGCCACCTCCTTTTCACAATGGCACAACATTAAAGTTTACCAATTGACTCAGCTCTTGAGGTTTCGTTCATCCTGATACGATAAATGACCTTGAATGGGTTCCATGTGTTAATATCCCCGCAAAAATATTGCCATACAAAAATATTGGGGAAGTTTAATGAGCAAGGGACCACTTTTTTATTTAGGGGCTTGTGGGATGTGGTCAAAACATGATAAGAAAAAACAATTTCCCAAGAACAAGCTACCTATTGGTGTCACACATATGGGCTTGAGGTCTAGACCTCAAGCCCATATGTGTGACACCAATAGGTAGCTTGTTCTTGGGAAATTGTTTTTTCTTATCATACAAAAATATTGCCATATGTTTGCTGCAATATTAAGGCATGGAACCTGTGGGAGACAACCCTGCAAAGCATGCATTATTTTTAAAGGAGTGGGGGACACCCTCACAACCCCCGCTCCCAAAAAACACAGAAATGATCACCCCCCAAAAATATTGCCTATGGCCGTTCCAGACGACCATATATACACATCGATATTTTTCAGGGGGATAATATGTAGTGATACCCTTAGATGTTGTTCCAATTAATGAACTTCCAAAGAATTCACATAAGACCAAATAATGCTAGATCTCTGCCACCGTGAATACAGACACTCCATAGGTAGTCTTAAATGTATGGCTAAAAGTAAAATACAAGAGAAAATGATGTCTGAATTGGAAATGCTTTAGCTAAGGTTTCACAGCCACTGATGCGTTGCATGCTATATAGTTCACAGAATGTGTTAGCTTGTCTGTAAAGTTACAGGACAGGACAAACCATAAGCAAATCAGTCTCGGCCCTGTCCACAAAGTGAGAAGTCCAGTCCAAACTACAAGGCCACATTGAAAGAATTGTCTGCTATATAGGAAACCAATTTATTTGTGATGTTATAGATTTCATATAGCAGACATGCTCCTTCAGAGCTGATACTAATGAGCACAGAGCATGCATTATTTCTTTTGCAAGCAACAGCGCTCTGCAGAAAGGGAACTTCTATAAAGAGTGTGTTGCGGGAGTGTGTTCCGCATGTAAGTTGTCACACCTGGAGATGATAAACACCTTGAGGCTTCTAGTTGTTTTTCTGTGCAGAGGGATAGGCAGCGTCAATGGGCCAGCGTCAGCAAGATCATGCACTGGAATATGACTTTCATAATTCTGTGGTCACATCATCACAGCAAGGCGTCACTCTTTTAGGGGTAATGAGATTTCAATTCTACTGCCTAAATAGAGTCAATGGAATTCATACATGATAAACATTAAACGCTTACAGTAGACTGAGCATAACGTTACAATAAGCCAAGTGCAGTGGCCCAATGAACACAGGACCCCAGGATGGAGGTAAGGTGGTTTATTAAGCACCTTGTATGATACAGAGAATTGCTGTACTCACAGTCCTTGAGAGGTCAGGGCAGTTGGCTTTACTGCACTGAAGTATTAGTCTCTGCCTCAATGTCTCAAATGTTTACAAGAGCTCCCATGAGGCTTAATCTATTAGCTATGGAAATACACTCTGTATGGTAAATGAGCAGCACCAGGGTGTCTGGCTGCTCAATGGAGATTTCAGGCCTCACCGCAGGAGGAGCACTGGGGCAAGACTGTCAGCCTCCCTGCCCGCTCCGCATCTGGTGCTTTTATGTCCCTCCTTCACACTTCCTGTGCGTGTTCCCGCAAGATCTCGGAGCCCTGTGATCTCACGCGATGCATCCTCACATACCTGCTTTCGCTAGAACACGTTAGCTCTACTGCATTACGAAGTCTCTGAATTTGATTGGTCTTCTCTTTTCTCGTTGGGGACGATTCTGGCTAATCGCTGCTTTTTGGGTAGGCGTTGTAAGTGATTTCAATCTGGCACACACCCAAGTCAATGCCTAGCATGTAATGCACAACTGAAATCCTTATTTATTTGTGTCTAAAAGTTATTTTATTCTGAATGACGTACCACTCATATCACGCCCCTCTCCTGGAACCCCCCGGTCACACTGAACCAGGAATCAGGCTGGTTTGCAAAGTTAAAATATTTATTTATTTATGTATTTACAATTTAATCACACTAGGTATACAATAATCACCAAAGGGATGATGTAGCACCGAATAATCCCTTTAATACACAAGGAGTAATAGTGAGCAAAACAATTCAGCACAGAAATAATGCTTTTGTGTGTGTGTTCAGAACAGATAGCACTGTGGTTAAAGGTTCCCCCTGCACACCCCTCAACCCCCAATAGGCAATGTAAAGAGATAGGAGGATAGGGAAGGTATTCAGGAATGGCAGTATTCAAACAAAATCACAATCCCACTTTCCCCCAGCAAACACAAGAGAAAACAGAATTGACTGTCAAGCTGTCTGAATGGCTTTTGAAATTATCTTGAAAATGGATTGAGCAAGAACCCTAACTATGGTTTAAATTGCTGAAATTGTTATAATTCTTATGGGAGCCACTTTGGATAGTTGCACACAAACACTAGCAGTGATTTAATACCAAGAAACAATTTTAAATCTTAAAATTAAGGTCGGGAGAAATCATCAGCTGTTTTACACTTGTCAGAATTTCCCTAAACGAAAATTCACAGCAAATGTTTCATTGCGCGATAATCGCGATAACGGGAGATCTGTGAGGATTTGGGATGCGGTTTTAGATGCGATTTAAAGCTGTGGATGTTAGCTACAAGCAGAAGTTTTGTTTCTAGAACAAAAACTGATGAAGTTATGGACATTTTAGTGGAGGTCGTTTTTTTTCGAATAGGCACGAGAAGGAAAAACAGAAATACACTTTTAAAAATTACAAATGAGTTTGCTTACACTAGGGGATGACTATGAAGAAGCCAATACCACACAGGGATTACAATCACTGGATCAGGGTGACCATCTGATAAGGAAACTCGACTTCTTCAGATGAGAAAAGATCAGCGCAAAGATAGTTTTAACAATACTAGCACAGGAGGAAGATAGAAGGGATTGGATAGAGAGTTCAGACAATTCAAAAGTACTCCTAACAATGCATGTTCTGAAGACAAGATAGGATGGATTTAAAATAGGGATTGGACTAAGCAAGGTCCATATGCTAGTGACACAGTTCTATCTATAGTTACTCACTAGATATGTTTCAAACAGAACCGTCAGGATTGTGGTCTGGGATTCTGGTCAGGGATTCTGGTCAGGGATTCTGATCAGGACAGACTGCTGGGCACATCGGAGTGGGCAGCGTCAAGGCGCTCTGGACACCGCACGGCTCAGGACCGGATCTGATCTGCAAAGCACTCTGCTCACAGCATGGCACCGGACTGGATTGGAACTGCCTTTTTTGTTTCTGATGATAATTATTTCAGCAGGCAAGCAGTACAGCGCAGCCCGGCTGTATTTTAGTTCCCCTTAGGTTTGTGGGGTTGGTTCTGGTTCTTGAAATTGAGGCCTAGCTGAAAGTGGTTCAGCTATGCAAGGGGTTCTGCTTTGCCAAGTTTCTGGAGTCTGAAGCAAGGAAGATGGATAGTTCTGCAACAGGGTTCTCCGCCAGCATTCGGATCATGGGTGAATCTGTCTGTCTTTTTCTGCCCTCTGCTGTCTCTATTTATGCTATGAAAAAGGGTGTGTGTGTGCTGGTTTAGCCTAAACTCGCCCCTTTGACAAGGATTGGTCAGAATTTCCTTTCTGCCTTGATAGGAGGAGAGAAACAGGGTGTCACCTTTATGGTGTGGGTTTATGAGGCTTATAGTCCAACCCTAGCCTCTTGAACACAAAATCTACTTTTGACATAATACATATTTACACATATGCAACCTCTGTAACAACCACATATATAAATTACATATTTTATACAGCAGCTACTCCTCCAAACCCCGTAGCTGTAGGATCTTGTCTCTGCTATTCCCAGAATTTCACCCTTTTCATCAGGAACACAATGTCCCATTTATCAGAAAATGTCTACAGGTGTGCGCGCATAACGTGGGCATAAGTGTATAAAGTTTCATACTTCTAGCAGAAATACATTTGGTATAAAATCACCTTTTCTGCCATTTCCTTCCACAATATGTCAAACGATATTGCAGTCCCTTGAAATGTTCAGGCAAAAATTAGATTTACAATTCCGTTACTTTTGTGTTTTTGACAATTATAAGTGGCAAGTTATATGTATTTAAACAAAATGTTATTTGTGAATGTCCAACCGCAGATGGCTGTTTGTCTCCGTCTCTTTTTGTCTCCCTTCAGTTCAGGAGTAGTCTCCTCCCAGTTCTCTTGGCAGAGGCGATTTTACGACGGTTCTCGCACTTAGCCTTTCCTGCTTTGCAGCTGTTCATTGTTTCCTTCCCCACTGCAAACCAGGTTCTCCACAACCCTATAATTATCATTTAGGTGTGATTTCCTGGTGGAGGGAGCTGGAGGGGGAGGCCTTGCCCCTGTGAGGAAAGTTGGTATTCCTGTTTGGTAGCTTTAGCCAGCTTAAGTTTAAATGTTAATTCTGTTGAATTTTCCCTTAGCATACAACAAACTTGTGGGATCAAATCACAGCTAAAAACGTATTCAAGATTTTAAACCATTGAATCAAAACAATTACCAGATGGGTTACTCTCAATAACAGGCCTCTTAGCCTGCAAACATTTGATTTTAGTTTATACATGTTTAAAGTTTTAATCCTGCAGGCCCCTGACAGCTGTCATTCAGGCGGCCGAGGGTACAGCGCCCAGATTTTGACATCCACAGACAAACCACTTTTGCTGTGGAAATCCCTTGAAGCTTTCAGCTTTTCAGGACATTGTAAGTGGTTTCTTATACTAAGTGAATTGTAGCACCCAGTGAGAATTTGGGATGTTTGAGGGTGTTTTGTACTGGCATTCTGCAGTTTCAGCAACAAAGAAGCAAGATTTTTGGTTTCATCTAGCAAAGCACTGCCTTATCTTCTGTACTTCATCTTCACATGTTGTGGAGCCCAGTGACATGTTTCAGGAGTGAGATCTCTGTTCCACCACTGACAACATGCATGGCAGATTGGGCAGCCATCTTTTTGTGCTTGGCAAAGTGTGATTTTCAGAGGTTTTGGCGCGCACAAGGTTTTTGCGTCCATTTTGATGGTTCTGGCACCATCAGAACACAGTGATGCCGCATGGCAGAGCAAAAGTGGGTTGAATCATCCCACAGAGTGTTCATGCCTGATGTCTCACCTGAGGCTTGGGCAGCTGGAGTTACTTCTTGGTGTTGTTCTCTTGCTGAAGGGACAGGGCTCATCATGCCACTCTCACCTTGGTTCTCTTCTTCCCTATCTTCCATCCCTTGCAGCTCCAGAACATTGGTAGGTTCCAACGCTTCATTGGTGTCTCCTAATCCTGTAGAAGTGCGGCTTGATGGCATTTTCTTTTTGCACTTGGCCACCCTTTCTAGATTCAACCTTTTTCCGTTGTGGGAATAGATTTGATTGGTGCCTTTTCAGGTGACTTCAATGGCATGGCTATACTTGGATCCAGTTGTGGTATCCTTGTGGGGTAGTCGTATTTTACTAGAACCCCTTCATGGACTTCAGTGCGGTGTACGGCTCTGCGCGCATCACTCTGTGCTTTCATGACATCTTTGCTCTTCTGTATTCTCCACACTACTTCACTCATGTTGATGTCATCGTCCTGCCTAACTTTCTGCAGCTACAGGGGTACTAACATGGATGCAGCCCTTCTCCCTCTTAACATTTGGAATTGCGAGACTCCTTTAATGGCATTGGGGGTAAGCCTGTGTGCTGCCAAAGCCTCTTTGTCTTACAGGGGTTTATCCCTGCTGCACTCCCTAATTGTAGGGCTCCTTTGACGAAACGGTTTGCTCTTTCCATCAATACCATTTGCTTGTGGGTGGTAAAGACTCGCTCTCAATTTCTGAATGCTCTGCTTCTTGAGAAAACTTTCCATGTCTCTCAAGACCAACTGAACTCCGTTGTCTGTCACAATTTCTTTGGGCAAACCCTCTCTTTGAAAGACTGCATTGAGGACATTGATTGTGGTGATGTCCGGTTTGAACTTTGCAGTGAAGTATTAGTCACTGCCTCAATGTCTCAACTGTTTACAAGAGCTCCCACGAGGCTTCATCGTTTAGCCAGGGAATTATGCTCTGTATGGTAAATGAGCAGTATTAGGGTGTCTGGCTGCTTTATGGAGCCTCCTGGTCTCATCTCATGTGGAGGACTGGGGCACGACTGTCTGCCTCCCTGCCCGCTCCGCGTCTGGTGCTTTTCTGTCCCTCCTTTGTGCTTCCTGCACGTGTTCTTGCGGGATGTATCCTCACACAAAGCCCACTGGAAAGGCACATGTGCTAACATGTGAAAGACAGTGAGTGTTTTAGTTTTTGCAGGCTGCAGGGAGAAGTTGCGGGTACTTTATTTGATGATGATTATTAGTTGTGCTTAGGGACTGTGATTAACCATTAAAGAAACAGCATCAACTTTTGTTTATTGGTCCTATGAGGCAGTAATGATGATAAAGGTGACTGTGACTAACACACTCTCTGCCTGGATTTCATCTCACTACTGAGCGGGGGAGACGGTTCACTGGGTGCCAGTGCCAGAGCAAAAGTGGGCCGCTTTTGCAGCATGCTACTGTCTGGAGAAAAAATGGGAGAAAAATGCCTTTTGAAGGGGGACAAGAATGAGGCTTAAACTTGGAAGCTGCACCTAAAGTAAATCATATCCAATGATCATTTTGCTGGGAAAATGGGTGCAGGGTGGCAACATTTCCCTAAAAATGCATCCTCCAAAAAATCAAACAATTTCCCCAAATATTGTAGAACTGGAGGTAAAAATATATAATGATACCCCTCCTAGAATATTTGGGGAAGGAATTGTAGGGGTCAGGGAAAAAAAGACGCCTACATGGCAACTTTTTTACCAGCGACATAATCACATGGAACCAAGGAAATTAGATTATGTGTTATTGCTGACTCCTCAACTAAGGAGAAGGCGATGTAAGGTGCCACCCAGGAGGCCTCAGGATAACACCATCCACCTCACTGCCACCTCAGTCTGCATCAGACACCCACCAATCTTCCTGTGTACCACTTGGATATGCTCTGGGCAGGTGAGCACCATCGGAGTGTTTTAAGTTACAGTTCCTCTTCAGCACCTACTGATGCACAATTACCTATGAATATTCTTGAGAGTGGCATAGCGAACACTCCCAATCGATACAACAGTATTGTCTCTGGCACCTCAACTCAGCTGTTACAGATTTTTGTGCATTAGAGAGTCGCCACCGATCTAGATTTAGATTCGATAGACGTGTTTCTTGTGATATTTTCAGATTTCTGGATTTTTGTTACTAAAATCCGGTTTTTATATGTCCCTGCAGACAGAATGCTGAAATGTAGCCTCTGAGCTAAATAAATCTCTTATTTGTGCCTGTGTCATCACTAACAAAAAAACTCAAAAACAGCAAAATAACACCCGCAGAGCAGTGCATGTTCTCCTGTGTGAGACGCGAAGCTCATTGGCTACCAATCAAGGCCCGCATTGAGTTCAAAATTCTGTCCAGACCATTACTCATTGCTGCCTACACAACACCGCCCACCCTACCTCACCCACTGTATATTCAAAAAGCCTATCTTATGCAGTCTGCGCTCCTCCTCCTCCACCTCACTAATTACCCCCAGATTCACCAGATAAAGGGCTGGAGGAGCAAGCGTCACTGTAATTGCCTCCACCCTTTTCCCCTGCACTTCAGCGTTCTCAATGTCACTGGCCCTAGTAAGATCGTTGTGTTGTCCTCCCTTGCCTCGTAGTGCTCTGAAACACTTGTGTATGAGCGTGATACAAATAAAATATCATATCATATCACCCTCTGGAACACGCTTCCACCCAATGTCAAAGAAGACACCTCCTATCTGGCCTTCCGCAAAAACATAAAAACACTTATGTTTAACAAATATGGCTAATAACTCCCTCGCTTGAAAGGCGTTGTCTGTAAAAAACACTGCCTTGCGTCATTCTGTTGTTGCCTACATGCCTCAAATGCACTGATTTAATGTAACTCTAGCGCCGTGATACCTCCGGATCTTGGGCACAATCAACAAATTAATTAAATAAATAAATAACATAACCAACACACACACTTACACAAGTGGCTTTTACTTTTCAGTGACATTTTATGTATCTTCTAGCACTTTAATGCCTATGGGTTCTTAGTGCTTGATAAGCATAGACATTACAGACCATCACAACACAGACACACACGCACACACACACAAACACACACATCATAAGAGTCTATGAACACTTACCATGCAGATTACTACATGTATCACCTATTATTGAACGTGGAGTCACGTTGGCAAGAAAATTCATGTTTGCAAAGTTTATTTTTTCGATGTGAACTATTAACCGAACTATCAGCTGAAACCATTGCATTAGAGTAAAGCAATGGAGAAATTGCATATGAGATGGGAAACAAAGCTTGTAGGTTTTATTTGGATATTTGACCCCACCCATTGACTTCCCATGGCCATGCTAATCCCTATAGATATTCCCACACAGTTCCTGCAACTGTCAGCCCAAAAAAAATATTTAGCCAAACTTTTTGAGCTTGCTTTCTTCAAGCCTTACCGTCAAACTTTGCCGTCGAAGTGTTAGCCAATGTTTTTTCAAAGCAGACATCAGAGAATTAATGACTAAATTGGTGCTGTAAATGCACTACTGGTGTAATAAAAATGCCTTCACCAGGTCTGCTTTCAGCCACTCGATACCCACTATGCGTGTCCTTCACTGTAGACCTGCTGAAAACAAGCATTGGCAAAGGCACCCGTTTTGGCTTGTTTATAGATTTCAGGTATTTTAAAGGCACTGCTATTAGATGCCTAGGTACTTGCACCTTTTTGTACGTGAAACCATCAATGGCCTGTTAATACCACTAGGGCATGTACTGGCAAGTGCCTTTCCCATGCCTACACACGAACCCAAAATGTTACCATTGCCAATAAGTGTCTTCTTTGTGTTAATGTTTAAAGTTGTCAAATGTCCAGATGTCACCGAGTATATCACTTTGAACCTTCCTCGTCTCCGCCCACCCACCTCAGACAACACTGTGTTTTAGGCCCAGCACAGAGAAGAAATAGATTCGAGGCATTGGTGTTCCGATGGGGTGGAAGGAGATCCCTCAGTTTCTGACTTGACGAAGAATTAATGTCTTCATATAGACAGGCCAGGGGGCGGGGGCAAAACTGCAGTAGGGGCTCTGGCTCCCTTGCGCATGTCAGAAACCCAGCTACTCTCCCTAATGCGTGGTTGCTGTCTGTGTGGAGAGCGGGAGCCAGGGCCTGACGAGGAGTATTAAGTTCAGGCTTTCTGGGCAGGAAACAGTAAGCAAAAATTACTTTTTTGGATGTGTCAAGTATTGTTGCGTGTGTGTGAGGGTGTCTGATGTGTATGGATATATGTATGTGTGCGCATGTGCTTGCACGGGTGTGAGGGTGTGTCTAAGTGTGCGTATGAATGAGTGTTCAATATGAATGGCTTGTATGTATGGGTGTGAGTGCACGTGTGAATGAGAAGGCAATGTGAATGTTATGGGTGCATGTGTTAATGATTGAGTAAGATAAGCATTCTCGGTGGGTGAATGTGTATGACTATGTGTGCGTGTTAGGTTGTAGCCCACTGTAGCAGTGACATTTGGTTTTACAGTGGCACAGCATGCATATGTACTGGCATTTTTGTGCAAAGCCATTTTGATGAGTAGAATTTGTCAGACAAAGGGCTCTGGTGGGGGTTTCAATGGGGATGGAAGACTGGATATTTTGTTAGTGTGGCATGACATTTTACTTGCATTAAGGGTATGTTCAGCCAGCTAGGAGATATTTCCTTACTTTGGCATTACATTTCTTACTCAACTGCATCAACTTTATTTAATAATGTATACTGACATTAAGGACGAAGTCAACATGAGGAGTGTTCTTACATGATGGTCATTGGAGAGGAGTATTTCTGCAGACAGCATGAAGATGATGTTTTCATACAGTGACCAGGCCTTTTTAACTGGCATTAAGGGTAAAGTCAACATGATGATGTTTGTTACATGGTGGTGGGGTGGCGATGAGTATTAGAGGAGCCAGCAGGGAGATGATGTTTGCTTACTGAGGCAAGGCTTTTTTTTTTTTACTAACGTTAAGGGCTAGCATTAAAGTCAACATGAGTGTTATTACATGGAGGGGTGGGGGAGGAACAAGCAGATGTTTCCTTACTGTGGCATTGTATTTTTAACTAGCATTAAGGGAAAAGTCAACATGAAGAATATTTTTACAGTGAGGGGTAGGCAGAACGTGTGCATCCAGCAATAACATGCTTTCTTTCTGTGGCATGAAATGTGTACTTGCATTAAGGGCGAAGCCAACAGGAGCAGGTTCTTACATGGGGATAATATCATATATATTGGAAGAGCCAGCATGAATGCTGTTTTATGGTATCAATACTGTGCATAATAATATTGGTGGCTGGTAGATGTGGGTATAAGGGTCTAGGGACCATTCCTTTGTTCTTATAGGTGAAATTATTAAGGTTTGATTAAAAACATAAATCTTTCACCTAGTGCAGTGCAGGTGTGCCCCTGAAGTAGCATGATTTGTATGGGCATTGTGGTCCAGGCTGGGCAGGAATATGGTGCAGCTCATGTTTTGTTGAGGAGCTTGGGGGCTGCACATATTTTGTGTTACGCAATTAAATAGAGGATGAAAATAAGTAGAGCAAAAAAGTCAAACATTTGAAGGCAAAACCCAATGTGTTATAGAGGAACATTGGAAGGGCATGAGAGCTAGGTGGACCCCAATCCCACGAATATGCCTAAATCCACAGGTCAGGATAAGCACAGGATTTAAAGCTGATGAGTACAAAAAAGAATAATGAGGATGGGAAGGCCCACCACCAAGTCTAGGATACACCAGGAAGGCCAGAACGTCATCTGGAGTGAAGGACAAGGAACGCCTGGGAAAACTGTGAGATAAGGCGCAAGAAGTAAATCCACTGAGTGTCACAAGTATTTCTCCAGGATGTACAAAGCCAAATGAGGAAGTGGTTGAAGGCTGAAGGGAGGAAAGACATACATCAATGGGACGTGGACCCAGGACAGGAGAAGGCAGGTAGGGCAAGATTATGAGACATTAAGGGGTGAAAGGATCACAAAGAGATGGAGTATAGGAGTCGAGGGTAGACCAAGTCCGGCAATAAGTGGTGTACACCAGCAGGAGGTGAACTCACTGGCAAACAAATCAGTAACCATGAGAAAGTCTAAGGGCAGGCAATAGGTTCAGTGCTTGGTTGTTAGGACGGACACACCAGTAGGCAGGCAATGTCAGTCAGTCAAATAGGTTTGGTACATGGGATATCAGGAAAAGCCAAAATCAGAAGGTGCACAGTGTGTAACAAAGCTGATGAGTTTGGTGCCTGAGAGGGTGAAAAGATATGATGTACAAAGACTCAAGAATAAAGTTAACATAACAGTTGTATTTTTAGAGCACAAATTCACCCCCAGAGGGGCATCTCAGCGCTAATGATAGAACACAGATGTTTATTGTTGCCCAACTTAATGGTTCTCATTATATTGACCTTAGTTCGCTGAGCCACAGACCCAGCCTGCTGTTGAGTCAGATGAAAGTTGTCTCTAATATTATGTAGCTATGGGCTGAGGAATGCTGATCTGATGATGTCGTACACTCCGTAATGTGTGGGCATGATGCTAAAGGACACAAACACTGATGGAACATGTAGTCCCGCAGTGCCACAGCATTCACGTAGGTACTAGGGCATTTTCAAGGGAAGTTCTGTAAAGAGGAAGGCAACCCAGAACCCTAACAGTAAAAATAATCCACAAGCCAAATAATCACTGCACCTCTTTGCATGGGAAAATAAGGTTTATTACATGCAAACAGGTCTCAGATGGTCCCCTAGAACCGAACTGACAAGGAGCGTGTCACCAAGAAGTTACAGGTTACATAGCAGAAAAACCACACAATCTGAATACATAGGTTAGAACATTATCCCACCTCCCGCATTGGCTACCACCTACAGAATATGCTAATATCCTTCTAAAGTCCCTGGACCGATTGGCTACACCTTATCTTAACCCATTTCCCTAAATACCTGGTTTACTACATCGTCACTACAGAATCCAGGTATGGGATTGGTTGTTTGAGCGTTTTGACTCATTAATAAATCGTGACCGTCACGTGATGTACACCCTCCCGAGCCAGACATGATCAAAGTAAACTGGCGAGGCCAACTCTACTTTGATAAGACAATAGGCCTTCTCATTATACCAGATGCCACAGCACACACAGGCTGCCTCAATGACCCTGTACTTAATTTATTGGCATCACCTCTGCTCCTCCCATCCCAAATCATGGAACATTCCAAACACGGCACCCCCCGTATCTCCTTTAAACCCCAGGTGCCCAGGAATGACGTGACTGGGGAATCGCTCTTAAATCTGAATTTCAGGTATGTATTTGCTTTAGCTGTGCATCTACTTGTAATTGAAATGGGATGACCGCTCCTTGGGTGGGGGCAGTAGTGCACTAAATTGTGGCTTGGCCTCTTTGAATTACAAAACCTCATGACATATTCTCATGAATTTGTCCTTCAAAGGGCACATCCCTACCAGCTCTCCCAGCAGATAAAATTTAGTTTCCACCATGTTCAGGCCCTGCAACAGGATATAATTAGCATTTATCTGTGCCCTGCGGTGCCTCTGACCTCGGCTTCTCTCCAGGGGAATGGCAAAGTGGATTCGTATTTTGGAACTGAGCTAAACTGAGCCGCAGCTCCACATCAGGGCCTGCGGCCATTGTGTACTGGGCTTTAACATCCAACATGGTGACATTCTGCCATGTCAACATGCTGACCTCACTTCTACCACAGTACCTCTCAGGCTCTATCTTCCACCTGTTGCAACTCTTTCCGCACACCTCGCTATAAAACATACCTTCTGATGCAACAACTAAACACATGGGTCCTATAATTCTGCCCTATCTATAACCTCTGCAACCACACCACATCCAATACCACAATTCCTTGACCCAAACTTCAAATGGGTAGCCAAAACAACAGTAAAGCGGCCCTTTCTATCCTCCCCTCTTGCCCGACTCCCTCTGCAGGACACACACTAGATGTCTTGATCTCCTCTGACCTCCCCCTCTCCATCCCTCTGACACACCCTCTCTCCTGGAGCAATTATTCCCTCCTATCCTGTCATCTCTCCTTCTCTTACCCCAGGCCAAGCCTACCCCAACACTGCCACCTACCTACTCATACATCCAGCCCATGAAGAGTGTGTTATTGGAGGCTTTCGCCACAACATTCTCCCCCCCTCCACCTCTGGTTGACTCACATCCTGACACACCCCTGTCTATGCTCTACTCTTCTGTTTCCGTTACTCTTCATGCTCTTGCCCCTGTCATGAGGATCTGTTTAAAGCCCAAAGCCAAGAGCAATTCTTGGTATGACTCTGACCTAGACGTAAGTGTAGGGCGGCCGAGAGGAAATGGAGGGCTTCTTGTTTATCCTCTGACAAACTGGCCTGTCGCCTGCCCCAAAGGCAATACTGACTCTACACCAAGAAGAGAGCCTACATCCAAGCCCGTGTCTCTGAGACATCTAAGAACTCATCCAAACTCTTTAAAATCTGCAAGGAGCTGGCCAACCCTGTTGCAGTCTCTAAGAACCTCGGGGTCATCTTTGATTCCACACTTTCCTTCTCTGTCCACATCTCTGATGTCTAAAAAAAAAGTCAAACTTCCTACTGCACCTCCTCAAAGGTTCTCTGCCTTTCCTCTCTTTCCCCCAGAAGCTCACTGTCTCCCGAGCCCTGGTTCTCTGTAGGTTGAACTATTGTAACAGCCTCTTTCTAATTCTACCTGCCTCTACTCTCCGCCCTTTGCAATTTTTCCAGAACAGGACTGCAAGACTTGCCTTTGGCCTCAAGCCCTGGGATCGTGTCTCTCTGGCACTCAAATCTCTCCACTTGCTCCCAGTGGATGCAAGGATTCAATTAAAACCCCTTTGCACTGTTCACCAGGCTTTCTGGGGCATAGGTCCAAAATACCTTCAGCTGCCCCTTTGTAAATACCTCCCCTCTCAAGCTCTTTGCTCCTCTACCTCTAACTCCCTCAGGGTCAGTCGTTTTTCAAAGAAACAGGCTGGGGGTAGATCTCTGTCTTCGGACCGGGCCGCCGTCTAGAACAGCGTCCCTGCCACTCTGAAACTTGAGGAGAACCATCTCTGTTTCCGGAAGCACCTCAAGACCTTCCTCTTTGCTTCTGCCTTCGCCTCTCCTCTCTCCTGCTGATCTGCTCTCTCTCAGCACCATTCATCTGGCCTACCCTCTGACTTCCAGGCCCAGGTACCTGCTCACCCTGCCAACCACCTACACTGCCTCCTTGAAATCCCTCGCACTGGGGTCTGTGTCTGTAACCATACAGTTCCTTCTTTTTGTTTCGTCTTTTTTTTCTGCATTTACCAGACACACCCTGTCTGTTGCCTTAAACCCAGCAGTTGCCACTTGTTGGCTGCACTACCACTGTTTGTTTCTTTTTATGATTTATTATATATTATTTATCTGTTTTCCTTTGCTCAGCACTTTCCACTTCTCCCCCCTTCCAAGCACTTTTCCTGTTTCTCTCTCCCATGCACTTGCACGTTCTCAATGTCACTGGGCCTAGTAAGATTGTTGTTTTTGTTCTCCTTGTTCCACTCCCTTGCCTTTTCACACTCTAAAACACTTGTGTACGAGAGCGATAAAAAAAAATCAATATCAATATCAATAGAAACATTGGTCGCTCCTGCGCCGGAACAAATTCCTGACGTACAATTGATCCCCGGGTATAGTTGTGGCATCTGTAAGTTCAGTTCATCTGACCAAACTTGTAAACTTTTTGTTAGCTGTCTCAAATACCCCTGAAACTCCTCCCACAAAACTCCCTCTGCCCTGCGAGCATCTGATGCTGTCACTATATTATGTGGGAACAAGTGGTGGTCTTTGCTGGGCTGCGTTCTCATGCTAAACAAAGCTCAACAGTCTGCTCATTTTTTTCTACAATCCCTTTGGCCTGAGGATGATATATCAAGCACAGTTTGTGCCTTATCCCTAATGGGGATGCAATATTTTTAAACAATTTATTAAAAAAGTGAGTTCCATTTTCTGATTGTAGACCCTCACATACCACCTCAGGAAAGACATTGTACACCAGAAATGTTGCTGCTCATTTCACATCAGGTTGTGCACGAGGACCAGCCTCAATCCAATGGGAGAATGGACATACTACAACATTAAGGTAACAGTAATTACTTTATCAATTACATTACATTACATTATCAATGTGGACTTCCCAGAATCATCCACTTGGACGGGGCAATGTGCCATGCAGCGTCCTAAGAGTTTGTCCAGTGCTGTAAAGATGACACACTGTGCAACTTGCCACAAACTGGTTGACGTATTCCTCCAGATTGGGGTCAAACCAGTACTCCTAAACATCTGTTGCAATGTGCAGTCTCTATTTTGGGGGAGGGAGGTGCATGTAACCACTGCTACTAGTGTGAGTCAGGACAGGGCATGAATCAATTTTTCCAACAACGCCACATGTTGTACAGGCATGCTGTCTGACCTTTGAAATCCCCTCCTTTCCCATCTGGACAATCCTGAATGTACAGTGGTGGTCACGTATGCAGAATCAGAATAGATGGTCACTAAGCATCCTTGGGATGCTTCTAATGCTTCAATTAATGCAATAAATACTGCTGCCTTGGCCCAATAATGTGTTGGCAAACTTTTTTTTAACTAAAACCTCATATTCCCCATTTACAAGGCACACCACTGCTGCACATTTGTGTCTCTGGCCCATATCCTGGTCAATCGTGTCTGACCCATCAACGAGGAGGACCTCCCCCTCTTCAAGTGCATCCTCTCTTGCTCTTATTAAATCATCTTCAGGACCTTTGTATGTAACAGAATCACGCACCTCCTACCCTTCTTCAACAGATATTGCAATAAACGTGGCAGGGTTCACTGTGTCCTCATTACAAATTTGTCGGTGCAGGAAAAAAGTGATGGTAATTCTGTTACTGCCATTTTTCCCGCATGCCAAACTACAGGTTTGACATTGGGATGGCCTGATTTAGCTCCAGCCAAGAGCTGGAGGTAAGTCAGGCACCCCACTGGCAAAAAACAGCCAGTATTACTGGCACCAGCATTACTGGTGCTGCTGATACTGGCAATCACCCATGGAATGGGGATTAACCTACCATAATCTGCTGGCAATTTGGGCAGATCAGGAACTGGTAACGGTATTACTGTTTGGTGGTATCCTGCCAGATTTACCGGTGGGATACCCCCAAACCTATAATGAGGGTCAATGTGAATTGATGGGCTTGACAAAATAACCTCATATGCCGAGTCCCATTGCGTGATTAAAGTGGATTGGGATTGCTCAAGAATTGCGAACACTGCATGCACTACATATATGTCACTGAGCAGCACATAGTTATGGTTTAGGTCTTTCTGATGGCAACGGCCAGAGTGGCTAGTGCCTGTTCACCAGGGAATTGGCCCTGCATCACTGAATCTAATATACCACTATACTATGTAGGGGCTTGTGTCCTAAGAATGTTTGCTGAGCCAGCACAGCAGTCATTACTTGACCAGTGGAATGCAAGAACAAATACAATTCTTTCATGTAATCAGGGGTTGCTAGTACGGGTGCATTACCTTTGGCATTTGTGTGTTCCTGGAAACATGTTATCATTTCCCTTGTCCATGTGAGTGACCCTTTGCTTCTCTGTGCTTCTTTTAGTCCCTGCAGTAGAGGTTGTGTGTAACTAGAATAGTCAAAATGCTCTACAATAGTTACACAAACCCCATAACTGTTGAATTTCTTTAACCATATTAGGCTGTGGTGTGTTCTGTACTGCATCTGCTCTTTCTGGGGTTACTCTTTTCCCTGCTGATGATATTATTTGTCCCAGATACACCACTTCTTTCTGACAGCATTGCATTTTGTCTTTATCTACTTTGTATCCTTTGTCAGCAAGAAGTCTTAGCAATGTAATTGAATCTACTCTGCATAGGTCTTCTGTTTGTGCTTCACATTAGAAGGTCATCTCTATACTGAAAGACCATACTCAGTACATGTACATTGCCCAAATGCATATGGAGTACTCTGTTAAAAATGCTTGGGGACTTACAGTATCCCTGAGGAAGTCTGGTGTGTTGGAACCTTTGCCCGTGATAGGTAAATGCAGTGAGATATTGAGAGTCGGGATGCAGTGAAACGGAGAACACATTTTTCAAAACAATGACAGTAAAATGTGTGGCCTCAGTGGGTATATTATAAAGAATTGTGGTTGGGTTCAGCACTTCTGACAAATGTGTTTCATCAATATTATTCAATGTGTGTAGGTCCTGTATCATCCCCAACTTGACCCCTTTGCCTTTTTGACAGAATATATTGCTGTGTTGCTTGGGTATTCTGAGAGTACTGTAATGCCCTGCTGCTACAACACAACTGTCTCATGTATTCCCTCATCTGCTTCCCTTGACAATGGATACTGTAAAACTCAGGGTAACACTGTGCCTTGCTTTAGCTTAATACATACTACTCCTATACTCTTCAGGAGCCCTACAACATGGGAATAGTCAGTCCATCAAATGCTCGGGACCTGTAACAAGTCCTCCTGTAGGTGTACATTTGGCAATACATGTAGGGCAAGGGATATTCCTATACTGGATCATTATTTGACATGGGTAAACCTCCAGTATCATTTCATCAGCATTATCAGAATCATAAAACAACTGCCCATCTGACACCCCACTCAGTGGTTGAGGCAGGATGATACACAAAACTGTACACCACTCACCTCCCCCTTCGGCAATCCCTATCAAAACTATGTTGTAGTCCACAATCAGCACCCCCTCCAAATTGTACATAATAATGGTACCTGGAGCATGATCTTGGGGCACTGCAGGCCTAAACAAATATTTAGAGGGCACTCTCCATGGTTTTTGTCTGATGCCTGGCACCCAACTCAACAACACAGTTGCTCCATACATGAACAAATCCAGGTACAAAGGATTTCCTCTTGTGGCACCATCACAGTACAATACCTGTGTTATTGCCAGAACCCTAGCATAACAAATTCCTGGTGTAGAACACACTACCCCTGCTTCTGTGAACAAAATTTTGTTTGCTTAACAGATTCCCTGCCTAACAAGTTCACTGGTGTTGCAGTTGAAAACAATAGCGGAGCTAACACCTTTTGGTTACCTGCCTTGATGGGTAAGTCTTCTTTAAATGGAACTGAATGTATTGTGCCAGAGGACCCTTGCATGTCCATTACATTTCCTGATAAGAGGAAGTGCTCTCCACACTTACCAGGGGTTCCTCTGGGTCGGCAGTGACTGATAGTACTGGGCATGTCAGAGCTCTCTGTGGGCTGTCTTAATCTGGGTATGTGTTTGACCCTGGGAATAAGAAGGGGTTACTGCCCACCACACTTGCCCCTGTATACAGTGTCACTGTGCCGTGCAGCAAAGCCTTTTTGTCCAATACTTGTGGTGCCTGCTGTTGTGACTGTTGCGACACATACTCTGGTGTGCTATTAGGCTCAGGAGTTGCATCGATTGTGGCACTGGTGCCTGATATTGATACTTGGGTTGTTGTCCCTGCTTGGTTCCCCCCACCATATGGGGTGCTTGGAGGCATTATTCCATAATGCTGCTGTTATGTGATCAGGGACAAAGGTCTACTGGGATATGCACAGGGATCACATGCAGATTCTTGCCTGCTCCTACACTCTTGTACAAAACAGACCATTCTCCCACATGACCAACACGGTCCTGGTCCACCAAATCTTGGCCCCATTCCGCCAAATCTTCCTCCTCTACTTCCTCGCCCACCATAGAATCCCCCTCTCACTCTTTGATATCCTCCCTGATAACTTCCCTGTTACCCTCCCCGGTAAACTCCCTGATACCATCTATTGTCTGGCTAGCCTTCATACCCTCCTGTCCACTCCATTATCACTGCTCCTTCAATGCTCAACTTCGCACATTTCTTCTGTACTGACGTTGCTTCAGCCTTCTGTGCATTGTGCACTACTTCCTTCTCTTTCTCCTGCCTTCACCTGCAGTGATGTACTATACTTGCCTGAATCTCTGCCCATTCCTTAGCCTCAATTCCCACTACCTTGTCCAAATATTTCTGCACCTCTCTTGGAATTCCTTTCTTTAACATCTGATAAGATGTTGCTATTGTCTTATCCCATGGTTCCCCTCTCTAAGCCCTCACACATCTCCTGAATCTGTAGTATTTATTGTGCCAAATCTTCATCTTATTTAATAGTACATGCCATTAATGAAGGTCGGGTGTATCTGGATATGCTGCTCTAAGGGCAGTCCAGACTTTATCCAAACAATCGTTAAATTGCGCCCCATCATTATAGCCATCGCCCATTCGTACCCCGGGTAACCCACTATTTTTCAAATATTATCCACTTGATCTCCTAATAGTTCAGCAAACACACTTTTCATGTCTCCTACCACTAGTGTAATGCCTATAGTCTGGTTTTCAAGTGCATATATTCATCTGCCTGCTCCTGCTGCGAACCATGGCAGTGCCTTTATTAAGTTGTTTCTATCCATATTTGGCCAGGGCACGTACTGTGCCTTGTCAGGACTATTAGGTAACAAGGAGAACTGTGTTTTCCTAACTGCGTAGCTGGTGAATTTATCCCCACTCACCTCCCCTTCACCACTGCCATGCGATCTGGTCACGCTTTCAGTTTTGGATCCCATAAACCTTCTACTCTCAGTGTCACCCTATGCAGCATCCCATCTCCCTGTTCCTCATCTGTGCCCTATTCTGCCTCCTCCTCTGCTGCTCCTGCATTGGCATCTGATCTAATTGACTCTTAGTCTAAACTTCCCGGCCATGATTATCCCTCTCGATACCTCTCATTGTTGTGGGCATCGTCCTTCTTTTCAGCATGTATGTCCCTAATCACGGTACTATCAATTATAAATAGAATATCACACGCTCATCAGTGCATATTGGTGCTCTTTGCCCGTCTTCCCTTTCTAGCTATACTCGTGCAAGCTCTGCCTCTGTCCATCACAACGCTGTTTCTAAGTCTCTTTGTGCCCTGTTCCTTGTTCCCATAACTAATGGTATATGCAAAAGGTCCAGGAGTCCCTCTACCGCAAACAAACATAACCGAATTGGCTGTTCTCTGCATAGGCCCCAATCGGGAGGGTCTAAAACCACGTTTTAGCTCACTGTACCTTTCACAGAGGAGAAATATCCATTTACATATCAGGCTGGTCCCACCCACTTGGGCAGTCCAGCACTGAAATTCTAGGCAATTATCCTCTGAACAAGATTGCCAGCAGCAACCCCAGACAGGTGTTTTGGCCTAGTTGAACCTCATCCGTGAGGTGCAGCTGTGCCTCTTTTAGCACAGTGAGCAAGGAGTGCACATCTGGATTACCCAGGGTAACCTACGGTAAAGCCCCAAGTTCCTAAACATATTTGCAAAAGGTCTGGGAGCCCCTCTACCAAGAATGAACATGGCCAAATAGCCTTTTCTCTGGGTAGGTTCCCACTACAACAACATTTTAGCTCACTGCAAATTTCACAGATGAGAAATATCCATTTGCAATTCAGGCTTATACCTGAAGCTGTTCCTCTCTAAGCACATTGAGCAAAGGGTCCACGTCTGAGTTACAGACCTGGACCTCTTGCTCACTGTGCTTAGAGAGGACCAGGTTCACCTCTCTGATGTGGCCCGACTAGGCCAAACCATGTGTCTGTGGTTACTGGTGATACTCCTGTTCAGAGGACAATTGCCTAGCATTTCGGTGCGGGACTGCCAAAATTGAGTGGACCAGACTGATATGCAAATTGATATTTATCCCCTGTGAAAGGCACATTGAGCTAAAACATGATTGTAGACCCTCCAGAGTGGGCACCTTCCCAAAGATTAGGTTATTTGGCTCTGTTCATTCTTGGTAGAGGGGCTCCCAGACCTCTTTTTCTCCATAACTAATGGGTCATGCATGGGCATGGTGTCTCCTGCTGGGGGCTGCAGGATGTTGTCATAGGTTGTGGGGGCTCTCTGTAGTGGGGCTGCGTGGGGCACATATTCAGGATTAGTATAACCTGTGGCTGCTTGCATGGGGTAACACCCCTGTGGGGGTGGCAGGGCTGTGGGCATTGTAGGTGCTTCACAGGATGCAGGGGTAACACAGGGTACTTGTGCTATGAGTGCCCCCTTTTAGGGTTCTGAGGGACAGCTCCCAAATCCTCAACCATTTTTCAAAGCTCAAGAATACCCTTTCTATTCTTCAACTTCCACTGCTTATATTTTGCAGCTAAATATGTGTACATGTGGCCCAGAACATCTTTATTATTTGTTCCTTCTTCAGTCCATAGCTTGTACATCCCTCCTCTCATATCAGTGATCGACTCCCTATGGTACATATCTTTCTCCCTGTACAGCAGGAGCACTGTACACATGTATTCAAGTGGGGTAACGGGACTCATAGTTACTTCTAGTCCTGAACCAGTACTAATCTTTTGTTTCCTAAACACCATCCGAGCAGCGCTGATCTACACTTCCCACTTCGGCCCACACTTTCCGTTGCCCCTCCCCGCTCTCTTTGCCTTACATACGACACACTTATTACACCATATCTCTCTTCACACAACTAAAACACCATCAATCCACACTATAACAACTTAAAAAAACACGTTAAATCACAAATCAATAACACAATTACACAATTATATTCATAATGGTTTAGACCCTTCCTCAGTATTTTCTTAGAGATGAGGATATTTCCATCCTTACGACCCTTTATGCTGGGCGAAGGGCAAGCAGGTCTGCCATATAATGGGCCTACAAAACAAAATCATACTTATTTACACAATGCTTTAGACCCTTCCTCTATTCCCTTGCCTATGGAAGAGGAAATGTACCTCCTAACACTCCCTGTTGCGGATTGGAGGGATCCCAGGTCCTCCATATAGTGGACCTCACCTCTATTTTACTTGCAGTGCTGCCTTTCCTCTGCAATTTAGGAGCTCCTGTTTCATCTCTCTTCCATTTTCATCACAATATATACTGTGATGACACCTTTCCTCTTGATGGAGGAGCTCCCTCTGCCCACTTCTTATATAAAAACCCCAATGTATTGTCACATGGTCTTTTAAAAACAACACACTCACTATCAACTCATTTCCCACATACACCCCCCTCTTGTCGTTTTCTCCTGCAAAGGTCCACTTACATCTGTGTGTTCTCCCGAGCGCCTCCGATATGGGGTCCCTTCAACAGTCTGCACAATCTGGGAGCAGCACCTCCAAGGAGCAGTCATGCCGTTTGGCAACACAGTGTCTGCAAACCTCTTCAACTCATGCATGGGGAACTGGTCAATGAAGTTGGGCGCCACACCCCAGGATGCATGGCTGGGACACCCCTGACTTCATGAAGAATCTGGGATCACGTCAGGGTCACCAATTTGTAAAGAAGAAGGCAACCCAAAACCTGAACAGAAAAAATAATGCCTTAAACCAAATGATCACTGTACCTCTTTGCAAGGGAAAACAAGGTTTATTACACGCAAAAAGGTATCAGATGGTCCTGTAGAACCAAACTGACACAGAGCTTGTCACTTCCGAAGTAGTTGCCGGTTATGTAGCGGAAAACCGCAAAATCTAAATACATAGGTTACAATGTTATCCCATCACCCTGGTTGGATACCACCTATGAACCATGCTAATATCCCCCTATAGTCCATAGACCGATTGGCCACACCTAGTCTAAATCCATTCCCCTGAACACATGGTTTACTACATAGTCACTATTGAATCCAGTTATGGGATTGGTTGTTCAAATAGATTGACACATTGATAAATCCTGACCATCACGAGATGTACACCCCTCCGATCCAGGCATGATCAAAGTAAACTGACGTTGCCAACTCTGCTTTGATAAGACAGTAGGCCTTCTCATCATACCAGATGCACACACAAGCTGCCTCCCTGACCTTGTGCTAAATCTATTGGCATCACTCCTGCTCCTGCAATCCCAAATCATGGAATGTTCCAAACACGGCTCCCCCTTATCTCCTACAACCCCTAAGGTGCCCAATAATGATGTGACTGGGCACCACTCCTAAGTCTGAATTTCAGGGATGTATTTGCTTTAGTTGTGTATCTACTTGTAATTCAAATGGGATGACTGCTCCTTGGGTGGGGGCACCAGTGCACTAAATTTTGGCTTCGCCTCTTGGCATCGCAAAACCTCATGCCCTATTCTCATGAATTTGACCTTCAAAGGGCACATCCCTACCAGCTCTCCCAGAAGTAAACATTCCTTTCCCACCATGGTCAGACCCTGCAGCTGGATATAATTAGCATTTATCTGTCCCCCGCGAGTGCCTCTGACCTCGGCTTCTATCGTGGGGAACGGGAAATGGGATTTGTATTTTGGAACTGAGCTGCAGCTCCACTTCAGGGCCTGCAGTCTATGCTGTTCATTGTGCACTGGACCTCATCATCCAACATGGCAACACTTCTGCCATGTTAACACGCTGACCTCACTTCTATCACAGTACCTCTCTGACTCCATCTTCCACCTGTTTCAACTCTTTCTGCTCACCTCACTAAAAAACATAACTGGATACAACTAAACACAGCACCTATAATTCTGCCCTATCTATAACCTCTGCAACCGCAACATTTATACGTTTGTTGCTCCTTCTGTGTTGCTATATGTGGGTATCTCATATGTGTGAAAAATACCTACAAATGATACGTGCACCTTCTGCTGCACCAAACTCCCCTTGTTCACACAATGATACGTGCTAATAGGTTTTTCTCAGCCTGAACCTTTTTGTCTGGCTGGGAATCTGTACGTGCATTCCAACATGTACCACCAACTGAATGTTGCTGAGCAACAACAAACGTTGATAAAAGGACACTGTCATTATGTAATTCCATTCATGAGCTTGTTTTAAATTCCTCTTTTGCATATATGTGACTGAGCAAATTATTGTGTTTTGCCACGCATAAATAGCAACAGTTCTGTTATTGATAATTTCCTAATTCAGTTGGGGCTGGCACATTTCCTTCATCTTTGTTCTGCACAGGTGCCAAACCTGAAATTCATTTGCACTTTTATGTAATTTTTCATGCATTTGTTTTACAGTAGACCGGCATGTCAAGAGATTTTAAGAATACGTTTTCATCACAAACATTCTAAAGTGGGTGCAAGAGTCTGAGGAGAGCTGTTAGGCTATCCAACTGCAATGACTGATGACATCTATCGTTGTGGGAGCAGCACTTGCACCCGTATCACTGTGAGCATTTCTAAAAAGTCTACCACGTTTATGATTTATTAAAGTGTTGGGAAGACTTCAGTGGTGTTGCCATTCAGGGAAAACCCTAGCATAAAAAGGAAAAACGTCTGCAGATTTGTTAACAACACCGCATAGGTGCAGTGCTTTAACTTCTTTTTATTTATAGGCAAAAGTAGGGCTCTGCAAATAGAATGCCCTTGCAGTGTCTGCCCTGCATTAATGAAGGTCACTAGGGCCGTTGTCTGGCTGTAAATCAGGCATATGTTTTGTCGAGGATTTCAAGTCAGTACGTCACATTCTTTCGATCACAAAATATGGTTCATTTAAGAAAAGTGTTGCTTTTCCACGTTTTCATTTTACATGGATTTATGAATTGGGCCCTCAGACTTTATGATTACACATGATTTGATATTGTAAGAGTTGTACTTGATAACATTCTTTGCCGCTGACTGCCAAGTCCCCGCTGGTAAAAGAATAATACATATGAGTTGCCATGGAAACGTACCTCCCTGTGATGCAACTTGCATGATATGATATGGCATTTATGACACGCCTGTACACCAGTGTTTCTAGGCACCATAAGATATGGGAGGGAAGACATAGGGAGGACAAGACAAATTATCCTAATAGGCCTTGTGTCATTCGAAAAACGTGCACGTGTGGCAATAGAAGTGCAAGGGGAAGGAGAGGGGGAAGTGCAAGGGAACAGAAAAGGGGAAGTGCGATCAGGGCCGCATGGCTCTGGGTAAATGGTGGAGGAAGGGGGGCTTTAGGGGTTACAGTTACAGCCCCTAAGTGTGCGGTAGGCCCGAAGACAGTACAAGCAAGACTGGTCAAGGAGGAGCCTGGTACACAGTGAGACTCTGAGGGAATCAAGCAACCAGTCGGTGAAACACACAGATAAGTTAGCAAGGGAGCGAGAGAGAGAAGGCAGAGGAGAAAGGGAGGATCTTGAGCTGCTTCCGGAACTTCTGTTGGGCAGGCTCAAGTTTGAGAGGGGCAGACAGGCTGTTCCAGAGTGAGGCACCTGCAGAGGAGAGAGATCTACCCCCCATTCTCTGCCTGCCAAAGCGTCTGACCCTCAGAGAGTTGGAGGTAGCTAAGCGAAGGGCTGTAGAAGGAAGGTATTTCGTAAGAGAGAGTTGGATGCAGTGTTGGCCCTGGCCAGTGGAGAAATTTCAGGGCTGGAGAGATACGGTCCCTGGGCTTGAGGTTAAGGATACGTCTTGCAGTCCTGTTCTGGATTAGTTGCAGGGAGCAAAGAGTAGAGACCAGCCTGCCGAGAACCAGGGCTCTGGAGACAGTGAGCTTCTGGGGTACAGCGAGGAAAGGTAGAGGTGCACCTGGAAGTGTTTTTTTTTACAAAAGTCTGTGATGTGAGGAGAGAAGGAGAGGGTGGAGTCAAAGATGACGCTCAGGTTTTATGCCTCACAGGAAGGCGAGGTAAAGGGACCAACGAGGAAGGCCAGACTGAGAGAGGGAAAGTGGGAGCAGGGGTCCCAATCAGAAGAATCTCTGTCTTACTTGCATTAAGGCAAAGATCATTGGAGGCACACCAATCCTGAATTGTTGATAGACAGGTCAGGAACAAGCGAGGAAGGAGTGGAGGCTGAGGGAATCTTGAAAAAGAGCTGAGTTTCATCTGCATAACCCTGAAAATTAGAAGAGAAGGTGGAGATCAGGTGGGCCAAGGGGCCAGACAGACATTGAAGAGCCAGGGTGAGAGGATAGATCCCTGGGGGACACCACATGTGGAGATAGAGGTGGTGGAGAGAAAGGACCCAAAGTGGACCTCGGAGGGATGGTCCAGAAATAGGGGGGTCAGCCATGCCAGGGCCTGATTCATGATGCCCAGGTTCTCACAGAGTCTGTTGATCAGAGTGGCGTGATTGACCGTGTCGAAGGCAGAGGAAAGGTCAAGCAGAATGAGGACAAAGGGAGAGCTGGAGTTGAGGTTATAGCGCAGATGTTCACAGATGTTCAAGAGAGCAGTTTCCTCTGTCTCCTCTGAGGGCAAACTGATTGTCATGGAGGCAGCCAACAGATACAATTTGGAGGGTAAGCTCGGAAATGGCCAGCTTTTCCAGGAGTTTGCCCAGGAAAGGATTGATAGAAATCAGGCAATAGTTTGCCGGAAGAGTAGGATCGGCAGAAGGCTTTTTTAGATGGCGGTGCACACAGAGTGCTTGAGGAGAGAGGGGAAAGATCCAGTGGTGAAAGAGTGATTGCAGAAATAGGCCAAGGCTGGAATGAAGGTGGCAATGTGGTCCTTGATGGTTCTGGAGCAGCAGGCGAGTACCTGTTTGGATGACATTTTCATAGAATGGACCTGCCTAGAGACATTGTCAGGTGTTGTCAGAGTGAAGGAGGAGAAAGGAAGATGAGAGGGAGAGGAGGACAAAGGGGCCTTGAGAGAGAAAGAGGGAGAGGAGGAGGAGGAGAGTGAAGACAGGATGTCCTGAGTTTTAGTGGTGAAATGTGAGGCAAGCACCGTACAGAGGGCCTGGGAGAGAACAGGAGAGGTGGCGATTGCAGTAGGATTGGCCAGCTCCTTGCTGATTTTAAAGAGTTTGTCTGTGTTGTTGGAGGCTGCAGAGACACAGGCTTGGAAATGGACTCTCTTCTTGGAGAGGACAGAGAGTCTGTATTGTCTTTGGAGTAGGCGGGAGGCAAGTTTGCCAGAGGATGCGCCCGAAGACCTCCACTTCCTCTCAGCCATCCTGCACTTGCGTTTCAGAGTGGCAAGGTCGGAGTCGTACCAAGAGTTGCACTTGGAGGTAGGCTTCAGGCGGATTCTCATGACAGCGGCAAGGATGTCTAGAGTATTGGAGATAGAAAAAGGCAGGTTAGAGAGGGCTTTGTCACAGTGCAAATCAGCCTCAGGAGTAGGAGGAGCAGAGAAGGTAGAGGCAAAGGCATCCACTGACACATGCTTCATGGGCCGAACGACCGAGAAGAAAGGTGGCAGTTCTGGGGTAGGCTTTTTGTGAGGGGCAAGAAGTTTTAGGTGAGAGGTGAGCAGAAATGTGTCCATCCAAGAGAGAGGAGTGGTGAGAGAGTTAGAGAGGGGGATGTCAGAGGAGATGAAACCATCCAAGGTGTGTCTGGCAGAGTGTATCGGTCCAGAGGGTAGAATCAAAAGTGAGAGAGAGTTGGATAGGTGTTACGCTCACCCGGTCTCTGCAGAGGCATTGGGGCACGGTTGCAGCCTCCCGGGGGTGAGGTCGCTCGGGTCCGACTTTGCCCTCTGCACTTATGTGGTGACTGGCGGTAATAGGTGATGCTGCTCGGGACTGCTCCTGCATGGAGAATAGGTGGTGTGAGTATGTCAGCTTGTGCGCCTGATCCCCTTCCAGACCTCTTCTCTCAAACGGTGGTACCCGTGGGATGCGCTGTCCCTGGAAAGCTCACCTGTTGATTAGTTTTGGCGAGCACTCCGTCCTGCTGCTTCTGGCAGGGGTGCTTGTATGATCTGGACCGAGTTCCTTCACTGGTCCCTTGCACGTGGTATCCAGTCCTGCTGCGACTAAGCCACTATACTTCAGGTAAGTGTTCCTGTTTGTCTTTGTCTTTCCTCTTCTGTTTTTGTTGTATTGTAAAGTTTGTTATCTTCCACTTTTGATGTTTGCTCTTTTGCTTTCTTCCCTTGCAGGTGATGTTGCTGGCCCGGCAGAAGCTGCGTAGCTCGTGCAGGCAGCCGGAGGGAATGAGGAACGGAGCTGCAGCGGTACAGTAGCTGGTACATTGTTAACTAGGGGGCGTGCATGGTTCAAATGTGGCGCGGCCCTAGGGCGGCTGTTCTAACCTTGTCTTTCTTCTTCTTCACAGGGTCCGAGTTCGTGGATGCAAAGTGCGATGCTGCAGCATCGGGATCAAGATCACTGGATGTCAGGAGATGAGTCTTCAGATGAAGCGATGAAGCACCGGTTTCCTGGAGGTGAGTATGCAGGAGAACACCTAGTTTCAAAGGTAAGTAAACTGATCCAAGTGGCGGTGAGCGTCACGTTGCACGCGAGTGCACAGTAACGCAAAGCACCGCCTTAAGGATGGAGCAGCTTATATAGCTGAGCTTCTGAAGCCACGCCCATCAGGTTCAGCCTGACTGCCACACCCGATGAGTCAGCACATGAAGACCAGGCCTAGGGAGCCACACCCGATGAGTCAGCGCATGATGATGTTCTCTGGAATAAAGGCTTGCAGCTCCTGGAAAGTTCTTGTAAAATAAAAGCGCTCCTTCACTGAAATAAAGTGTTCCTGCTCACAGCCAGGGCCCCTGTGTTTATGTGTTCCAAAGGGACATACGTGAGTCAAGTGACCCATCGCCCCCATCACTAGATGTTGTGGTGTTTGTGTTCTGGGGCCTATGGCCTTGACAATAGGTTGCAGAAAAGCCCATAAAAAGGATTAGAAGCATCCAGCTGGATGTTGAGGTCTCCAAGAAGGAGATGTTGAGAGGTTGAGGCAAGGAGGGAAGAAGTTAGGTCAGCCCATTCTGATCAGAAGAGGGTGACCTATCCAAGTGCCCTGTAGATGGTGGCCACAGTCAGAGAGAGGCGATGCGAGATAGAGAGACTGCAGACTAGGCATTCAAAGGAGGAGTATGCTTGTGTATAAATGTCAGAAGCAGGGACTGATTCTGGAAAGATCAGGGCCACTCCACCTCCAGGCTGGTTGGTTCTGGGCTCGGAGAGGATCTTTTAGCCCTCAGGGAGGAGAGTGTCAAAACTCGTGACAGAGCTGGCCATGAAGCATGTCTCAGTGATGCCGAGGACATCCAGGGCAAGGACTTTGAGGAGTGGCAGATGTCATGGGAGAGTTTGACAGCAGAGCGAGAGTTGACAGTAGGTATGTGGAGCAGCTTGCCACATTTGAAAGACTTCCTGAATGGAGTGCAGGAGTGAGATACACCCAGCGGAGGCAGAAGAGGGGCCCCAGAGTGAGCAGAGGCAGTAGATGGAGGTGGCAGAGGGGCCAGAGTGGAGGAAGATGTGGGTGCCAGAGAGGCGACAGAGGAGCCAGGTTTGTGTTTGAAGGAGTGGCAGGAGAATGGAGAATATTGATGAGACGTGGGAGACACCCATTAAGAAGGAGGAGATTTGACTGGGAGCCCTATACCATAATGTTACCATTTAGATAGATATTGATGGTGGTCTTGGAGGATTGGAAGGGGGCCGCAATCACCTCCCATTGGATGCCATCATTATTGGGAGGAGGAGAAAGCAGAGAGAACAAAGACCATATGAGGCGTCCATAGGTGTGGAGAGGGAACGACAAAGAGTATGTCAGTGAGAGTCTGTCTGGAGGAAGAGCTGATGTGTGTAGCAGCGATAGGGAGGCCTTGCTTGGAGACCAGGATATCTCTCTTGACATTTTTCCTTCCAGACTTAGTGATAGGTATAGGATAGGAAATAGCAGTTTGAGACGATGGTAGAGATTGAGAGCACCATAGAGGGTGTGAGGAAGCAAGAGGGGAGAGTGAGGGAGAAAAGAAGCACAGGCCACAGCCGAGCACCGCAGGATGCCCCAGAGGGGGTGGGATCATGTAGAAGGGGGCATGCACAAGGCAACAATCGGGCAACAACACAGGGGAACACAGGAGCAGAGAGGACAGAAGCTGAGGGGGGGGGGGGCACTGCAAAAACACCTAGATTTGACTTTCCTAAAAAGAGGGGAAAACGGCCTAGTGTCATTAACAAACAGCAATGCAAAGTATTTCGACTTTCCTAGAGAGAAGTGAGAGATAGCCAAGCAATACAGTTACTGAGATGCTTATGAATGGCGCAATAGGAAAAATAGAGTAATTAGAAGGGTGGGTCAGTTTAGTGGAGTGCAGTGATTGATACCCCCCAACCCGACCCATCACAATTAATTTAGCAGTCAGAGCAGGTTGACGGCTGCAGGCTTCCTGCTTCTCCGGCAGACACCATCAGGAGCTGCCTCAGAGGGAGCTGTCCTTTGCTGCAGGGGGCTGCAACGGGCAGTGGGATGCCCTACTGGGGGGGCAGAGCACCCAGATAGATGCCGGGGGTTGGGGGAGGCAGGTAGGTAGGAGCCAGAACTCTCTACAAGCTGCGGGGCAGCAGTGATTATAATGTTAAAGTAAAATTTAATAAAAGGAAATCCAATGAAATTGCGCGAGACTCAAAGGGCAATTCACTCACCCTCGTTTTGTTCTTGTAATGCAGGAAGGCCCAATCTGGCCATGGGGGAGTGGAGGCAGGCCGGTAGGAAGGGGCGGCACTCTCTACAAGCCGCGAGGGGCTGTGATAATGTTAAAGTTAATTTTAAAAGAAGAAAATCCAATTAATGTGAGCGAGACTCACAGGACAATTCACTCACTGGCACGGATGATAATCAGCAAAGAAAATGCGCTACCTCAGAGCATAACAATTTGTCAATAAATGGAGCACCGCTATCTACATATCACATAAACACAAGGATGAAAAAGGTTAAATTCCTCACAGGTGCAAATACTTTATAAATCCTTCAATCAAACAGAGCAGTATTCTCCTTCGCATGCCATAAACCATTCAGCCAAGCAAACACAACCCCAAAGAAGCATAAACAATCTGGCATATCAAGGATGGCAATGCAATTTAGTTTTTGCCCACAGACATGCACAATAAACAAGCTAGACAAAATAACATCCACACTGCCTTAGAACAGGTCATCAACAAAACATGATGTAATACTGTTTTGACAACAAACACCAATAATACTACACAGTCAAAGCAAAGTACAGGCAAAGTATAGGCAAGGGACTCCTGGCTCAAATGCAAAACTCAGTAGCTAACAGCATGCACATATGCCACTAAGGCATGAAAAGAGCACCAGGGTCACACTGCACTGACCGTCATCCAAAGTAGGTATCATACACAGATATGGTCAAGTGTCTGCCAGGTAACTTTCCTGATAGACCAATCCATCTAAAATGCTGGTAGTTCAGTGGGGTTGAATCAGCCAGTCTGGAAATCTTGCTGCCATAATAATGCCTAAGAAAGATTAGTGGACACTTTGAATAGCATGCCAAGCATGTTGGTATTCTATCTGAATATGTAAGTGGCTATTCCCCAGCTCTATGCATTCTCCTCTATTGGTGAATCGGCCAGTGCCTCGGAAAGCTCTAGATGGTTTGGCCAGTTGCAGACACATCCTTTGAATGTCTGATATTGTGTTAGAACCGAGAACCTGAGACATCACTGATGATTCCCAGTCTTACTGTCTTTTCAGAGGCAAAAGCTTAACAGGATATTTTTTGACAAGACCTCACCTGTATGTGAGGGTTCGGAGAGAGTATATGTCTTGTCCTGTATGAATGACATTTGACTGGGTGTGTCTTACTTTCACACACATGGGCATGTCAGGAAAACAAGTGTATGCCTCTGAAAGGCTGGCAGAGCTTGTGAAGATTATGTCACATTTTAGAAATACTTGACATGTTATTGAATGGGAAAGTATGACAAATGACTGATACTTCCCCAAACTCACTAGTTTACATAGACAGTGGCCTCCAGGAAACCGGCCTGTGAAGTGCAAAGAGTAGGGCTAGTGTAATGTTGACCTCAGCACATATCAGCCATGTTGCCATGTGAATGACTTAGCATGCACAGCATTTGAACTAAACTGCATACCTGACATGAGAGGTGACTGCTGAAATGAGGCCTGCCTGCTACTGAAGATTGTTGGTACCGGAGAAGCACTGACCAGGATAGGCCAAGACCTCACAAGCACCTCTTATATATTTCCCTGGACTGGTAAAAGCTGGGCAAAGCATCATTGTCTTCAAGGGGGCTGGTAAAAAGAACCCCCAGTATGCTTCAGGCCCAAAGGCGATGCCTTAATTAATGCTGGTTGTCGCATCCAGCATTTACTGATTCAAGCTCTATGGAGTCGATTGAGGATAGTCAAGCTCCTGACATTATCCTACTTCCCCAACACCTGTGCTTCAAGATACACCTCATTGCATTGAGATGCTTGGAACGTGCAGTGAAGCTTTGAAGTAGAAACTGGTGACTGCTGATCCTGTACATTTATAACTAACTCGCCACATCAAGCCATCACAAACAAATCAATGGCTTTTTCATCTTTCAGCCTCCTGTCGAGCAATTGATCCATGACAACAGGTCCCACTGGCTCCTACAACTGGACACTGTTGAACTCCTCAAGTCACCCATGGATAGCAATAAATGTACCTGTGCTTGAATTCATTCGAGCCACTTGCTGTTTCCAACCACAACTTGTGCCACTGAAAAATTATAAAAATACTGGCTTGAAGTTTACAAGCCACTACAAAAGACTAATGTAGTATGCTGAATGGACTAGCGGACCCTTAAAAGGGCTTTTCTAGGTTTTATCACCTGACCTACAGACTGTGTGTTGTGGGCGGGCTAGGCCCCAAATAAGGACGCAGACTCGATGTGCGTCTTGACTTTTCTTTATTCATACATCAACTGCCGTTCCCTCCTTTACCGCCTCCGGTCCTCCCGCCCCTCCCCCTGTCCTCTCCTACTTTCGTTTTCTCTTAAAGGGGCCATGTGCCCTGTTCCCTTCACAACACCCCCCCCCTTACTTATCACATAAGTCTGTGGTCTACATTTCTTCAATAAGACGTGTAGGCCTTCTGGCTGTTCTGCGGGGCTGTTCGGCTGGGTCGCTTCTGTTGTCGTCTGTGTCTGATGACATGGGCTCCTCAGGTGGATCAGGGGGAGTCTTCGAGTCCTCAGGCTCCGCCTCCGCTAAAGGCACGTCCTCGGTCGGGTCTTCCTGAAACATCCTACGGAAAAAGGATGCATTTCTGGTTATCTCGCCTTGGTCCCCTGTCGCGGTGATCATGGGCCCTTTTACTTCAGTCACTATCATCAGCTTGGGCCGATGCCTCGAGTCTGTTTTCCAGCGCTGGGCCTGCCAGACTAGCACCGTCTCCCCAATGGGGATGAGCTGCTCTCTGGCTTTCCGTTTCCGGTTAGCCCATTCTTTGGCCTTTTGTCTTTTCTCTGCCTCTCGCAGTCTTGTGTCCTCATCTTCCTCAGGCGTGTAATCCTCGAGTTGGGGAAGCCGGGATCGTGGTTTGTACTTGATCATGAGTTCAGCCGGGGTGCGGCCGGTCGCCTCATGTGGGGTGTGTCAATAGCTTTGTAGCATCTGTGAGATGGCCTTGGGCATCGAGGCTTGGTCTGTTGCCGCTTTCTGGCACGTGCGCTTGATGTTCGCCATGAAGCGTTCCACCATTTCGTTGGCCTGTGACCATAGTGGGGTGATTCTTTGGTGGTGGAACCTGAGGTGCGCCGTGAATTTGTTAAATTCCTGACACTGAAACGGGGATCCGTTATCAGTTCTCACCGCGTTAGGAATGCCCCATTCGCTGAACAGTTCGTCTATCATGCCCACCACGTGATGAAAGGCTGTGGATTGCACATGTTTCACCAGCGGGAATCGGGAGTACTCATCAATGGCCACCAAGAGGTAGCCTTCCTCTTCCAGTGGGTCATAAAAGTCAAGTGCCACGCGCTGCCATGGTCCTTCCAGGAGGGGAACTATCTGCAGTGGGCATGGCGGTGGGCTGGCTGCATTTATTTGGCATGGGCTAAAATGACTCAGTATGTCATCCACCATAGTGTCCATATGGGGAAACCACACATGGTTTCATAATATCTTTTTCGTGTTGGCCACGCCTCGATGACCTTCGTGTGCAATCATGACCAAGGATTTCCTCAGGCTCGTGGGTGCTACGAGGCGATTTTCTCTGAGTAGAGTGCCTTGGCTTGTTGTGGCTAGTTCATTGTGTATTTTCTCCATTCTCGCTAGGTCTCTTCTGTCTACTTCCCCCCGCTCCCCTGCCTCAAAGTGTTCATTGGCCGCCTGTCGCCACTTATTCGTGCTTGTGAGGTGTATTGCCGCTCTGATGATGGGGTCTGCTCTGCTCTTTTCTGCGAACAGTTGCACTGTGATCGCTGGGGGAAGGGCGTTCAGTGACAAATACGCCACATATTCTTCGGCTTCTCCTTGCATCATGATGTCGGACGCCCTGTCACGGTGGCGCAACAGATAATCTGCGGGGTTGGCGTCTCTTCCAGGTTTGTGAATTATGGTATAGTCATATTCTTGGAGGCGAATGCCCCATCGTTCGATGCGTGGCAGCATCTTTATTTTCGGGTTGCCAAAGAGGGCCAGCAGGGTCTGGTGGTCCGTTATTAGCGTGAAGGTGTGTCCAGTAATGAAATGGTGAAATTTTTTGCACGCCCACAGGTGGCCAGACTCTCACGCTCTGCCTGTGAGTAGGCTTGTTCGATGGTGTTCAGTGCGCGACTGACATATGCTACGATGTGGGTTGTGGTGTCATGCTGTGGGTCGGATTGGGCCAGAATTGCCCCTAGCCCTACAGACTGGTGTCTACAGTGATTTCGGTGCACCATTGTGGGTTGAAGTATGCCAGTTGGCGGTTGGTCGCCAGTTCCTGTTTTATGGAGGCAAATGCTTGTTGGCACTGGTCAGTCCACGTGAAGGGTTGATTCTTTTTCAGCAGTTGTCGTAGCGGGCATGTGAGTGTTGCGTATTGGGGAAGGTAGCGGGGGCAGTACCCTGCCATGCCCAGGAATGAGCGGAGTTCAGAGACGTCCCTCGGGCAGGACAGGTTTGTTATGGCGCTGATCTTGTCCGGGTCGGCTTTGATGCCCTTATCCGAGAAAATGTGGCCGAAGAAACATAGGGTGTGAGTATTGATCTCACATTTCTGGCTGTTGAGTGTGAGTCCGGCGTCCTGGAGGATGCGACAGACTTGGTGAAGGGCATCGTCGCGTTGGTCTTGGGTGACTCCGAAGACGAGAATGTCGTCACTGTTATTGAACGCGTTGGTAACTGGGCTGATTAACCTGCAAATTGTTTCCTGAAAGATCTTGGCAGCGGATGAAATGCCGAAGTTCAGTCGTTTGTAGCGGAACAGACCCTCATGAGTAGTGAAGGTTGTGATGGGTCTTGATTCGGGGTCGATTACTAATTGGTGGTAGCCTTGGTTGAGATCTAACTTTGAGAACTTGGTGGCTTGGTTAAGTCTTATAAGCATGTCTTCTATGTTTGGCCCTGGGTGTCTTTCTCGTTGAATAGCAGTATTGGGGATTCTCATATCGATGCAGAGACGAAGGCGTCCGTCTGCTTTGGGGACCACCATTAGCGGGGACACCCATGGGGTGGGTCCCACCGCTCTCTCTATGATGTCGTTTTTTAGTAGCATCTGCAGTTCGTGGGTGACTTTGGCTTGTAAATGAAACCCTATCCTTCTCGGGTGTTGTGGCACTGCTCGTACGGCCGGGTCAATATGCATTTTTATTACATTGTCCTTCAGCATGCCAACTCCTTCGAACAAGCCGGGATACGCAGTTTTTAGTGTCTCAATGTCTAGCGGCTTCAAACTGATGGCTCGTATGTATTGGGTGGGAGCCCTTGAATCGCTTCCCGCTGGTCATAGTGGATATTAATGAGGTGTAGTGCCATGGCTGTTTTGTGGCTGAGGAGGCACTTTCCTGTCGCCGGGCTGTGGATGACATGTATCGCTTTCTGAACTCTTTTCCCTCTGTGTATCAGATAGCATGTGAATTGTCCTTTGGAGGTCAGTGGTTGTGTTGCGCCCCATTGGAATATGTGGGCTCGTGATGGTTGCAGCGGGAATTTGTCAGCCACGCTTTCATACGTTTGGTTACTCATGACGGTGGAGCCTGTGTCTACCAAGAACGTGGTGTCGGTTCCCCCGAGGCGGATTGTCACCCGGACGCCGTGCTGTCATCTGAGGAGACAGAGATGAGGCGGATGTATTCTCTGCTGTATCGATCATACTCTGCGTAATGTTCTGGTTCGGGTGGTTGTTCCTCGAGGGGCGGGTTCTCATATGGGTCTCTGGTGGCATTCTCTCTTCTGGGTTCTCCATCAGGGTAGGACTGCACGTGGTATATCTGTTCTTGGCTGGTGTAGATTTCGTTAGCCGGTTCTACTTGTAGATTCTCCACTGCTCTAATGAATCCGGGGTTGGCCATCATTCTGGAGTTGTTGTTCTTGGTGATCTCCCACTCGGGATATGGTCGTGGGTTGAAAGGCCTCGGCGGTTCAAAACGTCTCACTGGCGTTTACAGATTTGGTGGCCGATATGCGGATAGTAGGGGTGCTTTCTCCCGGCACATGCTCTGGAAGTGGTTATCTTGGCCACACCTCATGCACATTTGGCCTATTGCGGGGCATTGACCTTTGTGTGGAAATTCAAAGCCACAGCAGTAGCATTACCTTTCTGATGGCGCTTGTCTCGTGGAGTTCCATTGGTCTTGTCTGTATGTTTTGCCAAGTTGGCGGTTTTGCTGGCTGCTGGTGATGGCTTCTATGGAATCTGTCTTCTTTGGGTTCTCTATATGGGCAGCCTGGATGTCCACTCTCTCATAAACCCTGGCTAATAAGGACGCGGACTCGTTGTGCGTCTTGACTTCTCTTTATTCATACATCAAATGCCGTTCCCTCCTTTCCCACCTCCCCTTCTCCCGCCCCTCCCCCTGTCCCTCTCCTGATTTCATTTTCTCTTAAAGGGGACATGTGCCCTGTTCCCTTCACAACACTGTGGACCCTGAGGATGGTTAGAACAAAAAATTGGCCTCATTAGTGTGGCGGTCTGGAAACAAGAATGCCAGTAAACTCACCAGCACTCTTGTTTCCGGACCACCACATTACGTATCTGCCTACCGGGGCCCCTGCGCCCGACAGATCTGACCCTGCCGGACGCAGCGACCACGGTAGTCAGAGTCATCACGGAAGCACCGGCACAGTTAGCAGCAGTGCCGGTGCTTCCGTCTCCCTGTTCCCATAGAGTCCTATGGGACTCTATAGGAATGGGGACTTAGGAAATCACGCAGCTGGCTTCCCGCGCCACCAGGACTTGTAATGTCCTGGTGGCACTGGGAAGTCAGGTGCCAGATTCAGTTTTATGGGGTTGGCGGTAACCCGCGAGTCTGACCTGCGGGTTACCGCCAACCTCGTAATGAGGCCATTTTGACTTGTTTTTCTGCATTTCGTCTTGTTTTTCCACTCCCCTGTCATTTATATCCAGTGTTACCATCATATATACTTAAGTTAGCCTTGATCTGTGTATGTCCTTTATGGGTGGTGGGATTTTTAGTGTTTGGACCAGGTTTCTGTGCTTCAGTAAAATATATTTTTATAAAACCCTTGTGTGGATACTGATTTTACTTGATACAGCTGTACTGGTTCACAAATCCCAGAAGATCATAGCCTATCCTCGGGCCATGCTACCGTAATAGGCAAAGGATGTATACAATTTACCTGGGTGTCTGATTCACCTTTTTGAGTGGAACACTGTTGCACTCATAGTAGTGCAGGGTGAATTATAGTGCTTAGAAGCCCTTAAATGCCCTTGAACTGTGCTGGACAACAATTGGCCACAACAATCTTAAGATCACGGGATCAAACCCCTTGAAGACTGACCCAGGCTTTCACCTTCATAAAGTTTATCATGAGTGCACTTTTAGGTTGGGTAATAATAGCCACATTGAAGGTTGATGGCTGGGGTTTTGAATTAATCCTAACCACTAACATTGCTCTTGGAAACCCACCAGTCGGCAGTTTTTCTGCCTACCATGCCAATATGGATAAGGCCGCACAGGGTGAGAACATTGTAGGGATGCACAAAGAATAGAGAAGGAAGAGGAGATTGAGGAGATGAGCAGTAGTGTGGCTAGGAAGAGTACCCAAAGTTCGAAGCAAGCTGCTGACAGATAATCTCTCCGAAACTGATCTGGAGGAGTTGTTTAAGAAAAGCCAATTTGGCATTCCAAAAAGACTGGGGAGCCTCCTGTTTAGGTAATAGTGCCTGACAATTCCAGAGAGGGGGAGCAGAACAAGAAAACAAGAAGGGGCACACAGAAGAGATTACTGAGAGACCAATCTAAGGGGAATTACCATAGGCCAATCTGACTTGGTCCCATCCTAAAGGGGGCGTTTGGCCTGAAGTGCTAGGTTGCCGCTCCTCTGTGTGAGACCACCAACAACGTCACGCATGTTTCACCCTCATTAGCATTGATTGCTTGGGTTTCCAGGCACATTAGGCACAGGACCTACGTTTGGGCATACATTTCTAAATCAAGGTCAAAATTTACGTTTGACGGCTGGGAGGTGTTGAATGAATCATATCCACTAGCACTGCTCAGGGCAAGCCTTAATATCTTTGTTTATCAGACTTTCATTCAAATAAAGAAGAGAAAAGTCAGGCTTGGTCCCACCCCTACGGGTTTTCCAGGCCAAACTGCTAGGTCACATTCTTTCTGCACAAGACCACAAGCAACCAGAGACAGTTTTCAGCCTCATAAGGCATCATCGGTGAAGTGCTTTTTGGGTGTCTAGGTGGAGCAGACTCAACATTTGAGCATTGCACACAGGGTGACAAAGGCAAAAGTAAAGGCTGATGGGTGTAAGGTACTGTTAGAATCACAACTAAATGACTACTCTAGTGTGCAACCCTCCCGACCATAGTTTGTCAGCCTGCTTTACACTTACTGATGGGAAAAAAACATATGCAAATGAGGCTTTGTACCAACCAAAAGGGGTCTGTTTAGACAGAACGGCTAGGTCACATCCCTTCTGCATGAGGAACGGCTAGGTCACATCCCTTCTGCATGACAACACAACCAACCCCAGACATGTGCCAGCCTCATTGGATATCACTGAGGTATATCTTGAGTCTCTGGGTACAGCAGGCTAGGGCCCAAGTCTGGCCATGCCTGTGCCACTCAGGGTGACATAAGCAAAGGTGACGGCTAATGGCTCTACAGTTTTGAATTGATCATAACCACATGCATCACATTCAGCCTTCAATGCTATCATCGAAGGGGAAAGACTATTTCAAAATCAGGGTTGGTTTACAGCAACTGATGCCCATAAACAATGTGTGCAGTTTGTGTAACAGAGCAGGCCTGTGCAGGAGATGATAGTCTAACATCAGCAGATTTCTGATAGAACTGAACAGGAGGGGGGCGGTTCAATAGGCTTGAAAACCCCAATTGAGAGAAATTACCAGAACAACGCCTTGGGCTAGACTATTTGGAAACTAGGCTACGGTCATTACAAATGTCGCTCCAGATGAAAGAAACGAGTGCCATGGAGAAGCTGCAATCAATGTTATGAGGGCGGTATGCACACACCCAGCAATTGGAAAGATTCTGGATGCAGGCATATTGCCAGGTGGCGTGCAGGAATCTATGCTTGCTCTTGATCCAAGGATGTGCATCAGAACCTTCTGATGGATAACAGGAAGCATTGACAGGCTTTACAGGCAATGCAGAAAATAAAATCAGCAAATATGGAGAATGCATGATGATCAGTAGACATACATATCTTTAGCAGAATAGTTCCTTCGTCATCTGTCCATCACACTCTCGCTCACTTCTGCAGCAATCATGTATTCAGCCAATGTGGTTTTCCCCAGATCTTTGCTGCTCGCAGTGATTGTCTGTTCAAGAAATAGAAAATAAAAAAAGACTAATGTCCTCTGCAATGGTGGGAATGATACTTGCAGCACAAAGTAGACTCAGAACCTTGGAGAGCAGAGGCACCAACAGCCTTGGTCAAAGGATTTGAGACCGCATGGCTCCAACTGCCAACTCCCAGCTGTTTCCTAACCAATATTCCAAGTTATTATCTTCATAGCATACCAGCATCCCATACTTTCATTTCTATGCATGCTCTCACTACAACCCAATCATACCTTTCCGTACATGCACGTGACCTCCCACAATTCCTTCCCACCCCAAAGTTTTATTTTGACCTTTCGATTACTAAGTTTGAAGGGGTTGGTATAACCTTATCTGCCTACTGGCACGCCAATCCTGATAGCTCTACTGTGAGTATAATGATTATAATGTTAGGTTTTACTGTGCAACCATTTAAATTGCTACATAATATTGATTGCTTGTGGGTTGTTTTAAATGTCTATAAGTAAGTAGGAGAAGAGTAGGATGCTAGGACTATGTTCAGCTACACTACTTTTATTGGGTACTGCATATTGCTTGACTAGACTACTTGTAATCCTCAAAGTATACATTAATGCTGGACAAAAAGAGTGAGAGTATGTATGGTGTGTGTTTTTCTATTGATGAGTATAAAAAGGAACTATATTTCAAGTGCAAATACTTGTAGTGATACAACTGACTATGGAAGTTATGGATAACATCTAATATTAATCATTCACACAAGGGTGATAATAATCAGTTTTGAGATGCTGTAGGGATATATCCATGGCAATATTGCTGTCTCAAAGTGAACATGTCAGCGGTGCAAGGGTAGTAGTTACTCTTGCACAAAGTACAGAGATCCAACGTTTTCCAGAGATATGCATTAGCTATTGCACTATTCACTGCTGCAAAACTGGACACAGCGTCAGGGGTGGTGATTTTAACCACCTTTGGGGTAGAGGTTAAGCTCTGGCAAGCAGGGTGTGATGAAAACCATGACAGTGCTGTTGTTACATCCCAATGTCCCCCTTGGTCTCTCTGGCATCAGTAGAAAGCAGCCCGCAGCCTCTTCAGCCCGAAACCATCTTCAGCGACAACTCATACACGCCAAACCTAAAATGGCTGTTAGTTGTTATATTCTGGGAGCCATACCAGCCAATCCCAAGATGGCCGCCACGTCCCTTGCATGTCCAGCAAAATGGTAGGAGGAGCTTCTCAAGGTACGAGCAAATACAGGAAACAACGCAGGCTCCTCGTGTTGCAACTTTGTTGTCTGGTAAACGCTGGTTTGTTACTTGCATGTCCTCATGCTGCCTTGCTATTATTCTCACTCTGCAATTCCATCAGAGCCTTCCTGCTCCTCGCTCCCTCCTCAGTCTTTCCTTTTGCCCTTCTATTGCTCCTTGCTGCCTTGCTCGCGCTTACCTGTTTAGAATTTTGCCCACCGCCCTTCTTGCTTTGCTGTTGCTACAGCTCTGTAGACACTGCTGAGCTGCTGGGAAGTCTCTGAATTTACTTGCCACCTTATCCTCATCAAGTTTCACCGGACCGGAGTCTGTATCAAGCTTCCAGCCTACGAAGAAGGATTTTCCCCTACAGGTTTTTTTTCCTTTGGCGGACTGGCCTCTTTGGCAGCCAGTTCACCCTGTTCCATCTTAGGGACACCTGGTGGCCAGGGAGGGCCGTCCTTACTTAGACAATACCAAAAGCAAGACTGCTGGCAAACCACAGGTGAGCCTCAAGTCTAAGAGATTGCAATGCCAAGAAAAGACAATGGGCCTCATAACAAGTATGCCGGTAAGAAAACATACCTGCTGGCCATTGTTGTTTTGCTGGGCCATGATGGCCATCCTTCTCATCCTGCGACTATGCCGCATCCTCTGCCTCCCGGCCTGCATGCAGGTGCTCCAGCTCCAGGACTGCTACTGCTAGCATGGTACTGTTGCAAGGGATGTGGGGTGTGGGAATGATTCTTTTGTGCTTTTGCAGTGCTCATTGGGGCCACCTGGGTTGATTTTCGCCAACTGTGTCCTATTTCTGCACACCTGACTCTAATTAGAGTGTTTTAGGAAACTAATAGAGCAAGTGCTTACAATACACTAGAAGGCATTTAAGTAAAACTGTTAGCCGTAAAAATGCTTTCTTTTCCCTCCTGAGGAACTGTCTAATACTAAGGACAGTGAAACACGTGTCGAAGGTATTTGATTATTTTGAAAATAAACAAAAAAACTGTGGACAAATGAAACAAATCGGATTCCTCTCTTCATTTATTTCAACAAATTAGCGTGCTGAGGACGCAATTCAAAAGGTTTTCGTCTTTTTCAAAAAGACCATCTACTGGATTTTTTATGCAGTCTGATCAGCCTCAGACAAACGAAAACCACAGTGCAGCCCAGCGAACAACCGTTCATCAATAAATCATACAAAAACCAGAAACACTTTATTTGACAAGGCTTGCCAAAGAGTTGTATTAGGCCGAAATAAGGGACTATTTTGACCTTTACTCCATATTGCTCATTGGGGCCACCTGGGTTGATTTTGGCCACCTGTGTCCTGTTTCTGCACACCTGACTCTAATTAGCACCTGGTCTGCGATACCAGGCTGTTTCCGGTGCGGGATTCACGTTTCCGTGTATGTGGTACTCGGAATGTGCACATACTAATGCCATGTCAGTGTCTCCTGCACGGCCGACGTGTTTTGCTGCAGATTCCGGGCACATTGTTTACGAATACGGTAGGTCACTTGCGGTGCCAGTGTTATCGGCATCACTACTCAGAGTATGCTTGACCAGAAAAAGGAATTTAAGGACAAACGCTCACGGGTGCCGCAACCTCCTACCTTGGATCAATTAATTCAGCTCATCATCCAGATCGACTAACGTCTTCAAGAGATACGATTTGAATGTAAGAAGAATAAGGTTTGTTTTTCTCATCCTAGTAATCCATCAAGCACCCAACAAGAGGCCCATAGAGATGCCTCTGAGCCTATGCAACTTGGAGCTGCCAGAGGTCCCCTATCTACATATGAATGGAACTGACGCAGACAACAAGGCCTATGTATGTACTGTGGTTCAGACTCACATTTACTGAGGGCATCTCCCTTGGTCCCTCGATGGAAGGAAAACACCATCCCGATCCTAAGTGGGAGGCAGGATCAGGAACAATTGTTAAGTCCCTCTTGTAAAGATAGCGGGGTGACTCTAGCCACTCTGAAAGAACCAGTAGCCTTGTTGTTCTTACAAGTGACACTTCAAGTTACTGAAACACATTCCATCAAACTATCTGCCCTAGTGGATTCAGGTGCTGGGGGTATATTTATGGATAATGCTTGGGCCAAGCGGATGTTGATACCCACACAAAAGAAGGAAGAACCTGTTTCTGTGCGGTTCCACATGCTACCATCTTTACCAAATTAGATCTCTGCGGGACCTATCATCTTATAAGAATTCACGAAGGCGATGAGTGGAAGACCGCTTTTAGAACCCCTTTTGGTCATTACGAGTATTGAGTGATACCCTTTGGGCTGGCTAACGCACCATCAATCTTTCGAAGATTTATGGATCACATCTTTGCAGATCTACTTTTTCACTCACTCATAGTATAACTTGATGATATTTTCATCTTTTCCAGATAGGTCATCGAACATTCCTAACACGTTAAACAAGTTCTCGGCCGGCTTCAAGAAAACCATCTACAGATCAAGTTGGAAAAATGCATAGTTGATGCCTCTATAGTTCCCTACTTATTCCTTTCTTGGGTTGATATTTCTATGGATCCATGCAAAGTCAAGGCCATCCTACACTGGAAAAGACCCACAACGATAATGGAACTTCAGCAGTTTCTAGGGATTGGTAGCTTACAGGAAGTTCATTCCACATTTTTCCCAAGTTGTATCACCTTTGACCGCCCTACTCGAGAAAGGTGTACGTTACATATGGGACACCAGCACAAAGAATGCATTCCGTACCCTGAAGACAGCATTTATCACTGCTCCCATTCTCAGTACATCAGATGAACACAAAACCTTCATCGTTGAAACCAATGCATCTGATAGGCTGTTGGGAGAGTGCTCAAGCAACTAGGACCTCGAAGAACACCCGATTGCATATTATTCAAAGACTCTGCTGTCTTCAGAAGTGCACTACTCAATTCTAGAAAAGGTGTTACTCACCAGGAAATTGGCATGTCTAGAGTGAGAGCATTACCTTTTAAGGGCAGAACAAGAGACCAAGATCAGGACCGACCATAGGAATCTGCTTATGCTACAATCATTTGAATGCTGACACAGCCATCAGGTTAACATTCATTCTGGGAAAAAGAATCTGGTGGTGGACGCCCTTTCACATTAGTTAACAACCCCAGATGGTTCGGAACTACTGACCGACCACATGTTTCCTAAAACCACTTTCATCCATCTGGTAAACACCTTCTTGGATAAAGTGAAGGATGCTACTACTCACATCATCGGATTACAGCTTCACTTAAAACATCATCTCGTTCTCAGACAGGGGATCTTGTTCAAGGGAGCAAGTATTTGTCTATGTACAGAAACCCTTCTCAATGAGGCCTTGATTTTGACTCATGATTCCAAGATAGCTGGTCGAACCCACTATGCATATGCTTCAGTGACACTTCTGGTGGCCCAAGATGTAACAAGATGTTCAAAACTCCTACGATACCTGTGAGAGATGTGTTCAAGCCAAATCGCCCAGAAGCAAATCAGTTGGGAAACTGACACAACCATCTGTGACCCCTCGCCCCTGGCGCACCATCTCAACTGATTTTATAGTGGAGCCGCCTCCTTCTGACAATTGCACAGTCATCAAGATCACTGTGGACGCCTTTACCAGAATGGCACACTTTGCACCTTGTCGATCTTTACCCACAGCAGCCGAAATGGCCTCCATTTTCTTCTCCACTATCTTCAGACAACATGGACTGCCTATAAATATCATTTCAGACCGTGGTTCCCAATATGCTTCAAAGTTTTGGACTGCTCTATTCTCCCATCTCAGCATTTCTCTGAGCCTGTCCTCCGGTTATCATCCGCAATCCAATGGGCTCACGGAAAGAAGGAATTAAGCAATATTGTCGCTGTTTTGTCAATGCAACCCAAGACAACAGGGTTTCCTTACTACCGACTGCTGAATTTTCTCACAATAACATATACCATTCAGCTATTGGCACCTCACCATTTCATTGCAATTATGGTTTCCACCCCACCTGGTTACCTTCCTTACCTCAGGGCAGCTCCGTGTTGCAGTGGTAGAAGAACTGCAAAATATGCATGAGGTACAAGACAAGTCCTTGAATCACCTATACAATGCCTGTAAAGGCGCCAAACAAAATGCCTCCAAACACAGAAAATCAGATCCTGACTTCAATGTGGGAGACAAAGTGGGGTTGGCCGCCATGTTTCTACCTATGCACCTAAAGCAGGGAAATTCACGCCTTAGTATTTCAGGCCTTTCAAAGTGACCAGAATCATCAATCCTGTGGCCTTTCTTCTTCAGCTTCCCACTTCTTCAAGCCGGATATACCCATATTTCCATTCATCTCTTCTTAAAATGTAAAAAATCTCCACCAGAAGACGTGAAGCTGCTAAACCACCTCCAGTTTGTATCAATCAATAACCAGAGTATGAAGTGGGCCATTTTTGTGATTCCCGTTATTATAGGGGAGTGCTGCAATACCTCATAGATTTGAAAGGATACCTACCTGCCGACCACACCTGGGAGCCAGCTAGACAAGTCCATGCTCCCATTCTGGTGAGATGATTCCATCAGTTGCACCCCTGGAAACCTGGTGGTAGCGCGCTGTTAAGGGGCATATTGTTACGTCATAATGTCTCCCTTGCTCTCTCTGGCATTACTCGAAAGCAGCCTGTAGCCAACCACATCTTCAGTGACAACCCATACACGCCAAACCCAAGATGGCTGTTGGTTGCTATACTCTGGGAACCAATACCAGCCAATCCCAAGATGCCCACCTCGTCCCTTGTGCGTCCCGCGCAATGGGAAGAGGAGCTTCTCAAGGTACGAACAAATACAAATACAGGAAACAACGCAGGCGCCTCACATTGCAACTTAGTTGCCTGGTAAATGCTAGTTTACCATCTCACTGTCCCTCCGTTCCTTCACAGAACACTGACAACATAGGGGCCTCGAGTGGCACACTACATTGTGAGGTGAGCCACACTACAACTTCGTATCTGCACTCGGCCTTAGGACTGCAGACTCCTGTGATTCCTTGAGGATTTGCCTGAGGACAAACCGCTTATGTTCCATAACAAGAACCTGCGTATTAACACGGCTGGTTGAAATGTGAGAAAATTGCCTGCATTGTACTGCATGTGTCAAGAACAGGCCTGTGTTGATGCACATTTCAGAACCTTAGAGGTTTACTTTTACATGGAAAAGGGAATACATATTACCTCTTGGTCAGGATTTTCTTTTTTCTGGCACCTCTGCATTCCGGTCCACGTAAGGCCAGTCATTTAAATCATAATCCCAGAAGTTGCATGGAGGCTAGTAGTCTAAGGGCCCGATTGATGGAAAAGTGCGCATAGATCCCACAATGCCTGCGTGCCGAGAACGACTCTGCACGAGCCTGCACACATATTTTTTTCTGCACGCTCTGCCTTTTCATGGAATTGTTCCCAGCAAAGTAAGCCTATAAGCAGGTCGATGCCGGAACGCTCCTGACACACCCCCACGCAAAGCAAATTCAGCAATATACACCTACCTCTGCGGGCTCCTCATGCACAAACTCATGCACCCAGGTAATACTGCGGCGGGTCCCACACAATGGGGACAGCACGTCGGCGACACTGCACCGGGTCCCCCATAACTGTTACTGGGATCCAGACCAACATGGTTACCATTTTCCATAACTCTGGTAAAACTCTGGGCAATCTGCGTGAAAACTCCCGTAAACCATTTCTGTACCCCACTACACTGCGTATGTGCACCCCTAAGTAAAATCGGAACCCCATCTGCGTGCACGCACCTCTAAATCCAACATGCAATTTCACCTGCGCACAGAAATTACTATGTGCCAGTGCCTGTACGCCTGCCTTCGGGTGGCGGATAGATTGAGAGGTTTGCATGGGGAGTTCCCTGATGAGAGGTTTGTGCAGTCAGATCCATGAAAACGCTATGTTGTGTGCATTTCAGGGCATGCGATGGACTGCCTGCAGGCTGTCCGTTGTAACACCCACATTTTCCCTTGTTCTTCCTCATTTTGCATGTTCCGCCCCTACTCTTGTACCTGCGCAGACCACTCCCACGCTCTGCGTGGAGTCTCACACAAGGCACTCGGCCGATCGCAGAGATGAGGCAAGCATGCACGAAGTCCCGGCAAAGTACGAAAAGTCCTGCACAGTCGATTCCATAAATCGACAGAGGGAGTTTCACGCACGGAGTGCCTGCAAAGTCCCTATTTAACGTACACAAAATTCCATAAATCGGGCAATAAGACTAGATTAGTTTTTAGGACAGACAGTGCAGATGACACTACAATGGTCAAGAGAGCAGAACAGGGCGCTGGAGAGGCGATGCACACTTTGCAAATTCAGTGGCTTGTGGGCATTTCAAGGAGGCAGGGCACTCAAAAACACATATCCTCTCTATTTATTTATTGTTTTGCCTGGTTGGTTGTGGATCGTGCACTTGGCATGCATGTGCGAGGTTGTTGCGTCTATTCCTGCAATGCCAAGATCTGCAGGAGGCCGACTGGAGCGTGGTAAAGAAACGTGAAATGATAATTGCAAAGCTTTTAACTTCAACTTGTCCTTTTACATTAAAAACCCCTCTCAAGCCTCCTGCATCAATACTGTTTTCCAAATCTTTGAACGTAAGAATAAGTCCATAACATTTATGCAAGATGACATTATAGCAACTTGCCCGTGGTTCCCCATAGACTTGGAAATAAACAGTATGTACGAGGAATTTTGCTCAGGGGTTGTGAAGGCTGATCTGTCAGCTGGAGCAGGCGATGACAGTTCTCCAGGGAGACTGGAGCCCATTCGGGACCCTGTCTTCCCGATGTGCAGAGCACTAGTCACTGTTTCATGCAGATGCCCGGAGGCCATTGATGAATAAAGATACGAAGCCACTCTCTGTCTGTAGAAAAGTTCAGCATTTGAATCAGCCACTATGAAAGACTGTTTCAAAGTCACAATAACTGATTTAGGAGAATAAGGATGAGTCGCAGTATCTGGCTGCTGAGAGTAGTGTACAACTTGCGCGCTTTGCGAGTAAAACACACACATCTTGTGCTGCCCAGAAGCAACTTTCTGGCTTTGTACGAAAGAGTACACCCTAATGTTCTTGATATCAGCAACTGACGTGCACACTCATGTAATGCTGCACCTGTAGTTCATTAGAATATTGGGATGGGGCGCTGGACAATCAGGTGGGAAGGAACATGGGCGGTACTGTGCACATTGGGCCTCATTACGAGGCTGGTGGTAGCCGCTGCCGCCGGTATCCATTTTTTTTCCGGCACCCGCAGATGGGCAATTACCAGGTCATGCCGAGTTTGGCAGACCCGGTAATTGCCCATTCGCGGGTGGCAGTAATAAGGGACTCCCCATCCCCATTCGGCCCCATAGGGCTGAATGGGAATGGGGAGGGTGGTAGCACTGGTACCAACGGTACCGGTGCTAGCATCCTGTTCTGCTCGCAGGTGCCGGTAGGTCAGACCTGGTGGCTGCAAGGGCACCCAGGAGCGGAACTCCTAGTATGGTGGTACGGTAGCAATGGTGCCGATAGCAATACGGGCGCTGTTGTTGCCTTACCGCCATACTTGTAATGAGGCCCATTGTCTCTTAGTCTCTTGTGCATCTCCCTCAGGTAGTGGTGTTACTAGGTCTGGAAAAGATCCGGGGCTACACTAATGTCGGGATTGTCGGGACTCAGGGCTAGCTAGCCTTTTGGTTGTAGACCCTGAAAATCTACCCGGGGCTACTACCAAAAGACCTGGGACTCTAGCCCCCTAAACCCTCCCCCTAGCAATGCCTCTGCCCTCAGGTTCCCCTCTGACCCCTTTTCTATGGCTTTTATGCAATGCACTGCAATGGACTCCCTTGTTCCCACCCCATCGCACTGCCCCCACCTCGTCTTCCACCTGCTTCTGGCCCATTTACCAGTCCAAACTCCAGCACCAGCTGCGTCTTCCTCGAACAAGATGGCCATCATGAACATAGTAAAGTGACTTACTCTATTTACTATTTCAGTTGGCAGCCATTTTTGTTCATCCAGGAGAGTAGACGTGTGTAAGTTACAACGACAATTCCCCTTAAAGAATATTAGCCACTAAATGAAAGCCTAGGGGTGCTAATAGTGAAAACTCTGAGTTTGATGGTGCGACAGGGCCAGGGTCTTTCACTGAGACCCAAACACTTGGGATGATGGGCCGTTTCCGCGCCTGCCTGCCGCCAAGGGCAATTTGTTTTGAAATATATTGATCTACACAGGGTGCTGACAGCTCCCACCAGTGGAACGAGTTAATAGTATAGGACAGCAAACAGCTCATCCCAGGTGATGGCCATAAAGTAGGACACAGCAGTAAATCCACAAACTGGTGAAAGAAGACATAAAGAAATTATGCTCACAATCAATCTAACAAAGTAATGAAGCAATGTTTAATTAATATCTGTGCTCAGGAAAGAAGGAGAACCAGGGAAGGGCAGGACAAAAGGGGATTATCCTTTGGAGATGCTGGACACTGGACAAAGCAACCTACTACTAAAGAGTGTGAAGGGGCGGGGGGAGGGTTGACCGGTGCAGTGATATAGAGGGCACAGGGGGGAGCCACACTATTCATACAGATTATTATAGCAGGCGCACATCACATCATAAGAGACATTCTCTCTGGCAGATAGCAGTTATAGTCCATCCATCCATTCTTCCGATGTGACTCTCTTGTATGATTTCCATACCTTGAGTGTCCCCCTCCTGGCCACAATTGTCCATAGTGGACACCCTTGAAAAAGGATCAGGAAGCGTGTGACCGTACCCGCCAATATCATCATTGGCTCTCAATGAATCCGGTGGCCCGTAGCCAGGTCATTTCGATAAAGAGCATTTATAACATGACCAGCAAATGTCAGTGAAGCTCATCTTGCATAGTCACATCCTCATACGTGACCAGTGTAGCCTTTACATAACCTTTTGCTACTGCAACCTCAGATTCAGGTCTGTTTTCATCTGTTTCATGTTAGACCATGCCATAGTCCAGAGGCATTCACTTATCACCACACCCAACGTCTCGTCCCAACCTTGCCTATGAGGATGGTCAGCAGCGCCCTCAGCAACCTACATAGGGGAAACACAGAGCGGGATCGATCTCAGCTGAGAGCGGAAAGCATTGCAACATCATGTAATTTAATATGCCAGACTCTGGACAGCTTATCAAATACATTAGCCATTTTGCTATACTTAACTTTTTCACATTCCCTTATTCTGTAATTAACGTGCATTTTTAGAAAGCCCATCCTCATCGTAGAGCATCAATTCAGCTTTTTGCCATGCGTCTTCAAAGTCGGATTATTCAATAGTGAGGCTTTCTCACGGAGTAGGTTATTTTCATCCCACATCTGTTGCCAAAGTCTTATACTGGTCAATGGTACGGGTTTGGCACGGGTAAGGCCAGTCTATTTCTGTTAGACCTTTCCATTTACAGAAATGAAACCCATTGGAGTCGGAGCCCTTCAGCATATGAGACAACATTAGTAATAAGGTTCAAGAGCCTGAGTGAGGTGAGACTGGGTCTTTACTAGGAGCCTGCGGGCACTGAACAGCCCTGTAGAACCGCCCCTTATCTCTTTTCAACTGCCTTCGTGAACTCGCCTCCTGAGCGTTCCATATTTATAATGCAGCATGTGGAATGCTCGGGAGCCAACGCAACACATTGGGGGTCATTACGACCCTGGTGCTAAGGGGTTAACGGCGGCGAAAAAGGCTGCGGCGCCGTTAACCCCTTAGCGCCTAATTACGAGGTCCCTTTGCGGGACCCGAGCTTAACGGCTGGTCTAGACCAGCCGTTAAAGTAGGGACCCGCAAAGGGACTTCCGAGGTAAGTACGGTACCGCAATTTGCGGTACCGTACTTACCGCCTGCCCCATTCCCATTATGCCCTATGGGGCGAAAATGGGAATGGGGAAGGGCCATGGTGAAATGGGGAAGTACCGCCCCGCCAACCTTGGAATGGGGTGGTACTTCCCCATTTCACCATGGCGGACTCGTTACAATACCGGCACCAACCGTGGTGCTAATAGCGCCATGGTTTAGCGCCGGTGTTGTAATGAGGGCCATTGTCCCCTTAAAGGAAGCAAGAGAGAAAAGTATTGAACAAATGCAAACAACAATAATGAAAGAAAATAAGAACTGCATGGAAGAAGGATTACAGAAAGATAACATTTGAAACACCCAAACCAACCAACAATTGAGGAGGATGGCTGAAGTATAAAGGAAGAATTGGTGCTCAATCACACACATAGTCTCTGATCCAATCAGGCTCCCTTCTCACTCTTTTTGTCAACACTGGGCATTGTCCTCCCTCACGAGCATCAACTCCTTCTGACAGCCCAATCTCTCCTTTGCTGCATTGTTTCTCCTCTCTGGCTCCACCTTCCCCACAGGGCACCCACCTTCCCATTGACCAAATCTCACCACCCTCCACTATGAACACACTACCACTGACAGCAGCAATCTTCTTGGGTCCTATGAACTTACTCTCCAAACACTTGTGCGTCGCCCTGGGATTACGGATCAACGCCCAATCCCTGACTCACCAGTCAAGCACCCTCACACTCTTCTCATGATCAGACGCATCCTTGAACTGCACTTGCTTCCTCTTGATTAAATCCATAATCGCACCTCTGTCCACAGAGACAATGTTGTCAAGTCCCATCTATCATGGACACACATTAGTTCCTGGCTCTCTCCCCTTCAACGAAACAAAGGGTGACACCTTGGTCACCGAATGGGGCGTAGTGAGATACCCCCACAGGATGTGGTTAAAAACCAACTTCCACGACAACTCGGAGCAAAAAGCTAGCAGGATACCAACCTTGATGAATCTGTTAATCCTCTCGACCAGGCCATTGGCTCTGGGGTGGCAGAGAACAATGTGGTTATACTTAATGGTATAGCTACACAAAAACATTTTCATAAGCTCTGAGTAAAATTGCATGCCATTGTCGGTAACAACCTCTGATGGAAAGCCCTCCCTGTAAAATGCACCTTCCAAGAACTCAAAAAAACTCCCTTGCGATAACTTCCATAGCTGCCTTCCACTCCACCCACTTGATATGAAAGTCCACCAACACAAACAAACATTTCAAACCACCAATCAGACCCTGGATGGGACCCATAATGTCAATGGCAACCATGCGCCACAGTTGGTCAGGAACAAACACAGGAATGAGTGGTGTCTCTGGCACCACCTTTGTTTTATCACTCAAACAGCACAGCACACAATCTCTCACCACTCTCTCCACTAGACCATCCATCCCAGGCCACAAAAAACGTTGTCCCAATTTTCTTTTCATCCCATTGATGCCAAAATGTCCTTCATGCACTTGCTCAACCAACCTAGCTCTCAATCCTTCCACACATCATCTGCACCATCTGCCAACTCGCATTCAGCCTGTCCAACACTTTCCACATCAACACTAGCAAGAATAGCCTCATCATCCATCGACTCCCCATCGGGTTCCATATCTTCCACAGGCAACAGCAACAGGCAATCCACCACCACATTTTTGCTCCTGGCAGATAGCAAACCTACAGGTCGTAACACTGCAAACCCAACCACCATCTGCTGATCCTTGGTGATCCTACTCCCCAACCTCCATATGCAAGCATCTGCACCAATGGCTTGTGATCTGAATGCACAACAAACTGCTGGCCACACAGGAAAAACTTAAAGTGCAACATGGGCCAATACACTGCAGGGCTTCCCTCTCAATCACTGAATAGGGGGCCTCGAAGCAAAGGCCGCAATCAGTTTCTCCTTTTCTCCATTACTCTGAGTCAAGGATGCCCCTAAACCCAGAATACTGGCATCCACCATGAGCACAGTTTCACCCTTGACACAAAACTTACCAAGAGAAGACACCTTCACAACATCCTCCTTAATCCTCCGACCTCCGTAAATCTTCCTCACAGTCTTTGGTCCAGATAACCTGTACCCCCTTCTTCAATAAGAATCTCAGAGGTGTGGAAATCATTGAAAAACCCTGAATAAACTTATGCAAAAATTCTGCCAGGCTCGATGGAATGACCTGAGTTGTCCTTGGGTTTAGGCACCTTGCTGATTGCTTTAACCAGACTGATTTTTGGAGTGATACCCTTTCCGTATACACAGTGTCCTAGATACTCCACACTCTCCACAGTTATGCAGCATTTCAATGCTGAACAGTCAATCCCGCCATTTTCAACCTGCAGAGGACCTTCATCAACGTATTATCATGTTCCTCCCAAGAGGTTGCATGGACCATCACATCATCCTGGATGACCACTTTGTTAGGGACCCACTCCAGCACCTTCTCCATGACCCTTTGAAAAACGGTGGCCACTGAAGATAGACCAGAGGGCATCCTACAATATTTGAAAGTCCCTTCTGGGTGAAAACCGCAGTGATATGCTGACACTCCTGGGCCAAAGGAACCTGATGGTAAGCCGCCGATAAATCAATCACTGTGAACAACTTAGATTTGCCTAATGTTGCTAAAACCACTGAAATAACAGGTAGGGGATGCCAGTAGATTCAAATGTTCCTATGGAGATCCCACAAGTCTGCACAGGCTCTTAGATTACCATTGGCCTTAGAGACAATACCACCAGGGACAGCCAGTCTGAACTCTCCAATCTCTCAATGATCCCTCTTTGAAGCAAAGAGTCCAGCACCTCCTTCAATTTTACTCTGAGTTGATGGGGAAGTGGTCTCACTTTGTGAACCACAGGAATGGTCTCCTTTTCCATCCTAGTGTTGTGCTCAAAATCATTTAGTATTTGCAGGTCATCAGTGAACACCTCTGGAAATTCCCTCTCCCATATGTCTTCCATCTTAGCCACTGCAACAGGCTCAACAGATTTCGCCTGAATGCAAACTCTAAGCTCAGACTGCTCATTCCACCCTAGTAACGAAGATCCCTTGGTCGTCACATACATATCAGCAGCACAACGCCTCCCTTTTTATTCTATTTCTGCTGTGAACTTTCCCAACAAATCAATGTTGAAGGATGAAGATAAAACAGGCCTACTTGTACTGCTTGACTTAAGTGCTGCATTTGATTTGCTGGGCCACAAGCAACTCCAGTAGGTCCTTGAGAAAGTGGCTAACTGCTCCCCAGTTGCCATTAAATGGATGACTTCCTTCATCTCCGGGACAAAATCCAAAATCCATTGGGGAGAAAAATGATCTACAGGATTGCCTATTGAATGTGGTGTCCCTTAAGGCACTTGTCTCTCCCCGCTATTGTTCAACCTATACATGAGGTGTATTGTGCTAGAGAATATCGGAGCCTTTTTCACCAACTACACTGACACCCAGGTGGTGGTTGAACTTAGCGGGAGCTACAGCCATGACTGCGCAAGGTTAGGAGACATCTATAACATCATTGAGGAATGGATGCTGACGAAATGGATGTGCCTAAATGCAAAGAAGACAGAGCTTATGATTGTTTTCTCTATCCATGCAAGGCATCAACTCAGTCCCCAGTATAAGTCTTTTAACATAAAGGATTCAGCCATTCCAGTGAAAGATGAAGTGAAAACTCCTGGCATGACCCTGGAAGCATCACTAGGTGCTGAGGTTCAGGCAATGCACCTAAAAAAGAACTGCCAATACTCCAATCCAATCACCTAATCCATTAGACCGTATTTAAGCAAAGAGAACACAGCAGCCATTGCAAGAGCCATTATTTTATCATGGCTGGACTACGGAAATGCTTTGATGCTTTGCCCAAGTAAAAGCTGCATGGCCAAGTGCCAAACAATTCTAAACAATTTGATCAGAATGATAAAAAATGGACCATGGAGAGAACATATTACCAAAGACCGAATTTATCTTCACTGGCTGGCAGTTGAACAAATAATCATTTTCAAGAGCATGACCTTGACACACAGGTGCCTATTCAGACAGGCTCCAGGTCATCTTAAAGAAAGGATCACCTTGTACACACCTACAAGATCCATAAAATCAGAAGGACAGAACCAGATAAAAAGCACCCTGTTCAAATGCTCACAGGGCATGGGCAGAGCTTTCCCAGTCAGAGTAGCCCTGATATGGAACAAACTCCCTGTCGAGCTAAGATGGGAAAAGAACTACCAAAGCTTCCGAAAAAAGCCAAAGACTCATTTATTTAAATGAACCCACAATCCAGTCAAAACTTGAAAAAAATTGAAGATTAGGATAGATTTCCTTGATAGGTTTTGTCTTGGTCGTCTTGTGTTCCCTGTTGCGCCCTTATGCCTGCAGGCTTCGGCGCAGTGAAAACCAATAAATAAATAAATAAATAAATAAATAAATAAACAAACAAACACAAAATAAATAATGTTCACTTTGACATAGGCATACGGTATCATTTTCTTGCAGGTCCTTAAGCCTTCCTTCTACCCCATTTTGTTAAGTCTCACATGAGATGATAGTCCAATGTGGGCCACTGTCCACCTTTGACCTTAAAGTCACCAATCGGAACCCTTCCAGGTCCCATACAGAGCACATCTCCAAAACATGTCAGGCTTGTCCCGAAATTTGAACTAATCCCCCCTGGGTTTCCTCTTGTTCAAGGTGGCGCCCCCCCCCAAAAACTAGAGTATCCACTGTAGCTTCTATCCATGTCGGGCAAAATGTCCCCTCTTTTTGACTTTCAGGCAGTTAACATTCCTTGCAGGGCAGAAAATACTCATTGCAAGTTGTCTGTTGCTGTCACACTTAAAACATTTGAGTTCTTTATTCCCCCCTTTCCTTGCTAACACCTCTCGACCTTGCTTCTCAGCCTTCATAGTTCTCATATAATGAGCAGTTTGTTCCATTTCTCTTGCTGCTTCCATAGCTTGTTCAAGTGATAAGTCCTTGGCAAGACGTTTTTCTTGGACTCTACTGTTATTAGTGCAGCATACTAATTGATCTCTGATCAGGGAATTAGTGAACAGTCTGAACTCACAAGAGTGGCTCAAAGTCCTCAAGGCCGTCACATAACATTCCACTGGTTCTTGAGGCTCCTGTCTGACATCTTTCAAAGAATGTATGACGCTCGAAGGTGACATTTTTCTTCGGATCAAAATCATCCATCGTAAACACTGCGGCACTCCGCCCCAAGTTGTGCAGTAGAACAGCTTGCCTACTTGCAGGAGCGAACTTATCACCGCATATGGCCACCAAAATATTCATCTAATAATGTTTCCAGCTGTCCCACCTTGTGGGGGCGTGCCTGGTTCAGCCAAACATTGGGGAGGTGGAGCCATGCTTGCCGAATCAGTCAATCTTGTATTAACTGACTTCTCTTCTGAGAAAGGCATTTGCACAGATTTGCTGCTGACTGACTCTCACATGTGTTCACTGAGGCAATAGCCCCTGAATCAGCACTTCCCTGGTTTGTTTTTCAACCTTTTTGCTGCCCTGTTGGCTTTGCTACACTTGTCAAGGCCCATTACAAGCCGTTGTCATGGAATCTCATTGTTACTATGGGATTCTTCACCACACAACAGGGATCCTTCCTCTAACCCTTCACGTTCTTCTTTTGTTTTTACAGCTGGTTGCAGGGAGAGAAATTCCAAAATAGGCCACCAGAACCTCACAATTCAGCAGGGGCAGCCGGACGCTTCTTATGCGACAATTATGGCCAGGCTGTAGGGAAAGCTTGATTGCCGTTCACTGCAGTTGTCTGGGCCTCACTTCGTAGGCCTGGATCTCAGAGGTTCACAAGCAGCATGGTATCCCGCAGGTTCCAGCCGATCCCCAGCAGCCTCCACCTCATCGCCACTAATAAGGTTCAGGAGCCTAAGTGAGGTGAGACTGGTCCTTTATTAGGAACCTGCAGGCATTGAACATCTCCATACAACCACCCCTTGTCTCTTTTCAACCACCTCCCCAAACTCGCCTCCCAAGTATTCAATGTACTATAATCCGGCATGTGAAATGCTCAGGAGCCAACCCAACAATTAGTGTGTGTATGCAGACTGGTAAAGGCTTACCTCATGGTAGGAGGGGGTTGTGAGGGCTACAACAGGCATGAAGACAGCATATGAGACAAAATTAGTGTGTGTATACAGGTTGGCAAAATCTCACCTCATGGTACTGGGGGCTACATTAGGCATGCAGGCAGCATATGAGAACACATTAGTGTGTGTATAAAGACTGCCAAAGCCACACGTCATGGTACGGGGCTACATTAGGCATGCAGGCAAGCTTATGGGACAAGATTGGTTGTGTGAATACAAACTGGCAGATCCTCACCTCATGTTACATGGGGCTACATCAGACATGCAGACAACCATATAAGACCAGATCTTTGTGTGAGTGCAAGCTGGCAAAGCCTCACCTCATGGTACCGGGGGCTACATCAGGCATGCGGGCAAGCGAATGAGTTGACATGTTATAGGTAAAGCACACGGCTAATCATCATAATCAGTAGGTTACTGGCATGTTATACAAAAAGCATGAGGCTTAAGTCAAATCCGGTAGGTTGGCAGCAAACAATAAGTATGCTTATACAAGTTATAGAATTATGGATAAGTTATAGTGAGCAGCATGAATTACATTAGAATCTACAAGTGCTCCAAGCGAACCAGAAAGCCACATCCCCAGTAGCAGGGGGCTATGCCGGCTGCACAAGGCGAAAGCAGAAGGAAACAGTATAGTATAGTGGGTCGGAGCAAAATAGGAGGTTGGAAGCTCTGCTTTAGGCACACTTGCAGTTAGACAGCATATAGAACCTGGGCAACCCCAGGGTGCAACCAGGAGATGGAAGTCGGAAGCGAGCCGGTCTCGTAGAAAGGTAGTATTCTTTGTAGTTTAATGCCAGTTAGTTTTGAGGATTTAAAGAATGAGAGAGTAAGGGCATACATTGTAATATGGGCGCCTGCTACTGAACGGAGACAAACAGCCCCATTCAGGCCCGGGCAGGGACAGACAGGGATAGCAGGCCTTAATGGAAGGCTTTGCTGGGGGGCCGGCTTTGCCTGCCGGCTCCCGTAATGCGGGGTAAAGACGCTGCTGGTTGCCCAATGCACATTTTGCAGAGGCGGGCTCTGGAGGCTGCTGGGCTGAAGCTGTGGGGCATCTACAGCAGCGGCCATGTTTAGAAGGAGCAAGTGCTCAGTAACAGAATTCAATGGCCCAACAAGGCTTACCTCGTGTGGATTGACGTCATCTTGTGTAATCTGGCCATGTTTCTTTTTTCCTGCAAATTGGATGTTTTACTCCTCACCTCCCATTATCTTTTAATAGGGTGGATAGACCTGGCATATTTGTGCCAAGCAATTCTCAGATAAAAGTTGGGGCGCATCGGGAACTACCCTTAAGGAGGACAATGGTAGGATTGAGGTGGGCGACTCCATACTGCAGACAGCTGACTCGCCTTCATGGGCCAGCTGCGGGGTGGGCAGTCTAATTTGAGATATTTTCATATGCTACAGAGTCTGCCTTAATTGATTAGGTTATTTGTACATTCTTCATAAATGTATTTTTTTATCAAAGTTAACAGACCCCACAAATGTGGTGTAACTTATTTAGTCTTTCAGACTTCATACTGAGCATCTGGGGCCAGATTACAGACACTTTACACTGGTCCATGTGCAATTTTGCACAGTCTTAGCATTAGGGCAAAAACTGCCATAGTGCAAAAAATATATACATTGAATGAATTTGTGTACGATGCAAAGTTTGCCCTAGTGCTAATACCAATCCGTAGTATCACTAGCTAATGCTGTTCAAACTTGCTAAATTGTATTGCACTTGCAATGAAGCAAACTTTCTGTAACCTGGCCCCTGATGCAAGCCAAGAACGTTTTAGTCCATTGCTAGGCACGCATGCTCACAAATCATCGCCATGATGTCAGAATGTATACTTACAATTTCAGATCATATTTATGCAATTGGGTTGAGCAGTCCCACTTGTCACTTAAGCCTGAATTAAATGATGTGGTAGCACCCGAGAAGAGTACATGTACGAATGCGATAAAAGCAGCAAGAGTTTTTCATTTATAAATTGCATACATTGCTAAATTCTTAGCGGCCACTTGATATACTTCTTTCTTACAGCAGAAACAAAAAACAATATAGAAGGTTCCAGCCCACAAAGTCTGTTTTATGCCCTTTGTGTTATAGGTTTCCATCATGGATGAAAAGAAAATTGGTAGAACATCAACAGTCCTATCAACCTGGGAGTAAAATAAGAAGCAGATTGCAGTAAATTGCTTTAATGGTGACCTGTAATTACCTCTAGATACATAGTATGTCGAATACACATAGTTCTACTTCAGAAAAATGCTTTTGAAAAAATACATCAAGCAAAATGGAGCATTCTTCTCTACCAGCGGATGCCAGTCTGCTCGGTGAGACCGGCAATGGACACCCGATCAGAGCATTACCACTTCAGTTCCTGTGATAGTGCTTCTCGCTGTTCTGCTGAACACTGTTTTCTGTTGAATATTCTTGATCGTCACTGAATCTCACTAAAGAAAATGGGACATTATGAACCAGGGTCGCCTCCTCGGCCGATATAGAGCAATATCAACCGACACTACACAGCCCAAGTAGTCATTGGTTTAACAAAAAACTTTTTTTAAAAAATGTTCCTGCTATCTCTTTTGACAACTTACTCTACTTCATCCATTGGAAGATAGCCCCCGAATGGTTACTTTATTGTAATTAGGACAGAATTGTAAACAAATAAAATAATTATACGTAGGCTCAAATTGAGCAATGCTCAAAATATGACATGAAGCAAAGGAAATAGACATCTGGGGCCAGATTACAGAAGCTTTGCACCGGTGCAAGTGCAAAGATTGCACAGTATTAGCACTAGGGCAAAGTTTGCCCTATTTTCTAAAAATACCTAGAAATATTAGAAAACCATTGCACACATCGTATTAGCCCTTGGGTAAACTTTGCCCCATGCAAATATGCATCGAAAATGTATCATTTTCGCACTAGGACAATGTTTGCCTTGGTGTTTATACCATGCCAAACTGCACTTGTCATGGCGCAATGGTTTTAAAATATTTTTAAGTGTTTTTAGAAATTGGGCAAACTTTGCCCTACTGCTAATACCATGCACACTTTGCACTTGCACCAGTGCAAAGTTTATGTAATATGGCCCCTGGTAGTGACCTCATTTAGTAGGCTTCAAAGCTTGTTCTTAGTAGTTACCCAAGGCACACCCCATTCACAGACTGTTAATTGATGTTGCCTGTTGTAGTCCAACTAGTAATGTGGGCCCACTCATAAATCCCAGGAAAATATGGATATCTGACAACAGACACCCATACACCCCTAACCGCTTTGACACCGAATTTTCCCTTAGCTCAACGCATCTGTTAATTACCATTACTATCTACCACATCGGGCAAAGTAAGGGTTGATGCAGAATAATGCTTTTACTGCCCTAATGGTAAAACATGTGGATTTCGTGTTTTGCTAACAAACCACCACTGTCCCAATTAAAACAGAGTCAATAATGGCCCGTCTGAGCATTGCAAAGACAAATTGTGGAGGGAGATCACATCTGTGATGACTACATTTTGAGAACCTTTGTGGATACACCAGCACATTACTGTCCCTTAAATTGAGGGACTGAAGGCTTTTTTTGTTTGTTGGAGTGACCCAGGGATTTATTTATTTATTTTTTAGTAATTTGTAATGCACACTATGCAGCAAAAGTATTTAGAGGCACATCAAGACAAGGGGGATTGGGAAGAGGAAGAAGGAGTATAAAAAAAGAAACAAAAGTTCTTAAAAAACGTTCTGGAAACATTCCGAACGTGCATGTGACATAGTATGAGAAGGAAACGGGAAGGAAGGGTGGTGAGGAGGGGTAGAGGGAAGAAAACAAACAGGAACGCTCTGACTAGGTCATCAGACGATTTAGAACGTGCAAGTGCTGAGACATGAAAAAAAGGGAGGAAGAGCGGCGGACAGGGTTGCTGGGGGGAGTGGGATAGATAAAAACAACACAAAACAGGTTAAGTGCAAGGACAAATAGTTAAAATGCTTTAAGGAAAAACAAAGCAAGCAGTTAAGACCAGTGGTCGAGTGTACGAAAAGAAGCAGTGAAGCTATGTTCCCTACTGGGCTGCACCGCTCCCCGCAAACCCCATCGCCACACCCCCTCCTATGCACAATATAAACCCCCAAACACATGCACCTGCTGTTTAAGGGAACGTTTAGTGCAATGCACTGAAAGTGCAAGTTTCAACTGCTTCCTACACTCTTATTTTAAAACGAAACCTTTCCGGAACGGTTTCTTTTTAAAATAAAAGTATAGGAATGGTAAAACTTCATTAAAAGAAGTAGAGGAGCACTGCTCCCGACCGCTCCCGCCCACTTCGAGCACTGGTTAAGACAGGCTATGAGTGACTACCGACTGGAAAAGCCACGCCTCAAGGACTGAGGGGCTACATCAGAGAGGGAGGCAGGCAGATAATACTGGAAAACAACATTAAAGTTGGTGCACAGCTTCGAAAAAGCCTCTCCCTAGGTTCAGGCGTTTGCAGGTACAAAAGGTAGGGTGCAGACAGCAGGGCAATGCCGGAAAAGAAGGAGAGGAGCTGTGCCGAGAATGCAGGGGCAGGAACATTCTTAAATAAGAAACGGGTAATCGCTGCGATGCAGGTAGGAAGCAAGGCAAGAAACAAACAGGCAGCCAGGTAAAGTTAAAGGCAGCAACCATTTTTAAAGACCACACAGCCCTCGATGTATGTTCAGTCAGGCAGGTCTTATCCAAGCAAAAAGTCAAAGCCGGTGATGTTGGTGAGGGGATGCAGGCTGTCGTCAGAGGCAAGGCATATGGTGGTGTGGAGCCCTAACTGCCAACAGTCTGTGACCCCCAGCTCCTCTTCCTCGATCAAAACAGGCCGGACAGGTATCTGGCCTTTCAGTGGGCCTTAGTGAGTGGGGGCTGGCGTTGCCTGCTGGCTCCCCATGATTGGCCAAAAGATTGAAGAAGCGGCCAATCACCAGGATGCAGGCAGGAATCAAGGCAAGGAACAAACCAGCAGCAAGGTAATGTTAAAGGCGGCGGCCATTATCCAAAGACCTCACAGCCCTCGATGTATGTTCAGCCAGGCAGGGCTTACCCCGGCAAGAAATCAAAGCAGGTGATGTTTGGGATGGGCTGCAGGCTGTCTGCAGGGGCAAGGCAGATGGTGGTATGGAGCCCTCACTGCTGACAGCCTGCAACCTCACAGCTGCTCTTCCTCGATGGAAACAGGCCAGACAGGCATCGGGCATTACAGTGGGCCTTAGTGGGGTTTGGCTTCACCTGCCGGCTCCCCAATGATTGGCCAACAGATTGAAGATGCATCCAATCGCCACGATGCAGGGCAGGAAACAAACTGACAGCAAAGTAATGTTAAAGGTGGCAGCCATTTTTCAAAGACCACGCAGCCCTCGATGTATGTTCAGCCAGGCAGGGCTTATCCTGGCAAGAAGTCAATGAAGGTGATGTTGGGGAGGGGATGCAGGTTGTCGTCAGGGGCATGGCAGATGGTGGCGTGGAGCCCTCGCGGCCGACAGCCTGTGGCCTTCCAGCTCCCCTTCCTTGATGGACTTAGCATTTTTACTTCCAACCATAAGGGTGAGGTAAACATGAACTAAATATTTTTGATCTGCAATTAGCGGGGTAGTAAAACTGGACGCTAGTTCAAATACCACCTATATGTACTGTAATTGCCTTAAAACGTTAGGAGAAAAAAAAATGTGGACAAATCCATACAGTACTTATCACCAACATATGTAATATTGGCCAACAAGCAATGCTTGGCGCATCAAGACAAGGGGGGATTCGGAAGAGGAAGAAGGAGTATAAAAAAAGAAACAAAAGTTCTTAAAAAACGTTCTGGAAACATTCAGAACGTGCATGTGACATAGTATGAGAAGGAAACGGGGAGGAAGGGTGGTGAGGAGGGGTAGAGGGAAGAAAACAAACAGGAACGCTCTGACTAGGTCATCAGACGATTTAGAACGTGCAAGTGCTGAGACATGAAAAAAAAGGGAGGAAGAGCAGAGGACAGGGTTGCTGGGGGGAGTGGGATAGATAAAAACAACACAGAACAGGTTAAGTGCAAGGACAAATAGTTAAACTGCTTTAAGGAAAAACAAAGCAAGTAGTTAAGACCAGTGGTCGAGTGTACGAAAAGAAGTAGTGAAGCTATGTTCCCTACTGGGCTGCACCGCTCCCCGCAAACCCCATCACCACACCCCCTCCCATGCACAATATAAACCCCCAAACACATGCACCTGCTGTTTAAGGGAACGTTCAGTGCAAGGCACTGAAAGTGCAAGTTTCAACTGCTTCCTACACTCTTATTTTAAAACGCAACCCTTCCGGAACGGTTTCTTTTTAAAATAAAAGTATAGGAATGGTAAAACTTCTTTAAAAGAAGTAGAGGAGCACTGCTCCCGACCGCTCCCGCCCACTTCGACCACTGGTTAAGACAGGCTATGAGTGACTACCAACTGGAAAAGCCACGCCTCAAGGACTGAGGGGCTACATCAGAGAGGGAGACAGGCAGATAATACTGGAAAACAACATTAAAGTTGGTCCACAGCTTCGAAAAAGCTTCTCCCTAGGTGCAGGCGTTTGCAGGTACAAAAGATAGGGTGCAGACAGTAGGGCAATGCCGGAAAAGAAGGAGGAGCTGTGCCGAGAATGCAGGGGCAGGAACATTCTTAAATAGGAAACGGGTAATCGCTGCGATGCAGGTAGGAAGCAGGGCAAGAAACAAACAGGCAGCCAGGTAAAGTTAAAGGCAGCAACCATTTCTTAAAGACCACACAGCCCTCGATGTATGTTCAGCCAGGCAGGTCTTACCCAAGCAAAAAGTCAAAGCAGGTGATGTTGGGGAGGGGATGCAGGCTGTCGGCAGAGGCAAGGCATATGGTGGTGTGGAGCCCTAACTGCCAACAGTCTGTGACCCCCCAGCTCCTCTTCCTCGATCAAAACAGGCCAGACAGGTATCTGGCCTTTCAATGGGCCTTAGTGAGTGGGGGCTGCCGTTGCCTGCTGGCTCCCCGTGATTGGCCAAAAGATTGAAGAAGCGGCCAATCACCAGGATGCAGGCAGGAAGCAAGGCAAGAAACAAACCAGCAGCAAGGTAATGTTAAAGGCGGTCGGCCATTATCCAAAGACCTCACAGCCCTCGATGTATGTTCAGCCAGGCAGGGCTTACCCCGGCAAGAAATCAAAGCAGGTTATGTTTGGGATGGGCTGCGGGCTGTCTGCAGGGGCAAGGCAGATGGTGGTATGGAGCCCTCACTACTGACAGCCTGCAACCTCACAGCTGCTCTTCCTCGATGGAAACAGGCCAGACAGTCATCGGGCATTACAGTGGGCCTTAGTGGGGTTTGGCTTCACCTGCCGGCTCCCCAATGATTGGCCAACAGATTGAAGATGCATCCAATCGCCACGATGCAGGGCAGGAAACAAACTGACAGCAAAGTAATGTTAAAGGTGGCAGCCATTTGTCAAAGACCACGCAGCCCTCGATGTATGTTCAGCCAGGCAGGGCTTACCCTGGTAAGAAGTCAATGAAGGTGATGTTGGGGAGGGGATGCAGGTTGTCGTCATGGGCATGGCAGATGGTGGCTTGGAGCCCTCACGGCCGACAGCCTGTGGCCTTCCAGCTCCCCTTCCTTGATGGACTTAGTATTTTTACCTCCAGCCTTAAGGGTGAGGTAAACATGAACTAAATATTTTTGATCTGCAATTAGCGGGGTAGTAAAACTGGACGCTAGTTCAAATACCACCTATATGTACTGTTATTGCCTTAAAACGTTAGGAGAAAATAAATGTGGACAAATGCATACAGTACTTATCACCAACATATGTAATATTGGCCAACAAGCAATGCACCCTTTTTACACCAGCAAAAAGCAGGCAGATTACATATGAATTCATTGTAAAGTCTTCGTGTCATGCATAGAATGCAAAAGGGTGGCATCAAAGCAAGCACACCAACATTGTATAGTCCACTTTTGTGATGAGACAAGAAAAATATGAGGGATCTGTGTATGCTAAAGTCTTCATGAAACAAGGGCCCACTGTAATTTACACTAAATTCAAAGATGAGGGCCATAATGTAAAGTAATCCAATGTTGTCTTGTAAATCCCCTTCCAGACATTATTGCTGTGTGTGGCTCTGTAAGAAAAAGGGAGCGGTCATTGGTAGGATAGCAGGAGAGGCTAATTTATACATTTTCCTAATAGGAATCATGGATGTGATTGACCAGGTGCATTAAGCAGCTGTGTGAGTTTATATACGCGTGTGTGAGCTTCATTACTAGATCAGTGGCAGAGAAGAGGAAAGGAAAGACATTTCTAAGGCCAAAAGATCAGTCTTGCGACCCTGGTTCTTACCTCTCTGCAATTGCTCTACTTTTACATTTTTACTTTAACTATAAACTTCATGACCTAAAATGACTACAAATGATCGCCAAATAAAACAACCTGTAAGATTGATTGAAATGCACCATAGGGAAACCATTGCTGTCCACTTTCGATGCAACATAGTGCAACGTACCCGTTTGATAGTGGTATGAGCAATTGGGAAAAAGGGAGCTCATGGTTAGTGCTTATTTTGAAACCACAAGTGTGCTCACAGATGGACAATGTATCTGGTTCAAAGGAGTGGGGAAACTTAACACAAGAAGTGAGTTTGAGAAATAGTGTTGTTAGACAGTGATTATGCAAGACACCCTTTACCGCTGTGTGTGGAATATATCATTACGTCACCAGCCAGCGAGTTGCAAAATTAGACCTTCATAGTATTTATGCTTGTAAAAATGCATATCTGAGTAATTCAATATAATGGAACCCTTGTTTTTTCTCTCTTTTAATGGCTGAAATAAAAGTAAAAGTTAAATTATGCAAATAGTTTCTTTTAGCAGTGTACCATGGGTTGCCGGTTAAATTGAAGGTGTGAACTAACACCTTCCAGCTCCGCCATTGCTGTTTTGGTATGCGAGAAAGAAAGGGTTTGCTCTCAAACTGCGCACACACATAGAATAATAAGCAATTGCAAATTAAATGAGTGGTTTTTATCAGAATTGGTGCAGCCTGACACGTGTTTCGAGCTTCCCGCTCTTCTACTGAGGCTGCTTGTGCAAAATTATAAAACATTGATGTACAACGAAAACATTTGTTAAGCATGATTCAATAGCAAAACAAACCAGTCCCCAGACCCAGGGCAAGGAGGCAGTTAGGGTTTGCCAAACCAACACATTGAGTATATGGTTTAAAGTAACAGACAGTTGCAACGAATGCACATATCAAATCAACCCAATTCAAAGAAAGAAAATGAAAACACAAAAAGTGCGTAATTCGGTGGATAAACATAACACATTATAAAACAATGAAAAGAGGGAGGAGAGAGAAAAAAGACAAAAGAACAACAAAATTATTCAGTGAGAGAAGATGCTCATGGTAATCAGCCAGAAATACATGTATAAGGCCACTGACTGTTAAAATTGTACCTTAATCTTGGCTAGTGTGTATTTTGAATACAAAGGTAGAAGTTGAGTAATCTGACAAAGTTAGGCGTGGGCTCCCTATAAAGCAAAAGACGGGATGGCTATTTATGTAGGAATCTGACTGACTAGATTTCCACCTAGCAGTCATTTGAAAATAAAGAAATGACATACCATTATTTTGCAGTTGCACGAATGAATTTTCAGTAAATTATTATCTTGCTGCAGCACAGGCAGGAAACGAAGAATGCAGGTGCGGCAAGAGCCAAAGAAAACAAAGCAACAAAAGGTCAATTAGCTAATTGAGTGGTTTATCTCTGTGGACATCTGAAGCAGCAAGAATTCTTGCTGGAAGGGTCCGTGTACAAATTGTCAACGTTGACTCACCAGTACTTTCACTGCTATGTGGGGAACTGGAGCCAAACGGGAACCCTCTGTGTGCCGAGTATAACTCGGAGATGTGAGGGAAGCAACAGTGAAAACGCCCGTGCACAGGCGAGTCACCACAGAGTTAATGGGAAAACAAGAGCGCCATGATGGACTAGTGTAGATATCATGTAAAGGAAATCATTAAGGCTACTCCATATAGACAAGAATATGTTTGAGGTGTGCGTATGCCGGAAATAAATTGCGCATGGTAAATGCACAAATAGAATTGGAATTACAAAAAAATAAATAAAAAATAAATAAATAAATAAATAAAAAAAAAATTTTTAAAAAAAATTGCGAGACAGAAGGACATAGATCCGGAAGACATTAGTTAATTAATTGGAGTATGAAGTCACTTGAGCTGTCCACGGATGGCAGTAGTGTATTTTAAAACACCTGTGCCTGCATCTATAATAAAGAGTGTTGCATGTGCTGAAAAAGATGCTAAATAAAGGAAGTGCGCCTCGACCTGACTGGATATGCAAGGATTGTGTTAAAACGGTTGCGCCCATGCTAGCAAGTGTATTCATTAAAAAAAAAAAAAAAAAAAAAAAAGGGGGGGGGGGCGCTGCACCCGGGTAGATAGCATGATAGTTGAGTAATGACATGTAAATAGCGACTGATTACCATTGACATCCATACAAATAATCGGTACCTATTGGCATGACATGTGCGAAGACCTTAAAAAACACACGTGTACCATAACTTTTAAACAACATGTAATCACAAAAAGACAGATAGTTCATGGTCTGTGTTCAGGCCAAACTCTACAGTACGGTATTGACAAATCAATCGGGCTTCCAATTGTCTAAGTTTGAGTATCTGGTTGCCTCCACGTTGTGGAAGTGACACCTTCATCATCCCAGCAAATTTGATCATTATCTTGTTATCCATTTGATGGGATCTTTGCCAATGCAAAGCTAGGGGATATTTGGAGTCAGATTGAGTAATTGAGTACAGATGTTCCCTGATACGAATTTTCAGCGGGCGTATTGTACTGCCAATATAGAATAGGCCGCAGACACATTTAATACAGTAAATGCAGAATTTCGAATTACAATTAATAAAAGACAAAATCTTATGTGTACCTAAGTGTCCGAAGTCGATGGAGGTAGTCTCCAGTGCATGTGAACACGTGGAGCAGCCCCCACACTTGTAAAAACCAGGGCGTGGGGGCTGGTGTAACCAAGTATGTTGCTTGGGTGGGATTGACATGAATGAAGGAGAAAGTATGTTCTTGAGGTTGTTTGCCTTAGTATAGATAAAACTTGGTGAGTTGTCCACCCAAGGAGTAATATCACGATCAAGTTGTAGGATGTGCCAATGTCGTTTGATTATATTGTAAAGCAGCGAACTATCGGAATTAAATCTAGTAATAAATTTGAGTTTCTGAGAATGAACAGTCTCGTTCCTTATTTTCGGAGTGAGTAGATCGCATCTCTTCATGGTCCGTACATCATGTTCTGCTTTTACTACTGAGCGTACGTCATAGCCTCTAGCTATAAACCTTTGGCGTATCAATGAACATTCCTGGTCGAAGTCTTTCGTAAGCAGACAATTCCGTCTTGCCCGAATGAATTCGCCTTTGGGTATATTGGAAACTACAGTTTTCCTATGACAGCTAGTAGCATGCAGAACTGCATTCACGGATGTAGATTTTCTAAAAGTTTTAGTTACAAACTGATTATCTGAGATACTGATAGTAAGGTCTAAGAAATTAACACATATGGGGCTATACGTGTGTGTAAATTGAATGCCCCAATTGTTGGAATTGAGATAAGCAACAAATTCATTTAAAAGCTCAATAGAACCATTCCAAACCAAAAGCACATCATCGATATAACGTTTCCACATGTGAATATGTGGCGTGAAAAGCTGGTTAGAGAAAACGAGTTGTTGTTCATAATTATGCATGAAAATATTAGCTAACGCTGGGGCATAACTTGCCCCCATTGCAACTCCGATCAACTGTCTGTAGTAAGTGTTATTGAAAAGAAATACATTGTTGGTAAGGGCAACAGATAGTAAATCTTTGATCATTTCGATATGTTCGAAAAACGAGGCTGAATGAGCACGAAAGATAAAGTCTATACTGCTGATTGCTTGCTGATGATTAATGGATGTGTAAAGCGCTTTTACATCAAGTGTAACCAGGACAAGATTAGGTAACATAGGCAGTTGGTTAAGCATCTGGAGAATGTGCATTGTGTCACGAATGAAAGTAGGTATGTTGTTGACTAATGGTGAAATGCATTCATTGATGTACAGGGAGGTGGGCTCCAGGATACCACCACCTCCACTCAGTATAGGTCTCCCTTCTGGTATTTTAACAAACGGTTTGTGAATTTTTGGCAGGAAATAAGCAGTTGGCATTGTTGGCCCATCAACAATTAAGAATTGTCTTTCCACATCGGTTAACAGGCCTGCTGTAAGCCATTTGTCCACCACTAATTTGATTGTTGCACGGAGGGAGGTCGTAGGGTTACCAGGTAAAATTTCGTAACATCCAGGAGAATCAAGGTGGGCGAGGCCCATTGTGATGTAGTCTGCTTTGTCCAGAATCACAACATTGCCTCCCTTATCTGCCTCCTTTATGATAATCGTATCAATTGAAGCCAGAGTGTGCAGAGCTTGTTGTTCTTTGATAGAGAGGTTAAATCTCGTGTTCTTTTGTTTGACAGAGTCTTGTAATTTGTGGATGTCATTGGTTACGACTTGGTGGAAAGTATCAATCAAGTTATCTTTAGGAAATACAGGAGTGAACTTCGATTTGTTTGATAATTCTTTTATTTTCAAAGTTTGTTGTTCAATATTGAGGTCATGCATCAAGTTCATTATATTCATGTTCGGGTCTGATCCATATTCATCAATAGACATGAGTACATGAGTGCTCAACATGGTTTGTAATGTGATGTCAGATGGTTGTGGTTCTTGGGGCTTACTTGTATAAAGCTTAACTTGTGTAGCGAAAAATTTCTTTAGTTTTAATTTACGAACAAATTTGAATAAATCAATCTGAATTTGAACATATTCATTGAGACCAGTAGGCGCAAAAGAGAGCCCTCGGTTAAGGACTGAACGTTCGTCAGAGGAGAGCGAATAACTACTCAAGTTATGAATTAAATCTATCTGATTTGATTCCTGAGAGCCTGTTGGTATGATGCCCGGGTGACTCTGCGTTGGGCGATCGGGGCGTTTGCGCCTGGTTGGTTGGCCGCCCCTTGTGCCCCTGGGCTTGGGTCTGGGGTTGAAATATTGACGGGTGGAGGTAATTGAAATCGAACCTGTTTGGCCGCAGCTAATGCGGCTTGGCGGTTGCCTTTTTTGTACCTGCGTATTTGTTCTAAAAAAGGCGTGGGCAGAATAATGGGTATTTGTTCCCCTTCTCTGGACTCGGTAGCATCAGAGAGATTAGGCTCAGAAGTAGCAATACCTGTTTCCGAATTAGTCTCAGAAGATGGTTTGTCACTGTCGCTATCGACTTCAGAGCTGTGCTGCAGCAAGATAATAATTTACTGAAAATTCATTCGTGCAACTGCAAAATAATGGTATGTCATTTCTTTATTTTCAAATGACTGCTAGGTGGAAATCTAGTCAGTCAGATTCCTACATAAATAGCCATCCCGTCTTTTGCTTTATAGGGAGCCCACGCCTAACTTTGTCAGATTACTCAACTTCTACCTTTGTATTCAAAATACACACTAGCCAAGATTAAGGTACAATTTTAACAGTCAGTGGCCTTATACATGTATTTCTGGCTGATTACCATGAGCATCTTCTCTCACTGAATAATTTTGTTGTTCTTTTGTCTTTTTTCTCTCTCCTCCCTCTTTTCATTGTTTTATAATGTGTTATGTTTATCCACCGAATTACGCACTTTTTGTGTTTTCATTTTCTTTCTTTGAATTGGGTTGATTTGATATGTGCATTCGTTGCAACTGTCTGTTACTTTAAACCATATACTCAATGTGTTGGTTTGGCAAACCCTAACTGCCTCCTTGCCCTGGGTCTGGGGACTGGTTTGTTTTGCTATTGAATCATGCTTAACAAATGTTTTCGTTGTACATCAATGTTTTATAATTTTGCACAAGCAGCCTCAGTAGAAGAGCGGGAAGCTCGAAACACGTGTCAGGCTGCACCAATTCTGATAAAAACCACTCATTTAATTTGCAATTGCTTATTATTCTATGTGTGTGCGCAGTTTGAGAGCAAACCCTTTCTTTCTCTAATTCCAATTTCCAGTGGGAATTTGGCAGGCTCCTACTCAAGCTCTCAGCCGCAGCCCTATCACAGCCACATAAGTTACCGTTCTATGCGCTGTATCCTGCTGGCCTTTTCTGCCACTTTTTCTTCAAACCTGTTTTGGTATGCGACACAAGTGCCAAGCACCCACTGGGTTGCTGTTGGGCAGGGTAAGAACATGGCACCTGGACACAGTATTGCTGGCTGGCACTGGATAGTAGTTGGCAGGTAAAGGACAGGAGTAAAATCAAGTGATTGGTGAAGCTAATGTATAGGAGCCAGTAGGAATTACCTACCATGAACTTGCAACTTGCAGTCACATACTGTACATGCAAACATGCTCTGTTCCATTCTAGATATGGTTGTCCATGAACAAATACTATTCCTGATTATCTCTATAATACGAAGAAAAAGTTTGTTGACGCTAGGTTAGGGTGCCGATTAAACACAACAAACTCCTAAAATTCAGCAGATGTTGAAGCTGCACTACCTTAACTATGAATCTCCCATTGCGCAGCCCTGAAACACAGTGATGTCATTACAATGTACATGACTGATGATATCAGATACGACATCACTTATGGCATCATGAGTGACATCAATGGTACAGCAGGTCATGCGTTCAAGAAAAAGACAGAACTTTCAAAAAGCGTGTTTCTGCATATAAAGGTGGATTCAGCTTAGTTGGAGTTTGCATTTAGAAATAGTGTCCATTTACAACCATGGTATTTTCACACATCAGAGTTGCTCTGTATTGATTGCATATGCACCATGATGAGATATCACTCTGCTTTAAAAATAGTTGATTATGCAAAGAAGACATTTGAATACTCCAATTATGACTTTACACCTGTCCCCCAAAGAATACAACATACATGCCAAGGGGCAGTATCTGAAGTCAATGTACCAGCATACGGAAGACAACTTACTGTCAATATAACAATGAAATGGTATGCCTTGACCATGTAAAATAGGAAATAGTAGAACATGTAGCCTGCAAAGTTCATCAATGTTGAAAAAAGCACTTTATTGTTTAGAGAAAACATTGAATGATATGATATGATACGTCATTTATAACGCGCCAGTTTCTAGGAGCGACAAGGGAGGGTACAGAGGGAGGACAAGACACACGATCTTACTAAGCCTTGTGTCATTAAGATCGTGCAAGTGTGGAACGTAAAGTGCAGGGGGAGGGGTCGGGGGAAGTGCAAAGGGGAGGGAAAGGGGCAGTGCGGTCAGGGCAGCATGGCTCTGAGTAATTGCAGCCAGGGCAGTGCAGCTCTGGGTAAGTGCAAGGAGGCAGGGGACTGTAGCAGTTACAGTTACAGCCAATAGTGCAAGACAGACCCAGAGGCAGTGAGGGGGGACTGGTGAAAGAAGAGCCTCGTGCCCAGTGAGAGGGTAACCAAGTAGTCAGTCTGCACAGCAGATAGAGAGGTCAGCAAGAGAGAGAGGGAGGGAAAGCAGAGGAGAAAAGGAAGGTCTTGAACTGCTTCCAGAACTTCAAGTGTTCCAGCTCAAGTTTAAGAGGGGCAGTGACGCCATTCCAGAGGGAGGCACCTGCAGGGTAAAGTGATCTATCCCTTTCTCTCTGCCTGGAGAACCATCTGACCCTCAGAGAGTTGGAGGCAGCAGAGCGAAGGGCTCAATAAGGAAGGAAAAGTGTGGAATGTAGTGCAGCCCCAGCCCCAGAAAGCCTTTTGGACGATGCAGAGGGTCTTGAACTTGATCCTTGCAGCCACAGGGAGCCAGTGAAGAGATATCAGAGCTGGACAGATACGGTTGTTGGGCTTGAGGCAAAGTATACGTCTCAGAGTCTTGTTCTGGATTAGTTGCAGGGGGCAGAGAGTAGATGCAGGAAGACTGAGAAAGAGGCTGTCACAGTAGTCCCACTCAGAGAGAAGCAGGGGTCTGGAGACAAAGAGCTTCTGGGAGAAAGTGATAAAGGGAAGAGTATTTCTGAGGAGGTGGATCTGGTAATGGGCCTTCTTGGAAAGGTCTGTGATGCGAGAAGAGAAGGAGAGAGTGGAGTCTAAGATGGCACCAATGTTTATTGCCTCACATGAAGGTGAAGGAAGAGGGCCCAAGGAAGGCAGGCAGAGTGAGAGAGGGAAAGCAGGACCGGGGGTCCCGATGTGAAGGATCTCTTTCTTGCAGGCATTTAAACAGAGATCATTGGAGGAGCACCAATCCTGAATCATGGGTAGACTATAAGGAAGGAGCGAGAGGGGGGATGATGCTGTAGGGAGCCTGAAAGAGAGCTGTGTGTCATCTGCATAACACTGAAAGTTGGAGCAGAAGGTGGGCCAAAGGGGCCATGCAGAGATTGAAGAGCCAGGGTGAGAGGTTAAAGCCCTGGGGAACAGCACATGTGGGGAGAGAGGTGGTGGAGAGAAAGGACCCAAGTTGTATCTTGGAGTGTCGGCCGAGGAGGAAAGAGGTCAGCCACTCCAGGGCCTAATCTGTGATGCACAGGTTCTCACAGAGTCGATTGATCAGGGTGGTATAATTGACCTTGTCAAAAGCAGAGAAAAGGCAGAGAAGGTGTACTGGAATCGAGATTGGAGAGTAGCTCTCCACTGGTGTTCAAGAAAGCAGTTTCTGTGCCTCTGCCTGCTCTGAAGCCAGACTGGTGGCCATGGAGACAACCAGCAGGTTCAGTGTGAAGAGTAAGCCAGCTTTTCCAGAGGTTTGCCCAGGAAAGGAGTGATAGAGATCGGGGGGTAGTTTGCCAGACAGGTAGGATCTGCAGAAGGCTTTTTAAGGAAGGGGTGCACAATGGAGTGCTTGAGGAGAGAGGGGAAAGCTCCAGTGTCAAAGGAGTGATTGCAGAAATCAGCCACGGCTGGAGCAAGACTGTCAATGTGGTCCTTGATTGTTCTGGAAAAGTAGGGGAGCACCTGTTTGGATGACACTTTCATAGATCAGACTTGTCTAGAAACATTGTCAGGTGTTATCAGAGATAAGGAGGAGAAAGGAGGAAGAGAGGGAGAGGCAGTCAGGGGGGTGAGAATGGTAGACAGAGAGGAAAAGGATAGCAAGGACAAGATGTCCTGAGTTTTAGCAGTGAGGTGAGAAGAGAAGGCCGTACAGAGGGACTGGGAGGGAACAGGAGAGGTGGTGACTGCAGAGGGATTGGGCAGCTCCTTGCAGATTTTAAAGAGTTCAGCCATGTTGTTAGAGGCTGCAGAGATAGGGGCTTGGATGTGGACTCTTTTCTTGGACAGGACAGTGAGTCTGTATTGCCTTTTGAGCAGGTGATAGTCCAGTTTGTCAGAGGATGCACCTAAAGCCCTCCACTTCCTCTTAGCCACCCTGCAATTGTGTTTCAGTGCGTGCAGAGAGGTCAGAGTCATACCAAGAGTTGCACTTGGAGGTAGGCTTCTGACGGATTCTCATGGCAGGGGCAAAGATGTCCATAGTGTTGGAAACGGGAAGATGCAGGTTAGAGAGTGCTGTGTCAGGGTGTGAGTCAGCCACAGGAATAGGAGGAGCAGAGAAAGTAGAGTCAAAGAAATCCACTGACTCAAGCTCAATGGGCCGAATGACCAAGAAGATAGGTGGCAGTGCTGGGTGGGGTTTGCCTGGGGGAAAGAGAGTGTCAGGTGAGAGGAAAGAAGAAAGTGGACAGTCCAAGAGAGAGGAGTAGTGAGAGGGTTATAGAGAGGAATGTCTGAGGGGATGAGAACATCCAGGGTGTGTCTAGCAGTGTGTGTAGGACCAGAGGGTAGAATGGAGAGAGAGAGAGAGAGAGAGAGAGAGAGAGAGAGAGAGAGAGAGAGAGAAAGAGAGAGAGAGAGAGAGAGAGAGAGAGAGTGAGAGAAAGAGAGAGAGAGAGAGTCACAGAGGTTGTGCAAAAGCCAAGAGGAGGTATCAGGAGCATCCAGGAGGATGTTGAGGTCTCTGAGGAGGAGAAGTTGAGAGGTAGAGGCAAGGAGAGATGTGGAGTGGTCAGCCCACTCTAAGAGGAAGAGGTCAGCCTGGCCGGGTGGCCTGTAGATGGTGGACACCATCAAGAAAGGCCAGGAGCGATAAAGAACCTGCAGATTAGGCATTTCAAGGAGGAATAGGCCTGCCAGAGGCAGGGACCCACTCTGGAAAGATTAGGGCTACTCCCCCTCCGGGTCGGTTGGTTCTGGGCATGGAGAGGATCTTGTAACTATCAGGCAGTAGACTGTCAAAATGTCTGACAAGCTGGCTGTGAGCCATGTCTCAGTGAGAGCAAGGATGTCCAGGTCATGCTCTTCGAGGAGGAGACAGATGTCAGAGGAGAGTTTGACAGCAGAGCGAGAGTTGAGTGGCAACGTGGTGCGAGTTGCCGCATTTGAAAGACTTACAGGGAGATGTACAGGCTTGAGGTACACCCTGCAGAAGTGGTAGAGGGGTCCAATAATGGGGAGAGGTGAAAGCAGGTAGTGGCAAGGTATTCAGAGAGGAGGATGAAGAAGGGGGTGGCAAAGGAGTCAACAAGTTCATCTGTACAGCCTGGTGTCTGTTTCTGGTAGGAGTAGAAGGAGAAGGAAGGAAGTTCATAAGATGCCGGAGACTTCTTTTGAAAAGGAGGAGATTGGGCTGAGGCCCCTGGACCAAGACAGTGCCATTAAGATAGACATTGATGGTGGTCTGGGAGGCGTGGATGAAGGCCAAAAGTACCTGCCACCGTGTGTCATCATTAATGCGAGAGGAGGAGATAGGAGAGAGAGCTGAGACCATGTGAGGGATTCGTAGGTCAGGTGAGGGATCGACAAAGAGGATATCGGTGTGAGTCTGTCTGACGAAGTGCTGGTGTAGGATTCACTGATGTACCTCTTGAATATCTTCCTTCCGGATTCAGTTAGAGGGATATGGTAGGAGATAGAATAGCAGCTAGAGAAGTTGGGAGAAATGGAAAGTACAATAGGGGTGCTAAAAGGATAGTAGGAGGAGGAGGGGGGCAGTGAGATGGAGAGACGCACCGCCCAGTGTCTCACAGTGCGGGATGTGCAGAGGGGGTGTGCCAGGGCCAGACAACAAAGGAACACACAAGAGGAATAGACAGGTGATGCACAAGTTGTCCCGTTAGTTGTCCCGGGAGGATAGCTCAGCGGCAGCGTGCGCGTCTTGGAAGCAAGACGACACGAAGCAACAACAGGTTCGATCCCCGGGTCCGCGCTTAGAAACCTCTGGGTGTTTAAGCGCGTTATAAATACGTAACAAAGACAAAAAATAAACACACACGATTAAGAAAACAAACAATTCCTGTAACAGCGCCTCGATGCCTGCGGGCTGTGTGAGCGCTTTATAAATGTAAAAATAAATAAAATAAAAAAACAACAGTAACTGAAGGACAAGCGGGGAGGAACCAAGAAGTGGGAGAGAGCCTAGTGTGATAGCTCAGCAGCAATGCAAAACACTGAGATTCAACTTTTCCTTAAAAGGTGAAAATGCCAAGATTTTAAACAAAGCAGCAATGCAAAACACAGAGATTAAACTTTTCCCAAAAGGCAGAAAAATGCCAAGATTTAAATACAGCAACAATGCAAAACACCAAGATTCAAATTGGGAAAATGCCCAGATTTTAAACATAGAAGCAATGCAAAACACATAGATTTAACTTTTCCAAAAAGGGGGAAAAGTGCCAAGATTTTAAACACAGCAGCAATGCAAAATACCCAGGATCAACTTTTCTTTAAAGGGGGAAAATGATGCCAAGATTTTAAACACAGCAGCAATACAAAACACCCAGATTCGGGGCTAGAGTGGCTAATGTACTGGATGGACAAAAGTTGTAATTGTTTTCATGCTGGGGTTTGAGGCTGGCAATCAGCTACATGTTCGGGACAACAAATCCCACGTATCCTCGCCAGTTGCTATTCTTGGTAGGGCTAGTGGAAGTTACCAAGGATCTGGAGATCCAAATAATGTTTTCAGACTTCTCCTATATTGCATCAAAATTGTCAAGTGGTCATTGAGGAGGTTGCATGTGATGTCCTGCCTGATTTAACATATGATATAAACAATGATGGCATCTGACATGGCATAAGTGGCTAGGGAGTAAGCAATATGCCTGCTGCAAGTATTGTCGAGTGTGACCACATCTTGGCCTACATTCAGTGCTTGACTGGACTCAACATACCAGTAAATGTCCGGGTGAGCGTGCATGTAAATGTGGCCAATCAGTGAAAGTCACATGATGTCAGGCACAGTGTAATGTCAATGCACATGGGCGACATACTGGGAAATGTACATGTGCAGGCAGATTACCAGGATCCTTCACAGTAATAGCATTTTTAAATCCAAGCTCCAACCAATCTGAATCCACCCTTACATGCACAAAAATGTGTTTTAAATGTTCCATCTCTCTTTCTTGCATGGCAGATCTTCTGTATCAGTAATTCCACGCATGCTGCCATAAGTGATGTGTGATATTATTAGTGATGTCATTTGTGATGTCATCAGTGTGCATAGGGGCAGCGCAATGGGGCATCAAAAGCACTGCAACTTCAGCACCTGCTGAATTTTAGGAGTTTTATTGCCTTACATCTGAACCTTAACATCACGTCAACAAATGTTTTTTCACCGAATTTCAAGGGTTTCATTGCATCAGATTATTTAACCTTAATATTGCGTCAACTAAAGGTTTTTTGACTGAATTTCAATTTTCTTTGAGAATTGAACTTATTCACCTTTACTGTCCCTTAACTAAACATTTTTGCCGAATTTCAAGGGTTTTGCTATGCTGTACCTCCCACCACCCATAATTCTATTATATTCTGATAACATACATGATACCATATAACTTGTTACCAATATCTATTCTTGAGCTACACAACATCAGGTTTATCAAGTATTTCTTCTTCATGTTTGAACAATTGGAGAATTGTGGGGGTCTTGTGGGGGCCTTGCGATCCGACACCCGGGAACCAGTTCCACAGGGCGGTTGCACGGCAAGATAAGGATTGTTTGCGGGTCCTCGCCTTGTGGACGAGTTGTGATTCAAACTGGTTGGTTGATTTGCTGAATGAGGAGCATGTGCCACCAGGTATGTGGAGTTTAGCCACCAGGTACACTGGTGTGCTACTCATGACTGCTTTGTAGATGATACATGCAGTCTTGAACAGTATCCTGACTTGGAGTGGAAGCCAATGTAGTTCGAATAGGAGATCCGGACTCCAGCACCGGGGATATTTAGCCCTACTGTGGAGAACCATAGTTATGGTTTTCCCCCCTCCCCCTGCTAAGGGTAAGATGTGTGCTCCTGGAGGGGAGTCTGTCCTTGGTCACCTGAACTGAACAAAAACAATTTCACTACAGCTCCCATAATCCTTAGAGACTGCATTAGCAATTTAATTGGATTCACTTGAAAAGCAAGGCAACACAGCCTCCCTGAAGAGTGTTGGGACACGAAAACGCTAGGAGGAGGAGAACAGCAGCAGAAATGCAGCAGAAGGGACCCAACCCTGTGAATATTTTGGCAGCAATTGGGATCTAACCCAGTGAATTAGACACTTTTGGGATTTAACCCAGTTATATATTTTTTCTTTCTTCAGGTAGTATATTGGCCAGGAATTGGAGTGCGCGCCTCACCCACCTTTTTTTACATGTAGCTCGAATAAGATGTTGGTAATTTTCGTTACGTTTGTCTGCTCTTGTAATAAGACGTGCTGTAGTGTGGTGGACTGCTTTTAGTGGAGTCAAGTGAGCCGCTGGGAGCCCTGTCAGGAGAGCATTTACCCCATCAATGTGCGAGACCACAAGGGCCAGCACTACCATACGGAAGTCCTGCATCGGTTTGATTTTTTGAAGGGTAGAGATTCTGAGCCAGGCTATATTTGGGCCTTCTTCGCTATGTGTTTCTGGAAGGACAGATTTCTGTCAATGGTGAAACCAAAGGATTTTGCTGAATCAGAGAGTTGTGGATCAAATTCTTTAGACCCATTTCATTGAGCCATTTTCTTACCATGCCCAACAACAACCCAGTGGGTACTTGGCCCTTGTGTTGCATCCCAAGGCAGCAATAGCTGAGCTGGAAGGTATCAGTTCACACCTTCAATGTAACCCGCAACCCATGGCACACTGCTAAAAGAAAACAATTTGCATAACAGAACTTTGACTTTAGTTCAGCCATTAAATGAGATTAAAAAAACAAGGGTTCCATTATATTGAATCACTCAGTGATAAGTATTTTACAAGCATAAATACTATGAAGGTCTAATTCAGTCTTGGAGGGGTTTAGTTTGAGGTAGGCAGTCGACATCCAGGACTGGATGATTGCTAGGTATTAATGGAGATAAATGACTCCCTGTGTGCTATTTGTAGAACTGAATATCATCTGTGTAATAGTGAATGGCTATATTGAGATCTTTGAGGAGAGTGCCCAGAGGCTACATGTAAAGTTTTAAAAGGATTGGTGAGTGTATGGAAACTTCTGGAACTCCGCCCGGGACCTAGAGTCAGTTTGAATGCAACAAGTTCATCTGTACAGCTTGGTGTCTGCTTGAGAGGTAAGAGGTAAATCAATTCAGGACCGTGCCAGATAATTCCATCCTCTCACCAAGGAGGGCAAGAAGGATGCTGTGGTCGACGTTGTTGAATGCAGCCGAGAGGTCATGGAGAACGAGGAGGCATGAGTCACCCTTATCCATGATTTGGAGAGCATAATCCACAAACTGGGTGGCGGCTATCTAAATTCTACAATTTAGGTGGAACCCTGACTCATAGTCATTTAGTAGGTGGCGTTGTTTCAGTCTGGCAAGTATTTGTGTAGCAACTACTTTTTCCAAGATTTTGACAATAAGTGGAAGGTTCCGAATGGGCCTGTAGCTGGCCAGGTCATCTGATCGTATGCGACCAGTCTCAAGGGTGTCTGGGAATGATCCTTCTACGAAAGAGGCATTGATAATGCTGAGGAACGCATTGAGTGCCAGGCCCGTCAATTTTTTAATGTTGGAGACCGGAATTATATCATCAGAGTAAGAAGTATGTTTGATGGAGGCAATCATTTTTAGGAGATCCAGTGGACAGAGTGGAGGTAATGCGGTCTAGAGGGACAGTCTGCATGCCGGGGGGCCATGGATGCTAATGCTGTTAGAGCTTGAATAGATGGCCTCCCGGATTTGGTCTATTTTTTCCAATACAAATGTGTTGATTCTGTTGTATTGATGGTACCCCTGTTTCTGGTCAGGGTTTGGTACAATACTTTCCTGCTTCAAAGAGGGTTTACTGTTTCAAAGAGGGCTCTGCTCCTGTAAGCAGATGCCTCAATGGTGGTCGAGTAGTAAGCAGCTTTGGTCTCAGTTATTAGAATCCTTCAGTTTGCGCACAGAGATTTGAGTTTGGTGAGGTCTCCTGAGTTACAGTTTTTGCACCACTGTTTCTCTAGGGCTCTGATTGAGCATTTGTTTGAGGTTGGCTCGTGGGTGTACCATGGGGCGGATGATTTGGTCTTAACCTGGCTGGATTTTCAGAGGGCATAAGTGTGTAGAGAAGGAGCTAAGTATCCCCATCTCAACCATCTCGCCCACAGCACCTGTATGTTGGATGCCAGAGTGTGAGACACGTGAAGTACCAGTGAAGATACCGATACCTAGGAGAATCTGGGAGGCAAGGTTCCCATTGAGGAAACCATACTTGCATACAAGACAATACAATGGTCATCTGAATGAAATCCCAGAAGAAACAGGACAGGTGGACGATGAAGAAAAATGGTGACGTCACCACCACTGTCATACAGAGCAGAATGACAAATAGAGAAGAGATGCACAGATGAGAGAATGCAGCCAATTCTATAAGGCATCAAGGAAGAATCGAGATAAATGACATTTTGGGATCAAGATGAAGAAACTTATGCTACAGAAGTAATGAAGATATTAAGCTATTTCACATGTGTACACATGTAAAAAAACACAAGCAGATGAAGTATTCTTAAAGGCTAGCTTTATAGTGAATAGATTGCGGCATGCTCCAAAATGTACGTTTATATATATATATATATATATATATATATATATATATATATATATATATATATATATATATATATATATATTTTGGTGTGGCACAGTTAGAAAACAAGTGAATTACAGGCAAAAACTCAGAAAGGCGAGGTTGGATGAGCCAAGAAGCCAAGGTCATATCAGACTGGGGTGAGCTGACATTGGATACAAATCGTGTGAAAGAGCGAAGCTCCTGTTCAGAAGGCATGGACAAAAACAAGAAGACGTCAGAGATCTATTATTGAATAGCATTTTAATACACTGAAAGCTCAATTTCATGGTCTTGAGTCATGTGGGGAGAAGAAGTTGGACGAGCATGATGGTCACACCTATGCACAAAGGCAGAGCGTGCCTTCACTCCCCGGAATTCCCTGGATGCTCAAGGCCGAGTTCAAAGACCTAATTGACAATGGACCAATGAGGTGATGAGGGATGGATATGCTAATTGGTGGGAAGCTATGGGTAAGACTAGCTCATCTGCACCTGGACTTTCAGCCTGCATGCTGCGAATGTAGGTTGAGATGGTACTGACGGAGGTTAGAAAGTAACCAATGATAGAGGACTGCATGATCAAGGGTCCTATAGTTGTGTAGCCAATTAGAAGTCGTATATTTAGTGACGTTCATAGTGACATATTTTTGGGGAAGGTCTCAGTTGCCCCACCTGATGCTAAGAAGAAAATCATATTGTTCCACTGCCTTAAACGTGTATGTATTGTATAACTAGATGATCCTTGTAGAACCTATCACACTCACCATTAGGTTTTTGTAGTTTGCCACGTAGGATGACGTTAGTGATACATAGGTTAAATGTCATCAATGATGAATATGTACTATAAGAATGCCATTTTTTATGAACTGCTTTCAGAAGTCTTGAGAGAGATCACAATGAGGGATGTCTGTTGATGTCCGTTGTACTTCTTGTTTTAGATAATTGATATTAAAACAGTATATTCTGCCAACTACCTGAGTTGTTTCTATCATTGATGTCTGAGTAAACTCTACATCCACTGTCCATCTCAAAGGTATTGCTAACCCATCTTAAAGGGCTGGGAGAACCCCCAGTTCAAGTGTCCACCAGTTTCATAGCAGAGCTGCTGAATAATTCCAGGAAGCCCAAGGCATTCCCTGTGGTGAGGAAGTCTGCAAAGGTTGCTTCTAGCTCGTTAACTGTAAAGGTTTTGAATGAGTGGCATTAAGTGCAGGTGTGTGTAGCCTGACTTTGTGAGATGTAATCGAGTGGGCGATTGATAATGGGATGGCAGCTTGGTCAGACCAGTCAAGTGGGATAGGGTCTGCACAGATGATACAGGGGGATGCTGGGAAGAATACGTCTAGGGTATTGCCTTTGTTGTGAATGGGGGAGAACACAATTTTCTTAAGGTACCCCTGCTGTTGTAACATGACCGGCTGTGTGCGCAGAGTATAGTGGGAAAGGGCCTTAGGTAGAGGTTAAAGAGCAGCAGTGAGAGGGAGGAACGCTGTGGTACTCCTTTGGTGTTACTCCATTGGTGGCAAGGAGAAGAGAGGCATGTGTATTATTTTAGATCCGTTGGCGAGGAAGCAGGAGATCCACTTGGAGTCTGTCCATGAGGGTTTGAGCGGTAAATGGTGTCGAAGGTCAATAAGGATTAGTGAGGCACCACCTTCCGAGTATGAGGTTCTTTTGAGATCATCCTAGATGGAAACTAGGCACAATTTAGTTCCTCGTAGGGGTCTGAGGCCGGATTGGGTGGGGTCAAGGGGAAGTTAGTTTCTGTGAAAAGGCATATCTGGGTGTAGGCTGTTCAGTCAATTAGTTTGGCTATGAAGCAGTTGTTTGAGATCGGTCTGTAGTTGGGCAGTAGAAGGGGTGGCAGTAGAAGGGGGTCAAGGGTGGGGATTTTGAGCAGGGGCTTGATATGGGATGTCTTAAAATCTGCTGGGAAAGTGCCTGAGGTGAGAAGAATTAATGATCAATCTTGCAATGCTGCCAGTGCCGGTTGAGGAAAGGATTTCTTTTAGAAGTGAAGGAGGGCAGGGATCTCCAGGAGATCCTAAAGGATGGGTGTTAGCTAGTAGCTTTAGGAATTCAGGGTTGGAGATAGGAGAGCAGGAAGGAATAGAAAAGAGCGGGTGGGTGGCAGGTGGGTCAGAGATCCCAGACATGGATGTAGTGGAGTGGGGCAGGAGCAACACTATTTTAGTGCCAATGGTGCAGTTTCTGACCAGGGCTATGTTGTGGAAGTGGTCAGACATAGAGTCACAGAAGAGAGTGGAGTGGGGAGGAGGAGGTGCAAAGGTGGGCCTTGTATTCAGACATCATCTTGTGGAGTTCCCTACAGGTGTTTGGGGCATTGGTGTTTCTATTCCAGTAAAAGGATCATTTGGCCTTGCTAATTTCTGCCCTGTAGGGTTTGATCTGGTGGCTGTAAGATGTTCTATTCTGTGGAGAAGGGTCAGCCCGCCATCTGGATTCCAGGATGTGGGTTTGGGTTTTGAGAGATTTGAGAGCTGGGTTGAACCATCTGGTGGAGGGGCCTTGTCTGTTGGAGAAGGGTCTGATAGGGGTGAGAGGGCTAAGAGCATCAGAGAGCCATTGGTCAAAATGGATGATGGAAAGCAGCCCTGACTGGAGTGGGGCGTAGTGTAGTGACGCAAGCAGTGAATCAGCCAGGTCCAGGGTTACTTTGATCTTGTTCCATAGGGGGAAGCGGGAGGAGGATCTTGGGGCTGTTGGGTGGATGGAGCATCTACGGTGGAGAGGGTAAAGAGAATAGATGTTTGGTCCATCCAGATTAGTAGTCGAGGTGTGAGCATGGTGATCAGTTCAGGAGAACTGAAGATTGCATCTTGGGTGGGACCTGCACAGTGTGTGGGGCCTGATACTAGTTGTGTTTGCTGAAGGGTTTTAAGGTTTTCCAGGATGGGTCGTGTCATGGAGTTATGTGGGACATCACACCAAACATTGAAATCCCCTATCATGGTGAGGGAGGGCTGAGGAACTAGGAGGGCAGCTAAAGAGTCACTGAGGTTGTTAGCAGCATTTTGGTTGTAGCCCAGGGGTCTGTATATGAGTAAGAAGCTGTGAGCATGTGTAGGGGTGATGAGAAATTCTACTAGCAGCGATTTGCAGTCTGAGTTGCAGGCTTGTTCCTCTGAGTGTGAAATGGAGATGAGAGATTTGTATAGGATAGCAAATTTGCCTGCCCTGCTAGTTCTGTTATGCACAATGAGGGTGTAGCTTGGAGGGTAGTCCTTGTGTGAAATAGGCTAGAAAATCCTGGGAGAACCAGGTTTCTGTGATGAAAAGGATGTCTGGACCTTTGGAGGAGATTAAGTTATAAAAGGTGTGGCATTTTTTGCAAAATAACTGGCATTTATCAGGATAGACTTTAGTCTGTTTCTAGGTTGGGAGTTTGTTGCAAGGAGAGGAGAACTAAGGGGGTTTGGGAATGGCTACCCCCAGGTAGGTGGTGCAAAGATGGTTTGGACTTGAGGGTGCGAGTTCCACTGCGGTGAGCATCCTGGGTGACAGAAGTGTGCGGTGAAGAAGGGATTGAGGGATTGAGGGAGCAGGGTGGAGTAGTGACTTTTAGTGGAGAGGGAGACTGAGTATATTGCAAGTGTCTGTGTGAAGAGATTTCACAAAGTTAGTGTCCTTTGGGTATTGGCAGGTGTGGTGGTTAACGGTGGTTGTACAGTGGGTGAGGTTTGAAGGGTGGAGACCCTGTTCTGAGGTGTGAGTAGGGATGTGGAAACTGGGGTGTGCAGGGGGGTGGGTAGGTGTGTAGGGACATGACTGGGGATGTCATAATGGTATACTGTTACAAGGGAGATGTCATAATGGTATACTGTTGCAGGGGAGATGTCAGGTGAATGTCCTCTAAGGTCAGTGACCTAATCAGGGGACAGACTTCGAGAGCAGCAGAGGGAGTGGTGTCAGGTGTGGGTGCAAGGTATATTGATTGGTAGGTTGAACGGGTATTTCACTGGGCTGGGTGACTTGGGGGAGGCCGTAAGTGTGTATGTGAGGGGGGTGTCATGTTTTAGAAAGAGAAATAATGTGAGGTGTACATTAAAGAAAGTTCTCGGGTAGTGTAGTGTCTGTTTTTTAGGAGATTCTGGGTGGCCTGAGAGGTGTGTGTGTGAGTGTGTGTGTGTGGGTCGGAGGGGCAGCAGAGTGAGTGGTTGTTGCTAGGATTGCCTGGGCAGAGTTTAGGGATGCAAAGGGTGAATCATTAATGGCAGTGTGGATGTGGGGAGGGATTGTAAGAGGGAGAGTAGGGAGATGCGTCTGGAGAGGGAGGGGTCTGGTTGAGGGCCCGGTGAAGTGCAGTTGGCCTGGGAGTGTCTGTAGGCAGGCTTGGGTGGATGTGGCATGGGGGGTAGGTCTGGGTAGGGCTGGGGGTGTTGTGTTCTCTTGAGGAGGCCAGGTTGAGAAGGGACAGGTGGTACGTAGGGGTGGGATCTGCATGAAGGTGTGGAGACATTTCTTGTGTGGACTTAATGTTTCCTTCAGCCTCCCTTTTTAAACCAGAGCCACTCACTCTTTTTTTGAGTAAGGTGGCACCCAGTGTTTTTGCACTTGGTAATCAAGTGATTTCTCTTTAAGACGTCAACATGCTGTTTTATGGTGCATATAATGGCTCAGTTTTTTAATTGAGGGATGCTGTGTTTACATCCTTCTCAGATGTTTTAGGGTATTTTCCATCCTGTTGGAGTCTTTTGCATCCGTTTATATATGGCACCTTCATTTGCTCACTGTGCCCCACACTTCATTTAATCAGTTAGGCTACGTATCACATCACATATGTACGGGTCACATAGACCTACCCGACATGGCGTTGATCCTTTTTTTCAAAAACAACAGCCATGCCGGTTTCGAATGTGAGGCGCTTGTAAGGATTGACTGTACAGTTACTTGTAATGCTTTATGCTCGCTTGAGCTCTCGTAACTGTGGCATGCAATGTGGCCAGCACTGCCATGCTACAATTCTCAGCATCTGTGCCTAACTCCTACAGGTATCCCCTAGCGATCAGTCTAGTGGGAGGAGCTGTGCTAGTTCATGATGCCATATCATGTAGCTCGGCATGTGCGGTTTTTGCATCACTCAATTTTTGGAGGTTTGGGCAGGGAACATTGGTGCTTGAATTTAGGCACTGTCCCGGGTTATGATTCAGGTAAACCACAGGAAATACACGTGCATCCTGTCCTAGCAGTAACAGAAGACTCCGAAGAGGAGCCCGAGGTAGCAGTTCAAATAGGACAGAGTGACTTTTCCTTTCTAATAGATACTGGAGCAACTAGTTCCTGTATAAAAGAACGGAGGTTCCCATTATCCAACAAGAAATTGGACACTCTAGGCTTTTTGGGGACTATCCAAGCAGTTCCTCTAACAAAAGATTTACCACTGAAAATAGGGATGTAACATACTGTGACACCATTATTTCATTAAAAAGACACATTTATTAACATATCAGGAAGAGATGTGTTATGCAAATTGAATGCCTCAATTTCATTTTCAGAGAAAGAGATGGTGTGCACCACACCTGGGATGTACCGAGCCAGGGTGGAAGTATTTATACAAGCATATTTTGCAGACAGCACATTCAGAGGGATACCCACAAAGATGTTCTAATATGGTGTGCAAGCACTGCTAGGATGGGTCCCAGGCATACAAGGAACAGTATTTCGACTGTAAAATAAATTTGTATTCAGACCACAGAAAACCTCAACCATCAATTCAGGCACACACACATTTATGTGTTATAGTCCTAATGGAACTTTGCAAATGTGTACGCAACATCATATGCAAATAAGGTATTTGAGTTAAAAGAAAGTCAATCTTTCTATAAAAAAAAACATGGTTACACACAACAAAACACACTTTCAAAATTTCCCATTGAACAAACAATCGTAAGAACCCTTCGAAAAGTCTTCCCACATGATTGAAAAACTAAGATACCTGACAAGTAGAAGTATTTTCCAAAAATGTTTGCTTCCCCATGTATATACAAGTATAGTATAGAAAGAATCTCTAAGGGGGACAATCGTGACTTGGTGCTAAGATTTGTTTCATAAAACTGATAGCAGCCACAGACCATTTGAAGGATTTATCCGTGAAGATAAATTGCCAGACCCAGCCCACATCAACCGTTCTAAATTCCTTCAAAAGCTGCAAGAACTGTGTTTGGTGTTGCCTATGCAATTTAGGACAATTTACCAATAGGTGCTGCAGGGTTTCTGTAATATTCTCCATTTTACAGAATCAACAGCTTCTTAAGCTTCGCACTATTCCCTCATGGGCCATGAGATCCCAATATTTTGTTTGTGGGTAACAAATTCAAGCAGAGATGTAAGCATTGGCCGTGCCAGTATGGCCCCAGACATTTCCTAAGGTAATGTGGTAGCTAATTGTAGGGTCTGGTGTCTAGAAGCAAACTTGCAAATAAATGGTAGTTCCTAACGTACTCAATTGTAGCAATCCAATCGACCTCCCATAACCTCTTTTTTGCTTTAAGTGGGTTCAAAACAAAGTATTCCAATGAGGAGTCAATGGCGCTTAAAATTTCAAGGCATTGACGGAACCAATCAGTAAGACCAACAGGGGAATTTGTATCTAGCCCACTCTTTAGCAAGCCCCAAATTGAATCCTCTTCTGTCAGGCAAATCTTTCGTAGCATGTTTAGGTGTTTCCATTTAACCATCACTTCCAACAACACCAGACCCAATTCATACCTAAGGACTGGAGCCGGGACACTAGCCAAAAGTCCTAAAATCTTTCTCCAAAAGAGTCCCTCAAACTAGCTCATATAAAGTAGTAGTGAGAAAAGATATAGTTATACTGGTTGCTACAGATGATGATAATATGGAGTGGCGATCAATAATGCTAACACTGACAGGAGTAACAGACACAGAGTTGTTTGCTACAAAAGATGTAGAGAAGGGAGAGATAGTGTTTCAGTTGAGCATACCCTGTCCAGCACAGCTAAAGGAAAGACCAGTGCCCCAGATGACACGATTGGTGACAAAAGAGACAAAATACATGCAGGAGGATTTAGAAAAAGTTCCAAAGAATCTTTGGACCAAAGGAACCCATGATGTGGGAATATTGAAGGGGGCGGGAGCAGTGCATATTAAAATAAAGGAAGGAGCACTGTTGCCACGAGTGAAGCAATACCCCCTTTCATAAGAAAAAGATGAGGTATATATGAGACACTACATGCCTTATGGCAGTAAGGTATCATACAGGAATCTACATCACCATGCAATACAACAATCTATCTGATTAAACAATCAAAGGGTGGGGCATGAAGATTCATACAGGATCCCCATCCTCTAAACCACACCGTTGAAGCAGAATTTCCACTAGTTCCAAATCCTGTGACAATTTTCTGCAGCATCCCGGCAGAGGCACTCTACTTCACAGTAATGGATTTAAAGACTGCTTTCCTCTCCATTAACCTGCATCTAGACTCATTGGTCTCTCACTGCATTCACGTATCTCAGGACCAGATTTGAACACAACAATGCCCGAGGGATGCTGTGAGAGACCCAGCATGTATAATAGACTAATACAGATTTGAACAGTTTGCAAGTAGCAAGTACAGTGATAGTGCGTAGCATAACAGAAGATGACACTACCAACATTGCTGGTTGACAATGAGTACAAAATGGACAAAGGAAAATTGCAGTATTGTCAAACAGAAGTGTTTTATTTGGGACAGATTGTATTGGCAGATGGGAGGTAAATAACACCAGAAAGGGTTGAAGCAATACATACAACACCACAACCTAAGACAGTGAAAGAAATGCAACAGTACGTGGGTCTATACAATTATTGCAGAGCATGGGTCTTTGATTACTCCACATATACCAGGCCACTTCTCCAGGCCCTTAAAGAAGGGCAGAAAAACAAAAGCAACATAAAATGGACAGCTGAGATGAAAAAAACATTTTGACAAGCTCAAACATGACCTGGCACATGTACCAGTATTGGACACACCCAATTACAAACAGAAGGTTAATTTGTTTTCCCATGGTAAAGTATTGACAGCTGTACTGGCACAAAAAAATGGACAAGGACATAAGCCACTGGCATATTACAGTGGGTCACTAGTTGATGCAGGGGCACTTTACATGTGAGCAGGCACTTGCTGCTGCTGTATTTGTAATTGAGATGGCATCCAAAATATTAATGGGATGCCCAGTAATTGTGTACGTGGAACATGCATTGTTTGCAGTACTAGAAATATCCAAATCAACGTTGACAACTCAGAGAGCATCAGGTTATGAAATTATACTGACAAACCCTACAATAGAAATTGTAAGATGCAGGACGTTAAACTCAGCAGAATTCATTGCAGAACCAATAGTGTAAGGAGATTATATACATGATTGTGTAGCATGCATGGAGAGGAACGAAGGAAACCCCCTGGTAAAAGAAGAAGTAATTGAGATGGGTGACATGATCTTTAGCAATGGGTCTTCAAGTATCGACCCATATTCGGGCCAGAGGCATTCTGGTTAAGCATTAGTAGGATACTAATATCGAATACACAAGCAAGGGGAATTCACAGTTTTCTCCAAAACACGACTGCCAGGATACTACTCTGCATAAGTGGCAGAATTGGTGGCATTAATTGAGGCTTTAAACATGTCAAAAGGACATGCAGTGCATATCTTTTCAGATTCTGTGTACGTAACATCTACAGTACATTCAGGACTAGCAAGATGGGAAAGGAGAGGATTCAGGAGAAGTTATGGCACACAGGTACAACATGCAGCACTTTTGAGTACATTTATGGATATGCAACCACTCCCAGTAGAATTGGCAATAATCAAGTGCAAAGTCCATACTGCGGGGTAAGATTGTATTTCATTGGGTAATGAAAGAACAGACAGAGCAGCAAAAGAAGCAGCATATTTGCCAGAAGGGACACGTGCGGTTCCCTGGTGAGAAGGAGAAAATACGACTTATAGCATTGATGAAAACAAACTAAAGAACAAAGCTGTCATAATGGACCTGTGGTGGGCATGTGGATTCAAGGCCTACACCCAGCTTCCTCCTGATTGTAGTGGGGTTTTTGTGATTGTTACACTGCACAGCCATCCCCTGGTGGTGCCCCGAAACAACAGCAACATGGGGTTTTTATTAAAAGAACAGTCAATCGTGCGGAAGGAAAAAGTGGTGAAACAAACAAAGAAGCAAACAATGCGTGAGTACTAAACAGAAAAAGGAGAGCTAGCAACTATTGGTCCGGGAACAGTGCAGAATATCTGTTAGTAATTCCTGCTGAGTTTCAACTGTTTTCCAAGGCAACCAATTTTTAAATGTTTTACTGCTTTCAGTTGTGCTACTGCAGCTAATGCCAAGTGGCTGCCACTCACCAGATATGAGTTACTGCGATGGGCCCACTCAACAGCAAAGGGCCTAAATGCACTAAAGGAAGAACTGAGGGCACTATGTATGTTGGCACTCAAGCGGTACATTGGACCTTCTCACTGCCATAGAGGGAGGAGTTTATGCCAAGACAGGGAGCAGTTATGCACCGTAGTGCCCAATGGAGAAGCATTGGATGGAACATTGAGATCCGCTATCATTGAAATACAGACCCTCCATGAGAAGATGACAAATGATGCTAATGGAGTGCAATCAAACAATTGGTTGGACACCCTTTTTGTCTGGGTGCCTGCTTGGCTCTCAGTAGTATTCAACGTGATTGTCCCCTGTAAAGATCTCATGGTGGCAACAGTAAAGACAGAAACAATTGATCACAGTTCAAGGTGTTTATTGAACTTCAATTGGGTCTAAACCTAAATCAAAAGATGGGAGGAAGCTACGACCATCAAATAATAATAACACAGTCCTAGTGGTGTCTTGTCAAAACAAAAGGGCCTATACTAATAAACCTATTGCCAATCCTTACCTCTAAATGCAAATAGTGTGGGAAACAATGTTATGCTAAAGTAAACATGTTCAAGAGATATGTCAGGATATTCAAGCCATAGGCCTCCCTTCCCCCACGTTTTCAGCACATGACAAGGCGGCACACTCGAGCTTAGCACAGTCTCTGGCTTCTCTAGCACAAGGTTGCAGTTCAAAACTTCAGCATCATGGCCTTCTATGCCAAAGTCTCTTTGACATTCACAGTATCTTCTTTCAATGAGCCTGATGCAACAAACAAACAGCAAAGTTCCTTTCCTTTTAGTATTTCGCATGCACCAAAGTTTCTTAGGATTTTCACTTTTCACATGTGATCCCCTTCTGCTGGGCTCAGATCCACTATAGTCAAGGTTCTCAGGATTTTCAGGTATCAAATTTCTCAGGTGTTTCACTGTTCACCCTGGATCCCCCTCTGCTGGGTTCAGATCCACTTTGATACAAAATCTTCAATCAGTCTCCCTCCGCCAGGTTCAGATCAATTTATTTACTTGAACACAAAATTGCTTTATTATATCAACATCAAAGACTTTCGATTGTGCCCAGGATTTTGCTTGACCCATTGCAGGACCCCTTCGAATCACATATCTTTGCCCCTCTTTCACTTTTGCCACTTCTCAGCTGGATACCTTACAGAGACCTTCGAATGAGCACACATGCAGTGCCGGTCCACTCTGTCAAAAGTATTGTTTCTTGGCTTTAAAGTTCAATCACCCATCTGCAGCTCAACTTTACTTGCGCCAGTTATCACACGTGCTTCAAACAATGTTTGTTCCAGTGTTCACCATACATTGCTGCTGCTTGCCACCTTGGCTTCAACATAGACTGGTCTTGAATCTTTCTACCCAACTCATTGGCTGTGCTGATTTTACTGTGACGTTGCTTTGTTCCTCGAAGCCAAGGACAGTACCACAGCAGCTGGTAGTTTTCTCCATCTTGATTATCGATGCGGGAGGGCCCTGGGAACCTGTCAACACTGTCGGTTAGGTCACTCAGTACAGACAAGATTTCTCTTTCCTCACCTGATTCTTCATTACTAGAAGCTGATTCCTTGTTTCTCCCGTTCTTCCTTCCTGTAGCACGTTTCTTCTTGAAGAGATATGGCATACCTTGGAGGGAAGCCACTATGCCTGCCTTGTGAGTTGGTGGGCTAGCTGCTCTTCTCTGACATAGCCAAGCAGGGGAAAAGCCTGGGACGTGTAAAAACCCCAAGGGAGTGTTCATTATGACGTGATTTACAGTCCAGGATTCCAAAATGATGAGTGGTCCATCGTAAGTCTTGGAACGTGATAGCTGAGGTAAGTCTAAAGCAGTGTGAGGGCCAGGAAGCAAGAGGACCCCCATGCGATAACAGAGAGCCAAGGGAAGAGGAAGTCTAGCAGGAGAATGAACTGTAGCCAGGGGCTGCGGTGGAGTGCAGAGGTATGAGCTGAGCAGCCTGAGTACCAATGCTATTCAAGAGGAGGAAATGGAGAGGGACAGAGATGCTCCATCGGTGATCACGATTCAGGACAGCAAAGGGAAAGAACAGAGTGGAAGGAAGCAAGCCATGGCAAAGCAGAGAGCAATGCGGGTGAGCGAGGGAACCTATGACAGCGTCTCACCCCTGTGTGAGAATCATGGGTTGTAAGGCGTCAGAATTAATATATTGGTGTTGGCGGTGGTCATCTTGGAAATGACTAGACCGGCACCACAAGTTTTTGGAATAACATGATGTGCAAGCGCAATGGCGGATTGACCATCAATTCCACAAGCACCATTCCATACCGCGCGTCACAATACCTCCGGCAAGCAATGCAGAATTTCTGCCATTTTTCCTGGTTTTACGCTTTCTATGCTCAATGTTTCATGAAAGTGACAGTTCCTTGTTGAAAAGGTAAAGGGAACTTTCATCTTTGCGTCCCCCTTCTGCTTTTCTGCTCTCATTAAACTGCCATCTTGGAACTGGTGTTTGCTTGTTTGCTTTGCCTCACTCAGAGTGTGATCTGGTGCTCGGCCTTTTATCCATGTGGGGAAGTGTAACGGAAGTCAGTTGTGTGTGATGGTCAGTAATTGCCTGACCTCGCCTGACCATTGTATTGGGACACGTCAGGTATATTGCTTCAGTGCTAGTCTGTTTTCTCTCATAGCGGACTGACTGTGAAAATGTGTTCGTGTTGTAAAAGGGGGGGTTAGTTCCTAAATATCCTAACTGATAGGATGGGGTAAAGGTGTTATAGGGAAGGGGATACCGCTTCTAACCATCCGGTGTCCCACTTCTACTCCCTGAAGACCCTTCACCCAGGTGATCCTCCCGCACTGGTCCACCCCCAGGAACTGGATCCAAAAGTGATGGCGATGTCCTGGTCACCTGAATGACAGATCCCTGGGGACTAGTTGGTGAGGCACCTTCTGGTTTCTCACACTGAGCACTGGTTTCCATGCGCGTCACCTTCTGCAGTGGCAAAACTATTTTGAGACTCTATACTAACAAAAGGAGAGGAAAATGTATGTTGTCCCTGAATGTTGATTGGGTAAATGATACAAATAAGCCCATTAACAAACTAACCAAGGGTAAAAAGTTGATGCTAAAGTTGACTGGGCTACAATGGTACCCGATAAGGATGGGCAGCGGTGTTTGCTGATAGAGGGATCATTGGAAAACTGGGAAGAAGATGGAGGTGACATGAGCAGACTAAAATGTGTATGGATCCCTAAAAAGAGAGCAGCAGAGTGGGGACTGTGAGAAGGAAAAGAGTTAACTATTAGTTGATCAATAAAAGGGGGGAATAATGTGGTAAAAATGGTTAAGTTCAGCTTGGTAAAAACACACAAATTTATCAGCTGATGGATTACCCCACTAAAAGGGGAGGGGGCGTTGTTGATAGCCACACATTTCTATGCAGTAGGCTGGAGAATTCCTTAAATAATTGTGTTCAAGCAAATAACATATCGGCGATAAAGTTGGGTTACAGGTAAGTATACAAGGCTTTACATTAGACCGAGGCACTGTAAACAGGCCTCAGAGTATGCTTTTCACTAGTAACAAATTCACATTTTATTACAGCACATATGTAGTAATATATATATAGTGCTTTATAATATTTATAGCCCTTTAGAATACATAGCGCTTCACTAAATGTGATGGCACCATTTTTGTTGCCAGCAATAATGTGGCATACACATATAGTTATTTTATGTTGCCAGTATAACATGTGAATATATTGATGGTGGCATGAAAGGTACAGAATTCATTTTTTTTCAGAGCAAAAGCCCAATGTGAAACTGCAGAGAGTAAAGTGCACCATTTTTTTTTCTTTTCTTGAATACCTCATACATAGAAGACTACATTATTTATCTATAACTAATTAACCTAATTAACATTTACTGAACACTAACTGTAACCCTTAACATTACAATGTAGTCCCATGTACAAAATGAGGTGAAAATACATATTTTGAAATTCGTTTTTTAAAAGTGCACTGGCTTTTTTTTTTCATCTGCTTTTCTCTTTCTTTGTTGAATGCTGAAGGCAGAAAGGAAGGCAATAGGAAACCAAAAAGATACAGTTATTATGCTCTGAAGCTCATTGTTAGGAACATGAGGGTGGTAACGGAATACATTTGCTTCTAGTATGATTGGAAGAAAGTGTCTGAAGATATGCCACGTCTGATGTGGGGAGACTCTTGAGTTTTTTTTAATGGGAAGATTACAGGGAGAGTTTAGTTCGGGTTGACTGGGCTCTGAGGACAGAAGTGCCTGGTCACTGAGCGCGGGCTGGAGAGTTACTCGCCGCACATTCAGAGCACCCAAGATTACAGGAGCAGTCGTGGACTGGGCCTGTTTTTCTGAGGCGAGCAAACAAGGTCATGTGGGGCAGCTTCAAACAGATACTTCTGGTAAGCAGACAAAGTGAGATCACTGTATGGAGTCAGACGGATGATCGAATTAAAAATGTCATGTAAGAAGAATAACAAAGGAAATCCCATGCATTTTAATTCATCATGTTTAGAATGTTAAAAAGTAACTTATATTGTTAAAAAGGCTTGTTTGCTCTGTTTCTGTTTCTTTTCTTTTGTTACAGATAATGATGAAATGTACATGGTAAGCATTGAATTGTGAATTGTACTTGTTTGCAATATAATCAGAGTATTAAAACAAATTGTTTAGAGTCATTATTGCATTTAGGATTTTATATGTGGACATAGGGGAGATTCATTCCCTTTGGTAATACATGTGTCAATTTACCCATGCAGATAGAATAACAACCAGAATAAGCAGTGACAAAATAGGTGTGTGTGTGTGTCCTCCTTGCATGTTGTTTGGAGGGAATCTCATATAACATATAGATTACTGGAGGTCTATGAGCCAGTAATGCCCACGGGCGCATAGATCACTGATGTAGTTAAGCTAGTGATACCGGCCACTGACTGTAGGTGGCACTCTGGTTTTCTTGTGTGTATAGGTCCAAGGCCCTCTATACATAACTAGGAGGTATTGTAATAGAAAGGAAGGTTTTTTTTTATGATGGGGTTATAATGTAGGGGAGGAAACTATGCTCACCACTAAATACTGCAAAAAACATACTACCGCAAAACACCACAAGTAATACATATTACTAGATTCTCCAATATAATATAACAAGGTATGGTCACTAGAATGATATGAGACCAAACCAAATCTAAATGCAAGGATAATTTACCACCAGACTACCGCTCATAGTTTGGCGGTAATAAACTCCAAATTTGTACAAAATATCCTACATACATGGTGCGTTGGCTGGGAAAGTGGCTATAGAGCACCTACTGGGTGTGGCAGGTGTGTCTCACACTACCATACGTGCATTAGAGGGAATCCATTTCATGATAGCAGTGTGACACTAAAAGTGAATTTCAGAATGTCTCAAATGGAAGCCATATTCCCAGAGCTAGTGCAATATCTGGAGGCAAAGCTATATGCACATGGGACATGGTCATCAAAGAATGCCACAGAATGGCATGACTGCATCTATGGTGAAGTACAGAAAGAACCACTAGACAGCATTTTTGCAGAAGGCAGCATAATTCAGGTCTGTCTTTTGAGACTACTAAATGCAGCTGATGAACATGCAGAGAAAGATTGTCTGATACGGCTATGTTCCAAGCATGGTTTATCCTAAATAGATCCCTGCGAATGCAAGAACATGATACCAAGCTGATTAGCAGGTTAAAAGCTGATCTGGATGGAGCAAGTGAAAAAGAGGAAATGTTAAGAGCAGAATTGGAGGTATGTCAAAAGGACATGCAGTCACAATTTAGAGATCTTGACACTCAATAGTCTCAGAGTAAGAAGCAGTTTGAGGATAGCGAACAAGAATTGAAACACTTGAAAGTGTTGGTAGATCATATTAGACAAGACAAAGAAGAAGTTGTTTTGGAAATGCAGGTTTTACAAAAAGAACATTTTGAGAAAGAAAGCAATCTCCAAAATGCCGAACAGGAAATGGTTAAAATGTTTCAAGAAAGAGACAAGAGAAACAAGGAATTCAATGAATGCCAAATGCAAATGGGCGATATGCAAGAGGTAATTAATAAGATGGGTGATGAAAACAATTATTTGCGAAAGGAGGCAGACAGGCTTCTTAAAAAGTGCAAGGATTTGGAACTGCAAACATGTATTTACAGGTCCCAGGATAAACACCAGGGCACCACATTCAATGGAGTTGAGGTGGATCCTATTTCTACACAGAGAACTAATGCCCCAGTGGCTGGGCCAGTGAATTAACTTGGTTGTAGTGCCCTTGGGGGATTTGACACACCCATTGGGGGCCGCCACCAATCCCATACACCTGAAACCAGGGTTGAATCACAAAGTAGTGCAATCCCATGCATAGCAACGAGTAGCCCCATAAAAATAATGAAATCAATCAAGACTCTGATCAAACCATTTAAAAAAGGAGGGGAGTGCTGTATAGAGGACCACTTGGAAGCGGTGCATGATATATTTAAAGCCCTCCAGATACCTAAGGAACAATACAGGCAATACTTTCACTTAACTCTAGCTGCTTCTACATCCAGTATCATTAGAGGGTTAAATGAACAGCAGAACATGACATGGGCAGAGTTCGAAAAAGAGATTAGACGTCATTTTTCTCCTTTCCAATCATTGCAAGAGGCAAAAAAGTTTTCATACACGATTACGGGTGGGCCTAACACGTCACCTCGCCAGTTTTTGCAAGACTTAAAAAGAGCTTTTTCTCACTTTGATGTATCTTTTGACCCCAATTCCAATGAGCGTAAAACTGCATACTTCTATGGGCTACATTCATCATATCACAGTTAGTCTGTGAATTTGACCGTGACAAGTCCCTTGAATGGATTGTACACCAAAGGACAAAATTATAAGAAGTACTCTATTGTCAGAGTAGAGAGAGCGATAAAATGAAAGACATTAGACCAACATCTAAGGAACCCTCAGCAACAGTGATGGAGATCAAGTCAGCCAAAATGTCTCTTGAGTCTGCTCAAAGTCCAGGTAAAAATAATGTGACACCTGAACAAAGGGGTAATCAACAGAAATTGTCACTCCCTGCACCGATGTTTCAAACACATGATACTAGTAATAGGGAGAGCTACATTAGCCCTAGGTACTTAGGAGACAGACCCCGAGCAGGATATCACCCTGATATGTCAGGTATGAATAATAATCAGAGACAATGTCAGGATCAAAGAAATAATGGTCCCTACCAGACATTGGGGACACAGAGCAGATTTGACCCTAACACCATGATATATGGTAATCAGGATAGACCCCGATATGTGGATCGATTTACTGAAAATGGGAATCAGCATAGGGGACAATACTCACAAAATGAGAGACAGGACATGAGGCAGAATATGAATTATGCTCCACGTCAGTACAATGAATCACCACCACCAGGGGACTACAACCAAAGGATGGGTGCACCTCGCTCCCCTCGACATATCAATCAAGAGTTCAGAAGCAATCCCAATAGAAATTATTCTCCTGAGCGATTTCAGAATAGATTCAATCAGGGGGAAAACAACCAATATCGACTTAGGCCACATAGAGAAGATTCTAGGGAGATGGAAAGATTCCAGTGTCTCGAGGCCCAAGTGAAAATGTTGGCTGAGCAAATAGGAAAGCTCTGTACAGCACAAAAAACAGTCATCAGACGAAGGGCAGAAGGCCATAGCAATGATGGGGTGGCTTCTGATAGTAAGTGACTAAAACTGTATGATACCTGCAATGCTAAAAAGATAGATTGCCCTGATTTGATTTTGCATAATGACTCTGAGATGCTTAATTATTTAAAAAGGAAAATACTGACAAATGAACATGTGACAGAAAGTGCAAATACATCTAAAAAGGAAGTTCGATTTAACCTAGAGTTAAATCAAACATTAGAGATTTGCACAAATGAAAAAAGAAAACATGAGATCCCAAAATAACAGAGAGACAGATTTAAGAAAGACAACTTATACATGGGTAATACAATTGAACAGGAAGTAGGTGGGGATGCTAGAATCCCTTCCTTGGGCAATCAAAACACTAACCAAACACAGGCAGAAATAATAAATGCTTCAAAGGAGGATACAGATCAATCACCTGATGTGTTCTTTGAGCCACAGATTTTTGAACAAGTTAAAAAGACTGGTACCATACCAAATAACCACAAATGCACAGAATTAGAAAATGGCACATTACCAAGTGATGTTTTTACACATGTTCAGTTGGAGAATTGTAGTGTGACCTCTGATGATTCCTGGATGGATGGGCAAACAGTGGTCACACTCCAAAAGACCTCTGAATGTGGGGAAATGAATAAAGTCTCTCACACAGAAATGGACAGAAAGGAGGAAAACATGTCTTTCCATTTACCAATGTGCTTAGCCAAAAGTGAAAAAGGCCTGAGAAAGGTGAGTCCTGAAGTAAGAATTCACACTTTTTATGCGTATTAGAGGAAGATGAAGACAGGTATTATGCTCCCATCACTGTGGAAGAGAAATGCAGTACATTTGTGATGATTGACACCGGCGCACAGGCCACAATTATGTCCAAAGAATTGGTAAAAAGTATCAATGAAGGGATATCTCCAGAGAATCAGATCACATTGAGGCAAAGTGAAGGTCCAGTGCATGATTTTAACGGTGAGGAGGTGCCTATTATAGGTGTTACCGAAGTTGACATAAAGATTGGAAAACGCAGAATGAAACAGGAAGTATTAATCACATCTATTTGTGAAATTCGATTTTTGATGGGGACAGATTGCTTGAAAAGATTGTCTCCTCTCATAGATGGGTGAATGGAGTACTGTGGTCCTTAACCAAAAAACCATTGAGACCTAAGAAAATAAAATCACAAAACAGCAGTATAAATGAATGCTGCACCGTTGCCAAAACGAATGATGCAGTGGAGGTATACCTTCAGAATAGCTGTGTACCTAGCGTTACTGTCATTTTGATGTGTCAAGATAAATGCAAAGTGAAAAAGAAAAACAATCTGTGCAGATTTATTTAGATCCTAGGAACACATGACAAACTGAAATAGATGAGCACACATTGTGCTTCTATTTAAAAGAGAAGAAATGCAAACAGAATACTACTCCTGAAACAGATACAGAAAAACACATTACCATCCTTGCTGAAATACACATGGAAGATGAGCAACCAGGGGTTCACATTGGTATAAATGACCATTCTACAGTGATAAAGGCTACCTTAGTGCTTGAACAGGAAAGGCGCTTTATTAATGAGAAATTACTGCAGAAAATAATGGAGAGGGAGGAGATCCCAAAATTTAGAATTCAAAACCAATATTTCTCTGGTCTGGACATTCCAGACTTTGAAAACCAAATTTCAGGGAGATGCATTCTGAAGTTTAAAATTGGACAGAAAACCATCTACCATAATGTATGGATAGTGAGTGGAGCACAAAATGATTTTTACATGGGCAATGATATCATGCACAGAATGTGTATGGTGTTAGATTTCCTTAATCAAAAATATGGTCCCGGCTAGGTGGGCCTGCACCTGAATTTGAAGATAAAAGAAAGGCTTATCATTGCGCACAACTGGTCCCATATGCAATTGATTTACGGGTGAGGAAGGATACTACTGTTCCTGCATTCACCAAGCAGGTTGCAATAATGCTAACGTGCAAGAATGGACAGCAAATGAAAGATTCTGATGGATGTGTGTGTTTAAGTGAGTCCATGAAGCAACAAGGCCTGGATTATGAATATACCCCATTGATAGATGTCGGAGAAGGATATGTCAAAATTATGGTGGATAATAAAGGACATCAGGATATTCATTTAGAGGAAAATTCTTCATTAGGAATGGTCATACAAAAATTCCATTATACTGCAGATTTCAATAACATGGTAACTGGAAATATTCCTGAGAGATATGTAGATGGACACGGTGTGTTGCCAGAATATCTGGATTATCAGCCCAAAGGGATCTTTAAAATTCAATCTGTGTATGTGGGATGTTTTAACCCACTCTGCTCTGCCCTGCGGCATAACGGTGTGCTGGTGGCACCAGAATCAGCAAAATGGCAGCAAAAGTCCTATGCGTGCCAAACCCTATGAAAATTGCGCTTTGAAACCGGAAAGATGGCTGCCAGATCTACTTTGCCTGTTGTTAGTGGTTTAATGGAGACCTCACTGCTGAAACATGTTACTGGGCTGCCCACCAAGTAAGAATTAACACTGCAGGAAAGGCAGTGCTTTATTGCAAGAAACCCAGAAATTGCTCTTAAATCCCTTTTTCTTGGTTGCTGAAAATGCAAAATACCAGACCAAAACACCACAAAACATCCAATATCTTAGCTGGGTGTTGCCCGCCACTTCATTTAAGGAACACACAATGTCAGGAAAAGCAGAATCTATCATCAAACTATCCACAATAAAAAGTGTGCTTGCCTGTGAAAATCTGTCAAAATATGGGCACAGTACCAACAATTGAAATCAAACATCTATAAATTAAGTGACCTGTTATCAAAAGTAATATAGGTCGCAACTATTTAATCTCCAAGGTTTAGAGACTGGAATTAGAGTTCTAGTTGGCTGTTTTAAAATTGCAAGTTTATTTTCAACAAAGAAAAATTTAACAAAGTGACTTTCAAAGTAAGCCTGGAACTCACATTAAGGTGTTGATTAAGAGGGGAGGGGCACTGGGGCTGCTCCTGGGAGAGACAATTGACCTTCCTCGGCTGAAAGGATATGCAGATTGTAAAGTGTCAACAGTGGCCTCTGCCAGAGGGAGAAGGCAGTGATTTCTCTTGAGCTGCAAGATGGAGATGGAGGCAGAAACAGACATTTTTGTTGATTCCCAAAGCACAGAAAACATATTTTAAAAAAGACTGATAAAGGACTGTACGAATTTGTAAAAATTATAGAATTAATAGCAGTGTTAATGTGATTTTTTTGTGCACATTTTAAAAGGACCCAGAACTCTGTGCGATGTTCTGAGAAGGCACAGCGAAAATTCTGGTTTTGCAGAAATTCTATTTATGTCAGAAGCATGAAACTTCATACGATTATGTCCAGATATCAGGCCCACATATGTACAAAATTCTGGAAAAATCAGATGTTGTGTACCGGACAAAAAGTATGAAAATTTGTCAAATCAAGACCCAAGATCTCACAGCAACGAGGCTTGAAAGAGGGTGTGCTCCACAAAATATGTGATCCATGTATGTTATTGGTACAAAGATTGTACACATGTAAAGATGTATTATATCAAAAATAGATTTGATGTGCAAAAGGCAAAGGGGTGGATGTTTAGCCTCATAAACAACATCATCATGGTGAGACACTGTTTTTTCCTCCAATCAAAGGAGATAGCAGACTTTAGCCAAAAGACTACCTAGGGGGTGCACCTAGGATAATTCAGCATACCTACCCCTTTATCAAACACATAAATAGAGACAGCTGAGGACCTAGAAAGACACACTGATCCAACCACCATCCCGAATTTGGCGAAGCACTTTGAAGGAGATCCATCCATACTTCTTGTTCCAGACTCCAAAAACTTTGCAAGCAGAAAGGCTCAGAGCATAGCTGACCCACTTTCAGCTGGGCCTAACTTCCAGAACCCATCCCTCTACTTAAAGGGGAAACCAAAGAAGCAGCCAGGCTGTGCTGTAACTGCTTGCCTGCCAAAGAATTATCTTCATAACCAGAAGGGCAGATTAAACCCTGTCTGGTGCTGTGCTGTGCTGTACAGACCAGAGAGCCATTGCTGTCCAGTCCTGCCGTGTGGTGTCCAGAGCGCCTTGCTGATCGCTGAACCAGACCAGTCCAGTGTGCCCAGCAGTCTGTCCCAGAAAGTATCCCTGACGGTTCCGTTGAAAACATTGATAGTGAGTATCCATAGTATAGGATTGTCACTAGCCTGTGTACTGTCCATAGTCATCCCTATCCAGATCAAATCTAACTATATCCAGAACTGTATTGCTAGAAATTATTTTTGTCTTGCATGCACTCTCTCTCTTATCCTATAGTCCTTCGGTAATAATATTGTTAAAATTATCTTTGCGCTGATGTATTCATCTGAAGAAGGCAAGCGTCTCGGTGGGCAAAAACCTGAGCGGAGACGTCCTGGTGGTTGTGCTGTCGTGTAGTTTGTTGCTTCATAGTCCATCCCTAGTGTAAATAAACCTTGCTTGTATTTTAAAAGCGCATCCTTGTTTCACATTTTGCCTCTATCTGAAAAAACCGACCTCCATGAACACCTCCATAACTTCTTCAATTGTCATGCTAGAAATGAAATTCAGGTGTCTACTAACATCCTAAGCTTTCTAATGAACCCAAAATTGCTTCTCCAATCCTTACAGTTTTTCCGCAATCGGGCTTACCATGCACTGAAAAGTTTGCCACAAATTTTTCGTTTGGCTAAAATCTATAACGTGTAAAATAGCTTTTCATTGCACCTGACCTAAAATTTAAGTTTTCAACTTGCTTATCACTCTTAAATCATTGCTATAGTTTGTCTGATACCATACAAAGCGGCTCCCATTAGAATTTCAACCATTTCAGTGAATTAAACCATTTTCAGTGTTTTACCCATTCCTTTCAAGCCAACTTTAAAACCATTTTTGACAAGTTTGCCAATCAATTCTGTTTTTCTCTGGTGTTTGCTGGGGGGAAATTTGGATTGATATATTTGCTTGGATTCTGCATTCCTGAAACCTGTTCTCTCTCTTTCTATCTCTTTATATTGCATATTGGGGGGATTGAGGTGTGTGCAGGGGAAATAGTAATCACATTGCTTTCATTTGAACAAACCAACACAAGTATTATTTCCGTGCTACATTATTTTTTTCCCATCATTGCTCCTTGTGATTAAAGAGATGGTTTAGTGTGACATCACCCCATTGGTTATTATTGTATGCTCATTAAAAATAGTGTGATATATATATATTGTGAAATACATAAATAAATATATTTAACTTTGCAAACCAGCCTGATTCCTGGTTCAGTGTGACCGGGGGGGGCGTGTTAAAAGAGAGGGGCATGATATAAATGGTACACCGTTCAGAATAAAAGAACTCAGAGACACAAATAAATAACTAAGGGTTTCAGTTGTGCATCCCACGCTAGGCATTGACCTAGGTGACGTGCTTCAAATGAGACAGTGTTCTGTCACTAAGAGAATTGTGTAGTATTTGACTTAAATGAAAATGAAATAGAAAATCAGCACATTCAAATGGAAGCTGATATGCCAAAATATTTAAAAGTAGCATCTTTACAGAGAGACACAGCCAAACATTTGGAAGAAAGCACAGAGATTCCTCCACTGGAGGATTACCCAGAATTCTCAAACATGTTAGAGGAGCAGATTTTGTTAGCAGATGCATGTGATAGCGATGAGGATAAGAATGAATTGAGTAAAATATTTATGGAATTTAAAGATATTTTTCCTAAAGATGCATATGATTGCAGCCTAACTAATTTACATGTTGCCACATTACCCGAAGGGTGTGGTAGAAATCCAGTGTTTATGTGCCAATATAGATTACCACTGGCATGTTTAGAGTCACTGGCAGAAATAATTCAAAACTTGGAGACTCAGGGAATTATCAGGTCCATTCATAGTACATCCAACACTCCTATTTTGGGTGTGTTAAAGCCAATTGGTCAATGGCGTCTGTGTGCAGACTTGAGAGATTTAAATAAGACAGTGCTAGTGTCCAGATGGCCACTGCAATTCATTGATCAAGGCCTTGCTCAGTTGCATGGCTCAAAGATGTTTACTACATGAAATCTCACATCTGGATATTGGTGTGTGCCACTGGCAGAGGATATTCAGAATTTGTTTTCATTTTCATTTGATAAGACGCAATATGCATGGGTTAGAACACCATTCGGGGACGTCCATAGTGGGAGTGAATTTGGCATATTTTTGAGAAAGGCTATGCCTGATGCAACGGAAAGAGGAACTATGGTTTATGTGGATGATGTCCTGATAAAAAATGAAAGCTTAAAAAGCCATTTTGATGAAATTAAACATGTTCTTGGCCAATTGCAAAAGGCGAGTGCCAAAGTATCTTTACAGAAAGCACAATGGTGCAAGAAAAAGATGCATTTTCTAGGCCATGAAGTAACTGAACATGGACTAAACCCGAAAAAAAAGGTGGAGGCCATACAGAAATTAACAGACCCTAGAAATGTGAAAGGTTTAACAAGTTCATTAGGAATGACGGTATATAACAAGAATTGTATTGTAAATTATGCTGAAATTACTCAACCATTGACTAAACTACTGAAGCTGAATATACCCTGGAAATGGGAAAAAGAGCAATCTGAGGCAGTTGCTAAATTAAAGGAATGTCTCATAAAGGTACTATGTTTAGCCTACCCCATAAAAAACAGGAATTTCTTTATAGAAATAGGTTTCTCTGAACATTGTATGTCAGCAGTGTTATCTCAAAAACATGATTTGAATCACAAAACCATTGATTATGCAGGTAAGGCATTTTCTCATGTTGAAATTAAATTCAGTGAATGTGAAAAGGCTCTTTTGACCACTGTGTGGGCATTAAAGCATTTCCGGCCCATTGTTGAGGGAGAAAAGGTAATCATTGAAACAAATCATCAACCATTGCAATTTTTAGAGAGTAAAAGGATTAGGTCAGGCAACCTAGCACAGTCCAGAATTACTTCATGGACACTGGCATTGCAAGGCTTTCCTGTCGAAGTGAGATATGGCCAAAATAAAAAGAGCCCAGTTGCTCAAGGATTGGCAGATTTACATGACTGTGCAGCTATATCAAACTAAGTAGAGGTGGGATCTTGTTTTCAGGAGTTTCAACAATCACCACACAAAGATTTTGATGAATAGACATGCAAGAATTTGACAACTGTATATGTTGACGGTTGTGCCTTTCACATTGAAAATGACAGTAATAAACAATTGGTATCAGGAATAGGAAATGTCTGGTTGAAATGTGAAGGCATTCCCAGCATAGGGATGAGAATTGGGGCTAGGAGTAGTCAGGTAGCGGAATTGGCAGCCATTTATAAAGCAATTACTACTGCAGTTGATAATACATTTAGTGAAATTCTCCTGGTAACTGATTCTGATTATGCACAAAATATCTTTGTTGAATATTTGCCTGGCTGGAAAGCAAGAAGCATGATTACGTACAATAAAAAGCCCCTCAAACATGGACAAATGATACAGGTCAGAGACGAATTAGTGTCAGAGAATAATTTAAAAATATACTGGAGGAAAATTCATGGACATTTAAAAACTCCAGGAGAAGATAATGAGGGAAATGATAAAGCACATCATTTAGCCAAAATTGGGGCTGTGATGGGAGAGTTGCTACCTATTGAACACTTACTTGGTGAAATACAGATTGATGCAGTTACACGCTCTCAGGCTCCAAAAGAGGTAGAACAACCAGTAGTGCAATGGAGTTATGATACACCAGATCAAGATATGATTAAGGCACAAGAGGACAATCCAATTTTTGGAATCTATTTTAATAATTTGATAGACGCCGAACAAAATCCTTTAACTGAAAATTATTGTGCAGGAAAAGAAGAGTTGAGGGTGCTATTAAAGAATAAAAAACAAATCAGACTACACGATGGACTCGTGATTAGAGAATCCATAATAGGACAAATACAGTGGGTAGTACCCCTTTCATTCAGAGGGCTAATGCTACACCATGCACATGATGCAATAACTACAGGACACCGAGGTTCACAAAAAACATTAGAGATATTGAAAGATTATGCTTACTGGCCACATATGTCCCAAGATGTAGAATTATATATTAGGGGGTGTCTAGTATGTGCCAAATTTAAACCCGCTTCACCAATGCATAGAGCTCCACTAATGAAAAGAGGGTTAACCCTTCCATGGTCAGATTTGCAAATAGACAATGTAGGGCCTGTAAAAAGGTCGAGCAGGGGGAACCGTTATATTTTTAGCATGGTTTTTTTGATGTCAAAATGGATAGAGTGTATTCCTGCACCAGATTGTAGTGTGCAAATAGCAGCTCCAATACTGGTAAATCATATATTTCCAAGATTTGGATTACCACTAAGAATAGAATCAGATAAAGGAAGTCATTTAACGAGCGCTTTAATGAGTAAGGTGTGGCAGATACTGGGGGTGAAAAGAAAACTGCACATTGCATAGAGACCCGCCTCTTCTGGGGGTATTGAAAGTTGCAACAGGTCTTTTGTGGACATATTAAAGAAGTTTGTAGCCGAGGCAGATTCCAGCTGGGATGTACGTTTACCTCTGGTTTTGATGGCAATCAGATCAACTCCTGCCAAAGCAACAAGTATCAGCCCTCATGAGTTGTTAACAAGGAGGAAAATGGTATTACCACAACATTTGTTATACAAGACACATGAACAGACACTTTTAAGCGCATCTACAGTTCATGAATATATGGAAGAACTGAGGAAACATTTACAACATGCATTTGCTTTTGTGCAGTGGAATTTGGAAAGGGCTGCTGACAGTGCAAAGTCATTTTATGATAGAAAGACATCTGCGAAAGAGTATAATGTAGGAGATCAGATATATAAATTTCATTTTGGAAAAGGTAAACAGAGAAATTCTAAATTTCTGGCGGACAGGCAGGGGCCTTTTCAAATTGTAGATAAGGTGTCTCCAGTGGTGTATAAAATATTGAAGACAGGGGGTGAAACGGTAATAGAGCAGTTTGTTCGTGTTAACCAAATTAAGCCCCGTCATCCCAAACATGAAGTCAGGAGACTTGAGCAAGTAGAAACAGTTAAAGTATCCTGGAAACATGGAAGGGAAGACACGGTGAATGTGTTCATAGTACCCCACATATTAAAAAAAAATAGAAGGGGACTGAAACAGATTAAAATACTTTAATACAATGTTGAAATATATTTAATATATAATGATGTGTTGTGTATATGTTTGTTTTCGCTCTAACATATGCTTAATTTCAGAAACCAAAAGAAAAAGGATGAGATGTTTTGGACTATATAATTTATTTTTGGTAAAAAGGGTGAAATTGGTATTGTGGTATGTACTTAATCTGTCTTTTTTCTGTTTAATTTAGAACGACTAACTATATTTTGAGGTCGGAGGTCGCAGGACTGGAGGACACGAGAGATGATGGAGCCCTGGAGTCCACGGGATGAAGATCAAGTAATGCCTCTGGACTGAAATATGGAGGTGAAGAGAAAGTAACCGGGATGCCAAAAGAGATGACTTCGCTGGAAAACCATCCAAGAGTGCCAGAATGAAAGAATTGCACTGAATGAACCAGATGATAAAGGCCAATGATCAGGACATCGTAACTCTGCGGTGTTCTGAGTGGAGAAGATTATCCCCTATGTGGCTGGGAGGATGGGCAATGGAGTCCCACAACTTTATTATTTGATTTAATTATTTTAATACATTTTGTTAGTTCTTTGTTTTATTTATTTGTTTTATTTTATTATTTTATTATTGACTTCAAATATTGACTTCACTATTGAACAAAGACAATTGAACATATAGACATTTCAGTTGGAAAGAAACATGTACAATATTTTATAAGGACTCATCAACCCATTTGAGATGATTTTTGCTTTTATGGTGATAATGCATTGATTTATTATGAACAATTTAAATGTTCATTTTATTGAGTTGATATGATGGAAAGGAAAAGAGGAGCACAAGTTGGGTTTCCTCCAATTGTGGATATGAGTACTGCCAAATTGTCAGAAAAGGAGGGGTATGTAGTAATATATATAGCGCTTTATAATATTTATAGCACTTTAGAATATATAGCGCTTCACTAAATGCGATGGCAAAGGTTTTGTTGCCAGCAATAATGTGGCACACACATATAGTTATTTTATGTTGCCAGTATAACATGTGAATATATTGCTGGTGGCATGCAAGGTACAGAATACATTTTTTGTTTCACAGCAAAAGCCCAATGTGAAACTGCAGAGATTAAAGTGCACCATTTTTTTCTTCTCTTGAGTACCTCATACATAGAAGACTACATTATTTATCTATAACTGATTAACCTAATTAACATTTACTAAACACTAACTCTAACCCTTAACATTATAATGTAGTCCCATGTACAAAATGAGGTGAAAATACATATTTTGAAATTCGTCTTTAAAAGTGCACTGGCGTTTTATTTTTCCTTCTGCTTTTCTTTTTCTGTTTTGAATGCAGAAGACAGAAAGGAAGGCAATAGGAAACCAAAAAGATACAGTTATTATGCTCTGAAGCTCATTGTTTGGAACATGAGGGTGGTAACGGAATACATTTTCGGCTAATATGATTGGAAGAAAGTGTATGAAGATATGCCACGTCAGATGTGGGGAGGCTCTGAGTTTTTTAATGGGAAGATTACAGGGAGAGTTTAGTTCGGGTTGACTGGGCTGTGAGGACAGAAGTGACTGGTCACTGAGCGCTGGCTGGAGAATTACTCGCTGCACATTCCAAGCACCCATGATTACAGGAGCAGTTTGTGGACTGGGCCTGTTTTTCTGATGCAAGCAAAGCAAGGTCGTGTGGGGCAGCTTCAAACAGATGCTTCTGGTAAGCAGACAAAGTTTAAGTGAGGTCACTGTGTGCAGTCGGATGGATGACCGAATTCAGAATAGCAAAGGAAATCCCATGCATTTTAATTCGTCATGTTTAGAATGTTAAAAAGTAACTCATATTGTTAAAAAAAGCTTGTTTGCTCTGTTTCTGTTTCTTTTCTTTTGTTACAGATAATGGTGAAATGTACATGGTAAGCATTGAAATGTGAATTGTACTTGTATGCAATATAATCAGAGTATAAAACAAATTGTTTAGAGTCATTATTGCATTTGGGATTTTATATGTGGACATAGGGGAGATTTATTCCCTTTGGTAATACATTTGTTAATTTTCCCATGCAGCTAGAATAACAACCAGAATATGCAGTGATAAAATAGGTGTGTGTGTGTGTGTGTGTCCTCCTTGCATGTTGTTTGGAGGGAATCTAATATAACATATAGATTACTGGAGGTCTATGAGCCAGTAATGCCCACGGGCGCATAGATCACTGGTGTAGATAAGCCAGTGATACCGGCCACTGACTGTAGGTGGCACTCTATATAAAAGTGTTGGGTTTTCTTGTGTGTATAGGTCCAAGGCCCTCTATAGATCACTAGGAGGTATTCTAATAGAAAGGAAGGTTTTGTTTATTAAGGGGGTATAATGTAGGGAACAAAACTATGCTCACCACTAAATACCGCAAACAACATACTACCGCAAATACAACAAGTTATACATATCACTAGATTCTCCAATATAATATAACAAGGTATGGTCACTAGAATGATATGAGGCCAAACCCAATCTAAATGCAAGGATAATTTACCACCAGACTACCGCTCATAGTTTGGCGGTAATAAAAGTACTGGCAAACCCCAAATTTACACAAAATATCCTACACATTGCAAATGCCAATTAGCCTCACATGGAGGACTAACGTAATGTTGCAATGTGGTTTGATGCTAATTAGTTTGTTTGTATGATTATAAAAGCTCTTGTCTTAAGAGTTGTATCTTAGAAAGCGCCTCTCATGCAGTTCTGTTCTGCATTCTGTGTGAATGTTGCTCTCCCAGATGCGCCTGGGCCCAGAATAAATTGCATTACTTCTTGCTTGCTGTACACTACTCTTTGGATTACTTTTGGTGAGTTCTGAGGCAACCCGCTGTACAGCGATGGGCAAACAATTGCCATTTTCCTGTAAGGTGAAAAACACAACCTTTTGTTTTTCCATTTATATCTTTGGGACCATAATACAGATATGTACAACAAGTTTCATTCCTGGAGGGCCCGGGCCCTAATATAGGAATGACAAATGCTGTGCAGATCTGTCCTATGACAAAAACGTTATTAACCATAGAATCTTTACTTTTCTTAGGGATGATATGTTTCACCTTAGCTATAGGATGACAATCAGTGGCCTATAATGTAAATTTATCCAGCTAGAGTAAATCTTTATATCAATGGATATTTAATCTATTTTAGGACTTCACACTGAAGATCTCTGAATACCTATTTATACTACACGAGGAATCATTAATATGAATAATTGACAGAGTCAGAGTTATGAAAAATCCAAGAAAAGGAGCATTGGTGGACTAGGGGCATTGACATTTGATTGGTAGAATGGCTATTTAGAAGGGGAAGGATGGAAGTGGTGGATTGACATTATTACAGGGTCCGCGTTTCCCACTTCCAAAGTAAATGTACAAGTCAGGACTATTCTATAGCCTCAGTTGGTCCCCTTAGAGTACTGATGGCCGGAAGTAGCTGCATGTCAAATTGTAGTTACCTACTGTATAAATGTGATACCCATAAAAATAGCATTACAAATAGCCCTTCACTCAAGTGGAGTCCCTACTTTTTTCCTCTTTGAATGAGCGAAATAGAAAATACATTCTATTATTCTAATTATGTTTTTCTTTTTGTGTGACAGCGTGCTGTGTTCTTTAAATGTTTTCCTGGGAACCATTTTGCAAAACAATGCAACGTACTGAAAAGGAAAACAGCAATTAAAATAACACAAATGATTATTATACATAGAAACACTACAAAATTATGTACTTGGAGGGGAGATCTTGCCAGCACCTCCTGAGACTGCTTGTTTTCCAGGCAAGTGATCCTATATTGGGTATACCAACACTCTGCCAATTAAGCTTGCATGCGAGCATAAGAATGCACACATTGTGGAGAGATCCTCACGTGAAAGCAAGGTGACTCCTGTTGAGTAATCCTTGCTCAATGACAAGAAGGCAGCTAGTGGTGAAAGAAATGACAACCCCTAGTGCAGTTTTAATCAACCATATATCAAGGCAAATTTTGGGGCCAAAATAATGCCAATATGTTCCAATGAAATCCTGTATTGGGCAAGAAAAAAGAGCAATATGCCACAATGTCCCTCTCAAACCTAACTGAACCCTAATCTAGATCCTTGCCTAATCCTGGCCATCAGCAACATGCCTCCATTCACTTCCATCTGGGGGTCAGTGACCGATCAGTTCTCAAGGTTCACTCCCAATTCCTTACTCAATCACCTTTGTCTTCAGAATGGGCTGCTGTGATCTGAATGGTCCTGTAGAGTTTAATTGTGTACCCACCTATATTTAATATTTATGTCACCCCTTTAACCTTGTTATTTGGAATTACTTTATCCAGATGCTTCTTCTCCTGGATGGCTATCTGCATGTGGTTGCTATCAAACTCAAACAGTGCCTTTAAACCGTTTACTTTTGTCTGTGCCATCCTCAACCGAAGCTTAAAGGCTCTGAGTAAAGGGTCTACAATGTAACATACTGTCCCCATCTTCTGGGCCTCTTTGGATGGGCCAAGGTCCACCCCGATCTCAGTTGAGAAGAATCTGGGAAGGAAGTCCATCGCTTCCCTAACTCTGTCTTCACACAGTTCCTCTGCTGTTCACACATGCTTTTTCTTCTTCATCGTCATCCCAGCTGAATTACGCACTTTCCCTTCTTTTCAGCTCGAGTCACAGTATTCAAAAGCTTCATTTAAGCATCTCAATTAATGTAACACTCGATTTCCTGGCCTCTGTAAATGCTCTTTAACGTGACGTTAGCATGTGCAGATTGCTGTGCCAGGGTCCTAAAGGGCCTATGCCTAACTGGCCACATGTCTCTGGCAATATGGCCCTCCACTGATTGCCATTTGCCAAGTGCATCAAATTCAAAGTTTTGTCTTGCACTCTCTGCATCGATTTTTGCTTGCTTCAAAACTTCTGCAAAATCCACCCTGCCTCTTGATTGCTTCAAACTCCGGCAACTTCCTTGGTGTCCCTTCCTTCTGTCTCATGCAACTGGGCCATCTCTGACCCAACTGCTATATTGTGGCACCCTCTACGGTACTGCTTGCTACTCTCCACTAAACTTTATGATTTTAGGAAGGTCCTGAACATCTAGCTGCATCCTCAATTTTGATTTCTGTTTAATACCTTTTTCTTGCTGACTTTTCTACTTCACCTGTAAATATTGTTTCTAGGCCACTCTACTAATTCCGTGGCACAATATAGCAATGGGCACTGCTGTGCCTTACAAATTCAATAAAATAAAAAATAAAACATACATCTATTCTTGGCCCCGATCCTCACTCTGTGCCTGATTCTTACGAACCCACAAATCAGTTTTGAGCTTTACCCTAATCCTAACCCTAAACTAACAATAAACTAACGTTGGCCCTAACCTTTAACCTAATACTAACTTGAGCCTAACTCTGACTTTAACCTTATCCCTTATTAAGTTGTAACTCTAATTTTCATTAAATAGATTTTCAATATTTTTCTTTTTCAGAAAAACTGCTTTGCAGGGAAGCAGATTTTCAATTAAATGGTTTTATAATCAGACTTTTGCAATGAGGCATGTTTGCAGGAAACATGAGGTGATATACCGGCATATTAGTAACACGTTACCATTATTCTCCACCCATAGACCTCATTTTTACACACTGTAAAGATGTTGAATTTCAATTAATTTAATTTAGACTGATTCTCACTTGGTTTCCACCTTTGCATGTTGTGCATGTTTTGAAACGTGTCCTTATATTTCTCATTGATTGATTAGTACACATTTGATGACTATGAATAATGGATTACATTATTGAGACCCTGGTGGAAACCACATATCCATTTGGCTTGACCATCCCTGGGACAAATGGGAGCCCATTAGCTTAAGCGGGGGGGGGGGGGGGTGAATTATCAGATCATTAAATCACCATGAGAGAAGCAGAAGCATACTGTAAGACTCACCTTGTTCCTGTGAATGACAAAGTTGTGTGATTGAATTTCCTATGCACCATTTTTCAACAATGTGTTTCCAACAACATCAGTTGTCTAACTATGAAACATGTTGATGAGATAACAGTAGCCATGCCCAGAAAAGAACCTCATTTATTATGGTGCCACTGATAGGCTGAACTTCAATTATTTTATTTCATTGCAAATGGGTCCATGTGCAGCTTTAAATAGCTACGAGCGGAATAAAATGTTATTCAAACAATTTTGCAGTATAGACTGACTTCATTTATTTTAAAACAGTACAAATGCAGTGCACCCATGTCTAATAGATATGCTAGCAACAGTGCCATAATGCAATCCATGTTTTTCTAATAACTCAATCATCCTTAGAGCCTGCCACACACACTGCGAATTTGCAATGCTGTTTTGGTTTGAGGAGATAAGGTTAATTAAACATATTTTTGAAGTAGCGTGTGGAGACCCGGGATAACGGTAGTTTTATGTGAATTTACAGTATACACATTTCACAGGCTCTTGGAGATTACCTAGGAATAAAGCCATCAATTTGCCCAGGAGTTCAACGTGTCTACGTTCAAATGGTGGAAGACATGCTTGTATTTTGCAGCACCATTTGCATTGAATACCAAATCACTCAAAATGTGTGTCTCAGTGAAATCTCAGACTTTTTCACCCAGCCTTATTCTATAACTAAGATACTACTGTAACGTGATGTCTTTACATTGGAAACAATCTCTGACAATGGAGAAAAAGCTTGAACATGGCAATTTCGGCATTCTGTCATTGTGGGTGAGTGCCAATGGTGTTTCTCTGTCAGAGGGCAATTTCTTAACTTCTTCCTGTTGAAATGCAATTTCTGCTGTGCATCTTTATTCTGATCAAGAGGACACATTCATGGAATTTTCAATTATTGGCAGGTGTGGGGAAATCTGAGGGACAACCAAAAGTGCATCACTTCTCATACAAGGGTGAGGCAGCATCATTTTTACTCAAGGATCAAAATCGATGGTAAGTGCATTACAATTCTGCCACCCAAAGGCCTGCTATGTAACCTTCTCATCTAACTACAAGGTGGCAGATGTCCATGCATGGAGTAACACAGCCCGTCATATCCTGCTCAGATTATCAATGCAGCCATTCGGGTTAAGAGAAGCCATGATGTCATTCTCTTGTTGAACATGCAGTTAATGGCAGCTCTGCTTTTACAATGCCAGTACCTATATGAGAAAAGAGTTGAATTCCACTGCTGATGCGGCATCAGCACTCAAAACAGTCTCTGTAGAACAGGAGCAACAATGCAGCTGCACTCAATCAGGACTTCGCGCCACAAGGAAGTGGAATGACAGAGCAAGAAGCAGACACAAGGAGCCACCATCTTGGAATGTTAAGTGTCCACTATAAGATTGATGACATCTACCCCAATGAATGTGAGTCAATCTCCTGATAGTCCATGTGCTGGCAACACAGTGAGCTCTGGTGAGTCCTGGTGAAGGGACATGCAGTGCTCTGGGTAAACCCAATGCATGCAGCACCAATCCGATCTGACCATCACATTTAGGGTAAGGCAAGCCAGTGCTCTTGGAATTGTCAGAGCATAAAACTGAAGTCCAGGAAATGCTGTAGTCTTAGTTTTGATGTCAGTACATTCCCATGCCTGGGGAACAGCAGTGGAAACAAAAATATGATGAGAGCATCGACAGACTTCCATTTTGGTGTCAGGCAACCAGGTGCTCTTCGAATTGTCTGACTATTGTAGACCTGCTTTTGTTTTAATTGCTTTACAGTTATCCGTTCTGAATGGCTAACCCTTAGCAGAGCCAATTATTAACTTGTCAGTATACCCAGTCTGCCTGCATCCCCAAAGTAAATGTGTTAGAAGCAGCAGCAATGCTCCCAAACTGACAAATAAGCAATAAGGTTGAAAGCACGGCAAGACACCAAAAGACAATCATTGATAACTTGTAATATTTGGCAGAGAATTGAAGTCTTCAATATCATGTAATGGGCAGAGCAAAGGATATGCCTCTCAACTCATACACTTTTGGCGGGTGTCACCCACCTTGAGATTAATACATTCACCTGCCAAGCCTCCTACCCGTCCATTAATTTCAATGGGTTCTCACCCCGCCCAAAACTAATCTCTTTTTTTCACCAGCCCTGGGGAATTAAAAGGTTGAGAGGTATGTCAGAGGCACTTTCTGCATAACAAAGTACCCAATTGACACCAGGGCACCTCTAATGTGTACTTGCAAGGAGACTAGCAGAATCCTTCTGTAAAGCTCTTTCTAGCTAGACATAAAAGAAGAGTGAGAGAGCAAACAATAGGAACAAGGAGAAAGGAAATGCGGAACAATTGGAGAGGAAATCAAGCAAGCAAGACACATTATTGGGCCTCATTCAAAGTCTGGCGGTCCGGAAATACGGGTGCTGGTAGCAACATACCAGCACCCTTTCTGGCATGGCAGACTACAACTATGCCTGCAAGGCTGATCTGCTGGGGCCACAGAGCTATAAAGGCAATGGTTTTCACAGAAGCACCGGCACCATTTGTAATGGTGCGTCTGTGTTCTCATTCCCATGGAGTCCTATGGGACATCATGTGAATGGGGACTTCCCAGGACTTGTAATGTCCCGGTGGCAACAGAATATCAGGCGGAGGAACGTTGTTGTGAGTAGTGCCAAACTCGTAATGAGGCCCTTTGAAATGAAAGAACAGTAGGGAAAGAAAGACAAGCAGTTGTTTTAAAAAAGTCTTCCATGTTCAGTGTCTGTAGAATAAGCCTTTTGAACCAAGTCACACATGTCGCATCACAAGGGGGAAGCCATCACTGGAGGTTCACCTCCATATTTTAGAGCCACATAAGCAAAGCATTGTGGTTATGTTGTGTTATCTAACTTTGTACAGCGCACCTTCATTCACCAGCAAGGGCATCATGGCGCTAGGGCTAGAACTAAACACATGGCTAGCGCCTAACAGAAAGATGATCAATCATCTCACAAAGAAACAGTGGAATAGATTTCTAGAGCAGGGCTGCTGCCACTGGAAACAAGTGACCACCCACACGGGAATATTTAAACCGCAGCAGCCCAGAAGTGGTAGAATGTAGAAGGCGGGATGGAATATGTAAGTCTGAATTTGGCCTGCAAATACTCATAAAAAGTCTGATGGACGATACACAAGGCCTTGAACTTAACTCGTTCAACCAGAGTGTGCAGAATCCGAGAGGCTTAGGTCATGTGAGCAGTGCCAATGGCCAATCTAGCAGCAGAGTTCTGAAGCACCTGCAACCGTTAGAGAAGGACCACCCTGGTTCCCTTGTCATCTTCCTCCATGGCTCTCTTGCCACCCCCTCCCTCCGCTACTCTGGCTTGCTTGCCACCTACCTCCATGGCTCCCTTGCTGCCCCCCCTCCGCTACTCTGGCTCCCTTGGCATCTACCTCCTTGGCTCCCTTGCCACCTCCTCCCTTCGCTACACTGGCTCCCTTGCCAGTTTTGGCTCTCCTGGCTCCCTTGCCTCCCTCATCCTCTACCTCTCTGGCTCCCTTGCCAGATGCCTCTCTCCTGGCTACCTCGCCTCCCTTTGACGCCACCTCTTAGGCCCCTCTGACATCCATGTCTTTCTTGGCTCCTCTGCCTCCTGCTCTCTTTACCTCTGAGGCTCCTCTGCCACTTCCGGTGGGGACCCCTGACCCCTGTACCCGTCTCCGGAAGTCTTTCACAAGTGGAAACCTGCTCCACACTGCTACTCTAAACTGTCACTCTGCTGCCAAACACTCCTCTGACATCTGCCACCTCTTTGTACTGCTTGATCTAGATGTTCTCGCTCTTACCAAGACATGATTTAAGGCCATCTCTGTCACATGTTTTGATGCATTTCTCCCTGTTGGCTACACGAGTGTCTCTGATCTTTCTTGAGTGGATTCCTGTCTCCATCATTCCCACTCAAGCCTACTCCTCCTTTGAATGCCTGGTCTACAGGATTTCTATTTCTCCTGGCTCCTCTCTGACCCTGGTCACCTTCTACAGCCACCTGGCCAGGCCACCCTCTTCCTCTCTGAATGGGCTGACCTCACTTCTTCTCTCCTCTCCTGTACCTCCCAGCTTCTCCTCCTTGGGGATTTCAACATCCACCTGGACTCTCCTGACTCCTCAGGACTTTTCCACAACCTCTGCAACTCTCTCTCCCTTTCCATTCTACCCTCTGGTCTGACCCACTCTGCCAGACACACCTCGGATGCTCTCATGTCCTCTGACATCCCTCTCCCTATCCCTCTCACTACTCCTCTCTCCTGGACTGAGCACTTTCTCCACTCTTCTCACTGAAGCTTCCTGTTCGCCTGGCAATGGCCCACCCAGCACTGACACCCTCCTTCACGTTCATACGACCCATGAAGAGAGTGTCAGTGACAGCCTTTGCATCCACCTACTCACCTCCACCTACTCCTGCAGCTGACTCCCATCCAGACACAGCCCTTTCCAATGTTCACCTTTCCATCTCTAACACTCTTTACAACCTTGCCCCATTCATGAGGATCCACCTGAAGCCTCCATAAAAGTGCAATTCTTGGTACGACTCCAACCTAGCCGTCTTGAACCCAAGTGCAGGGCAGCTGAACGGAAATGGGGTGCTTGAGGTTCACCCTTTGACAAACTGGCCTGCCGCCCACTCCAAAGGCAATATAAAAAAGAGTCTACATTCAAGACTTCATCTCTGCGGCATCTAACAACATGGCCAACATTTTTAAAATCTGCAAGGAGCTGGCCAATCCTACTGCAGTACTTTCCTCTACCATACCCACCAAGGCCCTCTACTTGGCCCCCGCCTCTCATTCACTGCAAAAACTCAGGATATCCTGTCCTCACTCTCATCTGCTCCCCTGATTTCCTCTACCTCTCTCAGGCCCTCCTTGTCCACCACTTCTCCCCTCCTCCTCTCCTCCATCTCCACTGTCACACTTGATGAGGTTTCCAGACAAGTCAGGTTTATGAAAGTTAACAGGCGTCTCCCTGCCCCTCCAGAACCATTAAGGACAACATTTACTCTCTCACTTCAGCCTTGGCCAATCTCTGCAACCACTCCTTTGCCATTGGAGTTTTCCCCTCTCCTCTCAAACACTTCCCTGTGCAACCCCTGCTCAAAAAGCCTTCTGCCGACTCCTCCATCCTGGGAAAAATGATCGCCCAATATATATCACTCCTTTCCTGGGTACACTCTGGGAAAATAGGCTATTTTCCAGCTAACCCTTCACACTGAATCTGTTGGCTGTCTCAATGACCATCAGTCTGGCTTCAGAGCAGCCAGAGGCATGGAAACTGCTCTCCTGAACACCCGTGAAGATTTTCTTTCTAACCTTGACTTTAATTCTCCCTCTGTCCTCATCCTCCTCGACCTTTCTTCTGCTTTTGACATGGTGAACCACAACATCCTGATCACCCGTCTCTGAGATACCCCAGGCATCACGGATCAGGCTCTGCCGTAGCTATCGTCTTTCCTCTTGGACCAACCTTCTCACTTGGGTCCTTCCTCTCCTCCATCACACTCTCAACATGTGGTGTTCCCCAGAGATCTATCCTCTTGTCTGGTTCTTCAATGTCTATCTGGTCCCAATGGCCGTCTGATCGCTACCTTTACCTCTAACTTTCAGTGTTATGCGGATGACACGCAGCTCTTTTTCAGGCTACCCTCGGCCTCTTCCTCATCCTCGCTCATCCCAGTCTTTCCACTATTCAAGCATGGTCCGCCTCTAATGATATCTGCCTTAATGCCAGTAAGACAGAGATCCTTCTCATTGGGACCCCTGCTCCCACTGATCCACGTTCACTCTGGCTGACCTCCCTTGGTCCTGTGCCCTCATCCTCTTGTGAGGCAGAAAACCTTGGGGCCATCTTCACTCCACTCTTCCCTCATTCCCACACATCACAGACATCTCCAAAAAGTCCCATGTCCAGCTGCGCCTCCTCAGATGTATTCTACCTTTTCTCACCTTCCCCCAGAAGCTCACTGTCTCCAGAGCCCTGGTTGTCCCTAGGCTTGACTATTGCAACAACCTCTTTCACAAGCTACCTAACTCTACCCTCTGTCCACTGCAACTCATCCAAAACAGGACCACAAGACTTATCCTTGGCCTCAAGCCCAGGGACTGCATCTATCCGGCTCTGAAATCCCTCCACTGGCTCCCGGTGGCGGCAAGGATCAAGTTGAAGACAGCCTGCATTGTACACAAGGCTTTCCGAAGCTGGGGCCTGTACTGTCTCCAACACTCTCTTCCTAAGTACCTTCCTTCCAGAGTCCTCTGCTCATCTACTTCCAATTCTCGACAGGTGAGTCACCTCTCCAAGCAGAGACTGGGTGGTAGATGTCTTTCCTCTGCAGGTGCCTCCCTCTGGAATTGCCTCCTTGCCACTCTGTGCCTTGAGCTAGACCTCCTTAAGTACTGGAAGCTCCTCAAGACTTTCCGTTTCTCCTCTTCCTTCTCTCTGCCTCTCCCCTGCTAACCTTTCCCCTCTTCCTTTTCTCTCTGCCTTCACTCTGCTGTCCTTCCCTTCCTCCTGCTCAGTTACATTGACTGGCTGCCTCGTGCTCCTCTGAGTCATATAGGACACCTTTCCCCCTCACCCTGTCCAGTCCCTAGGGCTTGCCTTTGGGCCCTCCTGCACTGCCACCTGGCCTTCCTTGCACTTCATGCAGGGTACTGTTGCACTCAGTGCACATCTGCCCTTTCTTCTCCCCTGCACTTCTTGTCTGCGCATTTGCACAATCTAAATGATACTAGGCTTAGTAAGATCGTTTGTCTTGTTCTCCCGTGTGTTTCCCCTCCCTGCCTGTTTGCACCTTTTAATACATGTGTATAGGCGCTTCATAAATAACCTATCAATCAATGAAAGCCGACTGTGCCAGGAACAAAGCATTGCAATAGTCAATTTAACCCCAAAGTGAGACAAGATACAACCACAGGACGAAGGGTAAGAGGACGATAGGGCAGGACCTTGCAAAGAGCTCGTAATTTGAAATGAACCGATTGGCAAACAGCACTAATCTGCTTAGGCTATGCAAATTAGCCCAAATGAAAGCCTTTAGCTTCAGAAACTATAGGGGGTCAGAAATAAAACCTTCATCAAAAGGGTATATTAAAGTTGGAAAAACAACAGTGAGCACAGTTACATATACGTCAAAAGCATATATGTTCAAGAAATTGTGGTCATGATTTACCTGGCAATTTGTAACTTCCTCAATAAAATCTAAGAAACTGACCTGTGTTTCCATAGGCAACCCCTACTTTCTCAGAGAAAGCAATGGCCGACATGTGCCATTATTTAGAAAGAGTGGTTCTTTCATAAATCCCAAGAAAGTGTGAACTGCTGTCCTTGCCAAGCGGTGCCTGTTCTAAGACTAGGTCTAAATGAGTCTAACATTTGGTGCCTACTTCGCAATAACTCGGGAGACCGTGTAATGACGTATGACATGTTTATAGCTGCACATGCGCTCTAGTGTAAGGCATACATGTCGCCTCTAATCCCCCAAAGCATCGGAATTTCCATCCAGGTTTCAGTATTTCCTGTTTCCCGTTTTTTTTTTATCTCCAAAGGGGTTATCCTTGAAGATACATTTCATTTTAAACGACAATCCTTCAGACTGAGCTACTGTACGTCTTATGTTCAATAAAACACACGTTGACAGGTTTTGAGCGGAAAGGTGCAAGAGGCATTGCTCTAATAGTTTGGTGACCCCATAAAGCAGTGCCCCATCATTTGCTTCGAGAGTGAGCCCGCACGTTTCAGATTTCACAGCTCTGTGCTCCCTCCTTTCCAAAACCTTAAAGAAGAAGTGTTGGGCCAGATATGAGTAGACAGATGAACCGCGGTGTGGTGCTGCCAAGAGCACTGCTGCGCTGCTGTTCCTCGCTGCCAGATGCGCCAACCCCATGTAGAGCTAAGGGCCGAGGTAAGAACAACTCGGTCTGACTGTAGATAGGCAGGGGATGGACTGTGTGGGGCAACGCGTCACCCTGGGGCAAGGTGATAAAGAGAGAACCTTCAGCATGGGTAATAGAAACCCCTATTAGTATAGCTGTTAGATGCAGGAGGGATATTCCACAATGCACTGTATAAAAAGGTGATATTATTATTATTAACAATAATAAATAATAATAATCATATTAATGATGATAATAATAATGATAATAATAATGGGAAGGGCTTATAATGTTTAGTGGGAAATGAAGATGTAGATTTCATTTCCCTTCAATACGGGTACTCTTCCACCCCTGCACCTAATGGTACATGCTCTCAATGTTACCTGCATGCTTGGCTGACCAACTTACCTGTGTACATTTGAAACCCTTGCTGGGGGCTTTTTCTATACACTGAAACTGTGCTAACCCATTATCAGCTTTAAACCACAGGCACCTGTCCTTACCAGTTGAAAGGAAGGTGCACACACCTTTTTTCGTTTTTTGATTGACAAAGTGCAAACAACTTACCATTGTCACAGTTGAAAACTCATACGTTTTTGTGTGGTCAGGTACCTTTTGCAGTAGTAATGCTGTGCTAGCAACAGTGCTTTCCAAACCTGACCCACCCATCACATTCGGAACAGTGTTAAAAGGAGGAGTAAAACCTCTGCATACGGAAACCCAGATGCATTTAAGGGAGGGCAGGCTTTGACTAAGAAAACAGAAAATGACATACCTTCTACTGAAGAAAAGTTGAGAAGCAAATAGTTGTGCATCATCAAAGGAATGGTAGCGTAAATACTAGCACAGAGTATGGAGCTTTTACCCACCCTTAATGTTACCACTCTTTCCAATGAGCAGGGGTGCATCAATGCTGTCCTCTTAAGATGCATACTCTGGTATCAAGAATGGCTCTGGAGGACATCCGAATAACCTGATCAAAGTGCTGACGGAGGAAAGTAGGGTAACGTTTGAAAATGATTAAAAATGGGAAATCAGAACCAAAGACAGCCCCCCCCCACATTGTTGGTTAAAAAGGTGGTGCGCTTCGAGCATTGGCCAAATTACTAGGGCCGGCTTTGTAAATGGAGAGGGTCATTTTGTGTAGTCTCCAGGTGAAAAAAAGTGTGTTCTTCATTTGCATGTGAAGCCATCCCCAGACCACCCATTGCGAATCCCTGCAGGCGTAATCCCCTTGAGTTTGCACGAGATCAGGAAGCTCTCATTAGCTTAGTTTCCCGGTAGCTTTTGCTTATCAACTGCTCTCTCTGGAAGTTCACGCTTTGCGCATCTATGACCAGTTGTTTTTTTACCTTTACTTAGGATACTGTTTCGCCTTCGAATCTGGCTTTTTGTGACTGCGTTTCTCCAGCATCTTGAATCCTGTTTTTGGACATTTCTATGAAATCCTGTTTGTGCTTTTGAAGCTTGCTCGTGGATGTTTTGTCCAGCACTCTGCCCTCTTGCTGGTGGCTCTTTCATGCAGCCCCCAGTCCTCCTGCCTCGGCTACGTTGTGCACCACCTATTCCTCTGTTAGTAATTGTACTGCTTTCCTGTTTTAAGCGATGCCATTTAATCAAAATGCTAGGAGTAGCGTAAGTGACATCATACAACACTTTACCTCCCTGGTGACATCAAAGGAAAGGATGACATGTCATGTTATCCTACCTCCAACTGTTGCATTGTCTCTCCATACATGAATATACAATTAGGATATCACTGTAATATGTATAACATATACAATATTTGTCTGTATATATATAAATATTCAATGAAAAAACTTTGTTAAAAGGGACGTTATGGTTAAGTTGCGCTACTAAAAACCTATCAAATTCAGTAAAAAAACTTTGTTAAAGGGACGTTATGGCTCAAAGTAAAACCGAAAAACCCCTGAATTTCAGCAGTTATGGTAAGATAAGCAACCATAACTCACGCCACCGTGCACTGCTAACACTAACACCCAGGACATCAAAGATGACATCACAAATGTCATTGATGACCAATTTCATAGGTTTTTTTTTTAACCATAACGTCCCGTTAACAAAGTTTTTTTACTGAATTTCAGAGGTTTTTAGTAGCGCAAGTTAACCATAAACTCCCTTTAACAAACTTTTTTCATTAGCACGCAGACAATATACAAAGATGGAGTGTAAAAAGCAATTTCCAGGGATGGCTTTACACAGAATGTTGCAAATTAAGAATTTATGTTCGTTCACAGTGAAGGTCAGCTGCTTCAATTTTTTGCTCGCGGGCCGGAGTGGCCCACGACTCGCACTATAAGGTTCTATTGTTTTTTTACCTTGACAGACAGGGATTGTGCCAAAAGACTTCTTTTGAAGGAGGGGTGCAAAAACGTAAGAGACGATAAGGATGAAATTTCTGAAACGAAACCTATATCACTATTAGAAAGATTGTTGGCACAGACAGAGTCGTATTTAGGGACTGCATTACGCGTAGACAATGGAAAATGGCAATATAATGTAAGTAACCCTTTAAATTATTTTATACCGGAATATAATAACAATAGCGTGGCGTTAAAGCCAGGTTAAGTTGTACTTGTTCGTTCAATGTGGCATATTGTTTTGTACCACGCACTATCACCGCCGAAGTGGTCCGCTGGCGCTCAGACGGCTCTGAAAAAGTCAGAGGAGAGAGGGTGGGTTAGTGGGAATAAGTTAACATACTCCGTTGCACTATCCTCGCTAGCAAATAGTTTCATTCCCTAATAAATAAAATGAATATTTTTAATGAAGATCGCTCGTGAGACTAATTTATGTTTTTAAAACAGGTACATCCTTCCCTACTGTCAATGCCACGATTTTCAGACCCCGGCCGACGCATTTTTTAACTGCCAGGTGCAGCTCCTAGTAAACAACTTCATGACCCTCACCATTTTATGGGACAATCGCCAAGGACCAATATGCCCTTAAGCGGTACTAGCGGCTAGAAGAAACATACCAACCGTTATTGTGGTCTAATGCCTCGTTGTTGGAACAGCCTTCTGATTATCAGTGCGACCACAGTCCTTCTTTTATCATAAACCAACACCCTGTGTAACGCAAAGGTACAGCGCTTGACTCAAGATGAACTTTTGCGGATTGACAGCAAAGACAAATGCAAATCGCTGAATATTCTCTAAACATTTGATGTCAAATAAATGTACTTTATGAAATGTACAATCTCGCTGTTTGCTTTTAAATCACAGTTTCATATTCCGAATTGTGGCGCTCTGTGTTGTGAGATGATGTGTGTTGTTTTCCGGGTTCTGTGTAAAGTCGCGTAGAACTGGAGACGACTGGGCGCGTTTGGCTACGCACCCTGTAACGTCACGGAGAGAGAAGGGGAATATAAATGCTTTGATAATGTCAGGCTTAGGGGCGGGAGATATGATTTAGTGTCGCAAAAACAGGTCAGCCAGGTTGATGGGGCAAGTGATAGGATTATCACATAATGTCGGCGCAGAGCAGCCTGATTTATCGTTTGTTTAGTGGACAAAAAGTCGGGTAAGGCCCATAGGAAATTGTAATGTCAGCGGACATAAGGAGGGTTCTTAGAACACTTTCAACCTGACAACAAACAATACGAACAGCGTTCTCAGAACACCCCCATTTTGTTTAATTGCAAACATTTCAGCACCGCGAGTGTTCTTAGAACACATTCAACTTGCCAGAGTACAATACGGACAGCGTCTTCAGGACACCCCCATTTTGTTTATGTACCAACATTTAAGGACACCGCAAGTGTTCTTAGCTCAATTTTAGCTTGCTTACGAACAAAACGGACACATACTCCGTCCTCGGAACACCCCACCATTTAGTTTATATAGAAAATTTCAGAACAGCCGTGTTGTCCGCAGACAAATCGAACACAACAAAAGCGTCTAGCACATAAAAAGAACAGAACATTGAACCTATCTCATACTCCCCCACCCTCCCCAAACACTCTTACACACCAACACACTCCACTAAATACAATTTTTAATCCAAGTACCACCGCGCTGTCCGCGGTCGTCGGCGAATGCAAGATGGTGGGTGCCACAAAAAATCTGACGCGCTTCACGCACCACGCCGTCCAATCAGGAAACACGTTGCATGTCCGTGGACATCACGCAAGCCGCTTGGCCAATCGGGGCGCTGTCCGCAGAGCGAACAGGGAAGTCCGTCCACGGAGCAAATGGAGTCATCACTAATTTTTTTGCCTTACATTTTGGTCATTTTTTAAAAAACTACTGGACGGATTTACACCAAATTTGCAAAAGCACGCTTTCGGGACCAAGCCCCCGCTTCTGCCGCAAATTTGTTGTAAATCCATCCAGCGGTTTGGGCTGTAGGCATGCACAAAGTTTTTTCCCATTATGTCTATGGGAAAAACAAATGTTTTGGGACCCCCCTATAACTTTGCCCCCCCTGGACCAAACCTCTCTTCACTTTTGGTGAGGATTTGTCCAGAGGGAGCGAAGTTATAAGCCACCCAAAAAATGCTCTTCCTATGGAAACACCAACTTAACCATAACTACATGGATGCTACCGCGTCCATGTAATACAAACATTTCATACAACGCAGCACAGTTTGAAACTAAATTAATCCTGCAGTAAAAAATTCCAGATCAGATTATCAAAAATGTTATGAAGCTACCTTCCTTAAAATCGTCAGGCCGAGTACGATAGTTAATTTCACATTCTTTTTGTTCATAGCCTGTAAGAATGCCATTGTATTTTCCCTTGTTCCCTCCCTTGCCGTGAAGCGCTTTGAAACACATTGTGTATAGGCGCTATATAAATAAACTATCATATCATATCATTTCTACTAACCTGTAATAGGCAAATGGCATCATTACTGTTCTGTAATCAATTATTACAGTTGGATTCAGACATGACACTTCCTGAAGCTTGAGATATCATGGAGCAGAATTCCAGCGGTCACTGCAGCACTCAAATTAAAGACATGACAAGCATTTGAAATGTCTTTATTGTGAAGCAGCTTCCTGTGATGGTTTACAGCCATCAACAACTGGAGGTTCTTTTACATTACATTAAGCAAGAGGCAAAGTATGTTGGGTGACATTGTGTGACTATTAGAAGGAATAAAATAGCTGCTCCTGTAAGTATAAAGGGTATACAATACAGTAGGGAGTATTTTATCCCTTATATGCATTCTATTCTATTCTATTCTATTCTATTCTATTCTATTCTATTCTATTCTATTCATATTATATAAGACGAGGCTCATGCTGCTGCTTAAGTGTATTCAATTGCTGCTAACTCTTATTGCATTGCAGCATGTGTAGTCATCTACGATCTTTAAAGGAATGGAAAAGTATGCACTAAAACACAAGGACATACAGAACACAAATAAGCAAGGGTGTGGCTAAGGAGGATCGCCTATGTAAACTTTGCAAATGAGACAAGGAAACTGACAGACATGTGCTCACTAACTGCAGGCCCCTGATTTACCTGTACATTAAAGGCTATGTAGAATTCAGGGATCATGGTTCAGACCAATTTTGGAGCTCTATATATTGCGCCTAATCGTTGGTGATCACCGCAGCTTCATTCCATATCTGGAACCGTATCAAGGATAGGTTGACTTCATCGAATAATCATACTGTTTTAAATAACCCTCTGGCCAGTTCTCGATCTTCTGAACTGTATTTTCAACTTGATGATTTTATCCCTGTGTTTTATTTTTATGTACGTAGCTGTGATTGGATTCTTTGGATATTGATGTTTACTCTTTTATGAATTATGCTTCTTGATGTTGTAAAATGTGTGTGTGTAAAAGGTCGTATTACCAAATGCACAAAAAATGAATAAATAAATAAATACATATATAAGCAGTGTAAAGATTAACTACTTTTGTGCAAATGTGGGCAAGGGTTCGTTTACATTGCCAGCTTTTTAATCAGTCATAGTCAGCAGGTATTTTGCATACGGATTTCTACATTATCACCTTTCAATACACTTTCAACTGGGCCTGGTAGATTACTTAACCAGATCAGGGATCATTTGGACCTAAACACAGACCTTTGCATTAAAAGTGAGACTCATGTGTTCCTTTGAATGGACATGTCCTTTTATATGAGGGTCACAGGACATGCCTGAAGTTACTTAGCCATAGCATGCCAGCAACCAAGCGTATGGCGACTGACAGCACAATTTAAAACATTTAAGGGATATAAACACAGATCTTACAGGAAAAGGCAAGGAAGTCCATTTCCCTGGAAATGGTCCTGAGAGAGGGTATGCCCAGACGTGGGTCCCTTGCTCGCTGCGCCGTAGGGAAGCAAGCTGCACTTCACTGAGGAGGCCCAACAAGGCTGAAACAAGTCTGGGGTTGCTTGTGTTTCCGTGCAGAGGGGACCTGGCCTACCAGTTCGGGCTGGGCTGCTACCATTGGTGGCAGTACCAGACTGATTTGCATATGGCTGGACCCCTTTTGTAATGGCGCAGACGGGCTAAAAAACGGTGGTGTGGAAGGTTGCCCAGAGCAATGCCAGTGGTACAGATTCATTCGAAACCTTCCACCCATCACTTTTGTGGTCACAGTTTGTCTCACTATGTGAGAGAGGGTATGCACAGACGTGGGTCCCTTGCTCGCTGCGCCATAGGGAACCAAGCTGCACCTCACTGAGGAGGCCCAACAAGGCTGAAACATGTCTGGGGTTGCTTGTGTTTCCGTGCAGAGGGGACCTGGCCTAGCAGTTTGGGCTGGGCTGCTACCATTGGTGGCAGTACCAAACTGATTTGCATATGTCTGGACCCCTTTTGGAATGGCGCAGATGGGCTAAAAAACGGTGGTGTGGAAGGTTGCCCAGAGCATTGCCAGTGGTACAGATTCATTCGAAACCTTCCACCCATCACTTTTGTGGTCACAGTTTGTCTCACTATGTGAGAGAGGGTATGCCCAGACGTGGATCCCTTGCTCGCTGTGCCTTAGGGAACCAAGCTGCACCTCACTGAGGAGGCCCAACAAGGCTGAAACATGTCTGGGGTTGCTTGTGTTTCCGTGCAGAGGGGACCTGGCCTACCAGTTCGGGCTGGGCTGCTACCATTGGTGGCAGTACCAGACTGATTTGCATATGGCTGGACCCCTTTTGCAATGGCGCAGACGGTCTAAAAAACAGTGGTGTGGAAGGTTGCCCAGAGCTATGCCAGTGGTACAGATTCATTCGAAACCTTCCACCCATCACTTTTGTGGTCACAGTTTGTCTCACTATGTGAGAGAGGGTATGCCCAGACGTGGGTCCCTTGCTCGCTGCGCCTTAGGGAACCAAGCTGCACCTCACTGAGGAGGCCCAACAAGGCCGAAACATGCCTGGGGTTGCTTGTGTTTCCGTGCAGAGAGGACCTGGTCTAGCAGTTCAGGCTGGGCTGCTACCATTGGTGGCAGTACCAGACTGATTTGCATATGGCTGGACCCCTTTTACAATGGCGCAGACGGGCTAAAAAACAGTGGTGTGGAAGGTTGTCCAGTGCAATGCCAGTGGTACAGATTCATACGAAACCTTCTACCCATCACTTTTGTGGTCACAGGTGAACCATTTGGCCATGAAGTAAAATAAATTATTCATAATATCTCTCTGCATCATTTTCTTTCTGGTAACATCTGGCACTACTTAGTTCTCCTTTTCTGTAATAAGTCCAAACACGAACTCATGCTCTAACACTGTTGTAAGCCATGACTGATGGTCCATTGTGAATGGGATCATTTATCCTAACCGTAAATCAATTACTACCTTTTAGACTTATCCTAACCCTCACTTGAACCAACAAGCTATTCCAAATTCCAAGCCTGACACCCATAATGTAGGTTAATCCTTATATTAGACTCCTCCAATAGCACTTCACATGGGGGATCTTGCACTCTCTGCATCTGTAGGAAACTGTGTTCCGACTTGTAGACTAGGAGCAGAATTTTGAAAAGGCACATTAACATTGTTGGTAATGCTTCTTCTTGCGTCACAACGTTTTTTCAATACAAAAACATAGTGTGCCTTCAAGATCAGGAGTCGAGTTAATTACCCTCAGGTCCAATAGATAAACAAATTATTGAACTTGCAGGTCTGACAGGATCCTAAAGATTTTCACAGGCCTATCAGAGAAATCATGATCTAAACCAATGACAAAACAGGGTAAAGCGATAAAAAGAGAAACATCAGCAGCACCACTCATTTTTGCTAAATTTGTATTGTCAGTGTGCGGCTCTAAAATGCTTGTTTGCACACCTGTCTCATCCGTGAGTGCAACTGTGTGAGGAAATAGACGTATTTATGAGAGGTTAAAAGGCGCACATTCACTGGGCCGCAAACTGGGAGGGTCCCCAACAGGGCCACCTGATGGAAAGAAGTCAGTGTACGTTATTTTTACAAAACATGAATACATCATGTCATGCAATTTTCTGGTGAACTGCTGACGTTCTGTCCTTGTTGTCTGGCTGTTGCTGACAACTATGTTCCGATCTGAACAATTGCTCTCCTATCACATCCTGTGTTCACTGGAAGATGTACAGAGTGTGCCTGCACTGTAGAATGGCACATATAAAATATACATCATTCTTTGAGCTACATATTGATCATATGTTATGCTATGCTATTGAAATTTATAATGTGCACTGCTGACATTTTCATGGGCTCCAAGCGCCCACGTGGATCTGAAAAAGAAGGGGGTTGGGATGGGCTGTTGGTGGCTTCAGTTCGGGAAAAACTGTCACTATGTGTTTGCATATTTTTAGTGATCGACATTTGTGTGGTGTTTGGTGGGCGCTTGTATGCGGGTGTCTTATGTGCATCTTTGGTGTTGTGGAGAGTCGCTAGAGTGCTTGTAGTTTGCAGTATTTTTCTTTTTGTGTATGTGTCTTGTTTCTTCATTGCTGGGTGGTGGGTATGCAAAGTATTGGAGAGTTTTTAGTAGGGTTAGTCGGGTCGTCTGGATCTTTTTTTGCGTGTTTGGTTGACCCACTCGGTTAATCTTTATCTATTGATTTTGGGGTTTGAAGTTTTTCTTTGGGTGATCCGGTTTCGCAGTTTCTCATGTTGCGTTGGCGAGTTTTCTTTCGCCATTGTTCCACCCTTTTTACTTTGGTAAGTTAAAGAGCCATGTGTTTATCAGTTTTTCTGAATTTTAGGTAATCTTCTGTTATTTGTATTTCCTTTAAGAGTGAGTTCCAAAGTATCACCGCTGTACAGCTGAATGCTGATCCTCTGAATTTGCATTTTGCGTACTTTTTTTCGATTTGAGGAGAATGTTGTTGCTTTAGTGTTCGTATTGGTTTGTAGACTGAGATTATTCCCTGTGTGAATTGTGCTCCTTGGCCATGGATTACTCTGTGTGTTATGTAGAGTGTTTTTTGAGAAGATACAGTGTTTTCCTGGTAACCAATGTAGTGCTCTCAGCACTGGTGTGATAGGTTCTTTTAGTCAGTGCAATAATTAAAGTTGAAATGCATATTAATACGTATATGTATCACACTAAAGGTAGCTCAGTGTGTTAAGCATTACTTCCAGAGATCTGTGCTCACATTCTGATTGCAGTACCAAATCCTGGCAGGGCAGAGTCCCCTTTTATCCGAGTTTGATAAACCTAGATACTGATAGTACCATTAAGTGTGCTCCAACACAAAGTATCTGCACCAGGAAGTGCTGTTTATAAGATCTAATATAGCATCAGTATAGTGCAAGTCTAGAGCTTGATTCATCCAAATGGGTTGTAAAGAAGTATATTGTGCCTGTAGTCTATGCACGTGTGCACTGCCTCAGCAAGTTCCCTTTGGCACAGGAAACAGATCAACATGCAACTGCACCAATGCTCACAACTCTGAATGATATGATAGGTTATTTATAACTTGCTTAATACCCAGAGATTTCTAAGCACGGACCCAGGATTCGAACCTGTGTTGCTCCGTGTTGCCTTGCTTCTGAGGCGAGCATGTGTCGCCCCTAAGCTATCCTCCGGAGAACGTAAGGAGATATCCAGAACAGAATACTAAAATGAAATCAATTAACTCAAAACATAAATGCTTGAGAGCAGAACCTGATCTGCTGGTCAGTAATGACGAGGCCTGAGGAGGTTGTACATTCCCACTGCCTAGCTCATTCAAATATGTTTCTGAACTTGCAATATGTCAGACCGGCCCACTGTGTACAGAATTAACACACAGCACTTTGGTGTTATACTATGCTATTGGTTCCAACTTTCTGGCTTGTGGTACTTTAAATGATGGATGTTACCAGTACCTGAGGACCTTGGTCTAAAATACAATATGTGAACCACAACAGCACTGCTGGGCTGCTGAAACCTTGTAAAGTCTACATTGCATACCATGCATACTGTATGCATAAGACAACATAACACTTCACTGGCCTGGCCAGTCCTTGTTGGGTACTAGGCACCTCGTGTGTTCCCTCACAAAAGGCTTGGAGGATGCATGGGGAATGCACAGGAATTCCCTTGCTGAAGATACAGGAAATCATGATGCTTATGCAGCATGAGCACAGGCTCAGCATCCTGCACCCAGTGGAATCCGGAAGAGTCTCTCAGCACCGTGGCGCATAATTCTACAAATTGCAGCTAGTAACAGCAGATAGCATGCCCCTCTCAGACAACCCACAATTAACAACGTGCCCCTCCCTCACCTCCCTCACAGAAACGGATTTGTCGGCGCTACTGTTTAGTGCGAAGTATGTGAGTTTATCGTTGGTCGTTATTACATTTTTGAAAGGTCTATTTCTGTAAATTGACAATTTGATAATTCATTTTAATTTACAATATGTTAATTAATGGAGAGGATGGACAGTTTAACCTCTTGGACACAAAATTGATCAATTGTTACAACTGATTTACAAATGGACCGGACCCATTTTACAATTTGGGAGGAAATGGAGAAGTTATTTTTTACTTTTGTTGTATGATGTATTTGTACAATATTATAATAATTGTGGTGATGTCTAGTTTTGTAATATATATGTGTGAAAAGTTGTATTAAATATGACACACTAATACAAAAAAAGTTTTTTTTTTAATACAATGCTGTCTCCTAGCATTATCAACCTTAGGAGTGATGAAAGTCAAGACTGAGTCAGCTTTCAGTGAGCTGCTGGTTGCACTCAGCTCTCGGAAACAGGTGCATAGACCCACAGAACTATTAGTGTTCACCCCAACTTGGCCCTTTCTAGAATCATCAACCTTGCCTTTTGTGTTTCTGGAGACGTCAGAGCAACGAAGAATACAAATTAAAAATGCAATTCAATTTGAAAAAAAAACACAGTCGAACTTCTTTTGAGGACAACGTACTGAATGTTAGCAAATGCTGGGCTGGCACCACCACCCACAGAGTCTGGTTTATGGCAGAGTACAATTGTTTTTCACTGGCATGGACAGCGTCACTGGTACAATATAACTATCCAGAGACACACAGCACCAACGTGCTTGTACTGAAAGGATGCGACTGCAAACACACGGGCAGTGTGCACAAAGGCAGACGCCCTGCAGTAGAATAATAATTAACTGTCCTTTGGACTGCACCAAGTGTGCGCACCACAAGCCAGTGAAGTATGTTGACCAACAATTAATTATTAATTTCCGCTCACTTCAAGTGGACAGGCCAGCCAACATACCAAGTAGTCACTGCTGGTTCTAGGAAGGTGCGGGCCTACCTAGAAACAGCACCAACTACTTGGTAGGTTGGCTGGCCTGGCTGCTGTCAATGAGTACACATTCCACCGCTGTCCTGCTGCATCAGAAAGCAATCAACGGCCCACACATGCCCACCTCCGTTGATCACCAGCTCCATCAATTTTTCGAGCACCAGCAATTTTGGTTCTGCTCCCCTAAAACAATCACAATGCTTAGAAGGAGTAGCAAAACTGTTTATTCAGGGTTTAGCCATTAACAATAATTGCTAAAAATCGATACATTCCATATAAATATAAATGTAAAACCATACACCTTAATTTAAAAATGGTCTGTTGTACATTTTGAGTCCCTCCTTCACAAAAGTACATACATCAGATATAAAATTCAAATCGTTCCAGTTCATAAATAGAGACATTGTTTTCACAGTATCCGGAACACCAAACTTTGCTGGGAGAGAGGATATATGAATGATCATTCTAGAATGCTTGTTTTGAGTGTGAGTGTGCCAATTCAAACACGCTCGCTCAGTGCAAATACCTCCTCTAGCCTACTCCTCAGTGCTCAAACAGTTGGCGTGTTGTGTCAACAGCCAATCAACCAGGCACAAATGCACAATGCATGTGACCACCACAATCTACAACAATGTTTACAGAACCACTTCATTTATTTCTGTTCTCCCAAAACAATTCAATTACTGCTTCAGTGTGTGAGTGTGTTGTTCAAATAAGCTGGCATAGAGCACACTTCTCCTCCTCCTACTGCTCAATGCTAAAGCAAAGGGTGAGTAGTGTCACACAACCAATCAATATGCCACAAATGCCTACTGCCTGTGTTGACCACGGTATTGTGTCCTTTCATCGACACCCGTTTTTTACAACAGGTGTTTTGCCGTGGGGTTTTTCTCTGAAAAACGTAATCAGATTTTTTGGGGGAGGACGGGTCAAGAGCAGATAAAGGGTTGAGGGGATTGGGAATATAAAAATGGTTAAATAAAGTGGTGTTTGGCAGAACCCCCCAAAAATTATTATAACACAAATGTTGATGATGTTTTTGGAAAAAACCCTGTGGCGAAACACCCGTTGTAAAAACCTGCGTCGATGAAAGGACATAGAACCATTCACCACCACCTCCAACAGGTTTTCCAGCACCCCCAAAATTGTTTCTTTTCCCCAATAAATCCAACTGCTTGTTCGTTGGTGAGTGTACCATTCAAACAAGCTAGCACAGTGCAAATTCCTCTTATGTCATATTGCTCAGTCCTGCAGCAGTTGGTGTGCTCCATCACAGAGCCAGTTAGCCTGCCACACATGCCTAATGGCTTTGCTCACCTCTAGAGTTGTGTGTGTTCCCCCAAAACAATTGAACTGTGTTTTGTGTGTGAGAGTGCCCTATCAAACAAGCTGGCTTAGTTCGAGTTTATTTTCCGCCCTACTGGAAAAAAAAATTTAAATGGCCCAGCTCTACAATAGAAACAGAAACCAGTCCACACCACTCTCTCCTCTCTCTGAAATATGCCCAGCCACTGTTGAAGTGCTCTAGCAGTCCTCTTCTATATGTAGGCAGGAGAATCTGCCTGCCTGAACTCATTCACTCAAACCTCTTAAAGGTTTGGGAAGTGTGGAAGTTCCCAAATACAACGACAATTACAGTTATTCGGAATTCACAGGAATAGTTTGACCAAGGTTTATTGAAGATTATGGGGTAGGATATAGCCCCTGAATGCCAGAAATAAAGAGGCCAGAGTTATTTAAAAGTCCCATTGAAGTGTAAAGCCAGCACAGAAATGGTGATGTCAGACATAAGGCCTATAGAACTAAAGACAGGCCTACATCTCAAATAAAGGGACATGTGCTGGGAAGATCAAAAGTGCCAAGATATGTGCAGTGCATTTGAGCAAGGAAAGGGAAAGACGTGACTGAAAATGCTGTTTTACTAGATCCATGTAAAGTTACACTTTTTACTTAACGAGACTGATAGCTGTGTGTACATTATCTTCAATGTATACCAGATTGTGCTCCAGTAATCTTGAGTAAAACCAAGCTTATTGCAATTCTAAGAAATAAAATAACTTCAGTTTTCCTCATCCACATGACAGTATGCAGTGAGAAGTGCCGACTAGACTGTCAGAGGTTGAACATGGTTTTCTCATATAACTGCCCTATACATATGGACAATCCAGAAGTGATACTCATGTCTTTTGTTACTTTGAGATTAAAGAAGTACATTACATATTGATATAAGGCCCAGGCGCCTTATAAAATGTCATGTAACATGCATTGTGTGTAAGTGTAAAAGCAATTTATTGCTGAATTTTACATGCTGGTGGCTATTTCTCCAGAATATGATACTTAACCTCCAAGACCTTTCCTCTGCTGGTCCTGGAGAGGGGGGTCTGGTTGTCAAACACCAATCAGGTCCATGGCTTAAAAAAATATAAAGAAATACACTGCCTAGATTTAAAGCACAGTGGAAATAGATAAAGGTCACAGCTCCCATAAAATGTACATTAGAGTTGCAGCCAGGCCCATTTTAAGGCCAAAAAGGGATAGACAAAGATAAACATGAGCCAGCCTCTGGCTGATCACATGCTTAAGGGGATATGCAACTTAAGAGAACAAAGGAAAGGCTGGAGTTTAGTCAATGGTGAAATATATTTGACTGCATAAAAAGTTCAGCATATATGCCACAATGGCCATTCCAGACTTTTATTAAAGGTGACAGTAACCCCCTTTGAACCATGCCAACACCAGTTTTGTGTGATAAACATAACCAAAGTTATTTAGGAAAATTTGATTTGGGCCTTCTCTTGATTCCGAGAGATTTGAAAGTGGTGTGAGGGTGAAGGACACAATTAACATGGGAACTATGAAGTGGCATACTTTTCACTGATACAGCTCCTGAGTAAATAAAGAAAAACTGTATCCCTGCATAGGAAGGGCGTGCCGACTTCAGATTAGTATCATCTGATTGTCCTTAAAATGTAGTTCTTAAAAATCTATCCATACATGTAAAGATTTGAAAAATTAGGCTACTTACAAAGTTGATAGATTTTCAGAGTTTAAACAGGCCAAGCCCACATGTCAGTTTGGGATGACAAAGCGTTCTCCTCGCACAGCTTTCCTAACTCAAACCCCTCAGCTCTTTGTCATATTAGCACACAGGTGGGAGGGGGGTAGAGAAAACCAAGCAATGCCTTTTGCGGAAATCATGAAAAGTTTGTGGTGCCATTTGCCCTATAAGTAAACAAATTTGCATCAGAACTGGGGTTTTTCACTTATTGCTTGAGGTAACCTGCTGCTGAACTCTTGTAAGAAACAACCAAGCCCCAAATCTTGCATTGGAGACAAGGACAAGGAGACATAGAATCTGACTGGGAACCTTTGGAGGAGCAAGAAGGGACTATCCTTGACTGACACCCTTGCTGTCCCAGAGGTGCTCTGCTGTTCCCTGATACCCATTGCAAGGCCTCTCCTGTAAATAAAACTATCCGCAAAGCCATAGATTGTCTAGGCCTTGCATTTTCAAGCATTGTTTTAGTTATTTCCCTATAGCAAAATACCCTGTCTGTCTGTGTAGATCTTTAGCATATTTAATTAAAGTAAATCAATTAATTCCCCTATAGAAATCACGTGATGTGTTTTGTTAGCATTCAAAACTAACACGCTCCTCCTAGTGTGTTTTGAGCCAGTAAAGACATGAAGATTTGCCAAAAGAATGAATCCCAACACCCTGTTTCCACGTCACTATGTAGGGTGCAAAACAAAATTCCCAGTTGCTCTACTTCATTTTAAATCAGGAGTGTGAAGCCTTGTATTTCCTTTGCATGTTTGGTGGGAAAAACAAAATTGCCCCTTTGTTCCCATTGTGTTCTGACCCTAACCACAAAGCTCTGCCTGTTTTTTTTAGGTGTGGCAAAACGAATGTTTGCATTGCTTTTCTTTCCCTCATATTGCATCTTTGGTAATAAGTGAAAAATCGATTTTCTCTTTGAATCCCCTTTTCCAAAGAGTGCATTTTATAAGAACCTGAAAACGATGTTCCCATAGTGTTCCCGCTCTCTGCCACTTGCATTCAATTCAGAGGGGTGAAGCCTAATTGATGTTTGGAGGGTGGGGGTTGCTGGGAGAAACACATTTTTATAACCAAATCAGCAACCACTGTGTCTTGAATTGTTCTTGCTCTGTATTGGTGAGTGATTTGAAAAGAAAGTTGCAGGAAATTGTGACTGCATATTTCAGTATTATCTCTGTGTTATTGCCATCACGGAAGTCATTTTTGTTCTTTTGTTGCCACAGCATTAGTGGCTGATGTTAGTCTGTTTGTTAAATGTGGTTTACATAAATTAATAAATATATATTCTTAATACACACCGGCCTGGTTCCTAGTCCATTGTGGCACAGGGTATTTAATGGGATGGGTTGGAGGCCTTACCAAAGTGAACCTTAACAAACTAATAGTGCTTTGTTGTGCGCCACCTTGATTGGGGGGAAAGGAACTCCCTGAGTTGAGGGTGACCACAAAATAAACAGTGACAAAACGATCCAAACATGGATTACACGCAAAATACACCACAACTCTTACAAAGTGAGGCATAGAACTCTAAACAAGCATACACTGGATGACAAAATGAGAGATATGAGTGGACTGTTAGGGATATCATTCAAGAATCATAAATATATTATGAAATAGTGAAATGCATATATTATATACTGACATGTTATGTCACATTGATTATGTAGCATGCATTGCACACTGAAATGTATACACTGCACATTGCGATACATATACTTTATACTGGGAGATATATGTGGTGTATTGCGATACATACATTATATTGAACAATATAAACTGTGCATTGAGATATATTAATTTTATACTGAAATATAGATGCTTTATATTGAAATGTATGAATTGTATATTGGAATATATAAGGATATGCACTGTGCACAGATGTTCCTGATGGTGAAAATACCAATAAGAGTAATTGCCAATTGCTTACTGTGTATATCCACGCAGTGCCTGTGTTCTATTCTAAGTACATAGAAACTGCATCAACAACTCTGCCTTATCTTAGAAAACATACCCTCCTTTTTCTTCAGGTTATCACTTGGTTTCTTATGATGTTGCCCATATGTGCCTATGTATCCTTAATTGAATTAGTTCACTGGTTAATATCCACTACTCTTACTTGAACATTAGCTATTCCTCGGGTCTATGTCTTCTCACCACTGAATTCATGCCTCCTGTTTTTATTCAACCTCGGCAAAGCCACCTTTGGCTCCTTTCATTTCATAGGCCACTTTACATCTGTCACCTCATGCTATTCTTTTTTGAAGGACCCTCTGAAGCCTGCGGTCACCTCCCGCACCCACCTTCCCTGCAACATTTACCCATTCCTCCTTGCTGCCTTTTTAACCCCCTCTGGGGTTTTTAAGGCCCTGAAGCAGAAATCCGTGTCACCTGAAAAATTGCATAGATCAGTGCCACCAAAAACAGCTCTGCTTTGCTTTCCCTGGCACATGTGTGGCAAGCATTTAAACATTTCACCAAAAACGACTCTGCATTTACTTCTCTTTCATCTGAATAACAAGAAGTTATGCACTGCATGGAAAAATGGCTATGTGTTTACTTCTCTTTCATCTGAATGACAAGAAGTATGCACTGCATTGAAAATCAGCTCTGTGTTTGCTTCTCTTTCATCTGAATAACAAAAATGTATGCACTTCATTGAAAAACGACCCCGTGTTTGCTTCTCTTTCATCTGAATAACAATAAGTTATGCACTGCATGGAAGAGAGGCTCTGTGTTTGCTTTATTCCATCTGAATGCCAATGATTTATGCACTACATCAAAAACATGACTTTGTTTTATTGTCAATTCACATGAGGGGCAAGGATTTCAACATTGCAACCCGACATGGCTTTTGTTTTCCCTTTCATCTGAACAGCAGCGCTCTAAACATTGCAATTGAAAAATGGCCTGGCTTTTTCTTTTTATCCCGTGTCAAACAGAGAGCACTGTGCAGGGAGCCTGCCCCTCCATGTCAATGGACCAGCAGCAAATGCAAACCCACTCAAAAGGACAAATTAAAAAAGATCCCATGACCTACAGAACCGCATTTCAAATATTAGATGAAAAATACGGCTTGCACACGTGTGAAAGAAAATAAGGAAAATTAAGTTTAAAAGCCAATGTGGAAGGATAGCTTTGCTCACACAAAAATGTCAGTAAAATATGTTGTGGGTGGGGGGTTGGCTGAGCAATGTACATTATGTTTTCCCCCACAAGTCTACAATCCCCTTGGAAAAGGCTCATCATACCAGTCAAACCAGTTTTTGGGCTCAGGCACAAAACTCAATTGAAAGCCTTGCCGCCCACTGGAAGTAGCAACTATAAGTGAACCATTCCGCAATGGCATGGGATGTGACTGAGGGTGTTATATTTCCCGGCTCTGCCAGACTGGAAGGCAGTATTAGCAGTGAGGACAAAGAAAGAAAATGTGGCTAGAGCTTGACCAAGAAGTGTGAGTTCCTTCAGCACCCACTACCAAGGACAAACTGACAAACTTCAATGGGTGTAATAAAAGTCTTTTGTTGCAAGCTGAGCCAGGGGGAGACAGTGGCTGTGGGGTTGAAGCACCGCCCTCCCATATGTGACAAATCCTCCAAATTGGCATTAAAGGATTGATATGCTATTTTTCCATGTGATTTCCAGGGAGTTCTGAAGAGATTAAGTGCATGTTCCTAGGACCTTGTGGACTGAAATGGCCAGTAAAGCCTTGTTTCTGGCTGATTTAAACATGGGACAAATATGAACATTGGTGGAAATATGGAAAATGAGATTATGAACATGCTTAATCATTTGCAGTGTTATAACTGTTATGCATTTCATGAGAAGGACAAGAAAGTGCCAAAGGGCCATGCTACCTCGCAGGGAGTTGGCGATCGGCTTGTCTAATTCCCTATGATCCACTGAAACCACATATCTATTTCTTATGGCGGTGGCTAGGATAAGTTTGAAGTTATGATACATAACTCAGTTTGGCTAAAAGGTGGACCTGGGAACAAAGAACTTTAATAAATGACAAACAGGCAGATGATGTTCTTTCCCCTTGAACAAATAAGGCCAGGAGGTGGAGAGAGGAATGGTAGGCTGTCCTATCACAGGGTAGAAGTCATTCCAGAGTACTCCCCCTATATTGTTAAGTGAATTATATCAAAATCCCATTGAAATCTAATTGAAAGTCCCAAATTGCCAGTGTAATTCACTCACCTTCCCATAGTAGAATCTGTATTAGCATGTGTAGGTTAGCGTATTCCTTTGACAAATCTCTAAGTTGTCTGTATAAACCCTTAGCATTATTCTGAAGTAAATCAATTGATTCCACATTGAAATTCAAAGTACGAGTTGGTTAAAATTCGAAATTAACCCCCTTTTGCCGAGTGTCTTCTTTAATAACTATAGTCATTAAAGTATAGCCTGAACAGAATTAGTCTCTGTGTAACTGAAAACCGAATTTGCCTGCGTATTGTATGCATTACCCCACAAACTCCTCAATTGCATCTGTCCTATTAAATAACCCAAACCATAGTCCCATTGAGAGTAAACCCATTTGTCTAGAATCCTATCTGTTATGTACCTCTGTCCTTGTACTTGAAAACTGATTTCCAAATTTGAAAGCTAAACCCTTTCCTTAGCTCCTGTCATTGCGAATACCGTGTAAAACGAATTTCCATTTGCCGTTTGTAATTATTTTCCTTTTTCATTTGCTTTCTCCCCAAAATCGATTTCCTTACCTCATTGCCATGTTGTTCTCTATAGTGATTAGTAGTCTGTAAGTTACCCTATTTCCTCAAGTGTAGCAACATGAATTTCCTTTCTAGCTGTCCCATAGCAGAGTAGCCGTGTGAGTAATAAGTCAAATCCGATTCCACCGTTTTCCTCTGAAACAGGTTTTCATTTTCTTTTCTGACTTCCCATCTTGGGGTGGTGGGATTTATTTCAAATCCAATTTTTCTCCCTCTATCCTTACTCCTTGCCACTCCAATCAAAGGGAATTAAGTTAGCTGATGTTTGGGGGTGAGAGTTGCATGGGGGAGTGCCAAACCTTAGTGCTATCACTTGATTAAAACTGTTATTTTTCCTGTTTTGCCATTAAAGATCTGTGTAAACTGTGATAGGTCTTCTGAACCAATTGTTCTGTAGGAATCATTGCATTTGTGTTGCTACAACATTGGTGGCTGTTGTAAAATTGTTTGATTTTTCTTTTTCATTAAACCATAAATTTATAAATATCTTATTGATACCCACCGCCTGGTTTCTAGTCCATTGTGACACGGGGTGTTTGTGAAGGTTGGGTGTGAGATCGGTTGGAGGCCTACTCAAATAAAAGAACCCATGGTTTATTAATGATAACAAACTTTTTTATTGTGCGCCACATTCATTGTCCCTGGCTGGAGTGTGCTGAGTAATAAAACCGTGACACCACTTTCTGGTTCCTTGTGTTTCATTTTCTTGGTGGTCTCTCCGTGCCCTTAGTAGTCCTATTTCAAATTTGCCATGCTACTGCAGCGCCTCCTAGTGTGCGGCCCCACCGGCGTGGCACGTGGGTCCTTTTCGATATCCTCACCAAGGATAAGCCTTCATATTAAGTACCAGGGCTAGAGTAGCTTAGAGAGATTTCCATTTTTAATGATATACTTGCAGTAAGGATGCTCAGCAATGCAGTCTTTCTTTGCATGCTGGATTCTGCTGCCTTAGCACAATTACGGATTGGCTACACACTGGAGCAGGGGGGGATCGCATAGCCCTTAAGCGGTGTGGAACAGTCTGGGGTTGTGGAGCTGAGCATTGTGAGGGGCCAGGGATGGGGAGTGCTAAAGTGAGCACAGAATGAGAGCATAGGAGGGTCCACAAGAAAAAGAAACTGGAGGCTGTGAGGGGTTGGGGAACAGGCGCAGTGTTTGGGAGGGGACCTGAGAGTTTGGGGAAGAGAATGGGGCAACAAAGAGAGGGAGTGGAATATCAGGATAAATGAGCCGTAGTTGTTGTGTTGGCAATGTTTTCTGGGTGCAACGACAATCATGTGGCAAGAAATAATTAGCAAGATGCAGAACCGAGGAATTTCTAATCTTCAAGGGGGAGTAGCAGAGATGAACCAGTGAATTAATTCAATAATGGGGAGATAGGAACACCAGTGCAACAGAGGGATAGGCACACCAGTGCAACAGAAACAGACCAACTGAAAAGCTTAAAACCAACTCGTGTATGTTGGCTTAAGTAGGGCTCGGATGTTGATGCAGTTCCTAAGTTCTTAATATTGATCCCAGACTGGAGAGACCTAGGGGGTCATTGTCAATGTCCTATCGTGTTGTTCCCCCCCAGGAAAAGCTAATGCTTTCTTTAGGAATGGCCATAACGTACTTTTTCGATTGTTCTTGTATGTGATTATTTTATTTGTGTTTCACTTTTAGAAAAGGATTCAAAGATTCTGTTTGTCGCTTTTGCAATGAATGCGCACGCACAACGGTCCAGTCATTTGTGAAAATTAGGAGATGCAGTTGTTGAAGCCACATCTCGTCAAGAAAGCACATTGGAAGTCGGGTTACCTTGGCAACGGCGAATTGTGCACAGCATAAAAGAGCATTTGAAGTCTGTCTTGTGATTTTGGTTTTCTAGGAATAAACACTTGATAGACTGCCAAAAATCGAGCCCGTTACAAAAAAAACAACGTTCGCAATTCATGGCTGTAATTGCAATGTTTGCTGACAAGTCAAATGATAATTCCCAATAAAGGCTTTTTTGCTCATGACAAAAGTTATTGAAAAGCATCATTGACATTACCCCCATCCCCCATTTAGATTTGTTCTGAGTACTTGTGTTTTCGTTGTGTTCTTACAGCAGAATAAGGTCTGCAGCTGTGCCCAGGGAACGTGAATGTGTAAGGTGTGGTGCGTTCTAGTGTTTGATGCTATTATTGACAACTTATTCTGCATATGGCCATCTCATTCTGGCACTCTGTACTATAAACAGCAACTGTGGGAATTGGGTGCTTTCACCAATAAATAAACCACACGTTGCATTACCTCTGGAAGGGCACAACATGAGGAAGGGTCAGGCTCACTGCCATGTCAAATGGCCTTCTCAAACCGACCCACAAAAAATGCATGGCATAGGTTGCCCACAATTTGGACAACTCGTATGCTGCTACCAATCATTATTTGCTTTCTACTTCAAGCTGCATTGCTCAGGACTGCTCAGAAGAGCCAAACAAGATGGTGGTAGTCCTGTAATATCCTGTCACAGGACTTACATATACATGCATGTATCTTGCGCGCAGATAGAAAAAGCTGTCATAATAGCTGTGCCGTGCTTCGTCGATAATGCAAACTGTGCATGCTGAACCGAAGCTGGGTCCAGGGGGCAACACAGAACCAGATTAAACCTGCTTAAGGGCTAATAAGCCATGTGCCAGGCCCCTTGGCACATAGAGTGATGTTTCCAGACCACGCTTGTGACTCATAAACCCCAGGTTGGAACAACCGGCTATCACAGATCTCATGGAACCTGTTTGGAGGTGCAATTGTGGTCTGAGACAGTGCTTGAGACTGCACACTGATTCCATACCCTTTTCTGCTGTGTTGTGTTCAAATCTTACACACCTCTGACTCCCCCCTCGACTCTGCCAAGGATTAGTGGGATCCTCAGAGGGTCGCAAGATCCCCCTTTTTTATGAATTTTCACCGCAGAGTTTTGCAGAATCCCCCTGAATAAATGGAGGCCACAGGCAACAGTTTGGAAATGTTTCCAAGGGCTTACATTCATCAGAATAGCTAGCTTTCTGGAGGTCATTAAGATTGGGCCTCAATGAAATTGTTTTTGGCCAGGTCCGGGAAGCGAAGTGATCCAATCAGCACCCACAAAATGGCCATTTTGGTTATTAAACAGGTCTGAGAGCTTGAAAAACAAAATGATTCGGCTTTTTTGCCACTTTTTGGGGGATTTAAAAAATTCTGGACGGATTTTCAACAAACCATGCAAAGGATGTACATGGGCACAAATACCTGCTTATGCCTCAAGTTTGATGAAAACCAGCAAAATACTATAATGGATTATAGCTGGTGTGGCGAAATTCTTGGATGAAATCGCTTGGTACAACTTTATTAGAGGATCCGACCAAGAGGCGGGCTAACGGTCTGGGTGAAAACCAGCCTAGAATGGGGATTGAAGATTGTCCACCTAGATGTAAGGATATCCAGTTCTTAATTGTTAAGATAACGGGTAAATGTAACCTTTTGATATTTAACATCTATAATAGGCTCTATGGAAATGCACCTGTGGTGACTCTAAATATCATGCAGGATCTAATCCGCAGTAGGGAATTCCTTCACAACACTGCTACTCATATTTTGGTAGTATGTGATATTAACCTCCAATTTGAACCCTTAAGGGGAATGGAGGATATGTGGGATGAACAGGATCAGGCGTGAGAGAATCCGGACCTCGTGTCCAACTACCCCACAAAGACCCATAACAGGCTATTGAAACTGCTTGGATATTATATGGGCGGAATCTAAGAGCTGCTAATGGGCGTGCAAATCAGGATCAGCCGGCAAAGGCTACTTTTGAGGGCCATTATGGCCCATCTAAGATCGATTACCTCCTAATATCTGCGGGTGATGTTAAGATGGATTTCTGAACTCTGACCTGGAGTGGCAGAGGTTCAGAAGGCCAACCTAGTTTCTTGGAACAGGTTAAACTCTGGACAAGCCAGAGCAATCAGGGTAGCTATGGCTTGCGATCAAGACTAAGTCTCAAGAGGGGTGAGGGTGACTGAAAGACCTTGATGAGCACACAAAGCAAGGACACTTACAAATTACTCCAGACAGGTGTTATATTAAAAATATAGACACGTTTATTACAAGGCCTTTGTAACATAGACCATAGCAAAGAGTCACAATAATACTGAAGTAAACCAACACATCACAATCAACACGATATATATACAAGACCAGAGGGGTCTAACGGATTAAGAAGCACAAAATATGTAGACCACCTAGATGGGGAGGAACACAGGCAGTGCAAGTAATCTTTAGACCCAGTTCCACATCAAGAATACACCTAACTAAGAGGCAGTCAAAGCCCTACGAATAGAGGAGCTTTATGCTCAATAGTACATGCACACGCTTGTGCCACTGGACAAAATAGGGTCTCCTCAAGGGTCACTAGCAGCTCAGGAAGGCGGATGAGGTCGATAAAGAACAAGTCCCCACTATTCAAGCAGGACCTCCACTTGCGGGCAGATGCAGGTTGAGAGTGCGGGATAGAGTCGCGATTTAGCAACAGCCGTGGAAAAGAAATGGGCAGGAGCGCTAGGGGCCACTGGTTGGGGTATGGACTACTCACCGGTCCGTGACGCAGGAAGACCCATACTCCGCCAGTTCTGTCCACTTCGCTGGCAGGTTCGAATGTGACAATCAGGACGTCTCGACACTGTGTAGTTTCCACGGTAGCAGGCCTCAGGGTCAAGAGGTTCACAAGTGCAGCGAACTTGCACAGGTCGCTGCCACAGCAGGGCAACACGGTAACCACGTTTACTCCGGTCCGGGCGCACTTGTCTCACTTCAGACCTGGGAATGCCAAGTGTACAAAATTTGGTGTGAGGGTGCCGTGGACACAGAGCAAGCAGTATACCAAGTTTTGAGGGCTTCCTCGAAACCACGGCGATGACAGAGCAAACGTCCTGCGTCAGCTGGTCAGCCCACTGGTTGGCCCAGGGACACTTCCGAAGAGGTTTTCTTGCAGGGTTTGATGAAGGTGCCGAGAATAGTTGGTCCCACTATTCCAATGGGTCAAAGCACCTTCGCAGACCTTCTAGGACGATCAGATGCAGAGGGGTCTCGCAGGACGACAGCGGGCTCAGGGTGCCAAACCTTCCAGCGGGTCACCAGCGGTTCCTCGACTTGGCTTCTTGTTGCAGGATACTTGGCTCCTTATCCTTTGTTCGTGTAAACTCAGTAGATCGACATGGTAGTGGTGTTTTCGGCCTCCTCTTATCCAAAGTTCCCTTCGCACCAAAATGGAGAGGACACAATGGGAGATCTGCTCACAAACACTCACTCCATACTTGGACCAATCACGGAACACAGTGGTCCCAGGCATTCAGGACACTCCAGACTCTGGCACCTAGGATGTGTATTGGGAACAGACATCCCAGCCCACATCCTGGAGGCACACACACAAGGCATGCAGAAGCCCATGAAAGCGTTGGGTTTCGCGGGAAAGTGCATGACCAAATAAGGACTGACCCGAGTCAGCTCGACCTGGGGAAGGTGAAGGGGCAAGATGGCCAAAGGACAGGCCAAAGAACCCCGTGGCATGGCCATTTTGGAGCCAGGCCACCTATTTGTGCCAAATGCGGTAAGCGTGGATAACATGGCAAAAAAAGGTTCAAAACATAACATAAACGATAGCTGCCACCAGTCCTGTCCGTGACACACCTGCACAGTTCATAATAAGTCTAGCGAGAGTTTCTAGGGCCTTTGGAATGACCAGAGACCCAAGGGTGCGGTAAAGTAAGTTGCATTGCACTCTTGTTACATGTTGCACAAAAGCTGCAACATGAGGAAAGGACTAAGGGAAACAAACACTACCAGTACTGACTGTTTTAAGGGCTTGTCAGTTTCCCCATAAGAAGTGAGCGAAAGCCCAGAGGAGTGCGGCTGAGGGCTGCGATTCTCTGGCAAAGGTTAGATCAGGGTGTAAAACAGCAGCAAAAAGTTTGGGGGTTGACACATGGAGGGAAAATTACATTCAAATATGACATTTTTCCTAACAGGTGATTAAAATGAAATATGTGGATTTCAAGTAATGAGTCGTTATGAAAGCAATTACAGACCCTTGTCATATGCTGTGGTGCTACCCGGGAGGGAAGCCAAAGGGGAAAGTAATGTGAGCAGGGCTGTCCCAATTATTTTAAGTTGACATGCATGCTGCTCGGTCAAATGGGCTAAGGTATTGGCCAACATCAACAAACCTAACAAATATCTAGCCATCATAGCCAACATTGGGAATATTTGTAATGAGGGAACTTCACCACATAGGATTTTGTATGAATATGTATGCTTGACACAGCCTATATCCATTGTCCACTCGACCAATAAATGGGAACAGGAGGAACAAGAACAGGGGAAACAGCTGATATGATGAAGATTTTAAGATAGCAAAAGATGATATTAGGCTTTGCCTGGCAGTGGACAGGCCAATTGGCAAGCTGGAATTTTCAGCTGCATGAGCTAATTATATGAGTGTGGTCAAGAGGAAGAAAAAATGCTTGTTTAGGTCAAAGGTGGATTAATTTGCTAGAGGCGTCCCAGCAAAGGAATTCAGTTATGTTTTGGAAGTTAGTTATCAGTGTTGAACCAGCTAGAGATAATGACATTGTATGCAACATGACTCCAGAAATGTGGAGGAACCGTTCCAGGGCTTGTATAGGGATTTTAAGATATCTCCCATAGAGAGTCTTTTGGATCATGTACCCTTTTTTGACAATCCTATGGAAAGGAGAGGGAACTTTAGATTAGCAATTGGTGTTTAGATTAACAATTAGTGAAGTGGAGGAAGCCATGCATTCATTGCCTGGTCTGTAGGCTACCAGTCCTGATACCTATTGATTTATACAAAGATGAGACACAGATCTGGGCTTCATTGTTGTGCAGCCTATTCAACACAGCAATTTAATCAAAGGCTATCCCTAAATCCTGGCAGGATGCTAAAATAGTCACCATTTAAAACAAAGGTGATGGCGGTATCCCATGAACTACTGCCCTCCCTCACTCCTAGATGCAGTACGGGAAATCTTTGCAAAGGTGATCCTAATACATCTGTAAAACTGGGTAGACAGAGATAACATCTTTAACCATCTACAAGCTGAGTTCCAGTCAGGGAGAAGCACAGTTGACCATTGCTTCCGGTCTCCATCTTCTTTCATCTAAATATCTGATTATTGGGAAAGCTAGGGTTTACACAATATTTGTGGCACTCCAAACATGTTTCGATGGTGTACCCAGAGAATGGTTATGGCATGTCCTTAGGAGGAAAAGTATCCCCATCCATCTGCTAGAAATTATGAAAACCTTGTTCACAGATAACAAGGCAGCTGTGTGTTGGGGATTAGGAGGTGAAACCACCCGTTCTATAGATGTAGAGAATGACATGTACCTGGAGTGCATCGTGGCCACATTGCTTTTCTGCATCTATTTAGATGAGAGCTGGTGGCATATTTTCAAGACCTCCACATACTGGGAACAGAAAGAATACTGTGTCTCTTTACTACGCCAATGGGACTAAGGCACACCCTAAATAGCTTCAGCAGCAAGAGTAAGCAACTCAAATTAGTGATTAACAATGGAAAGAACGAGGTGAGGGTATTTTGGCCTAAACATCCAGACATTTGAATCTGAACATCTCAATTAATGAGTACACATTGGAGCAGGTCCCCTCTTACGACTATCTACTATGACTATCTAGTGATCCGGTTTTCCAAGAATGGCCTGTGGACCTACCAGATTGTTAAAGCTTGTGTAGGGCTAGACAAGAACAATGGCGGTATGAACATATTCACTGCCTGTCATGTAGGTGGGGCTGTTATGCCAGCTCTCTAGATTTATCAAATTCATGCCCTAGCTTTGGTGTTATTGGGGGCATAAATATGGACCATGTACATTCACAATCACTGGGAGCTGTGAAAAGCTAATTTCTTAAGTCATTGCCCCTGCTACTCAAGAGCATACCAAACGCCACCTTGTTAATGGAGTGAGCCTTGAGACCCATTAAAGAACTAATAAACCACTATTGTACTGGGTTAGCATCTGGGCGACACCAGGGGTGGAGAAATATAGGGAAGCCCTTTCGCATATTATGTCATTGAATGGAGGAAGGGCACTCCTATGGCTTAAGTTTGTCAAGCGGGGGTTGTTTGAGCTGAATCTTCCATCTATGAGGGAATTGCAGACAAGGATTAGCACTTAGCAACAGCAAAGCATTAAATCAAGGACACACTAATTATCCAATCCAGGAAGAAAATGGCAGATACCTGTTACCAGTACGGGCTTGCTATATTTAACCAATAAACTAGAATTTGGATGTGAAGTATACCTAGATAGAATCAGTCCTCCTTTTGCAAGAGCACTCTACATAGAGTATAGGTTGAATCTACTATAGGTGGCAGCAAAATGTAACTAAGAACTGGAATGTTCTCAACACAGACTGTTGTCAAGTCTGTGGCATGGATGATGAATCCATGGTTCACTTCATGCTATTTTGACAGGGATATGAAATGCTGAGGGGCTGCTATTTACTCCCAGAGTAAATGACACTTAAGGCCTATGTAAGGCAACTAATAAGCCTAATGTTGTTAATTATGTAGCTAAGCACATTCTTAGGGCTTGGCTGAGGAGAAGCAAGCTGACTTAGTTCAAGGCTATTCAGGAGATAAACTGATGTATACGTGAATATTCTCTAATAATAATTCGACCTATCGCCCTAATGGATGCTGATTCAAAGACTTTCTCTGGCTTAGTTTTACAATTAGTAGTTGAATGGTTTGAATCAAATCCCATTTTATCAAACAGACAATTTGGATTTAGAAAGGCGATGGGCACAGAAATTGGGGGTTTATTATTTACTCTTCTACAAGAAAAGGCATGGAAAAAAGAGGATACCCCGATATACGTGGCAGCGATGGGTTTGTCGCTTACATTTGACCTTGTGGATCGGGTATTGTTGTGGTCAAAATTACTATAACTAGGAATGCCTAGGGATATTTTGTCAACTCTAATTCATTTACATGAGGGATCATTAGTGCAGATGCGATTAGACAATGAGGGTAAACTATTTTTTCCTATTAAAACAATGAATGGGTTGTGCCAAGGTTGAATTTTTGGTTCTACTCTTTTTAATTTATATGTGTCGGATGTTGGAACTTTCCTAGATGCTGCATCTATGATTTCCCGAAAAATGGAGGGGTTGAAAAGAAATGGTGTGCCTATGCAGACGATTTTCTGTTAATAGATAGCGCACCAATAGGTTTAGAGTGTTTAATTAAAGCCTTTTCAAAGTATGTCACCGTAAATGGATTGGTTATGAATGAAAAGAAATCTGTTGTTATGCGCCTAAGCAATCGTAACAACCTGATTACATTTAGCTGGTTCTTGAACAAGCATACATTGGGCCTCATTCCGAGTATGGCGGTAAGGGATAGCGGCCACCGGTAACGAGACCGGTGGCGGTAATCCCTTACCGCCATACTCCGAGTTCCCTTTGCGCCCTCGCCCTTAACGCCTGCTTTGAGCAGGTGTTAAAGTCGAGGGCGCAAAGGGGCCTCCAAGCCAATAACGGTGACCGTAATGAACGGTCACCGTTATTTGCATCTTCCCCATTCCCATTGAGTCCTATGGGGGCTCATTTGGGAATGGGGAAGAGCCTTGGTGAATGGGGAATTACCGCCCCGCCAACCTTGGAATGGGGCGGTAATTCCGCCATCCACCAAGGCGCTGCCGGTCCGGGTACGGCGTCAACCAAGGCGTTAATAGCCCCATTGGTTAGCGCCGTACTCGGAATGAGGCCCATTGGCAATAAGTCATCCACTGCGGTATCTGGGTAATCCACTATTCGTTAGTTCAAAAACATGTCTTTATTGGAATTGTTTATTGGAACAAACTGGTTTCCTGATTTCTCAAATGAGAAAGGTTAACCTGAAATTCTGCAAATACTAATGTCAATGCTGATACGATTCTATAAACTAAAGGTTATCCCAAAACTATTTTATGGCTTAGATTTTTTTTCCTTTAGGAATGCAATGTGAGCTGCACAAGATTTCTGACCATGCTTTTCCACCTATCACAAATAACTGATAAGAAAGTATTTGTCGTGGAATAAGTGCCTTTATTAAAAAGGCTACAGCATGTATCGATTTCCATCATTAGTCGATAGCATATATTAGCTAGTGTGCCCCTCACATATGGACTAGCTCTTTGGCGGTGGTCGAAGTGTACGAAAAGAAGTGGAACTATGTGCCCCACTGGTCTGGCCCCGCCCCCCCCCACATACCCCATAACCACACCCCTTCCCATGCACAATACAGACACCCAAACACATGTTCCTGCTGTTTAAGGGAGCGCTCAGTGCAGTGCACTGAACGTGCAAGTTTCAACTTCTTCCTACACTTTCATTTTAAATCAAAACCATTCGGAAACAGTTTATTTTTTAAATAAACGTATAGGAACAGTCAAACTTAATAACAAAATTAGAGGAGCACCGCTGCCGTCCACAAGGATGGAAAGAATACGTGTTTGCCCGTGTACTAATGCCGTGTAAAACTGCACTCGCATCAGTGCAACGTTTGTTCAATGATGCCCGGCACCGCGATAAGTAAAGAGAGGTGCTGTGTGAAAGTTAAGTGAGAGAGCGCAGAGCGAGCAGAGAAAGGCCGAACATGTGGACATTCGTCATCAGGCAATCACCAAAAAGAGCTATGGAAATATTAGAGAAAGAAATCTTAGTGCACCAATCCTCGGCCGCCTTCTCCCGCCCTTAAAGGAACGCCATAAGCTTCATATTTGAAAGAGGATTAACTGTACAATATTTTCCATGAAAAGCCCCATAGTGGTCACTCAGTTACCGAGCCAACAGCCTGGTGTGTTGGCAGCGTTACCGGCCGGCATCCGGGCCAGGCGGCAGCTCAGGGGCCAGTTTACCTGAACTGGCTGGGTGGTGAACATTAATATTGTGCGGAATTACACGTATGCGTTACTTATCTCTATGGGAGGTGAATAGAGCATAGAGATGTTGCTCATGGTGGTGACACATCGTGTGTTTCCATTATGTTTAAAAAGCTAAAAGTGCAACTTTCAGCAAACTCGACTACACACTAGAAAACAGAGGGAATACATTGATGTTCATCGATCAATGACGTTTGTCATTCCGATAAACAGGATATCATTATGTGTAATTAACAGTGTGTATAACACGAGGCCAACATTAATTTGCCTACATAGAGTGCTGTAAATATTTTCGACAGTTTCAGATGGCATGTTCCAGGATGTCCTCGTTTTCTCGTGACATTTAAAGCAGGTACAGTAATATTAATTCATGTTAAAGTAGAAATAGGTTTTGATTTAAATAGATCAGTATTTGCCCAATGCACATATTTGCATGGGAAGCCTAACAGCACTGAATGGTTTTAAAACCTGAGCCCTTCAACTCATCGAAATTTGAAATTAAAATGATTTGGCCTCACAGTATTTATTTAATTCATTAATTCAGCTTTTATGTCATTTACTACACCAGTCCACCTTTGACAATACTGATGTGTACACTGAAATAATAGGATTAAAAACAGCAGTGCCTTCACTATTTAGCTATCAGTAAAGGTGGTGTGCTTTTTTATATTTCAGTAAGAAAAACATATCAGGAATGATGTGCTTGGTTCCTTTTTTGGTTCACAATAAAAGTAAATCCTTTTCCAAGGGTGGATGAGATTTCAAAACATTGGTTTCTGTACCCCTAAAACATCCCAATAGCCTGATTTTCCAGAGGACCCTGTGCACCATGAGGGTCCTTCCTACAAAACAAAGCTCCCTGGGCCTACAACACCCATGGCTATTCCTGCAAGTGTTGAAGCCATCTGGGACAATGCGAATGGCTCCCAGAGGGACATGTGACTGTCTGGAGGTTTGTTTTTTAATACAATTTTGTTTCTCCTTTACACTTCCTTCTTTGCCAGAGGACCATGTGCACCACCTTAGCGTCCTGTCTATGAAACAAAGCTCCCAATGCCTAAAACATCCAGGACTCTACCTGCAAGTGTGCAAACCCTCTGGAACACTGTGGCCTATGCAATGCACAACCCCTCTGCATCACTGACCACTTTGACTCGTATGACCCTCACCTTCACTTATTGCTATCACAGAATCCTGAATCTCCCTCATGACTCGGCCACTCTAGTAGCTTTAAACACAGACTCTGTGACTACCTTCTCCCACTCTCCTAGACTTGTTGGGAAGGGCAGTGGTGTGGGGGTGCTGAATCAATAAGGCCCTCGACACTGCCTCTGTACCCCCTGTGACATAATCTCTGCCTCTTTTGAATATGCCACTGTTGAACTCCTCCCTACTACTCTACTCAGTGTTCTTTCTCAATATCGACCATATGGTTCTCTCAATTCCATCTTCTCTGACCTGACCTTTGGGGACGTTAACCTTCCCAAGCCCACTGCAACCACATGCCTTAAACTTGAATCCCTCTTATCTGACCATTCCTTCTTCCCTTTCCATGACAGCCTACCCCCTCTACTGACAACTCACTTGGCCTCTATCATTCACATTCCTTCTTTGACCTCTCCATTGAACCCTCTCATTTGACCACTCCATTGTTTACTTTAACATCTCAGTCCCTCCACCTTCTAATCCTCATCTCCTCTCTTCAATGTCTAAGAGGAATTTCAGGTAGGGCTGTCTTGTTTCTTACCTTGATGATGTGAGAACCACTATCCGGTCTCTACGCCCACCTCGAGAAGGCGGTGAGCCCACCGAGGGGGTGGCCAGAGGGGAAGCCCACTATGTGAGCTGCACCTCTAGTCCCCCCTGCGTGGGCCGGTGCAGCTGCTTAGCGGGGCTAACCCCTACCATGGCCCCCTTTGCATAATCACAATAACATGCATACATTCCCATACTCTGCTTACCCCAAAAGCCTAGGGCTGGAAGATGAGATCAACTAAAGCCGCAACATTACTAAGAGAGCTGAGTTGACTAGTAGACTGACTGGTAGTGGTTACTATAAATATGGTGAAATAGAGAGTAACTAGATGACTATATATGCAAACAAAGTACATATAGCAGAAGTGCATGCATTAGACACAAAGAAAACATGCAGTCCACATGCATTTATACATTGAGAATACTAATATAGCATCCATAAGACATGAGGAACATTGACATGACTAATGTATAAATTGAAAGCAACATGAACGACAGGCGGATATAGCTCACTAACATGGAAGCGAGAGTGCAACAGGGCAACCATCTTCCTAAAGACAGAAGCTGCAGCATGTCTTAGAACGAGCACAGGCCTCAAGACCTCAGAAAATGCAAAAAGCTGAATCCACAGAAACACATATTCATGCAGAGTTCATACAGTAGCTCGCAGCAAAAGGCAAGGACAGGAACTAGGAAGGTAGTCATGTATGAGCGGAACACAGATACTAGATAACATTCCCAGGACGAGACATGGTCGACCCTCCAATTAATCAAGTTCAATAAGAGTACAACAACAACCCTTGATATCTAGGTGCATGAGATCAGCATGCCAAAAGCCTTTATAGAAAGTAACAGACCAGTGTAATGAGTGGTCACAAAGAACATAACATGTACATTAGAATTAAACATTGGTTAAATTCTTAATTAATAGATGAACATTCATTCTCAAACACGGTATCCTGATACGTGACCCAAAGATGAAAAACACTGCCTATTTATCATTTGCCAAACATGGATAGAACACATGCAGAAGTCCCTCAATATGCACAGAGACACCAGACGGCACACAAGGCCAAGTTCAAAGAATAAATTAGGCCTCATCGCCTTGGGAAATTAGGGGTATTCTTTCATTGGAAATATGGCAAACCATGGAAGTCTCTTTACGCACTTGTGTCTCACTCATATCTTGAGGCACTGTGAAAGTGTCCAAGCTTGGTAAGTTAGATGCCAACCAATAAGAGGTTCCCTTACCACACCATACATGATGGATAGTGCCAAACAATCAATAAACCCTGCAATGATGTGGTAGAAATACTATCTGTAGGTAGGATAGGCCCAGGTGGAGCCATCAGATGAGTATCCACCAATTAAATGACTAACCTCTAAACATTCTATATGTAGTTTGACCTAATAACCAATACCGATTCCATATAGGTTTTGTAAATTGATAATGTAATGTGGTATCATTCTTGCTGCAATTGTCTATCAAAACCAACTTGTAATCATCTAGAATACGAGAGCTACAAGAGGAAATGCTGTCCCGATTTAGATTTGTTTTCGTTATAAAGCTGGGTTCTGACGTGCACCTGAGTCTTCCATCTTTGAGTATTTGTTGTGAATATTTGTGTGATCCTCCGCACCTCCTCAACACTTATTACTCCATTTGAACAGCTCTATCCTGCTTGCACATTCACACCTTCCCATCTGCGTCCTCAATGGTGGATCATCGATGAATCTCAGACCCTCAATACAAACATTCTCTGTACCTACGATGCTGGTGCAAATTATGGACAACTCCCCTACGTCTAGCCTACAAAGTTTCTCTGCGGTTCTAACACCTGGACTGCATTCCTGGCAAATCCTCCTACTTCATAAACCTAATCTACTCCCTTCACAGTCACCTCTGCAAACCTGCATCTGCCCTTCAATCTTTGCTCACACCTCCCAAACCAATACCAACCGCTTCCACCGTTTCTGCTAATGACTTTGCTCACTACGTTTCCTCTATGATCTATAAAATGATTGGCACTATCACAGCCCTCCTCTCTCCCTCCCCAACCCTTTTGTTGTCCACCACCTTTCCCCTCTGCCTCTTCTCTGCTGAACTACTTTTCCCGTATCTGCACTATTGAATTAGCATCCATCCTTCACAGTACCAACCCAGCTTGCGTTCCTTTTGACCCATTTGCTCCCCAAATGGTCTCATACACCTGCTATTATCTCTCTCCACTGGACTCTTCCCTGCGACCTTCAAATCTGTAACAGTTTTACCCCTATCGAAGAGACCTTCTGCTGATCAAAACACGCAGATCACTAAGTACCTAAGTATCACTTCAATCTGGATTTCAGAGTAAACACCCCAGTGGGTCTGCACTCATGCACACCACTCCAGACTCTCTTGTAGACCCATCCTTTTGAACCTTTCTGCCACCTTTGACCCTGTCAACCACTCCTACATCCTCCTCACTCTGCAGGACTTGGGGTTTCCCAAATCTCCTCTTGCTTAAAATGCTTTCTACCTGGAAGGTCGATTCTTTAAAATCTCTTGGAACTTGCAAACCTCTATCCCAACCCTTTGCCTGATGGGTCCCCTAAGGATCAATCTTTGGACCTCTGCTCTTCACCCTCTATACCTCTGCTGCACAAAGACTTATCTAATCCGTTGACTCTCACTATCACCTTTTTGCTGATGACACTTAAATATTTTTCTACTTTCCCTCCTTCACCCCAGCCATCTCAGAACAGACTACAAACTGTCTCACTGTAATTCATCACTGGATGGTTCTCTGCTGCCTCTTGCTGAGCTCTTCAAACATGGAGATCATCTTTGTCCCATCTTCCAATGCATCCCTCGTCTCCCCTCTCATATTTCTTTTTTTGCCATTACCTTCTTGCTCCGTCACCCAAGGCTTGAAATCTTGGGGTCCTATTTGATAGAAATCTTCAATGGTAAAAATGCATTATTACCACTGCCTCTGCTGCTCGTATTAACCTGTTCAACATTTGTAAAATTAATTATTTTGTTTCTAAACACCCAACATAAATTCTAATCTCGACTCTTATGCTCAGAAAACAGGACTACTGCTCAATCCTACTCCCTGGCCTTCCTTTCTACTCCTTCCTCCCTCTAGTCAAATGCCTCAACTTTCCTACTTACACCACTACAACCTACCCAGATACTCCCCCACTTCGACCTACCAACAACATGCTGGTTGGCTCTCCAGGCACAATCATTCTCTTTCAAGTTCCTTTTCCTAGTCTACAAATCTGTCAATGGTCTTGCTCTTCAATACCTGTCTGATTGTATCAAAGTTTACTTACCACCTTGTTCCCTCCTATCTGCCTCTCCACTCAACCTCACCATCCTATACCCTCCCTGTGCCTCCTCTGACTTCCGTTCGTTCTCTCTGATTATCCCACTCCACTGGAACCTGCTGCCCATAATAATGAAAGACAGCCCCACTATGGATCTCTTCAAATCTTGGCTTAATCTTCACTTGTCATTTGTGATATCATATTTGAAGTCCTGTGTGTTAGTGTTAGCAACATTGGGTGTTAGATTTCTGCAGCATTCAATATTGTCGATCGCCCTATCCTCACAGAATACTTAACCACAGCTGCTGCCTTCTCTCCAATTACATCAAACTGGAGGCAATCTTTCCTATCAAACCATACTACCAGAGTCTTCGCACCCTCAGCCTCAGATGAGCCAGTCCCTGTTACCTGTGGAGTTCCTCAGGGCTCCTGCATCTCCCCGATGCTCTACAACATATTCACTAAGCTTCTCTTTGACTGCCTTGACAACATGGGTGTCACTATACAAACTACGCCGATTACACCCAGGTTCTCATTACGCTCACAGACCCTATGAGAAGGACTCCAAACTGATAAACAAAATTTACCAGGAAATCCACTCTTGGATGGCTGCCCATAGCTTGTGTCTCAATGATGACAAGAGAGAGCTCTTGATCATTGGGACCCAAGCTCGGCTAAACAAACCTGACCCCCGCTACATGTCATTCAACATTGACAGTAACACCATCAGGGTTGCTAAGGAGGTCAAGACCCTCGGAGTGTATCTAGACTCCACCCTCTCACCTAAGAGACAAGTGAGCAATACTGCCTCCACAACTGCCTACACTAATAAACTTATCATTGCATGCAAATCCTACCTGTCTCCGAACAGCTGCATTACGATAGCTACGTTAGCTATGGCCCAAGTTTTATCTAAGTTAGATTACTGTAACTCTCTATTCTTAGGCTCCTCAGAACGAAAACTTAATAGATTACAGGTCCTACAGAATAACGCCTTGAGGACAATGTTAAGCATACCTCGGTCCCACCAAATTTCAAGCCTCACACAGGACAACACTGGCTCCCGGTTCGTGACAGAATCTTCTCCGCACACAATGTCTTTCCAATACTGTACCAAAATACTTGTCTGACAAATTCACCAGAAATCAACCAGCCAGACCTACCAGATCCTTCTATTCACACTGTCTCAGCTTCCCACGGTTTAACCTAAAAACTGCTGGAGGAGCTAGCTTCCCAGTTCTGGCTGCTGAATGTTGGAACTCCCACCCGCTTCTGATCAGAACTGAACAATCTTTCTGGTCCGTTAGAGCCAAAGTAAAGATCTGGCTTGCAGTCAAGGCCTGTTAACAACCACCCATCCACTCCTACGTGGTCGTCCAACTGTAACCATTGGTGGCTCCTTAGAGCACTTACCTGTTGTCACGAACCGCCAAATTCATCCATTCTGGACTTCATGGTCCATGATGCACTGCGGTATGAACTCTGTGATTCTACCAACATGCCCGGCAGTTCTGAAACACTGCACACCAGCCCTTCCGCATTACGCTCGACTTCCTAGAAAAGAGCCACGCCCCTGCAGCACCGCACATCTCAACGCTACTGCTTGGAGTAGTTAGACGTGTGTTATCGGAGTCCGCTCCGTGCTCCTTTTGATTCCTTTGTTTTCCTCCTTCCTATTCCTGGTACTCATTCGTCCCCTTCCTTTTCCCCTTCCGTGGTTCATTCCTGGATTAATCTTGTGCTCGGTCCTACAGCGCTTCGTTTCCTTCCGAGCCTGGACTATCTCCCTCCTGGTTCCCTGTCCTGGATACTGAACGCTTTCTAGCGGAAGGCAACAAGAACTCACCCTGGAATCTGAAGACCCGCACCCCAGCCTATACAAGTCTCGGCCAGTACGAAAGAAGGAAGCCACTTCCAAGAAGGTCGCAAGTAAGGAGAAACAGGTGAGAATGGGAGAAACTTGTGACAGATTGAGACGCCTCAAACCTGATACAAGGGCATATATGGAAGCCACAGTTCAGGGCCTCATGAGAGGTATGCAGGAATTAACCACTGAAGTCCAAAACCTCAAGGCTGAGAATGCAGCATTAAAGCAGTTAGTCTTATCTCGTGACTCTGCAGCCCAGGAAAGTGTCCTGTTAGGGGGAGTAGTGGACAAATACGACGGATCATCAAAAACCCTACGTGCCTTCCTTGATTCTAGTTTAGTACATTTCACCTTCAAACCGTACTATTTTTCCACCCCACGAACAAAGGTTGGATTCATGATATCTCATCTCACGGGCAATGCCTTAACCTGGGCAACTCCCTTAGTCAATGCAGATAATGCTCTCCTGGATGATTACGATGGGTTTGTGGAAGCCCTTAAGGACATGTTTGATCGGCCAGAACTTGTTTATAGTGCACAGGAAAGACTTCTTGAATTCCAACAAGGAACTCAGGATATGCTCATTTATGTGACTCGCTTTAAACAGCTAGTAAAAGAAGCCGATTGGTCCCAAGAAGCCAGCTTTACCCTCTTTCGAAGAGGTTTAAATGATGAGATAAAGGATGAATTAGCTAGAGTAGCTCGCCCAAGTTCCTTCCAAGCTCGAATGGACCTCTCCCTACAGATTGATTTCTGGATCCAGGAAAGAAAGGCAGAGAAAAGGAAGTCTAAGTCAACATCCCCAAAGACAGCCACAGGTTATCCCTGCCCAAAAGAAACAACTGCTTTGCAAGCCTCAGATCCAGAACCCATGCAACTAGGTGCCCTCTGAGGACCTATTTCCCCCCAAGAAAGGATCCGTTGGATTAATACAGGACTGTGCATGTATTGTGCCTCTGATAAACACCTTGTAAGAGAATGTCCTATAGCGCCACCTCGGCGTTCAGGAAACGCCAGCTCTTGATCCTAAATTGACCACAGCTTCGGGAGAAAGATGTCTGCTGCTCATCTATTGCTTCCTTGAAATCTCCAGGACAGAACACTCTTGTGATTCTACAGACATTCGTGTCCCCTTCCAAGAGAGAATCCTACCCCATCCTGGCCTTAGTGGACTGCGGTGCCATGGGCATTTTCGTAGACCATGATTGGGTTGTCAACCATCACGTTCCTCGAGAAACCAAAGAGATAGTACAACCTGTTGAAGCAATTGATGGCGGACCCTTGTCTTCTGGACCCATAACTCACCAAACCAAGGACTTACTGCTTTCAATAAACAACCATCAGGAAATACTTAAATTTGACATCATTAAGTCTGCTCACTACCCCATGGTTTTAGGCATGCCTTGGCTACAGAAACACAATCCCTACATCAATTGGGCAGCTGGGTCCTTGTTTCTCGGTTCAGAACATTGCATGCCCCATTGTTTGTCTCTTGCCACTTTGCCAAGTCCTTCAGCGGACTCCCAGGAACTCAAGCAACCATCTGTAACTGTCTCCAACATTATCCAAATTCCTCAGGCATACCAAACATACTCAGATGTGTTTTCAACAGCCATTGATCAAGCTCTCCCATCTCATAGACCCGAGGATTGTGCCATTGATACAGAGCCAGCTGCGGTGATTCCCTTCGGAGGAATGTTCATTTTGTCTGAACCAGAAAAGAAAGCTCTCAGAGAATATCTGGATACCAATTTGACAAACGGTACTATTCGATCTTTCAAATCCCCAGACGGTGCTTCCCTCTTCTTCGTTCCTAAAAAAGATACCAAGGAACTTCGACCTTGTCTGGATTACCCTGGCCTCAACCAATGCACACTCAAGGACTGCTATCCATTACCACTTATTTCGGACATTTTGGAGGCAGTGAGGGGTGCTGTAATTTTCACTAAACTTAATCTCAGGGGCGCTTACCAGCTCATTCGCATAAGGGAAGGCGATGAGTCGAAAACAGTCTTCAGGACTCCCTTTGGCCACTTTGAGTATCTGGTAATGCCCTTTGGTCTCGCCAATGCCCCCACAGTATTTCAGCGCTTCATGGATCAGGTTTTTTCTGACATGCTGTTCCTTTTTGTCACTGTATATCTGGACGATATACTAATTTACTCCAAGGAACCTCAGGCCCATCAAGAACATGTAAAAGCAGTTTTACAACAGCTACGTCAACACAAGCTCCTGGCCAAACCTGAAAAATGCCTTTTCCATGTGTCAACCGTTCATTATCTTGGATTCGTATTTAGTTCCAAAGGTATCGGAATGGATCCTTCCAAGATTGATTCCATCCTGTATTGGCCTGCTCCCACTACTGTGAAACAGATTCAATCCTTCCTGGGACTTGCTAATTTCCACAGAAAATGTATACCCACGTTTTCTGACATTGTACATCCCATTGTAACACTCTTAACGAAGGACACTCCATTTCAATGGTACTCGGCTCCAGAGACGGCCTTTCAACAACTAAAACAGGAATTCACTCGAGCTCCAATCCTAGCTCAACCTGATATAGATCGACCCTTCTTGGTAGAGACAGATGCATCCGACTATGCCATTGGAGCAGTCTTAAAACAAGAACTTGAGGACAAGATGGAGCATCCTATTGCATATTTATCCCGCACCTTGACTCCCAGTGAGGCACATTATTCCGTCCTGGAGAAGGAGTTGTTAGCCATCCGATAAGCCTTCACCTACTGGCGTCATCTTCTTTTGGGTGCTAAACACCCAGTACAAGTTCGCACGGACCATCGAAATGTACAAGTGCTCCAATCCCTGGAGTGCAGAAACAGCCGTCAGGCCCGTTGGGCCTTCTTTTTGCCCAATATCAATTTCAAATTCTCCACTTTCCTGGAACACATAACATCAGAGCTGATGCCTTGTCCAGACGTCCTGATTATGAGCCTCTCGAAGCACAGACCTTTCCCAAGATGTTTCCTAACACTGTGTTTGTAGCTCAAGCTATTTCTCTCCTGGAGGACATTTGTGCAAAGACACCTTCTTCCGAACTCTGGAAGGAATACAAGGGGAACAATCCAAGGAACCTCCTGCTGAAGGACGGATATCTCTTCAAGGAAACACGGCTGGCAATACCCAAACAAGAGCTGAGACATAAGATTACGAATCTATGCCATGATACCCTCCATTCAGGACATCAAGGCATCACCACCACCCTCCATCTTTTACAGAGGCAGTTCTGGTGGCCAAGGATGAAAGACGACATAAGAACCTATGTCCAATCCTGTGCAGTTTGCAACCAGAATAAACATGATAACAGAAGACCAGCAGGTCTCTTACACCAACCAGCAATGCCAACACGACCTTGGGAAATCATCACCACAGATTTTATTGTGGTATTACCCCATCCAGAGGATACACGACCATAATAGTTACCATCAATTTGTTTACACATATGGCTCACTTTACATCCTTGCACAAGCTACCATCCTCATCTGAATTGGATGGGATTTTCCTGGAACGTATATTTAGGCTTCATGGACTACCTTCCAAAATCATCTCCGACAGAGGACCCCAATACATGTCCCTGTTTTGGAAACCACTATGTCAAATATTGGGAATCCAGCGCCCCCAAGTATTATGGGCTCTTCTCCATAAAGAAATCATTAATCCAGTGGCCTACCGACTCCACTTCCAGAGTCGTGGAAAAGGATTCATCCAGTCTTCCACACTTCCTTGTTAAAACCATTTGTACAATCCACCCAAACTGCTCCAAGACCCACTCCAGTAATAATCAATAATCAACTTGAATTCGAGGTCTCCAGGATATGTGATTCCAGATACAGACGAGGTCAACTCCAGTATCTGGTTGAATGGAAAGGATATCCTCCCAGCGAGCGCACCTGGGCACCTGTCTCAAACATGAATGCCCCCCGTTTAATACAAAGATATCATCGGATCCAACCAGGCAAACCCAGAGGTGCAGGGTTTAGGAGGAGGCATACTGTCATGCACTGCACACCAGCCCTTCCGTGTTACGCTCGACTTCCTAGAAAAGAGCCACACCCCTGTGGCGCCGTGCATCTCAACGCTACTGCTTGGAGTAGTTAGACGTGTGTTATCGGAGTCCGCTCCGTGCTCCTTTTGATTCCTTTATTTTCCTCCTTCCTATTCCTGATACTTGTTCGTCCCCTTCCGTTTCCCCTTCTGTGGTTAATTCCTGGATTAATCTTGTGCTCGGTCCTACAGCGCTTCGGTTCCTTCCGAGCCTGGACTATCTATCTCCTGGTTCCACGTCCTGGATACTGAATGCTTCCTAGCAGAAGGCAACAAGAACTCAAAGACTCGCGCCCAGGCCTATGCAACTCTCGGACAGTACGAAAGAAGGAAGCCACTTCCAAGAAGGTCGCAAGTAAGGAGAAACAGGTGAGAAGGGGAGAAACTTGTGACACCTGTATTAATATGTACGCCGCTGAATCTGTAACTCCTAGTCAGCTTGCCAATTTATTATACCTGTATGTCGTTTCTGATTATTTTTGTAACTATGTCTCAAGCCTATGCGCCCAGTTACCCCAGGGTTAGGTGCGCTTTACAAATAAATAAACTAAACTAATGCATGGCAGGGGCACAAGTTATGGTTGCATAGATTACCATAACTGCCCATTTTTTGTTCTCGATTTTACTTGTAACCATAACGTCCCTTTAACACATTTTTCCTCTGAATTTTATTCATTTGAATGAGTGCAATTTAACCACAATGTCCATTTCCCAACGTTCCTTAACTGAATTTCAGCGGTTGTTATTAATCTAAATATTTCGTAATAGTACAGCAGTGCAATTCCTCTTTTAACATAAATGCATGTAATATGAAAATCCTTTACATTAAAAAAGATATTCTACCCACCATGCAGCAGATTAAAAGTACCTGGAATCAGGTGGCAGCAACTGACCAAAAAAATACAGGGGACAATACCATTATTCTTGTATCCTTTTCACACAAAAAATATACACACACCACCATTGCAAACAATTAATTCAGCTCTAACATACATTTACACACGCTTCTATGTCTCCCAATGTAAAAAGTATTTTTTTTACACATTCCTCAATATTATGGATTATACCAAATAGTGAGCATAACTAGACACTGCATGTAAGCAATGCACTTCAACACCTTTTAGGAACTGAAGCACAACATAGAAGAAGAAAACAAACTCTCTGAACATAGTAAGTATATTCCCTTTCTTTCTATTCTAAATGTTTTCCATAGCAACTAAATACATTTTTGGAAATATTTTTGTAATAACAAAAATTACTGATTCTATATTTCAACAGAAATAGCAAACGCACTTGAGTGGCTCAAGGAGTGCATTCCTAAAGATTACATGACTGATGAAGAATCTATTAATGATACAGACAAATATGTTAAAATGCACTCAAATAATGCATGTTAATAACCAGTAATTAAATTACATCTTTCAGAAATGTTTTATTTTGCACGTCGAAGAAATTAAGACAGTAATGGTGAAGAACCAATTGTAAATAGCAACGATGCACAAACAGAAACTGTTGAAACACAAATTAATAACTTATGCGCTCAGATGTCTCAGCTACAAAATCAAGTTGCTGAACTCGCTAATTATGTTAAAAATCATTTGATATGTAACATTGATTTTCATTACCCTGCATGTGGTCCTTTCCCTCAAGAAATAAACATGTTTATGAAAATGCTATCCCCATCCCCCAATCATGAAAATGTTCAACCTCCAAATTCTCCTATTTGTTTCCTACTCAGATTCCCCATCCCTTTCTTGAAATAAATAATGTATATATTAGTCCGACAAATAATTTTCTTTGTAAATATATAATGTAAATAAAAATATATAATGTCCCAATGTTTGTAAAAATGTTTTTTTTAAATGTCTGTTTCCACATATTTACATATCAGGGACGCAATATGGATGTTTCTGTGTCCGCGAACATACCGCCTAGTCCACGGAGTGAACTACATACTTTTTCAATTTGTCCACTAACGTCATTGTCTGGGTGCGGATGTCACACCATAAATGCTAAACGTCATAGGTCACGTGGTAGTTCACAGAAGTCATACATGCCCGTGGACTTCTTCGGATGCCATCATGTGACCAGGCTCATGAGGTGCAATGGCGTGTCCGCGACCGATGTCTGTACTTCTTGAAATTTGATTTTTGTCCAGGACTTTCAAGTGAAAACTTTACCCATGCACACCTCCTAGAAGCATTGGCAGACCTTCTATAAACATTGTGCCACTTTATAGACACTTTTTCCTCCACCGGAAGTCCACGGACTCCGCTATTCTCTTTACATGCCAGGCATCATTAAAAGACTCAGATGGCACGCCCCTGGACACCATCGGACAGGGCAGCCCTTCTAGAATGTTTACTTTCAAGTTTGTAACACTCCCTCATTGGCTACTTTCAAACAGTCACACATACATCCACCAATCACATCTAAAAGCTCTACATGTTACCTTGTCACCTCAGTCAACGCTTCAGTTGTACAGTTCAACTCTCAGAGCACATTTCTCCTGTCATTCATCATAGCCTTTTGCATCAAAAACTACTGTGAAACTATCCAAGCTTTCTATTTGCAGATTCAACAATATATTCATTTAACAAAACATAGTGCAGTTATGCTTATATTTTAAACACCTTTATAAATATATATACAGGGTTTCTATCACCCTGCAATAAGCATCTCAATAAGCATATTCTCTTTGTTAACCACTGCTATCAAATGCCATGTATTTCAAAATGTGCTGCCAATATATTGGACTTCCTTACATCAAATACCACTTAACAGTGTTGTACAAATCTTTTGCAACTGGATATGCCTTGCTCGTAGAAAAAGGTTACAAACAGTGCAGCTCTAAATGCACATTTGCATTTTTTTTCGTTTCAACAAAAAGCTCCAAAAAAGAAATATTTTTAAAACAACTGCATTTTGCCTCACATATAAATATAATATTTTTCAGCCTTTGCCATCACATCTCTTATAGGGCCACCATTCTCCACCTCCTCACATACATGTCCATGGTGCCAATGTATGTATACATGTTTCCCATTTTAATAAATTCCTACTACAAACATAGAAACCTAATTACAACACTTTTCCTTACACAAAACCTGTCACTACCTCCGTTCATCTAAAACACTAAAAATATATCCTGCGGAGTCCCACAGGGTTACAGCCTCTCGCCTCTATTTTTCAACATATACATGTGCCCACTGATGAAAATCATACAAGGCCACATACTTACCACCTATAACTACACAGATGACACACAGCTGATTGTGAAAACAAGCAGAACAAAATAACAACCTCAACAACTGCCTCACAGATATCGACATCTCGATGTTAATGAACAACCTCAAACTGAAACCGCCAAAAACAGAAACAATGCTTTCATACAGAGGATTCGACAGAGGAAACCCACAGCTGGCCTGGCTGATCGCCATGGGAATGCAACCAGAGACCACTGATGTAGTAAATAACCTGGGTGGTAGTGCTGCGCGGTACAAATCAACATGACATAACATAACAAAAAAAGACTAATCTTTTGCAACCACTAGTACAACACATCATATACTAACAACATACACTGCTGCAACTGTAAAGTTCCACAGCAATACCACTAGGCCAAAGTTTCCCTACACTTTAAAAACACTGCAGCACATTACAAATCCATTGCACATAATGAGTGCACATTCCATATTAAAATAACCTGGACACAAATTTCCCTACTGGAAAAAGATACGTTTTTCATGGATTTTTGCATGTAGGTTAACTTTGCTGTACAGATATTACCATTCTTTATTAGTCCTACTGCAAACTTCCCTGTACTGCAAAAATTCACTAAATATGCATCCTTTTCACACTATGCCACTTTTTACCCTGATGCTTATAATATGCCAATCTGCACTTGTCATAATGCAATCATCCCAACAACACAGTTAACAAACTTTAGCACTCCACACATAACACAACTTCATTTACTCTTTTTTCCAATAACTCCTCCTACGGAGGAGCAGCATAGCCTGGAGTACTGCTGGAGGAGTACCCCTCCCCTCAGGAAGAAATGAGCAAGCAGACAGACTTATACGGTAAGAACGTGTCACAGTCTGCTGCATTCTACAGCCACGCTTAAATTTTGTTGGAAATCCTGCTAAATTGCAGATTATAGAGAGCGCGACCGAAAGAAACGCTATAATATCCGTGATCCGCTGATTCGCTTTGTTTTGCCTTGATAGTTGAGCCACCTGCACCTTTGCAGCCTTCATTGTGCACCACGAGGCAGGCCACTCCAAGATGGCCGCCCCCCACCAGATGCACACAGTTGGTGCCTAATCCCAACCGAAGCAGCGAGCCAGACACCCGATTGGTCACTGAGTGCAATGTATGCACCAATGAGGAGTCGGCAGGCATAAGCCAGCACACTAACACAAAGGCCCAGGAACTAAAGCCATTTCCTGTCCAAGCCTGTCCTCTGCCGTCCACGCTGTTAGCCAGGGACCCTGGTCCAAGTTGCCCGCAGCCCCATCCTGAGGACATGCTACTACTGCTCACACGTCAGGGACTCCTATAGTCCTCCACCCTTCTTTTGTATTGTTACGACAATCTCTTAACTTTGAAAGCTATTTCTCGCCTGCTAATCACTGTGAGCTGCTCGCTACCAACAGTACCCCGCCTCCAGCACCATCTGCTCGCGCAAGGCGGCTCGCGCTCGCTAAAAAAGCACAATGCGCACAAAATGACTACTTAAAAAAAGCGCCTGTCTATTTTGATTCTGTTTACCTTGTATTCATGCATATTGTCTACGTCCCGTGTTATACTATTATTGCCACTATTACCATGTACTTGTGCTCTTGAACCATGTGGGTATAACTCTACGCTCTACGCTACAGCAAACTGCGGCATTAATAGCAGCCCAGACCACCATTGCATACCGTGTCCAAAAGAAATATGTTCACAAAACGAATGCCCATTTGCCTACTGTAATCGAGCCTATCTTTGTGAGAGGAACCTCTAGCAATTGCACATCCTAGTGTACTCTACAGTACTGCACGGAGAGCCCCATTCTCATATTGCCCCAACACGCCATATGATTGCACCTTATAGTATAGCTAGGCACAAATTGACTGGTCATACCTAGGGATAATGAGTTTCAGACCAGCTGATCCACCCTTACTCAAGGTCATCCCCACAGCCTAACAGGTTAATTATGCCTTGATCCTGTTATTGATGTTGCTTCCACTTTATGCTCAACTCAAGTCAACTACCAAATGTGTGTATAATTGCATTCCTATTGTTGATGTTGCCTCCACGTTGTGCTAATTTCATAGCAATCACCAAATGTGTGCATAAATATGCTGCCTGATGACTATATTAGAAATGCTTCCACGTGTGCAAAGTGACCCCCTTCCCCATTAGACCTGCTCCACCAACCACGATTCTATACCCAGACAACAGGGCACTGTGTCCCCACACCAGCCCTAACATAGGATCACCACCATTGTGCAGGGCCACTCAGGGTCATCACCACCAGTACCACCACACCACACCTGCCCAAATGCAAACCCATGCAGCACCACCTACGGGTAACCACCACCCCCAGACCCACAAACCACCATACAAAAGAGAAAGCCACACACCTAGCAAAGCCACAGTCCTGAGCTATACCATCCCCACCATCCTCAGTTTTTTATCCCATTACTCATCAGAACTACCTCCCATCAAATCATGCCCACCAACACCGTCAATCCCAAACCTGCCACCAACAATTGGACTTTCCAAACACACACCCTTCTTCCCAACATAACCTGCACCAAAGGCACTTACATATCGTACAAGACAGGCCTGGCCCGGCTCCCTTGTCCCAGACATCACCCTCTGCCTTGCCCCATGCCTTTCCTCCCTAAACAACCAGCATTTCAAACCACATAACAAATCCCTGACAAAACCCGACGTAACCTAGGTAACACCTTCACCGTGACTGAAACCTTTATGTGACCAATGCTAACCTAGATACAGCACACTAATCATAGCTGTTGCGAACCCACGTGCTATATTTACTGTCTTGTATCCCATAGCTGTTTAATACACAATTGTGACACCTACCCCATATGTAAGTGCCTAGTCCACACTGCACCTAGCATCATTGTGCTCCCCTCAGTGTCTAACCTGACTATTTACATGATAGTCCTCACGTTGAGCACCACACTCTATATCATGACACTCACTACTCCTACTAGCAGATTACTGCCCATTCTGACTTCCACCACCTTGCTCAACTCGACCACTATACCATCCATTGACATGATATATTCCACTAACTTCCTATCTAAGCTGTGCCTAACTATGGATAGGAACCTACGCCTCAGAGCGAGACTTTCCAAACTATACGAGCCCCTCCTTAGATCTCTCCCCACTCTCCCTGGAACAAGGACTCTAAGGACACCCTTAGCCCCCCATTGCGATCCTAGGCCTACCAAAAACACAGCTAAGCGCAGTAAACAAAATACCTCACAAAGCCCCCAACCAACTACCCTAACCACTACGAGCCCCCAGATAAAAGGAGCCCTAATAAACACCAGATCACTGGTGGCACATGCCACAGAAATAGCCGATTTGATCCAGAAAGATGACCTAGACTTCCTCGCTATCACCGAGATGTGACTACACCTTGCTGCAGGCCCTATGTTCATGCTAGCAGTCCCTGATGGCTACTCTAACCTGAGACACGATAGATTAAAATCCAGAGGAGGAGGTATTGCTATTATATACAAATGCTGCCTCGACATGAGACTAGCTACCCCTATTGACATCCACTCTTGTGAACTACTATCAGCCAAAGTCCCCCTGACTAATGCCCAAACTCTGAATATCCATTTGATATACCGGCCACCTGGCCCATCCGAAACTTTCGTGGATGATAGTAATACCATCTTAACCAATAACCTTAAAAGTTCATCGCAGGAACTTCTACTCGGAGACTTGAACATGGGCTTCAATGACCAATCAGACTTGCTTGCTACAACCACAGCTAATACCCTATCAGAACTAAAGTTCACCCAAAGAAGTAATACCGCCACCCACAACAAAGGTAGAATACTTGACTGGGTGGCAGACCATAACTGCCAGGCTAATATCCTGACTATCTCACCTCTAGCCTGGATGGACCACCACATTGTGTCCTTCATGCTCTCTACTAATAGACCTCACCCCCCCTGCCCTTAGGGCTCCACCTACACTAACAAGAAACAAAAAAAATATCACTTTGGATAGGCTTATCCCAGCACTACTTCCCACTCTCAACTCTCTCCCAGACAACACTGATCCCGAAAGATTGGTTGAAGAATATAACAGAATCATGACCACATCCTTGGAAATGATTGCCCCTGCCAAACTGAGACCAAGCAAGCAGAAAACGCACCTGAATAAATGATTTACACCCTATTTAAAAAATCTAAGACAACAAAAAAGAAACTGTGAGGCCACATGGAAAAAACATCCGTCTGAGGTAAATAAGATCAAACCCACTAAATTGTCGTCCCTTTATAAAAAAGAAATTTGCCTAGCAAACCTTTGATACCCGCACATCCCATGCTAAATCGGACATAAAGGAACGTTTCTCCATTCTCAAAGAAATATAGACCCCGATAGCAATACCTGACACGTGTACGAAAGATAAAAAATGGTGTGAAGATATCCAACATCTAGCCAATAAAATTGCCACTTTACAAAACAAAATCTCCTGCAAAAGAACCGCCTTAAATGAACCCCCTGCACCCAAAATAATTGGTAATACCAACACTAACGAATCGACCTGATTCAACTTTTACCAAAGTCTCCATTCCCGAAGTGGAAAGAATTATTCTGTCCCTCAAACCTTCGAACTGCAAGGACGACCTATGCCCTGTGCAACTTATCAAGAATGCTGCATGAGACCTATCCCCCTTCATCACCAAACTCATTACTGCGTCATTCTCTACTGGCATCATCCCCTCTAATCTGAAACAATCATGGGTACTCCCACTTTAAAAAAAAAACACTCTTGACCCATCCACACCCACCAACTACAGACCTATTACTACTGTGCCTTTCCTTTTAAAAATCCTGGACAAGGTAGCGTACACGCAAATACAAAAGCACCTGGAACTACACCATTTGCTAGGAGCCAGACAATCAGGTTTCCGTCCCCAACATGGTACGGAAACTGCCCTTATTGATCTTAAGACCCAACTCGATGAGCTGAAAGATTCTGGCAAATCAGCACTACTCCTCCTCCTGGATCTGTCAGTTGCTTTCGATTTGGTTGATCACACTATTCTATGCAGCCACCTAAATACAGCAGCACATTTCTCTGCTGACGCGGTTACCTGGATCAGATCCTTCTTAAACGGCAGAACAATGAGGGTTTTCTCGCCGTTAGCAGCCGCAGACCCAATACCCATCACTTGTGGTGTGCCCCAAGGATCATGCGCCTCGCCTACACTCTACAATATTTTCACTAAGCCCCTTTTCGATGATCTGGATCATCTGGGTATTACCTACACCAACTATGCAGATGATACTCAGATCCTCCTCCCGCTTTCATGCGATTATGAAAAAGATTTGGCCTTGGTAAATAGAGTGTATATCATCATCCAGGAACACATGGTCTGTGCCTGAATGATGATAAAACTAAGCTCTTCCTTGGCACCCCGTCCAACCTAAAAAAAACTAGGTCCCCTCTACGCCTCATTTATAATTGATGGCAATATTATTAAAGTAGAATGCAAGGTAAAAACACTTGGTTTTTACCTTGACTCAAACCTCTCATTCATCAAACAGGTCAACTCACTAGCTTCCTCCATGGCATACACATGCAAATTGATACGCACAGGCAAGCCATTCCTCTCTGATAGTAGTTGCGTCACCCTGTCCAGAGCCCTCATCCTGTCGCGCCTGGACTACTGTAATGCCCTCTATCTAGGATCAACTAGATAGAGGGCACAAGTTACCACAAGTTTAGATACAATATCATCATATGGCTGAAATCCAATAACCAACATTAATAACCCTCCCTTAGGATACAGTTAGAACTGATCAGACATCATCCGGCATCCACCATATGATATGATACCTGAACCTCTATGCTAGCCGCCTTGTACTGGTCTCCCTTCACTTAATTTTTTGTTTTTGCATTCTATGCCTGTACTCTATGCTTGTATATACATACCCCTACATATAGACCCTGCAATTATTGTAACTATTACCTGTATGTAAACTGTATACTTTGTTGTGTAACTAAGCTTCGCATATACTTGTAACTGCTGGGACCTGTTACCCGAGGATATGATGCGCATTATAAATAATAAACAAACAAACAAACAAACAAACAAACACCCGATGTACACAATTAGCATCAAGAACCACACTGTTATGAATGAACACAATACTTTACTGTTTAACAATCATAAGTGTCCCGTGTAAGGAAAACATAGAAACAAAGTTCTCTCACCTGGGGATTTGGAGCAGAATAGCAGCTACGGATGTAGAAAACAAAGGTACCCAGATGGAGATGTTCTAGCTTCAGATGACTATTAGAATTCCCCCCGAGAAACACCCAAAGACCCGGCACAAAGGCCAGGGCAAGGGGAGGTTCCCAGGGAAACCCTCTTGGGGAATAAAACCCTGTGGAGCTGCTAGTGAGAGTAGACTCCTGAAAACGTCCCGTGGAGGTAGATTATGCTATCCCGGGAGTATGGTGATGAATAGGTGTGTCTTTAAAGGATAGGATCCAGAGCAGAAGAATCAGATTGGATAAAGGGAAATAGTGAAACAAAGTGATTAGAAATGATTCTGCCTAGTACTGGAAAAGACACTCCTAGAAGCGGAACCCTTACCAAGGGATCTGATTGTAGTAAGACTTAGAAATGAGAGTAACCGACAATCCGGTATGATCTGAAAGACTGGATACACTGGAAGGTGTAGAACAAGGGAAAATAATGAACAAACACACAAGAGTAATTGGAAACAACCTAACCTCCAAGAGGGGAGTAGAGAACAATAGTTACCCTGAGTAAACAGAGACCCCTTCTAGCTTGATGAGTGACTGAGCTTCAGAAGAGATGAGAGTACAGGGTGTTGTGTCTGGAAGACGAAGACAAACTATAAATCTGCAGGACAAGAAACCAAAGACTCTTATAAATATTTCAGGAGACAATGATGCCTACCAAAGGAAACCCTAGTAACCCAGACCGGTCGAAGGCGGATGTTAGAAACAAATTCTCCCAAGGCGAGTGGCTTGGGCGGCTCTGAAAGAACACCAGAACGGGAAGGCAATGAAGCGTCCTAAAGTAAACACACATAAACAACAACAGAGATCAATTAGTTTCAATTGAAAAATGGCAATAAGAATATATGCCCCAAAGGTAAGTCTGAGTAGAAAGAGAACAGGATTCCCTGACACAGACTCACGTAGCGTTCGCAAGCTCCTTGGAGAGTAGCAACGCGTCCTTGTCTGGGAGAAGCAGGCAGATGAGCTGTTGGCGCGTCGTCAAGGAAACATTGCAAGGCATTCTGGGGCGTGGCGACTAGACTGCTGCACATACTGCAGTGGACTGCAGGAGCCGCCATGTTGGGGTCAGGCATCGCGTTAGGATTAACGCTGATAGTCGTGACACACACACACTATCAGCCAAACACGATCCACCACTATTTCCAAACGAAACTCCAGACTCTCAGGACGTACCCATATCCAGCACCTCCCCATCAACAACCCTCTTCCCCACACAATCAAACTACCGCCATAACACCCATAAAACCCCTACTAGGAACCCTACTAAATGCAAGATCCCTTGGAGCACATGCAATTGAAATTCATGACTCCATACTAGAGTTCAAACTAGATTTCCTGGCACTAACGGAAACCTGGTTACATGCTGCATCAGGTCCTCAGATCACATTAGCCGTCCCAACCGACTATACCCTCCTCAGAGCTGACCGTACCGATACCATAGGTGGTGGATTAGCCATCATCCATAAAACCACACTACTTTTTAGGGAATGTAAACTACAAACACTCAGTGGCTATGAAATTCTTTCCCTCAAACTAGCCGTCAACCATCAAGAAACCATTAATTTCCTAATAGTCTACAGAACACCCAGCACCCCAAGCAAGCCAGAACTAGACCTACCTCTTCTAATCACTCCTTTACTGAAACCTAAAACAAAATACGTTGTCCTAGGAGATTTTAACCTTGGCTATGGTGACCCCGCAGATAGCAAAGCAGCAGCCTGTCAAAAGGCATTCCAGGAGATGCAATTCTCCCAAATAGTCAACACCCCCACTCATTCCAGAGGAAGAATCCTAGACTGGATACTCACCCTTAATACCACAGTAACTTTATCAGACATCCTCCAATTACACTGGACTGATCATTGCCTGATCAAATTCACAATAAAGATAGATACTGACCACAAAACCACAAGTTGCAAATTACCACCCATACAGGTCAGAAATATGCATAAACTCACCTTAGAAAATCTAAACCCAGTACTCAAAAAACTACTTAACGCCAAACCTCAGGCCAATACCAGCCAGACAGTATTGCTAAACACTATCACCAATGCCTAAAATCCGCAGCTGATGAAGTAGCACCGCTCAAAGCCAAAGTGCCCAAAACTAAACGCAGCACCCCTTGGTTTAATAATGAACTCATAGAACTTAGACGAGAAAAAAAATCTTTAGAACACCTAACTAGAAAAAATAACTCACCTGACCTACAAACCAAACTACAAAAACTAGCCAAAGCCTACAAACTCAGTGTACTTTACCACAAAGCTGAATCACTCAATGACTGCATCGCAGCCACGGCCTCCAACACTAAAGAATGATTTACTATTATCAAAGAACTAGAAGCACTCATTCTCCCCACTAACCCCATAGTTCCGAGCAAAGCCTGGTTTACCACTATTCAGGATGCCCTATCCCTCAAAGTGACCACTCTCCAAAATAAAATAGCCTCACAAAAAAACCTACTAGATCTTACTACCACACCCCTCTACCCTTCGACTATCACCACCAGCCCTGATGTACCTGAATTCCACTTTGCACAAGTCACCACTGAACAAGTCCTTAAAACAACAGCGTCCCTCAAGCCCTCGAACTGCAAAGGCGACAGCACCCCAGATAAAGTAGTCAAAGAATGCGCCACCATACTAGCACCCACCATCACCAATTTTGTGAATGAATCCTTCACTTGCAGCTAAATACCAGCCTCCATTAAGACATCCTGAGTCACACTACTACTGAAAAAACCTTCTCTAGACCCTACGGTCCCTACTAACTATAGGCCCATTACAACAGTACCATTCCTCCTAAAAATCATTGACAAAATAGCCAACACCCAAGTACAACACCATCTTGAACAGAATCACCTACTAGGGGAAAGACCATCAGGTTTCCACCCCAACCACAGTACAGAGACTGCCCTACTAGACCTCAAAAACCAGATGGATGCTATCAGGGACTCAGGCAAACTGTGTATCCTCCTACTCCTAGACCTATCAGCGGCTTTCGACCTGGTCGACCATGACAAACCTTGCCAAACCCTATCCGCTAACTTCCACTTCTCACATAAGGCCACCACTTGGATAAAATCGTTCCTGTCTGATCGTACCTCAAGAGTATACATAGGGGAAGTTGCAGCAGATCCCATCCCAGTACCACTAGGTGTACCACAAGGATCCTGCCTCTCCCCCACCCTATACAATGCCTACAATAAGCTACTCTTCACAGCATTAGATGCCATGGGAGTAATCTACACAAACTTTGCTGATGACACACAGATCCTTATTCTCATCACAGGTAACTTGGATCAAGCCACGGCCACCATTAACACAATCTACTCACACATCCAAAACTGGATGGCTTATAACAGCCTCTGTCTTAATGGAGACAAAACTGAGATCCTTACAGCTGGCTCCCCTAACAAACTCAGCAAACTCCATCCAGATGACACCTCCATAATGATTGATGGAACACCCATTAACATCTCCCATAAAGTCAAAATACTGGGAATGTACCTTGATTCGAATCTTACCATGAATAATCACATTAGCGCTCTCGCTTCCTCAACAGCCTACACCACCAAACTCATCACACTTATCAGGTCTCTCCTATCTCCTGACAACTGCTTGACACTTGCTAGAGCCATCATCCTAACAAAAATAGACTATTGTAACATCCTACTGCTAGGTACCTCCAAAAAAAAATCTAACTAAACTCCAGCTCATACAAAACAAAGCCCTCAGAGCAGCTCTGGGCATCAAAAGAAAAGAACACAACTCACAACACAGAAGAGAAGCACACTGGCTCCCAGTGCAGTCCAGAATCCTCCATAAAACACTCACCATCACACACAAATGCCTATCAGACACTGCCCCTACCTATCTCAACAATTGCATTGCACGCAAAACCACATCGAGATCCCTCAGATCCAACGAAAATATCCAACTGCACATTCCCCGCTTCACCACCACAAGAACAGGTAATGCTAGCTTAACCATTGCAGCCCTCCGCATCTGGAACTCTCTCCCATGCCACCTATCCAACGAAACTTTGCTACCCAAGTTCAAAAAACAACTCAAAACCTGGTTGTTCAACAAGCACTAATACTCTCTCAAACACTTTTTACCCTAGACGGTAAAAACCTAAATAAACTAGATCATTGCTATGTTATGTAATAGACTATACGCCTGTTATACTGCTGCAACTAAAATGTATGTAACCCAGTCCTGATAACTAAGATATGTACTGTGCTATCAACAAATATGTTTGCAACCTTAACTTGATAACGAAGATAAATGTAATTACGCCGTGATACCCAAGGGTTTGGGCGTACATCCAAATGCAATAAATAAAATAAAATAAAAAATACCTTAATAAAGAAGCAACCTTTGTTAGTGAAACTACTTAACCATTAGCACATATACCAACTACATTTCTTTTACAATTATAGGTAAAAAGAAAATTGACAAATACAGCTACAGTACATAGAAAACTCTACATGTTTTACAAAGTAAGTATATCAATACAGCATGTATAACTCTCTAATTGTAATAACATACTTTCGTTATATATTAGTCTAAAGTATTATTTTCTACTCAACAATATTTTATTTTGCTCTTACTCATTCTATTGCAGCATTCACACTCTTTCTATTCCTAGCTCAACATTGCTCTTTATTCAATACACCACCAACTCCTTATTGCCTAACAACACATCCATCTCTCATCAACATCCATACCAAAATTTAATTTCTTTATTCTTCCATACCACCATGCACCTTAAGTCCTCAATTCCAACCCAAAATGTGCACACTCATTGCATTCCAAACTACTAACACACATTAGCACACATACACACTCTTCCTCACCCCTTTTCAATTACACCCACACAACCCTCAAACCTATACACTAAATCACAACAGCAACAACTGTTTTCCTCAACACATCATAATAGTCCTACTTATTATATCACACATTTGACTGCCAATACTTTATTACCCATTCCTCATCACATGAATTTACGTATTGGATACAACACCACCAAATTTCAATATCATATTTACCCAAGCCCATTACACCTATACAGCTTCTCACACTTAGAACCTTTCGAAAAACACACCTATCATCCCACTGCACAATCACACAGCACTCTTTTCATCTCTTCAATAAGACCCACCCACAAATCATTTGTATACAGTAATACATGCATAAACATTCCACAACTTTGAAACAAACACTTTCTTCTTTTTCCCAACAGACAAAATAGAATGTCTCCTAAAAACCAACTCCATAGGAAACAAAGAAACTATAGAGCAGATACAAATAATAACAAGTCATATAGTCATCCACCTCTAAGACAAGGCTCCTCATTATGAGTATGCAGGTCCGGTAAAACCGGTACCGGTAAGCTACTGACACCGTTGTTACTGGACCAGTGCACTCTGATTTCTGCGGGCAGGTGCCTTTACGCCCGACAGGTTTAACCTGGCAGGTGGAAAGGCACCTGCTCGCAGATGTTGACGGGTGCATCCACCCTCCCCATTCCCATTGAGTCCTGTAGGACTCAATGGGAATGGGGAGTCATTTTTCACAGTACCTGGCAATGGGTAATTACCGGGACTGTAATGCCCCAGTAATTCATTTTTTTCCAGCACCTGGCAATGGGGAATTACCGGGACTGTAATGCCCCAGTAATTCCCCATTGCCAGGTGCTGGAAAAAAATGACCCCAGCGGCAGCCGTGCCATTTTTACCGGCAATGTATAGAAAACATTCAAACAGAACAGCTAGTAACCTTATTCAATGAAACTAAACTAGCCAGCACCAAAAAAGTAAGCCCCCTCTTTCAAAAAATAAAAGTAGAAAAATATATAGAAATGAAAGAGACCTAAAAAGTGAACCTAACACTATATCTACCAATGTCAACAAAGCCACAGTAAAACATTCCAGAAAATAAATTGATTACAAAAAATTCCACTGTAGAGTTCTTAACAATCTCATAACAAAATCTAAAAAGTCACATTCTACGATTACAAACTACTGAAGCAAATGAATCCTAAAAGGTCTGATTGACAGCACATTTCTACTAAGGAAAAAGTTAATGATATTAATTTTAAACAGAATAAAACCACAAATTAAATTAATCAATAACTTACAAAAGGTATTTCTAAACATTCACAATGTCAATATAGATACCTTTTCAAACTTATGTGAAGGTGACTGGTTTCACACAAGCAGCATAACCATATTTCAATGAAGAGGCTTATAAACAAGAACAAATAAAGTCAATTGCCATAGACAGTAATGTGCAGGGCTATGAAGTGGTGGGAGACACCACTATGGCAAAAGACAGCCTTAGAGAAAAAAAACTCTCCAACAAACTTTCAACCAAATGTTCCTTTTGCATAAACAAACCATCCAGTTTACAAATAGACATGCAGCTCAATATGTAACATGCCATAACAATCATTCAAATCTTTACAAAAAGTCTGCAATTACTATTTGAAACTAAAAGACAAAAGTAACATCAAAACTTTACAAACCATTGACTCCAGCCCCATACGCATCCAAACTGGACTGCAAGGACATTTATTATTCTACATTTCAGGAACTGGCAGCAAAAGCACCTTCGATCACATTTAAATGTTAGCACTCACCATTACGCTAAACAAAACCTTGTCCATAGATTGCACTATGCAAAAAGTCCTTCTCTAGAACTGCACAAATTAAATAACATTCTCCTACATGGAACAGCCAGCGAACTCCTTCGAGCACCCAAAGTAAATACTTTTCTAATGAAGTTGAAAATTCAGGAACTTTAGAAAACATTAGCGAAAACCTCCCAAACACCAACCTCCTTACAAACACATACAAACGAGAAATAGCAAAGTTTCAAAACACACCTGGTGAAATACCAAACAAACTATGCGTCTGTTGTCAAATAACTTTTAATAAAAAGAGTACAAACATTGTAGATATGGCCTGCAAAATAGAGGGCAAGGGGGGATCCCAATGGTTCCAATTTGCTCTATATGTAACAGCAGAAAATTAATACAAAATAACTGAACCCTCAATAGTTTGCATGTACTGCAATACAAAGCTTGACAATAACCAAATGCCAACACGGGCTGTCACTAATAACTTAGACATCTCCCCAGCTCCAAAACTCTCCAACAACTTAAGAGGAGGCCCCAGCCGAGGAAAGAGATCTACCACAAACTCGTTGCTTGGAGAAGCGACTGACCCTGAGGAAGTTGGAGGCGGATGAGCGAAGAGCTCGAGAAGGAAGATATTTAGGAAGAGAGAGTTGAAGGTATTGAGGCCCCAGGCACCACAAGGCCTTGTAGGCAATGCAGTGGGTTTGAACTTAATCCTCGCAGCCACTGGGAGCCAGTGCAGAGATTTCAGTCCTGGAGAGATACAATCCCTTGGCTTGAGGCCAAAGACAAGTCTCGCAGTCCGGTTCTGGATGAGTTACAGAGGGCGGAGAGTAGAATCAGGCAGATTTCGAAACAGGCTGTTGCAATAGTCCAGCCTAGAGAGAGCTCTGGAGACAGTGAGCTTCTTGAGTAATGTGGGTAAACATAAAATAGCTAGGAGGATTTGTAGCTGGTACTGGGCCTTCTTGGCAAGGTCTGTGCTGTGCGTAGAGAAGGAGATGGTGGAGTGGAAGATGACACCAAGGTATATTGCCTCACAGGAAGGCAAAGGAAGAGGGCCCAGGGAGGGTGGCCAGAGTGAAAGAGGGAAAGTGGGAGCAGGGGTCCAAATGAGAATGATCTCTGTCTTACTAGCATTAAGGAAGAGGTCATTGGAGGCTCACCAGTCCTGGACCACAAATAGACAGAGAGGAAAGAATTCTGAGGCGAGCCTGAAGGAGAGATGAGTGTCATCAACATAACACTGAAAGTTAGAGGAGAAGGTATACATCAGGTGGGCAAAGAGGCCAAGTAGACATGGAAAAGCCAGAGAGAGGTGGGAGAGAAAAGACCCAAGCTGCACCTGGAAGGGTTGGTCCAGTAGGCAGAAGGTCAGCCACTCCAGTGCCTGATCCATGATGCCCAGGTTCTCACAGAGTGGATTGATCAGGATGAGTGGTTGACCATGTCAAAATCATAGGAAAGGTCAAGGAGGATGGGGAAGGAAGGAAGGCTGGAGTCAAGATTAATTAACAGATCTTAACAGGTGTTCAGGAGAGCTGTTTCTGTGCCTCTGGCTGCTCTGAAGCCAGACCGATGGTCATGGAGACAACCAACAGATTCAGTATGGAGAATAAGCTGGGAGATGGCTAGCTTTTCTAGGAGGTTGTCCAGGAAACAAGTGATAGAGATCAGGTGATAGTATGCCAGGCAGGTAGGATCAGCAGATGTTTTTTGAGGAGGGAGTGAACAAGGGAGTTCTTGAGGATAGAGGAGAAGGATCCAGTTGCAAAAGAGTAATTGCATAAATGGGCCAAGGGTGGAGCGAGGGTGTCAATGTGGTCCTTGATGGTTCTGCAGGAGCAGGGGAACACCTGTTTGGACAACACTTTCATAGATCAAACTTGTCTAGAAGCCTTGTCAGGTGTTGTCAGAGAGCATGAGGACAAAGGTGAGGAGAGAGTGAGGTGGGCACAATGGGGGCCATGAGATGTAGACGGAGAGGAAGAGGAACACGACTACTGGATGTCCTGAGTGTTAGTGGTGAAGTGAGAAGCCAGAGTCATATAGAGGTCCTGGGCAGGAGCAGCATAGGTGGTGACTGCAGAAGGTTTGGCCTGCTCATTGCCGATTTTAAAGAGTTTGGTCGTGTTGCTAGAGGCCACAGAGATGCATGCCAGAGATGCATGCTTGGATGTAGGCTCTCTTCTTGGACAGGACAGAGAGTCTGTATTGCCTTTTGTCAGAGGATGCACCAGAGCCCTCTCAGCTACCCTACACTTGCATTTCAGGGCGGCGAGGTCGGAGTCATACCAAGAGTTGCACTTGGAGGTAGGCTTCAGATGGATTTTCATGGCTGGGGCAAGTATGTCAACATTGTTGGAGGTAGAAAGATGCAGTTTATAGAGGGCTGTGTCCGGGAGTGAGTCAGCCACAGGAGCAGGAGGAGCGTGGATGGTAGAGGCGAAGGTACCCACTGAAACTATAGAAGGTACCCACTGAAACTATAGAGCAGATACAAATAATAACAAGTCATATAGTCATCCACCTCTAAGACAAGGCTCCTCATTATGAGTATGCAGGTCCGGTAAAACCGGTACCGGTAAGCTACTGACACCGTTGTTACTGGACCAGCGCACTCTGATTTCTGCGGGCAGGTGCCTTTACGCCCGACAGGTTTAACCTGGCAGGTGGAAAGGCACCTGCTCGCAGATGTTGACGGGTGCATCCACCCTCCCCATTCCCATTGAGTCCTGTAGGACTCAATGGGAATGGGGAGTAATTTTTCATGGGCCGAATGACTGAGAAGGTAGATGGCAGTGCTGGGGTGGCCTTTGCCTGGGGGTATAGAAATTGTCAGCTGGGAGGAGAGCAGAAAGTGGTCAGTCCAGGAGAGAGGAGTGGTGAGAAGGTTAGAGAGGGGGATGTCCGAGGAGGTCAGAACATACATGGTGTGTCAAGCCGAATGCATCTGGCCAGAGGGTAGAATGAAGAGAGAGATAGACAGAGAGAGCGAACGAGAGAGAGAGGGACAGACAGAGAGAGAGAGAGAGAGAGAGTGAGAGAGAGAGAGAGAGTCACAGAAGTTGTGGAAGAGCCCAGATGAGGGATTAGACGCATCCAATTGGATGTTGAGCTCTTCATAGAGGAGAAGGTGAGAGGTAGAGGCAAGGAGAGAAGAGGGGCAGTCAGCCCACTCTTAAAGCAAGAGGGCAACCTGACCAGGTGGCCTATATATAGTGGCCACAGTCAGAGAGATACCTGGAGAGATAGCAAGCCCGCAGACAAAGCATTCAAAGGAGGTGTAGGCCAGCATAGGAATGACAGAAGCAGGGACCCACTCCAGAAAGATCAGAGTGACTTCACCTCTGGGTCAGTTGGTTCTTGGCTCGAGAGGATCTTGTAGCCATCAGGGAGGAGAGTGTCAAAACCCGTTACAGAACTGGCCATGAACCACGTCTCAACGGGAGCAAGGAAATCAAGGTCAAATTCTCCCAGGAGGTGGCAACTCTCTGCTGAACAACTCACCATTTATCTAGAGGACACTGAAGAAATTGAACATGAACTTAAAAATGAAACTAACACCTGTAGCTGTAAACAATATAAACCTCTGCTCCTGTATGTAAGTGTTGAAGCTGGTGCTGGCAAAATGTTCTTAATTAAAATAATCAGCTAATTTCCACAAGACTTAACAAACAACAGCCTTTCAGCTGTTGTAACAGCCCCCACAGGTATAGCTGCCTACAACATAGGAGGTATAACTTTACACCAACTACTCCCCCCAGTAGAACACCAAAACCAATTAGAATTCTACAAATTATCAGCAGAAGCTGCTACTGAAGTACAGAGAATTCTGAAACAAATGAAGGTCCTTCTGATTGCTGAAGTAAGCATGGTTTCCAACCTCACGCTGGATTTAATTCATCACAGAATGCAAGAAGTCCTAAAAACGGACTATGAAGAAATGTTTGGAGGAAACATGTTATAGTTTTCAGAGACCACCTAGAGTTAACAACAGTAAAAGGTCAACCCATTTTCCAAACATTAGGACACAAACAATGCTGTAATACACTCAGTAGCATTAGGAATGTAAATCTCTGGCAACATTTTTTGCTACAGAGAACTAACTCAAAACATGTGTCAGTCTGCATATCTAACCTTTCCTAACATTTTAAAAAGCATTAGAATTGGACTGCTTGCTAAAGATGCAAAATCCATCTTACAAAGTATCCATGGTCTGTATGCAGAAAAGACCTCTGCCTGATGTCATTGAATAACTAAGACAACAAAATGTAAAATGCATTTGCTTAATGCCAACGTCTGCAAGCCTTAGCCAATTCAGCAATATAATGTTGAAAAAAGAAATGCAACCCATAGCGCATATCAGCTCCACAGACAAACTAGAAGTGCAGAGCATGACACTACCTATGTGTCAACAAGCAACAGCACAACTAAATAGCTTAGAAAAATGTATCTCCAACATACCTGGATTCAAAAAACTATTAACTCTGTGTCTAAACTGCAGAGCAATTCTAACACATAACCTTAACATAGAAGATGGTTTAGTCAATGGAGCAATTCGTACATTTGTTGGATTCCAAGCATATCCACATGACAATAGCATTCAGTTTGTCAACATCAACTTTGACAAACTTTCAGAGGTTAAAAGAATAGGCCACACAAAAGCACATTTCATCTTTTCAAAGACATGTATGTATGTAGGGAACAATTATCTCTGTCTCTTGCATAATCTATTATATGTTATGTTATGGTATCTGCTTTTATAAAACGTGCATAGACCAGTGGTATCTTGGTGCTGGTGGATCAGACAGGGGAAAGCAAAAATGTCTTAAAAGCAGTACATTTTCAAGAAGCGATGAAAGGCCAAATGGTCTCTCGCTGCTCGAAGAGAAAGAGGAATAGAATTCCACAGCTTGGTGGCCACAACTGAAAAGGAGTGATCGCCAGCCCGTTCCAGGCAGGAACGTGGAATGGGAAGAAGACAGGCATCCTGAGAACAAAGCGGCTGAGTCAGTAGATAAGGGTGAAACCTCTCCTGAAAATATTCTGCTCCCAGGGCATAGAAAGCCTGTTGTACAATACACAGGGATTTAAACCGGACTTGTCGCAAGACCGGCAGTCAGTGAAGAGAACAGTGGACAGGGGAGATGTAAGATCCGTAGGGAGTCACTGTGGCCATACGGGCTGTCGTGTTTTGGAGTAGCTGTAAGCAACGAAACAGATAAAGAGGCTGGGGAGAAACAGAGAGTTGCAATAGTCCAGCTGACCGAGAATAAGAGAAGCCAACACTGGGGGGTGTAAGCAGGCAGGAAGAAAGGGAAGAATCTTACATAGAACCCTAAACTGGTAGAAACTGGTCTTACAAATCATGCTTACCTGTTATGTGGTGGATAGGGGTGATAAAAACCTGAACCCAAAGTTTTTTTACCTCTGGCACCCGCACGGGATAGGGATCCAGTTTAGGGGGCCATAATTCTCATGACCATGCAGGAATGGGGGGGACAAACTAGAATGCAAAGTGTGCGTCTTGTCTCCATATGCTGTCACTATTCACAAGTTGCAACGTCTAACTCTAGACCACACTTTGATCAATATTGGCAGTATAATCTTCAAGAAGGTATGATTTATCTAGCACGTTCAAGTCTCTGTACACTCGATGGTCTATTCCTAGCTAACTGATGCAAGCAAAGTCAATGCTGACCTTCCTTGCATCCTAGTATACAACAGGCTACGTGTACTCTACACGATATGTATCCTGTACTTCAAAAACCAAAACCTTTAAAAAGAAAACTAATAAAAACAGAATCTATACCAGACCTCCTTGCAATATGACAAAAAAAACAAAGAACAACTGTTGTTCCATCAAATAATACCAGCACAAAACTCTCTAATCCAAAAACAACTACACATCCATCAAAAGACAAATGTCTTGTCAAAAAAGGCCTGCAGTCCAATCAAACGATACAGAGGGACAACTCTCTGGTCCATTTAAATTCAGCAACACAACTGGAGTAAATTGCTATGCAAATGTAGCAATCAATCTTCTCTTCTGATTGCCACCAATTGTTCACAACATTTATATAAATTGCTTGGACCAGTTGTGTGTGCAAATGGTCATCCTCCATACAAATGCCACAAATAATCATGACAGTACCTGCAGTGTCTCTGGTATAAGGCAAGAATTGGACTACTGTGCAGGAATGGTAGAATTCACCATAAACACACAGGAAGTTCCTTACTAAAGTACTAGAAACCAAACACATCCCAATGAGTGAAATCTTCCAGATTTCATACAAGTGGAAACATACATGCACTCTCTGCAACCTTGTTTCACAAGAGCACATACACAATGAATGATTTCTGTATGTATCCACACCTTCACAACAGTAGGCATAATCTACCACACTGTCTCCACATAAACTTCAGACCACTATACTGCATAAGTCAAAAAAAGAAGTGGTTTGTTTGAATGTAACAACACTATATTACTACAAAACATAGGTTACCAGCAAATGTAACAAATGCCTACCTAATATTATTTCACCCCAAATGTATTCATTCATCTATACTACAAAATAGTTAGAATATGCCAATGGACATCTACCTAATTTAGACATACCCTTAATTATAATACACTTCAAATATGCCATCACAGTTATACTTGCACAATACATATATAGTATTATAATAGTACTTGTAAAATCCAAATGATTTAGAATACGCCAACTTGTATCTAACTACTTTAAACATTCTCTTCATTACCACAGACTTCAAACATGCCATCACACTTATACTTACAAAATACATGCAGTCAGAAAACAGAAGTTGTCTCACCCACTAGTCCTTGGGGATCTGTCATCCAGGTGGCCAGGACACAGCCATTGCTTTTGGATCCAGTTTCTTGGGATGGACCAGTGTGGGAAAATCACCTGGGTGAGGGGTCACTGTGGAGGGGGGGTGGGAGTGGGACACTGGATGGTGAGATGCGGTATCGCCTTCCCTGTAACATCTTTATCACATCCTACCAGGTAGCATGCTTAGGAACTCAAACTCCCTTTAACAACACAAACACTTTCTCACAGACAGCCCGCTATGGGAGAAAACGTACTAACACCCGAGCCGTATACCTGACATGTCCCAATACAATGGCCAGTCACGGAAAGGCAAGTACTGACCACCATGCACACCTGACTTCCATTACACTTCCCTACACAGATAAAAGGCAGAGCACCAGAGCACTCTCTGAGTGAGGCACAGCACACGAGGAAAGAGCAGTTCTAAGATGGCAGTTTAACACGTGGAGAAAGACAGCAAAATAGAAGGGGATTACAAGGAGGGAAGTTTCCTTGACCTTTTGAACCATTACTTTCATGAATCATCTAAAATAGAAAGCGTAAGACCAGGAAACCAGGCTGAGGAATCCTGCATTGTGTGTCAGAGGTACCTGGGGCCCTCCCACGTTGGTAATCAAGGTGGGGAGAATCACCAGCTGCTGTCGTACTGTTCTTGGCTCCAACAACAAAGCATTGCCAGTGAAATTGACCCAGCCAGTGAGTTGGGGAGACTGATACAGACCGGTCTTTGTTGAAACCAAGGTTGCAAGCTGCAACATTGTATGGTGAGCGCTGAAGCAAACAGTGTATGAAACAGTGTATGAAATGCATATCATAACCAACGTGAGTAAAGTTGAGCAGCAGATGAGTGATTGAACTTTCAAACTAAGATATGTTACCTTTGACAGAGTGGTCTGGCACTGTGTACATGCTCATTCAAAGGTCTCTATATGGTATCCAACTGAGAGTTGACAAAGGTGAAAAAGTGGCGAAGAACTGCATTGAAGTGGTCCTGCATCGGGTCAAGCAAAATGCTGTGCACAATCGAAAGAATTCGATGTTGATACTGCCAAGAAAGTTCATAGGAAAGTAGATAAAGTTGGTCTGACCCAGAACGAAGGCGATCATTTGAAAGCTTTTGGTTAAAGCAAGTTACTTTAAAATTGAATTAAGTTGGTCCAAGCACGAACGAGTGAGATCAATTGAAAGCTATGGGCCAAAGCAAGTTTGTTTTAAAGTGAATTAACCTGCTCCAAACCCGGCAGAGGGAGACTGATTGGAGAGTTTGTGTTGAAACAGGTCTGAGCCCGGTTGAAGGTAATCTGGGGTGAACCGTGAATCACCTGAGAAATTGTATATGTGAAAATCCTACGAATATTGTGTAAAAGGGGATTTGAGCCTGCTTGAGGGGGATGCGAAGTGAATAGTGAATCACCTGAGAAATTGAGTGCGTATTAAATCCTAAGAGGAAAGAAACATATTGTTTGTTTGTTGCATTAGGCCCTCTGAAAGAAGAGTCTGTGAATGGCAAAGAGACTTGGGCACAGAAGGCCCTGATGATAATCTTTATCTGCACCCTCGTGATAGAGTAGCCAGGGACTGTGCTAAACTCAAGTGTGGGGAAGGGAGGCCAATGGCCTGAATATCCTGACATATTATTTCTTGAACACTTTTTTCTTTTGCATAACATTGTTTTTCACACTATTTGTATTCAGAGGTAGGGATTGCCAATAGGTTTATTAGTATAGGCCCTTTTATTTTGACAATACACCACTAGGACTGCATTATTATTATTTGATGGTGGTAGCTTGCTCCCATCTTTAGATTTATGATTAGATAGGTGTTTTTTTAAACCCAATTGAAGTTCAATAAACAGCCTTGAACTGTGGTCACTTGTGGCTGTCTTACTCTTGATACCATGCCTTCCTTCCAATGGATAGTACTACAATAGTAACTTTAAAATCCAACAGAGTTAGAATACGACAACGGGTGTCTAACTACTTTAACCATACTTTTCATTACAATATACTTCAAACTTGCTATCACACTTATACTTACATAATATATCCATACTACCACACACATGTATTCTGTAACATGTATATATTTTAAAACCATGCAAATGGCACAAACTGTATGTAAATACAGTAGTTTTTTTTCCACCATGGATTTTGTTTCCCAATGACCCAATTATTATTTTATGCTAATACTACAAAAATATACCAAACACACATGTTGTACTGTCAATTTGGAAAAATGAATACCCTTCATTTGGTTGACGGACGTATCTTGATGGCCAAAGGCCAACCGTCTTATGCACCGAATTATAGAAATACAGACTGCTATACTTGACCAGCAAGCGGCCATTTTAAACGTAGCAAGAATCCCCATTTTGCTTGTTAACCATGGCTCATTGCTTTCTGTCTAAACTGCTTTGCAGCTTGCAATTCTTGTGAATTCTGCTTACTCTGCTCAACTGTTAACATTGTTGTCTGAATATGAAAGGGCAAGGTCGCGGGACTGAGGAGTTTGTTGAAACTCCTCATGAGTAGCCCAGAAAGGAATGCCCACGCTCCCTCTCTGTAGCTTTGAGGGAGAGCTGCAGGGCATTTAATAATTTCACAGCTGCCAGCCAGTCTCGTACTGTGGTAGAATATGTTAGAATAAAGCAGCTAAAGGCTTGAATTATGCTCTTCTTATGGCCCCCCTTCGCAAAACCCTTTAGAGCGTGTCGGCTCCCAGGACACGAATAGTACCACATAGATAGCAAAGCTTGGAATGTAGCTCTTCCCCAGTGTGTAGCTTGCTTCCAAGAACAGAACCACTGTGTTCTGTTCAACAACTAAAAGATGCCTCCGCACTTTCTAAATTGCATATTGTTACTAGAATAGACATTGAAAGTGTCATAATTGTCATACTCGTCGGAAATGTCCATCGTCATCCCGAGTTCAAAGAAACTTAATAAAGGGGGGTGTTAAACATGACATTGCTGATTGTATGATATGCATTTTGTATATATGTAACTGATGTACGTAATTCGCTCTCGTGTGTCCCTCGAGGTCTAGAAAATACAGGTCGCGGGGCGTGAGACCAGAATTGGCCAATTGGGACTACTTTGCTCGCAATAAACCCTAGCATTGGGAATTTGAACCTCGTGTCTGGCGCATCTTTTCGTGCATGGTTATTGCCTTGTTTCCATATCGCGAGGGACCCCTAGGGGCCCCTTTCAGTACCAAACATAGTACATACAATGTACTATTTATGAGGGTCAAAAAAGTAAATCTATATCTACATGAAAGGTTTTAAAGTATCTTGTTTAACAAATTATACTTTTCTCTTCACAGAGAAACAACCACAGATTCCAGCCTTCTTACCATATTCAACCAACAATCCACACCCAGTATTAATTACTCTCAGCATTTTACGGTAGCCATAATTACTAAGGACAAAGTATTATATGTTTCACCAGCATCTACAATTCTACACTACAGCCTTCTTACAAAATTCAACAAAGCATCCATCCCCACTATCAAGATAGAACTGTCGCCAAAATCACTAAGTACAAAATATTGTAACCATATGCAGTGTCCACAATTGTGGTTGGATTATAAATACCATATACACATAGTAACTTTTTTTCACTTCCCACCCTTGCCAGAAACATTTTAAGCAACAAAATAACCCCAAATGTATTCTCACTGCACAATCCATGGACAAATACCGTGGTCAGCAGATCCAACATGGCAACTGTTTCAAAATATATGATGCAGCTCATGTTTTTCAACAACCAATCAGTGTGCACGTTTGATGTCGTTGGCCAGAGGTGTCCGCGGACACAGAATCAGGAAATGAGTCAGAGGACCAGATGCTGATATCACTAATCTTTGTATTACTTACTTTTTGGTCATTTAAAAAAATGATTGGGTGGATTTACACAAAATTTCCAAAAGCACACTTTTGGGACCAAGTTGCGTACTTGTGGTGCAAATCTGTCTAGCAGTTTACACTGTAGACCTGAGAAAAATTGTTTTCCATTATGCCTATTAGGATTTGAAAAGATTTGGGATCCCTCTGTAACTTGACCCCCCCTTGACGAAACAGCACCAAACTTTGCAAGATCGTTTCTAGGTGACCATATCACATGTTACAAAAGTGTGGTGAGGATTCGTCGAACAACCCCAAAGTTATAAAACACCCATAAACTGCTCTCCCATCAGTTGAACAACATAACCATAACTACACGGCGCATGCAATCAACATTCACATTACCTATACAAAAACGGGTGTGTCTGATATATGAGGTGCTGGTCACTGCCTTCTAAATGCCTGCTATATATTGGACCTCTTTTCAATAGGTGACCATTACTTGTTACTAGCCCATCTGGCAAAGACCATCAATATATAAGAGGCACTGAAATTGGTTCAAATCCTTTCTGGAAGAGTACATTAACCAAGGAAGACTCAGTCCATTCCAAATTACCACCAGCCCATGCAAAGTGTCCAATGGATTGTACCTATCAGCGATCATTTTCAAAATCAATATTCTCCAATGGTGTCCGAATGGACCTTCTAATAAAACATTTCCTTCTATAGATATATCATCAAACTCAATTCCATCTAAAGCTATAGAAGGCTTGTGGTGAACATAAGCATCTTGGAGCAGGTCTACCACTGGATGCCTCACTCTAATCTCTCTTTGGATATGATCTTTGATCATGTCCAAACTCTGTCTAAATGGCCACAGTCCAAAGTAAATCCTGTCTCCCAATAGAACAGGCAAGATACTTAGAAATCCCATATGGCGGGGGCATGGCTTGGTGCTGTGGTGAATGGCCGCCTGTGTCAGGAATGGCACTCTGTCAAGAGTGGCACAGGGTACCCAGCTAGGGTTTGGGTGGCTGTGCTGAAGTAAGGTAGCAGATAAGCACACACAGCAGGAAGTTCAACAAGAAAGAAGAGTAGGAAACTGTAGCTGTGAGCCAAAAGGGGCAAAAGATACAAAGGTACAAACAAACTGGATTCCCTCTTGGGGTGTATGCTGAAATGGGAAAGAGTGTTCCACGAACCTTAGGAAACTCCAGCCTTCTGCACAGATAGCTATAACAGAGGCACACGCTGTATGCTTATGGCTGGGAACAACTGCAGTGGGTGTCTGTAACACTGAAAACGCGACAAGGGAATGGGCAGAGGTTGCCTGCCGGAAACCAACAGGCAAGCTCTGTACAAAGGGATTACATAAGACACATGAGAAGACAAGAACAGAAATATCCAGCGAAAAGGAAGTCAATGAGCAATCTAGCAGAAGCAAATGAAGGAAAGGCAGTTAGACTGAAATAGATAACCTAAGGTGGAGTACAGAGGACTCAAGGAAGAGAACAAGGTAGCAGCAGTCAGGAAAACAGAAGGGCTGCAAAGTAGGAAGCAGGTCTGCAGTCAAGAGTGGCACTAGGTGCAGGCAAACTGTAGTGGACTGCGGAGGACTGTAGTAGGCTGCAAGGCAGGGAGTCCAGAAGAACAGGACAGAGAGAGATTAGTAGTAGGCGACAGACAGAGAGCCCAAAAGAATAGGGCCGCGAGATAGGGATCCCAGAGGAGCAGGGCTGTAGGCAGCTAAGTGTAAAACAGGCTGTAAGGCAGTGGAGTGTAGCAAGCCACAAGGCAGGGAGCCCAGAGGACAAGGGTTGTAGGCAGCGGAGGGAGACAGGCTGCAAGGAAGGAGCCCAGAGGACACAGGCTGAAGGCAGCGGAGGGAGCAGGCTGCAAGGAAGGAGCCCAGAGGACAAGGGCTGTAGGCAGCGAAGAGGTGCAGGCTGCAAGGTTAGGAGCCCAGGGAACAAGGGCTTGGAGACAGCAGACGGTTGCAAGCTGCAAGGTAGGGAGCCCAGAGGACAAGGGCGGTAGGCAGCCGGAGTGAGGCAGTCTGCAGGGCAGGGAGCCCAGAGGACAAGGACTGTAGGCAGCCGGAGTGAGGCAGGCTGCAGGGCAGGGAGCCCAGAGGACAATGACTGTAGGCAGCCGGAGTGAGGCAGGCTGCAAGGCGGGCAGCAAAGGACTGTAGTAGGCTGCAAGGCAGGAAGCCCAGAGTACAAGGGCTGTTGGTAGAAGGCAGCGGAGCATGATCGGCTGCAAAGCAGGGAGCCCGGAAAGGGCACTGGGTCAAAACAGGATAATGCAGCAACAGGAACAGCATACAAAGTAGAGGGTCAAGGCAAACAGGAGCGGGGAGATCTCAAGATGCAAGACACTGTTCTCCTGCAGGCAGCTGCTTATGTGCAGCCCTGCCCTGTTCTGAGGAAGGCTAATTGACAGCACCTGGAGCAGCACACCTGAAGACAATCTGCCTCCTCCCTCTCTGGTCCTGAGCAGGTGGAAGCAGCACTGGCCACTAGGGCTTCTGGGGATTGTGGTCCCAATAACAATGAATGAGAATAGCCGGGAATTGAGGACTGTAGCCAGGTGCATTATGGTAAATGTAGTTAATTGAATAAAATAAGAACCAAAGTTGAGCAAATGGAAATAAAAGACCAAAGCGTGAATAGGAGTTGTTCAAGGAGTATTAGGAGGATAAATTAGTACCAAGTAGTCCATGATGGTTGCCAATGCGTGCGCCAGCGGGGCGAGCATGACAGCCTGACTCAGCTGCACCACTCTGATGGAGCTAAAAACATTTAATTTATCCCTTCTTACCTCGTATGTGACTCTCCATCTGAACCGTCTGCCCTCCGCTGGATGCCCTTGATGCTCCGGAGACAAATTGATAGAGATTTATAGCAATGACATCTCCTCACAAGAAATGTCCGGAACAGGGCATAGGAGCCACGTCATCTCGTCGAAATATGGCCGTTGTCTCCTGTCAGCTGAGCAGACTCAGCAACTTCAGTAGCCCGCTATCTCAATGGTAACACTTTTATCTAATGAAACTGGCACGTTATGTAAATAAACCATATTACACCTGGATTCTCATAAATTTTCAAGGGGTTTTGAATATATTTCGAGAACCATTTATCAAATTCTTCTTCTGCTGAAGAAATAACTCATATGTTAGCAACTTTTTTGCCTCCCCTCAATACATATTAACTTGTTCTTTTCATGTTTTTCGGCTTTTCTTCTTTCTCTCCTTAAGTATACAGGCATATATGATTGCTTACCTCAAAAAAAAAGGGGGAAAGGAAGGAGGAGGGGAGGGAAAGAGAGAATGAAGAAAAGTGGGAGACAGAGGGGGTGAGGGGGGAAAGGAGGTGGCAACATGAAAGAGGAGTAGTGAAGAAGAAAGTAGAAAAAGAAGGTGAAAGGAAGGGAAAATAAAGAAAAGGAAGAGCAAATAAGGAAAATACAGCTGCACATTGCTTAATTATACTATGGCATCAAAAAAAGGACAAGTGAATTAACCTCCTTATCTTCTCCTACTACCCTAAAAAGACAAAAAGTGAATCTCCCCTCCTGAAGAGGATGCGACTGATCCTGTTATGCAAACTATTCTATTAGAAATAAGGGCTCTTAAACCCTTCATTGAAGACACCAATGCCAAATTACAGCCACTTGGTAACAAGTGGACCATCTTTGAAGACTGAAAGAATGAGGTGGAGAGGCGTGTTCGCAATGCAGAACATATTTCTAGCAAAGTTGCCAACTTGGAAATTTCGGTTGCCTCTCTACAACAGCAGATTGAAATTTGGAAAACAGGAATAGAAGGAACAAACTTTGTGTTATTGGCCTTCCGGAAGGAATTGAAAAAGATAATCCAGTGCCTTTTTGTAGGAATTCATACCTCGAATCATCAACCTACCAGCATCGGTGCCTCTTAATATACAGAGGGCGCATCGAATTGGTCCCATCAGGTCATCTCGAAATCCCTTTGATTCACCTAGGACCCTCATATTGGCTTTCCTAGATTTCACCCACATTACCCTCATTATGGAAAAGGTCAAGCAGATTAAATATTCATCACTCAATATGTTTACAAAGCAACAGCTGCAAGAAGGAAGGAACTCCTGACCTTTAGACCAGCTCTTAGGCAGTTAAATGCCAGATATGGTATTATCCACCCTGCCATTTTAAAGGATACCCTAAATAGGCAAACTTCGACATTTCAAAACTCAGCAGACTTGAGACAGTATATTCAATCCCATAAAAGGAATGACATGGACACTTCAAACCCTATAACTTAAATGATAATTGGTATCTTATCCTAGCTTGTTGTTATCTCTCTCAGTTGGAGTGGGGTTTGGGTGAGCCTGTGTCATTTCTCGGCTCTCCCCCGAATATATTATTTTTGCAACATGGACTGATGTGGCTGGTTTCTATTGGCGACCTTTTTTCTTATAACTGGGAAATACTTTTTACTCTTACCAACCTCCATGTTTTCACTGTTTGTTATTCCCCCTACCCTCTGTATCTTCCCTGTTGTTTCTTCATCTGTGATGCTGGTTACACTGGTATACCCCATGCCAATATGCTCTATTGTCTTATCCAAATGGTATCACAAATCTGATAGTATGGTGTCAATTTCTTTTTGCTTGTATTCCATAATGTATAATTTCCTTCTCTATTCTCATGTCACTTAATATAGTTTCTTGGAATATTAAAGGACTGTATAATCCAATCAAAAGACAAAAGGTAGTATCCCACCTCAATAGACTGAAACGCTCAATTGCCCGCATTCAAGAATCACATCTCTCCAATGAGGAAGCAATAAAACTTAAAGGACATTGGGTGGGTCAGGTCTTCTCCAGTGGTAAAAGAAATGATAAAAGAAATGGTGTTATTACTTTAATTAATAAAGCTCTCAAATGTAAAGTACTATCTAAAGAATCTGATGAACAGGGAAGATGGGTTTTGCTCAAATTGTTAATTGATTCTAAAGAATACTCAGTACTAAATATTTATGGCCCGACATCCCCCGATCCTAATTTTTGGTGAGAACTCGTATGCTTCAGTGTAATCCCCAGAATTTGATTGTTTGTGGTGAATGTAATCAAATCATAGATCATTTTCTAGACAGAAAGTCAACTGTGCGTTACACCAACACTATCTCTCACAAGCAATTCATTAATTCTATATCGGAATTAGGTCTTATTGACACCCGCGCCTAACTCATCATGCTGATTCTGATTTCACCTTTTATTCTATACCCCACAGTTCCTTCTCATGGCTTGATTATATTTTCATTCCTAATTCCATGGTTAACCTTCTTATCATGGCCCAAATAGAATCTATCACTATTTCTGATCATGTCCCAGTATATTTCCAACTTGCATCCCCCATTAACGCTAAACTTTCCAATGTATAACGTTTTAATGCTAGCTTGTTGAATGATATCTCCTTCACACCTTTTATAACTATTTTGCCCAAAATAAATATCAATATACACCTACTACGAATAATTGGGATTGCTATAAAGCTGTTAGTAGAGGTCATATAATATCATATTTTGCTAATAAAAAGAAAAAAACTCAAACAGGAATTGGAATCCATTCTTAAAAAGCTGAAACCCTTGGAAATTCAATTTGCTAGCACTAACTCCCACTCTATTCTTAAAGATATCCTAAAATTAAGATTACAATATAATAAAATGATTACGCAATACTCCTGTGCAAATATGCTTAAATAAAAGGCAAACATTTATCAACTTTCAATAAGGTCAATACATCACTAGCATCTTACCTTAAATTTAAAAAATAAAGATCCTGGATTGTTGTCCTTAAAGATCATATAGGCAATAGAAGATGTTCAGATAAAGATATCATTCATATTTTCTCAAAATTGTACTCTAGACTGTATACATCTGAATCACTTCCTAATATTGCTTTCGTTGATGACCTTTTACATAATATACCTAGGAACTCTTATTTCTTGATAGTTCTTCAATCACTTAATGCTCCAATTACACCTTCTGAAATTCTTCTAGCTATTAAACATCTTAAAAAAGGTAAAGCTCCAGGTCCGGGTGGCTTCCCCACTGATTTGCCCATTTTTCCAACTTATTAGTCCCTAAACTTAGTGAACTCTACTCTTATTTCATATCAAAAGAAAAAGCACAGGGTTGATTTCTTGAAGCTATGCTTATTGTTTTCCCCAAGCCCAATAAAGATCCTAAACTCCCTCAAAATGATCGCCCCATTTCCCTTATCAACATCGATTGTAAGATTTATGCAAAGATCCTGGCCAATAGACTCCTCCCTTTCTTCCCTAGCCTTCTTAAACAAGATCAAACTGGATATATTCACAGGCCGATTCATGGAATTAATGTGCGCCGAAAATTTTGCGCGCAAGCGTGCGAAAACGTGCGATTCGCAGTGAAAGAGCGAAAATCGCAGTGCAAGTGCGATTATCGCACAGAAAACAGCGCACATCTATTCATGGAAGTCCGTGCACGTGCAAAATGTGGGATGTGCGCTGAAAAAGTGCGCGGCGCACGCTGGCGCACGCTGGCGCACAGGTCATCGAACGCCGTGCGATAAGGCCACAGCGAATTCGCACATAGCACGGCGCACATAAGAAAAGTAGGCGTAACACAGGGCGTTACACGCAGAATGGGGAACAACTCGTGAAAATTTGGGCGTCACGGGGGAAGTACAGGAAGCAAGTGCGCAGAACGCCCACATGCTCGCCTACAACACGTATTCATGGAATAGAATAGGGAAAAACAGCGCACGGCCAAAGACGCGCACAGGCCCGTACATGTCCGCCACACGAAAGCAGGCGGTAGCGCCCCTGCGCAGGCAAAAAATGTTCGCCAAAGTTCTACACGCGCGAGAAGTTCCACACGCGATCGGGCCTGGGGGAGCGTGTGCGTGTATTTCAGGGGTGCGCGAGAAGTTCCACACGCGATTGGCCTGGGCGCGTGTATTTCAGGGGTGCGCAAGAAGTTCCACACGTGATTGGCTTGGGCGCGTGTATTTCAGAGGTGCGTGAGAAGTTCCACACGCGATTGGCCTGGGCGCGTGTATTTCAGGGGTGCGCGAGAAGTTCCACACGTGATTGGCTTGGGCGCGTGTATTTCAGAGGTGCGCGAGAAGTTTCACACGTGATTGGCCAGGGCGCGTGTATTTCAGGGGCTCGCGGGTGTTTTTACACGCGATCGGGCATGGGGGAGCGGGGTACGTGTATTTCAGGGGCTCGCGGGTGGTTTTACACGCGATCGGGCCTGGGGTAGCGGGGTACGTGTATTTCAGGAGCTCGCGGGTGGTTTTACACGCTATCGGGCCTGGGGGAGCGGGGTACGTGTATTTCAGGGGCTCGCGGGTGGTTTTACACGCGATCGGGCCTGGGGGAGCGGGGTACGTGTATTTCAGGGGCTTGCGGTTGGTTTTACACGCGATCGGGCCTGGGGGAGCGGGGTATGTGTATTTCAGGGGCTCGCGGGTGGTTTTACACACGATCGGGCCTGGGGGAGCAGGGTACCACTCACCGTCTGCCTTGCGTGGAGAAGAACGCGTAGCCAACACCCACCCGCTGTGAAGTAATAGCGTGTGAACCCCAACGCCTGCAAAACACACGCACCGCACCCCACGAAAAGCAACGCCCATGCGCGATATGTCACAGACGCGCATACGCGCTAAGGGCCTTTGGTCCAATGGAATCGCGTATGCGTGCTGACGCGCTTACGCGCTAAGGGCTTTCCTCGATTTACACGCTGACGTGCAGAATTTTCACGTGCCAAATAACTCTGTATCAAGCTGGCCACGCGTAAGTACACGGAAGACCACGCTCCTGCCCAAAAGGCCGAATTACTGCCCCCCAGAGCCCCGAGCAGCCTCCCACGAGCCACCTGCTGCTGCCTGCCTGCCTGCTGCCACCGTGCCCTGCCATTTGGTGCCTGCACATCAGCCATCTGCAGGGGTCCAGTTGCTGTGTCCACCCCTGCTGGAACAGAACACTCCCGACTGGGATACCATCGCTCCACAGCCCAGCCCCAGGACCCAGTTGCCCACCCATGCCTGCTTCGGGGGTTGCCATGTCGGGGCAAACACCATCCGAGACCACTGGCGACCCCCAGCCAGAGGGGCAGACGGCCACCAGCTTCAGTCAGAAGGAAGTTGGTGTCCTGGTGGAGCTTGTCCTGGGGCATTATGATGCCCTCTTCGGATCACCACGCGCCGACAAGGAAGGACGGGACAGGATCTGGGACGACTTTGTGGTTGCCATCAACACGGAGGGGGTGGCAACCCGCAACATCAAGCAAGTCAAGAAGCGCTGGGAGGACTTCAGGTCCAGGACCCTCATAAAGGCCCGGCGCCTCGTGAAGGGGGGCCGGGGCAGCATGAGTACCATCCAGCGGAGGGTCCTGGAACGCATACGCCCAGTGCTCCATGCCCAGATCCTTGAGAGGCAGACCCGTCTGGAGTCGAGCGGTAAGTGGCCAAGCATTGCTGTGTGAGACAGGGCATGTTGCAGTGTGCTGGTTGTCTGATACTTGCCTGTATGTGTGACATAGGCCTGTGTGTGTGCAGGGACATCATGGTCATGCATGTGAGACCAGTAATGTGTGAAGCACACGGTTGGTGTATGTGTTTAAATGCAACATGGGGAGCCCTATGCGGAATGGACACATGAGAGCATGCCAGTCTCTGTTCCTGGACATGGGTGGGGGTGAGGGATGTGTGCTGATGCCATGTACATGTATGGTGTCCATGTCTGTGTTTCTGACATGCGTGTCTGTGACTTGTGAATGCCATGGATGCATGACACATGTCTGTGACAATGTTCAGAATCACTGATGCAGCCTATTTATCCTTGCATCCACTGTGTCTGGGGTGTACGAGTCCAGATGGATGAAAGTACGTTGAAGTGTGTGCATGTGATAGGCATGACCCATGATGCATGTGAGTCCAAAAACAACATTGTATGCTTCAAGAGTCCCTTGGACATGTTTGCTTATGTCCATAGCATGCGCCATGCCTGTTACTGCATGTGTTTTGCCTGCACTGACCCATGTGTTGTGGAGGGACATGATGGAAGTGATCTTTGACAGTGCCACTCAGCTGCTGTTGCTTCCTGTCTAGGGGACCATTGTACAGTACCCTGATGCTTGTGTTCTATGTCTCCCTCTACACAGCGCAAAGTGAAGAAGAGGGCGGAGACGGCGCTGTGGAGCTAAGCGGCGGGGATGCCCCCACGGCTGCAGCGGAAGGGGTGGGTGAGCCCCCACAGGGGCTTGCAACGGCGGAAGACGGTGTGGAGCCATCCAGGTTGGTGGTTTCCACAGAGGAGGAGGAGGCCGCTACTGAGCCGCACATGGGGCCTGGTGGGGGCATCCCTGCTGGTGCAAGTGGTGCAGTCCAGGGGCAGGGGCAGGAAGCAGCACAGGTCGCCGTGGAGGTGCCTGTGCATGTCACTGTCCCTGACACTGTGACTGCACCACCATGCACCAGCAGGGATGCCCCATCCCAGGCCCGTCCGCAGGTAGGGGGGATGTCCATGTCATCTGACTACCCTCCACCTGCGGACGAGGGGACCCCTGGCCGTATGGAGAAGGTCCTGATTGGTGTCGCGTTGCGCACGGCTGTCATTCGTGATGAGGTGCGTGCTTCCCGGGGGGAGCACGCACGTCATCACGAAGAGCACCGTGGCAACGTGGCCCAGTTGGGAGCGGTCATGGTCGGGGGTCTCGTACATGTGTCGAGCACTCTGGCGACCCTCTCCTCCTCTGTGGAGGCTATGCGCCAGTCGTACTCCATGCCGTCTTCCGGCCCAGATGTCACCAGGGCCCCCTGTGGACCTGCCCCGACCAATGCAGCCACCTCGGTGGGGATCCCATCCCTGCCACAGCCGGGAGTCGGAGGTCCAGCAGGGGTGGACACACCAGCAACTGGACCCCAGCAGATGGAGGATGTGACGGCATCATCGGGCAGGGCACAGGCACGACGGCGTCGGTGGATTCCATCAGCCTGGATGCCGTCGTGCTGGCACAGGCAGTTGCGTCGGAGGCAGCGGCAGGCTCGACGTGGGAGGCATCATGGCTCGGGGCCATCAACATCAGGGGTGCAGGCATCGGCCGGTGAGTAACAGGAGAACCCTGGAATGGGAGTGTCTTCCGTGTGGGAGTGGTTGGGCCAGCAGATAGGTGTGGAGCGGCAGCGGGCAGAGGAGGAACGGCTCACAATGGTCAGGGCGGAGAACTCCATGCGGAGGGTGCTGAGGCGGGCTGAGTGCCTCGAGGGTCTTCGTAGGGAGTTGGAGCTGGACACTGCATTATCCCTGCAGGACCTCGGGGCCAGGGAACATGCCCGCCTCCAAGCCATTGAACGGGAGTTCGATGATGCACTGGCCCATGACAACAACCAGTGAGCCGTCGGACTAGCCCGCTGCCCTTGTAAATAGTTATGTAGTTAGTGTTAGGTTTCCTTTTCTTTTTTATTTATTTTGGACCTTTTGGACAATGGGCCACATTTTTGTATATAGTTTTTTTTATTAGGTAGTATTTTTTATGTAGGTTTCATTTCTTCAGTTGGGATCATGAACCCTGGTTTGTTTATCTGTATATAGTTGACTGTTGGATTTTTTTTTTTGGGGGATTTACCCATGGAGCAATGGTTTTCGGTTTTGTTTTTACCTTGGATTTACTTTCTTGAACTGTGACTTTGGACACCTTTCCTTTGGATTATGATTTGTCGTTTTTCATTATTTTACGGACATGCTGCTTTTGGTTTTTGATTCCCATTGTCATTTGTTTATTTTTTATTCCATTTATGCTGTTTTTAATACATTTTTTTCATCAAACTTCAATGTGTACTATCATCTCATTGGTATCATGCATATCATGATATGGGTTTTGAGATTCACTGACACCCATTGGGTGTATGTGAGGGCCATGTGTTCATTTCCAAATTGGGGTTCTATCATGTCATTGCCATTTCTAAGTGGGTGGATGCAATACTCGGGTGGGTGTTTGGCATTTGGAGGCTGACAATAAGGGCCAGGGATCTAGATTGTGATGACATGTTGGCTGGGGGACATGTGTGGGGGCCTGCTGGCAGGTGCCACGCAATGCTGGGGGGTGGTGGTGCAGGGGGACATGAGTCGGACATGAGTGGGGGCCTGCTGGCAGGTACCCCGCAATGCTGGGGGGTGGGGGTGCAGGGGGACATGAGTGGGACATGAGTGGGGGCCTGCTGGCAGGTGCCCCGCAATGCTGGGGGGTGGGGGTGCAGGGGGACATGAGTGGGACATGAGTGGGGGCCTGCTGGCAGGTGCCCCGCAATGCTGGGGGTGGGGGTGCAAGGGGACATGAGTTGGTGATCAGTAGTGCAAGGAGACATGTGCCTTTGCTGGGGGGCATGCCCATGTTGGGTGGGCTGCCTGCGGGACATGACCAGCGATGCAGGGTAGTCCCCTGTGGTGTGGGCTGCCTGCAGGGGCCGTGGAGGGTGTACAGGGAACACCTGGGAGGGCCCACACTGTCAAATCACATGTAGGACTCCCCGGCACCCCTGAAATACACGTACCCTGCTGAAATCGCGTGTGAAAATTCTCGCGCACCCCTGAAATACACGTACCCTGCTGAAATCGCGTGGGAAAATTCTCGCGCACCCCTGAAATACACGAACCCTGCTGAAATCGCGTGTGAAACTTCTCGCGCACCTCTGGAATACACGCGCCCAGGGCAATCGCGTGTGGAACTTCTCGCGCACCTCTGAAATACACGCACATGCTCCCCCAGGCCCAATCGCGTGTGGAACTTCTCGCGCACCCCTGAAATACACGCACAGGCTCCCCCAGGCCCGATCGCGTGTGAAACTTCTCGCGCACCTCTGGAATACACGCGCCTAGGCCAATCGCGTGGGGAACTTCTCGCGCACCCCTGAAATACACGCACACGCTCCCCCAGGCCCGATCGCGTGTGGAACTTCTCGCGCACCTCTGAAATACACGCGCCCAGGCCAATCGCGTGTGGAACTTCTCGCGCACCCCTGAAATACACGCACACGCTCCCCCAGGCCCGATCGCGTGTGAAACTTCTCGCGCACCTCTGAAATACACGCGCCCAGGCCAATCGCGTGTGGAACTTCTCGCGCACCCCTGAAATACACGCACACGCTCCCCCAGGCCCAATCGCATGTGAAACTTCTCGCGCACCTCTGAAAAACACGCGCCCAGGCCAATCGCGTGTGAAACTTCTCACGCACCTCTGGAATACACGCGCCCAGGCCAATCGCATGTGGAACTTCTCGCGCACCCCTGAAATACACGCACACGCTCCCCCAGGCCCGATCGCATGTGGAACTTCTCGCACACCTCTGAACTACACGCGCCCAGGCCAATCGCGTGTGGAACTTCTCGCGCACCCCTGAAATACACGCACACGCTCCCCCAGGCCCGATCGCGTGTGAAACTTCACGCGCACCTCTGAAATACACGCGCCCAGGCCAATCGCGTGTGAAACTTCTTGCGCACCCCTGAAATACACGCACACGCTCCCCCAGGCCCGATCACGTGTGAAACTTCTCGCACACCTCTGAAATAGTGGCGCCCAGGCAAATCGCGTGTGGAACTTCTCGCGCACCTCTGGAATACACGTGCCCAGGTCAATCACGTGTGGAACTTCTCGCGCACCCCTGAAATACACGCACCCAGGCCATTCACGTGTAATACCTCTCGCGCACCACTGAAATACACGCACACGCTCCCCCAGGCCCGATCGCATGTGGAACTTCTTGCGCACCTCTGAAATACACGCGCCCAAGCCAATCGCGTGTGGTACTTCTCGCGCACCCCTGAAATACACGCACCCAGCCCGTTCGCGTGTGAAACTTCTCGCACACCTCTGAAATACACGCACACGCTCCCCCAGGCCAGATCGCATGTGAAACTTCTCGCGCACGCGTGTTCCCGAAACCCGTAATACACGTTCCCCGCTTTGCGTTTGCTGTTTGCCAGTCCGGTAAACTGGTACAGGGTTGGCGCAGCCCTTTGCGATGGTTTTGCGATCTTGATGGCTTTTCCTTGTGCAAGGGCGTACTTGGGGGCGTAACTGGCGCTGCTGCAGGGTCGCTGCGCCACTCTGCACCACGTCTGCTTTTGGAGGCGAGAATCCTTGAATACGCTGTGCGCGGAAATTGATTTTATCGCACGCGACTGGCGCAGACATTTGCACGGGCACGCTGTGCGCCAGCCGCGTGCAACACTTTTGTGCGAATTTCCATGAATTACCCTGTCAAGGTAGAGTGTCCTCTTCCAATATTAGATTCTTTCTAAACATTATAGACCTAATACATAACTCTAAAGTTCCCCATGCTGAGGTAGCTCTAGATGCTGAAAAAGCCTTCGATAGAGTGGAATGGGATTTTTTATTTAAAATTCTTAAATGGTATGGTTTTGGGCCCCCTTTTATCTATGATTAATGTTATTTGTTCTTTACTATGTGCCAAAATCTGCAATCTTTGTAAATGGACAGCTATCTTCCTTTTTCCCTCAATCACGAGGAACACGTCAAGGCTGCCCCCTTTCTCCAATCCTTTTTTTTTCTAGCACTTGAGCCCTTTCTAGAAACAAGTAGACAAAATTAAAATATTTTAAGAATTCAGTATAAACACCTTCAAATTAAAACAGCGGCCTATGCAGACAATCTTCTTCTCTTTCTAAAGTATACAGAACAAAGTGCACAGTATTTACTTGGTGTCATCTCAAAATTCTCCAAAGCATCTGGTTATAAACTTAGCATAGATAAGTCGGAAATTCTTCCCCTGAACATGTATTGTACCTCACATCATACTCTTTCCATAGGAATCAAATGGTGTCCCAAAGGTTTTAAATATGTTGGGGTACATATTTCTGCATCTATTAGCAACATTTGCAAACAAAACTCAGAAACTATACTGGCCAGAATCAAGGAACTAGTAACCTCATGGTCACCCCTTTTTGTCTCCTGATGGGGCCGTCCAGAATCTATTAAGATGATGATTTCCCCTGTTATCCTATATCTCCTATATATGCTTCCGATTTCTCTCCCACTTTCCTTCTTCCAATCCATTGATTTATGCTTGATCAGATTCCTATGGGGTAAGAAAAAGCATAGAATTTCACTGAGTAATTTAAAAAAAGTCCCTACAGAAGGCAGTTACGTGGTGAAACAGGTGTCCACGCCATATCTCTAGCTACTGTCACCTCAGTGCCAGCAAGTGACCAAGTACAGCAGCAGATTGACTAGTTTAGAGTATTTTTCCCCTGCATGAATTGGAGCCTCAAACCTTTGCCAAGCGGCACAACTACAACTCACATAGATGGTCAAATGACTTACACATCTACCCCTTCGTTTAACTATTCATGAGCACCCATCACATTTCAAAAAGTGACCAAGCAACACCAAAGTATTTTTGTAAACAAAGGTGATATGTTTCTGTCTTGAAGAAAATGTCATGCAGGCAGAATGTTCATGCTATTTGAGATAATTTCCTAACACTGCTAAATCTCCAGTTTAGTACATCAATCCTTAATATTGTTATTGTAGACATTGGTGTTTGTCTTGTTACTTGCGCATAACATCTGGAAAAGGAGTGAGAAAGTGCATAGCCCACAAAGTTTGGGCTATGTTGAGGACAGATTTTTGAAGTCATGGTAAAGAACAGTGGTCTCAACTGAACTTCCCCATGGTACAGGTTCTAAGACTAGGGGACGCGCAAGATAAACCAAATCATGTGTGTTCAGTGAATGAAATATTCCAGTTTTCACTTAAGAAAATCTCCTAGTAGTCCCAAACTGCTGCTCAGGATTCTGCTAGCAAAGGCATACAGACTAAGGATCTCCTGGTTAGTCCTATAAAAGCAATCAAACACACCATTGTTCAGTCTTATCATTTCTAGTTAGTATAAATAAGAGTTTCAAGGGCAACCCTTTGTGAAGCCAAGGCGGTTGAACACACCAGATTGTGTTTTGCCGGGTAAGAGCCCATTAAAGTGAAGGAGTGTATAGGGGGCTCGGCGGGTGAGTCAGCTGATTGCAATCAGGGTGATACCTGCCGAAATCATTTGAGTTGAGAGCTATGCCAGATAGGCTCTAAACTTCAGTGGCATTAGGCAGAAAATGCTTTAGTGCACATCTACGCTCTAAATCAAACAGGCAGTCAGACTGCATCCAGTCCTAGCATCATGGTTTCAACTCATGCCATTGAAATAAGCCCCACACGTTGGGAGTGTCCTTGTGACTCAGAAAATTAATGCTTTAAAGCTTTTAAGGGATCATTTAGTGTTTCAGACTACCTGGATTGCTCACTGGCTTGTTTCTTTATTCTTACGTACAGAGGCTTATAAACCTGCCCTGTGTTAATCCTTCAACAACTCATGCCTTCCCTCTATTGCTTCATTTAGGATTTTGTCACAGATTGAAGTCCTAAAGTGGGAAATGTTTGGTGCAAAATCCCTAAGGAGGCATCAGTGTCACTTTAAATGTGTACTTCAAGCCAAAGTCAGACCCCTCCAAAATGTGTTCAATTATTATAGACCTGTTTTCCCTGTTTTTAGCTCTTTGGTGTCGGGCAGTGAATATGTTAGGAGCTTCATGAAGTTCCAGGTGGCACTCATGTTATTGTAATTGGTTATTTATAAGGCACTTAATACCCAGATGTTTCGAAGAGTGGAGCCAGGGATCGAACCTGTGTAGCTCCACGTCGTCTTGCTTCCAAAGCAATCAGTTTGCCCCAGAGCTATGCTCCCGAGACAATGGTATGCAAAAGCAGGAAAATCACCTATTGGATTTTAATTAGGAAACATTTTCTCCATTTATTTCAAATGATATGTGGAGGCCAACCAAATTCCTTTACATACTCTGCGCTGAATTAATTCTTTCCATTCTGTTTATCACATATTGATTTTGAGAAATGTGCTCCTTGAATACAAAACTGCTTGTGCCCCAAAAAACATGTTTACCATTTTTCCACTACTGTTTTGCATAAGAAGACTGTAAACTATAAGTTAGTTTTTCTGAGCTGTAGACAATAGAGCCCCCAAAACAATTTCGAAATGGTACTCCACACATCTGATGGCCCTGAATTCATTGGATATAAGTGCAAGTAACTCTTTTAAAACAAACCTCAACATCTTAAAAAGACATCCCACTTCAAACTCCTGCTCAGAAAGCCCTCCCTTGACCCCCTCCTACCGGCCAATTACAGACCTATCTCTAACAAACTTTTCATAGCCAAAATAATTGACCCAGCAGCCTATGCTCAGCTTTGCCTCTTCACCCAATGCAACCTCCTCTTTGACCCCACCTAGTCCAGCTTGAGACCCCTCTGAGAAACTGGACCATCCCTAGTCTCCATCTGACACTATCGACAACCGCACCCTCACAGACAGACTCCACTTGCTTGGCATCAGGGATACAGCATTAATGTGGTTATCCTCCTTCCTCACCAACTGATCACAAATTAACCACATACCTCTTTTCTCCTTGACCCCACATCCTGTCACCAATGGAGAAACACAGGGTGCCTCCCTATCCTCTCTGCACTTTAACCTATTCTCTCACATGGCCTATCCTGCTACAACTATGCAGATGAAGCTCAAATCATCTTCAAGATCCCTAAAATCAGTGTCAAACCCCCAACCTCGCCTGAGGCCTCACCTCATGCCTCACAAAAATCGACCACTGGTTAACCACCTTCTCCTAAACCGCAGAAAAAAACAAATCATGATTTGCGGTAAGACTAAACTCTTCCCCTAACCAACCCTGTGGCCGTCCTCTCTAGGCCCTCCTCCAGCTACATCCAATTAAGTAAAGAACCTGGATCTACCATCGACGCAGATCTGACACTTTCATACAACATCAACTGTGTCTAAATTGTGCTATCTACAGCTTCACACTCTCCAACGCATCTTCTCATACCTCTTCTACCCTCACAGAGTCACAGCAATCATGACAATCGTCATCTCTTGCCTAGACTACGCTAACTCCCTATACCTGGATGCCGCTGCATCTCAACTCAGAAAACTCCAAAGGGTCCAAAACACTGCAGCTACGCTCCTTCTATCCCCCAGAGATCACATCACATCCACCATGCGTGTCCTCCACTGGCTCCCGATGAGGTGATGGTCCACTTTCAAATCTATGTGCTTCATCCACTGTGCTCTGCACAAGACATTCCCAGAATACCCACAACACAAACCCAAAAGAAACCTGAGATCAGGCACTGCATGCCTCCTTTTCATCCCCCCATCAAAATGACCACCAGAATAGGGGGGTCTACCTTCTCTGTCCAAGTACCCACAATATGGAACACAATTCCCCTCAGCATCATATGCTTAGAGGATCACCTTGCCTTCCAGAAGACCCTCAAGACCTGGCTTTTCCTCTCTGCATCCTACCAAACGCATTCTACCCCTCATGTTAACTTAACCCCCTGTCAGATAGGCTGGGCCGGCAATGAGTCCCACAAAGAATGTACTGAGCAATGTATAGAGAGGACCCCAGAAGACCTCAGGACAGGATCTGCGACATGCCAACAAAACAAGAAACCAGTCAGGACACTTTGGCACATATCACACTCCATGTCAATGGAAGATAGCCATGGACAAGGCCACCCACCCACACTCACATGTAATCCTATGCTACTTGAAGACATATCGCACAACACCTGTGCCATTAGAATGCAGCTAAGTCCCACGACCAACATTCGGTCTAGCTGGACTCATAATCAGCAGAGACATGGCCATCTCTACCAAACTTCCTATAGGCTAAAATGTACACACATTCTAAAATCATCTGACAAATCTCCCATAACACAGACTTTGGTGCCCCAAGGATGTTCACCTACAGCGCTTTGAAGCCATACCAATGGAAATAGGCGCTATACAAATGCCATATTACATTGCATTGAGGTTTGCATGATTTCAGAGGCCTTTGAGCAACTGAGAAGCATTTCTGAATAGATGCACCTACCAGAATTTAAAAATACAACATATGATATGGGAAACAACAGGAACCTTTTACAACACGCCCAAATAGGGTTACCAGATGTCCTGGTTTTTCCAGGACTGACCCAGTATTTGCCCCCCCATCCCGGTGTCCCAATACATTTGAAAGTTTAAAAACGGTGTCCCGGGAGCTGGAGTTCCCGTGGATACTGTCCTGTTTTTTTGTGAAATAGGTTGAAAAATCTCGACATCAGGCCAGCTACCGCTCTCCCCATACACTTTGGAACCCCTCCTCCATACCCTCCTCATTCTTCTAGGTCTTCTCTCTGCCTCTGTGCCTCCCATTCGCTGGGTCAGGCCACCAATATAGAAGTAGGACTATCCCATTCGCTGTGACAGGCCACCGATGAAGAACTAGGACTACAGTTTTATTAGCGCCCCATTTGTATTGTAGTCCTTCTTATGTGTTTATTGGCCCTGAAACTGTAGTTCTACTTCTATGTCAGTGTCTTTCCTGATTTTTTATTTTGGAAATCTTGCCACCCTACCCCCAAAGTACATTTTATATTTCTTTCCCGGTCCTGAAGCATGCAGGAAATTGTCATAGTCATTGAGGAAACAAGATAGCAACAAACAAGTCCCATAGTGAAAAATACATGATGCTGTCCAACAACAGAAGGTGAGCAGCAACTCTACTTGCACTTTCTCGATTGTGTACATTAAAAGTCAGCTTGCAAAATCAAGGAGGCTGCCTGTGACAAACACACACATATGTACGCATTTCACACACAGACAAACAGACCCAAACACAACACTTATATTGCATTCATAGACAAGCATGGATACACTTATTTTCAAAAGTTACCTTACCTTGCATGCAGTTTTGATGTTTTCTGCCCTTTAAGGTAGACATGCGGTGGGCAAGAGGTGCCAGGTAGTGGTTGAAGAGCCAGGGAGAGAGGTTAAACCGCTGGGGAATGCAACAAGCAGAGAGAGAGATAGAAGAGAGGAAAGACCCAAGTTGGACCTGGGAGGTTCGATCAGTGAGAAAGGAGGTCAACCAGGCATGGGTCTGAGCAGTGATACCCAGGTTGTTTTGAAGACGATTGAGCAGGATGGCGTGGTTGACTGTGTCAAAAGCAGTGGATAGAGCAAGGAGAATGAGGACAGAAAGAAGGTTAGAGTCAAGATTGGAGAGCAAGTCTTCACGAGTGTTCAGAAGAGTAGTTTCTGTGCTTCGGGTTGCTCTGAAGCCAGGCTGTTGGTCATGCAGGCAAACAACAGATTCAGTATGTAGATTAGGCTGGGAGATGGCCAGCTTTTCCAGGAGTTTGCCCCGGAAAGGAGTGATGGAGATTGAGCGATAGTTTGCTAGAGAGGAAAAATCGGCAGAATGCTTCTTAAGAAGGCGGTGCACAAGGGAGTGCTTAAAGGGGGAGAGGAAAGGCTCCAGTGGCAAAAGAGTATTTGTATCCGTTAGTCCAAGAGTCCAAGGCTGGAGCAAGGGTGGCAATTTTGTCCTTAATGGTTCTGGAGGAGCAGGGGAGCACCTGCTTTGACGAGGCTTTCAATGTTAGAGGAAGCCCTTCATTTTAGTGGTGAAATGAGATGCGAAAGCCGTGCACAGGATGTGGGAGGGAACAGGAGAGCTGGAGACTGTTGCAGGAATGGCCAGCTCCTTGCATATTTTGAAACATTCAGCCATGTAGGTTCTCTTCTTTTAGAGGACATAGAGTCTGTATTGCCTTTGGAGAAGGCGGCAGGCCAGTTTGTCAGAGGATATGCTTCATTCCGTCCACTTCCTCTCTGCCACTCTACACTTGCGCTGTGGCGAGGTCAGAATTATACCAAGAGTTGCAATTGCATGCAGGCTTCAAATGGATCCTCATGACAGGGACAAGGACATCAAGAGTGTTAGAGATGGAAAGATGATGGTTGGAAAGGGCAGTGTCAGAGTGTGAGTCAGCCAAAGGTGTAGGAGGAGGACAGAGAGTAGCAGCGAAAACCTCCCCTGACACATGATTCATGGGCCGGATGACCGAGAAGGTGGGTGGCAGTGCTGGCGACGGCTTAGCCTGAGGGCAGAGAATGACAGGTGATAGGAGAGAAGAAAGTGGTTAGTCCAAGAGAGAGGAGTAGTGAGGAGGCTGCAGAGTTAGTTTGGCCAAAGGGTAGAATAGTGAGAGAACGAGAGAGAGAGAGAGAGAGAGATGGAGAGAGAGAGAGAGAGAGGGAGGGAGTTGCAGAGTTTGCGAAAGAGCCCTGACAAGGGGCTAGTAGCATCCAAGTGGGTTAAGGTCTCTGAGGAGCAGAGGTTGGGAGGTAGAGGCAAGGAGGGAGGAGGAGAAGTATGCTCACTCGGAGCAGAAGGAGGCAACCTGGACACGCGGCCTGTATATGTTGCCCATAGTGAGACCAGGCATTCAAAGGAGGTGTAGGCCTGCGTAGGAATGACAGAAGCAGGAATCCACTCCAGGAAGATCAGAACTACTACCCCACCAGGCCGTTTGTTTCTGGGTTCGGAGAAGAACTTGTGACCGAGCTGGCTGTGAACCAAGTCTCAGTGAGACCGAGTTCATCCAAATCAAGTTCTCCCAGGAGATGGCAGATGGCCGTCAGTGTTTGACAGTGGAGCGAGAGTTAAAAGTAGCAACGTGGAACAGATTGCCACCTTTGAAAGTCTTCCATACGGCATGAGATACACCCTGCAGAAGTGGTAGAGGTGCCCGAGAATGGGCAGAGGAGGAAGGGTAGTTAGAGTGGAGGAAGAGAGTACCAGAGAGGTGGCAGAAGGAGGAGGCTGCAGAGCAGCCAAAGAAGCAGCGGAGCTGTGCCAAAGAGGAGGCAGAGGACGTAGACGGCAGAGGAGCCAGAGAGGAGTAGATAGAAGCAGCAGGAGAAAAAAGTCAACATTCAGCTTGAGGTCAACTCAGATGTAAAAGGATGTTGATTTCATTTACATTTGATGCAAAGATAATTTTGCACCACACACAATATGAATACATAGAGCCTGATGTACATGAATACTTAGCGCCTAATTTATAAAAACAAATTAACATGGGAAAGTTCCATTGAAAACATTTTTGTAAATCAGGCCCTTAGATGTTTTACACAACCTGTCAACCATAAACCTTATGATTTTTAATCACTGTTCGTGAATGCATAGTCGCTACTTTTCAACAATATAAATGAAATGGCTTGATTTGAAAGAGAAATCTATATAGCATTGACATAGGCAAAGTCTATTTTATCGCGTGAAATGTTAAAAAAAACAAATTATTATTCAATCGTTTCCTCAACACCGCACATTCACTGCAGAATGCTAGTGAATATGTTTTTAAACCCTATTCCCACCAACCCTTATGTTCATGAACGCACAGACGGAATTTCAAATCCTTATCCCAAAGGTACAAAGGTAAAACAACGTGTTCCTTCAACCAGAATTAAATTTGAGCAATTACAGTGGTATGATGTGTGGAGCTCGCTCCATACTGTAGTTTGTCAAAATAAAAAGTCAACACGTAAAAAAAAGCAAATTCTCCCTCAAGGAAGAATTTGCCTTTGAAGTAAATTAAACATAACAGATTAGGAAGGAGGAAGAAAAATGAAAAACGTTATCATATCACTTCTGGTTTGATTCTGTCAGTGGAAAATAAATACATGGCAAGAGAGTAGAAAGGGACCTAATCCATAAGGGAAGTGAGAACGGCCGAAGAAGTCAACAGTAATTAAATGGTGATTGAAGCTAAGAGAAAATTGATCTGTGCTAGCTGTAGGCCGTGCTTGCCTTTTGGGATGTTATTCATTGGTGAAAAGGAGAAAGAAAGGTTTCTGCTGTTTTGATATGGAAATGTATGTCACATCTGACTCCATAGCCCTTGGCTCTGTGACTCATGACTGCAGTGCATGCCTGCTATAGTAGCTCGACTGTCCCAGAGATGTTAGCGGGCATTGTGAGGGATAAGAATCTCCCATAAAGCTATGCGGGGGTCAAAGGGCACCGAACTTCACGTGTTTTCAAGCTATTTCCCCTGCGAAGCGGCGTGTAAATAATACCAAACACAAGAGGGATTATGGAATCGACTCAGGACCTTTGTTCATTGAAAATGGTACATTTATATTTTCTTTAACAAAGGAAGGGCGCTTTGAAATGGCCGTTGGTCGGAATGAAATCTGCCCGTAATTTATAGACTAGAAGGTGAAATTGCTCTTAATTCGACCAGTTGTGAAACAACAGAAACAGGATGAATTGTTTGATTCTGTGGTTGCATTCAGTATTATTTTGATATATTGCACTGAGAAATACTGACCCAATCGTTGTTAATTCTCTTGTCTGAAACACGGCTTGCCAGAGGTTTAGCATGCATTAAAGGGATGCGCTATTTTGATATGTGTGCACTTTCTAAAATATCCTCTGAGCACTGCTCATTCTCGTTTATCTCATGTGAACTAAAACCAGCAATATGAAACAGAACACCTATCACACAGCTATGTGACTTGAGTATACACTGTTCCTCTCAGAAATAACGAAAATAAGGGCTGGAAAGCGAATAGGTTTATGTTGTATACCAAGCTCCCCTTCAAATACCTCTATAATACTATCATATGTCTGCAAGATCTCCCTGAGGTAAGGCATTACCACACATGTGCTGCTAACATAGCCACGCTGTGCAATATAAAACTTCCACATACATCAGCTAATACATGTGGTGTAATATAATGCATGCTCGAGTAAGCTGTGATCCACGCACGCGCCCTTTTCACTGGAAGTCAACAGCTGCCTTGTTGTCTGACATTATCTACACAAAAACCTATGACGAATCTTGCTTTTTAAATCTGCTTAAACACTGTTTTCATAAATCAATATATGTTGCCTCAGGAACCCAGGGGAAGATAACATCTTATCACTCCCTGGCCTAAGACTTGAGTTGTGTGCGTATGTTTCATGATCTTACTATTACTGTTTTACATTTCTGTAAGTTTAAGGTGTCACAGAGCACTTCGTATGAGCAAGGGGGCAGCAGCAAGTTGGAACTATTTCTTTCAAGGAGAAGAGAAAAGAGGAAATAGTGAAAAACAAGAGAAGTAGGGTCAGGGAGGGAACGAAAAGCTGGAGCTCACGGGGCATTGCTTGTAGATTACATACATGGACAGAACAAATGCTGCTATAATTATCAGTTTAAAGATTTTAAATGTAAAGGTACTTCTAGGTTTATTATTTTAGTATGTGATTCCTAAAGAAAAGTTCTTTTTTTTCTTTTTAAACTGAAACATGTTGCATTGCAAAAGGCCCATGTGAAAAAAGAGCTATGTGAAATTATGTTTTGACATAAATGAATTACATCTGTGGCTTGATATTTTTTCTTTATTGGAATTTCTTCACATCATAGTGCAGAGTGCAGCTTGGCTTGGGTTTGAGTAGGTTTGGGTAGCTCCTGGTACCTTGCACTTTCCTCCTTCTCCCCTTTTACATAAAATGTTACCCCAGCCGTGAACATTTGGTTACCTGCCAAAGGGTATCTGCCACAAATAATTTGATTGTGGTTCCAATCCATGCACTGTTTCTGTTTTCTTCCAAATCTATTTAAAATGATAAACGTGCATAGAGAAAAACAGAAGAAAAAATAAAGTTTAACCAAACAAAATTTCAAGGCACGTTTGTTTTCTTACATTTCGGTCACTTAATAGGGATTTTTCCTTTTCTTGTATTACATTGTGGCACCTCCACAAAAAAACTTCCAAACTTCATAACAATACAAAACCACGCTCTGAGAGCAGCCACTGGAATACCCAAGAAAGAACACATCACGGGAGCTAGGAAACAGACACACTGGGTCCCCGTAAGAGAAAGAGTCCTCTTTAAAGCCCTTGCCCTTACTCACACGTGCATCCACCTCACTGCTCCACCCTACCTCTCTGAGAAAATTCACCCCACTAGATCCACCAGACCGAATAGAACACCATATGCTAACATGCTCACGGTTCACAGAGTCAAGAGAGCCAGAGCGGGAGGGGTTAGTTTCTCATGACTAGCAGCGCTGCAATGGAATGTCCTCCCACCACCCTTGCGAGCAGAAGTATCCCACCTGGCATTCCGTAAAGCGGTGAAAACTATGATCTTCAACTAAAACTCATCCAAGACAGGAACAGACACCGAGAATGAGCATACCTAGACACCTGCATAATATGTCTTAAGCTGAAATCTGTTTCTGAATGATGGTATAATTATGGCGTAATGTACTCTAACCCTGAAAGCTTACTTTTGTATAACTGAATTATGTTAACATCACGTGTATGTAACCCCTCTGTAACTAAGACTGCCACACGTAACAGTACTGCGATGCCTTTGGGCTGAATGTGTGCTATACAAATGCTAAAATAAATAGAAAATATGTTTTGTAATTGCCTGAATTCACCCATCCTCAATAATCATTTTGTTTCATTACATCCATTCATCCAATTTCCTATTGCCAGCATTTGGTCAATTTCATCCCCTGCAAAGGCAACATACATGCTTTTGGCCTCTATCGCTACTTCATTCTACCTTGCTATAGTTGGAGGGTTTGCAACAATCTTTTCTTCTGTTGTGGAATACCTGACCAAGTCGATCAAATGATAAATCAACATACTTTCATACATCGCAGCTGTGGCCTTCTCCTAAAATTCTAAAAGTAAATAGGCAGCAGTGTTACCTCAAACTGCTGAAAGAAACATGATGATAGTACTTGACCCACTAAATTCAGGGAGTTTGACAGCATTTTACATATAGTAAATACTTAAATGTAATAGATCAAATCTTATCTTAGGTCCATCTTAATGATTTAGGGTTCCTGTTAATTACCATTGATTTAACTCTTTCTGGGGAATAATACAATTGCTATAATACAATACATTAATTTGTTTTAGAATTGTCATCTAAATAATTTATATAAACAATGACACCTCTTTACCCACTATCTCTATTCATCTCTCTATCAAATATTTGCTCATTTCCTTGAAAATGTACTGATTAATAGAAAGTGTCATGATGAATTGTTTTTTCAGTTAAAGTTCATGCACATTATGCTATCCTGTTTAGAATATTTTATTTATAAATTTTTCCAAGTAAGTTGTAGAATTCTGGTATTTTTTCATCTTCAATAATTTTGTTTTTGAAACAGCAAATTTCCCTTGACTATTAAGTGACCAAAACTGCTATTACCTACTTATCTAAACATTGCCCCAATATGACCTTCAACATGTTCTTAAGGTACAGACATCTAAGTACCGAGAGCTGGTCTGAGCAGAAATGTACCTCCATATATATTACAAAATCCCACCAGTTTATTTTAATTTCCTGTAAAAAATATTGCTTGTATTTGTTTTAAGAAACAAAGATATCTGAACTTCGAATGAAAAGTTCCCCTAAGGAGATCATTTCTCTATCTAAAGAATGACATTTGTATTGGGAGTTGGTTTAAATGAGACACATTTCAGTCTTTCATGTTGGGTTGATAAATAAAAGAGTTGGGGAAGAGAGATTCCCATTTTCCACTGGAACCTGTACAGCTTATCTCCTTACAACTAAACCAACCAACTTCCCCAGCCCAAGTTAAAGTGTTATGTTTGGCCCTAACATATTGATCAATGCCAGAATTGCTTTTTTCATTTTACAGAAAAGGTATATAACATTAGGGGTAATTTTCTAAAGACTCGGGTGTGTAATAAGTGTCGGGAAATGTAGCACTACTGTTTACACCACGTTTCTCAAGGTTATCACTGGTCAGATCTAGTGGCTAAGAAGGTATGATTTGGATGCTGTTTAACCAACTAGAGTGGTGTAATTTGTACGTCTACTTGAGTACAATATAATTAAAGAGACCGTGGAAAACATCTGTGGCATAAACCCTCCTGTATGCTAATTTGTTAACTACTTCTTTACTTCTCTAGTCAAATGTTAATTGACCCAAAATAGCCACTGACTCAGGTTCTAGCTCAATTGCACAATCCTATGCCAAATAAGGCAGAACAGAAGCCATATATCCTGTATTCAAACATCAATATAAAAGAGCTACCATGCTCCAAGTTTCAGTCAGTAAATCAATATTTGTTCCGTATGTATCAATAACATCCATTATAAAAAATAAATACATGCTATACAATTACAATTATAAATACAGTGCTATCAAGAAAGTTCACATCAGCTCTCCTACAGATTCTTTAACATACAATTCAATATCAAACATAACATTGTCAACTGTCAAGGTCATTATTAGAAACATGGCCTGCGCACAATATTTAACAATATTCTTCTTGGTCCAATATTAGCTTTGCATACAAGCAAGAAATGTAAAAGGTTCCTGGGAATTCCCATGCACATGGACATTTCATTTCTACACTTAACCATGGGGTCCGGGTACGCACCGGTAAAACATTTGACCTGGTCATTAACATACCTATCCTGCACCCGGGAGAGTTTACCTTTGGCAGGTTCTATCAGCACAGCTCTCCCTAAACACTTTCATTGGCGGGAACTGTAACATATGCCCCTGAGTATGATCCCATTCCTCTTTTCCAGAACATTCTACAACCGGGCTTCTGCTTTGCCCGCTCGTCAATATACGTAAATGCCCTGTATTGCACAGTGCCCTTTTTTCCAACAATGCTGCTTCTTGTTGGATAGGTATTTCTGTATCCCAAACTTCCAAACATGTAAGTTCCTGTGATTATTGTAATGTGATGGCCGGGGTAATATTGCAATGTTAAGCATAGTTGATCTTGTAATGTTCTATATAATCCTCCTGGGAGACTCCTGATTTACAGATCATTTTCCAATGAGGGTTTTCCCATCGGAAAAGGCTTTTGTAAATCAGGCCCCTGACGCTTCAAATGTAATTTCCATGTCTTTTAGGCGAGTTCTCAGTTCCAGTTAATGTTTGCCACCTTTGTGCTGATGTGGTTAGCTGAAGCTATTGAAGGAGGGGATTGTTTTATTCTGCTAAGGGCTGCATCTTCTTCCCATGCCTCGTAAAACAACATACTTTAAAATCCCTGTCTTTATTCAGTGGTTTACCTGCACTGAGTCTTGAATGCTGTTTACAATGCTTGAATGACATCTATGGTGAGCCTTTGCGTCAGCAGACATCCATTATGTTCCCCTTTATATCAATGTGTCTGCTTCACTCCGAATAATGTGTTTTCTGTGTTCTTGATGTATCCTGTTGGTTACAATTCTTGTGAATTCTAGTTGGTGTTTGCGAGTTTAATGTTTGGTCAAGTTAGCTTCTCTCTTGAACTTATCCTCTTAATCCTGGCGTTTCTTCTGGTATTTCTGTTTACATTCACTGTGCATCATGTGGATTTTCTGCTTAGAATTGCCTATATTGCAAGCCATACGCTCTCCAGTCTCTGAACTGAGTCTTTGTTGAGGTTCACAAAATCTTCAACCTCTTTGTTAAAGTTTTCCAGCAGGGGATTCTATGTCAGTATGTAAGTGCTCAGTGTCCAGAGTGGTAGGTTCTCCCTTAGCCTGTGCATTCAGAGCTGTAGGTTTACTGAAGTGTGATCAGAAATGTGTCGATCGCCTTTCGATGTAGCTATCACATTTTCGCTCATTCAGCATGAATTGAGGAAGGAGGCAAGATGTGGAGTGAAATCATGGACATGCAAAACAGAGAGGGGTTATGTCTTTCTCATGGATTGGCCATATGTCATATGTCAGCCCGTCCAACATCTGTTTTCATTTAGAAACCTCGTTGCCTTGTCATTCTTATGGCATGTTTAAGAATCAAACTTTCTGTCCAATAATGACCTACAGACCATTTCAAAATCTCCATTTTCTTGTATTTTAGGACATTTATTTTTTATTAGTGATTTCTATTTTGCCAGCTATGGTTACAGCCACTTCATAGTACCTCTAAAGTAGGGGAAGGCGATTCAAGAAATTGAATTTTCACAGTCCTTGGAGGCATGCAGATCAGTAAGCTGTATGGAGACTATAAATGCAAAATAATGTATTGAAAATGAGAAATAACTGAAGATGATCGTGCAAGAGATAAGTGTGCAAGTGACAGAGGGAAAAATGCAGGATGCTGATTAAGGTTGAAACAACAACGTTCTTCGCCAAGGAGGCTCTGAGCATCCTAGGAGAACAACACTTTTTCATCTCCTGGCAGCTGGTTTGTAATCCGGCTCCTGTTTGGATTTCAACTGATGTTTCTATGAACTGGCTAAATTCCAGTGTAATATCATAAAGATTCTTGGATGTGTTCAGTAATCAATTTCCTTTTACTGTTGACTGCAAAGTGAATGCAAGTCAGGTCTGGTTAAATGTATTTGCTAGAGCATAAACCCTGCTGCATACCGCAACTCCATTTTAATGTTACTACAGGAAAAAGAGAAGCTATGGTTTTTCAACTCAAAGAAGGAGACTTTACGATGATAGAGGGAAACATTCAGGCCACAGATTTATGATTCTCCTAGTTTTTACTCTCCAATGTTTCAAAAAGGCTTTCCCATTGGTAGCGATATTACATACAGGAAAAGCTTCATTATCCAGTACAATTGCAACCAAATGGTGCCAGATAATCAGATATGCTGGATTTATTTCATTTTTATTCTTGTATACCTGGTTAAAGCAGGGACCTAGCTCGAGATCAGCAGAGTGCTATATGGAGTTTGGGTAACCAGAGTTAGGGCTGCCATTTTTTAACAGTAAATCAGTACGGTGAGTTGATGTCTTTGCGTCGCTATGTGCACCAATTGTGATTAATTCTTGGTCAGGTGCTGTTGTGAAAAGCCATGTTTTCAGAGTTTTCAGTAAGTGGACAATTGTGGGGTCATTTCAAGACGGTAAAAGTTCAAGAAGGTCGTCCATGACAAGAGAAGGATTGTTTATGGGTTCTCTCTTTGGGAACAAATTGTGATTTAAGCTGGTTGGTCGATTTGTTGCACAAGGGGTGTTTGCCATCAGATATGTATTGCTTTGCCGTCAAGTATGCTGGTGTGCTACTCATGACTGCTGTGTAGATGATACATGCAGCCTTGGACTGTATCCTGGAGAGAAATCAATGTAGTTTGTGTAGGACGGGGATGATTCAGTCAAATTTCCAAGCACCCATAATAAGATGTGCTTAAGCATGGTATACTGTATTCAGGTGAGCCAAGTGTGCAACTTGGAGCCCAAGCATGAGGGCATTTTCCCAATCGCCTAGACAGCAAGGGCCTGCACTACTGTCCAGAAGTCCTGCAGCAGGATGGAGAGTGTGGCTGTTTGTGGCTTCTTGGCTATGTGTTTCTGGAAAGACAGGCGGCTTTCAATGGTGAATCTTAAGGATTTTGCTGAGTTGTGGATCAAATCCTTCTAGGCGCATATCATTGTGCCATTGTTAGACAAGAAGAGGACTAATTCAGTCTTGGATGGATTAGATTTGAGGCAGGCAGTGGACATCCGGGACTGGATGATGTCTAGGTAATCGCAGAGATGACTAATAGCATGTGTCCTGTGGGCTTTTAAAATCTCTGTACAACTATCATCCACATATTGTTGGATGGCTATATTGAAATATTTGAGGAGAATATCCAGGAGCTCCATGTAAAGTTTAAAAAGGATTGGTGAGAGGATGGAGCTTTGGGGGACACCACAGGAGACTGAGCGTTGGTTAGAATACAATACGGTTATCTGGTCAGCCTGGTGTGCCAAGAGTTAGGAGATAAACAAATTCATGACAGTGCCAGAGAATCCTATCATCTTGACGAGGAGAGAGAGGAAGATAGAGTGGTCAATGGTGTTGAATGCAGCTGAGAGGTCAAGGAGGATGATGAGGCATGAGGCACCCATATCCATGATTTGAAGGACATCATGCACCACCTGGATGGTGGCTGTATTGATGCTACACTTGGGGCGGATCGCTGACTGATAGTCATTTAGGAGTTGAGTAGTTATGTAGCGTCTACTTTTTCCAAGATTTTGCCAATACATGGGAGGCTTCTAATGGGCCGGTAGTTGGCCAGGTTGTCTGGGTCTAGGGTTGTTTTTTTAAATGAGGTCATATGAGTTCAGTCTTGAGGGTGTCTGGGAATTACGCTTCTGTGAGGGAGGCATTAATGATGCAGAGGAGTGTGTTGAGTGCTGGGAAAATCAATTGTTTAATGATGTAGACTGGGATGATATTGTCAGAGTAGGAAGTATGTATGAGGGAGGCATTCATGTCTAGGAGGACAGTGCCAGAGTCTAGGAGCTCCGGGGGCGAGAGAGGAGAGAATTCAGTCCATAGGGGAAGTGTGAATGCTGGGGTGCAGGGGACGCTAACACTGTCAGAGGTTAATTTAATGATCTCTCGGTTTTTGTCTGTTTTTTCAATAAAAAAAGTTGTGGATTTCATTGTATTTTTCCTATTCTGCTGGTTCCTTAGTGTCTGGTGAGGGTATGGGACAATTCTTTTCTACTTCAAAGAGGGATTCGCTCCTGTTAGAGGTTGTCACAATGTTGTTAGTAGTAGGCAGCATTGGCCTCTATAATAACAACTGATGAGGTCTCCATGGTTAGGATTTTTGTACCACTGTTTCTCTGGGGCTCTGACTGTGCATTTGTTGGAGGGGAGCTCAGGGATATACCAAGTGCAGATGGTTTGGTCTTAGCACAGCTGTTTTTTTATGGGGGCATGAGTGTCCACAGGTTCCATAACACAGTTAGATAACTAAATGCCACTGTTCCAGATGAAAGGGATCTGTAAAAGAGAGCGAAAAGGCTGAGCTATAACGCCTTTTTCTCAGTTTATCAGTACTTTTCTATCTGGAACCTAAGCTATACAGCATTTTATGAACCATACCAGTACTTTTACTAGCAACAAAAGGTGCCATTTAATAGATCAGTACGGTTAATCATGTGCCAGATAAGAAAACCTCTATACCTGTTCCTGGCACTCCCATTTCATTGATGTATTCCAATGTCATGCCCGGCATATTGGGAGAAATTAGTGCAGCCTGTTTTGTTTTTTGTAAAATTAATGTTGGTGATGTCATTTGTCCTTAGTACCTTGAGGTGAGGTACAGAGTAGAGAAATTCTATTACCCAAAATGTGTTAATTTCCATGAGAAGATGTTCTGATTATCTAATGAGTTTGGCTCATGAAGTGTTCCTGGTTGCATTATTGAACTCCTGGAGAATAGTTGTTCACTATTGGATCATTGACACCTGCACACTGTTTCTGTGGTAACACACATAAAGCCAGCAAAGTCCAGCACTGCCCCATGAGCTTATGTTATGATGACAGCCAACACACTGACATGTGTTCCGACTCCACCATGTGGTATCCCGCTATTCCGGTCCCCTATCTATTGGTTGTCAGCAGGATTGACATCTTGACTGTTTAAACCAGTTCTCATCTTGTAGTTGTACTTGCTTGACTCTGGTGAAGGCATTGAGGGATTTTTAGAATTGATTGATATTTTATTTCTATAGAAGGCAGACCAGTGTGCTTGACAGTATTCCTTGAAGAATTACTGTGGACCTAATTCACAGAGTGTTTTCCAATGGGGTTTTGTCATTATAAAACGCATGTGTAAAGTAGGTTCATAGTTTTGAACACTTCATAGGCAACAGTCAGGATAAATGCATTAGAGGCACATTAATGAGTATGGCATCACCATGCCGAGTGTGCATCCATTTGTGATGCTAGCAGGTACAAATCAATGCATATAATGTGAAGCAGAATACCTCAGAAACACATTGAATTCTGGGACAAAGTGGCTGGATGCCTGCTCTCTGCCACGGTATGATCTGAAATTGGTGAACAATGTGCAGAAATGTGCTATAAGCTGCTTCTGATCTCCAAGCGGGAATACACATGTTTACCAAGATATTGGGCCTCATTATGAGTCTGGCGGTAGCATTTGCCGGTAAAACCGGCAGGCTGCCGCTGGACAGGTAATACCATTCCACCTCCGTGATTGCCAGAATCACTGGGGCATTACACCAGGGCATTACCAATAGGGCTCCATGTCCGCCTGCAGGCGGGTGGTGTTACTTCCGCCAGATCAGATCTGGCGGGAGTGACACCTGCCGCCTTCAGGACTCGGAATCAGCTGGTCCGGAAACAACGGTGGCGGCGGATTTACCGCCACCATTTTTTCTGCACCGGCTGACTTGTAATGAGGCCCATCATCTTGGAGAAAGCAGGGTCAATATTGATTATTTCAATTGTTCCATATTGTCAGCTACTGTCTCTAGGCTAACTTTTAACGAGGACATTCTGCGTGGCCACATGCCCAGGAAAGTGTTCTTTTTAATTGACTGCTGTTAAGCTGGATACTATGTGGAGGTATAAATGGACTAACAGCTGATGCAATTGATTAAAATCACATTTACAAAGAACCTTGGTAAAGGCGCAATTTTGTATATTTTATATGCTTCAATCTGAGAAGTCCCGACACTTTGAAGCAGCTGCACTGCAATGTTAATGAATTACAACACTCCTAAATAAATAAATGTAAAGATTAAGGGCCTGATGTTTTAACATGGGAAATTGCCAATGAAAACATGTTTGTAAATCAGGCCCTGAATGGCAAAATAACTAAATAATAAAAAGGAAGAAAATGGTTCCTGAGGTTAATGTTTATGTTTGGGGAAACACATCACTATAGCATTCCACCTTGATCTTCCCCCACCGTCATTGTGTGGTATTACAAATAGAAATCCATTGCGATAGGCCTTACATCTTTACGGCACTGGATGCGCCAGGCTTTCTACCATGAATGGTATGGTAACTTCTCACAGCGACACCTATCGGATAATCCAGAACATGGGCTATGCTACATTATAAATCAGTTGCTTTGATAAGCGTTTTGAATTTAGCAGCAGATCATTTTAACATTAAATACATTCTTTGTGGACATAGTACCCTGATGAAGCTGTGTACGTCAAAACCGGTTGGAGAGAAGGAAATAATCAACAGGAATTGACCAGAAGAAAACACTGGGGGATTTTATAGCAAGGCTTTGGGACCAACTCTTCTTTTATTATGAATATAAGAGCTGTCCTCGTGACATAATTGCTGAACAGTCACAATCATGCGCGTCACGTACTGCTGCGTGTAGAATAATTGCACATATACGTTTATTGATTACATTTGTGGCATCATGAAAATGTAGTTGGCAATGTTAACTGTATTTATATAATGTACACATATATGAATTTATATATGAAATGCACAGTGTGGTTGTGGGATTTTGTCTAATTGCATTATGAAATGATGATACTTGTTTTTACAGAGAGCATTGGTGTGTTTGTGTTAGTGTAATGCTGCTTGTTATAAATAATTTTAATAATTTTAAATCAAAATAGCTGTATCAGACAATTGTGATTTTACCCTTGTGCAACGACATTGTGCATATAGTCCCCGAGAGGAGCATCCTATCTAGTTGGAGAGTAAAACACAAACCTCCCCAGGGTGTCTCTCAATGCCCCACCCCCCCTTAGTGCACGAGAGCACACTGAAGAACCTTAGAGAAATTACTTGTTGCGGGTAGATTTAGGATGGCAGTCTGTAGATGAAGTGGGGGCCTTTCTTTCTAGGTTGTCCCAGTATGTCAAATTGTTGCTTAGATCATTCCAGGGAAACTTTCAGGTTCTTTGTAGAGTCATGTACCCCAATTTCTCAAAGTAGCCATAAAGCAAGTTGTGCCACCGCTTTGTCTGAAGGACAGTTGCAGGAAGCAATGGGTAGCATGCTGCCAGTAGAAAGTAGGGGGGAGTGGGGAGCGAATGGCTGCATTGGAGTAATATGTGTAATCCAACAACAATGCAATCAAGAACGTGTACTGCATCTAGCACCTTCCTTGATACTGATAGCTGACAGCCGTTATGCACCCTGCTTTAGATGGGATGCAGTTAATTTCACTGGTTAAAAGGGGGTAGCAGGGTGATCTTGGGACCCAAAGTTGTGTGGAGTCAGCTTACCAAAGAGAGCAAAACGAGCAGGGGCCTGTATTCTAAGACAGTGCTGGCAGGTTTGAGGATACTACTTATCAAATCTATATTCTGGTGCTGTTTTGCACGATTCCACATCAGCAGACATGCCATGCAGAGTTGGCAAGTGTACTGTCATACTGCTTTTGTGTACGTCTAGCGATGGGGTCCGGAAAATAATTGTGTATGGGTTCTTTTTCTGCTACTTCTTCTTTACCTGCAGAGTATGATACCGTCGTTCCAAGTTATGGTTGCCTTTGTTTATTGGTGCACAAAGTACAGTGTGATCCTCCAAAGCTCTCGTCATGCAAATACACGTAACTTCTGTGTATTGATCTGTGGAAGACAATACAGCTATCTTCACGTTTCCCAGTCCCCTCTTGCACAGCGGACATTGGACCTCATTACGAGGTTGGAGGTAGCCTTGCCACTAAAACAGGCAAGTCTACCTCCAAACCGGCAAGAAAATCCGGCACCCGCAAATGGGCAATTACTGGGGTATTCTGCACCCGCCGGACCTGGTCATTGCCCTTTCGAGGGTGCCAGTGCCGGTAGATCCCCATTCCCATTGAGCCCATAGGGCTCAATGGGAATGGGGATTTCTGTAGCACCGGCACGGTTCATTACCATGCCGGTGCTACAGGCTTGCTGTGCTTGCATGTGCCTTTTATTCCGCCAGGCCTGGCGGAATGAAAGGCACCCGCGAGCACAACTAGGAGTTTGCCGGACCGGTAACAATGGTACAGACATGCTTACCAGTACCGTTGTATCCGGACCATCAACCTCGTAATGAGGCCCATTGTCTTCCTGCCATATTCCTAGCAGCTTTTCCAGGTGGCCTTGCAGAGAAAATATAAATTGGGTTGTTCCTTGTCATGAATGTGCCACCATTCTTTCCATATTTTGATAGGCTCATGGGGTTAGTAATTACTTTTTTTTAATTACATTTTTTTATTTATTGTGCATTTGGTTAAACAAAATTATAAACTTTAAGCACATACATAAAATCATGAATTGAGCAATATAGATGATAAAAAGGAAACTCACAAATATCCGTCATATTAAAACCTTTCCACTTATTGCCTTACATCTTAAAAGAAGAATAAAAATGAAGCAAGAAATCATTACAAGTGTTTCCATTTTCCTTAAAAGCAGTGTCTACATTTTCTGTTGTTTACAACATAATAATATGAAAGCAGGGCAAGAAGCTCAGGCTATGATTTCCTTCCAGATATGAAATGCAGCTGCAGTGCCTATAAGAGATGCCACACTCTACAAGAGGCTCCAGAATTGATCATCTGTATTCAGGGATTCGATATTAGAAATCATGGCAGAATAGCCCTTGATATACAGGTACAGCAGCATAGGACAGCTGGTAAATAGGTGCTGTGTGGTTACAAATCCTTTCCTCATGCGGGATCCCAGTCACCCAGCCTCTCTATTAGGGAGAATATTAAAGCGCATATTTGTGATAAATCTCCTAAGTTGATGTAGGCAGGGCTTAACTAAATAGGTGTGGGCTGTGTTATATTTAAATCATTGCCCTGAAAATTCAGAGGGTGGTCTTGGTATGTAGCCGACAGAGATTGAGGTCGGTGGCCCAGACTGCAGTAGTCTTTTTAGTTTTACAATACCTGCAGGGGAGGCAAACAGGTCTGTAATATTTATATTGCTTTCTCTAAAATAATGGTGAGTGGAAGCTCCCAAGTCCTGAAGGATTGGTGGAGTTTTGATTACAGTGACCCACAATGAGACCCTTCAGAGAATCTGTATTAAGGTTGGTGGATAAAAGAGATAGCAGGAATTTGCAGCACAATAGATACCATTGCACTCTTAGCAAAGGAAGGCCAAGTTTCAGTTGCAGGGCTTCAAAAGGGACTGAATTGGGGACCCGCATAATAGAGCAGAGAATGTTTGCCTACAGCCATTTCATTTTGGGCACATGTATCGCAATAGTGCCGTATAATATCCCTGGTAGCACGCTATTTCAATAGATTGAAATCATGCCCTCAATATTATATCCACCTTTTCTTCCAACACATTTTCTGAGGGTCCACTATTTTTTAATACCTTTGGCATAGTTCAATCTCCATAGTATGTATTGTTAGGATGATCTTTTATTGGAAAATCAAGATATAAATAGCTTACAACTACTTCCAATGCCACTTCTCCCACTTTCCAGATAAAGGGTGTTTTTCCCCCTCCTTTTTATTCCAAAAAGTAACAATTTTGGTTTCATCGATATTGATACAGAGGTTATTCTGCTGGGCATAGATGGACAAGGCCCTGATGGAGCGTTGCAGATCAATAGGAGTGCATTAGTAATTACATGTGTGCCTAAAGAAAGCCCCTCCTATTCTGTACTCGGCAGATTGCACCTATCAGCATCCCTTTTACTTCGTATCTGACCTATCTAGAATGGTAAAGCCTATTGGTCCGCAGGGTGGAGAGAGGGTTTCATATGCAAGCTCCTCTCTGTGCCTCCTACAATGCATTCGGAGCGCATAACTGCACATCATTCCCATGGCAAGCTGAATTGGGTGTGGATTCCATCACTTTTTTAAAATTTTTATTTAACATGATTTATTGGCCAGAACGTCTTGTTTATAACATTGCATTTGATCATTTGCTTTGATTTTCCAGCAGTTAAGAAACAAAGTCTAATGTGTGTTTAATGCTCTCTATCCGGCAGTAAAATCAGCTCTGGCATCTGCTGACAGATTTCTCGATAGTGCTGTGCCAAATGTCCACACAATGCAATCGAACAACTAATGTGTTTACATTTTATACTCGGTAGCTTTCAAGGAGTCAAGTTTAAATGTCTCCACATGGATCAGGCTTTGCTGCTGTTTAAAAAGAAGCAACTCATATGATGGAAGACTTCCTTCCCCTGCTACCCTTGTTAGTTTTTCTTTTTTAGGTTTGCACTAACATTGCTGGATAGAATGTGTGTAGTAGTTATGTTTTTTTCCAACTTGAGTCACTCCAATAGAGGGGGATCTGACACTTCGAAGCAGATATTGCATTGTTCAGGGCCATTTACATTTATTTCATTTGCATTTATTTTTGAAGGAGACACAGTGATTTGACAAGAGTCACTTCCTTAAAGATAAGATGGCAGCCAGAGCATTTCCATTGGAGGGAGTTTATTGGAAGGCAAGCATGGATATCGGGGAAGTAACCAGAATCTATTGGCAATGGAGGGAAGGTCGGGACCAGTTTCTAATTTGTAAGAAAATAAGTGCCAGGGCCCAAATATTCCTAGCATGCCTGTGACATTGCGGGTGGGCAGTTCCCCACCATTGCTGCGCACCCATAGTTGCACCTCACATTGTTGACGCATTTGGGGTTAAACTACACCTCACACCTGTTCATTGGCGTTGTTAGAGGCTCTGACTATCATCACTTCATAATGAAACTGAGTTCTGAACCAATAAGTGCCGGGCTCAGAAATAAGTCCACAAATTAAGAACTGGTCGGGACATAAAAAGTGGACATAACACTCGGCCTCATTACGAGGTTGGAGGTAGCCATGGAGCTAATAGCTCCATGGCTGTCTCAAAAACCCTTCCGACTCTGCCCTGGTGAATGGAGCAATTACCGGTCCATTCCGAGGACGGAGGGACCGGTAATTCCCCATTCACCAGGGCATTCCTCATTCCCATTTGAGCCCCATTAGGGCTCAATGGGAATGGGGAAGGCGCTAATAACGGTACCGCAAATTGTGGTACCGTTATTAGGTCTAGAGTCCCTTTGCGGGTCCCGTCCTTAACTCCTGCAAAAACCAGGCGTTAAGGAAGGACCCTCAAAGGGAACTCGTAGTAGGGAGGTAAGGAATTACCGTCACCGGTGCCCTTACCGGTTCCGGCAATCCCTTACCTCCCACCTCGTAATGAGGGCCAATGAATGATAAGATTAAAGAAACAACAGATGTACAATATTTCTAATAACAGTAATGCAAATCAGCCTGGTTTGAGGGATTGTAGGACAGGGATGATGCAGAGGTAGGGTACAGGAGGAATGATGTGAAGGATTAAGGCGGGGCACCCTTAAAGGGATAGGAGAGGTTGCTTGACTGCAGGTTTAAATGCTGAAATCAAGACAATGGGCCTCATTACATGGACGGCGGTAAGGGTTAACGGTCACCGTTAATGGCAACGGTGACCGTTACCCCTTACCGCCGTACTACGAGGTCCCTTTCACGGGTTGGAGGATTTAATGCCTGCTTCTTGCAGGCGTTAAAATCCAACCCGCTAAGGGACCTCAGAGCTAATTACGGCACCGCAAAATTGCGGTGCCGTAATTAGCGCCTTCCCCATTTCCATAGAGCCCTATGAGGCAGAAATGGGAATGGGGAAGGGCAATGGCGGAAAGGGGATTTACCGCCCCTCCAACCTTGTAATGGGGCGGTAAATCCCCTTTCCGCCAAGGCGGTGCCGGTATTTTACCGGCATGAGCCATGGCGCTAATAGCGCCATGGCTCACCGCCTACCGTGTAATGAGGCCCAATGCTCTTTAAGTCAGAGGGCATCGAGTTCCAGTGGAAGGAACCAAGGTGGGTGAAAGAACGAAAGTGAGAAAGAACACAGGGCAGGGGAGGGGTCAGAGAGGGTCAGCCGAGACTAAGAACCAAGGGTGTGAGATGGTGAGTATGATCCAGTAGATGGAGACATGTATGAGGGCACAGACTCATGGATAGATTTGAAGACAGGGAGGAGAAATGTGAAAGGAATCGATTGTTTAAAGAGATGGCAGATGTATGAGGGAGTTAAGAGTGCAATTTGCATGGTCTTATTATGTAGAAACGAAATGTAAACCAGGGAAGTGTCGTCAGGCATAATGACCACACGAATAGAAATTAGAGTTTTGGTGGAGTGGTGTGTGAGGTGGGGGTGGGTGTTCCTAATGTTCATGGCGGTGATGGTAATTAATTTGTACTGCTTAAGTTTATTGGCAAAAGGTCTGCTAAGGTATACAGTAATGCAGACCTGTGTGAATAGTTCAGCAGAAGAGGGAAAATGCATAGCAAGGGAGGACTTTTCCCAACAAAGACAATGGCATAGTACTGGATGCTGAGGTGGTAGAGATATGGAGATGTGTGGGGGTTTGAAAGTTGGGAAGTTACAAAGGATAACATTTGGAAATGTGGGTCAGTGTTGTTTCTGTGGTGTAATGGAGTGGATCACAGAGTGCCTGGGCTTTTGGGTAGTTGGTGATCCGAGTACACACAGCATACAGCACATTCCTGAACTTTAGAGGTGTGGGGGAGATGGAAACAGTCCAGTAATTGAGTTCAGTCGAGATTTGTTGGGGTCATCACAGGATTGTAAGATGAGAAACACATTAGCTCTTTTGAAGCAGGACGGGGAAGATTACAATGGAAAGTCATACGTTAAAGAGGAATGAAATGTAGGAAAGCGTAAGAGGCAGGAGCAGTGAGGAGCAAGTGTAGAAAAAGGTTAGGGATCCATGATAGTTTGTAATGCAAGATGATTCACAAGATCACAGGACAGACGGTCCATTAGGAAGATGGATGCAGTTTAGCAAGGGGCCTAAATAACATAAGTGAGGCCTATGCAAACAAAGATCTAGAAAAAACATGAGATTTTTCTCATGCTGAACTTATTGCCAATCCCACATTATAATAGGTTTTGTCTCAGAACGAGAACCATTGTAGTGGTACATTCTAGAGGTTAAACAATTGTCATCGAAAATTAGGATGGAACAGAATCAGACAAGATTTAATAAACTCACTTGGAAGAACCTGCTTGCAGTTGTGATGGTTGTGTAACTGACCTGCTCATCCCCCAGGGTAATGAACTGCTGATTCGTGTTGGATCCCCTTCATTGTGATTGCTACATTTAATTGGATACATTACCTCAGTGTTGCATCTGAACAAAATAAGACTGCCAAATCTCCAACACCAAAGAAATATAATGGCCCCTTACTTGATCCAGGATCTGAAGATAGAATGAAAACCCAGTGCCCCATGATGGCAGGGGATGTCAGGATAAGAGGAAGTTGAATGTGATGCAGGACCTCAAGATACATTGGTACTGGGCATGACTGAAGTGGAGATGTCCATATCACCAAGGTTACAGCAATATACGTAATGAATTCCCCAGTGGAGCAAGGAGAACATAGAGTCCAGAGTAAATGTGTGTGAATCTGAAATCAAGAGCAGTTGTGGACCCTTCAATGAGATCAGAGGAGTGATCTGAAATCACAAGGCTTTGCAGGAGGGAGTAAAGTCATGGAGGTCTCTTATTTAGTTAGCTGTCCTCACTGGTTACATCCTTAAGAGAGGCTTGGAAGAGAAATGACTGTGGAATGGGCTGTCAAAGTTGGAAGACTGAAGGTGGTGTTCCCAGGAGAATCTCTTGACCTTTCTCAATTCTCTCAAAAGGATATATACTTACAATAATCAATAACAATGAGCTTTGTGAAATGGAGAGTGGCTACACTAGACCAGGACAATGATAAAGAAGAGGTGGAGAAAGAAGGCTATCCAATTAGGCCCAATGCATGGTTCAGGACATCAACCTCTTCTCCCACATCCCCCAAAATCCACTTCCCAGCAGTGGCAATGCAGTTAACTACTAATGAGATGAAAAGAGCCCATAAGGATGATTCGAACCTGAAACTAAATAATGGTTGGCAGGGAATGGAAGGTAGAAGAATTCAATATATGTGTTGTTAATTTAATAGTTTAGGTCACACAATTGATGATATCTGACTTTCTCTTACTCAGTAATAAGGTAGCTTCTTGGGGTGTTCAAGTCTGTATTACCAATCTTGCCAAGTACAACTTGCAGGCACTGATTATAGTGGCATGTGTTGAATACTCATGTGTTTTTGTCTTTTATGATTTTAAATTCAAATAGCTCTACACAACCAACAAGGTTGTTTAGAGATTGAGCTACAATAGAAGGCATCTTGCCACTGGTCATTCTAGCAGTTCAGGCTGGACAACCACTTTGGGGGTGGGGCCAAGCCTGATTTGCATATGGTCTTTCCCCTTTTGTAATAACTTGGCAGGCGTTTAAAATTGGTCTGGAGAGTTGCCCAGAGCAATGCCAGAGGTTAAGATTTATTCTAAACCTTCCAGCCATCACCTCGTTTTGCTACTGTCACCCCGAGTGGGACAGTTATGCCCAGACGTGGGTCCCGTGCCTGCTGGACCTAATGACCCAAGCTACTCCTCACTGATGACGCCCAACAAGGCTGAAACATCTCTGGGGATGCTTGTGGTCTGGTGCAGAAGGCATATGACCTAGCAGTTCGGGCTGAACTTCCCCTTTGCATATGGTCTTTCGCCTTTGTAGTGGCTTGGCAGGCGAAGAACGATGGTCTGGAGGGTTGCCCAGAGCAATGCCAGAAGTTAAGATTTTTTCTAAACCTTCCAGCCATCAGCTCTTTTGTTTTACTGGTTATTACAGAGTAAGTCAATACCAGGTATTGAGCTTGTGAACATAGGTAAGCAGCATCCACAGTGCAAACATGGGTCCTCTGGGAACTGTCAAGATTCGGAGGACCCAGGTGGGGCAGCAGTCCTCCCAGAGACGTTCTGGCACAATGGTGCATGTGACAAGTGGGCTCTGGGCCTTTCAGCAGGTTAGTGGTTTAGGTTCCCAATATAATAATGTAACCGTGTTGGGGCAGCTCACAGCAATGCTTGACCTCACAGTAGCTCTCCTGGACTTACATGTGGGTTGAACTGCTGTCACCCGTGGGTAAATGGGTGATGCCATTTAGTTCTAGAGTAGTGGACATACCTTAACCTTGCTGCAAACCATTCTGCTGTGCAGTATAGGGCAAGTGAATCTGGGGTGCAAAACTGCCCAATCAGTACAATACCTTTAACTACCCTTAGTCCAGAGGTAATCCTCTCAAAGTGGTTGTATTGAAATGCATGTCTCTCCCTTACTACCTTCCACTGTACACAGCAATAGTGGACTGAACAGGAGAAGGTTCTGAAACAGAAATAAAAATGTGCCCTGCCCATACATACATGAATACAGCCCCACTAAAAGGGAATTCATTCATAGGTGGTTGGCCGGCTTAGTAGCGATGAGCAGCGCAGACTCAGAATGTATCTATTACAGTAGGCAGTATCGGACATATAGTTTAATGAGCCGCTCAGCACCATGGTGAAGTTGGATCTGACATATGGCTGAACAAATTAATATTGTACTTGGGAAGTGTGGAGTTAGGTGTCAGGTGACGTAAAGTACTGAGTTTTGATTATGGTCTTGATACACCTGGGGGATATGGATGTCCCCTAACCTCATACTGTAAGTAGGTTTAACCCAGAGTGACATTCCTTACTTACTATAAAGACTTAGGGTCTCATTACACGGATGGCGGTAAGGGTTTACAGGTACCGGTATTTTACGGTACCGGTAAATCCTTACCGCCTTACTATGAGGTCCCTTTTTAGGGTTGGGGAATTTAACGCCTGCTTTTTGCAGGCGTTAAAAACCAACCCGCAAAGGGACCAGGGAGCTAATTACGGTACCGCAACTTGCGGTACCGTAATTAGCGCCTTCCCCATTCCCATGGAGCCCTATGGGGCAAAAATGGGAATGGGGAAGGGCAATGGTGGAAGGGGGAATTACCGCCCTGCTAACCTTGGAATAGGGCGGTAATTCCCCTTTCCACCAAGGCGGTGGCGGTATTTTATCGGCATGAACCATGGCGCTAATAGCGCCATGGTTCACTGCCATCCGTGTAATGAGGCCCTTACTATTTGCTATATCCTTAGTTAATTAGGTAATCCATACACTCTGGCATTCGTCTAGTTCCAGCTTAGGTTGGTTAGTTAGGAGGCAGGTTAAGGGGAGACTGATAATGGATAGAGTTATACTGATCATCATCTTGGGTTCTTGGGGGAGTCTAAGTTACACGGTTACCTGAGGCCACACTTTCTTCCCGCTACCCTTACCCTGCAACCGAGTATGGCTCTTGATGGTGATCAAACCATGCCTCATTGGTCAGTGAAGGTGACCTCAGTGAAGATCCAGTGAAGAGAATCGAGGTCAAGGATCACTTGAAAGTCAGCCAGGCAGATGTGTAGTTACTTCAGGAGACTCATCGCATGGATGAGGTGGTGATTAAACTCACAAGGACAATTGATCAGTTTGGAATGCATCAAATTATTTGATTAAAAAGCAAGACAATTGAATAACATCTTCCACCAAAGGGGTGGGCCATGCATTAGCTGAGGAATTGGCAAACATGACCACAGCAAGGATCTGCTAAGAGGAGACTTCAACATTATCTTAGATCTTTACTTGGACAGAGATGGTCTGATGTTTATTTTTGTTGTTCATTTATTTGTGTGCACTTTGTTTGTGCATTTCTACTCGATATGATTTCCACAGATTTTTTTTTAAACAGGAGAATCTTTTCCAAGACCTTCTATAGCCTGCACAACCACACCCCTCAAATCCCTGTTCCCCAAAACCCTAACCCCCTATGCCCACAAACACATAACCTATATTTTAAAACAGAAATTCAGTGAACAAAATATCAAGGAAAAGAGCGTGAACAAAGTGCACACGAATAAACTAACAACGAAAAACATTTGCATTGCAACATAGAAATAGAATCTAGGACCTACTGCAGTAAAGGCAGTGTGGTGAAAGAGAGCTTGAGAATTGGGACTGGCAGCCATCTGGTGGCCCATTAACTTCATGATTCCAGCTCATATATTGATTTCTTCCTCCTCTCGCCAACTTTTAAGAGTCAACCACCAAAGATTTACATGGAAGTAGATACATCTTGGATCACTCCTTGGTCCTCTTGCAGATATCTACGGACAGCTAAATGGAAGAACCCCACCCCTGGAGAATGTGCACAAATATACTGAAATATAACATGTTGGGTGAAAGTGTCAAAAGCAAACGTATTCGATTCATGATTTCGATTGACCGCTCATTTCCTAGATTTGAGACTGTTTGGCTTGGCCTGAAAGCATTTCTTACTGGAAAATCTGTATCTCAAATGACAAATATAAATATAAGGCACACAAAAGGATCTTAAGGATGTGAAGCACAAGTTCAAACTCATAGAATAGGGGTCTGCAACTTCTGGCTCTCTAAATGTTTTGTACTGCCATTCCCACCAGCCCTAGCCAGCATAGTCAATAGTGAGGGATCATGGTTATCGTAGTTCACAACCTCTGGAAAACAAGAAGTTACAATCCTCTGATGTAGGAGGACATTATATCAATTTGAACAAAGATACAAACCTCAAGCACCAACGTGAGGTCACAGGATATGCACTTAACAAATTGCCATTAAGGTAAGTTATCTATGCCCTTAACCGACTGGGACAAAGATATTGGGGACAATGTCAAAAGGAAAGGCTGGCTGCTAGAATACCAGCTGAAATAGAGATGGGATCCAAACAATATGTCCAGTGTCCCCGAATCAGGGGGCGTACATCACAGAACCATTTTCACAATATCAGACCAATTTGTGAAGTTCTATAAGAGACTGCAAAAGGGCCAAACGTTTAACTGGAACAAGGACAAGTGTTTAAAAAACAAACTGGATCAACCACATCTAGGAAAATATTATTGTCAACAGCAACAGTTTGGAAATATGTGTAGGCATGCGAAATGCACTGGCCAGGCACTGTCATAATGGTATTAACTGGTCATTGATGGTAGCAGGTGAAAGTGATGGGAGTACCTGGATATCTAATAGCAGCGTCTGGCAGATGCCTAATACTTATGTACAAGACAAAACTGTTGGCTTTGCAAATGCTTGTTTTTAACAGGACTACATTAAAGGACCTGCAAAGTGTTCATTAATTGAGTGGCTGAAGGAAGACCTGGGTGAGACACCAGTTGCTTGTATACAGCTCCAATTAAGGCTTTCGCTCTGAGAAGACCTTTGAAAAGCACTGGCAGGTACTTCGAGTGCAAAGTTTGATGGTAAGGCTTGATTAAAAGTGAGCTCAAATAATTCTGAAGATGAGGTATTTTGGGTGGGGAGGGGCAGGAACTGGGTGGGAATGGCCATAGGGATAGCATGGCCATGGACAGTCAGTTGGGGGGGGGGAGCAAATAACCAAACAGCATCTGCAAGTTTTGTGTCCATCCTCATATGCAATTTGCATATCTGGACTCTAATGCAATAATTTCAGCTTTTAGGTGGTGCAAAGCTCCATGTAACATCCAGAACTAAACTCAAATGTAATAGACTTGAAAGAAGTTGAGTCTTCAATCAAAAACCACACATCTTTCAATTTGGCAGGGCCTGATAAAGTTATACATTGAAAGGGTACCTACTATAGTACCTGCCCTCCAAGTAAATTACAATCAGAACAAAGAAAATGGGCCGAGAGATTGGGAAGGGCAAGAAAAATCAAAAATATTTACATGAAACAATTTCAATTTATTTCAAATACAAAACCATCAATTTATACTATCAAATTAACACAAAATTAAAAATATTCAGTTTTCTGTTAAAATACATCACCTTTTCAATTCTCTCCATCGCACACATGCACTGAATCATTCATACGCAATTCATATTCCTCAAATTCAGCAATGGTTTCCACACATGGAGCCCAATAATGCATATTGTTCACAATATAGTTATACACCCCTTTCTTGTAAAGGTGTGTCAGTCTGTAATGCAACAGATCAGATTTTAGTCGAAAGGTGTTTCAGTTGGCTGTGTGGGCTCCCAACTTGGGCCCATATCCCAAACTTCATCAGGATGGAAGATGAGTACAGGTTATGTCTCACTTTGAGATCCACGGAGCAGGAGACATCATCTCTAAAATCAATAAAAAACAATAGCAGCCTTTTACCACCATGTTAGGCTCTTACCATCCTTATTTCTTTAACATTAGCACAATCAAGTAGTGCATATAACCTTTTAAATTGTCAGATAAATTGTACTCACCTCCACTTTTTGTCATGGAGGGAGTCCAAAATGTTGGACTAAATCCCAAATGTTCGGGCGTATGGAAAACTTCCCAGCTGAGCCTGTAGGGAGAAACAGGAGAATGAGGACAGAATGTCTACAATCCTATTTATTCCTCTCTTATCCGCTGTAGCCAGATACTCCCCGCCTGTAGATATATGTAAATGCACTACTCACTGTAATGCACATTTGAAGTGCTCTTCGATTCTGTATACTGTAGAAGTAATCAGTTACTTAAGGTGACCCAGTTTGAAAGAACCATGCACTAACCGCAATATCACGATCAAACCACGGATAAAGGCAGGGGTATTGTTGTGATGGAGACAAACCTATATGAGAAAGAATGCATGTGGTTACTTGCTGATGAACAATCATATAAGAAACTGGACAAGGACTCCTACCTCACGATTGCAAGATGAGATTGGTAGTCTCATCGCTCATGCACAGAATGAAGAATGGCTGAGTAGCGCGGAAGGACGGTTCCTGTGTAAAATGCATCCCAGAATAGCAGCTTTCTATATATTACCCAAAGTGCACAATAAGAAAATGAATCTGCTGGGAGGGAAGACCAATTGTGCTGGCCATTTTCATTTTCTGAAGCCATTTGTCCTGAAGATTACATTGTATGTCAAAGATACGAATTACATGATCAAAACCATACAGGACGTGAGCATCCAAGATAATGACATTCTGGTAACCATGGATGTAGAGTGGCTATACACCTCCATAACACAAATGGAGTGTCTAGGAATTTTGGCCATTGCCTTGACCAACGGGAATTGCCACAACAGCCACCACAGGATTTATCCTGGAATGTGCCTTTTTGGCTATGATGGAAGCGACAAATGGGAATGCAACATTTGCCCCAGATGTAGCAAACCTCTACATGACATATTTTGAGGATAAATTCATCTCAGTCCACACCAATTCCCTAAACGATCGACCAGAATTCAATATGCATCTAATAACATGGAAACAATACATTGATGATGTGTTTATGATCTGGAGGGGGGCGGTTACATCTCTGATCCATGATCAAATCAGTGAATACATGTGACACGAACATCAGGTCCACCATTAAGTGAAGTATGGAACTAGGGAGTTTCCTAGACCTTATCATCGGAAAATCTGGAGACAAATTGACTACAACTTTATATAGGAAACCAACAGACAGAAATTCCCTGCTCCATTTTTCAAGTTTCCATCCGGCGGCTCTAAAACAGAACCTCCAATATGGCCAATTCTTAAGGATTAGACGCAACTGCACGGAAAAACAAGACTTTGATCTACATGGCGACGAATTGAAAGATAGATTGACAGAGAGGGGCTACCATCAAAAAATGTGGTCCTTTTTTTTTGATGGTGAAGGACCACCTTAAAAGAGCTGCCAACACTCACAGGGATGTCTGTTTTACCCCGTGTGAGAAATCTACCAATGACAGACTGATTTCCGTTACCAAGTTTAATCCTATTAGTAATCAGATAAAAAAGATTATCAACAAGTTCTGGCACCTTGTGAGCCAACCAGGGAGTCTATCCCAAAAACAGACTTGTACATACGTATAGGGATATCAATAGAGATCAAACAGTCCTTAGCCAATGGGGTTAGCCCCCAGTGACAGGGCACTATAAAAAGCAGCAACTGTGCTACGTGCCCTTATACAAAAACCAGACACCAGTTCAAACATGGACACATCAAGTGGAAATTGAAACAACATTCGACTTGCCTTACCACAAATGTCATCTATGTGATACAGTGTCCATGTAATCTTATCTATGTAGGCAAGACCACTAGGCAAATACTGCATAGGATAGCTGAACATAGATCATGTATCATAAATAAAATAGCAGATAAACATTTCATGAAGTTAGGACACACAGACAAAGATGTGAGGTGGTTCGTACTACAGACTGACTGTGAGACCACAGGCTTGGGGAGGTGACATGGCTCTGATTCTGCACAGAATTGAACAGCAATGGATCTGTTAATTTGACACAGTACAACATGAATTCAACGTTGCAATTGAGTGGAACAATCTGATTAACAGCAAGTAGTGTGGATATAGTAGAGTCAGATGTTATGGGTTCCCTATATTTGTGGGCTTGTTTAGATGCCACAGGAGAATCCAGTAAAGATATATGTGGTGGTCCCATATGAGTAACAGAGACCCGGCATTAGGATCCCCATGCGGGCGACATTCACATGTTAAGCCAGTCACCAATTACATGGTGGTCACTCCGCTCATGAAAGCCCTACAGGAGGTGAGCACCCCGCTGACTATATTGGACCCCTTCTATTAACTTGATGGATTCATGACATCTATTTACCCATTTGCCTCTAGAGATGGGTGACTGTATTGAGTCATTTCTTGTTTGATATGGAGAGATAATGAGGGACTACATGTCCCATCAGCACCTGAGACTGGCACTTTGTTGCAATTCTGATGTTGTTTTGTAAAAACAATGGATTATTATTTTTTTCCCCAGTGATGGCATTAGAATATGGCTCTAGAGATGGGTTACCGCATCGAGTCATTGCTTACCTGATGTGGAGACATGATGAGGGACTATATGTCCCATCAGCACTTGAGGCTGATGCTTACTTACAATTCTGACAAAACCAATGGATTATTTTTCCCATTAATGTCAGTGGAATATAGCTCCCCAGATGCAGAGCTGGTCAAGGTATCATTGTGAGATACTGGGACACAATATGTTTTTTCCGTGGGAGCGAGGAGGATTGAGTTACATAGAAGAGACTCTAGTCCCATTCCTATGACTATGGTGTGAGAATACATCACTATGTCAGAAGGGCAGATCGCGAGCTGCCCTTGGCAGGATTGCACTGCAGTGCAAGAGGATGCTCCGTGGTAAAGAATTTTGGACTCCCTCCATGACAAAAAGTGGGGGTGAGTACAAATTATATGACAATTTAAAAAGTTATATACGCTAATTGATCGTGCTAATGTTGTATAAATAAGGATGGCAAGAACATTACATGGTGGTAACAGGCTGCTATTGTTTTTTATTGATTTTAGAGATGATGTCTCCTACTCCTTGTATCTCGAAGTGAGACAAAACCTGTATTCAGCTTCCGTCCTGATGAAGGTTGGGATAAGAAAGGGCCCAGGTTTGTAGCCCACACAGTCTACTGAAACACCTTTCGACTAAAATCTGATCTGTTCTATTACAGATTGACACACCATTACATGAAAGGGGTGTTTAAATATATTGTGAACAATATGCATTATTGTGCTCCATTTGTGGAAACCATTGTTGAATTTGAGAAATATGAATTGAGTATGAATGATTGAGTGCATGTGTGTGATGGAGAGAATTGAATAGGAGATGTATTTTATTAGAAAAATGAATATGTTTAATTTTGTTTTCATTTGATACTATACATTTATGGTTTTGTATTTGAAATAAATTGAAATTGTTTCATGTAAATATTTCCGATTTTTCTTGCCATTTCCAATATCTCTGTCCATTTTCTTTGTTCCGAGGTCCTGATGGACTACATTTCAAGATCAGCTGGGACCCATACTGATTTATCTATTCAGTAATAATGTGGTAGCGATCAGATCAAGGTATCTAAGTTCTCAGTAATCCCAAAGCCTGATTTGGACCCTCATGTTTGCAAAAGCTACCAGCCCATGTTTCTGATTCCTGTGGACATTATGATCCTAACTGGTTGCAACACGCATTAGCAAATTGATGAGCGAAAAGCATACTGGATATATCAATAGGCAATATGGCCGGTACAACTGCACTAATGGCAATTGAGCATCACAATGTAATAATGATGGTAATAAGTAACACTTGATACCAAGAGCTCTGAAACTGGAATGTCGGTAATGCAGCACTATATAAAATATAAAATGTTAAGATTACCAGTTCTTACTGGATCTAATCCAGATTGTGGAAAAAGATTGAATGGCTAGAATTGTCCTTTGTGTCAATGCTGAAAAGGAATTTGGGGATGCATGCTGGGGTGTCAAGTTGTCAACGGCTCAAAGAAAGGCTTTTGAAGAAGATGTGTGGATTGGATATGATATATCTACTGAAAATCTGAAGCCTGTGTGTAAATGAACTTCTTTATACCGGATTTGCTCCCAATCGATAAAGACATGAAATAGGGTTGCCCTCCTTCACCCTTGTTGTTCAGCATTGTTCCTACGCCCCAAGCAGGAGGGATCTTCTGGATCTCTGAAATATTTGGAGCATCATGTGGATATAAGGTGAAATGGCACAAAACTGGGCGTTGCCAATATCTGAGTCATGAAAGAGGGAACATATTTCCAAGGGGCCATTACAATGGTATAGACAGTGAGTTGACACTGACATCAAATATTTTGGCATCATATTTACCTTCTCAGAGGTCTGCAACCGTTTACTGTCCATATGATTTGAACTACAAATCCCATCAGCTGTAGCCAAAATAGTCAATGGCAAAGGATCATAGGAGTCTAGTCCACAACATTAGGAGATCCGCAAGTTGCAGAACCTTTACCTAGCTGCATGTAGGGAGAATGGACCCGTAATTTAAAATATTATTAAGGACTGTGACGAATGGAGAGTCTTAGGTCTGAGTATTTTGGGAACAATTAGCACTATAACAGTGAATGCCCTAACAAAAGTGCTCAACAGTCTCTCAAATGAGACTGTGCATAGAAACAACACACGATTTAGACAAATGTATGACATCTTAAAAACTAAGGTTGTTTCTTCAGAAACTACAACATTCAACTGATAGCGCAGGCTTTGATGATACCAACCGTGAAAACTATAAGAGCATCTATGTATTCAAGAGATGTGAAAAGCAATCAGAATGGACTACAATCTGGCACGGATCTGTGACAGGCTCCCTGCTGATCTTATCAGTAAAGCAATCAAAACCTCCCTAGGAATCCCAAATATATTTAACATGGCCATATTGAAACAGGCCCTTTAAAATATCCTACTGCCTACGATGAATGCGTTTTACAAGTGGAGTAATGTCCATACATATAAATATAACACAAAATGTTGCACATGTATTTTGGGATAAGAACGCGTTTTTGCAATTCATTCTTTGAAAAATAAAATAATGCATTTATCAATTTAAGTATTAAAGGTGTGCTTACATTCATTTCAAAATAAATGTGCAACATTGTGTGTGATAATGATATGTATGGACATTACTCCACTTGTAAAACCGTTATGTTGGAGAAAGTGGATGTCAAACGGTTGTATCACCCTTCGTGATGACCTGAAGTGAGGATGTGTGAGCTCTTACACTTCACTGAAACGGGAAGTTGGCCTAGATAAGGAAGCTATTTGGAAATACCTGAAGCTAAAAATCTTGCTGGCGAGGCTTCACGATCATCAACCAGCAAAGGAGCATATAATGAACCTGACTCCATCAGTCTTCGGAGGTGATCTGAGCAGAACACAGATCCAATGTGTCTGCAGACTGATGAGGATGGTGGATTACAATTGTTTCAAAAAGATACTGTAATGTTTTATGGCACTGGGGCACCTTGCAAAAAGGTACTTGCAGACCTGTGTGGGGTTAAAGTTGAATTGAAAAGCAGACCACTGTAATAGAAGCACCGCGTAAGACTACACTGGACATTCTTCAGGATGCAACAACTAAAACTAGCAGACTCTACTAGCTGCTGGAAGTGCCAGGGAGCATATGTTTACACAGTCAAATGTTACTTGCACGCCCTTTGCACTATTCAAAAAGAAATGTTCTTGGTGATTAAGTTTGTCAAGAATGTGTCTGGGTTGGGTATCCCAGACAACTGGAAGGACCTGAGTGGTGATCGACTGTATTTTCCTTTTCATTCAATTTCAGTCTTTCATTTATATTTTTGAATGATACTCCAAAATGTTGTATACGTTGTCACAAAATTGTTTTCTTTATTCAAAAGACCATTATGAAGTAGGCCTGTGGCAACCTCTATATTGCATCCAATGCATTTCGGTCACACTTGACTTTCTTCAGGGACTTCTATAGAGAAATAAACCATATGTTCAAGCCATATCAATATATTGTATCTTCAACAGAATGTAATTTCTTTACGTAATTTCGTATTTAGCAATAATTTACCTTTGCATTGTGCCCAGCTTCCTATTTTCTCTTTGTTAGCTAACCCCAATTTTGATCTCACATTCAGTCTGATGCTCTCTGTATCTGTGCAATAATGTGATAAATACATTTGTCTACTTTTTTCATTTCAATGCTTCCACTATCACATTTCTTACATTATGGTAACTAGAAATGGTATACATTTAAAAAATACTTCATACCTTTTTTACAGTAGTGAAGCGACTTATCTCTGGTCTTGTAATTTTAGGCAACTTGTATATCAAAATGTATAGCATTTTTAGATGGGTGACCCCAGTTCTGATTTTTAACTGAACTAAGATTCATAATTTTAACATCAAAGTTTCACCTCCCATTAGGGAGATTCTTACCTACTTCTGGCAGAGTTTAATTTAGCAGGGCACCAGACTCGCGAGGACACTGGTGTCTGTGTGTCCTGCTTGTTTATATTCGTTCAAAAGGCCAGCAGTGATGGGGATTCATTTTGTCATGGATTCGGATTTCAAACCAAGTCCCCTTACAGTCGTATTTAACATCCTTCTGACTTTGCGTGTTCAGTCTAGGCCCTGGAAACTGTGGCTCAATGAGAATTTAGCAATGGGAAGGAAAGCCATTTTGATTGCATGAAAGTCTAAGAGAAGTCCCACAGTGTTGTAATTAATTATGGCTTCGTAGGCCCGGTCTGTCAAGGCGACATATATAGATTGTAGACGCAAATGTATTGTAACCAAACATAGTGTGTGTTGCGGCTTGTCTGAGTTGTGGTTAAAAAAGCCAATTAAACCACTAACAAATTAAATCTTCCAAAATACTCAGATAGAAGACAGCGCCAAATCCAGTTTTTCAAAAGGATTTATTCAATTAAATTGAAATTGCCCTTTATAATGACACGTGTTTCGGCTGTATCAACCAGCCTTTTTCAAATCAGGGCATAAGTGAATAAAAGAATAAGAATCCATCTAGATCTGCTGTATCTTCCGCTATGACTTACATTCCTTTCCTCGGGATAGCAATTTCTCCTCTAAGAGGAGGCTCCAGATTACTTGAAACTGGAAGAGTGGACATCATTGCATTTTGGATCCCTTGTGTGCCACTGCAATGGGCTTAAACCAAACATCGGAATGGATTTGGACCCCTAGAAGAGCCAACTTCTCTGCCACCGGTGTATAGTCAGGAGTGAGCCCAATAGACAGCTACACCAATAACAGTTGTCCTGTTGGCGGAAAGTAGAGGCACTTTCTTGGTGTAGATTTAATGTCACCTCTGTAAACAGGTGGTGTAGACAGGAGGAAGCAGACTTTGGCTTTTCATGGAATATAGAAGTCCTCTGACACCCATGGAGCATTGTTTCAGCTGCAAATGACTTGACTGACATTGTTGAAGGAAAGCTCGACTTCATTAATAATATAATGACATAAACCACTTTGGAGCCGTTTCTGCCCTTGATACAAAGATTGTGTTTGTGATACACGGTGCAGAGTGAAAGATTGAATTCGAGCCCAGGAATTATTTTAATAATCCCATCTTCACAGTGATCTGTTGCATCAAGGTGGGTATGTTTCCAGGCTTGACTTAAGTGCAGGCAATTTTACCTAGCAGCTGTGCAATCACATTAAGAGGTGCACTCCCACCATGAACTACCTCATAATTAGGAACTCAAAAATGCACTCTTGGTCCTCCAGCTCTAATTCATGTAGGTCAAAAGCAAGGATATTCTTCATAAGAGTATCTGATGGGTGTACACACGTAGTAGTTGTAGGAGGCTTGCTAATAAGTGATCTGGTTTTGCTAAGAAATCAATTTTCATTAGCAGCCTCCCAGGGTAGATTTACATTTCTTAGGAACCTAGATTCACCGTGGGAGGGTTGACAATCTCCTTAGGACATATATTCCAAATCCTGTAGCTGCCACATCATTCTCTCATGGCTGAGAGGCATAGGAAGTAGCATTATAGGATAGAGGGGTGGAAGCAGGAGAAGGATAAGTATCCGTCCTATGGGCTCTGTAGGAGCTTTCCCCAGAATGATAAGATTGGGCTGAAAATAGTTACACGGTGCTAGGATCTATAATGCTTCTATGTTGATCACTGCTTGATCAGGTGTAATCAGATTGACCCACAGTCTGTATTAGGCAAAATGATCTGTGTTTTTCCCCTTGCACCATGTTCAGGTCTATATTGAATAATTATTAATGGTCTCTCCTGGGTATTACTCTCAGCAACAAATCAAGAAGATACGTGCAATATACATTAATACATATTGAATGATTTTAGAAGTCGATTGTATTCATGAAATCTTATATGATTTGTGGTTTTGGTAAGTTTGTGTGGCCCTTGTGCCACAAAATTCCTGAAAACATTGTTACAGAAGAGAAATAGAGGGAATGGAGTTCTGAACTGAGAATATCAGGTTGGCATAGCAATGGGCAATGTCATGGCATGAAACTGCCAAATCACTAAAATCTTTTTCCAAAGCCCTACTACCCAATAATAAGTTCCCTAACAATATTTGCTCCAATCAGCAGTTTTGTAAGAAGCACGTTTCCTGCCTGCCTTTCCATTTCCCAATTGTGCAGAGATTTCACATTAGGCTATTTTGGGCTATTTACCACAGTCAATTGGGTTTTTGGGCTGCTTTTGACAGCAGATCTGTTTCAGAAGGTGACTAAATGGAAAGTATACATGAGAGATGCCGTTACATGTTCAGTATTTTACAATTTCGGGTTTTACCCAATCTACAAAGCCTATCATTTCGTCCAAATTGCATTTGGCCTGGTTGTATCCAGAGTTTGCACACAACCCCTAATGTTTACATTTAGTATACTCAACCACTCTACCCCATATACTGTACTCCCACCAAACCTCACATACACTAGCCCCACCCCTCTTCCACAACCCACTGCTCTAGCCACTACCCCACCCATTCATTACCCACCCACTCTACACTACCTCACCACTAAAAATTCCACACTACTCTACTCTACACCACCCCAACCAGACCCACTCCCCCAACCCACTACTCTTTCCCAACCAATCTCCCTATCCCACCACAGTAGTATACCTTACCCCTCTATTCAACACCCACCTCACAAACTGTGCTGCTACCCACTCTACCCCACATAGCCTATATCACCTGACTCTACCTCAGCCCCACTATTTAACACCCTCAACCATCCACCCCTTTATAACACCACCCTATAATCTACCCCACCCTATCCCACCCAATTTACCACCACCCCAACCAACTCTACCATCACTCCCACCCCAATCTACCGTACATGCTATCTCACCCCCACACTACCTCATTGCACACTACACCACTCTGCCCCAATACTTCACACCACTACTTTAGACTACCCTCACCACCCTACCCAACTCCTCTACCCCACCTCATACACAGTACTGTCACTCACTCTCCCCACACCATACTTGACTGACACTACCATTGCCCTCTACTTCACCTCACTCTACCACCACCCACCACAGTACTCTACCCCACCCACCCTACATGACCTCAGCTAAATGTCCCCACACTTTAACTTCATCCCCACTGCCCCTGCCTCAGCATCCAATGTCACTCCTCTCCACTACTCTACCCCTCACCACTACTTTAACACACCCATCTCCCTCACATCCCCACACTATCATATGCTAAGCATGCCACTTTACCCCACCACAATTTCACCACATCACTAGCCTGTCCCATCCCACCCCCACTCTATCCACTCCATAACTCTACTGCCATCCACTCTAACCCCACTTAACGAAAACACACCGTAATACACATGACTATACCCTTCCCACCCATACTTCAATCCACTCTACCACCACCCACCCCACTCTACCATTTGCCCTACTCTACTCTAACCATCTAATTTCCCACTCACTCTACCCCACCACTCTACCATACTAGTCTACCCCAATGCCTCACATCACTCCTCTACACCACCCACACCCCTCTAACTACATCTCACACACTCTACTGCCACCCACTCTTACCCAACACACCCTACATCACCTGACTCTACCCTTCCCTCTGCTGCACCCCACTCTACCCCACTAATCTTTATATACCCCCACACTCTACCCCAAACCCACTCTACCCCATCTCACCCAACTCTTCTCTCACCCATTCCATCCCCACCCCACCACATTCCCCTGCCCCACCATTCTACCAGTCCACCCACCCCACTACTTTACCACACCCATGTAGCCCACCCTCACTATTCCACTCTGTATCTGCCTCCCCCACCTCTCATAGCCCACTTGCTCTACTTCTACCGACCAACTCTACCTCACCCCACCTTACCCCACTCTACTCCACATCACCTTACTATAACCTCACCCTCTCTTCCAAGCTCACCATTCTCCCCACTGCATTACTCTACCACACTACTTTACCAAACCCATCTACCCTAACTTACCCCACTCTATTCCTGACTCTTTAGCCCTGCTCCCTACCTGGCCACTCTACCCAAGCATGTTACATGCACCAGGCTAACCTAACCCACCACAACGTGCCCCACCCCTGTACTCTAACCCACCTCCCTACCACTACACACCATTCACCCTACACTGCTCACTCTAGCTCACCCGATCTACCGCTCTAAACATTCCATCATACCTCACCTCTCTCTATCACTTTACCTCACCCCTTTATACCATACCCTTCTCTACCCCCACCAACCCCTCAAACACCTGCCATCCAGCCTCCAGTCTACCTCCACCGTCCCTGATTCACGCAGACCAACCCACCCTACCTCACTCATTCCTGTTAAAACCACCAACCTACCCACCCTATCACACCTCTTTCTACTCCCACTCACCCTAGCACACCCATGCCTATCATGCTCACCCATGACTACTGCCGCTCACCTTCTCCACTCCACCTTAACTCACCCCTACTCCTGCCATTGTAGCTCACGCTTAAAATCATCATGCTAACCTTAAATGTTCCACACATGTCTGTAGGTTAGTGCTTACTGGCAAGTAAAACTAAGAATGCAAAACAGTAAAAAGAGTCTCATACACTGTAGTGAAAATCTTTTTACTCTATTAATGTTATTCATCTGCAAACAATATCTTTCAGACATGTTCGGAATTACCAGGTAGTAGAGCCCAAGTTTTACATTTTTATTGCCTTGGAAAATGCAGTAAAAAAATTGCAAACGCCAAAACTATTGGCTTTGGCAATGCTTGTTTTAAAGGGAGCTGGAGGTATTTCAGGAAACCTGCTGCCATTACTACTGGTACGTAGATAATCTTGCAACTGTGTGGATCGTACTACTGGTAATAATGGTGATAATAGTGCTGTAATGGGGTCTTTGCCTGTGGACTATCTGTGTGTTGTGCTACAGCATGTCTACACTGTACATTTTCCTGGTTGAGGAGCCTCTAGTTGTGGACTAGTGCCACTGTACCACCTGCTGCAGCATACACTGCGTGCAGGGATGGCTACCCACTTTCAATGCTGGTGTTTTGCTGAGCGTTTCATATCATTATTATAATTATAATTACTGGTATATGTATTTACTGCACATTTTAAATATGTTGGTCATTTTACCACAAATAAAAACTGTATTTTAGACATCCATGTTCAAGGTATCAGAAAACATAATTACATGTTTGTTATATCCAACAATTTGTAACATCAGATTTCTTTTTCTATGAAGAATGATGTGTTTACGGCTGTTGGTGTTACTTTCCTTTAAATGATTACTCACAATGCCTTCATGAGAGTATAACCGCTTCCTATTGATATATTTCACCTATTTTGCTTTACTTGCAAACTCTGTAAAACGTTGCAAATACATCTACATCGATTCAGTGCGGTGCAATGGCAGCCACCTGATTTATTAAATCGGATTGATTTGTATGTGGATCAGCAATCCCTCGTGTTCAGTTCAGCTATTGTTTAACGATGCTAGTAAATTCCGTCGAGGACTATTAGTTAGTAGCTTCCGGCGATCGGCCTCAGCAGTCAGTGATATTGGGCGAACTGTCAATGTAACCTTGACTTGTGAGAAAAACGATCCTGGGGACCCAATGCAGCAGTCACGTGCTCTTACTCTGTCGAGTCTCCACCCCAGAAATGCGCACTGTGAAATACATGGCAAACAAATCAACACAACAAATGCACACTAAACGATTTAAGTTTTGCAGTGAAGAACACTGATTAAAAACTCGCCAAAATAATATTTACTTCAGCAATTGAAATGTAGTCAAGTTAAAAGCAAAAGCAAAGCAACGGGCAGATTGGTGAGCCAAGCTGACAAGAGGGCTCAACGTTAGAAAGACTCGAAGAAGGCCTCCCAGATGCGTGAAGCTACTACTACGGGCAATTTTTCACAAAATGCTAATTGCATGTGAAAGGAGCCACAAATGTGTGCGCTTACATGGATTGCTCTCGACTCCATGGGGTTGATAGTATTAAAAGAGCAAATTGTGTGCATGGACCCAGCAATATTTGCATCTGTGTTCTGATGAGTCTCCTGCATGTTCAATGTTTGCAAAACGGAGTGCAACATAAAGAGTAAAAACAGACATAATCACCTTTACATGTTAATTTTATGCTCCATTTAGTAAAAAGTATATATATATATATATATATATATATATATATATATATTCAGTGAAAAAACTTTGTTAAAGGGACGTTATGGTTAAGTTGCGCTACAAAAAACCTATCAAATTCAGTGAAAAAACTTTGTTAAAGGGACGTTATGGTTCAAAGTAAAACCGAAAAACCCCTGAAATTCGGCAGTTATGGTAAGATAAGCAGCCATAACTCGCGCCACCGTGCACTGCTAACACTAACACCCAGGACATCAAAGATGATATCACAAATGTCATTGATGACAGCACTGATGACATCACATGTCTGGCTCCCCCTTTTTTTCCTTTACTGACATATCTAGGCCACATGGTTTTGCTCAGTAACAGTCAAGGGGCCTCATTACGACCCTGGCGCTAAGAGATTACCGGTACCGGTAATCCCTTAGCGCCTGATTACAAGGTCCCTTTGCGGGTTTCCACCTTAACGGCTGGTTTTACCAGCCGTTAAGGATTGGACCCGCAAAGGGACCTTGGTGCTAATTACGGTACCTTCACAGTACGCAAACTCTAATAAGAAAGCAGTTATCATTTCACTATTCAACATGGCAAGATTATGAATATTACACCTTCATCATGTATGCTGCACACACTGCCTATGTTTCTGCATAAGTAGCTTAGTATACTGGATAGAACTTCATAATAGAGTGCTATTTATATCAATGCATTGCTTAATGCACTAATTAGCTCATGATATTCATCCCAATGATCCCTGACAGTTTTTGGTCAGCATTATAAGAATCCCTTGTACAGAGTTTTCATGAAAAGTAAATGCACATGTGATGTCATCAGTGATGTCATCAATGACATTTGTGATGTCATCTTTGATGTCCTGGGTGTTAGTGTTAGCAGTGCACGGTGGCGGGAGTTATGGTTGCTTATCTTACCATAACTGCCGAATTTCAGGGGTTTTTCGGATTTGAACCATAGCGTCCCTTTAACAAAGTTTGTTCACTGAATTTCATAGGTTTTTAGTAGTGCAACTTAACCATAACGTCCCTTTAACAAAGTTTTTTCACTGAATTTCATAGGTTTTAGTAGCACAACTTAACCATAATATCCCTGACTTCATATACATGTAACATAGAACATACTGAACCCCCACGTAGTGATTTTGATGTCCGCGGACTACCGCCATGTCCGCGGACATATCGAGTTTCTGAGCGTGGTGAATGTAAATTTAAATAGTGTGCCCCATTTCCCCTTTGAAGTTGGCTCTGAAAAGAGCCGTTTTTTACAGATGCTTGACAGACACCTGTTATTTTGTATTTTTTTCTTGTTTTTTTTCTTACTTTACTCCTAAAATCTTCACATAACCTTCTCCAAAGCAACCCTTACATTCCAAAATAGAAAGGCATTTCCCGTAAAAGATAAAGAGATGCCATCTTCTTTAAAATTAACAGAATTACTGGCATCAATATTCTCATTATTACAGAAGAACATACCAGCTCTAAGCATGAAGGCACACATGCCTCGGTTGATGACACACCTAGCAATGTTTTGCTGAGGACAAAAAACTGAACTATTGTCCCATATTGCCCTAGGTAGTAATCCAGAAAAAATTACTTTCGCATTTGGAAGGATCTTCATTACGGCTTGAACCAAGCGTTCCAAATCAGCCAGCAAAGAGGGGGCACTGACGTTGCCCAAATGGAAAGCACCATAGTGTAAAACTACCACATGCGGACTGTTCATCGTGGCCATATCCTCACAAACTTGTACAATTCCCTGTACATTGCAATCAGGCACAGTGCTCCACCCCACCTCCACTCCTTTCACATCAAAGTTCTTTTCAACATGCCTGCATCGAGCGTACTGTTGTAAACCATGCACAAACATATCTCCAAGCACCAATACCCTGACTTTCTCTACTTCTGCCATCTCCACCACACACAGTCTCTTTCAACACAAATCCACAACCTCAACATCTGATTGGCTAATCCGTACAGTCTTCTTTCCATGTTGGATTTGCTGGAAAACCCCAGATGTAGCACGCCCTGTCCACGGACAGCCGCGGTGTCCGCGGACCGCGTAACTCTTCGACACCCCTTCTACCATTTCCACTTTACTCTCTGTGCCATTCCCTCATTGCATACTGCTAAGCAGTCACACAATATGAAGAACGTCCTCAGAACACCCCCATTTTGTTTATTTTCGAACATTTCAGGACAATTATCATTTCATTATTCAACATACTAACATTACAAATATTATACTTTCATCTTGTACGCTGCACACAATGCTATGTTTATCCATTAGTAGATCAGTATACTAGATAGAAGCCCATAATACAATGCTATTTATATCAATGCATCGTTCCAAGCACTAATTACGTTATATTTATTGCAATGATCCTTGACACTTTTTTCGCAACATTATAACAAAAATCCCTAGTACACAAATTTCATGAAAAGTAAATGCACATGTGATGTCATCAGTGATGTCATCAATGACATTTGCGATGTCATCTTTGATGTCTTGGGTGTTAGTCTTAGCAGTGCACGGTGGTGGCGCGAGTTATGGTTGCTGAGCTTACCATAACTGGCGAATTTCAGGGGTTTTTCGGCTTTACTTGGAACCATAACGTCCCTTAAACAAACTTTTTTTATTAGCATGCAAACAATATACAAAGATGTAGTGTAAACAGCAAATTCTCACAGATGGCTTTACACAGAATGTTGCAAAGTAAGCATTTATGCTCGTTCACAGTGAAGGTCAGCTGCTTCAATTTTTTTCTCGCGGCCCGGAGAGGCCCACGACTCCCAGTATACACTGTCCACTAAATACAATTTTTAATCCAAGTTTCACCGCGCGAACACGTCGCATGTCCACGGACATGACGCAAGCCTATGGGCCAATAGGGGTGCTGTCCGCGGAGCGAACAGGGAAGTCCGTCCGCGAAGGAAACACCAACTTAACCATAACTACATAGACGCTACCGCGTCCATGTAATATTACATGGCCATGTTAGTGGCCATGTAGTTATGGTTAAGTTGGTGTTTCCATAGGAAGAGCACTTTTTGGGCGGCTTATAACTTCGCTCTCCCTGGACGAATCCTCACCCAACTTTGAAAAAAAAGTATTTGGGTCACTCTGAATTTTTTTGCAAAGTTTTGTGAGGATTCGTCCAGGGGGGGCAAAGTTATAGGGGGGTCCCAAAACTTTTGTTTTTTCCCATAGACTGAAAGGGAAACATTTTTTGCTCACGTCTACGGACCAAACCGCTGGACGGATTTTCACCAAATTTGGACCAGGAGCAGTGGCTTGGTCCCGAAAGCATGCTTTTGCAAATTTGGTGAAAATCCGTCCAGTAGTTTTTTTAAAAATTACCAAAAAGAAGTTAAAAAAAAAATTAGTCATATCTGTGTTCGGACATGCAACGTGTTCGTTGATTGGACGGTGTGGAGCGTGAAGCGCGTCAGATTTTCAGTAGCGCCCACCATCTTGGATTCGCAGACGTCCGTGGACAGCGCGGTGAAACTTTTTTCAAGATGTGTATTTAGTAGAGTGTGTTGGTGTGTAGGAGTGTTTGGGGAGGGTGGGAGTGTATGAGATAGGATGAAAGTTGTGTTTTTTATGTGTTAGACGTTCTTTTTGTGTTCGATTTGTCAGCGGACATCACGGGTGTTCTGAAATGTTCTAAATAAACTGAATGGGGGTGTTCTGAGGACTCAATATGTGTCCGTTTTGTTGGCAAGCAAGCTGAAACTGTTCTAAGAACACTTGCGGTGTCCTGAAATGTTTGCAAATAAACAAAATGGGGGTGTCCTGAGGACGCTGTCCGTATTGTTCGTTGTCATGTTGAATGTGTTCTAAGAACACTCGCGGTGTCCTGAAATGTTCGCAAATAAACAAAATGGGGGTGTTCTGAGGACGCTGTCCGTATTGTTCTCTGTCACGTTGAATGTGTTCTAAGAACACTCACGGTGTCCTGAAATGTTCGCAAATAAACAAAATGGGGGTGTTCTGAAGACGCTTCTAAGAACACTCGCGGTGTCCGGGGAATGTTCATAGGGGTGTCCTGAGGACGCTTTCCGTATTGTTCGTTGTCAAGTTGAATGTGTTCTAAGAACACTCGCGGTGTCCTGAAATGTTTGCAAATACACAAAATGGGGGTGTTCTGAAGACGTTGTCGAACACTCGCTGTGTCCTGAAATGTTCGCAAATATGAATGGGGGTTGTGGCTGGCAAGTTGAATGTGTTCTAAGAACACTTGCGGTGTCCTGAAATGTTCGCAAATAAACAAAATGGGGGTGTTCTGAAGACACTTCTAAGAACACTCGCGGTGTTCGAGGAATGTTCATAGGAGGTGTCCTGAGGACGCTGACTGTATTGTTCTCTGTCAAGTTGAATGTATTCTAAGAACACTCGCGGTGTCCTGAAATGTTTGCAAATACACAAAATGGGGGTGTTCTGAAGACGTTGTCGAACACTCCCTGTGTCCTGAAATGTTTGCAAATATGAATGGGGGTTGTGGCTGGCAAGTTGAATGTGTTCTAAGAACACTCGCGGTGTCCTGAAATGTTCGCAAATAAACAAAATGGGGGTGTTCTGAAGACGTTTCTAAGAACACTCGCGGTGTCCGGGGAATGTTCGTAGGGGGTGTCCTGAGGACGCTGTCCGTATTGTTCTCTGTCAAGTTGAATGTGTTCTAAGAACACTCGCGGTGTCCTGAAATGTTTGCAAATACACAAAATGGGGGTGTTCTGAAGACGTTGTCGAACACTCGCTGTGTCCTGAAATGTTCGCAAATATGAATGGGGGGTTGTGGTTGGTAAGTTGAATGTGTTCTAAGAACTCTCGCGGTGTCCTGAAATGTTCGCAAATAAACAAAATGGGTGTGTCCTGAGGACGCTGTCCGTATTGTTCTTTGTCAAGTTGAATGTGTTCTAAGAACACTCGCGGTGTCCTGAAATGTTCGCAAATAAACAAGATGGTGGTGTTCTGAAGACCCTTCTAAGAACACTCGCGGTGTCCTGAAATGTTCGCAAATAAACAAAATGAGGGTGTCCTGAGGACGCTGTCCGTATTGTTCTCTGTCAAGTTGAATGTGTTCTAAGAACACTCGCAGCATCCTGAAATGTTCGCAAATAAACAAAATGGGGGTGTTCTGAAGACATTTCTAAGAACACTCGCTGTGTCCTGGAATGTTCGTAGGGGGTGTCCTGAAGGCGTAGTCTGTATTGTTCGCTGGCAAGTTAAATGTGTTCTAAGAACACTTGCGGTGTCCTGAAATGTTTGCAAATAAACAAAATGGGGGTGTCCTGAGGACGCCGTCCGTATTGTTCTCTGTCAAGTTGAATGTGTTCTAAGAACTCTCGCGGTGTTCTAAAATGTTCGTAGGGGGTGTCCTGAAGATGCTGTTCATATTGTTCTCTGTCAAGTTGAATGTGTTCTTAGAACACTCATGGTGTCCTGAAATGTTCACAAATAAACGAAATGGGGGTGTTCTGAGGACACTGTCCATATTGTTCGTTGTCAAGTTGAAAGTGTTCTAAGAACTATCCCGTTGTTCTGAAATGTTCGTAGGGGGTGTCCTGAAAACACTGTCCGTATTGTTCGCTGGCAAGTTGAAAGTGTTCTAAGAACACTCATAATGTCCGCGGACATTAAAAGTTTCCATAGACCTTAGTTGAAATGTTTGACTCTATGGATGTGATATGCTGCGGTGGTTGTTGCCAGGGCATAGAGTCTTGGGTGCATGGCCATTTGGCCATGCACCCAAGACTCTATGCCCTGGCATCAACCACCGCAGCATATCACATTCATATTTGCTTATAACTTTGTGTGAAAAACAAATGTATAAGGAACAAAGGTATTACATACTATAGATGTGATATGCTGCTATGGTTCTCATTATTGTATACTTACTGTTTGGTCTAGTAACCGGAGTACATGTATTTCTTGTTAATTTCTGTGATAAAAGAAAATAGCATGTTAGTATTAGTATTTTGTAATGACTTATTACATTGTATAATCAACATACTTCTTTTTTTTTTGGACCCTCATATTTAGTAGATTACCAATCAGAGTACTGTGCAATTTGCTCAGTTTCTGTATTTGTTGATAAAATCATTGGGTCTGTGGGAGTAAAAAAATCCATGTTGGATTAAAAAAAAAACTTTTTCTGTTATGCTACAGTTTATTTGTTTGTTTGTTTTCAGTGTTCACTTGTTGTTTCTGGCTAATGCTTTATACTTTGGCTTGTTGCGTTTTTTTGGAGCAGTAACATATTATTTATTTGTTTGAATATTATAAAATTTTGGAGCAGTTAGATACCAATTGGCGTATTCTAACTGTGTATTTTTTTGATATATTTTAGTGGTATTGATTTATCTATTTGGAAATTGTTAAATTTTGGGACAGTTAGATACCAATTGGCGTATTCTAACTGTGTATTTTTTGGTCTAATTTAGTGGTATTCATTTATCTGATTAGTTGTTGTAGAATCTTTGAGCAGTAAGATAGCTTTTGGAGTATTTTAACAGTTTATATTTTTTTAACACAAGTTTACTTAGGGTTTAAATACAGTTTAGTTATCAAATTTTGGTTTTAAGAACATCAAATAAGCGTTTGTAAGATTTGCTGGTAATCTCTGCTTTAGAGTAATGGTACTATCATTACATTCAAACCATCCACATTTCTTTTTTATATATGCACTGTAGTGCCCTGAATTGGTTGTGGCTCCTGCGTGATAGATTATACCTATTGTTGTGAAGGTTTTCTTACCAAGTGATATTTGACCATGTGTGAATCCAGTCAGCTTGCAGTTGTTTTTTGAACCATCTGCATTGTAACATAGAAGCATTAGTATTTTGTATTTACTATGTGTTTGTGTTACTAACGTGGAGCGATTATCTGAATTGCAGGTAGAGCATAATCTACCATGGTTTGCATTTTGTACAAGTCGCTGAAATGGAATGGATTCGAAATTTGGTATTGATATATATATGAAGCGTTCATTGGGGATTTCTTCTTGTGTCACATTGTTGCAGAGAGTGCATGTATGTTTCCACATGTATGAAATCTGAAAGATTTCATTTATAGGTATGTTTTTGTTTTCCAGTACTTGTAGTAAGTACATTAGAAATTCTTGTGGATCTTCCTGTGAGTTTATGGTGAATTTCACCATTCCAGCACAGTAGTCCAATTGTTGTCTTATTCCATAAACACTATACGTGTTGTCAGGATTGTTTGCTGCATTTCTGTGAAGTACTAACATTTGCAAACACAATGGGTCTGTACTGTGCAAGTAAATGTTGTCAACAATTGGTGGTAATTGAAATAGAATATTCATTGCTACATTTGCGTAGCAATTTACACCAACTATATTTGAGAATTTAAATGGTCCAGGTAGTTCTGTATCTAACTGCTTTTTTTGGAGTTTGTCTTCCTTCTTTAAAGAAGTACCTGGTTTACTTTCCCTAATTGATTCTTTTTTGCTTGTGGTACTTGATGAAGTATTAGTTTCTTTTACTCTCTTTGGAGGATTTGCAGTGACATCCTGTTGCATTTCTGTTTCATTTATTTTTCTTTTATAACGTTTTACTTTTTGTGGAACAGAATATGTGTTTAGGTGGGTGGTGTATAGTGAGCAAAGTCTATTGTATTCTAAAATGCAAGGAATATCAGCGTTTATTTTACTTGCATCAAAGTTGATTAAAAATAGACCATCAAGTGTACGGAAGCGTGATAGTGCTACGTAGCTCATGCCTTCTTTAAAGACTGTGTTACCAATATCTATCATTGCTTTGTCTAGGGTAAGACCGTGTGATTTATGAATCGTGACTGCGTATGCAAGAGTTAGAGAAAATTGTTCGCTGCATACATACATATCTTTGAAGAGAAGGAATCTAGCTGTTGAGCGTCCTATCGTTTTTTACTTCTGAAAGTTTGTCAAAGAGTATATTGACAAACTGAATTTTGTTGTCGCGTGGGTATGTTTGAAAGCCAACAACTGTACCCAGTGCTCCATTAACTAGTCCTTGGTCCACGTCAAGGTTACGTTTAAGCATTACTCTGCAATTTAAGGATAATTTTAATATCTTTTCTAAGCCTGCTGTGTTTGAGATTGATTTTTCTAAACTATTTAGTCTTGTTGTGGCTTGGTCACTCATGGGTAGTGTCATACCATATACATCTAGTTTGTCTGTGGCGCTAATTTCCATGATTGGTTGCATTTCTTTACTTAGCATGATTTCATTGAATTTGAAACAGCTTGCAAGAGTTGGCATTAAGGCCATACAATTGATATTTTTGTGGGCTAATTATTCCATAACATCTGTAGCACATGCATTATCGCCATAAAGTGCATTAATGTGCCGGGTTTTCAATATTGCTTCTGCTTTTTTAGAAAGTATACCAACTCTGATACTTTTTAAAATGTTGGCATAAGTGAGATCTGCAGATTGCCGCATGTTTTCTGTTAATTCTCTGTATTGGAAATGTTGCCAAAGGTTGACATTTCCAATGCTGCCAACAGTTTTACTGCAGAGTTTGTGTCCTAATGTTTTAAAAATAGGCTCACCTTTTACTGGTGTTAATTGAAGCAGATCTCCAAAAACAATAATGTGTTTTCCTGCAAAGAGCTCTTCATAGTCTGTTTTGAGTACTTCTTGTAATCTGAGGTGAATCTAAGCTAACATCAGGTTGGAGACCATGCTCACTTCATCTATTAGTAGCATTTTTATTTGTTTCAATACTCTGCGTAATTCCATTGCAGCTTCTGCAGAAAGTTTGTAATAGTCTAATTTGTTCTGGTGTTCTACTGGTAATAGTAATAATCGGTGTAATGTAACACCACTTATGTTGTAGGCAGCTAAACCTGTGGGGGCAGTGACAACAGCTGACAGTTTGTTGTTTGTCAATTGTTGAAGGAACTTACTAATGATTTTGATTAGGAATGTTTTGCCAGAACCAGCTTCACCACTGACGTACAGTAGTAAAGGTTTATAATTATAGCAGGAACATTCTTTATTTTCATGTTTTACACCATGTGCAATTTGTTTTGTTACTTCTTGAAAAATGCTACGTTGCTCATTGTTTAGTTTTGATTGTAGTATAGTTAAGTCTTCTTTATCTTCATACTGACACATGGTGTTTTCTACTTCTATCATAGCTAATTCTGCCTCATTTATTATTAGTGGTTCTCCCAGTGGTTCTTGGCTTCCTGTTACAGAAGGTTGACTACTGTCAGGAGTGTCCTTATCTAGTTGGGCTTGGAGTTCTTCTTCGTGTTGCTGTTCATTGTGCAACATTGTTTTGTACTGTGTAAAGTGTACATCAGTTATAGTGCATTCATTTGCTTTGAAAGCATCCTCATATGAGTCATAGTTATCTAGTATTTGTTCTTCTTTTCTCCATGGTTTGAAGAGTTGTAGCAGGGACATGTAATATACCTATTTATGTTGAGGAGTCTTTAATGACAATTTGATATGATTAATTAAATTTAGTTTAGTGAATTTAACTAAGCTGCCTTCACAGTTTGTCACTCTATATTTACCTTTTTTTTCATCAGGTTTCATATTATTTTTGTATATGTGTATAGACACATGTTTTCCCAAGTATTCCTTCTGTTTGGGTAGTATGTGTCCAATAAATTGTTTTTTAAAATGTCTTGGCTGTTGGGATCACGTTTGGCTATTGTTTCTATATCTTCATATGATTTTAGAACTCTTTTATCTAGATTTAGCTGAACCAAGACTTAGCCATACTAAATTTTCAGATTTACCATACAATGCAGTACCAGTTAAACGATCAGCTGCTTCATATGATCCACATTCTCTACGGGTGAGCATTTTTATGCCCAAACTGTATAATTTCAGAGACACTGCTTTATCTGATCACAGGTCATTCCAGAGGTCTTGGAGCTCTGTCTTTTCTGCTTTCGTTAAGTATGCTGTGACATATCGTGCAACTGCAGTAGAATTTTCTGCAATGTACTGCACATCTATGTTTGCATTCCATAAGTGGGCAATGATTGCATTATAATCATTGATATATTTTTCTTCTTCTTTTCTTTTTATGTAATATGTATTTTTAGGTGACTTACCTTTAACACTATGTCTAACTGAAGACATGAGGTTGTTCACTTGACCTGTATTTGTAACTGGTCTAGGGAAATCAAATCGGCATTTGGTGTAGTATTTCCCTTTGTTTTTGTATTTGCGACGACAATATCTTGCACATTTGGGTCTTTGAAATTGTAAAATGTGTGCATGAAGATCACTATTTGTGGCTTCTGATGGAATTTCACAAGTGACATATTTTTCAATAAACTGTAAAACAGTGGCATCACTGTCTTGACCAAATTTAGTAGCATCTTTAATCCATAAAAGCATGTGGATATGTGGTGCGCCTCTGGCTTGGTATTCTTGTCTCCAAAAGAAGTGTTGCACTTCTCCAAGGGGAGGAACAGTTTTATTACAAATAAAATGTAGCATAGCAATGAAGCGATGGTGAAAATATCTTGAAACATTAACAGGATCCAAAGAACAAAGTTCTCCAGGTGTTTGTATATCTATGTTTGTTTTGTTTTTATTTGATATGCGTAGGAAATCATGTAAATCTTCCCATGCATATTCTGCACAACTTAATGTAACAAACCAAGTGGGTGGGCCAAGGTTTCTGATCATACAACGTACATCTCCATGACGTCGAAATCAGTACTCTTTAGTACCATGCATATTTGCTAATAGATTTGTAATATTTGATTGTAAAACCTCATCCTTTTGTTGCACGTTTTCTAATAATTGTGTAGCTGTCATATTTTGAAAGTGTGATCCTGATTTTAATATGTGTGCAACTCCGTAACATAAAGTTGCTAGTTCACTTTCAAAGAGTAGGTGGAATATGTATTCCACATTTTGTCTAAATCTGGGATCTTAAGAATACATCCGTAATGAGCGGTATTCTGAAGCTGATATTTGAATAGGTCTATCGTCATACCTTCCTCCTTTGCCAGTAGGAAAGAGTAAAGGAAAAGCACGTGCTTTTATACTTTTTTCCCATATGCTGATTGGCGATCCTTTTGTTTGACGCATTTGGTACGTTTCCAGTACATCTTCTACGGTGTCATTAGAATGCAAAGGATAAATTGTATAATAGTCTAAAGTATTTGATATTGTAGCAGGATCTAGTAGCTCAAATTGACCAGCTTCTTGTGTTTCTTGAATGATTTCAGTTGTATCTTTCAAGTTTTCTTCAATATTAATTTCTTTGTAATATTCATTATTCTCTTTAAGATATTGGAAGGCGTGCCTAACTTTATGTAAATCTACCAGCTGTTGCCATATTTTTTTGTCTTTTGTAGGTACTCCATTTACTAAGATAATTAAAGATTGCTGCATTGGACATTGCACTCCTAGAGTATGCACATTTTCTTTTAGATCTAATGGTAAATAAACTACTTTTCCACAAATGCCTTTTACCAATTCAGAGGGAGGTAATTTTGCTGTTTTTGTTTGAAGGCGTATTATTGCTTGAAATGGGTGTACTGTTTGAATTATGATGCTCTCATATAAATTAAGTTGTTGTAGGGGTTTTGGTACTGGGTATAATTCCAAATTATTTGTGATAGCACATGAAGGAGTTTGGTTGTTGTCAAGTTTTGTAGTGCAGTAACTGCAAAGTATTAAGGGCTTAGTTCTTTCATATTTGTTTTCTGCTACAAGGTAGAGAGCTAATTCAAACCATTTAGAATCTTCATTGTCTTCTATTTTGTATGATAGGTCTACAGTTTTTGTGTTACTTTTATAAAAAGTTGTACGGAAACATGCACATACATGGTTTGGGACTTCAGCTGTTGTACTTTTAAATTTTAGTATTTCTTTTTTGTATGTGTTTAGCAAAAGGTTGCCATGTGTAGAATTGTTGCTTAATTGGTTTAAAGCTATTTCATTCTGTAAATGGCTTTCACTTCCAAAATATGTTTTCTGGATATAGTCCATTTCTTCAAGTAGGTCTTTCGCTGTACCATGTAGAAGGATGTTATTTAACTTTGCTAGTGCTAAAGCAGGACTTTTAGCATAGTACAGTTTATAGACTAGATTTCTTATAGTTGAATGATGTGTTGATATCCTTTTGATATCATGGAAAGTGGTTTTACAAGTAGGTCCTGTAATGCAGGCCAATGAATGTCCTTGTAGTCCTGTGTACTTGCGCACTGGACAGGTATCCATATTTTGCAGTAATTAAATTTTGATTTTGTCTTTGCTTTTTACATATTTATTGAGGAATTGGTGTAAAGAATTAAAACATTGTTTGGGAATGTTACACATTGACGTGCATGGCCATTTGTATACTAGACGTTCTGATTCAGTTGAATGGAAGGAGTAATTCTAAGTTTTCAGGGCATATTTTTGTAAGGAGTACTTCTTGTTCCATTATGGTATTATTCACTTTTTCATAACCTCGACCACTGCTATGTATGGCGATTGTATTTGTTTGCTTTTGTTTGTACGCTTCTTCATTAAAATATGGTTCTGTGCTCGTAGTATGATTCCATTCACCTCCGCAGATACTTAAGAAGTTCTTTCTGTTGACATTTCGTTTATTGAGAAGTCTTTTTTGTAATTTAGTTATTAGTTTTGTTAGTGGTTTCATTTTGTTTAACAGTAAAATAAATAACTTTCTTTTGAGAAGAATTGCACTGTCCATCAACGCTTCTAAGATTAATTTCCTACGATAGGTTTTAAGCATTGAACCTGATTTCTCTTCTGTTTTTATAAGATTTTGAAGGACCTTGTGACGGTACATTTTGGCTAAAATACTTTTCTTGGTATGCTTACTTTGCACTATATTAAAATTTAAAGAAATAGTTTTATCTGTAGTGATAGCTGATTTTCTGTTGTTTTTTGGTTTGTTTTACATTTTGATAGAGGAGGCAAAGTTTTTGTACTTGAAACATCTTGTGTTTCACTAAATGACTGTATTAGCTGTTTTGTTTCAACTTTTCTTTACAAATTCTGCTAGAGATGGATTCTTATGTTGGACACTTTTATTTTCATTTGCTCTACTTTTGCGTTGCATTATACGGACTTGACTTTTCGTAGGCATTCTTTAGGGTCTGTTGAAAAAAATAAAGAAGGTATGGGTTGGGGGGCTCTGCAATGTATGTGTGCTATGTGCATGAGTGTTTGAGTAAGATGATAAAGATGTATGTAATGGTGTGTGATTGTGCATTGGGAACTACAACTGGTAGGGATAAGTATTCTTGCATTTATGTGTTACTAAACTGGGGTTCAGATGACCAAGAAAAAGTAAGCTAGTGGTGTGGAAAAGTACAAATAGTAAATCTAATGTATACAATTAAAACAGTTGTTTGTTCTATAATATGAAAATTGTAGCCGTTCAGTTGGGTAATTTGTGTGTCCAAAAATAGGAATTTGTGGGCCATTCTGGCTGTAAATCGCTGTTTAAGACATGGAGATTTTTGGACAAAATGGTACACAATCTCTATTTTTAGGCACAGAAATAGCTTGTATTAACTGTACAGTATGAATGAGTAATAATACAAATATTGTGGTGATATTCTACTTACTTTTTTTCTTAAATTAACACGTAACTTCTTAGTTCTTCTTTGTTCTTCGAATTCGGCTGTTTCTTTTCAGGAGACTGGTCTTCACTGCAATTGTAAAAGCTTCAAATTAGTAACTTTGTATATAGCGCTGATTTTAATTTAGATATTGATTTTTTTAATTGAAATCCTCAGCGCCTTCTTTAAAACCATTAAACTAATTTATTTACATAAGATACATTGCATCAGTTCAGTACATATGATATGTTCTTAATGAACTAATTGTATTGAATGACTAACTGTAGCAAAAAAAATATCTTTACTATGTCTTGTGAAATTTATACTATACAAGTGAATACCACTATTTCTGTAACTAAGCTGTTCTAGGTAATAGCGCCTCAATGTCATGTCTAAATTAAAGTAATTAAGTAAATAAATAAATAAAAACCAAAAAATTTGAAATTGTCTAAGTATTTTTTTTAAAGATTTAAACATAGATTGTGCTTGCATGTAATTTTGTTTGAATATATGTAGTCTATATATTTCATTTAAAAAATGTTAGTTTAACATGATTTGAGTGTGTGTGTATAAAGAAAGTAAATAGTATAAAGGTTTATAAGTGATAGTTGATTTTAGAAAATTGAAAAAATACAGTAAATTCATTTTACAGATTACACAAGCTAAAAGTCTGTTTGAAAATGTGTTCATCTACTGTACAGAAAATATGCATACCTGAAGTTTCTGTTCATGCATATGGATATGCATGGAGCTCCAAGTAGAAATCTTGGAGACTTGTACAGTATTTCTGGTAGATGGTGCTTGCCAATGATATGACACTTGTACTCAGAGAGATTCACAGTACATTTGCAGTGCTGATCTATGATGATGCATTTAGATGTAGAGGTCTTGAATGTGATTGGTGCATCGTCATGTGACTTCTTAGCTACATCCAATGAGGGAATGGCAGAGAGAGTGAAGTGGAAATGGCAGAAGGGCTGTTCATGTTACGATATGTCCGCGGACATGGCGGTAGTTTGCAGACATTGGGAGTAACATCCAGTGATTTTTGGGTTCAGAAGTCATGCAAATGAGAATGAGTACTGAAAGGGATTGGTCAGGACACTCGCGGTGTCCTGAAATGTTCGCAAATACACAAAATGGGGGTGTTCTGAAGACGTTGTCGAACACTCGCTGTGTCCTGAAATGTTCGCAAATATGAAAGGGGGGTTGTGGTTGGCAAGTTGAATGTGTTCTAAGAACTCTCGCGGTGTCCTGAAATGTTCGCAAATAAACAAAATGGGTGTGTCCTGAGGACGCTGTCGGTATTGTTCTTTGTCAAGTTGAATGTGTTCTAAGAACACTCGCGGTGTCCTGAAATGTTCGCAAATAAACAAAATGGGGGTGTTCTGAAGACGTTTCTAAGAACACTTGCGGTGTCCTGGAATGTTCGTAGGGGGTGTCCTGAAGGCGTAGTCTGTATTGTTCGCTGGCAAGTTGAATGTGTTCTAAGAACACTTGCGGTGTCCTGAAATGTTCGCAAATAAACAAAATTCAAAATGGGGGTGTCCTGAGGACGCTGTCCGTATTGTTCTCTGTTAAGTTGAATGTGTTCTAAGAACTCTCGCGGTGTTCTGAAATGTTCGTAGGGGGTGTCCTGAAGATGCTGTTCATATTGTTCTCTGTCAAGTTGAATGTGTTCTTAGAACACTCATGGTGTCCTGAAATGTTCGCAAATAAACCAAATGGGGGTGTTCTGAGGACACTGTCCGTATTGTTCGTTGTCAAGTTGAAAGTGTTCTAAGAACTATCGCGTTGTTCTGAAATGTTCGTAGGGGGTGTCCTGAAAACACTGTCCGTATTGTTCGCTGGCAAGTTGAAAGTGTTCTAAGAACACTCATAATGTCCGTGGACATTAAAAGTTTCCATAGACCATAGTTGAAATGTTTGACTCTATGGATGTGATATGCTGCGGTGGTTGTTGCCAGGGCATAGAGTCTTGGGTGCATGGCCATTTGGCCATTTGGTCATGCACCCAAGACTCTATGCCCTGGCAACAACCACCGCAGCATATCACATTCATATTTGCTTATAACTTTGTGTGAAAAACAAATGTATAAGGAACAAAGGTATTACATACTATGGATGTGATATGCTGCTATGGTTCTCCTTATTATTGTATACTTACTGTTTGGTCTAGTAACCGGAGTACATGTATTTCTTGTTAATTTTTGTGATAAAAGAAAATAGCATGTTAGTATTAGTATTTTGTAATGACTTATTACATTGTATAATCAACATACTTCTTTTTTTTTTGGACCCTCATATTTAGTAGATTACAAATCAGAGTACCGTGCAATTTGCTCAGTTTCTGTATTTGTTGCTAAAATCATTGAGTCTGTGGGAGTAAAAAAATCCATGTTGGATTAAAAAAAAAACCTTTTTCTGTTATGCTACAGTTTATTTGTTTGTTTGTTTTCAGTGTTCACTTGTTGTTTCTGGCTAATGCTTTATACTTTGGCTTGTTGCGTTTTTTTGGAGCAGTAACATATTTATTTGTTTGGATATTATAAAATTTTGGAGCAGTTAGATACCAATTGGCGTATTCTAACTGTGTATTTTTTTGATATATTTTAGTGGTATTGATTTATCTATTTGTATATGGTTACATTTTGGGACAGTTAGATACCAATTGTCATATTCTAACTGTGTATTTTTTGGTCTAATTTAGTGGTATTCTCTTATCTGATTAGTTGTTGTAGAATCTTTGAGCAGTAAGATAGCTTTTGGAGTATTCTAACAGTTTATATTTTTTAACACAAGTTTACTTAGGGTTTAAATACAGTTTAGTTATCAAATTTTGGTTTTAAGAACATCAAATAAGCGTTTGTACGATTTGCTGGTAATCTCTGCTTTAGAGTAATGGTACTATCATTACATTCAAATCACCCACATTTCTTTTTGTTATATGCAGTGTAGTGCCCTGAATTGGTTGTGGCTCCTGCGTGGTAGATTATACCTATTGTTGTGAAGGTTTTCTTACCAAGTGATATTTGACCATGTATGAATCCAGTCAGCTTGCAGTTGTTTTTTGAACCATCTGTATTGTAACGTAGAAGCATTAGTATTTTGTATTTACTATGTGTTTGTATTACTAACGTGGAGAGATTATCTGAATTGAAGGTAGAGTATAATCTACCATGGTTTGCATTTTGTACAAGTCGCTGAAATGGAATGGATCCACAATTTGGTATTGATATATATATGAAGCGTTCATTGGGGATTTCTTCTTGTGTCACATTGTTGCAGAGAGTGCATGTATGTTTCCACATGTATGAAATCTGAAAGATTTCATTTATAGGTATGTTTTTGTTTTCTAGTACTTGTAGTAAGTACATTAGAAATTCTTGTGGATCTTCCTGTGAGTTTATGGTGAATTTCACCATTCCAGCACAGTAGTCCAATTGTTGTCTTATTCCATAAACACTATACGTGTTGTCAGGATTGTTTGCTGCATTTCTGTGAAGTACTAACATTTGCAAACACAATGGGTCTGTACTGTGTAAGTATATGTTGCCAACAATTGGTGGTAATTGAAATAGAATATGAATTGCGACATTTGCGTAGCAACTTACACCAACTATATTTGAGAATTTAAATGGTCCAGGTAGTTCTGTATCTAACTGCTTTTTTTGGAGTTTGTCTTCCTTCTTTAAAGAAGTACCTGGTTTACTTTCCCTAATTGATTCTTTTTTGCTTGTGTTACTTGATGAAGTATTAGTTTCTTTTACTCTCTTTGGAGGATTTGCAGTGACATCCTGTTGCATTTCTGTTTGATTTATTTTTCTTTTATAACATTTTACTTTTTGTGGAACAGAATATGTGTTTAGGTGGGTGGTGTATAGTGAGCAAAGTCTATTGTATTCTAAAATGCAAGGAATATCAGCGTTTATTTTACTTGCATCAATGTTGATTAGAAATAGACTGTCAAGTGTACAGAAGCGTGATAGTGCTACGTAGCTCATGCCTTCTTTAAAGACTGTGTTACCAATATCTATCATTGCTTTGTCTAGGGTAAGACCTTGTGATTTATGAATCGTGACTGCGTATGCAAGAGTTAGAGAAAATTGTTCTCTGCGTACATACATATCTTTGAAGAGAAGGAATCTAGCTGTTGAGCGTCATATCCTTTTTACTTCTGAAAGTTTGTCAAAGAGTATATTGACAAACTGAATTTTGTTGTCACGTGGGTATGTTTGAAAGCCAACAACTGTACCCAGTGCTCCATTAACTATTCCTTGGTCCACGTCAAGGTTACGTTTAAGCATTACTCTGCAATTTAAGGATAATTTTAATATCTTTTCTAAGCCTGCTGTGTTTGAGATTGATTTTTCTAAACTATTTAGTCTTGTTGTGGCTTGGTCACACATGGGTAGTGTCATACCATGTACATATAGTTTGTCTCTGGCGCTAATTTCCATGATTGTTGCATTTCTTTACTTAGCATGATTTCATTGAATTTGAAACAGCTTGCAAGAGTTGGCATTAAGGCCATACAATTGATATTTTTGTGGGCTAATTGTTCCATAAAATCTGTAGCACATGCATTATCACCATAAAGTGCGTTAATGTGCCGGGTTTTCAATATTGCTTCTGCTTCTTTAGAAAGTATACCAACTCTGACACTTTTTAAAATGTTGGCATAAGTGAGATCTGCAGATTGCTGCATGTTTTCTGTTAATTCTCTGTATTGGAAATGTTGCCAAAGGTTGACATTTCCAATGCTGCCAACAGTTTTACGGCAGAGTTTGTGTCCTAATGTTTTCAAAATAGGTTCACCTTTTACTGGTGTTAATTGAAGCAGATCTCCAAAAACAACAATGTTTTTTCCTGCAAAGAGCTCTTCATAGTCTGTTTTGAGTACTTCTTGTAATTTGAGGTCAATCTAAGCTAACATCAGGTTGGAGGCATGCTCACTTCATCTATTAGTAGCATTTTTATTTGTTTCAATACTCTGCATAATTCCATTGCAGCTTCTGCAAAAAGTTTGTAATAGTCTAATTTGTTCTGGTGTTCTACTGGTAATAGTAGTAATCGGTGTAATGTAACACCACTTATGTTGTAGGCAGCTAAACCTGTGGGGGCAGTGACAACAGCTGACAGTTTGTTGTTTGTCAATTGTTGAAGGAACTTACTAATGATTTTGATTAGGAATGTTTTGCCAGAACCAGCTTCACCACTGACGTACAGTAGTATAGGTTTATAATTATGGCAGGAACATTCTTTATTTTCATATTTTACACCATGTGCAATTTGTTTTATTACTTCTTGAAAAATGCTACGTTGCTCATTGTTTAGTTTTGATTGTAGTATAGTTAAGTCTTCTTTATCTTCATACTGACACATGGTGTTTTCTACTTCTATCATAGCTAATTCTGCCTCATTTATTATTAGTGGTTCTTCCAGTGGTTCTTGGCTTCCTGTTACAGAAGGTTGACTACTGTCAGGAGTGTCCTTATCTAGTTGGGCTTGGAGTTCTTCTTCGTGTTGCTGTTCATTGTGCAACATTGTTTTGTATTGTGTAAAGTGTACATCAGTTATAGTGCTTTCATTTGCTTTGAAGGCATCCTCATATGAGTCATAGCTATCTAGTATTTGTTCTTCTTTTCTCCATTTATGTTGAGGAGTCTTTAATGACAATTTGATATGATTTATTAAATTTGGTTTAGTGCATTTAACTAAGCTGCCTTCACAGTTTGTCACTCTATATTTACATTTTTTTTCATCAGGTTTCATATTATTTTTGTATGTGTAGTTTTGGGCTATGTGGTATAGACACATGTTTTCCAAAGTATTCCTTCTGTTTGGGTAGTATGTGTGCAATAAATTGTTTTTTAAAATGTCTTGGCTGTTGGGATCACGTTTGGCTATTGTTTCTATATCTTCATATGATTTTAGAACTCTTTTTCTAGATTTAGCTGAACCAAGACTTAGCCATACTAAATTTTCAGATTTACCATACAATGCAGTACCAGTTAAAAGATCAGCTGCTTCATATGATCCACATTCTCTATGGGTGAGCATTTTTATGCCCAAGCTGTATAATTTCTGAGACACTGCTTTATCTGATGACAGGTCATTCCAGAGGTCTTGGAGCTCTGTCTTTTCTGTTTTAGTTAAGTATGCTGTGACATATCGTGCAACTGCAGTAGAATTGTCTGCAATGTACTGCACATCTATGTTTGCATTCCATAAGTGGGCAATGATTGCATTATAATCATTGATATATTTTTCTTCTTCTTTTCTTTTTATGTAATATGTATTTTTAGGTGACTTACCTTTAACACTATGTCTAACTGAAGACATGTGGTTGTTCACTTGACCTGTATTTGTAACTGGTCTAGGGAAAGCAAATCAGCATTTGGTGTAGTATTTCCCTTTATTTTTGTATTTGCGACGACAATATCTTCCACATTTGTGTCTTTGAAATTGTACAATTTGTGCATGAAGATCACTATTTGTGGCTTTGGATGGAATTTCACAAGTGACATATTTTTCATTAAACTGTAAAACAGTGGCATCACTGTCTTGACCAAATTTAGGAGCATCTTTAATCCATAAAAGCAAGTGGATATGTGGTGCTCCTCTGGCTTGGTATTCTTGTCTCCAAAAGAAGTGTTGCACTTCTCCAAGGGGAGGAACAGTTTTATTACAAATAAAATGTAGCATAGCAATGAAGCGATGGTGAAAATATCTTGAAACATTAACAGGATCAAAGAACAAAGTTCTCCAGGTGTTTGTATATCTATGTTTGTTTTGTTTTTATTTGATATGCGTAGGAAACCATGTAAATCTTCCCATGCATATTCTGCACAACTTAATGTAACAAACCAAGTGGGTGGGCCAAGGTTTCTGATCATACAACGTACATCTCCATGACGTCGAAATCAGTACTCTTTAGTACCACGCATATTTGCTAATAGATTTGTAATATTTGATTGTAAAACCTCATCCTTTTGTTGCACTTTTTCTAATAATTGTGTAGCTGTCATATTTTGAAAGTGTGATCCTGATTTTAATATGTGTGCAACTCCGTAACATAAAGTTGCTAGTTCACTTTCAAAGAGTAGGTGGAATATGTAATCCACATTTTGTCTAAATCTGGGATCTTCAGAATACATCCGTAATGAGCGGTATTCTGAAGCTGATATTTGAATAGGTCTATCATCATACCTTCCTCCTTTGCCAGTAGGAAAGAGTAGAGGAAAAGCACATGCTTTTATACTTTTTTCCCATATGCTGATTGGCGATCCTTTTGTTTGACGCATTTGGTACGTTTCCAGTACATCTTCTACGGTGTCATTAGAGTGCAAAGGATGAATTTTATAATGGTCTAAAGTATTTGATATTGTAGCAGGATCTAGTAGCTCAAATTGACCAGCTTCTTTTGTTTCTTGAATGATTTCAGTTGTATCTTTCAAGTTTTCTATAATATAAATTTCTTTGTAATATTCATTATTCTCTTTAAGATATTGGAAGGCTTGTCAAACTTTATGTAAATCTACCAGCTGTTGCCATATTTTTTTGTCTTTTGTAGGTACTCCATTTACTAAGATAATTAAAGATTGCTGCATTGGACATTGCACTCCTAGAGTATGCACATTTTCTTTTAGATGTAATGGTAAATAAACTACTTTTCCACAAATGCCTTTTACCAATTCAGAGGGAGGTAATTTTGCTGTTTTTGGTTGAAGGCGTATTATTGCTTGAAATGGGTGTACTGTTTGAAATATGATGCTCTCATATAAATTAAGTTGTTGTAGGGGTTTTGTTACTGGGTATAATTCCAAATTATTTGTGATAGCACATGAAGGAGTTTGGTTGTTGACACGTTTTGTAGTGCAGTAACTGCAAAGTATTAAGGGCTCAGTTCTTTCGTATTTGTTTTCTGCTACAAGGTAGAGAGCTAATTCAAAGCATTTTGAATCTTCCATTGTCTTCTATTTTGTATGATAGGTCTACAGTTTTTGTGTTACTTTTATAAAAAGTTCTACGGCAACATACACATACATGGTTTGGGACTTCAGCTGATGTACTTTAAAATTTTGGTATTTCTTTTTTGTATGTGTTTAGCAAAAGGTTGCCATGTGTAGAATTGTTGCTTAATTGGTTTAAAGCTATTTCATTCTGTAAATGGCTTTCACTTCCAAAATAATTTTTCTGGATATAGTCAATTTCTTCAAGTAGGTCTTTCGCTGTACCATGTAGAAAAATGTTATTTAACTTTGCTAGTGCTAAAGCAGGACTTTTAGCATAGTACAGTTTATAGACTAGATTTCTTATAGTTGAATGATGTGTTGATATCCTTTTGATATCATGGAAAGTGGTTTTACAAGTAGGTCCTGTAATGCAGGCCAATGAATGTCCTTGTAGTCCTGTGTACTTGCGCACTGGACAGGTATCCATATTTTGCAGTAATTTCATTTTGATTTTGTCTTTGCTTTTTACATATTTATTGAGGAATTGGCGTAAAGATTTGAAACATTGTTTGGGAATATTACACATTGACGCGCATGGCCATTTGTACACTAGACGTTCTGATTCAGTTGAATGGAGGGGTAATTCTAAGTTTTCAGGGCATATTTTTGTAAGGAGTACTTCTTGTTCCATTATGGTATTATTCACTTTTTCATAACCTCGACCACTGCTATGTATGGCAATTGTATTTGTTTGCTTTTGTTTGTACGCTTCTTCATTAAAATATGGTTCTGTGCTCGTAGTATGATTCCATTCACCTCCGCAGATACTTAAGAAGTTCTTTCTGTTGACATTTCGTTTATTGAGAAGTCTTTTTTGTAATTTAGTTATTAGTTTTGTTAGTGGTTTCATTTTGTTTAACAGTAAAATAAATAACTTTCTTTTGAGAAGAATTGCACTGTCCATCAACACTTCTAAGATTAATTTCCTACGATAGGTTTTAAGCATTGAACCTGATTTCTCTTCTGTTTTTATAAGATTTTGAAGGACCTTGTAACGGTACATTTTGGCTAAAATACTTTTCTTGGTATGCTTACTTTGCACTATATTAAAATTTAAAGAAGTAGTTTTAGCTGTAGTTATAGCTGATTTTCTGTTAATTGTTTTTTGGTTTGTTTTACATTTTTATAGAGGAGGCAAAGTTTTTGTACTTGAAACTTCTTGTGTTTCACTAAATGACTTTATTAGCTGTTTTGTTTCAACTTTTTTTACAAATTCTGCTAGAGATGGATGCTTATGTTGGACACTTTTATTTTCATTTGCTCTACTTTTGCGTTGCTTTCTACGGACTTGACTTTTCATAGGCATTCTTTAGGGTCTGTTGAAAAAATTAAAGAAGGTATGGGTTGGGGGGCTCTGCAATGTATGTGTGCTGTGTGCATGAGTGTTTGAGTAAGATGATAAAGATGTATGTAATGGTGTGTGATTGTGCATTGGGAACTACAACTGGTAGGGATAGGTATTCTTGCATTCATGTGTTACTAAACTGGGGTTCAGATGACCAAAAAAAAGTAAGCTAGTGGTGTGGAAAAGTGCAAATAGTAAATCTAATGTATACAATTAAAACAGTTGTTTGTTCTATAATATGAAAATTGTAGCCGTTCAGTTGGGTAATTTGTGTGTCCAAAAATAGGAATTTGTGGGCCATTCTGGCTGTAAATCGCTGTTTAAGACATGGAGATTTTTGGACAAAATGGTACACAATCTCTATTTTTAGGCACAGAAATAGCTTGTATTAACTGTACAGTATGAATGAGTAATAATACAAATATTATGGTGATATTCTACTTACTTTTTTTCTTAAATTAACATGTAACTTCTTAGTTCTTCTTTGTTCTTCGAATTCGGCTGTTTCTTTTCAGGAGACTGGTCTTCACTGCAATTGTAAAAGCTTCAAATTAGTAACTTTGTATATAGCGCTGTTTTTAATTTAGATATTGATTTTTTTAATTGAAATCCTCAGCGCCTTCTTTAAAACCATTAAACTAATTTATTTACATAAGATACATTGCATCAGTTCAGTACATATGATATGTTCTTAATGAACAAATTGTATTGAATGACTAACTGTAGCAAAAAAAATATCTTTACTATGTCTTGTGAAATTTATACTATACCAGTGAATACCACTATTTCTGTAACTAAGTTGTTCTAGGTAATAGCGCCTCAATGTCATGTCCAAATTAAAGTAATTAAGTAAATAAATAAATAAAAACAAAAAAATATGAAATTGTATAAGTATTTTTTTTAAAGATTTAAACATAGATTGTGCTTGCATGTAATTTTGTTTGAATATATGTAGTCTATATATTTCATTTAAAAAATGTTAGTTTAACATGATTTGAGTGTGTGTGTATAAAGAAAGTAAATAGTATAAAGGTTTATAAGTGATAGTTGATTTTAGAAAATTGAACAAAATACAGTAAATTCATTTTACAGATTACACAAGCTAAAAGTCTGTTTGAAAATGTGTTCATCTACTGTACAGAAAATATGCATACCTGAAGTTTGTGTTCATGCATATGGATATGCATGGAGCTGCAAGTAGAAATCTTGGAGACTTGTACAGTATTTCTGGTAGATGGTGCTTGCCAATGATATGACACTTGTACTCAGAGAGATTCACAGTACATTTGCAGTGCTGATCTATGATGATGCAGTTAGATGTAGAGGTCTTGAATGTGATTGGTGCATGGTCATGTGACTTCTTAGCTACATCCAATGAGGGAATGGCAGAGAGAGTGAAATGGAAATGGCAGAAGGGCTGTTCATGTTGCGATATGTCCGCGGACATGACGGTAGTTCGCAGACATCGGGAGTTACATCCGGGGATTTTTGGGTTCAGAAGTCATGCAAATGAGAATGAGTACTGAAAGGGATTGGTCAGGAAAGTTTAGTGGGTGTGTTGTGCCAGAAGAGAGTTTCTCATATACTGTTTTTGCTGAGAGAACAACAGATAGCTATGTCTGTGTGTTTTAGGAAAATGATTGTATGGATTTTGGGAGATTCATGGATATATTGGTTGAAGGTGCATGCAGAAAGCTGTGGAGTAGCTGTAGATCTTGGATTCCCACATGTGGAAGTACACTGGCATGGAGTACGTGGAATGAAGTGGTTGGTCTTGCTATCTCTCTGTGCTACTTTGGAGACAGAGCAAAATCCAGACATAATTGTAATTCATTGTGGAGGGAACAGTTTAGGACATGTGACTGGAATTTTTTTGCAATTTGCTATGAAAGAAGGACTTGGGAAGGTTATGGACATGTTTCCTAATTCTCAAGTGATATTTTCACGGATTGCGCAGAGACAAATGTGGCTTCGTTCTTCTTCATTTGGTCCACAAATGGAAAAAGCAAGGCGCAATGTTAATAAAGCTGTGTGTGCCTTTCTAAAAGATTTTGGCATGTCTTCTTTTCACAATGAAAATATTCTGCTTCGTAGTACAAACATTTTTCGCAAAGATGGAGTCCATCTTACTTATGGTGGCAATCAGATTTTTCTGAGAAATGTACAAAATGCATTGCAACCTTTTTTGGAATTACAACATCCATTTTGAAGTAGGTGTTAAGCATTTATAATTTTTGACTTACAAACACCTCCCAAAGGCTCTTTTCAGAGCCACCACTTCCTCCCAGAGAAAATTGCAATGTTTGTGAAAGGGTAGCAACCCAATTTTTTAAATGTTCGCGAACTGTCTGCGGACTTCTAAAAAATACAAAGGGCCCTGCTTCATTTATTTTCACTTCTATTTTTTAACTGTGAAAGGCGGCTCTGAAAAGAGCCTTATTTTTTGGGGGATTTTTGATATTTTGTATTTTTTTTGGTTTTTTTATACACGACACACTAGGAGAGGAGGGGCAAGGAAGGTAAAGGGGGGGACAACAACCACAGGGATATGAAAGGGCGTGCTGAGAGAGGAAGATGTAGGGTGGGTTTTATTTGGGTAGTGAGCAGATCTTCTCGTGCTCTGAGACGATAGTCTCAAAAGCACTACGAAGTTGCTCCTCCCTGCAGAGTACTGTGTCACAGTACATACATACAACTGTGACCCTTGAAAGGTAAGGGTCATCAGCATTCTGTATGGCCTGTGAGGCAGCTTGAGGAAGACGGTGTCCCACAGAGGTGGTCCTTGTGGTGACAGGATCAGAAACAGAGGATGAAGTAGAGGAAATCAACCTGCTACGTTCTTCGCAAGGTACAACCCTGCGAATAGCCCCAGAGAGAAATTACCTCAGGTGTCGCTTCATAGTAGTGGTCCCAAAGCTGTACTTACCGTGCTTCCCGTGACTGAGTATCATTTTACACTCATTGCAGGTAACACGGTTCGCACAAGACTTAGGAACATTCCCATGAATGGTAAATAACCGCCACACCCAAGACTCACACCTAGTGCGGGTAGTGGGGATTTCTTCTACCTCATTCTCATCATCCTCTTCTTCCCCTTCTGCATCCTCACTCCTGTTACCCTCTTCAGTCCCTTGGGGAGGTGGTGGTGGTGGAGGGGGTGGGGGTGGTGCTGAAGCAGGTGCAGCTCCAGGTGGCAGTTCAGCAGCCAGGGATGCCATCTCGATGATGGTGTAATCTGCAGGTGGCAGCAAAAATCGCTGCGTTCTGAAGAATAGCCAGAAACAGAATGAGAATAAGCTCTAGGGCGTGGTCTTTTATAGGGGTGCTTGTGCGCGGTCCACGGACATGCGCGCTGTCCGCGGACAGATCGAACACAAAAAAAAGTTCGAAAACTTTCAAAAGTTATCAAGAAACTCAGGATTACTATGTGGGACTTGTGCCATGGTGAGATTTTATTGAAAAATATTATGGATTAATTGAAAATGTACTTTTAATTTGTTTGGGGACACGAACAGTGTCCGCATTCAGAACACGCGATCAGCGTGGGCGCGGTTATATGATCCATTCGCGAACAAGTCCGCGAAGGAAGCGCATGTCCGCAGGACACCAAATGCACGGAGATTGGCTAGCGCATGCGCGTTGATGTTCTATGCACACTGTTCGGGTCCTGAACTAATTAAAAATGAGTCACACGTGAAACAAACATTTCAGGACACTGCGTGTGTTCTCAGAACAGTTTAAACTTGCTAGCGAACAGTAAGGACAGATATAGTGTTCTTCAGGACACGTCCAATTTCATTTATGTACGAACATTTCAGGACACCAATTGTGTTCTTAGAACAGTTTCAACTTGCTAGCGAACAGTACGGACAGGTATAGTGTTCTTTAAAACACCTCCATTTTCGTTTAATTACGAACAATTCAGGACACCGCGTGTGTTCTTAGAACAGTTTGAACTTGCTAGCGAACACTATGAACAGGCATAGTGTTCTTCAAGACACCTCCATTTTTGTTTACGTACTAACATTTCAGGACACCAATTGTGTTCTTAGAACAGTTTAAACTTGATAGCGAACACTACGGACAGATATAGTGTTCTTTAGGACACTTTAATTTTTTTTTTTATGAACATTTCAGGACACCGCGTGTGTTCTTAGAATAGTTTGATCTTGCTAGCGAACAGTACAAACAGCTATAGTGTTCTTCAGGACACCTCCATTTTCGTTTATTTACGAACATTTCAGAACACCTGCACTCTCCGCGGACACCTACATTGTTTTTTTTTTTTTTAAACAAAACTATTTACAACACAATGTAAAAATTTAACTTTATTTAACATATATTAATAATTTATGAAAGAGAAGGGGAGGCAGAAACAGAAACAAAAACAGGAGAATTGGGGATTTCAACATGATTGTTATTAGGTGAAGAAGGGATGGAAGTCTCATCAAAACGTTTTGGGTTATTGAGAGGGTTTGGGGATAATTGACTGGGATATGGTGAGGAGGGACAAGTACATGTGGGGCAATGGTACAAGGTTTTTGGTTTAAAATGATCTTCCACAAAAGTTTTCAAATTATTAAAATTAGTCAACAATAAATCCATGTTTTCTTTTATACTGTGAAAAGTGTTGTCCATAACAGGTTTTTCTGAGGTATTTTCTATTTTGGTATGCTCTGTACAAAAATATATATATATATGTTAAATGTATACAAAATAATAATAATTAAATGGTTTATATTATAAAGTGTTTACCATTAGTTTCACTATCTTGTGACATTTCTTCATGTGGGAAATGCTCCTCTAGCCATTCCAAAGTACTAGACATTTCTGTGAGAGAAAAAAAAAAGATAATATATTTTTTTATCTAATACAGAAAGTTTATAAATATATGAATAAAATTAAGTACACTGACTATTTCAGGTAAGATATGTCCTATGTACTCAGTGGGTTTGCTCTTGTTCTCAGTTCTGTCGTGTTTGTGAGGTAATTATGTTGGAAGCCAATTTATCTTCTTGTGGTATATTCCATTTTAGAACATAGTGCATTTAAATGAATGGTTAGTGTGTTGTATATATGGGTTACATTTCTTATGTATTAGTACATATAATGTGTTTGTGTGCTCCTTTTTGAATTTGTTAAATGTTCCTATGTTATGATATAACAATCAAACATACCCACCCAGAGTTTTTAGGTAGTGGTACTGTTCTTCGAACATGTCCGCGAACATTAAATGAATTCGCGGACACCAAGTACAGTAGAAGAGATTCAGTCAGTTCCATATGACATATATATAAAGTCAAAGTCATTATTGTTAAGTTGCACTATTATAAACCTATGAAATTCAGTGAAAAAACATTTTAAATGGACTTTATGGTTAAGTTGCACTACTAAAAACCTAATAAATTCAGTGAAAAAACTTTGTTAAGGGGACGTTATGGTTAAGTTGCGCTGCTAAAAACCAATGAAATTCAGTGAAAAAACTTTGTTAAAAGGACGTTATGGTTAAGTTGCACTGCTAAAAACCTTTCAAATTCAGTGAAAAAACGTTGTTAAATGGACGTTATGGTTGTTGCGCTGCTAAAAAACCTATGAAATTCAGTGAAAAAACTTTGTCAAAGGGACGTTATGGTTCCAAGTAAAACCGAAAAACCCTTGAAATTCGCCAGTTATGGTAAGCTGAGCAACCATAACTCGCACCACCACCGTGCACTGCTAAGACTAACACCCAGGACATCAAAGATGACATCACAAATGTCATTGATGACATCACTGATAACATCACATGTCTGGCTCACTCTTTTTTCTTTTGCTGACATATCTAGGCCACATGCTTTTCTTCAGTAACAGTCAGAAACTAAAAATTTTATTTTATTTGTAGACGTATCCTTCAAGTAGGTTCTTACAGTAATTCCCAGTCCAGTCACATCATATGAAACATATACATACGGGAAGACACAAGCTTGAAAGACAGCTATCCTTTTTGTGCATAAAGATAATCAATAGACTTATGAGCACTTTCTGATAGTTCTGTTTTTTTTTTATGGCTGTACTTTCCCTGTATATGGTCATATTTGAATAGATTGTACTCACACTACTTTCCTTAGGGTCCAATCACATCAAGTGATACATATACCTAGGGTAAATAGCAGCTTTGAAACAGAGCAATCATTTATTTGCATGAAAATAATAAGTTAAATTATGAATTGTTTCTGCTACTACTTGTGCTTTTTTGCTAACTTCACTTTCCCTGTATATTCCCATATTGGTATGTGTTCTTATGTCTTTGTGTTTTGTCTATAGTAATGCAATTATGTAATACATGTGTTTTATTAGCTACTTATTACATATTTCACAGTACACAAAAATCTATTAAGAAAACAATTATCATTTCATTATTCAACATATTAACATTACGAATATTATACCTTCATCTTGTACACTGCACACAATGTTATGTTTTTGTATGAGTAGATAGAACCCCATAATAGAATGTTATTTATATCAATGCATCGTGCAATGCACTAATTAGGGTATGATATTTATTGCAATGATCCTTGACACTTGTTTCGCAACATTATAATAAGAATCCCTTGTACACATATTTCATGAAAGGTACATACACATGTGATGTCATCAGTGACTTCATCAATGACATTTGTGATGTCATCTTTGATGTCCTGGGTGTTAGTCTTAGCAGTGCACGGTGGTGGCGCGAGTTATGGTTGCTTAGCTTACCATAACTGGCGAATTTCAAGGGTTTTTTCGGTTTTACTTGGAACCATAACGTCCCTTTGACAACGTTTTTTCACTGAATTTCATAGGTTTTTAGCAGCACAACTTTAACCATAACGTCCCTTTAACAAAGTTTTTTCACTGAATGAAAAAACATTGTTAAAGGGACGTTACAAAGTTTTTTCACTGAATATATATATATATATATATATATATATATATATATATATATATATATATATTCAATGAAAAAACATTGTTAAAGGGACGTTATGGTTAAGTTGCACTAATAAAAACCTATGAAATTCAATGAAAAAACTTAGTTAAGGGGACGTTATGGTTAAGTTGCACCAATAAAAACCTATGAAATTTAATTGAAAAACATTGTTACAGGGACGTTAATTTTGGCGGACAGTTGCATGGTCTGCGGATGGTTACCCTGAAGGGACCCACCCATTAACCTTAGTGCCATTTCCCACTGTAGGAAGGAAAATCCTTTTCCAAGACAGCCAACATTGAAAGAGAAGGCAGGGCTCCGTAAACAGCCCCTCTTCCCTTGCCATGACAGCCTGCAAAACCCTATGAACATATTACCACAAGCACTTTTTTTCCCTTCAAACCTATGCTACCTTCGAATACCTTTACCACATAGCCGGCCCCAGGTAGACATAGCCACTTTAACACAATTTTTCGTCCCTAGTGGTCATGGCCAGTAGCCAGATTGTCTGCATCATGACCTTATGCCATGACCCTGACAATCTGGCTACTGCCCATGGCCACAGGCTATACCTCAGTCACCAAAGGTATATGACTATTTTTGTACCTACATTATGACACTTTAGTCATTCTCAATCTTGCTATTCAGAAGAGAGCATCAGGAAGGAGCAGCTGAAGAAATGTATGCACAATGTCATCTGTCATGGCTATCCCTCATCCTCAGGGGCCACAGCCACCACCACAACAGCCTAAAGGGCCTGGAGAGGGGAACAAGGGTAGAGATGCAGATGAGAATGAAGAGGAAGAGCAAGATGAGGTAGAGGAAGTGCCTACCTCCAGCACCCGGAGTGAGTCATTTATGTGGCGGTTTTTCACCACTGTGTACCAAAGGCTTGGGAAGCCAAGGTGAGATGCAATGAGTGTGGGGATGTACTCAGTCACTGAAAACATGGTCTGTACTCCTACAGGATCACCTCCATCCACTGCCACACCAGATTCAACCGCTAGGTGCTCTGAGAAAGGCTGTTCCTTTCTTAGGGAGAAGCAGGTTGATAGCCTCTACCCCATCTTCCTCGACCGCTCCTGTCAGCACAACATATACTACTCTGAAACAGAGGATCCCGGGGCCGCCTCACAGGCCATTCAGAACACTGTTGACCCTGACCTTTCGAGGGTCACAGTGCTATATCTGTACACCAAAGAACCGAACAGCAGGGGGGAGACATTTCAAAGTGCTTTTGAGGCTGCGTCAAGGAGCAGGAGAAACACTGCCACCTACGTTAAATTTAAGGCCTATCCAACATCTTCCCCTGTACACTTGCTCCTCCATCTCTGTGGTTGGTGGCCTTTCCCTCCCTTACCTCCCTTCTTTCACCCACCGTACCTTGCCACTCCTGTAAAAAACAAAAAAGCACAAAAAACACAAAATCACAAAATACAAAAAAAATGTTTCCTTTAGGAGCCCCGTTCACAGGTATAAAATAAAACAAAAATAGAAATCACAGGACCCTTTGCAGCCTGCATAGTCCACGGACAGTGCGGTAGTGTGCGGACACCAAGAAAATTCCAGGCGTGGGGTGGGGGGATGAAAATCAAAATAGTGGCTCTTAAAAGAACTTTTTTTTCTCCTTTTGGTTTTAATATATTTGTTGTGATTGTTTTGTTTTATGTACTAAACTAACAAATATTCTACGGAACTTAATTATTTTATCTAACTTTCACAAAAAGTGCTTCTAATTTCTTTTTCTGTTTCTCCTTTTTGTTTACTTCAACTACTAAAGAATACTTTAATCCATATTATATGTGTACATAGAAACTGCCTTAATGCATTTTAAATGTTTTCAAGAAAGATCTGATTGGCCACAGTCAGATGCACTCCATCTGTTTGAACATTTTTAACAATATCAAATTTAATATTTTCATTGTGAAAAGATGTCATGCCAACATCTGCAAAATAGCACATACAACTTTGATCACATTGCACCTTGCTTTCTCTGCTATGTACAAAATAAATTTGAATGCCTCCACATTTGCCTCTGAGCTATCCGAGAAAAAATGATGTTAGAATGTGGAAACAAATCCATCAGCTTTCCAAATGTATCCTTCATTGTAATACGCTTCTCAATAAGCATATTCTCTTTTTTAACCACTCTATCAAAAGCCATGTATTGCAGCAATCAGCAACTGCCAATAGCAAGTGGCCATTACTTACAATGTTTGTTTTTAGAAGCATTTTCATGAAAGTAAAAAAATGCATATATGCATTTATAGTAGCACTCCGCCTAGCTTTTTTCTAAATGAATGGAAAAGAAGACCGAAAAGATGTGTAAAACATGTTTAAATGGCACTTTGTGTGTGGAAGTTTAATACATTGACAGTACATGCATACTTGCTAACATGACCCATTCCAATCTATAGGTGCTTATCAAGTCTTGTTTTCTTCTTTGCATTCTGTGACTTGTAATTCCACTTCTCCAACTACAAGTCCCTGAATGTAAAATGAAAATAGGACGTGACTGAAGATTTGAAAGAGTTACATTTATATGGAATGAAAAATGGAAAATGCTGTGCTTTTAAAAATATTTCTTTTTAGGAGCATTTATGCATTTATCCATTTATAGGAGCAATGTGTGTAACGTCTTTGTAAAAGAAACAAAAAGCAGATGCAAATGATTTGTACAACATTTGTAAGTGCCACTTAGTGTGTGGAAGTTTAATATCTTAGAAGTACATGCATATGCTAACATGACTCGTGTTCAATCTATAGGTGCTTATTCACTCTTACACATTAATTCATGGATTATTTGCACCGAAAAAAACGGGATGTGTGCGCCATTCTGCCCACAAAACTCCATTTGTTAAACAGGGATTTGCGGGCAGAATGGCGCACAAATCCCGTTTTTTTCGGCGCAAATAATCCATGAATAACCCCCATAGTTTGTTTCTGTATTCTGGCACTTGTAGTCCACGTCTCCTAATAGAAAAAGTGCAACAACAACTTCCAAAATGCAAGGAAAAAGCAACACTTGATAAGCATCTACATATTACAATGGATCATGTGGCAAGTATGGATATGGTGCCAACATATTAAACCTCCACTCACCAAGTGCCACTTAAAAATGTTCTACACATCTTTTCCATCTGCTTTTCTTTTCTTTTACAAAGAATGAACACACAAGAATGAACACACAATGCTGCTATAAATGCACATATGCATGTTTTACCTTTCATGAAAATTCTCCTAAAAACAAACATTTGTGAACGCTCAGCATTTTCCATTTTTCATTACATATACATTCTGCACTCTCACACCTCACTCATTACATGGCCACCATTCTCCACCTGCTCACACATATTTGTATACTGGCAAACACTTCACCCTGCATATAAAGTACTCTTCTTTCTCAACCTATACTCCGAGACACCAAACACTGCTGCAACAACCGTCCACCATGGCATTACCACTAAGCCACAGTTTCCCTATTCTTGAAAAACACTGCAACACATTACAAACACATTGCAACACAAACACAACACTTCTTTCATTAGAATCAGCAGCACAAAAATAGCCTAGACATGCACGTTCTTCTCACACCCATTGTTGCCCTGCTCATTCTAATGTCCCAAACAGCAGCATGCATACTCCAATTGTTTTAACAACATAGTTAACATACTTAAATACACCACCCATAACACAACTTTATTAACTCTTTCTCCCAACAACTCCTCCTACCTTCATAAATAACAACCTCTCTTACTGCACCATTGCCACTTATAACTACTAACCTTCTTTTACAATTACCGGAAAGAAGAGGATTCCCAAAGACAGCTACCAAAAATAGAAAACTCTTCACATCCTACGGAGTAAGTACATTAATGTAGCATATAGGTATCTCGAATTGTAATGATATGATAGGTTGTTTATATTGCGCTTAATACCCAGAGGTTTCTAAGCACGTAGCTGGGGATCAAACCTGTGTTGCTCCATGTCCTCTTGTTTGCAAGGCGAGCATGTTGCCCCTTAGCCATCCTCCCAGGACTAATTGTAACAATGTACTTTCACTATATATTTGCCTAGATTTTTCTTTTCAAATGAACAACATTAAGTTTACTCGTACTCATTATATTGCAACATTCACATTTTTTCTATTCCCATCTAAACACCACCATTATAACATCCACTGTTTTCCTCAAAACATCATAAAGTCCGTACTTATTCAATCGCAGCACCACTGGCTTACTCACTAACTCAAGCCATCACACCTGTACAGACTCTGACTCTTACAACCTTCCTAACCACACCTACCATGCCACTACACAATCACACATTACTCTATTCATCTCTACAACCACACCTACACACCCATGCAAAATACATGCACATACATTCCACAACTTTCAAAGCCAAACTTTCTTTTTTCCCAGAAAACATAACAAAATGCCTACTAAAAAGCAACTCTGTATAAAAAAGAGAAAACATAGAGCAGAATAAAATAAAACCAAGCCATATAGTCATACACCTCTAAAACTATTTATAGAAAACATTAAAATAAAACAGCTCTAAACCTCCCTTAGCAAAACAATACCAGCCACCACTAAAATAAGTAAGCAACCTCTTGCAAAAACTAAAAGTAAAAAAAAAATGTACAAACAAAGCACACCTACCAAGGAATCTAAGACAATATCTACCAATGTTAACACAGCCACAGTTAGCATTCCATAAAATACATTTTACAAAAAATGTTCCACCGCAGAGTTCTTCACAATCTTATAAAACAGTTGAAAAGTCACTATCGCCACTTAGAAACTACTGCAGAAGATTAATCCTCGAAGCGCATTTCTACTAAATAGAAAGTTGTTTATATTGATTTCAAACAGAATGAAACCACTGAATAAATGAATCAATACATTACAAAAAGTGCTTCTAAACATGCATAATGTCAATATAGATACCTTTTCAACCTTCTGTGAAGGTGAATATATTCACACAAACAGCACCAAACTATATTTCAATGAAGAGGCGTGTAAACAAGAACACAAAAAAACAATTGCCATAGACAGTAATGGCCGAGGGTATGAAATGGTAGGAGTCCCCATTATGGCAAAAGAGACCCTTATAGAAAAAAAATGTCCCCTACAAATGTTCAACCAAATGTTACTTTTGCCCAAACAAACCATTCAGTGTACAAATGGACATGCAGATCAGTGTGTAATGTACACCAACAATCCTTAAAATCTTTACAACAATTCCTCAATCACTATGTGAAACTAAAAGACAAACTTAAAATGAAAACTTCACAAACCATGAACTCTTGTCCAGTGTGCAGCCACACTGGACTTCGAGGAAAGTCATTAACCTGCATTTCAAGGAACTGCTTGCAAAAGCAACTTCCAACACATAGAAAATGTTAGCAACATACCAATCCATTGTACAGGATCTTGTGCAAAGACTATACTATGCAAAAAGTCCTGCTCTAGAACTGCAACATTTAAATAACATTCTTCAACAAGGAACAGCCAAAGAACTTATTCGAGAAATAGAGCACATCCAAAGTAAATACTATGGACCTGAAGTTCACTTAGAAAATTTAGTAACTTCAGAAAACATTAGCAAAAAGCTCACGAACACCAACCTCCTAACAAACACATACAAAAAAGAAATAGCTAAGTTTCAAAACAAACCTGGTGAAATACCAAACCAAGTATGTGTCTGTTGCCACAGAACCTTTTATAAAAAGAGCACACAAATAGTAGATATGGCCTACAACATAGAGGACAATGAGGAATCCCAATGGTTCCAATTAGCGTTATATTTAACAGCAGAAAATAAATTCAACATGACTGACCCCCCCAATAGTTTGCATGTACTGCAATACAAAGCTTGACAATACCCACATTTCATCACATGCTATCACTAATAAATTAGAAATATTCAAACTTCCAATGGCTCTCCAGCAACTTAACTTGTGTGAGAGCATTATAATACAAACAATACACCCATTTCAAGTTACAATGCGCCTTCAACCGAAAACAGCCAAATTGCCTCCATCTGAGTTACTAAAAGGCACCTGTGGCAAAGTAGTGTATTTGCAATTAGATCTTAAAGAAAACATAGAAACTCTAGGAGTACAATGGCCAATAGATCACTCTTTGATTGTACTAGTTAATGGGGTACCAACAAAAGAGAAAGAAAATGGCAACAACTAGTCGACCCAAACAAATTAGACAAGCCCTACAATATCTGAAAGAAAACAATGAATACTACAAAGATATAAACATAGAGGAAAAATTAGGAGAAACCACCCAAATAATTCAAGATTCACCAGAAACTGGACAATTTGAATGTGCAGATCCTGTTACCGCACCCAACATTGTAGATCAGTCTACAATTCACCCAGTACACTCCAAAGACACAATTGAAGGTGCATTAGAAACATATCAAATGCGTCAAGCCAAAGGATCCCCAATGAGCATATTAATAAAAAAGTGTAGAAGCATGTTCTTTTACCATATACTTCCTAAAGGAAAAGGAGGAAGATAGGATGAAAGATCCACACAAATTAGTGCATCAGAATATTGCTCTTTACGGATGTATTCTGAAGACTCCAGATTCAGTCAAAATGTAGAATACATTTACCACCTCCTGTTCGAAAGTGAACTAACAACTCTATGTTATGGAATTGCACACACATTAAAGGCAGGCTCTAATTTTTTAAACATGCCAGCTACCCAGCTTCAAAATGTAAAAGACAAAGATGAAGGTTTGCAGTCAAGTATCACAAATCTCTTGACAAACATGCGTGGTACAAAAGAATACTGGTTCCGACGTCATGCTGATGTATGTGGTATGCTAAGGAATGTAGATTCCCCCTCATAGTTTGGTACTTTAAGGTGTGCAGCGTATACATGGGATGAATTGCATGACTTCTTATGCACTGCAAACCAGAATTAAGAGGCAATAGATATAAAAACACCAGGAGAACTCTGTTCTCTTGATCCTGTCAATGTATCAAGGTACTTTCACCATTGCTTCATTGCCATGCTACACTTCATCTGCAATACAATTACCCCTGCGCTCACAGAAGTGTAAGACTTCTTTTGGAGAAAAGAATATCAACACCAACACACAGGAGTAACAGGGGATACCAGGATTATCTCAGTTCCATGATCTGGCCTGGATAGAACCAATATATTTGTTTTCAACATCGAAGATCATAGAACTAGTGTTTTTTGGGTGGAGAGCTCTAACATAATACATACATCTAGACAGTCATTATCTCATCACAAAAAATATCTGATTAAGAAAAAAGTGTCCTGTGTATAACCAGTCAATGAGATGAAAACATCAATGGACACTTTGAAATAATTAAACATTTTTATTCACATATAGAAAAAACATCATAAAAAACTGATCTCATTATTCTAAAAATCATCAATTGTGTCAATATCAGTGCACTTTTAAACCAATTCGGAGAGTCAATGACTCAACTGATATGGCACAACATTCTCAACTTGTCCCACAACAAACCACACGCCAGACATACCTCATTCCTACTCAATCAAACAACCAAACATCATTCGTTATTTCATTCAATTATAACATCTAAATCACAAATATAAAACAACATACTAAAATACAACCTCTGTTCATTACAAATACGAACAGTAAGATCTTCACAACTGAGCAACCGTGAATTGTGCGGTATAATACAATAAATGCTCAATCTAGTGTTTGTCAGTGCTGTCAATAACAGCATCAGATTCCCCAGCCCGACATGTTTCTTTCTGTGCTAAAACTCTTTCAACGGAAATTCTTCAGGGGCACGTAGGTCCAGCATTGTCAAGGGAATATGAGTAGGAGTATAGACATGTAGAAAACATCAAAGGCTTGCGGTTTCTCACGTATTCCGGTCTTTAATAGCACGTTAATTCTTCAGAGAGGATGGTAAAGCTTAAACACTTGAATGGTGATATCAAGCTGTCTTGATCAAAAAACAGACAGCATGGGACCTGCTTGTTCAAGAGGGCAGTTCCCACGAAACCTCTACCGAGTCTGCACGCCCGATCCACGGTGGTACGGCTAGGGAGACTGCATCAAATGTTGTCTCTTCTCGGTACAGGGCCAAAAATCCAGACCACTGTTGTCCAGTCTTCGTTCCAAGGTGTAGCTTTCATTCCCCGCGGCAATTACTGTGCAAGCCCAAAAGAATATTAATCCAGACAAGCACCACACATCCACATGCTTTTGTGGATAAAAGATGCTCCCAAATTTGTCCATGACAGTGACATTATTTGTTCACAGTTTATTGAAATACATTACCTTTGACATTCCAGTAGAAACCACACATAGTGACCTACGTACACCCATTTTACACTTCCAAAAACATAATTGTTACAAATACTGCTGATGTACATATAAACACAAAGGTAAATACTATACCAAATGTCGCGTTGTCTTCCCTAGCCCAGTTTTTAAAAAAGGGCATGTAAACAGCGTGATGTCTTCTGTTATATATAAAAACACATGCATCATTAAAAGGGACAAAGCATCGAAGTACAACAATGATTAAAATGCAATTATTGCCCTCTTGTGGAATGCAAATATAAACATACAATACATTGCCGACAATTCCACTGCAATTGCAAGATATGTCACAGCCTCTCACCAAAGCGGAGAAAAAAGAACTAAAAGACCTGTGAGATGACATATCATCTGACAAAACACTGTCACAAAAATTGTACAGCTTTTGTATAAAAATGCTCTCCCATAGACAATACAGGTGATACGAAGCTGCAGACCATTTAACAGGTACAGCCTTATATGGCAAATGTGAACACATTGTCTGGTTAAAACCTAGTCCAGCTTCATCCTGATAAAGAGTACTAAAATCCTACCAAGAGATAGAAACAATAGCCACACATGATCCCAAAAGCCAGGCCATTTTAAAAAACATTGTAACTGACACATACTACCCAAACATGAGTTCTGCTTTGGAAAACATTTGCTTTTACGTCACTGCCCAAAACTACTCCTACAAAAACAATGTCACACCAGATGAGACCAGTGGCAAATATTCAGTCTCAACTTCTCATCGAAGCCTGGTGAAACCTATCAAACCCAGCCTAATGAATCATATAAAGTTATCATTTACATCTCTGCAACATAGAAAACTGTATTACATGGCCCTACTGTAACTTTTTTTTTTAAACCTTGGAGAAAAGAAGTAGAATTAATAGGTGACCATGACTCATTTGAAGCTGCATTCAAAGCAAATGAAAGCAGTATAACAAATGTCAATTTCAAACAATACGAAGGCATGTTGGAGAATGAATGCCATGAACCACTTGGAAAACCACTAATTTTAAATGAAGCAGAAATAGCCATGACTCTGGTAGAAAATACCACATATCAATCTAAACAATCAGAAGAAAGCTTGCCAGTGTTGAAAAGACAGCTAAATCATGAACAACAAACCATTTATCTCAAAGTCACAGAAGAAATTGAACATTGTTTTAGACATGAAACCTAAACTTGTAGCTGTTAAAATTATAAACCTATCCTCCTGAATGTAAGTGGTGCAGCTGGTTCTGGTAAATTATTTTTGATTAAAATAATCAGCACATTTTTACAAGACTTGACAAACGACAAACTTTCATCTGTTGTAAAATGCTTAAAACATAGGAGGTGTAACTTTAAACCGACTATTGCTCCTCCCATTAGAACACCAAAACAAATTAGAATACTATAAATTAACAACAGCAGCTGCTACTGAAGTATGCAGAATTATAAAACAAATGAAAGTGCTCCTGATAGATGGAATAAGCATGTTTTCCTACCTCATGTTGGCTCAGAATGCAAGAAGTTCTAAAAACCGACTAGGAAGAACTGTTTAGAGTAACACATGGTATTGTTTTGGAGACCTCCTACAGTTAACACCAGTAAAAGGTCAATGCAGTAGCACATTCAGCAGGATTGGAAATCTAAATCTCTGGCAACATTTTCGCTACAGACAAATAACTCAAAACATGCATCAGTCTACAGATCTGACATATGCTAACATTTTAAAAAGCATTAGAACTGGTCTGCTTACTAGAAATGCAAAATCCCTCTTAAATACTACACTAATCCAACAGCTATATGGGCAAAACACATCTGCTCTTGATGTCGTGGAACAATTAACAACTAAATACAAAATGCATGCTCTTAATGCCAAACCTTGCAAGCTGTAGTCAATTCAACGATACAGTGTTGAAAAACGATATGCAAACCATACTGCATATCAGCTCCACAGACAAACTAGAAGTGCACAGCATGACACTCCCTATTTGTCAACAAGCAACAGCACAACTAAATAGCTAAGAAAAATGTATCTCTAACACAGATGGATTAGAAAAAGTATTAACTCTGGGGACCTCATCACGAGTTGGGGGTAATGCCGGCACTATTAGCACCGGCGCTAATAGCCCTACCGCCAAACCTCCCGGCACTATTAGCGCCAGATCACAGGCTTGGTGGAACGGTTAGTGCCCATTCCCCATTGGGCCCATTCGGGAATTCCTAATTCCCCATTGGGCCCAATAGGGAAAATTCACGCTATTACCGGTGGCGGATTTCCCGCCGGCGGTAATCGCGCTGAAAATTGGCAAATTTGCAGCGGATTTTCCCCTAGCTCAGAGCTGTGGGGAAATCCGCCAAGGCCATGATCTGGCGAACCCTTAAATGCAGCAGTAATAGCGCTACCGCCGCATTTAAGGGTTACCGCCAGACTTGTGATGAGGCCCTGTGTCTAAACTGCAGAGTAATTCTAAAACATAACCTTGACGCAGAAGTTAACAAAATAGGCTGCACAATAGCATGTTGCCTTCTTTTCAAAGACATGTACATACGCAGAGAACAATTCTCTCTATCTCTTGCATAAGCTGACAATATTCACAAATAGCAAGGTGTAACCCTAGATCATGCATTGATTGAAATTGGTAGCACAGTCATTAAGGAAGGTATGAGTTAGGTAGCACTTTCACATTTGCGCACACTCAATGGTCTATTCCTAGTTAACTTTAATGCAAGCAAAGTCAATGCTGACATTCCTTGCATCCTAGAACACAACAGATTATGTGTACTGTACACCCCCATCTACATATGTACCCTGTACCTCAAAAAAAGAAAACCTTTAAAAAGAAAACAAATACAAACAGAACCTATAATGGATCAACCAATAATACTGCTAAAAAAACAAAGAGCAACTGCTGTTCCATCAAATAATACAACCACAAAACTGTCTAATCCAAAAACAACTCCGCGTCCATCAGAAAACAAAGAGAAAAATGTCTCTTCTCGAAAAATAAGGGGGGTCCTGGGAGTTCAACTGCTGGATAGCAGGCCTAGTTATGAGAGCCTCACCCAGATTCTTTGGCTCACTATCTTTCACAGAGCAGAAATATCCAAAAGATATCAGTCTTTATCCTCCCCTGGGGCAGTCCAGCACTGGAATGCTAGTAACAACAGCAACCCCAAACAACTGCAGGTCCATCAAAGAATACAGAGGCACAACTCACTGGTCCATTTAAATTCAGCAACTCAACTGGAATAAATTGCTATGGAAATGTGGCAATCAATCTTCTCTTCCAATTGTCACAAATTGTTCAAAAGATTTACTTAAACGGCTCAGACCAGTTGTGTTTGCAAATGGCCGTCTTTCATTGAAATGCCACAAATAATCCTGGCAGCTCTTAAAGTGTCTCAGGTATTAGAACTGGACTACTGTATAGGAATGATAACATTTACCATAAACACACAGGAAGATCCGCAATAATTCCTAATGTACTCACTACAAGTACTTTAAATCAAAAACATCCCTATAAATGACATCTTCCAGATTTCATACACATGGAAACATACAAGCACTCTCTGCAAACCATGTCTCACAAGAGCACATCCCTAATGAACGATTTGTGTATATATCCATACCAAATTCTGAATCTGTTTCATTTCACCAGCTTCTTCACAATGCAAATCATAGCATATTATGCCCTTTTTGTAATTCATACAATCGTTACAACATACAAATAAACTCATGGGTGATATGTGATAAATAAATGCTTCTAAAAAACAATGCAGATGGTACAAAAAACAACTGTAAGATTACAGGCTTCACACAAGGCCAAGTATCACTTGGCAAGAAACCCTTCACAACAGTGGTCATAATCTACCACAATGGTGCAACAACCACTTCAGGCCACTGTACTGCATAGGTCAAAAAAATAATTGGTTGGTTGAATGTAGCAACACCTGTTACTCCAAAACATAGGTTACCAGCAAATCTAACATGTGCCTACTTAATATTCCTTCAACCCAAATTCACACACTAAACTGTAGCCCAAAAAACAGTCAGAATATGCTAACGAGTGGCTAATTACTTCAAAAATACCCTTCATTGCAGTACACCTCAAATATGCCAGCACAGTTTGTGTTACTGCAAAACTTCTTGCAAAGTATAATACAGTTAGAATACGCCAACAGATATCTAACTACTATAAACATTCCCTTAATAACAACACACTTCAAACATACTATCACACTTACACTCACATAATTGTAACAGTTTATTTTTATCTTCTATAGATTATTTTCCCAACGACCCAATGATTTCATGTCAATACAACAACAGCGTAGCATACACCAATTTTGTACCAAACATAGTACATATAATGTACTGTTTATGAAGGTCAAAACAAGTTAATGTATATTGTTTGTTTGTTTGTTTTATTGATTTTTTAAGTGCACCAAGCCTTCAGGTATCTGGGCGCGTTGAGGACTTACTGAAGGTTACATATGCACAGATAGGCATTTGCGCAAACATATTTACAGACAGTATAAATGCATTTCTTCATATACACAACTTTACAGACAGTATAACATGCATCTATCAATATACACTTAATATATGCACATAGCAAGATATTTACAATCAGTTTAGGTAGACTTTGGTAGTCAGATGCCGTTAGACACTAACCAATTTTTTGTATGTTTCCTAAAGCATTGGAAGGTCTAGTCAATTCGCAAAAGAATAGGGAGAAAATTCCAGTAGTGGGCAGCATGAACAGGAAAGCTAAGACCATCAGCCTTTTTCAGATTGTATCTAGGCATTGTTATGCAGTGCGAGTTTTCTGACCTTGTAAGATGTAAGGATGTTCTTTTGTGATTTATTCTCTTAGGTATTGTGGGGCAGCATTGTTTAGGCATTTATCAGTGATAGAGACTATTTTAAGCTGAATCCTATACTTGATGTAGAGCCATTGGCTGTTTCTTCTAATCTCAGAGATATGTTGTTTCCTTGCGATGCTTAATGCAGTTCTCAGTGCATTATTTTGTAATGTCTGGAGTTTATTCAGAATATTTTTATTGGCTCCTGCATGGAGGGCATTACAATAATCCAGTTTTGTAGGTTTAGAGCTTTTGCTAAGGTGATACAACTATTGGTGGATAGAAAAGGTTTTCATGCATGTATTAGCCTACATGTATAGGCTGTTGCTGAGGCCGTGGCATTAACTTGTCCAGGTAGAATCCTAAGGTTTTGGTTTCCTTGGAGACTTTGATATTGATACCATAATGAGATTTTCATGCAGGCTTAAAACAAAGGTATTCATATGGAATCCATCGTGGTTAATCACCTGTTCAAAGCCAGTCATGTTCCATAAGAATTTTTTCATGAAATCCCCCCTACTAAGTATAATGCAGGTTGTGTTTACTTGTCCACGAGACAGAGATGGAAATGAAACAATAAATTAAATAGTGACACATTTTTTACTCTTTTCCTTTCCTCTCTGACTTGAGGGAATTCATACTTGCATGTAGGGTACTGTGACAAATCTGTGGATGTCGTCCCTTCTCCCTCGTGCATTTCATGCAGGGGACCACCAATGTTAGCATTTATACGACATGGGGACCCCTGCTTGCAATTTTGCAGTTCCACGAGGCGGCGTGGAAATGGAAAGTGTAAACGTGAGGCAAACTCGCTTTTAGTCTTTCATTTTCCACTCTGTCATTTGGAAATGTTAATGCTGCCCCCAAAAATGCTTTACAGATGGGGTTTACTTATGATTCCTAAGCAATTTGCCTTGTCTGGACCAGGTGAAACACAGAGGCAGATTCCATAGGCATCATTTCGCTGTATGCCTGAATGAAAATGCCATGCAGACAGATGCAAAACAAAATGCACTGACAAGACAGAGGAGGGATGCACGAAGGAGACCTTATTTTTGCTCCGTGCACCTCCTCCACCATACCACTGCATCAAAATGAGGCAGGTAGGTAAACCAAATTGTAAATGCATTGCACCTTGCTTTACGTCCAAGTTTATAACTCTGCCCCATTTAAAAGGATCTTTTGTAAGCTTTCTCAAATAGATAATAGAAGGAAGTTTCTCCAAAACACTGACATAGTGGTTCACGTATAGCATATGCTTTACACAGTAACCTTACAAAAGATTGAGTCACAATCATTACACATGTGACTAGCTGGCCATTGTTGTTCTTCAACATCTAGAGGACTTCCAGTTATATGTCAACACATGTGAATTTACAATTCCACTGCCTTGCACATCTAACCAGCCCATAATTTAGAACTTCAGCCCAGAGAATTAAAAAGGGACTAACTTTAAAATGAATGCAAGGGTTGGCGTTCGTACCTTGGAAGATTAGTTGCCTCCAGGTTTGTGTCACAATAAGTTCTGAATATTGACTGGATCCAGTGGTTTTACTGTACTTCACTGTACCGAAAAAGTGATGGTTTTGAATTAATCTGAACCACTGGCACTGCTCTGGGCAACCTCCCACACCACAGTTTTTTAGCCCTTGTGTCATTGCAAAAATGGTCCAGCCATATGCAAATCAGTAAGGTCCTGCCGCCAATGGGAGCATCCCAGTCCAAATTGCTAGGCCAGGTCCCCTCTGCATGGAAACACAAGCAACCCCAGACATGTGTCTGCCTTGTTGGGCCTCATCAGGGAGTTGCAGCTTGGTGCCATATGACTGCAGCTTCAAACACACATCAAACGGTAGAAGATAAAATGCATTCGTTTTTTCTGGCGACCAATAAAGTTTATGAATAACATTATTTTCTGGTTAAACTGGTTGTCGTTGTTCTCAAGCACCTTCTGAAGGTCACCCAAAAGAGAAGACCATATCCTTTCCAGAATTTCAATATCCTCTTGCTGACACTAGTCTTGCCTACAAAGACCACCATTTGTCATCATGCCAAGCCATTAAGAAAGGGGAAAGACCATATGTAAATCAGGCTTGGTCCCATCCCAAAAGGTACAAGTCCACCCCAAACTGAGTATTTACATTCCTTCTGCATGAGAACACAAGTAACCCCAGCATGTTTCAGCCTTATTGATCCTCATCGGTGAGGTGTAACTTGGGTCTATAGTTCCAGCAGGCTTGGGGACCCACATCTGGTAATACCTGAGTCACTAGGGCAGATATTGGTGTGTTTTATTCCATCTGTGAACCTCCAGCATTTCACTGTGTTGTGCCTCCATTTTCAAAAATCGAATTTAGGTGTGTTTTATTCCATCTGTGAACCTCCTACATTTCATTGGGTTGCCCTCCATTTTAAAAAATAAGATGTAGCAGTATTTTTATCGAATTTAGATGTGTGCTCTTCTTGCATTGTTTTGCTCCTAGTTAAAAAATCAAATTTAGGTGTGTGCTCATCTTCCATTGTGTTGCTGCTAGTTAAAAATCTAATTTAGGTTTGTGTTCATCCTTCATTTTCTTGAGACTCGCTGACTGGGTTACTCCCTTTGTCCACTATTCTGGTGTGTTTTCTATTCCGTGGCCCTCTTCATTTTCCACTTTTTCTTCCCAGTCCTGTTGTGTCTCCTTTTGCACATGCTCCCTCCTTGCCTATTTCCTTCCAAGTACCTCAGCTACTCTGCCTGGTTTAAGTACACCACATTCTGTGCCCTTCACTAAGGTGCTCTCTCTCTGTCATATCTTCCCTACTGCTTCTCTATTTCCTATCCTTTTCCTCTCCCTAGGTCTGGCAGGAAGAATCTCAAGAAGGACACACTGGGCTCCAACCCAGGCGTGCCTATCGCAGGCACCTATGTCAGTGCTTTCACCTGAGAGACTCTCACCAATATACTCTTTGTTGTTCCTTCTCCTGACCTATGGGCTCTTCATATGGTTGCGCTGCTCTCTCCTTACTCTTCCATTACTCTTACATTAATGGAGGCACGTGCTGGGGGGTCCTTCTTGCCTTAATCTCCACCTCTAGGGTCATCGTAAATGTCTATCTAAATGGTACCATCCCGGTACAAGGGCCTCACCTCAACCTCTTAGCATTTGATAGGCTTCTTCCTCACCTTATCAACTTCCACTTTCTTCCTCACAGGCTCCCTTGACATCTGTTTCTATGGCCACCCGGGCTCCCTTGCCAGCTATGCCCACCTTGGCTACCATGCCTCCTACTTACCTCACTGCCTCTCTCAAAACTGTTCCCTCGTCGCTTGCAACTGCACAGCACCACTTGCCTACTCACACTGCTCTGACAACCTCATCAGCCTCTACCTCTCTGGTGCCCTTTCCACCCACTGCTGCTGCATCTGGAGCTCCCTTGCCACCAATGGCCCCTCCTACACTGGCTTCCTTGCCATCTACTTCTGTCCTGACACCCTTGCATACACTCCCCTCACCAACATACTTGTCAGCCTTGGCTCCTCTGCCCCTTCCTACCTTTATCTCTCAGGCACTTTCGCCGCTCACTGGGGCACCACTGTCCTAGTGCCCCCCTCATAAGTCTTTCAAAAACAGCAATCTGCTCCACAATATCTCCCACCTCCTTAAACTCCTGGATCTCGATGTCATAGCCATTACTGAGACATGGTTGAAGGACAGCTCTGTCACAAGTGTTGAAACACTAATCCCTGAAGGCTACACAATCCTCTCTGTTCCAGGCCTATAAGGCCAGGAGGGGGAGTAGTCATGATTTTTCCTGAGTGGATCCCTGTTTCGATCATTCGCACTCAGGTCTACTCTTCCTTTGAATGTCTGGTCTACAGGCTCTCTCTAATGTCTCCTCTCTTACTCTGGCCACCTTCTATCGGCCGCCGGGCCAGCCCACTCTCTTCCTCTCTGAATGGGCTGACCTGGCCTCTTCTCTAATTTTCTCCTCCTCCCAACTCTTCCTGCTGGGGGATCTTATACCTCTTGATTCTCCTGACTCCTCAGGTCCTTTCCGCAACCTATGTGACTTTCTTTCTCTCTCCATTCTCCTTCTTGCCTGACACACACCAATGGTCACACCTTAGATGCTTTTATCTCCACAGAAATCCCTCTCTCTATCCCTCTCACTACCTCACTCTTCTGGACTGATCATTCTCTTATCTCTTCCCACATGAAGCTTTCTTCTCCTCGAGCACCACTGGCACACCCTCTTCTGCTTCCTGCCTTCAAGCGTCATCCGACCCATGAAAAGAGTGAAAGTGGCTGCCTTTGCCTCTACCTACCCCCCTCTGTCTACTCCTGTGGCTGACTCTCATGCTGACACAGCCCTCTCAAACTTTCAGCTTTCCACCTGCAACACTCTTGACATTCCTGTCCTGAGGGTCCATCTGAGGCCTTCCAAAAAGTGCAACTCTTGGAACGGCTGGCTGCCCTTAAACAAAAGTACAGAGCAGGGAAAGGAAATGGGGATCGTTGGATGCACCATCTGACAAACTGGCCTGCCGCCTCCTTCAAAGGCAATATAGACTCTGCATCCACTCCAAGAAAAGAGTCTATAGTCAAGCCCACATCTCAGTGGCATCTAACAACATGGCTGAATTCTTCAAAGTCTACAAGGAACTGGCCAATCCTACTGCAGCCTCTTCCTCTACTGCACCCACCCAGGCCCTTCGCTCGGCCTTGGCTGTTCATTTCGATGCCAAAACACACATCATCCTGTCCTCTCTCTCTCCAGCACCTTCGCCTGCACCCACATGACTTGGGCGCCCCTTGGGCACTTCTCCCTTTTCTCCTCCCTCTCCCCTGTCACACCTGAGGAGGTATCTAGATAAGTCTGATTCATGAAAGCCTCCTCTAAACAGGTTGACCCATGCCCTCCTAAAACCATCAAGGATAAAATTGATTTTTTTTATCCAGACTTGGCCGACCTCTGCAACCTCTCTTTCACCACTGGAGTTTTCCCCACTTCTCTCAAGCTCTCTCTTGTGTACCCTCTCCTCAAAGAACCCTCTGCTGACCCTTCTATCCCAGCAAACTATCGCCTGATCTCTATCACTCCTTTCCTGGGCAAACTCCTTGAGAAATTAGCTATCTCTCAGCTTACCCTCTACACTGAATCTGCTGGTTGTCTCCATGACAATCAGGCTGGCTTTAGAGCATCCAGAGGCATGGAAACTGCTCTTCTGAAAACCTGTGAAGACCAGCTCTCAAATCTTGACTGTAACTCTCCTATAGTCCTCATTCTTCTCAATCTCACTTCTGCTTTCTACAGATTAAACCAGGGTAAACCACAACATCCTGATCTCCCGGCTCCAGGATACCCTGGCATCCCTCCTTTCTCTCTGACTGTCCCGGCCAGGTGGAACTTGGGTCATTTCTCTCCTCGGTCACTCTCTCTACTTGTGGCATCCCCCAGGGATCTAACCTATCCCCTTGGTGCTTCAATTTCTATTTGGCCCCTCTGGCCCACAGGATCTCTACCTTCACTTCTAACTTTCATTGTTATGCAGCTGACACGGAGCTCTCCTTCAGGCTACCCTCAGCCTCTTTCTCCTTCTCGCTCATTCCTGATTGTTTGTTCGCAATTCAGTTTTGGTGTCCTGCTAACGATCTCTGCCTCAATGCCAGTAAGACAGAGATCATCCTCATAGGGACCCCTGCGCCCGCTTTTCCAATTTCCCACTGGCCGGCCAGCCTTGGCCCTGCTCCCTCACCTGCTAGTGAGGCAAAAAATATGGTGGTCATTTTTAACTCAACTCTCTCCTTCCCTACTCACATCTCGGACATCTATAAAAAGTCCCACTACCAGCTGTACTTCCTCAGAGGTATTCTACCTTTTCTCAGATTCCCCAAAAGGCCCAACATTTCCAGAGCTCTGGTTCTCTCTAGAATGGACAACTGCAATACCACTTTCTCAATCTTCCTACTTCTACTCCCCATCCGCTACAACTCATCCAGAACAGAACCGCAAGACTTCTCCTTGGCGTCAAGCCCAGGAATCGCATCTCTGTAGCATTGAAATCGCTCCACCTGCTCCCTGTGGCTGCTAGGGTCAAATTCAAAACCATCTGCATAGTCCAGAAGACTTTCGGGGGCCAGGGCCTGCACTATCTACAATGTTCTTCCTAAATATTCTCTTAGATCCCTTGCTCGGCCTTCTCCAACTGCTTGCGGGAGAACTGTTTTTCCAAGCAGAGATGTGTGGGTAGATCTTTATCCTCTGCAGGTGCCTCCCTCTGGGACAGCCTCCCTGCCTCTCTCCACCTTGAGCCGGAGTGCCTTAAGTTCTGGAAACTCCTCAAGACCTTCTTCTTATCTTCCTCTTTCCCTCTCCCTCGCTAACCTCCTCTCTCTTTCTCTCCAGCCTCACTCCTCCATCTTTCCCGTTACTATGTCTAGCTTTTGCTGACTGGTCGCCTGGCTCACCTCCAGAGCATCACAGGTCCAAAACTCTCTCACCAGTCTTTGCACTTGCCTCCGGGCCTCTGCACTATGCTCAGCACTATTCCACTTTCTGCATACATTCGCTGAGAGGGTAACCTCTCTACATTTAACCCAGGGTCCTGCTGGACTGGGCCCATTGGTTACCCTCCCTTGCACTTCCATCTGTACACGTGTATGGCCTGAATTTACTAAGCCTAGTAAGTTTTGTTGAAGAGGGGTGGTCGAATCGTACCCCTGCTCCCCTCTCCCACAAGACACATGGCCTGGAAAAAGAACCGAAGATACCACAATCGCCCATACCATTTCGGACTGATTCCTAGTGTTCCTATGGCACACAAGTAAACTGAGAAGAACCCACTCCGTCAACCATACAGCCCAGGAGCAGTGCAAATGTTACTCAGAGTGGACGAGGAGCCTTAGGGTGCAACTAAGGAGACTTCAATTGACACTATCAACTAAAGCGCCATGAAACTACTCCACTGACGTCGTTAGAGACACCACGACATAGCAGCGTTAGACACAAAGCACATGTACCATCCTCACATCGGGACACACTCACACACCTGAATACATGAAGAACACATGCAGAACAGTTATATAAGTTAGAGGACGGATATATATATATATACATACTGCCTTTGCTTTATTATTTTGTCATTAGCTTAATCACAGCAAGGCAAAAACCGCAAGAAGCAAAAAATCCAGAGCCAGTTTGTAGATGCTTACATGCAACTAACCTAATGGAACTGCAGGAGCATCTATGGGACCTGACAGATCCAACGTATTACTAACATATGGAGAACTAAAGAATAACACAAACATGTAGCAGTCATGCCATGGCTTAGGAAAATCACAGTAGGTCCCAAATGCCTTAGCAAGGGCTGAGCTGAGCTGAATTCAGACAGAACAGGAGCAACCATGTGGGACGAGGGCCAGCTGCCAAGGCCACCAAGATATACGAGTAACATTCCATTCGCTGAACGGCAGTAACACAAGCTGCAATAAATACAAATAAATCCACATAAATTGGAGTAATTTGGAGGTCCAGAAGCCCAAAACACGGTCTGTGAACACGTGACTCGGCAGCTTGGATGATGAAATGAAACCGGCCGGGAAAGAGCATCGGTCTCAAGCCGCCAGACAGAAGCTTGCAACAACGTTGTTACAGCGAGAGACGAGGGTTGCATTTTGTGAACAAGCACTTCCATAGACTTTGGTGATACACACGAGTTACAATGCAGACACAGAGTTATACTTATTACCTTCAAAAGGTACACCTCAAGCTGAAAATTGTTTCGGATCCCAGGCCTGGGGACGTCAGCTCTAGCCAATCACATTTCAGGACCCTAGGGGTGGGTAGCAACAGGCAAGAACCAATGATCGGACCCTCATACTGAAACATTGTTTAGTAACAGTAATGTTGGGATGGGCCAGGCCTGACATCTGACAAGGGAGAGCCAGTAAATTAACACATATAGGGTCCACTATAGGTGGACTACCACTCAACACCCAATCTGGAGTTGTGGAATCAGAAAATACAATATTAAGGCTTTTACACCATGCAAAGAGAAATACACCGGCACGGGCTTGTAAAGATTCCCAGAATCTTTATTGCAATTCTGTACAGTTTACAAAATAAAGTACACAAATAGCTATTTGGCCATCAATACATCACAGAGACCACCAGCAGGGTTCAATGTGAGCAGTGGACAGGAATTGCTAGCTGGACATCAGCGTATTTATACAGTTTCGTTATAACGATGTCCAGCCTCTTACAAGTTAATCATGTACTGGGCTAGGGTCGCGCCAGGTTCGTTCCTAATTTACATATCTCGTGCATCCGGTTTACTTTTTAATACATTTACTAACAAACACTATTATTCTCTAGGTTTAACTTTACGCTCTTTACACATTGCTTTAATACAGGTCAAACAGATGTTTTGCATGTCGTGTTTAGATAGCGTTATTGTTCTTGTATACTTGTAGGTTAACATCGCTGATTCAAGTAATCCCGTGATCCCAAGGTCAACAAAGGACAAGGTCTACATGACCCTAACATGTAGCTTGCAGGCAGGTTGGACATTAACTCTCCTACAGAGGTTGAAGAGGTTAAAGCAAGAACAAGAGAACACAGGTCGGCCATTTTAGGCCACAGGGTGACTTTGCACGATGAACTAAAATGGCGGCTTTAACCTAAAATGGAGGTTTGATTCACTTAAGGTCATGACCTTGCAATACGGATTTCCTCGCAAAGCGACTGGGCATAGGCCAACATATACAATGAGGACGAAACAATATTATATCAGTTTTAACAAACCCTTCTTTTGGCCTATGCCAAGCGCTAAACTACCTTCAATCACTTTGCGACTAACTCCACATTCCAATGTCTATACACCCTGAATCATTGTCAGACATATCTATTGCCATTAGATCAGACACCAGAGTTTCTTTCAACACATACTCCTTGGAAACCTTATCTGGGGCGTATATTTTATGCCCTACTACACTTGTTGCTTGCGCGCAACACCCCCCTAATACTGAACATATACCAGGGAGACACTGTATACAACAACAAAGAAACAGAAAACTACCCAAGATAATCAGCAGGGCCGAAAACAACTTCCATCCCCACGACCTTAGGAGGTCCCAAAACCATGCACTAAGTTCCCAGTTTCCATCAGGATAGCCCTAAAGATCGTTGGATAGGAGTCTGGTACGTAAACGCAGCAAGTGGACCCCACTAATTTACATACTCCTCCACGCTCAGCCAGAATGACATCTAATGCCATCCGGTTCTGAAGAGCTACTAATCTTATTGCTTTCTGTTCTAACGTCATATTATAGAGTATGTCAGTGGTCCGGTTGATGGTTCTCTCCAATACTCTCGCTAGTCCCCTGATATCTTCTGAATTCGTAATTTGCCCACAAAATGGCACAAAGGATTTCATGATGTCTCCTAGAGTTTGCGCTGGAGTATCACCTTTCACACCTCGTCGTGGACGAGTCTTTGAAATTTCTGCAGTACTGGCAATAAATACCCCAGGTAATAGAATCCCTAAATAGCAGGTTCCTTGCCAATCGCTGGGCAACCATGGAAATGCCACATTACCGCAAACAAAATAGACAGGTTCACCTACGTACAGAGGTCTGTTCTCACTAGTCAAATTCGCAACATTGGCGCATTTTCTAAAATTACCCATTGACCATGTTCCATTCCTCTGTATGCAGAAGGATACTGAATCGGGGCTATGGCTAACAGAATAAGATGGAGGCGTGGCATCCTTATTGGAGCCATTTTGAAAGAGGTCAAAGACTGAAAAGGGCGAGACAATCTATCAGAGGGCCTAACAGAAGCAACATTTGGCTTACTCCTATTTGCAAAAAGCAAGCATCCCAGGGGCATCAAAACACGTTTTTCAAAACTATTCAAATTTGTACCATCAAAGTTCCCTGAGATGGTGTCATTCCATCGTCCAAAGAATAGTGCTCTAAGAGAAGCATAACAAGCAGTTGTCAACGGTAAAGGATGAATATACCAACCTAGCCCCTTATCCCCATGTTGAGGTAGATGTGAGCAGATCCAGCAATTGGTCCTATTTAAAATTGCATGAGTGGCATTCATTATTAATAAAAAAGTATTATTCTGATAGTTCCGTCTATGCGAAGAATCTCTAGGCGATAAGGTATGCAATTGCACGGAAGGAGTGGGGAAAACAGATATATCTTCAACAGGTAAAAAGTTCTCTAGCGGATATGCTTCCTCCAGATACTATAACCCAAACCAATAGTTACTAAAACAGTTATTATTAAAAAAATGCAACAATACACTTTTGGGGTCCCATTACATGCTTGATCATTGTCTCTGCTAGTCACATATTTATCTAAAAGTTCGGTACGAGCGTTAGCGGGTGCAGGCATCGTATTCTTCAATCGAAAAAACACCAATTGTTTGTGTGCTTGCGACTCCAGTTGCGCGTCTTCTTAATGTCTTAGCCAACAGAATCCTTTCGTACAGTCAGGCCAAAAAGCAAGCCCTCAAATGATTTCCTCAATCACACAGTCAGACCATGCTGTACGTCTATTTACTTGGACGTAAATTATATTTCACAATTTTTGATGCTGAAGGATCGGATAACAATATGTCATCACTTCCGACTGGAGGTGGCGAGTGAACGGAAATGGGATCAGAAAATGATTGATCCGGAAGTATCAATGTTGGAGAGTGCAGAGACAAGATGGCGATTTTATCTGGCCTTATGAATTCTGGAACGGTCTCCGGTACTCTCTTGTCGGTTGTTTCTGTTTCAGGCAGTGGTTAGAGCAGTGGAAAGGGATTCTGTGTCTTCTGTATCATATGGCACGGGCTGCGGGATCTGTTTGGTGTGTGTCGCGTGGATCCAGTTCTTTCGCCCCGCTACCCACACTGCAGTCTGGGTGACTAGCAGGACCTGGTAGGGACCCTTCCACCGAGGTGCAAGGCAAGATGACCTCTCGAAAACGTTCGTGAGGATCCAGTCCCCCAGTCGTAGACTGTGACCAGGACCCTCGTAACGTACAGGTAATGCCTCTCGAACCTGGTGATAAATTGAAAACAGATTTTTAGTCAACTGGTTACAGTAATCTGAAAGAAGCACATTCTCTATATCCCGCAACGAGCGACTTTTTGACATGCCCCAAATATTAGCAGGCCTCCCCATTACCACCTCAAAGGGAGAGAGCCCAGTCTTAGTTTGAGGGGTTGTTCTCATCGACAGCAACACGATCAGTAAGGCGTCCGGCCATTTTAACTTGGTGCCAGCACACGTCTTAGCGAGCTTGTTCTTTATAATGCTGTTATGCTTCTCCACTAATCCGGCACTTTGGGCATGTCTGGCCGAATGGAACCGTTTGTCAATCTGTAATCCTTCGCATATTTGTAGGATTACAGCAGCGATAAAGTGTGGCCCATTATCCGACCAGATGACTCTCGGCAGCCCGAACCTAGGAAAAAACTCTTTCAACAGAGTTTTTGCCGTGGTTATGGCCGTTGCATCTCTAACAGGGAAGGCCTCAACCCACTTACAAAAAGCACAAATGACAACAATGACAACCAACACATATTTAAGATTGTTGCAACATTCTATTTCAATAAAATCAAAGTGGATAAACTCAAACGGAACAGAAGGTGGATCGAAACTTCCTCTAGGAGTCGAGGTACCTTTTCCTACATTGTGCTGCAAGCAGACCATGCACCCTTGGACAAAGCGCTCCGCAATTTTGAAAATGTTATCATTGGCCCATACACTGTGTAGCATTTTAGTCAATTTACGCGCGCAGACAAGTGTCGGACCATGAGCCATAATGACCATCATTGTGATGTGGCCGTCAGGGAGTAACCATTTTCCTTCAACATTGTCCACCCAACACCCATCATCATCCAATCTTCCTGCACCCTCAACCCATTTCTTGGTTTCCTCTATAGTAGCATCTGCTTGAATGTCTTTTACAGAATCGATACTTTCACCAAACGTGCAAATATTTACAGTTTCTCTTACAGCATACATTTCTGAACTAAAATCAGTGGCAGTTTGCTTAGCTATCTGATTAGCGAAAGCATTCCCTTTTCCTATATCATCTGTAACATTTTGATGTGCTGCTTATTTTATAATAGCTAACTGAACAGGGAGTGCGAGCGCTGAAAGTAATTGCACTATTAAAGTGCCATGCTGTATTTTCGTGCCATGTGAGGTCAAGAAACCTTGTTCTTTCCAAAGTCTACCGAAGTTGTGAACCACCCCAAAAGCATACTGACTGTCGGTATATATATTTACTGTAAGCCCTTAAGAAATTTCACAAGCTCGAGTTAACGCTATCATTTCTGCGGCCCGCGTGGAATTATGCATAATTCTTTTGATTTCCACAATCGAGTTTAAAGTAGTGACGGCATACGCAGCCGTGGATGTACCATTCGGAAGTTTAAAACAAGAGCCATCACAAAATAGCTCTCCTTGTGGGCTATTCAAAGGCGTGTCTTTCAGATCGATTCTACCTTTAGTCTCTTGTTCTGTCGCATAAAGGCAATCGTGTGACGTTCAGTCACCATCAACAGTATCTTGCAGGACAGGTAAAAGTTCAGCCGGATTTAATACACAACAACTCTGAATTTGAATGTGGGGAGCAAACAAGATCAATTCGTATCTTGTCAATCGTGCAGAAGTGAGGTGTTGCGTTTGAGTTCTATTCAATAAAATATCTACAGAGTGAGGTACCATTAGGGTTAACGCATGACCCAGGACCATTCCCTCATTCTGTTTTACAGACGCAGAAGCAGCAGCGACAGCTCTCAAACATCTCAGCAAAGCGCATGCAACAGGATCAAGGGTGGATGAGAAATAGCCGCACGGCCTATTCGTCCCTCCATGTTCCTGCGTTAACACAGCCAAAGCACATCCATCACGTTCATGCACATACAACACGAAGGCCTTTTCATAATTTGGAGTTCCTAAAACCGGCGCTGAACACAGCGCGGTTTTGAGCAAGTCAAATGCTGTCTGGTGTTCCAAAGTCCATGGTAATGGCAAAGAAATGCCCTTCTTTGTCAAAGCCAGCATTGGTTTAATCGTTAACGAAAAGTTAGGGATCCACAATCGACAGTAAGAAGCCATACCTATCAGGGCTCTAACTTCCTTCTGCGTATTTGGGACAGACATGCCAGAAATAGTTTTTATTCGTTCAGGTGTCAACCGTCTTCCCTCCTTTGACAGGAGATAGCCTAAATAAGCGACCTCCTGACAACAATATTGGAATTTTTTCAGTGAAGCTTTGTAGCCATGTTTTGCGAGATGACAAAGCAACAACATGGTGCCTTCTTTACAGGCACTCTCAGAATCAGCAGCCAAGAGGATATAATCTACATACTGTAGAAACTTGCAAGTAGTAGGCAACTCGAGAGTATCGAGCTGCTATTTTAATGCCCTACTATAAATACTTGGACTCTCAGTGTACCCTTGTGGTGCATGAGTGAATGTGAACGAGCGTCCACCTAGGGTAAACGCGAACAAATACCTACTATCCTTGTGTATGGGAATACTGAAAAACGCGTTTTTAAGGTCAGCAACGCTAAAGTGAGTGGCAGAAGCCAGAATCATGGTTAGTATCGTTGTAACATCAGGTACAATAGGGAATTGAGGAGCCACAATTTTGTTAATAGCACGTAAATCAATTATAAACCGAAAGGGAATCGCATAATCACCTTTCTTATATACTGGCAAAATCGGGCTGTTACACAAACTACCCGTAATTTCCTCAATTACTCCACAATGTAAAAGATCAGAGACTGTGGGCCTCATTACGACCCAGGCGGTAAGTTACCGCCTGGGCCGTGACTTTACCACCATGGCGTAAACTACGTTTACGCCATGGTGGTTGGCGGACTTACCGCCCCATTCCGAGGTTGGCGGGGGCGGTAAGTCCCCAATCCCCATTTACCCTTCCCCATTCCCATTTTTGCCCCATAGGGCATAATGGGAGTGGGGAAGGCGTTAATTACGCCACCGTAAATTACGGTGGCGTAATTAACTCCATGGTCCCTTAGCGCCATGGATTTTAACACCTGCTAAAAGCAGGTGTTAAAAGCGCCATGGCGCTAAGGGACCTCGTAATTGGCGGTAAGGGGTCGGCGCAGCTAACGCTGGCGTAAACCCCTTACCGCCAGGGTCGTAATGAGGCCCTATACATTTCAAAGCCTGTTCGCCTTCAACTGAGATCTTATATTGTATGATGCGAGGCAATTTAACTACATGTTTCAGAATAATTCTAACAGGTTCAATTTGAAGAATGCCCACATCATTATCATTAATTGCCCATAAGGATTCAGGAATATTACTGAATTCTGGCAGTAAAGGTTGAGTCCAAAACTGAGAGGCGAGTGATTGCTGAGGTGAAATTGTTAACCGAACTCCGTCCGGAGAACAATGTATTACTGCATGCAATTCCTTCAACAAATTTAACCCCTGTAAATTCTCCCCACAGTTTGTGGTAAGTAGAAATGGCCACTGCTCCGTGAAGGGACCCAGTGTTATCGGTACCGGCAAAGAGACCGGACAAACTACAGGTGTGCCTGAAAACCCTACAGAAACGTTGGACTGCCCTGACAGGGGAATATTTGGAACCCGTGAATGGTCAATGGAACATTTCTGTGCTCCCGTATCTACTAAAAATAGATGCTTCCTATTTCCCACCACCATCTCAACGTAGGGGCCTTTCTGATGAACGGGAATAGGCGTCAGTTCCAAATCCTGCTTCGGGCAATCCTAGCGAAACAGAATATCGTCAAAAGGAAGCTCGTCAGAGAGGTACGCGGCAGAAGGGTGATCAAAAATGTTTCTGTTATCCACATTCGAACTTGCTTATCCTGTAAAGGAGGTTGCTGTGATTCTGGTGCAAACTGACCTCTGCCAGGGCCCCCTGCACCTCTAGATCATCTACCCATGTTCCCAAATTACCTTTGCTGCAAGGTCGGACATTGTGCGCACCAGTGACCTTCCTGTCGACAATAGGAACACTGGTTAATGGTAACCGGAGCCAGGGGCGTACTTCCCTGTGGAACGTACTGACCTCTAAATTGATTACCCCCCTCTAGGGTTTCTAACAATCTGTTGTAATAGGACTTTTGTTTTCAGGTCACCCTTTTTTTTTCAAGTTTTTCCTTTTCATTATTCACACAATTTTCATAGTACTGAGCCATGTGCAGTACTTCTGATTGAGACTTTGCCTGGCAAGCGCTTTCGGATAACACAATCTGTAACTGATGTCAGGCAGCAATCCACGTACAAATTTGTTGACAAACAGCCTTTTCCCTGACTCTGTGCCTAAGTCTTGTCCACTGAAATCTGAAAATACCTGTTCAAACCGATTGAAGAAGTTGGTAGCACCCTCAGACTTTCCTTGGACACAGGCTGTAAGCTTGTCCCAAATGATTCTTTTTTCATAGTTTTTAATTTTACAATAATCCTATCAGGCAAAGTTAATATCACTTGAGGTGGGCGCTCGCCAGCTGGTCTTTCTCTGTCGAGCCTAACCATGTCATCCCATGTATCTCCTAACCCAGGTACATCATCTACAGTCCTAATCTGTTTCCACAAATCAACTGGCAGGAGTACGGGAAATAATAAATCAATATCACTTAAGGTGAATACCGATGATTGTAAGACTGACTCTATTTCTTTATAGAACCCCGTTGGATTCTTTCTTATATCGGGAATAGATTGCTTTATGGTGTTCACTTCCTGTCTTGAAAACGGGACGTGAACAAACTGTGATACGTAATGTGCAGGAATGTCCACCGCGAGTATTCCTCGTGCATCATCGGCCACAATCTCAACTTTTGGGACAAATGTCGGAGGGACTTCTCTCATAGGCAACTGAGAAGTAGGTAGCTCCGAACGCTTACTAAGCAACAGAGCCAAATCAAGCGCTAAGGCAGTCGAAGAAGTATCAATCGAAAAGGCTCTCTTATAAACACTCAACCATTCTGCGGGACAACAAATCTTTCTTTTTACACACTCATTCTGCAGGTATTCTACCATAATCTGTATCACTTTCTTTTTCATTTCTAACTTATACTGACCATATGTGTCATATACTTCATCTGGAGTTATCGACATATCCGAAATCCATCTTATCGCATCCTTTATACAAATTCGCGCTTCCTCACCTTAAATTCACGGTGAGGAGAAAACCGTTTCTGTGAGAACATAATACCTAAACTATCACCATCTGCTTCCTCGTTCTGTAACTCTTCCAACTCCTTCCTATACACAAAAATCCTCTCGACATGCTCATATACTGTCTCCGCAGTATCTCTGGACAATGCAAAGGCGTTGAAATCCCATAACCCTTGTGGGAGAGCTACATCGTTTAATCTATTCCACATTATACTCAAATGAATCCCTAATCCTTCAATAAAAACATTTTTCTCAGGAATACCTTTTAAATTTTCGAGTGTGGAAAAAACATCAGCTTGTTCACCCTTCTCCATACAATATTTAGCCCAAGCAATCAATTCATTCTTTTTATCTGGGGACACAGTATTACGAGTCACAACCCTTGATCCCGCTCCCTGGTCTACTACAAGCGGTGCGGAATCACTTGGAAGAGGAAGAGTAGGCACATTCTAGATATCAACAGGTGGAGTCAAGGGGGCAGGCAAAGGAGCGACGGCTGGAAGAACAACATGAAGAACAACAGGGAGGACCGGAGGAACTATAGGAGGAGGAATAACAACAGGAAGGGGCAAAGTGCCAGGAGGAGGGACGTACGGGGGTGGCGCGGAGGCATCGGGCCTTCGTTCATGCAAAAGTTTATTAATCAAATCATCTGACGTATGAAAATCTTTTCAAGAGTCCATTTTTTGAATGCCTAATTGAAACGCTCTGTCTGTGTTCCTAACTGACTCCAATTGTTTATTTTGATCATATGTCGACGCATATGTTTCTCTCTACTCTTTTGTTGATGTAAAGCTTCTGTTTTCCAACTGTGCAATGCGTCAAATGCTGCAGGTCTAGCATTTTTCTTTACCAATACAGACTCTAGATATTCTATACGAGGGATTTCAAAGCTACCATTGGCTGGCCACCGAAGATTAGAGTTATGTCTGGTCTGTCTGTGCCAAATGTCATTAAATGCTATACTACCAAAGCCTTTCTTACTGTACATAGTAAATGCCGGCGACCCCTCCTGTGGTGCGGGATGGCTATCTTCCAAAGATTGTCTGTCGCTGCGGAATAATGCCCTAAAGCAAGCAGACAATTTCCCAGGCATATCAGAGTTCTGGTGTTACCTGGTCAAATAATTGTGCTCGCGAGTACAATGCGCCAAATTCAAATTGTCAGGGTTAAATTAAGAATCGGGTCACGATTCACCTGACCAAAGGACTGGGAGGCCCGATCGGGTTACTAAGGACAATTCTAAGGACCCACGTGTATGGTGAATTCGGCAAATTTACCGACCTCGATATATGGACCCACGTCAAGACGTCGTCTCGGGCTACAGCTCACCGTTCCGGGATCGGATCGTGCTGTTCTGTCGAGGAATTCACTTCTCGTCCAGAGGGGCCATTTCTGTTGGAACCGTCCTATCCCGGTCCGATAGCCGAGCCAACCTTCAACGAGACGAAGTCGATCTTGAGGGTCCCTATTCGGGCACCATCTGTGAAATCAGAAAATACAATATTAAGGCTTTTACACCATGCAAAGAGAAATACACCGACACAGGCTTGTAAAGATTCCCAGAATCTTTATTGCAATTCTGTACAGTTTACAAAACAAAGTACACAAATAGCTATTTGGCCATCAATACATCACAGAGACCACCAGCAGGGTTCAATGTGAGCAGTGAACAGGAATTGCTAGCTGGACATCAGCGTATTTATACAGTTTCGTTATAACGATGTCCAGCCTCTTACAAGTTAATCATGTACTGGGCAAGGGTCACGCCAGGTTCGTTCCTAATTTACATATCTTGTGCATGCGGTTTACTTTTTAATACATTTACTAACAAACACTACTATTCTCTAGGTTTAACTTTACACTCTTTACACATTGCTTTAATACAGGTCAAACAGATGTTTCGCATGTCGTGTTTAGTTAGCGTTATTGTTCTTGTATACTTGTAGGTTAACATCGCCAATTCAAGTAATCCCCTGATCCCGAGGTCAACAAAGGACAAGGTCTACATGACCCTAACATGTAGCCTGCAGGCAGGTTGGACATTAACTCTCCTACAGAGGTTGAAGAGGTTAAAGCAAGAACAAGAGAACACAGGTCGGCCATTTTAGGCCACAGGGTGACTTTGCACGATAAACTAAAATGGCGGCTTTAACCTAAAATGGAGGCTTGATTCACTTAAGGTCACGACCTGGCAATACGGATTTCCTCGCAAAGCGACTGGGCATAGGCCAACATATACAATGAGGACGAAAGGAGAGGGGCCCAGGTTGTGACGTTCTCATGACGCAATGTCTCATCAAAACTGGCCTGCGATGCAGAGCTCACTGAGATGTTCCAGGATTCTCGTCTATCCTTGTGCTGTTCCCTGTTGGTTTTGACTGTAATAAACTGCAGTTTGAACTTGCTGTCCATCTGGGACTGCGTTCCTTTTGAGAAGGGAAGGTGTTGAGCCTTCCATGAGTTCTGAGTCCGCAAACTCCTAGTGGCCCTCAGACCTACCTGGGAGTTCATCCCCAACACTGTCTTGTCCCCCCCTTATCTGCCCTCCCTAATCTGGTTGTGTCTGATACAATGTACTTGCACTAGGAGAAATGCCACCAGGCCTAGTACGCTAATTACTTTGTGTTGGATCATTCAGATCCTCAAGTCCTAAGAATGACTACTGTATTCCCTTGCTCCCTTCCCACCTTGAAGTGCTTTGAAGATTTAGTATAAGATGAAGATATATTTATGCATATTTCATCTCTTCAGGCAGGACCACCCACTTGAGGGCACCCAGATGCCCAAAGGTCGGCAAATCTATTAGAAGAACTCAATCAGAGAGTAGCAATAGCCTGTTGTTAGGTGACCATCCGGCCTTACCAACCTTTCGGAGAAGGTTGGTATGCTCGCATATAGATTATGTTTTGGTATAAGTGGCCCGCTGGTACTTAAAACAACCATATAAGTGGCCAGATATTTAGAATGGGATCATGAACCAGTGCCTATGACAATCGTTACCCCATTTAGAAAAACGATTTCAAAGAATGAAGGAAGTATCACTGACATAAGCATAGTTCCACCTAGAAGGTCAATAAAGTGGGAAACAATAGATAAAGATGGCCAAATTCCAAAGATCTATGCTAACCGTATCCTCGTACTTGTATAATGTCAAGATGTCTTAATGACTTATATGGACAACATAGACCTTAAACTCATAAATAAGAATACCATTAAGAAAAAGAAATCAGCTACGGTTTATGATGCATGGACTCTTTCCTTAGAAGTCTTTAGAAGATAGTGATCTCTTTTGGCAAACAATTACAAGGGGCATGAGACCACCCAGAAATAGTGATGTCACAACTCTTATTTCTTCTAATAACTGGTTATCCCATTTTAAGGAATTGAAAACTAAAGATACTAACGAGTCGGGCCATTATTTTGCAGTTTTACAAGTGCAACCTGGCTGCCCTCTTGTTTTTCATGGGGTCTGAGGTTGAGAAAGCCATGTTATCCCAGTAAGGCCCCGGCCGTACATATTTCCGGTTGACATATAGTTAACAGCCTAACATAATGATCCCAATAGAAACTGTTTGTTTGTTTGTTTATTCATTTGTAGTGTGTGCCAGACCCAGAGGTATCGGGGCGCAGAGGTTACAAGGATATACATGGCTTAGAATACAAGGGGTTGCGCATAAAGATCATTAATGGTACAGGTACAGAAGAAATATAAGTCAATAAATACACTAAGGAGCATATACAGATACCGTAAACAAGTATAAATGAGTAAAATACACAGAAGAGCAAGTGAAAACCGGCAAACTATGTGTTAGCCATGCTTGGATAGGCTGGTCAGTATAACAGGTGGTGGGCGAGCGGGCCTTAATGATCGATAAACTTGAGCCAGTTGGTATAGTTGAGTCTAAAGTTCAGGTACGGTTCATCTTCTCTAATTGACAGTGGCAAGGAGTTCGAAAGTTGGGCTGCTTTTGCAGGCACCAACCTTCGAAAGCTTAAATCTGGGGATGGCGAGGCAGTGGTGTTGGCTAGTCTCATAGGTCTGATGGAGGTTCTTCTGCAGAATCTGTCTGTGAGATAACTGGGGGCAGCATTGTTTAAGGCTTTATGGGTGAGAGACGTGATTTTGAGCTGGATTTTGTTTTAGGTCGAAAGCCAGTTGTTTTGACGCCTAATCTCAGATATATGGGTTCTTCTAGCCACACCGAGGGCCACTCTGAGGGCATTGTTTTGCAGGATTTGGATCCTCTGGATAATCGATTTATTGGCACCAATGTAGAGGGCATTACAATAGTCTAGCCTAGAGAGGTTGAGGGCTCTAGCCAGGATAATGCAGCTGTCGTCAGAGAGAAAGGGTTTGCTAGTTTGAAAAAAGCTTACAAGTGTAGGCGGTGGCAGAGGCCATGGAGTTCACTTGTTTGGTGAAGGAGAGCATGAACTCCAGGTAGAAGCCAAGGTTCTTTACCTCCTTGGCAACTTTGATGAGGTTACCATCAATTATGAAAGATGAGTAATTCTGGCCTAGTTTATTGATGTTAGTGAGAGTTCCTAGGATGATGAGCTCAGTTTTATCATCATTCAGGCATAGACCGTGGGTTGCTATCCATGCCTGGATGATGAGGTACACCCTGTTCACCAAAGCCAAATCATTAACGTAATCCCCAGAAAGAGGGAGGAGAATCTGATTATCATCTGCATAGTTTGTGTAGGTGATACCAAGATGGTCCAGATTGTCGAAAAGGGGCTTGGTGAATATGTTGTACAATGTAGGGGAGACACAAGATCCCTGGGGCACCCCACACATGATAGGGATGGGGTCTGCCACTGCTTAGGGGGAGAAGACCCTCATAGTCCTGTCACTTAAGAAAGACTCAATCCAAATTATGGCCTCTTTGGAGAAGTGGGTGGCTGAGTCTGGATGGCTGCATAAGACCTTGTGTTCCATGAGGTCAAATGCAGCCGAGAGGTCAAGGAGGAGAAGGAGGCCTGTTTTCCCCTTGTCCCTTAGCTCATCGACTTGGGTCTTCAGTCTCAATTCCATGTTGGGGGCGGAAGCCAGATTGTCGAGCTCCTAAGAGTTTGTGAAGCTTCAAATATTTTTGGATTTGAAGGTAGGCAACCTTGTCAAGTATTTTTAACAGAAGGGGTACTGTCGTAATGGGACGGTAGTTGGTTGCTATAAGTGGGTGTAGGGTTTGCTTTTTTAACAGTGGGAAGATCCATGATTGTTTGAGGTTGGTGGGGATGATGCTGGATGCAAATGAGGCATTGATAAGTTTGGAGATGAAAGGGGCAAGTTCACTCGCTGCATCCTTTATAAGCTGGGCTGGGCAAGGGTCACCCTGACAATTAGATGGCTTAAGTGAGAGAATAACTTTTTCTACTTCAAGCATGGAGGTTTTAGTGAAGTTGAAATGGGCAGGAGAGGTGTCAGATATCATTTCCTTGGAGGGGGTCAGTAGTCGTATTATTGGGCAGTAATAGAGAGTTTAGGGAAGCCTTTTTTTGCTATTTTGTCTTGGAGATTAGTTACTTGATTGGAGAGTGCCTGTTGGATGTCTGAGCACCAGGTTTTGTCTTTGGTACAAATATTGGGTGTGGCGTTAGGAGACTCTAATTCTTTTAGGATTGTGAACAATTCCTTCATACTGGAGTTCGCATGCAAGATATGATTGTTGTAGGAGTTACGCTTGACTAGGCAAATTTCCTTTTTGCATTGGGATGAGATTGCAGTCAATTTGATTCTATTGGCTTCTGAAGGGGTTGATCTCCAGGACGTTTTGTAGTTCTATTTGTTTGGTCGTAAATTCTTTAGCTTTGGGGAAAACCACTTGTTCAGGTAGGTTTTGGACTTACTTGGTCTAGGTTTGACTGGGGCAATGACATCAAGCGAGGTTATCATTATTTTATTGTACTCGCTGACAAGCGATCCTGGATCTAAATTGTTGGCAATTGAACTGAGGGTGGAGAGAATAGCGGGAATACTTTTGTCCACCGTAATATTCTTTTTGTTCCTCGTTAGGCATTGTGGGGCAGTGGGGGCAACTAGGGGGAGTGGTCTGCTAGTGCTGAGTTCAAAGGACAGAAGGGAGTGGTCCGTCTAGAGTTGTGGGGAGATTGAGGTAATGTTAACAGTGCAGTTATAGTCGGCCATCCAGTCAAGAGTTCTCCCTTTATTATTAGTTGGTGCACTCATTTATTTGGGTAAGACCGAGTTCGTACAGGATGTTGGCGGTGGCTGTGGCATGTTTATGCAGTGGGTCATTGAAACCCAAGTTGAAATCACCTAATAGTAGTAATTGTGAGATGGTGTTAAGATTATTGGAGAGTATGGTATAGATGTCCTCCTCCAAAGTCCCGATGGGGCCCGGGGGTCTATAGATTAGATGAATAGTGAGGGTCTGGGAGTTGACTAATGGAAGTTTAGCTGTGAGGACTTCGCAAGATTGGGTAGCTTGAGAAGGAGCAAGTCTCATGGAGAGGCTGGATTTGGAGATAATGGTGATGCCTCCACCTCGTGCCTTATCTCTCTCCTGTCTAAGTATTGTGTAGCCATCAGGGACTGCTAACAAGAGCATAGGTCCTGCTGCATCGTGCAACCATGACTCTGTAATGGTGAGAAAGTCAAGGTTGTCTGCCAAAACCAGGTCGGCAATCTCTGTGGCATGCGTGACCAGGGACCTAGCGTTCATTAAAGCTCCTTTGAGAGGGTGTGAACGGGGAGCTGTGGCAGAGGATAGGGTGGTAGTAGAATCTACTTTCTTTAGTAGGTCGGCCGTATTGTACTTGGAGATGACATGGTTAAATGCCCTAATGAGAGTGGGGTTAGCACTTGTGGTGTAATGGCTAATGGGGCAGTTAGTTTTCTTCTGGCAAGGGGTTCAAAAAGTTTGGTTAATTTAGATCGGAGTCTGGTATTCCTAGAACCTGTGTTGCACGGATTAGTTGGATGTGAGCTTGATGTGGAGGTGCTGGATTGTGCAGTATTGGATAGGTTGTCTATTGTCATATTGGTCAAACTTAAAGGGACTTGAGGGTGGGGGGGGTGAGAGCCTAGCAATGCACACTAGGAAGTAAAGTATGAAAAGTGAGCCTAAAGCGCTGAAGTTGTGAACTGTGGTGAACATACTGGGATAAAGAATTCAGTTTTTGCTACAATGGGGAGGCAAGTATGGTCAGTAGGCTGAGCAAAGCTAATATAATGAAGTTCCCCAAATATACTAGTCCAGCATTTGCATAAATAGGTACAGTTGGTAATATAGGCAAACCTATCAGGTCAGTGGACGGCTAATACCTTTAGCAGAATAGGCTAGTCCAACATTAGCATGGATAGGAAAAATCAGTGGACTAGGCAAGCCTAAGCAAACAGTAGAGGCTACATTTAGTGTAGTAGGCTAGTTCAACATTGGCATAGATGGTTAAAATCAGTAAACTAGGCAAGCCTAAGTAAACAGTAGAAGGCTAATACATTTAGCTTAGTAGGCTAGTCCGACATTGGCATAGTAGAATAGGCTATTCCCTAAGAGGATGGTTGGCACGTGAATGGTTAAGTCAGGTGCAGGCCTAGTCTATTAGGGCAGGTTTAGTGCTTCTGGACAAATCGGCTGGTTCAGTATAAGCATATATATGTGCAATCAGTGAATATACAGATCAACAGTCTAGACTAGTTCAATGGTATAGGCATAAAGATTGACTGGTTCAGCATGCAACAGTTGATAATGCGGCAATGCATAGGTGACAGACAAATACAAAGTGCACCTAGGAGGCCATAGGTAAGGAGAGCTAATAACAGGCCGCAATGAGGTTGCCACTATCGTTATACTTGAAGGCATATAGGCAGAAAGGGCAGATGCGCCAAAGGCCAACAGTGAAAAACATGATGAAATGGTAAAGAATACTTATCACGTTTGTATTGGGATAGCTGCAAGTGGATGTGATGGTTGGTTCAGAAGGACTGGTGCCACGGCGTATATTAACTCAGGTGGTTTGGAATAGACGACTGGACCCTTGCTGATCCGTGGCTAACAGGGGCAAACAGGGCCAAGGAATGGCCTGTTAGATGGCCGGCTCTTCCGCCTGCCGGCGGATATGGGGGGCTATGTGAGCACGGTTGCTTAGCAAACGAGATGCCAAGCCTCGCTATGGTGCCGTATCGCGCCTGACATTTGGGTTTGCCTTAAAGTCGGCATGGATGCAGGCACGAGACCCGTGCTGCCTCTGGGTGAAAAAAAGGATTGCTGGGCAAGGTTAGGTCTCACTGGGTATGTTGATCAGGCATCAAAGGGGCAACAGCAGGGTACCTCTTGTAGATTGCAGACGATGTGCATCAGATGAAGATGTTGTTCGTAGCGTGTGGTTAACGAACTGATCATATGCAGATCCTCAGGTGCTGGGAATGGGTGGGGTCTCTTGCCCTCGCCACCTAGCTGCAGGGACTGATGAATGAGGAATGTGATGAACTGCATATTTTAATGTCAAAAATAGAAAAACATAGTTAAGTATCTAGTTCAATTTTCGTTCTCCTGTGCCCCTTTTACGCCTGTGTCAGAAAGAGATGGATGTTACAATTATTCTGAAATGAGGGCATAAGGACCACATAACATGTAATGCAATATTTGAAAAATATTAATACAATTGGTCTTGGCTGTGTGAGGTTAATGCCTCTTTGAGATTTTGGAAAATTGTTTATGTACACAATATTGATTACTTTATGCATGCATCAATTGTAGTATTTTTGGGTTTTGTACTATTCTTGTTTTGTTATGAATACTGTTATGTGGTTTATGGAAATGTGCTTAATTTCGAGATAAAATATAATTGTCAAAGACTGAAGTGCTAAAGGAAAAGAATTAATATTTTAAAAGATAGACTGGGCAATTTTTCAAATATGAACAAAGAGCTTTGTCTCTTTTGTAAAGGATTTTAGTAACGTAAATGCCCTGGATGTAACCATAAATCCTCACAAACCCTGGCAGGCAATCTATTCAGATATTCCTCACAGACAATCAGAGCTGCTTCAGTTTATATGCACAATCCAATGTGCCAAAAACAAACCCAATGTGCCTCTAATTGTGAACTCTCAAATACTATTCCGACGATTATGAGCATTTTTAATCAGATACTTGAGAGGATGGATGCACTAATTAATTCAGAAAGGTTTCTGGTTCCTCCCATGAGTCTATGCTACTGATGTTTGCAAAAAAGAGATGTCCTATATTTAGCAAGGAAATTCTAGGCCTGTTTAACTCTTCACTTAATCCTGATGTTCTCAAGGTGCCAGAGCCATGGAAAAAGTAGTGATATATCCACTGCTTAAGTAACCATACTCGGACCTTGGAGATTTGGTTAACTTTACTCCCATTTCCCAAATACTGGGACTCGTTACAAGTTCGGCGGTAGCCGTTCCGGTAAAACCATAAAACTCATAAATACAGTTACATAGATAAAGTATTAAAACATAATAAGACAAGGTTTAAAAATAGACGTGTTTCAACTAACACAACTTTAAGATCATTAAAATCATCAATACTAAATGGAATGGAAGGGTTGGGTAACCTCGCAGCACCTAAAGTCCTAAGAAAGGGAGCTGCTTGTGGCATGCATATTTAACTGTCAGTGTATACAATAAGCCATCAGTCAATACTTTGCAGCCTGCAAGTTTTAATAGTTTAGTTCTGCAAAGCCATACCTGATGGATAAAGCGGTTCACCGAATGTTCAACAATCAAATCCACTCCCTTTGCAAAAATGCAGAGCTTCAACTGTGGAGCAAATACCGGCCATCCTGAGTAAAGGTCTCAGATAATGAGCTCTCATCACTCAGACGTCATCCAGACAAACATAAACTGTGTGGCAATTTCTTCGCCAATGCTACAGAGAGGGCAGACGTTTGTGCCGGTATCTACCCAGCTAATTAGAGACCAAATAGCCTCTCCATGGTGTATGGGAAAATACTTTTAAGTCACCAAGAGAAATGGGTTGAAGAGGAATACATTATCTCTGACCTCCAGGCAGGCTTCAAAAGGGGAGTTGACATGATAGACCAGGCCATCTCTTTTTTTCTGATCCAAAGTAAATTTGTGTCACTTTAGAAGGAATCACTCTTTTTAATTTTTGTAGATTTTATATTTGCATTATACTCTGTTAACCAGGGTATTTTATGGAAAATTTGGAGTAGATCTTAAAATCCTTTTGGAAATTCTCATTTCAAGCCAATGGCTTTATGAGAATAACACAGTGGCCATTAGGTATTAACAGGATGAAGACAGAACTGGTTTCTTCCCTGTTACCAATGGCGTAAGGCAGGGGTGCGCCCTTACTTCTTTTAATCTATATTAACAACTTAATTGTGATAATTATAAAAATGCAGGTGCACCCTCTGCTGCTAAACAGAAGGTCAGCATACCTATATACGCTGATGAACAGTCCTTATTATTTAATTTGTGTATTAACAAGCAATTGGGTGTTCTTGTAGAATTCCGCTAAGAAAGATGTCTTTCAATAAATCGTTAACAAATTATGTTAATGGTGTTTCATCAAACATGCAAGCTAAGGCAATTATTGTGTTCTACTATGACTATTTAGATGTTAGGTTCCAAGATAAGGAAAAATGGGCCTTCTAGTTAAATAAAAGGGAATTAGTTAAAAAGAAAATATGCTAGGGCATAGGATGGAACTTGAGCACTCAGCTTGGTAACCAGCTTCCTTTAACGGCTATGGAGGTATACAAATCTCAGGGTCTATGAACTGCACTATACGGTAGTGAACTATGCGGCTACACAGGTTTGTCTGCTTTAACTATATCTGAAAACAAATGTATTAAAGAAACTTTGGGTTTACTAGTAAGTATTCAGACTACGCCATTGCTTATGTAAATCAATTAAATTGGAAGTTTCATCAAAGCCAATAAAGCCAAATCGGGTAATCTATAACAGTATAATGAGATGTACAGAGATTTACTAATGACTCCAGATAGGAAAGCCTGGAAGTGGTATAAACACATAGCCACCTTAATGCGTAGTACAGGGGTGGCTTCTCTTTTGAAAGAAGTTACATTAGTCAACACTGAGATAATTAAAGTGGTTAAGAATAAGCTTAGTATTTTATAAGTGGAACCTCTGATCCGTGATTCTATTAACCATGCAAGTTTTCCAGGTTATCAACTATTTAAAATCAACCCAACCCCAGCACCCTATCTCAATCATATGTTTCCACCTCATAATCGGTCCTATATATAACATTTAGGATGCAGGTCTTGCCAGTAGCAGGGTATAGAAGCAGACGGTGCCCTGGTCCCCTGGATTCCTCAAAATTCTGCTTGCTCTGTCCATCAGAAGTAGAATCCAACCTGCACTAATCTGCCCTAAGTAAAACCAGGCATCCTTAGCGGGTCGAGCGAGCAGACTTCATAATAGGCCGGTAAGGGGTTTAACAGGGCCAACCACTCCTATGTCCCATTTGTTGTTCATGTACACCTTCCCTGTTATTATCACCAGTGGTCTTTCCCAACATCCGTTTTTACCAGGGACTTCAGTGGCGTACCAATCACATGGTAGGTACTGTAGTGTTACTTTCTTTGTTTCTCCTTTTTCAGGACCACTTGTTATGTATCTGAATCCTTCAGCATGTAAACTGCTCTTGTGGTAACTCAAATAAGTCTTGAGGAAGTTGTTTTCATATGGATATGTATCTCGTGTTTTCCACACCAGTTGCACCACTGTCCCTTGAAATCTTCCTTTCATCTGGAACAGTGCCAGGTATATTATACATCGTGCTATTTTTTCATCTATCTCCGTGGCAACAAATGTTCGAGAAGCACTCATGGCGTATGGGATTAATGAGCAAACGTAGCAGCTGTCTTCTGTTGTCTGCTTACCTATGTGGGTCATGTGTTGGTACCATATTTTGTTTGAGATGTGTGCTGAATCTTGTATGTAGTTGTCAATACCTTTATTATCGGAGTATGTGCTGCGTTTAACTCTATTTTCCTTGTGTGGAATTTTACTAGTATCCCCTGACGTAACACCTGTTGCAGCTGGGGGTGGGGGTGTATTAGGTTTGGGAACAGCAATATTATTGATAGCATAGCTGTACTGCCATACAGAGGCAGCCAAGAATCCGGTGATCATTAAAATCCCTATCAATTTTATTGCAGATGCTAATTTCACCGGCATTTTGCTCTTACCTTGCTGCAGTCCGGCAGCTTATTCTTGCGACGTTACAGTTGCCCGCCTGAAAATTCTTAATATGCTTGTTATTAGTGTTAGTTGTCGTTTTTAAGCTCTCCCTATCAAGTAGTCATTCAGTGCCCAGGCGAAGAGCTGTTCCCATGCCAATCTAAGCGATCTATCTCTTAGGGCAGGCAAGTATGGTTGGAGGTGGGGCATTGAATGTTCTATGGCCAAGAGGAATGCTATGTAGTAGACAAGTACCCTCCTTCTTTTCAGGTACGTTGGCCTTTTTATTTCATATACAAATTGGTGTGACAATTCTTCCGGGTAATTATAGTCTGAGGGTACCATCTACTCCTGGGCAGTGAATTTGTTAGTTATCTACTTTCTTAGTAGTACAATAATACGCTGTACCTGCATGTGCGAGAGAAAAGAAAGAGAACATTCAGGTGTTTACATGTGTATATGTGCAAGACAATGTCCTTCAGTTCAGTTATTACTGCAGTGGGTAGGGGGTCAATGGGCAGAGGGTTTGGGGCTCAACTGGCGGAAGTCTCTTTACTCTTTAATCGTGTAACCATGGGGTGGGCGGTATGGGGATCACCCCTTTCTTTTCTAGTAGTTGTCTCTGGGGAATCTGAGGGGTGGCAGGGTATGGGGACACTTAGGCCGTTAGTTGTGGTAGAAGTCTCTTCCTCCGTTGGTGACGCTGTTGTTGTTTTTCCAGTGACCCTGTCGGTGGCGCTGGGGCGGGTCTGGAGTTTGTAGATCTTTACGTCGTGTAGGTGGTTCCAGGCACGTTTGTCCTGTAGCTTTACTGCTCTCGTTGATACCTCCTCTACCAGATGGGGGCCAGTGAAGCGTGGGCTGTTCCACTTTCTGTTGAAATTGCGAAGTAGTACGTGGTCACCTTTAGCAACTTTGCACAGTCTTTCCTTTTCCAATTCTTTATCCGCGTCTTCTTGTTGATCGCTGTTAGACCCGCCCCGTGTGCGTTCGAGCTGTTGAGACACAAACACTACACTAGTAATCAAAGAAGACACATATTGGTACATTTCATCACCAAGGACATTTGCAGTACTCTCGTGGTCGGTGAATGCTCTTGATGTTGGCGTTAGGGGAAGGCGCATTTGACGTCCGGTAACCACCTCGTGAGGGGTGAGGTGGTGGTCGGAACCTGGTCTATTCCTTAGCTCAAATAGGGCTAGTGGAAGGCAATACAACCAACTCTTCTTTGTTGTTTGCTGTATTTTTGAAATTGCCTCCTTTAATAGGCCATTCAGGCGTTCACATAAACCGTTGGCCTGTGGGTGGTATGCACATGCAAATTTATGCTTGATGTTCAGTAAGGATGTGATGTGCTGGAACATTTCGTTTGCGAAATGTGGGCCATTATCTGACCGCAGTACCTCGCACACTCCCCACCTGGGGAAGACCTCCCTCACTAGGAATTTAGCTGCTCTGAATGCATCTGGGTGTGAACAGGGTCCTGCTTCAATCCACCTCAAGAATGGGCATACTACTACAATCATATACCTATTTCCTTGACATACGTTGATCATATCAACATAGTCAATATGGAGGTGTCGGAAGAGTCCCTCTGGCCGGGGTATAGTACCTCTTATCACCTTCAGAGTGTGACCGGCCGTAAACTGTTGACATGTGAGACAATTGCTGATAAAATTTGACACATGAGAATTTAACTCGGGGCAGAACCAGTCTTCCCTAATTTGTGCTGCAATTACCTCCTTGCCTGTGTGGGCTGGGTGGTGTAGTTGGCTCAGGGCGGTGTTCAATAGTGCCAGTGGTATTACAATCTTTCCAGTGTCACCCTGGCGCCATAGTGCGTCAGTTGGTGACATTGTGCATCCTCTTTTTACCCATATTTCTTTTTCTGCCATTGGTGCAGCCGCTTGTAGCTCCATTATCTGTGTGGCTGGGAGATGGGTGTACCCTTCTCTTATCAACATCTCCTTAGCCATTCCCCTCCCTCTCCCTCTCTTTGACTCTGGGGGGTTCCATATCTCACCAAAATATGCAGCATACTTCGCATGTGCGTCTGCTGCTGCATTCCCTTTTGAAATGTGGTCTTCACCATTGGTGTGTGCGGTGCATTTGACCAAAGCTAATTCTTGGGGGTCATTTATTGCTTCAATTAGTTCCGCCAATAGGAGGGCATGTTGCACTGGAGTGCCATCAGCTCTCCTAAACCCTCTTCTTCTCCATTTCGACAGCCCTGAATGGACAGTGGACGTAACATATGCGCTGTCGGAATATATGGTCACTCGTTTGTCAAAGCTTTCCTTTAAAGCCAAGATTAGTGCAATCAATTCTGCTGCTTGAGCGAAATAATGCTGTGGTAGTTGTACACATTTCATTGCCACACACACCGGTACCTCCATCATTTTTACCATTGCTGCCCCAGTCCTCCTTATACCATCCCTTTGGTCGATAGTTGATGACCCATCAATGAACAGGAGCTCACCTCCCTCTAGTGCGTTCTCTTCAATCTTTCTAGTACATGAGTACATTTCAGTTATTTGCGTACAATCGTGGGCATAATCTCCTTCCTCAATTACTTCTGCTAGGAACCTTGCAGGGTTGACCGTGCTACATCTAACAATTGATAGTTCAGCTCTGGATAAGATGATCTCATAACCTGATGCCCTTTGCGTGGTTAGGGTGGACTTAGGTTTATTCAATATTGCAAATAGTGCATGTTCCACAAACAGTGTAGTTGGGCACCCCATGGTGATTGCTGATGCTTTCTCTACCGCAAAAGCAGCTGCGGCGAGACCTTGTTCGCAAGGGAAATGACCTAACATCACAGGATCTAAGTGGCCGCTGTAAAATGCTACTGGTTTGTAGCCCATGAATGTTTTTTGAGCCAACACTGCTTTCATTACTGCTGAGTCACAATGTGAAAATATAAAGAATTGTCGCTCATAGTCTGGGGTTGCCATTACCGGAGCAGTTGATATCGCATCTTTCAGTTCATCAAAAGCCTCTTTCATTTCCATTGTCCACCCCAACTTTTTCTCCCCTTTATTAGCTTCCTTTAACCCCTCAAGCAGGGGTCCTATGTATGAGCTGTAATCAAATACCCATGCTCTACAGTAGTTGCACAGACCCAGGAACTGCTGCAGTTCCCTCACTGTTTGTGGTACTGGCGTTTTTGAAATGGCCTGTGCTCTTTGTGGTGCAATCTTTCTTCCATGTTGGGATATGAGCTGACCAATGTAAAGTACCTGTTCTTGACAGTACTGTAACTTTTCCATGTCTACCTTGTAACCTTTTTCAGCCAATATTGTCAGCATCTTTAATGAGTCCTGTCTGCATGTTCTTTCGTTTGTACTGCAAATTATTATGTCGTCGACATACTGCAACACTGTGCTTTCCACTTCAATGTTACCCAAATCCATCTGTATTATTCTGTTGAAGATTGAGGGTGATTCGCAGTACCCTTGTGGCAATCTGGTGTGTTTCCACTTTGTGTTTCTGTAAGTGAAGCTTGTCAGATCTTGTGAGTCTGGGTGCAATGGTATTGAGAAATAAGCGTTGTTAAGGTCGATCACTGTAAATCGTGATGCTTCTGCTGGAATGCCACACAATATTGTGGCCGGGTTTGCGGCTATGGGGTATTCTGCTTCTACTATGTTGTTCAAGGGCCTGAGATCCTGTATGAAGCGCCAAGACCCCCCTCTAGCCTTGCGCACTGGGTATACAGCCGTGTTACATGGTGATTCTGAGGGGACCAATATGCCATTATCTATAAGGGCCGTTATGGTTTCATATATGCCCTCATCTGCCCCTTTTGATAGTGGGTACTGTTTCACTCTGGGGAGTATTGCACCTTTTTTCAATTTTATCCTTACTCCCCCTATACTTTTTATGCACCCCACGTCATAGGGGCTAGTAGTCCATAATGATGTGGGTACTTTTGTCATATCCTCCTCAAAGAAGGGAACTGGGGTGGATGTGGGTGCCTCAAGTGCCATTGCAATTTTCTGTGCCACTTGTTTGTACGCCACTCTTAGCCATATTTCCACACTCATCATAAACACCATTTCACCTTCCTCCTTTTCTTCTGAGAACAGCTCCTCATCTGACACCTGGGTGAGTCTACATCCTTCTGCTAGTGCTATCACTGCCCTCCATGCTCTTCCTTCTCTGTCTTGGGCATGTACCGCAATGTAATCAGCTGTTGCTATAATGCTCTCAATGTCCACTGGAACCACCTTTCCTTCTGGTTCATTGGCTGGTGTTTCTGGTCTGAACAAATAGGCTGCTGGCCTCCTCCATATCTTTCCCTCTATCCCCGGCATCCATGCAAATGCCATGTCTGTCCCGTACTGGAATAGTTCGCCATCTACTGGCTCAGCCCTAATCGCTGTCTGTCCGCAGTATGCTTGCATAATCTGTCGTGCTGTGAGCATGTTAATTCCTGGAGTAGAGCAAATTATGCCGTCCTCCGTAAAGGAGATCGTCATATTCAACCTGTTCATGATGTCTCTCCCCAGTATATTTACTGGTGAGGCACTATAATATAAAAGTGGGACTGACATGTCATAATCTCCTATAGATAAGGGAATGTTATCAGTAAAGGGAACCAACCCTCTAGCCCCAGAGAATCTTTGGGTGTTCATGGCTTCGCCCGACATCTTAAATTTACCTTACATTATGCAAGACCGGGTCGCCCCGGTGTCAACAAGGAATGATAATTTTTTGTCACCTATCGTTACCTCTATGCGTGGTTCCTCCGCACTATTAGGTGTTACTGACAGGATGGGACACACCAAGGCCGTCTGTGGGCTGTCCTATTGAGGGTACAACGATTGACCATTTCCTGTGTAAGGGTTGTGTCCCAGGACCTTCACCCTACCCAGTTGTGTTTGTTGTGCTTGGGGTTGTTGTGTTATCGCTACCTGTTGTTGTGGCAGTGAATATGTCTGTGGCTGTTGTTGTGTTATTAGTTGTTGCTGTTCATTTCCCTGTTGCAGCGTCTGCTGTTGCTGTATGCCCTGCTGTCCCTGTGTGGGCCATAGTTGTCCCTGTTCGCTCCATGATGGTGTTCCTGGTCTTACTCTACACGTGCATGACATGTGCCCTACTAATCCACAACTCCAACACACCGGTGGTTCCCTACTCTGCCATGGAAAGCTTCCTGTGTTGTCCTGGTATACTGGTTGCCCGGTGGGGTAGGAATTTCTAAGTCCTCCCACCTGCTGTTGTGTGTTATATCCGTATCCTCTCCCTCTCATAATTCCTCCTCTTCCCCTGTTATAATTATAATACCCAGCTCCTGGCATTGAGTATCCTCCTCCCATGTTGGTCGTGTATGGTTGGAGTGGCGGCACCTGTTGTGTTATAGTCTGTGAGGGTGGTATTTGGGAGGGATCTTGTGCAGCCACTACTTGTGTGGGGCTTTGGGTCATTGTTGTAGGTGTAGTTATTAGTGCCCCTTCCATTGTGTATTTAGTAAGTTTTTTCTGTACTAATTTAGCCTCTTCCGTTTTCCTGTCCTCTTCCTTTTGTTTCATTTTTCCTTGCCATGTCCTGCAATGATGCACTATTGTCAGTTGTATTTCTGGCCATGCTTTTGCTTCCATTCCCACTACTTTCTTTAGTTGTTTCTGAACTCCTTCTGGGAGCCCTTGTACTAGTATATGATAAAATATTGCTGGTGTTTTGTCCCATTGTTCTCTAGTTTCCATGCGCCACTTCTCTTGGATTTCCTGGATATAATCAACAGGATCTTCGTCCTCACGCATCTTGCGTGAGGTGATTGCTCCTATGTCTGATGTGTCTGGGTACTGTACCCTCAGTGCCTGCCATAGTGCATGTCTGCAGTTTGCGAATGGTGCCCCATCGTGCGATGTGTTTGCTATTGTTACCCCAGTGAATCCCGCTCTCTTCCAAATGTCATCCGCTGCATCCCCTAATATTGATATTAGAAGGCCCTTTACATCTCCTACTGCCAGTTTCTGTCCTGCAGTGTGTTTTTCCATTTCATATATCCATTTACCCGCACCTCCACTTAATGATGGGAGCCTGCACTTTATATTTTCTTTGTCTGTATGCTTCCAAGGGACGTATTGTGGTCTAACCCCTCCCCTCTCCAGAAGTGGCATTAAGTTGTGTCTCGTTTTACCCCTTGGGTTCCATAAAATTGAGTCCTCACACCCCTCCTCTTCTTCCCTCTCTCCTTCATCGTCAATTTCGTCCGTATTTCCCCTGCTCGTAACTCTTTCTTCTCCATCTTTTCCCCTTCTTCCATCATTTCCTGTATTTAATGTGGGCGAGTGTATTCGTCCTTCCTGCCTGCGGCTAGGGAGGTCTCTAAGCCTACCTGCATAGGGTGTCAGTTCGTTTGTGAAGGGCGCGAGTTTGATTGTACGTAATGAGCGTGAGGTGGTTGAGCATGTAGGGTGGGATGGGAGAGGGTGTAATGGTGACGGTGTGACTTCATGTGTCTGTCTTTCCGCTATTCCTTGCTCTTCCTCCTCACTTCTCTCCAGTTCATCCTTTCTCCTACAGATCCATGGTGAGTCTGTATTGGTCCGGGTGGTGTATAATTTATCTAGGCTTTCCCTTTCACTGTTTCTTCCTTCCTTCTCCATTCCTTCTTCTTCCTCACTACAAAAGTCATTCACAAACGGCAGCCCCCACTCTGTCTTTTTCCCCTTGATTGTTACTGTTTTTAAGTCTATTAGGTCCGGTTCTCCCTTTTCTCCTTTACCAACCGCTCCCCTTTGCGCTGATGTTGTTGCTACTTCTGTGTCTCTATACACATACCCCCTTACTTCACTCTCCCCTCTCCTATCTTCTCTTTCCCCTTCATTTCTCTCCTCCATCTCTCTACCAATTTCCTCCCTTTTCCTTTTTTATTCCTCCATTACTTCACTACTCATCTTTTCCAATATCCTTTCATCCTCTTTCTTCCTTTCCCATCTCACCCTCTCCCTTTCTAATATACTCTCTATCACCCTCCCTTCTTCGTATTTCTTAGTCGTTTCTGATAGTAATCTCTTCTTCCACATTGCCATTTCTTTTTCTTTCTCTTCCTCTTCCTTTTTCCTTTCTCGTAATACTGCTCTTGATACCCTTTCTGCTGCTGCTTTTACCCTTTCAGCTTCTCTCCTTTGCTCCTCAGTTCGTTCCCTTATTTTTTCCAATTCGTTCTTACCTTCTTTCCTTCCCCTCGCTCTCTCTCTTTCCTCCTTCTCGAGCTGTTTGATCAGTTCATTCTGCTCATCCCTTAACTCTGCTAGTCGTTCCTCCAAAATCTCTTCCTTTTGTCGTAACAGCTCTTCCCCTCTCATTCCACTCTCCCTGGTATTATCCTCGTCTATTTTCCTCACTACCTCCTTCTCGTCTCCTGTTAATGAACCTCATAATTTTAATAGTATCTGCGCAGCTACCCACTCATCATGTCCTATTTCCACAGTTTGTTCTTCTCCAGTCCTCCCCTCACCTGCTGGCATCTTCCTATGAGCCACATATGGTGGCGGGCTGTATGGCGGGTTCGAGTACCCCTCAGCCGCCCTTAACTGTCCTCTTTCTATTTCTCCTAATTCTATTAAAGGGTACAACCCCCCTCCCTCTGTTTTCACTACCTTTGCTAGGGGTATATCGTTGCTCTGTTCCTTTTTTATTTCATTTTCTTTTAAGTTATTATTCTTTTCTCCTCCCTCTTGTCCGTTCCCCGTGTTCTTTGGGTCCTCACTCCCCTTTTCCCCATTCTCTCCTTCCTCCTTAATCTCTTTTTCTTCCGGTATTTCCCCCACAGTGAACATTCCATTTGGTCCTGGTCGGGACCCTTGGAACATCCTCCGTAAGTTAAACACCTCCACGTGGTGTGTCAACTTCTTCCCTTTGTATGTATTATGCAGATGGTTTAATAGTGAATGTTGGGTATATGGATCGAAGCTACCAATAGGCGGCCATGGTGTTATCATTTTGTTGTCCGTCCCCTGTGTCCATTCTATGCTATACTTGATCAGTTTCTCCCTATGGGGTACAAGTGTTGTACATATGTGTTGTAGTGGGGTAGTGAGGGTGTTCCCCCAACCTCCCGATCCTGTCCCGTATGACATAGTAGCGCTTCACTTGTTATCCTTCCCCTATTTGGTAGCTATTATCTTACTAACACTTACAATACACAGCCTTATACCTTTACCTGGCCACGCAAATTTGGGGACTTGCGATAGTCCGCTAAGGAAAATTATTAAAATATAGTATTTACATTTGTATATTTTCTTCTTTCTTTCTTCCTTTACACAACACCCTTACGGCCCCCTGCGGCCGAGGCGCACGTAGCCCCCTGCGGCTGCGTACCCCTTGTGACGTTCTTATACAGTCGTCCTATTTTCATTTGCTCTTCCTCCTTCTCCTGCACTTGCCGTGGCCGGCGTTCTCCGTGCGCAGCCACGTCCCCCGTTTCGCCTTTCCCCGATCAACTCATTACCGTTTATCTCCGTTTCCACTCCCTTACCGCAGTCCTCTTCCCCACCACTCTCAGAAAGAAAGATGCCTTGTGCTCGGGATATCCTATGAAAGCCCTACTGGTGACGTCACCGATCTCTTCGAACTACTGGTAAGTTCTTCATATATTCTTTAAGTCCAAAATACACTTGCAATCTACCCCCGTTAACCTCACAGCTGTCTTCCTGTCACTCCTGGAACAAGGTAATCAATAATATAATCGGACTGCGCACACTGCGTCGCCTCGCGTGTGATACGCCCCTCGACAGGAGGGCTTAACCAGCCAATTATCTTCCGTATTGGGCAACTAACTAGCTACTGCCTACAGGGAAACGTCATCTACCTATCGAGTTTCTTGCTCGAACAATAGGGATCCTCATCTACTCATTGATCAATAAATGCCAAATTGTAGGAAACCACACACACACCCTGACACGTAGTCGCGACCTAGGCCAATCAGTGTCTACGAGCCGCCGCACGTGATGTTTTCGTGCTCCACCTCCCTCTCTCGCGTAACGTAGCCGACTGCTCTCGCACTCGTTCGGCTACCATTCATTTCATTGCCAACACTAAATTGTCAAACCTTCGCCGCGCACCTGTGCAACACCTCCCACCTCCCGTATTTAATTCCTTCCCCCTCCCTCACAATTTCACATTGCTTGTTGTGCGTGGCATGCTCACCTAGTTCTCTTTATGCGGGGCCGCTCGACTGCGTGCACCCCTCCGAGCGGCTCGCCACCTCCCCTCGTCTGGACCACGTCTGGACACTCGCCAACCGCGGGCGGGATACTTCTCAACCGGCTCCCGAAGGCCAATATCCGGATTGCGCTGTCCGGTCTTCTCGCAGTTCCGCGATGGTCCTGTAGTCCTCAGAAGGGGGCAACGGCAGAGGGGGCCGCGCCGCCGGGCCTCCTCGCAACGGGAGTACCTGGAAAAATAAAAATAAAAAGCAGATCTTAAACAGATCTCAGCAGTGCCTCCAACTTGTCGGGGGGAAATTCTGCCGGGGTCGGCCGGGCCGTCCGTAGACCTCCGGGCAGGGAGGCCCCAACTCCTCCCGTATATCCCAAAAAAGATAGAGTATGAGACACACGCAAGAAGCAAGGTGACTCTGCTGTTTATTAGACAAAACGGCAGGGATGGGTCAAGGATCGTACGCATCCGTCCTGACACACACACAATCGTGGGGCTCGCAGGCCCTTTTTACCTTAGTATGACGCGCTACTTGCGTCACCTTAGAAAGTTTAGCAAAAAACCTATTTCCACTCTGGATTGGTTACTCGAGTGGTAGGGTTAGTATAGCATACATATAGAGAACGGTGTTAGTGGTTGAGGGTTAGTCAGGTGATATACTTGGGCTGTCCCTTCAATTTGATACATGAAAATTGTTACATGAAGACCTCTGAGGATTGGTCAATGTTAATGGCTTCAGTGATAAGAGCCCCATGTTCTGATTGGTCCGCTCGCGATCCTCCCAGTCTGGGACTATCGCTGTTCCCAGCTCGCGGTGCACCTGTCATTTGCAACAATGTTTTACTATGGGTAGGTGTAAACAATGTGAGGATTTATTCATATGTTGGGAGGTCGACTACTCCCACTGCTGCAGATGTCCAATGAGTCTTTTAATTGTATCTGCCTGTGTCTTGAAACGTGGGATTCAGGCGTCTCCTTCCTCCTGGGCTTGGCATCCTGTCAGGTTTGGCTTTGTCACGTGAGGTGGGACCGTGTTTGAGGCAGAATTCAGCACAATTAATATTGTTTTTCCCACTGTGTGCCTGGTTTATCTTGCAGGTGCGACCTTGGCGTTGGCTTGCGGCGTGCGAGATTGCAACATCGTGCCCTTGGCTGTGTGCTTTCGCCGGGCTCATTCTGCAGGGTCAGCAACCGAGCTCTTGCTCATTCAATGTTCATGGAAGCTTTTGCTTGCGGCCTACTTGGGCCTGGTGCATAGGTGGAACCGTTTGATGCAGGGCGCTTTAGGTTACGGTATCATATTGCTCTATCCTCAGTATCGTGTCTCCGTTATATTCTTCATTATGGTACATGGTTCTTAGAAGAAGCGTGAGCAAGCCTTTTTAGATAAGTTCATTATGCGTCTTGCGTTTCTGCATTTTGAGAGCCTATGTGGAAAATAATAAAGATGCACGTCCGTGGGTATGTCTGTCGCCTACGTCATAGCACTGAGTATGTTCTTCATGTGGATTGGTGTGGGAGTGTCCGGTGTGCATGTTTGCACAGGTGTGCTGACCGTTGACTAGGTCGTCATGGCATCTCTAACGACGTGTAGGTTTAGTCGAGTTGATCCATGCCGCAGGTGTCGGCATGGGCAGGGCGAGCTGCTGAGCAGGTAGGTGGGCACATCCGTATGTTCCTGTACCAGGGTATTTGGTCGTCTGGTAGATAGGCAAACTCCTCTCGTGGCGGGTGTCTAGGCCGTGATCCTCTAGGCCAAGCGCGAGAGGGGAAGGGCGGGAGCCTGTTCTTCCATTCTCCCACTTCACCTTCCACCAAGAACAACAGCTGGTATCACTCTGATCTAGCATCTCTGAAATGCAAGTGCAGAGTTGCTAAATGGAAGTGGCAGACCCTGGTCTCATCTTCAGACAAACTGGCCTGCGGCATGCTCCAAAGGCAATATCGCGTCTCTATCCGCTCCAAGAAGCCGGCCCACATCCAAGCCCACATCTCTAAAGCCACTAACCACACAGCCTAACTTTTCAATATCTGCAAGAAACTCTCCAATCCACTTGCAGTCTCCACCTCTCTCCTTCCTTCCCTGTCCTTCTGCACTGCCTTGGCCTCCCACTTCACATCCCAAACTCAGGCCATCCTGTCCTCACACTCCCCACCAACATCTCCTCTCCCACCTCTGCCTCCTTTGGCCCCCCCCACACCCTCTCACTCTCCTCCCTCCTGCCCATAGCACCGGATGAGTTCTCTAAAGTGGTCTGCTCTATGACGGTCTCCTGCAAACAGATGCTCCCCTGCTCCTCCAGAACCATAAGGGATAACATCTCCTCTCTCGCCCCGGCTCTTGCTGACTTCTGTAACCACTCCTTTGCCACTGGCTCTTACACGCTATGCCTCAAGAACTCCCTTGTGCACCCTCTCTTTTAAAATCTGTCTGCTGACCCCTAATGCCCAGCTTACAATCACCCTATCTCTACTATCCCCTTCCTGGGTAAACTCTTGGAAAAGTTGGCCCTTTCCCAACTGACCCTCCACACTGATCTTGATGGTTGCCTCCATGATCAGACACGGAAAGTGCTGTCATGAACACCTGTGAAACCATGCTCGAAAATCTCGACTCCAACTCTCCTGTTCTCATTCTCCTCGATCTTTCCTCTGCCTTTGACATGGTCAACCATTCCATTCTCATAAAACGACTCTGTGACACCCTCAGCATCACTGACTGGGCACTGTATTGGCTGACCTCTTTCCTCACTAACCACACTCCCCTGCTGCAACTGTGCCTTTTTCTTCTCCACCACCACCCTCTCTACCTTTGGCGTCCCCCAGGGCTCTCTCCTATCGCCATGGCTCTTCAATATCTATCTCGCCCCCCTTGCTCACCTGATTTCAACATTATCTTCACATTTCCAGTGTTATGTCGATGACACACAGTTTCCCTTCAAACTTTCCTTTACTTCTGCCCTCCTCCTCTCTGATCCCTGACTCTCGGTCTGCCATTCAGGAATGGTGTGCAGCAAATGATCTCTGTCTCAATGCCAGTAAAACGGAGATCCTCCTCATTGGGACACCTGTGTCCTCTTTTCCCCCTTCCCTCTGGTGACCTTTTTTGGGGCTCCCTACCCCCACCATTTTATGAGGCCAACAACCTTGGGGTCATCTTCCACTCTGCTCTCTTCTTCACCCATCACATCATGGACCTTACTAAGAAGTCCCACTTCCAGCTCCACCTCCTCAGACGCATTATTCATTTTCACACCTTCACCCAGAAGCCCAGTGTCTCCAGAGGTCTGGTCCTCTCCAGGCTGGACAACGGCTGGACAACTGCAACAACCTCTTTCTCAATCTACATCATTCCTTCCTTCGACCCCCTCCAGCTAATCCAGAATTTGGCTGCAAGACTTATCCTTGGCCCCAGTGACCATATCTCCCCAGCCCTAAAATTTCTCCACTGGCTCCCAGTGACTGCAAGGATCAAATCTAAGACCCTTTGCATCATCTACAAGGCCGTCTAGGCCCTGGGACCATGCTATCTCCAACTTTCCCTTGCTAAATATTCCCCTGCTAGAGCCCTACACTCCTCTAATTTCAGCTCTCTGGCTGTCAAACGATTCTCCAAGCAGAGAGTGGGGAGCAGGTCTCTCTCCTCAGCTGGTGCCTCCCTTTGGAACAGCCTCCCTGTCCCTCAGACTTCAGCTGGACCTCCTTAAATTCCCGGAAACAGCTCAAAACGCTGCTCTTCTGTACCTCTTTCCTTCTTTCCCTTACCTGCTAATCACCCCACTGTTGCTGTGACTGGTGGCCTGATTCTCGTGAATCTCACAGGATCCCAGGCCCTTCCTCACAGACAATACCAGCACCCCTTCTTCCAGTGGTCGAAGTGTACGAAAACAAGTAGTGGAACTATGTTCCCTGCTGGCCTATCCCTGCTCCCCACAAACTCCATCACCACGCTCGTTCCCACGCTACCTATAGGCCCCTAAGCAAATTTGCCTGCTGTTTGAGGGAACGTTCAGTGCAGTACACTGAAGTGCTTTTTCCAACTGCTTCCTAAACTTTTATTTTAAAACTAAACCATTCCGGAACGGTTTATTTTTAAAATAAAAGTATAGGAACAGTAAAACCTAATTAGAAAATGTAGAGGAGCACCGCTCCTGCCCACTTCGGCCATTGCCTTCTTCCCCCGCTGCACTGCAGGTCCCTGCTTCATGGCTCCACATCCCACTCTTGAGAGCCGCCGGTATTAGCACTTAGCCTGAGGTTCTCCTCCGTGGCTCCACTTACCACTTCCCTCCCGGCCCCTCCTTCAGGACTTGTCCACTTCTCCACTCCTCCTTCCATCCCCTGCACTTCTCCTCAATTTTAATTGCAATTGTTTTTTATAAAGTGCTTAATACCCAGAGGTTTCTAAGCACGGACCCAGGGATCGAACCTGTGTTGCTCCACTTCCAGCATGTTTCCTGAGCTATCCTCCCAACTCCATGAACTTGCACACCCCAATGGCACAAGGTCTAGTAGCACCACAACTGTATATTACTGTTTTTTGCCATTGTCATTATTTCCTGGCTCCTTCCCATTTAGCCTTGTGGGGCTATGAAACACAATTCTGTTGTATAAAGAGCCTTACAAATGCTCAATTAAAATATATATATATATACACAATCTTGCTCGAGGTTCTGCACACTGAAAAATATTTTCAAAAATATGTTTTTAGTGCTGACAATCGAGAAATATCAAAAATAAGATTATGACTATCAGGTCCGTTGCTGGAATTGCAGAACACGATTTTATCATGGTCGGGTTTTGATGCAATTTCATTTCTATTGCCAGTGTTAAAAAAAGCACATTTTAAAACATGTACCTTATACGATTTCTGTCACAAAGCCCATCAAACCAAGAAATATGTTTTACATTTCAATAAACAATGGGACTCCTGGCAATCGTATCACGAATTCCCTTTCTTGCATGAATCCCCCCACCCACTCATTAAAACATATTTTAAAAGGTATATTTCTAAAGCCAGCAGCCCTTTGTGCTAGAAATATAAAAAAGTGCTAGTTCTCGTGTATGGTAGAATGGACAGGGTTTAATCTCGAAATCTTTCAAGTTGGAAATCATAGTATTTTATTTCCAGCTTTAGTGGACAGTCGTATAACTAAACATCTCCAGCACCTCTATGACTTAGTGGACTATTGCCTTCACTGCAGGGTCTATTTTGGAACTCATGGTGACAGGATGGAGACCCGGCTGATCCCCTCACGTCTTTGTCCTTCCCACGCGTACTAAGGGGAATACCATCGACTTGGGGGGCTATTCATTAACGCGCTGATAGCGCTCCAGTAGTGAATACGTACCCTTTAAATATGCTTGTCACGTTATCCTGTTATGTTAGAAAGGATGTTTTTTTTCAGAAAGCCCTTCCGATTTAGAAATAGTCTTTTACTATTTCCAGGTTCAGTGGTCAACACACCAGAAATAACAAAAAATGTCTTTTTTTAGGCTACTCCGCGCTGCAAAAAATGTGAAAACAGCTATTTCTAACATTTGTGGCCATGCTAGAACTATCAAAAATAATATTTCTAGTGCAACGTTTTACCCATGCATCCAAGCCCTACCTACCATAAAACTGTGCAGTACTGGCATGGAAAACATCATGATGGCCAGAACTCCCCAGAGAGTGCACAGGGAAAACATGAAGAATAGGCTGCCACCCATTTTTGCCTATGTTGTGAGCACAGGAGGGCACTGCCTAAAACCACCATTGGGCTACACACACAGTAGCCTGAAACCATTGGGAATGGCAATGCTGATTGCCAAAAAGCAACTCAGAACTGTGGGGAATTAATTTTCTTAATCCCAAAAATGGTTGCAATACCGGTACTCACCACTATCAGAAAGCCGGCGTTTTAAAACCACCAGACTTTTGTGTAAAACTGAACAAATGAAACAAAACCAGGCCAAGGAAAGACTTGCTAAGAGGTGGATACAATGTAAAACTATATTCTGAAATGACTTGAAGGAAGTAATTATTTAATGTATATGTAAAAATTGTAAGTTTGATTTAAACTGGGAACAAAAAGTGACATTTAACTGAAACCTGGCTTAATGAAACTGGATTCTGCCTGACAACTACCCCCGACTGGAGTTTAAACCTGCTCAGCCACTCTTCCCAGGCCTAGCTGCATCCTGCTGCCCCTTACCAAAAGGAGTTGACACCTCTCTGATTGAATTAAGGGAGGGGACCTGGGGACTGCAGAAAGTTGAACAAAGGCCTGTCCTGGACTCAGGCAAATGTTACATTGGGGGGGCCATAAAGTGGCTTCCTCTTGGGAGAACTGGGAGGGGCAGTGCCTCTGCTAGCAGCTGAACTTGGGGGAAGTGGATAAACCAGTTATTCCACCCTGTGATGTGGGAAGCCACACCCCTGTTTGACCAGGGCATAATTTTAAAAAGATAGATAACTCATAGTGCGGACTTGTCAGAATTATATAAGTAATATCATTATTTTTGTGATTTTTCTGTGCACGTTTTAAGAGGTGTTAGGACCATGTGGTGTATTCTGGGGGGTTGCTAGCGGAAAATAGGGTCTTACTCCAAATGTCTGCATGTTAAAAATCGGATACTTCATCAATTAATGTCCATACTCCTTGCGCACACGTGTGTATTTTTTGGTAAATGTCCGATATTGGTAAACCAGTCAAAAAGCGCAAAATGTTGTCATTTCTGAATGCAAGCCCCCAGGAAGATCAGAGGCGGACAAGCATGGACCATAAGGAATATACAATGTGTACATGTAATTTCAACAAATTGTGTATCGGGGAAATATGTATTTGAATCAAATATAGATTTGTGGGCAAATTGACCAAGGGAGGATCCTCTGACCCATAAACAGACCTCATCATGATGGCAAGCCATTTCCTTCCCCCAATCATGGGAGAGGGGAGAATTGGGCCAATGACAAGTAGAGAGGGGCAGGCTCAGTTATGCCACGCACACACCCACTTCCAAAACACATAAAAAGAGACTGCTGGGACAGGTAGAGGATTCAATTCCATTTGCTGCGGAGCATGCTGACCGACGACTTCACATCCAGAGATCCAGACTTCAAATCCATCAATCTCCAGAACCTGTAGCCGAAATTAACTCCAGAATTTGTAGCAGAGAGGCCTGAATCCACCAGCTGAATCCTCTTCAGCAGGCCTCAAAACCAACCAAACTATTCAACAGCCGGGCGAGCTGTTTGAATTTTGCCAAGAATTTCTGCAAGAACCTGTAGCAGTATCCAGAAAGCAGTGCTGTATCCGGAACCCGAGAGAACCACAAACCAGGCCGTTCTGAGCAGATCCGGTGCTTGACAGACCCAGAGAGAAGAGCTGACCCAGATAGCCAGGACTTCAGAACCACCCGCCGGAAGTCCCGTCCAACCTGACCAGACCGTGACGAGGCCTATTTCAAATTGATATTGTGAGTACCTAGCAGAACTGTGCAGAACCAATCTCTTAGTTAAAATAATCTAATCCAAACTATTTTAACCTAAGTAGAACAGCCTCCTAGAAATCGTGTCATCTGTCATTTTTAAAGCTGCACAACTGTCACCTGTCAATTCTGCAGCTGCAAGCTGTCACCTGTCATTTTGAGTTTACTTTAAATCCGAAAAACTACCTTTATTAAATCGTCCGTATCTCTGGAACCGTTTGGGCTAGGAATGAATCTCGCCTTTCCAACGAACCTAGAACCTATACTTTTCCCGGAATCGCGAGACACACACTCACGAAATTTACCGCGATTTGCGATTTGGCCCGATTTCTTCATCTGTAGAAATCAGCAGCTTTTTGCTTCTCTTTGCTAAAATTCGTTTGCAATCTGCTAATCATTCATAGAGTATTCTTAAAGGGAGCCTGAACTAATATAAAGTAGCCATCACCTACCCTGAACCTCTAGAGGGAATTAAAGCAATTTTAGCACCTTTTCACTTCCTTGCAAACCACATTAAAGTAATTCGCCTGTGTTTAAAACTCATCCCTGTTTTCCCTAAGCTTGCTGGGAGAACTGGAACTGTGTATTGCATTATAAAGTGTGATTTGTTGGGATTCTTGAAGACTGTGTGCTCTCCTTCCATTTCTTGTATTGCATAGGGGGGGAGTGAATTGTCAAAAGAAAAAGTGATCATATTACCTTTTTCTAAAATCATAACAAGTTATTTCTGTAGTGCATTTTATTCCACCTTGCATTTCCTTGAAACCATCAAGCATTTTCAGCTACCTCATCCGCTACACTACTCCTAAGTAACCAAATCAGTGTACCCCTGTAACATAAACCATTGTTGATCACGGTCATATTCTGAAGTGTGATATCAGTTATCAATTTATTTATAAAGTGTGATAGATATATATTGTTGAATTGTCCAAATAAACCTTTTTAATTTGCAAAACAAACCAACTTCTTGGCTTAGTGGGGTCAGGGGGATTCTAAGAGGGGGGTGTTATACAAGGGTTGTCATCCAGAGTACTGAACTGGATATAAAAATACATCAATAAGGGTTTTCCTCAGCATCCCAGACTAGGCATTGACTTAGCTGTAGTGTTGATTGAATATCGCTTACAACGCCCATCTGTGCTACAAATGAAAACAAGCATTGGCAAAGTTACAATTTGGACTTTGTGCAGGCATGGGATAGGCATTTGCCAGACACTACCATAATACTAATCCCTGGCCATAAACTGGCCACACAGGTAAGTACCTGGGAACAAGAATGCAGTGACTTCAAATAACTATCTAATACCCATGAAAGAGCCACAACTGTTGGCTTTGCCACTGCTTGTTCTTAACGGGAATTAAGTGCAAAGAACAGATGTGAGGATACACACACTTTTTTAAAATAAAACAAACGACTAAAGACACACTTGGCAAAACATTTTTGCTTCACCCAGACAGGGACGTCATTTAGGGGTCTCCAGAGGTCGAAACTGTGACTTCTGAGGTCTCCCTTGCGACCTCTGTGGTCTCCCTTGAGACCTCTTAAAAAAAAAAACTTTTTGGTAATGCAAGCTCTGGCCTGTGGCCAGCACCATGTGGCTCTTTACTTCTGGAGTGGCTGGCTTTCTTGTTCAGGCCACTTTAAAAAAAAAAGAAGAAAAATAAGAACAGGAGTGCCACAAGTCTAACACTTTCAGCACTGACCCTAAATAAGAAAGAATAGGAAGACCAAATAAATTGTCTTTCTGGAATTCTATACAATAATTGTTAGACTCATTAAAGGTTTATTTCAGGCACACTTCAGGGGGTGAGTCACTGATTTAGTCTGTTCTTAAACCCCTCAACTCAGCCTTTTATCCTTCTGAGGTCAATAAATGAGTACCAACACCGGTTGGGTGATATTGGGTGTATATTTTTTCTATATAAAGCGCTTAAGCATAAGTGCTATATAGTAACATATCATTACCATATGGTCATGGAAGTCTGCTTGCATTCACAGTAATTTGGTGATATGGGCCTATACACACTGATCTCAACGATACATATGGCGATCCATTCTTGTATGAAATGTACATCACATTATAGTGATATCGTGAGCATATTTTTTGTCGTGTACAATGCTATGTGATGCCACTTCCTGTTTTGTCAACGGGTGAAAGGTCGTATTCCATCGCTTCACGCGATATCATTTCGGGGTGGGGTCAAATGACACCACTTCCTGTGATGTCATCAGGGGTCAAGGGTCGTGTGATGGCACTTCCGGTACCCCTGGCATTTTGGTGAAATGATGTCCCTGCACCCAGAGTAGATTTACACCTGCAATTAAACAAGTACCATCCCTTTGATTTTTAGGAAGCAGTTGAGTGTTTGTGGCCCAAACCCTACTCAGCCTTCCTTGCTGCCATTTTTGAGCCCCCCAGACCTGTGTTGCCTCCTCTGTCCATCCACCCTCTCCCCGCTCGCACTTCCCGATCCACAGCCCTCCCGCCGCCCTGCTCGTCCCCTATCCCTGATTGGTGCGTTTACCAATGCTGGAAATGTGCATTACAGTGGGTGGTCGTAGAGTGGGTTCAAACCCAAATAGAAACCAACAGCCTAATTGTTCCTCCTAAAAAAGAATCGTCATCCTGTCTTTAGTCTTATTCCAACAGTTAGGAATTTAAATAATATATAAAGTAAAATAGTAAGTTAAAATAAATTCAGGAGGAACATGTAGAAGTTCAGATAGGGGGTAGCCACCTGGAGGAGCGTATCATCATGGCCTGCAGTAAACACATTCTCGACTGCAGAGCCCAGCATGGCTCATTCAGTGAGAGCAAGAAGGGTGTGGCAGAGCAGCAGTGTCTAAAGCCGTTCCTCAGGAATGTAGTCTTCACTATCGCTGGCAGTCACACATCTGAGATGGCCCGGATGCTGGCCCCGTGGCTGCTAGCCCCACGTCTTGCCTTGATAAGCCTTGATTAGTGGTTCAGCAGCCACGCTACTCTGTGAGTTGTCAAAATGGGAAAGACCTGTGTTTATTTGCCTGCCACATATGTGTGGCAATTGTGGGCACCTGATTACTCCACTAGACATTGCTGGGTATCAACGCCCACGTTTACATAGTTATCAACCCAATTCAATCTTTCCCCGTTTTCCTAGAAATGGTGTTTGTGTTGGCTTCCTGGAAGTTCCCAGTGTCATGAGCTTTGATTGTGTCTTCTTTATTGACAGAGCCCTCTTGTCCAAAAATGTGTCCAATTAATCTATCAATTTTTGAAGAGTTTTATGAGCACAACCAAGTAAGACTGCATCATCAGCCTATAACCATACTGTAAACTGTCAGCGGCCCCCTCTCAATTTCTCTTCTCTCTTGGATCATTCTGTTCTTTCAGCCTTAATGCCCCTCTCTTTCTCGTTTTCTGCATGTACCGTCATGCACTTCACTTGCCTCCCCATTCCTGTCTTCCTGCTCCTCCAGCCTCCTTATGTCTTTCCACTGTCCACACTCTCACTCTCTGCTCCACAGGCCAAGTATTTCCACTCTCTACTGCCCTTCTTCACTGCCTTCTTTCTCCCACCACTTCTGTAACTCCTCCACCATTTCTCTCCTGATGGCTTTCCTGGCTTTGCTCGCCCTGACTCTGTACTACAGATCTCTCCTGCTGGACTTCCAGCTCCCACAGCAGTCATTACTGATAGGTGCTTGTATCGCTTGGTTGCACATTCTGAACTGTGCTTAGTTGTGGTGCTGCGCAGGCTGAGCATAAGGAAGGGAAATGGGTTTAGATTTCAACACGTTTTCCATAGCTGGTTGGTTAATATGTGCCTCCTCAGGCAGCTGTGCAGATCCAATCCACAGGACGTGTCTCCACCATTTTGGAGTCCAGTTCAGTACAGTGCTTTCAGTATCCAGTCTCCGTCGCCATGGTCACTGCATGAACACTCCAATGCCTGCTGTGCCCTGTGAGTGAACCTCTATCAGAGGAAAGTACATCCGTGTGTTATACCAATAATGCATTCTAGTTGGTTGAAGACAGCAGGACTCAGCGGTTACAGACTCCATCTTAGGTCCTATTATGTCTAATGGCTTGTCATGCAAACAGTGCAAATGGACAGTTCTGCTTGGTCCAACAGTCTCGGTGAAAGTTTGCTGTGTTTTCCACAACTTTTCCTCAAAAGGCTGCAGCAATCCTGTTGGACTTTAATGCTGTAGGTTTTATGGCCAAATAGCATCTTTTAACAAGGAATTCCTTTGTGGGGAGACAAGGTGAGAGTTTGTGTCAGAGAAATGGGGTTGATACCACAGGTTAGAGGTGGGGTGGAAACACTGGCAGACCCTCCCGTTCCCCACTCTAGGCCATACCTCATGCAGAAGGTTGTGCCACCCAGACTCCATGGTCTTCCCAGCTCATCTACTAACTCCGAATGTGGGACCATATCACAGCACTTTTACCTCTAATGCAATCTCTACTCCAGTTGGAACATCCCAGAGGAAAGAAAGTACTGAAATACCCCCATTAAAAGTAAAAATCACAGCTGAGCAAATTGCAAGAACTACAACTAAGGAAGAGAGATCTGCCCTGACCTTCACCAATAGTCAAATGCTGAGATGCTATGAGATTGTTTAAATGGATCATAATGTGTCCACATAAACAACAGTCAGAACTGCTGGAAATGGATGACGTGGGTGTACCTCATGAAGACTAAGGTACTGGTGAAAAGAAAGACTGTCATACTATTCCTTGTCTGTTTTGTGGGAAGACAAATTATGGAGAACGTAAAGAGATGGAAAGCTAAAAACCAGGGAAGTCGCAAACAGAGTAGTAACACATCTATCTTCTAAATACAAAATATTAAAGAAGGCTTGTGCCAAACACAGGACTCTGGAGGCTGATAAACAGCTGTTATTACACTACTCCTACAGTCAGAAAGTGCTGATTTGGAATCATTTGTATCAATGGATACCAAAAAGTATACCTAAAGATGAGGTAGTGTTGGAAATTCGGAAGGTAGAAGACCCATGAATGTTCCAGTGATGCCCAAATTACCTCATTCTTCTCAATCTGGACACTTATTCCCCAAATTCATAAAATGAGTCGAGGGGCAATAAAGGGAGAACCCACGTGAAGAAGTCCATGCATGAATAACAATGGACGACGAGACAAATATTTATCAAAAGGTAAAGTTGGAGCCTCAATCCAAGGATGATGGAAAATGGGAGAATCACAAAGAAATTGTAAATGGCGCAAGGAATGGCCCTATTTGGAGTAAAATGTCTTTATCATGTGGTATTTCATTAACAGGCAATTCATTAAGATCAGGTCATTTAATAAATCAAGCTGAAGAACCCATTGTATATCTTTGCCATTATTCTTTTTTTAAGGCAATGTTGATTACGTGGGATAGGATGTCTTGAGAAGCAAGGATAAGTGAGGGAGACAAACATGTGTCTGCCAGAAACCACTGACCATACTGGGGTATTAAGCAACCCCACCTGCGTATATCTGGGGGGTCAAAACACATCGGTGAAATAAAACCAAATTATTGTGATCCTGGAGTCATTGGCATTTGCGAACAGATGTCCAAAGAAACCCTCTCACAAGTACATCATGGAGAATACGAGAAGGACAAAGCAGCAGTGTACCTGCACACAATACTCAGATAAATCAAATAAAATGGTCAACTGAGTATTTAATAACTCTCAGAAAGCCATATAATAACTCTAAGGAGGATGAAGGAATAATTGAGATCAGCCAATCACTTTGAAAGGTGGAGACAGAGAGCTTATTATGTGATAAGGAATGAATATATTGTGGTGTGCCAGAGGGATTGAAAAAGAAGCCCATGGTGATGAAGGGTTATTTAGTGGGGATGAGGGAGAATGCTAACGCAGTGTGGGGAAGAGCCCCATGCAATCATTGCTGGTGACTGAAGTCAAGAATGGTAGTGTACATGGCACAGAAAACATCAGTTGCATGTGAGAGAAATCAGTTGTCTCCACGATTACCTAGCCATCATCCAGTCCTGGATGTCAACTGCCTACCTCAAAATTAACCCATTGGTCCCCCAGTTAAACAACAACTTGTCCAAAAACGTCTGTGCGCCTAGAAGGATGTCATACACAACTCTCAGATTCAGCAAAATCCTTAGGCTTCACCTATCTTTCCAGAAACACATAGCTAAGAAGGCCCAAATGGCCTCGCTCAAAACATCCACCCTACACAAAATCAAACCCTTCATCCTGCCACAGAACTTCTGGATCATAGTTCAATTCCTTGTAGTCTCGCACATCGATGGGGGAAATGCCTTCCTGGTGGGGATCCCAGCTGCTCACTTGTCTATCCTAAAACCACCATGCTGCAGCATGTCTTATTACAGGTGCATGGAAATGTGGCCAAAGGACTCTGTCCTACGAAAACTACACTGGCAACCTCTCCCGGCCAATATATGGTTCAAGACTGTATGTATCATCTACAAAGCAGTCACGAGAAATCACACCAGCAGACCTAGCGGATAAGCTCCACATATCTGGAAGCACACACTCCATGAGCAGCAAATCAACCAACTGGCTTGAATCACAACTGGTCTGCAAAAGGAGGACCCACAAATAATCCTTTTCTTGTCACTCACACACCCACCCTCTGGAACTCAATCATAATGCAACCACTATTCTACAAGTTCACAAATATCTCAAAACAGGGCTTTTTCAACAACACCTGACCAAGGACTAATCCCAATGTAAACATATACCGACAGACAACTCACAATATTGTGCTACTGTTAAAAGATGCCAGCCCAAACATTGGCAACCCACACTCTGTATAGTGCTCTGCTGCTCTAAAGCTAGGTTTGCACTTTAAATAATATAAAATGAGTCATGAGGTGCTGAAATGAGCACTTGAAATGATTAGAGGCAGATAAGTCTTGAAGAGCACTGGACTCACAAAGGCTTAGAAGCTGAGATGTGTACCTGAAAATTGATGGGCAGCGAAGAATTGAAGCTGGGATAGGGAGTTTTTTCCGCAGTAGAATTAATCGAAGTAGATTTCCTCAAATTGTTTTCATCAAATTTTGCAACAAATATATGTGGGGGGATTTAGGAGAATAATCAATGTAGTGGGATTAAGGGGGGGCTGTAGGGGTCTCCCCCTGCATGCATTTGTGGCAAAGTCCTGTGAAAAAAGAATTTGTCAAAATCTAGTATGATGAAAAACATTCAACCAGATCACATAGAACCATTGAAAACCACTTGACTCATTGGGCCTCATTACGACTGAGGCGGAACGGGTTAACGGGCTCCACTAAAGGAAGCGGACCCGTTAAACCCGTTCTGCCACATTACAAGCTCCCCTTGTGGGACCCGGTAAGTAACGCCTTGTCAAACCAGGCGTCCTTACCGGGTCCCGAGAGGGGAAGATGGAGCAAACAACGGGCCGCTCGTAATCGGCCCGTTGTTTGCACCCTCTCCCTTTCCCATTGAGCCCTATTGGGGCTCAGGTGGGAATGGGGAAGGTCCGGGCCCAGGTTCCTGGAGGGAGGAATTACCGAGCCCTCCGAACTCAGAATGGCTCGGTAATTCCCCATTCTGGGAACCCAGACCCAATTTCGGCAGAAGCCATGCCGCTATTAGCTAATAGCGGCATGGCTACCGCCGAAGTCGTAATGAGGCCCATTATGTCTTGAAAAGCTGATGCAAGTTTTTTAACACTGATTTGCAGAATATTTGTAAACAGCACTTGACTTGAGAGAAGCCAAGAAGCTGAAATCAGTACTTGAAAGATGAGGTGCAGTGTTCTCTTGAACATTGCTTGATTCCTGAGTACTTTGAAGCTGAGATGAGCACTTGATCTATGAGTTGTAAAACTGATGCAAGTATTTGCATTCTGATGTGCAGAAAAATCTTGAAGAGCATCTGACTTGAGAGAGGTTGAGAAGCCAAAATCAGCATTTGGAGGATATGGGGCTGTGTACTCTTGAACATTGCTTGATCCCTGCATACTTTGGAGCTCAAACGAGCTCTCGGTCAATGAGTTGTGGAGACTCCTTCAAAAGCATTTGACTCACAAGGCGCTAAGAATCCTTGAAAAGCTCTTCAACCCGAGATGGAGAGGAGACTTGAAAATCCCTCCCCCTCTGAGGTGATGTGGTCTTGGGAAATTCTCAATAATAAAAGTGTATTCTATCCTGAATAGCACTAAATGTTGATATATGTTGATTACCTAGAAGAGTACATGATACAAGGAAGAACCAAGGCAATTAAAAAACACTGAAATCTGAGAGGTGCTGAGAAGTAATATTGCCTTTGAAACAAAGGAGTCCTGAGAGATATGGAACAGAGAAGGCAGAACCTGAGGTGCTTTCAAATCTATGAAGTGTTAGACAAGTAAGAAGTGATTGAGTTATTTAAGTCAAACTTGTACATGGACTAGGCCCCATTACCTAGCCTGAAGTGTAATGTAAGCTGTGCAAGAGCTAGCTATGAGACAGAAAGATTTATGTTGATGTTAATGTTAAAGGATATTTGTACTGCACACTATCACTACCGGAGTGGTCCCCTGGCACTCTGGCGGATCTGAAAAGGAACGGGGAGGGAGGGTCAGTTAGTGGGATTGATTGAGATAAGTGCAAGAGAGCAGTGATGTGCTGTTGGCAGCTTCAGTTTGTTTAACACTGTTTGTTGAGCTTGGGGGTGCTTTCTGGTCGGTATCCATCATGTGCCGTTGTGCGAAGCTATGTGTGATTTGTTTTGTTGTTGCAGTGCAGTGAAGTTTGCGCGTTTATTTGTGCTTTAGTGTTGTGGTTGTGTTTGGTTAGAGTTTCAGAGGTGTATGCAGAGGAGTGAAATTGTTAGTGGGTTGGTTATTGGCCTTGCTATCTAGAAGTGATATGTGCTAAATTTCCACATTCTTTCTAGATGTGGTGCATGAATATCTCTGCATTTCTATCTGGATCCGGCACTGGCTAATATTCACAATTCTGTCTATATATGATGCACACCAATATTCAGAATTATATTCAAATGTGACACTGGCCCAACTTCGAAATCCTGTCTAAATGCGAATCAAGCAAGCATTCACAATTCTATCTAAATGTGGCATTGGTAATATTCCCAATGCAGTCTAGATGTGGCAATGGCTAATATTCACCATTCTATCTAGATGTGGCACTGGCCGACATTCACAATCATGTCTGGATGTGACGCAGGCTAATGTTCACAATTCTATCTAAATGTGGTACTTGCTATCATTAACAATTCTGTCTGGGTCCGGCACAGGCTAACCTTCAAAATTTGATCTAAGTGTGGCACTTGCTAACATTCACAATGCTATCTAAGTGTGGCATTGGTAATATTCCCAATGCAGTCTAGATGTGGCAATGGCTAATATTCACCATTCTATCTAGATGTGGCACTGGCCGACATTCACAATAATGTCTGGATGTGACGCAGGCTAATGTTCGCAATTCTATCTAAGTGTGGCACTTGCTTACATTCACAATTCTATCTAAGTGTGGCACCTGCTAATATTCACGATCCTATCTTGATGCGACGCAGGCTAACGTTCACAATTCTATCTAAGTGTGGCACTTGCTTACATTCACAAACCTATCTCAATGTGACGTAGGCTAATATTCACAATTCTATCTAAATGTGGTACTTGCTATCATTCACAATTCTGACTGGGTCCAGCACAGGCTAACCTTCAAAATTCTAACAGAGAAGAGAGTGGGCACCACCAATTAGGAGTCTTTTCCAATCTTACAATCAATGTGGAAGTAGAAGTATGCAAATTATAGTTCAGAAGGGGCTGGCTGTGACAAGTCTGGAGACACCCTGACTTAAAAATACAACAAAAGCTAGAGACCGAGTAGGAATACCAGGTCACACAGCCGCTCTTAATGGGGCCCAGACAAGGGCTGGTATTCTTTCAAGGTTCGAAAATGTAGTTCTTTTTCAGGTATCAAAAGTACAAAGTAAAAAATAAAAAATAAAAAGGAAGTCTGTTGATTTTTAAGCGAGACACGTACGATTACATCAATGACGAAGTATATACATGGATGGAGAGATACGGCCCGATAGCACCTAAAAAGCTCCATAAGTATCCGTCTGAAAACACTTCCAGCTCAGATTCAGAAGCACTGAGGGATTCAGAGACACCTACGGAACAAGCAATTAATAATTCAGATCATATAGCTAGTCCTTTAGCACAAGCACCATCCACCTCGGCTTTTTTGGGCACCCGCCCAAAAGATCCCGCAGGGGGAGGAGGAAACCCAAGACCCAAACCACAGACACGTCTACAACTAAGGAAAATCTAGTCATTAACATTTCAGACAGAATCCTCAAGAAGCTTGAAGAAGATACATTGCAAAAAGGACTAAGTTTTGTTCCGACTTATGGTACCACACTATTCAACAGCAAGATTGAACTATATAAGTTTGTAAGGAAGTTGAAATTGAAAGTGTTTTTTGAGGAACTGGAAACCTTTGATAAACCAACTCAAATGTCTGATTTCCAGGAATTTAGAGCTAAGAGTGGATTTGTACCACCCATCAACATACCCTCTATCGACATCTTTCAGAGATCGGTCACCCGCGATCTGGAACAGATCAGTTACAGAACTCCACCTCACAAGAACCTTAAACCGCATGAAATGAGGCTTATTAAAGACCTGTATAGTGATACGAAAATAACAATTCGACCTGCTGATAAAGGTTGTGCCCTTATGATTCTCAATACTGTGGACTACGATTCAGAATGTAGGAGACAACTTCAAGATAATACCACATATGCCATATTAGACCAGGATCCAACCATCTCCATCAAAAACAACTTGGTCATCTTGCTTGATAAGGCGTTAGAACTTGAATGGATAAATGAACACACACGTAAGTTTCTGTTAAATGATCACCAAGAATTCCTAATTTCTATACACTTCCTAAGATCCACAAGGATTCCACAAAACCCCCTGGCAGACCCATGGTCGCAGGGATGGACAGTATTAACCAGCCATTGGGCATTTACATTGATTTCTTTCTTCAACCAGTTATACAGAAAACTCCAACTTACACCAGAGACACAACTCATTTTCTTCAGAAACGTAACTCTACCACTCCTCAACAAAACCAACTGATGTTTACCATAGATGTTAAGAGTCTATACACCTCCATACCACACAACCTCGGAATTGAAGCTGTTGAAAGGTTGTTACTCCAATCACCAGATGTGCGTGCCCAAAACAAATTCATTCTGACTCTGTTACAGTTTATTTCTGAAAACTCTTATTTCCGATATTGCAACCAGTTCTACTTACAAACCTCAGGTACCTCTATGGGCGCCACCATGGCACCTACATACGCCAATTGTTTTATGTTCAAATTCGAGATGGACTATATATTGACCAAACAAGAATGGAAGAAAGACATCCACATGTGGACTCGATATATAGACGATATTTTCGGTGTTTGGACGGGCACAGAGCAACAATTTGATGACTTTTTCGAGTACATCAACAGCATTGACCCACGAGTGCAGTTTACCAGAGTCATCACGTGACAAAATCACTTTTCTCGATGTACAGATAGTAATGGAAGACAACAGCTACAGTACCACCCTATTCCGGAAACCTACGGATCGCAACAACCTGTTGCACCGCCTGAGCTTCCATCAACCGAGTTTACTCAGGAATCTTCTGTCGGGGGGAAATTCTGCCGGGGTCGGCCGGGCCGTCCGCAGACCTCCGGGCAGGGAGGCCCCAACTCCTCCCGTATATCCCAAAAGAGATAGAGTATGAGACACACGCAAGAAGCAAGGTGACTCTGCTGTTTATTAGACAAAACGGCAGGGATGGGTCAAGGAGCGTACGCGTCCGTCCTGACACACACACAATCGTGGGGCTCGCAGGCCCTTTTTACCTTAGTATGACGCGCTACTTGCGTCACTTGGAAAGTTTAGCAAAAAACCTATCTCCACTCTGGATTGGTTACTCGAGTGGTAGGGTTAGTATAGCGCACATATAGAGAACAGTGTTAGTGGCTGAGGGTTAGTCAGGTGGTATACCTGGGCTGTCCCTTCAATTTGATACATGAAAATTGTTACATGAAGACCTCTGAGGATTGGTCAATGTGAATGGCGTCAGTGATAAGAACCCCATTTTCTAATTGGTCCGCTCGCGAGCCTCCCAGTCTGGGACTATCGCTGTTCCCAGCTCGCGGTGCACCTGTCATTTGCAACAATGTTTTAATATGGGTAGGTGTAAACAATGTGAGGATTTATTCATATGTTGGGAGGTCGAATACTCCCACTGCTGCAGATGTCCAATGAGTCTTTTAATTGTATCTGCCTGTGTCTTGAAACGTGGGATTCAGGCGTCTCCTTCCTCCTGGGCTTGTCATCTTGTTAGGTTTGGCTTTGTCACGTGAGGTGGGACCGTGTTTGAGGCAAAATTCAACACAATTAATATTGTTTTTTCCTACTGTGTGCCTGGTTTATCTTGCAGGTGCGACCTTGGCGTTGGCTTGCAGCGTGCGAGATTGCAACATCGTGCCCTTGGCGGTGTGCTTTCGCCAGGCTCATTTTGCAGGGTCAGCAACCCAGTTCTTGCTCATTCAATGTTCATGGAAGCTTTTGCCTGCGGCCTACTTGGGCCTGGTGCATAGGTGGAACCGTTTGATGCAGGGCGCTTTAGGTTACGGTATCATATTGCTTTATCCTCAGTATCGTGTCCCCGTTATATTCTTCATTATGGTACATGGCTCTTAGAAGAAGCGTGAGCAAGCCTTTTTATATAAGTTCATGATGCGTCTTGCGTTTCTGCATTTTGAGAGCCTATGTGGAAAATAATAAAGATGTACGTCCGTGAGTATGTCTGTCGCCTACGTCATAGCACTGAGTATATTCTTTGTGTAGATTGGTGCGGGAGTGTCCGGTGTGTATATTTGCACAGGTGTGCTGACCGTTGGCTAGGTCGTCATGGCATCTCTAACGACGTGTAGGTTTAGTCGAGTTGATCCGTGCCGCAGGTGTCGGCATGGACAGGGCGGGCTGCTGGGCAGGTAGATGGACACATCCGTATGTTCCTGTACCAGGGTATTTGGTCATCCGGTAGATAGGCAAACTCCTCTCGTGGCGGGTGTCTGGGCCGTGATCCTCTAGGCCAAGCGCGAGAGGGGAAGGGCGGGAGCCTGGTCTTCCATTCTCCCACTTCAGTCCCCCCTCTGGTCGACTTGTCGACCACAAACATATCCTTTTCTTTATCTCCTCTTACTCTCCATATCTTAGTTATTCCTCCCAAATGTCCATAGTGGTTAACATGGTCTTCAAATGACCAATACATATATTCACAGGTTCCTCCAGGAGTGCAGTATACCCATTTCCCTATGTAGCTCCAGGGGTTTCTTGGGTTCTCGAGCTTCACAGATGGTGGGTCCAGGTGGTTGGTGATGATCTGGTGGCGCAACTTCTCTCTCTCTTTTATGATTATGCCTGTGTGTTGGCCGTCATCTGTTGGCATCAAGAGGTGTATACCAACCATTTCAATCATCTCGTCTGTGGTGCGTGCCTTCCGGGCTTTCCAAAATCTTATTATGATCAGTGCAGCTCCAGCCAGAATAGTGCATCCAACTACAATCTTCAGTCCATCTGACAACCAAGATGGCATCCATGACCATAATATTGAAAACCAGCTCTCATCCTTTTTTACACCTTTACTTTCATCCATCATTTTTGAGTGCATCTGGGCCAATTGTGATACAGCTTCCGTGAGTGTACCATTGTCAGCATCGTTAGCAGGAATGAATGTGCAGCATGATTGTCCTATCTTTGCGCAAACGCCTCCTTCCATTGCTGTGAGGAGGTCCAGTACATATCTGTTCTGTAGTGCAACCATTCTTACTGCTCGCAATTCCTCTTTTATTGCGTTGAATCCATTTACTGTAGAGTTAATTGTTATCATTAGTTCCCACCTAGTTATCTGGAGCCATTTTGCGTTTGCGTAAGCCTGCAGTCCAGGATATATTATTGAGGAGAAGAACATAGCTGCTCTGCTGAATAGTCTGTGTTCCGGCGGTATTGAGGTCAGTGCTGTTTCCGACCTTCCCCACAAGTAATTTCCTGTCAGAGGTTCTCCTTGTCTTTTCCTTCTGTTGAGGACAATGTTATTGCCGTTGCGTCTGTTCTCTGGCCCTTTCCGAGGCTGTGCGGATCTCTTCTTCCTTTTGTTTCCTTCATCCATCTTGGGGAAATTCGCCATATTCACATGCTTCTGGGGTACCACTAGTGATGGTACATTAACGTGTACTATAGTGCATACACCATTCCACAAAGGGGGCAGTGTGTGATACGCCTTGTCTCCACAGGCCCAGTAATGGTCCATTACTACTGCTGTTCCTGCTCCCCCCTCAGGTAACTCCATCACGCTTTCACAGTTGGTATTGTATCCTACATCCACCTCTCCTTTATGTTGGTAGCATACCTTAGGCGCAGTTAAAGGCAGTATTGTTATTGGGTCTTCATCCTTCTCCATCCTCGTGAGCATGGGTACGTACTTGATCCAAGTCATCCAGCATCTATGGTTATGTCCATCAATAGTTGAAATATTTTCTCTTGTTACCATGTTGCTGCCAACCACTCCTATGTCCCATTTGTTGTCCATGTACACCTTCCCTGTTATTATCATCAGTGGTCTTTCCCAACATCCGTTTATACCAGGGACTTCAGTGGCGTACCAATCACATGGTAGGTACTGCAGTGTTATCTTCTTTGTTTCTCCTTTTTCAGGACCACTTGTTATGTATTTGAATCCTTCAGCATGTAAACTGCTCTTGTGGTAACTCAAATAAGTCTTGAGGAAGTTGTTTTCATATGGATATGTATCTCGTGTTTTCCACACCAGATGCACCACTGTCCCTTGAAATCTTCCTTTCGTCTGGAACAGTGCCAGGTATATTATACATCGTGCTATTTTTCCATCTATCTCTGTAGCAACAAATGTTCGAGAAGCGCTCATGGCGTATGGGATCAATGAGCAAACGTAGCAGCTGTCTTCTGTTGTCTGCTTGCCTATTTTGGTCATGTGTTGGTACCACATGTTGTTAGAGACGTGTGCTGAATCTTGTACATAGTTGTCAATGCCTTTATTATCTGAGTATGTGCTGCGTTTAACTCTATTTTCCTGGTGTGGGGTTTTGCTAGTACCACCTGACATAACACCTGTTGCAGCTGGGGGTGGGGGTATATTAGGTTTGGGTACAGCAATAATATCAATAGCATAGCTGTACTGCCATACGGAGGCAGCCAAGAACCCGGTGATCATTAAAATCCCTATCAATTTTATTACAAATGCTAATTTCACCGGCATTTTGCTCTTACCTTGCTGCAGTCCGGTAGCTTATTCTTGCGACGTTACAGTTGCCCGCCTGAAAATTCTTAATATGCTCGTTATTAAGGTTAGTTATTGTTATTAAGCTCTCCCTATCAAATAGTCATTCAGTGCCCAAGCGAAGAGCTGTTCCCACGACAATCTAAGCAATCTATCTCTTAGGGCAGGCAAGTATGGTTGGAGGTGGGGCATTGAATGTTCTATGGCCAAGAGGAATGCTGTGTAGTAGACACGTACCCTCCTTCCTTTCAGGTACGTTGGCCGTTTTATTTCATATACAAATTGGTGTGACAATTCTTCCAGGTAATTATCGTCTGAGGGTACCATCTACTCCTGGGCAGTGAATTAGTTAGTTATCTACTTTCTTAACAGTACAATAATACGCTTTACCTGCATGTGCTAGAGAAAAGAAAGAGAACATTCAGGTGTTTACATGTGTATATGTGCCAAAAACGGTGTCCTTCAGTTCAATTGTTACTACAGTGGGCAGGGGGTCAATGGGCAGAGGGTTTGGGGTTCAGCTGGCGGAAGTCTCTTTACCCTTTGATCGTGTAACCATGGGGTGGGCGGTATGGGGATCACCCCTTTTTTCTCTAATAGTTGTCTCTGGGGAATCTGGGGGGTGGCAGGGTATAGGGACACTTAGGCCGTTAGTTGTGGTAGAAGTCTCTTCCTCCGTTGGTGACGCTGTCGTTGTTCTTCCAGTGGCTCTGTCGGTGGCGCTGGGGCGGGTCTGGAGTTTGTAGATCTTTACGTCGTGTAGGTGGTTCCAGGCACGTTTGTCCTGTAGCTTTACTGCTCTCGTTGATACCTCCTCTACCAGATGGGGGCCAGTGAATCGTGGACTGTTCCACTTTCTGTTGAAATTGCGAAGTAGTACGTGGTCACCTTTAGCAACTTTACACAGTCTTTCCTTTTCCAATTCTTTATCCACGTCTTCTTGTTGATTGCTGTTAGACCCGCCCCGCGTGTGCTCGAGCTGTTGAGACACAGACACTACACTAGTAATCAAAGAAGACACATATTGGTACATTTCATCACCAAGAACACTCGCAGTACTCTCGTGGTCAGTAAATGCTCTTGATGTTGGCGTTAGGGGAAGGCACATTTGACGTCCGGTAACCACCTCGTGAGGGGTGAGGTGGTGGTCGGACCCTGGTCTATTCCTTAGCTCAAATAGGGCTAATGGAAGGCAATACAACCAACTCTTCTTTGTTGTTTGCTGTATCTTTGCAATTGCCTCCTTTAGGAGGCCATTCAGGCGTTCACATACACCGTTGGCCTGTGGGTGGTATGCGCATGCAAATTTGTGCTTGATGTTCAGCAAGGATGTAATGTGCTGGAACATTTCGTTTGCGAAATGTGGGCCATTGTCTGACCTTAATACCTCACACACTCCCCACCTGGGGAAGACCTTCCTCACTAGGAATTTAGCTGCTCTAAATGCATCTGGGTGTGAACAGGGCCCTGCTTCAATCCATCTTGAAAATGGGCATACTACTACAATCATATACCTATTTCCTTGACATACGGTGATCATATCAACATAGTCAATATGGAGATGCCGGAACGGTCCCTCTGGCCGGGGTATAGTACCTCTTATCACCTTCAGAGTGTGGCCGGCCGTAAACTGTTGACATGTTAGACAATTGCTGATAAAATTTGACACATGAGAATTTAACTCGGGGCAGAACCAGTCTTCCCTAATTCGTGCTGCAATTACTTCCTTGCCTGTGTGGGCTGGGTAATGTAGTTGGCTCAGGGCGGTGTTCAAAAGTGCCAATGGTATTACAACCTTTCCAGTGTCACCCTGGCGCCATAGTGCGTCGGTTGGTGACATTGTGCATCCTCTTTTTACCCATATTTCTTTTTCGGCCATTGGTGCAGCCGCTTGTAGCTCCATAATCTGTGTGGCTGGGAGATGGGTGTACCCTTCTCTTATCAACATCTCCTTAGCCATTCCCCTCCCTCTCCCTCTCTGTGAATCTGGGGGGTTCCATATCTCACCAAAGTATGCAGCATACTTCGCATGTGGGTCTGCTGCTGCATTCCCTTTTGAGATGTGGTCTTCACCATTGGTGTGTGCGGTGCATTTGACCAAAGCTAATTCTTGGGGGTCATTTATTGCTTCAATTAGTTCAGCCATTAGGAGGGCATGTTGCACTGGAGTGCCATCAGCTCTCCTAAACCCTCTTCTTCTCCATTTCGACAGCCCTGAGTGGACAGTGGATGTAACATACGCGCTGTCGGAGTATATGGTCACTCGTTTGTCAAAGCTTTCCCTCAGCGCCAAGATCAGTGCAATCAATTCTGCTGCTTGAGCAGAATAATGCTGTGGTAAATGTACACATTTCATTGCCACACACACCGGTACCTCCATCATTTTTACCACTGCTGCCCCAGTCCTCCTTATACCATCCCTTTGGTCGATAGTTGATGACCCATCAATGAACAGGAGCTCACCTCCCTCTAGTGCGTTTTCTTCAACCTTTCTAGTACATGAGTACATTTCAGTTATTTGCGTACAATCGTGGGCATAATCTCCTTCCTCAAGTACTTCTGCTAGGAACCTTGCAGGGTTGACCGTGCTACATCTAACAATTGATAGTTCAGCTCTAGATAGGATGATCTCATAACCTGACGCCCTCTGCGTGGTTAGGGTGGACTTAGGTTTATTCAATATTGCAAATAGTGCATGTTCCACAAATAGAGTAGTTGGGCACCCCATGGTTATTGCTGATGCTTTTTCTACCGCAAAAGCAGCTGCGGCGAGACCTTGTTCGCAAGGGAAATGACCTAACATCACAGGATCTAAGTGGCCACTGTAAAATGCTACTGGTTTGTAGCCCATGCTTGTTTTTTGAGCCAACACTGCTTTCATTACTGCTGAGTCGCAATGTGAAAATATAAAAAATTGTCGCTCATAGTCTGGGGATGCCAGTACCGGAGCAGTTGATATCGCATCTTTCAATTCATCAAAAGCCTCTTTCATTTCCATCGTCCACCCCAGCTTTTTCTCCCCTTTATTAGCTTCCTTTAACGCCTCAAGCAGGGGTCCTATGTATGAACTGTAATCAAATACCCATGCTATACAGTAGTTGCACAGCCCCAGGAACTGCTGCAGTTCCCTCACTGTTTGTGGTACTGGAGTGTTTGAAATGGCCTGTGCTCTTTGTGGTGCAATCTTTCTTCCATGTTGGGATATGAGCTGACCAATGTAAAGTACCTGTTCCTGACAGTACTGTAGCTTTTCCATGTCTACCTTGTAACCTTTCTCAGCCAATATTGTCAACATCTTTAATGAGTCCTCTCTGCATGTTCTTTCGTTTGTACTGCAAATTATTATGTCATCCACATACTGCAACACTGTGCTTTCCACTTCAATGTTACCCAAATCCATCTGTATTACTCTTTTGAAAATTGAGGGTGATTCGCAATACCCTTGTGGCAATCTGGTGTGTTTCCACTTTGTGTTTCTGTAAGTGAAGCTTGTCAGATCTTGTGAGTCTGGGTGCAATGGTATTGAGAAAAAAGCATTTTTAAGGTCGATCACTGTAAATCGTGATGCTTCTGCTGGAATGCCATACAAGATTGTGGCCGGGTTTGCTGCTATGGGATATTCTGCTTCTACTATGTTGTTCAAGGGCCTGAGATCCTGTATGATGTGCCAAGACCCCCCTTTAGCCTTGCGCACTGGGTATACAGCCGTGTTACATGGTGATTCTGAGGGGACCAATATGCCATTATTTATAAGGGCCGTTATGGTTTCATATATGCCCTCATCTGCCTCTTTTGATAGTGGGTACTGTTTCACTCTGGGGAGTATTGCACCTTTTTTCAATTTTATCCTTACTCCCCCTATACTTTTTATGCACCCCACGTCATAGGGGCTAGTAGTCCACAATGATGTGGGTACCTTTGTCATATCCTCCTTAAAGAAAGGGACTGGGGTGCATGCGGGTGCCTCAAGTGCCATTGCAATTTTCTGTGCTACTTGTTTGTACGCCACTCTTAGCCATATTTCCACACTCATCATAAACACCATTTCACCTTCCTCCTTTTCTTCTGAGAACAGCTCCTCATCTGACACCTGGGTGAGCCTAGATCCTTCTGCTAGTGCTATCACTGCCCTCCATGCTCTTCCTTCTCTGTCTTGGGCATGTACAGCAATGTAATCAGCTGTTGCTATAATGCTCTCAATGTCCACTGGAACCACCTTTCCTTCTGGTTCATTAACTGGTGTTTCTGGTCTGAACAGATAGGCTGCTGGCCTCCTCCAGATTTTTCCTTCTATCCCTGGCATCCATGCAAATGCCATGTCTGTCCCGTACTGGAAGAGTTCGCCATCTACTGGCTCCGCCCTAATCGCTGTCTGTCCGCAGTATGCTTGCATAATCTGTCGTGCTGTGAGCATGTTAATCCCTGGAGTAGAGCAAATTATGCCGTCCTCAGTAAAGGAGATCGTCATATTCAACCTGTTCATTATGTCTCTCCCCAGTATATTTACTGGTGAGGCACTATAATATAGAAGTGGAACTGACAGGTCATAATCTCCTATAGATAAGGGAATGTTATCAGTAAACGGAACCAACCCTCTAGCCCCAGAGAATCCTTGGGTGTTCATGGCTTCGCCTGACATCTTAATTTTATCTTCCCTTATGCAAGACCGGGTCGCCCCGGTGTCAAAAAGGAATGATAATTTTTTGTCACCTATCGTTAGCTCTATGCGTGGTTCCTCCGCACTATTAGGTGTTACTGACAGGATGGGACACACCAAGGCCGTCTGTGGGCTGTCCTATTGAGGGTACAACGATTGGCCATTTCCTGTGTAAGGGTTGTGTCCCAGGACCGTCAGTCTACCCAGTTGTGTTTGTTGTACTTGGGGTTGTTGTGTTATCGCTACCTGTTGTTGTGGCAGTGAATATGTCTGTGGCTGTTGTTGTGTTATTAGTTGTTGCTGTTCATTTCCCTGTTGCAACGTCTGCTGTTGCTGTATGCCCTGCTGTTCCTGTGAGGGCCTTGGTTGTCCCTGTTCACTCCATGATGGTGTTCCTGGTCTAACTCTACACGTGCGTGACATGTGCCCTAATAATCCACAACTCCAACACACCAGTGGTTCCCTACTCTGCCATGGAAAGCTCCCTGTGTTGTCCTGGTATACTGGTTGTCCTGTGGGGTAGGAATTTCTAAGTCCTCCCACCTGCTGTTGGGTGTTATATCCGTATCCTCTCCCTCTCATAATTCCTCCTCTCCCCCTGTTATAATTATAATACCCAGCTCCTGGCATTGGGTATCCTCCTCCCATGTTGGTCGTGTATGGTTGGAGTGGCGGCACCTGTTGTGTTATAGTCTGTGAAGGTGGTATTTGGGAGGAATCTTGTGCAGCCACTACTTGTGTGGGGTTTTGGGTCATTGTTGTAGGCGTAGTTATTAATGCCCCTTCCATTGTGTATTTAGTAAGCTTTTTCTGTACTAGTTTAGCCTCTTCTGTTTTCCTGTCCTCTTCCTTTTGTTTCATTTTTCCTTGCCATGTCCTGCAATGATGCACTATAGTCCGTTGTATTTCTGGCCATGCTTTTGCTTCCATTCCCACTACTTTCTTTAGTTGTTTCTGAACTCCTTCTGGGAGCCCTTGTACTAGTATATGATAAAATATTGCTGGAGTTTTGTCCCATTGTTCTCTAGTTTCCATGTGCCACTTCTCTTGGATTTCCTGGATATAATCAACAGGATCTTCGTTCTCACGCATCTTGCGGGAGGTAATTGCTCCTATGTCTGATGTGTCTGGGTACTGTACCCTCAGTGCCTGCCATAGTGCATGTCTGCAGTTTGCGAATGGTGCCCCATCATGCGATGTGTTTGTTATTGTTACCCCAGGGAATCCCGCTCTCTTCCAAATCTCATCCGCTGGATCCCCTAATATCGATATTAGAAGGCCCTTTACATCTCCTACTGCCAGTTTCTGTCCTGCGGTGTGTTTTTCCATTTCATATATCCACTTACCCGCACCTCCACTTAATGATGGGAGCCTGCATTTTATATTTTCTTTGTCTGTATGCTTCCAAGGGACATACTGTGGTCTAACCCCTCCCCTCTCCAGAAGTGGCATTAAGTTATGTCTCGTTTTACCCTTTGTGTTCCATAAAATTGAGTCCTCACACCCTTCCTCTTCTTCCCTTTCTTCTACATCGTCAATTTCATCCGTATTTCCCCTGCTCGTAACTCTTTCTTCTCCATCTTTTCCCCTTCTTCCATCATTTCCTGTATTTAATGTGGGCATGTGTATTCGTCTTTCCTGCCTGCGTCTAGGGAGGTCCCTAAGCCGACATGCATAGGGTGTCAGTTCGTCTGTGAAGGGCGCAAGTTTTATTGTGCGTAACGAGCGTGAGGTGGTTGAGCATGTAGAGTGCGATGGGAGAGGGCGTGATGGGGAAAGTGCGGCCTCATGTGTCTGTCTTTCCGCTATTCCTTGCTCTCCCTCCTCACTTTTCTCCAGCTCATCCTTTCTCCTACGGATCCATGGTGAGTCTGTGTTGGTCCGGGTGATGTATAGTTTATCTAGGCTTTCCCTTTCACTGTTTCTTCCTTCCTTCTCCACTCCTTCTTCTTCCTCACTACAAAAGTCAGTCATAAACGGCACCCCCCACTCAGTCTTTTTCCCCTTGATTGTTACTGTTTGTAAGTCTATTAGGTCCAGTTCTCCTTTTTCTCCTTTATCAACCGCTCCCCTTTGCGCTGATGTTGTTGCTACTTCTGTGTTTCTATATACATCCCCCCATACTTCACTCTCCCTTCTCCTATCTTCTCTTTCTCCTTCATTTCTCTCCCCCATCTCCCTACCATTTTCCTCCCTTTTCCTTTTTAATTCCTCCATTACTTCACTACTCATCTGTTCCAGTATCCTTTCATCCTCTTTCTTCCTTTCCCATTTCACCCTTTCCCTTTCTAATATACTCTCTATCACCCTCCCTTCTTTGTATTTCTTAGTCGTTTCTGATAGTAATCTCCTCTTCCACATTGCCATTTCTCTTTCTTTCTCTTCTTCTTCCCTTTTCTTTTCTCGCAGCAATGCTCTTGATACCCTTTTGCTGCTGCTTTTACCCTTTCAGCTTCTCTCCTTTGCTCCTCAGTTCGTTCCCTTATTTTTTCCAATTCGTTCTTACCTTCTTTCCTTTTCCTCGCTCTCTCTCTTTCCTCCCTCTCGAGCTGTTTGATCAATTCATTCTGCTCATCCCTTAACTCTGCTAGTCGTTCCTCCAAAATCTCTTCCTTTTGTCGTAACAGCTCCTCCCCCCTCATTTCACTCTCCCTGGTATTATCCTCGTCTGTTTTCCTTACTACCTCCTTCTCTTCTCCTGTTAATGAACCTCGTAATTTTAATAGTATCTGCGCAGCTACCCACTCATCATTTCCTATTTCCACAGTTTGTTCTTCTCCAGTCCTCCCCTCCCCTGCTGGCATCTTCCTATGAGCCACATATGGTGGAGGGCTGTATGCCGGGTTCGAGTACCCCTCAGCTGCCCTTAACTGACCTCTTCCTATTTCTCCTAACTCCCTTAAAGGGTACAACCCCCCTCCCTCTGTTTTCACTCCCTTTGCTAGGGGTATATCGTTGCTCGGTTCCTTTTTTATTTCATTTGATGTATTATTCTTTTCTCCTCCCTCTTGTCCGTTCCCCGTGTTCTTTGGGTCTTCACTCCCCTTTTTCCCATCTTCTCCTTCCTCCTTAATCTCTTTTTCTTCCGGTATTTCCCCCACAGTGAACATTCCATTTGGTCCTGGTCGGGACCCTTGGAACATCCTCCATAAGTTAAACACCTCCACGTGGTTTGCCAACTTCTTCCCTTTGTATGTATTATGCAGATGGTTTAATAGTGAATGTTGGGCATATGGATCGAAGCTACCATTAGGCAGCCACGGTGTTATCATTTTGTTGTCCGTCCCCTGGGTCCATTCTATGCTATACTTAATCAGTTTCTCCCTATGGGGTGACAGTGTGGTACATATGTGTTGTAGTGGGGTAGTGAGGGTGTTCCCCCACCCTCCCGATCCTGTCCCGTATGACATAGTAGCGCTCCACTTGTTACCCTTCCCCTATCTGGTAGCGGTTATCTCACTAGCAGTTTACAATATACAGCCTTATATCGTTACCTGCCCCCGTAAGTTTGGGGACTTGCGATAGTCCGCTTAAGGAAAATTATAAGAATATAGTATTTACATTTGTATATTTTCTTCTGTCTTTCTTCCTTTACACGACGCCCTTACGGCCCCCTGCGGCCGAGGCGCACGTAGCCCCCTGCGGCTGCGTACCCCTTATGACGTTCTTATACAGTCGTCCTATTTTCACTTGCTCCTCCTCCTTCTTCTACACTTGCCGTGGCCGGCGTTCTCCGTGCGCAGCCACGTCCCCCGTTTCACCTTTCCCCGATTAACTCATTACCGTTTATCTCCGTTTCCACTCCCTTACCACTGTTCTCTTCCCCACCACTCTCAGAAAGAAAGATGCCTTGTGCTCGGGATATCCTATGAAAGCCCTACTGGTGACGTCACCGATCTCTTCGAGCTACTGGTAAGTTCTTCATATATTCTTTTAAGTTAAAAATACACTTGCAATCTACCCCCGTTAACCTCACAGCTGTCTTCCTGTCACTCTTGGAACAAGGTAGTCAATAATATAATCGGACTGCGCACGCTGCGTCGCCTCGCGTGTGATACGCCCCTCGACAGGAGGGCTTAACCAGCCAATTATCTTCCGTATTGGGCAACTAACTAGCTACCGCCTACAGGGAAACGTCATCTACCTATCGAGTTTCTTGCTCGAACAATAGGGATCCTCATCTACTCATTGATCAATAAATGCCAAATCGTAGGAAACCACACACACACACACCCTTACACGTAGTCGCGACCTAGGCCAATCAGTGTCTACGAGCGGCCGCATGTGATGTTTTCGTGCTCCACCCCCCCTCTCTCGCGCAACGTAGCCGATTGCTCTCGCACTCGTTCGGCTACCATTCATTCCATTGCCAACACAAAATTGTCAAACCTTCGCCGCGCACCAGTGCAACACCTCCCACCTCCCGTATTTAATTCCTCCCCCCTCCCTCACAATTTCACATTGCTTATTGTGCGTGGCATGCTCACCAAGTTCTCTTGATGCGGGGCCGCTCGACTGCGTGCACCCCTCCAAGCGGCTCGCCACCTCCACTCATCTGGACCACGTCTGGACACTCGCCAACCGCGGGCAGGATACTTCTCAACCGGCTCCCGAGGGCCAATATCCGGATTGCGCTGTCCGGTCTTCTCGCAGCTCCGCGATGGTCCTGTAGTCCTCAGAAGGGGGCAACGGCAGAGGGGGCCGCGCCGCTGGGCCTCCTCGCAACGCGATTACCTGGAAAAAGTAAAAATAAAAAAGCAGATCTTAAACAGATCTCAGCAGTGCCTCCAACTTGTCGGGGGGAAATTCTGCCGGGGTCGGCCGGGCCGTCCGCAGACCTCCGGGCAGGGAGGCCCCAACTCCTCCCGTATATCCCAAAAGAGATAGAGTATGAGACACACGCAAGGAGCAAGGTGACTCTGCTGTTTATTAGACAAAACGGCAGGGATGGGTCAAGGAGCGTACGCGTCCGTCCTGACACACACACAATCGTGGGGCTCGCAGGCCCTTTTTACCTTAGTATGACGCGCTATTTGCATCACTTGGAAAGTTTAGCAAAAAACCTATCTCCACTCTGGATTGGTTACTCGAGTGGTAGGGTTAGTATAGCGCACATATAGAGAACGGTGTTAGTGGCTGAGGGTTAGTCAGGTGGTATACCTGGGCTGTCCCTTCAATTTGATACATGAAAATTGTTACATGAAGACCTCTGAGGATTGGTCAATGTGAATGGCGTCAGTGATAAGAACCCCATGTTCTAATTGGTCCGCTCGCGAGCCTCCCAGTCTGGGACTATCGCTGTTCCCAGCTCGCGGTGCACCTGTCATTTGCAACAATGTTTTAATATGGGTAGTTGTAAACAATGTGAGGATTTATTCATATGTTGGGAGGTCGAATACTCCCACTGCTGCAGATATCCAATGAGTCTTTTAATTGTATCTGCCTGTGTCTTGAAACGTGGGATTCAGGCGTCTCCTTCCTCCTGTGCTTGGCATCTTGTCAGGTTTGGCTTTGTCACGTGAGGTGGGACCGTGTTTGAGGCAAAATTCAACACAATTAATATTGTTTTTTCCTACTGTGTGCCTGGTTTATCTTGCAGGTGCGACCTTGGCGTTGGCTTGCAGCGTGCGAGATTGCAACATCGTGCCCTTGGCGGTGTGCTTTCGCCGGGCTCATTTTGCAGGGTCAGCAACCCAGTTCTTGCTCATTCAATGTTCATGGAAGCTTTTGCCTGCGGCCTACTTGGGCCTGGTGCATAGGTGGAACCGTTTGATGCAGGGCGCTTTAGGTTACGGTATCATATTGCTTTATCCTCAGTATCGTGTCCCCGTTATATTCTTCATTATGGTACATGGCTCTTAGAAGAAGCGTGAGCAAGCCTTTTTATATAAGTTCATGATGCGTCTTGCGTTTCTGCATTTTGAGAGCCTATGTGGAAAATAATAAAGATGTACGTCCGTGAGTATGTCTGTCGCCTACGTCATAGCACTGAGTATATTCTTCCTGTAGATTGGTGCGGGAGTGTCCGGTGTGTATATTTGCACAGGTGTGCTGACCGTTGGCTAGGTCGTCATGGCATCTCTAACGACGTGTAGGTTTAGTCGAGTTGATCCGTGCCGCAGGTGTCGGCATGGACAGGGCGGGCTGCTGGGCAGGTAGATGGACACATCCGTATGTTCCTGTACCAGGGTATTTGGTCGTCCGGTAGATAGGCAAACTCCTCTCGTGGCGGGTGTCTGGGCCGTGATCCTCTAGGCCAAGCACGAGAGGGGAAGGGCGGGAGCCTGGTCTTCCATTCTCCCACTTCACTTCCGTTTATCCAACTTCTACGGGTAAAGAGGATCGTTAGTGATCCTGAAGACTGCATAGCACAACCACTTGTAATGAATGAAAAATTCCTTCAACGAGGCTACCACCAAGAAGAATTGGACTCGGCAGTTCAAAGAGTCAACAGCCTAGATCGGGATACTTTACTATCCGCTTCAAAGAAACCAGTCAGAGAGTTGAAATCACCTGTGTACGTGTTGAAATTCTCCATCCAAAGGAACACAATCAAGAAGACAATCAGAAAACATTGGAGTATTTTAAAAAATGACACGAGAGTACAAGATCTGTTCAACGAACCACCGGTGTTTGCTTTCCAGAGAAGTAAGAACCTCAGGGATGAACTAGCACAGACAAGATTACCCCCCAAAAAATTGATCACACACCGTACTGGCACATTCCCCTGTTTACACTGCATCAATTGCAACTCCATAGTAAAAGGGAATGTTATTTTCCATCCACGAACAGGCAAGAAGATTTTTCTTAAGACATTTGGTACCTGCGACAGCACCAACATCATATATGGCATTAAATGCCCCTGTGGAAAATACTACATGGGCCAATCCACCAGAGCTGCTGAGATACGGTGGAATGAACATCGGTCCTGCATCCGGAACTCTAACCCGAACTCAGCCGTGGCCCGACATTGGGCCTCAAATAACCACAACCTTTCACAGATTAAGTTTCTGGTGTTGGAGGTCTTAACCAGAAATAACCCTCACGAAGATCTAGGCTTGCGCCTAAACCGAAGGGAAAAATTTTCGATCGATAAACTTTGTAGTCTGGTCCCGAATGGTTTGAATGAAGAGATTAATTACCACTGTTACATTTGAGTCTGATTTGAAACATCTTTGTTCATCCCATTGTCCTGTAAATGCACTTCAAGCGTGAAGTTTGTTGTTGACTCTGTTCTGTTTCCATTGCAATTGACCAACATGTTTTCCATATCCTGTACCACCTTGGATCCTGTGTTACCTCGACAACAACCTCACTGCAAGTCCCGGACCCTGGTCTGGGACCCAAGGTGCCGCCTGTAATGGGCGACAACACCCGTGACGAGGTTGTGTCGTACTTTCAACCATTGCTGATTTTATGTGATTCCATGTACTATCTTCTTTTCTAATATGAATTAATGCACTAGCTAGAGCTAAATTATCCATAAAGAGGAGTGCCACAAACGAGTTTCAGGTTAATCTACATGTCTTGTGCTACACTAATTGTTTTTTGCCTTTTATGCAACTTGATATGTTCTGTTGTTTTTCTTTCTGTTCAAAACGGACCCCATTGTAGTCCCTTTAACACCCGAGTATTTTTTCCATTTCCATGTATTATTTACAGTGATTTTCTTTAGTTTGGGCTAAATACATTTCTCATACAGAACATTATACTGATATGCCCGTAAATGACACACTTCTCTTAACTATGCAGGCTGGCACCTGCCTTACACCCTGTTACGTGACCATCGGTCACTCAATGACGCGAGTTGGTCACGTGCAATATAAAAGAGCCGTAGTCTTGACAACCGCCTAACATAGCAGTCTGAGATTCAGCCTGGCAACTGCACGCAGAAGCTCTCACACGCTCCATGTACTTAGAGGTACGAGACGCGATCGCAATATTTGCAAACTACTGTTTTGGAAATCCCTTTCTGTTACGCTGTCTCACTCACACTGGACCTTTCCCTCCATTAGATTCCATTCACAAATATGATTGTGTTTAACAACATAGCCGCTGTTCTCACGGCTCATCGTTGCGACCCATGCTGCTGTGGGCATTGACAACGGACGTTCTCATCTGTGCAACGCTATCAAGGTCACCACAGCTTCTCACATATCTTTCCGTTTTTGTCATCTACAATACAATTTACTTATTGTTTCTTTCTATTTTATTTCTCGTTGAATCCTTTTGGAAACTCTACTGATTGGTATGTTGACATCGTTATTATTTTCACAAATATGTGAAATTGTTATGCTGATATTCGTGCATTATGTTGTTTATGTGCAATTCATTAGAGTTGCCCTGAAGAAGGAATTATTTCCGAAATGCATTGGCTTTAGTCTGTATTACATATGAGTTGCGGCAACTGCTCCCTCACTAAGAAGATATTAGTGACAGCTTTGTTTTTCTTCGGATAAATTACTATTTAAAAATCAACAGACTTCCTTTTTATTTTTAATTTTTTATTTTTTACTTTGTACTTTTGATACCTGAAAAAGAACTACATTTTTGAACCTTGAAAGAATACCAGCCCTTGTCTGGGCCCCTTTGAGAGCGGCTGTGTGACCTGGTATTCCTACTCGGTCTCTAGCTTTTGTTAACCTTCAAAATTCTATCTAAGTGTGGAACTTGCTAACATTCACAATGCTATCTAAGAGGGGCACTTGCTAACATTCACAATTCTATCTAAGTGTGGCACTGTCTAACATTCACAATCCTATCTAGATGCGATATCCTGGTCTGCTACGGTCTGAGGGCAGGTAGAGTGGCAGGGCTTCTGGAGTAGAGTGATTGCTCTACTCCCCACCCAGGTCACACCTACCTTGATGGTTGCTGCTGGTTGATGGCTGGCCACTGGCCTCCCCTGCTGACACCTGCAGACACAATCTGGAGTTGCCTCTATGGGAGCCGCTCTTTGTCTTGGGGCCCTTAGTCACAGGGGCTGCACGGGCAGAAGGCTGCCCTTGGAAGGTCAGTTATGACCAGGTGGACGTACCAATCAGGGGAGGTGAGCGGGCTGGGAGGTGGGAGGGGGAGGGTGGGACTGGAAAAAGTCCACACACAAACAAAGGACTACACCCCAGGGACTGCACACTCTAGATGTCGGCCAGCACAGTAAAACAGGGTCAGAAGCCACAAAAACACTAGAGAAACCCACCAGAATAGCACACACTGATCAACAAAAATGATTGAAAAAACACTCAAACTCCTCCACTACAGTACATGAAACAGGCCAAAAACGGATTACAGTCAATGGACAACTACCCTCTGAGCATCAACCAGCCCCTAAAGTGGCTTCCAAAGTGGTTTCCCTACCAGATCCTTCAAGATGCAGTCCACAAAGCAAGTGGAAATTGGCTGCAGGAATCAAGCCAGAGACACACCTGACTATTCCAACCAATTGCAAGAGGGAAGGGCGAGACTGGGAAAAGGCCAGACACAAACAAAGGACTACACCCTCTGCATTGTCCACTAGACCTTCTGGGGCCTGGGTCCTCAATACCTTCAAATCTCTCTTCCTAAATATCTTTCTTCTCAAGCTCTTCGCTCATCCGCCTCCAACTCCATCAGGGTCAGTCGCTTCTCCAAGCAACGAGTTGGTGGTAGATCTTTCTTCGGCTGGGGCCTCCCTCTGGAACAGCCTCCCTGTCTCCCTGCCTCCCTAAAACTTGAGGAGAACCATCCCCGGGTCTGGAAGCACCTCAAAACCGTCCTCTTTGCTTCTGCTTTCTCTCCGCCTCTCCCCTACTGAACTCCTGACTATAACTGAAACTGCACTGGTTACCTGGCCACCCTCTGACACCCTCATGCACACCTGCACTACATCCTGGGATACCCCCGCACTTGGGGACTATTTTCTGTATCCCTACAGTGCCCCACCAGCACTTAGACCTGATGTCTGCACTTACCCTTGCACTTGCCATCAGCTGGCTGTACGATTGATGTATTGCTTTTATTTATTCTATCTATCCCATGTACTGCACTGTCCCCTCCCCCTTACCCCAGCATTTATCCCCTTCCCCCTTCCTCTGCACTTGGACGATCTGAATGATACCTGGCCTAGTAAGATTGTTGTCTGTCTTCCCTCTGTTCTCCTTCCCTTGCCTCGTCATGCCTTGAACCACTTGTGTATAGGAGCATTATAAATGCCATATCATATCATATCATACCCCAAGGAGTGCACACTCTATAAGTAGGGCAGCACAGAACAACAGGGTCAGAAGCCACAAAAACACTAGAGAACCCCACCAGAATATCACACACTGATCAACAAAAATGATTGAAAAAACACTCAAACCCCTCCACTAGAATACATGAAACAGGCCAAAAATGGATTACAATCAATATAAAACTACCCACTGAGCATCAACCAACCCCTAAAGCTGCTTCCAAAGTGGTTTCCCTACCAGATCCTTCGATATTGCGGTCCACAAAGCAAGTGGAAATTGGCTGCAGGAAGCAATTCAGAGACACACCTGACTATTCCAACCAATTGCAAGAGGGAAGGGCGGAAGTGGGAAAAGACCAGACACAAACAAAGGACTACACCCCAGGGACTGCATACTCTAGATGTAGGCCAGCACAGAAAAACAGTACTGTAAGAAGAACAAGTACCAAGACCAACCAAAGGTACAGTAAGTAGAGAGTTATTATTTTGGAGGGTGAAACAAGAACAGGCAAGTGTTATGTGGGCAACACCAGCTGAAGATGTAAACATGGCAATAGAAGGATGGTGAGGGTGAATCATCCTGCAAAAAAATGTAAGGCTGTTAACTGAGACTATGAAACCATTTGATCTGTATGGGGATATTAAGCTGGTGTGTAAACTGAAAAATAAAACAATAAATCATGTTAATATATTGTTTTATTTTCCTTTTTGTGAACCACTCCCTCTGAATACACAAGGAACCAATGTTAATTGAAGCGACTCACAGTGGCGCTGCATGGGTTAGTGTGGGAAGCTTGGGCCTACCCGCACTGATATCGGAAGTGGGAGCAAAGCTTAAATGATTGCCAGACAAAGGCTTCAATAACAGTGCAACGTAACCGCTGTACCTGAACCAGCAACTGCAATGTAACCACAGTGGATCTGAGCAAGAGAACTGGCACAGACCCACTCATTGTTATTTTACTCTGTGAACCACCTTTCTTTGACGGGCGTGAAGGGCAGTGCATTTCAGCAGTTGCAAACAACGTCTTTGGGCCTCATTATGAGTCAGGCGTTAAGGGTTTTACGGCGTCGTAAATGGCGCCGACCCTTAACGCCTGATTACAAGGTCCCTTTGCGGGATGGTGATTTTAACGCCTGCTTTTTGCAGGCGTTAAAAACCATGCCGCAAATGGACCTTGATGCTAAGTACGGTGCCGCAATTTGCGGCACCGTACTTAGCGCCTTCTCCATTCCCATTATGCCCTATGGGGCAAAAATGGGAATGGGGAAGGGCCATGGCGGAAGGGGGAATTACCACTGCGCCAACCTCGGAATGGGGTGGTAATTCCCCATTCTGCCATGGCGGAGTCGGAAAGTTATTAGCACCATGGTCCATCCGCCAGGGTCGTAATGAGGCCCTTTGTGTTTCGCTTTGCTGCTTTTCGCTCAATTTTATCTTTGCAAGGGTAAAGAGTTGGGGCCTGATTTACAAAGCGTTTTCCAATGGTACCGCAGCATTGTAAAATGCTTTTGTAAATCAGACCCTTAAATTGGTATTTTAATCTGAATGCAGCAATCACACGGATTTTTTTTATATAGAAAATTATATTGTATATGTTTCTAACATTGTCTCCTAGTTTCAATCTTTTTATTGCGTGAGCGAATAGTAGGTCTTTGACTTGAGATTTAGTGGAGCTTTTCACACTCTAAATCCGAACATGATATTTTATGAATTGAATATTGATGACGCACTATATTTGAATTCATTTCAAAGCACTAAGTAAAAGAATATGTTTCAGCGGAAGGCTCATAAATGGTGCAACATTGGCCCTGAGCAAGGAAAGGAAAGAAGCTTTATTGTGGAAATTGCTCTCAGCTTCACGGTGTATCAAGCACACATAAGGGATTGCTTCAAAAAACAAAAGAACAAAATGTAAAAAGTTAAACCAAAACAGAAAGTGTCAGCTCATCACATTATGAGAGTTCTGTTTGTAATATCATGCCTGGGGAACATTATGGCATATTACTTTAATAAAACAAGAACCACTGGTGCCAGAAGGCAGCAGCGACTCTGGTGTGTTCTTAAATGCCTTGCAAGTTATATGCATGACATATAGTGGAGGAACATGGTTTATGGGCGAGATGTATTATCAGTGATTATCAGAGAATATTGTGGGGCATAATCAAGGGTTTCAGGGGCATTTGAAAGGAACATGCTAAATACATGGGTTAGATAGGGCACATTGAACCGCGTACCACTTCACCCATACATCCAGGCTTCATAGGCATTACTTGAGGACAAGCCGCAGACTGAATGATGTACCCAGTACACGTCACTTAAAGCAGAATACCTGCAAACTAGGCACCGTGGCCCTGTCCTTTTTTTACATTGTATTGCATTGTTCTCCAATTAGTAATGTTCTTTAAAACATGTTCAATACATCAATCTTCTAGTGAATATCATTTAGTACAGGTCGCACAACTCACATCAGGATAGGAACTCAATGGGGTTGCGTCATGCATAAATAAATATTGTTTGGTTAATTATACGTGTTGTATTTGAAATTGCTAATATATGTTTATGTAATGCAAAATATGATGAAAATAATGTTTTTCATAGATTGCCGCAACAGACCAATGCGATCTGTAATGGACGTCATCCAGTTCTCATTGAGAAAATTATATTTTTTGTGACACCGGTGCTGGTAATCCTTTTGTGCCCTATTCCGAGGTCCCTTAGCGGGTCCCTCCCTTAACATCTGGTTTTACCAGGCGTTAAGGACGGGACCCGCAAAGGGATACCGGGGTCAATAACGGTACCGCAATTTGCGGTTCCATTATTGCCGCCTTCCCCCTTCCTATTTAGCCCTATGGGGGCTCACATGGGAATGGGGAATGGCTCTGGTGAATGGGGAATTACTGGTCCCGCCAACCTCAGACTGGACCGGTAATTGCTCCCTTCACCAGACCGGAGTCGGACCGATTTTGGCGCTAATAGCACCATGGCTACCTCCAAACTCGGAATGAGGGCCACTTTGTAATAGGCTAATCCTCTTAGTCCAAATTAAGAACAAGATCACATTTAGGAAAATGACAGAAATCTTTCATTTTTTATAGAAGAGGAACACATGTTGTCTTTTTGGTTTTTCGGCTGCGGTTCTTTTGATATCACCAAGTGGCGTTCCGAGGCTTGAAGGCATGAAACATAGACTCCAACGACCATCTTTAGAAACACTGTTTTTGAAATGTGTTTGCCTGTCAAAGCTGGCTCTGACCTTCGCGGTGAAGTTGCCCTGTGTACATACATGTTATTTAGACACTTGGACTCAACATGCATATTTGCAAAATGTCATTTTGTATTCAATGTTTGATGTGTTGTAGACACCAATTACCAGTTTACAATGATTTATTCAAATGTTTTTTTTTACCCAGACACCTTAAGCCTAGGGGACCACTTTGTCATTCCTGTAGTCAGTTTCTCTAGTAGTCCTTTCTCAGATGCTTGATGAGTGTGGTACTCCTACATCAATATGCAGTATGCCAATTTTCTCTCTCTCAGATGGTTGAGGAGTAGGGCACTGCCATACATAACCTCTCCTGGAATCAGGGAGCATTAAAACATGAATGCATATATTATTAATATATATTATTTCAGGCCGCCAACATTCCTTTGTCCACCCACGTGAATAATTACACAAACATAGGTTTTCGATATAACAACATTTTATTGTATGCAAAATGTAGATAATGTAAATGGAATGCATCTGCTTATGCTGCTCTACATTTGAAATGTTTCACAGTGTGAAGCGTCCCTTGTACAATGATGCTTGTAACTCTTCATGCATGACCTCATTTCCAATGTATGCTGTTCTGTTTTATTGGTCTGTATAAAGCTTCTATTTGGACACCCACCTAATGGTGTACTCGTGTGTCCCAGCAGGAGGACACTTTCTTGGATCCAGAGGTACATATGTGACTACAAGCTATCCTCTTGGAACGGTGTTGTTTGTTGCAGCCTTCTGTTGTAGCCTGTGTTTATGTTAGGGAAGCGCTGCGGGATGTCGCTGGTATTCCTTTAAGCTCCCTTTAGGCCTGGTCCACACATCTTGTTCACATTTAGTAGGGTTTATAAAATCTGGGAGGGCCTGTCTTCTGCCTACATCTAATGGCCATGTGTAAGAGACGACAAGGCGGCATAGGGAGAAATGGGGGGAAAACTCTGAAACCTCCACTGTGCCCGATGAGATATGTAGTGCACTCCGCTGTCCCTCCACGGCACACTCACACCTCCATGGGTAGAGTGAGAGAGAGAAACAGAGAGAGAGAGAAAGAGAGAGAGAGTGAATGACTCAGGTGCTGCAATAGAACAGAGTTCCGTCCTGCCTAATTCCTAGGCTGTTGGGTATCACTGTCACCGAGGTAAATATTCCAGAAAGGGGAGCCAATTGTGCAACCCGCATTGTGCCCCGGGCTCAGGTGCTCCCAGAGATCCACAGGATGGTAGCTCATGGTAGTAAGTGAGCCTTGCTGCTCCACCACTCCTGAGTCTAGCCGCTCCACCTGTTTGCTGCTCTGCAGTGCCACAGTCCTCTAAATCGTTCAGAGCACTTGCAGGCTGGAGAAAGTTAAAAAGAAAAAAGATAAAAAAAACTCCCAACAAATCGAGGGAAAAATACAAATAGAATGCCCAGAATGATTCATCACAGTCCTGGGTGTAGAGCAAGATACCCCTGTGTTACTCCCCCTGGGGAGCTCTCAATAACTGAAGAGATGTGTGGCCTCCCACCCATACCTCCCCACTACAAGAGGAAAACAGAGGAGAACTCATATCACAGTTTGTAAGTAATCTCTGAGAAAACTAGGTTCTTTGCTGGCATCATCTCTCTCCCAAAAAGGGGGGTCGGGGCTCCCTTGTAGAGTTGTCAGTTCTCTTCTCAGATCCTCTAGAGCTGGTTAGTTTATGTGTGTACTCCACCTACATCTAGCCAGCACCTACTTGCCTCCTAGCGAGGGACAGGGCATTGAGAGATGCTGTCTGTACAGTGGAACGTTAGTCAAACAGCATCCCAAGTTCCTCTGCCCTATGCGTGTCCATACAGAAAAAGAAAACCAACATAAAATAGAGTCTTATCTTGCTTTGCATCTTGATACTGAAGGAAGTCAGTCTGGCCTCTATTAGAAGTAAGTTCCAGCACAGCATTAAGAGGTCTACTGCAGAAGAAGTCAACAAGAGTCTCAAGACCAGAAGAAATGAGCAGTGCTCCCCAGCCCTCCCAGACTTCTGTCTACAGCTGAAGAATTATACAGGTCTGTGCAGCTGTTCATCCGGTATCAGTTGTGGTGGTTAACACACATAACCCTGTTTTTTTGTTTACTATATTCTTTTTATGTTTGGGCATCCTAGGGTTTATTTTGTTTTTCCAATTTTATGTTTTGTATTTTTGTTTTTTTATTTTCGTACTATGCACCTACTATTAGTTGTAAGTGACTTTGTAGGATGGGTTGTGAACAGAAACATTTCAAACTATTTGTGATGCAAAATAAGTGCCATTGGGCTGGGGCTGCTTAGATAGGATAGAAGAAATATTCTGCTAATCATTATTGGCCTGTTATGTTTTATATGTGTACTAGCCAATAGTAAGGGGCATTATGTCATGATTTATCTATACAAAGGTTCTCCCTGGGAGGGGCTTTCAGTACTCTTTTGTGTGGAACTGCAGCATTTGATTTCTCACTGACTGCCAGCTGAATTTGTTTTGAAGATACACTTGTATGCTTGTTTAATCTGTCCATTCCAGCAAGGAGGGGAGGCGGTCTGTCACTACAACCCTCATTTGTACTCCTGAGGGAGTCACTAGTTTTGAACAGGAATGCATGGGTGGTACAGATGAGTTTAGGCTCAGCTCCTGATCCAAGTAAAGATTCCAAGTACAACATCAGAGAGTGCATCCCATCTCCTGCCTCTCCACATAGAGGTGGCGTCTGACCCTATAAAACGCTAAGGACACAGTGCCCATTTTAAAAAGCAAAGGATTACATATATCCAGTAGTCAATATATTTTCACTTAGTGAAAGAGTTCTCTTAATTCATTCTGGAGCTTTGACTCGGTATACCACCAGACAGCGGTTTCACTTTTGTGTCTGTTCACTCTGTCATTTCCTTACATAGAGTTGCCAATCCCATGAGTATCTGCTTCTAGAGCGATATGTGTCTGCCAGATTCTATTGCAAATGTCCTGGTCAAAATGACCAAGGCCCTAAACGAACTGCGGACTAATAATTCCCTGTTTAGGCAGTAGCTAGTTTTATCTTGGCAAGAAAAGGCAGAATTGGCAGGGCAAACTGAAACAATTAGTCAAGCATTATTCTCACTGAAAAAGCACCACCAGCTGTATCCCCATCTCTCTACTCATATCTCCATATCAGTTACTCATTACAGATATGTATTATGTTAATCCAGGTTTAATCAGCACTATCTACAATTTCTACCCCATTCATTTTCAATTTAATACATCAAATTTTATATATCTTCAATACGGTTAAACCCTTCCTTGTTAAAAATTGCTATCTCTGTTCATTCTTTATGTTTACCAGATCTACTCAAAGTCTGTAATGTGCTAACACATGTAATAATATCTGTATCTTGAACAATAAAAATTATTAAAATAAAAAAAAGAAGTCAAACCAGTCCATTGTTTCCATCCTCATATCTGCACTACTGAGGGTAGTAGTCGACTGAGAGCGAGTCCAACAAGGACACAGTAAATAGGACCTCAGACTGTGCATAAACCAGTTCATTTCACACAACTCCTGAACAATGTTTTGGTGATCCTCAGCAGTTTCAAGCCATTTGAATATAGTAGCCATTACATTTCATATTTAGCCTCTGTATTCCCCAATGAAAGTGTCTTTTGAATGATCTGACTTAGCCACACAGCGAAACAGTCCATTTCATTTCTACAGAGGGATGCTCATTTGTTAAATGACTTTGCCTCCTTTAAGAAGGTCATGCAAAGCATTTTAGATTGAGATTTTCGTTAGCTTTGGAAACTGAGTTCCCTAATTTACAGCAGGGTAATCAGGATTAGACAGTAAGAGATTGGTTGTGCAGTGAAAAGGTGGTAGTAACTGGGTTTTACCGCACCACCAAATTTAGAATTTTTTGTGTGGAACTGCAGTACAATCCACATGGTTTTGATTTGTGTGGACGAAATGTCCTCCCGAAAATAGGGGGCAAACAGGTGCACTCAGCAAAGAAGATAAGGAAATCAATAAGGCGAAATAACCTACCTCTTCTGCCATAAATTAGGGCACTGTGGATAGAAATGCACTGCATTGCCCAGTGACATCTAGAAGGCTTGAGGGATGGAGTGGCCACTCCGCTGAGTGTATCGAGATGTGTCACCCTGTTCAGTATACCTAATAAGACGCTTTAGTTGACGGTTCTGTGTTGACAACCTTTGGTGACACTAAACTCAGCCCACAATAACTATGAGAATGTGGAGATAATAATTATAGACTCTGGGAAAACCATACAATTCATGGGTGCCAAATGCATCAAGACCTTAGAATTGTGTCTTGTTCCTAAAGACAAAGCAATTCCTGTACGCACAGTGGGTGGATCAAACCTAACCTCAGGTCCTGTTACGGAACACACTGAACTCATTAACATGATTAGCCAGGAGAAGCAGAGTGAAGAAATATGCTTTGACATCATTTCATGCTATCTAAACTCACTTAACACTCTGATTACCCTTTTTGATGACACACAATCTGCACATTTACTGGGAAAAAAGAACCAAAGAACTAACCTTTTTCTATGCATGAATATATAAAGTGCAAATCTCGCTGGAAAATAACAGAGAGATGTACATAGGGGAAGCACCCAGCAGGTATATAGAAATAATGATATGGGGGGCGTGGCCTGGAACTCATGGCGAGTGGAAGCTGAGTCGCCGTGCTCCGGCCGAGACGCCGTATCTTGATCCTTTTGCCTGCCTAAAATTGCACCTGAGACGGAAAGAACCGGTTCCGAGGGAAGGGGGGCCGACCCCAGACACGATACTGTGGTCTTCCCCTGGATTCGGACCTCCAAACCCACGGATTCTTCCCGATAAAGGTCCCCCCCTCCTGGCGGGACCCAAGATGGCGGCCATCTTTCGAAGCTGATGTCGCAGGAGAACGCTAGCCGCCTTTCCAGCGAAACCGAGCCATAAACTGCTGCTGCGACCGAATCGAGGGAGAGGAGCCTCCCCCTCCACCCGGGTCCGAAACTCAGCTGTGACAGCTACCGACCGGGGAGCTAACCGGGAGCTCCCGACCGGGGAGACCAGGCCCGTGCCCTGGACTACGGCACCGAGAGAGGCTGCGCCTACCCCCGGTGTGGGGAGCCCTGCCATCGACAGCAGAAGAAGGTGGAGGTGAGGAGAGCATTGGGCGAGGGCATAAACCAATTGAACATGTGCCGTTGTATATCCCTCCGAGAACTTGAACACTGACTCTGCGTAAACCGGACCACCCTGCTCCCGGAATCATAAGCTCCCCAACCTCGCCCACCGTCATCCACCTCCACACGACCGAGTGGCGTCCCTCACCATGGCGGCTAGGAACAAGACGAAGGCAAGCACCATGCACACGTATGTGTCTGCTAAAGTTAAAACTCCTCCGCAGCCATGCCCTACCACCCCCGAACCTCCCCGTGCAAAACCGGCAGACTCTCCCGAAAATCAAGCTCAAGTGCTGGAGGCAATTGCATCACTGCGCGCATTTATAGATTCCAGAATCGGGGAGTTCAAATCCGAGCTACAACTCATGTGCCAGGATGCCCGCAACCTGACAGAAAGAGTAACCACCGCCGAATCAACCATAAAGGAGACGTCGGGAGATACAGCGGAGCTGAAAGCTAAGGTGCCGGACCTAGAACGGAAGGTGCTCACACTCGAGGCCAGGGCTGAGGAGGCCGAGGGCCGGGCCAGACGCGCCAACATCAGAATACTGGAGGTACCGGAGGGAAGTGAGGCTCCGAACCCGACGGCCTATATAGAATCCCTGATACAACAGGAGGTGGGCACTGGAAAGCTGACGCAAGGATTTTCGATTGAAAGGGCGCACAGATCACTACAGAAGAGACCCCCGCCGGGCTCACACCCTCACCCTATAATTGCTAGAGTTCTCAACTTCCAGGATAGAGAGACCATCCTCCGGCACTCCAAAGAGGAGGGTCCCATTGAACGCGGGAGCTCGAGGATCACGATCTACCCTGATTACACCCCGAAAGTCCAACGGGAGAGGAACTCATTTGTGCCGATTAAAGCCCGACTCAGGCAACTGGACCTGAAGTATATGTTGCTATACCCCTCCAGACTGAAAGTGATCCACAAGGGGAGGGCGATCTTCTTGGAATCCCTGGCAGCTGCAAACATGTGGCTAGAAGACAACAATCTAGCTGCAGATAAGGATCCTCAACCCACTGAAAATTGAAGAATCCCCCGCGCCTGAGACATGGATAAAGCCATGACTCATAAACCCAACTCGGACGTAAGGCAAATGACCTAAAAGAAGGTAAAATCACCCAACAGTTAGCAATGATGATGCGGCACTCGCTCGGCCCACGCCAAGCACAGAGCCCCATCCCCCACGAACAGTACAGGACAGGCCAGTTGCCTGACCGACCTCCCTCGTGCCCGACACCCGGATGGATCCTGACGGTACGAGAGCGCCTGAGCACCAGCAGGACCCTGCCGTTGCTGGGCGCACCAGTTACAGTTTTGTTAATTGTTTTTGTTCACACCACAGTCCTCAGATTATCAGCGGAGCGGAAACATGGGACCGGAGGCCCTTGGGAGCGGCGGAAGAGAAAACACCAGAACCCAGAGGGAAAGCCACACCACCTGGAGAAGGGCCTCCCCGTGAAAGCAGGGGCGACAGGAAAGATGAAACCAAGACACAAGCCCAATGGCACCCCAACTTAAGGTGATGACGTGGAATGTGAGGGGCATGGGCACGTACCTGAGAAGGAACCGGATCCATTCCTACCTGCGCAGGAAAAAGGTGTCAGTAGCGATGCTTCAAGAAACCCACCTCACGGAAGAAACCACAGCCAAATTATCCGAAAGATGGGGAGGGATAGGGAAAGGGGCGCCATACTCCAAATTCGCCAGAGGAGTGTTTACGTGGGTGAGCCCGACTGTGCCCTTCCACCTACTGGGCTATGAAACCGACAAAGAGGGCAGATACCTAATATTATGGGGTACCATTGAATCCACGCCAATCTGCCTGGTGAACTCATACTTTCCGCAACACGGAATACCCTCACACCTCGCAATGCTCAGTGCCAAAATGATTCCTCGGAGAGAGAGTGCCTTCATATGGGGTGGTGACTTCAACTCCATCAGGAACAGAGCTGTGGACAGATTAGACCCCCCGTCTCTCAAATAGCCGTGCATCTAACGCGCTAAACACTGCAATAGAACAGCTCGACCTAGTGGACATATGGAGGGAACAACACCGCACCGAGAGGTGCCATTCCTATTATTCTGCCCCGCACAAGGTCCACACGAGAATAGACTATCTGTTCATAGATCGTGAGCTGGCTCAACAAGTAGACGACACATTGTACCTAGGCAGAACCATATCCGATCACTCACCGCTGATCATGCAATGGGCTCCTAGAGGACCCAGACCGCCAATCCCGCTATGGAGAATGCCACCCGCAGCACTCACAGACCACGCATTTAAGGAGGAACTTGGTACCAAACTTGAGGAATACCTAGACATTAACACAGGCTCAGTGTCAAGCTGGAGCACACTATGGGAAGCCATGAAGGTTGTAACAAGGGGTGAAGTTATATCAGGTGCTGGTGGTATCCGTAAGCACCTGAGACTGGAACTGGAGGAACTGGAGAACAAGATCACGCAACTGGAATCCGAAATCAACATCATGCCGGACGCTGAAACAGAACTGAAGGGCACCCGGGAGGAGTGCCTTTTGGCCTGGAATAGACTGTCCAAATTTGACTATACGACCTACATAGCCAGAGCGCACAAAGAAGCAGATAAACCTGGTAGAATGTTGGCCTGGCTATGCAAGCGCGAGTTCCCAAGACACCTCCCAACTGAAATAACCAATGAAAGGGGGATAACTCACAGGACGCAGCAAGACATTAACTCAGCTTTTGCGGCCTTCTACTCCAGATTGTACGCACACGACACCAAAATACCAGTGGACGACATAAAGGCCACACTAGCCGAGATTGAGCTCCCAAGACTGACGGAGGCACAAAGAGAGTTACTGGACGCGGAAATCACTACAGAGGACTTGATGGATGCAATTAAATCGCTGACCACCTGCAAAACCCCCGGGAGCGATGGGCTCCCGCCAGAATTCTACAAAGCGTATGAAGCGACCCTTGCCCCGACACTCCACAAGGTGTATATGGAGGCATACGAAAACGGAAACTTACCCAACTCCATGAAAGAGACAATTATCATCCCTATACTCAAACCCAACAAACCCGCCGACTGTGAATCATACTGCCCAATCGCCATGCTAAACTATGACTGCAAGATCCTGACCACAATCCTGGCTAAGAGGCTGGCGAGGGTGATTGGAACCCTGATTCATGAGGACCACAATGGTTTTGTGCCAGGACGCAACACCACCGCGAACCTGAGGAGGCTCCAACACATCATGGCAGAGACCTATGATCGAGACGAGGACCTAGCAGTACTCTCCTTGGATGCTATAAAAGCCTTTGATTCCATCTACTGGGAGTGGCTGATCGAAGCGCTAAAAGAATTCGGCTTTGGCGAGAGCTTTGTAAAGTGGGTCGAGGTATTGTATAACACACCGACAGCGAGAGTGAAGACTGGTAAGACGGTGTCCGAAGCCTGGCCGATACAGCGGGGCACGCGGCAAGGATGCCCGCTATCCCCAATGTTATACATACTGGGCCTGGAGCCAGTAGCTGCCTATTTCAGGAAACAACACTTCGACGCGGGCATTGGGCTGGGCAGTGATCACGCCATAATATCCATGTATGCGGATGACGTCCTCCTGTATCTGAATAACCCCAAGCTCAATGCACAAGTCGCGTTGGACATCCTCGACAACTATGCCCTATACTCTGGGATAACAGAGTCGTGTGCAAAACTAAAGTCGTGTGCATTCCCACTGGCCAGACTCCCAGATGTCGGGATACAATGGCAACCAGAGCAGTTTAAATACCTGGGAATCGAAGTGTGTCATACCCCAGCGCTCACGCACGAACACAACACGGAAAAAGCAGTAAGAGCCCTCCGCAAATCTATGAACTTCTGGTCGAACTTACCACTGGCAGTAATGGGCAGAGCGGCAATAGTCAAGATGATAGTTCTCCCCCGTTTCTTATACCACTTCACGAATGTATGCTTCTACATCAGACCTCCCTTCTTCAAAAAACTAGACTCTCTAATCAAGGACTTCATATGGGGGTCGTCCAGACACAAGATCTCTTTGCCCACACTCACGCTCCCGTACAAAGAAGGTGGGATACAACTACCCGACCTGCAAAGGTACTACCTAGCCGCGCAGCTCAGCCACACAACGAAATGGCTCTCTGATGACCTGTCAGCTGAAGTGGGGCTCCTGCGACATCCGACCCCTAAGCTGTTCCCTAAAGAAATGCTTTGGAACCCGACGAAACAAACTTCTGGAGTCCCCATGATTGTTACCCTGGGCAGGCAGATATGGGCCAGAATCGGCTTCCTTCGACAACTGAAACACCCTTACAATCCCAATACTCCCATCCTGGCGGATGTATGCAAAACACAGGCAGACTTATCGACGGCTAGGAAATGGGAGAGAGCCGGAATCTATACATGGGGAGATCTGTTTGAAGACGGCACGTTCAGAGAACTCAAATCGCTACAAACCAATGAAGGCATCCCGAACACCCAGTTCCTGTGCTACCACCGCCTCAAGCGGACAGCCAGGGCACAGTGGCCTGTCTGGCCAGAAGAACCCCCACCGGACCCCCTTCTTCAGGAGATGTACGATTTAGCAGACGGTTGGAAACCGGTCTCCCGCTTGTACACCAAACTAAATGATAGACCCAATCCAAAAAGCGCGTCCCTGAGACAAAAATGGGAATCCGAATTAGGGACCACACTAACTGACAGTGAATGGGAGCGAATACTACTATACCCCAAAGAGGTGTCGAGGAACATTAGATTCAAACAAGTTCAATTGAACGTGCTATACAGAACATACATGACCCCACTAAGAGTTGCTACCTTTAACAAACGTGCACCGCCGAACTGCCCCTGGTGCGGAAATGACAAAGCGGACATGATCCACATGTTTTGGACCTGCGCCAAAACAGCGAAATTCTGGTCCATGGTGGAACGCACCTGCACCGAAGCGGGACTCACGAGATATGAGTGGAACCCAAAGAAATGCCTACTGGGAGCCCATCCCAGACTCAGCAAATACAAACACCTGGTCAAACTAATGGACCTAGCCTGCATCCTCGCAAAAAGGTCCATAGCAATGGCATGGAAATCACCAAGGGGCCCAAGGCACGGACGTTGGTTTAAGGACCTGGAAAAGTGGACGGAGGCAGAGCCCAGGGCCTGGCAGGATGGAATCCACTCAAACGATGACGACTCCAACGACACCCTAGACTCATGAAAGGCCCTGGTGCGCGACATCCAATATGCCTCGGACCACAAACCCCCCTGAGCTTTCACCCTTACCAGAGACTTGCCTGTGACTTACCCCCAAGAATGGTCAACCTGAAAACTCAGCCCTAGTGACCTTGGGTGCGCCGCATACCAACCCCCCCCCCACTACAATTACAAACAACACATTGAGCTACGAAGAATGTGGTAGTTAATTAGTTAATTAGATTTAGTTTGTTTGTTATGTTACCGTTTGATGGTTGTGTTGTATTTATATAAATGCCAATAAAATACTTTAAAAAAAAAAAAGAAATAATGATATTGTACTTAGGTTTGGAAAAGACCCACACTTAATAAGGGGAGCATGCTAACATAATAGAATAAAGTGAAAATAGCTTAGAGACAGTGCACGGCAACACATACAAACAGTGCCTATCACCAACTTCCCAACACAACGACTTTCAAGATGTATTTTTTTAAAGGAGAAAGGGATCTTAAAACTTGATTGTAAATTCAATTGCCCAATTGATTCACAGCCAAGGGCAGTACTGTAATGAATTTCACTTAATGTCTGGAGAGAGAATGAAAACAAGAACTTGAAATATTACAGGACTACTAGAGGGCTTGAAAAACACACCATGAATTGTGTAAAAAAACCGTTTGGCAGAAAGTGTCCCTAATACCCCTCCGGCCCAAATAAAGGACAGAAATGTGGTTGCCCGACACCCCCCCCTCCACCCCCCTGCCCTCCCGAGATGTCTGTATCAAATGCACAGGACCTCCCTATTGCAGTAAGGGATCAAGGTAGAAGAGGTACTTGTACAAGAGGGTGATGATGACATCATTTTTATTAAGGATTGGAATCATGACATTCCTGATCTGGAGAATCAGATAACGGGAAAAACAATTAGCCAAATGAATTCCAATGTTCTCCCCATGATTGTAACTACATTGTAAAGCTAATAAGAGGAAAATTAGTATGCAGGTTCAGGATAAAAAAAAACTATGACTAGGGAAAAAATGATGCCCTCGGTAAAATATACATTGGACCAGTATAAACAGTTTTTAACTAACTTCTTCAAGCAGCCCGTAGGGAGAGAAGTACCCTTTGGTAACTTACTGCAATACGATGAGTAAAAGGGACCTTTGAAGCATGTATCCATTCAGGAAACACGTACAAAGGGGACTAAAAGGTCATATGAATCTAAGATCTGCAGTAAAAATACTAGAGTCAGTAAACATCTAAATTGCAAAAGTCCCATGGATGAAAGTGGTGCTGATCTGAATAAGGCTAGGCAAATCCCTGGCAAGCCGATTACACACTTCGATATAGAACCCGCATTCAAGAATAGTGAGCGGAGGTTGCTGTGTTATCGAGGAAGCTTGACTAGAGCATCATATACCTCCAGGATGGGTAGCAGCCTGGGTAATGGGTGCGATTGCTAACTCAGGAAGCTGATCTGTTGAAAAACGCCTCCGAGGTAATGGTCTCTTCTATAAAGTCTCTGATAGATGAACAGACTGAAAATGGTAATGGGAACCCCCAAAGGAAAAGTAAGGCGCCGGAAAATCAAGCCACGGTGGGTGATGCCGTGTCAGTATGTGAAAAGCGGGAGAGATTCCCAAGAGGTCCTATATTTAAGAATGATCCTGTAATCCGGGCCCAGAAGGGAATGAATCTTACAGAGGGGATGCTAGCAATGTCACCATCTAAGGGAATTAATTCAGCAGGCATGATCGTATTAGAGAGTATCTTTGCTGAGAATAAGGGAGGTGATTATGAGGCATATCACAAACCTACAATTATTCTCTGAGGTGTCTAAATTAAAGGGTATTACCTCTACTGATATGAATAGGGTTGACCTTCTACACCATGGGCAAACTGACAGATCAATTGTGACCCTTAATTCACGATTTGTCTTAGATTAAATTCTTAAGGAACAAGACACCTTGAGAATTCTGGGATTTGATGTTTCCATCTGCAACCCAATATTGAAGAGGAAAAATACCTTGCAGAGATTGAGCAATTGAAGAAAGGAATGCGCCAGTCAGTAAATACTGACAACTGGGCGTGGCTCATTAAAGCCTCATATTAGTACCTTCACTGCTCTTACTTTGGGATGTGAAGAGGGTTCCAACCTTTGCATCATAACCTGTAACACTCAGGGAAATAAGCATTTATTCTCAGACCCAGCTCTCTGGGAATAACTTGCTACTGCACACATATTACTCTCCAAGAAACCTGGCTGATGCAGTTTGACAGCTGTGTAACTGACTGCCAGCCAGCTGTGCCAGGCCTCAGAGGCTGCCCCTCAGGGGGACTGCTATCCTGTTCGGAGATAACAGTAATAGACTCCTTTGACATTTCCAGGGATGTGTTAGCGGCCCATATTAATGTAGGGAGATAACTTCCCCTCACATTACTTGTTGTCAATGCCTATTGGCACAAAGGGCTGGTGATCATGGACACAGGGCCTCATTACACGGTAGGCGGTAAGGGTTTACCGGTACCGGTATTTTACCGGTACTGGTAAATCCTTACCGCCTTACTACGTGGTCCCTTTGCGGGTTGGGGTATTTAATGCCTGCTTTTTGCAGGCGTTAAAAACCAACCCGCAAAGGGACCCAGGGAGCTAATTACGGTACCGCAATTTGCGGTACCGTAATTAGCGCCTTCCCCATTCCCATTATGCCCTATGGGGCAAAAATGGGAATGGGGAAGGGCAATGGTGGAAGGGGGAATTACCGCCCCGCCAACCTTGGAATGGGGCGGTAATTCCCCTTTCCACCAAGGCGGTGCCGGTATTTTACCGGCATGAACCATGGCGCTAATAGCGCCATGGTTCTCCGCCTACCGTGTAATGAGGACCACAGTCCTTGATGAGATACAGGCCTATGTGTTGAACTGTCAGGTTTGTGCCCCAAGTAGACATGTTGTGGTACTAAGGGATTTAAACTGTGAATGCCTATCTACTTCTAACGAACTTGATATGGCGTGTCCCATAAATATCAATGATAACAAGAAGAGGAATGGTTATCGATGGCTAGTGGCCCTAGAGGGTTGGGTTTATGGACTCTGAAGGAGGCCTTGGGCCTCATTATGACCCGGGCGGTAAGGGATTACCGGTACCGGTAAGGGCACCGGTACCAGTAATCCCTTACCGCCCTACTACGGGTTCCATTTGCGTGTCCTTCCTTAACGCCTGCTTTTAGCAGTCATTAAGGATGGGACCCGCAAAGGGACTTTGGTGCTAATAACGGTACCGCAATTTGCGGTACCCTTATTAGCACCTTCCCCATTCCCATTGAGCCCTATGGGGGCTCAAATGGGAATGGGGAAGGGCCCTGGTGAATGGGGAATTACCACCCCGCCAACCTTGGAATGGGGCGGTAATAGCTCCATTCACCAAGGCGGAGTCAGTAAGGATTTGGAGGCAGCCATGGCGCTAATAGCGCCATGGTTACCTCCAACCTTGTAATGACCCCCTTGTGTTCTAAATCCCCAATTAGCCATACATGAAGTAACAGCACTTCCAGCTCAACACTGGATTATATCTTTGTGGATGATGGCCTTGGCACCCATTGTACTAACCTTTTTGTCACTTTCAGCAATTCTAGTGACCATTCTATCACTGAAGCCATCTTTACGATCCCAGGAATTTTCCATCACAATTTGGAGGATAATGCTATAAAACCTCAATGTGCCTCGGACCTGACTGTCAATATTGCAGGCTCCCAGGTTTGTTGCAACAATGGTAAAGTGGATAGGGTTAATTCTCTTCTGGACGAATATCTCCAGTCAACAGTTTTCACTTGGAAATTTAAAACCTTCAATGATTTGGGGATTTTGCGAAATTCCTGCAAATATTTAGTGCTGCCACACTGTTGAGGGCCCCACAGGGAAATAAAACCAGCCATACGCATGCCCATAATCGAGAAGTGATTGAGCCTAAAAGGGAGATGCGGAAGAACCTCAACCAACTGAAAAAACTTAAAACAAAAAGTCCTGCCCTACTTATGGAAGAAAGAAGAAGAATTTGTCAAAGGTATCGAAATTGATGATGCAATCCAAAGCCTCTTGTGAGCAATGGGACAGAGAAGCTAGGCTCCTCTGTCTAAAGGACAAGAACGCTCATGGATTTTGGCAAGTAATTAACTCCAGTGAAACTCCACAATCCCTGCTCCAAATAAATGGAGTTTCTGAATCAGATTGGGTCTCCTATTTTGGTCGGGGAACTCAAGTGAGGAAAAGGACTTTCCGTTGTGGGATTCTAATTCGGTCTCGAAATTAGACTTTGGTGAAGACATGAGCCTAAGAGTTATTAATTCGATCAGTTCCTCAAGGGCCCCAGGACAAATGGCCTGGCTAATCTTGTGCTCAAGTCAGACAGCAAATCACGGGCCAGTGTACTGTCTGTCTTATTTGGAAACATACTTGCTACAGGAACATTTCCATCTACGTGGTCAACATCAAAATTGGTCCAATATATAAAAGAGGGGATAGAGCCAAACCCGGCAAATTATCGCCCAATTGCATTGCATGATGCAGACAGTGAAGTATTTGCTTCAATTGTGCTTTACCATCTGGAATCATGGCTAGTTGAGAAGGTGAGATTCTCTAAATGGCAAATTGGCTATAGGCGAAATATGGGGACTTCACTCAATGAAATAATGATCAACACGATTCAGGATCTTGCACTGAACAGAAAGTATACGGCTGTCCATGGCACCTTCTCGACTTAACGGCAGCTTTTGACGCGCTTGATCAAGAGCAACTCTGGAAGAAATTGTCAAACTGGAGAATCCCAGCAGGGATTCTCAACCTATTAATTGCTCTTCATCATAAAACCACCATTCAAGTTTGATTGAATAACCATGGAATGCTATCAAGAGAGTTCCCCACTGCAAGAGGAGTCAGGCAAGGCTGCATGGTTGCTCCGTGTCTATTCAATCTGTACTTGGTGGATATTATGTAAGCTCTAAATGATGATTCACCAAAAGATATGAATCACAGCCTTCAATGGCTCTTCTATGCTGATGACTTTTTTTTATTTGATGTTACTACAATAGGTTTCCAGCGTCTGATTTCATCATTGTAGCCTATATGAACATTCATGGGCTTTCTGCTAATCCTACTAAGTCTAAAATAATCAGATTTTCCAACAATAGGAAGCAAAGTAATTTTAAATGATACATAGGTATAACACTGATCCACTGCACAGAATCATTAGTTTATTTGGGATTCCCAGTGTTTGCAAGACCAACCTTGCGTAATAGTCTGGTGAGGTTGAACAATTTAATCTCAAAGTCAATCACCCAAATGAAAATTATTGAAGCAAAATTTTGTAAATTCTCACTCAAACCTTTCATTCAGTACTATGAAGCAAACATTGTGCCCAAATTACTGTATGGTATTGAGACCCATGATTTTTTGTGGAGGTAAGAATTTGGAAAACTGCATTGAGATTTCCTATTAGTCTGCCAGGAGTGGTTGTGCGATATGAACTGAGTATCTCCTTTCTCCAATTGCGTGCCTATTAGAAAATTCTTTCTCTCTTGCGGAAAATTTTGATTCCAACTAAGAATTCTCTTTTTGAATTCTTTAACCCTTTTTACACATTGCAGTTTGGTTCCCATATGAGAGCGATAAGAACTGTATGTTCTATGATACTAGAAAATAGAAGTTGTACAGCCCAAGATCTTACCAACTCTCCTTGAGGGGGTGAAAAAGCTGTTTTATCATTATGAATGGGCCATGACTATTGATTCACTTCATGCTTACCCTTCTTTTGTACATTTGAGAGCAGATTAAAAAAAGAAAGGAGTCTTAGTTCCATTTCTTTGTGTTTATCCTGATAAGGTGATCCGAAATAACTTTATTCTCTTTCGAAGGAATCTGTTAAAGTCCAAACAAATCCTAATTAGATATGGCAAGGCTTAACCAACTGATAGATCCTGCAAGTTTTGTAAATATGAAGACATCAGTGAAACCACTAAACATTGGGTGTTGGATTGTCCTGAGCTGAGATCTATTCGGGAACTCTATCTAAATAAAGTGATCTGCGCATCTACACTAGCAGACACAGATTAATTATGGAACAGATGTTTAGCGGGTCAAACTACAGCTGTTGTAATAGGTATATCTGGCTTTAATCTTGTGCTTAGTTTTGATGAGACACCTGGGATTTGAAGGCAAATGTATGCTACTTTTGAACATTTCTATAAAATAAATTAACATAGAAATTAAAATATGAAATGTAATGTTCACATTTTAATTGATTGTTCTGTAGGATGTAATAGGTTGTACCCTAAAAAGAAAATTCATTTATAATTGTCATATTTTATTAACTGGCAGATGTATAGAATTTTGTAAATTATTGACTTTTTCCAATTCATTACTCTTTTTATGTTTAATACTTTTCTCTCCTTTTTTATAAATACATTTAATGATGAAATGTTTGAGTTTTGTTTTATTAAAGTTTGAGTTTTCTCAACAGAAAAAAATACTCAAGACAATGCCAACATCAAATCCAGGTGAGATGGCAGTAGAGGTGTCCCCAAAATAAAACACATCCAAAGTCTTCTGCCGCAGTGAGCTCACCGGAGGTGCAGATTTTGGCAATTTAGTTAAAAGGGAATGGTTGTGTGGATAGGTGTTGAGGTGTGAAATGTAATAGTTTTGTTTTACCCTATTGTTGCAGAGACCTGTTTAAGCAACAGAGAACTGTATGAAGATAATGATCAGTGGTTGAGCATTTACTTTCTCAGGACACAATTCGTTGTTAGCAGCTAACACCCGTTGAATGCTCTACTGCGTTATACCAAATTTTAATGCAGTTGCTGAATCCATGGCCAGTTCCTTGGCCATTGACTACCTAAGAGGTAGCAGTGGCACCTGAAATGATTGCATCTTTAGTGGTATAGAACTCTGGGAAGTGCCTTGGCTATGTCAACAATAATTAATGCTTTTAATATGAGCAAATAAATAAGCACCAAACTCATGCAAAGAGATTAGTTAAAGTAACTCTGAACGGATACCAGCAACCACTTTTCTAATGGATGCAACTTTGGTCCTCTCTCGAACTTACTAAATTGACACAGGCCATATTAGACATATTAAACCATCTTAATGATAGATCTCTACCATGGCTTAAACACATTAGATCTATCTGTGTGACCCTCGGCATGGACTAATGGTGAAAGTACAATCCACCACACATCCAAGGGTATGATAAGGAATCTTTTGGAAGAGTGGACTATTTTCTCACTGGTGAATGGTACTAACCAGGGCCATCTTAAGCACTTTTGGGACCCTGGATATGGACATCTTTGGGGCCCTCCTCCACCAAACCAAAGGAATTAAGTGATCAAGCATATCTGGTCACATGCCCCCTTGTCACGATCACAACCTATAGGTTGATGTGCTGCCTTGCAGCATTCAAAAAAGCATGTTACCTCCCTTTAAGTCCCCCTACTCTCCTCTGTCTTGCTCAGATCAGAATGATAAACCAGTAACAGTTGAAGGCCAACATTAGCAGTCTACGAAGAGGTTACTTCTGTTCTAGTATAGATACAGGATACCTTTTATCAATAGCATCCAGGAAGGCATGCAGCCTGTAGTATTAATGCAGGACTGTGGGCCTCATTACGACCCTGGCGGAAGACCATGGTGCTACTAGCACCATGGTCCATGCCGGGAAGTTACCGACTCCGCCATGGAGAAAGGGGGAATTACCACCCCATTACAAGGTAGGCGGGGTGGTAATTCCCCCTTCCTCCATGGCCCTTCCCCATTCCCATTTTTGCCCCATAGGGCTCAATGGGAATGGGGAAGGCGCTAAGTACGGTGCCGCAAATTGCGGCAGCGTAATTAGCACCAAGGTCCCTTTGTGGGTAAGGTCGGGTATAGAAAGGGAACTCACATTATCTACATCACAGAATGCAAAAATGTTCAAGCATGAATAGAGGAGACCAATTGGAAGTAAAGAGAAAGCTGCACATACCATAGCATGCTTAGTGGATGTAGATTAGAAGCTACCAGGAAGGTGTCTGTATCCAGACAGACTAAGATTAGAAATGGGACATGGTTTTCAAATAGTGTTGCCATTAGAGATCAAAGGAACAAGTTCCTGTGGTGTGCAGTATGTATCGACGTTCACTTTTATAGTGGTAGCAACCCTACAGCCAGTGAAAACATGAGTGAGGCTTTTTGAAGATCATACCCTGAGAAGGAAATCACTCTGAAGGGCTGACAATTTTGAAAGGTTTAGGGACTGGCAATGTTCAGAGGTTAGGGAATATAACATTAAAGGAGATGCCCAAGATCACCTATTGGTTAAGGGGTGAATCTTGGAATTGTGCCAATCCCTGCATTTGAGCACTTTCTTTTACAGTTCTTACCCTGAACTAAAATAATATCATTTTATAAAACAGACTTGGAAAGTACACAAATCACATTACAAAACGTGAGCATTTTTTCATGCAAAATATTATAGAAGCGTGTTAAGCAAAATCGGAATTGTTAGGTATGAATTGGTGCAGTCACACTGTGTGAGACTACATAAGACTTATCTGCTTGGTTAGGTAACCCACCTTTAAGTTATAGGTCTGTACTACACAAGTTGGTAGTGTGACTGAGCAGCCAGGCCTATCTGAAGAGGGGTAAATGTGAACTGCAGAGCTGTACAGATGGAATCTGTCAATACAAGTAGCCATGTAACACTTACACTCAAGGTTTCAGTTATAAATAATAATTTATTTATTTAACATCAATTTTAAATAAGCATTCTTTAAAAAGGCATTTATTTGTAAGGGTTCAAGTAAACTTTGGAAATACTTTACAGAATCAACAAAGCTGGTGAATATTCTTTGGATATGCTCAATGCATTTCTCCTGCACCATGAAGTGACTTGAATTACAAGGATAGTATTTGCATTGACATATCACACCAATATACTTTGTAGACTCGGGGTTACAGAAAGAAAGGGTTAACAAAAATAAAAAGGTTAGAAAAGATTCTTTAAAAAAGTAAGGACATCTGAATCCTCCAATGAAGTCTAAGTAAGCCTTTCCCAGCAGTAACAATATTCAACAAGCTACTGCCTATGGAGGGACAAGCAATGCCAAAGTCAATGGATTAAGAAGAGTGCCTCTAGGGAGCCAAGACAGCCAAAGTTATTTGGATGACAATCAATTGTTCTGATGCACTTCTTGGATCAAAGTCTTTAACAAAGTCAGATTGTTCAAAAGGAAATCACTGAACACACACAAGCTGTTAGGCCTGCGCAAAGGGGAGTTGAACTCAACTCAGAAAGTTAAGCAAGTCCAAATATCAAGTGAGACAGCATGACTTAAGGCAAGAAGGTAAGTACCCCCAAGCCCAAACAGTAACTCTGGTTAGAAGAAGAGTGGTCGAGCTGGATTATGTCTTGCTACAGCTATGCAGACCCTGGTTCCTGAGCCTCAGTCATGGGGATTAGAGGGAGGACGTCTAGAGGGCTCCTGCGTCAGTACTGACGAAGGTCGTTGGCAGCTACAGGGTCTTTTCAATTCAGCGGCACTTTGCGGTTTCAGCGCTTCATAAATAACATTGATGCAGAACAAATCTCCGGTTGGACTTTCCTTGCTCCCTCGGTCTTGGAATTCCTGCTTCTGGAGTACCCTTGGGAGGCCACTGGTGCTTTTGGCCAGATTTGTTCTGCGGCAAACGTTGCACTCGACTATGGACACTCGACCCCTGGTATTGCAACAACGGAGAGGCACAGCAAGTCGGGGATTGCGCCAAAGTGGAGTTTGTCTCTGGGTTAATGGGTCCCACTAACACAAGGGAAGAATTTATCCATTCCAGAGCTTCTCAGTCGATTCAAAAATAGAGGTCAGGACAGCAGCAGGGCTTCACCGGTACTTCGAGGTTTAGAAGGTTGCAGCAGGCTTCTCTTCACAAATTCTGCTTTGGATCGCTCTTCGAGCATTCGACTCTGTCTGTTGTCCCAAAACCCTTGCTTTTTAAGCAAGTTTTCCCATTCATTCACAGCCTAGGTGGCTGTACTTTCAGGACAGCCAGCCGGCCAGCCAGGACTGGTTTCATTCAGGTGCTCCTAGAGACAAAGGACAGGGGAGTTTCGGGAACCTCCCTCGCTTCCAATCCCTTCCAGACACACTGGAGCCAGGGGCAGGATTCAGGGCTGAAGCCTGCCAAAGGCAAAACACACAAAGGGCTCAGATCTGTCTCAACACACAGAGTAAAAGCTGAGAAAGACCTAACAAACAGAAAATTGTGAAAAAAGAAGACAGGGACCGTTTTGACAAAATGGACACCCATGAGTGCTGTACTGCAGCTGAGGGTTCAGCCTGTGGTAGAAAAGCACAATGTTAGTAAACCACTGCCACCAGCCATTTAAAGTAGTGAGGGTAATAAAATATGTTACATGAGAAAGTAGGCTAAGGGGCTACTAAGTAAGCCCCCAACACTCCACATAAGATGGTGTGTGCTGGACCTACAAAGAGAAAACGTAAGATTAATTTCATCTTACTATTCTTGGGAACTTTAGTTCACCCAAGAAAAGGTATTTAAACCTTAATAGAAAAGGATTTCTCAGTGACACTGCACTGAAGGTGCTGTGTGTCACTATACAAACAGCAGAAGCCTACGGAGTGTGTCAGACTCCCAAAACATTGAAAACATAAAATCCAAATCAGGGAAAGACACATGAGAGAGTGAGAAAAGGGATCCACTCACCCAGGAGTTAAACGTCCTAAGTCCAGCAAAAGAGCTGAGGGTCTCTAAGGTGGGAGGATTTTAGCACATAAATGAAAATTCTCGCTAACTGGAATGATTCTAGCTTCATTCTCTCCATTATCAAGGAAAGCTTCTGCTGGCTTCCTCTTTTGAAACAACCGCACTCCCTTCCTCTTCTTGAGCAAGACCTCCTCAAATTCCAGAAGCTCCTCAAGACTTTCCTTTTCATGTCCTCCTTTCCTTCTTCCCTCCTCTGCTAACCTCACAGTCACTGTGATTGATGACCAGGTCCCTTATGTGTGCTCGTGGCCCTTGCCTACCACACCCAATCGCCTCAGCTTCTGCTTACACACACCACTTGCCTCAGCACCCACTGGCCTACACCATTGTAGACCTGCACTTACCTGCTAATTGAAGCTCAAACTCTCCTTAGCACTTACTATACTTGGCACTTACATCTGCTGCTCACCCACGGGCACGGACACTCCAGCACCAGCACCGACCCCCACTCCCTCTTCCCCTTCTTCTCTCTCTGTATTTGCACGTTCTGAATAGTCGAAGGCATAGTAGATCTGTCTTTATCCTCCGGTATATATATTGTTTTTCAATCCCATGTTCCCTCCCTGATACCATGTGGGTGCTGAAACACAACACTTTGAAACACAATTTACTTGTGGAATAAGTGCCTAATAAATGCACAATAACCGAACTCACCTAGCAAAGGCCAGCCTTACACCAGGGTTCCCTGCACAGGGCCTTTGAAATCAATAGGCATGGAAAAGTGTCAAAGTTAGAGTAGCAAGAGAGGGAAAGGCTTACCTGAGATAGGGTTCCACCATCTTCCTTTCCTGTTGGGGTCCTATTCCTTGCACTCTGGGTATGATGTACTAAGGCAAGGGTCACTTGTTACAGCAAAAGGGATCAGACCCCTTACAGCGGATGTGCTTTTGTCAAATCCCCAGAGGCAATTTGCCTTTATAAAAAATATTTCTCCCACTCTTTCCTTGATTCATTTTGGAATTTTGAGAAGACTAAAATAATTAATTGAACCTCTGTTGGGAGTTCAATCCAGTCCAAAGTCCTCCAGCAGTGACGTGAAGCTAAAATGCATCCAAGGCAGAGTTCAGCTCTGTCTCTTATCTATCCCTAGGGAGCAGTGAAGGGGACTGCTGTTTGAACCAGAGCCTGCCCCTCTGCCAGTTGGACTGGAACCAGACTCCTCACTGGAGGTGCAGGATTCCCTGTAGGTGCCATCCAAGGTACCTGGAGTAGGAATGCAGAACAAAATGACTTACCTTGTCATCGAGCCCCTGGATTGGGACTACCATAAACCAGAAAGCCCAAGAGCAGCTGGAATCATGGCCCCACTGCTTCGAATTGCATTCAAATGGAATTTGATGACCTTTGAGCCAAAAGGAGGCTCAGGGCAGTCTTTGCACCTTCAAACTGTTCACCTGCATTATTGAAATGGCGTGAGGCTTCTTCAGACCAGTAGCACACATTTCTGCACCAATTGGAACACTGGATCGTTGCTACAGAAGCCTTTAACTCACAGCATATTTAAACATTATATTGAGTCAACAGATCCTCGTTTTGACCCGACTTGAACATCGACTCAAACCGACATCCTGTCTCTGGCCAATGGTAACATTGTCGCAAACCAACTCGACTGCTGGCGTGCACCTGTTGGACCCTTTGAACTGCATCACCTTGTACAGCAACTTAAATAACGTGGAGCACCATCTCAAATCTGAATCAATGTCGACTCACCACAGGATCAATGCGACTCACTGCATCTTCAACGTGGTTCCTACATAATGAAAGCACACAGAAGCCCAGTTCCTTGATGTCAGACCACCTGAGATCAAGAATACGGTACTGCCAAGAGACCTTGTCCTCCTGCTGCGCTTTTGTGACCATATTGGCTCGTACCCCCCTTTTTCAATCCTTTTCTTGCGAGAGATATCCTTTTTGAACATTGACAGTGCTGTAATTCCTTGCCTGAACACCACGGCTAAAGTACCCATAGTGCTATTCTATGCCAGGTCTGAATGTTCTATTTTCTATCAGTAGTGGTGGGGTTGTGCTTGCATTTATAGTTAGTTACTTGGGTTGTTTAATTAAATGTCTATATTTTTATAGAACCTTGAATGGGCATTATTTTATTTTGGGGTCTTTGTACTGCTGCTGTTTGGGTTGTTATTGTTATCACTTCACATCCCTCCTGGCAGCATTGCCTGCCCTTGGCTCAAGTTACCACAAAAGGCGAAAGATATACCTGTCATATGTGTCTGTTTGACCTTTATGATAGAGATCACTGCTGGTTAACTACTCATCCATGTGCTTCTGCAGAACAGTGGTCCTTTCATCACAGTGTGAGTGAGGTGAGTATTATGACAGGCTACGTCACAAAAAATATATCAGTGATATATAACCCCACTCTGCTGAAAATACTGCACCACTGGTTGTAGACTCCGCAAAATCGCAATTACATATTACTGCTGGGTTTTGGTAATAATACGAATGTTAAATGGATGAGTTGACCATTACTGCAGGTGGTAATAATACCAGAAGTGGAATACAATGTTTATATACCCTGATTTAATTTTGATGAGCTAATAAACCTATTGCCTGTGTAATAGAGGAGATGGAGGTTGGGTAGGAACGTGTTGATGGTAGAATGTACCACTGGTTATTAACATACCGTTTAAGGATGAACATTCCCTCAAAAAGGATAATACTGTTTCAGCACAAATCCCTGCTTGATAGCTAACATTTGACCTAAACAAGAAGCAGGCGAAGTCTGTCCTGGTCTAACCTTATTTTAGACCTGTTAGTTCAGATAGCTGAGCAAGTTGTACGCTCTCTTCCTTCTTCAGAGTTCGATTAAAAAAGTGTCATTACCTTGAGAAATAATGCATTTCATTACAGTGCTTAGAAGCAGGGTGATTCCAGGATTAATTGATGCACAATAAAAGTATCATTAACTTATTCTAGGTGGTTGTTTTCCTCAACCTCTCTAACAGTGACATTATTTCCAGAGGGAACGCATATATTATTGCGCCTTTCCTGTGGTACCAGATAAAGAGTTCCATGGGGATTTCTAGAGGGGAGGGCCAGAGGCTGTGGTTTAAGAGGCAAAAAGACATGTGGGTCTTTCTCGTTTCTAGTATCCACAAACGTACTTTATAAGTGGCCTCAGCCTCAAAGCTAAACCACTCATGCGTCTGCCTAGTGACATCTGAGAGACGAGCCTTGACACACACGCAAAACGCTCATTAGGGACGTTATCATTGTTTACATCAGGGTACAACAGATGTAAAAGGTGGTTTGTGGTTCTGGATTTTAAATCGATTACTTCGTGAACTGTGTTGTAATTATTATAAGGTGAACAAGAGAACAATCAAAATGGAAAGATTATCATTGACGTGATAAACACCTCGGCATTAAAGTACATGCTTTAAATGTGGTGGCAGTACTTCTCAGTTTTGGAAACATCCCGCCCTGCTACTTCTCCAAGCTGAAGAACCCTACCACCAATGCTCAAATATTTGGTCAGCAGCGAAAAATGAACAAACCAGTGAACTAAGACGTCAGATAAAGCTATTGCAACCTCCATGTGGGAATGCTCCAACTTCCCTCGCCACAGCCTAAGTGTTCCAGTCCTCACTTTCTGATACTCCCAATAAAGCACCCAGCAATGGAAAAAGGGAGCTCGCATCCTCTTGCATGTAAAGCCTGTGTGCAAACTCCCGAACCCTTCAAACTGGCTCATGAGCTTTGTCCTGTCTGTGTTAAACGAGGGGACTGGACCCGTTCAGATGATTCACTTTCAATTTTAAATTGAATTTGTAAAATAATTGCGATGGGCAATCTGTAATGTAGCTAGTTAGGGTGAGCATGTTTTCAGCCCCCCACCACCGCCATCTCATGTACCTGACTGATACTGATTGTTTCAGTGTTCGCTCCTCGTGCAAAGACAGGCGTACTCAAAGAGAGCAAAGGGTGGAACTGTGACAGAGAAAGTGACAAACTAAAAGAAAGAGCTTGAAACAGAAAACGGAGAAAGAGAGAATAAAAGAGCGAGAGAGGGAGAAAAACAGCAAATAGGGAGGGACGCAAATAGAGGTTGTTAGTGATGCAGATAGATTGTGAGACAATAGGGATAAACATAGAGATGGACATGCATAGAGGGACATCCCAACCTAGGAGGGAGACAAATAGAGACTGCCACATAATAGGGAGGGTCACAAATAAAGGCATACAATATAGAGAAACATGAGAGAAACTGACAACGAAGCAATTAAAAGGGAAACGAGTAGAGAGTGGCACAAATTGAGAGGGGCAAACATAGAAAGAGAAACACAGAAAATAAAGAGGGAGTTGTATAAAAAGTATATTCAATGGTTGATGCTGGGAGCATGAGGGAGAAGGGAAGGCAAATCAAGATACTCCAGGCAAACCTTCACCGACATCCTCGTTGTCGCTTCATCGCCAGACCTATGGACTCTTCATATGGTCTCTGTGCTCTATCCCTTCTCTTCTTCTCCCATTAATGGTGGCACTGGTGGGAGGCCCTCCTGGCCTCCTTTTACTCCTCTAAGGTCATCATTAATGTTTACCTGAATGGCACCATCTTGGTCCAAGGCCCTCAGGCCAGCCTTCTCTTCTTTGATAGATGCTTCCTGTGCCTCATCAATTTCCTTTCCTCTCCAGCTGTCCCCTCTCTCTCCTCCTTGGCTACCTTACCCTCTCCTCCTTCCTCTGCTGACCCCCCCCTCGGGCTTCTTAAGGACGGCAACCTTCATCCATATTGCCATTCTCAAAACTCGCTCAGCTGTCAAACACTCCTCTGACATCTGCCGCCTCCTCGAAGAACTTGACCTCGATATCCTTGGTCTCACTGAGACATGGTTCACGGAAAGCTCTGTCACAAGCTTTGACACTCTCCTCCCAGATGGCTACAAGATCTTCTGCGTCCCCAGATCCAATCGTTCTGGAGGGGGTGTAGCCCTGATCTTTCCTGAGTGGATTCCTGCCTCTGTTATTCCTACGCAGGCCTACTCCTCTTTCGAATGCCTCGTCTGCAGGCTCTCTCTCTCTCTCCTAGCCATTCCCTCACTTAGGCTACCATCTATTGGCCACCTGGTCAGATCTCCTCCTTTGTCTCTGAGTGGGCAGACCTCTCCTCTTCCCTCCTGACCTCAACCACTCAGCTCCTCCTTCTTGGAGACTTTAACATCCACCTGGATGCTTCATGTCCTTCGTCTGGATTCTTTCACGACTTTTGCGCCTCTCTCTCAATCTCTATCCTCCCCTCTGGCCCGACTCACTCTGCAGGGCACACTCTGGATGTTCTGATCTCTAGTGACCTTCCCCTTTCTATCCCTCTCACCACTCCTCTCTCCTGGAGTGATCACGTTCTCGTTTCCTCCCAGCTCTCTCTCTCCACCCCTCAGGCCAGGCCAACTCCAGCACTGCCAACTTTCTCGGTTATCTGACCCATGAAGCGTGTGCCAGTTGAGGCTTTCGCTGCCACTTTTACACCCCCTCCTCCCCGTTCAGCTGATTTACACCCTGACATAGCCCTTTCTATGCTCCACTCTGCTATATCTGATACTCTTGATGTTCTTGCCCGGGTCATGAGGATCCGCTTGAAGCCCAAAGCCAAGTGCAATTCCTGGAACGACTCTGACCTCGTCACCCTTAAACGGTGGCTGAGAGGAGATGACATGCTTCCTGTACATCTTTTGACAAGATGGCCTGCCGCCTGCTCCAAAGGCAATACCGGCTCTCTGTCCACAGCAAGAAGAGAGCCCTCATCCAAGCCTGCGTCTCTGTGGCATCCAACAACTCGACCGAATTCTTTAAAATCTGCAAGGATATGGCCAATCCTGCTGCAGTCTCTACCTCGCCTGGCCCCTCCCAGGCCCTCTGCATGGCCCTGGCTTCTCATTTCATCTCTAAAACTCAGGACATCATGTCCTCTCTCTCCTCCTCTCCCCTTCCTACCTCTACTCCCCTCTCTTCCTCTGGCCCTTCTGTAGCCGCCTCTCCTCCCTCCTTCTCTGCCTTTCCCCTGTTCTCCCCAGACAAGGTTTCTAGACAAGTCAGATCCATGAAAGTCTCATCAAAACAGGTTCTCCCCTGTTCCTCTAAAACCATCAAGGACCACATTGACACCCTGGCTCCTGCTTTGGCTGACTTCTGCAACCACTCCTTTGCCACTGGAGTCTTCCCTTCCCCCCTGAAGCACTCCGTTGTGCACCCTCTCCTTAAGAAACCCTCAGCCGACCCCTCCTGCCCTGCTAACTACCACCTAATCTCCAACACTCCTTTCTTGGGCAAACTCCTTGAAAAGCTGGCCATCTCCCAGCTCAATCTTCACACTGAAGTGGTTGGTTGTCTTCATGACCATCAGTCTGGCTTCAGAGCTGCCAGAAGCACGGAAACAGCTCTACTGCACATCAGTGAAGACCTGCTCTCCAACCTTCACTCCAATACCCCGTGTGTCCTCATCTTACTTGATCTCTCTTCTGCCTTTGACACGCACAACTATGCCATCCCGCTCAACCATCTCCTTCATAACCTGGGTATCACGGATAAGGCCCGGGCTTGGCTTACCTCTTTCCTCTCCGATCGACCATCCCAGGTCCAACTTGGGTCCTTCCTCTCCTCCATCTCTATCTCTACCTGTGGTGTTCCCCAGGGGTCTTACCTCTATCCCTGGCTGTTCAACCAATACCTGGCACTTCTTGCCCACCCCATTGCTGCTCTCTGCCCCAACTTTCAGCGTTATGCAGATGACACTAAGCTCATTTTCAGGCTCCCTTCCACCAACTCTTCTCCTTCTCTCATCTTTGACTGTCTGTCTGCTATCCAGGAGTGGTGTGCCGCCAATGATCTCTGCCTTAATACCTGTAAGACTGAGATTCTCCTCATCGGCACATCTGCTCCCTCCTTTCCTGTCACTCTCTGGTCGGCCTATCTTGGCCCTCTTCCATCTCACACCTCTCAGTCTAAAAGCCTCGATGTCATCTTCGACTCCACTCTCTCCTTCCCTCCTCACATCTATGATGTCTCTAAGAAGTCACACTACCAGCTGCACCTCCTCAGAGGTATTCTCTCTTTCCACTCCTTCCCCCAGAAGCTCACTGTCTCTGGACTCTGGTTATCTCTAGGCTGGACTACTGCAACAGCCTCTTTCTAAATCTACCTGCTTCTACTCTGCACCCTCTGCAACTCATCCAGAACAGGACTGCAAAACTGGTCCTTGTTCTCAAGCCCAGGGATCATATTTCTCCAGGACTGAAATCTCTGCACTGACTCCCACTGCCTGCAAGGATTAAGTTCAACACACCCTGCATTGTCCACAAGGCCTTCTGGGATTCTGTGGCCCAAATACCTCCAACTCTCTCTTTCTAAATATCTTCCTTCTCAAGCTATTTGCCCATCCGCCTCTAACTCCCTCTGGGTCAGCCACTTCTCCAAGCAACAAGTTGGTGGTAGATCTCTTTCTTCGGCTGGGGCCTCCCTCTGGAACAGCCTCCCTGAAATTTTAAGAGAACCATCTCCAGTTCCGGAAGCACCTCAAGACCTATCTCGTTGCTTCTGCTTTCTCTCCTCCTCTCCCCTGCTCAACTCCAGACTGAAACTGCACTGGTCACCTGGCTACCCTCTGTTCCCGGGCCCAGGTCTCTTCCCACACCAGCTGCACACCTGCACTTGCCTCTCAGGCAACCCCTGCCCTTGAGGGCTGTTTGCTGTATCCCTACAGTCCCCACCATCTCTTGACACTTGATGTCTGCACTTACCCCTGCTTTTGCCACTAGCTGGCCGTACTTTTACCTACTGTTTTTATTTATTCTATGTATTTCTCGTACTGTTGATCCTATGTATTGCACTTTCCCCTTCCCCCAACCCCTGCACTTAAGCGATCTCATTGTCACCTGGCCTAGTAAGATCGCTGTCCCTGTCTTCCCTCTGTTCCCCCTCCCTTGCCTCATCGTGCTTTGAAACACTTGTTCATAGGTGCGTTATAAATGCCATACCATATCATATAATATCATAAGATAGGGGATAGAGTCAGCCTTACTGGTAGATAGAAGAGGTGGATTGAAAGATGAAGAAACTAAAAGAGGGGACACGTGGTAGAGATAGAACAACGGAGTCAGATAGAAAGAGGTTGAGAGAGATAGAGGGAATGATGCTGCAAGGAGGCAGGAGAGAATAAGAGACATAAGGGAAGAGTGAGTGGAAGAGAAGGTTGAGGACCAGTGTGCATGAAAAAAGCTAATATACTAATGATGGGAAAAGTGATTCAAAAGGCAGAAAAAGACAAACCATCAAAGAGTGCTGCAATTAATAAAGTGAGCATTTGCCTGAAAGTGATGCGCAAAGAATGAAAGAGTGGCCAAAGGGAAAGGGATGAGAGAGAAGGGTGATAGCGTGAGTGTGATGAAATGACTACTGCTCTGCAGGAGTACAAGGAGGAAGAGTAGTAGCTAAACCACCAAATCAGCCCTCACAATTCTACAAAGCAACAATGATCTTGATCATAAAGGCAAAACAGTCCCAGATAAAAAATACACCTTTGCCTTTTGGGTTAACGCGGGCTCATGGTCGTGCTATACTCTTAAGAGGTGAGACAAAGCAACCCAAATTTCGAAGTATAACACTCCAACGTAAAGGAATGTCCAATCAAAATTTATTATAAAATGATTTAGACTTTAAATAAACAATAGAAATTTTGCTATAGAACGTGTATCCTTCCTTGTAAGGGAAAATAGAAACATGCAGAATGTGATCTTACAAGCTCTCTGGATACTTAGGAAGGGAGGAAAAGGTAATGCATCACTGTTATGTCATCAAAAAGGATATCTATTTGGGAAAAAGGTGCAAAAGTGGGAGTAAACAGTCTTTAAGGTCCCAACAAATGGACCAAGATGCATGTGGCCTTAACACAGTACCTTGATCAGTTCTTGGTGGTTCAACAACATTGAACCAGGCTTCTTAAAGTTTTGTGCAAAGTTCAAACCAGGTAAGTATGGAGAGACTTTTAGTGATCGAGATGGTGTGAAGACGTTGAATCGGGTTCGAGGTAACGTTTCAGCGGTTCGATGCTGTGTTAAAAAGGATGCTACTCAATTAGCCCACCAGGGTCAGCTCGGTGGTTGAGCTTTGGGACTGGTGGTTGATATGTAACAGTTCAAAGACTTCCACAGTGGCAAGCTTATTTGTTCCGGAGCAAGCTATATGCTCATCTGGTGTGGTGCAGCGGCAAACTGGTTCAAGGAGCATCAACAGCAGTTCAGAGAGGTTTAAAGAGGTGCCAAAGGCAGCACCATGTGTCATGCTGCTTCAAATGCATTAGATTGTGGTTGATGATGGTTTGACCATGGTTCGATGCGGTAAAATTCAGGAAAAAAGATGCTTTGCTTCTTCTAGCACTATGAATCCCAAACCAGAGGCTTGAGAACAAGATCAGTCCTTGTTCTCTTCATACCCGACCTAGGGGAGGCTAGTAAACACCTGAAGGAGCCCTTCAATTCCAATGAGGTTCTAGTAGAGAGGCAGACATTGCTCCAGCAGCAGTTTTCCCCCAATGCTCACTGTGGATGGGTAGGGAGGGGACTTGCCTCTGCCTTGGAACACTCCTTGATCTCACTGGTGGAAGACTTTGGAAAGGTCTTCTCTGCCAAAAGAGGTCCAAATGAATTGTTCTTGGAATCTAGGCATGGATAAAAGAAAGAAGGGAATATCAATTCATTATAAAGGCAACTAGGTCACAGGGGATTGCTTAAAAGTCTGTTTTAAGGGGTACATCGCCTGTCAAGGTTATAAGTGACTTGTGCCTTTTTGCATCCTGACTAAAATGCTTTGCTGTGCAGGGAGTGTAGGAGACAGAAAGGAAAGAGAGGCCTACAGAAAACCAAGATGGAGGAATCCTTCTTCTCATGTGCTCTGCTCTGCCTGACTGCCTAAACCCGTCCCCTTCTCTATCCCTGCACTTCAAAGGCCCTTTGGTGTGCAGCCCACTATTGTGTGGCAGGACTTTGCTATGGAATTGCCTTTTTGAAGGCACGTTCACAGGAGATATCCAGATGGGAGTCTTTGGGCCAGGCCAGGGTGCATCACCCAGAGTTTAGATAGCGTCAGGCATTCACTGACATGCACGGTGGCGACTTGTATCCACATCTCATTTGCCTCATCTGAGCTCACAGGGTTGACACTGATATGCTACAAATGACATATTAATGATCATGTGAACCATCAGCAACCATACCAAACTCTAGGAATATTTTATAATTCCAAATTATCCTACCATCAGGCAATGGTTTATCATAATTCGTGTGGTTTTGTAACAGAGGTGTAGACTTGAATTCAGCTTCTGCATTGCAGTGACTTTGCTGTCACAGCAGCTGTTAAACAGAGCACACATGGCATCCTTCTATTACTGCAGGATATATGATCAATTGAAATGTATGTCTCCAAATACCAGGTCAGATCCCAGCTTGAGGGATGCCTCCTTTGCTGTTCTCTCATATTATTTTTCTACTTTTAACCTTAAAAAAGAGCACCTCTTCCCCCTTGAAGATGTCTATGTTATTCTCTGCTTGTTGTAGCTCTAGCAAACATGCACCTGGCAATGTGATCTCGCCCACAGAGAAAGAGATAGAAAGAGCGATATATCAGGACAGTGAGAGGCAGAGCGAGCGAGAGTTAGAGTGATAGAAAGCGAGATAGAGCGTGAAATGCCAGGTAGAGCTACCTAATATATATTTCACGTAGTATTATAGTTGCTTGCAATATTACTCAGAAGATCAGCTTTATGCTATTGAAATATCTGTGTTTCCGTAGGCTATAATGTTAGATGCTGCTGGGACTGAATCATTCTCTTAGTAATCTGAGGCCGGGACTTGTTTTTCAACAAGTTATTTACCTTACTGCAAGATCGGCAGCAATACGCAGTTTCTATGCTTCTACTTTGCTGCAATTTGGTGTGTTACAAAACATTAAAAAAAGAATAATTACACATTCTTTGCACTGTTACCAGTCCACTGTTGCTTTATGTGTACATGTATGTTGCAGTTTAATTGGTTAGTGAATCTTAGAACGACAACTGAAATTAAATTGACAAATTCAAATGTAGTGGCAGGACTACGGCATCTTATTGCAATGAGGCAGGACTGCAAAGTTGAAAAAGAAGTACTATCGACACGAGTCAACGATAAGTGTAACAGCCTGAAAGTCTGCGTCAGGATCACATACAGCTCACTAGTAGCATACAATGTTGCACCATTTCATGAACTGAGCAGTGCAAAAAATGCATTGGCGTGCACTTCCTGTGAGCACATGGATGTGCCGATCCATCAAAGATGGAACAATCCTATTAGGTGTTCCATTACCGCTCTAATGTTCCAGACCTGGAACCAAGCAAAAGTGCGGCCCCGCCGCACCACTTGTGAAGCAAGAGTGTTATTAGGCGAGACCCTTTGCTAGCAGTGATTCGGGATGATTAGGTGTCCATAATAGCCATGCTATTTCAGGGTGCCTAACGACGGCAATAAACTCACAATCTAACCACTACTAAGGCGAGGATTTGGCTCCAGGCTTTGTATAAGTTAAGAGTGGTTAAATTGTTGTATTTATTATGCCATGCCCAGAAAGGGAATTTTAGTAGTAATCATTATTACTCTTTTTTTGCAGATGATGACTACCAAGTTGTAAAAATTATTATTCTTTCCTTGTGTGACACTGTTGGAATGTAACCAAGGGGGAGATTTGTGATAACGTGTGATGCAAATTGTGCATTTTGAAGACTATTTATTCAGCAACACTGGTCAAACCTCCTAGCCGCAGAGTGAATTAACTCATCAAACTGGCCCCCATTGGCCAAAAAGGTGGCCCACTTTGACCCAAAAAACGGGCCCCACCAGCATTTTATGTTTTTGGTTCAGCCATGGGCCTATTGCGCTATATGCCAGTCTGAGCCTGGGCCCCATGAAAACAGGGACTGCGGTGCCATAGTTTTTTGTTTAGCCTGATGAATACTACTGCTTACATTGCAGCAGTAGAAACTGGTTGATTGCTTTTAAAAGGGAGTATGCATATAGATTAATTGTGATATCCCAGTGAACAACAGAACTTTAGTGCTTGTTTGTATTCATAATTAATGGATCTATAAAATGATTTCACCAAAACACTGACACATGAGCAATGATACATATCAGGTACAACGGTAACTTGGGGAGTTATATGAATGAAGAAGAAAGAAAGTATTGTTTAAGACAACATCGGAAAAGAGAAAATGAAGAACACCTTATAAAGATTGGCAGTGATCTACAGTGCTTTGGGGCAGTCGCTGTAGAGTGAGGTGGACAGAAATCAGATTGATAGAGAGGAAGAACAAGATTGATTCATCATTATTTAACTTGTGTTGACCTGTTTCGGTATTTTTTGTACAGGGCAGATGACATTGTTATCCCTTAAGTTCAACATTGTTTTTTCTCGAGGTCTTCCACCACTAGGGAGGGCTTGTCCTGTCAAACGGGAAATTATATTGTGCCTCCTATTGTGATGAATATATGTATATTGGCCTACGCCAAGCTGCTTATAAGCCACTTGCGAAGAAATCCGTGTTGCAAGCTCCCGACCTTAGAATCAATGTAAGCCGCCATTTTAGGTCAATCCGCCATTTTATGTTCTCTCTGCAAAGTCACCCTGGTGGACAGTGTCATTGCAAAAATGTAACATGGCCGTCTTCATCTCTATGTATAAACTAATGTGTAACTTGCCTGCAGGCCACTTGTTAGGATCATGAACTGAGACCTTGTCCTTTGTTGACCTGTGTGTAAAGGATTACTTGTGCCAATGAAGCTAATCCGCGAGCATATGTTAAGAACAATGTATCCAAATACTGAACTAAGATCACTTGTTTAAACTACATTGTATAGATGTTTGCGAAGGTCTCTATAAGAAATCCTAGAGCACACTGTCACTATTGAGGCTTGTTGGAGAATACATTACAAGTAAACCCTGAACGTACAGATGTGTGAACTCGGCACGAACCCTAAATCCATAATGAATTAACAAATATTAAATGGGAAATGGGTTGGACATCATATTTTCAAAGGTATATAAGGCGTGAATATTCTAATGTACAGTCCCACTCACTGAGCGCACGAACCATGCTCAAGTTCGCTGTGTTGTACTGAGGGCCGATAGCTATCTGTTGCTTTGTCCTTTGAAACTGTTCAGTATAAAATAAAGATATTTGTACGTTCCTTTGTAACCCGTGTTCAGTGTATTTCCTTTTGGGGTACACAGCCTCGATATTTCCTCTTTGTTTTCACAGTTGGCGCCCGAATAGGGACCCGCAAGATTGATGCCGGATTGTCGAAGGTTGACACACGCTATCGGGCTGGGATCGGACGGTGTGACAAAATAAGGGGCCCCTTCTGAAAGAGACGCAACAAATCAGCAGCGCTGCACGACCCGATCCCTGGACGATTAGCTTGTGGTCCGAGACGGCATCTTGACGAGGGTCCACTTATCGAGGCAGACAGATTTGCCGAAATCACCAAACACGAGGCAAGACTAGTTAGGTAAGATTCTTTGTAATCCGATCAGACCTCCTTAGGATTGATCAGGTGAGTCGTGACCCGATTCTTAAGTATCCTGATAATTTGATTTGGCGCATTGTATCTGCAAATACAATTATTGACCAGGTAACACCAATATTTTGATATGCCTGGGAAATTGTCTACCTGCTTCAGGGCATTATTCCGCAGCGATAGGTAATCTTTGGAATTTAGCCATCTGGCACCACAGGAGGGGTCGCCGGCTTGTACTACGTACTGTAACCATGGCATTGGAAGTATAGTGTTTAATGATATTTGGCACAGACAAACCAGACATGCCTCCGAACTTCAGTGGCCAATCAATGGTAGTTTTGAAACCCCTCTTATTGAGTATTTAGAGTCAATTTTGTTAAAGAAAAAGGCTAGACCTGCAGCATTTGATGTTTTGCAGAATTGGAAAAAAGAAGCCTTACAGCAGCTCAAGGGGAGAGAAAAACATGCACATAAAACAAACGCCGAAAAAGCGTTGTTATATGACCAAGATAAACATTCTGAGTCAGCTAGGAATATGGATAGGGCTTTCTCACTTGGCATTCAAAAAATATATCCTTCTAAAGACCTTCGTGTTTCTGATGAATTTATTGATAAATTGTTAAAGGAACGAAGGCCTGGTGCCTCTGCGCCACCTCCGTATGTTCCTCTTCCTGCCTCTTTGCCTCTTCCTGCTGTTATTCCTGCTCTTCCTGCTGTTGTTCCTGTTGTTCCTGCTCCTCCTAATGTTCCTCTTCCTCCAGTCGTTGTTCCTCCGCCTGTTCCTCTGCCTCTACCTGTTGCACCAGTAACAGTACCTCCATTGAATTTGCCTGCTCCCCCTCTTCCAAGTGGTCCTGTACAGCTTGTAGTCGATCAGGGTGCGAGGTCAAGGGTTGTTACTCGCAATACTGTACCTCCAGAGAAGAAACGTGATTTGATTGCATGGGCTAAGCATTGTATAGAGAGACATGATCGAGCTAATGTTTTCGCCACACTTTCTAATATGGACAATTTCCCTGAGAAAAATGTTTTTATTGAAGGTTTAGGGATTCATTTATGTGTAATGTGGGGCAAATTAAATAATGCAGATCTCCCACAAGAGTTGAGGGATCTAAATACTTTAGCGTTTTCAAGAGATATTGTGGAGAAAGTACATAAGCATGTCGAGAGGTTATTTGAGTATAGGAAGGAGTTGGGAATGTTACAGAATGAGGATGACGATGAGTGTAGTATGTATGTACAGAAACAGTTCCTTCCTTGTCGTAAATCGATATCCGAAGAAACACGAATTTGTACGGAAGATGCGATTAGATGGATTTCAGATATGTCGATAACTCCAGTTGAAGTATATGACACATATAGTCAGTATACGCCAGAAATGCAGAGGAAAGTGATACAGGTGATGATAGAGTACCTGGAGGATGATTGTGTGAAAAGAAAGATTAGTTGTCCCACAGAATTATTGAGTATTTATAAGAGAGCTTATTCACTTGACACTTCTTCGACTGCTTTAGCGCTCGACTTGGCTATGTTGCTTAGTAAGTATTCGGAGTTGCCTACTTCTCAGTTGCCTATGAGAGAGGTTCCTCCGACATTTGTCCCAAAGGTCGAGATTGCGGCTGATCCTGCAATGAATATGGTTGCTGTGAACATTCCTGCACATTATGTATCGCAGTTTGTTCACGTCACGTTCTCGAGACAGGAAGTGAATACCAATAGACAATCTATTCCTGACATTAGGAAAAATCCGACAGGATTCTATAAAGAAATAGAGTCTGTCTTGCAGTTCTCAGTATTCACCTTGGGTGATATTGATCTGTTATTTCCTGTACTCCTGCCCGTAGATTTGTGCAAACAGGTTAGGACTATAGATGATGTACCAGGGTTGGGCGATACATGGGCTAACATGATTAGAGTCGATGGAGAAAGGCCAGCTGGTGAGAGACCGCCCTAGGTGATATTAACCTTGCCTGATAGAATCATTGCAAAATCAAAAATCATAATTCCCGAAAACAGAATTATTTGGGACAAGCTTACGGCCTGTGTCCAAGGGAAATCTGAGGGTGCTACCGAGTTCTTTAATCGGTTCGAACAGGTATTCTCGGATTTCAGTGGACAAGACTTAGGCACAGAGTCTGGGAAATGATTATTTGTGGACAAATTTGTGCGTGGATTGCTGCCTGACATCCAGTCACAAATTATGTCTTCTGAGAGCGCTTGGCAGGTGAAGTCCCAATCAGAAGTACTGCACATGGCTCAGTACTACGAGAATCGTGTCAATAATGAAAAGGAAAGAGTAGAGAAGAGCAAAGGTGATTTGAAGACTAAAGTATTATTACAGTAAATTGTTAGAGGCCCTAGAGGGGGTAGTTCGCAGATTAGAGGTCAGTTTGTTCCACAAGGGAATGTGCCCTTGGGTCCTGTGAACATTAACCAGTGTGCCTATTGTCGGTGAGAGGGTCATTTGCATGCACAATGCCCCGTCCTTCGACAAAGGTCGAATAACACTTTCGGAAATATGGGTAGATGATCCAGAGGTCACCCTGGTACAGGGGGCCCTGATAGAGGTCAGTTTACACATTGATCCACAGTAACCTTTTTCGTAGGATAATCAGGTACCAGGTGTGGATACTAGAAACATATTTGATCATCCTTCTGCTGCTTACCTCTCTGAAGAGCTTCCTTTTGACGATCTTCTGTTTCGTTAGGATTGCCCGAAGCAGGGTTTGGAACCTACGCCTATTCCCGTTAATCAGAAAGGTCCCTATGTTGAAACGGTAGTCGGAAATAGGAAACATTTATTCTTGGTAGATACAGGGGCACAGAAGTGTTCCATTGATCATTCTCGGGTTCCAAACATTCCACTGTCAGGACAAAGCAATGTTTCCGTAGGGTTTTCTTGCACACCAGTTGTTTGCCCAGTTTCTTCACCAGTAGCTATTTCTTTGGGTCCCTTTACGGACTACTGTCCATTGCTTTTGACTTTGAATTGTGGAGAGAATTTGCTGGGGTTGAATCTGTTGAAGGAATTAAATGCAGTAATTCATTGTTCTTCTGATGGAGTGCGTTTGACGATTTCACCACAGCAACTTTCTGTCTCTCAATTCTTAACCAGACCTTTGCCGCCACAATTCATTGATGTATCAGAGTGTTTATGGGCAATTGACGACAATGATGTCGGTTTTTTATAAATCGAGCCTGTTAAAATAGTCTTGAAACATGGAATAAAGCTGCCACGTATTCCACAATATAAGATTTCAGTTAAGGGCGAGCATGCTTTGAAGTGCATTGTTTCCGATTTTGTGCATCGAGGGGTGATTGAGGAAATCGCAGGTAGTTTGTGCAATAGTCCGATTTTACCCGTGTACGAAAAAGGCGATAATGCAATTCCATTCCGTTTCATAATTGATTTGCGTGCTATTAATAAGGTCGTCGCTCCGCAATTTCCAATTGTGCCTGATGTGACGACAATATTAAACATGATCCTGGCTTCAGCTACTTACTTTAGTGTTGTGGATCTGAAGAATGCTTTCTCTAGTATTCCTATACACAAGGACAGTAGATACTTGTTCGTGTTTACCTTAGGGGGATGCTCGTTCACCTTTACTCGTGCACCACAAGGTTACACGGAAAGTCCTAGCATTTATAGTAGGGCTTTGAAAGAATAGCTTGATACCCTTGAATTGCCTTCTACTTGTACATTGCTTCAGTATGTTGATGACTTGCCTTTAGCTACAGACTCTGAGAGCGCTTGTAAGGAGGGCACTGTGCTTATTCATCTGGCTAAACATGGTCACAAAGCTTCGCTTAAAAAGTTTCAATATTGTTGTCAGGAGGTCGCCTATTTAGGCTATCCCATGTCAAAGGAGGGAAGAAGATTGACACCTGAACGAATAAAACACATTTCTGGCATGTCTGTCCCAAATACGCAGAAGGAAGTTAGAGCCTTGATAGGTATGGCTTCTTACTGTAGGTTCTGGATCCCAAACTTCTCACTAGTGATTAAACTGATGTTGGCTTGGACGAAGAAGGGCATTTCTTCGCCATTGCCATGGAATGCGGAACACCAGCAATCATTTGATCTGCTCAAGACTGCATTGTGCTCGGCACCGGTTTTGGGCACACCAAATTATGAAAAGGCCTTTGTGTTGTTTGTGCATGAATGTGATGGATGTGCTTTGGCTGTATTAATGCAGGAACATGGAGGGAAGAATAGGCCATGCGGTTACTTTTCTTCCGCCCTTGACCCTGTAGCATGCGCTTTGCCAAGATGTTTGCGAGCTGTCGCTGCTGCTGCTGCATCCGTAAAACAGAGTGAGGGAATGGTCCTAAGCATGATCTAACCCTGATGGTACCTCACTCTGCAGATGTTCTACTCAACAGAACCCAAACGCAACTCCCCACTTCCCTATGGTTGACAAGATATGAATTGATCTTGTTTTCTCCTCACATACAAATTAAGAGGTGTTGGGCCTCATTCCGAGTACGGCGCTAACCAATGGCGCTATTAACGCCTTGGTTGACGCCGTACCCGGACCGGCAGCGCCTTGGTGGATGGCGGAATTACCGCCCCATTCCAAGGTTGGCGGGGCGGTAATTCCCCAATCCCCATTTACCCTTCCCCATTCCCATTCTTGCCCCATAGGGCATAATGGGAGTGGGGAAGGCGTCAATTACGCCACCGTAAATTACGGTGGCGTAATTAACATCAAGGTCCCTTAGCGCCATGGTTTTTAACACCTGCTAAAAGCAGGTGTTAAAACCACCATGGCGCAAAGGGAACTCGGAGTATGGCGGTAAGGGATTACCGCCACCGCTCTCGCTATCCCTTACCGCCATACTCGGAATGAGGCCCGTTGTGTTCTTAATCCGGCTGAACTCTTACCTTTCCCGCAAGGTACTGCTTGCAGTGACGAAGAGTCACATGACTGTCTGTATACTACCGAACAAGAGACAACGGGTAGAATTGATCTGAAAGACACTCCTTTGAACAATCCACAAGGGGAGCTGTTTTGTGATGGCTCCTGCTTCAAACTTCCGGATAGTACATCCACAGCTGCTTATGCAATCAATACATTGAGCACGGTCGTGGAAACCAAGAGAATCACGCATAACTCTGCGCAGGCCGCAGAGATCATAGCAGTGACCCGAGCTTGTGAACTTTCAAAAGGGCTTACAGTAAACAAATATACTGATAGTCAGTAGGCCTTTGGGGTGGTTCACAACTTTGGGAGACTTTGGTCAGAGAGAGGGTTCTTAACTTCACATGGTACCAAGATCCAGCATGGCTCCCTAATAGTACAACTGCTCTCAGTGCTTACGCTCCCTACTCAGTTAGCTGTCGTGAAATGTGCAGCACATCGAAAGATTATAGATGATATAGGAAGAGGGAATGCTTTCGCTGATCAGATAGCTAAACAGACTGCCACCAATCTCATTATGGAGGTGTATGTTTCAAGGGAGACTGTAAATGCCTATGCAATGGACCAGGGTGTTGGGTCCGTAAGGGATATCCAAGCCAAGGCCACGTTAGAAGAATCCAAGAGATGGGCTGAAGGCTTGGGGAAACTTGATGATGATGGGTGTTGGGTGGATGTGGTTGAAGGAAAATGGCTACTTCCTGACGCCTATGTAATGATGATGGTCGTCATGGCCCATGGCCCTACACATATATGTGCCCAGAAGTTTACGAAAACATTGGGAAAAGTTTGGCCAAATGACAAAATCTCTAAAATAGCTAGCTGAGGGTTATGTTCAGAGCTGCATGATTTGCTTACAGCACAATGTGGGAAAGGGAACATCACCTCCAAGGGGAAGTTTCGGGCCACCTTCTGTCCCCTTTGAGGTCATCCACTTTGATTTTATTGAAATGGAACATTGTAATAATTTGAAATATGTGTTAGTTGTCATCTGTGCTTTCAGCAAATGGGTCGAGGCTTTCCCTGTTAAGGACGCTACAGCCATGACTACTGCAAAAACTATGTTAAAGGAATATTTTCCTAGGTTCGGGCTACCAAGAGTCATCTGGTCGGACAATGGTCCACATTTTGTCGCTGCTGTAATTCTACAGATATGTGCGGCATTACAGATCGACAAATGGTTCCATTTGGCCAGACACGCTCAGAGCGCCGGACTAGTAGAAAGACACAATGGTATCATCAAGAACAAGCTCGCTAAGACGTGTGTTGGCACCAAACTAAAATGGCTGGACGCCTTACCAATTGTGTTACTAGCCATGCGTACAACCCCTCAAACTAAGACTGGGCTGGGTGGTAATGGGGAGACCTGCCAATAATTGGAACCTTCCGAAATGTCGATCTTTAAATAATGTCGAAAATGTACTTCTTTCAAATTACTGTAACCAGTTGACTAAAAACCTGTATTTGATTTATCACCAGGTGCGAGAGGCTTTACCTGTGCGATACAAGTGCCCGGGCACAGTATTTGGCCCGGATATTGGGTGCTCACCAAGGCATTTGAGCGTTCTTCTTGCCTTGCATCCCATTGGCGGGGCCCATTCCAGGTCCTGCTGGTCACACAGTTGGTGGTGCGTGTCACCAGGTGCGAGAGGCTTTACCTGTGCGATACAAGTGCCCGGGCACAGTATTTGGCCCGGAGATTGGGTGCTCACCAAGGCATTTGAGCGTTCTTCTTGCCTTGCATCCCATTGGCGGGGCCCATTCCAGGTCCTGCTGGTCACACAGATGGTGGTGCGTGTCACAGGCCGAAAAAACGGGATCCATGCGACGCATCTCAAGAAATGTCCTCACCCAGTGCCACACGATACAGAAGAAACAGAACCCCTCACTAACGCTGCAACCAACGATCCCGAAGCAGTAAATAGCATTGAGAGTGCATCAGAGAATCTCTCTGAGCCTGTGAGGCTTAGGGAACCTGCCATTTTGTCTCCACACTCTCCAAAAGTTTTGTTTCCGGAAACTGTCGTTCAGGATCCTGCATCTTCACTTGCTCTTGATACGCTGCTTTCAACGGGAAGTGACGACACATTGTTCTCGGATCAATCAGTACCGGGAACAGCAAGATACAATTTACGTCCAAGGAAATAGACTTACGGCACGGTTCGGCTGTGCATTCAAAGAGGAAAGGAAATTCATCAAGGGCTTGCTTTTTGCCCAAGTAATTGTTTGAAAAAAGGGGATTCTGTTGGCTAGGGATGTGGAAGGACTAAGAAGTCGCGCGGCCGGGAGGTTGCCAGGTAAATAACCCTGGGGCTTTTCGTTTGAAGACTGCAATGCCTGCAACCTCTACCGCTCGTACTGGACTGATAAGTGATCGTGTGACCGGCCGGGAAAATTGACAAATCTCTTGGGCCCCGAAAACGTATTGCTGTCTTTTTATAATGTTGATTGGTTTTTTAATAGTAACTGTGCTAAGTCTCTGGTACCTGGAAGAAGTGCATCCATTCGAAACCTTGTTACCTACTGAAAATGTACCCACTGTCCCTACTCCTTTTGTGCATTTGCATACTTTGTCTCCTAGAGACTCCCAGCATAGACAAAGAAATCATAACATTACATTGTTACTTATCATGAATGCTACACATGCTATTTTTAATAGGTCCAACTGTTGGGTCTGCTCGCATTTACCGCAACATGGGGATAAAGGGCTAGGTTGGTATATTCATCCTTTACCTCCAAAAACTGCTTGTTATGCTTCTCTTAGAGCACTGTTCTTTGGCCGTTTGGAATGATAGCATGTCGGGGAACTTTGATGGCACTAATTTGAATAGTTTTGAGAAACGTGTTCTGACACCCCTGGGATGCTCGCTTTTCGCGAATAATAGCAAGCTTAATTTTGCTTCTATTAGGCCCTCTGATAGACTGTCTCGTCCCTTTCAATCTTTGATTTCCTTCAAGATGGCTCCGATAGACAATAAGGATGCCACGCCTCCTTCCTACACTGTTAACCATAGCCCCGATTCAGTTTCTTTCTGCATACAGAGGAATGGTACTCAGTCAGTGGGAAATTTTAAAGGTTGTGCCAACGTTGCGAATTTGACTGGGGAAGACAGACTTTTGTATGTAGGCGAACCTGTCTACTTTGTTTGCGGTAATGTATCATTTCCATGGTTACCCAGGTATTGGCAGGGAACTTGTTATTTAGGGATCCTGTTACCCGGGGTATTCATAGCAAGTACTATAGAGGTTTCAAAGGCTCGTCCACGGCGGGACGAGAATGGTGACACACCAGCACAGGTATTGGGAGATGTAGCAAAATCATTTGTGCCATTTTGGGGGTGAATTCCGAGGACATCAGAAGACTAGCGAGAGTACTGGAGAGAACCATCAACCGGACCACGGACATACTCTATAATATGACATTAGAACAGAAAGCAATAAGGTTAGTAGCACTTCAGAACCGGATGATTAGATGTCATTCTGGCTGAATGTGGTGGAGTGTGTAAATTAGTGGGGTCCGCTTACTGTGTTTTCGTGCCAGATTCCTCCCCAACTATCTTCAAGGCAATACAGAATCTGTACGTCCTTAGTTCAGAAGTGCATGTTCCTGAGGAAACTTGGATCTTAGCGCTTGGTTCTGGGACTTCTTGCGATCTTGGGGTTGGAAGGTGCTTTCGATCTTACTGATCATTTTGGGAATTCTGTTGTTTCTTTGCTGTTGTATCCAGTGTTTACCTAGTATATGTTCGATGCTAGGGGGATGTTGCGCACAGGCGATAGGTACAATAGGACATAAGGTACATGCCCCAGATAAAAACTCCAAAGAATATGTGTTAAATGAAATTTTAGCAATTGATCTAATGGCAATAGATATTTCTGACAGTGATTCAGGGTGTATGGATGATGATACATGGAATTGTTTGCAAGAAGATCAGAAGTAGTTTAACACTTGGCATAGGCCAAAAGGAGGGTTTGTCAAACGGCCGGTAAATTATATTGTGCCTCCTATTTTGATGAATTTATGTATATTGGCCTACGCCAAGCTGCTTATAAGCCATTTGCGAAGAAATCCGTGTTGCAAGGTCCAGACCTTAGAATCAATGTAACTGCCATTTTAGGTCAATTCGCCATTTTAGGTTCTCTCTGCAAAGTCCCCCTGTGAGTTAAAATGGTGGACAGTGTCATTGCGAAAATGAAACATGGCCGCCTTGATCTCTATGTATAAACTAATGTGTAACTTTCCTGCAGGCCACTTGTTAGGTTCATGAACTGAGACCTTGTCCTTTGTTGACCTTCGTTGACCTGTGTGTAAAGGATTACTTGTGCCAATGAAGCTAATCCGCGAGCATATGTTAAGAACAATGTATCCAAATACTGAACTAAGAACACCTTTTTAAACTACATTGTATAGATGTTTGAGAAGGTCTCTAAGAAATCCTAAAGCACACTGTCACTATTGAGGCTTGTTGGTGAATACATTAAAAGTAAAAGTAAACCCTCAACGTACAGATGTGTGAACTCGGCACGAAGCCTAGATCCGTAATGAATTAACAAATATTAACTGGGAAATGGGTTGGACATCATGTTTTCAAAGGTATATAAGGCGTGACTATTCTAATGTACAGTCCAACACACTGAGCACACCGAACCATGCTGGAGTTTGCTGTGTTGTACTGAGGGCCGATAGCTATCTGTTGCTTTGTCCTTTGAAACTGTTCAGTATAAAATAAAGATCTTTGTATGTTCCTTTGTAACCCGTGTTCACTGTATTTCCTTTTGGGGTACTCAGCCTTGATATTTTCTCTTTGTTTTCACAGTCCAAAGCAGACCTAATATTATGTAAAACATATGCTGCTATAATGAGCAGAATATGTGTCCAGCACCAGGTATTTGTCCACCATTTGTCTTGATTTGTTCCACTATGTAGTTTGCATGTTCAACATCTTTAAGCTAATCATGAGTATGTTCGTTTTGGGTCATGGGGGTGTCATGTTACACCACAACATTGGTACAGATTTTAGAATGTAAGGGCCTGATTCAAAGAGCGTTTTTGAATAGGATTGTGCCATTATGAAACGCTTCCGTGAATCAGGACCCAAGTGTCCAGCACCAGTGTACAATTATCTGACTGCAGATAAAATTAAGTAACGTGCCCCCGACCGTACACATTTAACAGCTAAGGCAGAATTCTGATAAACTGAAGCCAAAGAACATCTAAAGCACACCTTTTCGGTGGCAGCCGCCAAATCATGGAATAACCTTCCTCTTGCCCTGCAGGGGACTACAGACCACTTCGCTTTCCATCGGAAACTGAAAACAATGCTCTTCCAGAAACAGCAATACCTTTAACTACTCGTCACTGCTCCAGCGCCATGATGCCTTTGGGCGGACGTGCGCTTCAATAAATTAAGTTAACATAACATAACATAACAAAGCACAAACAATACGTATGTTACACACAAAAAGCAGCCACATAGAACTGTGAATGGTGCCACACAACAGTTGTCAATGGGCAGAAATATAAAGTAAAACTGCATCGAGACAGGAAGCAATTTTGCATTTATGTCACTTGCAAAATGTCAGTGATTTCGTTTAATTTGTTTCACTTGTTATAATTTATTATAACATCTGTAGATGCGATTTCCCGAGTCACCTTGTTGAGATCCACTATGTTAGTGTTCCCCAAGCTCTCCATCTTCACCTCAAAGCGCTTATAGAAACAAAACAATGGGTTCTAACCCCCCTAAATACAAAGCGCATAGGTGCTGACTCTTCGAATACAAAGGGCACCAGTATAAATGGCGCAGTCAAAAGGTCAGCTCGCCAGAGTGAATAGTGATGTGGCACATCAATGGCTGGAGCAAAGCAGCAACACGAATACAGGCAAAAGGTCAGTGACAATGAAAAGCAAAGAAATAGAACACACTTGCTGTCCAGGAGCCTATGAGCATGAAGGCAGGCGCTAACAAAGAGCTGCAGTTCACCAGCAGTGTAGCTTAGTCAGCAATATTGGGGACTTCTACTGAGAATATTCCCAAGAATAATGCAGTGTACTCGACTGAAAACACAAAGGGATAACCCGACGAGCAGGAAACCGTCACTTCATGGTTTAGTTTTATTAATAATTTACTATTTATATGGCAGGTTCTCTAAAGTGCTCTACTCACATATCAACCTCGGAAGAATGAAAGATCTCAGCAGAAATCACATAGCCCACTGAGCTATTTTAACAGCTCACTTACTGGCTTCCAATGAACATCCCTAAAACTGGTGTGACGTCATACTTTAAATTGTGTTTTTAACCTACGCTTGTCCCATTTCTCTCAGTCATAATCACATGCTTACACGATTCCTATCTATAATCCTCCATAGCATTTTCCCAGCTCACCTCGACCACCCAATACCCAGCTCACAAATGCTGGAGCATTTCTTTCACTCATCAACAAGGAGAGAACAATGGCTCACAGTTGCCATTGTCATGAGTGAGAGACAATTCTGCCTCTAATGTGCACTGTGTAAATGGAAACAAAACATATTATACACAGAGCATCACTGTAGGCTATTTTGCCATGCATGAGTATGACATTTTTAGCATTTTGCAATTGAAAGAACCAAGTGTACTTAATGCCAGATTTGACAGCTAAAGAAAATATGGAAGAGTAATACAAAGTGATTTGCTCAGGATCACATAGTTTGGCCAAATGGGGAAGCTGGGATTTTAGGCTAGGTTCCTGATTCTACCATTTGCAATGTGGGCAGTATACTACATAGCTTGCTGTTTTTGGTTTTACAATGTATAAGGATTTGTTCATAGTTGTCTGTCAAAATGTAAATCAGTTCTTTTTGTTCAATAAAACGTACTTGAAATGCACCAAATCACATTGCAAGTCAACCTGACAAAAAATATGAAATCTTCATAGACATATATTATGCTACATACAAATGATACTCTCTGAAAAAAAAGAGCACAGCATAGCGTGCGTATCTGCAAAGTTATTGGACATCAATCTGCAAGGTATTTGGATTAAAAAAGCATGCATGTCTTGCCCCTTAGTATTTGTTCAATGCAATGAAGGGAAATATGAATATGTGAAAATCAGTGATCACCAATGATTTTGCATGAGTAACCTGTTACATATTGAATTTAGAAATTGATTAATGTGTTGCATTCAGATATTTGCAACAACCTATACCTTTACATGCATGGCAATGATGCTAGTACAGACTGCTGGAGAGATACATGCTATGCATAGTTCACATTAGTTTGGTGTCAATAAAGCGACTATTGTGCCATTATGTCAAGTATGAACATCTATTAATGCCATGCAGAGACAAGAAAGTGAATGGGCTCTTTTATTCTAGGAGCAACATCTGGTAATGTACCACTGGAAAATGTTCACTTTCCACAAGTTAGCATCTAGTAGCCAATGCACCATCCACATGGGAAATCAAAGAAATGGAGATCCCCATACGGTGCGTCATAAACTGCTGCCAGGGACATATCTTAGTCAGAAACCTTGGGTGTAATTATGATGAGATTTTGAAGCTAGAAATTTGGGGCAGCGGTATTGGACCATTTAGCTGCACAATAACAGCTGGAGTGTGTAAAATCATTTAAATCTATACAAGTAGAAATGTTGACAAAAAGCTCTCCTCTTTTGCCATTTAACATCACTTCTTGACTTGCATGTAATTGCCATGCAGAATCAGAGCTCCTGTGCTGACCCATTTTAGATTCAACATGTTTTGCTGGTCCTGCTTGATAGTCTCATGTCATTTTGCCCCCACCATCATACTGGCGTTTACATTTCCCTCTATAATTGCAGGACTACAAGAAGTGGTTGTGCACGGTGATCTGAACCTGCAAGTGCAGGGTGGCTGAGAGGAAATGGCGTGCTTCCTGTACATTCTCTGACAAACTGGCCTGCTGCCTGCTCCAAAGGCAATACCGGCTCTCTGTCCGCACCAAGAAGAGAGCCCTCATCCAAGCCCGCGTCTCTGTGGCTTCCAACAACTCGGCTGAACTTTTCAAAATTTTCAGGGAGCTGGTCAATCCTGCTGCAGTCTCTACCTCCCCTGTCACCTCCCAGGCCCCCTCTGCATGGCCTTGGCTTCTCATTGCCTCTTTAAAACTCAGGACATACTGTCCTCTCTCTCTTCCTTTCCTCTGCTTCCCTCCATTCCACACTCTTTTTTTGGCCCTTCTGTGGCCACTTCTCCTCCCTCCATCTCTGCCTTTCCCATGTTCTCCCCAGATGAGTTTTCTAGACAATTCCGATCTATGAAACTTTGGCAAAACAGGTTCTCCCCTATTTCTCTAAAACCCTCAAGGACCACATTGACACCCTCACTCCTGCGCTGGCTGAGTTCTGCAACCACTCATCACCACTGGAGTCTTTCCACCCCCCCGAAGCTCTCCATTGAACACCACGTCTTATTAAGAAACCCTCAGCCGACCCCCCATGCCTGGCTAACTACCGCCCAATCTCCATCACTCCTTTCCTGGGCAAACTCCTGGAAAAGCTGCCCATCTACCAGCTTAATCTTCGCACTGAATCGGTTGGTTGTCTCCATGACCATCTGTCACACAAACTGCTCTCCTGAACATCCGTAAAGACCTGCTCTCTAACCTTGACTCCAATACCCCCATGTCCTCATCTTACGTGATCTCTCTTCTGCCTTTGACACGGTCAACCATGCCATCCTGCTCAACCGTCTCCGTGATAACCTGGGTATCGCCGATCAGACCATGGCTTGGCTGACCTCTTTCCTCTGCGATCGACCCTCCCAGCTCCAACTTGGGTCATTCCTCTCTTCAGAGGTCTTCACGGATGTTCAGGAGAGCAGTTTCCAGCAGTTTCCATGCTTCTGGCAGCTCTGAAGCCAGACTGATGGTCATGGAGACAACCAACAGATTCAGAGTGAAGATTAAGCTGAGAGATAGCCAGTTTTTCCAGGAGTTTTCCCAGGAAAGGAATGATGGAGATTGGACAATAGTTAGCCGGGCAGGAAGGGTCGGCAGAGGGTTTCTTAAGAAGAGCAAGCATAAATAAAATTAATCTATAGGCCTCATTCCGAGTATGGCGGTTTGAGATAGCGGCCACCGGTAACGAGACCGGTGGCGGTGATCCCTTACCGCCATACTCCGAGTTCCCTTTGCGCCCTCGCCCTTAACGCCTGCTTTGAGCAGGTGTGAAAGTCGAGGGCGCAAAGGGGCCTCCAAGCCAATAACGGTGACCGTAATGAACGGTCACCGTTATTTGCATCTTCCCCATTCCCATTGAGCCCTATGGGGGCTCATTTGGGAATGGGGAAGAGCCTTGGTGAATGGGGAATTACCGCCCCGCCAACCTTGGAATGGGGCGGTAATTCCGCCATCCACCAAGGCGCTGCCGGTCCGGGTACGGCGTCAACCAAAGCGTTAATAGCGCCATTGGTTAGCGCCGTACTCGGAATGAGGCCCTATGTCAATACTGCGCCACCCGTAACTGCGCCAATGAAAATGTTGATGCCAAATACACCGCAGCTCAGTGATGAATTGATCACTTTGCCCGCATCCCCCGTCCTGCATTCCTCTACCCACTAACCCCCCCTCACTTACCTTTACAGTGGCACACTTCTGTGTGTGCAGTCGACTCCCTGCTGTGCCTGCGGCATCAGTTCCTCCCACATGAGTCAGAGCTGTCGCTGCATGGTGCTTTTTCTTTTTTTAAACTTTCATGTCCCCCGCTTACCACAATGGTAAGCGGGGGACACCCTTGCAACCCCAGAATCCCATTACTGTGCCCAGGGAGAGCGGGGGACACTCCCACAACTCTGCTTTGCTTGGGCGCAGTAATGGGAGTCGGCAAAAGGAAATGTACCAAAGTCACAGTAACTGATTAGTCGCAGTTACGTGGTCGACATTTTGGTACATTTGCAATAAAATGATCATGCATGACACAGTTTGATAACGCAGGAGCTCTAACTATGCCCCATTTCAGTTGTTAGTGGTGCATCCGGTACTATATTATCTCTTCATTTTGTTACTTACAGTGTTGCTTTTATAAAGTAAATGCATGGATGCCAGTTACAGAATGCAAGGAAAGTGGATAGGGCTGGATGTGCTATTTGTGCTGACATGGAAAAACTTGAGATGTCAGTATACTCTCTTGTGAGTAGTATCCGAAAGGGTCCACAACCTTGCCTGTTTTTGAAATAGGCATGCAGCTTGTAAAAGACTATGCATGTAAAGCATGTCCTTCTGCTGGGCAGTAACTTTGTTTTTCTTGCCAGACAAGCACATAGCAGTGTACATTCTGTAGAGTATTTAGCTTATCTTTTCTTCACAGGTTTCCCGACCCACTACGGGGCCATGGTTAGACATTGGGCCTCATTACACGGACGGCGGTAAGGGTTAACGGTCACCGTTAATGGCAACGGTGACCGTTAACCCTTACCGCCGTACTACGAGGTCCCTTAGCGGGTTGGTGCTCTAACGCCTGCTTTTTGCAGGCGTTAAAAACCAACCCGCTAAGGGACCTCGGAGCTAATTACGGCACCGCAAAATTGCGGTGCCGTAATTAGCGCCTTCCCCATTCCCATAGAGCCCTATGGGGCAGAAATGGGAATGGGGAAGGGCAATGGCGGAAGGGGGATTTACCGCCCCACCGACCTTGGGATGGGGCGGTAAATCCCCTTACCGCCAAGGCGGTGCCGGTAATTTACCGGCATGGTCCAGGGTGCTAATAGCACCCTGGATCACCGCCTTCCGTGTAATGAGGCCCATTGTCTTTAAAGTGAATTGTTCCAAGTTGTTATATTGTACTTTAAAAGCGCCTAGTGTGTGATTCTTTTGGAGCAAACTAGTTTGTGCTTCCACTGGTTTAATTAAATCCAGCTTGTACTTTTAAAGAGTTTATGAAGTGTCTCTAAGTGTATCAGTTTTCTATATCACTGTATGGTTTGCCTGCAGGAAAGGGGAAGTGTTAGTGAGCATTTATGGAGCAACATCAATTGCGTTTCAAACAAATGTTCTCCAGTTTGACCTGTAGACTGTCCTGTTTCTCATGCCTAACCACATTACTTGGAAATCCCACCACACACAGAGCATTCACTTACAAGTGGTTCAGTGGAATCAACCAAAACCACACCGGGGGATCTGCCTATTTTCTGGCAGGGGATAAATAAGTAGGGCACGTGGATTCTGGGCCTCCTTCATCTACCAGTGCATTTCATTCTCTCTTCCACTCTCACCCTTCCGTAATTGTCTTGGTCCAGTTCAGTGCTGTACAAAGAAAAAATTGTCCAGTAAACAGAGCAGCTTCCCCAAAGTTATGTGGGTTCAGCCAACTGCCACCTAGTTACCTGCCGAGACAACTGAGGCTCAGAGAAGTGGTTGGAAAAGGGAGGATGTGTATAGATTATTCCCATAGAAGTCGAGCAGCCAACTTTGAGACACCCAGTTTCAACAGTGCCCCAGGGATTCTCTTATATTTTCTGGCAGGGCTTGATGACTGCTTGGGCAGAAGCCTGTATTCTCAGTGGAGAGCAGACCCTAGCAAGACAAAGTCACTCACTTTTCCCACTATAGAATTGGACATTCATTTCAATTCAGCTCTCTTCAATGCAGACCCCCGAGTGCACTGGTGATTACTTTGATAACCTGCAACCCCAAAGACTCCCCCCTCACTCCACTTTCTTAGTGCTGTGTTGTGACCTTATTGCAGCATATGCTAAAGTATGTCATAAACCTATGCAGAGGCTGTCATGTAGCACACAGCCTCCTTTACAGAAGCCCTGAGCTGTGCAATCACTGCACACTCAGGCAATGCTCTAAACTGTACAGAATATTACTGTGACAGAATGGACATCTGGTGAGGGCAGGATAGCCTGAGTTTTTTTGATTATTGTTAACATAAAATGATCAGGATAATTCTGTTGCTGAAAGGGAGTTCAGCTGATCAGACCCCCCTTCTTAAATGCTCTGTGCAAAAATGATAGTGCACACGTGTGCCTCAGCTCTGTAGTGGCACAGGATGGGTTGAAATGCCACATTTCTATCCATGATGGCTGCTGGAAGCCAAAGTTCCTGCAGGAAGAGGTAACATGAATTAGCCTGTTTTTGTGGTGAAAATACACCTGTGATGCCCTTAGTTTCCACTGTTGTCAAATCAAAGAGGTAAATGAAGTACCTGGATGGGGTTACGACTGAATATAGTAATAATAATAATAATAATAATAATAATAATAATGATAATGATCATCATCTTTATTGTGATTTAGCTAAATGAGCTTTACACAAATACAAACAATAAATAGACATTACTTCAAACAAACAACATACAATATAAAACTGTATTTCCAATTATGTTTAAGCAAAACAAAACAGTGCAGTACAGCACAACATATTACCCGGAGTATGAATCTATGACATCCAGCAGCTTCATTGATTAAAAACAATCTACATTGTTGTCGGGCATGACCCATTTTACAAACGTCAAGTATCAAAGTGCTTGGTGCGTTTTATCATGACATGGGTAAGCAGATCAGTTCAATCATCACTCATGTACAACGTACATTTCCGAGTTCAGCTTCCAATGTTCCCTACTACCCATGGCCTAAGTAGACTTAATTTATGGTTATTTGGCCTCAAGCCTTCACCTGCAGCTGCTCCCTCACAATCCTCCAAACCCAGTAAAGCGCTAAGTGGGCAGAGGCTGTTGATCGACTCGTACGATATCCACGAGGCAGAGTGGACAAGGAAAGAGTAAAAGCAAGGACACCTTTCTGCCTGCAAATATCGCATAGGAATCCATTCGTTGTATGTATGCATGGAAATCGCATTGAGAAGGACAATGAAGCACACTCTCTACTATCTGCCCGTACTCCGTCTCATCAGTGCTGCAAAATGAAGCGGCACGTTCAATGGATGCGTAAAAGAATTGCATCTCGCCTGTGCATCCTCCTTAACGTGCCACCTCATCTAAAATAAGACCGTACATAGGAATTCATTGTACATACCGAAGGCAAAGAGTAATTTGCAAGCAGAAGTGACATCTTTCCCAAAACAGAGAGCAGAATTGAAGGGCAATTTGGCATGTTTTCTCCTCTTTCATTTTACATCAGTTTTGCGAATGTAGAAAATTGCAAGCAAGGAGCCCAATGGCACATAAGTGCTAACATTACCGCTCTCCTGCAGGCAATTACCACGTTTTTATGAAATAACCCTGGAGTGTCTTAAACCCTATTCAAGCCTGCCATTCATTGATTAAAATGCAATTATGCAGAAAACATAAATATAATGAACAGAACATGCAATCGTATCCTCTCACACTGCCATAAACTCTTTAATTAATAAGCTGTTCATTTCCTTTTGTTAAATGACTCACAATAGCATTGGCAGCAACGCTTACCATTCAATAAAAGCTAATGATTTTCCCTAACGTTCTACAGTTTAACAATTCATCTGGCGAATGCTCCATAAAACAATTATATTAGCATTGTTGTAGTTAATCACCTACCATAAACAGATACAGACAGCTGCGGAGAAACATAATTGCTACCGCATTAAGAAAAGCCATGTTATTTACATAAGTCCATTACTGATCTGCATGTGGAAGTTTGGAGTGACAGGCACACATATCTCATTAAATCCAGCAATTTGCGAGATGTTTTTGGGCACAGCTGCTAGACAAATAAAACGAGTTCCTTTTATGTTTAGTTTAGTTTAGTGTATTGTTTGATAATGCGCACAAAACCCAGGGGTAGCCGGGCGCAGCAGTTATAAGAATACTTAAGCTTAGGTTACATACATAGGATAAAATGCAGTACATGTGTTATTGATGAGTTTGCAAAAAAAACAGGTATACATACATAGGATACATACGGAAAGTACAGTGCGTATATTATTGATACATTGACAAAGACTGGTATACAGAGAGTGCAGACTATGGCTGCACGGTCCAAGCAGTGCGGGTCCCTTACATGAGATGGTCTGATGTTGGGTATCAGAGGCATCAGGTAGTTAAGTATGATAAACAATCCGGGCCTAGCGCAGTTGTAGGTCATCATTGGTCCAGAGCCACATTTTCACGTTACGTCTAAATCTGGTGTAGGGTAGGTTAGCTCTCAGTGCTGTGGGGAGTGCATTCCAGGCCCGGGCAGCTCTGACAGGGAAGCTTGCCCCACTGGTTTTGGATAGTCTGAATCTGGGCGTTTCAAGAAGGAGGTGGTTAGAGGCTCTAGTGTGGTGAGTTGGGGATTTTCTAATCAGTCTAGCAGAGATGTAGGGGGGCGCAGTGTTGTTCAGGCCTTTATGGGTGAGGGATAGCGTCTTGAGAAGAACTCTGTCACTAATTTTTAACCAGTGATGGTCTTTCCTGATATTAGAAATGTGTGCTCTGCGGGGTATGTCCAACGCTGCTCTAAGAGCATTGTTCTGCATTATTTGCATTTTGTTAATGACAGTTTTGCTGGCGCCTGCATAGAGGGCATTACAATAGTCCAGTTTAGACATTACTAAGGCATTTGCTAGTGTAATGCAGTTATTTTTGGAAAGGTAGAGTCTACAGGTCCTGATTAATTTGCAGGTGTAAGCTGTAGAGGACGCTAGGGAATTGACTTGTTTTTTGAGAGATAATGTGGAGTCGAGGTAGAAACCTAAAGTTTTTACATCGGCTGCCACTTTAATTATGTTGCCGTCTATGTTGAAGGCACAGTAATCTGGGCTGAGTTTTTTGAGGTTGGAGTCGGAGCCCAGGATCAGTATCTCAGTTTTGTCATCATTCAGGCAGAGGCCGTGGGAGGCCATCCATGCCTGAATGAGGAGGTAGATCTTGTTTACCAAGGCTGTGTCTTCGACAAAGTTGCCAGATAGTGGTATGAGGATCTGCGTATCGTCCGCGTAATTGGTATAAGTTATCCCCAGTCTGTCCAGTTTGTCGAAGAGTGGCTTAGTGAAGATGTTGTACATGGTAGGAGAGACACATGAACCTTGTGGGACGCCACAGGTGATATGTATTGGGTCCGCTGAGGCTAGGGGGGAGAACACTCTCATTGTACGGTTAGCTAGGAAGGATTGTACCCAGGCTATAGCTTCACCTGAGAAATGGGCGGCAGACGCTAGGTGGTTGCATAACACTGCGTGGTCCACCAGGTCAAAGGCCGCCGATAAGTCAAGGAGGAGGAGCATAGCTGTTTTACCTTTATCCTTCAACTCGTCGATTTGTGTCTTAAGATCGATGAGGGCAATTTCAGTGCCATGTAGTGGTCTGAATCCGGATTTGCAAGTTCCTAGTAATTGGTTCATCTCCAGAAAGTTTTGGATCTGGAGGTAGGCTACTCTATCGATGATTTTGAGGAGAAATGGGACTGTGGTGATAGGCCTATAGATAGTGGGGATAGCTGTATCAAGGGACTGTTTTTTAGGGAGGGGCAGTACCCAGGAATCTTTGAGGTTACTGGGTACAGTACTGGATCTAAAGGAAGCATTAATTAGTTTCGAGATAAAGGGTGCTAAATCTCTTGCTGCGTCCTTAATGACCTGTGCAGGGCAGCTATCACCTTGGCAGTTAGTGGGCTTCAGTGATAAGATCACCTTTTCAGTTTCCAAAATGGATAAGTTGGTAAAACTGAAAGGTTTGCAGTTGCTTTGGGGTATTGTTCTGGGTGTGTTAGTCAAGTGGGTGATGTGGGTTCTATTAGAGCTTAGGGATGCTTTCTTTTTTGCGATTTTAGTCTGTAAGGTGGCAATTTTGTTAACTAAGGCATTTTGGATGCTGGTGCACCAGTGTTTATCCTTGGGGATGTTGTCTATGGGGGCGATAGGGTTTTCCATTTCCCGAAGGATGGAGAAGAGTTCTTTAGAATTAGAGTTGGCTTTGCTAATTCTCTCTTTGAATGTGTCTTTTTTAGTTTGGATAATTTCCTTCTTGTATTTTTAGCAAGGTTGTCAAGACAGGTTTTGTTCTCCACCGAGGGTCTGTGCCTCCAAATAGCTTGGAGTTTGCGTTTTTGGATTCGTAGCTCTTTGAGGTGCGGAGTGAACCATGTATTAAGATGAGATTCTTGTTTACTTTTACGGAGGTTGATGGAGGCAATTATATCTAAGGCTTTAAACATGGCGTTGTTAAATGTCTCCACTAGCGTGTTAGGGTCAGGGTCCATGTCGCTAACTGTAAGGGCCGGTAGGAGGAGTGGGAGCAATTTATCAGAGGTGATCTCTTTTTTACTTCTAGTAGGCATAGATGGCGCTATTACCTGATTGTTTGGTTTGGGCGGCTCTATAGTTAGTGAGAAGCAGATGAGGTGGTGGTCAGTCCACATTTGTGGAGAAATGTTGGAGATGGTAGTGGTACAATTATGGTTGGCTATCCAATCTAATGTCCGTCCTTTTGTGTGTGTAGGGGCAAGAACTTTCTGGGTGAGGCCATGATCAACTAGGATTTATTGAATAGAGTGGGCTTGCTTATCCTCATTATCATTGAAACCCAGATTAAAGTCACCTAATAGGAGGAGCTGGGTGGAATCTTTGATGTTGTTGGAAAGGAGGCTGGATAAGTCTTCTTCGAAGTTGCCTAGTGGGCCTGGTGGTCTATACACCAGGAGGACAGTTAGTGGGCTGTTATTAGAGATAGGAATTTTGGCCGAGAGGCGTTCGCAAGATGTTATTTCTAGGTGTGGGGTAAGTCTTAAATCTAGTTTAGTTTTGGCAATGATGGCTAGGCCTCCTCCCCTAGAGTTGGGTTGGTCGACTCTTAGAATGTTGTAATTGTCAGGTACGGCAATCATGAGTGCAGGACCTGCGGCTTCATGGAGCCAGGTCTCGGTGATTGCAAGGAGGTCTAAGTTGTCCACAGCGAGTGTGTCGGCAATCTCAGTGCTGTGTGCTATGAGGGACCTTGCATTGATGAGGGCTCCTGATAAGGTGGATATTGTAGTTTTATTTTGGATTAGTCTAAGATTGGGGGAGTTGGGTCTCTTCAGGTTATAGGGGAAGTCAGTTTGTGTTTTATGACATCTTTCTGCCAATGTTTGTGTTTTTGTAGAAACAGAATGCAAGTTCCTTTTTTTCATTCGTCCTTTACAATCCATGAGCTTGCTGCACTGGCAGTGCCATCTGCTGTGTAAAGAAGACTTATTCCTGCATTTTCCCCAAGGAGTTAGGTACATATCAGTTCTTGAAGAGTCATAACTGAGATAATTTGATTGAATTGTGATACATTTCTGCTTCTATATGTTGATACCTGGTTTTGTCTGCGCTGTTTAGCAATGAACCGTGAATCTGAATTTTAATACATGTACTTGGATGTGTTGAAATGCTGATTCGTCGGTGTACTAGTTTGAACTAATGCTATGTCTGGGTTTGTTTCTGAGATGGGCCGTAAGTTAGAATCCCGGGAGAATCGATTCAGACATCCATCCTTCCAAGGTTGATGGCAACTAGATGCATTTTACTATAAGGACTGATGAAAAGAAATCCTACAGTTCCGAGCACTGGTTACAGTCTTAATGCAAGATTCCTACCACTTCTGAGTGGTAGTATGGTACTCATTAATGAACCTTGGAAAGGTGAAAGTCTGAGCCAGCCCTGCCATGGGATTTGATCTTGTGAAGTCTAGACTGGTCCCATATGAAAGCAAAACACTGAACTTGTGAGCTCTCCAGCGGGATTCTAAGGGAAATGAACCATTAAAACAAGTGGTTAGATGTGTCTCTTCTTCCTGACACCATTTCTTTATGGTCGGGCATTCATGTGCCGCTGCCCTCATGCAGCTCTCAGAGTACGAATACAACGTTGAGCCAATTACAGTTCTCTCTCTCTCTCTCTCTCTCTCTCTCTCTCTCTCTCTCTCTCTCTCCCTCTCTCTCTCTCTCTCTCTCTCTCATGCCTACAGCCCAAACTGCTGGACGGTTTTTCACCAAATTTCCCCCAGGAGTGGCCGCTTGGTCCCAAAAGCGTGCTTTTGTAAATTTGGTGTAAGTCTGTAGAGTAGTTTTTTGTTCAAGTGCCAAAAAGTAGGTAAAACAAATGAGTGATATCTGGGTTTGGTCCGCAGACTCACTTCATTGTTCGGTCCGCAGACAGGCCTCCAATTGGCCCATAGAGCAGCGTGATGTCCGCTGACATTGGATATGGCCACTGATTGGATGGTGAAAAGCGAGAGGTGCGTTTTATTTTTGGGAAACGCCCACCATGTTGGATTCGTGGACAGCGCCTGTTGTCCACGAACATCGAGGTTAAAACATATTAAAAAACACAAAATTGCACTTATCAAACAAGTAAATCAATCTATGGGCAGGTACGGGGTGATGAGGATGGGGTGGGATATGGCCATAAAAAGCCAAAAAACAGGCTTTTTTTCATCCCTGATGTCCGCAAACAGTTCGGGGGACAGACCTCAGGTGTGCGCGAACAACCTAGAAGTTCGGGGACATCCATACATATTTTTGAGTTACAGGGTTGGGGGAAAGAGGTTTTTGGATGGTGTATAACTTTGGTGCCACTCAATGAACCTGTATGAATATTTGTGATATCATTTGAGAGATGACCTTGAATGATTGTACAGAGTGTGGTGCTGTTTTGCCAAAAGGGAACAAAATTAGAGGAGGGGTACTAATATATTTGAAAGGCTTATACATTTGGTACCATTCGAAGAATCTTCCCAAGGGTTTGCAGAAAGATTGTAGACCTAGATATGAGTTTGCATGCAATGTTTGGTGGGATGTTGTAAAGAGGGGGCAAAATTAGAGGCAGGGTGTCAAACTTTGTATGTAGTATATCAAGAGTTGGTGAGTCGCGCAGGACATGTAATTAGATCTCTTATGCTTTAGTAAGAAATTATCCACAATTCAACACTTGTACTATCCTACAGATTAGTTTATTCCAGTCTTGTGATATGTTTTCAATTGCGACTGACACATTTTTCGACCAACGGTCAAACTCAAGGCTGCCATTCTCAATATAAACAAGATACAGAATACAGAATCACATAGAGTAAAGTAAAATGAGATAAATATTGCATTGACACGAATTTGTGGGAAAAATGTAACAGAACAATATATCAACAAAAAAGAAGAAAAGAAGGTGCCAAAATGCATAAGCATTACATACCCATTGGAATGTTGGTCAGCCGGGTGGGCGAAACAAGTAGAACAGAAGACACGGAACAAAAAAACGTTTTCAGACTGGTGGATAACATGATATTGATCATAATACTATCGTGTTGTGCATAATCCAAATGAAAGTCCTGTAACATTCTAGTTTAAAGAGTTATCATACTCTAAGTTATATAGTATTGTTCTAGCTGTTGCACCATGGTAGTCCTTACAAACATCACCATCCCTCCAATCATAATCTCGTTCAATAAAGAATCTTGGTAGGTGCTGTCCCAAAATGTGGCTCGGTTGACAGGATAATAAGAGATTTAAGTGTTTGGGTGAAATGAAAAAAGAAGAAAACCAGACTCTGCAAAGTGTTGTTGTCCTCATTAGAATACGAAATCTCTGTGATATATTCGTGAGTTTTGTTTACGTCAGAAAAAATATTGGAAAATGCTAGCTCACCTAGACTTGGTATGTTTCGGAAATCTGTGCAGGAAAATATATAAATATCAAAGTCACGATTGCTCGAAGAGAGGGTGTGATCAAATATGGTTGCAAAATGTGTTACTGTTAGCAGCACTAATATAGGATTCAGAAATTCTTAATGTATATAGGGATCAGAGAGAGTACAGTTTATTACATTTAGCACCATTAATGGAGAATTTGGAAATTCTTAAGGAATATAGGGCGAAAGCAGAGTACAAGCATCTGATATCAGACATATTAGCATTGGCTCCATCAGTGGTAAAATTAAAGACTCACAATGATCAGTGCGAGTTGTTCCTCAAATCATCTAAATATACTTGGATGTAATATCTGACCTTCCGTCACAAATGTTTTAATATCTGCTTAAAATGAATTAGCAATCGATAAGCATTGAGCGCAGGGATTAAAGTACTGAATGAGTACAAATTGTAGTTCTGGATTACCCAATTAAGGCTAATCCGAATGCCAGTAAAGTGGTTGCTCAGGAGCCGATGGATAAGGGAATTCATGGGAAAAGGGTCAATTGCAGTAGCATCTTACTTCATTGGGTATGGATTTTAGTATCATCAGTGGTTCCCCGGTGACTTGTCACTAAATTAGCACGTGGGCACCATGTCCGCGTGTACTTATATCCCTGGCTGCCATTTTATCCTGCGTCGGAACCATGGCGATGGACGTGAGGACCTGACAAATGCAGAAGTGTCTGAAAAAGTACTTGTAATCCCCTATGTTGTTAGAAATAGAGTTCCTTGGTAAAGATGGCATTATGACATTACTGATCATGATTGCCAGCAAATAGTTTGCTGCATATTTAGTATATAATTGAAAGGTAATTGTTAGAGAAAAGAAAATTTAGTTGGAACTAAATAGAAGGATACTTGACATATAAGCACATGTCAAATGCCGGGGATGGGTTGTTGTCCTGACATCATATATATTTTCTAACGATCCACCTATTCCATCTATACACACAATTTATATATAGCACTGTCTTAATATGGTAAAAGAAATGCAGGTCATACAAGCACAAATCATAAAGTGTAACATCTGGCTCATCATCTGAAATAATACATACACATTGAGCTTGACATGGAGAAATCAAAGGAAAAGCAAAGAAAAGGACATTATTTAAAGTAAAGATGTTATAGCTTCATTGGAACACATGCATTCTGTGGTCTCTATTAAGGCCCATGATAGTACTCTGTGAATTACAAATGCATTTCGCTTCCATGCTCCAGAGTCTGAGTTTGAGGTCTCCCCCTCTTTTGCCTTGTTTAGCCTTCATTAGTCCTATGTACCATAGGTCTTTTCTATCTTGCATCTGATGATACACTTGCCAAAGTATGGCCATAGGTAATTTAGGATCTTGACTACTCAAACTGTCAAAATGCTCTCTTATTCTGATTCTCACTTGGCGTATAGTACTGCCTATGTATAATCTTTGATGACAGGGAAATAGGGAGCAGGTGAAAGTCGACCTTGGTTACCTGACCTAAACACCACCCACCTTCTTAGCCCTGCTATTCCTTCCTGCTCTTAACTCTTAGATCATGGGCGTCCCTCACCTGGGCGCCCAAAGCGAAGGTCAGACAAAGAAAAGGGCAATTCCTGTTTGGACCTGTTCGGACCAGTAGGATCTAGGGCCGGAACCCCTGCTCAGACATGAGGTAAGATTGCACCAACATGTGTTTACTCCCTCTGTCCCCACAGGCCATCCCCATCCCTCTGGTCCTTCTGTGATGTTCCCTTGTGTCCCCCCTTCACGCACACAGGTGTTGCCTGTTTTGCTTGATTCTTCTACCCTGCTCTCCCTCTGCCCTCCAGCTTACTTCTGCTGGAGTCTGGAGTTCAGACCAGGCGGGTGAAAAAAGGCACCCGCAAGCAGACCTCGTAGTTTGCTGGTCTAGTAACAACGGTACCAGCAAGCTTACCAGTACCATTGTTCCCGGACCGGGAACCTTGTAATGAGGCCCATTTTGTATAGGTGCTATATAAATAAACTATCATATCATATCATATCAATCTTGGAGCCATCTGGATATGTATAGGTATTGCAGTCTGTGGGTGTGTATTGGCACATGTTGCAAGTACCGCATTTGTAATAGCCAGTCCGAGTTCTCTGCCAGTCCTGCCACTCTTAGTATCCTGAGTGCTAACATCAAGAATAGAGGGGCCCAGTTTGTTCCTGATTTTTGGTGTTCAAGTATAGATTAATCTTAGTTTGTGTGTGATGTATTGTTTCAAATCAGGATCCAAGCATAAGAAATGCCATATGAAAATCTGCAAAATTTGCAGGGGGATTTGCCCCCAGCTCAGAGCTGGGGGGAAATCCACCAAAGCCGTGATTTGGTGGACCTTTAAATGCGCATTTAAGGGTTACTGCCAAACTCGTGATGAAGCCCTTTGTATTCTCTCAAGTGATTTCTTAAGTGTCATTGGTTGGTAACCCCTTTCTCTAAATCTCTCTGTGAGGACTTGACACTCTCTTTCGGATGGTTCTTCTTGACTGCAATTGCGCCATGAATGGGAACAAATATTCTGCTTGCGGTTACAGCCTGAAGTGGTGGACTAGAATACAACAACAAGCGTTAGCAAGGACCTGAATGCATGTTTTTGGAAATAAGTCTTGTGTTTTATTTTGCGAAAGTGTAAGCATGTAAGTAGAAAAACTAGTGATATGTATTTGGTGTCTGGGTATTGGGCCTGGCCCTAGGCAAACGCAAATGTGTACTCTGATTTGCTTATTGGGGAATGTGGCATGGCCAAAGCCTATGCCCCATGGATTTGAGACTGGCCATGGCTGCAAGCCGTGAGCACTGGCCATTGCTTCCATTATTAGAGTAGAGTGGACCCTGAGCTGGGATGCAGGGTAGTTGCAGTGAATGATAGGGTTGGATTGGTTTGGCTGGGGTCATGGTTGAGCCTTATGCCGTAGGCAATTGAAGAATGATTTCCATCTCCAGCATGCGCTGCTGGTAACGACAGGCATAAGTATGTGTTGCAAAAAATATGTTTCTTAAAGGAGGTTTATAATTCTTTCATGTATGTGAAAAGAGGAATTATTAATAACGTATATACAGTGATGTAACACCATGAAACAAGTTCACTTATAAAAACCTATTAAATTGACTGAAAAAACTTTGTTAAAGGGATGTTACGATTAAGATGCATCCCACTCTTGGGACTCCTCTCTGCCAATAGTTAGACGGTGGCGTCCCATCTTGGCATCCAAAATGCAGATGCAAAAGATTTGTAGAAGATTGTTAAGTGGTGTGTGGAAACTGACTATGGTCATAGGGTTACATGTACAGTTTTTGGAAGTGATTGGTGGATGGTTGTGTGACTGTTTGAAGGCAGGTACTGAGGGAGTTTTACAAATACAAAATTTAAAAGGGTAGAAGGGCTGCCCAGTGTGATGGTGTGCACGTGCCATCCGGGTGTTTTAATGATCAACGGCCTGGAAAGGGGACTGTGGAGATTGTGGATAGTTATAAAAGTTCATTGATTATGGTCATCATTGTATGCTACAGAAAAAATATTTGGGACACAAGATTGTTTCTGTCCTTTTATATTTTGTGCATTATACAATTGTCCATTAGAACCCTTGGTGGGGGAGTCAGCAAATAAGGTGGCGAGGACTGTGTGCTTGAACTGCCGGTGCAAGCCCATGTTCCAAGCTGCCTGACAGCCGGCTCTCCCCGCTGCCATCTTCTCCTGCACCCTGTGTCCCATTTTTTTCTCCACCTTCCACCCCACTACTTACCTTATTTGCATTTGCTCTTTCACTTGGCCTCCTGCAGTCCGCCATGAAAATACAGCCTCACCTTCCTTTTACATGGTGGCCATCTTGGAAAAGGATTTTCCTTCCTACAGCAGGATGCTACGTGTGTCATGCCGTAGGAAGGAAAATCCTTTTTTTTCAGCACCCCAGGTTACCACTTTGGTGGTCAGGGATGCTAATGGCCTTCATCCCCCATTGTAGGAGCTGGAACAGGGATAACGGCCCGGAGCCCTTGTTATCCACCCTCACTTCACTTGGGCCAATAACTTGGGCTGATGGGCTGTTATCCCTCGCTCCAGCCTTTGGAATGGGGGATGAATGCCATATTATCCCCATTAGCATAACACAAAATGCTAATGAAAATGTTGACAAATATTATTGAGTTTCTCTTCTTTATTGAGAAATGTAAAGTCGATGGAGTCTATACAATTATTTCTTTTAGTTCTATTTGCTAACTGTGAAAGGTAGTTTCTAAAGGAACCTTTTTTAAATGTTTACATTTTTTTTTGCAGGAGAGGTCAAAAAGTAAGGTGGGGAGCGAAATGAGAGAAGAGGCACCAACCCAAAATATGGTGTGGCAGGTGGACACAGGAAGATGTTGCGCGTGTGTTACATCTAAGGTAGGGGGCAGTGTTTCTCATGCTCCTTGATTACAGCTTCAAAGGCACTTCGAAATTGCTCCCCCCTGCATAGTGGTGTGTTGCAGTATATACAGAGTACTATTGTCTTCGAAAGATATGGATCAACAGCCTATTTTATCGCTTGCAAGGTAGCTGGTGGGATTTTGTGTCTCAAAGAAGTAGGCTGTGTGGTTACAGTATTGGTTGAGGAAGATGAGGTGGATGAAGACAGTTTATGGCTTGTTAAGAAAGGAACAACTGTCCTGAGAGCATTGTGGTGGTTGGATTTGGTGTGACGGTGCATGGAGGTGGTCCCGTAGCAGTACTGTCCAGGTAGTCCACGACTCAGTGCATTTCACTTAGGTAGCTTTAGCCTTTAGTATATTCCCAACAGTGGTAAAGAACTGCTACACCCAGGATTCTCTCTGGGTGCTAGAGGTAGGCACTTCCTCTACCTCACCTTCTATGTCCTCTTCATTGTCTGTACTGGGCTTTTCCTGTTGTGTAGGTCCTCCAGATGGTGGTAGTGGTGGCTCTTGCGGAGAAGGTATGGCAATAGCTGATGCAATTTTTAAGATAAATAGCAGTTTTGCTAATATTCTTCCAAGTATGTGCTCTGTGCTCTATTGTTAATGGATAATGAGTAAGAATAAGGGTACATTTTGAGCTAGGAAGTTCTTAGATCAGAAGAAAATGCAGTTTTGAACTGTTCGTGAAGCGCAGACACGTTTGTGAACACGTTGTTATGCTGCATGCAAGCGCCTGGTCACAGGCCACTGACCGGATAGTCTGCAATGACGTCAAACATTAATGACATTTGTAATGTCATCTTTCATGTCCTGGGTGTTAGTCTTAGCAGTGCTGTCAAGGGTTTTGACCCATGTTGAATCAATAGACTGGGTAGATGTGGGGATGAGCTGTCGCCGCCCATTATTCCATCCCAGAACAAACTAAATCAATAGACTGGGTGGATGTGGGGATGAGCTATTTGCGCCCACATTCACGCCAGAATAGGAGAATTGCGCAGTTGGCACAAGACCACTCTAAAGATACAACCTTCTTGTGGGGGGTTCCACATCACCACTCTACTGTAAGGATGCCATCAAAACAATGTTAAGCAAGGGTCCTATACTATCAAGCAAAAGACCACTCTATTGAAATGCAGTAATTCAAGACAACTCAAAAATGGATGCAGTACCGACAAATTCCCCAAGGTGCCGCTAGCGGTCTAAACTCTGACAGGGAAACTGTATTTAGGAGTTGCAAGAGGGGCAGGGACTTCAAAGCTTGTTAGTTAATTGGAAATCTTAGCCACCCGCTGTTCCCCGAGGCCAAGAGGCTGGGAAACCTTAACACCTCAGAGATTCCACACCAGGAGGCAGGATATCACATGACCCTGTTGATTGATTGAGGAGAGACTTCCAGGCAGCCTGCTGGAGCCCACACAAAAGGCTCTTTCTGTTGAATGGGGTATGTTAATTTTGAGTGTTTCCTGTCAACAGCCCTCTGCCAGCAAGGAGAGACATGTGATCACTGACCCACCCAGACTCCTGGAGGCGGACCCAAACACTTGGGGGAGTTGAATTGCAACAAATATATATTTTATAGAAACAGTGATAATTTATTGTAACCAAATGACAGGAATGTACAACTTTGAGAGTCTTAGTTTGAAAAATGCCCTCACGATTTGAGTCCAAACTCCAATTTGTACCATTTTCTGGGGCCAAACCCTGCTAATTATGATTATTGTAGACAATGTGTTTAAGCTAGAGACATGGAAAGTTACTGGGATATATGTGGAAGGGAAATGTACCTTTGTATAATTTTTGATGAAAAACCCATCTTGCAAAACCCACTAAAATCGAAAATAAGTTGCCATTTTTGAATGCAAGCTCCTAGAAACACCAGAGTCAGGACAGGGACTATCTTTAGTAATATATGATGTGTGTATGTGATGTCAAACAACTGTGTACCTGGGAAATATGTATTTGGATCAGGTATAGATTTGTGGGCACATTGACCAGGGGAGTGTCATTTCTGCAGGTCATAAAAATGACATCACTCTGACACACTATCCCTTCCCAAATCAGGGACCAAAGAATCTATTGACCTATCAAATCAAGAGAGGGGCAGGCTTAGGGATGCTAGCCTCTCCACCCACTTTTTAAAACACATAAAAATAGACTGCTGGGACAGGTAGGGAGATTCAATTCCATTTTCTGCGGGACGCTCTGCCGGGAGACTCCAGACTTCACATCCATCAATCTCCAAAGACCAAAACTTTACTTCAGAACTTAAAGCAAGGGCCTAAACCCACAAACTGAGAACTCTTCTCAGCAGGCCTCAGCATCCTTAAAATCATTTGCAAACTATTCCACAGCCGGGTGAGCTGTCTGAATTCTGTGCCAAGAACTTTTGCCAGTACCCAGAAAGCAGTGTTACATCCAGAATCCACTTGATCCGGACCGGAAGCAGACCAGAGATCCAGAGAACCACAGGCCGCTGTATCCAGAGAGCTGACCCAGATCGCTGTGAAGTGCCAAGACCAGAACCGGAGTCCAGTCCAAAACCTGACCAGATCCGTGGCGAGGTCCATTCCTGCCCAAAATATATTGTGAGTACCGCCAGAACGGTGCAGAACCCAATCTCTTAGTTAAAATAATCTAATCCAAACTATTTTAACCTAATTAGAACAGCCTCCTAGAAATCGTGTCATCTGTCATTTTTAAAGCTGCACAACTGTCACCTGTCAATTCTGCAGCTGCAAGCTGTCACCTGTCATTTTGAGTTTTACTTTAAATCCAAAAATCTACCTTTATTAAATCATCCGTATCTCCGGAACCGTTTGTGCTAGGAACGAGATTTAACTTTCATCTGAAAGCTTATAATCTAGGCTTTCCAACAAACCTAGAACGATTTGCGATTTGCGATTTTTCTTCATCTGTAGAAATCGGCAGCTTTTTGCTTCTCTTTGCTAAAATTCGTTTGCAATCTGCTAATCATTCATAGAGTATTGTTAAAGCCTGAACTAATATAAAGTAGCCATCACCTACCCTGAACCTCTAGAGGGAATTAAAAGCAATTTTAGCACCTTTTCACTTCCTTCAAAACCACATTAAAGTAATTTGCCTGTGTTTAAACTCATCCCTGTTTTCCCTAAGCTTGCTGGGAGAACTGGTATTGTTTATTGCATTATAAAGTGTGATTTGTGGGGATTCTTGAAGACTGTGTGCTCTCCTTCCATTTCTTGTATTGCATAGGGGGGGAGTGAATTGTCAAAAGAAAAAGTGATCATATTACCTTTTGCTAAAATCATAACAAGTTATTTCTGTACTGCATTTTATTCCACCTTGCATTTCCTTGAACCATATAAAGCATTCTTTCCCACCTTATTCTTCTGTTCCTATTCATAAGTTACCTCTTGCGGACTACTGCTCATATTCACAAGTGTAATATCCATTATCAATTTATTTATAGAAGGGTGATGGGTGATATATATATATATTGTTTAAATTTTCAAATAAACCTTTTAATTTGCAAAACAAACCTACTTCTTGGCTCAGTGGGGTCAGGGGGATTCTAAGAGGGGGGTGTTATACAAGGATTGTCATCCAGAGTACTGAACTGGATATACAAATACATCAATAAGGGTTTTCCTCAGCATCCCAGACTAGGCATTGACTTAGCTGTAGTGTTGATTGAATATCGCTTACAGTGCATGGTGGTGGCACGAGTTATTGTTGCTTAGCTTTCCATAACTGGCGAATTTCTGGGGGTTTTCAGTTGTAACCATAACGTCCCTTTAACAAAATTCCTTCAGTGAATATATATTTATGCTTATGGTTTTAATCCAATGTACTCCCTTAATTGTTATATATTAAAGACTCAAACCTATTATTTGTAACTCCTTTGTGGGATGCATTGGAAGGTGAGGACATGATGGGTACTGGATCAGGCCACTTTGTCAGCCTCTCTGATTGTTCTGATGAAAACACTTTTTTTCTCACTTCCCTTGAGTACCAGACATTTTGTATACTCTTCTCCTGGGTGGAGCTGAACATGTGAGTTAGAAAGTGAAGTATGTGACCTCATAAGATGGTGATAGTTAATGCATATGGCTTACCCATTGAATACTGTATAAGGAATTGCAGGGTCCCATAATCAGACAGGTGTAAAAACAGGAAGTATTTCCAAATAAGGCCTATTTTTACTGTTATCACCATACTCAGGGCCTAACTCAATCACAGCATCTTTCTCTGCAGCAGACATAAGCCCCCTATATAACATTGACCATGTTATCTTATCTTTAGACAATTAGAAAGTGTGGAAAGCAGAATACAATCACCAACAGAATCCTGAATCCCATGTTTCTGCTTTATTCTTTGTAATCTTTTCTGCCCTCTTAACAATTAGGAAGCTTGGAATGGAGGCTGTAACCTCTGTTAAAGCTGCATTCCAAGTTTCCATTTGTGATGTGCACATAGGAAAGGAGAGATGTCAAAGCTGTATCATTGGAAGTCCCAGATGATGAATCCCTTTTTCTTCCTGCACAAGCTCTAAGAGCATAAGGCCTTACCATCAAACTCCACAGTGTGCTAGGCGAACTTCACCCTCATTATGGGCCCTTGCTTTCAGCCCAAGCCCACTAACCCAGGCGGTAGTCACCTACCCTTCAATAGAGCGTTCTTGTATGGGCTTCTTTGAATATAGCAATAAGACCTGAGCCGACAGGCTAGATAAGGTGGTAACGATGGGCCCCAGTGCCGATACAGCTCCATCCAGCCTGCCAGATCAGGTATTATTGCTATTAGCACCCTGAGGTGCTGACAGCAGTATATTTGTTTGAATGAATGTGCCACACACTCTCGGCGTCTCATTCATTCAAACAAATACTCAACTCAGATGGCCGCCATGGAAGGCCATCATGGAAGTGGAAGGCAGCTGGGAGCAGGTGTAAGTGGATCTAGGTCACCTGACCTAAGCCCCACCCACCTGGTGCCTTCCTGGTTGCCGCTCTTTTTCACCACTTAGGAAGCCCCGCCCACCTGGTACCTTCCTGCTTGCCGCTCTTTTCCCTACTTAAGGAGTCCTCCAGCCTCTTTTCCTTTTGCAGCTGGGGAGCAGGTGTAAGTGGAACTTGGTCACCTGACCTAAGCTCCGCCCACCTGGTGCCTTCATGGTTGCCACTCTTTTTCACCACTTAGCAAGACCCGCCCACCTAGTGCCTTCCTGCTTGCCGCTCTTTTTCCTACTTAAGGAGTCCTCCAGCCTCTTTTCCTTTGCAGCTGGGGAGCAGTTGTAAGTGGATCTAGGTCACCTGGCCTAAGCCCCGCCCACCTGGAGTCTTTCCTGATACATTCTGGTTTCACCATCACCGTCTTGTGGCCAATGCTGGATTTTACTTTTATGGACTTAATTGATTCACAGTGCGTCACCTTTTCTCAACTCGCATGCTTGACTTCCTTTACATCTTGTACTCATGGTGGCCCTGAATCATGCTGTTCCCATCTTCATCTTGTATCCTGGCTTGCAACATAATGTGTTACTACTGACTTCTGCAATTGTATTCGCCCTCCCCTCTTGCTTCTCCACTCTTTTTAACTGCTTACGCTCTGTTCTCTCCCCCCATCCCCTGTCCCTTTTCCTATCTCCTCTCCTTACTTTCTTGAATGCTTACTCTATCAGAATTGTCCCTGGACCTAGTATGATAGCAACCTCGTCTGTCGCTCCACCAACCCCTTATTGCCCCCCGCCCCTCCCTCCAGCACTATCTGAAACGTTGTCAGGCCAAGTACGATAGTCGCTTGTTTTGTTCCTCATCTCCCTTTCTGCACCCCTCTCCCTCACCTTTTGTTTTTCTCCGGCCCTTACCCAAAAATCTCATCAGGGCTAGTATGGTAGTCGCCTGTCTGTTTCCATTTCCTTCCCACTCTCGCCCTCCCTTATCTATGTCGTAGCTCTTGCACTATATGAAATGTCGTCAAGCCAAGTACGATAGTTAATTTCACATCCTTACTGTTCATGGCCTGTAAGAATGTCGTTGTATTTTCCCTTGTTCCCTCTCTTGCCTTGAAGCGCTTTGAAACACATTGTGTATAGGCGCTATAAAAATAAGCTATCATATCATATCATATCATATCTTCCTTTTCCATGGCGCGCCGAAATGCGGGAGAGGAGACAACAGTGCAGCTACCAGAAATCAGTTAAATGGGGTTGAGGCTGAAGGAGCGGAGACCAGAGGAAAGGGGAGGTGTGGGGAAGATAGCAGGGACAAGTGCTGCAGGTTCCAGATTGCTTGGAAAATGGGCTTAGATCCTGGGATTCAACATATGATCCGAGCAAGATGACTCTGGTACCCACCCCCGGTCCTAATTGTTGCGGAAACCACAGTCTCTCAACAGTGTGTTGCAACTTCTTCTAAACAATGCACACTTTCTCACAGCTGACCTTCTATACAAACAATTAAGTCTTGCGACTTTGATAATTAACGTAACTGACCGTCTTCCAAATTCATGGGGACAGTCAATATCAGGTGCAGATCATTTCCTTGGGAGCAAGCTGTTTTGTTCAGACTACAGATGAAGATTGAGAGGCTTGATACCAGCCAGCATGGTTTCAGGTGGCACTCAAGTCTACACATGATTAATACTCCTGTTGTGCTCATTCTCCAAACTATGTAGGCTTCTGCTTCAGAAGCAGGAGGAATGTGACACCAAATTGAAACAGGATCAGGCACCTGCCAATAGCAAACACAAGGTTTACCTGTGTCATCTCGTAGCTGGTCATTTCACACTGCAATACACATGCCTCACATTCACTCCAGAAAAACAGGCCTCGGCAAAACCAACCATATTGGATTTGGTGTAGGAATAGGATAGGGATTTTCCCGGCACTACCATAATGTTACTACTTGGCAATAGGACGGAAACAGCTCTTAAATAGTTTTACCAAATTGACATACTATGGAAGTGCATGGAAGTGTCTGCCTGTGAGGAATTTCCATTTGACAACGGCCTAAAAGCCCTGGCTTTTTGCAGCTCTACTAATCAGATTCCCTTTCCATAAGCCTGAAGCCAAAAGCATAGGGTACAACTGTGCCCTGCTGCATCACTAGCCTAATCTGCAGTGCCTTTTCTTCAGTGGCACGGTGCAGGTTCAGAGGTCACAGGTGCCCATCTGACAGGGGCAGTGACAGCGCATCCTAACATCAGCCCGTCCTCCAATGAACCTCGATCGTCAAACTGAACCTGGTGATCTCCATGATCCGTATCGCTCAAGCATTGCTTCGAACTGCAGTGACCTTCAGTTTGACCCCCAGCTCTACACCCTCTTTCCGCCTGGACTACCACAAACTGCCCATCTGCCACATTCAAGCTCGAACTGAACTGCCAGGCATCTGTGAGAAGCCGTGTTCGCCGTTGTCAAACCACTACTGCAAAGGCATTGCAAGATAATTGCCCCATTGGTCTAAATGCGGACTGTCCAGACTGGCTAGGTCACTTTAATCCCTTTTGCATTCAAGAAAATATCTATTTTAAACAAAATTACTTTTTATTGCATTTTCTCCCCGTCTCAAACAGTGAGTGCTGCATCTTGCTATCTTGCATATTCTGTGTTGATTCTACAGGGGTGGGTTGTAGCATTTTCTATTTAGTTATTATTTTATATGGTGTGTTTAATTAAAAGTATATATATTCTTACGAAATCTAGATTGGAAATTCCCTTATTTTAGACTGTTGTAAATTGCTGGCTAGGCTCCTACTGTTTCACATTCAACCCACTTTTGAGAGCGAAGCTTCCCTCAGGCCACATTACCACAAAAAGGGAAGGTGGTATATCTCTTAACTGTGCATGTTTTACTTTTATGATTGGGTTAATTCTTGTTTTGTAGAAGTCTGAGGGCTGAGTAGGCGCTTTAGCTTCTACTCGTCCTTGTACTCGTGTATGGCAGAAGTCAATTTATCACACTGGCAATGGCCTATTTAATAGCCATAGAGTCGAATAGGGCATTGGGCAGTCAATGGGTGGGTGAAAAGCCAAACAACACCCACAGGCTGTGTCTTTCCTCAAATTCACTGCTCGTCCATCTTCACTTTCAATGCCAATTGTTCCGGTTTATGGACATCCCTTTTCCTAATAACCATAATAAAATAAATGTTCAATAGTGCACAAGTGTGCTTTGAAGGTGTGGCAGTTTTCTTTCCAAACCTATAGCACTGGGAAAAAAGACACAGCCCACCGAACACGGCCTGGCAAAGGAATACAAGTCGCCCCATCATTTATGTAAGTCAAACACTGAAAACCTTTCAACAGGAAAACATCTTTGTTTGTTTTTCCTTCAACAGTTAATCAATGTGGATTGAGGGACTAATACTTCACAGCATTTTTTTTCACGCCTTTAGCCCCTTGGATAGCTATGTGCTGTCTGAGGCTGGGCACAACTCTGTTAAGCCCAACACGATTCCCCGGGGTGGAATCATGCTCTGGACCTACTCTGCCATAGGAAAAGTCTCTTACGGAAGACAATGCCATTGTGATATGCAACCTATGCAAAAACCCAGTAAATTGAGGTATAACAATCATTAATGCAACATGGGGCACCCCAGCTATGCACAAGCACAATCAGTGGAAGCATTGTCTCAGTAGACCCAGTGGATGCATTTCAGCTTCCAGTGACTCCTCCTCCACAGCACCCTGAAGGAGTGGGGGTGGCAATGAGGGAGTGCCTGAGGGTTACTCATACGATGACACACCAGCATGTGACCCGGCAGACTAACACACACATACCCCATCATCTGGCCCTCTGAGCCTGCCTTGGCACATTTGCCTTGCATTAAATACTGTGCCAGTGGCACTCTATACCAGCAATGCCAGGTTGCCAAAACAACATCTCTTTGTCATTAGTGGTGACCTTGTTATATGGAACAATTTGGCAGGCATGGAGGAACTGACTCATAATGCTGGCTTGCACTGCTGGTATTGCCAGATGACCCTCGGTTGGGGAACTAAACCGCATAGCAGTTGAGGAGTTAAAGCGATGGTGTGAGATGAAGGAGAAAATCTAGAACCAATTTGTTGGCCCAAAAGTTGGGATGCAATAGCACCTTACTGTGAAACTATGACTTGTGATACTGCTATGATATCTATCACATGAAGGCAGAAATAGAATATATATTATATTCCACCTGCTTCTATTACCGGCATGTTCAATTGTGCCATCTAGGAATGCCCCCTGGAAACACTGAATCTTCTGTCATGGCTTGCAGAATGTGCAATGTGCATTTGAAATGGTTGAGGCCTATGGAAATAGCATCATGCCACCATTGAATCGAATGACAGTATTACATATTGTGAATAAAAAAGAACAAACTGTAACACTTTGAGATGGATGTAAGGTGAAAGTTTACAACACCAGGTAGTCTAGATACACTGCTAGAATATCATACTTGCGTAGTTCTGCAAATTGTGCATCTTGTCATTGATGGCCTGGGGCTTATGCTGTGTTTTCTGCAGCAACTCTTTAGATGTTTGCAATTCTGGAAAAGGACAAGAAAGCAGTTAATGCAGTAGACCATGAAAATGCACCACATTAAATAATTGCAGTTGGAACTACCTGGCATATAAAATTAAATGACCATGGGCCTCATTCCGAGATTGGAAGTAGTCATGGCGCTATTTGCGCCATGACTGCCTCCAATAACGGTACCGGCACCGGTATGGTTCAATGGGGACTTACCGGTATAGTCCGATCTTTGTGGGACCGGTAAATCCCCATTGAAAAAGCCATTCCTCATTCCCATTTTAGCCCCGATAGGGCTCAATGGGAATGGGGAAGACGCTAATAACGGTAGTGCAAATTGCGGTACCCTTATTAGCTCTGAAGTCCCTTAACGGGTCCCGTCCATAACGCCTGGTCAGACCAGGCGTTAAAGGAGGGACCCGCTAAGGGACCTCGTTCTAGGGCGGTAAGGGATTACCAAAACCGGTCTCCTTACCGGTGCCCGGTATCCCTTACCGCCCTACTCGGAATGAGGCCCCATGCATTACTAACTCATGTTCTTTGCTGAAGCTTGAAAGAGAATCCACCCAAACATTGTGCGGGTTTCAGTAGAAGGTGATCTTTGCCAGGTGCTCAATCTTACGTGTTTCCATGTGCATGCTTTTGTAGCAGGGAATCGAGAAGCCATGAAATTGTGTATGTTTGCTGCTCTGGATTCACAGGAAAATGCACATTTCAAGAGGTACAGACAGTCCCTTTGGAAGGTGGTTCTCTGTGCTTTGCTGTGGTTGTTAAATAGCAAGAGTATGACTCAAGAACAAAACAGTAGTAGCATACATGCTAATGACATATTCTGCTATTGTGGTCCGTTATGACCGCAGCCATTCATTAGAGCTGTGTCACAGAAGCAACATTTTCTGTGATGAGATTATGGAGTGGGTGGTATGGTTACTGACCAAACTGACTGACTGAATTGATACGTGAGTAGCAGGGTTCCTCCCACTGTGTCTGGTTTTGCATAGTATGGCACTGCAAAGATGTGGAACCCTGCATGGTTCCTGAATTTCCACAACACACAGCGTTTATGTACCTGGTGAGACAGTGTGATTCTTTAGTATGAAGACCTTTCATATTTTGAACTTTCTTGTCAAACTAAGAAGACATGTCCTCCTATACTCATCTGGCCACGAAGGGTGATGTGAATAAGTTGGTTGTGTGGCTTCTGCATGCAGATGTTCTGCAATTTCACATCAAACAATTTGCTTTCGATCAACTTGGTAAAAAGGTAGAATAGCTTAGTATTTTGTGCCTGTCTCTGAAACTGTGGCATTGTCCTTCTTCCTGTTCTGAACTTTATTATAGTTTCCAAAACCATGTGTTGTCTCCTGTGTCACATTTTGGTTTCTTTTTATCATCATAATTATTCTCAAATTTGGCATCAGTGGCTATGGGTGTTAATGGTAGCGGAGCGTGAGACCTGGAATCCCATATCCTACACCTTTATCCTGAATGTAGTTTCTACCAGCTTGACAGTAGATGTACTCTGCAACACCTCTCACCCTTCTGCCACAGAGACAGTGGGCCTCATTACGAACCTGCCGGTCCGTTAACAATGGTGCCGGTATGCGTACCGGCACCATTTTTACCAGACCGGCAGAGTACATGTTTGCGGGTCGGATGCCCTTGGAATGGCACCCGCTCGCAGACTTTGACGGTAGCACCGGCTACCATCCTCCCCCATTCCCATTGAGTCAACTCGAATGGGAATGGAGAGTTACCGGAAAAAAACACAACTCCGGCAGCACTGTGATGTGTTGTCAAAGGTGCTGTGAAGTTCCTAACTGCAATTTATCACACACATTCCAAACCTCTCTGATGCACACAGCAACGGCTATGACTGAGGTAAAGTACCATGTCGTCACATATAAGACAAGGTGTTGCTCAAAAGTGTCACTTCTACATAACCACATGAAGGGGGCATATGGTTTGTACATTTCATTAGAGCCACTGAATATAATTTCCAAAGGTTTCTAAGAAATTATAACCAAAACGATATTGGTTTTCTTTCACAAAATTTGCCACACTCAATTACCGACACTGAATGCACTCCAAAGTCATATAACAAGTAGTATAACATGTTTTATTTGAAAAGCAGATGCTATTTTGTCTTGACATGCAAATATGACACACTGTGTTACAGCCTACAAATACAATCTCTTGTAACCTCCATAGAATTCTAATGTGTTTTCTTTTCCTCAACTACTATTTTCTCTTGGAACAACACAGTGTTGCACACAGATACAGCACTGAATGTCATCTACTGCTCCCAAAGTATTCTAAGAATTTGTAGAATTCACAAGCTGCTCTGATATTCTCTTATCACAAAATGATGGATCACTCAGATGCAGCCTCCGTACAGTAGATCACAGTTAGATGGCATTCTCAGTTACAGCCAATGAATGCACTGTCCTACCTCCAAATATTTCTATTGAACTCTTATTTATTCATAAGTTTTGTATCAACAATTACCCTCTTGTTAAATCATAGGTTTATGTCAAATGTTAACATGTACATGTATAACTCTTGTTCAACTCAGAGTTAATAATACAGTAATGACACTTCCTAGACCGGAATTGAGGTCGAAACACGTGTTGGCATAGGGGCAACCCCTCATGGTGCGAAGTTATTACCAATGTGTTGTAATGAGATTCATTGACCAAGGGTTAGACTTATGATTCTCATTTTGTGTCACTTTTCATGTGAGAGGAACATGGGAATGTGTGTATTAGAACGTAAGAGTGTAATAAGGGGAACCTTTGTACCAAATCATGTGATATCAATTTTAGGTATCAAGGGTGTGGCAAGAATTCTAAGTAGTGTCATTTACCGTATTAATAACTCTGTAATAAGAGTTATGCATGTATATGCTAACATTTGACATACAACCTATGATTTAATGAAAGGGTGATTTTCAATACAAACCTTATGAATAAATAAGAGTTCAGTAGAATCATTACACTTTTGGTCTGGTCTCATTAGACTCTGCGGAATCAACATAAGTTCATTTATCACTCTTGATAGTGTTTAATTAAGAGGGAGATGTGCATGGTATATGGTGTAATTGTTTTACTTACTGTTAATTTATCCAAACTTCAGGCTAGCCTGGTACGGCATCCCTAGCAGCACCCCGCTGATAACTAAACTTAATCCATGCACAGTGCTAACTGAGTGCAGCCTGATCTTTGGGTTCACTACCTCCAACTAATTTTAAGAATGTGTCTTCACAAACATCTACTAAAAGATAGCATGCTGAGTTACTGCCACTGAATATAAACTCCTCTTCAAAGAATGTTGATGTTTTCTTGTTAACTAGTCTTTTATCTTCCCTCAAAAATCTGGCACCCTCAGTTACATCAGCGCAATACACTTCCCTGCCTCCAAAGGATGCTAAATTATTTTTATCAATTAACAACTGTTGTAAAATGCCACAAAATTATTCTCACTGAATATAATCTAATCCTACCTCAACGAAGTCTCATACTTTTCCTCTGCAATTAGTTTTGTTTAGGTTTAGTAGAGCCTTAAAGTGCTTGCCTCAAATACTGGTTCGAATGCCGGTTCAATCCTTTTAATACAAGGTTCGAACCCGGCTTGAGACATTTGAGCCTTAATAGAGATGGCTTGAATTGAGCTGAGTTGATAAATGTCCAATTCAGCTGAAATTGGTTCCACTAAATTTTAGTCATAGGTGTGGGGAGAAATATATCCCCTGGATGCCAGAAATAAAGAGGCCAGAGTCATTTGTGCATGCTCACCGAAACATAAGGCCAGCACAGAAATGATGCCAGACCTGAGGCCTAAGGAATCAAAAAACAGGCCTAAATTCTAAGGAGAGAAAGTGGGCCTGACTCTAAAAAATGCAAAGATGTGCGCAATGCCTTGTGGGAAGGAAAAGAAAGACACGTTGCAATGATGTTTCTTTCAATACCGGGAGAGCTTCACTTACACATCAAGAAACCGGAGTGCAGAGTATCTTCAACTGGATAACAGAATTGTGCTCCAAGCAGCTGAAGTGAAACAGAGCATTGCATGTAAATTAAATAAAAGAAGTTCATTTTTTTCATATTTCCCTCAAAAGTGACAGTATGCAAAGCAAAATGCCCACTACACTTTCTAGTTTGGGCATGGTGTGCTCATAAAACATAAGGACAATTTCAAAGTAATATGCATGTATTTTTGAAACTGTGTGCATTATAAGGTGTCATTTAAAATGCATTAATGTGCGAGTTTACAGGCTGTTTGCTGCAGGGTACATGGACGGTCATTTCTCCAAACTTGAAACTAACCTCAAGGATCTCCCTCTGTTGCCCTGGAGACTCAGGCCTGGCTATCTTCATCCACCATTGCTCTTCCTTAGAAATACAAGCAGGAATGCTTTTTAGATCAGAAATGCGGTGGAGACCAGATAAAGGGCCTGATCACAACTTTGGCGGTAACGCCGGTGGTATTACCGCCGGTGGTATTAGCCCTACCGCCAAATTCCCCAGCGCTAATTCGCCAAAGTCCTGATTTGGCAGACCCTTAAATCCGGCGGTAAATGCGCGACCGCCGGATTTGAGGGTTACCGCCAAAGTCGTGATGAGGCCCAAAGTCTGGTCTGTTCTGCAGCACTTGTAGTCCCACAACAAAATCCATTAGTGGCTCTTGGGCTTTGAAAGGGGAGGCGGAACCTAATCACAGACCAGGCTCTGCTTAGTCACATGTCTAATGAGAAATTCAACTTAAAAAAGTGGGGGCCCACTGAGTGAAACTTGTGAAACTCCAGCTTGATTAAAATTGGAGAAATAAACTTTATCACATAACATGGGCAGTGTACATGTCACAATGGTCACTCTTGACTTGTATTAAAGGTGATAGTCACCCCTTCTAACCATGCTAAGACGATGTTGGTGGGATAAACACAACTAAAGTTATTCATGAAAATGTGACTTGGGCCTTCCGTGGACTCCAAGAAATGCAGAAGTTGGTAAAAGCAGGCCGGTAATAATTAATATGACCACTGTAAAATGGCATATTTTTCATGGATATGGTTCCTGAGTAAATGAAGAAAAACTGTATCTGTGCACAGGAAGCACGTGCAGAGTCCAGACTAGTCTTATCTGATTCACCTTAAAATATAGTTCTCAAAAATGTTTTCAAACATGTAAAGATTTGAAAATTCAGGGTACTTGCCATGTTGAGATATTTTGTGAGCTCAATGCAGACCGAGCCCATCTGTCAAAGTGGAATGATGAAGCTTTCTCCTCCCACAGCTATTCCAAATCACTCCCCCATCCCCTGGTCCTATTAGCACACAGGTGGGAGGTGGGCAGTGAACTTTAACCAATCCCTTTCACAGGAATCATGACAAGTTAATTATGCCATTTGCCTTATAAATAAGGCAGTTTGCATCAGAGCTGGACTTCTTCCAATAATGCTGAGAGGCTGTTTAGGGCCCCTTGGAGGACTCAGAGGAGATACTTGACTGACCCCTTGCTGTCCCAGTTGTGCTCTGATGTTCTCTGATGCCCAGTCCAGACCTCTCCTGTAGGTAAGACAACCCAAAGCCATAGGTTGTGTAGGCCCTATATTCTTCCAGCATTGTTTTAGTTATTTCCCCATTGGAAATATCCTGTTTGTCCGTGTAGATCTCTAGCATAGTTGTAAATCAATTAATTACCCTATTGAATTCACAGGATCTGTATTGTTGGCATTCAAAACCAACACACTTTCCCCAAAGTGTTGTGAACCGATATAGAGCTAAAGACTTGCCAAATTAATTAATCCCAAAGCCCTATTTCCACGTGAGTACACAGGGTGCAAAACACAATTCCCCATTGATCCCCTTCATTTTAAATCAGAAGGGGAACCCTGCAGTGCCTTTGCATATTTTTCCCATTGCTTTTCTGTCTCCCATATTGGTTCTGTGATCAAATATCCCTAAAACTGATGTTCCTATTGTGTGCTGACTAAAAGCCCAAAGTCCTGCCTGCTCTTTTTAGGTGTGGCAAAAAAATGCCATGTCTTTTCTTTCTTTCATATTGTTTCTGTAAGACCCCAAATCCGATTTTCCCATTGTGTTCCCTCCACTGCCACTGCCTTCCATTCAAAAGGAGTCTAGTCTAATTGATGTTTGGAGGTTGAGGGTTGCTGGGAGAAATGCATAACCCTTTTTGAAATCACTGTGTGTCTTGAATTGTTCTTTTCTGTATTGGTGGGTGATTTAAAAGGAATTAAGTGTGACTGCATATCTCTGTGGTGTCTGCTATACAGAAGTCATTTTGTGCTTGTGTTGCCACAGTATTGGTGGCAAAGATAATCTGTTTGTCAAATTTAATTAATACATATATTATTAATACACACTCGCCTGGTTCCCAGTCCACTGTGGCACTGGGTATTTGTTGGGGTTGTGTGCGAGACGGGTGGGAGGCCTTACCAAAAAGAACCTGAAATAAATCATAGTGATGTGTTGTGTGGCACATTCATTGGGGCAAAGTTACTCCCTGAGTTGAGTGTGACCGCATAATAAACTGTGACAGAGGTCACTATGGCTTGAGATGGTTTATAAACATTTTAAAATCATGTGGATTTTCAGGACCCCTAACTCACAGTCTCACTATGCACAGCTCAACTCTAGCTCTATTTCTCTGGCCCTCAATGTACTTTAATCAAGTATTTTCTGCACCTGCCCAATCTACCTCACTCTGCTTTCTACTTGCTCTGAATCTCACATGGATCATTCACTTTGTAACAGCCATAGGTGTAGCCCTCCACATAAATGATACCAATTTCTCCCAATCTAACCAGAGAAAAAGATGCAGCCGGGGTGTCAGCATCTCAATTAACAAACATAGCCGTTCTACCATACTTTCTAAATCTTGTGTTCACTCACCCTCATTTAACTACACTACTATTCAACTTTCAACAACATCCCCTCTCTATCATCCTTATGTACAAATGTCCCAACCCTCTCAACTAATTTCTGTTTGACCTCAACTTTCACCTGGACATACTCCACAAAAGGTCCCCAGGGCAGTATTAGGTGACTTGAAACTTCTTAATATCTCCATGCCCCACCAAATGGATGTGATACTTCATACTTTGATCACTCTCTCATCATCCTTCCCATACCTCATCTTCCCTTCCCAGTTTCAGACTAGACTTCGTGTCTTATTTCCTCTTTACGACACTGGGGTATTTCCTTTCGAGAGTGAGGGTATGAAGAGTGAGGCTTGCCCAGGGATTTAGGCTATTGAGGTGGGTGCAAAAACACTTTAAAAGCACATGTCATACGACATGAAGCATGTGTGTCTTGCTTATCAAGTGGAGTAATAACTTTATTTGTCTCCTATGACTAAGCAGACCTTAAAACTTCTTAAAATTGTTGCTGGGCTTCTAGCATTTGGTGCGAGATACCATCTTAATTGTCTTGGGGGGGGTTCTTTTTTGCGTGTGTATGTATAAAGTCTTCCGCAGCTCTGCCAGATTCCTGGTAAATTCAATTTTCTTTTGCCGAAATGGGCCTACTACTACACAATTTCAAAGTGCTGCTTCTAGCTTGGTACAGGGACCCCACCTAGAGATGGAAAGAGGAGGGATGCGGGGTAGGGTGGGAAGATAAAAGCAAAACATCAATATAGAGCAACTATCTAAAGGACCTCATTGTAATGTGTCCATTCTGAGGTAAACGTAACCTCACATTGTATCTTCCCACATTCAAGTGATCCCCCCAAGACAATTAAGAAGGGGACTATTCTGTGTTCATTTTTTGTTACCACTCCAACACACTACACCGAGGACAAAAAAAACTCAAACTACCAAACTGTCCTTCTTCTTATAGATTAATCTAATGTCATTCAACGTGTGGGGAGGAGGTGAGGAAAAGAGCATCCACAGGTTTACCAGCAATATAAAATGTCAGACATCCCTCTGAGAGTCATTGTACTCAACAGCGTAGGGAAACAAGGAGCAGTAAAAATGAGGTCCTTCAAAAGGAAAGAGAAACAGAAGTACGGCGAAGATACTGAAAGGGTCTGCATCCTCATATGAGAATGAGGGGTTATGGGAGTGATAAAGATGTAAAGGGGATTAGAATAACAGGGTGAGGCCTCAGAAAGAAGTGAAGTATATTGTAACAAGGCACAGGAGAAGTAGGAGGGGTCCACCATCAACCTCCTCCTCATCATCATCTTCTGCAAGTGTCTCTGTCACATCCTCTTGCTCCTCTTCCTTCGACTCCACAGTGGAAGATTAAAATCCTTATAAGGTGAAAGACTTGGCTGGGGAGGAGATGGCAAAGCTGCTCCAACATGGGTCTGACTCCAAGGGATTTGTGGATACAGCTATGCCAGGCCACTCCCTGCAACCTGTAAGTCACCAATAAAAGCACGTTTCCAAAATTGGAAGTCTTGTGATATTGGATATCAGGCACACAATCCTTGATTAATTGAAAGGCCCTAAATACATCCAGCTTTTAAGGTGCATGGCTAAACGACCTCCATTACAGGGAGGGGGGGAATAGGTTCCCATAGTCAGCAGGGATGGATTTTATCCTATTCAGCCCTGTCGGATGGTCCTCGATTTTAGCAGAAGATGTGGTGGTCAATGTCTGTGTTATACTAAAGAGCTAATACATATGGCTCTTAAGAGCTCATTCTTATGGCTCCTAAATGGCCCATCCAGTACCTGAAAGGATTTAGGAAGCTCAATAAAGCCATTGAGGAGGATGCAGATATGCCCCTATGGACATGGGGATGCAGAAGCGATGCAGAAGCGGGTGGAGGTGTACTCTAATCTCTTATGTGATAGGGTCTGGTGTGGGATCATCCATTTTAGTAAGAAGACATGTGCATATCAGGGACCTACATATAGATGAGTTTCAGAAGGTGTTTCTCTGAGACTTCCCTTTGAGGGATGTACACTCTTTGGAGATACCTTGGAGGTCATGCTGAAGAAGGTGTTAAAAGCAGACAAACACGCAGATAGGCACAGAAAAAAGGATAGAGTTCCAGACTGCTTGGAAACAGTGGGCTCTTGGAGGCAGCCTAATGGTAGTGATATGCCGAGAAGCATAATGAACCAAGGAACAAGGGACAGAACCAGGTTCAAAAAGAAGAAAGGCAAATCCCCCCAGCGTCCTACGGTGGACTGGCATTTATATTTTTCCATTGTATGGGAGGAATGTACCTTCAATGCTTGGGCAATCCACACAGTGAAGTGAGATACAGGATGGAGTTTATGGACCCCCTATTCCCACCAGGCACCGTAACCACACCAGTGCAAATGAGCAAAGCCAGGAGGAAGGACATGTAGCTGGGAATCCAGGAATTACTAGGCAAGGAAGCAGTGATAAACGAGTGTGTGGCTGAAAGGGGGCAGGTCTCTACCATACTTATGTTTCCAAAGGACAGGAACATATTCAGATTGGGTATGGATCTGAAGGGCCTGAACCAACACATTGGCAGGGTCCCATTCAAGATGGAGACATTGCAAACAATCCTATCCTTCATCACCTGGGATGATTGTCTGACATTCTTAGATTTGCAGGATACATACTACCATGTGCCAATCAGGGCCTCACAGCAAAGATTACTCAGATTTGCACAGAGGGATGGCCATTTATAGTTCAGGGCCCTCCGCTTTGGCCTCTGCACAGCACCATATATTTACCAAATGCTTGGCTGCCCTAGCAGCAGTTCTTCACCTGAAAGACATCTGGTTGCCCCCTCTCCTGGATGACTGGTTGGTAACGTCTGCCTTCAGGTCCAACACGCAGGTTCAGGTACAGAGGACCTGTCAGGCCTTGAGTAAATGGGGTTCTTGGTAATGGGGAGAAGGCCTATCAGTAGCCCACACAATCCTTGACCTTTAAAGGGTCCCAATTCACCTTTAAGAAGACTCTGGGAATCAGTTCTCCAGGGAGATTCAGCCTTAGCCTGCACATTGCTGTATGCTCTGGGTCAGATGGCCTCATGTGTAGGATGATAGGTATTTCTAGTCTCTTGGTCTAGGCTTCATCTAAGGTCATGCATCTCTCACATTCACAGGCCCTGAATCGCGACATCTTAGACCTTTGAAGCTCAGATTCCAGTGTCAGGGCTCTTGATATGGAAACTATAGTTGTGGTTTCAGAACAGCAATCTGCTGAAGAGGGTGAATGTGGACCCTCCATTGAGGACCATAATTACCACTAATGCAAGCAACTAGGGCCGGGGACACCTCCCGGCACCTAGTTGATTAGGAGAAATGGGATCCAAGTTAAATGGATTACTCATCTAACTGGAGGCAGTTGGCATATATTGGTGGCCATTCTCTTTAGTTTCCAATTGGTATGATATGATAAGTCATTCACAAAACACCTGTACACAAGTGTTTCTAGGCGCTGGAGGTCAGGACGGACAACTCCTTGCAATAGCATATGTCAATCAGCTGGGGCTGACAAGATCTCAGACACTAGAAAATATTGCAAAGGAGATTGGTAAATGAGCAGGGGAAAACTTGCCCTCCCTGAAAGAAACTCACACCAGGGGACTGGACACTCCATGGAAAACCATCTCATGCAGGGTTTTCCATGCCCTCTGGAGCTGTTTCTCCACCCAAACAGCTTTCAGAGGCTATGTGTCAGGTTTGGGAATCCTGTTTTCGATGTCTTAGGAGACAGCTCAGTTGTCAAACCTCTTAACCAGCTTTCAATACCAGGGGATCTCGGGAGTGGATGCCCTGGCTTTGGAATGGCCAGAGGAGCTCCAGAAAGACTTTTCTCTCATTCCCTTAAACCTCAGGTTCCCAAGGAAGAGCAAGGACGGCCATTCAGAAGTCATCCTAGATATTCCCAACTGGCACAAGTGAAGTAGGTTTCCAGACCTTTAGGTTGGAATAGGAAATTGCTCCAGTGAGGATCATTCTATCCTGGCCTCTTTTCCTAAGGTCACATTGGGGGATTGGTTGTAAATGAAAGGTATTGGGTGGCTCGGAAGATGGGAGGAGGAGGCTAAAGAACCTTGGTCTTTCAGAACAGCTGGCTGTGTCCTTTCAGAAATGCAAGAACCTATCAACCCTCACACCTTTCAGCTTTAGAATGTGGAATTCTGTTCAGTTACAACCCAGTGGGCAGCAGTGGATAGGAGTTTTTGTAGGTGAACAGGGAAAGAGACGAGCTGAAGGGAAGATTACTTGGAAGCATTGTTTTCTCTAAACCATTGTCTCGTGAAGGCACCCATCCATGGAGTTTCCTCTCGTATTGGCATCTCTTAAGGTCCTTCTGTTGAAGCTTACCCTTTCATTGACAATACATATGTTACGCTGTATGCAACCTTCCTCATTGCAATTAAATCAGCTCTGAGGTTGGGGATAGGTGCAGCTATCTTAATCTAACACCTGATGGACTCAGTTTGCAATGTGACCTGGGATTTCTGTCCAAGGTAGAGTTGATGTTTCATAGGTCTCAGGATATAGTGCTACCAGTCTTCTATCAGGATCCTTCCACCTCTGAGGAGGAGCCATGTCATTGTCTTCATGTAAAGAGTTCAGTACTGGAGATTCTGAGGAGGACGGAATTGTTTAGGAATACAATCTTTTAATCACCTTTAGGGCTACACGGGCAGGGCAGAAGGCTTCAATAACAACAATTAGTCACTGGATTAGGTTTTTAATTGCAATGGGCTAGGCAAAAGAAGATATGTGTCTTCCAGTTAACGTCCAATGGCTCTCAACCAGAATCATCTCAAGATCTTGAGCAAGTGCAGATCAGTGCCTTTTTTGCAGGAGATCTGCAGAGCAGTCACATAGGCATACCCTAACACCATCAACAATCATTGTACACTATATGACAATGGATCAGGTGCATGTCTCAAGTTTCAGACAAACTATCATGGTAAGAATGAAATCAAGGCTGCAGTACATGAAGACACTCCGCAGAGGGCCCAGAACATAGATGATGTCTGCCATCCCGTTATTCGGAAGATGTATGACATTAGTTTCTGACCAATATAGACGTAAACACACACATTGAGGGGGGGAATTATGGGTTTCCATTTAGTATTCGATTTATTCTGCACTCTTGTTCATGTGCCATGTATACTGACTGCACCTTTAAAGTGGTTTTGTGAAACCAACTCACCCGCACCGTCCGACACCTTGTTTTACTTCAGTCACCTGCATATACCTTGATTTGTTGCATCCTTCGGAAGATCCCTGAATCTTGTTTATTTCCCTGTCTGCTTCACCCTGTAATCCCTCTCATCACTCCCAAACCAATTGTCCTAGATTGTGCAACCTCTATGCTCTACAAATGGTCTCAGTGTTTCTTCATATTGTGAGATCATCTTTGTGTCTTCTCTTTGTCCCACTCATTATTTCATTTATCTCCTCATTGTTCCACTCATCATTCCATTTTCCAGCTTTGGCATTCAGCTGCTTCCAGACCTTAACTGTACACTGTGGCCCCACAGTGCCCTCCACTCCTTTTGATGGTCCCCTTTATCTATGCTCTTAGCTCAGCCCCCAATTATTCTTTTTCTTCCCACTGGTTTCTTCTACACTGCTGAATTCAACTACAGGGGGACCTGGACTTTCCACATTAGGTCGTGGGAGTGGACATTTACATTTGGTGGCTTACATGTGCTACAGATGTCAAAGTTTCCACACAAAAAATATTAAACATAATTGTTTTCATTTCTTATTTGGGCGTTTTATGAGTCGGAGCATGAGGGTGCAGTAGGAGGTGTGCATTGCCATATTATTGAGACGAGAGCTTGGTTCGGGGGCCAGTGATTTTTACTCGGTCAGCCTTTGCCTTCTTCCTGCTTTGTGACCTGGGGAGCCTGTAGCTGAGACTTGAGCACAGACTCCTATTTTGTTTATGTCCTATTACTAGTAATAGAATGCAAGTCATGTTCATACTCCTGTCTCAGTGACTGGCATCATTGAATTGGGGGTTCCTGAGGGAATTGATGGGAGGATAGCAAACCAGTTGTTCAGGTGTAGGAGATAAACACACACACACGCACGCACGCACGCACGCACGCGCACACATACACACACACACACACGCACACACACACACAGACAAACACTCATATATCTGGGCACTGGTGCAACTCCCCACATGCTGCTGGTGGCTTTGGTAGGGTGGATAATTCTTATGGACAGCTGGTGAGAGATGGATAATCAAGCCGAGCACCACCATGCACCACCAAGGCCACCGAGATGACATAAACACATGGAAGTCTAAAGCAGTCATCCTCTCCCAGTAACAATGGTTCATGAGCTGGGCCACATTCAGTCAGTCCTCAATGCAAATTCTGCAATAGAAGCCTGCTTCTTTCTGCAATAAAATAAAATATTAAAATACTTAAAGCTGTACTCATTGGCATCCAAATTAGGCCACACCTCTCATCTCTCCCTTTGATACCATAAACTAAAGGGGGAATGCTGGGATAATTAGACAATTTAGGCAAGTCGGCAGCAGCTGCAACAAACCTGTAAGAGGACATTGACCTCACACTGCCCTGGAAATTGCCTTTTTAGATTTGGCTATTAGGTGGCGCTGAAAGCGCTACCTATAAAGCAGAAACTATTGTTCTTATAATAAGAGCTTTAACATGAGAGCTTGAAACAGGGGCTTTGGATGCAGGTTTGTCGTAATGCTTTTCAATGCAGGTTGGCATATGAGGATGGATACATGGTAGTTTGACTATGTGTCCCACCCATTTAACAGCACAACTCTTTTTGCACTCTTTCGCTGAATTTCTACTGTGTGATGAATTTGTCATGCATTTTTACTCCCAAAATGGCAGCCGACAGGTTTTAATGTTATAAAAAAGTTATTTCACTTGATTGATGCTTTTCAAAATATTTACAGCATCGTTTAAGCTATGTTACATATTTTGATGTACTGGGTTTTCAAAATAAAGAAGTTTTGTTAAAGATACATGTTTTGTAAAATGGCTTTCACATTCTCAATAAACTGATTTGTGGGTGGTGTTTCTAGTGTCTTCTGATGTAAACACGACCTGATTGGCTGTGCATATAATGATGTCAGGAGGATGCCATTGGTTCTGCAGTCTGTGTTTCTGTACGGAGGGCAGCCATTTTATTTCAGCATTTGATCACTCTTGTTCAATAACTGATGCTGGCCCAACGCGGACCACTATCTGTTGGAACGCTTGTGCTGGAGGAGTTGGTGAGTGACCCTTCCGCCAGCCCGCTCACATTGTTAGGGGCGAAGCCAGGAAAGTTCAGGATAGACCTCAGTTTTCCTTCTGAAACAGACAAGCCCATTAACATGCAGTGTTGCCAGCATTCTAGTACACATGCATGCTGTGAAGGCTCTTAACTTTTATGTGACACACAGAGGAGCACCCATAGACGTCATTTCCCCCGAAGTATGGGCACAGGGTGGGGAAGGATGTGGCCACTGGGCTTGCACTTTTATCCGAGCAAGGTGCCTGATTCATCCTGTGCATTATACTAGACACAGTGGCCGATGAGTAAGCCTGAATGTACCAGTGACTTGTTGCCTTTTTTATAGCCAAGTATGAGCCATTCCCACCTTCAAATCCCAGCAGGCCATAATGACTTCTCGGCCACGTCTGACATTTACATCGCTGTACAGCTTGAAGCACCGTACAACAACAAGCTGTTGTTCATAACGGGCCAAACGTGTATCCACCTCCTTTTCCCACATTAGCTGGTCCATGCAGGCCCATGAATGAATGACAGATTAGTGAATGCAGAGGGGGACGGGCAGAAAGAACACTGGTTCCACCCATTCAGCCCAAACCCTCACTCATAGCGCACAGACCCTAGACAGTGTCTAACTTTACCCTTCCCTTCCTGGCACTATTGCTCCTGTCCACTACATAAAAGAGAACAAAAGGAGTCAGAAGCTACCCCTGCCTAGACGCAGTTACGGGTGCGTCCGAGTTGCAGCAGAAAGCTAGGTTAAACAACTAGTAGCCAGTAAACATGGTCAAACAAAGAGCAAAGTGTATTCAACATTTATTTTTTGGACAAACATCTAAAAGTTAGTAGGCCTGTAGCTTGAAAAAAGCCTTAAAATAAATATACATGAGCCCAAGAAGGCAAAAACACACAATGATATGTTGAGCAAAACATTGTTGTGAGAGTTAGTAACAAAAATTGTGCAGATTTCTGTACTACTTAATGATAGTAGTACGCCATTATTGTCGACACATTATGTATTTGGTGTTTCTGGTTCGGAATATCAATGACCCTCAGCGGGTGCTGTATCTCGTCAATTTATCTGAAGGGACCGAACTGTCATCAGGACGAGGATATTGAAGGACTCGGTACTGAAGAGTACCTATGAAAATGGATGACATGTTGTGTGTCAGTGGTGAGTGACCAAGAGGTTAATAATTAAAAGTGGGGCTGCGAACCAAGGACCTACCTTGATCTGTCGTCTTTTAGACTCAAAATGAATGGGCGGCTGCCATGCTTTGTACTGGCAACATTAGCATGGATCCTTATTGTCTAGGAAAAAAGGGGGGAAGTGATTACCTCTGCTGTCTGTAGTATATATCAAATAGCAATGGAGCGTGTTGGTATAAAATAAAAGTACCTGGTAAAGTAGGTGAAACCAGGCGAAAAAAGAGCTGGATGAAGATTCCGCATTGGATGCAGTGCAGATTGGCAGGAACTCCTGTGGAGTGAAGCAAATGGTGTTGCTTAGTGAAGATCCTGGGTCTAGCTATGGTAGAATTAAGCTAAAGTATCATTACTTTGGTTTAGCTGAAGATACTAGTGGAATTCTACCGAAATCTAGTGAATGGTCAGGATATTCGGGCCGTGGATGGGTTTATAACGAGAGACTTAACATGATAAGGCTGCATGCATTAAGTGTTTCGTGGGCGTAGTTAAAAATGAAATGACCGCGACGAAAGATTGAGTAATACGTAGTGCAGCGTTCAATACGAAATCTAAAGGGCATGTTGATTGTCTCCTAGAGCTACGTGCACAAACGTCTATAAGTGAAGCATGCTGATCAAGGTGCTGGCAATGAGGGTGTGAGCACCGCGAGTGAAAATGTGCTTGGTGCAGCTTACCTGCTACAGGAGACCGCAGAGCTGTAGCTGTGTCGGCTTTCTCGCTAGTGTATCACTTTCGCGGATGCGTATTGCGTTGTCTTGTCTAAGAAGGGCATTTGAATGTGTGGTGCTTTATTAGTCTCCGTGTGTGACCGTGGCCAGACAACCGAGGCATGGAAAAGGAATGATGCAGCCTCCATTTGGCTTGAAGCCTAATGTTTCATTATAATGGCATATTGCATATTGTATTGAATTATTATAAAATAACTTTGTGACAGTTTTCATTGTTGGTACACATAATGGCAGAATTGTTATACGTCACATATTAGAGTGTTGTACGAACTCATAAATTACAAAAAAAACCAGTATTCCATCACAATTAAACAACCAAATAGTGTACTTAATTATGTTGTGTGTCCTTTACACATTTTTATAAAATGTTTTTATCAAATATGATGATCTCAATTTCATGCTTCTGCATGATCAAAAACTTTTTGATTGCCATATACATTGGTGGCATCCATCATACCAAAACAAGCCTAATTAGCAAAATATCTTTGAGAAAGTTTTCATCGTTGGTGTACATAATGGCAGAATTGTTATACATCACATAATAGAGTGTTGTACAGACTCATACATTACGAGAAACAGTATTTCATCACAATTAAACAGCCAAATGGTACACTTAGTTATGTTATGTCTCCTTTACACCTTTTTGTAAAATGTTTTTATGAAAGATGATGATCTTAATTTCATACTTCCGCATGATCAAGGACTTTAAAAAAGACTTTAAAAAACCTTTTATGGTGGCCCTATACAATTATGGTATGCATGGTATCATACTGCTCTGTGTCTCCTATGGTCATATAGGTTACAGTGATTATTGAAATCTAAGTCACCGGAAGATGATATTATCTAAAGAAGAGATTCCTCTCGATGGACACATTGAGGCCTTGTTTTACCGAATCTAGATGAAAAATCCACTGCTGTTCCAGTTTACGCAGCGCGAGAGCTCTATTTCCGCCTCTGAAAGGGTTGTTGGCTGTTTGCAAAATAAACCGAACTACAGTAGTTACCCCTCCTCCCCAAAAGGATGTTGGCACAGCTGCCTGGACACTCCTGACCCAGTGTCAGCCCCTATTTTTCTCACCATTTTAATGTAGCCGGTCACCTGGGGCAACCAGAGCAAGGCCAGGAGAACATGCATATGTGTTGGATTTTGTACCCCCCCCCCGGAGTTCTGTGAAGGTGGGGCTGAGCTCGGCCTTTACTTTTAGTTTTACATTCTGCCTCAGTTCCAATTAATGCAGGTTTCAGCCCCCTCCTCCCCCCCAGCTCGTTTTGAAATGATTTGAGCCAGAGATCTTCTCCATTGTGGGTTCAGCTATGCAGACTTTGTCTGCCTCCCCGCATCCTACACCAACTCACCCCCACCCACCCTACATCCACTCTCTCTACCACAACCCACTCACCCTACATTCACTCTCTCTACCCCCAACATCCACCTATTCACTCTACATCCACTGTCCCTACACAAACCCACCCACTGTACACAAAGCCAACCATCCTAAATCCACTCTCTCTGTCCACATCCACCCACCCTACATCCACTCACACTACCCCCACACACCCTACATCCACTCTCACTACCCCCACCCACCCATCCCACATCCTCTCTCTCTACCCCCACCCACCCTACATCCCCTCTCTCTACCCCCACCCACCCTACATCCTCTCTCTCTACCACCACCCATCCACCCTACATCCACTCTCTCTACAATACATCCACTCTCTCTACACCCACCCAATGCCGTACATCCACTCTCTCTACCAACAACCACTCTCCACACCCATGCACCATACCCCAATTCTCTAACCACTCCCATTTTAAGAACTGCTTCTACCCCATCCACCCAACTCTCTCTATAACCACCCGACCTACCCCCACCTCACCCTTTTTACCTACCCTCACCCACTCTACTCCTACCCTTTTCTCACCCTCTCTAACTCCACCAATGCCACACCCCTCTATAACCCCATCGTCCTATGCCCTCCCTTCCTCCCCATGCCGTCTCTTCCTCCATCCACCTGCCCTTCCCACTCTCTCTCTAAGCCCACCCACCCTTCCACCTCTCCCTATCACCACCTACCCAGCCCCACTGTCTACCACAACACATTCTACCCCCTCTTTCTCTACTCAACCCTACCCCCTCTCGTTTTACCCAATCACGCACTTTACTCCCCTCTCTCTAGCCTCACCCACCGAACACCCTTTATTCCCCAACCCACCTTGCCCCCTACATCCCCCACCCATCTTACCCTCTCTCCCTATACCCTCAATGGCTTCCCAACTTACTCTATTCCCCTTCTCATTCTCTTGCTCATCATCAATGGCACCCTCTCTCAATCATTTCATACCTTGCTATTTTCCCTTTCTCATTCTCTTCCTCACCATCGAGTGCACCCTCTATCAATGGTTTCCTCCCTTGCTCATTGATAGGACCCTCTATCAATAGCTTCCTCCCTTGCTCTATTGTCCTTCTCATTCTCTTGCTCATCATCGAGTGCGCCCTCCATCAATAGCTTTCTCCCTTGCGTTATTCCCCTTCTCATTCTCTTGCTCATTATCAATGGCTCCCTCTATCAATGGCTTCCTCCCTTGCTCTATTCCCATCTCATTCTGTTGCTCATTATCAATGGGCCGTCTATGAATAGCTTCCTCGCTTGCGTTATTCCCCTTCTTATTCTCTTGCTCATCATCAATGGCGCCCTCGATCAATAGCTTCCTCCCTTGCATTATCCCCCTTCTGATTATCTTGCTCATCATTGATGGGTCCCTCTATCAATGGCTTCCTCTTTTGCTCTATTCCTCTCTCATCCTATTGCTCATCATCAATGGTGCCCTCAATCAATAGCTTTCTCCCTTGCTCTATTCCCCTCTCATTTTATTGCACAACTGCACTCCTTATCGCATCCTCTTTTGAAACGTTACACTCTCCTCCTTGCACCCTGGTGCCTTTAAATGCAAAATGCAAAGAACAGCAGTAAACACCAAAACTATGTTTTCTTTTGTTTGCTTTGGACATTGGGATGTAATGCGTAACTCTTTTGTTAGGGGAAGTATAGGAGCACAAGCTGTACCTCTGCTCCCTGCTGCACCTACATTGCGGCCACCCACAGCTACACAAACCTTTTCAAAATCCTCCACTGGCAGAGCCTCTCTAAACTCTATTCCTTCAAATCTTCTGCAAGCTCCTTTTACTCCAAACCCCACCATATAGTCTTGGCTTTTGTCAAACAACCAATTAACCCAATTTTCATTCTCAGACACCCTCAACGCAACTTTCTCTCTGATCCCTCTCCCTACCAAATTCCCTTCTCTCAGACTCATCTGCCAAACTCCCTTCTCTCAAACCCTCTTGAACTAATCCCTCTGAGGCCTTCTCAAGCCTTTGACTGAAAAGGATGAAGTGACTAATAGGTCCATACAAGACTCAAACGTCATCCTGCAGGTAAAACAGAGTTAAGTAGCAGGTGCTTTCGCCTCCTGGGCTATCTTACCAAAAAGATGGACGTGCTTGAACACCTCAGGTTCAACACACCGTTGAGGTGCATTAAGCTAAAGGAGCACAGGCTGAATTTCTCAACAGGGGCTTAACGATTGCACATGCACTCATAGCTCTCTGGATTCTTCCCACTTCTGCGTGCAGTAACAATAGGCGTCACTATTACCCAATTTAACAATAATGAATCGGGCAATTCCCGAACGTTGCATGTGTGAGTCGGGCCTGCCGTTATTCGAAGGTTCACTGTGCAGAGTCCACACATTTAAGAGAACGGCATTTAAATTGTTTAACTTGTAACCTGCATTCCCAATCTGCAATGGAGTACAGTGGACCTAAGTGCGAGCTCCATTGAAGCGGTGCATTGGGAGAGTGCTGTGCCTGCTTCACTATAAACTGAAAGCATATATAGTCACGTGTTCTGGACCCCCTATGCCAAAACAGCATCCCAAAGAGCACATCATTACCTGACTGCAAGGTACAAGCAATCGATCTGGGGCCATTACAGAAACGTTGCACCGGCGCAGGTGTAAAGTTGCGCGGTATTAGCACTAGGGCAAAGTTTACCCTATTTTTAAAAACACTGGCACTTAATAGAAAACGATTACAAAATGACAAGTGCAGTTCGGCATGGAATAAGCACCAGGGCACAAATTGCCCTCGTGCATAAAATATACATTTATACTGCATTATTTCAACAGGACGTTTGCCCATGGTGCTAATAGCACTAGAGCAAACTTTTCCCTTGGGAAAAAACAATTTGGAATGTTTTTTTATTTTTTGCACTATGGCAATTTTTGCCCTGGTGCTTATACCATGCCAAACTGCACTTCTAATAGTGAAATAATGCGCTTATATGTCCCAGTGTTTTTACAAATAGGGCACACTTTGTCCTAGTGCTAATACCGTGCAACTTTCTGTAATCTGGCCCCTGCTGCACTGCGTTCTCTGGCAGGCTCACAGCTAAAGCGATGGAAGACGCCCCTATCCAAAACATGCACTTGAGATGTTGCCGTGGCTTACGATCCCTGGTTTGAGGTGCCTTCCTTGTGATTAGTTTTCGCATCAGTCTTTCTATCCAGTAGACGACATCAGCTCCAGAGCCAGGAAAACAAAACAATGGAAGGCAAAGAAAGTCACATTTCATTTCTGTTGGCAGTTTTGGAAATATACTGTACGCCCACTAATGTATAGTTACGGGATGCTCTCCACAACTCTGCCGGCCTCCTGGTGGCATTTTGGGCACTGGGTAATTAAGTATGGCCCTCAGGTCACAGTCTATCTACACCACTGCCTGCCATGCCAGTCACAGACTCACCACCACAAACGTTCATGGTAAAATTCCAGCAGAAAGTGGGTCAGCGCTGCTAGCATTTGAAATGCAGATCTCAGGTATACCCGGGAAGAGTTCAGTAAACTGAGCCACTTTACAAGCTTTCCCTACCCATGAAGCGCATGAGCTTCAAAGGTGGGGCTTGGGGTTATTAGGTGAACCTTAGTGAGAAGCAGTAGGATGAGAGTGAGCAGAAACAATGCCAGATAGGGCGCACGGCGAGAATGATGGCTTGACGAGGAAGAAAGCAAGTCAGTCCACGTCTGGGAAATGAATCTCCTGGAATTCATCGGACAAAGCTACCGATTGGAGCAAACAGTATTAAAGAAGCCGCCAATTTGTTCATATTGGTGGAGACAACAAAAAAAATAACAGTGCCTAGGGAACAGTTTGCATTATGCATTGCCAGTTGCTATGCCAACCACGTATTCTGTGTTCTGTTTCCCCTCTCTCTCTTATCTTTAACAACGGTTTTGTCCTTAGGATGGAACTTTGTACCACCAAATGCACCAAAAACAAAACGAAAATGAAATGCAGTGTCTTTATGTATTGCAGTGAAATTCATAGCATTGCAATCTATAATGTAACACGAATGAAAACTCCATATAGTGAAGCATTCCAGTAAACATATGCATATTCATAATAGTACACTCGCCATTGATAGTGCTATGGGGAACACCATTTAAGCTATGACATTCATATCTCATTCACACTAGGAACGTTTTAGCATACTGAAAACTGTACACATAATATAAAACAGACATATAACTCTAACAATGCATTCGTTTTACATTTCAACACAAACGTGAATGGGTTCTTAGTTTCCCATTACTGAAACAGTAATCGCTGAAACAGTTTTTGGGACAAAGTTTTCTTGCAAGTCTATACATCATGGGCCTCATTACACGGATGGCGGTGAACCATGGTGCTATTAGCGCCATGGTTCATGGCGGTAAAATACCGGCACCGCCTTGGTGGAAAGGGGAATTACCGCCCTATTCCAAGGTTGGCGGGGCGGTAATTCCCCCTTCCACCATTGCCCTTCTCCATTCCCATTTTTGCACCATAGGGCTCTATGGGAATAGGGAAGGCGCTAATTACGGTACCGCAAATTGCGGTACCGTAATTAGCTCCCTGGTCCCTTTGCGGGTTGGTTTTTAATGCCTGCAAAAAGCAGGCATTAAATTCCCCAACCCGCAAAGGGACCTCGTAGTAAGGCGGTAAGGATTTACCGGTACCGGTAAAATACCGGTACCGGTAAACTCTTACCGCCATCCGTGTAATGAGGCCCCATGACAATTAGACTGACATGTTTTGGCAAGTGGGACATTGCTTTATGCCCCAACCACATCAGGATTGTCAGCACCTAATACTGTCATTCATCAAGGCACAGGATAAACCGTAAATGTGTCCATATTTGGTGTGAAGTAAATGGAAAACAGGCACTAGTAAGTAAAGACAGTGGGCCTCATTACGAGGTAGGAGGTAGCAATGGTTCTATTAGCACCATGGCTACCCTCTTACCGCATTCCGGGTCCAGGTTCTTGAAATAGGTATTTACTGGGTCATTCCAACCTTGGAGGACCCGGTAAGTCCCCATTCTGAGAACCATTCCCCATTCCCATTCGAGCCCCCATAGGGCTCAATGGGAATGGGGATGGAGCTAATAAGGTGCCCATAGCGGGACCCACTAAGGGACCTCAGAATAGGGTGGTAAGGGTTTACCGGCACCGGTCTCCTTTCCGTGCCCGTTAACCCTTACCGCCCACCTCGTAATGAGGCCCAGGGTGTATTTTTGCAGTGAAGTAAATTAAGAACAGCCATAGTTTGTGTAGTGTCCTTCAACAATTACCTGTGCTCCGCTCCGGTGTGAGTGTTTGTGTTAGAATGTAGAGTGCATGTGTTAAGGAATGTTGCTGTGTGACGTGATGGAATGAGTGTAGAGTGGGCTTGTGAGAAGGATGTTTGATGGTGGATGGCGGAGGGATCACAGGGTCGTTGGATAGATGACTCAAGGAGCATAAACTATACCTCTGGCTCTGAGTGTGCTTCAGGACCCGATACTATATTTTGGCGGGGAAGCCAATGACGTCACTGGAACCGCAGAACAGGCTCACCAGACAGGTGTTCTATGTAGCTCTATCCCGGCTGATCAGGCTGTAGCAAAGTGGAGCACAATTAAGGTGCAGCGTTATGCGACTTAGAGCAGCAGCTATTATTAGTTTATGAATTATCGCCGGGGTGCAGGCAAAGTGTCCTATTATTGAAGCACAGCCTAAAGACCTAAAAACATCAGAAATCGTGTTGCCATTTTGAATATATTAAAGGCAGAGGCCAGGCAGGGATCAGCATTCATCCTAAAGTTCTTCTTCTTTACAGTACATGAAAAAAAAACTTTGTGTTGGGTAGAAAAAAGAAGACATTCATGTTTTATTACAAAAAACACAGTGCTAGAGGAAAGTGTCACCAACATTTTTTTCTTTTCTGTTTCAAATTTCATGAGGCAATTTTCTTAAGGAACATATAGTACAAAAAATGCAAGGAATACCTGCATCCTCCAGAAAGTTTTTTCTGAATCCTGGTCAGCCTAGTGTTTTGTGGCCAGAATAGAGGGACTATTGGAAAAACTATATAAAGACTGTTGAACAGAATGGATTGTCTCCACAGAAGAAGAAGCTACTGTTATTGCATGCATTACGGCTTAAAGGCCAGCGCAAATATGGGGAAATGTTCTGAATTGACAGGGGATATAGCTGGTGACATAGATGAATATGAGCGGGCTTTAAGGCAATTGGATAAAAATATGCCACAGAGGTGAACGCTGAAATTAATAGATAAAACTTCTTCTCTAGGTTGCAAAAAGAGAATGAAATGGTAAAGGAGTATGTATCAGCCCTAAAGAAGCTAGCTCACCATTTTGGTGCAGGCATCATGCTGGATGAACTGATTAGAGATAAGATTATCATCCACACCAAAGACCCTTTGGTTCAGGACAGGTTGTAGATGGTGGTTAACTCCTCATTGTCAGAGGCGGTGACAATTGCCAAAAGGGTTGAACACATGTACCTTTGTTTGAAGAAGATTAAGAAAAAGAAGATGGAAGTTAAACAAGCCCAAACTGTTAGTCAGAGTCAAACCAAGCCAGCACAAGAGTCTGGAGAACATTCTACCATGAATGTTGTGAGGAATAAAAGAAATAAACAAGAGGCTGATGAAGCGAGTGGAAGACTTTATAAGTTGAAAGATCTGGATCATAGAGAAAACAAGAGGGGCATGAAGAAAACTTAGTTCAAGAATGAGAGTAGAGATAAAGATAAGTGCTTTAAGTGTGGCAAAGCAGGACATTATGCCAATTCAAGGAATTGTCTGGCCATCAATCAGATGTATGCAATTTGTAGGATGAGAGAGAATTATGCAGTGGCCTGTAGGATTAAGAAAAAAGTGTTGGTTGTCCAGGAAGACAAGGATTCAGAAGAGGAACGCTTAGTAGTGGTTCGTGAACCAGCTGGTGGAGAATTAAAATTCCCCAGATGTGACATTTTAATAGAGAATTGGAAGCTATCAGTCATGATGGATAGTTGCTCCTCATACACCATAATTACAACCAAGACATGGGAGAAATTAAGACAGCAAAGGTTCATCCACCAGATATTAGGAACCCTGGAGGATTCGAGGGTTCCAGGATTCACATCACTGGCTGGTTCAAAAGTATTGTACAGTTCAAGGGTCGTCAAGCAGAAATCAAAATTTACGTCACAAGAAAGGGTGTGAAAGTTCTTGGCTGGAGAGATCAAGCTGCATTGAAGATTAGATTGGATCTGTACGAAGAAGAGCCGGTGCTGCTGGATCAATAGTCCATGTGAGGATCAATAGTCCATGTATGGAAAAGAGTTTAGAAAAGGAACCCGGTGATGTGTTTCAGCAAGAGTTTGGGTTGTTGAAGAATTATGCTCATAAGATAGTTTTGAAAGCTGGAGCAAATTCAGTTGTGCATACCAAGGCCAGACCAATTCGGTTCACCTTGGTGGAAAAAGTAGAACAAGAACTGAATAGACTTGAGAAAGAAGTAGTCATAGAAAGGATAGAATCATCTGAATGGGTGAGCCCCATTGTTGTTGCTGTAAAGATGAACGGGAAGCTGAGAATGTGTGTAGCTCTCATCGATTTAAATAAGAATATACTGGTGGACAAATATCTGTTACCTATAATATCAGAGATGTTGAACTTTATTGAGGGAGCGGACGTATTAACCATGCTAGATTTGTCAATCAGTCTCACTGAAGATTGCAGAGATTTAACTGCCTTCATTACGACATTTGATTTTTTTACCGCTATAAGAGAATGCTGTTCAGTTTAGCTTCTGCTGCTGAGGTATTCCAGAGGGTCATGACTCAAGTGCTGAAAGGACTAAAGGGTACATTAGTTTATCAGGATGATATGATTGTGTTTGGAAAAGGGAAGTGTGAGCATGATGAAAGGTTGCAGAAAGTGTTGTTTAGATTGAACGAGAAGGGCTTGAAGGTGGAAAAGAGTAAGTGTAAGGTTAGGGAGCTTGAAGTGGAGTACTTAGGCCATGTGGTCAGTGGGAAGGGTTATGGACCCAAGGTTAATGCCATGAAAGCCATCAAAAATGCACCAGATCCCACGAGTAAAAAGGAGCTTAGATCATGTTTGTGACTTTGTGAATTTTATAACAAATGCGTGCAGAATTTTGCAAGCCTAGCAGAACCCATGAGGAAGTTACTCAAACGGGAGGTTAGATTTGATTGAGATTGCATAAAGTCAGCAGAATGCATAAGGAATAGTTTGTGTGAGCAAATGAATCTGGGAGGATTTGTTTTTGGAAACCAAACCAAACTCACTGTTGATGCAAGTGTGGTTGGATTGGGAGCAGTGTTTTCCCAGGTAGTGGAGAATGGGAGTGAAAGAAGCTTCTGCCATGCGTCTACGGTAGTGACGGAAGTAGAGAGTAGATACTCTGTAATTGAGAGGGAATTGTTGGTTTGTGTTTGAGCAATAATCTATTTCAGGAAATATGTGTGAGGAAATAAGTTTACGGTCTGTACCAATCATAAAACCCTGGTAGAGGTTTTGTCTATGCGAGGTATGTGCATAGCAACACCCAAACTTGCTAGGTTGAGTCTAAATTTACAAGATTATCATTTTGAAGTTTAGAGTGTGCCTGAGAAGAAGATATCTAGTGGCTGATCTTATTTCAAGATTGCCTCTTAGTGTTGAGGAAGTTGGGCAGGTTGAAGAAATGGAGGCTGTTGCAGTCGTTTTGGAGGTGATTCCTAGGGAAATATTGATTCAGGAGTTGCAGGAAGATGAGGTTTTGTGCAAATCATAGACTATACAGTGAAAGGTTGGCCTAGCAAGAAATTGGTAGATGAAATATGTCTTCTGTTTTGGGAGGTTAAGGATGAGTGTTCTATTGAGGATGAGTTGTTGCTGAGGGGAAACAAGTTGATACCGCCCCAGAGTCTTAGGGAACGGTTGATTGAGAGGGCACATCAGGGGCATCCAGGATCCATCGGCACCAAACTAAATATTGGTGGCCTGGTGTGGATCTTAAGGTGGAAAGATTTTTGAGATGGTGTTGGCCTTTTCAGAATTCGGACAGAAGTTTTATGGTGGATGGATCTGAACCCATTGTTATGCAGAAACCAGAACAACCATGGGAACAAATTGGAATTGACATTTTGGGTCCATATGGTAGTTTGTGCGATGGAAATCGGTTTTTGATTGTTATGGTGGATTATTGTTCGAGGTGACTTGGATTAAAATGGTGCATAATGTAGGGAGTAATGAGGTCATCAGGTTTATACGAAAGGTTTTTAGAAAGGAAGGTTATCCCAAGTTGATCATTAGTGACAATGGGGTGAAGTTTAGGAGTAATGAGATGATGAAGTATGTCAGGTCGGTTGGTATTGAGTGGAGATTTTCAGATAATTATCATCCACAAACCAATGGGTTTGTGAAAAGGTGTAAGAGGGTAGTTGTAGAATCTGTTGAACATGCCATTAGTAACGATATGTCTGTTGAAAAAGCTTTAGAGGAAAATTTGTGGAGTTGCAGGACATCTGTTAGAGCTGATTTGGGCATGTATCTGTTTGAGTTGATGAGAGACAGAGAGCCCAAAACAGTGTTAAATCTTGTATGGGTGAATAAGAGGAAACCAAGGGATGAGTGTGGTAGGAAGTTAGAGCATATGAGGTATACTCATCCGTTGCAAGTACGGGTGGCACCTGGTGATTTTGTTAGCATAAAGAAGGGAAAAGTGGTGAGAAAGGGGGAATGGAAGTACACCAAACCTGTTAGAGTTACAGAGGTTTTCATAAATGCTGATAGGATTCAAGATGGATCCATATGGAATTTAGATGGAGTGAGTAGATGGAGATGGCAAGGAGTGAGTATGGGTGTTGAGAATGGTGAGGAAAGAGAGCACAATGGTAATGAGTTGTTTTATGGGGATGTTATAGAAGAGTGCTGTAGGAGAGGGGATAATTGTAATAGTTCCAGTGAACAAGAAGGAAATAACACTACCAGTGAGCTAGGTGTCTTGGGAGAAAAGAATCAGGAGATCCCCGGTTTGGTCAAGAGACTATTTCATGAAGTAATGGTGACAAATTGACTCTCAATAGGTTAAGAGTTATTTACAAGTTTTATTGAATTGTTTATTCATTTTGTCTTACAAGTTTTGTTGTTTGTTATTGTTAGGTTGAGAGGGGAGCGGTGTGTAGTGTTCTTTAACAATTACCTGTGCTCCGCTCCGGTGTGAGTGTTTGTGTTTGAATGTAGAGTGCGTGTGATAAGGAATGTTGGTGTGTGACGTGATGGAATGAGTGTAGAGTGGGCTTGTGACAAAGACGATTGATGGTAGATGGTAGAGGGAGTGCAGGGTCGTTGGCTAGATGAATAAAGGAGCATAAGCTATACCTCTGGCTCTCTCTGTGTTTCAAGACCCGATACTACAGAAAGCTCTGCATAACATTCTTACACTATACAAATGTCTCTTTCTTGTTACCTAATGGTGTGTAAACACATTTTATTCACTGCAATACAAGAGAACTCTGCAATCCCCGCTTTTGAAAATGGTGATGGCGTAGTGTATATGCTTCCTGATGATGGAAAAGGCAATGGCTTGACATCTATGGTGGAGATGTGCTGAATACAGTGGTCGTTACATTTTTTCTGAATTGGTTTGTGTGCTCACTTTCATTTCAACCCACAGAGTCAGTGCATCTTTGCACGTCTGAACTGTGACTCATTGTTCTGTGTTCCCAGAGTTTTCATGCAGCTGTAAAGCAACTTGCTATCTTGAATTGTGGATCAAAACATTGTGGGCCAGGAGGCAGTCTTCATTATTTCACATTGAGGTTATGGTTGGATCCACACACAAGGTTCAGCACACATCCCTCACCTACTTCTCAATCCACCTTGCCAGCCAAACCCACTCTAACAGGTAAATCAGTGTCAATACCCCAGTGTGTGATGCACTTTGCTGGATAACAAACTAGGTGGCCGCAAAAGGCACTAGAACATAACAGACATTATTTAGCAACTGACGTTCTCTTGGCCTAAAGAATATTTCTGCAGTCAACCCCATCTCACTTTTCTTATAAATAACTATTTTTCCGACTCCTGCGTTCTATCCACCTTCAAACTTGCCTTAATCATACTCATTCTAAAAAATCCTTCCCATTACCCTTCCATCCACACTAACTTTCACCCTATTTCTCTTCTCCCATTTATTTCTAAGCTTCTGGAGGGCGCTGATTATTCTCAGGTGTCATCCTATCTAAATCTCCATTCTCTTTTTCCTCCTCTACAGTCTGGTTTCTGTTCTTCTCATTATACTGAGAGTGCCTGCGTTCATGTGTCAAGCACTCTTCTCTATGCTTGCCACCCTAAGTTATCTTCTGTTATCATTCTTCCGGACCTTTTTCATTGCTTTTGATACTGTTGACCACTCTATGTTCCTGTCCTCTCTCTCCTCACTTGGATTCTCTGATTATGCTCATAAAGGGTTAAACACTTATCTTTCTAACCACTCTGCTTCTGCCACTTAGGCCACTCTTCACCACCTTATCCCCCTCTGTGCAGTGTCCCACAAGGCTCTGCGTTTGGGCCTCACCATTTATCTTTCTACACTATTCCTCTCTCCACTCATATATCCTCTTACAACCTATCCTATCACTTCTGCGTTGACAACAAGCAAATATTCTCTGTCTCTTCATTCACTGACTCACACAACTCTACAGTCTCCAACTGCCTTTCTGATATATAGCTCTGGCTGTCTTTTCACATTCTTCACCTAAACACCATTAAGACTAAGTCCACTTTTTGCCCACCACCACCCTACCCCACATCTCTCCTCCCTCTCTATCTTTCCCTTCTTTCTCACTTAACATCTGTAACTGTGCTTGAATCTTGGTGTTATATTTGATTCCTCTCTTTCTTTCTCTCTCCATATTTCAAACACTGCCAGATCTTGCCGGTTCTACTTATTCAACATTTGCTGTGCTTGTCCTTGTTTATCGTCCTTATTTATCCTTCCTTGCTATGAAACTGCATATTGCCTCTCTTGTTGTTTCCCATATCAACTACTGTTCTGCCATTTATCTCAGACTTGCTTCACCCTATATTGAGCCTCTGCGTTCCATCTTCAACTCATCTGTCTTATATTCTCACTCCCCTATCGTTCCTCTATCATGTCTTCTTTTCCATCTATATCATTTCTTCCCATTGACAAGCATATTGTTTTTCACTTTCTTTCACATTCAAATGCATACATGGTCTCACCCCACTGCATTTCTCATCTTTAATATCAATTTGCTCTTCCCCACGCTCAAAGGATCTCTGGCCGTGCGGCATATACGTTGAAGGATAGTATGGCAAATCACCATAATTCTGACCTGTGTGAATATCCATTGATTTTGTGGGGAGACTTCAATCTCAGATCAGGCATCGGCATTACTTGCTTGTGGAAAATGAGGAGGAGTTGGTCTTAGATATACCAATGTCTCACCTGGTAGGCCCTGCAACTTCGGATAACGCTATACACCAATGGCACATTTTGATGGAAACAGGGTTTAAGGCTGTAAATGGGAGGAATGGTCCAATAAGGTAACCAGGCGATATGAAGATCGGTTGTATTTGATACCCTTCTTGTACATTGACGGTGTGGTCCCTATTTTCCAACTCTACAGAATATAATTTGTTAAAATAATTGCATTAAGTACTTACAAAACATGAAATCCACAACTCTGTCTGAAAGTAAAAGATGACATTGAGGACCCTATAATTTCCAGGTGATTCACAAGGTATTTACCTGCCTATGAGGTATATCACTCCCTTCTGTATAATTGGGCAAAATCACCCTACCCCGAACAAGATGCTTCATTTCCTCTGAATGGGCCTTTATAATTTACTGCAAAGAGAACCTCAAAGTGGTTAATCAAGTCATGCTTTTAGTCAAGTCAAGACTTTAAAAAACCATGGATTGTACTCATTATTATTCCTGGCCACAATACTCCATAAGGATCTAGCATCCTTCATCTCTGCTGCTAAACACAGGTCTTTCCAGTTGTGGTTTGAAATCTCCATCCCCTTTTTAAGAAGTCCTCTTTGTAGTCATTCCATTGCAGCCTTATGTTCCCAGTCAAGGGGTATTTAGACCACCAAGCAATGTTTTCTTTTTGTCCATGCAAATGGTGGATAATCATAACCTTTCCCATTTAGAGTATATGTTCCTAATAGAGAGAATCTCTGAACTTCTAATGTAGCCCCACCACTTCATTGTAATCACAACATAGCCAATAATGCTCATGAACTATGAGCTTTCCAGTTGTTTAAGAGTCAAATCTATTGTAGTGATAAATCATCTTTGCACTAATATATATTTGCTGAAGAAAGGCAAGTGTTGCAGCGGGCAAAGATCAGCCAGAGGCGCCTCTGGACTGGTGGCTGTACCATTGGTATCTCGCATCTTCATAGCCTCCCTTAGTGTTAAGAAATCCTTGTTTGTAATCTTCAACAGCGCATCTCTCATTTGAAATCTTGACACTTTTTGAGAAAAATCGACCTTTAGTAAAACCTCTGTAACTTTTGAACCATACATGCTAGAAACTAAATGTAAGTGTCAGATTGAAGCTAACATCCTCGGCTTTCAAAAGAATCCAGAACTGCATAACTCCTTAAAGTTTTGTCACAATCGCGCTTAACGCGCACAGTAAAAGTTGCTGCAAATCTGCATTTGGCTAAATTTCAACACATTTAAAACAGCTATTTCTTTGCATTTAACCTCTGAATTCATCTTCTATTTGCCAGTTATCCCACCATCATTGCTGGTGTCTACCTGAAGCTATCCAAAGCAGCTCCCTCTAGTTCTGAATCCTATTTAGCTAATTAAAGTAATTTTCAGTGTTTTTCCCATCCATTACAAGCCGCATTCAAAAGCACCTGACCTGTTTTAAAATCATTCCGGTTTCTCTCTAAGCTTGCTGGGGGAACTGGGATTGAAACTGCATTTAAGCGTGTGTATTCCTGAAATCTGTTTTCTCTCCTTCCATCTCTATATTCCATATTAGGGGGGATTGAGTAGTATCAGGGTGAAAGATTGATTACATTGCATTTGATTGAATTCATATCAAGTTTTATTTCTGTGCTGCATTAATTTCCTATCATTGCATTTCATTGAACCCACACCCTGTTTATTCTATGCTACATTATTCTTTTCATCCATACTCCTATTGATTAAGAAGATTGTTGACTGTAATATCACCCAACGCTGCTCAATGTATACATATTAATAGTGTGATATCCAGATATTGTTCATAATTAATAAAAGTGTGATATATATTTTGTTCAAATCCATCAAATAAATATTTTAACTTTGCAAAACAACCTACTTCTTGGTTCAGTGAGACCGGGGCGATTCAAAGAGAGGGGCGTGATATAAGGGCACATCATTCAGAAATAAAAGAACTTTAGACATAAAAATATATAATTAAGGGTTCCAGCTGGGCATCTCACGCCGGGCATTGACTTAGCTGGAGTGCTGGGTTGAAACCACTTACAATGCTTGCCCACTCCTTTCCAACCGGTATGTTAATTTTGTTGCAAGAGGTTAAGAAGCTATTAATGGGCATAGAAGTCTGCCAGGAATAGGAGAGTGCCAGACAATCAGTTATGCTGATGATGCAGGGCGCCTAGCCAAAACGTCAAAATCATTACAATTATTGTTTGACAAGCACTCAGCCTATGTGACATTTAGGGGTCTATTCATCAACCCGAATAAGTGCTAAGTTATGTGTGTGCTTCTGGCACCAAAAGGAGTTTCCCACCAATTGTATTGGATGGCCATTGTTTTGCATCTTGTGAATATTTTGATTATTTGGGAGTCAAATTTAACCATTATCCGACGTGGAATAGTCATATTCATATCACTGCTATCAAAATAAGGCCGGAAACAGATGGCATGTTTAGATTTGCCAATACTCTGCATCATTAGCCAGAAGCTTGTTTGTTATCAATTTACAGGGGCAAGGCAATTTCTGCTGTGTCGTGTGCAAGTGAGATCTGGTTTTACATGAGCTTCCGCCCTACACAAAAGGCAACAAATGTCTTTCTTACCCATTTATTGGCTGTCCTTTCGTCCACTGTATTGTTTTTGACAAATCTGGAAACGGCTTCTATCTGTCTCATTTGTTTTTTATTTCTCCAGGCGCATTCTCTTTTGGCCTGCGTTATTGACAGATCATGAAGGAGAACTGACGAGTGTCCTAGTTAGACATTATGTTTTTAACAAGCTGCACCTAAATAGGCTAGATTGCAGATATTAGCTCACAACTACACCAACCAGAAAATCTGAATAATATATCAAAACCGTAATTGAAATTCAAATTATTGCAACTAATTGCCCAAAATAGGAAGGATGAGATGATTCAGAAAACTCAAGTCAGACTCTATTTACCCTTCTTTGAGGTGCTGAAGGCTGCCCCTCAACGGTTATGAATTACCTGTCGATTATTATGAAATACACTTTTTTCTGTCTTAAAATCTCTTAGATTTGTATCTTTAAGGCTGAATGTCCTTTACCAAAGATTAGTTTGACCCCCAGTTACTTTCTTAGTTTATCACCCTCCTGGCTCAGATCCAGAGGTTGCCTTTCAGTTTCATTGCTCACATCTCGCCCTTCTCTAGGCGCTTTTTTTATATTGCGAAACGTATCTGTCTGTGCTGATGATTCTCCTATTCTGCCCACTTATAATATTCTGAGCACGTATGGGTCTTCACAAACATTGATCTCACTCATCCAGAGTCATACCTTACCTTACCTTTTTCTTCCACTTATCTTACTAAAATCCTTCTCATGTACCCTTTCTTGGACTGATTATTCCCAAATATTCCAGACTGAGTTATTCCTCACCCCACTTGATAGATCTTTGTTTATTGAAGCCCTGCAATGCACCAAGCCCATTCAAGTTGATTATCCCTTCCCGTTCAAAAGACAAATTACCACCTGGACATCAACTGCCATTGATCTGATTATTTCTAAGAGAAGTAACTCTAGTAAAAATCGTCTAGTTGGAGCAAAGTGTGTTACTCCTCAGATAACAACCCTCAGAACTAGGAATTAATCTTTTAATGTTGAAGGCATAATAAGTACGATACATGGAGGGGAACATAGTCATTTCTTGTCTCTGTTCTATTTAATCAGTGACTGGTGGCTTATGGCAGCAGCAGGGCAGCTTTGAGCCTTTAAACTTAACTACCGTGTATGATGCTCTCAAGCACTTGCTACTGTGCTGGGCTCTTGGTGGAGTGAGAGTTTGTGTTTCCACTCTGTACTGGATGCAGTATTATATTTCCGCCACATAACACTATGGGCCTCATTACGAGTTTGGAGGTAGCCATGCCCTTAATAAGGGCATGGGTACTTCCAAACTCAGGTCCGGGTCCCGCAAAGGGGGACTTACTGGGCCATTCAGACCTTGGAGGGCCTGGTAATTCCCATTCGCGGGACCCAGACCCGGTACGTCCCCATTCCCATTTGAGCCCCCATAGGGCCTTCGCTTGTCAGTGAGGAAAATTAGAGAAAGGTCGTGATAATCAGCCCAAATGCTCCGCTATTGCAACAGCATCTTTTGAACTTCTGCACACTCTGGCAACGGACATTACATTCAAGGAAAGGACCTAAAGGCGTGTCATAACGTGAGAGCCATTTTCCCACACAAAGTAATTTCAATACAAGGTAACCATACCAACCGTACTACAGAGCAAGACAAGTGGTGGAAAACATGTATAAAACAAATACCCATGCCTTACAATGAAAGTGGGGAACTGTAAACATTGAAAGTACACTGATCAGCCAAGTGCATAAACTGAATGTACACATTCACCACATACAGAAATTTTGTGAGTTAGGCAGCCTGCCAAAGGAGTTAACCTCACCAAGGGACACTAATAAATGGAACTTATGCCAACAGTCGTTGTTGCATTTGACTGTTCAAAAAGACAATGGGCCTCATTCCGAGTATGGCGGTAAGGGATAGCGCCCACTGGTAACGAGACCGGTGGCGGTGATCCCTTACCGCCATACTCCGAGTTCCCTTTGCGCCCTCGCCCTTAACGCCTGCTTTGAGCAGGTGTTAAAGTCGAGGGCGCAAAGGGGCCTCCAAGCCAATAACGGTGACCATAATGAACGGTCACCGTTATTTGCATCTTCCCCATTCCCATTGAGCCCTATGGGGGCTCATTTGGGAATGGGGAAGAGCCTTGGTGAATGGGGAATTACCGCCCCGCCAACCTTGGAATGGGGCGGTAATTCCGCCATCCACCAAGGCGCTGCCGGTCCGGGTACGGCGTCAACCAAGGCGTTAATAGCGCCATTGGTTAGCGCCGTACTCGGAATGAGGCCCAATAAACGAATACTAACACTACAGTTAAGCAGTAACAAAGTCACTGAGAATTTATTGGTTAAATAAACTTATCTGCCATCATTATGCAGCATATTACAGCACCATTACAGTTTTTACCATTGCCTGGCAACCCCACATGCCCATGGGAACAATGGGTGGACAGATTCCAAGTATACTTGAGGGCTGTGGGGGCAGCAAATATAACGATGACTCAAAGAAGCTACGCTACTAAACTGCATTGGAGCAGAAGCCTTAAGAATTTTTATGGCACTTCCTGACCTAGAAGGGGCAGAGAGTGGGGCCGGTGATAACAATCGCAAGTTTGAGTGTGCATTAGGGAAACTTGCTAAACACTTTGGAAACAAAACCAATGTTGTACTAGAAAGGTACACATTTTTTTCAAGACGCCAACTGAAGGGAGAATCAATAGATGCTTATATTGCAGCCCTGAGAGGACTCATGTCCACATGCAAGTTTACTGGGGTTGGTGAACAATATTTAAGGGATCAATTAGTGCTGAATGTGGCCGATCCACGCATACAACAGAGATTGTGGCAGGCCAAAGATCCATCAGTAGAGCAGGCAGTAGAGATTGCGAGAACTATGGAACTTGGTGATCGCTGCATGAGAGAAAGGTTTGACAAGACTGAGGATAAAGAAATCAGGATGGTTCAGGAAGAAGGAAGAGAAGACACTGATGAATCTTTGGTGGCAATGGTAAGGAGAATGTCAACCAACAATTGTAGAGCTAACTCGAGGAGAGGTAGAGATACGGGATACAGTAGCCAGAGTCAAAGTCAATGTCAAAAATGTGCTGGTACAAGCACAATGACACTGAGAAGGAAGGCCCTGCTGCGGCTGTGGAATTTTACAAGTGAAGCCACATAGGTCCTTCTGCATATGTTATACTCCGGGCAAACTAAATCTGGTGGCTGATTGTTTCTCCAGGTTGCCATGGGATTGTGCAGATGGTAATGTCATCTATGCTACAGCGTTCCTGTCCCTAATTTTTTCTGCCTCTTGCCTCACTTGCACTGCTGGGAGCCACTGCTCTTCCGCCTCCCTGCATGCAGTCTACGTGTTCTGTAAACTGTATCTGTTTTCCCTGCATACCTGCTGAGACACTGCATTTTGGGACTGCCATACATCAACTTGGTAAACAATGGGCCTCATTATAAAAATGGAAGACAGACTCAGGAAGTTGTCAAGCCTTCCCTGGAAGAACATGGAGCAGGAATTATGTGCTGCAAACAAAGGGGCTGTGGACCATTGTACTACCCAGACAGAAGAGGAGCCCTTAAACTCCAGCAGCTTGTGGGGAATTTAGGAGAGCTGGAGTCTCTCTCACTGGTGGAACCAAGAAGACCACTCTGCCTCCCTGATAGGGGGAAACCCTTGAGAGCTAGCAGTGTGCAGGGGATGAGAGAGATCAGCCCTCTGAGGAGGAACAACAGGGTAGTGCAGGAAGGCAGCCGACGCAAGCCTCAAGGGAATCCAGATAGAGAGGAGAGGGAGAACCAGAAGGTGGTCCACCAGGAGAGGACTGCTCGGCTTGCCACCAAGTGAATCCTCTAGTTGCCCCAGGGCCTGTTAAAGTGCACAAGAAGGAGAACACACAGCTGGGAAGCGTCAGAAGAATGCTGAGCTGCTGCAGACCCCACTGGAAGCCTGAACATTACCGGAGCCTACCAGAGGGATGCAGATGCCCGGGAACCACAGATACCGGTAAGAAGGAAGGAAACAAGTATGCCGTGTGTCCTTGAGCTGCAGGAGGTATGGGGAGGCCACAGAAAGCTGGAAGTAGAGAGTCTGGGACACTGAATGAGTTGTATACTTGGCAGGAGAGTGGACCAAGCACATACAACAAAGCTGTGCGGGTCTTGCACTTGCACCCAAGTAAGAGAGTACAAAGGGAAGAGGGTCTGGGACCCTGAGTGAGTTGTATACATGGCAGGAGAGTGAACCAAGTGAATATAATGCACCTGTGCGTGTCTTGGACCCACACCAAAATAACAGAATAAGATAGACTGGGATCCAGAAGGAGTTGTGTACTTGGCTGAAGAGTGAAACAAGTGGATGCAACACAGGAGTGCAAGTCAGGAACCACACACTTATATGAGAGAAAGATGGTCTGGTCCTTGTGAGAAGAACACAAACAAAATATGAGAAAACACTGGCTTGGCAGGAGAGTAAACCGAGCTGTGTAAAGTATTGTGAGTCTGGGACTCACAGCCATATGAGTGATTGAAAGGAAGAGGGTAAAGAGCACTGGAACTGACAAAAAGGAATCCTATGGTTGATAGTGAACTGTGCCAAGTTGCTATGATAAAGAAACAGCAACATAAGGCACCTTACCGTGTGAATTAAACAGTGACATTATTTTTCAGAGGAAAGGGGTTCAGGTGCCTTAACGGAATGAACATAAAATAAGAAATCTAGGGGAAAGGAGCACAACCCTAGCATTGGAATCTTGTATTTTTGGAACTTTATTTTGTGTCACTTTTTTATACCAGAGAGACTGGGACATTTTCTGTTGGTTGAAAGCACAAAGGACACTTTCTATTTTGAGAAGAGATCATCCTTGCACAGCTATCTTAAATTGTTGTTGGTAGGGAACGAGGTAGGCTTGAGACACGACAGTGACCGACCTTTTAGATTTGGATTTAGTTTTCAAAGAGGCTTTAGGGATAGAGAGGCATTTTCCAGCCTTTTATTATCAAATAAAAGGTAATACCCAAAAACATGCCACCATTGTGTCTGAGGCTTACTTCTGCACCCTTACAATACCCTTACAATACTCATTGAATTGTTTTGTGGGAAGAGGCACTTCCTCGATCAGAGTAAAAGAGGCCTCCAGCAGGCTATAGTTGCACCTTTTTTTGTCCGGGAGCAATGCACCAGTCAAGATTGCAGGAGCACAGACTAGATTTAAAACTAACCAATCCCTGCAAATATAAAGACAAATATACAACCTTGCCCAAAGAACAGGATGGGTGGCAAATACATAACAAATGGTCTTAGCAAGCCCACAGTCATTGTCTGGACTGGGGAGCATGAGGTTTGAAGAATTGTTGTGGCTGCTTCAACTATTCAGTTACCGAGAACCTGAGAGCATGTGGAACAGAGATGCTGATCACCTGAGAGAACTTTACCCGTAGAGCTGCTGAGAGCCTGTGAGCACATGCACCTGAAAGGTGCCCGGAACATGAGTACACATGACCGTGGAAGGTGCTAAGTACCTTGAACTGAGAAGAAGAAAGGTTATTAAAGCACAAAAACACTTTAACCCAAAGAGGCATTTAAAGCTGAAACAACTTATGTCTTGAGGGGCAGGAAGAATGAGAAGGCATTTGAACGCTTAAATGTGTTAACAAGGTGTTATTACCTGAACCCTGAGAAGTTTTAGGGATCAAGTGGAAGATTCTATGTTTAGATTTCTGGGATCTGAAGGCAAAAATGTAAACACATAGTTATTCGCTGTCATGAAGTGACTGTTATGTCAGAGAAGGAAAAACGTGAATTATGAGCATTGTATTCCATTTCAGGGTCACATAACATGGACCATGAAGTGCATGCAGCCAGATAAATAAATACAAAAGGAGGAATTGGAGCGGTCATAAACCTGCTGTGGAGAAGGTGTGCACTGTACGCGGGAGACCCCAGTTGCAGTATTATTGACAGGTGGGCACGCTGACGAATGTTGTTTTGCTGTCTAACCTACAAATGAAAATCCAAGGAGCAAAGAGATATGTCTGATTCTTGAAACATATGCACTGAAGAGGATGCAGAGAGAATCACAGTTGGATGAGAAGAGATATTGACAGCTGGTACATTTTCATTCAGAGGGAAAGATGAACCTTGGAAGCCAAGCAAAGTACTCCAGAGAAAACCGAACAGCCATATAGAGCAAGGAGCTAGAGTGCAACAAGAAAGAAGTACCCTTCAATAATTTTAAAAAAGGGCGTTGCCCACGAGTATGCACCCTAAGCCAAGGTGAGAGGAGGAAGCAAAGCCAAGAAGTCATATAGGAGCAAGCAGAGTCCAAGAAGTAAAAGTGGCAAATTATGATCTGTACTAAGGGACCAGACACACCTTGGCTAGGACATGTTTGAAAGAATGCTGCACTGTGTGACAATGCTGCATGGTGGTAAACTGCACTCCTTCTACCAGAGCAAACGGAGGAAACATGAAATGTGCGACAATAATGCATGCCAGGAAATTGAGTCCTACCTCCCAGATGGAACTGAGAAAACATAAATGCTGGGAAACATAGTTCTAACTCCCAGAGCAAAATGAGAAAGCATTCATTCTGTGTCAGCTTTGGATGTTGGGCTAAATCCTAATGTGAAAAGAGAAAATGTTAATTGTGTGACAATGCTGAATGCCTGCAAACTGAGGCTTAGTACCATTAATTCGTTTTAGGCTGGACAATTAAGTCCTAACTCCCCTATCAAATTGATAAAACACTGATTTGTGCTAGGAGAGTAAGGTGAACTCCCACAGTGAAGTTAGAAAACCTATTTCTTGAGTGAAACCACTCCGTGCTGGGATACCAACTCAATATCCCAGAGAGAATTGACAAACACTATTTGCAGAGTGAATACATATTGTACACTGGATATAACAGTTCCTTATTCCCTGAGCATCTGAGTAATAGACTCTCGAAAAATATTCCACCATTTTGCACATTGCTAATTGGAATCCCAGATTTATCAAACATTGGAAAACGAGGCATTGTTCAACCCTGCTGCATGTGGTTTGCAAATGTTACAACATGAATTGCACACACGTGACACCTCCACTTGATGAGGGACAGCCATGCATACCAGTGACAGTTTCGGAATAAAAGTTACAAGCGCAGGGAGAAGGTCATCAAAACCACTGTGATGGCCTCTCTGGAGCAAGTAGAAGTAGACCTGGAGGTGTAAGAAAGTAAAGCTCGGAGCAATAGAGATGTCTTGGGCTCGGCCCTCTGGGAGACCAAGCAAGAGAAACATGCTCCCCTTTTGCAACAGTGGGAACTGGATAATCCCACCGTGGCATTATGAAGTTCAAGAGCACAGAGCCAGACAATCACAAATGAGCTTCCTCCTCATTCTTCCCTCACCTGAAAAGCAAAACCAACATGAAAAACAACAATTCAGCCTTCCACCAAACACTCAAACACACACGCACACACAGATCAGATGCAACAGTGACTGTAGCACTGTAAGATCACTTCACACATAGTATGGACACGCGAAGGGCAGCAGCAGTGCAACGTTTCCAGACTGACAGACTGAACAATGCGTATCTCATATCCTCTAATGTAAAACAATTCTAATTGGCCTATTTTTGTCATGCCTAATGAGATCCATTTTATTATGTTCTTTTGTGCGATGTCATATGTTATGTGATGTTATGTTGCGTTTAGGGCTTTCTTGAGTGCACATACCCCAAAGGAAAAAAAGGCAAAAAAGGGAAATCTGTTGAAAACATAAAAGAGTAAGGTTTTAATGGCTTGTCGAAAATAGATAAGACCAGACAGAGAATGGATAGAAAAGGGAGTCCCATAATTAGGGGTGGGGCAGAACTAAGAAGGAAGCACCCCCAAACTATTGTCAACACAAAGGAGCGATTGGCATAAGAAGCAATGAGCTGGATTTTGGGGGTTACGAGTATCTGTCACCAATAGGCTGAATGTCCTTACTTGAATCCTTCTTGCTTGAAAGGGCTGTCGTCTGGTGATGGGGTGCTTCCCTTGTTGCATGTAGATTGTCGATCCTTGAAGAGATGAGGACGACCTCAAGAGGAAGCCACTATGCCTGGAGAGCCCACAGCCAAGGCAATAGGGCCCAGCTCGAGATGATCAAACCAAAGGGAAAAAGCCCAAAGGCAAAATGCCCTTTATGCCTGCTGGTGTCCAAAGTGAAGAGGAGGACGATAGCCTGGTCCCAGGAAGTATTACCAAAGAGGGCATTGAATCCTTACAGCAGAATGGAAGGAGATATTTTGCCTCATTAGGAGGCTGGCGGTAGCCGTGCCTGTAATACTGGCACGGTTGCCGCCAATATTTTTTTTTCCAACAATGCCGTAATGACCCGGTTATTGTCCATTTCTGGGCGCCGGAAAATATTCTTCCCCATTCCCATTGAGCCCCATAGGGCTCAATGGGAATAGGGAAGTTGGATGCACCAGCACCGTTATAAACAACATGCTGTGCTCGTGGGTGCCACTCTGCCTGCGAGCACAACTCGTAATTTGCCGGTCCGGGAACTACGGTACTGGCAAGCTTACCGGTACCATAGAAACCAAGAAGACCAGTCTGTCTCCCAGTTAGGGGGGAAACCCTTGAGAGCTAGCAGTGTGCAGAGGATGAGAGAGATCAGCATTCTGAAGTGAAACAACAAGGGTAGTGCAGGAAGGCAGTGACGCAAGCCGCAAGGGAACCCGGAGAGAGAGGAGAGGGAGAACTTGAAGGTGGTCCACCAGGAGAGGACTACCCGGCTTGCCACCAAGTGAATGCTCCCTGTTCTTCTAGGGAAGGCTTGACAACTTCCTCAGTTTGTCTTCCATTTTATACTGGTTCTGGACAATAGGACATTTGGAAACACTACACTGCTGAATGCAGTTCTTACAGGTAATCCTCATGTCTCCACACTTCTGTCTAGTCACAGTACTGATCCTATGACTCCCTTTTGAGTCATTGAGGTTCTTCTTCATCACAGTACTGGGGAAGGGATCTTCATTTAGGTAAGTCCTATTCTTCCTCATCCCAGTAATTTCTAGGAGAAGGGTATGGTAACAACAACTCATGAGCCTATTATGGAAGTGGTTGTTTTTATGGTTGTAGGAAGCGGGTCCAGGGCCAGGTGATTGGCAGGGATACCATGTTCTCTGGGAATGGTCACCCCTAATCCCATAAGGGTTTGCCTCCCCTATGCGATCCTCACCCAGTACACTAACCACAGGGGGACTATTGTACTGTAGTTGCACCGCCCAGACCCCATGGCAAAGTTCCACCCCTAGAGAAGAACGGATAACATCCTCAGATTTGTCACAGTACCAATTTGTGATTGAATAGATTTTTGGGAAGAGGTAATTCCCCTATAAGAGAGCAGGAGGCCACCAGCAGGGTATACCTAGACTTTTTGTATTTTAATTTGGAATTTTAGGTTCAAAGTTAAGATGATTGCTCCCTCCTGCAACAAGAAATTAATGAACAATATATTATATTTTATAGCTAAGATTGTACTGTAGTGAAAGCACCGCTTATCTATTTTGTGATTAACATAACGTAATATACCACACATCTCCCATATAGATTTTTCCTTGTGGCTTTTCTCCTTGTAGTTTCTTTTTTTGCATGCCAGCAACTCTAGAGCTCTTCATTATTTGTGCACTCTGTGCAGGGAAGCACATACCTAATATGGTTGGGATCAGAAATACCTTTCCTCTACGGACCATCATAATTTCTCAGTGTATTTCCTTAGCAGTGCAGTAAATACTTTGTTAAGACATGTGACAAGAGACTCAAGGAAGTGTCACAGACTGGATGGACTAAACCATTTAACACTTTGTAAAAACTCCACCTAAGGCTTTAGCAATGCATGCATGGAAGGAGTAGGGAGGTGACATTTGTAAACCTTTGGTATTGTCTTGAGTGTCATTCTAGCACAAGTGATTTCTCCTCCAATTTTCATAAGCGTTGTTGCTCTCTGTTGTCTCCAAGACTCAGGGGACTTGTTTTTCAACATAATATAACATAACATGTGTGGGTTGTCCTCAGAGATTCTTTACAGATCTATTTGTCTCCCTCTCGTATTGTCTATCAAGTTCAGCTGTCCTTGTTCTTTGTGGGGAAGTGTTTATTCTCCCATCATCTTCTGTTTTCTCTTTTAACCCTTCTCTTGTTCCTGCACCAGATACTCAAATCTGCCACAATCAGTTTCTAGGGTGACAGGGTCTGGCAATTTGTGTCTGTTGGACAACCTCCATGGTCTAGTCTCATCTAGTACTTCAAAGACTACATCAGCTTTAAGGCAACCTTGTCTTACAATACCACATCTTCCAATACTTGGCTTGCTAGGTAAGCAATCTTGACTGATCATGACTGATCTGGTCAGACAAAGTGCCGGAATCAAGCTTGCTCTTCTAAGATTGGCATAAATAGGGCAGAGAAAGAAAACGCTGAGATAGTTTGTCGCATGAACAATGAGAGAGAACAGCTAACCAGGCAGCTTACTCTAATGATTGTTGTAGACGTAAAATGGAGACAATCCAATGTGAAGCTGCAATAACAATCTTTGCATTTTAACAGGAACATCCTATGAAAGTAGCTTCAGACCATTGGGAAATGAATTTAGAATTTAGGTAGAATGCCCTATGTGTGGTGCTCCTCATATTGTCCAATTTGGGTATGTTTATTTGTTCCAAAAAATCATTTTGGAACATTTCTACTTTCTACATTCTATACCTTCTGGAGAGGACCATGTATGCTCTAAATGTAGTGTTCCAACCCGGATTTGCATATTCACAAATCAAGTATGGCCCTGGAAAAACTAGCATTCTTACTGCCAGTTTATGGACCAGGAAAAGCTGGGATGAGGGTTTCTCCACAACCAGAGCACGGATAATAAAGGCTTGAAGGCTGCAGTTTCACTAACCGAGTGCCACCAGTAACACCTTATGTTTTGGATCAGCTGGGGCCCGGCAGATTCTCCACCACCTCTGCCAGATTCTGCATCTCTTGATTAATACTAAGGTGGGTGGAATCCCTCTGAGATGGCAAACCTTTCCCTGCAACGAGATATGACTGAGACTTCAGTGTCTTATCTGCATTCAGACCGTCTATAATGTTGCACTAGAGTTCTTTTCTTCCATCCCCATGATGATTTTACATCCATCAAGCCTGATTATTCCTCTTCTTATGATTCCTTAGCCATGTTCCCTATGTTGGATTATCGTTATCCTCTTCCATGGCTCACTCCTAAAGCACGGCTCTCTTGGGAACCTTCTCAGAGACTTACGCATGTCATAAAAGTGTTAAAATAATCTAATTCTCCCTCTGATATTGCTGCTCTTTCCTCTCTTTATGCTTCTTATGATCTTGACCCATTTCGTACTAAATGCATTTATAAGCAAGCTCTTATTTCTACTTTTTTGCCTAATCCCCATTGTTAATTATGTCAATTTAACAGGCTTCCGTCTTCTGACCTGCCGCTTCTTTTGATTAACTCTTCTTTTTCTATTCTGATTTAGCTTCATTCCTCACCTCTGAAATGGATTTCCTTTGCTTATTTTTTCCTTAACCCTTCCATCTCCCTCTTCTCCTAGTTCATCAGTTTCTTTTTCTTTTCTTGTTTTATTACTTTCTCTGAAAGTTTTGTTTTTCTTTCGTTGCAACAGGCTTATCCCACTGCCACTCCATCTGATCCATCCCCTTTATTCTACTCTCATTCCTGGCATTGAGCCTCTTTTTTGTTCGTATTTGACTTCCCTTTCATCTCATTCCTTCAAGCATGTTATAATTCTTCTAATTCTTAAAAAACCCTTTCATTTCTACTTTCTAATTTTCATACTATCTCTCTTATTCCTTTTCATTCTAAAGTTTTGGAACATGATCTCTACTCCCAGCTATCTACATAAATGGCATCTCTCTCTCTTCCTCCTGCTCACTCTCCAGAAACCGGTTGCTTGCATGTCACAGTATCTCATCATCTAAACCAATCTTTTCTTCTAATTCATCTTGACCTTTCTGCACCTTTCACCATAGTGGAGCATTTTATTATTTTCTCTTCTATTATCTTTCTTGGCTGTTCTGGATCTGCACTACCATCCTATCTATCTGATGGCATGTATTCAGTTTCTTGGGCAGTTAACTGTTCGTTCTTTATATTTGCAATGTTAGGATTTTCTGTACACTATTCTTTGTCTGACATAAGTCAGTCTTTTGGATGCATTGCCATTTTTATGCGGATGACTCACAAATCTTTTCGCCTTTACTTTCTGTTATTTTCAATTTCATTCTTCTCTGTCCAATTGTCCCTGTGCTGGCAGCTATAAATGCTTTGTCGTTCCCTTCATCTTAATCCTTCCAAAACTGAGATTCCCTTCTTTCCTGTTTTATATTCTTGTGACTGCCCTCTTGTTTCTTATCTGTCTATTCCAACTCTTTTTCTTATCTTTGCATTATTTTTTATATTACACATTCGCCTTTTACTAATCAGATCTGTTCTCTACCGTGTGAGTATCAGTGTTTATTCACTAGATACATTTATGTTTAATGGTTCTGCAATTAAAACCCTTATCCTTGCTTTGCTTCTTTACCAACTTCATTACTGTTCTTCCCTTCTTGTGGGACTTCTTGTCTGTACTCTCGCTCCTCATCAATCAATTTCTGATTCTACAATGCATCTAGTTTTACTTTTTAATCCCTTTTCCCACATCTCGTCCTGTCTTGCTGAACTTTGATGGCTTTTTAACCTGCCTGGTTCCATTTTCATCTTTTATGTACTGTCTTCAAGTGTTTCCCTGGTCGTGCTGCCTCATGTTTATTTGATTTGTGGCCATCTGTCTATCCTGCCACTCGTACTCCTGAATCTTACTCCATTTCCCTTCTTGCTATTCATACTCCTCCTTGTGTGTAATCTTATTTCTGTTCATTTCTGCTGCTTGCTCCTAAATTCTGGAATATCTCCCCTTTCTCTATATTTTCTGCCTCTTTCATGTTTTTGCTTTTTTCTAAAAGTGAATCTTCTCCCTAATTCTTGAAGGTAAATTTAACTTCATGGTGTTTTTTTGACTTATTCATTCATTCATATTGTACTGTGAATTTTCTGCTCAGCGCTTTGGTTAAAGTCCCATATAAAACTAAATTAATAATTAAGATAACACTTATTAAAGAGGGGGCCACTTCAGCCTCTTTTAAGAAAAATATTATCTTTTATTGACTGATGATCATATTTAAAGCTTTGGGGAGTACTGGATCCCAAAGCCTCAAATTGTGCTTATAGATGTCTATCAGGATTGAGTCTGGCCTCGAAGTCTTTCTTTTCTGCTGAGACTGAAGGAGTTAGTCAACTACTTACAGGGGTTTACAGGCCATTGACATCTACTGCAACACTCTTGTACAGTCGAAGGTTGCCCTGCACTGGGCCTATCTTCTACTTGTTATCATTAGCAAAAAGTTCCTTAGAATCGATTAGTCTGCTTAAGGGAGATATGCCCCAATGCATCACACAACTAGGGATCAACAAGTTCTCACATAACAATGTCTGTCCTTAAGGACTCAGAGGGGGTAATTCATGGAACAAATGTGCGCCGAAATTTGTGGCGCAAGCGTGAAAAAGCCGGTGCACGCGTGCGAATGACATGCGTGCGATTCATGGAAGACCCTGCGCGTGTATTTCCTGGGATGTGCGCCCAATCAGTGCATGGTGCACACCGGCACACTCGTCACTTCCACATCCTGAACGCCATGCGCGATGTGCACAGCGAAAGCGCACAACGTCAGCGCACACATCAAAAAGGGGGCAGAACACGGGGCGGAACACGCGGAATGGGGAACAACGCATGAAAATAAGGGCGTAACTGGGGAAATACTGCTGGGAAGTACACGGAACACCCACACACATGCAAACTACACGTATTCATGGATTTGAATAGGGAAAACACGCGTACGTCAAAACACACACACACGCACAATTGCGAAAGCAGGCAGAAGCACCCCTGAGCAGCATAAATGTGCACTCAAACAACAAAGAAGCATATACAGCTACAATGAATGTCCCGTTCCTCGCAGCAGTGATCGTGGGACACCGTAGGAGGAGGAGAATAGCCAGGCCCCGCATTTTCTTGTCCGGGACCAGCCTTTTTGGGATGCCTGATGACCAGGTCAATGGCAGGTATAGGTTTCCACCTCATATCATCCCAGAGCTGCTCAGGGAGTGGGAGGATGAACTCACATCACCCACCCTGTGCTCCCAAGCATTGAGCCCCTTGGATAAGGTGCTCAATGTACTGCATTTTTTGGCCACTGGGTCATTTCAGCAGACAACTGCCATAGTGGGGGGTGTCTTATAGCCCACACAGTCACGCTGCCTAAACCAGGTGTTGGCAATCAACACTGTACATCCCTCAGTCCACAGGCACATATACATGCCCAGAACACCTGCAGAAAGACAGGCTGTTGTCCTGGACTTTTACAGGGTGGCACACTTCCCCAAAGTGCTCAGTGCCATAGATTGCACCCATGTCCACCTAGGGCCACTGAGCACATCTATCCAAACCGGAAGCACTGGCATCCCATCAACGTGCAGGTGGTATGCAATGCCAAGGGAATCATCACCTCTGTCTATGCAAACTATCCTGGGTCCACCCATGACAGTTTCATATTCAGAATGTCCGCCCTGAGCCGGGCCCTGGAATCTGGGAAGCATGGCGACACATGGCCCCTAGGTGAGTACAAATGATGCACATGCATGCATGTCACACACAGACAAATACACTGGCCCAACTAATGACAACCATTATCACCTTACCAGGGGACAGTGCCTACCCTCTGAGCACCTACATGATGACGCCCATACAGAACCCCACCACACCACCCCAGGTAAGATACAATGCAGCCCATATTGCAACCAGGGCCATAGTGGAGCGCACATTCGGAGTGCTCAAGTCACGCTTCCGCTCCCTTGACCAATCGAGCGGGCAGCTACTATATGTACCCCCTGTAGTATGCAGGATCATTGTGGCAGCATGTGTCCTGCATAACGTTGCAACACGGCATGGCATACCGGTGGACATGGTGTTGCCCCTACATCCCCAACCACACACACAGCCGCTGCGCATGGGAGGGGAAAGGACATGTGGCGAGGCAGCCAGTACCCAGCTTGTGGCCACATTTTTCACCTAAACTCCAACCCCTGCAGAGTGCACACAGGCCTGGCACATACCAGGTCACAATCGATGATGAGAAAGAGACAGTTAACTGTCACTACTTTACCACTCTGAGAATGTGCCACATTGTGTGCATCCCTGGCTAATTACACACAATCAATCCCATGTGACCAAAGTGAACACATGCAAGGTGCTCCCCCCCCCTTGCTAAACAGGGCATGAAAGTACTAGTATGCCACCCAAAACCTCCCAACACCCCTGAACCCATCTGCCACACCATACCATGGTATGCAACGGCAAAACATGAAACCATATGCACAACACATTACACAATAGTCATGAAGTGCAATTTGAGAAATGTAAATATGCACCAGACAATTACACCTGACATGGAATCTGAAGAAATGACTGACCAAAACCTCACAACATGAAAACGGTGGCACAAATGCATGCCACCAGTGGTGCAACCAACAAAAGTCAGAATACCTGTTGCCATGCACATTGGACAATTGCAAATTGGCATTTCAAACACCGCTCACTGAACAGCACAGTGAGTGTGCATTGCATTAGGGAAAACCCTTCAGCATCATCTGAAAAAATGGCATTCAACCAAATAGTACCCTGTCATGCATGTACATGATCAATGACTCAGAAGTGAACATGGATTGTCATGACACAGCATGCCTGAGAAGGCAATCTGGGTGCACGTGTGTGCAGGGTGTCAATGTAATTGGGGGGCATTGCCTAAGTGTATTTGTCAGTAGGGACATGCATCGAATACATGCATGTGAAATGAAGTGAGTGCCAATGTCCCGTACACAGCACATGTGAACATTGCACTCAAGGAGCCCCCTGTGTGTTAAACCACACCCATCCCCTGACACCTAAACATAAAGCACAACATTGCATCAGCCATTGACCAGCAGAACATATCATGTATAGAGTACCCCATATCGACAATGGCAGACAGTGACCCATCACTGAATCATAGAAATTCATAATACGACCTACACACAAAGTTCATAATAGCGCATCAATGAGGGAGGTAACAAGGAAAAAGAACAGTACATTCCTACATGTCCTTCAAACAGTCTACAATGTGATAATGAACTGTAAAATCAAAGTACATATTACAAGTGCCTGGAACAATAAGGGAGAGTGTAGGGAGGGAATGTTGGATGACAAAACTAGCATCAACATTCCTATGCCTGACGGCAATAGTCGCAGTGCAGGAGTCACATAAGGAGGTGAATGAGGGAAGAGGAGAGAAGAGGTGAGGGGAGTAACAAAACAAGTGACAAACTGTGGTAGGTCGACAAAGAATCTAGATAGTGCTGGGGAGGGGGAGGAGAAACACAGAAGGGAATGGGGGAACAGCCGACCTGTAATCAGTGGTGGAGGGACTAATGATAAAAGTAATTGGCAAAATAATACTGAAAAAGTAGAAGGTGAGGTGCGGAAGGACGGAGGCAGAAGGGCAAATGTTTGCAAAGAACAAGCGCCTACGTATCACCTTGGCTGATGGCAATTGGGGTAGTGGTGGAAAATGACAGAGTACAAGGAGGAGGGTAAAGGGTGGTGGAGAGGCAGAGGGAGGAGAGAAGGGAGTAGGGGGCCAAGGTCAAAATGCATAATGGGGAACATGGGGAAAGAAAGCACACACAGGGGGCAGAGGGAAACCAGACGGTGCAGAAGAGTAGGGGATGTGTTGATGAAGGGGGGGAGACAGGGGGACACTGGCAGGGGAAGGGGGGCAATCAAGTGACTCAGAAGGCTGGTGGACAGGTCTAGACAGGGCCTCCTTTTTGGGCTTTTGGTAGTGGTGGCAGGCTGAAGCATCCTGGTTGGCCGTATTGTCACAAGGGCCAAGTGCAACCAATGGGAGGGGGGAGCAGGTCCAGGGCATAAACATGACAATCATATCAAGAGCAATGCGGTCATACCTCAAATGGACCATCAAAACACCAGCCAGGGCTGCAAGATGGCCAAAGTGGTGCTAGCAAGCAATGGGTGGTTGTTGAAATGCGTGCTGACATGGGTAACTCAGCACGCAGCCTTCATGTGGCATATCAAAATCACTGTGCGGAAACTGTCCCAATTCACCATTTTCAGCAGATGGACCCCTCCCACCATCAGTGTGTCGTACACAGCCAAAGGGTGCATGGTACCACCTACGGGGGTTACTCTATAGAAACATGATATAGATGTGACTTGTACAGAGGTTAACCCCGTTAGCATTCATTGCTGAGTAACTGCCCTGCATTTATGTAAATATATCAGCATACCTGTGTTGTTTTATGAGTAATTTTGATTGATTTCTATATTTGCTTTGTCTGTTCTCTTGTTTTTTTCAATATGTTTGCCAAATATTCGGCAGGTGTTCAAAAAAAGTATAAAATACTATGGGAAACCCAACCCATGTTCATTTGACATCAGCTAAATAAACAAGCTAATAGTCACTATATATATGTTTTCTTGTTCACACTTCCATCAAACATAAGTATACAGTTTAGTTGATACTTGGCATGTTTAATGGTACAATCTTTGCAGTAAATGTGAATGCAGAATAATATCCATAAGAATTTGTGAATTTGTGTGGCAGGGCGCCACACCAATGTTCCAATAGTTTGCAGCTCTGAAGTCCTTCCGCACTCCTTGAGCAGTCCCTTTTGTTATTCAGTGTAACGGCAATAGCAGCCATCATGTGCAAATGGCATGCACCATGTAGCATGGTTTCCGTGAAACACCCACCCTCTGGCCAATAGCAGGGAGGCACTGCATGGCAATGACATGTTCCACACAGAACTGTGCATTGCCAGGCAGTGTAGGCGTGTGTCTATTGCATTTCGTCATTCAAATGTCACTACAGCTGATGAGAAGTGGACATGATGGAGGAGAGGTGAGAAACCATCCATAGTACATCCATGCATGTAGAAGACAACACCAGTTGAAAAGAGGCAGTGGGCCTGTAACAGGGGGAGCCATGTGCATGATACAGATGTGCACAGCCTAAAGTCGTGCGTGATGACACACAGACCTACAGTGAGCATGACATGGCTGTCCAAATGAGATGACACTTGGATCCTCGTGGACAAATACTACAATGAGCAGGTGGTCAAGGACACCTAGGGGCATACATGGAAAGCACATGGAACATGTTCGTGCACGTATGTGCATGGGGAGTCACTGCCATTAGCACAGTCAGAGTGGGACACACTGCATCAAGGACAAAGGATGTATATGACAGGATATGACATCTCATCAAGATTGCACTTGTACACAAGTGGCTCAGAGCGCAAACAAGCAAAGGGAGGAGAACAAGGGAGAAAAGGAATTCAAAACAACTATCATACTGGGCACAGTGACATTGAGAACACTCAAGTGCATGGAGAAGGGATAAAGGGTTGAAGACCCAGGAATGGGGACAAGGGGAACGTGCCATACAGAGGAGACCAAAGAAAGAAAATCAAGTCCAATGATAGAATAGCCATTCAAAAAGTGGTAGTGCAGCCAGTAAGTGGCAAGTGCAAGATGATTTGGATAGGGCAAATCTGATGAGTGCAGACGAAGAGTGGGGGACTGTATGGGTACACGCACTTGACCCATTGATATGGGAGGCCTGTAGGCAGTGCAGCATGGAGGCAGGGTGAGCAGGTACCTGGCACGATGGACAGAGTGTGTGCAGGGGCACAGTGTCAACAGAGGAAACTGTTTAGCTGGGGAGAAGAGGGGCTAATGCAGGAGCAAGTAGGAAGGTGTTGAGGTGCTTCTGGGAGCAGAGATGTTTCTCCTCAAGTTTCAACGTGGCCAGTCAGCTGTTCCAAGGGAGCACACAGCCGTACACACAGATCTGCTCCTAGCTTATTTATTCAATTAACGACTGACCTGGAGGGAGTGTGAGGTACAGGAGCAAAGGACTCAAGAGGGGAAGAATTGGTAGAGGGATTGTTGAAGGTATTTTGTACCCAGTCCCAAATAATCCTTGTGCACATTTGCAGAGGGTCTGAAGTATCATCCTTGCATCCACTGGTAGCCAATGAAGGGATGACAGAGCTGGAAAGACCCCAGGGCTTGAGGCCAAGGACAAGTCTTGCAGTCCTGTACTGGATTAGTGGTAGAGGGCAGAGTGTGCAGGTAGGTCAAATATTGAAAGAGACTGTCACAGTACTCCAACCTTGAGTAAACCAGAGCTTGAGAGACTGTGAGCATGTAGGTGAATGATAGGAAAGGCACAGTACCCTTGAGGAGGTGACACAAGAAGTTAATCCATCTCAAGATATGTCAGAAATGTGTGTGAAAAAGGAATGTGTTGAGTCAAAGGTGACCATGAGGTTGTTGGCCTTGCAGGTGGAGGAAGGAGGAGGGCCAAGGGCTGGCCAGAGATTGAGGGGAAAGGATGGCGAAGGTGTATCAATGAGGAGGGTGTTCACCTTGCTGGCATTCAGACAGAGATCGTTGGTAGTACACCAAAAGCAAATGGCAATGAGGCTATCAGAAATAAGGGAGGGATAAGAGGTGCCCTAGGGCAGCCAGGAAATGAGTTGGCTGTCATCAGCATAGCACTGGAAGTCGTACAAGAAACTGATAATGCAGTAGTCAAGAGCTGCCAGGTGCTCTTTGTAAATTGAGGCCGAGAGGACAGGCCCCTGGTGAACAACACAGGTGGAGAGGGAGATTGAAGAAAGGAAAGAGCCAACTTGTAGCTGGGCGGGTCACACATGCCAAACACACATGTCATTGAGTTACACGCATCAATACTCACCAGATGATGCATCATAATCCATCCTCTCTCCCACTCCATGGATGTGTTCTTCCGGGATGAACTCTGAAGTGATCTCCTTATGCTGAGTGAGTTCATCCGCCTCTGGTGGTGGCCACACACCAGTCACCAGAGACATGGAGTAATTGGAGGCATGCTTTTGATTAGCACTTCGTCTGAGGTCATTCCAGCGCTTGTAGCAGTCCTGAGCTGTGCGCACCTGGAATCCCATGGATGTCAGACATTCCGCAACATGCTGCCAGTTGACCCAATGCTGGTGATGCATTGTATGGCATTGTCGGCCCACAAGCATATCGCGTTGGTGTTCCAACACGTAGTCCACAAGGAAGTCCAGTTCCTGCTTGCAGAAAGGCTTCTTCCTTGACATGCCGGAGGCCGGAACCATGTTTGGGGTCACAGCCTCTCGTGCAGGAGCACGCTTCCTCCTTTTGGGCGGTGGTACTGACCCTGAGTGGGCAATGTGGCCCTGATCAGTGGGGGCAGTGGCGCTGGTGGACTGGACCAAGGCAGTGGGTGTTGGTATAACGACAGAAGGTCTGGCTTGGGTCTGACTCACTGCCGGGGTGGTGTTGCCTGCATCTGCACATGCAGTTACCACCACCCAGCTACTTGGGGCAGCAGATGTCATAACTGCCCCAGATACGTGTGCCACAGTCACAGCTACAGTGGACACACATGACCCCAACCTCCGGACAAGATGGAAATCATCGTGGGAGTCAGGTAGTTGAGATGTACAGATGCATGTCTGTCTGTTGGCATGTGTGCATGTTTTTGGCACTCCCCATGTTGCTTGTGATGTCATGCCAACCTTCGGATGTTCATGCTGGTGTGTGTGTATGGCGGCTGCTGCCTGCTGCATGATTCCTGTCAATTTCTGCATGTGTGTAGGTTCAAATGATATGAGTGTTGGGGAGTGTGATGGCATCTGTGAAGTTTGACACTGCCACTCATGTGCAACTGTCACGTGTGTATCTGACCATTGTACAGTGCCCTGATGCCTGTGTTCTGTCTCTCCCTGTCTGCAGAGTCGACTGATGAAGAGGACGGAGACGGTGCTGTGGAGCACAGAGGCAGGGATCCCACCGCCAGCCGGAGACACAAGGCCCAGCTCTCCTCCCACGTTGTCATCTCTTCCGGGAGTGAGGAGTCTGGTGCCGCGTCCATGGCCTCAGCTGTCGAGGGAAGGTCCAGGAGGCAGAGGTTGGAGGTGGACTGCTCGGCAGCAGTAGGGGCAGCTGATCGACCACATGGGCCTATGGAGGAAGATGGCACAGAGTCATCCAGGTTGGTGGGGAGTTTGGTTGAGGAGGAGGCTGTGGAAGGCCCATGCATGGGGCCTGGAGGGTGGCATTCCACTGGTGCTAGTGGTGCAGTCCAGGGGCAGGGACAGGAGGCAGCACAGGTCGCCGCAGAGGTGCCTGTGTGTAATCCTGTCCCCGATCCTGTGACTGCATCATCCCACACCAGCAGGGATGCCTTCGTCCAGACCCATTTTCAGGGAGGGGATGCGCGAACAACTGACCTTCCTCTCCCTGCGGGCGTGGCAATCTGTGACCGGATTCAGCCTGTCCTAGCTGGGGTGGCGATGCGTCAACGTGGTATTCGGGATGACGTGCAGAGTTCTCGTGTGGACAATGCAGGTCATTTTGAATACCTCAGTGACCACGTCAACCTACTGGGATGGGTTACCGGCGCTGGGTTCGTCCGTATGCTGGATCTTCTAGTGACCCCCTTCTCAACTGAACCCCCTATGCACCAGTCATCCTCCGTGCCATCTTCCTGCCCAAGTATCACCTGGGCACCCTGTGGAGCTGCCCCTGACCCAGCGGCCAGGCTGGTGGAGGACACATCCCTGCTACAGTCGGGAGTCAGAGGTCGAGCAGGGGTGGCCACCCCAACAACTGGACCCCAGCAAGAGGAGGATGTGCAGGCATCGACAAGCAGGGCACATGCACGGCAACCGCAGGCTCAGAGTGGGAGCGATGATGGCTCAGGGGCTTCAACATCACAGGGGCAGGAATCTGCCGTAGGGCAGGAGGTCCCTGGATTGGTAGTGTCTTCCGTGTGGCAGCGTTTGGGCCAGCGGATAGATGCGGAGTGGCAGTGGGCGGAGGAGGCACGGCTCACTATGGTCAGGGCGGAGAACTCCATGCGCAGGGCATTGAGGCGGGCTGAGCCAGGGAAGAGGCCCGCCTCTGGGACGTCGACGTGGAGTTCGATGATGCCCTGCCCCGGAACATCAAGTGAGCCGTTGGACTTGCCCGCCGCCTTTTTACATAGTTCTTTAGTGTTAAGTTTCCTTTGTTTTTTTGTTTTTTTTGGAGTTAATGGACTTTGCTCCACTTCATGTATATAGTTTTTTATTCATAGGACTTTTTGGTAGGTTTCATTTGTTTTGTGGATCATGGACCCTTTGGACTTGGATTGTATGTAGTTGAAGACTCTTTTTTGACATTTTTCATGGATCAATGGTTTTATTTTTTCAGGATTATTTTTTTCATATTTACATTGGCGATGGACAACTTTTCTTTTTTCATGCCGTGGATTTTTGTTTTTCATTGGATTTTCTTTTTTTTTTGGTATTATCTGTCATTGTTTATTGATTTTTAAGTTTGATTTTCTTTATGTTATTTCATTATATTTTTAATACATTTATTCTAACTTCATGATTGCTGTTGTGTACTATCACTGGTTTTGTGCATGTCTCAATGAACAGTGCCTCAGTCATGTGCTGCCACTGTGTGGCTCTGTTGTGCATTTATGCATGGGCATGGTGGTTCTTTTAAGACTGTCATGGCATGGGTAATTTGGGAGTGGGTGAAGTGGATGGTTGCACGCTTGTACTGGGGGGCAAGGGGGATTTGGGTTGGCATTAGGGCCATGGGTCTGTTTTGTTAGGACATGTTGTTTGGTGGGCCATGTGTCGGGGTCTGCTGCATGTGCCCGTCAATGGGGGTGGGTGGGGGGTCTGGGGGACATGAGTTGGGGCCTGCCTGCAGGTGCCCGTCAATGGGGGTGGGTGGGGGTGTGGGGGGACATGAGTCAGGGCCTGCTGGCAGGTGCTCGTCAATGGGATGGGTGGGGGGTGTGGGGGTCATGAGTCGGGGCCTGCTGGCAGGTGCACATCAATGGGGATGGGTGGGGGTGTGAGGGGGACATGAGTCGGGCCTGCTGGCAGGTGCACGTCAATGGGGGTGGGTGGGGGTGTGGGGGGACATGAGTTGGGGCCTGCTGGCAGGTGCCCATCAATGGGGATGGGTGGGGTCGCGTTTTCGCTGGCACGAGCGGGGTACGTATAATCCGGGGGTGTGCGTGTACTTCACATGCGATTTTGCTGGCGTACGTGTATTACAGAGGTGCGCGTGGACTTTCACACACGTTTTCGCTGGCGTGAGCGGGGTACACGTATTCCAAGGGGTGTGCGTGGACTTTCACATGCGATTTTGCCGGTGTATGTGTATTCTGGGGCTGCGCGTGGACTTTCCCATGCATTTTTGCTAGCATGAGCGGGGTACGCGTATTCCAAGGTGGTGCACGGGGACTTTTACATGTGTTTTCACTAGCGTGAGTGGGGTACGCGTATTCCGAGGGGTGCGCGGGGAGTTTTACACACGTTTTTTGTGGTTGGGGGCTGTATGTTGGTCCACTGGCATTTGCGCCATGTAGGGGATTTGTGCGATGTTTTTGGCGCACGGGGCGGGGTTGGAGGCGTAACTGGTGCTGCTGCAGGGACGCTGCGCCACGACTGGTTTTGGATGTAAGTATCCATGAAGACGCTGTGCCTAAAATGGGTTTTGGCACACACGGCTGGCGCAGACTGGCGCACGTTCCCTCTGTGCGCCAGCCGCGTGCGCCACTTGTGTGCTGAATTCTATGAATTACCCCCAGAAGCTATATACCTAGTTGCACACTGTCATTCCACTATAAGGAGTTTATAATGTTGTATTAAGGCCCTTGCCAATCCTGGGTATACATTCTGATCGTTGACTACTTTTCTAGGTTCTCAGTGTCAAACCAAGCATACTAGTAACCCTAAAAATATAAGTAGGCTTAAAAACCAACTGGTCGTACTCCATCAGAATAATCTCTGTGGAAGACTATGCCTGAAAAATCTATTTAGTCTTGGTGAATACTTCAGCAATGTAAGAGGAACTCTCTGGGTTCCTCCTTAAGCAGTAAGAGGCTGCCAATTTGGATAATGCATCCCCCTTGCTGGACAGCCTCCCAGGGTAATCCACAAGGGGCTGTGGACACTCTCTAACCATTCTAATATTCCTAAATCACCAACCACAGACTACTTCAAATTACGGATCAAGAAACACTCTAGTATAGAGTATGCCCATCCTGCCAAAAGTGTTAGTTGGGCATGGTGATCAGATCTTGTTTTCCAATTCAATGCACACACATCCTCAGCCTTGTACAGTATCTTCCAATGTTTACCTACTTGTTTACACTTGCTACCTCTAAACCTAGCACAGGAGATGCCATGAAGCTAATTCCCAATTGCTAAATCCCCACCTGCTCCCTGCTCAGCATCATGCAAGGCACCTTTTAAATCAAATAACATCAGAAAAATGCCCTTCATTCTCCTTCGTGATAGTGTTTCTTGGGACACTGTCCATCACACAGGACGATTTGCACCCCCTTTCGGTTGGTACCTCAAATGCAGTCCATCTCCTGGTGAGCAATATGCACTTTTGCTCAAATTATTTAGAAACCACCCAAAGCATTGCTGACTCCATCCCTCATCAGTATTACAGATATGAAGAATATGACCCACCCATCCGCAAGGGTTGCACTGACAATCTGTACAGCCATATTTCCAGTATACACCTCAATCACTGTAACCTTTAGCTTCACTGCCTCCCAAATCATAAGGCCTCCTTAGCTCACGCCTGAACACTTTAATAGCAGGGATAGAATAAGGCAAGAAGCCATGGTTGTATACATCAAAGATATCCTGGAAGCAACATGTATGTTCTCCCCACAAAGACTTTCAAGTGCTTATTCCCTATCATGGAACTCAGTCCTGAAATGTTCCATGATACAATCCTCCAGAATATATCACCTCCTTCCGACTCTCAACTAAACTAGCTACACCAATATCCCATATGGGGTCTCTATAGTTTGCACCTACCTTTACCCGACCTTATATCTTCAATGACTCCTCCCACCACAGCAACCTTCAGATGGAAAACAACACCCTGTTGGACCAGTACCCATAACTGACTTTTTCAGTGATTTTTCAGGGAATTCAGAACAGGACTCGCTGAACCTGGGCACAAAAAAACAATTATGTCGGTCTTGTTCCAGTGAACACCGCTGTACTCCTACATGAATATTTAGAGCCATATCTACCCTTCATATAACTAAAGTAACTGATAGGGTTTAGGCCAAGGGAAATAGTGTTCTCATAGGCTATGGACAACAACCTTTGATGGCTAGTAGCAAAACAAATATGAACAGGCTGTTTTGCCGTTCATGATACATCTGAATTTGGTAAAACACCATAGGGACATCTTTAAGATATAATCCCTCTAACATTGTTTGGATCCAAGGCATGAACTATCACCTCTGAAGTACCACAAGGGTTCTTCATTATCCCCCTCATATTTAATACATACTTGACCGATGCCCCCACCCCCGATTGCCTTCAATCATGGTCTGGGGTGAGAAATATGTAACTATGCTGATGATACCTAGTTAATTTTCAGATTAACTACTGAGGATGCAGAGCAAAATTGTTGCTTTGCAGTCTGTGCGCTCTATATACTGCAGGGGGTGGGTCAAAACTAGTTTCAATATTAGTTGTTTCAAACAGAAATGTTTATACCTAGAAAAGTTCCTAGAGTCTTGGCCATCAATAATGTGGTCAACCCACTAAGGGGCCAGTTGCACCCCGGTCACAAACCTAGGAAACATTATTAAACGCTAAACTATCTTTGAAATCTAAGTTGCATCTATGGTTAAGAAATACTGTTTAACATGAAAATGCTTATGTACATTTTGCATGCATAAACTTTGACTGCAAAGTATAGACAACATCGGCATTAGTAATGTCCCACACTGAATATGCCAAGAGCACATGCTTATGTGTCTTACAATTTCTACTGACACAACTGCAGAGACTAGAGAACGTGTCAGCATTCAGATCACTAACCCTATGAATGTTTGAGCATGTAATCCCTGCACAGCGATGTCTATATTTACCGCCCGTTAGGACCTGAATTGAATGTAAGGTGCTTTATATAGCACATTCTTCTTTCTACCAGTGTTCTTCCGGAAAGGCCCTAAGTCCCTCAGAGATAAAATCAGAATTTATAAACAGACTCATGGTTTACTATCTATTAATTCCAAACTGCTGATTGTCCACAGCTTCATAAAAATAAGAATGGAGCCATTTAATATACTTGTCAAGTGGCCATACTATGGAACTTTCTCCCTGAAGATGTAAAAGGAACAACAGAGCATCTTAGCTTCAGAAAGAAAAGAAAACGACATTTGTTAAAGGTTTGGGTGATGACAGTCCTTCAGCATCAGAAGGCCATAAAAAATCAATAAAGAAATAACAAATACTATTCTATACACGCAGTAGTGTACACTGTACATGACAGAATAACATTGTTGGTGTGGATTGAAACCTAGTACCAAGTTAATTATGGAATTCACCTGATTGATACAGCATTCACCCAGGTGAACTCCTATGTGCTTTAAAGGACATCTATGTCACACTCTTCTGCCCAGGGCCAGGGCTAGTCCATGCAGGTGCTTCTGCTTCGAACCTCAATACAAGATAATGATCTACCTTGGAATGAAATAATACCATGCATCTCAGGAGGCTTCTCCAGGGTGCATTGGAGAGAAATTGAGGTCAACATAGTGGAAAGATCTGTCAGTGAGATGATTGATTCAACTGATAAAAAAGAGCTGGACAAATGTCACTCGCAAGCACAGTAGGGGCATGATCAGGATCCAATCCATTCTTGTTCCAATGCTAGTTTGAGACTGGTTATGGAATCTGCACGGTTTTTACTTTGTAGGTTCTTACACTTGTGTTGAGATTCCCCATCCTTAGTGAATATTAGTTGTAGGTCCTTAATTTTCCTAACAAAGTGTGCCAGTGATGGGCCAAATATGAGTGATATTGTACTCTTTCAGAGACTCTGTTCTGTCCTTGTTTTGGCTAATCTCATTGTATACTTGAAATGTGACTAAACTCCCTACCAGAATGTCAAGGTAGCTGTCCTTCCCGCAAAGAAAAGTGTGCATGGTCAGGGGCAGTTCGTCCATAATGGGTAAGAGGGCACCAACCCACCAAAACCCCTTGCCCATCATAGAGGAGCTGTGCCAGCCCAGGAGATCTCCCTCTGCTGCTTAATACAGCTGAGACAACACTCCTGCGCTGGCTTTAACTGTCAAATGCAAATGTGGTTTCCCTTTGACTGTTTGATCCCCAGATGCACATCTCCTATGGGCCATGCAAGTCCAACAGCATTTCTCTACCCCAGCCTTCATGTTTGTATATGTGAGGTGGTGCTCCTGCACCTCCCCACTAATACAAACTGAGTGGGGTGCCACACCATCAGAGTTAGGGCTCGGGCACACAAGAGCAGAAACCAGAAAGCACTCTGCTTCCTGGTTCTTGTTCATAGGGTGCAGGAGCCGTAGACTCTCTGGAGGCCATGTTGGAGCAGACTCCGAGCTAGAGCTGCATACAGGTAAGATTGTTTATGTTTCTATAATGTATTATAATGTGTGAATGAATGTGTCGAGGCACACAACAATGTATTTTTACTGAGCATCTATTATAGATGCCCAGTAAAAAAATCATCATACTGTCTTTCATCAACCTGCAGTTGGCAAAAGAAAAGATGATTCATAGTTGCGTGGCTAGAATGGCATGTTAGGGTCTCCAGCATAGCCCTTTCTTACTTTGGCATTTTTTTTCTGGGCATCTATGATAAACCAAGCATGGTATGTGTTATTGTGTCTGTGTCATATTGTCAAGTATCCCCCACCCCCACCACGCTACATTCTTCCTCAACATACACAAAGACACAACAAACACACACACAGACCATCGTTCTTCAGCCTTCCAAGCCACTATAGAAGGGGAAAGACCACATGCTTTTTGTTTTTATACTAGCATATATTGTGGGTGAAGGCATCATGAAAATGCATTCGGAAATGCTCCTGTGCGCTGTTACAGAGTAGTAGCTATTGCATTTTCTAATAGAAGTTACCCTACAAAACCTATTACAAACTGGATTTTTACCGAGTTTTTCAGAGAAGGTTTCCTGTATAATGCACCATTTAAACACAATTATCCAAAAATATGCTGTGGAGGGGAAAACCCCTCAATCCCTCCGTCCGCCTGACCCACCAGCAGCAGCTCCCTCAATATGCTCGGTCAGTCTGGGATATTTGTGGGGAATATTTACTTTGGAAAACATTCTGTGAATCAGGCCCTTAATGTATATAATCTCAGGTTATTTTGACACAACACGTTTTGGTAAAAGAAAGATCGAGTGACACATTCTGATTTAAAATATATTGATCCCCATAATGAAAATTAGCCTAACTCACCACCAAACCTCTTCCTTGCTAGAAACACGTTGCCTGCTTGTCCGTTAAATAACACATACTACTGATGTGTACCGCCGCATATGACAGTAGAAGTGGTTTGATGCTTTGAAATCCGCCAGCAAACTGTGCAAACACAAAGCATCCAGCACGCGAAGAGGTCTTGTACTGCCAGGCTCGTAAGTGCTGCCTTGTTTACAGAAGTCACATTACTGGCACTTCTCCGCAGGGCTGCGGTGATTACACTGGGGACGCCACTGATAGTCACTGCAGGTAGCACATGACAGCAAGTGCTCTACCTGCTCTGCTCATTGTTCACTTCAAACACCAGACCGTCAGGCAGCAACCATAACCCCTCCGCTGTGACTTCCTGCTGAGTCCCATCACACCAGACATCCAGCAGAACATTCCGAACAACATCAGTAGTTTTGAGGAAATAAAACAACGCGGTTCTTAAACGACAACCAATCAGAGGAAACAGCATGTTCAATAGTTTTATTGATGAAAGCGAAAGAGGATGGAACTCTGGTACAGGAATTTCTACATCCTTCTTTCTCTCATTGCTTCCGTGCAGCGTCCATGCTACAACAAGGCGGCTGCATATCACATTGCAGCCTAACATTCGTGAAAGTAAGGGCAATAACACGCCTTGCATGTAAACGTGACAAAACTGTAGGGCCTGATTCACAGAAGTATTTTATAATGGTGCAATCCCATAGGAAAACGCTGTGGATCAGGCCCTTAGTGTCCTGTTTCCTTGCAAGTGCAATGTTCTTGTGCAATACATTGCCTTTCCCTAACGTGAAAATCTCTACCCCCCCAACGTTCTGAACGGTTGTAGTAAAACGAGCCACTCACAACTGTAGAGCATTATGAGAAGATGCTGAGCTGTCAAACGTTTCTTCTGTTCTGGATTTTCCTCTGGCTTTGCACAGGGAACACATATCTCCTACCCCTCTTGCTACCCCATGGAGTTCACTAGTAAGATTCCTGAGCAAGTCCGTTTGCCTGGGCGTGTACAGCTGCAGGCTCTATGATCTTCGTATCATATACCTCATGAAAAGCATGGCCCACTTTGGTTCTGTGGATACGGGAATGTGCACCTGTCTGTTTTGGGTGTGATTAGGTGGCTGCTAAAATCTCAATGACGTATGCCATTCTTCACATTGTCCTTGTTGACAGAGGGCACACTTTGTATCCCTGCCCTGCTCATCATACCCCCTGATGCTGGTTGCACACGTCCTGTCAGCACTGGGAGAGTGTGGACCTTCTTGGAACATTCCATCCACACTTCATAGAGTCCTAGCGTGACAGGGGCTTGTCATAGGGAAGGTCTATGTGCATAAGGCTATCACTACCCTGGCTAGCTTTCTCAGGTTACACTACCACTGTTTCAGGGGGTGACCCCACTCACTATCCCCTTCACCCCTCTATTTCTGTTTAGCAGTCTCAGAGATCTGCAGGCCTCCCACTAGGTCGAGCCACCTCACCATCTTGATATGATGTGATACGTCATTTATAACACAACTGTACACAGGTGTTTCTGAGCGCAAAAAGACAAGGGAGGAAAGACAGAGGGAGGACAAAACAAATGATTTTACTAGGCCTTGTGTCATTCAGATTGTGCTAGTGCAGTAGCACAAAGTGCAGGGGGGAGGGAGAAGGAGGAAGTACTGGGTAGGGGGAAAGGGTAAGTGCAGTCAGGGCAGTATTGTTCTGAGTGAGTACAGCCAGGGTACCAAAGCTCTGGGTAAGTGCAACAAGACAAGGGACTGTAGGGCTACAGTTGCAGCACGTAAGTGCGCAGTAGGCCCAGAGGCAGTGCAGGAGCGACTGGTCATGGATGAGCATGTTAACCAGTGAGACTCTGAAGGTAGCCAGGCCACCAGTCAGCGCAGCAGACAGGTAGGTTGGCAGGAGAGAGAGAGAAAGAGAGAGAGAGAGAGAAAGCATGAAGAGCAGAGGCGAAAAGGAAGGTCTTGAGCTGCTTCCAGAACTTCAAGTGGTCCGGCTCAAGTTTGAGAGGGACAGGGAGGCCATTACAGATCTACCCCCACTCTCTGCCTGGAGAATCGTCTGACCCTCCAAGAGTTAGAGGTGGCTGAGCGAAGGGCTTAAAAAGGAAGGTGTTTTGTCCCTGGGATTGAAGCCAAGGACAAGTCATGCAGTCCTGTTCTGGATTAGTTGCAGAGGGCGTAAAGTAAGGGGAAGTCATATTGAGAAAGAGGCTGTTGCAGTAGTCCAGCCCTGAGAGAACCAGGGCTCTGGAGACAGTGCACTTCTGGGGGAAAGTGAGAAAGGGAAGAATACCTCTGAGGAGGTACAGCTGGTAGTGGGCCTTCTTGGCAAGGTCCATGATGTGAGGAGAGAAGGAGAGACTGGGGTCAAAGATGACACCAAAGGGTTTTACCAAACTGGAATGCGAAAGAAGGTTACCCAAGGAGGGCTGCCAGAGTGAGAGAAGAAAATCAGGATTAGGGGTCGCAATGAGAAGGATCTCAGTCTTACTGGATTAAGGCAGAGATTGTTGAAGGTGCACCAGTCCTGAATCGCGGAGAGACAGTCAGGAATGAGCGAGAGAGGAGAGGAGGCTGAGGGGAGCCCGAAAGACAGATGAGTGTCTTCCGCATAACACTGAATGTTTGAGGAGAAGGTAGAGATAAGGTGGGCCAAAGGGGCCAAGTAGCCATTGAAGAGCCAATTTGAGAGGTTAGAGCCCTAAGGAACATCACAGGTGGAGACTGAGGTGGTGGAGGGAAAGGACCCATGTTGGACCTGGGAGGATTGGTCCAAGAGGAAGAAGACAACCACTCCAAGGCCTGATCCATGATGCCCAGATTCTCACAGAGATCAGAATGGCGTGATTGACTGTGTCAAAAGCAGAGGAAAGGTCAGAGAGGATGAGAAAAGAAGAAAGGCTTGAATCGAGATTAGTGAGCAGATCTTCACAGGTTTTCAAGAGAGCAGTTTTCGTGCCTCTGGCTGCTCTCAAGCCAGACGGATGGTCATGGAGACAACCAACAGATTCAGTATGGAGGGTAAACTGGTAGATGGCCAGCTTTTCCAGGAGTTTGCCAAGGAAAGGAGTGAAAGAGATCAGGCCATAGTTTTTCAAACAGGTAGGATCGGCAGAAGGGTTTTAAAGGATTGGGGTGCACAAGGGAGTGCTTGAGGAAATAGGGGAAGGTTCCAGTGGCAAAAGAGTGGTTGCAGAAATCAGCCAAGGCTGGGGCGAGGGAGACAATGCGGTCCTTGATGGTTTTGGAGGAGCAGTGGAGCACCTATTTGGACGACACTTTCATAGATCACACTTGTCTAGAAACACTGTCAGGTGTAGTCGGAGAGAAAGACGAGAAAGGAGGAGGAGAGGGAGAGGCAGCCAGGGGTGTGGGGGGGCGAGAGAGGTAGGGGGAGAGGAGAGAGAGGACAGGATATCCTCAGTCTTAGTGGTGAAGTGAGAATCCAGAGCCGTACAGAGGACCTGGGAGGGAAGAGGAGAGGTGGAGATTGCAGAGGGATTGGTGAGCTCCTTGCAGATTTGAAAGAGTTTGGTTATGTTGTTAGAGGCCGCAGAGACACAGGATTGGATGTGGGCTCTTTTCTTTGATAGAACAGAGAGACTGCATTGCCTTTGGAGAATGCGGTAGGCCAGTTTGTCAGAGGATGCGCCTATGCCCTCCACTTCCTCTCAGCCACCCTACACTTGCGGTTCAGGTTGAAGAGGTTGGAGTCATACCACGAGTTGAACTTAAAGGTAGGCTTCAGATGAATTCTCCATGACAGAGGCAAGGACGCCCAGAGTGTTGGAAGTAGAAAGATGCAGGTTAGAGAGGGCTGTGGCAGACTGTGAGTGAGCTGCAGGAATAGGAGGAGCATAGAAAGTAATGGCAAAGGCAGCCAATGACACACGCTTCATGGGCCGAATGACCAAGAAGGTAGGTGGCAGTGCGGAAAAACCCACAGAAGGGATTAGAAGCATCAAGGTGGATGTTGAGGTCTCTTTGGAGGAGAAGTTGAGAGGTAGGGGCAAGGAGAGAAGAGGAGAGGTCAGCCCACTCTGAGAGGAAGAGGGTGACATGGCAAGGTGTCCTGTAAATGGTGGCCACTGCCAGAGAAAGGCCAGGAGAGATAGAGAGGCTGCAGACCAGGTATTCAAAGGAGGAGTAGGCCTGCATAAGAATGACAGAAGTAGGCACCCACTCCAGAAAGATCAAAGCTGCTGCACCTCCAGGATGGTTGGTTCTGGTTTCAGAGAGGATCCTTTATCCATCAGGCAGGAGAGTGTCAAAACTTGTGACAGAGGTTGCAGTGAGAGTGAGGACCTCCAGGATCAAGTTCTTGATGTACGTTCTGGTGAAGTACTGGAGGGGCCAGAGAGTGTGCAGAGGTGGTAGAGGTGGCAAAGAAGCCAGAGAGCAGGAGGAGGGTGCCAGAGAGGTGGCGGAAGAAGGATGTGGCAGAGGAGCCAGAGAGGGGCTGGTCGGAGTAGCAGGAGAAGGAAGGAAGTTGAGAAGACGTGAGAGATGTGGGAGACGCCTATCGAAGAGGAGGAGATTGGGCTGAGGGACCTGGACCAAGACCGAGCCATTCAGATAAAAATGAATGATGGTTTTGGATGAGTGGAAGGGGGCCAAGAGGACCTACCACCCAGTGCCACCATTAATGGGAGAAGAGGAAAAAGGAGAGAGAGCAGAGACCATATCAGGGGTCCATATGTCTGGAGAGGGAATGACAAAGAGGATGTCAGTAAGAGTCTCTCTGGAGGAAGCACAGATGTAGGTATCAGCTATAGGGAGGCCTGGGTTGGGTACCAGGATGTCCCTTTTGAACTCCGTTCTTCCCAACTTAGTGAGAGAGATAGGAGATAGAGTAGCAGATGGAGAAGATATGGGAAATCGAAAGCACCATAGAGGGAGCGAGGAGGAAGTAGGAGGAGGAGGGAGCGAAAGAGAGAGGAGAGATGCACAGTCCAGCACCATACAAAACAGATTGCCCACAGGAGGGGTTGCACAGATGAGAACACACAGAAGGACAGACAGGTACAAAGTGCAAACAATACCCCCAATTGGGTGGGGTCATAGAGAGTGGGAGAGATCCTAGTGGGGACAGTTCACAGTACAGCAGAAACCACAGCGAATGAGACCCTTAGGAGTAGGAGAGAGCCTAATGGGACACAGTTAACAAAACAACAGTAACCAAGAAGAGGGGGACATAGAGAGAAGGAGGGAGCCTAAGAGACACAGATACAACAGTAACCACAGTTGAGGGGCGACCTAGAGAGTTGGAGAGAGCCTAAGGAACACAGATCAAAGTACAATATTAACCGAAAATGAGGGAACCTAGAAAAAGGACACAAAACACAAAGTAGGGGTAACCCCTAGAGAGGAGAGCCTAGGGTTGCGCAGAGACAGAGTACAATTATGTCAGACAGTTAGGTGGAAGAATGTGAAATGCTGGGAAGTTTAGTAGAGAGCAGTAGTTGCTGCTCCCCCTTCCCACACCTTTATTACCTTTCAGTCGCTCATGGTCGATGGCTGAGCCAAACGATTGCTCTCTGCTGTGCTAACCCTTTGTCGCCAAACACCTGCGTCACACAACACTGAGGCCTTGTCCTGTAAGGGCTTTGTCACTGAGGGTCCGATCCTCGGTTCTTAAAGGTTTGGATGCGTGGATGTAGGCGCAACGTATTATGTATCAACTGGCAGAGTCTCCTGCGCACCTGCATTGCACAACACAGCGGCCTTGTCCTGCGAGGGCTTTGCCACAGAGGGTCCGATCTTTGGTTCTTAAAGGTTTGAATGTGTGGATGTAGGTGCGATGTATTACATATCGACGGGCAGCATCTCCTGCGCACCTGTGTCGCACAACACAGCAGCATTGTCCTGCGAGGGCTTAGGGAACACTTCAATTCTTGCATAACTTTCTCAAGGCAGATACGTTCCTGTCTGGCAAGGAACCCATTTTCCTGAAGAGTAAAAATGCCTTACAAAGGGCTTAAGTGTTGACTATAACACACTTTGATTTGATTTTACTTTGATGATGGTAAAGTCTGTACTGAATCCCTGATGGTACCACCAATGTGACAAAATCTTTTCTGCCAAGAACAAGTACAATCGGGAGCAAAAGCTTATTTGCCCGATGTCTAATTCTGTACTATTACCTGGCTCAGCGGCATTCCAAACACAGAGATTAGACAGCCAAAAGAGCAGAGCATACAAACTGCCCAAAGAGGTATGCCAACAGTGGAGGCATCCAAGTAATAACAACACAGGAATACTAAATAAAAGGAGTAACCAAGCTATATAATGAAATCACTCTACCTAAAAACGCAATAAACACTAAAGAACTAGCAATCCACACTGCAAGGGAAAGAAAGAGAATAGGCAGTCAGGATAGCTGGGAATTGCAATGCAAGGTAATGTCAAAAGTAGGAACATTTAAAGAGGAAAGTGCAAATAAAATACTTTATGCAATGTTTCTCCTTAGGTTGAAGCTACTAGTTATTAGATTGTCAGGCCAGGGGGATAAGAAACCAAGTGCGACTGGGATTTGAATCTATTCCTCAGCTCCAGTCTCCTTAGTTCTTTTGTTTGTAGGGTGATTTGGATGCTGCAAACCTGGCTCTTCCAATGGAATGCCGATTAAAAAATATCAAGATTGTCCTCACTGTGGAGCTGTCAAAATAGGGCCGCCCAGAAAACTCTGTTTTGAAGGCAAGAAGGCTGCCAGGATTCTGCAGTGGGTTTCATTGTTTTGATCTCCAACAAGTCCAATAACAGAATGAGCTATTTCAGTCTGTTAATGCACTGATGCTAAAAGATGATTGGCAGATTCTAAGGGCCTGATTAATAGAGCATTTTCCTTTAGGATTCTGGTATTATACAATGCTTCTGTGAATCAGACCCTAAGTCACCATTTGTGACTGGGGCATCAGACTCCATTTGGGACAGTCCCAGGGTGCTTTGTTCTTGGCACAGTTGCTGGGTGGCAGACACATGTTGGGGCACCAAAAATGTTAGATGTCATCCTTTCTGTCTCTGCATTTCCAGACATTCCTACCTTCCTTCATGACCAGCTGACTGTTTGTTTGTTTGTTTGTTTGTTTGTTTGTTTATTTATTGTGCGCGCCAGACCCTGAGGTAGCAGGGCGCATGACAACAAGTAGGTTTACAGCTTGGTTACAGAAGTTACAAGTATACAGAACATGGAAAAACACATTTCTTAGCACCACAGGGTGAGGCAAGAACAAGTACAGAAGATGCACAGCCAAACAGTCATCATATAGCTAGCGTTAACATAATATCAAGTCAGTCTATATCAGAAGCAGAGGTAGGTACGTGGGGAGAGAGCAGGTTACATAGCATTCTCAGTGAGCCATTTTATTGTGTTCTTTCTGAATTTGTTGAAAGTTTGGTCAGATCTAAGTGCATGAGGTAGGGAGGTAGGGAGTTCCACAATTGAGCTACCTTGACAGGGAAGCTGGATCCTCCAATGGTGGTTAGTTTAAATCTGGGCACTAAGAGGCAGTTAGGGCTGACTGTCCTTGTGAGTCTAGTAGTTTTTTTTTAGTTATTTAAGCATTTGTGGATGAGGGATACATATTTAAGATTTATTTTTTCTTGGGTAGATAGCAATTTGTATTCCTGTCTTATTTCAGAGATATGTGCTCTTCTGGCAATACTTAGGGCCGCTCTAAGTGCATTATTTTGGAGCACTTGTATTCTGTTGATTATTTGTTTGGTTGTCCCTATGTAGAGGGAGTTACAATAATCTAATTTTGATAATATAAGGGCTCTGGCTAGGATAAGACAACTGTCATCTGATAAGAAAGGTTTCCCCGTTCGTATTAATTTACATTTATAGGCCGAGGATGAGGCCAATGAGTTCACCTGTTTGGTAAGGGATAAGGTCGAGTCAAGGTAAAAACCTAGGGTTTTTACTTCTTTGGCTATCCTTAATAGTGTTCCCATCGATGATAAATGCTGAGTAGTTTCGGTTGAGTTTAGAGATGCGAGCTGTGGTGCCCATGATGATGAGCTCTGTTTTGTCATCGTTTAAGCATAGGCCGTGGTTGGCCATCCATGACTGAACGATGCTATTGACTCTGTTCACCAAAGCCAGATCTTCTCCGTAATCCCCGGTAAGTGGTAGGAGAATCTGGGTATCGTCTGCGTAGTTAGTGTAGGTGATACCCATGATCGTCAAAGAGTGGCTTGGTGAAGATATTGTAGAGTGTTGGCGAGACACAGGATCCCTGAGGCACTCCGCAGGTGATGGGTATTGGGTCTGCTGCCGCTGAGGGGGAGAACACCCTCATGGTTCTGTCACTAAGGAATGACTGAATCCAGACTATGGCGTCCCCTGAGAAGTGGGCCGCAGAGTCCAGGTGATTGCACAGGACCCTATAGTCCACCAGGTCAAAGGCAGCTGAGAGGTCTAGTAGGAGGAGGAGAGCCAATTTACCCTCATCTCTGAGTGAGTCTATTTGGGCATTTAAGTCGATATGGGCAGTCTCTGTGCCATGTTGAGGTTGGAAACTGGATTGGTGGACGCCGAGGAGCTGGTTCACCTCAAGGAAGTTCTGAATTTGGGTGTAGGCTACCTTGTCTAGAATTTTTAGTAAGAAAGGTACCGTAGTGATGGGCCTGTAGTTAGTGGGAATGTTGGGGTCCAGTGTTTGTTTTTTCAGAAGGGGGAGTACCCAGGATTCCTTTAAGTTGCGTGGAATGGTGCCCGTAGTAAAGGAGGCATTGATAAGTTTGGTGATAAAGGGAGCTAGGTCTCTAGCAGCGTCCTTGATCAGTTGTGCTGGGCATTGGTCACCTTTGCAATTACATGGTTTAAGAGTCAGAATAGTTTTCACTACCTCGATCACTGAGACCTTGGAGAAACTGAATTGGGTAGATTCTTTAGGTTTAGGTATGGGAGTTTTGATCAGGGGAGTTTGGGTTTGGGCTGATAGTGAAGCTTTCTTTAGAGCAATTTTGGTTTGGAGGTTGGACACTTTGTTGGTTAGTTCCAGCTGAATGTCTGTGCACCAGGATTTATCTTTAATGGAGTCATCCTGTACTGTGATAGGAGTTTCCAATTCTTTTAGGATGGAGAATAGCTCCTTCATACTGGAGCTGGCTTGAGTGATCCTGTTATTATAAGTTTCTTGTTTGGCCAGGATAATATCTTTTTTGTATTGCAAAGAGATGTTTATTAGGTTAGTTTTATTCTCAGCGGTCGGATGCTGGTTCCATGCTGTTTCGCATTTTCTCTTCTGTAATCTGAAGTTTTTTAGGTGGGGTGTAAACCAGGAGTTCAGATGCTTTTTTGGTTTACTGTTCCTAAGTTTAAGAGGAGCCACTCTGTCATGAGCAAAGGACATGGCATTATTGAATTCATCCACTAGGATGCCTGGGTCAGTGTGGTCAGGAAGAGAATTCAGTTTGGGTAGGATATGGGGCAGAATATTATCAGCTGTGATATTTTTCTTATTTCTGGTTAAAGTGGGTATGGCGGGCGTGGGTGTTAATACTGTGTGTCTTTTAGTGTTGATAGTAAAGAGATTAAATGGTGGTCCGTCCATGTTTGGGGGGCAATGGTTATTATGGAGAGATTGCAGTTGTGACTGGCAATCCAGTCGAGAGTTCTCCCTTTGGTATGGGTGGATATATTCACTTTCTGCGTGAAACCTAGTTCTGTCAGGGTATTGGCCGCAGCAGTGGCCTGGTGATCATTAATTTAATTGTACCCTAGGTTAAAGTCTCCTAGCACTAGGGTTTGTGAGGAGTGTTTTAGCTTCGCAGAGATAACAGTATTAATATCTTCATTGAAGGTGCTGATAGGGCCTACGCGTCTACAGAGGAGATGAATGTTTAAAGTTTGAGAGTTGGCAGTCGGTAGTTTGATAGAAAGGAACTCACAGGATTTATTGGATGTGGAGGCGATTCTCATGGAAAGATTGGTTTTGGCGATAATCGCTATTCCTCCACCTCGTGCATCCGGTCTATCAGCTCTAAGGATAGTGTAATTATCTGGGACTGCTAATGTTAGTGCGGGACCTGCTGCCTCGTGGAGCCATGATTCAGTAATGGTGAAGAAGTCTAGGTCATTTTCCAGGATGGCGTCTGCTATGTCTGTAGCATGAGTGACTAATGATCTGGCATTGATGAAAGCAGATTTTAGGTCAGGTTCTGGCTGTACCATAGAAGGCAGGTTAGCAGAGAGCTTATTTCTTTTAGGATGACGTTTGTGGCTGGTAGGAACGGTGGTTTCCAAAGGTGGAAGTAGTTTTGGTCGGAGGTGACTGAAATTAATGTTATATTTATTGATGGGTTTGAATATATTTGGTAGTCGTGCCCAAAGTCTGTGGTTTCTCTGTGCTATGTTGCAAAGGGATTTGGAGATAAACTGTACCAAGACCCTTCCTGTAGTTTCTAAATTGCTTGCCTTAAGTACCACCTGAGGTACAGGGTCCAAAAGAATGTTGTTGGTCAACCAAAACCTTTTGAAATCCACCCAGTGCCCCATCCTTCCTGTGGTGAGTTGTTGGTTTAGTGGACTCCAAACTAAACACTAACTCAGGCCCAGCATAGACAAGCATGTTTTAGCATGTTTAACCCTTAAAATCAATTATGTCAATAACTTCAAATATATAAACCACCACATATTCTGTTTCTAAATGTCTCCATATTTAGGTGTATTAGTAATCCAGATTGTGATGCAATAGTGATGAGCCACTAGATATGTCAAAATAGTGTAGAATGCCAATGGAGGTTTAACATGGTATTTCATTTTGAAAACTACTTCCATTGCACCTAGCCACAGTTTTGAGTTTAACAGTCATCTGGACTAATGCTATAGTTTATCTCACTAATACATTGTGTGGATGATTGTCTCTTTTTCATAAATATTTACACAATAACGATTCTATGATATGAGATAGTAAATCATGTTCAATATTTTTCTGTAAAACAACATGTTTTACATGGTTGTGATTCAAAGCGGTCAGAATGTGCAGTCTAAAAGATCTACTGAAAAACATGCTCAGATGATTGAAATATAATTTTCAAAATATAATTTTGCATCAAATTTGTTAAGGATATCAATCGGGCGTTACACACCGGACCAGGACAATTGGTTTTATCCTAGGATGTGGCGCTCCATAGGAATGCCTTTTCTTTAATTTCAATTAATTGAAATTGAACCGATACCCGACCCGTCTCACACCCCCTTTTAGAAATACCCCGGGTCACAATGGACCATGAACCAGGCCGGTTGGTGAAAATGCCATATTGATTTATTTATAAAATTCACAAAAATCATGCACATTTTAATATTGGGCAGCAATCACCAATGGGGTGATAATGGCAATGGAAATGAAAGCAATGCACTTGGTCAATCTTCTAGTAGAACATATCCAAAGCACAAGTGAATAGGTGCATTTTTTGAATTAGGATAGGTAGCACCCAACTTAAGGTTTCTCTCTGCAATGTTCCCTCAACCCACAAATAATCAAATTTTTACGGGATAGAAAGAATCCTTCCTCACAAAATAAGAGGCAGAAACAGATTTTAAACCCTTTGCAAAGGCTTAAAATGACATTCAGATTAAAAAAATAATTGATCATATGTGTGTTAGATAATAATATACATATGTTTTCTCACAGTATTAGGGATGTTGTCTCACTATCAACCATCAGGGCAAGGTATTACCAAAAGCATACAGTTCATGAAACAGATTGAAATTGAAAACCCAGGGAAGCCGGATTCACACATGGAAAAGTTGCATTTTTCCTGGTTTGCAGTTTTAAATGCAAAAACTTTTTTTCTTCTTCAAACAACAGGTGTAAAACACTGAATTGGAATGTGGTATTTGGGCTGGGGGATGGATGTATATCACAGGGACAATATAGAGGTGAAAGGAGGTCTCTAGCTACAGAACTGGATGAGATTGGCAAGATAGAAGAAGGTTCGCTTTGGTAAAATAAAGCCGTGGAAGAGATAAAATCAGCTTAGAAACAGGAAAGGTTTCACTTAAACTAGATTATTAAGACAATTCATGTATTATGTGTGTCAAAAAAACGGTGCAAATAATCCATGAATTACCCCCTATATTGTTAAAGAGGGACGCAAGCACCCCAGCATTCAACTTTATGTGGAAATGTGTTTGATTATTCAAAATACGACTAAGGGCTTATGATCTACACAAGACAGAATTAACAGAGAGATGGTGCTAGCATTTAGAAAGTCAAGGACAGGGTGCACAGAGAATTCTAACAGTTTTAACAAGTTACCAGGGTATGGGTAGGATTGCTTAGCGAGTGGAATAAAGACCAAAGGGTCAAGATGGGGAGACTATGGCCCTCATTAAGAGGTTGGTGCTAGTCATGGTGCTATTAGTGCCATGACTAGCACCAATACCGGTACCGCCACCTACTTGGTGGTATGGGGACTTATCGGTCTATTCCGACCATTGCGTGATCGGTAAGTCCCCATTTTAAAAGCCATTCCCCATTCCCATTCGAGCCCCCATAGGACTCAATGGGACGGGGGAAGGCAGCAATAACGGTACAGTAAATTACAGTACCATTATTGACCCCGGTATCCCTTTGCGGGTCCCGTCCTTAACGCCTGCTAAAACCAGGCGTTAAGGAAGGACCCGGAAAGGGACCTCGGAATAGGGTGCAAAGGGATTACCGGCACCAGTGTCATTACCGGTGCCCGGTATCCATTTGCGCCCAGCTTGTAATGAGGGCCAATGGCCCTCATTCCGAGGTTGGTGCTAGTCATGGCGCCATTAGCACCATGACTAGCACCAATACCGGTACCGCCACCGACGTGGTGGTATGGGGATTTACCGGTCCATTCCGCCCTTTGCGGAACCAGTAAATCCCAATTTGAAATGCCATTCCCCATTCCCATTTGAGCCCCCATAGGGCTCAATGGGAAGGGGGGAGGCAGCAATAACGGTACTGCAAATTGCGGTATCGTTATTGACCCCGGTATCCCTTTGCGGGTCCCGTCCTTAACGCCTGCTAAAACCAGGCATTAAGGAATGATCCGCAAAGGGACCTCGCAATAGGGCGCAAAGGGATTACCGGCACCGGTGTCATTACCGGTGCCCGGTATCCCTTTGCGCCCATCTTGTAATGAGGGCCTATGTGTTTCTATGGGATGGGGAAATACTCACAGTCCACGCTTGAGTTTTGGGATTTTGGAACAGTCAGGGTTCTGGTCACAAAAGATTCTGGTCACCGGATCGCGGACTATCCTCACAAAAGACAGCTGGGCAAAGGTCTGGTAACTGGATAACAAGGACAGCTGGATGGCAGGGTTGCAGCGGGTATGCAGTTAGTGGGAAAAAAGCCAAGCTGGTCTCAGGATACATCCCAAAAGAATACCACAGCTTTTCCCTTTTGTTAGAGGATTTCTGGGTTGAGGCCTTGCAGTGTAATCTGCTATGCTTTTGCTTTGCAGTGGGATCTGGAATCTGCTATGCTTTGGCTTTTCAGTGGGATCTGGAATCAGGCAGGATGAATGTGGAAGATCAGGAACCCAGGCGCAGGAAATTCAGGAAAGAGTGTCTAAGTCCTTTCAGCCACCCTTTATATAGAGCATGGTGACATCACATAATTATTGGTGGGCAGAACTGAGCTAGGCCTACCTTCAAGACTCGGATATCTCAGCCTAAATTAATCTCCTCCTTGAGGAAGCGTCTTAGTTCATAAGGTTGCATTTTATGAGGTGAAAAGCCTTCCCACTTTCCTTTTTGCCAAAAATCTGTCATAACATAATGTACACATTTGTACAGTTGTGGCACTTTAAAAATCACATGGGCAGATTATATATTTTATGTAGAGCCTCACAGTCCAATCCTCACGGTTGTAGGACCTTGTTTCGCACCATCAACCAGTTTGTCACACTTTTCAGAGAGAATTATATTACTTAAAATTCTATAACTTTCCACGTGTGCATAGATTATTATTAGGCATACCAGTATTAAATGTTACATTGGCATCCGGTACACTTTCCTCAGAATATCCACTTCTTTGCCATTTCTGTTCCCACATGGCAGTGAAGTCCACAACGTCTTAAATGAAAGCCCATAAAATCTCATTTAAACTGTTAACATTTTACATTTTTGCGAAGTGCTGTTGTAAAGATAAACGTCTTACAAGTTTTATTAATAACATAGTCTTTGGAAGCAAATGGGCTGACCTTTTTCCTTCACTGGACCTTTCTTTTTCTCTTCAGCTACCACCAATTGTCATCTCCCCCAGAGGGAGGATGGGGGTTTCCCAGCTTGATTGAAGGTGTATTGCCACTTATCCACTTCGCATATCCATGTCCCAGAAATCCTATTGTAAGAGACTGGAGCACAGACCAAAGTCTGTAAAGGTAGCAATGATCACTTGTGTTCTATGATCTACTATGAGAGGCCTTATATTGCTAGCATCCTCCAAGCAGAAACCTGTTTCAAGCTAATTTTCCACCATGTAGCCACTGCCTTATAATTCCTTTTTTTATTTTTGTCCTGAATCTGAAGAAAGCATGCTGAATAAAACCTCCCATATATATATATATATATATATATATATATTGTTTTGTAGCCATAGTTAGTTTCTTGTAGGCAGCAATTTGTTTGAACACAGATGCACTGATATTGACACAGCCAAGAGAGCTTGAGTTTCATTGAATTATTGGTCTTTGACACTTTGTAAATCAAAAAGTAAAGCGTTTCCCGTGTGGCTGAAAATGAAGCTTCCTTTATTTTCCCAAGTTTGGCTTGACAGAGCCTGTCATTCAGAGGTCATGCTTTCTTCTGCTGAAGCACCATGTAGATATGGATGGGCATGGCAAGGCCTTATTAAATAAAAGTAGTTTGGTGAAAAACAGATGAAAATAGCATCAGAGCAGCATTCTTCTTAATTTGAAATATTCCCTTTTTTCAATGGGGAATTTTTGTTTTTGCAAGCAGCAGAGCAGCGCTGCTTTGATTCGCTTCTTTTGGGTGCACCCCAGAACACACTGGCACCTTTCTCTGTGTGCTCCCGGTTCCAAATTGCCCATTTTGTGTTTGGCAAGATGGTGCAGCCATCCCTTTGTCGCTACAAGGTGCAGTTTTGCCGCAACAGTGCCCCCAAGGAGCCAGCACAGCCGTTTGGCTGTTGACTGCTGAAGTGCAGCTTGGTTATGGAGAATAATTTTGTTTAGTGGGTCAATGTAGCCCACAGAATGATTTCCCCTTTAAAACACATTTTTGGTTCTATGGTAAAAAAATACTCTGAATTCGAAGTGTGAGTTTCAGGGGTTACCCTTATCTGAACACTACAACATATATTTTATTTTATAAAGCGCATGGGTCCTGACACAGCATGCATAGATGTTGATAGATTTATAAATACATGGAATTCTAATGATCTAAATCATTAAGAAAAATTAGGAACTACTGGGTGATGTAGTACATTATAATGCAAAGGATGTTGCCTGATTTGCCAAGAATGGAAGATAACAACATGGTTCTAGCGCCAAAGGCAGCATTACCCACTTCATTGTTGCGCCTTGTAATTAAGTCATTAATGTCATCTTCATCCTACTTGCTGCTTTGTCTCCTCTCCATTTTAGTGTCATCTACTGTACCAAAGCTATCCATGTCTGCATCTTAAACTCTTTATTTCAGAGCTCTAATGCTGAACTGAAGGAATGACATTAAATACAACTTATGGACAGTGAACCTGGAGCGTAGCCAAGGAGTCTTTTATCTCACAACTTTACAGTCAATGCATGGATAGAGGGCTGCAGATGTTTAAGTAGAGTTTGTTAATCCTTTGTTTTACCTTTTCCCCTACTCTCCTAGTGACTGCCACAGGAACCCCTAAGATTAACTCTATTGGATACCAGTTAATTACTAGAAAGTTATGTAAATGTTCTTTGTTAAAAATGTGTGTCCATCATGGGAAGGGTGTAGACATGGCCATCCTTCATGATCACTTCATCTGTGTTAGCAAACATTATATAATACTATCAACATATACCAAAAGCAGTCGGTGGTGGGAGGAAATTAGTACCATGATGCATTCATATACGGCTCCGTTGGATGAAGATTACCAGTAAGCAATCATAACGTTACTACTTGTGTCCTTCTTCAACATCTCAGTCCCAGGCTGTCAAAAGCAATCCTAAAGGCCTTAAAGCACAGTAAGAGGGAGGGAACACCAGTTGCTGCACATGCAAACCTACAAAGTTCAATCTACAACACTGTTTTCTGCTGTGCAGGTTCTCCTGCGCTGCCTGCGAGAAGGGTTTATGCGAGAGATAGACTCGGGTCTACTCTGTTTAAGTAACATAGTGAGAAATAACTCTTCCTCTCATCCATTCCAAGAGATCAAATGATGCATTCAAAGTGTGGCAATACTAAAAGAGAAAACGATACTCTCAGCTTGATAATCCACATGCATAATGTTAACACTCAATTGGGCCTCATTACGAGTATGGAGGCAGGCTTGCCCTTAATAAGGGCATGGATGCCTCCATACCGGGTTCCAGTACCGGGTTCTCTGAATGAGGAATTACCGGGTCATTCCGACCTTGGAGGACCCTGTAATTCCTCATGCACAAAACCATTCCCCGTTCCCATTTGAGCCCCCATAGGGCTCAATGGGAATTGGGATGGAGCTAATAACGGGCCCGTTAATAACAGGCCCGTTATTAGCTCTTTGGTCCCCTCGTGGGATCCGGGAAGGACGTCTGGTTTTACCAGACATCGCTTCCGGGTCCCGCTAGGGGACCTCGCAATCAGGCAGCCCGTAATGAACGGTGCCGACCCCGTACCGGCACCCTTCATTACGGGGGCACCTGCCTCGTAATGAGGCCCAAAGAAAGAAATACTGTTTACTTAAAATCATACAATTCAATTCAAAGTAGAAAGAGGAAAAGGATTGCTACAACTAATCACCTATTTCCATTTACAAAATGTACTTTGGAAAACATATACTGATAATTACTTGCTATTGACTCTCATCAATAATAACAGAAATAGGTCGCAGCTGTTAAGTAAAGGTCGACACAACCTAAATAAATGGAAACGAAAATGAAAGTGAAATAAAGACAAAAAAGAATAATGTGCTTCTCAAGCATATTTTACATTATAAACACATGGCTATTTTACATAATAAACACATGGCATCATGGAAAAACATGTTTTGTTGTGTACTCTTGAACTGCCCAAAATGTGCCACGTAGCTGATTTTCTGGGCACGTGCAACCGCTCAACCGTAGTCATATGTGATTTCCAAAGGGATGTGTCCCATTGTGAGTATCACTGCAGGAATCAAGACCTGCTGTCCAATTCAAGTCCCGAAACTCAAGAGGGAAGTTTAACTAGTCAATCGGAGGGTCTGAGCCATTTTAAAATGGGTTAAAATGCCTTTGAAAAGCTCAGATTGCCTCCTGCTTCCTTTGTGAGTTTTGTTTAGATGTTGCGTTATGAATGGATGGGGCTGGGTCATAAATTGATGAGTTTGGCAGCGTTTGGGGGCGTTTTGGAGAAGTTTTCTAGTCGTTTGTGGTGGTTTAAGCGTTTCTTGATTCCTGTTGTATCCCCTTTTTTCTCCATGTATGTGTGTTTAGGCTCCCTCCCTCTCTCTTATTTTTCCTGTGTAACCCTACTCCGATTAAAACAATAAAACATGTCCTCGTTTACTTTTCTCTTTTACCTTCGGATCAGTCCAAAAATAAGAAAAAATAAAAAAGTTACCAACTCCTTTCCTTTCCTGTATTTGTAGAGACACCTTTGTATATAAACCCAAGTAGTCGTCAAGAGGTGTGCTCAGTCACATTTCCTAATGTTTAGGGGTTTCGAGAACCCTTTCCCACCAAGTGAGTCTTGTGAGAATTTTTTTGTTTGTCCATGTCACTTGTTTTATGTTTTCCACATTATCTCCTCAGGCACATTAGACAAATGTGTGTTTTACGCATTAATAGATTAGGCAAAATATCCTACTTTTTGGAGGTAAGGTAAGGCTCTGGACTAATCCTTCTCTATTTCAGAAGTTTAGGTAGCCAGCAGTGGGAGGCAGAGTTCGAGGAGGAGGGGCCGATGGAGAGTGAAAGGAAAAATGAGGTTGGGCAGGCATTGATTTAGGAGTGGAAGATAGTAATTAAGGAAGGCTAGACAGTGTTTGAGAAAGGGGAGATTGTCCTTAAAATGAGGGAGATGTTGATTGAGAAGACAGAGACAGGGTATAAGAAGGGTGCTCTGGAACATGATGAGGAGGGGAAGGATGTGGCTACCAATGTGGAGGAGGCTGTGGTGTAGTCAGAGTGACTCAAGGAGTACCTGCAGAAGGTGGGTGGGTACCTTGCAGTTAGACATGGCAGGGAGGAGAATATACTTCAGCGGCAGCAGTGAGAGGTAGCCCTGGAGGTGCAGGGGGACAAGTAGTATGGGAAGATGAGCTATTGGTGCTGCAGGAGATCAAAGAGCAGCAGGTGGAGGTACCAGACATGGACCCCCTGCAGAGGGCCCAGGAGGATGAGACCGGAGCTACTGCAGCATTACTTGCCGATGTGGATGGGGAAGATGGGCTCCGGCTTTCCACAAGTGGGTGAAGTCAGGTCAGAAGACACCCTCATCCACACATGACATCACCGCCCACTTAGTCATGGGTGGATGATGGTGTCTTCTGACCTGACTTAACCGACTTGTGGAAAGTCCGAGGTCAAACTACTTTAGCTTGCCAGAGGGTGTGACTGTTAGAGGTCAAACTACTTCAGCTTGCCGGAGGGTGTGACTGTTAGAGGGGAGGCATACAGTGTAATATACCACACCACCAAAAGTTAGTGCATTCTTGTAACCCAATTAAGAGTCCCTTGGACACCTCATTGATGCACAAGCACTGTAGATGGTGGCACAATGATGTGTTCAAGGAATGCACATCACGTGTCATAGATAAGCTTGTGCAGCACCCTCCTGAAGCAGTGACAGAGACCACAAAGAAGTGTCAGATGACATTCCAGATGGCCACTGGCCATGTTCTAGCAAGTGAACACCACCCCTCCACTGATTCTGGTCTACCCCAACTATTTCCCCGACTCCCCATGTCTAACCCAGCACAGCCTGACCCAGTGGCAGGATTAAATAGCAGGGCCACTTTACCACCACTATCATTGTAGCTTAATGTTTTTGGTGGTAGAATGCAGTATTTGTTGCCTTTCTCTCTTCTGCTTGGAACTTTGCGCCCAGCTGCTAGAAAGTCCTCCTATCTCAGACGTCATTGGGGCAGGACTAGTCCTAGTTCCATTGCTACCTTTCTGATCTCTTCAAGTCCAGGAAACAGGATCCTTGCATTGCAGTGTTGGATGCCTTGACCGACACTGTGGACTCTCTTGCCCCTATGAAATTATCCACTAGGCTTGCAAAACCCTCGGCCCCATGGTACTCAGCTACTCTTAGGGCGCTTAAGCAATCTTGCTGCCGTGCAGAACGCAAATGGCGTTCCGACTTTCAGTTTCGTAAAAAGCAGGTATATAAAACCACTATGACGGAATATCAAGCTGCCCTTCCATTAAAGAAGCTAAAGCTTGTTTCCTCGCAAAACGTGTAGTGACAGCTTCCTGCTCGGCTCGGGAACCTTTCCGGGTAGCAAGGGAACTTTCAGCGGCAGTGCAGCTGGCAAATAAGGCTCTGCATACACAAGCTCAATGTGACCTGATCAGGTCTTTCTTTTGTGTAAAGATTTACAAGATCTGAGAGGCCATTGGGACCACTCAACACGTTTCTCTGAATATGTGACTTGTCCACTGCAGAGCATCATTTGGTCATCTCTTTTGAATTTGCTCCAGTCACTATCACTGCTTTGTGTAAACTGAAGTCTACCTCGTCCTCTGACCTTAATCCCTTGGCTACTATGTAGGCCCATGCTGTTGATGATATTGCCTTATTTACTCTCCATTACTGATGGTTTAGTGAAATGTATGCAAGGTTCTAATCATTCCATTTCATGGAAATGTGTATGCTTGTTGGTAAAAATGCCTTTTCTATTAAAAAATGAATATGCAAAAGGAAATACAATTAGTACATTCCAACAATTCCTCTTTAACTGTGGAAAAACCTCTCTCCTCTTTCTCATTCATGACAACGGGCCTCATTACAACCCTGGCGTTGGACTATGGTGCTATTAGCACCATGGTCCATGCCGGATTCCGCCATGGTGGATGGCGGATTTACCGCCCCATTCCAAGGTTGGCGGGGCGGTAAATCCCCATTCACCATGGCCCCTTCCCCATTCCCATTTTTGGCCCATAGGGCTCAATGGGAATGGGGAAGGCGCTAATTACGGCACCGTAAATTACGGTGCCGTAATTAGCACCAAGGTCCCTTAGCGGGTTGGACTTTAATGCCTGCAAAAAGCAGGCGTTAAAGTGTGAATCGGGCGTTAAGGGTTTAACGGCGCCGCAGCCTTTTACGGCGTCATTAACCCCTTAACGATCTTGAGCTAACATATTACCGGAACTCATTTCAGGGATGTTTTAAAAAAGAACTCACATCCCCAGAATCCTGTGGCACAATTTCTTTTAACAAAAACATATAGCCAGAGCGAAATGCCAAACACACATTTCTTTTTGGCATGTAATAAACCATTTTATTCAAATGGCAGGATGTGTGCAAATAAAGCAAGATCTGCAGATTTATCATACACAACACTTCACTCGTTCTGTCAAAGTTGTAGACACATTTACAATTTGGTGAAAGAATCAGGATCCACTGTCTGCTAAATAGACATTGTAGGGAGGAAACAGATCCGCAATGACATCTGGCCTCCTAATTAGATAATTGTAAGTAGCTTGACAAATTTGAATGATCTGTGGATCTCATGATGGATTTACCAATGGTTTATCGTGGGGAAGATATGGCATATCACTGAAATTCATTCATTCTGTCTGTGAAGAACACAAGTCATGTCCAAATATCCTGTGGAATACCTGACCAATGCTGTTTTTGCACTGATGGTTTTGCCCTGGCAGCCACATACCAAGTAACCCACTGATGTCTTGCTATATCTGATTCAGAAAATGTGCTGTGCTTATAATGTTGTGGGATGGTCTTATGGTGTGATGCTTGTATGGACTGAGCCTGGATTTTTAAATAGTATCCGCTGTGTTTGTTGCAGCTTAAATCAAACGAAAAAAGTAAGTGATTATAATCTGAAGTGTTACACCCTGGAGAGAAACATGGTCAATGACATTCAGGTCTGCTTGCTGAACTAGTAAACATTGGTTTTGAAAAATGCAGAAACACGTGGGTAACGTTGTTTACTAACTTGCCATCTTGGGGTTCGTTTGGGGGATTGGGCTAGATAAACTCACAGGGTTGACACTTGAATGATGTTCATTGGCTGTGGCTCGGATAATTCTATGCTTTTATCAGTCACCATACAACAATCAGAAATGGCATATTTCTATAGATTACCCTACCACCAGACGGATTAAGCCAGAACATTATTATATGTTTGATTGGATGAGTAAAAGTGAAATGCTAAGTCTGACTGCAGTGACCTGTGGTCACTGCTGCTCTCAGGGAGGCACATGTGATTGTGTGACACTGTAGTGAAGGTGTCAGGAGACTGGTGCAGCAGAGGTACATTGATGCACTGCACGTTTGGCATGGTGTCATGGAGATGTATGAAAGGGGACCCTGATTAGCAGACTCCCCTTTCAATTACCTAGGTCATTTTATTTTAAGACACATGCAGATGGCATTGTAACACAATTATAGCTTCACACAGCTCTAGATTCAAAACAAATGAATTGAGACTGAATCTGCCTGTCACTCCCTAACCTAAATATCCTGCCTATAACCCTCGGCATTCCCTCCCTCTTTGTCCTTCCAAGTCTACCCTTACTAGTGTAATCTTCCAATTGTATCCATATAATTGTACCAGTTTACTGTACCCCCTTGTTGTACAGCCCTCCATCACGTCATAGTGAGGATTGCACCTTATGCATGACCAATGGATATCAGTGATTTGATCAAAAACAAGGTTTGAGATTTTTAGAAGCATTTTTTAACAACAAAAACAGCGAAAAAATGTGATTAATAAATATATAAATATGGGGAATTGCTAAGGGGATGAAACAGGTGGCGAGGTGTTTCGGGTGGGCTTAAACTCACAGGGAAACGGGGGGGGGGTGCATGGCAGGGCCCTGCCAAACAAAATGAAAATGTATTTTTTTTCATGATTATTTTTCATTAAAAAAATCCCTCTTGGAAATTGTTTTTGCTAAAATCACAGAGAACCGACCCATGATATACAGGTCAAGGCTACATGATGTTAGCAACATGGAGTATCGAGCAATTTAAAGAAAATCTATTTAGTGGGATTATTGACTGCAATCCAATTCCTTGTATGAAAACTACTACAATGGCACGACTGATGCATTCAACTTTGAAGCTACTCATTACACCAGTACACACAATGTGCTTCGCAAAAAGTGAATTGATTTAAAGATCCAAGCCACATCTTCGGTACAAAAATATGTTCGAATAGTAAACAACGAAGCTGTATTTCACGTCTATAATATATTGCTTTTCCTTTTAAAAGCCTAGTCCTCGCATGCTGTCTGAAAATGTGAACTCACATTCCTGACAGCGCGAGCTCATCATAATGGACTCACAGCTTGAGCCAGCTGATGATGTCAATGCAGCAATAGCACAGGACGCTTCCATCCCCAGTTCAAATAGCAACCCTGACACCGAGTATGCTGTCAGGAAAACTAAACCCCCAGCTGTAAAAACATATGTATTACTATTGAGTGCTTCATAATGTCACCTGGTACCAGCACATCTGAAATAAGAAATGAGCATAACAGATATGTAACACCAGGGCAGGACTGTATTCACATGATAGAACTGCCATGCTGAGCACCTAATGACATGAGCATGTTGCAGGGCTTGCTTTTTATATAGGGAACGTAGCTGTGTGTTGCTGCCGAGTGTTCTTTCATATTAATTGAATGACATGAATTAGATTTGTTGAAAATTCCATAATTCAACATCATGGCAATCTTAATACCAATCATGTAGGTATGTAGTGTGATTGTAGGTGCATATGTTTATATTTACTAAACTGGTGATAATGTGTGTTTTTAGGATGTCTTAAATGTTTTGTATATGTGTTGTGTTGATGATGTACATTAGCAAGTTATGCGTATGAGCTGATGACATTTTTGAAATTGTGGAGGGTGAGTTCCAAAACTGTTTGTTTTATTTGATGTAATATGTAGTGGTAATGTTAGTGTTATGTGTATTAATATTTTTTAACAGTGCTATTGCATGCGAAATATGGAGCTAGAGTAACCTTCTTTTTTAAATTCCACCTATTTCTAATCTAATTCTAAAACAACTATTTTCTTACAATTCACTGAGGTTTCGTTTTTGGGATCTTCTTTTGCGAATAGTACACAGCTTTTCTCAAAGTATGTGGTGCATTGGTGTTTTGAATAGCAACAAAAGCGATGCACCAAATACCATGGGATTCTGCTTGTTCTTCTTTATTCTTCATTTTCTAATGGCAGTGTCTATTTCCCCAAACAACCCGCTGAGGCCACACAATTAGTACAACCCCTGTCCCAACCCCCACGCTTAGCATCAACTGAAATAATTGTGTATGTCTCATGTTCGTTTCTCAACCAGCACAAGCCCATTGCCATCCAGTTTGCTGCTGCCCCCCAGAGCGCATGTACCATACCCCTAATATATGTTGCCCCTCCTTGTCCCTGTGCCACCCCTTGATTGAGAATGACCCCCTGGTCCATGTTCACCAGATTGGTGCTTCTCCTTGTGCCCCTCTTACTGATGAAACATCCTGTGCACCTCCCTGTGTTCTACCCCACTGCTGACAAGCCGCCTAGAACTACTTGTTCCCTCCCTGACTCTAACCCTCTAACTTTACCATAATTTGCCCGTGACTGTCCTCACCAACTCTGTATCCCATGCCTTCCTTTATTGCTGGTACCCCCTATGGACTTACATGGTTCATTCTTGACTGCTACTCACCTCTCCTCCTCAGCCCTGCACATGCCCCCATTCCTGCTGCCCACAAGCCTGATCCTGGCTCCACCATCCAGCAACTGTTCCCTGTGCCCTCCCTGGCTTTCACCAGAGTTGTTTCCTCCCCATCCTCCACCCTCCACTGGACGCATTTAGTCCATCAACCAATAACATGCTCATGTGGTCACAAACAGTGGGCGACGCCTTGCCTTACCAGTGAGCCTCTTTCATTGGCACACAATATCAGCCACCAACAAGAACCATGCTAAAGTGACAGTTCTCCTCGTTTTCAGATGATGTGCTGCAGGTCCTTAGGGAGGAAGTCGTGAATAAGGGGACATGTCAACATGTTGTATAGGTCCTGAGTGACCGGAGATCACACAATGCCAGTGCACTAAACTATGGAAGGCCATCCTGCAGAATAGCAATACAGTGGCATCAAGGACGTGCAAGGTGGACCAGATCCAGAAACGCAGCCAGTGGAAGGAGTAAGATAGTTAGACGTAGAGGGGCACACCAGTGCATCTTTCTCATTAGTTATTTGTATGTCTATTCTATCTACAGTGTTTATAAACTTAAAAATAAGATTCAATAAGTTCTGGTGCAAGGGGGTATCATCTCCTGGCCCTAGGAGACAAATTCGAACAAATGACCATCTAACCTGTTGTCGCCAACAGGCAACCCCTATGCACTCTAATGGGGTCCAGTGACCTCCTATTCTTCCCGCAGCTGTACTACGTGAGTATTTTATCTCAGATGTCTAAATATCCAGTACTTTTGATGACAAGTGCTAAGCGTTATACCTTTACGACATATATCTTTAGATTTAATATCGCTATATGTACCCCTGGGCCGTGCTGAGTAAAAGCCCTGCAATTCTTGCAATGGTATGTGTGACGTGCAATACATTTGGAACATACGTTTTCACATACGTTTACAGATAAATCATGCGGCCCGTGAGGAGTGCAGGCGCCTCGCTTTCACTAGTGGGATTTCGCAGTGTGTAATAACATATTTCATCTTACCTATCGGTGGGTCTGTCTGATGTGTCTACACTGTGCAGGAATGGACAGCAAGTAAGCTGAGCCATTCTGCAACTCCCCGTTGCCTTGGAGACCGTGTGCATGCGCTCTAACGAATACAGCACTCTGAGTCCGCCATCTTGCTAGGAATTTTTTAAGGATTTAGTAGCTATACACTGCTCAACTTCTTACAACTGTGAGAGCTAGCCTTGTACAGTCCACTCTGCTGCTATCTAAGAGCAAAGATGATCTATTGATGTACACAGGAGGGGTAGGGGGACTGAGGGTCGCGATCAATGACTGCAACCCCATGCCTCCTCCTCTCCAGCGGTATTTTAGTGACCAGAAATAGAGTTAAAAGGAAATTGAGTGTACAGAGGGAAACCCTTATCTGCAATCCCTAGGGTATCAAAATGGTTTCCATTCTGAATATCATAATTACCACATTAGCAAGAGGGGGGATAAAGAACCGACAGTCGCACACAACAACGACGTCCTTGTGCGCCCACCTCTAGTATGGTCACTAAATGACCAGAGATTATAAAGTAGGTGTATGGATTTTCAAAGGTAAATTCCAGATTAGCACTGTCAATAAGTTATCCATATACTACAAGACAGTTCCCATTCTGAATTAATGATTCATGAATAAGAGTACATGTCGAGTAAACGCATACACTAAGGATTGCTCTACAGTACACATTCTCTTTGTCTGAAGTTGCCAAATCCCTGCTTTTCAAAACACAGTTATGTTTAACCCTCAAGAGAAGCAGGATTTTCTGATTACTCAATATTTCATATAAGACGTATTCTGTTATCATAGGAAGCACATTAGGTTGAACTCGCAATTCATCTCCCTCGGAGAGAGGGAGTCCAGTCTCTCGATCCATGCTATCTCTTTTTGTAGGAGTTTTCTATTGATGCCTCCCCCCCCCCTGTTGCTAACATTGACCTGTTCTAGAATTACACACTTAATTTGTGCAATATTGTGTCTTGCTTCTATGAAATGGGTAGACACAGGTGACTTAAGGCTTTTAGTCCTTGTGTTCAATTTATGCTCCATCCATCGCGTTTTCACTTTCTGTGTTGTTATGGTGTCCAGACAAAGGGTCAAATACATTGTTTGGAACTGCAATAGTTTCGAATCAAAAGGACGGGAAAAAAAAAATTGAATACTTTTTTACAAATGTCTTTTTTTTTTGCCTTCGTATAGTATAAAATACTTGTTTTTCCCCATTCTGGTAGTGGTTGAGTGCATCACCTCTCCTGTGGAGCACAGGGTGATTTGTGGAGCATGCTACAAATCCTCCATGGAGTCAGGAATCAGCCCAAACATTGGAAAGGACATCCACTCTCTCCCTCTAACCTTCTGTACACATTTCTCCTGCTCCCTGGCTGACATCTGTTATCATAGATAATTGTCATCCGTTCAATTAGCCCAGGCACAGTTAGAGGGCAATACGAGAGAACTGGTGGATGTATATTTCTTGTTGGGGCTGATAATGGGGGATGGCCACATAGTCTCTAAAGACCCTGCATCAGGGGTAGGAGATAGCTAACCAGCTGATGGAGACACTTTAAAGGGATTATCGGAGAGGGCGTATGTTTAGGCAATGAAGGATGCCGAACTTGACTGAGAGCAGGAAACAGCAGCTGGAGTTGTAACTGTAGAGGTGTACTGTCAGCCAAGTGAGGATGTCTGACTTTGCTAAGTAAAGGCTTCTGCTGAAGCTGCTTCTGCATCTGCTGTGGCCTACTTTGAAGCTAGAGAGCTGCTATGACGGTCCATGTTAGGGCCACGGGGGATGCTCACCTGGCCCTTAAGCAGTCCTTCCACTACAACTAGTACCTTTCGCCTGCTGCCCATATGTCCTCTGCTGGGGTGCTTCAACTGAGGGTACAAAATTGCAGCCTCTGTGCTGAATAGTGTAGGACAGACAACACCATGCCCAGTTGCACATCTCATTGACTGGCTGGTAGAATCGGTGGCTAAGGAGTCTTCCATCAATGTTCACTTTTCATCCATACAAGCAGCCCCTCTTTGGGCCAGCAGACACATATCCACCCCAGCCAAACCCACAGTCGGCTGCTTGATTGGCCTGCTACACCAAACAATATAATTTACGCCAAATGTCCATTCATGAATTTATTTATTTTTGATGCACTGTGTTCTATTCTACTGTGTTCTATTTTTGTGTAGTCACAATTAAGAATACCAAAAAAATATATTTTACAAAAAATGTTCCACCACAGAGTCCTTCGGAACCTTATCAAAACAGGGGACAAATCATGCTCAACCCTTAAAACCTACCACAGAAAACGAATCCTGGAAGCTCTCATAGACAGTGCAATCTTTCTGAAAAGGAAATTAATTATATTAGTTTTAAACAGAATGAAACCACTAACAAAACTAATTACTATACTACAACAAGGACTTCGCAACAGATGGAATATCAACAAAAATAACTTTGCAAACATCTGTGTAGGTGAGTGAATTCACACCACCAGCACAGACCCATATTTCAATGAAGAAGCATACAAACAAAAGCTAACAAGCCTAATTGCCATACATAGCAGTGGGCGAGTGTATGAAAAGGTTAATGTTACCATCATGGAACAAGAAACACTGCTCACAAAAATATCCCTAGCAAACTTAGCATCAACTCTCCATTCCACCAAACCAATACGTCCAGTCTACAAATGGCTGTGCACATCAATGTGTGACGTACGCAAATAATCTTTAACATCTTTACACCAGTTCCTCAATCAGTATGTGAAAGGCAAAGACAAATTAAAAATAAAACTATTACAAACTATGGACTCCTGCCTAGTGCGCAAATACACAGGACTACAAGGACATTCATTAGCCTGCATTTCTGGACCTACTTGCAAAAGCACCTTCCACCATATCAAAGTGTTAGCAACACACCATTCAACTGTAAGAAATCTTGTTTATAAACTGTACTATGCAAAAAGTCCTGCTTTAACACTGTACCATTCAAATAACATTCTTCTACATGGTAAAGCCAAAGAACTACTTGAAGAAATAGAGCACATCCAAAGCAAATATTTTGGAAGTGCAACCCACATACAAAATTCAATATCTTTAGAACAGAGTAGCAACAACCTTACAGATGTCCGCCTTCTATCACACACATACAAAAAAGAAATATTCAGTTTAAAAGCACATCTGGGGAAGTACCAAACCATGTGTGTGTGGTGCCACAGAACTTTTTATAAAAAGAGCACAACAACTGTAGACATAATGTACAAAATAGAATGCAATGAGGAATCCAAGCGGTTCCAATTAGCTATCTATCTTATAGCAGAAAACAAAAATATGAAATTACTAACCCCTCAATTCTTTGCAGATACTGCACTGCAAAACTTGACAACAACAAAATACCTTCACGTTCTATAACTAATAACTTGGAAATATTTCCACTGCCAAAACCACTCCAACAACTCAACTTGTATGAGAACATTATAATTCAAACAGTGCACCCATTTCAAGCAATAAAACACCTTCAACCAAAAACAGCAAACCTTCCTTGGTCTGAATTACTGAAAGGCATTTGTGGCAAAGTAGTTTATTTGCCATTAGATCCCAAAGAAAATGTAGACACTCTGGGAGTGCAGTGGCCAATAGATCAATCTTTGATTATCTTAGTGAATGACGTACCTACAAAAGACACAAAAGAAATTGGCAGCAACTAGTGGATTTACATACAATTAGAGAAGCCCTGCAAAAAGGCAACAATGAATACTACAAAGAAATAAACATTGAAGAAAACCTGAGGGAAACCACTGAAATAATTCAAGACTCATCAGGAACTGGCCAATTTCAACTTCTAGATCCTACTACAGTATGCAATATTTTAGACCATTGTGCAATTCACCCACTGCACTCCAAATACACAGGATCTCCAATCAGCACATGGGAAAAAAGTGTAGAAGCACAAGCCTTTCCTCTACGCTTTCCTACTGCAAAAGGAGGAAGATACAATGAAAGACCCACAAAAATAACAGCATCAGAATACCACTTTTTATGAATGCATTCTGAAGACCCCAGATTCAGATAAAACATTGAGTACATATTCCACCTTCTCTTTGAAAGTGATCTAGCAACTCTGTGTTACGGAGTTGAACACACATTGAAAACTTGTACCAATTTTCAAAATATGTCTGCTACGCAAATACTTCAAACGGTGGAAGTAATGGATGAAGTTTTACAGTCAAGTATTACAAATCTTTTAGCAAACATGCATGGTATGAAAGAATATTGGTTCCAACAACATGCAGAAGTACGCTGTATGTTACAAAACCTTGGCCCACCCACATGGTTTGTGACGTTAAGTTTTGCAGAGTATGCATGGGAGGACTTGCACAATTTCCTACACATAGCAAACAAAACAAATATAGATATAAAAACACCAGGAGAACTCTGCTCTCTTGATCCTGTAAATTTATCAAAGTAGTTCAATCATTGTTGTATTGCTATGCTGCTCTTCATTTGTAATAAAACAGTGCCGCCCCTCAGAGAAGTGCAGCACTTCTTTTGGAGAAAAGAATACCAAGCCATAGGAGCACCACACATCCACATGCTTTTGTGGATTAAAGATGCTCCTAAAGCTGGTCAGGACAGTGATGCCACTGTTTTGCATTTTCATTCACAAATATGTCACTTGTGAAATCCCTTCACAAACTACACATAGCAACCTACATGCACAAGTTTTACAAATTCAAAGACAAAAGTGTGGCAAGTATTGTCGGCGCAAATATAAAAACAAAGGGAAATACTACACCAAATGCAGCTTTGGTTTCCCTATACCAGTTTCAGCAACAGGACAAGTGAACAACTGCATGTCTTCAGTTAGACACAGTGTCAAAGGCAAATCACCCAAGAACACATACTGCATAAAAAGAACAGAAGGATCAAAGTACATCAATGATTACAATACAATCATTGCCCTTCCATGGAATGCAAATACAGATGTGCAGTACATTGCAGACAATTCCACTGCAGTTGCACGATATGTCACAGACTACTTAACCAAATCAGAGAAAAAAGAGCTGAAAGAACTCTGGACTGACAAATTATCTGATAAAACACTGTCACAGAAACTGTACAACTTTGGAATACAAATGCTCTCCCATAGAGAATGTAGCTGCTACGAAGCCGCATGCCGTTTAACCAGCACTACCTTGTATGGGAAATCTGAAAACATAATATGGCTAAGCCTTGATCCTGCTAAATCCAGAAAAAGAGTTCTCAAATCATATAAAGATATAGAAACAATAGCCAAAAAATGATCCCAACTGCCAGGACATTTTGAAAAACAACTTACTGGCCACATACTACCCAAACAGGAGTACTGCTTTGGAAACTTTGTGTCTATACCACATATCCCACACCTTCACATACAAAAATAATATTAAACCAGATAAGAAAAAAATATATATAAAATCAAACGTTGCGAGGGCAGCCTAGTTAAACTTACAAAACGCAGCCTCATTAACCGTATGAAACTATCATTAAAAACTCCTTAACATAAAGAACTGTATTACATGGCCCTACTGCAACTTTTTAAACCATGGGGAAAAGAAGAATATTTATTAGATATCCATTTCTCCTATGAAGATGCTTTCAAAGCAAATGAAAGTAATATAACAGATATCAATTTGATACATTTTGAAAAGCAACTTACTAGACACATATTACCCAAACAGGCGTACTGCTTTGGAAACTTTGTGTCTATACCACATATCCCACAACTTCACATACAAAAATTATATTAAACCAGATAAGAAAATAAATATATATATAATCCAACGTTGCAAGGGCAGCCTAGTTAAACTTACCAAATGCAGCCTCATTAACCATATGAAACTATAATTAAAAACTCCTTAACATAAAGAACTGTATTAGATGGCCCTACTGCAACTTTTTAAACCATGGAGAAAAGAAGAATATTTATCAGATACCCATTTCTCCTATGAAGATTCTTTCAAAGCAAATGAACACCAACAAGAAGAAGAACTCCAGGCACAGCTAAATAAAGACACTTCTGACAGCAGTCAACCTTCTCTAACAGGAAGCCAAGAACCACTTTGACAGCCACTCATAGCAAATGAGGTAGAATTTGCCAATGACTGAAGTAGAAAACACCATGTGCCAGTATGAAGAATATACAGAAGGCTTTGCTATACTCAAATCACAATTAAACAATGAACAGCGTAGCATTTTCCTAGAAGTAAGTGAACAAATTGAACATGGTGTGCAGCACAAAACTAAAACGTGTACCTGTCAAGACTACAAACCTATACTGCTGTATGTAAGTGGTCAAGCTGGTTCAGGGAAAACATTCTTAATAAAAATCATCAGCAAGTTCCTCCAACAAACTGTCAGCTGTTGTAACTGGCCCCACAGGTTTAGCTGCCTACAACATAGGCAGTGTCACTTTACACCAATTGCTACTCCTTCCAGTATAACACCAAAACAAATTAGAATACTACAAACTTTCAGCAGAAGCTGCTATGGAACTGCGCAGAGTTTTGAAACAAATGAAAATGCTCCTAATAGATGAGGTGAGCATGGTCTCCAACCTACTGTTGGCTTTGATTCACCTCAGATTACAAGAGGTCCTCAAAATGGACTACGAAGAACTCATTGGAGGAAAACACATTATTGTTTTTGGAGATCTTCTTTAATGAACACCACTGAAAGGTGAACCTATTTTTAAAACCTTAGGGCCCAAACTGTGCCGTAAAACTCTTGGCAGCATTTCCAATACAAAGAACTTACTGAAAACATGCGTCAGTCTGCAGACCTCACCTACGCCAACATTTTGAAAAGTATTAGGGTTGGTGTACTATCTAAAGAAGCACAATCTATATTAAATAGCAGACACATCCATGTACTCTACGGGCATAACTCATGTGCTACTGATGTCAAGGAACAATTAGTACACAAAAATGTTAATTGGATGTCCTTGATGCCAACTCTTGCAAGCTGTGCACAATTCAATGGAACAATGCTAGTTCAAATTTACTCCACAGACAAACTGGACGTGCACAGTGTGACACTACCCATGCGTGAACAAGCCACAGCACAACTAAATACCTTAGAAAACTCTATCTCTAACACAGTTGGTTTAGAGAAAAAATTAACATTGTCTTTAAATTGTAGAGTGATGCTAAAGCGTAACCTTGATGTGGAGCAAGGAGTAGTTAATGGAGCACTTGGTACAGTTGTTGGCTTTCAAACATACCCATGTGACAACATTCAGTTTGTCAATAGTCACTTGACAAACTGTCAAAAGTTAAAAGGATAGGATGCTCAACTGCCCGATTCCTTCGTTTCAAAGACATGTATGTACGCAGAGAACAATGTTCTCTTACCCTAGATGAAGCATTGATAGATATTGGCAGCACAGTGCTTAAAGAGGGCATGAGCTACGTAGCACTGTCATGCTTACGTACACTTGAAGGACAATTTCTAGTCAATTTTGATGCAAGTAAAGTAAACACTGACATTACTTGCATTGTAGCTTACACTCTAAGCACCCCATCTCAAAACCTACCCTGTTCCTCAAAAAGTTAAACTTTGTAAAAGAAAACTAGTGCAGATTCAACCTATACAGGATCTCACAACAATACCGCCAAAGAAGTTAAATGCAGCTGGTACTTCATCAATTACCACAACCATAGAAGGATCCACTGAAAGGAAAATGCATACCGAACTGCACAAACAAAACCAACTACCTCTTCATATAAACAATGTGCAATTCCATCAAATGACAGAACTGTCTGATCCATTAAAATTTTCTAATACAACTGGTGTAAATTGTTATGCAAATGAAGCAATCAATATTCTATTCCGATTGCCACCAATTGTTGAAAACATTTACTTAAACGGGACGGACCAGCTATTTTTGCAAATGTTAGTCCTTCACAGAAATACAACAAACAATCCTGACAACACGTACAGTGTTTCTGGAATAAGGCAGGAATTGGACTACTGCGCTGGAATGGTGAGATTCACTATAAACAAACATGAAGATCCACAATAATTTCTAATGTACTTACTACAAGTACTGGAAAACAAAAACATACCTATAAATTAAATCTTGCAGATTTCATACATGTGGAAACATACATGCACTCTCGGCAGCCATCTAATGCAAGAACAAGTCCCTAATGAAGGCTTCATGTATGTATCCATACCTAACTGTGAATTGATTCCATTTCAGCAGCTTGTACAAAATGCAAACCATGGCATATTATGTACTACTTGAAATTCTGATAATCGTTCCACTTTACATATACAGTCACATTGCAAATATGTAATAGTAATGCTTTTGCGTTACAACACAGATAGTACCAAAAACAACTGCAAGCTGACTGGATTCACACATGGACAAGTATCACTTGTCACAACAGTAGGCATAATCGACCATGCAGGAGCCACAACCAATGCAGGTCCCTATACTGCATAAATTAAAAAGAAATGTGGGTGGTTCAAATGTAGTGATACTTCGACCAGCAAATCTTGTAAACACTTACTTAATATTCTTAAAACCACAATGTATTCACTAATCTGAGTATGAGCGTCTACAAAATGCCCTCAATAACCTTTAAATCCACAAACTCATCGAATAAGGCAACAGCTATCTAACAGTGAAAATGTACATCCATCAACAAGAGAAAACATGCTTTAAAACATACCCTCCAGAAGTGAAAAACTGTAAACAGTTAGAATACGCCAACTGGTATCTAACTGCAACCAGAGTACTGCAATATACATTTTTCAGAGGAAACCCTGCAACGCTTACTACTTATAAACATACCCTCAACAACTTCAAAACTATCAACAGTTAGAATACGCCACAAGTATCTAACTGCCCCAAAACTTTGCAACATTACTGAGTAATACCACAGTACTTACAAAAGATCCAAAACCAAGGGGATAAATGAATACTGCTAAAATGCAACAAGGAATACACAATTAGAATATGCCAACGGGTATCTAACTGCCACAATAGTACCACCACTTCCAAACCAAAAACCATACACCTTTTAAATTCCTCCTACTACAATCAACCACCGAAAAAGACTGTACCATATTACAACACATGAACGTAGAACATTTTCTTTTAATCCTGCATGGATTTTTTTTCCCCACAGAACCAATGATTTTACGAACAAACACAGGAACTGAGCACATTGCACTGTACACTGGTTTGAAGCATAGTACTTGTAAAGTACTAACTATGAGGGTCCACAAAGTACACAAATGTCTGCTGTGCAATGCAATAACACATTACAAACTACCTACCCTAACATGTGATCTTTTCTTTTATCACAGAGAATGAAAAATCAATTCCTTCTATATTTTCCCATACCATGCCAAGAACTGCATACAGCCTCAACAATGCAAACAGTAAGTATACAATGATTGGAGTCACAAAATTCAGTGCATACCTGTATTATACTATGATAGTTGTAGCCAGCCAAACAATAGCATACACCTACGGTCTCCTACGGTCTCCGGCCATGCACCCAAGACTCTAGGCCCTGCCCACAACCACCGCAGCATAACACACCCACGCGAGCAAACACCTGCCCACTGACCACAACCCAAAAACAAAACACAACCACCTCAAGACCTATGCACTTCACTTAACATACTAAAACAGTAATTGCAGCCAATGCACAAACTCGTCAATGCATGCCCTCCTCACCCAATACTCTACTAATTACCCAAAAGCAATACATCATAACATAGTAAAATACCAAAAGAACTGGCCAGTGCTGATTATGTCCGTGGACTGCCACTGTGTCCTCGGACAATCACAGCACAGCCGTCTTCCACCTAAACAAATACAGCATTTGACCCATCTTTCACTCACCCACCCTCTCCAGCCACTCTTCCACATCAACACATTACCCAAAATTGGATTTCAGCTCTGTTCAATGCTGCACTGTCCGTGGATAACCGCAAATCCAAAATGGTGGGCGCATCGGAAAAATGTCACTCACCTCACACTTCACTCCAACCAATCAGCGAGCACGTTATGTGTCTACTAACGTGACAGTGTCTTTCTAGCCATTCAGAATTCTGTCCGAACAGGGAAATGAGTCCGCAGAGCAGACTCAGATATCACTAATTTTTTGGGACCTACTTTTTGGTTGTTTAAAAAAAAACTACTGGACGAATTTCCATCAGATTTACAAACCCACGCTTTCGGGACCAAGCCGCTGCTCCTGCCGCAAATTTGGCAAAAATCCATCCAGCGGTTTGGGCTGTACGCATGAGCATAGTTTTTCTCTATTCAGTCTATGGAGAAAAAAAATGTTGGGACCCCCCTATAACTTTGCCCCCCTTGATGAAACCTCACCAAACTTTGCAAAATAATTCAGAGCAGGCCATATACTTTTTTTTTGCAAAGTTTGGTGAAGATTCGTCCAGGGGGAGCGATGTTATAGGCCACCCAAAAAGAGGTCTTCCTATGGCCATGTAGTTATGGTTAAGTTGCTCAATCCATTGGAAGAGCACTTTTTGGGCAGCTTATAACATAGCCCCCCACTGGACAAATCCTCACAAAACATTGCAGAAAAAGTAAATGGCCCTGACAGATTGATTCTGTGAAGGTTGGTGAGGTTTTGTGCAGGGGGGGCAAGGGTATATGGGGGATCCCAAAATGTGTTGTTTTTCCCATAGAAAAAATGGAATAACATGTGCTCATGCCTACAGCTCAAACCGATGGATGGAGTTTCACCAAATTTGCGGCAGGAGCGGTGGCTTGGTCCCAAAAGCGTGCTTTTGTAAATTTGGTGTAAATCCATTCAGTAGTTTTTTTTCAAATGGCCAAAAAGTATGTAAAAACAAATATGTGATATCTTGGTTCGGTTGACGGTCTTGCTTCTCTGTCCGGTCTGCAGACAGGCCTGTGATTGGCCCAGGGGCTGTCATGATGTCCAAGGACATCGGACGTGCCCAGTGATTGGATGGTGAAAAGCGTAAGTTGTGGCAGATTTTTGGTACCGCCCGCCATGTTGGATTCGCATACATCGCCCACTGTCCACGAACATCGCGGTATAAACATGCTAAAAACACAACATTGCACTTGTCAAACTAAACAAACAATCTCTGGAGAGGTGAGGGGTGATGGGGGTGGCATGGGATTTGGCCTTAAAAATTGGTATTTTTTCAACTCTGACATCTGAGAACAGTCCGGATGTCCGTGGCATTCTGTGATGTTCACGAACATCTCAGATGCTTGGGGACATCCATGCCTAGCTCTACATTACAAAGTTGGTGAAAAGCAGTTTTTGGATGGCCTATAACTTTGGTGCCACTAGATATGAATGCTTTATCAAAGTTTGGTGGGATTTTGCCAAGAGGGGCCAAAATAATAGGGGGGGTCTCAACATTTTTAGATGGCTTATAACTTTTTTTGCCATTTGATGAATGTGGACAAATATTTTTAGAAAGATTATAGACCCACCCTTGAATGTTTGTGCAATGTCTGAATGGATCTTGTCAAGTGGGGGATAAGTTATATGACTATTTTATGTACAGAGATTTTGACACTTTTCAAAAAATAAAGCATGGGTGGATTTGCAGCAAACTCATGTAAGGAGCATTGGCAAGGACCTGAAAGTATGGTTTTACAAATGTGTACGTGTTTTATTTTGTGAAAAGTGTCATAATATAGATACACAAAATAGTGATATACCTTGGGTGACTGAGACATAGCCTGCGGCCATGGGCAGTGGCCAGATTGTCCGGGTCCAATCTGGCTACTGCCCCTGACCACGAGGGGCCAGCAAATGGGGTTAAAGTGTAAAGTGGTGATGTTTAAAAAAAATGGCGATAGGTTTGAATGAGGAAACAAATATCCACGTGGGTACAGGTTGAAATGTGCTGGATGGGATTGCAGCAAATATGCACAAGGAGGGTCAGCAAGATATTGAAAGCATGGATTTGCAAATATGTACTTTGAAAGTGTGAAAATGTAACACAGTGATATAACATTGGTGTCTGGGATATGGGCCTGGCCCTCAGCAAGGTGAAATGTATACTGTAATGTGCTTATTGGGGCATGTGACATGGCCGAAGTGGTAGGTTTGAATGGGGAAAAAGACTCTGCATCTGGTTTGCAGCCTGAAGTGGTGGACTAGATTACAACCAACCTGCACGATGAGCATTAGCATGGACCGGAAAGCATGGTTTTGGAAATATGCCTTGTGTTTTATTTTTCCAAAGTGGAAGAATGTAAGTAGAAAATCTAGTGATTTACATTTGGTTTCTGGGTAGTGGGCCTGGCCCTCAGCAAACACAAATGTGTACTCTGATGTGCTTATTGGGGATTGCGGCATGGCCGAAACCCATGTCCAATGGAGTTGAAGACTGGCCATGGCTGCGCTCCATGGGCACTGGCCATTGGTTACATTATTAGGGTATAGTGGGCACTGAGCTAGGATGCAGGGTAGGTGCACTGAGTAATAGGGGTGGTTTGGTTCGGCTGGTGTCATGGTTGTGCCTTATGTCGTAGACAATTGAACAATGAATTGCATCCCCAGCACGCGCTGCTGATAATGACAGACATAAGTATGTGTTGCAAAAAATGTTTCATAAAGGTTTATATATGAAAAGAAGAATTATTAAAAACTTAGATGCAGTGATGTAACACCATGAAACATGTTCACTTATACAAAAAACGATTAAAATGGCAGCAAAAAATGTGTTAAAGGGATGTTATGGTTAAGATGCATCCCACCCTTGGGACTCCTCTGCTCTAGTAGTTAGCCAGTGGCATCCCTTTTCATTTCCTTTCTGGATTCTCATGATCACTTGCCATTCCGTAATGCCCCTTCTATTTATGCACTTCTCTCCCTGTACAGTGCATATGTAGATTTTTAGGAGCACTGTGTACTTTTTATTGTGTAAGTAAGGGAAATGTAGATGTAAAGGATTTGTAGAAGATTGTTAAGTGGCAGTTGGTGTGTCTAAGCTTAATATGGTTATATGCTTATTATATTATAAGCTCCCAAATATCTTACAAATAACATTGTACACTATTTACCAGCCCGTCCCACCAGATCAGCCCAGACTCATTGCCTCAAGATACCCAGGTTCAACCGAAAAAGGGCTGGAGGGATCAGCTTCAAAGTACTAGCAGCAAAAAGTTGGAACGCTCTCCCCCTAGCACTAAGAGCTGAACCCTCCTTCCATCTGTGCAGGAAGCACATTAAACTTTGGCTCCACGAGACTGATAGCAGCAGCTCTCATTAGCAGCCCCACTTCTGATCTCCTCCACTCTGACAGGAAACAAGGTCTCTCACTGACCTTCTAGATCTCAACATCTTTAAATGTGCATTTAACTTTTATCTGTTAGTCATGTTCTTACATTACCACTGCACCAATCTATGCAAATATTTAATCTATGTAAATTAGCCTTCTTCTGACTATACCACTGTACCTATCTTTGCCATTGTATATAACTAATTTGTAAGTATGCTATTATCAACATTGTAATATAAATGTTTGCAAATATGTAACTTGTAAGACTAGCGCCCAGATGCCTCAGGGCTTGGCATGCTCTACAAATAAATAAACTAAACTAAATTAAGGCTTATATGTACAGTTTTTGGAAGTGATAGATGGATAGATGTGTGACTGTTTGAAAGCAGGCATTGCGGGAGTGTTAAAAATAAAACAATAAAAAGTGTAGAGGGCTGCCCTGTGCAATGGTGTGCACGTGCCATCCAGGTCTTTTAATGATCCATGCCCTGGAAAGGGGACTGTGGAAAATGCAGATAGTTATACAGGTTCATCGATTATGGTCCTTATTGTATCTAGAGAAAAGTATTTGGGACAGAAAATAGTTTCTGCCCTTTCATATTTTTCTCTAGTATACAATTGTCCATTATTCTCTTTAGCATAACACAACATGCCAATGGCAATGTTGGAGAATTGTATTGAGTCTATCTACTTTAATGAGCAATGTCAAGTAGATGGAATCTATAAGATTAGTTCTTTTAGTTTTATTGTTTAACAGTGAAAGGTGGTTACTAAAGGAACCTTTTTTGTGTTTCTTTATTTTGTTTTTTTTTGCAGGAGAGGGCAGAAAGCAAGGTGAGTAGGGAAATGAGGGAAGACTCACCAATGAACAATATGAAGGGGCATGTGGATAGGGGAAGATGTTGCACGTGTGTTACATCTAAGGTAGGGTGCAGTGTTTCTCATGCTACTTGATTACAGCTTCAAAAGCACTTCGAAATGATTCCCCCTGCAGAGTGGTTTGTTGCCGTATATACAGAGTACTGTTGTCTTCAAGAGATATGGATCAACAGCCTTGTTTATCGCTTGCGAGGTAGTTGGTGGGATTTTGTGTCCCACAGAAGTAGGCTGTGTGGTTACAGTACTGGCTGAGGAAGATGAGGTAGAGGAAGACAGCCTAATACTTGCTAAGAAAGGAACAACCTTTCTGAGAGCATGGCAGTGGTTGGATTTGGTGTGGCAGAACATGGAGGTTAGTCCCGTAGGAGTACTCTCCAGGTAGTCAGTGACTGAGTACAATGTTGCACTCAGAGCATTTCACTATGGTAGCTTTAGCCTTCGGTACCTTCCCAACAGTTGTAAAGAGCTGACACATCCATGATTCTCTCTGGCTGCTAGAGTTAGGTACTTCCTCTACTTCATCTTCATGGTCCTCTTCATTGTCTTTTGAAGTACTGCAAGTTTTCTGTTGTTTAGGTACTCCATCGGGTGGTGGTGTTGTTGGCTCTTGGGGACGAGCAATGGCAATAGCTGATGTCATTTCTAAGATAAATAGCAGTTTTGCTAATATTCTTCCAAGTATGTGCTGTGAGCTAGATTGTTAAGGGATAATTGGTAAGAATAGGTGTAGGAGCTGTGCAAGGACACATTTTGAGCTTCATAGTTCCTAGATCAGCTGAAAATGCAGTTCCAAACTGTTCGCAAAGCACGGACCCATTTGCAAAGTGCGGACATGTCATCATGCCGCGTGCAAGTGTGTGGTCATGTGATACGCAAGTGTGTGGTCATGTGATACTCTCTGAAAAGTCTGCGATGAGCTCAGGCATTCACGAATGTCGATGAACACAAAAACAGTGGAAAAAGTTGCAAAAAGTGTATAGTAGTATTAAAAATTATGCTATAAGGTGGGAAATGGCAGAGTTTCTGGGTGAAAATTAGTAAAATGGACAAACAAGTTGCTATATTGGGGTAGGTATGATATCAGTTGTAGGAAATTAGTGTGCACTTGTAAAAACACAGGAAATTCACCAAAAAACGTTATTAAAGAGACATTATGGTTAAGTTGCACTACTAAAACCTATGGAATTCACTGAAAAAACTTTGTTAAAGAAATGTTATGGTTAAGTTGTAGAAATAAAAACCTATGAAAATCAATGAAAACACTTTGTTAAAGGGAACATTCCTTAATAAATCAAGTAGTTAATGATAGTTCTCCCAATCACCCCTAACATCTTGTTTCCAAATTTATAAACTCAGCCCCTTGTGGTTGGCTCTCCTGCCTTGGGAGATGTGCGGACTAAAGACTACTGGCCAAGCATTGTAGAGCCTTGCCCCAAGCCAGTTTTAGCAGCAAAGAGTTTGGGAATCAAACCTTTGACCAGTGGATCTAGAGAAGCCTAAATCTCCACTGTGTGTCAATCAGACTTTGCTAAATTGAAAATCCTTAAAAAAGCTAGGCCATTCCTTCCTCCTGATTCTAAGGCCAAAGTGGTTACTTCTTATATTATGGGATTCGATGATTATTGGAATCATATCTATCTTGGACAAAAAGAGGCATGTTAAGCAGGCTGCAAATATTACAAAACTCGGCTGCCCCACTGGCTCACAGAGTGCCAGAATAAAAAGTATATCAAGGGTACCCAGAGAGTCCTAGTATTTATAGTAGGGCTTTGAAAGAGCTACTTGATACCCTTGAATTGCCCTCTGCTTGTACTTTGCTTAAATACGTTGATGATTTGCTTCTGGCTGCAGACTCTGAGAGTGCCTGTAAGGAGGGCACCTGTTACTACTTATTCATCTAGCTAAGCATGGTCACAAAGCTTCGCTTAAGAAATTTCAATATTGTTGCCAGGAGGTCGCCTATTTAGGCTATCTCCTGTCAAAGGAGGGAAGAAGATTGACACCTGAAAGAATAAAACACATTTCTGGTATGTCTGTCCCAAATACGCAGAAGGAAGTTAGGGCCTTGATAGGTATGGCTTCTTACTGTAGGTAGTGGATCCCAAATTTTTCACTGGTGATAAAACCGATGTTGGCCTTGATGAAGAAGGGCATTTCTTCGCTGTTGCAATGGACTTCGGAACACCAGCAATCGTTTGACTTGCTTAAGACTGCATTATGCTCTGCACCAGTTTTGGGCACACCAAACTATGAAAAGGCCTTCGTATTGTTTGTGCATGAACGTGATGGATGTGCTTTGGCTGTATTAACGCAGGAGCATGGAGGGAAGAATAGGCCGTGCGGTTACTATTCCTCCGCCATTGATCCTGTAGCATGCGCTTTGCCAAGATGCTTGCGCGCTGTCGCTGCTGCTGCTGCGTCTGTAAAACAGAGTAAGGGAATGGTCCTAGGACATGATTTGACCCTCATGGTGCCTCACTCTGTAGATGTTCTATTGAACCGAACTCAAACGCAACACCTCACTTCCGCACGGTTGACGAGATACAAATTGATCTTGTTTGCCCCTCACATTCAAATTAGGAGGTGTTGTGTTCTTAATCCGGCTGAACTCCTACCTTTCCCGCAAGATATTACTTGCAGCGATGAAGATTCACATGATTGTGTGTACACAACCGAGCAAGAAACTGTTAAGCAGCTTCACTTCAACACTACAGCTAAGTCAATGACTAGTCTGGGATCCTGAGGGAAACCCTTATTGATATATTTTTAGGTCCAGTTCATGTACTCTGGATGACAACCCTTATATAACACCCCTCTTTTAGAATCCCCCTGACCCCACTGAGCCAAGAAGTAGGTTTGTTTTGCAAATTTAAAAGGTTTATTTGAGAAATTTAACAATATATATATATATATGTCACACTTTTAAAATAAATTAATATCTGATAGTACACTGAGGCATATGATGTTGATCCACAATGGGTAATGTTACAGTGGTACACTTGATTACTTAGGAGTAGTATAGAGGATGAGGTAGCTGAAAATGCTTTATGGTTTCAAGGAAATGCAAGGTGGAATAAAATGCAGTACAGCAAATAAACTTGATATGATTTCAACCAACAACAATGTAATCACTTTTTCTCTGGCAATTCACCCCCCCCCTATGCAATGAAAGAAATGGAAGGAGATGGAAAGAGGAGCACGCAGTTCTCAGGAATGCAATCAAATGCAATACGAAATTCAGTTTCCCCCAGCAATCTTAGAGGAAACAGGTAGAAGTTTGAAACACAGGCCCAAAATGCTTTTAAATGTGATGGCAATGGATGGGAAAAGGTGCTAACTGATTTTAATTCCCTCTAGAGATTCAGTGTGAGTGAGAGATACTTGTTGGTATTAGTTCAGGCTCACTTTAGCAATGCTCTATGAGTTATTACCAGGTTGCAAACGGATTTTTAACAAAGGAAAGAATGGAGATGCTATTTTGACAAGTGGAGAAATTGAGCCAAAATCGCAAATCACGGTAAATTTCACGAGTGCATAAATCGTGATTGCGAAAAAAGTATAGGGATTGGAAAGCCTAGAATCACAGCTTTAAAATGAAAGTTAAATTTCGTTCATAGCCCAAACGGACCCAGAGATACGGACGATTTAATAAAGGTAGATTTTCGGAATTAAAGTAAAACTCAAAATGACAGGTGACAATTTACAGCTGCAGAATTGACAGGTGACAGTTGTGCAGCTTTAAAAATGACAGATGACACGATTTCTAGGAGGCAGTTCTACTTAGGTTAAAATAGCTTGAATTAGATTATTTTAACTATGAGATTCATAGTTAAAATAATCCACCCATGCTTTATTCTGCACAGTTCTGCTAGGTACTCACAATATAAATTTGAACTAGGCCTCGTCACGGATCTGCTCAACACGTCCGGCGGCGGTTCTGTCATCTCGGCGGGTCAATCAGGCACCGGTTCTGCTCACAGCGATCCAGATCTCTGGTTCTGCTCACAGCGGTCTGGGTCAGCTCTGCTCTGCTGGTCTAGCCTCTCTGGATACAGCGGCCTCTGGTTCTGGATACTGCTCTGCTTTCCGGCCCGGATCAAGTGGATTCTGGATGTAACACTGCTTTCTGGGTACTGGCAAAAGTTCTTGGCAAAAGAATTCAGACAGCTCGCCCGGCTGTGGAATAGTTTGCAATGATTTTAAGGATGCTGAGACCTGCTGAGAAGAGTTCTCAGTTTGTGGGTTTAGGCCATTGCTTTAAGTTCTGAAGTAAATTTCTGGTCTCTGAAGATTGATGGATGTGAAGTCTGGAGTCTCCCGGCAGAGCGTCCCGCAGAAAATGGAATTGAATGTCTCTACCTGTCCCAGCAGTCTCTTTTTATGTGTTTTGGAAGTGGGTGTGTGCGTGGCATAACTGAGCCTGCCCCTCTCTACTTGTCATTGGCCCAATTCTCCCCTCTCCCATGATTGGGGGAAGGAAATGGATTGTCATCATGATGAGGTCTGTTTATGGGTCAGAGGATCCACAAATCTATATTTGATTCAAATACATATTTCCCAGATACACATTTTTTTGAAATTACATGTGCACATCAAATATTCCTTATGGTCCATGCTTGTCCGCCTCTGATCTTCCTGGGGCTTGCATTAAAAAATGACATTTTGCACTTTTTGACTGGTTTACCAATATCGGACATTTACCAAAAATTACACACATGTGTGCAAGGAGTATGGACATTAATTGATGAAGTGCCACATTTTTAACATGCAGACATTTGGAGTAAGACCCTATTTTCCGCTAGCAACCCCCCAGCATACACCACAGGGTCCTAACACCTCTTAAAACGTGCACAGAAAAATCACAAGAATAATGATATTACTTATATAATTCTGACAAGTCCGTACTGTGAATAATCCATCTTTTTTTTTAAATTATGCTCTGGCCCAGATGGGTGTGGTTTAGGTTCCAAAGCACATGGGGGAAGTTTCTGTCTGCCCCCGCCTTCAGCTCGGGTGGCTCCCAGAGGCACTTCTCCTCCCACTTCTCCCAAGAGGAAGCCACTTTACGGCCCCCACCAATATAACATTTGCCTGAGTCCAGGACAAGGCTTTGTTCAACCTCCTGCGGTGCCCCTCCCCTAACCTAATCAGAGAGGTGTCAACTCCTTTTGGTGGGGAAGCAGGATGCAGCTAGGCCTGGGAAGAGTGGCTGAGCAGGTTTCTCCTGTCGGGGGTAGTTGTCAGGCAGAATTCAGCTGAATGTCACTTTAGTTCCCAGTTTAAATCAAACTTACAATTTTTACCTATACATTTAATATAATTACTTCCTTCAAGTCATTTCAGAATATAGTTTTACATTGTATCCACCTCTTAGCAAGTCTTTCCTTGGTCTGGTTTGGGTTCCTCTGTTCAGTTTTACACAAAAGTCTGGTGGTTTTAAAACGCCGGCTTTCTGATAGTGGTGAGTACCGGTATTGCAACCATTTTTGGAATTAAGAAAATGAATTCCCCACAGTTCTGAGTTGCTTTTTGGCAATCAGCATTGCCATTCCCAATAGTTTCAGGCTCCTGTGTGTGTAGCCCAATGGTGGTTTTAGGCAGTGCCCTCCTGTGCTCACAACATAGGCAAACATGGGTGGCAGCCTATTCTTCATGTTTTCCCTGTGCACTCTCTGGGGAGTTCTGGCCATCATGATGTTTTCCATGCCAGTACTGCACAGTTTTATGGTAGGGCTTGGATGCATGGGTAAAACTTCCCACAAGCCCCCCCTCTTGCGATGGCCATTCTGTCCTTTCACTGATGGAACTCGCAAGATCTGGGATGTTCGCCTCCTCTTATTCCAATTCCATAGATGGCACAGTTCAGCATCTTTTCCTCCCTCCAGTCGATCAATCAGTTCTCCTTGCTGGTCCTGATGAGAGGATTGGGCGGTACCACGGGCCCCTCGGATCTTCGCTCCCGGTCCCCAGGTCGCCATCCGTGGTCAGTCTCCATGTTTTCTTTCTCCTAGGACGACAAAGGAAAGCGGCAATACCTATTCATAGACATTTGTCCCCCACTATTGATATAGTGGGGTGACATATACATTTTATACTTTAATAGACATAGCATTCCAATTTTGAAAAACAAGATATAATTCAGAGACAGTGGCTTACAAGCGTCATAATATTTTAGGGACTATATGTGGGATATTTTAGGGTTGGAACTGAATTAATCTGGAGCGGTCCCCTCTGGTATTGCAGAGGACTCCTCCAGTTGCTGCAGTGTGTGCCTGGGATGGCAACACTTTAGCTGATTTATATGTACCCACTTGTCTTCCCCTTCCGCCAAACTGTCTTTGGGGATGCGGATCTTGTATGCAACAGGGGAGATTTTGTCTATAATTTCAAAGGGTCCCTTCCATGTAGGCAAACATTTTCGCTGTTTGGCCTGGTTCCTTTGGAAATTGTATAGATAGACCCGGTCTCCCACAGTATATTCCTTCCTGGTGGTCTTCAGGTCGTAGTGGGTTTTCATGCTATCAGCTGATCTTTCTAGATTCCGCTGAGCATATGCAAAAGCATGCTGAAGGTGTTTCCTTATATTTTCCACATACTCATGAGTTGTGGAGGCATTTATCAGTGTCTGCTCTTGGGTCCTGTAGAGCAAATGCTGGGGAAGCACCATCTTGCGTCTGGTCATCAACTCAAAAGGTGACATTTTAGTTGCAGATGAAGGGGTAGATCTGATGGCCATTAGGACCAGAGGTAGTCGGATATCCCAACTTGGCCCAGAATCTGCCACAAACTTTTTTAATATGCTCACAATTGTCCGGTTGTAGCGTTCTACTGCCCCAGAAGAAGCTGGCCGGTAAGCAATGTGTAGCTTCCTTTTAACCCCCAGTATCTCCCACATCTTTGTCATTACTTCACTGGTGAAGTGGCTACCTCTGTCTGACTCAATCCTTTGAGGTAGACCAAAACGGGAAAAGATGTGGTTAATCATCAGGGCAGCTGCTGTTTCTGCCTTGCAGTTTGGGGCTGGGAGACATTCCACCCACTTGGTAAACAAGCATGTAACGGTCAACATGTACTTGTTTCCTCTAGACGAGCGAATTACAGGGCCTACAAAGTCGATTTGCAAATCTGACCATGGCAGTGTCATCCCCCTCTTTTGGAGAGGCGCACTGTGTGTGGGGGATGATGGCTGAAATTGTGCACACACAAGACACCCCTTCAAGTATTAGTCGAGGTCTTGCCCCATGTGTGGCCAGTATGCAACCTCTCTTAAGATTTACAGTGTTGTGTGAAACCCCCTATGACCGGCGGTGGCCGCATCATGGGCGTGACTTTACATCAGGCTTCGGAATGAGGTAGGGGCCAAACACTGATCATGGCCAGCTTGGGATTTCCTTACCAACAAACCGTCATGGATTCGGAACCTTTTTGGACATTTCATCAACACTCTTAGGTCCTCTTTCCCAATGTAATCGGTATCCGTCAGGGGAAAGTTCTCAGGGTCCTCAATGTGTTGGTAAAACTTACCAATTATTGGATCCCCCTTCTGAGCTGTAATCAAATCAGCCTCAGGGGTCTCCTTACTCCATTGTGCAGTTGAAAGATCATTGTGAGTATTGGTCTGGGACCTAGTGATGGCAGTGACCTGGATTTCCCCCAACAGGGACTCTATTTCTATTAGATCCCCTTGGATGGCCCCGGTATTGACCAGCTGATCAGCTAAGTCATTTCCAGTTTTGTCTGGTCCCTCTACTTTGGAATAACCCTTGATCTTTTTCCAGTAGATGGTCATCCCATTCGATGTGACTAGATCATCAATATTTTGAATTAGCTTCCCATGTTTCAGGGGTTTGTTATTAGCACATAACATGCCTCTGGTTTTCCAATTATCCAAGTGCTCCACAAACCCGTTCCGTACATAATCCAAATCTGTGATTATGACCAGTTCGTGGAGTTGATGTGGGACAGCAGTTAGGATGGCCTGATGCACAGCCATCAATTCTGCCACCTGACTACTTCGGGGACCAATTTTGTATCCAGTGGAGGGTTCTGGGGACTCATTCACCCATGCATTCCCTACGACGGCCACCAGTTCTTTCTCCCCGTTGTTGTCAACATGGTACGAGCATCCATCCACATAGACAGTGGGCATTCCCTCACACTTGTCTTCTTCAATGACTTTGTGGGGGGAATTAAGGTATGCTTCCATGTTGTCTTTGATTTTTAGACTTTCGTCCTCGAGACAGTTTTCTCTGGCACAATCATGCAAGTCAGCCAGACCTTTGCGCGAGGGGACTCTTTTTGTTTTGGCCATATCTGACCTCCACAGGAAAGCCTTGCATTGACAGAATCCAGGAAGTAATTCGGGAATTACTCACATTTCCGGGCCGGATTCTGTCACTTTGGAGGTATTGCAGAGGCTGGTGTGGAATCTCCACTATGATGTGGTCCCCCTGGATAAACGGGCGGTAATTCTTCAATGCCCACACTGTTGCCAGGAGTGCCTTCTCACAATCATTGAATTTTTCCTCCACAGAGGATAAAGTTTTGCTCGCATAGGAGATTACTTTATTGACCTTGTCATGCTTTTGGTATAATACTGCCGTCAAGCACGTATTAGAGAACCCTGTCTCCAGGAAGAACTCCTTGTTTCTGACAGGGTAAGCTAGGCAAGGCGCTTGTAAGAGGCTTCTCTTACTGCCTCGGATTGTTCTGGACCCCATTCCCACTTGACCCCCCCTTCAGGAGATGAATCAAGGGTCTAGTTATCTCTGCGTAGCCCTCAATGAACTTCCTGCTGTAATTAGTCAGTCCAAGGAGGCTCCTTAGTTCCCGCAGAGTTGTGGGATCCTTAAGTTTCTGGAGTGCTTCCACTTTCTTTTCCTGGGGACAGAGACCCTGAGGAGTAATCCCATGCCCCAAGAAATTAACACGGGTTCTACACCACTGTGCTTTCTGGAAGGAAAGTTTTGCTCCGGCGGCCCTCAACTGTGTCAGAACATAACGGATCTCCGCTATGTGTTCTTCCACCGATGAACTTTTTATGAGGACATCAGCTACATAAGCCAGGTTACCCCTCGCACCCAGGTCGGGCATGGCCTTATGTAGGAAAATGTTGAATTCATTGCCGGAGTTGAGGTATCCGAAGGGAGTCCGGGTCCATGTGTACTGCTGGCCCCCAAAAGGTAAAAGCCAGTTTGTATTGGTCCTCCCTACTGACAGGCACAGTCCAGTATCCATTGGTCAGGTCTATTGCTGTGAATACCTGTGACCCCTGAATCTGGACCAGCCCTTGGTCAATGTAGGGCAGAGGCCATCGGGAAGTATGGACCCGTTTGTTGAGCTCCCTAAGGTCGGCACAGAGTCTCCACTGGCCGTTTGGCTTCAATATTCCCAGCACCGAATTATTGAAGGTGCTGTGTACTGGATGGATTATTGCCCGGGACTCAAGGTTCTTAATTATTTCAGTGAGGGACTCCATGGATGCGAGAGGCAAACGATATTGCTTCACAAACACTGGAGTCATTCCATGGTCCGTGGGAATTGTTGTGGTGTGGATGTCGGTGCGACCACAGTCATATGAGTCTACCGCAAAGAGATCTTGGAAATCCAAGAAAACTTCTTTCAACTTTTGCTTCTGTTCCAGAGTCACACAGGCATCAGCTAGGTTGACTCTCTCTTCCACCATCTGCCTGAAGCCTGGAAAGACTTCTGGTTTGGCTATCTCAGCGGCCTCCTCCAGCTGGGTGGAAAAGCCCCTGGTCAGAGTGCTGATTTGGACTGGAGGCTTCAGGTGGGTAAGGCAGCCCTCATGGACCTGGAAAATCACCTCATGCCTCCTGAAGTCACAAGTCACATCTTCCTTACCATAAGGGCAGGAAGTGTACACCAGGAAGTTCCCCCCATGCCGGGTGAAAATTCTGTCTGGTGTTGTGTTGTCATCACCGTCACTGTCAAAACAGTCCTTGGGGATTGATCCTAACAGTTAATTTCCTAGATCAATGGAAAAATGTCGGTCATCAACCGCCATTCCAATAATGGTGCCTGCGGCTAGAGTGATACTCTTTATGTCGCTGTTATCCACCTCTATTGGAATGGTGTCATGTTCTATGTTGACTAATGGTGTTGGGTTTACCCCCAACCCTTGCTGTTGGAGAGAAGCATTTAGATGTATATAAGCATCAGGGTTTTTCAATTTCTGTCCTCTTTTAACTTTCACTTCCAGGGAGAATTGTCGGGTCCTTTCTGGGATGGTGACTTCCTCTTTGATCTGAATTTCAACTGCATAAGGTAGCGATTGAGCTGACCTAAATGCTTTTTCTGGATCATCAAAGCCCATGGGATTATCTGCTAATCGGGACCAAGCTTTGAAGTTTATTAGGTCCAAACTAATTGCAAAGCGATTGAGAATGTCACTGCCTAAGTAAAAGGCGGCAGTGACGTCTCGCACAACCCAACAATTATGGACTATGCTCTTGTTGCCAATGGAGATTTTGAGCATACACCTGCTTGGCAGGAGATGTTTTGAATTGGGTGCTTCCAGGTCCATTTCCCATTTGTCTATCAGTTTGAATGTGGGAATGGCTGGATCTTTTGGGAGTTGGCGAAACATGGCTTCGCTGATGAAGCTCTTACCGTTGTTCACACACACTCGGGCGAGAACAGAGTCCTTCCCCTCATTTAACTGAACAGGGATGAACAACTGATCTCCAATTTGCTGAATATCAGCCAGGCTCTGAGCCGATTTCACATCTTTCTGGACTGTAGGAGTGGGAGTGTCTGATTGTGGATTGGTAAAGAATTTCAGAGTATTTCCTTCCAGTGTGGAATACCACATTAAACTGGAAGGAAGGTTGATTTTCAGAAATAGAGAGGACCCCCCATCACCAGTCTGTTGTCCTACTGCTATTACTGTCACGTCTGGAATTTGGTTGTTCTGGAAGTGAAATTCTACTTGGTCAGATTTTTGTTCAACCATGTGGCAGGTGCCATTTAAACTAACATGGTTGACACTCTGTTTTAATTTTATTGGTCGGCTAGTCTGGGTCCAGAGGACCTTGTTTACACAATCTATTAGGGGTGACAACCTTCTCAGGAGGTCGTTCCCTAGTAAACAAGGGGTGCCCTCTGGAGTCACTACTATGACCGGGTGTTTCACCTCGTGTCGCCCAATTTTGATGTCCAAATCTGCAGTCCCCTCGACAGGAATGTCCTTCCCATCAAATTTCTGCAGTTGTCCAGGAAGAGAGGTGAGAGGAATACGGTAATTCTCCCCCCTTCCTGCATTTAGTTCATCAAAGGCCCTTTTGGACAGAAGGGTAGCTTGGGATCCAGGGTCCACCGGTGCCGAAATTGTACCCTGCCCCTGTCCTTGTACCGGGGCATAATATCTTCCCTCCTTCTCCTCAAGGGGGCACAGATAATGCACATTTTTGGACAACTGGTGGGCTAACTTTCTGGTTTTGGACATTGCTAGCTGTAACGCTCACCTGACTCCCACGGAGGCGCTGGTCTAGTCTGGGTTGCTGTGGCCTCTTCTAGCGTGATGCGCAGAACTCGGAACACAGACTGAACAGGACCCTCAAATCTTGTTTGTCTGGCCCGTAGGAATATCCTTCTGCAGATGAGAAATTTGATTAACAGTCTGCAGAATAGTGTGCTTGCTCCCCCCTTCCCCCCTTCGTTCTTCTCTAACTTCCTCCGAAATCCCCGGTTGAAGCTCACCTTATGGTTTGAAAGGATGAACTCTCCATCCTGCTTCTGGTGCAGGGGCGCGTGTTTGTCCAGTTACTTCACTGGTTTTCAGAATGGCGCTGGCAAAATCCACTTGACTTTTCCGAGCGGAACACCGTAAGTATGAAGATTACAAAAGTTCGGATGTTGAGCCTCCTTTTCTGTTTCCTTCCTAACCGGTGATCTGTCCTTTATTTCAGGTGCAGAATGAAGGCGATGCGTTGAGGGATTGAATTGCCGATGGTAAACTCAGGTGAGTTAGCGATGGGGGCGATCCCTCTTAATGTCTTTATATTCCTCCAGTAATGTCTTTTGTCCTTTCCCCATAGGGGCCGGGGTGCGGTACCTGCCAATGAAGCGGCGCCGACCCGAAATGAGGAATGGTCCACCAACAGAAGACCGGTAAGTGTTATGGCGTATAATTAGGTTTTCCTCATATGTTCCTTCTGCTCACCTTTTGTCTCTTCTTCTCTCCCCTAGGCGCAGAATTGTGGCGACCGGTGCAGACAGTCGCGGTGGAGCCAGAAGAACTCCCGAGGACAGGTGAGTGAAGCGCGGCGCTGCAGCGAGCAACTTGGTGCTTTTAAATGAAAGTCTTTTCTCAGGAACGCTGGCGTGAAGGTTCCGGATGCAGGTAAGAAGTTTGATAAAATTCTTGGTTTTCACCTTTCTCTTCTCTTCTTTCCTTACATGTGGTCCAGGATCGAGGTGGGCGTGGCTGGAGACCAGATGCAGAAGCAGACACGGTGAGCGTTCAGCTGCTTGGATGCAGAACAACGCGAAGCGTGAGCTACTGTCTGGGCGTGGCTTAAATAGCCCCCAAAGTAGTTCCAGGTAAGTATCCTTCCTTGGCCACGCCCGAGTGGCAAAATAGTCCCAATGAAAAAATAGTCCCTTTCAGGTCACAGGCAGGCCTGAATTTTGCAGCATGGTCTGCATCAGGTAAGTCCACAAAACACGTTCCTTTATGAGCCTGGCGCCTATGGCGCCAGGATTGATATCCAACACGAGCCTGGCGCCAACGGCGCCAGGACAGAGTCCAAAGAGCCCCTATAAGGGGCCGCTGGGCTTTTACCCGGGGGCATGATGCCTACTCCCGGGGCTGCTGGGCCTGGCCTGGTGCTCCGGGGGTAGGCATCATGACAGCACTCCCCCCAAGGCCCCTCCCAAGGACGTTCCCTCTGGAGGTTTCGGTTTGTTTGGGAAATTCCAATGGAACCTTTTTACCAGCCGAGGTGCATGTACGTGGTCGCTGGGTTCCCAAGACCTTTCCTGAGGCCGTACCCTTTCCAATCAATTAGATAGAAATTTTTGATTTTGAGATTTTAGAATCCAAAATGTTCTTCACCTCGAATTCAGGCTCCCCATCTATCTGGATTGGTTCTGGTGGCTTTATTAATCTGGTTCCTGGTTGCACTGGTTTCAAAAGTGACACATGAAAAACGGGGTGAATCCGCATGTTAGCTGGTAGATGGAGCTTGACTGCCACTGGGTTAATTATAGCTTTGATCGAGTAAGGGCCCAAATACCTTGGATTAAAAGTTCGAGGTCCCTTGAGCAATAAGTGTTTGGTAGCCAACCATACTTGATCCCCTATTTGGTATGGAGGCGCCCCACTCCGATGCAGATCCGCATTCTTTTTGTATTTCCCTTTCACTTGTTGCAAATGTGCAGTTGCATCCTTGAAGGCTTGAGTTATCGTGGAATGCAAATGGTCCACTGCGGGCATTTCAAGGCTCAGAGGTGAGTCCAGGTCTGAAGTACAAGGGTGATGTCCGTATAGGGTATAAAAGGGGCTTTGTCCAGTTGTGTACCGAGTTATTGTATGCATATTCGGCCACCCATAAAATATCCTTCCAATTACCCTCCGATTGGTGCAACATACATCGTAGGTATTGTTCAAGGGTCTGGTTCGTTCTCTCGGTCTGTGGGTGGTGGCTGGTTGAGTGTCTTACGTCGATTTTTGCCAGTTGACAACACTTTCTCCAAAAATGAGAAATAAACTGGCTTCCCCGGTCGGAGACTAGTATGGATGGGAATTCATGCAAACGGATGATATTTTCGAGGAATTCCTTGGCTAGGACAGAAGATGAAGGTAATCCTTTCAATGGAATAAAATGGGCCATCTTGGAAAATAAATCCACCACAACCAGAATAGTATTGTATCCATTACAAGGGGGCAGGTCCGTGATAAAATCTAGTGACATGGTGTGCCAAGGTGCTGGTGGAATGTCTAAAGGCTGAAGAAGACCGGCGGGTTTTGTCTTTTGGCCTTTGTTTTGGGCGCAAACTCCACAGGACATCACAAAAGATATAATATCCTTTCGCCAGGAAGGCCACCAGAATTGCCGTTTAATTCTTTCCTCAGTTTTGGCAATGCCAGGATGTCCTTCCATCAGGGTATCATGATGACGGGAAATAACCAGTTCTTGCAATTCCTTTTCTGGCCGAAATAAGCGTCCTTGGAAGTAAGGTAGGCCATCGTTGACTGAAACGTAAGACCCCTTTTGGATCCAATCCTGCAAGGCTGTAGAGTCCAGGAGTTGTTTCACCCGAGCTTGAATGTCTTCAAGGGTTTGTAAAGAAGTTATCCCCAAAATTCTTTGTTCGGGAATTATCGGCATAGGTTCTGAGTTTGTGTCTATTTCACCCATTCCTATTCGAGATAGCACGTCCGCTTTGCCATTCTTACAGCCAGGGTGGTAAGTGATTACAAAATCTAACTCAGCAAAGAACAAAGCCCATCGGAGCTGACGTGACGATTGAGCCTTGGCAGTTTTTAAATATTGTAAGTTTCGGTGATCAGTGATCACGGTGATGGTATGCTTGGCGCCAAGAAGATAATGCAGCCAAGCCTTAAAGGCGGACTTAATGGCTAATAATTCCTTGTCGGTGATTGCATAATTTACCTCAGGCGGCAAGACCTTTCTGGACCAAAATGCTACGGGGTGCAGTTGGTTGGTTTCAGGGTCTCTCTGAGACAGGACAGCTCCCATGGCTAAGCTGGACGCGTCGGTTTCGACTATATAAGGGAGATCGGGACGCAGGTGCTTCAAAATAGGTGCGGACGTGAATTTAGCTTTCAATTCCTGAAAGGCCTGTTCGGCTTCCTCGGTCCATTCGAAGCGTTTATTTTTTCGCAAGAGTGCAGTGATGGGTTGTACCACACGTGGAAATTCCGGGATAAATCTGCGATAAAAATTAGCAAAACCAAGCATGCTTTGCACACCTTTCACCGAACTAGGTGATGGCCATTTGAGGATGGCATCCACTTTTCGTGAGTCCACTCGGACCCCTTTTAGGTGTCAGGATGAATCCAAGAAACTCAACTCGGTGGTATGGAAAATGCACTTTTCCAGCTTTGCAAACAGTTTGTGCTGGCGCAATTTCTCAAGGACGGCCCTGACATGCTTTCTGTGATCAGATTCCGAAGAGGAGTACACAAGAATGTCATCGATATATACGACAACAACGGCGCCAAGACAGCGTCCAAAGAGGCCCTATAAGGAGCCGCTTTGCCTTTACCCGGGGGCATGATGCCTGCTCCCGGGGGTGCTGGGCCTGGCCTGGTGCTCCGGGGTAGGCATCATGACACTAGCTAAGAGATTTGGGCAGAATTCAGTGGAGAGCCTGGGGAATCTGAAAGAAAAAGTTGGCAACTGGAGATCAGAGCCATTGTGGGTTCCCCTGGTTTCGGTTCTAGGCCGCCCCCCTTTTTGGAGGCAGTCACCAGGATGGGTTTGAACCAGGGGATTTCAGTATTGTGGGCTCTGGGATGAGATGATGGGCGGCGGCAGCTCAGTCTCCATATCTCCCCAGTCTAGATTGGAATCCCTTGGGACCCATTTTTCTTTGGGAGGAGTTCTCCCATCTCTAAAGGAGAAGATCCTTTCCCAAGGATCTTCTGAGGATCCCTCTCCCTCAAATTGGAAGTCCTGTACCTCCTCCACAAAGTGGGTCTGTTTGGGTCCTTTGTTTCTCCTACCCCCCCCCCCTCTGCTCCTTGGGAGGCAGGCTTTCAGGGGCAGGAGATTTTGTTTCCGGTTCCTGGTTTTCCAGGGGCTGTTTACAAGTTGGGAAGGAAGCTTCCTCCAAGGCTTTACACCCCCCTTCCCCTTGTGCCTCCTCCCTGGGATCCGGTGTGTTATTGGGGTGCTGCCCCGTCATTGTTCTGGAGCACTAGGTCCAGAGTTTGGGGCATTCTGCGTTGGCATGCTCATCTGAGGGTTCTGTTGAGCCCTCAGTATGTGACCCAGATCCCGTGCCATATTTTGGACCTGGCGCTCTAACTGGGAAACCCGCTGAGGCTGATACGGGGCTCTATTTTCTCCACTGGGCTGACCCCAGGAAGGGTAGCTATCCCTTCTCTGGTAGTACCCCTGGTTGGGAAGATTTTGGTACCCCTCCACCGTTGGCCTCCCCTCTCCCGGATTAGGTTGTCTGGACTCAGGGAATTGGGGAAAGAAGGATGGATGATTTTGGGGCTGGAAATTGGGCGGATACCTGGGGAAAAAGTTCTGCCCAGGATTTGGATAATTTCTTCCCTCCTGTGGGAAGTTGGGAGGGAAGGTCCCTGGTTTAGGTGCTTGGCTGGATCCCCCCCTTGGGCTGGAGGAGTCCACACATAACCCAGGATGGTTCGGTTTCCCTTGTAGCGGGGACTGACATAATCAGGGGAGTGAGTGACCCCATTTGTGGGACTACCTCCTTGGCTCCCTGTCTGTGACTGGCCCAAGGGCCTTCTGGGCTTGGAATTATTAGGTGCAGGTAGGTTTTTAGGCCCCCCCATCTCCAAATCCAAAACGGGGGTGACCTTTACCTCTGCCACCTTGGCAGCAGCAGGGGTGCTGTTGGTTTTGGGGGTATTCTGCGCATTATTTTTATTTTCGATGGGCTTCTGCACCTCATAGATCCGGGTAGCCTGTTCAAAGACCCAGTCTAAAGATCTTTTCTCATGAAAATCTCTCACGAGCTGGGTCATTATGTATTTGGGTAAGGCATGAAAAAACGTATTGATAAATTCTCTGCTATCCGTGCGCACCCTTCTGGTGGTCTGCGCAAAAGCACGCTTTAATTCTTGCACAAACTCTTGTTGGGCTGATTCTCCCCACATTGCAGATTGTAGGCTGCCTTGCGAGCCTCTTGAGGATTTCTATGAACAGAAATATGTTTCAAGATGGCCGCCCTATATGTGGACCATCTTGAATGGTTTTGGTCCTCCAGCCCCGCAAAGAAACTGGAGTATTCAGGGGAGAATGTCCATTTGACGTACTGGATGCAGCTACTGCTGTCCTTCAAATGGAAAGTCTCCATCATTTGCTCATAGAGCTCCAAGTGTTCTGTCGGGGGGAAATTCTGCCGGGGTCAGCCGGGCCGTCCGCAGACCTCCGGGCAGGGAGGCCCCAACTCCTCCCGTGTATCCCAAACGAGATAGAGTATGCAACACACACAAGAAGCAAGGTGACTTCTGCTGTTTATTAAACACAAACGGCAGGGATGGGTCAAGGAGCGTACACGTCCGTCCTGACACACACACAATCGTGGGCTCGCAGGCCCTTTTTACTTTAGTATGACGCGCTACTTGCGTCATCTTACAAAGTTTAGCAAAAACCTATTTCCACTCTGGATTGGTTGCTTGAGTGGTAGGGTTAGTATAGCATACGTATAGAGAATAATATTAGTGGGTAAGGTGGGTCAGGTGATATAACTGGGTTGTCCCTACAATTAGATACATCAGAATTGTTACATGAAGGCTACTAATGATTGGTCAAGCAAATGGCGTCAGTGATAAGAGCCCCATGTTCTGATTGGTGCGTTCGCGAGCCTCCCAGTCTGGGACCATCGCTGTTCCCAGCTCGCGGTGCACCTGTTATTTGCAACAATGTTTCACTATGAGTACGTGTAGACAATGTGAAGACTTATTCATGAGCTGGAAGGCCGACTACTCCCACTGTCGCAGATGCCCATTGAGCCTTTCAAGTGTATCTGCCTGTGTCTCGTACTGAGGGATCCAGACGCCTTCTTTCTTCTGAGCTTGGCATCATGTCAGGTTCGGCTTGGCCACGTGAGGTGGGACCGTGTTTGAGGCAGACTTTTCACCATTAATATTGTTTTTCCATTGTGCGCTTAGTTTAATTTTGCAGGCGTGACCTTAACGTTGGTGTGCGGCATGCGGGGTTGCAGCATCGTGCCTTTGATAGTCTGCTTTCGGAATGTGGGTTTGCAACATTACGACCTTGGCTGTCTGCTCTCGTCGGGCTCCTTCTGCAGGATCAGCAACTCGACTCTTGTTCTTTTCACGTTCATGGAAGCTCTTGCTTGCGGCCTACTTAGGCCTGGTGTATAGGTAGAACCATTTGGTGCACGGCCCTTTAGGTTATAGTAACATATTGTCTTATGACCAGGATCATGTCTTCGTTATATTTCTCATTATTGAAAAGCGTAGCAAGCTCTTTAGGTGAATTTGTGGTGCGTCTTGCGTTTCTGTACAGGAGTACAGTATACCCATTTCCCTATGTAACTCCTGGGGTTCCTTGGGTTTTCGATCTTCACTGAAGGTGGGTCCAGATGGTTGGTGATGATCTGGTTTCGCAGCTTCTCCCTTTCTTGTATTATCATGCCTGTGTGTTGGCCGTCATCTACTGGCATCAGGGGGTGCATACCAACCATTTCAAGCAATTCGTCAGTGGTGCGTGCCTTCCGGGCCTTCCAAAATCTTATTATGATCATTATAGCTCCAGCCAAAATAGTACAACCAACTATTATTTTCAGTCCATTTGACAGCCAAGATGGCATCCATGACCATAATAACGAAAACCAGCTCTCATCCATTTTTTACGCCGTTGCTTTCATCCATCATTTTGGAGTGCATCTGGGCCAATTGTGAAACTGCTTCAGTCAGTGTGCCGTTGTCAGCATCGTTGGCAGGAATGAACGTGCAGCATGATTGTCCAATCTTTGCGCATACTCCTCCTTCCATGGCTGTGAGGAGGTCCAATACATATCTGTTCTGGAGTGCTACCATCCTTACAGCTCGCAACTCCTTTTTGATTGCGTTAAATCCATTCACTGTGGAATTGATGGTCATCATTAATTCCCATCTAGTTATCTGGAGCCATTTTGCGTTTGCGTAAGCCTGCAGTCCTGGGTGTATTATTGAGGAGAAGAACATTGCTGCCCTGCTGAATAGTCTATGTTCTGGCGGAATTGAAGTCAGTGCTGTTTCCGACCTTCCCCATAGATAATTTCCAGTCAGAGGTTCTCCTTGTCTTTTCCTTCTATTCAGGACGGTTTTGTTACCGTTGGTCCTGTTCCCTTGCTTCTCCTGGGGTGGTGCTGATCTCTTCTTTCTCCTGTCCCCTTCATCCATTGTGGGAAAGCTTGCCACATTCACATGCTTCTTGGGTACCACTAATGATGGTACATTGACGTGCACCATTGTGCATACACCATTCCACAGGGGGGGCAGTGTGTGGTATGCTTTTCCGCCGCAGGCCCAGTAATGGTCCATTATTACTGCTGTTCCTGCTCCCCCCTCAGGCAACTCCATCACGCTTGCACAATTGGTGTTGTATCCTACGTCCACTTCCCCTTTATGTTGGTAGCATACCTTAGGCGCAGTCAGCGGCAGAATTGTTATTGGGTCTTCATCTGTCTCTACCCATGTGAGCATTGGTACGTACTTGATCCAAGTTGTCCAACATCTGTGGTTGTGTGCCTCGATAGTTGAGATGGTTTCCTTTGTTACCATGTTGCTTCCAATCACTCCTATCTCCCAATTGTTATCCAAGTACACCTTCCCTGTTATCGTCACCAGTGGCCTCTCCCAGCATCCTAATTTACCAGGAACTTCAGTTGCATACCAATCGCATGGCAAATACTGCAATGTTACTTTCTTTTTTTCCCCTTTTGCAGGACCACTTGTTACGTACCTGAATGCTTCAGCATGTAAACTGCTCTTGTGATAACTCAAATAGGTCTTGAGGAAGTTGTTTTCGTATGGGTATGAATCTCGTGTTTTCCACACCATGTGCACCACTGTCCCTTGAAATCTTCCTTTCGTTTGGAACAGTGCCAAGTATATAATGCATTGTGCTGTCTTTTCATCTATTTCCGTAGCCACAAATGTTCGGGACGCGCTCATGGCGTATGGTATTAATGAGCAGACGTAGCAGCTGTCTTCTGTTGTCTGCTTACCAATGCGGGTCATGTGTTGATACCATATGTTGTTTGAGACATGTGCTGAATCTTGAATATAATTATCAATACCTTTATTATCTGAGTATGTGCTGCGTTTAACTATATTTTGTTTGTGTATAGTTTTACTGATATCACCTGACTTGACACCTGTTGCAGCTGGGGATGGGGGTGTATTAGGTTTGGGTACAGCAATAATATTGATAGCACAGCTGTACTGCCATACAGAGGCAGCCAAGAACCCGGTGATCATCAAAATCCCTATTATTTTTATTACATATGCTAATTTCACCGGCATTTTGCTCTTACCTTTGCTGCGGTCCGGCAGCGTATTCTTGCGACGTTAAAGTTGCCCGCCTGAAAATTCTTAATATGCTTATTACTAAATATTAGGTGTTGTTAGTTAAGCTCTCCCTATCAGATAGTCATTCAGTGCCCAGGCGAAGAGTTGTTCCCACGCCAATCTAAGCGACCTATCTCTTAGGACAGGCAGGTATGGGTGGAGGTGGGGCATTGAATGTTCTATGGCCAAGAGGAATGCTGTGTAGTACACGCATATCCTTCTCTTTTTCAGATACGTTGGCCTTTTTATTTCATATACAAATTGGTGTGACAATTCTTCTGGGTAGTAGTCGTCTGGGGGTACCATCTACTCCTGGGCAATGAATTTGTTAGTTTTCTATTTTCTTAACAGTACAATAATACACAGTTCCTGCATGTGCGAGAGAAAAAAAAGAGAAAGCATTCACGTGTTTACATGTGTATTTGTGCAATATAATGTCCTTTAGTACAGTTATTACTCGTAGTTGGGGTAGAGGTCAATGGGCAGGGGGTTTTTGTTCAATTGGCTGAAATACTTTTACTCTTGGAGCGTGTGACCATGGGGTGGGCAGTATGGGGATCACCCTTTTCTTCTTCAGTTATTGTCTCTGGGCAATTTGGTAAGTGACAGGGTATGGGGACACTTGGGTCGTTGGTTGTGATAGAACTCTCTTCTTCCGTTGGCGATGTTGTTGTTCTTCCAACAGACCTGTCGGTGGCGCTGGGGCGGGTCTGAGGTCTGTAGATCTTTACATCGCGTAGGTGATTCCAGGCGCGCTTGTCTTGTAGTTTTACTGCTCTCGTTGATACCTCTTCTACTAGATGTGGGCCAGTAAACCTGGGGTCGCTCCACCTTCTATTGAAGTTGCGAAGCAATACGTGGTCACCTTTAGTAACTTTACACACTCTTTCTTTGTCCAATTCTTTATCCGCGTCTTCTTGTTGACTGCTGATAGACCCGCCCCGTGTGCGCTCGAGCTGTTGAGACACAAACACCACACTAGTAATCAAAGAAGACACATATTGGTACATTTCATCTCCAAAGACATCGGCAGTACTTTCATTGTCAGTAAATGCTCTCGATGTTGGCGTTAGGGGAAGGCGCATCTGACGTCCGGTAACTACCTCGTGTGGGGTGAGGTGGTGGTCGGACCCTGGTCTATTCCTTAGTTCGAATAGAGCTAATGGAAGACAGTATAACCAATTCTTATTAGTTGCTTGCTTTATCTTTGCTATAGCCTCCTTTAATAGGCCATTCAGGCGTTCACATAAACCGTTAGCCTGTGGGTGGTATGGACATGCAAATTTATGTTTTATGTTAAACAAGGATGTAATATGCTGGAACATTTCGTTTGCGAAATGTGGGCCATTGTCTGATCTTAACACCTCGCACACTCCCCATCTTGGGAAGACCTCCCTCACTAGGAATTTAGCTGCTCTAAATGCATCTGGGTGTGAACAGGGCCCTGCTTCAATCCACCTAGAGAATGGGCATACTACTACGATCATATACCTATTTCCTTGACATATATTGATCATATCGACATAATCAATATGGAGATGCCGGAAAGGTCCCTCTGGCCGGGGTATAGTACCTCTTACCACCTTTAGAGTATGGCCGGCCGTAAACTGTTGACATGTGAGACAATTACTGATAAATTTAGACACATGCGAATTTAGCTCGGGGCAGAACCAGTCTTCCCTAATTCGTGCTGCTATTACTTCTTTTCCTGTGTGGGCTGGATGATGTAGTTGGCTTAGGGCAGTATCCAAAAGTGCCAATGGTATTACAACTTTTCCAGTGCCGCCTTGGTGCCATAGTGCGTCAGTTGGTGACATTATGCATCCTCTTTTTACCCATATTTCTTTTTCGGCCATTGGTGCGGCCGCTTGTAGCTCCATAATCTGCGTGGCTGGGAGGTGGGAATACCCTTCTTTTATCAACATCTCCTTAGCTATTCCCCTCCCTCTCCCTTTCTGTGACTCTGGGGGGTTCCATATCTCTCCGAAGTATGCAGCATACTTCGCATGTGCGTCTGCTGCTGCATTTCCCTTTGAGACGTGATCTTCACCATTGGTGTGTGCTGTGCATTTTACTAAAGCTAATTCTTGGGGGTCGTTTATTACTTCAATTAGTTCAGCCAATAACAGAGCATGTTGCACTGGAGTGCCATCAGCTCTTCTAAATCCTCTCCTTCTCCATTTTGACAGCTCTGAGTGGACAGTAGATGTAACATATGCGCTGTCCGAGTATATGGTTACTCGTTTGTGAAGGCTTTCCTTTAACGCCAAGATCAGTGCAACCAATTCGGCTGCTTGAGCGGAGTAATGCTGTGGTAATTGTACACATTTTATTGCCACACACACCGGTACTTCCATCATTTTTACCACTGCTGCCCCAGTTCTCCTGATACCGTCCCCTTGATCGATAGTTGATGACCCATCAATAAATAATAGCTCACCACCCTCCACTGCGTTTTCTTCCACCTTTCTGCTACATGAGTATATTTCAGTTACCTCCGTACAGTCATGGGCATAGTCTCCCTCCTCAATTACTTCTGCTATGAACCTTGCAGGGTTAACCGTGCTACATCTAACTATTGATAGTTCAGCTCTCGATAAAATGATCTCATAACCAGATGCTCTCTGCGTGGTTAGGGTATTTCAATATCGCAAATAGTGCATGTTCCACAAACAAGGAAGTTGGGCATCCCATTGTTATTGATGATGCCTTTTCCACTGCAAAAGCAGCTGCAGCTAGACCTTGTTCGCAAGGGAAGTGACCCAACATTACAGGATCTAAGTGGCCGCTGTAAAATGCTACTGGTTTGTAGCCCATGCTTGTTCTTTGAGCCAACACTGCCTTCATTACTGCTGAGTCGCAGTGTGAGAATATAAAAAATCTTCTCTCATAATCTGGGGATGCAAGCACTGGAGCAGTAGATATCGCATCTTTTAATTCACCAAAAGCCTCTTTCATCTCCATTGTCCACCCCAGCTTTTTCTCCCCTTTATTAGCTTCCCTCAACGCCTCAAGCAGGGGTCCTATGTACGAGCTGTAATCAAACACCCATGCCCTACAATAGTTGCACAGCCCCAGAAACTGCTGCAGTTCCCTTACAGTTTGTGGCAGTGGAGTGTTCGAAATTGCTTGTGCTCTTTGTGGTGCAATCTTTCTTCCATATTGGGATATGAGTTGACCAATGTAAAGTACCTGTTCTTGACAGTACTGTATCTTTTCCATGTCTACCTTGTACCCCTTTTCAGCCAATATTGTCAACATCTTTAAAGAGTCCTCTCTGCATGTTCTCTCGTTTGTGCTGCATATTATTATGTCATCCACATACTGCAACACTGTGCTTTCCACTTCAATATTACCCAAATCCATCTGTATCACTCTATTGAAAATTGAGGGTGATTCGCAATAACCTTGTGGCAATCTAGTGTGTTTCCACTTTGTGTTTCTGTAAGTGAAGCTTGTCAGATCTTGTGAGTCGGGGTGCAATGGTATTGAGAAAAAAGCATTTTTAAGGTCGATCACTGTAAATCGTGATGCCTCTGCTGGAATGCCACACAATATTGTGGACGGGTTTGCTGCTACGGGATATTCTGCTTCTACTATGTTGTTCAAGGGCCTGAGGTCCTGTATGAAGCGCCAAGACCCCCCTTTAGCCTTGCGCACTGGGTACACAGCCGTGTTGCAAGGTGATTCAGAGGGGACCAATATGCTGTTATTTACAAGGGCCGTTATGGTTTCATAGATACCCTCATCTGCTTCTTTTGATAGTGGGTACTGTTTAACTCTGGGAAGTATTGCACCTTTTTTCAACTTTATTCTTACTCCCCCTATACTTATTATACACCCCACGTCATAGGGGCCGGTGGTCCACAATGATTTGGGTACTTTTGACATATCCTCTTCAAAGAAGGGGACTGGGGTGCATGCAGGTGCCTCAAGTGCCGTGGCAATTTTCTGTGCTACTTGTTTGTACGCCACCCTTAGCCATATTTCCACACTCATCATGAACACCATTTCATCTTCTTCCTTTTCATCTGAGAACAGCTCCTCATCTGACACCTAGGTGAGCCTACATCCTTCTGCTAATGCTATTACTGCCCTCCATGCTCTTCCTTCTTTGTCTTGGGCATGTACAGCAATGTAGTCAGCTGTTGCAAAAATACTCTCAATGTCCATTAAGAACACCTTCCCTTCTGGTTCATTAGCAGGTGTTTCTGGTCTGACTAGATAGGTTGCTGGCCTCCTCCATATTTTCCCTTCTATCCCTGGCATCCATGCAATCGCCATGTCAGTTCCATACTGGAATAGTTCGCCATCTATTGGCTCCGCCCTAATCGCGGTCTGTCCGCAATATGCCTGCATAATTTGTCGCACTGTGAGCATGTTAATCCCTGGAGTAGAGCAACTTATGCCGTCCTCAGTAAAGGAGATCGTCATATTCAACCTGTTCATTATGTCTCTCCCCAATATATTTACTGGTGAGGCACTATAATATAAAAGTGGAACTGACAGATCATAATCTCCAATAGATAAGGGAATGTTATCAGTAAAGGGAACCAACCCTCTAGCCCCAGAGAATCCTTGGGTGTTCATGGCTTCGCCTGACATCTTAAACTTACCTTCCCTTATGCAAGACCGGGTTGCCCCGGTGTCAACAAGGAATGATAATTTTTTGTCACCTATCGTTACCTCTATGCGTGGCTCCTCCGCACTATTAGGTGTTACTGACAGGATGGGAAACACCAAGGCCGTCTGTGGGCTGTCCTATTGGGGGTACAATGATTGGCCATTTCCTGTGTAAGGGTTGTGTCCCAAGACCGTCACCCTACCCAGTTGTGTTTGTTGTGCTTGGGACTGCCATGTCATCGCTACCTGTTGTTGTGGCAGCGAACACGGCTGTTGCTGTTGTTGTGTCAGTTGTGGTTGTTGTTCATTTCCCTGTTGCAATGCCTGCTGTTGTTGTATGCCCTGCTGTTCCTGTGAGGGTCTTTGTTGTCCCTGTTCACTCCATGATGGTATACCAGGTCTAACTCTACACGTGCGGGACATGTGCCCTAATAGTCCACAACTCCAACACACCGGTGGTTCCCTACTTTGCCATGGAAAGCTACCTGTGTTGTCCTGGTATACTGGTTGCCCTGTGGGGTAGGGGTTTCTAAATCCTCCCACCTGTTGTTGGGCGTTATATCCGTATCCTCTCCCTCTCATAAATCCTCCTCTCCCCCTGTTATAATTATAATAGCCAGCTCCAGTCATCGTTTGTCCACCTCCCATGCTAGTCATGTATGGTTGTATTTGTGGCGCATGTTGTGTTACAGTCTGCGAGGGTGGTATTTGTGCACAATCTTGTGCAGCCACTACTTGTGCGGGGCTTTGGGTCATTGTCGTGGGCGTAGTTATTAGTGCCCCTTCCATCGTATACTTGGTAAGTTTTTTCTGTACTAGTTTAGCCTCTTCTGTTTTCCTGTCCTCTTCTTTTTGTTTCATTTTACCTTGCCATGTTCTGCAATGATGTACTATAGTAAGTTGTATTTCTGGCCATGGTTTTGCTTCCATTCCCACTACTTTCTTTAGTTGTTTCTGAACTCCTTCTGGGAGCCCTTGTACTAGTATATGATAAAATATTGCTGGTGTTTTATCCCATTGTTCCCTCGTTTCCATACGCCACTTCTCTTGAATTTCCTGGATATAATCAACAGGATCTTCATTTTCACGCATCTTACGAGAGGTAATTGCACCTATGTCTGATGTGTCTGGGTACTGTACCCTCAGTGCCTGCCATAGTGCATGTCTGCAGTTTGCGAATGGTGCCCCATCGTGCGATGTGTTTGTTATTGTTACCCCGTGGAATCCCGCTCTCTTCCAAATGTCATCCGCTCTATCCCCTAATATTGATATTAACAGGCCCTTTACGTCTCCTACCGCTAGTTTCTGTCCTGGGGTGTGTTTTTCCATTTCATATATCCATTTACCCGCACCTCCACTTAATGATGGGAGCCTGCATTTTATATTTTCTTTATCAGTATGCTTCCAAGGGACGTACTGTGGTCTAACCCCTCCTCTCTCTAAAAGTGGCATCAAGTTATGTCTTGTTTCACCCAGTGTGTTCCACAATACCAAGTCCTCACACCCTTCCTCCTCCTCCCTTTCTTTTACATCTTCAATTTCGTCCGTATTTCCCCTGGTCTCAACTTTTTCTTCTATATTTTTTCCTGCGTTTAATGTGGGCATGTTTATTCGACTTTCTTGTCTGCGACTGGGGAGGTTTCTAAGCCGATATGCATAGGGTGTCAATTCTTCTGTGAATGGCGCCGGTTTTACTTTGCGTAACGAGCGTGAGGTGGTTGAGCATGTAGGGTGCAGTCGGTGAGGGTGTGATGGTGATGGAGGTGGTGTTGTGCTGGGTGGAGGTGGTGTTGTGTCATGTGTTTGCTTTTCCACTACTCTTCGCTCTCGCTCCTCACTTCTTCCCAGTTCATCCATTCTCCTACTTATCCATGGTGAATCTACGTTGGTTCGGGTGATGTATAGTTTATCCAAACTTTCCCTTCCACTGCTACTCCCCTCTTTCTCCACTCCTTCTTCTCCCCCACTGCAGAAGTCAGACATAGACGGTAACCCCCACTCAGTTTTTTTCCCTTTTATCGTCACTGTCTCCAGATCTATCAGGTCCAGTTCTCTTGTTTCTCCTCTATTAACCACTCCCCTTTGTGCTGATGTTGTTGCTACTTCTGTATTTCTATATACATTCCCCCATTCTCCACTCTCCCTACTCCTATCTTCTCTTTCTCCTTCATCTCTCTCCTCCATCTCCCTACTATTTTCCTCCCTTTTCCTTTTTAACTCCTCCATTACTTCATTTCTCATCTTTTCTAATATCCTTTCATCCTCCTTTTTTCTTTCCCATTTCATCCTTTCTCTTTCTACTATGCTCTCTATCACTTTTCCTTCTTCGTATTTCTTACTAGTTTCTGATAATACTCTCCTTCTCCATATTGCCATTTCTTTTTCTTTTTCTTCCTCTTCCCTTTTCTTTTCTCGCAGTACTACTCTTGATACCCTTTCTGCTGCTGCTTTTACCCTTTCAGCTTCTCTCTTTTTCTCCTCCCTTCTTTCCCGTATTCTCTCCAATTCCTCCATACCTTCTTTTCTTTTCCTCGCTCTCTCTTTCTCCTCCCTTTCAAGCTCCTTAATCAATTAATTCCTCTCATCCCTTAATGTTGCTAGTCGTTCCTCCAAAATCTCTTCCTGTTCTCTCAACAGCTCTTCTCCCCTCATTTCACTATCTCTGCCATTATCCTCATCTGTTTTCCTTACTACCTCCTTCTCTTCTCCTGTTAATGAACCCCGTAGTTTTAATAATATCTGCGCAGCTACCCACTCATCGTTTCCTATTTCCACAGTCTGGTTTACTCCAGTTCCCCCTTCCCCCTCTAACATCTTCTTCTGAGCCACATATGGTGGAGGGCTGTATGCCGGGTTTGAGTATCCCTCAGCCGCCCTTAACTGTCCTTTTTCTATTTCTCCTAGTTCTCTTAAAGGGTACAACCCCCCTACCTCTGTTTTTTCCCCCTTTGCTATAGGTATTTCGTTGCTCTGTTCCTTTTTTATCTCATCTTTTTTATTGTTCTCTCCTCCTCCCTCTCTTCTGTTCCCCGTGTTCTTTGAGTCCTCACTCCCCTTTTCCCCGTTCTTTCCTTTTTCCTTAATCTCTTTTCCTTCCGGTATTTCCCCCATGGTGAACATTCCATTTGATCCTGGTCTGGACCCCTGGAACATCCTCCATAAGTTAAACACCTCCACATGGTTTGCCAACTTCTTCCCTTTATATGTATTGTGTAGATGGTTTAGTAATGAATGTTGGACATATCGATCGAAGCTACCATTAGGCAGCCATGGTGTTAGCATCTTGTTATCCGTCCCCTGGGTCCATTCTATGCTATATTTAATCAGTTTCGCCCTATGGGGTGGCAGTGTTGTGCAGATGTGTTGTAATGGGGTAGTGAGTGTGTTCCCCCACCCTCCCGATCCTGCCCCATATGACATAGTAGCGCTCCACTTGTTACCCTTCCCCTATCTGGTGTCAGTTTATCTCACTAGCAGATTGCAGTATACAGCCTTATATTTCTTACCTGGCCCCGTAGGTTTGGGCACTTACGATAGTCCGTTTAAGAAAAATTACAGAAACTACGGTATGTTACATTTATATATTTCCTTCTGTTTCCCCCCACTGCCCCCTGCGGCCGAGGCGCACGTAGCCCCCTGCGGCTGCGTACCCCTTAATACGTTCTTATACAGTCGTCCTATTTCCACGAGCTCCTCCCCCTTCTACACTGACCGTGGCCGGCGTTCTCCGTGCGCGGCCACGTTCCCCCTGTTCGCCTTTCCCCAATTCACTTATTTCCGTTTATCCCCGTTTCCACTTCCTCACCACAATTCTCTCCCTCACCAACCTCACTATTCAATACGCCTTGTACTCGGGATATCCTATGAAAACCCTACTGGTGACGTCACCGATTTCTTCGAGCTACTAATGAGTTTTTCATATATTCTTTATATTCAAAATACACTTCTAATCTACCCCCGTTAACCCTACAGCTGTCTTCCTGTCACTCCTGGAACAAGGTAATCAAATCAATCATATAATCGGACTGCGCACACTGCGTCGCCTCGCGTGTGATACGCCCCTCAACAGGAGGGCTTAACCAGCCAACTATCTTCCGTATTAGACAACTAACTAGCTACCGCCTACAGGGAAACGTCATCTACCTATCGAGTTTCTTGCTCGAACAATAGGGATCCTCATCTACTCATTGATCAATAAATGCCAAATCGTAGGAAACCACGCACACCCACACCCTTCCACGTAGTCGCGACCTAGGCCAATCAGTGTCTACGAGCGGCCGCACGTGATATTTTCGTGCTCCGCCCCCTCCTTTCGCGTAACGTAGCCGTCTGCTCACGCACTTTTCCTGCTACCATTCACTCCATTTCCAACACCAAATTCTCAACCCTTCGCCACACACCTATTTAACACCTCCCGCCTCCCTTATTTAACTCCTCCCCCCTCCCTTACAATTTCACATTTCTTGTTGTGCGTGGCATGCTCACCAAGTTCTCTCGATGTGGGCCCGCTCGACTGCGTGCACCCCTCCAAGCGGATCGCCACCTCCCCTCGTCTGGACCACGTCTGGACACTCGCCAACCGCGGGCGGGATACTTCTCAACCGGCTCCCGAGGGCCAATATCCGGATTGCGCTGTCCGGTCTTCTCGCAGCTCCGCGATGGTCCTGTAGTCCTCAGAAGGGGGCAGCGGCAGAGGGGCCGCGCCGCCGGGCCTCCTCGCAACCGGAGTCCCCGGAAAAAATGAAAAAATAAAAAGGCGGATCTTAAACAGATCTCAGCAGTGCCTCCAACTTGTCGGGGGGAAATTCTGCCGGGGTCAGCCGGGCCGTCCGCAGACCTCCGGGCAGGGAGGCCCCAACTCCTCCCGTGTATCCCAAACGAGATAGAGTATGCAACACACACAAGAAGCAAGGTGACTTCTGCTGTTTATTAAACACAAACGGCAGGGATGGGTCAAGGAGCGTACGCGTCCGTCCTGACACACACACAATCGTGGGCTCGCAGGCCCTTTTTACTTTAGTATGACGCGCTACTTGCGTCATCTTACAAAGTTTAGCAAAAACCTATTTCCACTCTGGATTGGTTGCTCGAGTGGTAGGGTTAGTATAGCATACGTATAGAGAATAATATTAGTGGGTAAGGTGGGTCAGGTGATATATCTGGGTTGTCCCTACAATTAGATACATGAGAATTGTTACATGAAGGCTACTAATGATTGGTCAAGCAAATGGCGTCAGTGATAAGAGCCCCATGTTCTGATTGGTGCGTTCGCGAGCCTCCCAGTCTGGGACCATCGCTGTTCCCAGCTCGCGGTGCACCTGTTATTTGCAACAATGTTTCACTATGAGTACGTGTAGACAATGTGAAGACTTATTCATGAGCTGGAAGGCCGACTACTCCCACTGTCGCAGATGCCCATTGAGCCTTTCAAGTGTATCTGCCTGTGTCTCGTACTGAGGGATCCAGACGCCTTCTTTCTTCTGAGCTTGGCATCCTGTCAGGTTCAGCTTGGTCACGTGAGGTGGGACCGTGTTTGAGGCAGACTTTTCACCATTAATATTGTTTTTCCATTGTGCGCTTAGTTTAATTTTGCAGGCGTGACCTTAACGTTGGTGTGCGGCATGCGGGGTTGCAACATCGTGCCTTTGATAGTCTGCTTTCGGAATGTGGGTTTGCAACATTACGACCTTGGCTGTCTGCTCTCGTCGGGCTCCTTCTGCAGGATCAGCAACTCGACTCTTGTTCTTTTCACGTTCATGGAAGCTCTTGCTTGCGGCCTACTTAGACCTGGTGTATAGGTAGAACCATTTGGTGCACGGCGCTTTAGGTTATAGTAACATATTGTCTTATGACCAGGATCATGTCTTCGTTATATTTCTCATTATTGAAAAGCGTAGCAAGCTCTTTAGGTGAATTTGTGGTGCGTCTTGCATTTCTGCATTTAAAAAGCCTATATGAAAAATAATAAAGATGCACGTCCGTGAGTATGTCTGTCGCCTACGTCATAGCACTGAGTATATTCTTCATGTAGATTGGTGCGGGAGTGTCCAGCGTGTATATTTGCACCGTTGCGCTGATCGTTGGCTAGGTCGTCATGGCATCTCTAACGATGTGTTGGCTTTAATCTAGTTGATCCGTGCCGCAGGTGTCAGCATGGGCAGGTCGTGCTGTCGGGCAGGCAGATGGACACATCCGTATGTTCCTGTACCAGGGTATTTGGTCGTCTGGTAGATGGGCAAACTCTTCTCGTGGCGGGTGCCTGGACCGTGATCCTTTGGGCCAGGCGCGAGAGGACAGGGACGGGAGTCTGTTTTTCCATTCTCCCACTTCAGTTCCCAAACAGAATACTTGGTGTTCTTATGATAAGGCGTTATGACACTGCTTATTGCCTTTATTTGTTTCAATGGGTCCTTAAGCAAGGCCCTTTTTGCCTTATTGGCCTTTTTGGTTCGGGTCACCCGGGTCCATTCATCCTCTGACTCCGAAGCACTGCTCCCAGAGGTGCCCGTCTGATCTTCCAGGTTTTCCTGAATTCTGCGAGCCTGGGAATGGCTGGCAGAATGTGGGGACCTGGTCTCCTGTGTCCTGTAATGCTCAGAGGAGTCTTCAGATCCCTCCTTGCTGCCAGGAATTGATGGGTACCCCCCCACTGACCTAACTGGGCAGAGGTTTTCAGGATGCCCTTAATGGGCCTACTCTCCTGGGGTTCCCAACTAAATTGCACTGTGCTTGGGTGCCCATACCCGGATGCCCGCCCCTCCATTCCTGGGTGGTACTGGCCTATGAGCCCCATACTTTTGGCTGGATAGTAATCTGCCATTCCTGTGGCCCTGTGCTCATGCGCGCCAGGGGACATGGGGGTGGCAGAGTCCAGCGACTGGGAGAGATGAAGGCCTCTGGTACCAGGGCTCCTGAGGTTATACTCAGGCGTTTCCCTTTCCCAGCGACCCTCGTCTCTATCAGCCCCTGCTCCCTGTTGCAATGCAAGAGCCTGCGCTTTCAGTTCCTCCACTAAGGCCTTACTAGACTCTATCAGTCTCTCCTGCATCGCTACCTGTTGCTGGAGCCTATCATTGTGCTGGCAGAGAGCCTCATTCTCTCTCTGATTGGTCCTGGAGTACTGGCCCAATCTTTGCTGCAAGAGGGTTACCTCCTGAGTCCCATCCCTACTAGCCTGCTCCTTTCTTGCCAGAGCCTCCTCCACCCTCCTGGTGTGCTCTAACATGTTCTGGTGTTCTTTTTGGAGGTCACCCAGTCCCTGGAGGGCCCGGTAATTTTCTTCCATTTTCCTTTTTAAGTGGCAGACTTCCTGGCCTAAGGTATCCCTTTCCTGACTAAGAGTCTGCATCTGTGCCGCCAGGTCGTCCCTTTGCCTTTGGAAGGCAGCAGCTTTCTGGCACTCCTGGTCAAACTCTGCCTGGGTATCCAGGTCTTTCAAAATCAGTTTATTGCTCTCTGCCTTCTCCCTATCTAGGTGGCTTTGCAGGGTGACTACCTGCTCAGCACATGCCCTATTGAAGTCTAACTGTTGCTCCAGTTTTTTCTGGCTCTGCAGTAGGGAGTCCAAACCTTCTTGGTACTCCTTCTGCAAGGCCAGAAATCTGGTATCCTGGTCAGCCTTTTCCTGTTGCAGCACATCCATATCCTCCTTTATTTTAGTGATGTACTGTCTGCTGTCCTTTTCTGACTCCTGGCTCCTGAGCAGCCTCTGCTCAGAAGAGTCCAGATCAGATTGGGCCTTCTCTAACACCATCTGTTGCCTATTTGCCAGATCTTGGCCTTCAGCACATTTGTCCTGCATGACTCCCATATATAGGTACAAATATGCCGCTATCCTGGCAATCTTATTATGTTCATCTTTGGCTTTAGGGGCCATATATAGTTCACTCAGGGCCACATGTAGGGGACCCTGATCTCTCCATTTATCTGACCCTGTTTCAGTGACTTGTTGCGCGATTGCCTGCAACCAGACCGTTTGGTCCTGATGAGTCCACTCACCTCTCACAAATAGCTTATGTAAGAAGTGCTCTCTGGCTATTTTGATGTCTACCAGTGTCGTCATTCTGGAATTTGAGTTCCTTCCTGATTTACAGAAGTTTGTATTTTATTTTTGCAAAACAGACCGTTTCCTTAGAGCGTTCCTTTGAGGAGTGCTTTACAGCGTAAAACAGCGTGGTGATCCGACCGGATGTATGTCTCCTGTCAGTTAGCACACTGTATTAATCTGTACAAGTGATAGATCTAACCCAGAATCTCCGGCTACGAGCCCCCACTTTGTTAAGCGGCTTCACTTCACCACTACAGCTAAGTCAATGCCTAGTCTGGGATGCTGAGGGAAACCCTTATTGATATATTTTTAGGTCCAGTTCATGTACTCTGGATGACAACCCTTATATAACACCCCTCTCTTAGAACCCCCCTGACCTCACTGAGCCAAGAAGTAGGTCTGTTTTGCAAATTTAAAAGGTTTATTTGAGAAATGTAACAATATATATATATCACACATTTTGATAATAAATTAATATCTGATAGTACACTGAGACATATGATGTGGACCCACAATGGGTAATGTTACAGTGGTACACTTGATTACTTAGGAGTAGTAAAGAGGATGAGGTAGCTGAAAATGCTTTATGGTTTCAAGGAAATGCAAGGTGGAATAAAATGCAGTACAGCAAATAAACTTGATAGGATTTCAACCAACAACAATGTAATCACTTTTTCTCTGGCAATTCACCCCCCCCCATGCAATGTAAGAAATGGAAGGAGATGGAAAGAGAAGCACACAGTTCTCAGGAATGCAATCAAATACAATACGAAATTCAGTCCCCCCCCCCAGCAATCTTAGAGGAAACAGGTAGAAGTTTGAAACACAGGCCCAAAATGCTTTTAAATGTGATGGCAATGGATGGGAAAAGGTGCTAACTGATTTTAATTCCCTCTAGAGATTCAGGGTGAGTGAGAGATGCTTGTTGGTATTAGTTCAGGCTCACTTTAGCAATGCTCTATGAGTTATTACCAGGTTGCAAACGGATTTTTAACAAAGGAAAGAATGGAGCTGCTATTTTGACAAATGGAGAAATTGAGCCAAAATCGTAAATCGCGGTATATTTCGCGAGTGTGTAAATCGCGATTGCGAAAAACTATAGGGAGTAGGAAGTCGGTTCTAGGTTCGCTGGAAAGCCTAGAATCACAGCTTTAAAATGAAAGTTAAATTTCGTTCCTAGTCCAAACGGATCCAGAGATACGGACGATTTAATAAAGGTTGATTTTCGGATTTAAAGTAAAACTCAAAATGACAGGTGACAGCTTGCAGCTGCAGAATTGACAGGTGACAGTTGTGCAGCTTTAAAATGACAGATGACACGATTTCTAGGAGGCTGTTCTAATTAGGTTAGGTTAAAATAGCTTGAATTAGATTATTTTAACTAAGAGATTGGGCTCTGCACAGTTCTGGCGGTACTCACAATATATTTTGGGCAGGAATGGGCCTCGCCACGGATCTGGTCAGGTTTTGGACTGGACTCCGGTTTCTGGTCTCGGCACTTCACAGCGATCTGGGTCAGCTCTCTGGATACAGCGGCCTGTGGTTCTCTGGATCTCTGGTCTGCTTCCGGTCCGGATCAAGTGGATTCTGGATGTAACACTGCTTTCTGGGTACTGGCAAAAGTTCTTGGCACAGAATTCAGACAGCTCGCCCGGCTGTGGAATAGTTTGCAGATGATTTTAAGGATGCTGAGGCCTGCTGAGAAGAGTTCTCAGTTTGTGGGTTTAGGCACTTGCTTTAAGTTCTGAAGTAAAGTTCTGGTCTTTGGAGATTGATGGATGTGAAGTCTGGAGTCTCCCGGCAGAGCGTCCCGCAGAAAATGGAATTGAAATCCCTACCTGTCCCAGCAGTTTCTTTTTATGTGTTTTGAAAATGGGTGTGTGCCTGGGCCTAGCTAAGCCTGCCCCTCTCACTTATCATTGGCCAAGCTTTCCTCTCTCCCTTGATTGGGGGGAAGAAATGGAGTGTCAGAGTGATGCTGTAGGTTTTATGGTCAGAGGAACCTCCCCTTGTCAAATTGCACACAAATCTATTTCTGATCCAAATACATATTTCCCAGATACACAGTTGTTTGACATCACATACACACATCATATATTACTAAAGATAGTCCCTGTCCCGACTCTGGCGTTTCTAGGAGCTTGCATTAAAAAATGGCAACTTATTTCCGATTTTAGTGGGTTTTGCAATATCGGACATTTATCCAAAATTACACAAATGTGCGCAAGGAGTATGGACATTAATTGATGAAGTGTCAGATTTTTAACATGCAGACATTTGTAGTAAGACCCTATTTTCCGCTAGCAACCCAACAGAATACACCACAGGCTCCTAACGCCTCTTGAAACGTGCACAGAAAAATCACAAGAATAATGAGATTACTTATATCATTTTGACCAGTCCGCACTATGAGTTATCCATCTTTTTTTTAAATTATGCTCTGGCCCAGATGGGTGTGGTTTAGGTTCCAAAGCACATGGGGGAAGATTCTGTCTGCCCCCGCCTTCAGCTCGGGTGGCTCCCAGAGGCACTTCTCCTCCCACTTCTCCCAAGAGGAAGCCACTTTACGGCCCCCCCAATATAACATTTGCCTGAGTCCCCGACAAGGCTTTGTTCAACCTCCTGCGGTGCCCCTCCCCTAACCTAATCAGAGAGGTGTCAACTCCTTTTGGTGGGGAAGCAGGATGCAGCTAGGCCTGGGAAGAGTGGCTGAGCAGGTTTCTCCTGTCGGGAGTAGTTGTCAGGCAGAATTCAGCTAAATGTCACTTTAGTTCCCAGTTTAAATCAAACTTACAATTTTTACCTATACATTAAATAAAGACTTCCTTCAAGTCATTTCAGAATATAGTTTTACATTGTATCCACCTCTTAGCAAGTCTTTCCTTGGTCTGGTTTGGGTTCCTCTGTTCAGTTTTACACAAAAGTCTGGTGGTTTTAAAACGCCGGCTTTCTGATAGTGGTGAGTACCGGTATTGCAACCATTTTTGGGATTAAGAAAATGAATTCCCCACAGTTCTGAGTTGCTTTATGGCAATCAGCATTGCCATTCCCAATGGTTTCAGGCTCCTGTGTGTGTAGCCCAATGGTGGTTTTAGGCAGGGCCCTCCTGTGCTCACAACATAGGCAAAAATGGGTGGCAGCCTATTCTTCATGTTTTCCCTGTGCACTCTCTGGGGAGTTCTGGCCATCATGATGATTTCCATGCCAGTACTGCACGGTTTTATGGTAGGGCTTGGATGCATGGGTAAAAACATCCCACAAAACAAAGGGCAGGATTGATTTGAAAGATAATCCGCAAGGAGAGCTGTTTTGTGACGGCTCCTGCTTTAAACTTCCGGATGGTACATCCACAGCCGCTTATGCTATCACTACCTTAAGCACGGTTGTGGAAACTAAGAGAATTACAAATAATTCTGCGCAGGCCGCAGAGATTATAGCCTTAACCCGAGCTTTTGATCTTTCTGAAGGGCTTGCAGTGAATATATATACTGATAGTCAGTATGCCTTTGGGGTGGTTCATAACTTTGGGAGACTTTGGTCGGAAAGAGGATTCCTAACCTCGCATGGCACCAAGATCCAACATGGCACCCTAATAGTGCAACTTCTCTCAGCATTTGCGCTCCCTACCCAGTTAGCAGTTGTGAAATGTGCAGCACATCGCAAGATTGTAGATATCATTGGAAAAGGGAATGCTTTTGCTGATCAAATAGCCAAACAAACTGCTACTGATCTCCGTACGGAGATATATGTTTCTAGGGAGACTGAAAATGTCTGTACGGGATATCTAAGCCGATGCCACAGTAGAAGAAGCCAAGAGGTGGGCTGAGGGCTTGGGAGAACTTGATGACGATGGATGTTGGGTGGACACGGTGGATGGGAAATTGTTACTCCCCGATGCGTATGTTCTAATGATGGTTGTAATGGCACACGGTCCTTCGCATGTAGGTGCTCAACAGATGACGAAAATGTTAGAAAGAATGTGGGTAAACAACAAAATTTCAAAAATTGCTCAGAACTATGTCCATAATTGTATGATTTGCCTACAACATAATATGGGAAAGGAGACAGCAACCCAGAGGGGAAGTTTTGGGCACCCTCTGTCCAATTTGAAATAATTCACTTTGATTTCATTGAAATGGCGGGATGCAATAATTTCAAATATGTATTGGTAGTCATTTGTGCTTTTAGTAAGTGGGTCGAGGCTTTCCCTGTCAAAGATGCCACAGCTATGACCACTGCAAAAACTATATTAAAAGAATACTTTCCCCGGTTCGGTTTGCCGAGAGTTATCTGGACAGACAATGGTCCACACTTTGTCGCCACTGTAATTCGACAGATATGTACAGCGTTACAAATTGACAAACGGTTCCATTCAGCCAGACATCCTCAGGGCGCCGGACTAGTAGAAAGACACAACGGTATCAACAAGAACAAACTCGCTAAGACGTGTGCCGGCACCAAACTAAAATGGCTGCACGCTGTACCGATTGTGTTATTAGCGATGCGTACAACCCCTCAAACTAAGACTGGGCTCTCTCCATTTGAGGTGGTAATGGGGAGACCTGCCAATATCTGGAATTTGCCAAAATGTCGAAAGTTAAGAGATATTGAAAATGTATTACTTTCAGATTATTGTAGCCAATTGACTAAAAACCTGTATTTGATTTACCATCAGGTACAAGAGGCCTTACCTGTGCGGTACGAGGGCCCGGGCCACGGCATACGACCCGGAAGCTGGGTGCTCACTAAGTCATTTGAGCTCACACATCAAGAAACTTCCTCACCCTGTGCCACACGTTACAGAAGAAGCAGAACGCCTTGCTGATACTGCAACCAATGATCCCAAAGCAGTAAACAGCACGAGAGTGTGTCAGAGAATATCTCTGAGCCCGAGAGGCTTGGGGAAGCTGCCATTTTGTTTCCACACTCTCCACCGATTTTGCACCCGGAGCGGCTGTTTCAAACGCAGCCCCTTTGTTTGTCCCGGATACGTTGCTTCCAATGGGAAGTGACGACACATTGCTTCTGGATCAATCAGTACCAGAAAAAAACAGATACCACTTGCGTCCAAGAAAATAGACATACGGCACGGTTCGACTGTGCATTCAAGGAAGGAAAAGAATCATCAAGGACTTGCTTTTGCCCAAATTTGAGAAAGGGGATTCTGTTGGCTAGGGTTTTGGAAGGACACAGAAATCGCGCAACTGGGGGGTCGCCAGCAACGAACATTGGGGTTTCCATCTGAAGACTGCAATGCCTACTACCGCCGCCGCTCGTATTGGACTTGTAAAAAAGGGGGTGACCAACCGGGACAATGGACAAAATGCCTGGGCCCCCGAAAATGTACTGCTGTGTTTTTGTAATAATATTTGGTTTTATAATAGGCACTGTTGTAGGCCTTTGGTATTTAGAAGAAGCTTATCCTTTAGAGTTTTCGCTACCAACTGTAAATGTACCCACTGTTCATACACCTTTTGTGCATTCGCATACTTTGTCCCCTAGAGATTCCCAGCACAGACAAAAGTATCATAATAATACTTCGTTACTTATAATGAACGCTACACATGTCATTTTTAATAGATCCAATTGCTGGGTCTGTTCACATTTACTCTAACACGGGGATAAGGGGCTAGGTTGGTATATTCATCCTTTACCATTGACAACTGCTTGCTATGCTTCTCTTAGAGCACTGTTCTTTGGCCGATGGAATGACAGCGTCTCAGGTAACTTTGATGGCACCAATTTGAATTTTCCGAATAGGATTAGACCGAATGTTGCTTCTATTAGGCCTTCAGATAGACTGTCTCGTCCTTTTCAATCTTTGATTTCCTTTAAAATGGCTCTGATAGGCAATAAGGATGCCATGCCTCCTTCTTACACTGTTAACCATAGCCCCGATTCAGTTTCTTTCTGCATACAGAGGAATGGCACTCAGTCAATGGGAGATTTTAAAGGTTGTGCCAATGTTGCAAAGTTGACTGGGGAAGACAGACCTTTGTATGTAGGCAAACCTGTCTATTTTGTTTGCAGTAATATAGCGTTTCCATGGTTGCCCAGGGATTGGCAAGGAATCTGTTATTTAGGGATCCTGTTACCTGGGGTGTTTATAGCGAGTACTAAAGAAGTTTTGAAGGCTCGTCCACAATGGGATGAGAATGGTGAAACCCCTGCACAAGTATTGGGAGATAAAGCAAAATCAGTTGTGCCATTTTGGGGGCAGATAGCGAATTCAGAAGATATTAGAAAACTAGCGAGAGTACTGGAGAGAACCTTCAACCGGACCACAGATATACTCTACAATATGACATTAGAGCAGAAAGCAATAAGATTATTAGCACTCCAAAATCGAATGGCATTAGATGTCATTCTAGCTGAGCGTGGTGGAGTATGTAAATTAGTGGGGTCCGCTTGCTGTGTTTTAGTACCAGATTCCTCCCCAACTATCTTTAAGGCAATACAAAATCTGCACGTCCTTGGTTCCGAAGTGCATGTTCCCGAGGGAAACTGTGATCTAAGCGCTTGGTTCTGGGACTTCTTGCGATCTTGGGTTTGGAAGGTAATTTCAGTTTTATTAACTATTTTAGGAGTTCTGTTGTTCCTTTGTTGCTGTATTCAGTGTCTGCCTGGTATGTGTTCGATGCTAGGCGAGTGTTGTGCCCAAGCGATAAATTCGATAGGACATGAGGTGTATGCCTCGGATAAAACTTCCAAAGAATACGTGTTAAAAGATATATTAGTAAAAGAACTAATGGCAATAGATATTTCAGATAGTGATTCATGGTACATGGATACTGATGTATGGAGTTATTCATAAGGAGACCCAAAATAGTTTTTAGCACTTGGCATAGGCCAAAAAGAGGGTTTGTCGGAATAAAAAGTATATTGTGCCTCCTACTGTAATAAATATATTAATATTGGCCTACGCCAAGCTGCTCGAAAGTCATTTGCAAGATCTGTGTTTCAAGGTCCTGACCTTTAATCTATGTAGGCTGCCATTTTAGGTCAAACCGCCATTTTAGGATTTATGTGGAAAAGTCACCCTGTGAGCTAAAATGGTGGACGATGTCATTGCAAAATACAACATGGCCGTCTTGACCTCTGTACAACGCTAATGTGTAATCTGCCTGCAGGCTACTTGTTGAGGTCATGAACTGAGACCTCGTCCTACGTTGACCTATGTGTAAAAGGATTACTCGCGCAAGTAAACCAATCCACGAGTAAGTATTATGATAATGTATTTACACATTGGACAAAGAACATCTGTTTTACTATATTGTATTAATGTTTAAGAAGACCTGCAATACGAAACTTAGAATACACAGTTAATGCATACGCTTATTGTTACATGTAATAAAGAACGATCCAGTTAGATGCGGTTATTTGAGACTCGGCAACGAACCCTAGAATTGGTGATGTATAAAGTAGAATATTAACCCGAAGAGGGATTGGCCATAGCGCTCACAAAATGTATAAAAAGCGAATGCATTCTAATGTACAGTCTGTCACTGAACGCACTGAACCACTCTGGAGTTCGTTGTGTTGTACTGAGTGCTGATAGCTATCTGACTTTGCACGGTTTTGTAATTGTATTCGATAGAGAATAAATTACTGTGTATGTTCCTTTGAAACCTGTGTTTGGTGTATTTACTTTTGGGGTACTCAGCCTCGATATTTTGTTTCTGTTTTCACAAGAGCTCCTAGAATCTTGCACTCTAATGACCTACACTGCCAGTTACATTTGCTCCCTATTAGGAGTCGGATTAGGTTAAAGACCCTATTCGTGCTATTCACAACTCTGGTGCTGAGTTTCTACGGCCATAAACTGGCTCTTTATAAGTCCACTAGAACTCTCTGATCCTCTTCTCAAACCCTGCTGTGTGTAACAGGTTTCCCTAGGGCTTGTGCAGGGGGAGATCGCTTTCAGGGCTGGTTCCCATTCTGTTGAACTCTTTGCCGGTTCCTATCATGTTATGGCTCTCTGTGTGAATTAACCATTAATTACATGAACATGCAATTAATAAAAGTGATAGCAATAACGCTTTAACTTAGAACCGTCACTGCTGCCGTCACAAAGATGGTTGGCTGTTTGAACGGATGCCTATGTCACACTTTCCTACTACTTGCACTGCCCTGTTGCCAACCCAGAAGATCAAGTGCAAACTCAGAAAGATGGGGATGGGCAATTGGGAGGCAGGCCACATTGTTGAGGAGATCAAATTAAATTCATGTGCGGGGCAGGAGAAGCTGGCTGAGGTTCAAGTATTATACAGTGGGACACTTTTGGAAACTTCATGTTGCTCTTTTGTACATGTTCTGTACTGTAGTTGTCAATAAACAGGTGCTGAGGTGCAGGAATGTATGCATTACAGTATGCATTCAAATTTCAATGGGAACTGGGCTTTACAATAATACAGCAAATGTGCTTTACAGGAAACTGCCTGTTTAGTAGGCAAAACATAACGAATACGGTATCAGCGATCTTTTACGATAACTGGGCCCACCCCACCAAATCCTGGCTCCAACAGAGAAGTAAGCATGCTAACCGTACATGTAGTCATGTGCAGCATGATAGCCTGTACAGTTTACACTTTGACATTATGGCCCACTGTATGCATTATCCATAACAGTATGTAAACCTAAAATAGAAAAATGGTACTGGTGGGGTCGTTAGGTTCTGCGACCAATTGATCTGGATCACAAAATGTGTAAGGCAGTCACCCAATTTATTGGTGATGAGCAACCTCAAATCCTTACTCCCAAATCGAGTATATGGAGCAAGGCAGCCGTAACTCAGAGCTGTCATCACCAGCAATATGCAGAACGTTGGGCATCTACATCACACTCTACTCACACTTGCATGACCCTTGTGGCCATCCCATTAAGGCACGGTTGCTCATGCACAATCCAATGTCAAAGAGCTACCTGGTGGTGAAATGAAAAACAGCATCAAAAGGTTGTCTATGGCCTGGGTTGGTGACAGACTGTCACCAAAGCATCAATGAAAAATGACACTGCATTTGGCATTTCAGTCGATAAAAACAGCAATATTTTATTAACTGATTGATATGTACTGTAACCAAATATTCTCCATAAAGGCAGTCACTGTGACCAGGGTATATTCAAATACACCATTTGCCTCAAAGAATTCCGTTTATGTTTTCTGGCAAACCTTTGTAACATGAAAAAATGGACGTAGAATAGTACCAGCAGAGGACATCTGCAAGCAAATGTGTAAAGGTGCACAGATTTGATAACCCCAATCTACATTAATTTAAACTGTAAAGATGATCTGTGTTATTGAGCTCAGGTAGTGCTTGATTGCACAGGGGAATAATGCACAAAGTAGTGGCAAAATGTGCCTGATGACATGTTCTGTTTATCATAGACATTGGTTCTGTAGATGTGGCCGAACCCAGAACGTCCAGCAGGTGGTGGAATTGGTAGGGATAGTCAAAAGGGAACTTTCATGATCCTGTGTAGGTCTTGGTAGAGAGAGATTGCTTTCTGCCAGAGCTCCTGGAGGACCAAAGCAGCATTTGCACGGGTGCCATCTCGGAATGGTAGGCCACTCATGAACCTTGTAGAATTACCTTGTGTGCATCACCTCCATGATCATGTTCCCAATCAGTGTGCATGTTACTTCTGACTTTATTGAGTTAAGACATGCAACGAAACATTATCATATTAACAGGCAGCATACAAGAATATAAAGCAGTAATATAATAACATGGCATGGTACACATAGCAGAACTCAGCATAAGCCACCTACAAAATAAATAAATTACACAAGCGGGGTTAAAATGGTTCCACTTTACAACATTAATAGTAACTTTTTTTTTTTTTTTATTTTTTTTTTTATTTTACTTGTGTGTAATCAAAGAAAATGATTTTTACAAGAAGTTGACAGTTGCAGTGAATGAAAATCAAAAGAAATCAAAAGAAGAAAGGTTCGCCAAGTTAAGACCCAGTGACTCAGCTACACAGTAGATTTTAGAAGTAGCAGAAAACCGTCAGTTAAGCATCCACGGTCTGCAGGCCACTAGTTATGCCGCCAATTTTGGAGAAGGCTGCTTCTAATATTTTGGCCGTGGCAACCGCCCAACGAGACTTCTCGCCAGATATTAAACGGCACCACCATGTGTGCTCCTCGATCAAGACCGAGTCTGACCGAAGCGAAGACAGAAATGGGGCACGAATGTCGTCCAAAGCCGGGCAGATTAGGAGCAGGTGGCGAATGTTCTCCACAGAGTCAGGGTCTTCACACAGTCTACAAGTAGTTGAGGTGGTCTGCAGTCTTCTTCTCAAGGTTTCGCGGGTGTGGAGCAGGTTTAAACGAGCCCTTAGAAAAGTTGAGCGTAGTTTTTTATCTGGAAATCGCAGACAGTACGTCATAGGAGATTTCAGTTTATTGTAGGTTGGAGGAAGATGGTTTAGGCACTTGATGGAAGCTGCTTTGTCCACAGTGGTGATCCAGTCCTGTAGTTTTAGTTTTTCACTTACTCTTTGTGGGTTCGTTATCAGGTCGTTAAGTGAACATTGCAGGCCTTCCAGTTTGGTTTTTTGAAGATCCACCCACTTTTGGACCGACTTGGTAGTGGTTGATTCAAGTTCCTGCCCAATTGTTTTGAAAATTGGGAGACTATCTTTAATTAAAGTTTTCCTGAATAGGGCAAGAGCAGCCCCACTGACAGTGGCGCCTAGAGACAAAAGGCCCAGATCACGTCTGATTGCTTCTATAGGAATGGCGTTTGGCAGACCTAAAAGGGACTTCCATATGTAGGCCTCTAGTTTACGCCATAGTTGGGGCGGTATGGTGAACATGGCGTCCATGCCGTAGGTCAGAGAGGGTACCATTTTACCCTTGTAGAAATTGATGGCCGGGATTAGTGAAAATTTGCCAAACTTCCTGTCGAGTGCTCGTAATTGGGAAGTCAGTTGCCTTGTTTTGGTCCAGAGGTGTTGCTGCATTTTGCTTTCATGTGGCGACCCATCTAAGAGCACACCTAGATATTTAAATTGTTGAACCACTTCGATTCTGGTTTTGCAAACTGACCAAAACCCGGTGGTTTTAGGCGGGTGGCGTGAAGAGGACAAGATCATGATTTTAGTTTTGGTCTGGTTTATTTGAAGATTGTTGGTGGTCATGTAGGTTGCCAGATTGTCCAGCTGCCTTTGGAGGCCGATCGGAGTTTGGTCAAACAGGATCATATCGTCGGCGTATAGGAGGCGAGACAGGGGGAGATTGCCAAACTTTGGGGGGAAGCAGCGCACCAACGCTTCCGAATCTTTGAAGTCCCCCAAAAAAGCCACAAAAAGTGCCGGAGCTAGAGGACAGCCTTGTTTGACACCTCTGAACGTCTGGATATTTCTAGACAGGGCCCCCTGTTTGTTTAGACGGACGTTAAGAGAAGTATTGGTGTGGAGGGCTATTATAGGGTGTAATATGGCCGGTGGGCAGTTCCAGTTTGCCAGCTTTCTCCATAGTCTAGGTCGGTCCACTTTGTCGAACGCCTGAGAGAGGTCGATAAAAGCCACGTACACCGCAGGAGATCCTTGTTTTATTTTGGCTTTTAGAAGTGAAAGTATGAAGATGTTCAGTGTGGTGCTGCCGTTTTTCTTGAAGCCTAGTTGGTAGGGATCGCTGCAGGGAGCTGTTTTCTCCCAGCGGTGGAAATGATCTAAAAGAAGGGAGGCAAATATTTTTCCCATTATGTCCAATAGGGCAATCGGACGGTAGTTTTCCGGTGCTTCTCTGGATCCACGTTTGAAAATAGGGATGATGATTGCTTTGCACCATGATGATGGGATCTGTCTGGTAGATCTGCAATGGTCGAACAGAATGCTCATAAAGGCAGCCCATTCCGCGTGGTGCTTTTTTAAATCTATGTTCGACAAGCCGTCCGGGCCTGGGGCTCTGGAAGATTTTAACTTTTGGATGGCAGTACTTATGGTTGATGTTAGGGAGAGGTCGATCCAGGGTGCACCGGTGGTGACAAAGAACGGATTCGTCTCTCGCGCTAAGCTGGCAAAAAGATCAGTGTAGAACGTGGCCCAAACTTGTTCTGGGACAGAATTACTCATGTTATAGGTTGTGGATCCTTGCGAGGCGTTTACCATTTAACATTTGAGTCCAGTATGCTGCAGATGTACAGTGACACAGTCTGGGAAAATGACAGTGGAATACAGATGTTTATTTGCAACCAACGTTTCTCATTCACTCCCTGTGAACCTGGCAGACATTGCAGATACGTAGCTCATAAGCAAGTTGCCTTATTGATTACAATGCAATGATAGATTTTGCAACTTAAAAAAGTGTGTGCAATACTTTCATTTTTCAACATATGATATATGCTTAGCTGTTGTTTGTCTCCCTGCTGTTTTGAGCCGTAAGATTCATCTGTGGGTGGAAGGTTTTCTGTTCCCAAACCTACTGCATTTGTCACATACCCACAAACAAATGTGCCACAGAGAGGGAGAGAGGCGAATAAGGGAAGAGGTAGGCACCTCATTCTGCCCACATAGTTATTTACAGTTATTGGTTTCAGACTGAAATTCTAAATACGACTCTGGCCAGATGTTATTAGAGATGTAACATCATGTATAGGAACTGCACATGTGAGTCACCAGTGTTCAGAGATCCTCATCTGTTGTTATATTCTTTGAAAGTTGATTAAGGAGTCTTGAGAGTTCAACACTGGAAAGGTAGCTCATCGGGTTACTTTATTCTTTCTGAGATCTCTTGTCTTCAAATATTGCCTGTAGATACTACAGACCAGATTCTCAAGAGTGTTTCTGGCACAAAGGGATGCACTGGCACATCTCTTCCTTTGCAACATTTCAATGCTCCCTCTATACTCAAAGGTGCTCTGAATGTGTCTCTCATATGTAGGTACATCCGCTTTGAGAATAAGGTGGCCTGTGCATCACAGCTAGTGAGCAGCTTGCAGTTAGGAAGAGGGATGGAAGTAGTGGAAAGTGAGAACAGGTGGTGGGGCTAGTGAGTAGCTTGGAGTGGGGTAGAGGGATGGAAGTAGTGGAGAGTGAGAACAGGTGCTGGGGCTAGTGAGCAGCTTGGAGTGGGGTAGAGGGATGGAAGTAGTGGAGAGTGAGAACAGGTGCTGGGGCTAGTGAGCAGCTTGGAGTTAGGAAGAGGGACGGAAGTAGTGGAGAGTGAGAACAGGTGCTGGGGCTAGTGAGCAGCATGGAGTGGGGTAGAGGGATGGAAGTAGTGGAGAGTGAGAACAGGTGCTGGGGCTAGTGAGCAGCATGGAGTGGGGTAGAGGGATGGAAGTAGTGGAGAGTGAGAACAGGTGCTGGGGCTAGTGAGCAGCATGGAGTGGGGTAGAGGGATGGAAGTAGTGGAGAGTGAGAACAGGTGCTGGGGCTAGTGAGCAGCATGGAGTGGGGTAGAGGGATGGAAGTAGTGGAGAGTGAGAACAGGTGCTGGGGCTAGTGAGCAGCATGGAGTGGGGTAGAGGGATGGAAGTAGTGGAGAGTGAGAATAGTCGCTGGGGCTAGTGAGCAGCTTGCAGTTGGGGAAAGGGATGGAAGTAGTGGAGAATGAGAACAGGTGTTGGGGTAAAGCCAAACCACAGACAGCCCTGGGTATACAGCTAGTGAGCAGCTTGGAGTTAGGAAGAGGGATGGAGGTAGTGGAGAGTGAGAACAGGTGCTGGGGCTAGTGAGCAGCTTGGAGTGGGGTAGAGGGATGGAAGTAGTGGAGAGTGAGAACAGGTGCTGGGGCTAGTGAGCAGCATGGAGTGGGGTAGAGGGATGGAAGTAGTGGAGAGTGAGAATAGGTGCTGGGGCTAGTGAGCAGCATGGAGTGGGGTAGAGGGATGGAAGTAGTGGAGAGTGAGAATAGTCGCTGGGGCTAGTGAGCAGCTTGCAGTTAGGAAGAGGGATGGAAGTAGTGGAGATTGAGAACAGGTGCTGGGGCTAGTGAGCAGCATGGAGTGGGGTAGAGGGATGGAAGTAGTGGAGAGTGAGAACAGGTGCTGGGGCTAGTGAGCAGCTTGGAGTTAGGAAGAGGGGTGGAAGTAGTGGAGAGTGAGAACAGGTGCTGGGGCTAGTGAGCAGCTTGCAGTTAGGAAGAGGGATGGAAGTAGTGGAGAGTGAGAACAGGTGCTGGGGCTAGTGAGCAGCATGGAGTGGGGTAGAGGGATGGAAGTAGTGGAGAGTGAGAACAGGTGCTGGGGCTAGTGAGCAGCATGGAGTGGGGTAGAGGGATGGAAGTAGTGGAGAGTGAGAATAGTCGCTGGGGCTAGTGAGCAGCTTGCAGTTGGGGAAAGGGATGAAAGTAGTGGAGAATGAGAACAGGTGTTGGGGTGAAACCAAACCACAGACAGCCCTGGGTATACAGCTAGTGAGCAGCTTGGAGTTAGGAAGAGGGATGGAAGTAGTGGAGAGTGAGAACAGGTGCTGGGGCTAGTGAGCAGCTTGGAGTGGGGTAGAGGGATGGAAGTAGTGGAGAGTGAGAACAGGTGCTGGGGCTAGTGAGCAGCATGGAGTGGGGTAGAGGGATGGAAGTAGTGGAGAGTGAGAACAGGTGCTGGGGCTAGTGAGCAGCATGGAGCGGGGTAGAGGGATGGAAGTAGTGGAGAGTGAGAATAGTCGCTGGGGCTAATGAGCAGCTTGCAGTTGGGGAAAGGGATGGAAGTAGTGGAGAGTGAGAACAGGTGTTGGGGTGAAGCCAAACCACAGACAGCCCTGGGTATACAGCTAGTGAGCAGCTTGGAGTTAGGAAGAGGGACGGAAGTAGTGGAGAGTGAGAACAGGTGCTGGGGCTAGTGAGCAGCATGGAGTGGGGTAGAGGGATGGAAGTAGTGGAGAGTGAGAACAGGTGCTGGGGCTAGTGAGCAGCTTGGAGTTAGGAAGAGGGATGGAAGTAGGGGAGAGTGAGAACAGGTGCTGGGGCTAGTGAGCAGCTTTGAGTGGGGTAGAGGGATGGAAGTAGTGGAGAGTGGGAACAGGTGCTGGGGCTAGTGAGCAGCATGGAGTGGGGTAGAGGGATGGAAGTAGTGGAGAGTGAGAATAGTCGCTGGGGCTAGTGAGCAGCATGGAGTGGGGTAGAGGGATGGAAGTAGTGGAGAGTGAGAATAGTCGCTGGGGCTAGTGACCAGCATGGAGTGGGGTAGAGGAATGGAAGTAGTGGAGAGTGAGAATAGTCGCTGGGGCTAGTGAGCAGCTTGGAGTTAGGAAGAGGGACGGAAGTAGTGGAGAGTGAGAATAGTCGCTGGGGCTAGTGAGCAGCTTGCAGTTGGGGAAAGGGATGGAAGTAGTGGAGAATGAGAACAGGTGTTGGGGTGAAGCCAAACCACAGACAGCCCTGGGTATACAGCTAGTGAGCAGCTTGGAGTTAGGAAGAGGGACGGAAGTAGTGGAGAGTGAGAACAGGTGCTGGGGCTAGTGAGCAGCTTGGAGTGGGGTAGAGGGATGGAAGTAGTGGAGAGTGAGAACAGGTGCTGGGGCTAGTGAGCAGCATGGAGTGGGGTAGAGGGATGGAAGTAGTGGAGAGTGAGAATAGTCGCTGGGGCTAGTGAGCAGATTGGAGTTAGGAAGAGGGATGGAAGTAGGGGAGAGTGAGAACAGGTGCTGGGTTGAGACAAAGCTACAGACAGCCCTGGGTAGAGAGGCAGAGAACAGCGTTGAGTTGGGAAGAGGGATGGAAGTAGTGGAGACTGAGAACGGGTGCTGGGGGAAGCCCAACTACAGATAGCCCCGGGCAGACAGCTAATGAGCAGCTTGGATTTGGGAAGAGGGATGGAAGTAGTGGAGAGTGAGAACAGGTGCTGGGTTGAGCCCAAACTGCAGACATCCCTGGGTAGACAGCTAGTGGGCTGCTTTGAAGGTGGGCTTTGGTCTGTAATTTCAGCCCACGTTCCTTGCCAGTGAATGGCCTGCTGCCATCCCCTGGGTGCTAATTGTAATTGATCCCCTGAGAGGGCATCTGCCAGGCTGGCACTATCTTTCACAGGATTCAAGACTGCTGCGTGACTGTGACCGTGTTCTAAAAAATGTGTGCTCGATGCTCTCAAGTATTTCCACTGACCACTTCCCACAACTGTGCACTAACCCATTCACATGGGCACCTAATTCCCCAACCTCCTCCTGACAGTGCCAGGCTCCCGTCCCAACTATCTGATGACCTTTTCAATCATCTGGAGATTACTAAATACATGCAACACACAGCCTGTGGGTTTCAGTTTTGGAGTTTAAACGTGCTTTTTCAAACCCAATAATAAAGCATGGTTTCAAAAATTGCAGCCTGGAACTGTACATTTCGCAAGAGAAGTGATGTCATCTGCCGTTTCCACTCAATGCTTGATGTTTCAGGAATGACAGAAGCAGATGGGTTCTCTTATGCACACGGTTAAGTTACTTTTTCACTAGTCCCGGGTTGCCCTTCCCACGCTCATCCAGTTACGCACTACCTTTCTGCACGCCTTTCATGCGTTAGTCCTTTATGAAGCTGTTCTTTAACATTACACATTTAAATACTTTGTGCCATAGGTTTGAATGAGTTATTGTGGTTGATTCGCTAAGAGCAAACATGCAATTACTTGAGCATTTGTGGCAAGGCATCTCAGACACACACAGTAGGGAAGCAGAGACACCAAGCGGGGATCGACAAGGAGTCTGGGCCAAGGGAGAAGGGGAGAAGATTACAACTCATGGGCTAAATACAGTCAATATCCGCATGTAACACAACGCATGCTATTTTTCAGACAGACGCACACATACTTTCCATATTTCATCAAACGTGTGTGTCGAAATGTCTTTTAAACAAAGATGTTGTGGCACTTTGCTAACCCACTCAATTTCTGTAACCAGAATTCAGTGCTCAGGTTTCGAATTTTGCAATCTATCTTGAGCAAGGACTGTCTGACTTGTCCCCCAGCTGGCATCATTTCTGGAAAATGTGACTTCAGAATCTTGGCCCCTTAAGGCTCAGAGCAAAGCAGCTAGCGCTGTCGGACTTCTCGCGCGATAATATGTGCTGTAAAGCTGAATATGGATATGGACCAGCAGATATGACACAAGTTAGAACTTGAAATGTGCTTCAAGAAAGGTTGACTCATGGGAGCTATGGGTCTGAATTTGGCTGTCAGCGCATACAACTGGTTTTGGGATTGTAGGAAGAATAACAAAACAGTCTTTCACATATTTTGAAGATTTCTGGAAACAAAGGTGTTAGCGTCTGTTGTGTGTCTTCACATACAGAAATACTCTTTTTCACTTTGGGAAGAAGGACATTTTTAAGGTAAAAAAGAATAAATAAATAAATGAAATCAGAGCTCTTATACGCGAATTACAAAAACAGATGCCTCAAATGGGACTACATATTGTGCCTTGCCTGCCCTTCCCCACACACCCTCCCTCCTTCCAAGCCCCCACCTCATGGCTCTTTGTACATACACTTTGCTTTTTACACTCATCAGTAGTTCTTGATGAATCCCAAAATCAAATTGTCCTCCACATGTTACTCCAGCAGCTTTGCCCTCCACATGTAACTCTAGCAGCCTTGCCCTCCACATGTTACTCCAGCAGGCCTGACCTCCACATGTTACTCCAGCAGCCTTGCCCTCCACATGTTACTCCAGCAGCCTTGCCCTCCACATGTTACTCCAGCAGGCCTGACCTCCACATGTTACTCCAGCAGCCTTGCCCTCCACATGTTACTCCAGCAGCCTTGCCCTCCACATGTTACTCCAGCAGGCCTGACCTCCACATGTTACTCCAGCAGCCTTGCCCTCCACATGTTACTCCAGCAGCCTTGCCCTCCACATGTTACTCCAGCAGCCTTGCCCTCAACATGTTACTCCAGCAGGCCTGACCTCCACATGTTACTCCAGCAGCCTTGCCCTCCACATGTTACTCCAGCAGCCTAGCCCTCCGCATGTTACTCCAGCAGGCCTGACCTCCACATGTTACTCCAGCAGCCTTGCCCTCCACATGTTACTCCAGCAGCCTTGCCCTCCGCATGTTACTCCAGCAGGCTTGCCCTCCACATGTTACTCCAGCAGCCTTGCCCTCCGGATGTTACTCCAGCAGCCTTGCTCTCCACATGTTACTCCAGCAGGCTTGCCCTCCACATGTTACTCCAACAGCCTTGACCTCCACATGTTACTCCAGCAGGCTTTCCCTGCACATGTTACTCCAGCAGCCTTGCCCTCCACATGTTACTCCAGCAGCCTTGCCCTCCACATGTTACTCCAGCAGGTCTGACCTCCACATGTTACTCCAGCAGCCTTGCCCTCCGCATGTTACTCCAGCAGCCTTGCCCTCCGCATGTTACTCTAGCAGGCTTGCCCTCCACATTTTACTCCAGCAGCCTTGCCCTCCGCATGTTACTCCAGCAGCCTTGCTCTCCACATGTTACTCTAGCAGGCTTGCCCTCCACATGTTACTCCAACAGCCTTGCCCTCCACATGTTACTCCAGCAGGCTTTCCCTGCACATGTTACTTCAGCAGCCTTGCCCTCCACATGTTACTCCAGCAGGCTTGCCCTCCACATGTTACTCCAGCAGGCTTGCCCTCCACATGTTACTCCAGCAGGCTTTCCCTGCACATGTTACTCCAGCAGCCTTGCCCTCCACATGTTACTCCAGCAGCCTTGCCCTCCACATGTTACTCCATCAGGCTTGCCCTCCACATGTTACTCCAGCAGGCTTGACCTCCACATGTTACTCCAGCAGCCTTGCCCTCCACATGTTACTCCAGCAGGCTTGCCCCTTCTAGTTACACCCACTTGATTTTAAACAACTCTAATTTCCTGGGCTCGATTGGGAGCAGGTATGGGTGACAGAATGTATTCAAATCCGGAATCATCTGTATTACTCAGGTATTCAGGATTCTGGGGAATAAGAGGAATTGTCATATAATCGGGTGTTACCCGGCAAACATGCGTGCTGCGCCCTGCACATTGAGCAAATAAAAACACAATGATTAGCTACTCAATAGCAACTTTTACTCTTCAAGAAAGTCAAGGTCTATGTTCTCCTTAATGAAAAAAAATCATTCTAGTTTGTCACTGCACTGACATTACTAACTAGCTACCTAATATGGGCTGGGAAGATTTTAGAGAACACTGGGGGCCTGATTTACAAAAGCATTTTTCAAATAGGAAAACCCCATTGAAAAGCACTTTGTAAATCGGGCCAAGAATGTGGTAGGTCCCACTGTTGATGGGCATACACAAAGTTAGAATGTACTGATTAGAGAAAGAAAAATGGTATGCAGTTACCATCATCTTTATTCTATGTATGGTTGTATATTGACAGGGTAATTCATAGAATTTCGCAGAAAAGTGTCGCAAGCGGCTGGCGCAGAGTGTCCGCGTGCGATTGTATGCGCCAGGCACGTGCGCTAAAACCGATTTCCGCGCACAGCGTATTCATGGATTCCATGGTCCCAAACCAGCCGTGGCGCAGAGAATCGCAGCGACCCTGCAGCAGCGCCAGTAACGCCCCCAAGAACGCCCTCGCGCAAGGAAAAGCCATCAACATCGCTAAATCATCGCAAAGGGCTGCGCTAACCCTGGACCAGTTTACAGGGCTGCCAAACAAGGAACGCAAAGCGGGCAACCTTCATATCAGGAGTACGCGGGAAGTTTTACACGCGATTAGCCAGGGTAGGTGTATTACAGGGGTACGCAGGAAGTTCAACACGCGATAGTCCAGGGAACGTGTATTACAGGGGTATGCGGGAAGTTCAACACGCGATTGTCCAGGGAACGTGTATTACAGGGGTACGCGGGAAGTCTTACATGCGATTAGCCAGGGCACGTGTAATACAGGGGTACGCGGGAATTATCACACGCGATTTGGCAGGGTACGTGAATTACAGGGGTGCGTGGGAATTATCACACGCCATTTTGCTGGGTACGTGTATTACAGGGGTGCGTGGGAATTATCACACGCGATTAGGCTGGGTGGGTCCTCACAGGTGTTCCCTGTACACCCTCCACGGCCCCTGCAGGCAGCCCACAAAACAGGGGACTACCCTGCACACCTGCTCATGTCCCCCTGCACCCCCACCCCCCAGCCACCAGGGGCACCCATCACCAGGCCCCCACCCATGTCTCCTACCACCCCCACCCCCCAGCAGTGCAGGGGCAGCCTCCACCAGGCCCCCACTCATGTCTCCCACCACCCCCACCCCCAGCAGTGCAGGGGCATCCTCCACCAGGCCCCCACCCATGTCACCCACCACCCCCACCCCCAAGCACTGTGGGGCACCTGCCAGCAGGCCCCCACCCATCTCACCCACCACCCCCACCCCCCAGCAGTGCAGGGGCAGCCTCCACCAGGCCCCCACCCATGTCTCCCACCACCCCCACCCCCCAGCAGTGCAGGGGCAGCCTCCACCAGGCCCCCACTCATGTCTCCCACCACCCCCACCCCCAGCCACCAGGGGAAGCCTCCACCAGGCCCCCACCCATGTCTCCCACCACCCCCACCCCCAAGCACTGTGGGTCACCTGCCAGCAGGCCCCCACCCATGTCACCCACCACCCCCACCCCCCAGCAGTGCAGGGGCAGCCTCCACCAGGCCCCCACTCATGTCTCCCACCACCCCCACCCCCCAGCCACCAGGGGCAGCCTCCACCAGGCCCCCACTCATGTCTCCCACCACCCCCACATTCCAGCACTGTGGGGCACCTGCCAGCAGGCCCCCACCCATGTCACCCACCACCCCCATCCCCCAGCAGTGCAGGGGCATCCTCCACCAGGCCCCCACCCATGTCTCCCACCACCCCCACCCCCCAGCAGTGCAGGGGCAGCCTCCACCAGGCCCCCACTCATGTCTCCCACCACCCCCACCCCCCAGCCACCAGGGGCAGCCTCCACCAGGCCCCCACTCATGCCCGACTCATGTCTCCCACCACCCCCACCCCCCAGCACTGTGGGGCACCCGCCAGCAGGCCCCCACCCATGTCACCCACCACCCCCACCCCCCAGCCACCAGGGGCACCCACCACCAGGCCCCCACCCATGTCTCCTACCACCCCCACCCCCCAGCAGTGCAGGGGCAGCCTCCACCAGGCCCCCACCCATGTCACCCACCACCCCCACCCCCCAGCAGTGCAGGGGCATCCTCCACCAGGCCCACACTCATGTCCCCTATCACCCCCACCTCCCCCGCCACCAGGGGCACCCTCCACCAGGCCCCCACTCATGTCTCCCAGCGTGCTACGTGTATTTCAGGGGTGCGCGGGAAGTTCCACTCGCGAATAGCCTGGGCGCGTGTATTTCAGGGGTGCGCGGGAAGTTCCACACGCGAATAGCCTGGGCGCCAGCATTTCAGGGGTGCGCGGGAAGTTTTACACGCGATTTCAGCAGGGTACGTGTATTTCAGGGGTGCGCTGGAATTCTCACACGCGATTTGGCTTGGTACGTGTATTACAGGGGTGCGTGGGAATTATCACACGCGATTAGGCTGGGTGGGTCCTCACAGGTGTTCCCTGTACACCCCCCACGGCCCCTGCAGGCAGCCCACAAAACAGGGGACTACCCTGCACACCTGCTCATGTCCCCCTGCACCCCCACCCCCCAGCAGTGCAGGGGCAGCCTCCACCAGGCCCCCACCCATGTCTCCCACCACCCCCACCCCCCAGCAGTGCAGGGGCATCCTCCACCAGGCCCCCACCCATGTCTCCCACCACCCCCACACCCCAGCAGTGCAGGGGCAGCCTCCACCAGGCCCCCACTCATGTCTCCCACCACCCCCACCCCCAGCCACCAGGGGCAGCCTCCACCAGGCCCCCACCCATGTCTCCCACCACCCCCAAGCACTGTGGGGCACCTGCCAGCAGGCCCCCACCCATGTCACCCACCACCCCCACCCCCCAGCAGTGCAGGGGCAGCCTCCACCAGGCCCCCACCCATGTCTCCCACCACCCCCACCCCCCAGCAGTGCAGGGGCAGCCTCCACCAGGCCCCCACTCATGTCTCGCACCACCCCCACCCCCCAGCCACAAGGGGCAGCCTCCACCAGGCCCCCACCCTTGTCTCCCACCACCCCCACCCCCAAGCACTGTGGGGCACCTGCCAGCAGGCCCCCACCCATGTCACCCACCACCCCCACCCCCCAGCAGTGCGGGGGCATCCTCCACCAGGCCCCCACCCATGTCTCCCACCACCCCCACCCCCCAGCAGTGCAGGGGCAGCCTCCACCAGGCCCCCACTCATGTCTCCCACCACCCCCACCCCCCAGCCACCAGGGGCATCCTCCACCAGGCCCCCACCCATGTCTCCCACCACCCCCACGCACTGTGGGGCACCTGCCAGCAGGCCCCAACCCATGTCACCCACCACCCCCACCCCCAGCAGTGCAGGGGCAGCAGGCCGTCAGGCAGCAGCAGGTGGGAGCGTGCTCGGGGCTCTGGGGGGCAGTAGTTCGGCCTTCCGGGCAGGAGCGTGGTATTCCGTGTGCGTACGCGTGGCCAGCTTGGTACGGAGTGATTTGGCACGTGAAAATCCTGCACGTCAGCGTGAAAACTGAGGAAAGGCCCTCAGCGCGTAAGCGCGTCTGTGACGTGACCCGCACAGGTGTATCCCACACAGCACGTGATGACAGAGCACACGTGGAAAGACTGCACGTCAGAGTGTAATCGCGTGTGATTGGTGGAAATGGCCCTACACGCAGAAGTGACAAAGCATGTAATTGGTGGAAATGGCCCTAGCGCGTACACGCCGCGTAAGTGACGCTGGACGTGTGGGCCTGTATAAAAGGTACGTGTAGAACACGTTTTCCTTGTACGTGCTTTTCGTGGAGAGCGAGTGGGTGAATTCTGTACTTCTTGTCGTTTCACACGCGATTTACTTCACGGCGTTTCAAGTTCATATTCCCTGTCACCTCTGACAGCTTTTTCTCTTTTTTCTCTTTTACTGGTTTACCTGGGCCTGTTCCCTCAAACAGTGTTCCCTTCTACTGTTGTCCTGTCTCCTCAGACAGCGTACAAATCTTCTTTTGGCGGGGGTGTTGCCAACCAAACGTGCTCCTTTTACACGCTCGTTTACCAGGCAGACGGTGAGTCACGCACGTATTTAACATCTGTGCTTGCCCCGTGTGTAGCCTACCCCTTCAGAGGTCATTCTAGGCTGCGTGTGACACGCATACGTTCATTCTTGTGTTACTGGGTGCCACAGCGTAGTGCAGGTTTTTCTTTCTGCACACGTGGTCTAGGAGGGGTTGCGTGCACGTCATCTCCCTTTTTTGGGCCTCCTGTGCGTTGCGTGACCCGTCATCTTTCCCCAGGGGTTACATTCAGCCTTGCTAGAGCACTAGGGTACAATTACCATCTGGTACCCAACCCCTTTGACCCCCAATTGCCCAGGACAATAGTCTACATCCACTCCCATACGCACATTAACATCAGTGCCATGGCTGGGAGGCGAGGATTCCGTAAGGGTGGCAAAGGTGGAAGAGCCACAAGTGGTGGCCGTGGTGGATCCGGTAGGGGACGTGGTCGTAACTTGCAGGGTGAGCCTGTCCCCCCATGTGTGGAGGACCAGTCACGGGCACCCATAATCCCCCCCTCCCCCCTCCCGTAGAGGTTGATGTGGCTGACACCATCCATGCTCAGCCCTTGTTGGACCAGCCCATTGTGGCACCAGACCTGGCTGACTCCATGGCTGACTTCCAGGTCAGCAGGGCTACGACACGTGCGCTGGTGCACGTTGATGCCATCATGCCACGTGGATCTGGGGCAGCAAGGTCATCTGCTGCACCAAGGAGTCAGGGCGGAGAGGCTGCAGGGGCAGCTGCGGCTCCATCCACCCCAGCCCTCACACACCCAGCCAGGACAGTGTCGGTCCTAGTCCATGCTGCTGACATTCCCCCTGACACCATCACACTAGAGCCAATGCCTGCACCAACTCCCATGCTGAGTGTGCAATCCCACACTCCTGATACAGAGTCCACCAGGGCTCCTGCCCCTAGTGTCCAGAGCGGCGCAGGACACTCAGGATCACCACCACCTTCCAAGCGGAAGAGGAAGAGTGCTCGTCCGGCACAGGCTGATGCCCCAGACACGGCTACACAGTCCGGCCCGTCCAGGAAGCCCAGCTTCACGGATGACGAACTGAATGCACTTGTCGAGTATGTGTCCGGACATGACAACGAGATGGTCATTGTTGCAGGATCCAAGACCACACCTGCACAATGCCAGGCACACTGGCAGACCGTTGCGGACATCGTAAGTGCCCTTGGAATCGTGAGGCGCACAGCCAATGATTGCTATAAGCGCTGGAATGACCTAAAGCGCAGGGCAAAGAGTAAGCTGGCCTCAAGTCATGCCGCAACTCTAGTGACTGGAGGTGGGTCTCCAGTAGTAGACATGGAACTCACTCCACATGAGTCAGTCGCTGGGACCTACGTCACGGAGGAACAGATCCAAGGCGTGGGAGATCTGGCTGATTACGAGGCATTGTCCGGTGAGTGCACATGCATGTGTGTGTCATCCATGTGCATGGTGTGTGTGTGAGGGCTTCTGTTTGTGTGCCAGGTGAGAGTGTGTGCGCCTGAGTCGTATGGGTCAGCCATGTGCTTCATGCAATACTTCCTGCGCAGCTGCATTTGGCCATAGCAGTATCCCTTCTGCCAACAGTAGACATCTAGCCCAACTGCACGCCAGTTGCCCTTGAAGTGTCACCTTGCCACAACATAGTTGCTTATTTTTCACTGTTCATTCAGTCATATTGTTTGCATTCCCCCACTTTTACTAGCCATGTCGCTGTCCACTAGTCACATGTCTGACATGGCTATGGTGAAGTGGAGTGACTTTGTTACCTGGATAACATTTGTACACACATGTCCCTGTGCAATTGGACCATTTCAGACTGGCAGCTCCAGGTGAAAAATCTGACCTGTTAGAATTAGAAAAGCAATTACATGCGGGAACTGGACTGAATGAATAGGTGCTGCCCTCCTCTCCATCTTCACTCAATAGCAATGGTACATGCCATCTGTGTGATGGCATGTGTGTTTCACCTGGCAATCACAGGCCAATGTGTGATGCCACTGCCAGGCAGCATGCAGAAAATGTGTTCATTTTCCATCTTGGTGTCATCAGTGTGTGCCATTTGCCTGCACTTCATACGCAGTGAGGGTGCATGCATGGGAGGGTTTTAGTCATGTGGGACATGTGTCAATCAAGTACTGGTTCTCTTGCTTCTCAGCCCTCATTGTGTGCCATGGTGCTAATGCCTGTTTCCATTTCTTTGTTTTCATGTCTTTGCAGGGGAAGACGCACCTGATACTGCTGGGGTTGTGGAGATGGTGCAGACCCAGGAGGGGTCCGAGGGCCGACCAACAACCATTGAGGGACGTGGTGTGGTGGTGGGGGAGAACCCACAAGTGCTGCAGGTCGTGCTCTCAAGGGGTGTCTCTGGCTGCACCTCCCCCGAGCTGTACTCAGGTGTTGATTCGGATGAGACCTACGTGCCGTCGCAGGTGAGTGTTCCAGGGAGGGATTCTGTTCTGTCTCACCCACCTGCACCAGGGTCAGAACCCTCCATGGGGATGTCAGTGTTGGCAGCTACGCCTTTGGTGGTTACGGATGCAGGGTCACACTCCGCGACATCTGATCCTGTTCCTGGGCCAGCAGATCAGAGGGGGAATGCAGTCCTGCAGCCTCAGGCAGTGCCGGCACAGCAAGGCGCAGTTCGCCTTGCCCCAGACAGGTGTGGTGCCCGCCGACGTGGTGGCCGTACGCCACCTGGCAATACCGCATGGGAGCAATCCATTTACGGTATGGCAACCCAACAGGCTGCATCATCCGAGATGATGGCTCAGGCCATGGATAGGGTGGCCACTTCCATTGTCCCCCCAGAAAGGCTGATGGAGCGACTAGAGCAGGCAACCGACTCCATCTGCCAGTCACACAGGGAGGACATGTTGGGGTCCAACAGGGACAGGCGGGCGGCACTGGCGACTCTGCAGGAGGCCATCTCCATTGAGTCCCAGGGCCACAGGGAAGCCCTGAGGCAGGAGCTCCTTCACCTCAGGACGACTCTTGTTGAGCTTGAGGCTTCAACACACCAAAGGACAGAACAGCAGCTGGAGTGTCTCACCCGTACGCTCTCAGCTGAGATGCAGGCAACGAGGGCGGAGGTCCGGGCATCCCGTGAGTTGTTGCATGGGGACCTCCGCACACTCATCCTCCAGAACCAGACCTACCACACCCGCATGCTTGCAGCCATGGAGGAGCAGACTAGGGCCTTGCGTGGGCTGCCTCCCATAGTGCAACCACCTCCGGATGCAGCTGCACAGGGTGATAATAGCGACAGCAGTGATACTCCCACAACAGGGTAGCCGTGTGGGCCATGAGCCCATGGAGGTGTTTTATTTTCCCAGGATCCACGCAGGTGGGTTCTGGTGTGCATCCTGTCCTCGGACCTCCTGGGTGGCCTCCCCAACCCCCCCGGGCCCATCAATTGCCATTTTTGATTGTTTCTTATTTTTATTGTTATTTATTTTATTCCCTATTTTTTTGGGACGATTTGTTGGCTTCCGTGGTTCCTGTGGGCATACGCTGCATTGTGGCTGGGCACATGCAGGCTTGTAATGTATTTGGTTCAGATGCTTGGGTTTGAGTCACACACACCCCTCCTGCTTCCCGTTTCCATGGGCTTGCAAAGGGTGTGCCCAAGTGACAGTGAATTACACAGTGACGTTGGACTCCCATGAGCTGTGTGGGCAGTCTGTAGTCAATACTGTGTATACATTCCTAGTGCATATTGAGTTGTGTTGTACACTGCATGTTGCATTGATGTGTAACTCATCTTCTGTGTCTACCTCCCAATTTGCAGGTCCCTTCCTCATGTCTACACAAGGACCTCTAGTCTGGAGATGGGGTCCATGTTGGCAGCAGTGCACCTACAACTCTACATGGCGCCAACACTGCACAGTTGGTGGTGGTGGGAGTGCAGGCATTTCCAGGTGGTGAGACTACTAATATGTAAAATTTGTGATGTCATGTTAATGGTAGTACGTGCTCAAGTATGTTGTTGGTCCGGCATTGCTGTGAGCATTTCAGGTGTTGCAGGTGTCTAATAGGGACACTGTACATAGTGACACTAGTGTCATGTTGTGGGGATTACTTTGTTTACCTACAAATAGCATGACATGGCACGGTGTGTCGTGTGGCGGTGCTGGGGTTGGGTTGGCTGACATGGCACTGTCCTCTTGTTGCATTTTGCAAGTGGGTATTCTTTTTAGCTGCTTGAATGTGTAACTCCACAAAACTGCATTGGTGGTGTCTGTGTGGGTAGGGATGCACACATTGTGACACTTCCAGGTGAACAATCTCAGGCTGATATGGTATTCACGGTTCATTCTCCAGACATTCAGGATCAGTGTCAGGTTGAGTCATCATTGATTGTCAGATGGAATGTGCCAGGGCAGTGTGCACTCCACAGGGGTGTGATTTCTATGTGAAGTAATTAGCCACTAGCTGTGTACGGGCTGCCTCCCCACGTGCCCTTTCCCCTCCCATGCGCAGCAGCTGTGCATGTGGTTGGGGATGTGGGGCCACCACCATGTCCACGGCCAGGCCCCGGCGTGTTGCAACGTTGTGCAAGACACATGCTGCCACTATGATCCTGCACACTACTGGGGGAGCGTATAACAGCTGCCCGCCAGAACTGTCAAGGGAGCGAAAGCGTGACTTTAGCACTCCGAATGTGCGCTCCACTATTCCCCGGGTTGTAATGTGGACTGTGTTATATCTTACCTCGGGTGGCGTGGTGGGGTTCCGAATTGGCGTCATCATATGGGGGCTGAGAGGGTAGGCACTGTCCCCTGTGGAGGTGGTGATTGGTATCATTGGTGGGGTTGTGACCTTGCTCAGTATCCAACATGCATGCATGTGCAGTGGCATACATACTCACCAAGCAGCCATGTATCGCCATGCCGCCCAGCATCTAGGTCCCGGCATAGGGTGGACATTCGGTAAATGAAGCTGTCGTGGGTGGAGCCGGGATAGTTGGCATATACTGAGGTGATGATTCCCTTGGCATTACATACTACCTGCACGTTGATGGAATTCCAGTGCTTGCGGTTCCTATAGATGTGCTCAGATGCCCTGGGGGGACGTAGAGCCACATGGGTGCAGTCGATGGCACCTAGCACTTTGGGGAATCGTGCCACACCGTAAAAATCCAGGGCGGCAGCATGCCTTTCTGCAGGTGTTCTGGGCAGGTATATGTGCCTGCGGACTGATGGGCGTGCAGTGATGATGTTCAAGACCTGGTGTAGGCAGCGTGACTGGGTGGCCTGTGACACCCCACCCACTATGGCACTTGTCCGCTGAAATGATCCAGTGGCTAAGAAGTGCAGTACATTGAGGACCTTCTCCAGGGGGCTGAGTGCTTGGGAGCACAGGGTGGGTGATGTGAGGTCATCCTCCCACTCACTCACCAGGTCCAGTATTATGTGTGGTGGAAACCTGTACCTTCCATACACCTGGTCATCAGGCATCCCGAAAAGGCTGGTTCTGGCTGTGAATATTCTGGCCCTGACTATCCTCCTCCTCCTCCTTTGGTAGCCCACTGCCACTGCTGCTAGGAACCGTATGTTCATCCTGGCGTCTGGCTTGTTATTGTTAAAGTGTGCAAATTCATGCTTTGCGCGTGTTCTAGGCGAGCGTGTGACCCGCGCACCCCTGGAATCCAGTTCCCAGTCCAATAGCGTGTGGAAATTCACGCACAACGGGATACAGGTGCGCTGACGTACTTGCGTGTGTAAGTGCCCGCGCACCCCTGAAATACACGTACATAGGCCAATCGCGTGTACGCGCACTTTTGTCCAATTACACGCGATGACACTCTGACGTGCAGTATTTACACGTGTGCTCCGTCATCACGTGCTGGGTGGGGAACACCCGTGCGGGTCACGTCACATACGCGCTTACGCGCTGAGGGACTCTGGACCAATAGAATCACGTATGCGTGCTTACGCGCTTGCGCGCTAAGGGCCTTTCCTCGGATTTCACGCTGACGTGCCGAATTCTCACGTGCCAAATCACTCCGTATCAAGCTGGCCACGCGAAAACACACGGAAGACCACGCTCCTGCCCAGAAGGCCGAGTTACTGCCCCCCGTGCCCCGAGCAGCCTCCCACGTGCCATCTGCTGCTGCCTGCCTGCCTGCCTGCTGCCACCGTGCCCTGCCATTTGGTGCCTGCACATCAGCCATCTGCAGGGGTCCAGTTGCTGTGTCCACCCCTGCTGGAACTGAAGACTCCCGACTGGGATTACATCGCTCCACAGCCCAGCCCCAGGACCCAGTTGCCCACCCACACCTGCCTCTGGGGTTGCCATGTCGGGCACTTCCACATCTGGCACCAGTGGCAACCCCAGGCCAGAGGGGCACCAGCTTCACTGCCACCGAAGTTGGTGTCCTGGTGGAGCATGTCCTGGGGCAGTATGATGCCCTCTTTGGATCGTCCCGCGCCAGCAAGGATGGACGGGAGAGGATCTGGGCCGACTGTGTGGTTGCCATCAACGCGGAGGGGGTGGCAACCCGCAACGTCCAGAAGATCAAGAAGCGCTGGGAGGACTTGAGGTCCAGGACCCTTGTGAAGGCCCAGCGCCTCGTGGAGGGGGGCCGGGGCCGCATGAGTTCCATCCAGATGAGGGTCCTGGAACGCGTACGCCCAGCGCTCCATGCCCAGATCCTTGAGAGGGAGGCCCGTCTGGAGTTGAGCGGTAAGTGTCCAAGCATTACTGTGTGACACAGGGCATGTTGCTGTGTGCTGGGTCTATGATACTTGCCTGTATGTGTGCCATAGGCCATGTATGCATGTATGTGTGCATGGACATCATGGTAATGCATGTGCAACCAGTGATGTGTGACCCACATGGTTGTTGCATGTGTTCAAATGCCGCATGGGGACCCTATGCAGATTTTGAACATGAGAGCATGCCAGTCTCTGTACCGGGACATGGGTGGGGGTGAGGGATGGGTGCCGATGCCAGGTACATATGTGGTAGCCATGTCTGTGTGGCTGACCTGCGTGTCTGTGACTTGTGCATGCCATGGATGCATGCCACATGTGTGTGACAATGCACAGATTCAGTGAAGCAGCCAAATTGCCCTTGTATCCGCTATGTTTGTTGTGTTTGGGGCCAGATGGATGTGACTGAGGTGAAGTGTGTGCATGTGAAATGCATGAGCCATAATGCATGTGAGTTCCATATCATTGAATGTTTCAAGAGTCCATTGGACATGCATGGAAATGTCCATGGCATGCAGCATGCCTGTTACTGTGTGTGTTTTGCCTGGACTGACCCATGTGTTGTGGAGGGACATGATGGAAGTGTACTTTGACAGTGGTGGTCATCTGCTATTGCTTCCTGTCTAGGGGACCATTGTACAGTACCCTGATGCTTGTGTTCTTTGTCTCCCTCTACGCAGCGGCTAGTGAAGAAGAGGGCGGAGACGGCGCTGTGGAGCAAGGCGGCGGGGATGCCCCCACGGCTGCAGCGGAAGGGGTGGGTGAGCCCCCACAGGGGCCTGCTACGGTGGGAGACGGTGAGGAGCCATTCAGGTTGGTGGTTTGCACAGAGGAGGAGGAGGCCGCCACTGGGGCACACATGGGGCCTGGTGGGGACATCCCTGCTGGTGCAAGTGGTGCAGTCCAGGGCCAGGGGCAGGAGGCAGCACAGGTCACCGTGGAGGGGCCTGTGCATGTCGCTGTCCCTGACCCTGTGAGTGCACCACCATGCACCAGCAGGGATGCCCCGTCCCAGGCCCGTCCGCAGGTAGAGGGGATGTCCATGTCACCTGACTCCCCTCCACCTGCGGACGTGGGAACCCCTGGCCGTGCGGAGAAGGTCCTGATTGGGGTCGCGATGCGCACGGCTGTGATTCGTGATGCCGTGCGTGCTTCCCGGGAGGAGCACGCACGTCATCACGAAGTGCACCGTGCCGACGTGGCCCAATTGGGATCGGCCATGTTCGGGGGTTTCCTGCATGTGTTGGCCAATGTGGCGGCCCTCTCCTCCTCTGTGCAGGCTATACACCAGTCGTTCTCCTTGCCGTCTTCCAGCCCAGATGCCACCAGGACCCCCTGTGGACCTGCCCCGACCAATGCAGCCAGCTCGGTGGGGATCCCATCCCTGCCACAGTTGGGAGTCGGAGGTCCAGCAGGGGTGGACAACACAGCAACTGGACCCCAGCAGATGGAAGATGTGACAGCATCATCAGGCAGGGCACGTGCACGATGGCGTCGGTGGTTTCCATCAGCCTGGATGCCGTCGTGCTGGCAGAGGCAGTGGCGTCGGAGGCAGCAGTGGGCTCGACGTGGGAGGCATCATGGCTCGGGGCCATCAAGATCAGAGGGGCAGGCATCGGCCGGAGGGCAGGGCAACCCTGGGATGGTGGTGTCTTCCGTGTGGGAGCAGTTGGTCCAGCGGATAGGTGCGGAGCGGCAGCGGGCGGAAGAGGAGCGGCTCACCATGGTCAGGGCGGAGTTCTCCATGCGTCGGGCGTTGAGGCGGGCTGAGTGCCTCGAGGAAGCTCGCAGGGAGTTTGAGCTGGACATGGGGTTATCCCTGCGAGACCTCGGGGCCAGGACAGAGTCCCGCCTCCAGGACATCGACATGGAGTTCGATGATGCCCTGGCTAGCAACATCACCGAGTGAGCCGCAGGACTTGCCCGCTGCCTTTGTATATAGTTATTTAGTTAGTTAGTGTTAGGTTTCCTTTATTCATTTTTATTTATTTGGACCGCTCGGACAATGGCCACTTTTTTGTATATATTTTTTCATTAGGTAGTAGTAGGTTTCATTTATGGTGTTGGGCTCATGGACCCTTGAATTTTCGTGTATATAGTTTGCTTTTTGAATGGACATTTCTTTTATTAATTATTGTGTTCACCATGAGGAAATGGTTTTTCATTATTTTCCTTCCACATGATTTTGCTTTGGACTACATTTGTTTTTGGATTCCTAATTTTTTATATTTTTTTACATTTGTTCTCGGACATGGACCTTTTATTTTGTTATCCCCATTGTTGTTTGTTTGATTTGTTTACTTATTTCACATCTTTAATACAATTTTTTTTTACTTTCACTTGTGGTATTTTCTCATTGGTTTCATACATGTAATGATATGGGTTTTGACATTCACTTGCACCCATTGTGTATGTGTGTGTGACGGACATGTGTTCATTTACATACTTGCCATTGGGGTTGTACATTGTAATTGCATTCACTATGTGGGTGGATGCAATCCTTGCCTGGGTGTTTGTGCTGGGTATGCTGCCCATTACTGCCATGATTGAGTATCGTCAGGACCTGGGGGCAGGGGGACATGTGTGGGTGCCTGGTGGAGGGTGCCCCTGGATGGTGGGGGGTGGGGGTGGTGGGAGAGATGAGTGGGGGCCTGGTGGAGGCTGCCCCTGGTGGCAGGGGGGTGGGGGTGGTGGGAGACATGGTGGGGGCCTGGTGGAGGGTGCCCCTGCACTGCTGGGGGTTGGGGGTGGTGGGAGACATGAGTGGGGGCCTGGTGGAGGCTGCCCCTGGTGACTGGGGTGGTGGGGGTGGTGGGAGACATGAGTGGGGGCCTGGTGGAGGGTGCCCCTGATGACTGGGGGGGTGGGGGTGGTGGGAGACATGAGTGGGGGCCTGGTGGAGGGTGCCCCTGGTGGCGGGGGGGTGGGGGTGGTGGGAGACATGGGTGGGGGCCTGGTGGAGGGTTCCCCTGCACTGCTGGGGGGTGGGGGTGGTGGGAGACATGAGTGGGGGCCTGGTGGAGGGTGCCCCTGGTGGCAGGGGGGTGGGGGTGGTGGGAGACATGGTGGGGGCCTGGTGGAGGCTGCCCCTGGTGACTGGGGGGGTGGGGGTGGTGGGAGACATGAGCAGGTGTGCAGGGTAGTCCCCTGTTTTGTGGGCTGCCTGCAGGGGCCGTGGAGGGTGTACAGGGAACACCTGTGAGGACCCACCCAGCCTAATCGCGTGTGTGACTTCCCACGCACCCCTGTAATACACGTACCAAGCCAAATCGCGTGTGATAATTCCCGCACACCCCTGAAATACACGCGCCCAGGCTATTCGCGTGTGGAAATTCCCGCGCACCCCTGAAATACACGTACCCTGCTGTAATCGCGTGTGGGACTTCCCGCGCACCCCTGAAATACACGCGCCCAGGCTATTCGCGTGTGGAAATTCCCGGTCACCCCTGAAATACACGTACCCTGCTGTAATCGCATGTGGAACTTCCCGCGCACCCCTGAAATAACGCGCCCAGGCTATTCGCGTGTGGAACTTCCCGCGCACCCCTGAAATACGCGCGCCCAGGCTATTCGCGTGTGGAACTTCCCGCGCACCCCTGAAATACACGTACCCTGCTGTAATCGCGTATGGAACTTCCCGCGCACCCCTGAAATACACGCGCCCAGGCTATTAGCGTGTGGAACTTCCCGCGCACCCCTGAAATACACGCGCCCAGCCTATTCGCGTGTGGAACTTCCCGCGCACCCCTGAAATACACGTACCCTGCTGTAATCGCGTGTGGGACTTCCCGCGCACCCCTGAAATACACGTACCCTGATGGAATGGCGTGTGGAACTTCCCACGCACCCCTGGAATACACCTACCCTGATGGAATCGCGTGTGGACCTTCCCGCGCACCCCTGAAATCCACGTACCCGGCCAAATCGCGTGTGAGACTTCCCGCGCACCCCGGTATACACGCACACGTATTTTTTGTCAGCGTGTCCGTGTTTGTGGGTACCCCTTTGCACGTCATTTGTCCTGGAGGGCCACAGTATAGGACATTCATCATGGCAGCATATGGGTGCTATTTGTTGGCGCACCTTTTGGCGCACATTTCTTACAGCCGCAGAGACGCTAACGCCTGCTTTCTTGTGGCGGTCGTGTTTGTGCCTGTGCGCTGGTTTGAGCGTGCGCTTTTTTGCCCTATTCTATTCCATAAATACGTGTTGTAGGCGAGCGTGTGGGCGTTCCGCGCACTTGTGCCCTGTACTTCCCCCGTGACGCCCACGTTTTTGCAAGTTGTTCCCCATTCCGAGTGTTACGCCCGTGTTCCGCCTACTTTTGTTGCGTGCGCCGCGCTATGTGCGAATTTCGCTGTGGCCTGTGCGATTTTCGCTGTGTCCTGGCGCACGCTGTTAGATGGCCTGTGCGCCAACGTGCGCGGCGCACTTTTTATCACACATCCGCTGGTTTTCTCGCGCACGGACTTCCATGAATCGACGTGCGCTGCTTTTCGTGCATATTTTCGCACTTGCACTGCGATTTTCGCTATTCCACTGCGATTCGCACGTTTTTGCCCACTTGCGCCGCGCTAATTATTCCATGAATCGGCCTGCAAGTATCATACGTGCCATGCGCTTTCTCTCAGCCATAGACCTTAATACTTTAAAAGTATTGAATAAGAATCGTTCATGACATGTTAATTCTGTTACAACTAATCTTTATCTATGTAATACATATCAAAATAGTGGGATTCCATGTTTGCAAATGTATACATTTGACTATTTAGTTAGTTATCATGAGTTAAACTTAGTCATTTGGGGGGGGCACTAGAGAGCGCACAACAAAAATGGCCGGTCTGTGCTAAGCTCTGGAGGTGTTAGGAGGAAGAGTAAGACCATGCAGGTTGTTTTGGTCCATTGAGCTCCCACAGAGTTGTGATCCCGTCCGGCTGCGTCTCCTGTATGGGCTGGCCGAGTCTGGGCTCGACACGTGGAGGTACTACTCCACCTCTGCGGTGCTTGCCGGTGGCCCAGTCACAGCATGCAGGGACTGGTGAGCGTGGGGCGCTACACGTTCTGAGCTCTGTGCAGGCAACAGCAGCGATCATCGACTGGAGCCTCTGACATTGGGGCACGTCAGAGATGGAGTAGTGAGGGACATCTGATGTTTGGAGGATCCTTGCTGGAGGGGTATGATCGTTGCCTGAGTCATTTGAGGTGACTGATCTGTTTCCTATATAGAGCACCCTGCAGGAAAGATTCACACGACATCCCTGATTTGATCAAGTTGGTTTTCTGCCAGTGAGGTGCAGGGTGCAGCAATTCCAATTGCTTCTGAAGAGGGCTGGATGACAATTCTGGGGCCCACTGGTTCGTTGTGCTTTGCTTCATTTGTGCAGTGCTGATCAGTTGCATTTACTCTGCTTTGGTATAGTAAGTGAATCGATCTGGGGAGGAGCCGGAACTCTGACTGGTGGGAACTGGGGGATGGCGTGGGACCCTACGGGAATGTGCAGCAAGTCTACCTACTGTTGGCTGTTGATCAGCTCTTCGCACTGTACTTAGCCCGTTGAGGTGGTGTGTGTTACGTAGTATGCAATGGTTCGGAGTATGCGCAAGCCTCGTTCCGGCTCGCGCATGCGCAGTTTAATAAACAAGGTCCCAAGGCGGCAGTTGCCGCTGGGACCCCATACCAGCAAGACATGTCCTGCGTTTATCTGGCCGGCATGTGTGTGCGTGCATGTGGGGCGGCCTGGGGCATACCCGCCCGTTAACACTGGCGATGAGGTGGTACTGCGTGCATTCGTGCGTGTGACATCTGTTCTTCGATCGGAAGTTTCGATCAGAAGTCAGAGAAAGTGTTTCATCGCACTACGCAGCTACGGACCCGACGTGGCGAGCCAGCGGCCATCTTACCTTCGAAAGTCACGACGGTTGTGGCCCGAAAGGGTGCTTGTGCGCCGTCTGTTGTGACTCTTTTGAAAGCAATTTTTGTACATTCCAGGACCATTGGAGTTCTAATGGCCGTGGCTACAATGATATAAAGGTGTAAAAAGCACCCCAAGTGTGCCAGCAGGCACAGAAGACACCTAATCTGGCTTTCGATAAACACTGTGCAGCTAGATCCCAACCATCTCACCCAGAAGAAAGAAGGTCAGTGGGGACACGTTGTGCTGGAAAAGCTCTAATTGCTGAAAGGTTGTGATCACACCAGAGTCTTCACACAGATCTCTGTGATGTGTGAGCAGGAAGAAGGGGTTGGTGCACCTGTGCCAATACCACGCAGGCAACAAGGTACCCTTGTGCCAATGCCAGAATTCGACACCTCAGGCCCCCCCTCTAAACTTGGACCTAGATGGCTGTTGTGGGTTAAAAAAACTGGAAATGTTTTTCAGAGCCACTGGGGAGACAGATGACGATGCAAAGGTGGCTACTCTGGTGTACTCTGCAGGCAGGGAGGTACACAGGATGTTTGACTCTCTAAACCTTCAGGTGACCACCTACGATGTTGTCAAACAGGCCCTCCAAAACCACTTCGTCTCCATGGTGAATGTGGACTTCGACAGATTTGTTATGTGTGTGGAGAAGCAACAAGGGGAGGAGTCCCTAGACCAGTTTTGTGCTAGGCTGAGACACTTGGCGAGCACCTGCAGGTGAGTGAATGAATAGGAGATGGTACGTAACCAATCTATACAAGTCCTTCGAGAGCCAGGCCTGACGCTCACACAGATCCTGGACACAGGGCGCGCATATGAACTGGCAGAGAACAGAGGCGCTAAAATGGATGCGGCGGTGCACCCAGGGAGAAGCGCGGATGCTTTTGCTATTGGTCGGGCCGCACCAGAGAAGTCACGTTGGGGCCAGAAACGTGCTGAAGGCCCTCCAACCCCCTCGAGCACGCAGTCCTGCCAATACTGCGGGTATGATCTGCCACACACAGGAGACTGTCCAGCGAAAATGAGAGTTTTTGGCGGGTGCAACACGCATGGACATTAAGCAAGGGTGTGTAGAGCGGCTGTTTCAGTTACTATGTCAAGGGGGCCAGCAAGAGGGAGCGGGGGAAACCCCAGAAGGTAGAGGAATGTGTCAGCTGTCGAAGAAGGGGTGCAGGAATTGGACATTGCTGAGGAAGAGGAAGAAGAGGAGGAAGTCTTCTTCATCTCAAACATTGCCACAGGTATCAAAAAGAGAAGGCAACCGACCTGCACGGTGAACATTGGAGATGTGCTGACACCCATTTTGAACGACAGGGGTGCGTTGGTCTGTGTCCTGGCAGCTGAACACTATGAGGCACTTCCAGGCCCCCCAAATTGGAACCGTCCAAGGCCAGAATATACACTTTTGGAGGAGATATGCCTCTCCCTATCCATGAGTCTTCATGGCACCCATCTTACGTGGGAAAAACACAGTTAAGGCAAGATTCTTTGTAACAGATGTAAGCCTGCACTCCCTACTAAGCTGCGCAGCCTCCAAGGCCTTAGACATTGTCCATTTCACCATGTCGGTGTACCAAACAGACATTGACTACCTTCTGAACCGGTTTGAGAGCATATTCCAGGGAGTGGGCAAACTAAAAGAGGACCCAATTAGACTACACATTAATGGGTCTGTGAGGCTGACAGCCCTAAAGCACAGAAGGATACCATTCCACCTAAGGGCGCAATTGGAGAAGGAGCTACAATCACTGATTCACATGGATATTATCGAAAGGGTAGAGGGCCGAACGCCATGGGTGACCCCAATCGTAGTGGCCCCTAAGCCCAACCAGCCTGGTACACTCCGCATATGCGTAGACATGTGACTGCCAAACACTGCGATCAAGAGGGAAAGACACCTCACGTCCAAGCTGGATGACATCGTTGGGGAGCTGCAAGGGGCCAAAGTGTTTTCGAAGCTCGATTTAAGATCTGGATATCATCAGCTGGAACTCCACCCAGAGTCACGTTACATAACAACATTCACCACCCACGAAGGGCTATACCAATTCAAAAGACTACATTTTGGAGTCTCGTGAGCGGCAGAGGTGTTCCAGAACGTCATCCGTGGAGCCCTGGCGGGACTGAAAGGAGTCATCAACATGTCCGATGACGAATTGCACTTTGCGCAGTCAGAATTAGAACATCTGAAAAGGCTGGAACACGCACTAGACAGGCTCAAAAGCCTAGGCCTCACTCTACACAGGAAGAAGAGCGAGTTCTTCAGGGACCGCATTGAGTTCTTCGGATTTGTTTTCCATGCCGGAGGGATCTCTCCCGACCCGGAGAAGGTGCGACACATTCGCGAAGCGCCCCCCCCCAGATTCACCGTCTGAGATAAGAAGCTTTCTCGGCATGGTGAATTACTGCGGGAGGTTCATTTGTGGCCTGGCGTTGCTATCAGAGCCCCTGCAGGCGTTAACGAGGAACGACGCGGCGTGGACATGGACAACAAAAGAACAAAAGGTGTTCACTGATATTAAGAACGCACTGTCTGGCCAGGAGTCAAAGGCATACTTTAGCCCAGACCGAGAATCGGAAATCGTTGTGGGTGCAGTACTGATGCAAGCAGACACACATGGTCACATGAGCCCCATTGTGTACGCGAGGAAGGCTCTCACAGAGACCAAGAAAAGATACTCTCAAATTGAGCAGGAAGCTCTGGCAATATTGTGGGGGTGCAAGTACTTCTGATTATACATTTTGGGCAAGCCTGTGGTGGTCATCACGGATCACAAGCCGCTCATACCAATCATCGCGGGGGCATCTTCCAAACCGCCACCACGCATCGAACGGTGGATGCTGTCTTTGATCGAGTACGGAGTGAGACTGCATTATCGGCCGAGCACCCACAACCCAGCAGACTACCTGTCCAGGCACCTTGGTGCCGGTCGTGAGCAAGGTAACGTCGAAGTAGCGGACTGCGTTGAGATGGTCCGCAACATCATGGAGGCAGCTCTACCGGTGGCACTGTCACGGCAGGAAATAGCGGAGGCCTCCGACAACGATGAGGTATTCCAGGACATCAGAGCGGCGATGAGCAATGGAGAATGGAAGGAGGTGCTCACCAACAATACCAGGCGGGAAGCCGGTGCACAGAAAGACCTTCAAGCAATGTGGAAGGCACACAATGAACTCTCGGTGACCGAGGATGGACCCCTGTTACGAGGTCGGCAGATCGTCATCCCACAAGTTCTTGTAACCAAGGTGCTGGAGCTAGCTCATAATGGCCACCAAAGGGCGGCCAAAACAAAGGCACGCCTGAAACTTAAAGTGTGGTTCCCCGACCTGGAGCGGCGGGTGGACGGTGCATGCCTGTGTTCCGTGCCAAGCTGCGTATCCGGTGGAAAGGGCACCGCTGATTAGGTTGATGGAGAGAAGCAAACAACCATGGGGGATGGTGCATGTCAATTTTGGTTCAACGGGAAGAGGAATGTACTTCCTGGCCGTAGTAGATCAATGGTCAAGATACCCAGAAGTTGAACTGGTAGAGTCAATGGAGAGTGACCACACCATCTTGGCACTCGAAAAGATATTCACCACCCAGGGGTTCCAATTGAACTGTGCTCCGATAATGGCCCACCGTTCCAGTGGCAGCAGTTCGCCAGGTATCTGGAAGAAAGCGGCATCAGGCATAGGAGAGTCACTCGGCTCTGGCCAAGACAAAACGAGAAGCCGAACGGTTCATGCGAACTCTAAATAAGGTCTTCAGAATCTTGTTGAACGGGGGAGGTGAGCTGCGACAAAATCTATTTGAGTTCCTCAGAGAGTATCAAACGAACCCCCATCAGTGAACCAGGGTCGCAACGGCTGAAGCACTGTTCAACCGCTGCCCCAGAGGACTCCTCCCCGAGATGGAAGGGCAGACATTGGGGGTAATCAATGACGAACAGGTCCGTTAAGAGCGACGGATCAAGAACAAAAAGGAAAGTAAATGGAGGAATCTCCAAGAAAAGACAGTTGGAGTAGGGGACACTGTGTTGGTGAGAAATAGGCACCCGGAGGGCAAAATGTCCTCCCATATGAACCACAACTGCTAGGCGTGACCCATTTGAAAGGGTCCATGGACACTGGGGCCAATGGGCGAGGGACCATCACGAGGAATGTGTTAACTTCAAAAAAATGTACACTAACCAGCCAGAACAGAATCTGAGGGCTCCGGAGGAGGGGCCCCCGGATGCTCCCCATCCGACAATGGCAGCAGAGGATGAGGGGCCCCCGTCCTACCGGAAGTGTCCATGCCGCCCCTAGAAGGTAGCAAAACGTATCTGAGCAGAGAGGGGCGCCAACGCCCGTTGAGGTTCCGAGACTATCTCATGGACCCAGCGTCCCAGTGGACCTAGAACTGGTTGTGCAAACCCATGTTGGGTTAATGTTATAGTTAATGTTTAATTGTTTTCTTGTTTGGAAAAAAGGAGGGATGTTGCGTAGTACGCAACGTTTCTGAGCATGTGCCAGCCTCGTTCCGGCTAGTGCATCCGCAGTTTAATAAACAAGGTCCCAAGACGGCAGTTGCCACTGGAACTCCATCCCAGCAAGACGTGTCCTGTGTTTATCTGGCCGGCATGTATGTGGTTGCGTGTGGGTCGGCCTGGGGCATACCCACCCGGTAACAGTGGCTATGCACATGGCCAAGCGGAACACATGTCAATTTAGACTGCCATTCGTGCATAAAGCAGTGGAGAAGATGTCTGATGATGGGGTCTATGAAGTGAGTAATGCCGGGAGCGATCATTCGAGTGCTTCAATCCAAATTATCAATTTTGCTGGCCCAAACGAAGACCGGGTATAAGTCAGTAAATAGCAAGCTGGTTAACCTGTCCTTTAAGGTGGATAAGATGGAGCAGCACACTGAGAAAGAGAGTGGCCAGATTTCGGAGGCTGAACATAGGGTTGAGGCTTTGAAGGATAACAGCTCCGATATGTGCCACGCACTGCAGGCTCTACAACAAGAGATGAAAGGGATTTGTGTGAAAAACGAGGAAGTGAAATCTAGGAGGAACAATATGCGGGTTGTTGGCATACCTGAGTCGATCTTGCAGAAAAATATGGAGTTGTTCATGGAGGGTTTTGTTAGGGAAGTGCTGATGGATCCCCTGCTGTCTATGCAGTTTCTAGTTGAAAGTGCTCTTCGCATATCTGGTCAAGCTCTGAAGCCTGGACAGAATCCTCAATCTCTGATCGTGCAACTTCTGAACTACAGGGATAGGGACACTATCCTGCGGCAAGTCCGGGAACTAGATGAACTGCATTACCAGAAAGCCATAATCTTCTTTTGGACTTCACACCCTCGATTATTTTGCTTATGTGAAACTTGAATTGCGGATGCAAGGTTTACAGTATGCTATCTTGCCTCCCTCGAAGTTGTGTGTAAATAAAACAAATAACACAACTCACTTTTTTACGGAACCAGCAGATGCCCTTTCATTTTTTAAATCTTTACTGAAAGGCTGATTGAGTTGATAAGTGCGTCCTTAGGTCTGGTGTTTGTGTCCGAGGTGGCATCTTCTCAGGATGTATGGAGCCCCCTTGGCTACCAGAGAGATGGGTCTTTATCTATTGGTTTGCTGAGCTGTTTCACATGTGGGGTGGGTCTCTAACATGCTATATGGGCCACCTTGGGGTTGTCAGGGAGATTTGGGACCATCCCGCATTTTGTTATTTCATGCATGTTTAGGAATGTATCACCTTATACCATTCTTGGTGCACATATGATGCTTTACGGGCCTGCTCTCCTCTCATCAGCTGGAGCAGCTAGGTTGGTGTTCCATGAGGTCCCTGAGCAGTTTCCCAAAGTTTCAGGTTGAGGTTTGTATTTTGATGTGGTTTGGGGTCTTCACTCCGGGTTGGGGTATTGCACTGTGGGTGGAGGAGGGTGGGATTCTGTTGAGGTTGTTTGTCTTAATTTTTAAAATTGGTTTACATCACAGGAGTCATTTGACATGAATTGTAGTGCACAGATGGCATGCAAGTTGCACTCGAGGTTACTATGGATTTATCCTCCCTGACGGGCCATAGGATAGTGTCTCCCAATATTTGCGCTTTGATGAGCTGGAACAACCCCATTAAGGTGCACAGTATAGACTCGTATTGCGAGCGGCACGGGGCAAAGATAATTCGGCTCCTGGACACTTATTTATCCTGGACCACCAATGAGGCTCTAGGTAAATCGTGCAGCTCTTAGGGATTTTACACCTCTTTTTCCCCATTTTCGCTGCGAATTATCACCCTCATTCACAAGTCTCTTGGATTTCAGGTACTGGAGCACAATCAGGAACCTGAGGGCCGATATGGTATAGTTTCAGTGTCTTGGCTCGAACACACTAGACATCAGTTAACATGTACGCCCCAAATATGGATGACGCCTCTTTTTACAACACCTGATTGACAAATGCACCACTTTCTTATAAACTCAAATTGTTTGGGCCTCACACTGCTTACTCTTCTTGTTGACATATGCTACATCGAGCCATGAATCACAGGCTTGGTCAGGTAATCGTGTAACCAGGTGCCTGGGTAATAGTAAGTCGTTTAAGAAGAATGCATAATTTTATTTTTCGATCAGTGGTATTGTATATTCGACCTGTGTTTTGCTTAACTATTTGTATATCTTTTCTATGTACGCTTTTATGCATTTTAAACCATTTTTTTGTTCTCATTTTGTGTATTCTTATTTTATGTGTACGTTTTATGAGTAACAATGCTCCAAGTAAACCTATTTATTGATTGGTAAACGTGTTGAAGTACACATGTATTTTGCACATGTAAAATGACATTAGTGGCAGTGGTAAGTTATTGCACATGTGCAATTTCCGTTTGCAAATATGTGCATCTTCAACCGTATTGGACCACTGCTGATATGTCTTCTTTGTTTGCTAATAACAGTATAATTATTTCTGGTACTCTGTACAAAATATCTATTGATGTGCATGTCAGAGAGAATGTGAGAGAGAGTGAGAGTGAGAAAGAGAGAGGGGGGGAAGAGAGGGACCCTGAGAGAAAAAAGGAGAGAGGGAGGAAAAAATCTCTCTCTCTCTCTCTCTCTCTCTCTCTCTCTCTCTCTCTCTCTCTCTCTCTCTCTCTCTCTCTCTCTCTCTCTCTCTCTCTCTCTCTCTCTCTCTCTCTCTCTCTCTCTCTCTCTCTCTCTCTCTCTCTCTCTCTCTCTCCCCCTCCCCCCCCCTGGAAAAAACGTCCCCCAATGAAGAAATCTGATTACCTAAACAACTAATGCAGCATCACCCCTTCTTCCTTTGCAAGAGCCTTGAAAGAACATTAGCGTACCAAATTTGCCTTCTGGAACTCCCCCGTCACTCTGCAGCTTTTGACACAGTTGGTCACAAAGTCCTCATCAACATTACATGGATATTTAAGAGAATGCACTGCACTGGCTCACTTCCTACCTATCTCTGACATTAGTTTCTGGAGATAACTGCTTCCTGATAACCAGTTCTAACCATCACTGCCGAGTAACCAGAAATGGGTCTATCACCCATGATTCTCAACATCTACATTTAGCTTCTATTAACCTTCCCTACTAGCCAGATCATCCACATTACCACCATGCTTATGATGCACATATCTACCTTAAAGTATCATTCACCAACTCAAGGCCTTCCTCACTCTAATCCATGCATTGCTGTCCAGTTCCTACCACAAAACTAACAAAGTAAGAATTCCTGCTTCTTAGCAACAATGCTGATTACCACCACTCCCAGGCCTGACTGTCTGCCATGCAATTCAAGATATCTCCCATAGCTGACACCCTGTGCCTAGTCTGTGTGATTCCACAAAGAAAGAAACCTCTCCTTCAAAACACACAGAGTGAGAAAAGAAAAATGAAAGCATGGCAACAACTGTCCCTCTTGTGGAATATCAAATAATTGCTACCAGATACAATCTTCAGTTCCACAGTACAGGCCCTGGTGCTAGCTCATGTGGACACTGGAAATACCCTGCTATCCAGCCTACACTCCACCATCTCTGCATCTATGCCTACATGTCCCTGGCCACTTCATCAAAGGTTTCTGCAAATATGACAACATAATGTTCACACTCATAAAACATCATCAGTGATTCCAATGAGAAAGCCAGCTAACTCACATGTAAAGCTGTCACCATGCATGTTTCCTCCTGACTGGAAGAAAACCACACCATCCCTAGTCCGAAGTGAGCAACTGGCCAGATCAGCAGAAATGCAAAAAAAGAAAGAACCAGAAATAAAACACTCTCAATTTACTCCCCAAGAATGTACAACCTCATACCCATCAACATCCGACTTGCTCACAACCTCAGGCAATTCAGAAAAAGGATCAATAACATCCTATCCAATGAGCACCATATTCAAACATTGTTAGATTCCAACTCAAATGTGCCCAGCTCAGCAGTCCTACTGACAACCCCCTTTACAGCCCATCCTATATTTTGTAGGGAAATCTAATTCATAACAAAAGATGCAGAGAAAGGTGCAGTGTTCAGAACTAACATGTCAGCCTGTGCATAGCATTGAAATACACATGTGCAATGTTTTGCGGTTACTCAAATAAAACTATAATTTACAAGGTCAGAGATAAAGATGTCCAAGTACCAGAAAGCATTTTGCAACTGTTTTTTTTTAAAGTGGTTAAACAGCATTCATGGAAAATGTAACATGAAAAAAGTAGCATCTAAGGGCACCAACAGTACTTTAAAAGTGGCAAGGGGGAGAAAGCAACCTGAATCTAGCATCAGCCAGAATTGAGTTATTGACATCTGTATTTTGCTCATGCCACTTCCCCCAAAATGATATGTGAAAACAGAGTCTGTGCTTTCTCACATAGATGAACTGGTGGGGATAGATCCATAACGATAACAACTGACCTGCAACTTTGTCAGAGAGAGGTTGGACCTGTCTGTAAATCCTAAAATGGCATTTATGGGTTCCATCTGCGTACAGTGGGTTTCAGATAAGGAACAAGTGATGGGAGTTCAGCATGACCAGCTAATCTGTTTTACCTAATCTGATTCGCCTGGCCCTCATGAAGGCAGAAAAAGAAAATATCTAGAAAAATAAATCTGAGAATCTGCAGGCAAGAAGATTTCAAACTTCAAAGACTTATCACTGCCATGTATCTGGGTTATAAATATTAGCCCCGAACTAACAGTTAAAGAACTAAAGTCTCCAGATGCTCTGTTGGTGACAGACTCAGCTGCAGATGCTATTTAATATTTTGTACAGTGGGATTTACTATTTTGCCCATAATTCTGAAACCTAATGTTGCAGCAAAGTAATTCTTTTGTGAAATGTTCAGTTTTAGATGCTCTATTTAGGGCTACCAAAACAAATGTGCTAATGTGAATTTCAGTTATGCAAATCAGGCAAATATGTATTTTGTCACAAAGAAATGGCGCACTCTAATGTGTCATATGTCATAGCATCTGCAGGGATGACCCTGTCACTCTAAAATGGAAAAGCAATCTGTACAGAAAAGTATCAATACGTTATAAGCCAAAATCTGCAAGTACTTAACCATTGGTCCCATCATGATGAAAACTGCATCATTTGATTTGCGCCAGAGCGAGAAATCTAAGGAGCAAATTAGCAAGGTGGTAATATGTGTCGAAATATTACCTGAAAAGATTACAATATTTAAGGCAAGAAATACCTGAGATCACATGACATTAAATAGGAGGGAAACAGGGTTTAGAAGTGACTCCCACCCGACTGCTCCTTCATTAATATGCCAAATGACTGCAGATGGATATGTCTACTGTGATGTCATTTTTGGAACACTGTCCAATCACATACATTGACCAATTAGATTGGGGGAAAGTATACACACTACACAGACGTGGGATTACTACTCTATAGACAATTCAACACACACTCAGGGACAGATGCTGATGGACTCACTCACACACTCGCTCACTGACTGAAAAAGAATATTTGATAACAACAAGAAGGAGAAGGAATAGATTGCTCTCCTTTTGGATTAAGTGATGAATTGTCAGCAGAGACTGTAAGTGAGGCCTAGCAGGAGTTAAAGCCCCAGGACTTATTCAGTGAAAGAGACAGCAGACAGGCTGTGGAGGAAAGCTGATCCCATTTTGTTGACTGGTGCCTATATGTATCTATTTTGAATAAATGGGAAGTAGCGAGAATTGGATTAGCAGTGATACTTTAACTAATTTGTTGTTTTTCACAATTCCTCCTAGACTCTCATGCATTCAATCCATGGTGAATGCGTGCTCGGGAGGAATTAAGTGTATAGACAACTATGGTGATGTGTGTGTTACAAAGGTCTCTATTTCTATAACTGTTGCATTGAAAACAGAGGTGACTCTTGTGTTGATTATTGGCATTAGAAACTCCTGAAATTATAGCTTGTTTGTCTTTAAATTGATTCAAATATTTCTATTTGGTTAATAAATATACCTTCTGTGCAGCCCTGTGTGTGACTTGTCCCAAAAGTGGAGAGAAAAAGAAAGGAATCAATGTTATTTAATTGGGGGTCCCAGATTCATAAAAGGATCTTGAATAAATAAAGGACAATTGTGTGTGCCTGGTTTGGGGAGGGTGGAAACCTCTCCTGAATAAGATGTTGCCTAATTAAAACATCCTACAGCTTCCACCTCTTTGCCACCACTCAGCACTGTTATCGGTTTCCCACTAATTGTAAATGTTAACTATTAACTGCTAGCCTAGTTGGTAGGCTAATACTGCTCCCCCACCAAGGAATCAAGCAGATTGTTATTTACTGTATTGTCCAATTACTTCTTGCCTTTGCATCCCCTACATACACCTTCACACAACATTGCTTGGTCCTGGCACTAACATCAGTTAGGCTCAGCAGCTCCAAAATCTCTTCCAAATACAGGTGCAATGTTTCGGGGATCATCTGTCAGAGCCTGCATACTTCAAATACAACCCAAGCACATGTTTTGTCAATTACACAACCATGCATTGACTCTATAACCCTGATGATTCACAGAGCATTTTCCAATGGGGTTTTGCCATTATAAAAACACTTCTGTGAATTAGGCCCATGTGGTATCACTCTGCAATGTACTGAAATACATCCTCACTGATAATGCCCAACTTTGCGAGCAGGGCCTAATTGCCTTTTTCTGATGAATGCTTCAATTCATCCTCTGAGATGATTAATCACGCTCTCCTGCTTTCACAACTACATTACCTTTTTCCTCCTTGCCCAATGTACCCTATCCCAAATTTCTGTCAGTTGCGTTTGGTTTCCACTTTTGCCTTTCCTTCTCTTTACAGATTTTCCCTTTCTCTACAGACCATAATCTGGGTTACCCTGGCAGAATCACAATTCACCAACTCTTCAGACAAGCCTAGCTGCCATAAAACCAGTCCATTGGAGATGGGCACATTATAAATATTCAATAAAATAACATAACATAACAAGGACCATTCTTCTCATAACCATTCATGAATGTCTGCCCCAGAGGGTCAGTCTTAATTAACACCTGAAATTGAAAGAAATGTAGTAGTCTAGCAAGACGATCATCATCTCCACAGGGTTGTGTATAGGGTAAAGGTGTGCTTTGCAATTCCCACATCATGTAAATAAGAAAGTGGTCTTATATAGTGCCCTTCTGCCATTTTTGGTGGCTTTGCTGCAAGTGACCTTGTAAGAAAAGAGGGGGAGATGGGTTTGTTAGTGGGATAGAGGGGGAGGAAAATGTGAAACCTGCAGTGTTGATGGGTGTAGGTTGGACGTGTTTGGCTGTGACACTTGTGAATATGTTTATCCAGAGGGGAGAACCCAAGATCTGATAGATTACAGTGAGCTCATTCTTGGTTAGTCATTGATGAGGGGTGGGGGAAAGAATGCAGTAGAGCTAAAGTGGAGCTGTTCATGATATCCCAACCTATGTTGATGTTTAACTGAAAGGCCTGAGGTAGCCATGTGGCAGCATATGTGTGTGTGTGCGTGTAATGTAAGTTGGTAGGAGATTTAAAGGTGGGTCAGTTTGTAAAGGAGAAGTGGGGAGTAGACAAATGAGCAGTACATGTATGGGACATGGATGCATTGGCAAAAAGTAATACACAGGCATGTCAAAATACAGTGGGTAAAACTTAATCTAGGACAGAACAATTACTCTGGTCTGCCAAGGAGAAAAATACAGTGTGGCAATATTTAATCTAAGGCAAGCAATTAATCTAGGAGGGCAGGGAAAAATTCAATGTGGCGATAATTATTCTAGAAAAGCAATGAATTTAGGACTTTGGTGACTTTCAGGATCCAGAAAAATAGGGAAAAAAGGGCAAACAATATTAGGGCCTCAATTAACGTATTGCAAATAATTAATGCAGGCAACAAACAACCTGAGGTAGAACAAGTAATATAAGATGTCAAGGAGCACATTATAGTGGGACAGCAAATAATATAGGTAAAGCAATGAATCTAGGATATTAAAGATCAAGAATAGTGGGACAGCAATTAATCTAGCACAGACAATCCAGTCCCCAAACAGTTAATTCATGATAGGATACTATGGTCCAATCATATTAGGGTGGCGTCCCTTACTTGGCCATCAAACAGTCTAGCCTCTTGGCTAGAGACTAAACAGCCAAATACAAGATGCAGTCTTTTGTCATATCACATCATACACAAAACATAACAACATAGCATAGCATAGCGACATAGCATCATAAAAGAACAAGTAGAAGTGTTAGGCCAAAAGTCAACTGCTGCAATGGGAAAAGAAGCCTGTCTCCAGTGCCCTTTTATTCTCAGAGTAATGCAGTATGCACAGGAGACATCTCGAGAGAGAGTACACATTCTGTGCACAGACTGGCATTGAAAGTGCAAACATGTACAACTTGATGTTAAATAATTATAAATGTTTATAAATAACATTTCATGGAACAAGCACAACAACGTCTGAGAGTGCTTGCTCTGCAATGATTGTGGAAGACTAGCTGGCTCATGCAGATGAGGAGGAGGCAAAGGCATCCCAGCACACTATCTTCAGTTGCGGCCCTGAACAAGGCCAATCCCATATCCAGTGGTGATTGCTTGTAATGTAATATCTGTCCTTTTGTTTACTCAGACTTTGGAATTTGGCCGTAAGAAAATAAAATAAAATGGCAACCTCAATGATCGCATATCCAAAGCTATGTCCAGTATGAAGGAATTATTCAACATCCTGAAAGAGTTGGAATCACCTGCCCCCTCTCCCAATACCTGTACTAAAGACTCCCTTTGGTGCATCAATATACAGAATGTGTTACAAGACAAAATCACCCAGCTCCAAAATAAAATAGAAATGCAGAAAACCCTCATCACTGACATCGAGCAGACTCCTGATTCCCCCTCTCTCACCGAGAACGATTGCCCCAATTTAATGTCACCCCCTCTCTATCAAAGAGGTGGAGATCGTCATCATGAAACCTAAACCATCCAACTGTCAGGGAGACACCTGTCCAGCCTTGCTTATTAAGGAGGTGGCCAATGAACTGGCTCCATTCTTCACGTCCTTCATTAAAGCTTCTTTCAAATCCAGCATAGTACCCAATAATTTGAATGACACCTTGGTACTCCTTTTATTAAAAAATGTGCATATAAAGGGTTAGTGAGGTCAAGAGGGATGATCAAGAAGCATTCTTCAACTAATATGTAAGTAGATCCTAGTACCGAGGTTCTGCTGGTATTGAGGACTGGACTCAGGCATCTGGAATGATTGCTTGTAACTCCGAAAAAAGAAAGTAGGGGATGTATCTAAAGGAGCATGATCTTACAATCCTGAGTAGGGACTCGGGCTGGAGCTAGCATGGAAAGGGAGGACAGACAATACACGAGTGATGATTTACACAATCTTATACTTTTGCAAAGGAGCAGCATTCACTAGCATGCAGGGTATGCTTAAATATAAGTAGATGGCTGCATTGCCTTGGTTCTCCTAGCCTCTGTACAGGGGCTTTTTGAATTATTTTAGTGCTTCTTCCCACACCAGGCCTGCTGGAACATTGCAGCATGCATTTACAACATAAATGACAAGAGACCTTTAACTCTGGGCATATCGCCAATATATCCACCTTTCCATTTAGCAAGGTCCTATTTTGTTTCCGCATGGTAAACATAAGCTACTTTAGCAATTTTACATTTGACTGCTTAATGTACATACTTATTTTACAACTTCCATGTTATGTTTAGACTAAAAATTAAAGTAAATCCAAATGCACGCCAACACTCACAACATTGGGTGAGCACAGTTCAAGTCGGTCACGTTAGTTACACTCGACGCAAGCAGAAAGACCCGGAAACGGAAAGAAATCCACACAAGGGTTAATTCACTGAAAAATATTAAAATAGCACGATTGTAGTTACACAAAGGACTTTTTGTGACATTTATGTGACTGCAAAGAGAGCATTTTTGTCCGTAGTATTTGTCCTTAGCGTGCACGTGAATAAAATGATAATGCTTCTAAGCGCCAAGGATGTGTTTGTCTGTTTTAAACTCTAAGCATTTTTTGTCAAATCTGCAAGAGATTATTCTCACTCACAAGGCACTACATGCTATTGCACAATGGACTGCGCTGAGTGCACGCAGCATCTTTTTACAGTGCACTTGTGATTGCCAAAATTCAAGGAGTCCATTAATTATATGGAAAATAAATCAATATGGTGGAAACTTAATATTTAATTAAAAATGTATGATTGCTATAGTCCAAAATGCAAGACAACCTCAGGCTGCATTAGTGAAGTGAGATAGATAACGCGTCATAGCAATTAACTACTGACTCTCTTATACCCGCGAACCTATTCTTACTGTATGATTGTTACATTTGATTTAAAAACATCAGATTTGGGATAAACACATCATTAAATTGCACTAGGGTTTATTAGACACACATGTTCCCTCCCGGCTCTGGCAGGGTCTAGGACGTTCATGATCGCATTCGCTTAACCTTCCAGCGACAGAGTACAAGCGCAACTGGATGAAAAAGGCACGCTTGGCCATATTACAGACTTGTTGTTATTCACTGCAGAAAATAAGCCAGAGGAAAATAGCACAACCACGGATGAGAATCGGAATTGTACGACCCAGTCAGGGCCATCTTAAACACTATTGGGGCCCTGGGCACAGACATCTTTGGTGCCCCCTTTCAGCAAACCAAAGCAATTAATAGATCAAGAATATCAGCCCCGCATCCCCGCCTCAATCACAACCTATAGGTTGAGATGCTGCCTCACAGCATTAGAAATAAGGATGTTTACTCCCTTAAAGATCCCTTACCCTCTTCATTCTTGCTCTAATCAGAATGATAAACAAGTACTATTTGAAGGCCAACGTTATCAGTCTACGCAGAGGTTACTTCTGTTCTAGCATAGATTCAGGAGACTTTTTATCAATAGAATCAAGGATGGTAGGCAGCCTGTAGTATTAATGCAGGACTGTATGTAAAAGCTACATGTAACCCAGACTACACAAGAGAATTCACATTTGCTGCCTCACAGAATGCAGAAATGCTCAAGCATGGATAGAGGAAACCAATTGGTAGGAAGGAGAAAGCTACACATACCATAGCATGGATAGGGGATGCAGATTAGAAGCTACCAGGAAGGTGTCTGTATCCAGACAGAATGAGATTATAAATGGGACGTGGTTTTCAAATAGTGTTGCCATTAGAGATCAAAAGTATAAAGACATAGGGGAAGGGGATCGGCACAGTAAAGTGAATAGCTGTGTGCGTGGGTTAAAGCGTTTATTCTCTTTTTCATGGTGTAGATGTTTACATGTTTCCTTTCTGGTTATGTGAAAAAAATGTTTAATAAAAAGATATTACAAAAAAAAAGCATAAAGTGCCTGTGGTGTGCAATATATCAATGCTCACTATTATAGTGGAAGCAACACTATAGCCAGTGAAACCATGAGTGAGGCTGTTTTGAAGAAAATCTCTCTGAAGGGCTGACAATGTTGAAATGTTTAGGGACTGGCCATTTCAAGAGGCTAGGCAATACAACATTTAATTAGAGGCCCAGCACTACACACACTGCTTAAGGGGTGAATCTGGGATGTGTGCCAACTCTACAATTTCTGCATTTTTACACTTTCATTACCAGTTCTTACCATGAACTAAAATAATCTTATTTTAAAAAACTGACTTGGAAAGCACACCAATCACATAACCAAACATGACAATTTTTTAAACAAAATATTATAGAAGAGTGTAACACAATGATTCTAGCTTCATTCTCTCCATCATCAAGAGAAGAATATGAGTACCAGCATACCACTGTGACTTAATAGATTTAATATGGGTTGGCTTTGTATTTTAAATCTTTATATAGTTCCAAAACACTGGCTTGTGAAATTGTCATTTATAAACGTGCAGAAAATCCTTTGACTTTTTACAAAAATGCAAAGTGTTTTGTTGTGTCAAACAAGCAGACTTTAAAATATGCTTGCTCGAGTCCTGCACCATCCTGTCCGCCCTCTTCTGTCTATCACCCCTTCCACTCAAATAGCCTACATAAGAAGAAAGATCAAGTAACGGGCTAAACAATGGCACCAGCATGCGAGGAGGCAAACTTCACAGAAGGCAGTACAGTAATGTACAAGATATTAGATGATTTGAACAGGATCACTACATTGTCTGCTGGCAAAGTCAGGATACAAGCATGAATGCTTTGGTTCCAAATTTGGATACTAATTCATCTCTTGGTCTAACATTTTATGCTCATCGTTGGAGGTGATTGCCTAGGTTTCACAAAACCCCAGCTGAACAAACCAATTTCTAGACCTTCACCATGAGGATGACATGTTCGTTTTTATAGCAACCCCTATCTGGTGACGGTACATTGCTGATAATAGCACCTGTTGTGCTGCAAGACCAAGTACATATGCAGGGAGGTTTATACATTTCAGACATAGGAAAGGCTCAGCCAGCTTTACAGGAATGTGCTATTCTAATCTTGTATAGGAACACATATCTCTGCAATGAGTGCTTAACACACTGAGCTAACTTCTGAACCATTGTCGCACTCAATTTACCAATATGCATTTCAAATTTAGTTATTGCACATGATCAACATAATTCCCACAGGAAGGAAATAATGCTACAGGAGTTGTGCCACAAGGAACACACAAACTATATTTACCACAGTAAACCCAGAAAGCATTACATGATGAATTGATCGAGACAGAATAAACTTGCCAAAACAGACAGACAGGCCTCAGCGCCATGCCATAAAATATCCTAATGTGCGCTTTTTAAGTCTGGTGAACAAAGGAATCGTACTTCTTTAGATTAGGCAGCCTTGTGGGGCCCCCTCGAAGGTGGGGGCCGTGTGCAAGTCCCCCTTTTGCCTTCCCATAAAAACGTCTCTGGACCCAGTTGCATCATTCCCACTGCTTCAGTATTCATGGTAGGTTGAGGTCGATAGTGTGCAGTAGTGCTTCATGCAAGTAATGCACAAATGTTTAATGTTGACCATTACATGGGAACGATGGTCAGAGGGCTCACATGGGTATGCCCTTCCAATGTCCGCATTGCACCCCGTCTCTCTCTCACCTCTGGTCTTGAATAACATAATGGCTAACATCCAGACCATGAAGACTCATACAAAATATGCTAAAAGCAAAACAAAACAATAAGTGGAACAAACTCCAAAAAAACGAACAAATAACAACAGATGCATTCACATTTCCGTACCAGATTGGCAAATAGTAATGTCAGAATTTGCCGCATGGTGTTGAGTACCACTTTACAAATCCAAATAAATGAGCAGTGTTTGACCATGGATTGGCATTCGCTGTGAGTAATGGCTGCAACTTACCCTTTGCATTCGTAGTGAAAACCACAAATAACTTGTCAATTGTGGCGGTATTAGAGAACATTTTCAGACAGCGCAACACAAGGCCCCAGCAGCAAGCACATCTTTTCCACATGCTTGCACGCAAGCCAATATTCTCTGTGATATCAAGAAGCGAGCACAAGTGGGCGTTGGGGTACATGTGCAATACCGATTGCACTGATAAATAAAATGCACAGTAGTCATCATTGTGCAGGGGCAACAAAGCTCAAATATGTTTGCCGATTCCATGGCATTAGATTACATTTCATCTTATACCAGAACTGCCAACGGGATTGGCCCGGAGACTCCGTGCTTTCTAGACGTTTGCCTGGTCTCCGGGTGACAGGGGGAGACCAGTGGGATTTGTGGTTTGCAGGAAAATATTTTATCGGTGTCAGGTAATAATCACGTTTATACCCTTTGATCAGATTCGAACCTGTGTCTTCAGAGACACCACTGGCCCAAAAAAGTTACTTAGGCACGCAGAAACCTGCAGTGAAAATAAAAATTACCAGTGCCCATCGTGCCCACAACACGCCCCGAGGATATAATGGACATAGCGCTTTCGAAGTACCCTGCGCCACAAAGTGAAGTGTGACATTGGCCGGACCAATGGGAAAGAAGTAATTAAGGATTACTTACCTGCAATCACTACTACTTCCACTCCTCTACTGTGACCAACAGGTCCTTGTCCCATTACATTCACTAATCTACGCCTCCCAATCCCACATAAAGGCCGCCCCAAAAGTCATTGTCCCAGTACCTCCACTAATCTGTGTCCCCCAATCCCACATTAAGGCCACCCCTACAAGTCCTCGCCCCTGTTCTTCCACTAATCTGCAGCCCTATATCCTACATTAAGGTTGTACTCACAAGTCCTCGTCCCAGTAGCTCCACTAATATGCACCCCAAAATCCACATCACTCTACACCCACTCCCCTTCCTCACAGTACTTGCCCCAACAAGGTGCAAACTGACATTTGTTATTGTTACAGCCCTAACCTCACACACTATCAAACACCAATCATGACCTTGATTCCCACAAGCACCACCAGCTGGAAACACAGGCCTTCACCTCGTGTTTCACACTATGAAATATCACAAGATTGATTAGTCACTGCACCGGGCACATACAGGAAATCAGACAAATCGGAGACAAAGTTGTTGACATAGAACAACAGCACCACAGCACTCGGATAGATTGAGATGTACAGCAGGGCATTTTCATGGGAGGAATTGTGTGCCATGGCCATGTCTCGTACCAGAAGGCCAGGTGGGGGTTTCTTGTACATTAATCCGTGAAGGCAATTAAGAACTAGTCCAGAATCACACTGAAAGGGCTTGAGGGATAGGCAGATATCGCGCCTGGATGAACTTCTGGGATGGCCACCCATGGTAAAGGTAACAATTGTGAAGGTTTAGTAAGCACACAATATCTGGGAAGATTCGACATGCTCTCCACCGGATGCGTCTGTAAATATAGCCCATGCTCCTCTAGTTGCAATTTGTGAATATGTAATTAGTCGCAGCCACAAGAATCAACACAGGAAGCTACTACCTGATTGGATGCACATACAACAAACCTCCACCGAACTCCTAGGCAAGTATAATGCACCAATCCAGTGGACACTGGCCACAGGTATGGCCACCCGCACACATCAGAATACAGCAACGACTATGACAAATTCAATCTCGCTGGTCACATAATTGATCTGCCTACTTACACCAGACTTTGCCTCAACAACTCTGGGATCAGTATGCACTGAAGACCTATGACAAATTTGGGCACGCTGGAGACATAGCAAGTCTCTAGCACTCATGCCATCTCTGGACTCCTCTCACCACCCAGCCACATGCCTGTTCTCATGGGTTGCTTTCTACCATACCCTGGCCAGCCCTGCTAAGCCTTATTTAGCCAAATGCACACACACATTCTAATCTTACTCCGTGACCTCCAATACTCTATTGTTCGGTCCCCAAAGGCTTTCCCACCACCAGCATATTGAGACTATAATAATGGTAAAAGATGCTACATAAAGGACAACTATAATACAATAAAATAACCCAAACACACATCACCCCAACCACCATAGCACCTACACCAGGTCATGAAATGTCAAATGTCTGAGTGAAATCCTCAGAAATATGCTTGCTGCAGAGGTCCATGATGAAGCCCCAGTCCACCTTAGTAGGCCTCCTCCACTCCCACGTAATTTGGCTACAACACCCTCGTCACAACAGCTTGCTGGTTGTCCCATCCATGCCCCCTGCAATTAGGACAACAACAATTAGAATCCCATTGATGTACTAATCTTGATGGCTGGCAAACAGACAGAAATGTAGGATGGACTACACTCACAATTTGGTGTGCATAGGGTACAGTCACGTACCCAACAGTAATGGAGCACCACAGCAACTCACAGACCATAGAAGGTGCTGACCAGGCTTGTGTGCCATGCTTAGTATGATGGTGGTGTCGGCCTTACAATGCCTGTAAGTGCAAGGACATTTACCAGCTATGGAACTGGGAAACCCATGGTCCAGTTCAGTGTTGATCACTTACCTCCCTCAACTCTTCAGGCCTGCATCTTCCATGAGCTACAGCTTGCAGATATCATCCTCCAACATGATCATTTGGAAGCAGTGTTGGTAGTATTCGGACAATCCCCTCTACCATAGGTTCCCTTTGGAATGCACCTAGCTGCACAACAACAGCCAACCACATGGTTTTGTGCTGCTACCCCTTGCTCATGTTCCATTCAGGTGATATAGTCCTCATGTTAGGTTGGGAGGCCATTGAAACAAGGGAATCCAACATCTGTGTTATCATCTGCAATGATAATAAGCTATATCTGTTGTGGAAGTGTAAGCACATCCACATGGACAATCAAGTGCCAAAGGGCCACCCAAACCGCTGTGGCAGCATAAAGGAACACTACGTAGAAGAATGAGAAATCTGCAGAAGTGAATGGGCAGAAGTAAATGTGCAGCCTCCAGATTCATCAAATATCCCAGTGCTGGAGGACATCTGGCCAGATATCTAAACAAATGTGCAACCACCCTCTATAAGAGGCCCAAAACATCTCAATAAATATACCTCCTCTCACAAAAAATATCCACCAACAACATCACCAGTAGACACACAATTCAAAGTCAACTATAGCTTGCTATCCACACCCTTGTGATTCTCCCTTCCCTACTGGCAAAACACATGTCCACATGGCCATATGGGCAAGTCAGTAAAAGCATTGACACCATGCCTACCTCAAAAAATCCACACCATGAAATAACACCCATGAAAACCTTTCCAAAGGAAGTGCCATACCAACCACAGCAGACATGGTTGACACACCCATGCACACCATGTACATCAATTAACATCATGCATGTGTGCCGATCCACCAAAGTTGGAAAGCAACAGATGTGTTGCCTAAACAATTGAAATTCCTGCAACTCTAAATATGATACTTCCCTACATCAACCATAGTCCACACACATACAATGGCCAGCAAAATAGATATTATAACTATGAGCCACATAGTGTGACCTAAAACCACCTGATAGCAATAGGACAAACTCGGTTGGAGATCACGGACACAGAACTACAAAAGCACACAAAAAACAGCAAACCAAGACATGCTGCACAAGGAACAAAGACACAGCAAACTGTTAATATTTATGCCGTAATGCTAAACTATGAACAAATATGGATGGTAAAAAAAGTAAAATGCAATAAAATAAATAGAGTGCAAGGAACCTACAACTACAGAACTATGTACAGGAGTCTGAGATGAGAATGTTACAAGAACTAACAGTGTGTCTCCTTGGCATATGCAGACGGGTGCGCAATAATAACAAGGACATGCTTTAAGGTGAAAGAGCAGCATGTTTTGTGAAAAGCATGGGATGCCAAGATGTCTGGGCACACAGAAGGGAATATCAGTGTGTCTAGTTGTTGCTATAGGTAGCAGGTCCCTCTCTCCTCACTGACTGCAGGTTGGGGCTTCTGTGATGGGATGCACAATAGAATCTTACATAGTTTTGCAATGGCCAATAAGGGTAGGACAATTTCTGTTGTAATTACTCTGCATAGGCAGGAGTTAATAGGATGTTAGAATGAATGTACACCTAATGTCTAGAATGTATACAAATGTATTCTAATTTTGTGTTTTTCACCTTTAAATATTACAGCCCAATGACCAGCCATTACTTTGCATTTGCATTAAAAATGTGTTTTCTTGCAATTCAAGCATCTCTTTATGGTTTCCTGAGAATGACAAGGGTCTACATCTGGTGACCCCAACGTGATCTCCAGTACCTCCTGAGGTCACCGTGGTCCCCCGCTGCATGTCCCGGGCTATGGAGCTCCACCTTGAGAAAGCAGTTTGTGTGCACACCAGTGGAGAGGTTAGCAGGTGCTGTGTTTCTCTAAAAGCCTGCCTGGTTTCTGGATTGGGGGTGCAAGTCTGTGCAGGCTGTACACAAGGGCACAGTATCGGGGGAACTCAGGGATTACATAGTAAGTTCAGTTCACATTTTGTATAAAATACAGTCTTTTGATATTCTGTTATTGCTTGTGTATTGAGGAACTATGGCGGAGAAAGACAATGGGCCTCATTACGAGTTTGCCAGTCCGGATAAAATGGTACCAGTAAGCTTAACTGTACCGTTGTATCCGGACCGGCAAACTCTGAGTTATGCTTGCAGGTGCCTTTCATTCTGCCAGTTCTGACTTGGTGGAATGAAAGGCACCTGCAAGCACAATAAGCCTCTAGCACCGTAATGAACTGTGCCGGTGCTACAGGCATCCCCATTCCCATTGAGCCCTATGCGGCTCAAATGGGAATGGGGATCTACCAGCAGCGGCACCCGCGAAAGGGCAACTACCCTCGCTAATTGCCCATTCGCAGGTGCCAGATTTTCTTGCCGGTTTGGAGTTAGCCTTGCCAGTTTTACCAGCAAGGCTACCTCCAACCTTGTAATGAGTCCCAATGTCGTGTTTGAAGTGATCGTCTTATGATAAAAGCGCAGGATGTCCCTCAGTTCTAGAGTGAAGGGAACTTATGGAGGTTTCGAGTACCCTCGTCTCGAGGCAAGGGGACAGAGGACCTATCTACATCATTGATTTCATAAAGTTGTTTTTTCTTGTTAGGTATTCTTAGAAATTGCAAACATAATGATGCTTGTTAGGGATTGGTAGCAATTGCATACATAAAGGTGTTTGTTGGTAAGTAGCATTAACATTTGTGTAGACATAGGTATTTGGAGTCAGGTATTTTCAGCAACTAAGGGTCTACAAGTTACGTCACCACTACCCTGTCCCTCTGCTGCTGAGCTGTCCACCACATAAATGGGATCTAGGGGCTCCTCCTCAGAAGCAGCAACATCATAGGTTAACGCTCCCCAGGGTTTGCGGTGGTGTCTGGAGGCCTTGGCCCTGGTATGCAGCTCCACCGCACAGGCTGTCCCCTCTTCTTCAGCCACTGCAACTGTGGAAAATGGAAGATACAACATAGGAATCAAACATAAGTGCCAATGGATATGACTCCCCTCAATTGTATTAGTAGCATGCAGTCATCATAAGTCTACAACTGCCTCACACACACAGGCCCATGCATGGCAATCTGAATGAATCCAGTCTCACAAGCGAAAACAAAATGATTAGTTACAATGATGAGACATGCACGTGTGAAAATAGCATATTGATGTGTGCCCACATAAACATGACAACTCATTTTACACAGCAAAAGTAGTGAGGCAGTGACCCAAGTGTATCCTGCAGGCTGGCCATGGAAAAGGCACCTGGCCACATGTGTCCATAGCATCATAGTCACATCTCTATCCAACTACATCTTGCTAGTTGTATCCTGACAGTGCAACATAAACGTATGCAACACCTACATGTACCTGTTGCTGAGGATCGAGCATCAATGCTGTTGGTTCAAACATGGAAAAATGCTATGGTGACACACCATGCATGCCCCTTCATAAATGCTGGCCTGACTGGTCCCAATGTTGAACCAGATTGTTAAATGCACAGCATTTTCATGATCACAGATCCAAACACATGTGTCTGTCTTACCTGCTGAGTGGACATGATGCAATCATCATTCCCTAATTGAACAACCCATAGAGGAGTTGTGCATGAATGTGCCTTACATGGCCTCATAATCTCAATCTGGTTTGTGTCTCTGTCCGAGGCTTTGCTGTCAGCATCTCACATTGCAAGAACAGAAGTTTCCTTTGTCACGCAAAGCTGCCAGATCTCACTCCTACACCCGCCTGCTTCTCAGATGTGTGCCATGACATACTCTCAGTTTGTGCATGAGGCTGCATGCCAGTTACGATTTGTGCAACACGCATGCCATGAAAAGCACTGTTCCTCAATTCATGCATACTCCTCCAGGACATTCTAAATCAGTGGCACTGTTCAACCCGTGAAAACTTACCGGCAGCTTGGATACGGGCCTGCAGTATGAAGGTATGAAGTGCTGGGTTTATCTTCTCCAAGATTCAGAGTTGAAGCTGTGTCACTCGATGCTGGCCTGTAGAGGGCACCTCCACCAAAGTGCCTGCCTCAAGTGCCACCTTCACCTTCTTCTGGCTCTGTATCCTCAGGTCACCTTAGTGCTTCTTGGTGTTGTCCACAGTATGGACTGCCAATCCCTTACTGTTGATGGTAGCCGTGATGTCCTTCCAGATCCTCTGACGTCCATACGCCCCAAGCTGCTTCTGCATATTGAAGAGGGACTCATAATGGGACAGGACTTGTCCACCTAGTATGCCAACTTCAGCAGCAGAGAGCCTCGCCACCTTGGGGGTACTAGTAATGTTGCTGACATGGTGCACCTGAGGCAGGTGGGGAGAACCTGGGACCTGGCTGTACCTTTACTGTGGTACTGTAATGGAAATATGGTGGTCTGGAAGTCTTTATGTTTCAGATGAGTTGGTCACATAGCCTGCCAGAGGACCCACAGAAGAACAGGCTATGGAGGAAAACCAGGCACTCCAAGGCAGTGCAAATGGTCTGTAACCAGTGACACACTACCAGGGGGATGGTGATGTTTGATATTTTGAGGCAAAATACAGCAGGAAGAGGCACTAAAAAGCACAAGGCAGGAGGATTAGAAAGGTACAGGTGTTTCCACTAGATCCAAGAGCCAGCAGTGAGAAAATCAGATGAATGTCCCAATGCTCGTAATGTCCGCTCTGCATGCAGCATGTGCAGCAGATGCATGAATAACACTGTAAGTAGTATGCTCACAATAAGGTGCCTTGCATCTAAGGTCCTATTCCTGGCATGCGCAGACACAGCGATATTTCAAAGTGCGACCATGCATGGGAGGGGAAGACAGAGGGAAGACAAGACAGATGATCTTATTAGGCATGGTACATTCAGATCATGCAGGTGAACATAGCAGGAAGTGTAAGGGGGCAAAAGGACCAAGTGCACCCAGTCCCGTCAGAACATGGGTTAAGTGCAGAGATATATCACTCTCATGGGTTGTGACCAAAAGCAGTAGTGCTGTGGCAAGTGCAAGGCCCGGGAGAAAGTGCAGGAGACTGGTGAGTGAGGTTTGGGACCTGTGAGGCTCTTAAGGTACCCAAGGCAGCCAGTCAGCGAAGAACTGAGCAGATGTAAAGAGAGAGAGCGAGAGAGCACAAGGAGGTGGTTAGCAGGGGAGAGGGAGAGAGAAGGATGAGGCGAAGTGGAAAGTCTTGAGGAGTTTCCGGAATTTAAGGTGATCTGGCTCAAGACTGATAGAGGCAGAGGGACTGTTCCAGAGGGAGTCATCTGCAGTGAATAAAGATCTCCCCCCAGATCACCCGCAGAGAGATGGAGGAAGATGAGCGGAGGGCTCAGGAAGGAGAGTATTCAGGAAGAGTACATTGCAGATAGAGTGGACCCAGGCCACAGAAAGCCTTGTGGACAATGGAAAGGATTTGAACTTAATCCTTGCAGCCACAGGGAGCCAGTGAAGGGATTTCAGCACCGGAGAGATGTGGTCCCTGGGCATGAGCCCAAGGATAAGTCTTGCAGTTCTGTTCTGGATGTGTTGAAGAAGACAGAGGCTTACAGTTACAGTAGTCCAGCCTAGAGAGGATCAGGGCTCTGGGGATGGTGAGCCTCTGGGGCAAAGTGAGAAAAGGTAGGCTACCTCTGAGAAGGTGCAGCTGGTAATTAGAGATGTCCGCGTGGTGGGATGAGAAGGAGAGATTGGAGTCGAAGATGACCCCAAGATCTTTTGCCTCATTGGTAGGTGGTGGCACAGGGCCAGGGGAGGCCAGCCGATACGTGAGGCCAATACGCCTATATGTGCCAATGCTATGCAAGATAAATGTCACTGGACACACTCACAGACCATTGCTTGTGGATAGTGCATTCTGAACTCAAATTCTGGCTCACATGGAATCATTAAGCAGTGGACGATGTCAGGGTAATCCATTCACTGGCCCTGGTGTTCAGTGGATATGGATGAGCTACAATGTCAGTGACAAGTTGCATGAGGGTGTGTTCTTGGCAGAAGTTGCAGTGGTTGGCTAAAAGATATTGATAAGTGATCTTCATTTAGACTGTCAATTATTCAGAGGTCACGCAAGTGCACACCGGACATATCCATCATGCAGTCTCCAAAGAAATGGTAAAGATGCATGTGTGCGTGGGTAACTACTATTGTGGCCTTGGGCTATCTGGCAAAGGGGGTGATGGGGATGTTGGCAACACAAACCCTGTATGCATGTTTTGTCACCAGGAGAAGACTTGACACTTCCACATGTTGCATGTGTGCATGGATTTCGCACATAACTCCCTCTGTCTACTGTTACATCTTCCACTCTCATACATGTCTGTCTGTATGCATGGCCACCTACTGCTCCAATCTGTGGCTTATGCAGGAACTAATGTGCACCAACAAAGCATTGACAGTTAGCCGCCTGTGCATTCCACATAAACAAATGCCCAGTTTCAATGTCTGATGGATGTGTAGCAGGCTCTTTTTTGTCTGCATGCATTTGAATTTAAATATGCAGATCAACTGGATAGGTAGGCCTCTAAATATTGTTGTCTAACTTTCTGCAGGTGAGGACACAGTGAATGATACAGAGGATAAGTAGGCAGATTGGCAGAGGAGGCAGAGGATGATGCACAACCATCCACCAGTGCAGCCTGGGGTGCTGTGTCTGGTGAAAATCCCTTCCTGTTGCAGGCCATCATTAGCAGGACTGCCGGCTCATCTTCCTATGGTGCTGTTGAATCAGATGTGGAAGGCATACTGAGCTCTTCTAGTTCCTAGAGGCTGGTGGGTAAGAGGAGTAGAGCCAGGAGACCCTGGGCCTGGCAGTAAAGATGCCTGCATCAATGGTGGATTCAGTGTCTGTAACATTGCCTTCTACCATCACGGTGGCCGCAGCAGAGGATGTCAGTGGGAGGGTTGTAGACCACCAGCATATGACAGTGCACTCACTGTGACAGGCCCAGGCTCCTGCATCCTGGCAGAATAGGCTACACACACATGGTGGACAAGTGCCTGCCAGTCTCTTGGAGTGAGGGGAGGAGTTGCTGAATGCACGTGCCTAACGGAGCGAGGTCCTGCAAGAGATAGTCAGGGACATCCATTGTCTGGACGAAAAAGTAATCTCCTCCAATGCCGCACACGCTGCCAAACTACGTATATTGCGGCAGGAGAAGAGAGAGGACATGCAGCAACAGAGCCAGGAACTCGCAAGGAGGGCCCTGACTTGAGGCAATCCCTGCATGATATATTTTTTGCCTCAAAGGACATCCCATGGCAATAGATGACCTCCTTGAGGCAAACCCTGCAGACAGAGATGTTGGTCTCAAGGGAACTCGGCCATCAAGACATGCATTCCTTGAGAGAATCTCTGCATGAGGAGATGTTGGCTCAAGAGACATGGTATAGGAGGGAGGGAAAAATGGGAAAAACAACAGGCATTCAGAGCCCTTGAATTTCTGAATGATACAAATCTGCCAGGCAGAGTAATTGCATATAATACAATTAACAGTGTAGACAATAGCAAATAGGTCTGACAATGATGATTCTGCAGTTTTTCCAAGTGCATTGAAGTGCCACCATGCAAGGAGGGGATACAGGGTAGATAGACGATCTTCAAGGCATGGTGCGTTCAGATCGTGCATTGCACAGACAGTACAGGAGATTGAGCGGCGAGAGCAAGTGCAGGTGAGAGGTTGAGGGGGGAGGTCAAATGCTCCCAGTCAGTCAGAAACTGGGGTAAGTGCAGAAAGATGTGACTCTGATGGGTCATTAACCAGGTGCAGTCGCGATGAGGCAAGTGCAGGCCCAGAGGCAAGTGCGGGAGTACTGGCAAGAGAGCCGGGGACCTGTGAGACTCTGAGGTACACCCGACAGCCAGTCAGCATGCTGTGTGGAAAAGGAGGGAGAACGGGATAGAGCGGGGAGAGAGGTTAGCAGGGTAGGAGGAGAGAGAAGGAAGAGGAGAAAATAAATGTCTTAAAGAGTTTCTGGAACTTAAGGAGATCGGGCTCAAGAGGGAGGTGGCAGGGAGGTTGTTCCAGAGGGAGGCCCCTGCTGAGGATAAAGATCTCCATTCAAATCTCTGCTTGGAGAACCGCTCACTTGCAGAAGGTTGAAGATAGATGAGCGGAGGGCTTGTGAAGGACAGTTTTTAGGTAGGCATCATTGGGGGTAGGTCGGACCCAGGCCCCAGAAAGCCTTGTCGACAATGCAGAGGGTCTTGAACTTGATCCCTGCAGCCACGGGGAGCCAGTGGAGGGATTTCAGTGCTGGAGAGATATGGTCCCTGGGCTTGAGGGCAAGGATAACTCTTGCGGTTCTGTTTTGGATGATTTGCAGTGGGTGTAGAGCAGAGACAGGAAGGTTGAGAAAGCGGCTGTTGCAGTAGTCCAACCTTGAGAGAACCAGGTCTCTGGAGACAGTGAACTTCTGGGGGAAGGTGAGAAAAGGAAGAGTACCTCTGAGAAGGTGCAGCTGGTAGTTGGACTTTTTAGAAATAACCGAAATGTGAGTGGAGAAGTAGAAAATGGAGTCAAAGATGACCCCAAGGTTTTTTGCCTCACAGGTGTGCACGAGCACAGGATCAATGAAGGCCGGCCAAAGTGAGAGTGGGAAAGCGGGAGCATGAGTCCCAATGCGAACAAGCTCAGTCTTACTGGCATTGAGCCAGAGGTCAGTTGCAGCACACCATGGCTGAATTGCGTAGAGACAGTCAGATATTAGCGAGGCAGAGGTAGTGGAGGAGGGTAGCCTGAAGGAGAGTTGCGTGTCGTCCACATAACACTTGAAGTTTCAGAGACATCCACTATCAGGAGATGGCTGCCTTGTGGCAAAACGTCATGCTGATTGTTTGACCATTCGTGATAACCATCATCAAGACCTTGTTGCAATTGGGTCCCCAATGCTTGCATCCCTCTCACAAGTGGCTCTAGCCAATGATAACCAGGCTTTGTCCATGCGTGATCAGAGTGCACATCCCTGGAACCATCACAGGATGGGGTTCCAACTGAACCACGCAGGTGATGTATTGGCCAATTCCCCACACACCCCTGAATGGTTGCCACCACTAGCCCTTCGTCATGCACCATGGTGTCCATAAAACTGTGGCGGGAGTATGGATTATTTTCCTTATTTGTATTTGCACATCCAAGGAGGACTGTAAATATTTTGTCCTCATGACAGAACCCTAGTGTTCTAGAGAGTAGTGACAAAACTGCCCATGCTACAAGGACTGGACATGCGGACATGCTTAGTGAAGTCAACTGACATGGTCATGTGGATTGCTATAGCTTTCCACAAACAAGTGAATATTGCATTCAAATATGATGTGTATGATATGTGCAGTCTGTCAGACAGACTCCATTATCTAGTTCAAACAAATGTCCAATGTCGTTTCAAATATCTTGCCTCATCCAGCACCCACACACCCTGAGAAGACACCCGAGCACTATATTGCTACACAAGTCCCCATTCCCCGTGCTGGACTGAAAGACCAAAGAAATATCGAGGCTTGGTACCACAGAATGAAATACGCCTGAAAAGATACAAGTATCTTTTATTCTGTACAGATTCAAAGCAAACAAATAGCTATCTGGCTCCCAACACCTTGCAGTGTGTACCAGCAGACACAGTGAGGGTTGAGGATGCTGGACATCTTAACACAGGCGTTTTTATACAATTTTCAAAACATTGTCCAGCCCCTCTCCAGACTAATAATTTACATGTTAGGGTTCGTGCCCAGTTCACATAATAAATATTAAAATATTGTACAACGGATTTAACAAGTTTGCATGTCCATGAAGTTACAATGGTGACATTGGTTCTCTAATCCACAGTAAGCCGTGTTTCAAGAATTGCTACAATGCAGTTCAGCAAAAACACATGATCTGAGTTTGTTCTACATTGTCTCATTGTTTATATGAGAATGAGGCTTGTGAGCGCAGACAACACTTGGATTGCAGTTCATAGGAGCATGGGCATTGCTAGGGGGGGGCTAATGGGGCTATAGCCCCTGATCTTTTTGTTGCAGCCCCGGATAGAATCTCAGGAGCTACAGCCAAAAGACTAGCTAGCCCCCAGTCCCAACAGTTCCGACATCAGCGTAGCCCCGGGTCTTTTCCAGACCTAGTAACTCCCCTGCATACGAGTCACAAGGTTTCTTTGCATAGAACAAACAATCTGCTCTCAGTCAGCTTAAATGTTGACACAACATCAAAGGTTGTTCAGCTCAGCTGCAGTTCAAAACACAGTCCACCATTTTAGGACAGAAGCAAGAGTTAAAAATCAAAATGGCGGATGATTCTTAAAATGGCAGCGATGTTGATCAATAATTGAAACATTATAGATGCGGTTTCCCTTGCAACGCGAATGGGCTTAGGCCAATATTCATGACAAGGCAGTATTATACGAATACAGTTTAACAGGACAACCAGGTAAGGTTGTGCCTGCCATGCATTAGCATGGCTGGTTGTTAAGACGGATTTCTGAACTCTGTCCTGATGGCGCAGAAGTTCAGAAGGCCAACCTAATTACTTGGAACAGGGTAACCTCTGGACGAGCCAGACCAATCAAGGTAGCGATCGCGGCGGTCAAGACTAGGTCTCAAGAGGGATGAGGGTGTCTGAAAGCCTGCAATGAGCACACAAAGCAAGAACACTTACAAACTACTCCAAACAGTTGTTATATTAAAAATATATACACATTTATTTCAAGGCCTTTAAAACAATGACCGTAGCGAGAAAATCACAATATAACGATAGTAAACCAACACATACCATATCAACACAATATATATACAAATACAACAACTCTCAAGCATTATATGCACGAAATGTGTAGTCCACCTAAAAGGGAAGGAAGACAGGCAGTGCGAAGTAATGCTTAGACCCAGTTCGCCTTCAGAGGCACCTAACTAGATGGAAGTCCGAGCCCTGCGAAGAGTGGAGCCTTCGCTCAAAAGTACCTGCACGCGCTGGTGCCAACGGGCAAAAGGAGAAGCTCTTCGAGGGAAATCAGGCAGTTCAGTTTAGTGCACAAAAGAAGAAGTTCCGCGACTCAAGCGCAGCCTCCACAGTGGGCAGAAGCAGAGCGCGAGTACGGAAAAGGGTGCTGTTTGACACAGCGGGGAAAAGCAATGGGCTCCTGCAGGAGGGCGACCTGATCCTAGCTATGCTACTCACCGGTCCCCGATGCAAGCAGACCCAGGCTTCTCCGCGTCAGTTTCAGCAGCTGGCAGGTTCAGAAGAGCAGGGAACGCCTTGTCGTCGTGTTGAGTAAAAAGACGTCCCAATCGAAGAAACCCGCACAGTTTGTTACCACAGCAGGGCAACGGAGTGGCCGTGTGTATCTGAGCCAAATGTACACTACTCACTTCAGACCTGGGAACGCCAAGTGTACGAAGCATGTGAGAGTGACAAGGACTCGAAATACTACACAACCTGGCGGCGGTTACAGAGCAAGACTCCCGTGTAAGCTGGTCAGTCAGCTGGATGGCCCAGAGACGCTTCCAAAGGCTTACTGGCAGGAGATGGTGAAGATGCCGAGGTAGCTGTTCCCGCTATTCCAAGGGTCGAAGTACCACTACAGTCCTTCTGGTTCGATCAAAGGTGAAAAGGGTTTCACAAGGCCACAGCAGTGCAGAGGAGAAGTCCTTTAGCGGGTCACCAGCGATTCCTCGGTCCAGCCTCTTGGTTGCAGGATACTTGGCTCCTGTATTCCTTCGTTCGTGAGAACTCAGGAGATCGACATGGTAGTGGTGTTTCCAGCCCCCTCTTATCCACGGTTCCCTTCGCGCCAAAACGGAGGGGACCCAATGGGAGATCCGCTCATCAACACTCACACCATTCGTGGACCAATCACGGACCACGGTGGACCCAGGCATTCACACCACCCTAGACTCTCTGGCACCCAGGATGTGTATTGGGACCACACATCCCAGCCCACATCCTGGAGGCACACACAAGACATGTAGAAGCCCGCGAAAGCATCCTTGTTTCGCGGGAAAGTACATGCCCAAATAAGGAAGGCCCCGGGTCGGCTCGACCTGGGGAAGGTGAAGGGAGCAAGACGGTCAGCGGACAGGACAAAGGAGCCTCGTGGTCTGGCCATTTTTGGAGCCAGGCCACCATTTTGGGTTAAGCGCGAGAAACGCGCTTAGAACGCCAAAAGGAGCTCAAAACACAAGAAACGATCGCTGCCACCATTCCCGTCCCTGAATCACTTGCACCGATCAGATACAATCCTAAACGAGTATCTAGGGCCTGTAGAAGGCTAGAGACCCAAGAGAGCTGTAACTTAGCTTACAGTGCCCTCTTGTGTCATGTTGCACGAAAGCCGCAACATGATAAAAGAAACTACGGGAAACAGCGTTCCCCGGTACTGACTGTCTTAAGGGCATGTCAGTTTCCCCGTAAGAAAGGAGAGAAAGCCCAGAGGAGTGCGGCAGAAGGCTGCACTTCTCTGGCAAAGTCAAGAACAAGGTGAAAAACAACAGCAAAAAGTTTAGGGGTTGCCACATTGAAGGAAAATTACCTACAATTACGAAATCTTTCCTAACACTGGTGAAATATGCATCCCAATAGTGGCATGATGTGACACAGATAGGGTTGTGCATTTATCATTCACTATGATGACAATTGTGTGATTGTCACTATATATAAAGATGTGAGTTGTCCTACATCATTCAGTGTGTACATGTCTCCTCCATCAGCTTTGCATGTGCTTTATTGTATTGGTTACACCTCAACAACATGCTGCTTTGAGTCAGCCTCCTCGGTATGTTCCTGTGCAAGTGTTTTTGGTGAGGGGTGATGCAGTGCTTCTTTTTGTGTGGCATTACACCCTTTTCATGTCAGACATGTCAAGTAGCCACTCCATGATGCATGAGCATACAGCACACCCAGCTCTCACAATCCGCATAAGAGGATGTTCAAGTTAACAAGTATGCATATGGATGATGTGCGGGGTATGCTGTGCATTGCTAATGAGGTGCGGATGTTGAAGGCCTAAATGTCTTTCTCCTGTGTCATGTGTAATGCTGTTGCTGTGGTCCCATTAATGTGAAAAGGAACTGTTGATAGTGAGGGGTGTGTAACTTTACATCATGTTGATACATTTGAGCATATAGTGAGTGGGTACATTGCTTTCTGAGAGATTTGGAGAACATCTTCATGATAGGGCAAGGGACATGTTCAGGTTATCAGAGCCATGCATGAAGAGGGGCTGGGTGGGCAGTGTATGTCCATGGAGTGGTGCAAAACTAACCATGGAAGGTGGCAGGGGGATGCAGCTCACACTGTCTGAGGTATGGCAGTGTGTGAAAGGTGCCTAGAGGCAGGTGTCATGGCATGTTTTTACCTTGCAGAGTAGTGTCAAGAATTGTGACAGTGAATAAAGAGCGCACTGTTGTGGAGATGTAGTGTAAGTATTGTCTTACATGGGCTAAGTAGACCCGTCGCATCTTACATTAATGTAGCAGCAGAGTAGTAGTCTACACTTGTCCTCACTTCAGTTGTGGTATGTGCCTACAGAGATGGTGACTATGTGGTTGAGAATCTTATTGACAACAGGCTGACAGCCTTGTAGAAGATGCTGCAGGAACTGCAGGTATACTAGACTTGTGTGGGTCAGAGTGCAGGTATATGGTTGTACAAATCATGGGGCCTCGTATGTTCAAATAGATAATCTAGTCAGAAGTATGACCGGTGCACTGACAAGTAGAAGGAGTATTCCCAATCATCCCCATGTGACCCTCTCCAAAGTTACACCAAATCCAACCCAGACACCACTTTATGCAATGACCTTGTCAAATTCATCCTTGGTGTCATGTCTGTGCCTGTTCGGTTTTTGACTGGATCCAGATAACAATTAAAATCCCACCCCAAAGAAAGATGTTCATCCCCCCCACGCCTCTGATAATGCCAGCACCGACTAAAAATATTCCTCATTGTCTGTGTTAGGCAGATAGGAGTTCACTATACAGAATCTTTGTCCTGCCAGTCTCCCTTTTACCCTGAAAGTCTGCCCCTCCGAGTCCCCTTTGGTTGTTTTGATCTGCAGCGGGATCCTGCCCTCTATTCAGGTCAAGACCTCCTGGAATATGATGAATACGCAGATCCCACCACTAAGCCCACCCATTTCCTACAAACCTCTTCCAAGTCAGACCCTGTTAAGTGTGTTTGTTGTAGCAGTCCCATCTGAACACCATGTCATTGCAAGACGTTCCATACTTTCCACCATGTGGTCCTATTACCCAGACACCGGACATTGCACGTCCCAATTGTAATCCCCATTGCCTACTCCTAGAGCGTATGCCATGCTTCCAGCGCCACTTGGTCCTGTGGGATGCAGTCCCCCACCCGGGGAAACATGCATGCCTATCTTATAAAATAAAGAAACTCAGTCCCCTATAACATCAGACAGTTTTACGAAACGTAACCATAAACTCCCCTCCTTCTCCCCAAATTCCCAAACCCTCCCCACCCAAACCCCTTCCCCCAAAGCACCCATCTTCAAACTCAACAGTACTCCCTCATTCCCCCGCCCACCTCCCTCCTCCCCTCTCCCTCAGCCCCCATATTCCAAAGATTACATTTGTGGCATAAAGTAGTCTCACTCCATTCATCCAAGATGCATGTGATGCAACCACCCTGTCCATCTGCCCTATCAGTAACAACCCTGACGGCTCGATGGAGCTGTGGTCAGGGGGTCGCCACAATGTCGGCTCAGCCACCAATATGCTCTCACTCCAATGTCTCATCCATCATTATAGTTCATGCCCTTCTAAAGGTCTGTCTCCTTACACGACCTTCACCTCTGCGTGGGCCTTTTGTTGGTCAGTACCTATCATCCTGGTGAGTTTTCCCCTTTCCACCTCTCTTCTGAGCCACCAACTGTCTTGCCTCTCGACTCCAGCCAGGACCAGGCTTCTGATGAGGAGAGAAAGAAATACAAGATCCTGCGCGCCAGGACCTTCAATTTCACCGGAAAAAACATCATGTACTTTGAATTATGTTCACAAAGCTTCTGCTTCACTGTGTCAAAGGACCACCTTTGTTTCTGCAAATCTTGTGTAAAATCAGGGAAAATAAGGATTCTTGCATTAAGCTGCAAAACACTGCTGACTCGTCTTTCCTCCTGTAGGATCACATCTCGGTCCCTGAAGTTAAACAAATTGGCCAGTATAGCTCTGGGGGATAGTCTCTCCACCGTGAACAATTGCAAGAGGCCTCGCAGCATAGGGTTTCCAGCACCAGTTTTTCCACAAATAATTCCTTGCAATTATTCATCTGCCTCTCAGGCGCTTCCATCAGTCGGAAATTGTACCTCTGGGAGTGGTCCTCCGCATTCTCCGTTCTGTCCACGAGTACCTTCGTAGCTCCCACAAGGCCTTTAACCTGATTCTACAGCAATGCCAGCATGTCTTCCAAATCACTGACCTGTTGTTCTGCCTCCGATACTCCATTGTTGACCTTCTTCGGGAATGCTCGCACCAATCACACAGCTACCACCTACCGCCTGGATTTTGCTCTCCAAGATCTACCTCGAGTCCTGTATTGATGCAACAAGGTTCTCCATGGTGAGCACCCCTACTGCTTGCTCCGTTCCTGCATGGCCCTCCTGTCGTTCCATGGCCTGTTTGTGTTGTTTCAGTTTTTCCCCCCACATATGCCTCCATTCACTGCTGTCCCTTGACCATCACTCATCCATGGGAATGCAAAACCTCCTCAGCTCTGTATCTTGCCAACATCGTCTATGCGTCCTCCTGGCCAAATCTAACTATGCAGAGCCTCTCCTGCGCTCCCTGCCTGTGCCTGGCCCGGTCTGTATAGTTCCAGCAGCTATACACTGCAACGGGCCGGGCCTCTACCCTTGGGCCCTGTATTGGGGAGTGCACACCTCTTGCTGAAATCATGGAGCTGACCATCACTGATCTGCGGTCCCACTCTGCTGTCAGATAATGCCAGATGGTATCCTTGTTCCTTTCATTTTTTTAAATCTGCGCCCTCCATGATATAGCTCAGGTGCAGACTCAGCTCCAAGGCTCCCTTCCTTCACTGCTGCTAGCAGTCAAGCAGTCCAATGTTCAGTGATTATGCAGATAATGTTGCTGCAGCTTTCCTCCTATCATGCCCTGTTTTCACTCTCCATACCTTCTCTGTTTCCCTTGGCCTTGTCTTGCCGGGGGAACATTCACCTCACCTCCTTTAGGGAGCCTGCCAGTGATATCCCACGGGGCTGTGTCTTTCCCCGGTTATTGGCCACCTCACCTGCCTGTGCCTTATCTCATGCCCCTGTGAGGTCTGGGGGCCTCCTGTGCTATTTCCAAAGTTGCGTGCAGAGTAGGGCATCCACCCTCTGTTCCGGTCAGTTCCAGCGATCATTGAAATACCTTGCTCCATTATACGCACCTCAGACATTTGGTGGCCCGCCTCTCCTTGCGCCTCTGTCAAGTTTGCCGACACCACCATGGAGGAGGGCCCAGAATGCCAGCTTCCCCGCTTGTCTCCGTGGCAATATAGGATTTCAGAGGTGGCGTTCCGGCTCTCCCTCACTCTGCTGCCCTTTCTTTGGAAAATATGCAGTTTGGACAAGATTGGCACAGGATTTTATCCGGCCGGCCATGGAGCTCTGAAGGCTCACGTCCACATTGCTTTGCCGCTGGCCACGCTCCATTCATATGAAGATCTTAAGACTTTATTAGTTGGGACGAGAACAATAGTTGTCTGCCTGTTCGTGAAAAAATATCAGGATATGCTTCTGATCTTCAATGTTTCTGATAGTTATTTCTGAGAAAATCCACCTTTAGCCAAGCAAAGACTGTGGAAACATGATTAGTGTAAAATTAGAGATCAAATTTTGTATCATCGAGAATTTAATCAGGAAGAACAAACACTCAGGGAGATTCCAGGTTATTTATGCAAATTTCCAAACATAAAATATTGTCATTCATTTTTGAGAAAATGTTTAAATCTACTGCCCACTCATGAAATATTAGGTGCTAAGCCAAAAACACTTAGACTTGCCTGCTTTTGTCACATATGTAAGAATTTGGGTATTATTGAAGCTTCAAGCAATGATTTCTGTAACACAGGGGGGTACTCATAGCCTTTCTCACATATGTCTTTCAGGGGACACAATGTAATAGGACATACTGTGTCCAGGAACCAAGGTGTGAACATATTAAAAGTAAGACATTTTTGAAATTGACAATCAACCCACCCGTAACCTTTCTGATGGAAAAGTGTGAAGTCAAGAGGTAAATACTATATTAGATGCACCCAGGTATAAATATAATAGATATCGTTTCTATTTTATAAAAGTATTTTTAATACATGCATATTCATTTTCATAGATTATTCAACTGTAGGTTGTGTTAATACACAATCAGAATAACCTAAAACAAGCGCAATTGGGTCTCAAAACAGCGATAATATACTGACTGGACGACCCTTTACGGTAAACTTAGCATAATTGAGATGGTCTTCTCTTAGAACTTGTTAACAACAACAATAGGACCTGTGAAAAGAAGGCAATATTGCCATTTACAAGCGGAAGTTCACAGTACTCACAGTAATGACACAAGACTAGATGGATGCGCGTCGTGGGTGTCTAGTTCATGTGAGAATAAGTAATTGTTTGGTATGGGCCCCTTTGACCACTTATATCATGAGAAATGTAATTGATCAAGGACTTCTTGCACAGCGCCCATGAGAAGACATAGGTCTTTCTGGCCACCTTCATACTGAGAGATGTAATTGACTGAGTATTTGCTGTAACTTCATCTTTTTGGCAAAGATGGAGACGTTTTTTCAACCATCAATTCCTTATTCTCTCCTGTGATGCTTTTTCACAGGTGGATCAACTATTTTCAAAGAAACTTCTATAAAAGAGCTTGTAATCATTGCGAAGTCGTTGTAGAATAGGCACGTAGCGCCTAATTCACAGAAGCATTTTATGATGGCGCGGTCCCATTGGAAAATGCTCTGTGATTCAGGCCTGTTGTGTCTAGCCTAGAAAAAGCCAAATCTGTCGGTGAAACATATGGACTTGCACTGTGTGCAATCATTTAGGTGCTTGTCCATTGTTGTCACCACTATAACGTGCAATCAATACAGCACATATCTATGGTGTCATGGATTTCAGCGTTCGGGCCGGTTGGTATTGCAATATTTCAGTCAAATATGACGGGGCCATGTTGTTCGGGCATTTGTAAATCAGACAAAGGATTTTAAAACTGATTCTGTCTCCCACCAACAACCAGTGAAGGGAGCAACGCAAGGCTGAAATATGGGATGACTTCGGGACATTATAAATTGGCCTAACTGCCCCGTTGTCCACCTTTTGTAGCCGATTCTAGTGCTTACAGGGAATCCCAGCTAGCAGGCCATTACCATAGTCAAACTGTGAGTTAACCAATTCCCCCACAACAGTAGCATGGTCTTCAGATCGATCATATGGAAGTGCAAGCCGTAATAGACGAGAATTCAGCACTTTTCCCAACCTGTGTATGGTATCAATAAAAGCAGGGTTCTCAGACAACTGTCATTTTTGGTGCAAATGAAAATCCAATCTCTACGTTTTGAGAGACCATGACCATACTGGGGTCTGAAACTGGGGTATGAAAAGAAGGATCCCAAGGCACTTGAGCTGATAGGGAACCATATCCTCAAAGGGTCAAACCTCAGCCTATTTAGAGTAACCCAGCTGCCAATTGCAATGCTCCAGTTTGCAAATGTCAAGGTCAAATATTCCCAGCCAGCCAGATGACAATCTGGTGTAGCCATGGCCCTACGTGGCAGAGTTACATGCTAGTTACCTAAGGGAAATGAAGAAATAAAGACAGAGAAACCCGGGTGTAGGAAATCAAAACATTTATTTAGCATTCACGTAAGCAGTGTTTGTGTTTTACTGTACTGATTTACCTTGACTGAGCCATACACACCACCATGCGGCTGGGTGGAATCTGAAAGAAACAGAGCTCTCCTGGCTGGCAAAAGAATATTAAAGGAAAACTGTTCTAGAGGAAAAGACCATTGGAAGGAAGAGAGAGGCAGCAGGTAGTATTAGCTGCCTACAGGGCTCAAGTGGTCCTCAGGGTTGAAAAACTGTAAAAACAAAAATGTCAGCATGTGTAGAGCAGCCAGGCATCTTCTGTGGGCCCGAGCTGCGTGACTGGTGCAGTCCGGGCACTCATGGGAGCATAAGAAGCTGACGGTCCACCCGGGGCCAGGTCGAGCGGGTCCAACATATAATTCCCAGACGATGTGCATGGTGTGGTCCAGGTGAAGGAGGAGCCACCTAGTCCAGGCTGAATGATATGAGATGATATGATGTGGCATTTACAACGTGCCTGTACATAAGTGTTTCGAGGCACAACAAGACAAGGAAGGGGAAACAAGGGAGGACAAAATAATGATCTTACTAGGCCTTGTGTCATTCAGATCGCGCTAGCATAAGGCAGCTCAGATGTGTCCCTAATGGACCGACCCAGACCAGGTTGGGTGGGCTCAGAAAAGAAGTTCTCCCAGGACGTGCATTTCAATTTCAGTCTAGATCAGCTGGGGTGGTGATGAAAAGTCCTGGGCCATCTTATTGGGCAGCCTGGGTGAAGAGATGAACTGGAGCGGAACCTGCCCTGCCCTGGTGGGCAGAATGATGAAGCCACGTCCTCCTATGCAGCACCCACGCAGCACAGGTGATGCAGGAAGGTCTGGCACTCTGGGAGGAAATCCTGGAAGTCCTCATCTAACCTCATCCACCTCTCTGGCATAATGAAGAGAGGGGGTAGGGCCATGAGACCTTACAGGGCACCGTGGGCACATCAGTGAACGATTGTGGTGGCCCCACGGCATGAGGGACACTGCCTGAAAAAAAAAAGCACCACAGGACAGATTGGTGACAGCAAGCTGCCTCCTAAACAATGGGACCACCCAAGAAGAAGAGAAAAGGTGGCGGTTCATATGTAGTGACAGTGGGCTGCGCCTCAAGCTATGGAGCCACCCATGAAGAGCAATAAGCAACGCGGGCGTGGTGGTAACAGAAACCCCCCCTATGGAATGAGGGCCCCACGGAGAGCTTGCAGTGTGCTGTAGGACCACATTGGTGGACTAAGTGGCCCCAAAGAACTAATGAGGTGGCCTAAGAGCAGCTTGTTGCATGGGGTACGTGGTCTGAACTAGTGGCTCCATGGGGTTGGCAGGGCCACCTAGAAGAGCAGTAAGTGCAGGGGTGCTCTGAGCGGCCCCATGTGTCATCAGGGGAAGACTTCCCATCCACCACGGAGATCACCACAGACCAGGTACTGAGATGTGGTGGCTGTCTGCATCAGCCACCTCATGTAACAGTATTTGAATAGTTGTGTTTTATTATTTGAAAGTGTATGAATATGTTTGTGTGTGATTGTTAGTAATATAGTTACATGCATATTAATATGTGTGCAATGGTTGCAGGTTTAGTTATTTAAACAGATTAAATATATAGTGCATATAGTGGGGTAGATTCAGTGTGATTAAGGTATACAAGATGGGTTGTTAATACCATAGCATGAGGCAGTTAAGAGAAGCAGCAGCTTGCCAAAGGCAGCCAAGGATCTGGGACCACCCACTGGGGCCATCTACTGGTCCCTCCAGACCCACTGTGGGGGTCTTCTGATGACCTGTTTAAAAAAGGGGGAGCTGATGGGGCAGGTCACTCAGAAAGGACTCATGCCAGGGGAACAGGGACATGGGTTAGTGTTACGAGGGGGGTTTTGGGAATATCTGTTAAGAAATGGTGCTCTATGTGTGTTCATTAATGAAGAGGGTTCCCTGTTGGGATCCTTAAATCATCCACACCCATGTGACTCTCTAAAGTCATGTTTATGTAGCGGTTGACTAGTTTCCCCAACATAGTAGCCATAACCAGTTGGCTTTGATTGCAACTGTTTTACTTATTTCTTGAGTGTAGATAGTTCTCCCCCTGTGTATATTGTGAATCCTCAATGGCGTGCTTGCATACAGAAACAGATGTGTTCAGCGTTGTCGACTGAGAGTACGTTTTTGTGCCTTTTGTGTCGTTATCTCTTCGGGCTTCTCTTTTTCTTGGAATGATCTAGAGCACTCCATTGGTTGAGACAATCGTAAACAACCTGCACAGATGCACTGGTACAACTGTAAGCAGAAGCAGGGACATCATTTCATGCCTCCTCGATGGGTCAAGGGTCACAGCAACCATGTTATTATGTGCTGCTTAACAGTATGCGTATACACAGGAACAGGAGGCACTTCACGTTAGGTAAAAGAGAGGGAAAGAATCTCATTTTAACATGTCAAAGAATTTTCCATTAGGATATTGACCTACTTCATTAATGCCGATGTATCTGCGATAGACCCGCCTTGAATCAAAACCCCTCTTTTTATAGGTTGTTGGAAGGAACCGCTGAAAAGAGATGGAAAGAAGTTGTTTCAGAATGGTCCAATGTCTTACATGTGTATCATCTTTTGCAATGGTTATGTTAGTTGTGAAACATCTGTGATTTCTTTTTTTATCAAGCCAACATTTTAAAGCGACTATAAAATATGCCCTATGTTTCTTTTTCTCAAAATTGCACTTTTCTATTGCTTTATAAAAAAGCTTTCCACCAGGCCTAGGATGGACCCTAGGATGGACCCTAGGATTTAAGGACCTACATTAGAATTGCACCTTGGATTGTGAAAACAATAATCTGATATATGTGTTATTTTAAAATGTTACACGTAGCCACATTCGGCCATGTCAAAACTGTTAAGACAGTTCGAAATCCTTCCATTGCTAATTTAAATAAGCTTGTTGGCTATGTGCATTTTCATTTATTAAAATCCTATATACAATTCTCTAAGAACTTCTGTGCATTGGGGACTGGGCATGCTCACGCAGATGGTGCATCCATTTTATCTTCACATCCAAAGTCATACACTGTCAGAATAAGTGTATGTGGTTCAAGGTTCCAAACATTATCGTGTTAGAGTGAGTCTTGTTAAAAAATGAAATGAACACTGAGCTCAGTGTGCATCACATACGTAGTGATACTTCTCAATTCTAAAGCTCAGTGGTTGTTCTCATGTTCATAAAATCCTTTACATTTCATGCAAAGCAGCCACAAACACTCATTGGTTATATTTGTGACCTTGCCCTCCCTCAAAGTAGTATTTTGAAAGAGTACAACGGGAGTGTACCTGCCTCTCCATCTTGGAATGATAATATTGGTTAAGAAAATAATGTGCATTCTTATTCTAGGTTTTGAAGTTTTGTTAATATGCTCTGCTCAGTAAGGCATATGTAAAATAGTATTATGACTACAATATGTACTGGAAGTGATTGTCAATAATTAATATTGTGAACATACAAATAGAACCATTATAAACAGCTTCTTTTGAAAAAGCAGGTCCCTCATAAGAAATCTGTGGTTTTTCTTTGGTTGCGCTGCTGTCAGCAGTGGCTGGGGTATGTCTAACAACTGTGCACCTGTGATACTTGCCTACAGAGAGAAAGAGACAGACAGAGATAAACATAAACAGACAGAGGCATAGAGAGAGAGAGAGAGAGAGAGAGAGAGAGAGAGAGAGAGAGAGAGAGAGAGAAAGAGAGAGAGAGAGAGAGGGCTGGTTCAGCATACCATATACCGGGTACAGCTAAGAATATTTTAACTGTTTAACAGCAAGCATGCTACAAATTAGAACAATATGCATTTGCTAGTTATTACTTTTGTACATGTTATGGTTATTGTTTCATTTCTTAGATGTAGCAAAGAAAATGGTTATGTTTAACTACAATAAATACCTATTTTAATTTTAAAGCAGACATCCTGTGTGGATCCGGCTAGTACTTCATCTCTCGCGCTTTTCACCAGGGAACTTGACCAGACCATCTGGACAGGATGCGTAGTAACCTCGGCGGAGAGCTTGAAACGGATGGAATCTTGATTCATAATTGATTTCCTTTTCACACACGAGGTGCTAATCTTTATTCATGTGAAGGAGAAATGAATTGTTATTGCCATAGTAACTATATGGAGATTATATTTTTTTAATGCAGATTTGAGCAGGCATATTGGTGGCATGACTCATGCAGGCATAGAGAAGTGCCTGACATTGAAAAAATGCCTGCCCTACACGTAATGTGAACCTCAATATATATGTATCCAAGGCAATCATATTTGGAGTATGCACCCTTTCCATGTGTGTTTCAGTCTGTTATTTTGTGGACCTAAAAAGTTGACGAATGATGTTCTGGCCAATACAGTTAATATAAGAAATATGGGAGTCAATTCACAAATGGTGTGGGTGCAAAATGACGAGAAGACTGTCGCCCACATTCTGCATCCTCGACATACAGCCTGCAAATACTCTGATTCACAGAGGGCACTTACGTGCAGGGTGGGTGATTGCTTGCATATGTAAGGATGCCGTAGACAGGCACTTGCGCTCACATGATATCGCATGCTCTGATTCTGGGGTGCCGTCAGCACTGTACCTGGTACTGAACTCTTTACAGTGCAAGATAATAGGCTTGGAAAAAAAATAATATGCACAGCTTTTTTTCCCAATTATGGGGAGAAAAACAGCAGTGAGAGCTGCAGGGATTCATTGTTTTTCAGCCTGGTGGTCTTGGGCAAACGAACCTGGAAAGTGCTGCTTTGTGATTCTCTGAAACAGTGCATTCTTTGCTCTTGTGTTTCTGCCATAGGGACTAAAGGAATCAGCACAGCAGTGGTGATGGAGGCACTTATTACAGTGCAGCCTTGTGATCTTGGGCACAACATATTATTTGTGCTCCGTGATTCTTTGAGAGAAAGGAAGGGAGTTGCCACTGGCAGCTGGTGGAATTCAATGCAGTGCAACTATGGGCACACTATGGGCCTGATTCTCAACACATTTTTCAGTGGGGTAACCCCATTGAAAAACAGACTCTATAGATCATAAATTAATGCCATGAGGAAAAAAGCAGCCAGATTTGGGAGGCACAGGGATTCACTTGGGTGCATCTATGTGATCCTTAAGAAAACAATATATACCTAGCTTCAATATTTGCAACTTTGAAAGAATGCGTTCTGCATAGGTGGTGCTGCTCATTAATGTTCAGTCTTGTGATATTGGGGAAGCAATACATTATAGGCTATTGCAAAACCTTGTGGTGGGGTAGAGGAGCATGTGGATGGGGGTGTGGGTTGGCCCCCATGGGATAGAGTGGTAGGGGTTTGTATGAGCAATGTGGGAGCAGTAAGTCGGCCATGTTTTTTTAGGCCGAGAGGTAGAAAACGCATTGATACGCAAGCCCATATTAAAGGCTGCAGCTTGTTGCGTTATATTTTTGCAAGATGAGCAAGAGAATTAGAGCAGCAAAGGTCAGGATGACATACATTGCCAAGCAGTGTCAATTAATGTTGCAAGTGGAGGATCCAGCTGGAGCGTGCTCATGCAATACTGTGAAGGCCGCTGGGCCAGACACCTGGAGCCCAAGTAAGATTAGGAGGCCACAATTAATCAAATACAGTAAATTCACTTTTCAGCATGGTGCCTGGTAGAGTATAGTAAGCAGCATGTTGTGGGAGAGGAGCAGGGGAGTTAGTGTCCAGGGGTTGCAACAACGTTCATGGCCTTGCCGATGTCTGCTTGGCAGGTGATTGGTTGGGCTCGGTAGAATGTTCTCACCTCACACTGTCTCCAAACACAAGAGTCCAATTAGCTTTCAGACAGTTATCCAGTTGTATTATGAGCTGTGCCAGCTAATTCAAATTGAGAGCTTTTCTGCTGGTCAGCACATTTAATTGAGGGATGGTGGGTGTAGGGCATTACGTCGTGAAGGGGTGTTGTGGGTTGTGTTCCAGAGAATGTGTTTGCTCAATCAAAACGTTCTTTAAAGGCTCTATGATGCTGGCCCAATCATTTGATTCAAACTGCCCCAAAAATGCAACTAATGTAGTGCATGCTAATTTGTGAATTTGTTGTATAAATATTGTAGCCCATGATGGGTGCAGATGAGAATGCTTCACCCAGTTCAGTGCCATGGGGCTGTCTGAATCTTTTCTCTCAGCTTTTTGGTCCAATATAGCTGTGTTATTTCTTTCATAGAGTGTGCTCTTCTTTGGATTACTTTTGCATTTGTTGGATTACCCATCTAAAAAGCCCTGCTCTAAAACCTGGTCGACACAATGAAGCCCCCCAAACCTTTCTGCTTAAGTAAGCTGCTGCCTCAACCAAACCCACCACCCCAACAACCCATCCTTCACATAAATGAGAGATGTGTCTACCATAATCAAATCTGTGAAGAACCTATTACCCAGGATCAAGCTTAGGACCCCAGGAAGTGCACACTTTGCAGGAATAGGCTGATTTCACTCATTCTTCTCTCACCTGTCACTTAAATTGGCCCCTTGCCTTATACCCCCCACACTGAATCAGAACCAGGCATTGGAGGAGTGTATTAAAGTCCTGAGGCAGAGGCTGCAGGGCAGATCCTCATCACAGGCATCACCTCTCTCATGGATGAAATCTAGAGCAGTCTATCACAGTGAGGGCATCACAAGGCTTGTGGAATAGCAGACACTCCACACCACAGAAACCACAGAAATGAGCCACCAAGCTATTAAAGGACAAATGTACTCTCTGAAGCCTGGATGAATTGCTATTATGATTGCATAGACGGGATTGATCCATATTCATTTTGTTGTTACATGAGGGGTGTTGAAAATAAATCTGTGCTCCAGCACCGAAAATCCTTCAGGTGGCCCTGTTCCCTACCTGTGTAATGGGAGATCAAGAACAGAGGAAATAGGTGCAGTAACTAATGCATTCCAGCGTGCATACCTGCCTTCTTAAATCATGGATGCTCACTGGGATGCAGAAGCTGCCCCCTTCACACATGCGACTATGCTGTTAATTCTGGAGGTGGCAGAACATTGTCAGAAGTTGCTGGAGGCCAACCCCGTTCTTCACCCTAGCAGTTTATTTTGGCATCCATCACAGAGAGTAATTTCTGGTTCATAATTAACTTGGAGGGGCATGAACCACCCACCCAAGGGCTTCTAAGGGACAGGGGAAGCTTCAATGCAAGCCCACATCACAAAAGCTGCTTTTTATATTTAACTGGGTCAGCACATCATTAAGGCCCTTTTTTCAGAGAGCTTTTTCCAATGGGGTTTTGCCATTATAAAACACTTCCGTGAATTATGCTCTGAATGTTCTACTTACTGCCACTCATAAACTGTCCAGTATTAGGGCTATTTTTTGTATTATATCTTCATGATAAGTTTATTTATTTATTAATGTATTTATTTTACTGGGAATGTATAATGCGCCTATGCAGCAAATAGTGTTTCAAGGCGCCACAGGGCAAGGGGGCGGTGGTGCCGGCAGGGATGAAGAATAACAAAAATGGTCCTACTAGGCCTTGTATCAATAGGATTGTGCAAGTGAAGTGACATGAAGTGATCTGGAGTGGGCAAGGGGAGAGTGCCAGTCAGAGCAGAATGCGTTAATGCGCAAAGGGAAGAGTGACGAGCATGCTAGTGCTGGGAGGTAGGGGGGGAAGAGGGCACCTGGGATAGGCAAGTACTACAGGGAGGTCAGGTGGACAAGTTCCAAGGGGAAGCAGGGCGTGCAGGGAATGAGGGACCACATGGTAAGTGCGAGGACAGGGCTGGATCCGGGTCAGTAGGGTGTAGGCCCTGCCAGGCAAGTACTGGAGGAGGGAGCCCAGTAGGGCAAGTGCAGGTTTGGGGCAGGGGTCAGAGGGAGAATAAAGTGCTGGGGTAGATTGGGCAAGGAGGGCCTGGTGCCCTGTAAGACTCATGTAGAGGAGCATCTGAATGTCTATGCAGGATGTCCCGCCCCCATCCTTCCTATATGTTGGAAGCCAGAGATCGTGACATGCACGACACCAGTGATGGTGCCTATTCCACAGAGAGCCTTTGATAAAAGGTATTCATTGAGAAAACCCTACTTGATGTATCCCAGTAGAGATGACAATCTCTTCAGAGAGATCCCTGAAGGAGTATGATAATGATAAAATGAGACGTTGGTGATAGCACAGGACGCAAGCGTGGTGCACTAAGAAGATTAGCTGAAGAGGAGAATGCATAGACCTTATAGAATCTGATGATGAAGTAAAGAATCAAGTAACCTTTTATGTGCAAAGTGAAGATTACACGTATGAAAAACACTGCAGAAAATGCAAGCTGTTTTATAACTGTACAGATGCAGCAACGCAAGTAGACTAAGTAATCATGAAGGTTGTCTATACGTAGTGAATAGACTGCAGGCGGTGCCGCCACTATATAGAATCTGAACATTCGATGTCACAGTTTCAGTAAGCTCAGACCCACGGAGAAAGAAGGATCGAAAACTGTGTCATAGCAAGAAAGCAGCTAAAGATCGAGGAAAGACCGAGAAGGCTGTCTGGCCTGGTGTCAAAGGCTGGAGTGGCCAAGAACTGGTTATCTATCCTTGAAGAACAGTGAACGTGAGAAGCAGAACCATCCCTTGTTAAGGTGTGAGGAAGAAACAACATGAGTACCAAGTTTTATTCATTTAATAGAATTAAATGTGAGAAACAGAGCCGAAGCATGGTCTCCTGTTAAATGGGTTGGATGGAAATAGAAACTGGGCATGCAGTGCTAGACTTGAGATTAGAATGTGCTCACACTCCTGCAAAGGATACTTTGCAAGGCCAAGTACAAAGAAAATATGCATGACAGAAGACATGAGTGATGATGGATGTATGCCAATTGGGTGGGGAGACATGGTCATGTCCATACCCTTGGACCTGGGGTGCTAGCTTACATGCTGCTAGTGAGTGAAATGTTCTAGAAGGGCACGAGTGTGCCCACCAATTGTAGATGGCCATATAACGAAGAGCCCTATAGTCTGATAACCAATGATGTACTGTGTATCTAATAAGTGTCAAAGATGACTTGCACTAGGGGTGGGCATAAGTTGTCCACCTGACTGTAGAGACCAAATCACAACCCATTCCCATATAGAAAGTATACTTAGATGTTCCCCTTGATCCTTTCACAACCCCCATAGGTTTTTCTTGTTTGCCACGTAGTATGACGTATGATGAACCTTTAGTATAAATTCCGTCTGCTGATGTCCTTTGTAAATCCCTGTTTTAGACCATTGATAATAAAACAGTCAGATTGAGACTTTTTGCCAACTTCCTGAGTCGGTCTTATCATTTGGTCAAGAGTTATTCTGCATCGCCATCCATGCATGACGTGTTACTGAATTTAAGGACCATTAGGGTTCACTCAGAAGGAACCAGGCAGCCAGTCAAAATGCAGCAGAGGGGGACATTAGCAGGAGAGTGGTAGAAGGAAGGAAAAGGGAAAAGGAGGGTTTTTTGAAGCTTCTGGAACTTAAGGAGATCTGCTCAAGCCTGAGCGGGGCAGGGAGAACATTCCAGAGGTAGGCTCCTGCGGAAGAGAGATCTACCCCCCACTCTCTGCTTGGAAATGCATCTGATCTGCAGAGAGTTGGTGATAGAAGACTGAAGGGCTCTAGCAGGGAGGTATTTAAGGAGAGAGAGTTGAAGGTAGTTGGGTCTAAGGCTCTAGAAAGCCTTGTGGATGATGAAGAGGGTGAACTTGATCCTCACAACAACCGGGAGCCAGTGGAGAGATTTTAGGGCTGGAGACAGGCGGTCCCTGGTCTTGAGGTCAAGGATAAATTGCGCAGTTCTACTCTGGATTAGTTGAAGGGGGCAAAGAGAGGATTTAGGCAGATTCAGGAAGAGGCTGTTGCAGTAGTCCAGCCTAAAGAAGACCAGAGCTCTGGATGTGGAGACAATTAATTTCTGGGGGAAAGTGAGGAATGGGAGAATGCCTCTCAGGTGGTGCAGCTAAACGTGGGCCTTCTTGGCAAGGTCCGTGATGTGAGGAGAGAAAGGGAAAGAGGAGTCGAAGATGACACAAGATTTTTTGCTTCCAAAGAGGGTGAGGCGAGGGGGCCCATGACGAGCAGCCAGAGAGCAGGAGGGAAGGAGGGATCTGGGGTCCCAATGAGAAGGATCTCATACTTACTGGCATTAAGGCATAGATCATTATGATATGATATGATATGATATGATATGATATGATATGATATATGATATGATATTTTATTTGTATCGCGCTCGTACACAAGTGTTTCAGAGCGCGACTAGGCAAGGGAGGGGAACAAGGGAGAACACAGCACAACATAAAAACGATCTTACTAGGCCCAGTGACATTGAGAACGCACAAGTGCATGGGAAAAGGAAAAGGGAAAAAGTGCATGGAAGGGGGAGAGTGGAAAGTGCAGAAGCCGAGGAGCGCAGATAAATAAAATAAATAGAAAACTGAGGCAAAATGTGGTAGTGTAGCCAGCAAGTGGCAAGTGCTGTGTTTAAGGCAGCAGACTGGGTATGTCTGAATAAGTGCAGAAAAAGAAGAAAAATGGGGGGGGCTGTATGGGTACAGATACAGTCCCCAGTGCAAGGGGTGGCCAGGAGGTAGTGCAGGAACATTAGAGACTATTGTTCCATCCTCACAGAAACATTCTGGGACTTGAAGTTCTGGACTAGTGACCTGAACCCTCTTTAGCCATAAATATTTATGTAGGGGTCCATAGTAGCAGCACTGCTCAAGTGTTAGCCTAGGTGCAGTTTGGGTTTTGAAGTTCTACATACTACATTCTAGGGCTTTGTGGCCTTTTCATGATAAGGAAGTGTGTAAACAGAAACAACGTGTGTGACAAAGCACGAGTGCAGAAAACAAAGTGCACTGGATTCTTGCTAGTGTAGTGTGTTCCATACCTGTTGCCACCCTTTATTAATGCCATGTTCTTTTAAGTTGATGTTTCAGATATTTTTCCTTATGTTTAGAGGGATTTGAGTTTAAACCCTTTGCTTATCTATTAGCCTCCACCCTTTCTCTCCCCTACAACAATCCTTAATACAGTGAACAGTGGGACAGGTGTGAGTCAGGTAAGAGGCGTGGCAACGTGGCAGGCAGGCAAAGCATCTATGATTTTGTTTTAGGTGGGGCCATGTAGCTGGCAACAATTGAGTGCCCGTTGCCATGCCCAAGACTGTCTCAGTCACTCACGTGTACACTTGATGCCTAATTGAACCACTTGCTGCATGGCACTCGCGCAATGCAGTGTTTTCTGAAACGTGCGTGTGCTCTTAGCACACACAATGGGTTGCAGCAGAAGGCATCTCGGAATCTGGTTCATGTTTTTATCATTAGTGTAACACATTTTGACACATTTAACACGCCGACTCAAAGTGTCCAGGTCATAAAAGGGTGTGTCATGGCTTCACCACGAATATTTAGTGTAAAAACATTACCCAGGATGAAGATTAACTGCCGAGTGTGAATCTATCAAAACATATGTACCTTGGATTTGTTCCTAATATTAATTACAGTGAAGCATTGTTGGAGATACATATTTTCAAGACAGGTTTGAGGAACTGCTGGTATGTGACTGAAAATCCAGTAGGCTAAAATATAATAGAAAACACTATAGTAAGGACCTGCTGTGCTCTTCCCACTCGCCTTCTAATCATCTCTCCGACACAGAGCACTCGCAGTTATTTGCTTCCAGATCTGATTGCCTTCAGTGATCTAACTACTAAATCAGTTTCCAATCAAGTGGTCTAATTGTGGCTAACATGTAACATATTTATGATGACATTTATTACTGCATGCAATGTGTGGACAGCATGTACCTGCCAGATTCAAATGTATGCGCACAGCGACCAGGCGAGGCAAAGTGTTATATTATTGGCCCGTAACAGCCCACAGATACATTGTGTGATCCTTGTCCTATCCCCCCCGGTAGCATCTTGTTCTGATCAGTGCTGGGCTGAGTCTTGCTTCGGCCAGAAGAGTATCAATTTAGGGAACAGCATGCAGGCAACCTGCAGCGAATGATACCAATGAAGCTCGCCTCAATTATTATTATTATTATTATTATTATTATTATTATTATTATTGTTATTATGATTATTATTATTATTAGTATTAGTATTATTATTATTATTATTATTATGATTAGTATTATTAGTATTAGTATTATTATTATTATTATTATTATTATTATTATTATTATGATTATTATTATTATTGTTATTATGATTATTATTATTATTAGTATTATTATTAGTATTATTATTATTGTTATTGTGATTATTATTATTAGTATTATTATTATTATTATTATTATTATTGTTATTATTATTATTATTATTATTATTATTATTATTATTATTATTATTAGTATTACTATTGGTATTATTATTATTGTTATTATTGTTATTAACAGTATTATTATTCCTTCTCAGCGAAGAAGACACGTGGTGGCGCCGTCTTATTACTGGAGAAAAAACTTCATGGACAATAGCCACAGCGACAATATTGCAGAAAACGGAACAAAGAAACGAACAGGGAGAAACGTGGAAATTTGAGAAACCATCATGACACTTCTTGTTTGTGTTCTCATCTTTGTTCTATTGCTTTCACGTTTATACTATGAACATTTTTGAAGAGAAAGAGACACTATCTCTTGTAAAAATCATTTTGTGATTCAAACAAGTAAATAAAAAAATATGATTATTGTTAATAATAATAATAATAATAATAATAATAATAATAATAATAATAATAATAATACAAATGAAGGGTTCCACTTCTAAGTGCTGAAAAACAGGTGTTATTATTAGTCCATTTAATGTTGCTCAACCTATCTACCTAAAGTTCAAGGGCTGAGTACATATTGCCTGGCTTTACATCCGGAGGGAGTACTTAAATCACGAGCTACGTACCATCGTAGCTCTGCTGCAGTTGGTGATCCAGTATCTAACGTTTTTAACAATGCCTCGAAATAAGTAGTATTCACTTAGCACGTGGGAGGTATTCTTCTTTCACTGTGTAACCAGGGTGATTTGTTTTCCTTTTGCCTCATACGTTCTTTCAGTGTTATTTCACTAATGAGGCTTCTGTCATCAAGAGCATCTCCAAGGCAACCGAGGGCTGTGTTAAGAGTTCCTCGGGTACCTATCATTGGTGTCAGTCACATTTACGGTGATCATGACAATCCTAAAAGGTTTCTTTAAAACAAATGTGGACTACCGCTTGTAGAAATTCTTACCAGGGCAAAGCCCCCAAAGCACTCTGCAATTCAGCATCTTGCAACTTGTCTTAGCATCATATGGCTATAGTCAGTTAAAGACTGATGAAGTTAGCAGAGAACAGGTTATGCTCTATAGTTAAGATTCACAGATCTGCTTGAGGGCCCTACCAAGTGGTATCGTTCCCGAAGACAGAGTTATAGGCCCGAGGCAGCGAGGGCATTTTTACGAGGTTTAAGGGAACATAACTCTTACTGGTCCTGAGGACAAGTTCAACAAAGATATTATAACCCACATTGCCAGTTCATGAAAAGAAAAAAAGGATCAAAAGGGTATAACATGTGGATGCAAATACACCTATTTATCAGGCAGATTAATATTATCTGCTTCCTGGGGGTAATGCCCGCTCTGCCTCTTATATGCACATCTATATGTGCGCACGGGTCTGCCGGTACATTTTAAATTTGCCTGGAATTAACTGCGGGTACACAGGCAGGGCCTCTTGATAGTATACTAATCAACCTGTGTGGTTGCAGGGAGATAACCTTGCTGCTGTTAGCCTTGTAATTTGGCATTCTAAACACTCTGTGGGCTCTATCAGTTCTTATAGCCCACACATTGTCCTATGAGAATGCTATTTAAGGGCCCAACTGTTATAATTAAGCTCTATAGACCCACCCATGGAGGGAGGGTTATGGGCCATGAAGTCCAGGTTTAAGGCCTGAGCACATCAAATACTGTTATGTGCATCTGCAGTTTCACATTTCCTTATTGAAACAATCTTACATTCAAAGGTCGATGACTCAACATGTGTTGAAATTTTTTCGAACAACACAGGCAAACCCAGTGAGCGGAGGGAAATGCATGCAAAGAACAGCCTCTATGGAGAGTCAGAAGATTATGATAAAAGGTTAAAATAGAGAAAGCAACCATGTCAGAAATATTGCAGCTTAGATTTTGGCTACAGGTACATTGATAAGAAAATCTATATATGGGACACAGTGCAACACGGAAGCTAATATTTATAGGACATCATCAGCGGATGTATTCCAAAGTAATCACCACCTGCCAAGGCAGAAGTTAAATATTGCAGTCAGTATGAAGCCATTTCCCAGGAGAGTGGAATTTTGAAAAGTAATCCCACTCAGCCCAGATTAGATGGAACATGGAAATGTAGTCAATTTCGCATCATGCCATTGCATGTCCAACCAGTGGCAATATCTCTTCAGGGGAGGTCTTTCATGCGCTGTCCTCCCTCTGGAAGCAGAGGGTGCTGTGTCATTATATCTTCAGGGGGAAGTCTGTCATGTGCTGCCCCCCCCCTCTGGAAGCAGAGGGTGCTGTGGCATTATATCTTCAGGGGGAAGTCTGTCATGTGGTGTCCTCATCTACGGAAGCAGAGGGTTCTGTGCCATTATATCTTCAGGGGGAAGTCTGTCATGTGCTGTCCTCCCCTCCGGAAGCAGAGGGTTCTGTGCCATTATATCTTCAGGGGGAAGTCTGTCATGTGCTGTCCTCCCCTCCGGAAGCAGAGGGTTCTGTGCCATTGCATCTTCAGGGGGTGGTCTGTCATGTGGTGTCCTCGTCTACGGAAGCATGGGGTACCCCTTCATGGGGTGGCAGAGGTATTGTGAGTAAGCTGTAAGCCCTCATGCGCCACCAACTAAAGCTGGCAAAATTCACACTGACCAATAAAACGTTTTTCTAAATCTGTTTGGGCTGATTTCCATACAGTATGATATCTGGTTAAGAGTACTGAAACTATGGCCCCGCATCAATGAAAGAGCCAAACTGAGAATCCATAAAGCTGCAATATCGAAACGCTGTAACCATAGAGATCGGGGCGTGAGTGGAAATGGATCACTATCAACGGAATTAACATAGTGTTTTTTATTACATTTCCTGTCAGTTCCTACTCTCACACCGATGTCAATCAAGTATTTACGTACCAAAATATCTTGGGGTTGCAGAATCTACCTGAACATGATATGTCCAAGCAAAAGAGCTCTTTTCACAAAGTTTAGGTTGGATTTGCTCATCACAGCTGATAGAGTGGCCAATGGAACAATGAAACGTAAATCAATTGTGGACGCTTTGAACCAATTTCTTTCTATTGTCCCTTATACAAAAATATAATGCTGAAATATTTGATACCTTATGTTGGTTACAATAATATTAACAGTGAACAGGATGCTATTATGTTTTTAAAAAATTCAATTAGCCCTGGTCATGCCATCCTCTGCATATTTTTTAGATGCTGCTTGATGCAAACGTGATCGTGTTATGAACAGGGTTTCTAATTAACATATTAACTTCGTTTTTCATCAGATTGGTATCACTTCTTTAGATTGTCGTTTAAATGAAGATTTTTCTTATGTCAATGTTTGTGATATTGATGCTATGCTTTTATGCATGTATTTTAACCAAATACAGCTTTGTTGCTGTATGTTTTTATGTATGCACCACTGGGCACATAATAGTGATATGATATATGTAACTGGTGGAATATTGGTTCTGTGCTGTGTTAGATGAGGCTCTAATTGTTAAGAATTGTGTCCTGTGTCAGGATCCTTTCACCCAATAAAATCGAGTTTCCTTAATGGGGGAAAAGTTTGACCCGGTAGTATACATGCCTACCACAAGCACAGTGGTTCCCATTGCACTCATTCTGTGCAATAGCGACTCAGAAGCATCACATGTTAGCACATATGTATCACAAGTGAATACTTTACTCATGAGTTGCATGAGTCTTGTGAGGAAGAGGAACCATTAATGAAAAGATTGTTGAAAGGCATGTGAAAGAATTAGAGTAATATTGACATTTAGCCCAGCAAATAAAAAATTATTATAGAGCACATGAGTTCTAAGAGTGTGTCTGTGAAATATATGTGTGAGTTAAAAGCATGTGGAAGGATAATAGGCATACTAAAGTGTGTTTTACGGACATATGACTCCCCAGTAAGATTTATCATGAGCCATTGAAAGGAGGACGCATAGACAAAGTGGGTCATTACGAGTTGGGCGCTATTAGCGCCATGGCTGCCTCCAAACCCGGGTCCGGGTCCAGTCTGACTGAATGGGGACTTAACAGTCATTCCGACCTTGGAGACCCCGGTAAGTCCCCATTCAGTAAACCATTCCCCATTCCCATTTGAGCTCCCATAGGGCTCAATCGGAATGGGGAAGGCGCTAATAACGGGCACGCAAATTGCGGGCCCGTTATTAGCTCCAAGGTCCGTTAACGGGACCCGCAGAGTGTTAGGGAGAATTCTCTGTTTAGGCTGAATTTCCTAACCTAGTGAGTCCCCCAGCAGCTTTGCTGGATTTCTGGAGTTTGTTTTTTCCATCCTGCCAAGAGTGAGACTCTTTTTCTCCCACTTCTGGACATGAATGTGTGTAATTCCTTTTAATGTCAATGTGTTCTATGGGCTATGGGGTCTTTTACTCCATAGGGTCTCATATGTTTTTCTATGTGTGTTACACCCCACCCTACGTGCCGTAACACTGGAGCGTCCTAGCGGACCTCAGTCATAGACTCCATACCCGGGGACTGACTACTGTCTCCCCGGGCATGTAAAGTCACCATTGGCTTTACTAGACCTAAATTTACTAACAGAACTAGTACAAACCATCCTATTGTGGACGAACTAGTAGGGGTAATTTGATTTCTCCTAGGTCTGTTATTCGAGGGGGCACTGTTCCGCCCCCCCTCGTCGAGTTTTGGCTGGTGGCAGTGGAAACTACTTGTTATGTTCGACCCCGGACATAACCCTATGGGATTCTTACCATTGTTGGAGATTGATACTGTTCCTCGTTAATCTCTAACATACCATCAGTTTACTTATCTAAAATAGGTTTACCGGATGGTATTTTCTGCCAGAACTCAGTTTTTAAAATGGCGTCTGTGTTCGTCTCTGTAACTCCTAAACCAAAGGTTGAGCCCTTTGTTCCACTTTTGGCGGGCTTCTGTACAGAGACCCTCCAAAGTGGTGCCATTCTGTCTGGGTTGCCACAGGGGTGTGGGAGGGGGTTTAGGCACCCTGGACCGAGTTGCCTTGCCAACTCCGGTCGTACTCTGGTGTGATTGGCCCAAGTGGTGAGCCTCCCCGCTCACCACTTAGCGTGTGTTGATTGAAAGCTAAGCTGAATGAATGGGGGTTTTCTGCATAAAAGCAGGGCTTTTGGGACTGGATCTTCAGAAGTCGCCACAGGACCTAAGAATCCGATGAGGGTAACGCTGAGCCGACCTGCACGACGACACCTCCGTTGGAGCCCTGCGGAACCGACTCACCACTTCCCGACGACAGAGGAGATCTCCCTGCCGGAGAGTCTCTTCCCCTGACTGGTGGGAACAACCAGTCCCCTTTGCTTTTTCTTCACTCCAGGATGCAGTGGTCGAATTGCCCGTGCAGAGCACCTCGGCAACCGGATAGCCACTACCCCTGTACCGCGACCAAAAGGTGGTGCCTTGTGCCGGAGCACTCCGCGGCTGGTCTCTTCCCTGGTGGTGCACCGGACTTCACTTTTCTTCAACAACGAGATCATCTCTACTCTTGGCAAAGACCCGACGTGCATCCACCACCAGGAACAACTGCCCCCGCCGGAGCTCTCTCTCCACAATCAAGGTACCGTGTCCACATGGCTTCCCTTTCTGCCGGATTGAGTGGGGTGTCTTAATCCTCGCCTTTCCTTTGGGTCGCCTCCAAGCTTTCTTTAGCGTATTGTTCTGAACTGGTCCAATCTTCCAATAACAATTTGCTACACAGACTCAAACGCATTTCCACAAAGAGACTTTTTGGGACATATCGCCTTGCCTCTCTCCGAGTGGGCCTGGCCTCTGAACTTTTATGATCTATTGTGGTTCTCATTTTCTGGCCTTGCATTTTTCCATTGAAGTATTGAACTGTGTTGATTTTGTAACCTACTTATTTTTCTCTCCCGTCCTAATGAATACTAGAGTGCCATCTAGGTTGAAGCATACACCTCTGTCTGAAAAAAAGTGATGCTGGTAGAACCTAGGCTTGTCGAACTATTGTTAGGGGGATTGAACTGTTTACTTCGTAGAGTAATTGTAATTGAATTGTTTGCCGTGATAGTGCCAGAGTGTTTTCTATAGATGTTCCGTTATAAATAAATACCTTTATATCTTTACACCGAAGCCTTGTTGCGTGTTTGCTTGCCTTACTGTGTGGGATTGCCCTATATTGTATACTCCACATATTGCTTAACTCTTCTTGAGGGAAGTCTGACTGCTCAGCCACATCTACCAAGTGAATCTGTGTGGTGCAGACTGCTACCAAGTGGGTTTACTGTCAAACACCTGTAGTCCTAAATCTTTTGCAGTGGTCCCAGTGGGAACTGAACAGGTTTCCGCCTAACACTGGTGTACAGCGGTGGGATTTGTATCGAGTATACAGTTTAGAGTGCTTTTCGACACTTTAGGACAACTAACCACAAAGCTTTGCACTAAAAAGCAACTTTCAAAAACATGTCTACTATGCAAACTTACAGTCAAGAGTCCTTGTCCGGTGAAAATACTGAGAGTTTACGAGCTCTCTGTAGGCAAGAGAATCTTTCTGTAAGAGGCAAGAAGTTAGAACTTATAGCGAGATTGCTGGAAAACCAAAGTCTGGGTACGGGTTCAGAGGAACCAATTTCTCCAGCAAATGTAGATAACAGTGATGGTGTTGATCTAAATCATAATTGTGATGATAGTGATGAAGAGGCTGAAGAGGAAGGAGAGGCTAACGAAACTGTCTCCCCTGCCCCTCTACCTGCCTTACTAGCTGTGCCTACGGGTCCCATACCAGGTCCCACATGTAACCCTGCTTATTTTGAACTTGAAAAAATGAAGCTCGAATTAGAATACAAACGGTTCTTGGCTCAATCTGAACAAAATCTGAGAGCTCGAGTTCAGACAGATGAATGGCCAGGCTGAGCAGAAGCAAGCTGAGTTAAGACTCAGGGAAATAGAACTTAATCACAAGTTAGAGATGAAAAAGTTGTCTATGGAAAATGCTTCTCTCTCCTCTGGTTCCTCTAGGAGCTCCAGTCCCAAAAGACCCCGGATGCCGAAGGAATTAGTGGGTGTGTATGAACCGAGATTGGATGTGCTGGATTGGTTAAAACTGTTTGAGTACAATCATGGGCTCCAGGACATCACTGGGAACGATTTACTTCCCTGGTTGTTCTCTAGGCTCCCTCCTGTTGCGACTGATGTGGTAATGGAATTGGGGGAGGCGGATAAGACGGATTACGAAAGTGTGAAACTAGCTTTAATAGCTAGATTCGGGAAGACCCCTTTCCAGTATCCTAAGAGGTTTAGAACCCTCAAAAAGCATGATGGTATCCCTTGGGCTACCTGGGTGAGTGAAGGGTTGAAAAACTTAGAGGGATGGATTAAACGTTACAAAGTGAACACTTATGAGGTATGAAGAATCTTTTTTTGTTGGAGTCGATTTATGATGCCTGTTCTCCTGAGCTCAGACAGCACTTGGCTGATTTGAAGGAATTAGATTCCCGGAAGCTGGCTAAGGCTGCTGACTTGTGGGTTGCCAACAGGGCTACTCATAAGGATTCTGGGGCAACTCAGAAGAAGGATGAGGGAAAACAGCCTAAAAAAGACTCGAAAGAGAATTCTAATAACTCAAATTCCAAAAGAGGGCCCCAAACAAAACCAGAAGGGTAAGCCACAAGGAAAACCACAGCAGAATAGTGTGTCTTCTGGTGCCAAACCCGAAGGAGGCCAGAACAAGCCACCATTCCAGAAAGCATTCGGTAAATGCTTTGTTTGTGGCTCGACTGACCACGTGAAAGGAGATCCCAGATGTAAGGGTAAACCTTCAGGGGTCCAGCTTGTCTCCTTAGCCTTCGCTCCAGAGGAGGAAGTCCAAATGGCAAGTGGAAACTTTCTACTGCTAGCTGACAAACCCATTGGAGTCTCAGCCAGCGTTTCTTTAGTATCTCTGGGGTTGTGGGAACAACAGAATTTAGATGTCTATAATTCTATCCCCGATAATACTAAAGAGTATTATAAGGACAGTGTCCAGGTGAATGGTCAGGAGACTCCTGCCATTAGGGACACTGGGGCCAGCATAACTGTGGTGGATAAATCGTTTTTTCAGGCTGAGGATGTTGCTAAGGCACCCAAACGCCTTACCAAGTTAGCTGGACGGCCTTTGCAGATGCTTTCACAATTACCAGTTCTCATCCAGTGTAACGACATGACTGTGAAGATACCTGTCAGCAAACAGAGTGAGGTACCAGGATGCGTACTGTTGGGTAACGATTTGAAAACCCTCGGAGTTGTATCGCATACTCCCAGACCTCCTAGTAAACGGTTACAGGAGCTAACCGGACCCGCAAGAGAAAGGACCATGCGCGGTGCTCTCGAGGAGATGATGAAGAAAGAGATCACTCCTGCTCCACTGGAATTGTCGGCCGCGGTCTCGAAGAAATCAGAAGTGAAAGGGAAACCAAGACTTCGACCCCGAAACCCGCAGCCAGAATTTCAGTGCAGCCAACACAGACTTCCCCGCGGTTGTCGAAAGTTACATCCGTAACTCCACCTCCAGCTGAGGCTGAGAGGGAGGTGCAACCCTGTGTGGTAGAATTAGACTCTGAGGAAGAGCTAATGGAAGGCCAGGAACTCATTGGAGATCTGGATCCTGTTGACCATCCTGAGCTGCAGTCTTTACTGGCAGAATGTGGACCCAGCAGGGCAGACTTCAGTAAGGGACAGAGAGAATGTCCAACTCTGGAAGGCCTTCGCCACCAGGCAGAATCTCAGGCTGAAGGGCAAGAGCCTGGGAAATACAGGTTGCACTGGGAAGATGACCTCTTCTACAGTGAACCGACCGAGTCTGCACCTGGAGACTACAGACGACTTGTAGTACCCCAAGAGAACAGACCACAGTTCTTGCAGTTAGCCCACGAGATTCCTTTGGCTGGTCACTTGAGTTTCAAGAAGACTAAGGAAAGGCTCTCCCTCTACTTCTATTGGCCAAAGATGGGGGCCGAAGTAGAAAAACACTACAGGAGCTGCCACACCTGCCAGACCTCTGGTAAGGTTGGCTCCAAGAATGTGGCACCTTTAGTGTCCCTCCCAGTTGTGGGAGTCCCATTTGAGGGAATAGGGATTGACATTGTTGGTCCCCTTGATCCTCCAACCTCCTCAGGCAACAGGTTTATACTTGTTGTAGTAGACCATGCTACTATGTATCCTGAGGCAATTCCTATGGCTGTGGCTAAGGCCCTCCTTGGTATTTTTACTAGGGTTGGGTTTCCTAAGGAAGTAATCTCTGACAGGGGATCAAACTGTATGTCCCACTACATGAAAGCCATGTGGAAAACCTGTGGAATAACTTACAAGTTCTCAACAGCTTACCACCCACAAACCAATGGGTTGGTAGAACGGTTCAACCGAACCATGAAGAGCATGATAGGTGCTTTAGAAGAACCCCTTAAGCGGAAGTGGGACCTTCTACTGCCATGCCTTCTCTTTGCTTATAGGGAGGTCCCTCAGGAGGGAGCAGGTTACTCTCCCTTCGAGCTTCTCTATGGTCATCCCATCAGAGGTCCATTGGCCCTGAGTAAGGAGGGGTTGGAGAGTGCTCCTTCCCCCAAGCCAGTCAGAGTGACTGACTACGTGATAGGTCTCCGGAGGAGAATGTCGCACATGATGACAGAAGCAAGTGATAACTTGAAAGCTGGACAAGCATTGATCAAGCACTGTCACGATCAAAAGGCTCACAGGGTTGAGTTCGCTCAAGACCAGCTCGTTCTCGTTATGATCCCAACAAGGCAGAGGGCCTTGCAAGACAAGTGGATGGGACCCTTCAGAGTTGTGGGTAAACTCGGAGAGGTCAACTATCTGGTGGACTTGGGCAATCCCAAGGAAGCTCTGACAGTCTTTCACACCAACCGACTCAAAGCGTATGTCTCAAGACCCGATGTAGGAGCATTGCTTCTAGCTTCATCCGAGGAAGAAGAAGAGAGTGAAGCTCTTCCGGATCTCCTCAGAGGCTTACCTTTAGACGAAAAAATTGAAGGAGTAAATCTCTCCTCCAATCTGACACCCGAGCAACAAGAAGAGTGCAAATCTATGTTGAATCAGTTTGCCTCTCTGTTCTCGCTTTCACCAGGCTTGACCCCTTGGGGCCAGCATGACATACTCACTGGTGACTGTCTGCCGGTCAAAAGCAGAGGATACAGAATGTAAGAAAACGTACAAACCCACATCAAAGGCGAGGTCAGCAAGATGCTCGATCTCGGGGTAATAGAGCCCTCTACTAATCCATGGTCTAGCCCAGTTGTGTTAGTACCAAAGGCCGGATCTAAAGAACTTAGATTCTGCGTGGATTATAGAGCTCTTAATGCAGTCACCAAGACTGATGCCCACCCTTTGCCAAGAACAGATGAGTTGGTGGATAAACTTGGCGCCGCCAAGTTCCTCAGCACATTTGACTTGACGTCAGGCTATTGGCAAATAGCCCTGACAAACCATGCCAAGGAGAAAACTGCATTTTCTACCCCTGTTGGCTTATACCAGTTTAAGGTAATGCCTTTCGGATTGAAGAATGCACCTGCTACGTTTCAACTGATGGTAAACCAGGTTCTGAATGGGATGGAGGACTTCTGCATGGCATACTTGGATGACATCGCAGTGTTCAGCAATTCCTGGGAAGAACATGTAACCCACCTGAGAGATGTTTTGCAGGCTCTTGGACGAGCCAATCTGACCATAAAGGCGAGTAAATGCCAAATTGGACAGAGTAAGGTAGTCTATCTTGGTCATGAGGTAGGAGGTGGAGAAATAAGGCCTTTGCTAAGTAAGATTGAAGCTGTGCAAAATTGGACAACACCTACTACTCAAACCCAAGTGAAAGCCTTCCTAGGCCTCACTGGGTACTACAGGAATTTCATAGAGAACTATGGGACCATAGCTTCTCCACTGAATGTCATCTCCTCGCCCAAATTCCCTAAAAAGTTTAGATGGAACGAGGAGTGCAATCAGGCTTTTGAAAACCTGAAAAAGGCTCTTTGCCAAGCCCCAGTACTCAGAGCCCCTGATTACCGCCAACACTTCATTGTGCAAACAGATGCTTCAAATGTAGGAATAGGTGCCGTACTCAGTCAACTGGATGGGAAAGGTAGGGAGCACCCCGTTTGCTTCATCAGCCGCAAGCTGAAGGATCCTGAAACAAGGTGGGCAACAATCGAAAGAGAGTGCTTTGCTATCGTGTGGGCTCTGAAGAAGTTTAGGCCATACTTGTATGGTTCTACTTTTGTCATTCAGACTAACCACCAACCCTTGAGATGGTTAATGCAAATGAAAGGGGAAAACCCAAAACTATTGAGATGGTCGATCTGCCTGCAAGGGTTTGATTTCACCATTGAGCACAGGTCAGGGTGTCACCACCAAAATGCTGATGGTCTCTCTAGGATGTATGTCATCGACTAGAGGTATGAGATTCATCCAGGAGTGGATTAAATCCTCCTGTCCCTTAGTCTGGGGGGGGTGAGTATTTTAGGGAGAATTCTCTGTTTAGGCTGAATTTCCTAACCTAGTGAGTCCCCCAGCAGCTTTGCTGGATTTCTGGAGTTTTTTTTTCCATCCTGCCAAGAGTGAGACTCTTTTTCTCCCACTCTTGGACATGAATGTGTGTAATTCCTTTTAATGTCAACGTGTTCTATGGGCTATGGGGTCTTTTACTCCATAGGGTCTCATATGTTTTTCTATGTGTTTTACACTGCACCCTACGTGCCGTAACACTGGAGCGTCCTAGCGGACCTCCGTCATAGACTCCATACCCGGGGACTGACTACTGTCTCCCCGGGCATGTAAAGTCACCATTGGCTTTACTAGACCTAAATTTACTAACAGAACTAGTACAAACCATCCTATTGTGGACGAACTAGTAGGGGTAATTCGATTACTCCTAGGTCTGTTATTCGAGGGGGCACTGTCCCGTCCCCCCTCGTCGAGTTTTAGCTGGTGGCAGTGGAAACTACTTGTTATGTTCGACCCCGGACATAACCCTATGGGATTCTTCCCATTGTTGGAGATTGATACTTTTCCTTATTAATCTCTAACATACCATCAGTTTACTTATCTTAAATAGGTTTACCGGATGGTATTTTCTGCCAGAACTCGGTTTTTAAAATGGCGTCTGTGTTCATCTCTGTGACTCCTAAACCAAAGGTCGAGCCCTTTGTTCCACTTTTGGCGGGCTTCTGTACAGAGACCCTCCAAAGTGGTGCCATTCTGTCTGGGTTACCACAAGGGTGTGGGAGGGAGTATAGGCACCCTGGACCAAGTTGCCTTGCCAACTCCGGTCGCAATCTGGTGTGATTGGCCCAAGTGGTGAGCCTCCCCGCTCACCACTTAGCGTGTGTTGATTGACAGCTAAGCTGAATGAATGGGGGTTTTCTGCATAAAAGCAGAGCTTTTGGGACTGGATCTTCAGAGGTCGCCACAGGACCTAAGAATCCGATGAGGGTAACGCTGAGCCGACCTGCACGACGACACCTCCGGTGGAACCCTGCAGAACCGACTCACCACTTACCGACGACAGAGGAGATCTCCCTGCTGGAGAGTCTCTTCCCCTGACTGGTGGGAACAGCCAGTCCCCTTTGCTTTTTCTTCGCTCCAGGACGCAGTGGTCGAATTGCCCGTTCAGAGCACCTCGGCAACCGGATAGTCACTACCCCTGTACCGCGACCAAAAGGTGGTGCCATCTCTACTCTTGGCAAAGACCTGACGTGCATCCACCACCAGGAACAACTGCCCCCGCCGGAGCTCTCTCTCCACAATCAAGGTACCGTGTCCACCTGGCTTCCCTTTCTGCCGGATCGAGTGGGGTGTTTTAATCCTCGCCTTTCCTTTGGGTCGCCTCCAAGCTTTCTTTAGCGTATTGTTCTGAACTGGTCCAATCTTCCAATAACAATTTGCTACACAGACTCGAACGCATTTCCACAAAGAGACTTTTTGGGACATATCGCCTTGCCTCTCTCCGAGTGGGCCTGGCCTCTGAACTTCATGATCTATTGTAGTTCTCGTTTTCTTGCCTGGCATTTTTCCCGTGATGTATTGAACTGTGTTGATTTCGTAACCTACTTATTTTTCTCTCCCGTCCTAACGAATACTAGAGTGCCATCTAGGTTGAAGCATACACCTCTGTCTGAAAAAAAGTGATGCTGGTAGAACCTAGACTTGTCGAACTATTGTTAGGGGGATTGAACTGTTTTCTTCGTAGAGTAATTGTAATTGAATTGTTTGCCGTGATAGTGCCAGAGTGTTTTCTATAGATGTTCCGTTATAAATAAATACCTTTATATCTTTACACCGAAGCCTTGTTGCGTGTTTGCTTGTCTTACTGTGGGGGATTGCCCTATATTGTATACTCCACATACTGCTTAACTCTTCTTGAGGGAAGTCTGACTGCTCAGCCACAGCTACCAAGTGAATCTGTGTGGTGCAGACTGCTACCAAGTGGGTTTACTGCCAAACACCTGTAGTCCTAAATCTTTTGCAGTGGTCCCAGAGGGAACTGCACAGGTTTCCGCCTAACACAGAGAACGGCTGGTCAAACCAGCTGTTCCTGCTGGGACCCGCTAAGAGACTTCAGAATAGGGCGGTAAGGGTTTACTGGGACTGGCATCCTTAACGGCGCCGGTAAACCCTTACCGCCCAACTCGTAATGACCCCGAAAGACAATAGATTTGGACAGAATTTAGGCTTTCATATCATATATCCAAGGGCTCATACCATTCACCAGATATTGCCACAATATGCCCAGGAAGTACCATCATTTGTCAGTTATTGATATGGTATGCTTGAGTTTAAAACATCTACGTATTATTATATATTGAAGGCCTAGGTATGTATACCATTTCAATGTGTTGGTATGAATATTCCAAGGACTCACAACATTGTCAACTACTGCCAGTGTGAACTAAGAATGTGCACCATTCAAGGATATGTGTTGTGAGTAGAGCAGTACCGGTTCCTGCTATGCCCCTTGCCATAGGGAAGACAGATTCATATATGTCCAGTTACTCAAGAAACAGCAATCCCCAGTTAGCCTTGAACAGACATTTTCCATTATGACCAATTACAACAACAATGCCATGTTCGATGTTGCCTGCTTAGCTCAGTGTGTCCAGATACTGTGTTGGCAAGCTAGAACAGCAGTGCAGATTTCAGATGGTCAGCTATTGCAAAAAGGCCCTTCAATCACCCATCCAACAATATTGTCAGCTATTAGGTCAGCCATAGATAATGTGAACAGTTTGTTACCAAGATAAGAGGACACCAAAATCCATTTTCTCTTTGTGGAAAAATGTGAGTGAAAACAATGCAGGTAGTAACATATCTTAAACGAAGTGGCTAAGAATATAACATGTAAAACTCATCCTACCATATCTCCATAGCAGTACCAGCATATAGTTATTGCACCAAATTATCACAGATCATAATGTGATTGTAGAAAGATTAAAAATCAATACTGTTATCGTTTAGGACCTTTGGTCATGCTTTATATATTTTATTCATTTAGTGTGTGTTATAGTTTAAAATTAAACTTGTCACGCAAAACATATTACAACAAAAACAATCAGAAATTGTGCAAATAGCTCCGATAACGTATATCATCAAGTTTAAAATACAAGGATTTAAAAGAAAGGAAGTTGAAAAGTAAAAAAACACATTAGCATATATCATCAAGTTAGGGGATAGCAGCAGTATTTCCTCACACATTTCATCAGCACTAAGCAAAAATCAAACTACACCTCGTTTCTATCATGAATCAAACATATATATATATATATATATATATATATATATATATATATATATATATATATATATATATATATCCAGTCATTAGGGAACGTAAGTAAAATTCGTCCTACATTCTCACATACTACTACTACAACAGACCAATTGATCAGGGAATATCACATCTAAAATTCTCATTCCAGCAATCATCACGGATATCATATCGTAAGATCTCAAAAAAGGGTGTGTAAGTGTTTTCAATCAGGCACATACCCAAGTCTCACCCAGCATCTAGTGCGCACATGAAACCCTTATTTATTTGTATCTATAAGTTCAATATTCTGAATGATATAACACTCATATCACACCCTCCTCAAAATACCCCCAGGTTACACTGAACCAGGAATCAGGCTATTTGTAAAGGTGTGTTTATTTATTTAGAATTTTAAATCACAATATATTTTTAATAGGTAACAACAGCCACCAATAGGGTGACAGGAACAATGAATAATATATTTAATGCACTAGGAATGAAGTAATGAACACAAAAAGAATGCAGCAAAGAAAATAATACTTCTGAGTTGGTTTGGAACAGATACCACTCGGGTTAGGGGTTCCCCCTGAAACACCCCTCAACCCACCAATAGGCAATTTAAAGAGATGTGAGGAGAGAGCAGATATTCAGGAATAATGCAGACCAAACAGAATATCACTCCCATCTCCCCCCCTTAAACACAAGAGAAAAATGGATTTGACTTTTCAACTGTCAGGATGGCTTTGAAATTGGCTGAGCAAAAATACAAAATATGTTCAAAATGCTTAGATTATTATTAATTCCTACGGAAGCTGCTTTGAACTGATTCAAGCAACCACAAGCAATGATTTAATCAAAATGAAACAGTTGGAATCTAAAAAGCCAAGTGGGAAATAATTTAAAGGTAACTCACACGTGTAAAACTTTTCCAAATGTCAATTTGTGGCAAACTTTTACTTATGCGCTTTTTGAGGTAAGAGGTCAATCGGGAGCTAAGGATGTTAGGTACAAGTGGGAGTTGAAATTTCATTTCTATCTTAAAAACTGAGGGAGTTATAGAGGTTTTAGTGAGAGGTGTTTTTCGAAAATAAAGACGCAAATTGGAACAAGGACTTCAGTTTAGAATCAGAAAATATGGCTTATGGTTTCATTCATGGCTAGAGCGTTCAGGGTAGGCAACCGAGTCGGATGAAGTAAGCGGCAGCACCAGTCCAAACACTCAAAGTGGGATTTATGCAAAAGAGTTACCCAAATAAAGAAGACTATGAAAATGGCGCTTTAGCAACTAGACAGAATTAGATAGCACTAAAGATTTTGACACTGTTACTGGCTGGGAAAGTAGGGATAATTCAGAGATCAGAATGGAACAAGATAATGTAAGGTATACAATAGTTCTCTAGAGTCCTATTAATACTCACAAGGACTGGGATTTAAGATTTTTGACAATCACAGTTCTGGTCAATGGATTGGATCTATCAAGGAAAGACAGCACATCAGGCGTGGGACTGGATCAGTTAGGCCAGACACTGGAACTGCACAGGATCTGCCCTTCTTGTTTCTGGGTATTTCAAATCAGCAGGATAGCGAGTTCATCAGGCAAGCCTTATGGTAGCAAGCCAGATAGTTTCAGGATGCTAGTTTCAGGATGCTTTCTCACACCATATCGCGCTTCACTGGGTTGTAAGGATTATTTTGAGGATTGAGGCCTATCTGAAAATGGTTCATCTACTGCTTGGCCTGGTACTTCTCATCTGGAAGGATATTGAATGCTGGATGTTGAATGCTGGATCAGAGTGTTTCACTGGAATCAGAAGAGTGAGTCCTATGTGTTGTCAGCTGTCTCTATTTATCCTTTCAAATGACATCACAAAAAGGGGTGTATGGGCCGGCTTGACTAAACTCGCCCCTGTGGACTGGGATTGGATCAGAGTCTCATCCCCACCTTGCACCCGAGTGATTGGATCAAGTATGGATGATGTCACATTCATGGTTTGGCTTTTACAATCCTTAGAAACCTCCACTAGCCACTAGTATAAAAATCAAATTTTGTCCTAAATACATATTTATACATTTGTAACCTCTATGAAAATTACATACAAGGATTCCATATTTTATCGAGTATCTGTTCATCAAAATCCTGCAGGGTGAGATCTTGTTTCGCCTTTTTGCAGCATTTTGTCCATTACTTCATGAAAACAATGTCCAACCTTTCTCCAAATTTCCACAAAAATGTGTGTTTACCATGGGGATGTGTGTGTAAAGTTTAACAATTCTAGAATAAATACAGTTCCCATAAAATTACATATATCGCCATTCCTGTTGCGAATATGTTACACAATTCCACTACATCTTGAAATATAAAGCCAAAAACTAGACTAACAAATATGTCCTTTTGATATTTTTCACCATTTCTGATAGCAAATTATGAGTCTCTAAAAATTGTTAATTGCATGTTCTTAGCAGCAAATGGTTCGCCTTTTGTCTCTCCCTGGAGCTCAAGGAGTAGCCCCCACCTTTGGGAACCTTCTGCAAGCCAGGTTTACGACCTCTTCACACATCCATTTCCTGGCCTGGAGAATCTGCCATTGTTCAGTCTCTGGCTGCAGACAAAAGTCTGCCCTACCCTACAATTATCATATGTCAGTGAGTATCTGCTGAGAGGAATGCCCTCCCCTTGGGGGAAACCTGTTTTTCCACTTCTTGCAGCCCAGCCAGGCTAATTTATTCTTGATTTCTTGACTTAAAATGCAGCAGAAAACAAACTTGTTGCATCAAATGACATAGATAAATTACTTTTTTAGATTTTAACATGTGGGATCAAAAACAACTGAAATCTGTGTTTCTTTCAGCAACTATTCTTTTATATTTACTAATCCGGCAGCCTTTTAGTTTAAATAACTTTAAAGCTTAATCAGGAGAGCCCATTTGACAGGAACTGTCATTCACAGGCAATCCAGTTTTGCTGAAAATGTTTTGCTCTTAACCTTTCAGGACTTTGTACATTCACAGTGCTTCCTTATGTTAAATTAATTTTAGCGCCAAGCAAGATTTTGAGTGTTGAGAAGTGTTGTGTACAGGCATTTTGGAGTTTTAGCAGCAAAGTAAATGTCATTTACAAGCGAATTTTGGAGTTTCACTTGCAAAGCGCTGTTTTTCCCTCTGCAGTCTATGTTTATTTGTCATGGAGCCCACTGGCCCTTTTTCTGCAGCGTGTGCTCTTTTCCACCATACATGCACCATGGGTGGCAGGTTGTGCAGCCATCTTTTTGTGTGTTGAAAAATGCAGTTTTGGAGGTTTTGGCTCGCTCAAAAGTTTTGCCACCATTTTTGCTGTTTCTTTCACCATAGATAGCAGAGTAATGCCGCATAGTATAGCAGAGTGGGTCAATACATCCCACAAATCCCACCTCACGACTTCATTTTGACTTCCAGTCAAGAGGGAGTCGGGCGATTGAGATGTTCTTTGCTGTCCATGTGGAGAAATTCAGTTGCCTCTCCCATCAGCGATTGAGGCGACACGCTCTCCTCGCCGATTCAGGTTGGGATGGGATGATACTCCGGATTCCTTGGGTTTTTCCTCCTGGTCCCCGAGTGTCCTCATTGGTGATTCTTGGGATGATTCTTAGTTCAAATGCTAGAAAACAGAACATAGCATGTTTATGGAAATGTTCCGACTACTGTGTCCACACATTTCCGGGGGATGTCAGCAGTGGGAAAGCCACTTGCATTCCTTAACAATTGGCCATATTCCCATCTATGTTTACTAATGGTTTTAACAGGTGGATTCTGTAAGTGAGGCCTGGGATGGTCACCTCACCTGCATTTCTGAAATTCCATTTCCTACCGTAGCACTAGTGCTGACCGGAGGGCTTTCTTTAGATTTTGCCAGGACCCTGAGATATTCTCTCCAATTGGGACCAGGCTTGTCAATAACTAGGTTCCGAATTAATGATGAGTTGGTTGAGGAGGTCCCTGCTCATATAAAAGGTGGAAGGAACACCTTGCACAACCCAACAATTATGTACTATGCTTTTGTCATCCCTAGAAATTTTCATCATGCAACTGCTATGCAGAGGATGTTTGGAGTGGAGCGTTTCCAGGTCCCATACCTATTGCTGCACAGACTCTACGGCGGGTAGGGTCTGGTCCTTTGGGAGTTTTTTTAATAATACTTAGCTGATGAAGCTTTCTTCGCTATTCAATCTCCTGGGTTTAAGACAATCAGGGTTCCACCCTAAACATGGCACGGAGTCAGCTCTGATCGACTTGAAAACTCAGATGGAGTCACTGAAGGACAATGGGAAGCTAGCTCTTCTCCTTCTCCTCGATCTCTCCGCGGCTTTTGATCTGGTCAACCACCAAATACTCTGCCAGTATCCCAAATCCGCAGCCCACTTCTCCGACTCTGCCAATGCCTGGATCCACTCATTCCTGAGCAATAGATCCATGAGGGTCTTCTCACCGCTGGCATCAGCCGATCCCTCCCCTATTCACTGTGGCATTCCTCAAGGCTTGTGTGTATCCCCTACGTTGTATAATGTATTTACCAAGCCCCTCTCCGATGTGCTTGACTATCTGGGTGTCTCCTACACTAACTACGCGGACGACACCCAGATATTCATCCCTATCACAGGAGACTACACAGCTGACACCAAAGTCCTTAACGATGTTTACTCAGTCATCCAGGCCTGGATGGCACAGCACAAACTTTGCCTTAATGATGATAAGACTGAGCTCTTACTTTTAGGATCAAATCATCGGCTCAACAAACTAGGCCAAACCTACAAGTCCTTCATTATTGACGGCAATGACATTAAAGTCTCCAAAGATACTAAAACGCTAGGGGTCTATCTTGACTCCTCGCTTTCTCTGAACAGACAAATAAATGCAGTTAGGTCAGCTTCGGCCTATACCTGCAAACTTATCACTGCCTGTAGACCCTTCCTAAACTCCACCAACTGTATCACACTCGCCAGAACTCTTGTTATGGCCAAAATCGACTACTGTAGTGCTCTCTACCTAGGGACCATTCAGTCTAACCTTAATAAATTGCAAACTGTACAAAATAATGCCTTAAGGGCAGCCTTATACATCCTGAGACGCTCTCATATCTCCTCCGTCAGATCGGACTTACGCTGGCTCCCGGTAAAACAGAGAATTGCCCTGAAAACCCTAGCTTTGACTCACAAATGTCTGAACAACAACGCCCCACCTTACCTGTCCGCTCGCTTCTCACTCCACACCTCCACTCAACCTACCAGAGCAGCCGAAACTCACAGCCTCATCATGCCTAGATGCAAACTCCAAAAAGCTGGTGGGGTGAGCTTCCCCGTCCTGGCCTCTAAACTCTGGAACACCTTGCCCACACCTATCAGAATTGAACCATCATTCCACTCCTTCAAGAACAATGCTAAAACATGGCTGCTCTCCCAAGACTCATGAGACCTTGACACAGTCCAGACTCCATGTGGGGTCAGGACTGAATATACATTTTCTCTCTGCTCTGTCCCTGTATTATACGCTGTTAATGGTACCCTTCAGTACATGTATATATGCTGTATATTTTTGTAACTCACTGTAACTACTGCTTTTTCTAACATGTTTAAGAGTATGTACATGTATATATGCTGTATATTTTTGTAACTTCTGTAACTACTGCTTTTTGTAACATGTTTAAGAGTATGCACCCGGTTGCCCCTGGGCCTGGTTTTTTGCGCTTTATAAATAAAATAAAATAAAATCAAATTCAAGTCAACTTGGGCAAGGACAGACTCCTTCCCGTCATTTAACTGAATCAGGAGGAAGAGCTGTTCACACTTTTTCAGAATGCCGGCTAGGTTTTGTGCTGGTTTGATATCAATTTTGGCTATGGACTTGGGACTTTCTGATTGTACATTAGTATACAATTTCAATGTATCCCCCCTTCCAGGGTGGAATGCCACTTCAGACTGGAAGGGAGGCTGATTTGCAGAAATGGAGAAGAGTTTTCATCACCAGTTGGTTGTCCCACAGCTATAATGGTGACGACAGGTATGTCATTATTTTGAAAGTAGAACCTGATTTGGTCCGGTTTTTGTTCAACCAAGTGACAGGTGCCATTGAGACTAACATGGTTGACACTTTTTTTAATTTAATTTGCCTCTGAATCTGGGTGCAAAGTACCTTATTCACACAATCTATTAGGGGATACAGCCTGTGGAGGATGTCATTCCCTAATAGACAGGTGGTTCCTTCTGGCACCACAACTAGGACTGATTGCTTCATTTTGGGTCGCCCAATTTTAATTTCCAGCTCTTCAGACCCTTTAACAGGAATTTTCTTCCTGTCAAAGTTCTGGAGCTGTCCAGGAAGAGGGGTGAGAGAAATTTGGTATCCCTCCCCCCTTCCTGAATTTAGCTGCTCAAAGATCCTCTTTGACAGCAAAGTTGCTTGGGATCCAGTGTCCACCAGTGCTGGAATTGCACACTGCCCTTGCACCTGAACGGAGGCATAGAATCTACCTTCCTTCTCCTCCAAGGGGAAAAGGTAATTGGTGTTCTTGGTAAGCGGCATGGTCAATTTGCTCATTTCTGACTCTGAAACTGGGATAGTTGGATCAAGAGACTGTGTTGGAGTTGAAGAATCTAGCACAGAATTTTGACACACCGCTATTTGGGGAGTTTCAGGCTCCTCTTATTCTGTTTCTGGGCTGCCTCCTCCCCCTTTCTGGAGACAGTCAACAGAAGTGGTTTGTGAGGTTTGGGCATCTGAGAAAGCAATTTCACACTCAGTGATTCGAGGAGTCTCGGGCTCCTCCTTTTCTGATTCGGGGCTGTCCCCCCTTTTGGAGACAGTCCTCAGAATGGCTTTGGGGAGCTATGGACTCTTCTTTCTCTGGTTCTGGGACGCCCCCCCCTTTTTGGAGGCAGTCCCCAGAATAGGTTTGGGCATGATCCTGTGTGGGAGTTTGGAAATCTGCAAAAAACAATGGGACAGTTAGGTATTGGGGAAGTTTTGGACTCCCCTGGTTTTGATTCTGGGCTGCCCCCCCTTTTTGGAGGCATTCACCAGAATTGGTTTGGGCCAGGTAATTTTATGGCTGGTCATTTTGGGGTTCAATGCTGGGTGGTTTTTAACTTAGTCCCCACATCTACCCAGTCTGAATTAGGATCTCTTGGGACCCATTTTTCTTTGGGAGGAGTTCCCCCATCCCAGAAGGAGAAGATCCTTTTCCCAGAATCCTCTGAGGACCCCTCTCCTTCAAATTGGATGATTCTAACCTCCTCCACAAAATTGGTCTTTTTAGGCTCTTTATTTCTCCTACCCACCCTCTGTTCCTTAGGTTGCAGATTTTCGGGGGAAGGAGATTTTGGTTCCTGTTCCTCGGTATCCTGGAGCTTTTCACAAGTTGGGAAGGAAGCTTAGGCTTTACAACCCCCTTCTCCATGTGCCTCCTCCCTGGGAAATGGTGGGTTGTCGGGGTTCTCTCCCCGTCATTGCTCTGGTGTACCAGATCTTTGATTTGAGGGGTTCTGGGCCGCCATGTTCATCTGAGGGTTCTGCTGAGGCCTCAACAAGCGACCCAGATCCTGTGCCAGGTTCTGGACCTGACGCTCCAGTTGGGACACCTGCTCTGGCTGGTACGGGGTTCTCTGGTCCATCCTAGGTTGATCACGGATAGGATAACGGTCCCTTCTCCCATAATACCATTGTCTGGGATAGTTCTGGTACCCCTACACCCTTGGCCTCCCCTCTCCTGGATTGGGCTGTCTGGGCTCAGGAAAGTGGGGAAAGAAAGAAGGGTTGTTTTGGGGGTTGATGTTTGGCAGGTACTAGAGAAAGAAACTCAACCCGGCATTTGGGGGATTACTGCCCTCCTGGGGAAAGCTAATAGGGAAGTTTCCTGAGTTTGCAGCTGCCTGGTTGCCCCCCTCCTTGGGCTGGAGGAGTCCACACATAGCCCAGGATGGGTCTGCTGCCCTTGTGATGGGGGCTGATGTAGTCAGGGGAATTAGGGGTCCCATTTCTAGGGTTACATCCCTGACTACCTGTTTGGGATAGGCCCAAGGGCCTTCTGGGTCGATGGTTAGGAGGATTTTGCGCAGGAATATTTTTAGGCCCCCCCATCTCCAGATCTAAAATGGGGGCAACCTTCACCTCCGCCACCTTAGCAGCAGGAGGAGTGTTGGTTGGTTTGGGGTTTTTATTGGTACTTCTGTTTTCTACTGGTTTCTGCACCTCATAAATGTGAATTGCCTGTTCAATGACACATTCTAATGATCTCTTCTCATGAAAGTCCCTCACCAGCTGGGTCATGATGTATTTAGGGAGTGCATGAAAGAAGGTATTGATGAACTCCCTACTGTTTGTGTGCAGCCTCCAGGTGTTCTGCGCAAAGGCACGTTTCAACTCTTGTACAAATTCTTGTGGGGCCTGGTCTTCCCCACATTGCAGTTTCTAGGCCGCCTTGCGGGCCTCTTGAGGGTTTATATGTATAGAAAAGTGCTTTAAGATGGCCGCCCTATAGGTGGACCATCTTGAGTGGTTCTGATCCTCCAGCCCCACAAAGAAGCTGGAGTATTCAGGGGAATATGTCCTCTTGAAATATTCAATGCAACTTTGGCTATCCTTCAGGTGGAAAGTATCCATCATTTGCTCATACAACTTGAGGTGCTCCCAAACTGAATATTTGGCATTTTTATGATAGGGAGTTATGACACTCACTCCTTGATTTGTTTCAGGGGATCTTTCAGTAGGGCCCTCTTAATATTGTTGGCCTTTTTTGTCTTAGTCACCCTTGTCCACTCATCCTCGGACTCAGAAGCACTGCTACAGGAGGTGGCTATCTGATCCTCTAGGCTCTCTGTTTTCTACCGGTTTCTGCAAAAGGCCAATAGGAGCATCATAACTCCATATCATAAAATTCGTTTTTTATTTTTATTTGTTTATTCAACCTTTAAAAAAAACTTAACACAAACTATAAAACAGCACACAGATCACTCCCTTATGAAATTCCCTTTCCTCCCTCCCACCCTCCTCATAGGTAGGCTGCTTTGGGATCAGGACAGAACCAACAGTCTTCCTTTTGTCTCATACAGTACTAGGCTGTGACTCTGCTTCCAGCTGAGTTTTTAGGAATTGTAAGAAGTTTATTAGAGCAAACAGTGTTGCTCTATTAAGTCCTTCAAAGAGAACTTGCCACCACTCTTCAGTGCTCCTTGTACGGTATGTGTTGATCACTGGAGCAAAGCAACAGCCCCTTTGTTGCTCCAGAGACCGGCAAGACATGGTCAGATGTTTCAAGGTTTCTTTGGCCTCATTACAAAATCGACAGTTAAAGTTGAAATTAGTCTGTTTAGACCTAGTTCCCATGCGATCTTTTGTCGGAAAGACATAAAGGGGTCGATTCATGGAAATAATGTGCGCCGAAAATTCCCGCGCAGAGGTGCCAAAACGTGTGAATCGCAGTAAAAGTGCGAAAATCGCAGTGCAAGTGCGAAAATCGCAGGGAAACCAGCGCACATCGATTCATGGAAGTCTGTGCGCGAGAAAAACATAGGATGTGCGCTAAAAATGTGCACTGCGCACGCCGGCGCACAGGTCATCCAACAGCGTGCGCCACGGCCACTGCGAAATCGCACATAGCGCGGTGCACATCACAAAAGTAGGCGGAACACGGGGCGTAACACTCGGAATGGGGAACAACGCATGAAAATATGGGCGTCACGGGGGAAGTACAGGAGGCAAGTGCGCGGAACGCCCACACGCTCGCCTACAACCCGTATTCATGGAATCGAATAGGGCAAACCAGCGCACGGTCAAAGACGCGCACAGGGCCAGACAAGTACGCCACAAGAAAGCAGGCGGTAGCGCCCCTGCGACTGAAAAAAATGTGCGCCAAAATGTGCACTAACAAAAAGCACCCATATACAGCCATGATGAATGGGCCATACAGTGGCCCTCTAGGACAAATGAGGTGCAAAGGGGCACCGACAAACACGGACACCCGCTGTGTGAAAAATAGCGTGTGCGCGTGTTCCTGGGTGCGCGGGAAGTTCCACACGCGATTGGCCTGGGTACGTGTACTACGGGGTGCGCGGGAAGTTCCACACGCGATTGGCCTTGGTAGGTGTACTTCGGGGTGGGCGGGAAGTTCCACACGCGATTGGCCTGGGTACGTGTACTTCGGGGTGCGCGAGAAGTTCCACACGCAATTGGCCTAGGTACGTGTATTCCGAGGTGCGCGGGAAGATTCACACGCAATGTCAGCAGGGTACGTGTATTTCGGTGGTGCCGGGGAATGCTGCACGTGATTTGGCCATGTGGGTCCTCCCAGGTGTTCCCCCTACACCCTCCACGGCCCCTGCAGGCAGCCCACACCACACGGTACTACCCTGCACCCGTGCTCATGTCCCACAGGCAACCCATCCACCATGGCCATGCCCACCAGCCAACCCACATGTCACCTTGCACTACTGATCACCAACACATGTCTCCCATCACCCCCACCCCCCAGCCACCTGGGGCAGCCTCCACCAGGCCCCCACCCATGTCTACCACCACCCCCACCCTCCAGCAGTGCAGGGGCAGCCTCCACCAGGCCCCCACTCATGTCTCCCATCACCCCCACCCCCCAGCCACCAGGGGCAGCCTCCACCAGGCCCCCACTCATGTCTCCCATCACCCCCACCCCCCAGCAGTGCAGGGGCAGCCTCCACCAGGTTCCCACACATGTCCCCCTGCACCGACAACCCCCAGCCACCAGGGGCAGCCTCCACCAGGCCCCCACTCATGTCTCCCATCACCCCCAACCCCCAGCAGTGCAGGGGCAGTCTCCACCAGGCCCCCACTCATGTCCACCACCACCCCCACCCCCAGCCACCAGGGGCAGCCTCCACCAGGCCCCCACCCATGTCTCCCTGCACCCCCACTCCCCAGCCACCAGGGGCAGCCTCCACCAGGCCCCCACTCATGTCTACCACCACCCCCAACCCCCAGCCACCAGGGGCAGCCTCCACCAGGCCCCCACTCATGTCTCCCACCACCCCTGCCCCCCAGCAGTGCAGGGGCAGCCTCCACCAGGCCCCCACTCATGTCTACCACCACCCCCATCCCCAAGCCACCAGGGGCAGCCTCCACCGGGCCCCCACCCATGTCTACCACCAACCCCACCCCCCAGCAGTGCAGGGGCAGCCTCCACCAGGCCCCCACTCATGTCTACCACCACCCCCACCCCCCAGCCACCAGGGGCAGCCTCCACCAGGCCCCCACTCATGTCCAACTCATGTCTCCCTGCACCCCACCCCTCAGCCACCAGGGGCAGCCTCCACCAGGCCCCCACCCATGTTTACCACCATCCCCACCCCTCAGCAGTGCAGGGGCTGCCTCTACCAGGCCCCCACTCATGTCTACCACCACCCCCACCCCCCAGCCTCCACCAGGCTCCCACACATGTCCCACTGCTCCCCCACCCCCCAGCAGTGCAGGGGCAGCCTCCACCAGGCCCCCACTCATGTCTACCACCACCCCACCCCCCAGCCACCACGGGCAGCCTCCAGCAGGCCCCCACTCATGTCTACCACCACCCCCACCCACCAGGAGCAGCCTCCACCAGGCCCCCACTCATGTCTCCCATCACCCCCACCCCCCAGCAGTGCGGGGGCAGCCTCCACCAGGCCCCCACTCATGTCTACCACCACTCCCACCCCCCAGCAGTGCAGGGGCAGCCTTCACCAGGCCCCCACCCATGTCTACCACCACCCCCACCACCCAGCAGTGCAGGGGCAGCCTCCACCAGGCCCCCACTGATGTCTCCCATCACCCCCACCCCCCAGCAGTGCAGGGGCAGCCTCCACCAGGCCCCCACTCATGTCCAACTCATGTCTCCCTGCACCCCCACCCCCCAGCCACCAGGGGCAGCCTCCACCAGGCCCCCACCCATGTCTACCACCACCCCCACCCCCCAGCCACCACGCGCAGCCTCCACCAGGCCCCCACTCATGTCTACCACCACCCCCACCCCCAGCCACCAGGGGCAGCCTCCACCAGGCCCCCACTCATGTCTCCCATCACCCCCACCCCCCAGCAGTGCAGGGGCAGCCTCCACCAGGCCCCCACTCATGTCTACCACCACCCCCACCCCTGAGCAGCGCAGGGGCAGCCTCCACCAGGCCGCCACCCATGTCTACCACCACCCCCACCCCCCAGCCACCAGGGGCAGCCTCCACCAGGCCCCCACTCATGTCTCCCATCACCCCCACCCCCCAGCAGTGCAGGGGCAGCCTCCACCAGGCCCCCACTCATGTCTACCACCACCCCCACCCCCCAGCAGTGCAGGGGAAGCGTCCACCAGGCCCCCACCCATGTCTACCACCACCCCCACCCCCCAGCCACCAGGGGCAGCCTCCACCAGGCCCCCACTCATGTCTCCCATCACCCCCACCCCCCATCAGTGCAGGGGCAGCCTCCACCAGGCCCCCACTCATGTCTACCACTGACCCCCACCCCCCAGCAGTGCAGGGGCAGCCTCCACCAGGACCCCACCCATGTCTACCACCACCCCCACCCCCCAGCAGTGCAGTGGCAGCCTCCACCAGGCCCCCACCCATGTCTACCACCACCCCCACCCCCCAGCCACCAGGGGCAGCCTCCACCAGGCCCCCACGCATGTCAACCACCACCACCCCCCCAGCCACCAGGGGCAGCCTCCACCAGGCCCCCACTCATGTCTCCCATCACCCCCACCCCCCAGCAGTGCAGGGGCAGCCTCCACCAGGCCCCCACTCATGTCCACCACCACCCCCACCCCCCAGCCACCAGGGGCAGCCTCCACCAGGTCCCCACCCATGTCTACCACCACCCCCACCCCCCAGCAGTGCAGGGGCAGCCTCCACCAGGCCCCACTCATGTCTACCACCACCCCTACCCCCCAGCCACCAGGGGCAGCCCCCACCAGGCCCCCACTCATGTCCAACTCATGTCTCCCTGCACCCCCACCCCCCAGCCACCAGGGGCACCCTCCACCAGGCCCCCACCCATGTCTACCACCACCCCCACCCCCCAGCCACCACGGGCAGCCTCCACCAGGCCCCCACTCATGTATACCACCACCTCCACCCCCAGCCACCAGGGGCAGCCTCCACCAGGCCCCCACTCATGTCTCCCATCACCTCCACCCCCCAGCAGTGCAGGGGCAGCCTCCACCAGGCCCCCACTCATGTCTACCACCACCCCCACCCCTGAGCAGTGCAGGGGCAGCCTCCACCAGGCCGCCACCCATGTCTACCACCACCCCCACCCCCCAGCCACCAGGGGCAGCCTCCACCAGGCCCCCACTCATGTCTCCCATCACCCCCACCCCCCAGCAGTGCAGGGGCAGCCTCCACCAGGCCCCCACTCATGTCTACCACCACCCCCACCCCCCAGCAGTGCAGGGGAAGCCTCCACCAGGCCCCCACCCATGTCTACCACCACCCCCACCCCCCAGCCACCAGGGGCAGCCTCCACCAGGCCCCCACTCATGTCTCGCATCACCCCCACCCCCCATCAGTGCAGGGGCAGCCTCCACCAGGCCCCCACTCATGTCTACCACTGACCCCCACCCCCCCAGCAGTGCAGGGGCAGCCTCCACCAGGACCCCACCCATGTCTACCACCACCCCCACCCCCCAGCAGTGCAGTGGCAGCCTCCACCAGGCCCCCACCCATGTCTACCACCACCCCCACCCCCCAGCCACCAGGGGCAGCCTCCACCAGGCCCCCACGCATGTCAACCACCATCACCCCCCCAGCCACCAGGGGCAGCCTCCACCAGGCCCCCACTCATGTCTCCCATCACCCCCACCCCCCAGCAGTGCAGGGGCAGCCTCCACCAGGCCCCCACTCATGTCCACCACCACCCCCACCCCCCAGCCACCAGGGGCAGCCTCCACCAGGTCCCCACCCATGTCTACCACCACCCCCACCCCCCAGCAGTGCAGGGGCAGCCTCCACCAGGCCCCACTCATGTCTACCACCACCCCTACCCCCCAGCCACCAGGGGCAGCCCCCAGCAGGCCCCCACTCATGTCTCCCATCACCCCCACCCCCCAGCAGTGCAGGGGCAGCCTCCACCAGGCCCCCGCTCATGTCTCCCATCACCCCCACCCCCCAGCAGTGCAGGGACAGCCTCCACCAGGCCCCCACTCATGTCTACCACCGACCCCCACCCCCCAGCAGTGCAGGGGCAGCCTCCACCAGGCCCCCACCCATGTCTACCACCACCCCCAGCAGTGCAGGGGCAGCCTCCACCAGGCCCCCACCCATGTCTACCACCACCCCACTCCCCCAGCCACCAGGGGCAGCCTCCACCAGGCCCCAACTCATGTCTAAAACCACCCCCACCCCCCAGCCACCAGGGGCAGCCTCCACCAGGCCCCCACCCATGTCTACCACCAACCCCACCCCCCAGCAGTGCAGGGGCAGCCTCCACCAGGCCCCCACTCATGTCTCCCATCACCCCCACCCCCCAGCAGTGCAGGGGCAGCCTCCACCAGGCCCCGAGCCATGTCTACCACCATCCCACCCCCCAGCAGTGCAGGGGCAGCCTCCACCAGGCCCCCACTCATGTCTCCCATCACCCCCACCCCCTAGCCACCAGGGTCAGCCTCCACCAGGCCCCCACTCATGTCTACCATCACCCCCACCCCCCAGCCACCAGGGGCAGTCTCCACCAGGCCCCCACTCATGTCTACCACCACCCCCACCTCCCAGCCACCAGGGGCAGCCTCCACCAGGCCCCCACCCATGTCTCCCTGCACCCCCACCCCCCAGCCACCAGGGGCAGCCTCCACCAGGCCCCCACTCATGTCTACCACCACCCCCACCCCCCAGCCACCAGGGGCAGCCTCCACCAGGCCCCAACTCATGTCTCCCACCACCCCCACCCCCCAGCAGTGCAGGGGCAGCCTCCACCAGGCCCCCACTCATGTCTAAAACCACCCCCACCCCCCAGCCACCAGGGGCAGCCTCCACCAGGCCCCCACCCATGTCTACCACCACCCCCACCCCCCAGCAATGCAGTGGCAGCCTCCACCAGGACCCCGCTCATGTCTACCACCACCACCACCCCCCAGCCACCAGGGGCAGCCTCCACCAGACCCCCACTCATGTCTCCCATCACCCCCACCCCCCAGCAGTGCAGGGGCAGCCTCCACCAGGCCCCCACTCATGTCCAACTCATATCACCCTGCACCCCCACCCTCCAGCCACCAGGGGCAGCCTCCACCAGGCCCCCACCCTTGTCTACCACACCCCCCAACCGCCACGGGCAGCCTCCACCAGGCCCCCACTCATGTCTACCACCACCCCCACCCCCCAGCCGTGCAGGGGGAGCCTCCACCAGGCCCCCACCCATGTCTACCACCATCCCCACCCCCCCAGCAGTGCAGGGGCAGCCTCCACCAAGCCCCCACCCATGTCTACCACCACCCCCACCCCCCAGCAGTGCAGGGGCAGCCTCCACCAGGCCCCCACTCATGTCTCCCATCACCCCCACCCCCCAGCAGTGCAGGGGCAGCCTCCACCAGGCCCCCACTCATGTCTACCACCACCCCCACCCCCCAGCCACCAGGGGCAGCCTCCACTAGGCCCCCACCTATGTCTCCCTGCACCCCCACCCCCCAGCCACCAGGGGCAGCCTCCACCAGGCTCCCACTCATGTCTACCACCACCCCCACCCCCCAGCCACCAGGGGCAGCCTCCACCAGACCCCCACTCATGTCTCCCACCACCCCCACCCCCAGCAGTGCAGAGGCAGCCTCCACCAGGCCCCCAATCATGTCTACCACCACCCCCACCCCCCAGCCACCAGGGGCAGCCTCCACCAGGCCCCCACCCATGTCTACCACCACCCCCACCCCCCAGCAATGCAGGGGCAGCCTCCACCAGGCCCCCACTCATGTCTACCACCACCCCCACCCCCCAGCCACCTGGGGCAGCCCCCACCAGGCCCCAACTCATGTCCAACTCATGTCTCCCTGCACCCCCACCCCCAGCCACCAGGGGCAGCCTCCACCAGGCCCCCACCCATGTCTACCACCACCCAAACCCCCCAGCAGTGCAGAGGCAGCTTCCACCAGGCCCCCACTCATGTCTACCACCGCCCCCACCCCCCAGCCACCAGGGGCAGCCTCCACCAGGCTCCCACACATGTCCCCCTGCTCCTCCACCCCCCAGCAGTGCAGGGGCATCCTCCACCAGGCCCCCACTCATGTCTCCCATCACCTCCACCCCCCAGCAGTGCAGGGGCAGCCTCCACTAGGCCCCCACTCATGTCCAACTCATGTCTCCCTGTACCCCCACCCCACAGCCACCAGGGGCAGCCTCCACCAGGCCCCCACCCATGTCTACCACCACCCCCACCCACCAGCCACCACGGGCAGCCTCCACCAGGCCCCCACCCATGTCTACCACCACCCTCACCCCCCAGCCACCAGGGGCAGCCTCCACCAGGCCCCCACTCATGTCTCCCATCACCCCCACCCCCCAGCAGTGCAGGGCAGCCTCCACCAGGCCCCCACTCATGTCTACCACCACCCCAGCCCCCAGCAGTACAGGGGCAGCCTCCACCAGGCCCCCACTCATGTCTTCCATCACCCCCACCCCCCAGCCACCAGGGGCAGCCTACACCAGGCCCCCACTCATGTCTCCCATCACCCCCACCCCCCAGCAGTGCAGGGGCAGCCTCCACCAGGCCCCCACTCATGTCTACCGCCACCCCCACCCCCCAGCCACCAGGGGCAGCCTCCAACAGGCCCCCACTCATGTCTACTACCACCCCACCCCCCCAGCCACCAGGGGCAGCCTCCACCAGGCCCCCACTCATGTCCCCCATCACCCCACCCCCCAGCAGTGTGGGGGCAGCATCCACCAGGCCCCCACTCATGTCTCCCATCACCCCCACCCCCCAGCAGTGCGGGGGCAGCATCCACCAGGCCCCCACTCATGTCTCCCATCACCTCCACCCCCCAGCAGTGCAGGGGCAGCCTCCACTAGGCCCCCACTCATGTCCAACTCATGTCTCCCTGTACCCCCACCCCACAGCCACCAGGGGCAGCCTCCACCAGGCCCTAACCCATGTCTACCACCACCCCCACCCCCCAGCCACCACAGGCAGCCTCCACCAGGCCCCCACCCATGTCTACCACCACCCCCACCCCCCATCCACCAGGGGCAGCCTCCATCAGGCCCCCACTCATGTCTCCCATCACCCCCACCCCCCAGCAGTGCAGGGCAGCCTCCACCAGGCCCCCACTCATGTCTACCACCACCCCAGCCCCCAGCAGTACAGGGGCAGCCTCCACCAGGCCCCCACTCATGTCTTCCATCACCCCCAACCCCCAGCCACCAGGGGCAGCCTACACCAGGCCCCAACTCATGTCTCCCATCACCCCCACCCCCCAGCAGTGCAGGGGCAGCCTCCACCAGGCCCCCACTCATGTCTACCGCCACCCCCACCCCCCAGCCACCAGGGGCAGCCTCCACCAGGCCCCCACCCATGTCTCCCTGCACCCCCACCCCCCAGCCACCGGGGGCAGCCTCCACCAGGCCCCCACTCATGTCTACCACCACCCCACTCCCCAGCCACCAGGGGCAGCCTCCACCAGGCCCCCACTCATGTCTCCCATCACCCCCACCCCCCAGCAGTGCGGGGGCAGCATCCACCAGGCCCCCACTCATGTCTACCACCACCCCCACCCCCCAGCAGTGCAGGGGCAGCCTCCACCAGGCCCCCACCCATGACTACCACCACCCCCACCCCCCAGCCACAAGGGGCAGCCTCCACCAGGCCCCCACTCATGTCTACCACCGACCCCCACCCCCCAGCAGTGCAGGGGCAGCCTCCACCAGGCCCCCACCCATGTCTACCACCCCACCACCCCCAGCAGTGCAGTGGCAGCCTCCACCAGGCCCCCAACCAGGTCTGCCACCACCCCCACCCCCCAGCCACCAGGGGCAGCCTCCACCAGGCCCCCACTCATGTCTACCACCACCCCCACCCCCCAGCCACCAGGGGCAGCCTCCACCAGGCCCCACTCATGACTCCCATCACCCCCACCCCCCAGCAGTGCAGGGGCAGACTCCACTAGGCCCCCACTCATGTCTACCACCACCCCCACACCCCAGCCACCAGGGGCAGCCTCCACCAGGCCCCCACCCATGTCTACCACCACCCCCACCCCCCAGCAGTGCAGGGGCAGCCTCCACCAGGCCCCACTCATGTCTACCACCACCCCTACCCCCCAGCCACCAGGGGCAGCCCCCACCAGGCCCCCACTCATGTCTCCCATCACCCCTCCCCCAGCAGTGCAGGGGCAGCCTCCACCAGGCCCCCACTCATGTCTACCACAACCCCCACCCCCCAGAAACTTGGGGCATCCTCCACCAGGCCCCCACTCATGTCTCCCATCACCCCCACCCCCCAGCAGTGCAGGGGCAGCCTCCACCAGGCCCCCACTCATGTCTACCACCGACCCCAACCCCCCAGCAGTGCAGGGGCAGCCTCCACCAGGCCCCCACCCATGTCTACCACCACCCCCAGCAGTGCAGGGGCAGCCTCCACCAGGCCCCCACCCATGTCTACCACCACCCCCAACCCCCAGCCACCAGGGGCAGCCTCCACCAGGCCCCCACTCATGTCTACCACCACCCCCACCCCCCGGCCACCAGGGGCAGCCTCCAACAGGCCCCCACCCATGTCTACCACCAACCCCACACCCCCAGCAGTGCAGGGGCAGCCTCCACCAGGCCCCCACTCATGTCTACCACCACCCCCACCCCCCAGCCACCATGGGCAGCCCCCAACAGGCCACCACTCATGTCTCCCATCAACCCCACCCCCCAGCAGTGCAGGGGCAGCCTCCACCAGGCCCCCACTCATGTCTACCACCACCCCCACCCCCCAGCCACCAGGGGCAGCCTCCACCAGGCCCCCACTCATGTCTCCCATCACCTCCAACCCCCAGCAGTGCATGGGCAGCCTCAACCAGGCCCCCACTCATGTCTACCACCACCCCCACCCCCCAGCAATGCAGGGGCAGCCTCCACCAGGCCCCCACCCATGTCTACCACCAACCCCACCCCCAGCAGTGCACGAGGAGGCTCCACCAGGCCCCCACCCATGTCTACCACCACCCCCACACCCCAGCAGTGCAGGGGCAGCCTCCACCAGGCCCCCACTCATTTCTCCCATCACCCCCACCCCCCAAGCAGTGCAGGGGCAGCCTCCACCAGGCCCCCACCCATGTCTACCACCACCCCCACCCCCCAGCAGTGCAGGGGCAGCCTCCACCAGGCCCCCACTCATGTCTCCCATCACCCCCACCCCCCAGCAGTGCAGGGGCAGCCGCCACCAGGCCCGCACCCATGTCTACCACCATACCACCCCCCAGCAGTACAGGGGCAGCCTCCACCAGGCCCCCACTCATGTCTCCCATCACCCCCACCCCCCAGCCACCAGGGGCAGCCTCCACCAGGCCCCAACTCATGTCTCCCATCACCCCCACCCCCCAGCAGTGCAGGGGCAGCCTCCACCAGGCTCCCACACATGTCCCCCTGCACCCCCACCTCCCAGCCACCAGGGACAGCATCCACCAGGCCCCCACTCATGTCTCCCATCACCCCCACACTCCCAGCAGTGCAGGGGCAGCCTCCACCAGGCCCCCACCCATGTCTACTACCACCCCCACCCCCCAGCCACCAGGGGCAGCCACCACCAGGCCCCCACCCATGTCTCCCTGCACCCCCAAACCCCAGCCACCAAGGGGCAGCCTCCACCAGGCCCCCACTCATGTCTACCACCACCCCCACCCCCCAGCCACCAGGGGCAGCCTCCACCAGGCCCCTACTCATGTCTCCCACCACCCCCACCCCCAGCAGTGCAGGGGCAGCCTCCACCAGGCCCCCACTCATGTCTACCACCACCCCCACCCCCCAGCCACCAGGGGCAGCCTCCACCAGGCCCCCACGTATGTCTACCACCACCCCCACCCCCCAGCAGTGCAGGGGCAGCCTCCACCAGGCCCCCACTCATGTCTACCACCACCCCCACACCCCAGCCACCAGGGGCAGCCTCCACCAGGCCCACTCACTCGCCTACAACCCTTATTCATGGAATCGAATAGGGCAAACTAGCGCACGGTCAAAGACGCGCACAGGGCCAGACAAGTACGCCACAAGAAAGCAGGCGGTAGCGCCCCTGCGACTGAAAAAAATGTGCGCCAAAAAGTGCGCTAACAAAAGCACCCATATACAGCCATGATGAATGGGCCATACAGTGGCCCTCTAGGACAAATGAGGTGCAAAGGGGCACCGACAAACACGGACACCCGCTGTGTGAAAAATAGCGTGTGCGCGTGTACCTGGGTACGCGGGAAGTTCCACACGTGATTGGCCTGGGTACGTGTACTTCGGGGTGCGCGGGAAGTTCCACACGCGATTAGCCTGGGTACGTGTACTACGGGGTGCGCGGGAAGTTCCACACGCGATTGGCCTGGGTAGGTGTACTTCGGGGTGCGCGGGAAGTTCCACACGCGATTGGCCTGGGTACGTGTACTTCTGGGTGCGCGGGAAGTTCCACACACGATTGGCCTGGGTACGTGTATTCCTAGGTGCACGGGAAGATTCACACGCAATTTCAGCAGGGTACGTGTATTTCGGTGGTGCCGGGGAATGCTACACGTGATTTGGCCATGTGAGTCCTCCCAGGTGTTCCCTCTACACCCTCCACGGCCCCTGCAGGCAGCCCACACCACAGGGTAATACCCTGCACCCCTGCTCATGTCCCACAGGAAACACATCCACCATGGCCATGCCCACCAGCCAACCCACATGTCACCTTGCACTACTGATCACCAACACATGTCTCCCATCACCCCCACCCCCCCAGCCACCAGGGGCAGCCTCCACCAGGCCCCCACCCATGTCTACCACCACCCCCACCCTCCAGCAGTGCAGGGCAGCCTCCACCAGGCCCCCACTCATGTCTCCCATCGCCCCCGCCCCCCAGCCACCAGGGGCAGCCTCCACCAGGCCCCCACTCATGTCTGCCACCACCCCCACCCCCCAGCAGTGCAGGGGCAGCCTCCACCAGGCCCCCACTCATGTCTACTACCACCCCCACCCCCCAGCCACCAGGGGCAGCCTCCACCAGGCCCCCACCCATGTCTACCACCACCCCCACCCCCGGCAATGCAGGGGGAGCCTCCACCAGGCCCCCACTCATATCTACCACCACCCCAGCCCCCAGCCACCAGGGGCTGCCTCCACCAGGCCCCCACTCATGTCTCCCATCACCCCCACCCCCCAGCCACCAGGGGCAGCCTCCACCAGGCCCCAACCCATGTCCAACTCATGTCTCCCTGCACCTCCACCCCCAAGCCACCAGGGGCAGCCTCCACCAGGCCCCCACCCATGTCTACCACCACCGCCACCCCTCAGCAGTGCAGGGGCAGCCTCTACCAGGCCTCCACTCATGTCTACCACCACCCCCACCCCCCAGCCACCAGGGGCAGCCTCCACCAGGCTCCCACACATGTCCCCCTGCTCCCCCAACCCCCAGCAGTACAGGGACAGCCTCCACCAGGCCACCATTCATGTCTCCCATCACCCCACCCCCCAGCAGTGCAGGGGCAGCCTCCACCAGGCCCCCACTCATGTCTCCCATCACCACTACCCCCCAGCAGTGCAGCGGCAGCCTCCACCAGGCCCCCACTCATGTCCAACTCATGTCTCCCTGCACCGCCACCCCCCAGCCACCAGGGGCAGCCTCCTCCCGGCCCCCACCCATGTCTACCACCACCCCCACCCCCCAGCCACCACGGGCAGCCTCCACCAGGTCCCACTCATGTCTACCACCACCCCCACCCCCCAGCCACCAGGGGAAGCCTCCACCAGGCCCCCACTCATGTCTCCCATCACCCCCACACCCTAGCAGTGCGGGGGCAGCCTCCACCAGGCCCCCACTCATGTCTACCACCACCCCCACCCCGAGCAGTGCAGGGGCAGCCTCCACCAGGCCCCCACCCATGTCTACCACCACCCCACCCCCAGCCACCAGGGGCAGCCTCCTCCAGGCCCCCACTCATGTCTCCCATCACCCCCACCCCCCAGCAGTGCAGGGGTAGCCTCCACCAGGCCCCCACTCATGTCTACCACCACCCCACCCCCCAGCAGTGCAGGGGCAGCCTCCACCAGGCCCCACCCATGTCTACCACCACCCCCACCCCCCAGCCACCAGTGGCAGCCTCCACCAAGCCCCCACTCATGTCTCCCATCACCCCCACCCCCCAGCCGCCAGGGGCATCCTCCACCAGGCCCCCACTCATGTCTCCCATCACCCCCACCCCCCAGCAGTGCAGGGGCAGCCTCCACCAAGCCCCCACTCATGTCTACCACCGACCCCCACCCCCCAGCAGTGCAGGGGCAGCCTCCACCAGGCCCCCACCCATGTCTACCACCACCCCCACCCCCCAGCAGTGCAGTGGCAGCCTCCACCAGGCCCCCACCCATGTCTACAACCACCCCCACCCCCCAGCCACCAGGGGCAGCCTCCACCAGGCCCCCACTCATGTCTCCCATCACCCCCACCCCCCAGCAGTGCAGGGGCAGCCTCACCAGGCCCCCACTCATGTATACCACCACCCCCACCCCCCAGCCACCAGGGGCAGCCTCCACCAGGCCCCCACACATGTCTCCCATCACCCCCACCCCCCAGCAGTGCAGGGGCAGCCTCCACCAGACCCCCACTCATGTCTACCACCCCCCCGGCCCCCAGCAGTGCAGGGGCAGCCTCCACCAGGCCCCCACCCATGTCTACCACCACCCCCACCCCCCAGCAGTGCAGGGGCAGCCTCCACCAGGCCCCCACCCATGTCTACCACCACCCCACCCCCCAGCAGTGCAGGGGCAGCCTCCACCAGTCCCCCATTCATGTCTCACATCACCCCCACTCCCCAGCAGTGCAGGGGCAGCCTCCCCAAGGCCCCCACCCATGTCTACCACCATCCCCACCCCCCAGCAGTGCAGGGGCAGTCTCCACCATGCCCCCACTCATGTCTCCCATCACCCCCACCCCCCAGCCACCAGGGGCAGCCTCCACCAGGCCCCCACTCATGTCTTCCATCACCCCCACCCCCCAGCAGTGCAGGGGCAGCCTCCACCAGGCTCCCACCCATGTCCGCCTGCACCCCCATCCCCCAGCCACCAGGGGCAGCCTCCACCAGGCCCCCACTCATGTCTCCCATCACCCCCACCCCCCAGCAGTGAAGGGGCAGCCTCCACCAGGCCCCCACTCATGTCTACCACCACCCCGACCCCCAGCAGTGCAGGGGCAGCCTCCACCAGGCCCCCACCCATGTCTACCACCATCCCCACCCCCCAGCCACCAGGGGCATCCTCCACCAGGCCCCCACTCATGTCTCCCATCACCCCCACCCCCCCAGCAGTGCAGGGGCAGCCTCCACCAGGCCCCCACTCATTTCTACCACCACCCCCAACCCCCAGCCACCAGGGGCAGCCCCCACCAGGCCCCCACTCATGTCTCCCATCACCCCCACCCCCCAGAAGTGCAGGGGCAGCCTCCACCAGGCCCCCACACATGCCTACCACCACCCCCACCCCCTAGCCACCAGGGGCAGCCTCCACCAGGCCCCCACTCATGTCTCCCATCACCCCACCCGCCAGCAGTGCAGGGGCAGCCTCCACCAGGCCCCCACCCATGTCTACCACCACCCCCACCCCCACCCCCAGCAGTGCAGGGGCAGCCTCCACCAGGCCCCCACTCATGTCTCCCATCACCCCCACCCCCAGCAGTGCACGGGCAGCCTCCACCAGGCCCCCACTCATGTCTACCACCACCCCCACCCCCCAGCCACCAGGGGCAGTCTCCACCAGGCCCCCACCCATGTCTCCCTGCATCCCCACCCCCCAGCCACCAGGGGCAGCCTCCACCAGGCCCCCACTCATGTCTACCACCACCCCCACCCCCCAGCCACCAGGGGCAGCCTCCACCAGGCCCCCACTCATGTCTCCCACCACACCTCCCCCCAGCAGTGCATGGGCATCCTCCACCAGGCCCCCACTCATGTCTACCACCACCCCCACCCCCCAGCCACCAGGGGCAGCCTCCACCAGTCCCCCACCCATGTCTACCACCACCCCCACCCCCCAGCAGTGCAGGGACAGCCTCCACCAGGCCCCCAGTCATGTCTACCACCACCCCCACCCCGCAGCCACCAGGGGCAGCCTCCACCAGGCCCCCACTCATGTCTCCCATCACCCCCACCCCCAGGCCACCAGGGGCAGCCTCCACCAGGCCCCCACTCATGTCCAACTCATGTCTCCCTGCACCCCCACCCCCCAGCCACCAGGGGCAGCCTCCACCAGGCCCCCATCCATGTCTACCACTGTCATGATGCCTACCCCCGGAGCACCAGGACAGGCCCAGCACCCCCGGGAGCAGGCATCATGCCCTCGGGTAAAAGCCCAGCGGCCCCTAATAGGGGCTCTTTGGACTTTGTCCTGGCGCCTTTGGTGCCCGGCTCATGTTGGACTTCAGTCCTGGCGCCATAGGCGCCAGGCTCATAAAAGAGGGTGTTTGGTGCACTTACCTGACAAAGACCATGCTGCATGAAGCCTCAAGCCAAATCAGGCTTAGGAGGGACTATTTTATCAAAGGAACTATTTTACTTGGGTGGGGACCGTGGAAGAATACTTACCTGGAACTTCTTCCAAGGCTATTTAAACCACGCCCGGACTGCCACACCTGCTTCGCGTTGCTCTGCATCTAGCAGCTGAACGCTCACCGTGCCTGCTCCTGCATCTTGCCTCCAGCCACGCCCGTCTCGATCTTGGGATACTTGAAAGGAAGGAAGGGAAGAGAAAAGGTGAAAACCAAGAACTTAATCTAACTTCCTACCTGTGTCCAGAACCATCACGCAGGCGATCCTGAAGAAAGACATTCTTTAAAAGCATCGCGCTACTTGTTGCAGCGCCGCGCATCACTCACCTGCCTCGTGGGATCTTCAGTATCCACCGCAACCTTCTGGGCATTCCGCCAGATCTCTGCACCTGCAGGGGAGAAGAAGAGACAAAAGGTGAGCAGGAGGAACAAATGAGGAAACCCTGATTTTCCGTCACAAGACTTACCTGGCCATATTTGACGGAACCACTCCTCATTTCGGGTCGGCGCCAAATCTTGGCCTGGTACCGCACCCCGGCCCCTAAGGGGAAAAAAGAAAGACATTACTAGAGGGATTCAAAGACATTTAAAGGGATCATTTTATCACAAACTCACCTGAGTTTATCTCCGGCAATATCGCTCGAAGCATCACTTCCACTCTGCACCTGAAAATAAGGACAGATCCCAGGTTAAGAAAAGCAAACAAAGAGAAGACTCTACTCTGGAACTTTTTAAACTGCATACTTACGGCATTTCGCCTTCCGAAACCAGTGAAGTAACTGGTCAAATACACGCCCCTGCACCAGAAGCAGGATGGAAAGCTCCTCCATTCAAACATTAAGGTGAGCCTTGATTGGGGATTTCGGAGGTGGTCAGAGAAGAGCAAAGGGGAGGTGGGAAGCAATCACAATACTCTGCAGACAGTTAATCCCCTTTCTCCACCTACAGAAAGATTTTTCTACGGGCCAGACAAGCCAGATTTGGGGGTCCAGTTCAGTCGGTGTTTCGAATCCTGCGCATCACGCTTGAAGAGGTCACAGCAATCCAGACCAGGTCAGCGCCGCCGTGGGAGCCAGGTGAGCGTTACAACCACCACCCCCACCCCCCAGCAGTGCAGGGGCAGCCTCCACCAGGCCCCCACTCATGTCTACCACCACCCCCACCCCCCAGCCACCAGGGGCAGCCTCCACCAGGCCCCCACTCATGTCTCCCATCACCCCCACCCCCAGCAGTGCAGGGGCAGCCTCCACCAGGCCCCCACTCATGTCTGCCACCACCCCACCCCCCAGCAGTGCAGGGGCAGCCTCCACCAGGCCCCCACTCATGTCTACCACCACCCCAACCCCCAGCCACCAGGGGCAGCCTTCACCAGGCCCCCACTCATGTCTCCCATCACCCCCATCCCCCAGCAGTGCAGGGGCAGCCTCCACCAGGCCCCCACTCATGTCTACCACCACCCCCACCCCCCAGCCACCAGGGGCAGCCTCCACCAGGCTCCCACTCATGTCTCCCACCATCCCCACCCCCCAGCAGTGCAGGGGCAGCCTCCACCAGGCCCCCACTCATGTCTACCACCACCCCCACCCCCCAGCTACCGGGGGCAGCCTCCACCAGGCCCCCACTCATGTCCAACTCATGTCTCCCTGCACCCCCACCCCCCAGCCACCAGGGACAGCCTCCACCAGGCGCCCACCCATGTCTACCACCACCCCGACCCCCCAGCAGTGCAGGGGCAGCCTCCACCAGGCGCCCACCCATGTCTACCACCACCCCGACCCCCCAGCAGTGCAGGGGCAGCCTCCACCTGGCCCCCACTCATGTCTCCCATCACCCCCACCCCCCAGCAGTGCAGCTGCAGCCTCCACCAGGCCCCCACTCATGTCTACCACCACCCCCAGCCACCAGGGGCAGCCTCCACCAGGCCCCCACTCATGTCTCCCACCACCCCACCCCCCAGCAGTGCAGGGGCAGCCTCCACCAGGCCCGCACTCATGTCTATCACCACCCCCACGCCCCAGCAGTGCAGGGGCAGCCTCCACCAGGCCCCCACTCATGTCTACCACCACCCCCACCCTCCAGCCACCAGGGGCAGCCTCCACCAGACCCCCACTCATGTCTCCCACCACCCCCACCCCCCAGCAGTGCAGGGGCAGCCTCCACCAGGCCCCCACTCATGTCTACCACCACCCCCACCCTCCAGCCACCAGGGGCAGCCTCCACCAGGCCCTCACCCATGTCTAACACCACCCCCACCTCCCAGCAGTGCAGGGGCAGCCTCCACCAGGCCCCCACTCATGTCTACTACCACCCCCACCCCCCCAGCCACCAGGGGCAGCTTCCCCCAGGTCCCCACTCATGTTTCCCATCACCCCCACCCCCCAGCCACCAGAGGCAGCCTCCACCAGGACCCCACTCATGTCTCCCATCACCCCACCCCCCAGCAGTGCAAGGGCAGCCTCCACCAGGCCCCCACTCATGTCTACCACCAACCCCCCAGCCACCAGGGGCAGCCTCCACCAGGCCCCCACTCATGTCTACCACCACCCCCACCCCCCAGCTACCAGGGGCAGCCTCCACCAGGCCGCCACCCATGTCTCCCTGCACCCCCACCCCCCAGCCGCCAGGGGCAGCGTCCACCAGGCCCCCACCCATGTCTACCACCACCCCCACCCCCCAGCAGTGCAGGGGCAGCCTCCACCAGGCCCCCACTCATGTCTACCACCACCCCCACCCCCCAGCCACCAGGAGCAGCCTCCACCAGGCCCCCACTCATGTCCAACTCATGTCTCCCTGCACCCCCACCCCCCAACCACCAGGGGGAGCCTCCACCAGGCTCCCACCCATGTCTATCACCACCCCCATCCCCCAAACACCAGGGGCAGCCTCCACCAGGCCCCCACTCATGTCTCCCATCACCCCCACCCCCAGCAGTGCAGGGGCAGCCTCCACCAGGCCCCCACCCATGTCTACCACCACCCCCACCCCCCAGCCACCAGGGGCAGCCTCCACCAGGCCCCCACTCATGTCTACCACCACCCCCGCCCCCCAGCCACCAGGGGCAGCGTCTACCAGGCCCCACTCATGTCTCCCATCACCCCCACCCCCCAGCAGTGCAGGGGCAGCCTCCACCAGGCCCCACTCATGTCTCCCACCACCCCCACCCCCCAGCCACCAGGGGCAGCCTCCACCAGGCCCCCACTCATGTCTCCCATCACCCCCACCCCACAGCAGTGCAGGGGCAGCCTCCACCAGGCCCCCACCCATGTCTACCATCACCCCCACTCCCCAGCAGTGCAGGGGCAGCCTCCACCAGGCCCCCACTCATGTCTAAAACCACCCCCCAGCAGTGCAGGGGCAGCCTCTACCAGGCCCCCACCCATGTCTACCACCACCCCCACCCCCCAGCCACCAGGGGCAGCCTCCACCAGGCCCCCACTCATGTCTCCCATCACCCCCACCCCCCAGCAGTGCAGGAGCAGCCTCCATCAGGCCTCCACTCATGTCTACCACCACCCCCACCCCCCAGCAGTGCAGGGGCAGCCTCCACCATGCCCCCACCCATGTCTACCACCACCCCCACCCCCCAGCCACCAGGGGCAGCCTCCACCAGGCCCCCACTCATGTCTACCACCACCCCCACCCCCCCAGCCACCAGGGGCAGCCTCCACCAGGCCCCCACTCATGTCTACCACCACCCCCACCCCCCAGCCACCAGGGGCAGCCTCCACCAGGCCCCCACTTATGTCTCCCATCACCCCCACCCCCCAGCAGTGCAGGGGCAGCCTCCACCAGGCCCCCACTCATGTCTACCACCACCCCCACCCCCCAGCCACCAGGGGCAGCCTCCACCAGGCCCCCACTCATGTCTCCCATCACCCCCACCCCCAGCAGTGCAAGGGCAGCCTCGACCAGGCCCCCACTCATGTCTCCCACCACCCACCCCTCAGCCACCAGGGGCAGCCTCCACCAGGCCCTCACTCATGTCTCCCATCACCCCCACCCCCCGGCAGTGCAGGGGCAGCCTCCACCAGGCCCCCACTCATGTCTACCACCACCCCCACGCCCCAGCAGTGCAGGGGCAGCCTCCACCAGGCCCCCACCCATGTCTACCACCACCCCACCCCCTGGCAGTACAGGGGCAGCCTCCACCAGGCCCCCACCCATGTCTACCACCACCCCCACCCCCCAGCAGTGCAGGGGCAGCCTCCACCAGGCCCCCACTCATGTCTCCCATCACCCCCACCCCCCAGCAGTGCAGAGGCAGCCTCCACTAGGCCCCCACTCATGTTGACCACCACCCCCACCCCCCAGCCACCAGGGGCAGCCTCCACCAGGCCCCCACCCATGTCTCCCTGCACCCCACCTCCCAGCCACCAGGGGCAGCATCCACCAGGCCCCCACCCATGTCTACCACCACCCCCATCCCCCAGCAGTGCAGGGGCAGCCTCCACCAGGCCCCACTCATGTCTACCACAACCCCCACCCCCCAGCCACCAGGGGCAGCCTCCACCAGGCCCCCACTCATGTCCAACTCATGTCTCCCTGCACCCCACCCCCCAGCCACCAGGGGCTGCCTCCACCAGGCCCCCACCCATGTCTACCACCACCCCCACCCCCCAGCTACCAGGGTCAGCCTCCACCAGGCCCCCACTCATGTCTCCCATCACCCCCACCCCCCAGCAGTGCAGGGGCAGCCTCCACCAGGCCACCACTCATGTCTACCACCACCCCCACCCGCCAGCAGTGCAGGGGCAGCCTCCACCAGGCCCCCACTCATGTCTACCACCACCCCCCAGCAGTGCAGGGGCAGCCTCCACCAGGCCCCCACCCATGTCTACCACCACCCCCACCCCCCAGCCACCAGGGGCCGCCTCCACCAGGCCCCAACTCATGTCTCCCACCAACCCCACCCCCCAGCAGTGCAGGGGCAGCCTCCACCAGGACCCCACTCATGTCTACCACCACCCCCACCCCCCAGCAGTACAGGGACAGCCTCCACCAGGCCCCCACCCATGTCTACCAACAACCCTAGCCCCCCAGCAGTGCAGGGGCAGCCTCCACCAGGCCCCCACTCATGTCTCCCATCACCCCACCCCCCAGCAGTGCAGGGGCAGCCTCCACCAGGCCCCCACCCATGTCTACCACCACCCCTACCCCCCAGCCACCAGGGGCAGCCTCCACCAGGCCCCCACCCATGTCTCCCTGCACCCCCCCCAGCCACCAGGGGCAGCCTCCACCAGGCCCCCACTCATGTCTACCACCACCCCCACCCCCCAGCCACAAGGGGTAGCCTCCACCAGGCCCCCACTCATTTCTCCCACCACCCCCACCCCCCAGCAGTGCATGGGCAGCCTCCACCAGGCCCCCACTCATGTCAACCACCACCCCCACCCCCCAGCCACCAGGGGCAGCCTCCACCAGGCCCCCACCCATGTCTACCACCACCCCACCCCCCAGCAGTGCAGGGGCAGCCTCCACCAGGCCCCAACTCATGTCTACCACAACCCCCACCCCCCAGCCACCAGGGGCAGCCTCCACCAGGCCCCCACTCATGTCTCCCATCACCCCCACCCCCCAGCCACCAGGGGCAGCCTCCGCCAGGCCCCCACCCATGTCTACCACCACCCCCACCCCCCAGCAGTGCAGGGGCAGCCTCCACCAGGCCCCCACTCATGTCTACCACCACCCCCAGCCACCAGGGGCAGCCTCCACCAGGCCCCCACTCATGTCTCCCATCACCCCACCCCCCAGCCACCAGGGGCAGCCTCCACCAGGCCCCCACTCATGTCTCCCATCACCCCCACCCCCCAGCAGTGCAGGGGCAGCCTCCACCAGGCCCCCACTCATGTCTACCACCACCCCCACCCCCCAGCAGTGCAGGGGCAGCCTCCACCCGGCCCCCACTCATGTCTCCCATCACCCCCACCCCCCAGCAGTGCAGGGGCAGCCTCCACCAGGCCCCCACTCATGTCTACCACCACCCCCACCCCCCAGCCACCAGGGGCAGCCTCCACCAGGCCCCCACCCATGTCTCCCTGCACCCCCACCCCCCAGCCACCAGGGGCAGCCTCCACCAGGCCCCCACTCACGTCTACCACCACCCCCACCCCCCAGCCACAGGGGGCAGCCTCCACCAGGCCCCCACTCATGTCTCCCACCACCCCTACCCCCCAGCAGTGCATGGACAGCCTCCACCAGGCCCCCACTCATGTAAACCACCACCCCCACCCCCCAGCCACCAGGGGCAGCCTCCACCAGGCCCCCACCCATGTCTACCACCACCCCACCCCCCAGCAGTGCAGGGGCAGCCTCCACCAGGCCCCCACTCATGTCTACCACCACCCCCACACCCCAGCCACCAAGGGCAGCCTCCACCAGGCCCCCACTCATGTCCAACTCATGTCTCCCTGCACCCCCACCCCCCAGCCACCAGGGGCAGCCTCCACCATGCCCCCACCCATGTCTACCACCACCCCCACCCCACAGCAGTGCAGGGCCAGCCTCCACCAGGCCCCCACTCATGTCTACCACCACCCCCACCCCCCAGCCACCAGGGGCAGCCTCCACCAGGCCCCCACTCATGTCTCCCATCACCCCACCACCCAGCCACCAGGGGCAGCCTCAACCAGGCCCCCACTCATGTCCAACTCATGTCTCCCTGCACCCCCACCCCGCAGCCACCAGGGGCAGCATCCACCAGGCCCCCACCCATGTCTACCACCACCCCCACCCCCCAGCAGTGCAGGAGCAGCCTCCACCAGGCCCCCACTCATGTCTACCACGACCCCCACCCCCCAGTCACCAGGGGCAGCCTCCACCAGGCCCCCACTCATGTCACCCATCACCCCCACCCCCCAGCAGTGCAGGGACAGCCTCCACCAGGCCCCCACTCATGTCTACCACCACCCCATCCCCCAGCCAGCAGGGGAAGCCTCCACCAGGCCACCACTCATGTCTCCCACCACCCCCACCCCCGAGCAGTGCAGGGGCAGCCTCCACCAGGCCCCCACTCATGTCTACCACCACTCCACCCCCCAGCAGTGCAGGGGCAGCCTCCACCAGGCCCCCACTCATGTCTCCCATCACCCCCAACCCCCAGCAGTGCAGGGGCAGCCTCCACCAGGCCCCCACTCATGTCTACCACCACCCCCACCCCCCAGCCCCCAGGGGAAGCCTCCACCAGGCCCCCACCCATGTCTACCACCACCCACACCCCCAGCCACTAGGGACAGCCTCCACCAGTCCCTCACTCATGTCTCCCATCACCCCCACCCCCCAGCCACCAGGGGCAACCTCCACCAGGCCCCCACTCATGTCTCCCATCACCCCCACCCCCCAGCAGTGCAGGGGCAGCCTCCACCAGGCCCTCAATCATGTCTACCACCACCCCCAGCCACCAAGGGCATCCTCCACCAGGCCCCCACTCATGTCTACCACCACCCCCACCCCCAGCCAGCAGGGGCAGCCTCCACCAGGCCCCCACCCATGTCTCCCTGCACCCCCACCCCCCAGCCACCAGGGGCAGCCTCCACCAGGCCCCCACCCATGTCTACCACCACCCACCCCCCAGCAGTGCAGGGGCAGCCTCCACCAGGCCCCCACTCATGTCTACCACCACCCCCACCCCCCAGCCACCAGAGGCAGCCTCCACCAGGCCCCCACTCATGTCTCCCATCACCCCATCCCCCAGCAGTGCAGGGGCAGCCTCCACCAGGCCCCCACTCATGTCTACCACCACCCCACCCCCCAGCCACCAGGGGCAGCTTCCACCAGGCCCCCACTCATGTCTCCCACCATCCCCACCCCCCAGCAGTGCAGGGGCAGCCTCCACCAGGCCCCCACTCATGTCTACCACCACCCCCACCCCCCAGCTACCAGGGGCAGCCTCCACCAGGCCCCCACCCATGTCTCCCTGCACCCCCACCCCCCAGCCACCAGGGGCAGCCTCCACCAGGCCCCCACCCATGTCTATGTTAGGGATAATTCTCTGTTTAGGCTGAATTTCCTAACCTATTGAGTCCCCCAGAAGGTTGCTGGATTTCGGGAGTTTGTTTTTTTCCATCCTGCCAAGAGTGAGACTCTTTTCCTCCCACTCTTGGACATGTATGTGTGTAATTACTTTGAATGTCAATGTGTTCTATGGGCTATGGGGTCTTTTACTCCATAGGGTCTCATATGTTTTTCTATGTGTGTTACACCGCTCCCTATGTGCCGTAGCACTGGGGCGTCCTAGCGGACCCCCACCATAGACTCCATACCCGGGGACTGACTACTGTCTCCCCGGGCATGTAAATTCACCATTGGCTTTACTAGACCTAAATTTACTAACAGAACTAGTACAAACCATCTTATTGTGGGCATACTAGTAAGGGTAATTCGATTTCTCCTGGATCTGTTACTCGAGGGGGCACTGGCCCGTCCCCCCTCGTCGAGTTTTGGCTGGTGGCAGTGGAAACTACTTGTTTTGTTCGACCCCGAACCTAACCCTATGGGATTCGTCCCATTGTTGGAGATTGATACTTTTCCTCGTTAATCTCTAACGTACCACCGGTCTACTTATCGTAAATAAGTTTATTGGATGGTATTTTCTGCCAGAACTCGGTTTTTTAAAATGTCGTCTGTGTTCGTCTCTGTGACTCCTAGACCAAAGGTTGAGCCCTTTGTTCCACTTTTGGCGGGCTCTGTACAGAGACCCTCCAAAGTGGTGCCATTCTGTCTGGGTTACCACAGGAGTGTCGGAGGGGGTTTAGGCACCCTGGACCGAGTTGCCTTGCCAACTCCGGTCGCACTCTGGAGTGATTGGCCCAAGTTGTGAGCCTTCCCGCTCACCACTTTGCATATGTTGATTGACAGCTATGCTGAATGAATGGGGGTTTTCTGCATAAAAGCAGGGCTTTTGGGACTGGATCTTCAGAAGTCACCACAGAAACTAAGAATCCGACGAGGGTAACGCTGAGCCGACCTGCAACGACGACACCTCTGGTGGAGCCCTGCTGAGCCGACTCACTACTTCCCGATGACAGAGGAGATCTCCCTGCCAGAGAGTCTCTTCCCCTGACTGGTGGGAACAACCAGTCCCCTTTGCTTTTTATTCGCCTCAGGACGCAGTGGTCGAGTTGCCCGTGCAGCGCACCTCGGCAACCGGATAGCCACTACCCCTGTACCGCGACCAAAAGGTGGTGCCTTGTGACGGAGCACTCCGCGGCTGGTCTCTTCCCTGGTGGTGCACCGGACTTCACTTTTCTTCGACGACGAGAACATCTCTACTCTTGGCAAAGACCCGACGTGCATCCACCACCAGGAACAACTGCCCCCGCCGGAGCTGCCCTCGACAACAAGGTACCGTGTCCGCCTGGCTTCCCTTTCGATCGGTTCGAGTGAGGTGTCTTAATCCTCTCCTTTCCGTTGGGTCGCCTCCAAGCTTTTCTCATTTAATTGTTCTGAACTGGTTCAATCTGCCGATAACAATTTGCTACAAAGACTTGAATGCATCTCCACTAGAGACTTTTTGGGACATAGCGCCTTGCCTCTCTCCGAGTGGGCCTGGCCTCTGACCTTGATGATCTATTGTGGTTCTTGCCTTCTTACCGTACATTTTACCCGTGAAGTATTGAACTGTGTTGATTTCGTAACCTGCCTATCTTTTTCTCTCCCGTCCTAACTAATATTAGAGTGCCATCTAGGTTGAGGTATACACCTCTCTCTGTAAATAAGTGGTGCCGGTAGAACCTAGACTTGTCGAAATATTGCTAGGGGGATTGATCGTTTCTGCTTCGTAGAGTAATTGTGTTTGATTTGTTTGCCGTGAAAGTGACATAGTGTTTTTAATAGACGTTTCATTATAAATAAATACCTTAATATCTTTACACTAAGCCTCGTTGCGTGTTTGCTTGTCTTGCTGGGAAGAATTGCCCTATTTTGTATACTCCACATACTGCTCAACTCTTCTTGAGGGAAGTCTGACTGCTCAGCCACAGCTACCAAGTGAATCTGTGTGGTACAGACTGCTACCAAGTGGGTTCACCGCCAAACACCTGTAGTCCTAAATCTTTTGCAGTGATCCCAGAGGGAACTGCACAGTTTTCCGCCTAACACTGGTGTACAGAGGTGGGATTTGTATCGAGTATACAGTTTAGAGTGCTTTTCGACACTGTAAAATAACTAACCACAAAACTTAGCACAAAAAAGCAACTTTCGAAAACATGTCTACGATGGAAACTTACAGTCAAGAGTCCTTGTCAGGTGAAAATACTGAGAGATTGTGAGCTCTCTGTAGGAAAGAGAATATTTCTGTAAGAGGCAAAAAGTTAGAACTAATAGAGAGATTGCTGGCGAACCAAAGTCTGGGTACTGGTTCAGAGGAACCAAGCTCTCCAGCAAATGTAGATAACAGTGATGGTGTTGATATAAATCGTAATTCTGATGATAGCGATGAAGAGGCTGACGCGGACGGAGAGGCTAACGAAACTGTCTCCCCTGCTCCTCTATCCGCCTTACCAGCTGTTCCTACGGGGCCCATACCAGGTCCCACAAGTAACCCTGCTTATTTTGAACTTGAAAAAATGAAGCTCGAATTAGAATACAAACGGTTCTTGGCTCAATCTGAACGAAACCAAGAGCTCGAGTTCAGACAGATGAATGCCCAGGCTGAGCAGAAGCAAGCTGAGTTAAGACTCAGGGAAATAGAACTTAATCACGAGTTAGAGATGAAAAAGTTGTCTATGGAAAATGCTTCACTCTCCTTTGGTTCCTCTAGGAGCTCCAGTCCCAAAAGACCCCGGATGCCGAAGGAATTAGTGGGTATGTATGAACCGAGATTGGATGTGTTGGATTGGTTGAAACTGTTTGAATACAATCATGGGCTCCAGGACATCACCGGGAATGCTTTACTTCCCTGGTTGTTCTCTAGGCTCCCTCCTGTTGCGACTGATGTGGTAATGCAGTTGGGGGAGGCGGATAAGACGGATTACGAAAGTGTGAAACTAGCTTTAATAGCTAGATTCGGGAAGACCCCTTCCCAGTATCTTAAGAGGTTTAGAACCCTCAAAAAGCATGATGGTACCCCTTGGGCTACCTGGGTGAGTGAAGGGTTGAATAACTTAGAGGGATGGGTTAAGGGAACACTTATGAAGGTATGAGGAATCTTTTTATGTTGGAGTCTATTTATGATGCCTGTTCTCCTGAGCTCAGACAGCACTTGGCTGATTCGAAGGAATTGGATTCCTGGAAGCTAGCTAAGGCTGCTGACTTGTGGGTTGCCAACAGGGCTACTCATAAAGATTCTGGGGCAACTCTGAAAAAGGATGAGGGAAAACAGCCTAAAAAAGACTCAAAAGAGAATTCTAATAACTCACATTCCAAAGAGGGCCCCAAACAAAACCAGAAGGGTAAGCCACAAGGAAAACCACAGCAGAATAGTGTGTCTTCTGGTGCCAAACCGGAACGAGGTCAGAACAAGCCACCATTCCAGAAAGCATTCGGTAAATGCTTTGTTTGTGGCTCGACTGACCACGTGAAAGGAGATCCCAGATGTAAGGGTAAACCTTCAGGGGTCCAGCTTGTCTCCTTAGCCTTCGCTCCAGAGGAGGAAGTCCAAATGGCAAGTGGAAACTTTCTACTGCTAGCTGACAAACCCATTGGAGTCTCAGCCAGCGTTTCTTTAGTATCTCTGGGGTTGTGGGAACAACAGAATATAGATGTCTATAATTCTATCCCCGATAATACTAAAGAGTATTATAAGGACAGAGTCCAGGTGAATGGTCAGGAGACTCCTGCCATTAGGGACACTTGGGCCAGCCTAACTGTGGTGGATAAATCGTTTTTTCAGGCTGAGGATGTTGCTAAGGCACCCAAACGCCTCACCAAGTTAGCTGGAGGGCCTGTGCAGATGCTTCCCCAATTACCAGTTCTCATCCAGTGTAACGACATGACTGTGAAGATACCTGTCAGCATACAGAGTGAGGTACCAGGACGCGTACTGTTGGGTAACGATTTGAAAACTCTCGGAGTTGTATCGCATACTCCCAGACCTCCTAGTAAACGGTTACAGGAGCTAACCAGACCTGCAAAGGAGAGGACCATGCGCTGTCCTCTACAGGAGATGATGAAGAAGGAAATCACTCCTGCTCCACTGGAATTGTCGGCGCTGTCTCCAAGAAATCAGAAGCGAAAGGGAAACCTAAGACTTCTATCCCGAAACCAGCAGCCAGCATTCCAATGCAGCCAACACGGACTTCCCCCCGGTTGTCCAAAGTTACACCCGTAACTCCACCTCCAGCCGAGGCTGAGAGGGAGGTACAACCCTGTGTGGTAGAATTAGACTCTGAGGAAGAGCTAATGGAAGGCCAGGAACTCATTGGAGATCTGGATCCTGTTGACCATCCTGAGCTGCAGTCTTTACTGGCAGAAGGTGGACCCAGCAGGGCAGACTTCAGTAAGGGACAGAGAGAATGTCCAACTCTGGAAGGTCTTCGCCACCAGGCAGAAGCTCAGGCTGAAGGGCAAGAGCCTGGGAAATACAGGTTGCACTGGGAAGATGGCCTCTTCTACAGTGAACCGACCGAGTCTGCACCTGGAGACTACAAACGACTTGTATTACTCCAAGAGAACAGAACACAGTTCTTGCAGTTAGCCCATGAGATTCCTTTGGCTGGTCACTTGAGTTTCAAGAAGACTAAGGAAAGGCTCTCTCTATACTTCTATTGGCCGAAGATGGGGGCCGAAGTAGAAAAACACTGCAGGAGCTGCCACACCTGCCAGATCTCTGGTAAAGTTGGCTCCAATAATGTGGCACCTTTAGTGCCTCTCCCAGTTGTGGGAGTCCCATTTGAGAGAGTAGGGATTGACAGTGTTGGTCCCCTTGATCCTCCAACCTCCTCAGGCAACAGGTTTATACTTCTTGTAGTAGACTATGCTACTAGGTATCCTGAGGCAATTCTTATGAGGTCTGTTACAGCTCCGGCTGTGGCTAAGGCCCTCCTTGGTATTTTTACTAGGGTCGGGTTTCCTAAGGAAGTAATCTCTGACAGGAGGTCAAACTTTATGTCCAACTACATGAAAGCCATGTGGAAAACCTGTGGAGTTACTTACAAGTTCTCAACAGCTTACCACCCACAAACCAATGGGTTGGTAGAACGGTTCAACCGAACCATGAAGAGCATGATAGGTGCTTTAGAGGAACCCCTTAAGCGTAAGTGGGACCTTGTACTGCCATGCCTTCTCTTTGCTTATAGAGAAGTCCCTCAGGAGGGCGTAGGTTACTCACCCATCGAACTACTCTATGGTCATCCCGACAGAGGTCCATTGGCCCTGATTAAGGAGGGGTTGGAGAGTTCTCCTTCCCCCAAGCCAGTCAGAGTGACTGACTACGTGATAGGTCTCCGGAGGAGAATGTCACACATGATGACAGAAGCAAGCGATAACTTGAAAGCTGGACAAGCATTGGTCAAGCACTTTCACGATCAAAAGGCTAACATGGTTGAGTTCGCTCAAGACCAGCTTGTTCTCGTTATGATCCCAACAAGGCAGAGGGCCTTGCAAGATAAGTGGATGGGACCCTTCCGAGTTGTAGGCAAACTCAGAGATGTTAACTATCTGGTGGACTTGGGCAATCCCAAGGAGGCTCCGACAGTCTTTCACACCAACCGACTTAAAGCGTATGTCTCACGACCTGATGTAGGAGCGTTGCTTCTAGCGTCATCCGAGGAAGAAGAAGAGAGTGAAGCTCTTCCGGATCTCCTCAGAGGCTTACCTTTAGATGAAAAAATTGAAGGAGTAAATCTCTCCTCCAATCTGACACCCGAGCAACAAGAAGAGTGCAAATCTATGTTGAATCAGTTTGCCTCTCTGTTCTCGCTTTCACCAGGCTTGACCCCTTGGGGCCAGCACGACATACTCACTGGTGACTGTCTGCCAGTCAAAAGCAGAGGATACAGAATGTAAGAAAACGTACAAACCCACATCAAAGGTGAGGTCAGCAAGATGCTTGATCTCGGGGTAATAGAGCCCTCTACTAGTCCATGGTCTAGCCCAGTTGTGTTAGTACCAAAGGCCGGATCTAAAGAACTTAGATTCTGCGTGGATTATAGAGCTCTTAATGCAGTCACCAAGACTGATGCCCACCCTTTGCCAATTACAGATGAGTTGGTGGATAAACTTGGCGCCGCCAACTTCCTCAGCACATTTGACTTGACGTCAGGCTATTGGCAAATAGCCCTGACAGACCATGCCAAGGAGAAAACTGCATTTTCTACCCCCGTTGGTTTATACCAGTTTAAGGTAATGCCTTTCGGATTGAAGAATGCACCTGCTACGTTTCAACGGATGGTAAACCAGGGTCTGAATGGGATGGAGGACTTCTGCATGGCATACTTGGATGACATCGCAGTGTTCAGAAATTCCTGGGAAGAACATGTAACCCACCTGAGAGATGTTTTGCAGGCTCTTGGACGAGCCAATCTGACCATAAAGGCGAGCAAATGCCAAATTGGACAGAGTAAGGTAGTCTATCTTGGGCATGAGGTAGGCGGTGGAGAAATAAGGCCTTTGCTCAGTAAAATTGAAGCTGTGCAAAATTGGACAACACCGACTACTCAAACCCAGGTGAGAGGCTTCCTAGGCCTCACTGGGTATTACAGGAATATCATAGAGAACTATGGGACCATAGCTTCTCCACTGAATGTCATCTCCTCGCCCAAATTTCCTAAGAAGGTTAGATGGAACGAGGAGTGCAATCAGTCTTTTGAAAACCTGAAAAAGGCTCTTTGCCAAGCCCCAGTACTCAGAGCTCCTGATTACCGCCAACACTTCATTGTGCAGACAGCTGCTTCAAATGTAGGAATAGGTGCCATACTCAGTCAACTGGATGGGAAAGGTAGGGAGCACCCCGTTTGCTTCATCAGCCGCAAGCTGAAGGATCCTGAAACAAGTTGGGCAACAATCGAAAGAGAGTGCTTTGCTATCGTGTGGGCCCTGAAGAAGTTTAGGCCGTACTTGTATGGATCGACTTTTGTCATTCAGACTGACCACCAACCCTTGAGATGGTTAATGCAAATGAAAGGGGAAAACCCAAAACTTTTGAGATGGTCGATCTGCCTGCATGGGTTTGATTTCACCATTGAGCACAGATCAGGATGTCACCACCAAAATGCTGATGGTCTCTCTAGGATGTATGTCATCGACTAGAGGTATGAGATTCATCCAGGAGTGGATTAAATCCTCCTGTCCCTTAGTCTGGGGGGGGGGAGTGTTAGGGAGAATTCTCTGTTTAGGCTGAATTTCCTAACCTAGTGAGTCCCACAGCAGCTTTGCTGGATTTCGGGAGTTTGTTTTTTTCCATCCTGCCAAGAGTGAGACTCTTTTCCTCCCACTCTTGGACATGTATGTGTGTAATTCCTTTGAATGTCAATGTGTTCTATGGGCTATGGGGTCTTTTACTCCATAGGGTCTCATATGTTTTTCTGTGTGTGTTACACCGCACCCTATGTGCCGTAGCACTGGGGCATCCTAGCGGGCCCCCACCATAGACTCCATACCCGGGGACTGACTACTGTCTCCCCGGGCATGTAAAGTCACCATTGGCTTTACTAGACCTAAATTTACTAACAGAACTAGTACAAACCATCTTATTGTGGGCGTACTAGTAGGGGTAATTCGATTGCTCCTGGATCTGTTACTCGAGGGGGCACTGGCCCGTCCCCCCTCGTCGGGTTTTGGCTGTTGGCAGTGGAAACTACTTGTTATGTTCGACCCCGAACCTAACCCTATGGGATTCGTCCCATTGTTGGAGATTGATACTTTTCCTCGTTAATCTCTAACATACCACCGGTCTACTTATCGTAAATAAGTTTATCGGGTGGTATTTTCTGCCAGAACTCGGTTTTTTAAAATGGCGTCTGTGTTCGTCTCTGTGACTCCTAAACCAAAGGTTGAGCCCTTTGTTCCACTTTTGGCGGGCTCTGTACAGATACCCTCCAAAGTGTTGTCATTCTGTCTGGGTTACCACAGGAGTGTGGGAGGGGGTTTAGGCACCCTGGACCGAGTTGCCTTGCCAACTCCGGTCGCACTCTGGAGTGATTGGCCCAAGTGGTGAGCCTTCCCGCTCACCACTTAGCATATGTTGATTGACAGCTAGGCTGAATGAATGGGGGTTTTCTGCATAAAAGCAGGGCTTTTGGGACTGGATCTTCAGAAGTCGCCACAGGACCTAAGAATCCGACGAGGGTAACGCTGAGCCGACCTGCAACGACGACACCTCCGGTGGAGCCCTGCTGAACCGACTCACCACTCCCCGACGACAGAGGAGATTTCCCTGCCGGAGAGTCTCTTCCCCTGACTGGTGGGAACAACCAGTCCCCTTTGCTTTTTATTCGCCTCAGGACGCAGTGGTTGAATTGCCCGTGCAGCGCACCTCGGCAACCGGATAGCCACCATCCCTGTACCGCAACCAAAAGCTGGTGCCTTGTGACGGAGCACTCCGCGGCTGGTCTCTTCCCTGGTAGTGCACCGGACTTCACTTTTCTTCGACGACGAGAACATCTCTACTCTTGGCAAAGACCCGACGGAGCTGCCCTCCACAACAAGGTACCGTGTCCGCCTGGCTTCCCTTTCGATCGGTTCGAGTGAGGTGACTTAATCCTCTCCTTTCCGTTGGGTCGCCTCCAAGCTTTTCTCATTTAATTGTTCTGAACTGGTTCAATCTGCCGATAACAATTTGCTACAAAGACTTGAATGCATCTCCACTAGAGACTTTTTGGGACATATCGCCTTGCCTCTCTCCGAGTGGGCCTGGCCTCTGACCTTGATGATCTATTGTGGTTCTTGCCTTCTTACCGTACATTTTACCCGTGAAGTATTGAACTGTGTTGATTTCGTAACCTGCCTATCTTTTTCTCTCCCGTCCTAACTAATATTAGAGTGCCATCTAGGTTGAGGTATACACCTCTCTGTAAATAAGTGGTGCCGGTAGAACCTAGACTTGTCGAAATATTGCTAGGGGGATTGATCGTTTCTGCTTCGTAGAGTAATTGTGTTTGATTTGTTTGCCGTGAAAGTGCTATAGTGTTTTTAATAGACGTTTCATTATAAATAAATACCTTAATATCTTTACACTAAGCCTTGTTGCGTGTTTGCTTGTCTTGCTGGGAAGAATTGCCCTATTTTGTATACTCCACATACTGCTCAACTCTTCTTGAGGGAAGTCTGACTGCTCAGCCACAGCTACCAAGTGAATCTGTGTGGTACAGACTGCTACCAAGTGGGTTCACCGCCAAACACCTGTAGTCCTAAATCTTTTGCAGTGATCCCAGAGGGAACTGCACAGTTTTCCGCCTAACACTGGTGTACAGAGGTGGGATTTGTATCGAGTATACAGTTTAGAGTGCTTTTCGACACTGTAGGATAACTAACCACAAAACTTAGCACAAAAAAGCAACTTTCGAAAACATGTCTACGATGGAAACTTACAGTCAAAAGTCCTTGTCAGGTGAAAATACTGAGAGATTGTGAGCTCTCTGTAGGCAAGAGAATATTTCTGTAAGAGGCAAAAAGTTAGAACTAATAGAGAGATTGCTGGTGAACCAAAGTCCGAAGGAATTAATGGGTATGTATGAACCGAGATTGGATGTGTTAGATTGGTTGAAACTGTTTGAATACAATCATGGGCTCCAGGACATCACCGGGAATGCTTTACTTCCCTGGTTGTTCTCTAGGCTCCCTCCTGTTGCGACTGATGTGGTAATGCAGTTGGGGGAGGCGGATAAGACGGATTACGAAAGTGTGAAACTAGCTTTAATAGCTAGATTCGGGAAGACCCCTTCCCAGTATCTTAAGAGGTTTAGAACCCTCAAAAAGCATGATGGTACCCCTTGGGCTACCTGGGTGAGTGAAGGGTTGAATAACTTAGAGGGATGGGTTAAGGGAACACTTATGAAGGTATGAGGAATCTTTTTATGTTGGAGTCTATTTATGATGCCTGTTCTCCTGAGCTCAGACAGCACTTGGCTGATTCGAAGGAATTGGATTCCTGGAAGCTAGCTAAGGCTACTGACTTGTGGGTTGCCAACAGGGCTACTCATAAAGATTCTGGGGCAACTCTGAAAAAGGATGAGGGAAAACAGCCTAAAAAAGACTCAAAAGAGAATTCTAATAACTCACATTCCAAAGAGGGCCCCAAACAAAACCAGAAGGGTAAGCCACAAGGAAAACCACAGCAGAATAGTGTGTCTTCTGGTGCCAAACCGGAAGGAGTTCAGAACAAGCCACCATTCCAGAAAGCATTCGGTAAATGCTTTGTTTGTGGCTCGACTGACCACGTGAAAGGAGATCCCAGATGTAAGGGTAAACCTTCAGGGGTCCAGCTTGTCTCCTTAGCCTTCGCTCCAGAGGAGGAAGTCCAAATGGCAAGTGGAAACTTTCTACTGCTAGCTGACAAACCCATTGGAGTCTCAGCCAGCGTTTCTTTAGTATCTCTGGGGTTGTGGGAACAACAGAATATAGATGTCTATAATTCTATCCCCGATAATACTAAAGAGTATTATAAGGACAGTGTCCAGGTGAATGGTCAGGAGACTCCTGCCATTAGGGACACTTGGGCCAGCCTAACTGTGGTGGATAAATCGTTTTTTCAGGCTGAGGATGTTGCTAAGGCACCCAAACGCCTCACCAAGTTAGCTGGAGGGCCTGTGCAGATGCTTCCCCAATTACCAGTTCTCATCCAGTGTAACGACATGACTGTGAAGATACCTGTCAGCATACAGAGTGAGGTACCAGGACGCGTACTGTTGGGTAACGATTTGAAAACTCTCGGAGTTGTATCGCATACTCCCAGACCTCCTAGTAAACGGTTACAGGAGCTAACCAGACCTGCAAGGGAGAGGACCATGCGCAGTCCTCTCCAGGAGATGATGAAGAAGGAAATCACTCCTGCTCCACTGGAATTGTCGGCGCTGTCTCCAAGAAATCAGAAGCGAAAGGGAAACCTAAGACTTCTATCCCGAAACCAGCAGCCAGCATTCCAATGCAGCCAACACGGACTTCCCCCCGGTTGTCCAAAGTTACACCCGTAACTCCACCTCCAGCCGAGGCTGAGAGGGAGGTACAACCCTGTGTGGTAGAATTAGACTCTGAGGAAGAGCTAATGGAAGGCCAGGAACTCATTGGAGATCTGGATCCTGTTGACCATCCTGAGCTGCAGTCTTTACTGGCAGAAGGTGGACCCAGCAGGGCAGACTTCAGTAAGGGACAGAGAGAATGTCCAACTCTGGAAGGTCTTCGCCACCAGGCAGAAGCTCAGGCTGAAGGGCAAGAGCCTGGGAAATACAGGTTGCACTGGGAAGATGGCCTCTTCTACAGTGAACCGACCGAGTCTGCACCTGGAGACTACAAACGACTTGTATTACTCCAAGAGAACAGAACACAGTTCTTGCAGTTAGCCCACGAGATTCCTTTGGCTGGTCACTTGAGTTTCAAGAAGACTAAGGAAAGGCTCTCTCTATACTTCTATTGGCCGAAGATGGGAGCCGAAGTAGAAAAACACTGCAGGAGCTGCCACACCTGCCAGATCTCTGGTAAAGTTGGCTCCAATAATGTGGCACCTTTAGTGCCTCTCCCAGTTGTGGGAGTCCCATTTCAGAGAGTATGGATTGACATTGTTGGTCCCCTTGATCCTCCAACCTCCTCAGGCAACAGGTTTATACTTCTTGTAGTAGACTATGCTACTAGGTATCCTGAGGCAATTCCTATGAGGTCTGTTACAGCTCCGGCTGTGGCTAAGGCCCTCCTTGGTATTTTTACTAGGGTCGGGTTTCCTAAGGAAGTAATCTCTGACAGGGGGTCAATCTTTATGTCCAACTACATGAAAGCCATGTGGAAAACCTGTGGAGTTACTTACAAGTTCTCAACAGCTTACCACCCACAAACCAATGGGTTAGTAGAACGGTTCAACCGAACCATGAAGAGCATGATAGGTGGTTTAGAGGAACCCCTTAAGCGTAAGTGGGACCTTGTACTGCCATGCCTTCTCTTTGCTTATAGAGAAGTCCCTCAGGAGGGCGTAGGTTACTCACCCATCGAACTACTCTATGGTCATCCCGACAGAGGTCCATTGGCCCTGATTAAGGAGGGGTTGGAGAGTTCTCCTTCCCCCAAGCCAGTCAGAGTGACTGACTACGTGATAGGTCTCCGGAGGAGAATGTCACACATGATGACAGAAGCAAGCGATAACTTGAAAGCTGGACAAGCATTGGTCAAGCACTTTCACGATCAAAAGGCTAACATGGTTGAGTTCGCTCAAGACCAGCTCGTTCTCGTTATGATCCCAACAAGGCAGAGGGCCTTGCAAGATAAGTGGATGGGACCCTTCCGAGTTGTGGCCAAACTCGGAGAGGTTAACTATCTGGTGGACTTGGGCAATCCCAAGGAGGCTCCGACAGTCTTTCACACCAACCGACTTAAAGCGTATGTCTCACGACCTGATGTAGGAGCGTTGCTTCTAGCGTCATCCGAGGAAGAAGAAGAGAGTGAAGCTCTTCCGGATCTCCTCAGAGGCTTACCTTTAGATGAAAAAATTGAAGGAGTAAATCTCTCCTCCAATCTGACACCCGAGCAACAAGAAGAGTGCAAATCTATGTTGAATCAGTTTGCCTCTCTGTTCTCGCTTTCACCAGGCTTGACCCCTTGGGGCCAGCACGACATACTCACTGGTGACTGTCTGCCAGTCAAAAGCAGAGGATACTGCATGTCAGAAAACGTATGAACCCACATCAAAGGTGAGGTCAGCAAGATGCTTGATCTCGGGGTAATAGAGCCCTCTACTAGTCCATGGTCTAGCCCAGTTGTGTTAGTACCAAAGGCCAGATCTAAAGAACTTAGATTCTGCGTGGATTATAGAGCTCTTAATGCAGTCACCAAGACTGATGCCCACCCTTTGCCAATTACAGATGAGTTGGTGGATAAACTTGGCGCCGCCAACTTCCTCAGCACATTTGACTTGACGTCAGGCTATTGGCAAATAGCCCTGACAGACCATGCCAAGGAGAAAACTGCATTTTCTACCCCCGTTGGCTTATACCAGTTTAAGGTAATGCCTTTCGGATTGAAGAATGCACCTGCTACGTTTCAACGGATGGTAAACCAGGTTCTGAATGGGATGGAGGACTTCTGCATGGCATACTTGGATGACATCGCAGTGTTCAGCAATTCCTGGGAAGAACATGTAACCCACCTGAGAGATGTTTTGCAGGCTCTTGGACGAGCCAATCTGACCATAAAGGCGAGCAAATGCCAAATTGGACAGAGTAAGGTAGTCTATCTTGGGCATGAGGTAGGCGGTGGAGAAATAAGGCCTTTGCTCAGTAAAATTGAAGCTGTGCAAAATTGGACAACACCGACTACTCAAACCCAGGTGAGAGGCTTCCTAGGCCTCACTGGGTATTACAGGAATTTCATAGAGAACTATGGGACCATAGCTTCTCCACTGAATGTCATCTCCTCGCCCAAATTTCTAAGAAGGTTAGATGGAACGAGGAGTGCAATCAGTCTTTTGAAAACCTGAAAAAGGCTCTTTGCCAAGCCCCAGTACTCAGAGCTCCTGATTACCGCCAACACTTCATTGTGCAGACAGCTGCTTCAAATGTAGGAATAGGTGCCATACTCAGTCAACTGGATGGGAAAGGTAGGGAGCACCCCGTTTGCTTCATCAGCCGCAAGCTGAAGGATCCTGAAACAAGTTGGGCAACAATCGAAAGAGAGTGCTTTGCTATCGTGTGGGCCCTGAAGAAGTTTAGGCCGTACTTGTATGGTTCGACTTTTGTCATTCAGACTGACCACCAACCCTTGAGATGGTTAATGCAAATGAAAGGGGAAAACCCAAAACTTTTGAGATGGTCGATCTGCCTGCATGGGTTTGATTTCACCATTGAGCACAGATCAGGATGTCACCACCAAAATGCTGATGGTCTCTCTAGGATGTATGTCATCGACTAGAGGTATGAGATTCATCCAGGAATGGATTAAATCCTCCTGTCCCTTAGTCTGGGGGGGGCGAGTGTTAGGGAGAATTCTCTGTTTAGGCTGAATTTCCTAACCTAGTGAGTCCCCCAGCAGCTTTGCTGGATTTCGGGAGTTTGTTTTTTTCCATCCTGCCAAGAGTGAGACTCTTTTCCTCCCACTCTTGGACATGTATGTGTGTAATTCCTTTGAATGTCAATGTGTTCTATGGGCTATGGGGTCTTTTACTCCATAGGGTCTCATATGTTTTTCTGTGTGTGTTACACCGCACCCTATGTGCCGTAGCACTGGGGCATCCTAGCGGGCCCCCACCATAGACTCCATACCCGGGGACTGACTACTGTCTCCCCGGGCATGTAAAGTCACCATTGGCTTTACTAGACCTAAATTTACTAACAGAACTAGTACAAACCATCTTATTGTGGGCGTACTAGTAGGGGTAATTCGATTGCTCCTGGATCTGTTACTCGAGGGGGCACTGGCCCGTCCCCCCTCGTCGGGTTTTGGCTGGTGGCAGTGGAAACTACTTGTTATGTTCGACCCGAACCTAACCCTATGGGATTCGTCCCATTGCTGGAGATTGATACTTTTCCTCGTTAATCTCTAACATACCACCGGTCTACTTATCGTAAATAAGTTTATCGGGTGGTATTTTCTGCCAGAACTCGGTTTTTTAAAATGGCGTCTGTGTTCGTCTCTGTGACTCCTAAACCAAAGGTTGAGCCCTTTGTTCCACTTTTGGCGGGCTCTGTACAGTGACCCTCCAAAGTGTTGTCATTCTGTCTGGGTTACCACAGGAGTGTGGGAGGGGGTTTAGGCACCCTGGACCGAGTTGCCTTGCCAACTCCGGTCGCACTCTGGAGTGATTGGCCCAAGTGGTGAGCCTTCCCGCTCACCACTTAGCATATGTTGATTGACAGCTAGGCTGAATGAATGGGGGTTTTCTGCATAAAAGCACGGCTTTTGGGACTGGAACTTCAGAAGTCGCCACAGGACCTAAGAATCCGACGAGGGTAACGCTGAGCCGACCTGCAACGACGACACCTCCGGTGGAGCCCTGCTGAACCGACTCACCACTCCCCGACGACAGAGGAGATCTCCCTGCCGGAGAGGCTCTTCCCCTGACTGGTGGGAACAACCAGTCCCCTTTGCTTTTTATTCGCCTCAGGATGCAGTGTTTGAATTGCCCGTGCAGCGCACCTCGGCAACCGGATAGCCACTATCCCTGTACCACAACCAAAAGGTGGTGCCTTGTGACGGAGCACTCCGCGGCTGGTCTCTTCCCTGGTAGTGCACCGGACTTCACTTTTCTTCGACGACGAGAACATCTCTACTCTTGGCAAAGACCCGACGGAGCTGCCCTCCACAACAAGGTACCGTGTCCGCCTGGCTTCCCTTTCGATCGGTTCGAGTGAGGTGTCTTAATCCTCTCCGTTCCGTTGGGTCGCCTCCAAGCTTTTTTCATTTATTGTTCTGAACTGGTTCAATCTGCCGATAACAATTTGCTACAAAGACTTGAATGCATCTCCACTAGAGACTTTTTGGGACATATCGCCTTGCCTCTCTCCGAGTGGGCCTGGCCTCTGAACTTGATGATCTATTGTGGTTCTTGCCTTCTTACCGTACATTTTACCCGTGAAGTATTGAACTGTGTTGATTTCGTAACCTGCCTATCTTTTTCTCTCCCGTCCTAACTAATATTAGAGTGCCATCTAGGTTGAGGTATACACCTCTGTCTGTAAATAAGTGGTGCCGGTAGAACCTAGACTTGTCGAAATATTGCTAGGGGGATTGATCGTTTCTGCTTCGTAGAGTAATTGTGTTTGATTTGTTTGCCGTGAAAGTGCCGTAGTGTTTTATAATAGACGTTTCGTTATAAATAAATACCTTAATATCTTTACACTAAGCCTCGTTGTGTGTTTGCTTGTCTTGCTGGGAAGAATTGCCCTATTTTGTATACCCCACATACTGCTCAACTCTTCTTGAGGGAAGTCTGACTGCTCAGCCACAGCTACCAAGTGAATCTGTGTGGTACAGACTGCTACCAAGTGGGTTCACCGCCAAACACCTGCAGTCCTAAATCTTTTGCAGTGATCCCAGAGGCAACTGCACAGGTTTCCGCCTAACAGTCTACCACCACCCCCACCCCCCAGCAGTGCAGGGGCAGCCTCCACCAGGCCCACACTCATGTCTACCACCACCCCCACCCTCGAGCCACCAGGGGCAGCCTCCACCAGGCCCCCACTCATATCTCCCATCACCACCACCCCCCAGCAGTGCAGGGGCAGCCTCCACCAGGCCCCCACTCATGTCTACCACCACCCCCACCCCCACCCCCCAGCCACCAGGGGCAGCCTCCACCAGGCCCCCGCTCATATCTCCCATCACCCCCACCCCCCAGCCACCAGGGGCAGCCTCCACCAGGCCCCCACTCATGTCTCCCATCACCCCCATCCCGCAGCAGTGCAGGGGCAGCCTCCCCCATGCCCCCACTCATGTCTACCACCCCCCCACCCCCCAGCCACCAGGGGCAGCCTCCACCAGGCCCCCACTCATGTCTCCCACCACCCCCACCCCCCGGCAGTGCAGGGGCAGCCTCCACCAGGCCCCCACTCATGTCTACCACCACCCCCACCCCCCAGGCACCAGGGGCAGCCTCCACCAGTCCCCCACTCATGTCTCCCATCACCCCCACCCCCCAGCAGTGCAGGGGCAGCCTCCACCAGGCCCCCACCCATGTCTCCCATCACCCCCAACCCCCAGCCGTGCGATTTCCCTGGGTACGTGTACTTCGGGGTGCTCGTGAACTTCCACACGCTATTGGCCTGGGTACGTGTATTAGGGAGAATTCTCTGTTTAGGCTGAATTTCCTAACCTAGTGAGTCCCCCAGCAGCTTTGCTGGATTTCTGGAGTTTGTTTTTTTCCATGCTGCCAAGAGTGAGACTCTTTTCCTCCCACTCTTGGACATGTATGTGTGTAATTCCTTTGAATGTCAATGTGTTCTATGGGCTATGGGGTCTTTTACTCCATAGGGTCTCATATGTTTTTCTATGAGTGTTACACCGCACCCTACGTGCCGTAACACTGGGGCGTCCTAGCGGACCTCCACCATAGACTCCATACCCGGGGACTGACTACTGTCTCCCCGGGCATGTAAAGTCACCATTGGCTTTACTAGACCTACATTTACTAACAGAACTAGTACAAACCATCTTATTGTGGACGTACTAGTAGGGGTAATTCGATTACTCCTGGATCTGTTACTCGAGGGGGCACTGTCCCGTCCCCCCTCGTCGAGTTTTGGCTGGTGGCAGTGGAAACTACTTGTTATGTTCGACCCCGAACCTAACCCTATGGGATTCGTCCCATTGTTGGAGATTGATACTTTTCCTTGTTAATCTCTAACATACCCCCGGTCTACTTACCGTAAACAAGTTTATCGGATGATATTTTCTGCCAGAACTTGGTTTTTAAAATGGCGTCTGTGTTCGTCTCTGTAACTCCTAAACCAAAGGTTGAGCCCTTTGTTCCACTTTTGGCGGGCTCTATACAGAGGCCCTCCAAAGTGGTGCCATTCTGTCTGGGTTACCACAGGGGTGTGGGAGGGGGTTTAGGCACCCTGGACCGAGTTGCCTTGCCAACTCCGGTCGCACTCTGGAGTGATTGGCCCAAGTGGTGAGCCTTCCCGCTCACCACTTAGCATGTGTTGATTGACAGCTAGGCTGAATGAATCGGGGTTTTCTGCATAAAAGCAGGGCTTTTGGACTGGATCTTCAGAAGTCGCCACAGGACCTAAGAATCAGACGAGGGTAACGCTGAGCCGACCTGCAACGATGACACCTCCGGTGGAGCCCTGCTGAGCCGACTCACCACTTCCCGACGACAGAGGAGATCTCCCTGCCGGAGAGGCTCTTCCCCTGACTGGTGGGAACAACCAGTCCCCTTTGCTTTTTATTCGCCTCAGGATGCAGTGTTTGAATTGCCCGTGCAGCGCACCTCGGCAACCGGATAGCCACTATCCCTGTACCACAACCAAAAGGTGGTGCCTTGTGACGGAGCACTCCGCGGCTGGTATCTTCCCTGGTAGTGCACCGGACTTCACTTTTCTTCGACGACGAGAACATCTCTACTCTTGGCAAAGACCCGACGGAGCTGCCCTCCACAACAAGGTACCGTGTCCGCCTGGCTTCCCTTTCGATCGGTTCGAGTGAGGTGTCTTAATCCTCTCCGTTCCGTTGGGTCGCCTCCAAGCTTTTTTCATTTATTGTTCTGAACTGGTTCAATCTGCCGATAACAATTTGCTACAAAGACTTGAATGCATCTCCACTAGAGACTTTTTGGGACATATCGCCTTGCCTCTCTCCGAGTGGGCCTGGCCTCTGAACTTGATGATCTATTGTGGTTCTTGCCTTCTTACCGTACATTTTACCCGTGAAGTATTGAACTGTGTTGATTTCGTAACCTGCCTATCTTTTTCTCTCCCGTCCTAACTAATATTAGAGTGCCATCTAGGTTGAGGTATACACCTCTGTCTGTAAATAAGTGGTGCCGGTAGAACCTAGACTTGTCGAAATATTGCTAGGGGGATTGATCGTTTCTGCTTCGTAGAGTAATTGTGTTTGATTTGTTTGCCGTGAAAGTGCCGTAGTGTTTTATAATAGACGTTTCGTTATAAATAAATACCTTAATATCTTTACACTAAGCCTCGTTGTGTGTTTGCTTGTCTTGCTGGGAAGAATTGCCCTATTTTGTATACCCCACATACTGCTCAACTCTTCTTGAGGGAAGTCTGACTGCTCAGCCACAGCTACCAAGTGAATCTGTGTGGTACAGACTGCTACCAAGTGGGTTCACCGCCAAACACCTGCAGTCCTAAATCTTTTGCAGTGATCCCAGAGGCAACTGCACAGGTTTCCGCCTAACAGTCTACCACCACCCCAACCCCCCAGCAGTGCAGGGGCAGCCTCCACCAGGCCCACACTCATGTCTACCACCACCCCCACCCTCGAGCCACCAGGGGCAGCCTCCACCAGGCCCCCACTCATATCTCCCATCACCACCACCCCCCAGCAGTGCAGGGGCAGCCTCCACCAGGCCCCCACTCATGTCTACCACCACCCCCACCCCCACCCCCCAGCCACCAGGGGCAGCCTCCACCAGGCCCCCGCTCATATCTCCCATCACCCCCACCCCCCAGCCACCAGGGGCAGCCTCCACCAGGCCCCCACTCATGTCTCCCATCACCCCCATCCCGCAGCAGTGCAGGGGCAGCCTCCCCCAGGCCCCCACTCATGTCTACCACCCCCCCACCCCCCAGCCACCAGGGGCAGCCTCCACCAGGCCCCCACTCATGTCTCCCACCACCCCCACCCCCCGGCAGTGCAGGGGCAGCCTCCACCAGGCCCCCACTCATGTCTACCACCACCCCCACCCCCCAGGCACCAGGGGCAGCCTCCACCAGGCCCCCACTCATGTCTCCCATCACCCCCACCCCCCAGCAGTGCAGGGGCAGCCTCCACCAGGCCCCCACCCATGTCTCCCATCACCCCCAACCCCCAGCCGTGCGATTTCCCTGGGTACGTGTACTTCGGGGTGCTCGTGAACTTCCACACGCTATTGGCCTGGGTACGTGTGTTAGGGAGAATTCTCTGTTTAGGCTGAATTTCCTAACCTAGTGAGTCCCCCAGCAGCTTTGCTGGATTTCTGGAGTTTGTTTTTTTCCATGCTGCCAAGAGTGAGACTCTTTTCCTCCCACTCTTGGACATGTATGTGTGTAATTCCTTTGAATGTCAATGTGTTCTATGGGCTATGGGGTCTTTTACTCCATAGGGTCTCATATGTTTTTCTATGAGTGTTACACCGCACCCTACGTGCCGTAACACTGGGGCGTCCTAGCGGACCTCCACCATAGACTCCATACCCGGGGACTGACTACTGTCTCCCCGGGCATGTAAAGTCACCATTGGCTTTACTAGACCTACATTTACTAACAGAACTAGTACAAACCATCTTATTGTGGACGTACTAGTAGGGGTAATTCGATTACTCCTGGATCTGTTACTCGAGGGGGCACTGTCCCGTCCCCCCTCGTCGAGTTTTGGCTGGTGGCAGTGGAAACTACTTGTTATGTTCGACCCCGAACCTAACCCTATGGGATTCGTCCCATTGTTGGAGATTGATACTTTTCCTCGTTAATCTCTAACATACCCCCGGTCTACTTACCGTAAATAAGTTTATCGGATGGTATTTTCTGCCAGAACTTGGTTTTTAAAATGGCGTCTGTGTTCGTCTCTGTAACTCCTAAACCAAAGGTTGAGCCCTTTGTTCCACTTTTGGCGGGCTCTATACAGAGGCCCTCCAAAGTGGTGCCATTCTGTCTGGGTTACCACAGGGGTGTGGGAGGGGGTTTAGGCACCCTGGACCGAGTTGCCTTGCCAACTCCGGTCGCACTCTGGAGTGATTGGCCCAAGTGGTGAGCCTTCCCGCTCACCACTTAGCATGTGTTGATTGACAGCTAGGCTGAATGAATCGGGGTTTTCTGCATAAAAGCAGGGCTTTTGGACTGGATCTTCAGAAGTCGCCACAGGACCTAAGAATCAGACGAGGGTAACGCTGAGCCGACCTGCAACGATGACACCTCCGGTGGAGCCCTGCTGAGCTGACTCACCACTTCCCGACGACAGAGGAGATCTCCCTGCCGGAGAGTCTCTTCCCCTGACTGGTGGGAACAACCAGTTCCCTTTGCTTTTTATTCGCCTCAGGATGCAGTGGTTGAATTGCCCGTGCAGCGCACCTCGGCAACCGGATAGCCACTATCCCTGTACCGCGACCAAAAGGTGGTGCCTTGTGACGGAGCACTCCGCGGCTGGTCTCTTCCCTGGTAGTGCACCGGACTTCACTTTTCTTCGACGACGAGAACATCTCTACTCTTGGCAAAGACCCGACGTGCATCCACCACCAGGAACAACTGCCCCTGCCGGAGCTGCCCTCCACAACAAGGTACCGTGTCCGCCTGGCTTCCCTTTCGATCGGTTCGAGTGAGGTGTCTTAATCCTCTCCTTTCCGTTGGGTCGCCTCCAAGCTTTTCTCATTTATTGTTCTGAACTGGTTCAATCTGCCGATAACAATTTGCTACAAAGACTTGAATGCATCTCCACTAGAGACTTTTTGGGACATATCGCCTTGCCTCTCTCCGAGTGGGCCTGGCCTCTGAACTTGATGATCTATTGTGGTTCTTGCCTTCTTACCGTACATTTTACCCGTGAAGTATTGAACTGTGTTGATTTCGTAACCTGCCTATCTTTTTCTCTCCCGTCCTAACTAATATTAGAGTGCCATCTAGGTTGAGGTATACACCTCTGTCTGTAAATAAGTGGTGCCGGTAGAACCTAGACTTGTCGAAATATTGCTAGGGGGATTGATCGTTTATGCTTCGTAGAGTAATTGTGTTTGATTTGTTTGCCGTGAAAGTGCCATAGTGTTTTTTAATAGACGTTTCGTTATAAATAAATACCTTAATATCTTTACACTAAGCCTCATTGCGTGTTTGCTTGTCTTGCTGGGAAGAATTGCCCTATTTTGTATACCCCACATACTGCTCAACTCTTCTTGAGGGAAGTCTGACTGCTCAGCCACAGCTACCAAGTGAATCTGTGTGGTACAGACTGCTACCAAGTGGGTTCACCGCCAAACACCTGTAGTCCTAAATCTTTTGCAGTGATCCCAGAGGCAACTGCACAGGTTTCCGCCTAACAGTCTACCACCACCCCCACCCCCCAGCAGTGCAGGGGCAGCCTCCACCAGGCCCACACTCATGTCTACCACCACCCCCACCCTCGAGCCACCAGGGGCAGCCTCCACCAGGCCCCCACTCATATCTCCCATCACCCCCACCCCCCAGCAGTGCAGGGGCAGCCTCCATCAGGCCCCCACTCATGTCTACCACCACCCCCACCCCCCAGCCACCAGGGGCAGCCTCCACCAGGCCCCCACTCATGTCTCCCACCACCCCCACCCGCCAGCAGTGCAGGGGCAGCCTCCACCAGGCCCCCACTCATGTCTACCACCACCCCCACCCACCAGCCACCAGGGGCAGCCTCCACCAGGCCCCCACCCATGTCTACCACCACCACCACCCCCCAGCAGTGCAGGGGCAGCCTCCACCAGGCCCCCACTCATGTCTACCACCACCCCCACCCCCCAGCCACCAGGGGCAGCCTCCACCAGGCCCCCACTCATATCTCCCATCACCCCCACCCCCCAGCCACCAGGGGCAGCCTCCACCAGGCCCCCACTCATGTCTCCCATCACTCCCATCCCGCAGCAGTGCAGGGGCAGCCTCCCGCAGGCCCCCACTCATGTCTACCACCGCCCCCACCCCCCAGCCACCAGGGGCAGCCTCCACCAGGCCCCCACTCATGTCTCCCACCACCCCCACCCCCCGGCAGTGCAGGGGCAGCCTCCACCAGGCCCCCACTCATGTCTACCACCACCCCCACCCCCCAGCCACAAGGGCTGCCTCCACCAGGCCCCCACTCATGTCTCCCATCACCCCCACCCCCCAGCAGTGCAGGGGCAGCCTCCACCAGGCCCCCACCCATGTCTCCCATCACCCCCAACCCCCAGCCGTGCAATTTCCCTGGGTACGTGTGTTAGGGGAATTCTCTGTTTAGGCTGAATTTCCTAACCTAGTGAGTCCCCCAGCAGCTTTGCTGGATTTCTGGAGTTTGTTTTTTTCCATCCTGCCAAGAGTGAGACTCTTTTCCTCCCACTCTTGGACATGTATGTGTGTAATTCCTTTGAATGTCAATGTGTTCTATGGGCTATGGGGTCTTTTACTCCATAGGGTCTCATATGTTTTTCTATGAGTGTTACACCGCACCCTACGTGCCGTAACACTGGGGCGTCCTAGCGGACCTCCACCATAGACTCCATACCCGGGGACTGACTACTGTCTCCCCGGGCATGTAAAGTCACCATTGGCTTTACTAGACCTACATTTACTAACAGAACTAGTACAAACCATCTTATTGTGGACGTACTAGTAGGGGTAATTCGATTACTCCTGGATCTGTTACTCGAGGGGGCACTGTCCCGTCCCCCCTCGTCGAGTTTTGGCTGGTGGCAGTGGAAACTACTTGTTATGTTCGACCCCGAACCTAACCCTATGGGATTCGTCCCATTGTTGGAGATTGATACTTTTCCTCGTTAATCTCTAACATACCCCCGGTCTACTTACCGTAAATAAGTTTATCGGATGGTATTTTCTGCCAGAACTTGGTTTTTAAAATGGCGTCTGTGTTCGTCTCTGTAACTCCTAAACCAGAGGTTGAGCCCTTTGTTCCACTTTTGGCGGGCTCTATACAGAGGCCCTCCAAAGTGGTGCCATTCTGTCTGGGTTACCACAGGGGTGTGGGAGGGGGTTTAGGCACCCTGGACCGAGTTGCCTTGCCAACTCCGGTCGCACTCTGGAGTGATTGGCCCAAGTGGTGAGCCTTCCCGCTCACCACTTAGCATGTGTTGATTGACAGCTAGGCTGAATGAATCGGGGTTTTCTGCATAAAAGCAGGGCTTTTGGACTGGATCTTCAGAAGTCGCCACAGGACCTAAGAATCAGACGAGGGTAACGCTGAGCCGACCTGCAACGATGACACCTCCGGTGGAGCCCTGCTGAGCCGACTCACCACTTCCCGACGACAGAGGAGATCTCCCTGCCGGAGAGTCTCTTCCCCTGACTGGTGGGAACAACTAGTTCCCTTTGCTTTTTATTCGCCTCAGGACGCAGTGGTCGAATTGCCCGTGCAGCGTACCTCGGCAACCGGATAGCCACTACCCCTGTACCACGACCAAAAGGTGGTGCCTTGTGACGGAGCACTCCGCGGCTGGTCTCTTCCCTGGTGGTGCACCGGACTTCACTTTTCTTCGACGACGAGAACCTCTCTACTCTTGGCAAAGACCCGACGTGCATCCACCACCAGGAACAACTGCCTCTGCCGGAGCTTCCCTCCACAACATGGTACCGTGTCCGCCGGGCTTCCCTTTCGATCGGTTCGAGTGAGGTGTCTTAATCCTCTCCTTTCCATTGGGTCGCCTCCAAGCTTTTCTCATTTATTGTTCTGAACTGGTTCCATCTGCCGATAACAATTTGCTACAAAGACTTGAATGCATCTCCACTAGAGACTTTCTGGGACATATCGCCTTGCCTCTCTCCGAGTGGGCCTGGCCTCTGAACTTTATGATCTATTGTGGTGCTGCCTTCTTACCGTACATTTTGCCCGTGAAGTATTGAACTGTGTTGATTTCGTAACCTGACTATCTTTTTCTCTCCCTCCTAACTAATATTAGAGTGCCATCTAGGTTGAGGTATACACCTCAGTCTGAAAATAAGTGGTGCCGGTAGAACCTAGACTTGTCGAAATATTGCTAGGGGGATTGATCATTTCTTCTTCGTAGAGTAATTGTGTTTGATTTGTTTGCCGTGAAAGTGCCATAGTGTTTTCCATAGATGTTTTGTTATAAATAAATTCCTTAATATCTTTACACTAAGCCTCGTTGCGTGTTTGCTTGTCTTGCTGGGAAGAATTGCCCTATTTTGTATACTCCACATACTGCTCAACTCTTCTTGAGGGAAGTCTGACTGCTCAGCCACAGCTACCAATTGAATCTGTGTGGTACAGACTGCTACCAAGTGGGTTCACCGCCAAACACCTGTAGTCCTAAATCTTTTGCAGTGATCCCAGAGGGAACTGCACAGTTTTCCGCCTAACACTGGTGTACAGAGGTGGGATTTGTATCGAGTATACAGTTTAGAGTGCTTTTCGACACTGTAGGACAACTAACCACAAAACTTAGCACAAAAAAGCAACTTTCGAAAACATGTCTACGATGGAAACTTACAGTCAAGAGTCCTTGTCAGGTGAAAATACTGAGAGATTGTGAGCTCTCTGTAGGCAAGAGAATATTTCTGTAAGAGGCAAAAAGTTAGAACTAATAGAGAGATTGCTGGCGAACCAAAGTCTGGGTACTGGTTCAGAGGAACCAAGCTCTCCAGCAAATGTAGATAACAGTGATGGTGTTGATATAAATCGTAATTCTGATGATAGCGATGAAGAGGCTGACGAGGACGGAGAGGCTAACGAAACTGTCTCCCCTGCTCCTCTACCCGCCTTACCAGCTGTTCCTACGGGGCCCATACCAGGTCCCACAAGTAACCCTGCTTATTTTGAACTTGAAAAAATGAAGCTCGAATTAGAATACAAACGGTTCTTGGCTCAATCTGAACGAAACCAAGAGCTCGAGTTCAGATGGATGAATGCCCAGGCTGAGCAGAAGCAAGCTGAGTTAAGACTCAGGGAAATAGAACTTAATCACGAGTTAGAGATGAAAAAGTTGTCTATGGAAAATGCTTCACTCTCCTTTGGTTCCTCTAGGAGCTCCAGTCCCAAAAGACCCCGGATGCCGAAGGAATTAGTGGGTATGTATGAACCGAGATTGGATGTGTTGGATTGGTTGAAACTGTTTGAATACAATCATGGGCTCCAGGACATCACCGGGAATGCTTTACTTCCCTGGTTGTTCTCTAGGCTCCCTCCTGTTGCGACTGATGTGGTAATGGAGTTGGGGGAGGCGGATAAGACGGATTACGAAAGTGTGAAACTAGCTTTAATAGCTAGATTTGGGAAGACCCCTTCCCAGTATCTTAAGAGGTTTAGAACCCTCAAAAAGCATGATGGTACCCCTTGGGCTACCTGGGTGAGTGAAGGGTTGAAGAACTTAGAGGGATGGATTAAGGGTTACAAAGTGAACACTTATGAGGGTATGAGGAATCTTTTTATGTTGGAGTCTATTTATGATGCCTGTTCTCCTGAGCTCAGACAGCACTTGGCTGATTCAAAGGAATTGTATTCCCGGGAGCTAGCTAAGGCTGCTGACTTATGGGTTGCCAACCGGGCTACTCATAAGGATTCTGGGGCAACTCAGAAAAAGGAGGAGGGAAAACAGCCTAAAAAAGGCTCAAAAGAGAATTCTAATAACTCACATTCCAAAGAGGGCCCCAAACAAAACCAGAAGGGTAAGCCACAAGGAAAACCACAGCAGAATAGTGTGTCTTCTGGTGCCAAACCGGAAGGAGGTCAGAACAAGCCACCATTCCAGAAAGCATTCGGTAAATGCTTTGTTTGTGGCTCGACTGATCACGTGAAAGGAGATCCCAGATGTAAGGGTAAACCTTTAGGGGTCCAGCTTGTCTCCTTAGCCTTCGCTCCAGAGGAGGAAGTCCAAATGGCAAGTGGAAACGTTCTACTGCTAGCCGACGAACCCATTGGAGTCTCGGCCAGCGTTTCTTTAGTATCTCTGGGGTTGTGGGAACGACAGAATTTAGATGTCTATAATTCTATCCCCGATAATACTAAAGAGTATTATAAGGTATAAGAGGATTCAATCCAGCACTACAGCTAAGTCAATGCCTAGTCTGGGATACTGAATGAACCCTTATTGATATATCTTTATGTCCAGTTCATGAGTTCTGGATGACTACCCCTATATAACACCCCTCTCTTGGAATCCCCCTGACCACACTGAGCCAAGAAGTAGTTCTGTTTTGCAAGTTTAAGCGGTTTATTTGATAATTTAAACAATGTATATGTATATCACACTTTATAATAAATTAATAATTGAATATCACACTTAATCTGAGCAGTAATCAATAATGGATAGTCCGGCACTAGCACACTTCTTTATAATCAATGATGAGTGGTTATAGGATGGATAAGATAGCAACAATACTTTTATGGTTTCAAATGGATGCAATGTGGAATGAAATGCAGTACAGAAAATAACTTGATAGGATTTCAGCAAAAGACAATGTAATCACTTTCTTGGACAATTCACCCCCCCTTAATGCAATGTAAGGAGATGAATAGAATGGGACTCAGTTCTTAGGAATGCAATCAAATAGAGTTCAGTTCAATTCCCCCCCAGCAGCTTATACAACAGATAGGAGTTTTGAAACAAAGACCCAAGTGAATATTGGGTGACAATGCAGTGAGAAATATGCTGAAAATGCTTTTAATTCCCTTCAGGAGGTTCAGGGTGAGTGGTATCTAGTTAATATTAGTCCGGGCTCACTCTAGCAATGATTCAGGGATGGTTCTTAAGAGGCAAACGAAATTTAGCAGTTCAGGCAAAAACAGCTATCTTTTTACAAGTAAAGAAATCGGGCCAAATCGCAAATCGCAGCAAAATTTGCAGGTGCGAGAATTGAGATTACGGAGAAAGTATAAGGAGTAGGAAGTCGGTTCTAGGCTCGTTGAAAAGCTGAGATTCTAAGCTTTCAGAGGAAAGTTAAACCAAGTTCCTAAACGGTTCCAGAGATACAGACGATTAAATAAAGGTAGTTTTTCGGATTTGAAATTTTAAAAGTTCAAAGCGACAGGTTACAGCTTGTAGCTAGAAAATGATAGGTGACAGCTTTGCAAATGACAGGTGACAGTTAGGAGGCAGTTCTGGTTAGATTAAAATAGTTTGGATTAGATTATTTTAATTAAGAGATTGGTTCTGCACAGTTCTGCTAGGTACTCACAATATATTTTTGAATTAGGTCTCCCCACGGATCTGGTCAGGTTTTGGACTGGACTCCGGTTCTGGTCTTGGCACTTCACAGTGATCTGGGTCAGCTCTCTGGTTCTGCTAACAGCGGTCTGGGTCACTCTGGATCTCTGGTCTCTGGTTCTGGATACTGCTCTGCTTTCTCTGGGTACAGCACTGCTTCTGGATCTTTCTGCACAGCTTTCTCTGGACCCAGCGCTGATCTGCACGGCTCCTGGATACTGCTACATCTGTTAGGTTTGCTGGATGCTGAGGCCTACTGAGAAGAGTTCTCAGTTTGTGGGTTTAGGCCCTTGCTTTGAGTTCTGAATCAATTTCTTTGGAGTTTTAAAGTCTAAGTGTTGAATCTGGGATCTTCTGGATGTTGTATGGTCCGGCAGCATGCTCCGCAGCAAATGGAATTGAATGTCCTCTCTAGCTTCCAGTGGCTCTTTTTATGTCTTTTGAAAGTGGGTGTGTGTGCAGCATCACTAGCCAGCCCCTCTCTCAACTGCCCATTGGTCAATTCTCCCCTCTCCCATGATTGGGGAGGGAACTGTGAGTCAGAGTGATGCTGTAGGTTTTATGGGTCAGAGGATCCTCCCCTGGTCAGTTTGCCCACAAATCTATATTTGATCAAAATACACATTTCTCAAATACTTAGTGGTTTGTCATTGCATGTACATATTACCTATCACATGAGGTAGTCTCTGTCCCAAATCTGCTCTTCCTGAGGGCTTGCATTCAGAAACGGCAACATTTTCGATTTTAGTGGGTTATGCAACCTTGGTTCTTCATTAAAAGTTATACACATATACTGTCCATTCCTACTCCAGTAAATTCCCATATCTCTAGCTTAAACACAGAGTATGTGGTGTCAATAAATAGCGGGGTTTTGCCCCAGAACATCACACAAATTCCCAACGCGTCTTAAAACGTGCACAGAAAAATCACAAGAATTATGGTATCATTTAAATAATTTTGACAAGTCCGCACTGTGAGTTATACATCTTTCTTAAAATCATATTCTGGCCAACAGTGGTGTGTCTTTTCAGGTCACATGGTGTAGAAACCAGTTTATCCAGTTTCTGCCAAGCTCAGAGACCCTGCCCCTCCCAGCGTCTGCCAAGAGGAAGCTATTTTACGGCCACCCTAATAAACCATCTGCCTGGGCCCAGGACAGGCCTTTGTTCAACTCCCTGTAGCTGCTCCACCCCTAACCTAATCAGAGAGGTGACAACTCCTTTTGGCAAGGGGAAGTGTGGCTGAGCAGGTTTTAACTCCTGTGGGGGTAGATGTCAGGCAGAATTCAGTTTCATTAAGCCATGGTTTCAGATAAAATGTCACTTTTTGTTCCCCAGTTTAAGTCAAGACAATTTTTACATATGCAGCTAGAATGCTGATTCTAAGTTCAAAACTATGACATTTCAACAGTGACAAACTATGTGACACTCAAACGTAGGTCACTCAGTTAATTTAAACATTTTCGATTTTTGGTAGTTTTAAATCCAGTTTCAGTTAGGCTGCTGCAGACCTGCAGAGCTCAGCCAGTCTTGTTATGAACATTGTTTTGGGGCTCTTCAACTTCCCAGATTTAGTATGCACACATACTTCATTCTGCCAGATGTCCGCTGGTGTTCAGTGAGATTTTTGGATGTGTTGCAATGTTTGAAAATAGGCATTTTGAGCTGGCATTCAGAGAAACAAAAGGTGATTTTAAAGTGCGGTTTTTCCTTTGGCACACATTTCACTCATGGCACCCCTGCCCATCCTGCTCGCACTGGTGGGTGGCAAGTTAGGCAACCATTTTAGTGTGCACAAACTGCGTGGTTCTCCTAGATTCTGGCGCACATGTAGGCTTTTTGGCCATCTTGGATTTTCTAAGCCCACAGCACCAAATGTTGCAGCATGATAGCTCAAACGTGGGTCAGGACACCCAACAAAGCCCCCCCACGTGACTGCCCTTTGAATTTGAGTCGATGGGGAGTCGGGTGCACAAGGGTTTTGACCCATGCACTGGTCTGTCCGCATAATCTTCTTCCAATTCTGCAAATGGCACAGATCAGCATCTTTTCCTCCATCCGGTACTGATCGATCGGTTCTCCTCGCCGGTCCTGATGGGAATATTGGGCGGTACCCTGGGCCCCTCGGATCGTCCTCCCAGTCTCCGGATTGTCCTCCTTGGCCAGTCTCCAGGTTTTCTTTCTCCTAGGACGACAAAGGAAGAGCGGCAATACCTATTCATAGACATTTTTCCCCCACCATTGATATAGTGGGGTGGCATATAAATTTATAGTCAAAACATATGAACATGCACATTTCTTTTTGCATTCAAAAACGAAAACACCCACATTGAGAAACTCAGAATTTGATAGGCGATATGTAGGATATTTTAAGTTAGAACTGAATTAATCTGAGACAGTACCCTCTAGGATTCCAGAGGATTCCTCCAGTTGTTGCAGAGTGTGCCTGGGATGGAACACTTAAACTGGTTAATGTGGACCCACTTGTCTTCCCCCTCTGCGAAACCACCGTTTGGATGCGGATCTTGTAGGCCACAGGGGAGATCTTGTCTATAATCTTAAAGGGTCCCTTCCATGTAGGCAAAAATTTTCGCTGTTTGGCCTGGTTCCTTTGGAAATTGTATAAATAGACCCGGTCCCCCACCTGATATTCCTTCCTGGAAGTTTTCAGGTCATAGTGGGTCTTCATACTCTCGGCTGATCTTTCTAGATTCCGCTGAGCATAGGCAAAAGCATGCTGAAGGTATTTCCTTAAATTCTCCACATACTCAGGAGTTGTGGAGGCATTTATCAACGTTTGCTCTTGGGTTCTGTAGAGCAAATGCTGAGGAAGCACCATCTTGCGTCCAGTCATCAACTCGAAGGGTGACATTTTGGTTGCAGATGAAGGGGTAGATCTGATGGCCATTAGGACGAGAGGTAATCGGATATCCCAACTTGGCCCAGAATCTGCCACAAACTTCTTTAATATGCTCACAATGGTTCGGTTGCATCTCTCCACTGCTCCAGAAGAAGCTGGCCTGTAAGCAATGTGTAGCTTCCTTTTAACCCCCAGTATCTCCCACATCTTTGTCATTACTTCACTGGTGAAGTGGCTACCCCTGTCTGACTCAATCCTTTGAGGTAGACCAAAACGGGAAAAGATGTGGTTAATCAACAGGGCAGCTGCTGTTTCTGCCTTGCAGTTTGGGGCTGGGAGACATTCCACCCACTTGGTAAACAAACATGTAACGGTCAACATGTACTTGTTTCCTCTAGACGAGCGAATCACAGGGCCTACAAAGTCGATTTGCAAATCTGACCATGGCATTGTCATCCCCCTCTTTTGGAAGGGTGCACGGTGCGTGAGGGATGATGGCTGAAATTGTGCACACATAAGACACCCCTTCAAGTATTGGTCAAGTTCCTGCCCCATGTGTGGCCAGTATGCAACCTCTCTTAAGATTTCCAGTGTTGTGTGAAACCCCCTATGACCGGCGGTGGCCGCATCATGGGCGTGACTTAACATCAGGCTTCGGAATGAGGTAGGAACCACCCACTGATCGTGGCCAGCTTTGGATTTCCTTACCAGCAAACCGTCTTGGATTCGGAACATTTTTGGACATTTCATCAACACTCTTAGGTCCTCTTTCCAAATGTAATAGGTATCCGTCAGGGGAAAGTTCTCAGGGTCCTCAAGGTGCTGGTAAAATTTACCAATTATTGGATCCCCCTTCTCAGCGGTAATCAAATCAGCATCAGGGGTCTCCTTACTCCATTGTGCAATTGAAAGGTCATTGTGAGCATTTGTCTGGGACCTAGTGATAGCAGTGACCTGGATTTCCCCCAACAGGGACTCAATCTCAATTAGATCCCCTTGGATGGCCCCGGTTTTGGCCAGCTGATCAGCTAAGTCATTTCCAGTTTTGTCTGGTCCCTCTATTTTTGAATGACCCTTGTTCTTTTTCCAGTAGATGGTCATCCCATTCGATGTGACCAGATCATCAATGTTATGGATCAACCTCCCATGTTTCAAGGGTTTGTTGTTAGCACATAACATGCCTCTGGTTTTCCAATTAACCAGGTGCTCCACGAACCCGTTCCGTACATAATCCGAATCTGTGATTATGACCAGTTCGTGGAATTGATGTTGGACAGCAGTGAGGATAGCCTGATGCACAGCCATCAATTCTGCCACCTGACTACTTCGGGGACCAATTTTGTATCCAGCGGAGGGTTCTGGGAACTCCTTCACCCATGCATTCCCTACGCCAGCAACCAGTTCTTTCTCCCCGTCGTTGTCAACATGGTAAGAGCATCCATCCACATAGACAGTGGGCATTCCCTCACACCTGTCCTCTTCAAAGACTTTGTGTGGGGAACTAAGGAATGCCTCCGTGTTGTCCTTGATTTTTAGACTTTCGTCCTCGAGACAGTTTTCTCTGGCACAATCATGCAAGTCAGCCAGACCTTGCGCGAGGGGACTCTTCTTGTTTTGGCCATATCTGACATCCACAGGAAAGCCTTGCATTGACAGAATCCAGGAAGTAATTCAGGAATTACTCACATTTCCGGCCCGGATTCTGTCACTTTGGAGATATTGCAGAGGCTGGTGTGGAGTCTCCACTATGATGTGTTCCCCCTGGATAAACGGGTGGTAGTTCTTCAATGCCCACACCGTTGCCAGGAGTGCCTTCTCACAATCGTTGAATTTTTCCTCCACAGAGGATAAAGTTTTGCTCGCATAGGAGATTACTTTATTGACCTTGCCATGCTTTTGGTATAATACTGCCGTCAAGCACGTATTAGCGAACCCCGTCTCCAAGAAGAACTCCTTGTTTCTGACAGGGTAAGCTAGGCAAGGCGCTTGTGAGAGGCTTCTTTTGAGTTGTTTTACCACCTCGGCTTGTTCTGGACCCAATTCCCACTTGACCCCCACTTCAGGAGATGAATCAGGGGTCTGGTGATCTCTGCGTAGCCCTCAATGAACTTTCTGCTGTAATTAGTCAGTCCAAGGAGGCTCCTTAGTTCCCGCAGAGTTGTGGGGTCTTTCAGTTTATGAAGTGCTTCCACTTTCTTTTCCTGGGGACAGAGACCCTGAGGAGTAATCTCATGCCCCAAGAAATTAACACGGGTTCTACACCACGCTGCTTTCTGAAAAGAAAGTTTTGCTCCGGCGGCCCTCAACTGGGTCAGAACATAACGGATCTCCGCTATGTGTTCCTCCACAGATGAACTTTTGATGAGGACATCATCTACATAAACCAGGTTACCCCTCGCACCCAGGTCGGGCATGGCCTTATGTAGGAAAATGTTGAATTCATTGCCGGAGTTGAGGTATCCGAAGGGACTCTGGGTCCATGTGTACTGCTGGCCCCCAAAGGTAAAAGCCAGCTTGTATTGGTCCTCCCTACTGACAGGCACAGTCCAGTATCCATTGGTCAGGTCTATTGCAGTGAATACCTGTGACCCCTGGATCTGGGCCAGCCCTTGGTCAATGTAGGGCAGAGGCCATCGGGAAGTATGGACCCGTTTGTTGAGCTCCCTAAGGTCAGCACAGCATTTTTCAAATGTTGTCCTCTTTTAGCTTTCACTTCCAGGGAGAATTGTCGGGTCCTTTCTGGGATGGTGACTTCCTCTTTGATCTGAATTTCAACTGCATAAGGTAGCAATTGAGCTGACCTAAATGCTTTTTCTGGATCATCAAAGCCCATGGGATTATTCGCTAATCGGGACCAGGCTTTGAAGTTTATTAGGTCCAAACTAATGGCAAAGCGATTGAGAATGTCACTGCCTAAGTAAAAAGTGGCAGTGACGTCTCGCACGACCCAACAATTGTGGACTATGCTCTTGTTGCCAATGGAGATTTTGAGCATACACCTGCTTGGCAGGAGATGTTTGGAATTGGGTGCTTCCAGGTCCATTTCCCATTTGTCTATCAGTTTGAATGTGGGAATGGCTGGATCTTTTGGGAGTTGGCGGAACATGGCTTCACTGATGAAGCTCTTACCGTAGTTCACACACACTCGAGCGAGAACAGAGTCCTTCCCATCATTTAACTGAACAGGGATGAACAACTGTTCTCCAATTTGCTGAATATCAGCCAGGCTCTGAGCTGATTTCACATCTTTCTGGACTATAGGAGTGGGAGTTTCTGATTGCGGATTAGTAAAGAATTTCAGGGTGTTTCCCTCCAGTGCAGAATACAACCTTAAACTGGAAGGAAGGTTGATTTACAGAAATAGAGAGGACCCCCCCCATCACCAGTCTGTTGTCCTACTGCTATTACTGTCACGTCTGGAATCTGGTTGTTCTGGAAGTGAAATTCTACTTGGTCAGATTTCTGTTCAACCATGTGGCAGGTGCCGTTTAAACTAACATGGTTGACACTCTGTTTTAATTTTATTGGTCGGCTAGTCTGGGTCCAGAGGACCTTGTTTACACAATCTATTAGAGGTGACAACCTTCTCAGGAGGTCATTCCCTAGTAAACAAGGGGTGCCCGCTGGAGTCACTACTATGACTGGGTGTTTCACCTTGTGTCGCCCAATTTTAATGTCCAAGTCTGCAGTCCCCTCAACGGGAATTTCCTTCCCGTCAAAGTTCTGCAGTTGTCCAGAAAGAGAGGTGAGAGGAATTTGGTAATTCTCCCCCCTTCCTGCGTTTAGTTCCTCAAAGGCCCTTTTGGACAGAAGGGTAGCTTGGGATCCAGTGTCCACCAGTGCCAAAATTGTACCCTGCCCCTGTACTTGTACCGGGCATAGTATCTTCCCTCCTTCTCCTCAAGGGGGCACAGATAATGCACATTTTTTGACAACTGGTGGGCTAACTTTCTGGTTTTGGACATTGCTAGCAAAGAGATTTGGGCAGAATTCTGTGGAGAACCTTGGGAATCTGAAAGAAAAAGTTGGCAACTGGAGATCAGAGCCATTGTGGGTTCCCCTGGTTCCGGTTCTGGGCCCCCCCCTTCTTGGAGGAAGTCACCAGGATGGGTTTGAACCAGGGGATTTCGGTATTGTGGGTTCTGGGATGAGATGATGGGCGGCGGTAGCTCAGTCTCCATATCTCCCCAGTCTGAATTGACATCCCTTGGGACCCATTTTTCCTTAGGAGGAGTTCCCCCATCTCTGAAGGAGAAGATCATTTTCCCAGGATCTTCTGAGGATCCCTCTCCCTCAAATTGGAAGACCTGAACCTCCTCCACAAAGTGGGTCTGTTTGGGTCCTTTGTTTCTCCTACCTCCTCTCTGCTCCTTGGGTGGCAAACTTTCAGGGGTAGGAGATTTTGTTTCCGGTTCCTGGTTTTCCAGGGGCTGTTTACAAGTTGGGAAGGAAGCTTCCTCCAAGGCTTTACACCCCCCTTCCCCTTGTGCCTCCTCCCTGGGAACCGGTGTGTTATCGGGGTGCCGCCCCCATCATTGTTTTGGAGCACCAGGTCCAGAGTTTGGGGCATTCTGCGGTGGCATGCTCATCTGAGGGTTCTGTTGAGCCCTCAGTATGTGACCCAGATCCCGTGCCATATTTTGGACCTGGCGCTCTAACTGGGAAACCCGCTCAGGCTGATACGGGGCTCTATTTACTCCCCTGGGCTGATCCCGGGAAGGGTAGCTATCCCTTCTCTGGTAGTACCCCTGGTTGGGAAGATTTTGGTACCCCTCCACCCTTGGCCTCCCCTCTCCCGGATTAGGTTGTCTGGGCTTAGGGAATTGGGGAAAGAAGGATGGATGATTTTGGGGCTGGAAATTGGGTGGATATCTGGGGAAAAAGTTCTGCCCAGGATTTGGAGAATTTCTGCCCTCCTTGGGGAAGTTAGGAGGGAAGTTCCCCGGGTCAGGTGCTTGGCTGGACCCCCCCCTTGGGCTGGAGGAGTCCACACATAACCCAGGATTGGTCTGTTTCCCTTGTAGCGAGGACATACATAGTCAGGGGAGCGGGGGACCCCATTTGTGGGACTACCTACTCGACTCCCTGTCTGTGACTGGCCCGAGGGCCTTCTGGGCTGTGAATTATTAGGTGCAGGTAGGTTTTTAGGCCCCCCATCTCCAAATCCAAAACGGGGGTGACCTTTACCTCTGCCACCTTGGCAGCAGCAGGGGTGCTGTTGGTTTTGGGATTTTTCGGGGTATTGCTTTTATTTTCTATGGGCTTCTGCACCTCATAGATCCGGGTAGCCTGTTCAATGACCCAGTCTAAAGATCTTTTCTCATGAAAATCTCTCATGAGCTGGGTCATTATATATTTGGGCATGGCATGGAAAAATGTATTGACAAATTCTCTGCTGTCTGTGCGCACCCTTCTAGTGGTCTGAGCAAAGGCACGTTTCAGTTCTTGCACAAATTCTTGTGGGGCCTGATCCTCCCCACATTGCAAATTGTAGGCTGCCTTGCGAGCCTCTTGAGGATTTCTGTGTACAGAAAAATGTTTCAAGATGGCCGCCTTATAGGTGGACCATCTTAAATGATTTTGGTCCTCCAGCCCCGCAAAGAAACTGGAGTATTCTGGGGAGAATGTCCATTTGACGTACTGGATGCAGCTACTGCTGTCCTTCAAATGGAAAGTCTCCATCATTTGCTCATAGAGCTCCAAGTGTTCCCTTATGGAATACTTGGCGTTCTTATGATAAGGCGTGATGACACTCCTGCTTGCCTTAATCTGTTTGAATGGGTCCTTAAGCAAGGCCCTTTTTGCCTTATTGGCCTTTTTGGTTCGGGTAACCCTGGTCCATTCATCCTCTGACTCAGAGGCACTGCTCCCAGAGGTTCCTGTCTGATCTTCCAGGTTTTCCCGGATTCTGCGAGCCTGGGAGTGGCTGGCAGAATGTGGGGACCTGGTCTCCTGTGTCCTGGACCGCTCAGAGGAGTCTTCAGATCCCTCCTCGCTGCCAGGATTTGATGGGTACCCCCCCCACTGACCTAACTGGGCAGAGGTTTTCAGGATGCCCATAATGGGCCTACTCTCCTGGGGTTCCCCACTAAATTGCACTGTGCTTGGGTGCCCATACCCAGATTCCCGCCCCTCCATACCTGGGTGGTACTGGCCTATGAGCCCCATGCTTCTGGCTGGATAGTAATCTGCCATCCCTGTGGCCCGGTGCTCATGTGCGCCAGGGGACATGGGGGTGGCAGAGTCCAGGGACTGAGAGAGATAAAGATCTCTGGTACTAGGGCTCCTGAGGTTATGCTCAGGAGTTTCCCTTTCCCAGCGAACCTGGTCTCTATCCGCCTCTGCTCCCTGTTGCAATGCAAGAGCCTGCGCTTTCAGTTCCTCAGTTAAGGCCTTACTATACTCTATCAGTCGCTCCTGCATCGCTACCTGTTGTTGGAGCCTATCATTGTGCTGACAGAGAGCCTTATTTTCTCTCTGTGCCTCCTGATTGGTCCTGGAGTACTGGGCCAGTCTCTGCTGCAGGAGGGTTACCTCCTGAGCTGTGTCCCTATTGGCCTGCTCCTTTCTTGCCAGAGCATCCTCCACCCTCCTGGTGTGCTCTCACAAGTTCTGGTGTTCTTTTTGGAGGTCACCCAGTCCCTGGAGGGCCAGGTGATTTTCTTCCATTTTCCTTTTTAAGTGGCAGACTTCCTGGCCTAAGGTGTCCCTTTCCTGACCAAGAGCTTGAATTTGTGACGTCAGGTCGTCCCTTTGCCTTTGGAAGGCACCAGCTTTCTGGCGCTCCTGATCAAACTCTGCCTGGGTATCCAGGTCTTTCAGGATCAGTTTATTGCTCTCCTCTTTCTCTCTGTCTAGTTGGATTTGCAGGGTGGCTACCTGCTCTGTGCATGCCCTGTTGAAATTGATCTGTTGCTCCAGCTTTTTCTGGCTCTGCAGTAGGGAGTCCAAACTGTCTTGGTGTTCCTTCTGCAAGGCCAGAATTCTGGTATCCTGGTCAGCCTTTTCCTGTCGCAGTATATCCATGTCCTCTTTTATTTTAATAATATACTGCCTACTATCATTTTCTGACTCCTGGCTCCTCTGCAGCCTCTGCTCAGAAGAGTCCAGATCAGATTGGGCCTTCTGTAATGCCAGCAGTTGCCTACTCGCCAGATCTTGGCCTTCAGCACATTTGTCCTGCATGGCTCCCATATGTAAATATAAATATGCCGCTACCCTGCAATCTTGTTGTGCTCATCCTTGGCCTTAGGGGACATATATAGTTCACTCAGGGCCACATGTAAGGGACCCTGGTCTCTCCATTTATCTGACCCTGTTTCAGTGATCTGGGGTGCGATTGCCTGCAACCGGACCGTCTGGTCCTGATGAGTCCACTCACCTCTCACAAATAGCTTATGTAAGAAGTGCTCTCTGGCTATTTTCATATCTACCAAGGTCGTCATTCTGGAATTTGAGTTCCTTCCTGACTTACAGAAGTTTGTATTTTATTTTTGCAAAACAGACCTTTTCCTTAGAGCGTTCTTTTGAGGAGTGCTTTACAGCGTAACACAGCATTGTGATCCGACCGGATATGTGTATCTGGTCAGCTGGCACGCTGTATTAATCTGCACAAGTGATAGATCTAACCCAAACATCCCGGACGAGCCCCCAATTTGTAAGAGGATTCAATCCAGCACTACAGCTAAGTCAATGCCTAGTCTGGGATACTGAATGAACCCTTATTGATATATCTTTATGTCCAGTTCATGAGTTCTGGATGACTACCCCTATATAACACCCCTCTCTTGGAATCCCCCTGACCACACTGAGCCAAGAAGTAGTTCTGTTTTGCAAGTTTAAGCGGTTTATTTGATAATTTAAACAATATATATGTATATCACACTTTATAATAAATTAATAATTGAATATCACACTTAATCTGAGCAGTAATCAATAATGGATAGTCCGGCACTAGCACACTTCTTTATAATCAATGATGAGTGGTTGTAGGATGGATAAGATAGCAACAATACTTTTATGGTTTCAAATGGATGCAATGTGGAATGAAATGCAGTACAGAAAATAACTTGATAGGATTTCAGCAAAAGACAATGTAATCACTTTCTTGGACAATTCACCCCCCCTTAATGCAATGTAAGGAGATGACTAGAATGGGACTCAGTTCTTAGGAATGCAATCAAATAGAGTTCAGTTCAATTCCCCCCCAGCAGCTTATACAACAGATAGGAGTTTTGAAACACAGACCCAAGTGCTTTGAATATGGTGACAATGCAGTGAGAAATATGCTGAAAATGCTTTTAATTCCCTTCGGGAGGTTCAGGGTGAGTGGTATCTAGTTAATATTAGTCCAGGCTCACTCTAGCAATGATTCAGGGATGGTTCTTAAGAGGCAAATGAAATTTAGCAGTTCAGGCAAAAACAGCTATCTTTTTACAAGTAAAGAATTCGGGCCAAATCGCAAATCGCAGCAGAATTTGCAGGTGCGAGAATCGTGATTACGGAGAAAGTATAAGTCGGTTCTAGGCTCGTTGAAAAGCTGGATTTCTAAGCTTTCAGAGGAAAGTTAAACCAAGTTCCTAGCCCAAACGGTTCCAGAGATACGGACGATTAAATAAAGGTAGTTTTTCGGATTTGAAATTTTAAAAGTTCAAAGCGACAGGGTACAGCTAGAAAATGACAGGTGACAGCTTTGCAAATGACAGGTGACAGTTAGGAGGCAGTTCTGGTTAGATTAAAATAGTTTGGATTAGATTATTTTAACTAAGAGATTGGTTCTGCACAGTTCTGGTAGGTACTCACAATATATTTTTGAATTAGGCCTCCCCACGGATCTGGTCAGGTTTTGGACTGGACTCCGGATCTGGTCTCGGCACTTCACAGTGATCTGGGTCAGCTCTCTGGTTCTGCTAACAGCGGTCTGGGTCACTCTGGATCTCTGGTCTCTGGTCCTGGATACTGCTCTGCTTTCTCTGGGTACAGCACTGCTTCTGGATCTTTCTGCACAGCTTTCTCTGGACCCAGCGCTGATCTGCACGGCTCCTGGATGCTGCTACCGTTGTTAGGTTTGCTGGATGCTGAGGCCTACTGAGAAGAGTTCTCAGTTTGTGGGTTTAGGCCCTTGCTTTGAGTTCTGAATCAAGTTCTTTGGAGTTTTAAAGTCTAAGTGTTGAATCTGGGATCTTCTGGATGTTGTATGGTCCGGCAGCATGCTCCGCAGCAAATGGAATTGAATGTCCTCTCTAGCTTCCAGTGGCTCTTTTTATGTCTTTTGAAAGTGGGTGTGTGTGCAGCATCACTAGTCAGCCCCTCTCTCAACTGCCCATTGGTCTATTCTCCCCTCTCCCATGATTGGGGAAGGAACTGTGAGTCAGAGTGATGCTGTAGGTTTTATGGGTCAGAGGATCCTCCCCTGGTCAGTTTGCCCACAAATCTATATTTGATCAAAATACACATTTCTCAAATACATAGTGGTTTGACATTGCATGTACATATTACCTATCACATGAGGTACTCTCTGTCCCAAATCTGCTCTTCCTGAGGGCTTGCATTCAGAAACGGCAACATTTTCGATTTTAGTGGGTTGTGCAACCTTGGTTCTTCATTAAAAGTTATACACATATACACAGGCTGTCCATACCTACTCCAGTAAATTCCCATATCTCTAGCTTAAACACAGAGTATGTGGTGTCAATAAATAGCGGAGTTTTGCCCCAGAACATCACACATATCCCAACGCGTCTTAAAACGTGCACAGAAAAATCACAAGAATTATGGTATCATTTAAATAATTTTGACAAGTCCGCACTGTGAGTTATACATCTTTCTTAAAATCATATTCTGGCCAACAGTGGTGTGTCTTTTCAGGTCACATGGTGTAGAAACCAGTTTATCCAGTTTCTGCCAAGCTCAGAGACCATGCCCCTCCCAGCTTCTGCCAAGAGGAAGCTATTTCACGGCCACCCTAATAAACCATCTGCTTGGGCCCAGGACAGGCCTTTGTTCCACTCCCTGTAGCTGCTCCACCCCTAATCTAATCAGAGAGGTGACAACTCCTTTTGGCAAGGGGAAGAGTGGCTGAGCAGGTTTTAACTCCTGTGGGGGTAGATGTCAGGCAGAATTCAGTTTCATTAAGCCAGGTTTCAGATAAAATGTCACTTTTTGTTCCCCAGTTTAAGTCAAGACAATTTTTACATATGCAGCTAGAATGCTGATTCTAAGTTCAAAACTATGACATTTCAACAGTGACAAACTATGTGACACTCAAAAGTAGGTCACTCAGTTAATTTAAACATTTTCGATTTTTGGTAGTTTTAAATCCAGTTTCAGTTAGGCTGCTGCAGAGCTCAGCCAGTCTTGTTATGAACATTGTTTTGGGGATCTTCAACTTCCCAGATTTAGTATGCACACATACTTCATTCTGCCAGATGTCCGCTGCTGTTCAGTGAGATTTTTGGATGTGTTACAATGTTTGAAAATAGGCATTTTGAGCTGGCATTCAGAGAAACCAAAGGTGATTTTAAAGTGCGTTTTTTCCTTTGGCACACATTTCACTCATGGTACCCCGGCCCATCCTGCTCGCACTGGTGGGTGGCAAGTTAGGCAACCATTTTAGTGTGCACAAACTGCGTGGTTCTCCTAGATTCTGGCGCACATGTGGGCTTATTGGCCATCTTGAATTTTCTAAGCCCACAGCACCAAATGTTGCAGCATGATAGCTCAAACGTGGGTCAGGACACCCAACAAAGGACAGTGTCCAGGTGAATGGTCAGGAGACTCCTGCCATTAGGGACACTGGGGCCAGCATAACTGTGGTGGATAAATCGTTTTTTCAGGCTGAGGGTGTTGCTAAGGCACCCAAACGCCTCACCAAGTTAGCTGGAGGGCCTGTGCAGATGCTTCCCCAATTACCAGTTCTCATCCAGTGTAACGACATGACTGTGAATATACCTGTCAGCATACAGAGTGAGGTACCAGGACGCGCGGTACTCTCCAGGAGATGATGAAGAAAGAAATCACTCCTGCTCCACTGGAATTGTCGTCCGCTGTCTCCAAGAAATCAGAAGCGAAAGGGAAACCTAAGGCTTCTATCCCGAAACCAGCAGCCAGCATTCCAGTGCAGCCCACACGGACTTCCCCGCGGTTGTCCAAAGTTACACCCGTAACTCCACCTCCAGCCGAGGCTGAGAGGGAGGTACAACCCTGTGTGGTAGAATTAGACTCTGAGGAAGAGCTAATGGAGGGCCAGGAACTCATTGGATATCTGGATCCTGTTGACCATCCTGAGCTGCAGTCGTCACTGGCAGAAGGTGGACCCAGCAGGGCAGACTTCAGTAAGGGACAGAGAGAATGTCCAACTCTGGAAGGTCTTCGCCACCAGGCAGAAGCTCAGGCTGAAGGGCAAGAGCCTGGGAAATACAGGTTGCACTGGGAAGATGGCCTCTTCTACAGTGAACCGACCGAGTCTGCACCTGGAGACTACAAACGACTGGTAGTACCCCAAGAGAACAGACCACAGTTCTTGCAGTTAGCCCACGAGATTCCTTTGGCTGGTCACTTGAGCTTCAAGAAGACTAAGGAAAGGCTCTCTCTCTATTTCTATTGGCCGAAGATGGGGGCCACACCTGCCAGATCTCTGGTAAGGTTGGCTCCAAGAATGTGGCACCTTTAGTGCCTCTCCCAGTTGTGGGAGTCCCATTTGAGAGAGTAGGGATTGACATTGTTGGTCCCCTTGATCCTCCAACCATGCTAGACCATGCTACTAGGTATCCTGAGGCAATTCCTATGAGGACTGTTACAGCTCTGGCTGTGGCTAAGGCCCTCCTTGGTATTTTTACTAGGGTCGGGTTTCCTAAGGAAGTCATCTCTGACAGGGGGTCAAACTTTATGTCCAACTACATGAAAGCCATGTGGAAAACCTGTGGAGTTACTTACAAGTTCTCAACAGCTTACCACCCACAAACCAATGGTTTGGTAGAACGGTTCAAATGAACCATGAAGAGCATGATAGGTGCTTTAGAGGAACCCCTTAAGCGTAAGTGGGTCCTTCTACTGCCATGCCTTCTCTTTGCTTATAGAGAAGTCCCTCAGGAGGGGGTAGGTTACTCGCCCTTCGAACTACTCTATGGTCATCCCGTCAGAGGTCCATTGGCCCTGATTAAGGAGGGGTTGGAGAGTGCTCCTTCCCCCAAGCCAGTCAGAGTGACTGACTACGTGATCGGTCTCCGGAGGAGAATGTCACACATGATGACGGAAGCAAGCGATAACTTGAAAGCTGGACAAGCATTGGTCAAGCACTGGCACGATCAAAAGGCTAACATGGTTGAGTTCGCTCAAGACCAGCTCGTTCTCGTTATGATCCCAACAAGGCAGAGGGCCTTGCAAGATAAGTGGATCGGACCCTTCCGAGTCGTGGGTAAACTCGGAGAGGTTAACTATCTGGTGGACTTGGGCAATTCCAAGGAGGCTCTGACAGTCTTTCACACCAACCCACTTAAAGAGTATGTCTCGCGACCTGATGTAGGAGCGTTGCTTCTAGCGTCATCCGAGGAAGAACAAGAGAGTGAAGCTCTTCCGGATCTCCTCAGAGGCTTACCTTTAGATGAAAAAATTGAAGGAGTAAATCTCTCCTCCAATCTGACACCCGAGCAACAAGAAGAGTGCAAATCTATGTTGAATCAGTTTGCCTCTCTGTTCTCGCTTTCACCAGGCTTGACCCCTTGGGGCCAGCACGACATACTCACTGGTGACTGTCTGCCAGTCAAAAGCAGAGGATACCGCATGTCAGAAAACGTACAAACCCACATCAAAGGTGAGGTCAGCAAGATGCTTGATCTCGGGGTAATAGAGCCCTCTACTAGTCCATGGTCTAGCCCCGTTGCGTTAGTGCCAAAGGCCGGATCTAAAGAACTTAGATTCTGCGTGGATTATAGAGCTCTTAATGCAGTCACCAAGACTGATGCCCACCCTTTGCTAAGAACAGATGAGTTGGTCGATAAACTTGGCACCGCCAAGTTCCTCAGCACATTTGACTTGACGTCAGGCTATTGGCAAATAGCCCTGACAGACCATGCCAAGGAGAAAACTGCATTTTCTACCCCCGTTGGCTTATACCAGTTTAAGGTAATGCCTTTCGGATTGAAGAATGCACCTGCTACGTTTCAACTGATGGTAAACCAGGTTCTGAATGGGATGGAGGACTTCTGCATGGCATACTTGGATGACATTGCAGTGTTCAGCAATTCCTGGGAAGAACATGTAACCCACCTGAGAGATGTTTTGCAGGCTCTTGGACGAGCCAATCTGACCATAAAGGCGAGCAAATGCCGAATTTTACAGAGTAAGGTAGTCTATCTTGGCCATGAGGTAGGCGGTGGAGAAATAAGGCCTTTGCTCAGTAAAATTGAAGCTGTGCAAAATTGGACAACACCGACTACTCAAACTCAGGTGAGAGACTTCCTAGGCCTCACTCGGTATTACAGGAATTTCATAGAGAACTATGGGACCATAGCTTCTCCACTGAATGTCATCTCCTCGCCCAAATTTCCTAAGAAGGTTAGATGGAACGAGGAGTGCAATCAGGCTTTTGAAAACCTGAAAAAGGCTCTTTGCCAAGCCCCAGTTCTCAGAGCTCCTGATTACCGCCAACACTTCATTGTACAGACAGATGCTTCAAATGCAGGAATAGGTGCCGTACTCAGTCAACTGGATTGGAAAGGTAGGGAGCACCCCGTTTGCTTCATCAGCCGCAAGCTGAAGGATCCTGAAACAAGGTGGGCAACAATCGAAAGAGAGTGCTTTGCTATCGTGTGGGCTCTGAAGAAGTTTAGGCCGTACTTGTATGGTTCTACTTTTGTCATTCAGACTGACCACCAACCCTTGAGATGGTTAATGCAAATGAAAGGGGAAAACCCAAAACTATTGAGATGGTCGATCTGCCTGCAAGGGTTTGATTTCACCATTGAGCACAGGTCAGGATGTCACCACCAAAATGCTGATGGTCTCTCTAGGATGTATGTCATCGACTAGAGGTATGAGATTCATCCAGGAGTGGATTAAATCCTCCTGTCCCTTAGTCTGGGGGGGGGGCGAGTGTTAGGGAGAATTCTCTGTTTAGGCTGAATTTCCTAACCTAGTGAGTCCCCCAGCAGCTTTGCTGGATTTCGGGAGTTTTTTTTTCCACCCTGCAAAGAGTGAGTCTCTTTTCCTCCCACTATTGGACATGTATGTGTGTAATTCCTTTGAATGTCAATGTGTTCTATGGGCTATGGCGTCTTTTACTCCATAGGGTCTCATATGTTTTTCTATGTGTGTTACACCGCACCCTATGTGCCGTAGCACTGGGGCGTCCTAGCGGACTTCCATCATAGACTCCATACCCGGGGACTGACTACTGTCTCCTCGGGCATGTAAATTCGCCATTGGCTTTACTAGACCTAAATTTACTAACAGGACTAGTACAAACCATCTTATTGTGGGCGTACTAGTAGGGGTAAATCGATTACACCTGGATCTGTTACTCGAGGGGGCACTCTCCCGTCCCCCCTCGTCGAGTTTTGGCTGGTGGCAGTGGAAACTACTTGTTATGTTCGACCCCGAACATAACCCTATGGGAATCGTCACATTGTTGGAGATTGATACTTTTTCTCGTTAATCTCTAACGTACCACCGATCTACTTATCTTAAATAAGTTTATCGGATGGTATTTTCTGCCAGAACTCGGTTTTTAAAATGGCGCCTGTGTTCGTCTCTGTGACTCCTAAACCAAAGGTTGAGCCCTTTGTTCCACTTTTGGCGGGCTCTGTACAGAGACCCTCCAAAGTGGTGCCATTCTGTCTGGGTTACCACAGGGGTGTGGGAGGGGGTTTAGGCACCCTGGACCGAGTTGCCTTGCCAACTCCGGTCGCACTCTGGAGTGATTGGCCCAAGTGGGGAGCCTTCCCGCTCACCACTTAGCATGTGTTGATTGACAGCTAGGCTGAATGAATGGGGGTTTTCTGCATAAAAGCAGGGCTTTTGGGACGGGATCTTCAGAAGTCGCCACAGGACCTAAGAATCCGACGAGGGTAACGCTGAGCCGACCTGCACGACGACACCTCCGGTGGAGCCCTGCGGAACCGACTCACCACTTCCCGACGACAGAGGAGATCTCCCTGCCGGAGAGTCTCTTTCCCTGACTGGTGGGAGCAACCAGTCCCCTTTGCTTTTTATTCACCTCAGGACACAGTGGTCGAATTGCCCGTGCAACGCACCCGGGCAACCGGATAGCCATACCCCAGTACCGCGACCAAGAGTTGGTGCCTTGTGACGGAGCACTCCGCGGCTGGTCTCTTCCCTGGTGGTACACCGGACTTCACTTTTCTTCGATGACGAGAACCTCTCTACTCTTGGCAAAGACCCGACGTGCATCCACCACCAGGAACAACTGCCCCCGCTGGAGCTGCCCTCCACAACAAGGTACCGTGTCCGCCTGGCTTCCCTTTCGATCAGTTCGAGTGAGGTGTCTTAATCCTCTCCGTTCCGTTGGGTCGCCTCCAAGCTTTTCTCGTTTATTGTTCTGAACTGGTTCAATCTACCGATAACAATTTGCTACAAAGACTTGAATGCATCTCCACTAGAGACTTTTTGGGACATATCGCCTTGCCTCTCTCCGAGTGGGCCTGGCCTCTGAACTTTATGATCTATTGTGGTTCTTGCCTTCTTACCGTACATTTTGCCCGTGCAGTATTGAACTGTGTTGATTTTGTAACCTGCCTATCTTTTTCTCTCCCGTCCTAACCAATATTAGAGTGCCATCTAGTTTGAGGTATACACCTCTGTCTGTAAATAAGTGGCGCCGGTAGAACCTAGACTTGTCGAAATATTGCTAGGGGGATTGATCGCTTCGTCTTCGTAGAGTAATTGTGTTTGATTTGTTTGCCGTGAAAGTACCATAGTGTTTTTCATAGATGTTTCGTTATAAATAAATACCTTAATATCTTTACACTAAGCCTTGTTGCGTGTTTGCCTGTCTTGCTGGGAAGAATTGCCCTATTTTGTATACTTCACATACTGCTCAACTCTTCTTGAGGGAAGTCTGACTGCTCAGCCACAGCTACCAAGTGAATCTGTGTGGTACAGACTGCTACCAAGTGGGTTCACCGCCAAACACCTGTAGGCCTAAATCTTTTGCAGTGGTCCCAGAGGGAACTGCACAGGTTTCCGCCTAACAGGGTGGTTGTAGACATGGGTGGGGGCCTGATGGAGGCTGCCCCTGCACTGCTGGGGGGTGGGGGTGGTGGTAGACATGGGTGGGGGCCTGGTGGAGGCTGCCCCTGAACTGCTGGGGGGTGGGGGTGATGGGAGACATGAGTGGGGGCCTGTTGGAGGCTGCCCCTGGTGGCTGGGGGGTGGGGGTGATGGGAGACATGAGTGGGGGCCTGGTGGAGGCTGCCCCTGGTGGCTGGGGGTGGGGGCGATGGTAGACATGGGTGGGGGCCTGATGGAGGCTGCCCCTGCACTTCTGGGGGGTGGGGGCGGTGGTAGACATGAGTTGGGGCCTGGTGGAGTCTGCCCCTGCACTGCTGGGGGGTGGGGGTGATGGGAGACATGAGTGGGGGCCTGGTGGAGGCTGCCCCTGGTGGCTGAGGGGTGGGGGTGGTGGTAGACATGGGTAGGGGCCTGGTGGAGGCTGCCCCTGCACTGCTGGGGGGTGGGGGTGGTGGTAGACATGAGTGGGGGCCTGGTGGAGGCTGCCCATGAACTGCTGGGGGGTGGGGGTGATGGGAGACATGAGTGGGGGCCTGGTGGAGGCTGCCCCTGGTGGCTGGGGGCTGGGGGTGGTGGTAGACATGAGTGGGGGCCTGGTGGAGGCTGCCCCTGGTGGCTGGGGGGTGGGGGTGGTGGTAGACATGGGTGGGGGCCTGGTGGAGGCTGCCCCTGGTGGCTGGGGAGTGGGGATGCAGGGAGACATGAGTTGGAAATGAGTGGGGGCCTGGTGGAGGCTGCCCCTGCACTGCGGGGGGTGGGGGTGATGGGAGATATGAGTGGGGGCCTGGTGGAGGCTGCCCCTGCACTGCTGGGGGGTGGGGTTGGTGGTAGACATGGGTGGGGGCCTGGTGGAGGCTGCCCCTGCACTGCTGGGGGGTGGTGGTGATGGGAGACATGAGTGGGGGCCTGGTGGAGGGTCCCCCTGCAATGTTGGGGGGTGGAGGTGGTGGTAGACATGGGTAGGGGCCTGGAGGAGGCTGCCCCTGCACTGCTGGGGGGTGGGGGTGGTGTGAGACATGATTGGGGGCCCTGGTGGAGGCTGCCCCTGGTGGCTGTGGGGTGGGGGTGCAGGGAGACATGAGTTGGACATGAGTGGGGGCCTGGTGGAGGCTACCCCTGCACTGCGGCGGGGTGGGGGTGATGGGAGACATGAGTAGGGGCCTGGTGGAGGCTGCCCCTGCACTGCTGGGGGGTGGGGGTGGTGGTAGACATGGGTGGGGGCCTGGTGGAGGCTGCCCCTGCACTGCTGGGGTGTGGGGGTGCAGGGGGACATGTGTGGGAGCCTGGTGGAGGCTGCCCCTGCACTGTTGGGGGGTGGGGGTGATGGGAGACATGAGTGGGGGCCTGGTGGAGGCTGCCCCTGGTGGCTGGGGGGTGGGGGTGATGGGAGACATGAGTGGGGGCCTGGTGGAGGCTGCCCCTGGTGGCTCGGGGTTCAGGGAGACATGCGTTGGTGGGCAGTAGTGCAAGGTGACATGTCGGTTGGGTGGGGGGCATGGCCATGGTGGATGGGGTGCCTGCAGGACATGTGCAGGGTAGGCCCCTGTGGTGTGGGCCGTGGAGGGTGTAGAGGGAACACCTGGGAGGACCCACACGTGCAATTCACATGTGGTGCTCCCTGTGCACCCCTGTAATACACGTACCCTGATGGAATTGCGTGTGATACTTCCCGCGCACCCCTGAAATACACGTACCCTGCTGATTTTGCGTGTGATACTTCCCGCGCACCCCTGAAATACACGTACCCTGCTGCTTTTGCGTGTGATACTTCCCGCGCACCCCTGGAATACACGTACCCTGATGGAATCGCGTGTGATACTTCCCGCGCACCCCTGACATACACGTACCCTGCTGCTTTTGCGTGTGATACTTCCCGCGCATCCCTGAAATACACGTACCCTGCTGTTTTTGCGTGTGGTACTTCCCCCGCACCCCTGGAATACACGTACCCTGATGGAATCGCGTGTGATACTTCCCGCGCACCCCTGAGATACACGTACCCTGCGAGGGCGTTCTTGGGGGCGTAACTGGCGCTGCTGCAGGGTGGGGGTGGTGGTAGACATGGGTGGGGGCCTGGTGGAGGCTGCCCCTGCACTGCTGGGGGATGGGGGTGCAGGGGGACATGTGTGGGAGCCTGGTGGAGGCTGCCCCTGCACTGCTGGGGGGTGGGGGTGATGGGAGACTTGAGTGGGGGCCTGGTGGAGACTGCCCCTGGTGGCTGGGGGGTGGGGGTGATGGGAGACATGAGTGGGGGCCTGGTGGAGGCTGCCCCTGGTGGCTGGCGGTTCAGGGGGACATGCGTTGGTGGGCAGTAGTGCAAGGTGAAATGTGGGTTGGCTGGGGGGCATGGCCATGGTGGATGGGGTGACTGCAGGACATGTGCAGGGTAGGCCCCTGTGGTGTGGGCCACCTGCAGGGGCCGTGGAGGGTGTAGAGGGAACACCTGGGAGGACCCACACGTGCAATTCACGTGTGGTGCTCCCTGCGCACCCCTGTAATACACGTACCCTGATGGAATCGCGTGTGATACTTCCCGCGCACCCCTGAAATACACGTACCCTGCTGATTTTGCGTGTGATACTTCCCACGCACCCCTGAAATAGTCGTACCCTGCTGCTTTTGCGTGTGATACTTCCCGTGCACCCCTGGAATACACGTACCCTGCTGTTTTTGCGTGTGATACTTCCCGCGCACCCCTGGAATACACGTACCCTGATGGAATCGCGTGTGATACTTCCCGCGCACCCCTAAGATACACGTACCCTGCTGCTTTTGCGTGTGATACTTCCCGCGCACCCCTTGAAATACATGTACCCTGCTGTTTTTGCATGTGGTACTTCTCGCGCACCCCTGGAATACACGTACCCTGATGGAATTGCGTGTGATACTTCCCGCGCACCTCTGAGATACACATACCCTGCTGCTTTTGCGTGTGATACTTCCCGTTCACCCCTGAAATACACGTACCCTGCTGCTTTTGCGTGTGATACTTCCCGCGCACCCCTGAAATACACGTACCCTGCTGCTTTTGCATGTGTTACTTCCCACGCACCCCTGATGCACAGGTACACAGGACAATCGCGTGTGGAACTTCCCGCGAACCACTGAAATACACGTTCCCTGCTTGGCGTTTGCCAGCCCTGTGAACTGGTCCAGGGTTAGCGCAGCCCTTTGCGATTATTTGGGGATTTTGGAGGCTCTTCCTTGCGCGAGGGCGTTCTTGGGGGCGTAACTGGCGCTGCTGCAGGGTCGCTGCGCCACGCTGCGCCACGTCTGGTTTTGGATGCGAAAATCCATGAATACGCTGTGCGCGGAAATCGATTTTAGCGCACGCGGCTGGCGCAGACGCTCGCACGGGCACGCTGTGCGCCAGCCGCGTGCGCCACTTTTGTGCGAATTTCTATGAATTACCCTCTTAGTCTGAAGCACATGTATAAGGCCCTTGCATGCTGATTCGGAAGGCGCATTAGGTAATTAGCACGTTGGTCATATGCTTTAGCCTCACCTGGTACTTCAAGCATTGATGAAGAGCCTGCTCTTCGGTCACAGGTTTGGATCCAGTCCAATTTCCAAAGCTTCTTCTTAGCAGCCTCCGGATTGTCCAAAAACAGAGAGAGGGTGATATTGTATTCTTCGAGTAGAGCTTGAGACAGGCGATTCCATTTCGCAAGAATGGTATTTGCGTTTTCCAAATCAGGCCTGTGTAAAATGCCAAATTGGGGTAACGGGTCCGTTAACATTGTTTTACGATATAAACTTAGCAGATTTCAAGCGATTCTAGCGTGCATCGAAATCAAACCTAATTCATAACGTATACAAGTAGTTGATGTACCCTTTGGTAATTTCGGCACTCGTGACCAGAAGATGTTTTCTAGTGTATTCCAAAGCTCATCCGACGCTCCAAATGCATTTTCTCCTCTATGTATCAGGATGGGAACCACATTCTGTTGATAAAACATAATGATTGGTTTTAGAGAGAATTTCCCGTATCTGTTATTGATCAAGGAAGCTCGGGATGCTAACTGATGACACTTGTTTTTGGCTGCTTCAGCCCAAAGACCGTCGTTTCGGCTTGTACTCATTCTCATGCCCAGGTATGTTGAATGTTTTGCGAGCTGAATTTTGTCCTTGGCAATGTACCAGGATTGTTTCTTGCCCCTGCCACAAAAACCTTGTCGTTTTTCTAAGATCAGAATTTCGCATTTTTGGTTGTTAATAGACAGTCCATTTGCTGTTATATATGCGTCTATTAGAGTCATTTTGCATTGAAGCTCTATTGGGGTCTGTTCTATCAATACAAGATCGTCGGCGTATACCAGGTAGTCAATGGGTGCGCCGTGTATTTTTGGGGGAAACGTGTTTGCACTAGAGAAGACTTCTTGTATGTCTGATATGAACAGGTTAAAAATTGTAGCAGCCAAAGGGCACCCCTGTTTTACACCTTTATGTGTTTTTATTTTGGCAGACAATGTGCATGTCATATCAAGGTAAATCTTAATGGAGATTTCCATGTGCAATTCACAAATTGCACTCACAAGGCTCATAGGGCAGTACCACTTGACTAGTTTCTTCCACAGCAACTCTCTATTGATGCTGTCAAATGCCTGCGAAAGATCTATCATTGCCAGGTACAGCTTGGTGTTTAGTCTGATTGTTTCCATCTTTAATATGTTCAGTATAAGTAGATTCAGGCCACATCCAACCCCCTTTAGAAACCCTGCATGTCTGGGGTCAATGTGATTGGAGTCTTTGGCCCACTTCAGGAGTTTCCGTTGGAGCAGTGTTGCATATATTTTCCCCAAGACATCAAGAAGCGGTACGGGTCTGCAATTTTTCGGGTTCGAACGATCCCCCTTCTTGAATATTGGCACCACAACGGCACTTTTCCAGGAACTCGGGGTTGCTTGATTCACGACAATCCACTTCAATAAAGTGACACAAAAATCTTCCCATAGGTCCGGGTTACGCTTAATCATATGATTTGTTAAGCCTTCCGGACCCGGGGCTCTCGATTCTCGCGCACTTTTAATTACAAGTAGGATATATATTCTCTCAAACTCCAGGTCCCATTCTGTTGTGGTTGGTGGGTCACAAGTTGTCAGTGGATCTCCTTTACTAAATAGGGCTGAGTAGTACTCTACCCATGCTTCTTCGGTCACAGCGATGGCCTGGAGGGCATGTTGTGGCACTAAATTGCTGTTTATCAGTTTCCAAAATTGAGCTTATTTTTTCCCTCCATTTTAAATAGCATGTTCTCAGCGTCATTTTGCAACATGATTGCTGCATGGGACTTGAGCCAGTTCTTGTAGTTTTGTTTAAGTATTCTTATCCCCTGTTTTGTGTTTTCATTCACGGGCCCCTTAATCTTCCTTATTTCTTGCCTCATAAGTCATTTCCGTTGCAGAACGCACACATCGAATTTGTGTTTTGGTCTTAATTCGCCTTGGTTTAGGTTGTGTTTACGTTCTACAAAATTCGACAACAAATGTTGGTATTCAAGGCCTTCGGTGTTTCTCGTGAAATTAGCTGTTATCTCCTCTACTTCAGTGTCGAGGAGGTTTAGTCGGATCCTACTAGACCCAGTACTGACGGCATAGGGCCAGCAAGCACTTGCGTGTTTGTTCTGTTTTTCAAGGGTGAGTTGCACCATTTCGTGGTCGCTCTGGGTCATTTCGAGTACGTCTAGGTGCAGCACTCTCTTGTGGATATTTTCGCTAACAAATATGTAATCTAACACTGAGTTTTGGTTCAACCTTCTCCATGTGGGCTTAGCTGGCATATCACCAACAGTGTTCCCATTCAGCATATGCATTCCACGGGATTCCATTTCTGTGCACCATTGGGACGCTCTGGGCACAAGGTGTTTTTTCTCATTTGAGCATGTGATGTTTAGGTCTCCACATAAGATCAGATCCAGCGGCTGTGTCTTTTCAAGTAACTCGTCAATCACTGTTGTCACTGTATCTGCAAACCCTTTTGCTTCAACTGCTTGAAGGTTCCAATAAACATTGATGATACGTAGCTGCTGCTCTTACAATTCACAGATTATGAAACACTTATTGCAGTTAACTGGATGTAAGGCGACACATTGAGTGATTCAGTTATCCTGAACCCCGAGGCCTTTCTGACTGCCGTCAGTAAACCAGCCATTGGTCTTCCCTTAGACTGACGTATCGCAGGATTGAATGCGATTTCAAATCCTTCAAGTAGCAGACTTTCACTTAGCCAGGTCTCTTGTAGGCAAATAAGGTCCAGATTTTTTGCCCATGGGGTATTGAACAGATGGCTAAAGCCTCTGGTGTTCCATGAGGCCAATCTGTAGATACTTCTGGGCTCCACTTCCTGGCATTAGCTATTTGACACCTTGTTTAGGTTAGCCGCAAGCCAAGACCAGTCGGACACACTGTGTGAAGAGTTAGATGCTGGCGAGCCGATGGCCATTGACATTGGTGTACTCCGGGCTCCCTTAATTGTAATCCTTATCGGTTCGTCCTTGTGTGGCAGCCCCACACAATCCACAGACAACGGAATCACCGTTGTTGGAGCCTTTGTCATTGCGACAGTTGATCTTGGTTCAAGCTCTTGAGGTCGGTCCCGATTGCTCTCAGGCTCTATTATAGAGTTATTATCTCTTTTCATTGGAGGCAGCCACGTACTTTGATCCACCCTTATTATGTCAAACCCTAATGACATCAGCACAGGACCGGCATCAAGTAGGGCGTCAGCAATCAGTTTTGACTGCAGATGTAAAATTACGGCATCGTTTTTCGTTTCATTGAAAAATTCTGCAATTGTAAGGTCCTAGGAGGCGATTGCTCTTAGGCTTGGAATCAGGTGGCAGAGCCAAATTACGTTGTGGCAGTTTAGAATTAGGTCGTCCGAGGATACAATACGTTCTACTAGGAGGCGATGTAAACCTTGCTGGAATTTGCTCCGTGAAGTTTCCTCCTTTTTCTCGCCCATGCGTTGGCTTCTTCTAGCATGTTTTTGTCTCGTTATGGTTCAAAGTAGATCCAGGCATGTCGCTGTCCAAATTGTTGGCCCAGAATGGGCCCGCTACACCAGGCAGCACAGGCTCGTTATTCCCAGCCAGCAAATCCTTGCCGTTCAGTTTGAGATCGGGATTGACGGATCCTTGTGCTGCACATAAGTTGTTAAACTTTGCTTCCATCAGTTTGCGTTTGTCAGCCAAGGTTAAAAAGTGTGAGCACTGGTCCACGTTCCCAGAGGAACAAGCACGCGGAGGATCAATTAGTTGGCAAACTCTCGTCGGATTTCTTTTGTCATCACCTTGCTTTAGCCCTGCAGGTGTTAGACACGCTGCAGGAGTGATTGGGCTCATGATAATATCAGGAACCAAAGTGTTTGCCAGTTGTTGATCACACTGAGGCATGCGCGGTAGAGAGCCTTGTGTCAACCTTGCCTCTGAGTCTGTGCCAGACACAGCTACTGACAGCAATTTGGGCAAAGGCGTCTTGCCAGAAACAACCTTCTTAGCTATACCAGGGTCAGGGGGGTTCACAGAGTGAATCTCAGTATCCGGTAGATCCGATGCCGGCAGACAAGGCACTTGGGAGGTGGTTGCATTAGTAGGCATTGGTATGCATTGGTAGGCAGTTCTTCATCATCATAGGTCGATATGTTCATCAGCGAGTCAGAGACGTCACTAATGCACCTATGTGAGGGTTCCAGGACTATTGACGACTCCTTGGACACTTTCACCATCTGCTTGCTTTCCAAGGGTTTAAATTTAGGTAGCAGACCATTAACTGTGACATTCACGGTTTTAAGGTTGCATAAGAATTTTCGTGAATTGGTGGCTCTTCTGTTCGCTTTCTGTGCTGGTAAGTTTTTGGTTTTCTTACCGGGACCACTTAAGGCATGTTCGTCACTTGTATTTGTTTTGTGTGTATCAGTTGGGATCTTGAAGATGTCATATATGACGGCCGACTGCTCGGCGGCGTCCATCGTCGCTCTAGGTGGTTCCTTGAACACTGTCTCCTGGTGTAACTGCTTGCAGATGTCGACGGTGTTTGAGGGTTTAGTAATGCTAAGTTAGCCACGTTTTGGGCCTCTTTTACAGCTTTCTCAAACCTGCTTGCTATGGCAGAGCAAGGATCCCTATCTGGGAAAGAAGCAGGCAGACTGTGTTCAGCACTACCGGTTAGGTCCACCGGCCTTACACTGCCAGTCATGTCAACCGACCCTATCTGTTCCAAAGGAACTCTGGAGGGACCTGTATGCCAATTGTGCTTTCCGTGAGTTCCAAACTTTTCTTAGGAAATGCTGCTGCGCATGCCGGATTGGCGGATAGATTACTGTGTTCTAATCTGGGACAAGAGCGAGAAGTGTCTAGAACAGTGGCCGGAATACACCTCTGATACTTAGCAACAGTTGATGATCCATTTGGTGTTGTGTCTTTTTGAAATATATTCAAAGCTTCTTTTGCAACCTCAGCCAGCAGTTTTTTGTCGATGTTGGCGTTCCTTACGTTGTCTAACAAAGCTGCAAAAGTTGCATCCGTCTTCTTGTTCGTCTCTTGCAGTATCGCCTTACAGTCAAATAACTCCTGTTCAATTTTACACACGTTGATTGTCAACGTGTGTACAGCCGAAGCCAAGTCTTTCATGTTGTCATTGAGTTGCTCGTACATTTTGAGGAACGGTGCAATGGACATACACATAGATGACATTATCAGAGCCTGTAGATCTTGCAACTTTTGTGTGTTTCCTAGTGCCACCTGCTCAAACTCGCCAAGGCGCGCACTTCTTTTTTTGCGAGTGACACGGCGTCTGATCTTTGGGAATGGTCGTTCCATAAGAGAGGAGTCAGAGGACACCTGCTCTGAGTCGTCCTCACTTGCTGACACAGGTATTGCACACCCGCTTTGTTCTATTTGTGACTGTTCCAGTGAGTTAGTTACGTTCAGTCGTTCGTTCTGATAAGAGTTTTTCACCTTTTTGTTTTGCGAGCATCTGAGACTGGGTGAGATGCTTTCATCCCTTCTTCGGCGTTTGACAAGGCAGCAGACTCGATGCGATTTAAGTTGTTCAGAGTTGGGCGAAGACGCCTTTTCAACGTGGGGCAGCCCAGTCAACGGAACTGTGGTTATTAGGCTGTCCGACGTTGTTCCTGTGTCGCCTTTCGGCATTCTTTGTTTGTTGATGCATGTAAGATCAGCCAGCAGTTTATTCACAACCTCAAGTGACTTTCTGTGGTCCATGCCGACTACACTAGCATTGGTCAAGGCAGGATCGGGCTCCCTTGATGTTGCGGTCCGAAAGAGCATCTGCTAGATTATGTTGCTGTTTTACCACAAAGTCATCTGAGTGTTTAAAGACCACGTCGTCGTTTTCACAATTCGAGCCGCAATCAGAGACACAGTGGAACTCTGTAAGTGTAGCTTCGCCTACTGATCCTATTGTAGACACTGCACTAAAAAAGCGGCCGTGAAGTGATTCTCCACTGTAGGTGAATGTAGATTTAGGACTTTGTGACGGACAGTTGATACCGTGGCAACTCGCCACACAATGAGCCAGGCACGCATTTCCAGTCGCGATGATCATTTGGCTCCTGACACTCGCTGTCGCAGGAGGGTTGTCAGCGTCGGGTGAGTTGCTAGCCGTTGAACCGTGACAGAAATCTGCCATTGTCATTACATTACTGTTACTGGAGTCAGCCACAACCTCACCCACAGTACTCTCGCTCCATCCTGTAAGGTGCAAACCAGCCGGTATTCCTCCCATGAACACGTCGTTTTTTACAACCAGAGGGAGCATGGGGGGAAGCTCCCAAGCAGAGTGCGTATTTATGGTATTTCCAGCACTGTTTCCATCGTTATTTCCAACTGGACCTCCTGGACAAACATTCGTACAACTGGCAGTAACTCCCGACATGAGGTTACATACTTTCGTGTCACTTACTTGAGGCTCATCTAGGAGTTCTGTGGTGGCCAAAGAAGGTACCGGCACATTTGTAGGGACAAAATCCAGGCCGGTAGAAGTGTCACAGTTTGCAAGGGTTGCGGTCGCTGGAGTTGCTAGTTTGGCTGGCAGCACTGCTCCAGACGCCGTTGAGTGCGTGTTTTAGAGGGGTAAGCAACTTTCATTGCCGCACAGAACCGTACAAGCCCCTTGATCTCCCTTGAACTTCCTTGGACTCCTTCGACTCTACACCGACTCCGCGCCCGCTCTGCGGGGGAATCGAGTCTTCGTAGGCACGCAGGCACACAGGTACACCCACAATGCAAGGGATAGTGTAGACAGACTGCAGGGAAACAGGTCTCCGCACCAGTGACTCCTTCGACTCTACACCGACTCCATATTCAGTTTGGGAGCGCCTCGAGCTGTTTGAGCAATTGATGGATACTCTAGGCTCTCCCTGATTCTGCGAGCTTGGGAATGGCTGGCAGAATGTGGGGGCCTAGTCTCTTGAGACCTGTGGTGCTCAGAAGAGTCTTCTGACTCTCCCTTGCCCCCAGGATTGACTGAGTATCCCCCCCACTGCCCTAGCTGGGAAGAGGCTTTTAAGATAATCTTGGTGGGTCTAGTTTCATGGAGTTCCAACCAAATTTGATAGACTGATCCCTTGGTAGGCGATATTTTTGAGGATCCATTTCTCTGATTCTCCCCTCACTGGAGTCTTCCGGATCAGAGAGGCTAGCCCTCATATTTGGGAATCTGTACAGCGATGCCCGCCCATCCATTTCTGGGAGGCGCTGATCTGTCAGTCTCATATTTGCCAATGTGCGGAAGTCTACCATCCCTGTGGCCCTTGGCTCATATGAGACAGTGGACATGAGGGTGGCAGAGTCCATGGAATTGAAGGGATTAAAGTCCCTGCTGACAGGGGTCATGAGGTTATGCTCAGGGGTTTCTCTTTCCCATTTTACCTCATCTCTTTCAGTCCCTATTCCCTGATGACATGCCAGAATCTGACCTTTTTGCTCCTCTATTAAGGCCTTACTGGTCTCAATGATTTGTTCCTGCACAGCTATCTGTTTGTGGAGCCTTTCATTCTTTTCACAGGAGACTCGCTTCCTGAGCTTGGTCTTTATTAATCTGATTGTTCTTTGCCAGAGCATCCTCCACCCGCCTGGTGTGCTCTAGTAGCTTCTCATAATCAGTTTTAATTTGACTAAATTGCTGGAGGGCCAACTTTCTTTCCTCTAACTTTGTTTTTAATTGGCTGACTTCCGGGCCTAAACTGTCCCTCTCCTGAGTTAGAGTTCCCCTCTGTGCAGCCAGGTCATCCCTCTGTTTTTTAAATGCACTAGATTTCTGCCACTCCTCATCAAATTCCTCTTCAGAGTTAATTTCTTTAATAATTCATTTATTATTTTCCTCTTTCAAGGATTCTATGTGGTTCTGGAAGGAGACTATCTGTTCTGCGCAGACTCTATTACAGTTTAATTGATGCACCAGCTTTTGTTGACTCTGTTGTAAAGAGTTAAACATTTCCTGACACTCTTTTGTCTGTACCTGAGTATTTTGTTCTGCATTCTCTTGCTGTAAGAGAGTCAGATCTTATGTGGAGTTTGGCGATATACTGCCGAGCCTCTGTTTCTGATTCTTTGCTTTCCTGGAGCCTTTGCTCTGCAGAGTCCAGATTGGTCTGGATTTTCTGCAGCACTTCCCCTTGCCTCTTTGTCAAATCTCTATATTTCTGCATGTTTTTCATGAATGATTCCTATGTGGAGGTATAGGTAGGCTGCATTTTTAGCAATCTTACATTGCTCCTCTTATATTTTTGGCGCCATGTACAGCTCGCTAAGTGCTTGATTTAATGGGCCCTTGTCCTGGCAGGTATCAAGGTCGATTGCAGTGACTTGTTGTTTTATTTCCTACAACCATACCTGTTCATCTTGTTCTGGCCACTCACCCCTGACAAACAGTTTGTGCAGTAGGTGTTCCCCACAGTGTACTCTCAAGTACAACTCCATTCAGATACTCACATGTCTATATAATACAATTCTCAATAAATGTCAAGGAAACTCAGTTAATTCCTCATGTGCATGAACCAGTCTTCTGGTACATTATTATAAATACAGGTCTGTATTTTACTGATTAGTTCTCTTTCATAGTCATAGAAAAGGACTCTATCTTTCCCCATCTCACAAAGTTAGTTTGCAAGAGTAGAGACCATCTTTCTAAATTAGTTTTTTGCTGTGATGCAAACCAAATCTATGTTCTAAGTTAATTAATTGACGTATTTAATGTTATCTTACTAACTGCATTATATTTCTATTTCTTCACCATTCTATTTACAATTTTCCAAATATCTTCCACTTGTCTTGCATATATTCTTTAGATAATTTGTTATCTTCAAATCAGCCTATTATTTTCCATCTGCTCCCAATTATTTTCAATACCTTGGCCTGAATAATCTGGGATTACTTTTGAAGTCCAGCCTCCATATTATTTGTTTATGTTCACATCCCAAAACGTCCCTGGGAAAAGTTACCTGATCATGAATACTTTTCAACATTTCATTTTATTTTAGCCTAAAAACGCATGTAGTTCATGATCAGAATATAAACCTTCTTCAGTACTACGAAAAAAGAAAACTAATCTTGTTGTCTGGGTTTCTTATCCAAGTCTCCTCCTCTTTCATCCCAAATGATGTTCTTTCAATGCAGCAGATTCTCATTTTTATACATCAAATTCCAATTTACTGCCAGGTCTAGTTAGTATCTTATGTTCTGATTGCTCTCAAATGTTCATATATTCTTAAGCGTAGTGGCTTAGATTTACATGTTACCTGCATATGCATGTAATGCCATGCACCACTAAATTACTTTTGCAATGTATACATTATTTCATTTTGATCTCTTTATCTTTAACATATGTAAATACAGAGCAATTCTTTGTAAATTTACAATAGTTACAGTTCCCACATTTGAAAAGCCAATTGGTCTGGTTTTCAACCATTGCAGATCCTAATTCAGTTTCTCATCTTTCTAAAAAAAAAAACTAGAAGCTAGTAAATTATCTATTGTGGGCGCTCTCTTGTATACGATTTTAGGTGTGTCTTCAATAAACATGTCAACAAATCTTTATCATGCTCCAATATGTCTTCAATAATGTGTACATTATGTGACTTTGTGTGCAACACAGTGTGATGAATCTACATTTATCTTGTACATTCTCATTCTGTTGTTTAGGTATCAAACAATCTTCTCTTTCTCATGTATTCGTTTTTTGTATAGCATGCTCAATGATATTTAGCTATATCCTCACTGCAGGAATCTTTAATATATCTGTTTACCATTTAAAGAAGTCTGAGGTGTTACAATTACTTTTTGCCTTAAAAATTGCCCATCTGGAAGATATTTTGAATGATTTTTCTGTGACAGCTTTTTGCAAAGAGTGTCATATTTGCCTCTGTTGGTTATCTATGTTTTGTTTCAATTTTATTGTTGCAGTTCAAAATTTCTAAATCAAGAAATGAGACGTGTGTCTTATCATACGTCAATGTATATTTTATACCAAAATCATATGCATTTAAGAATGTCACAAATTCCATAAGTTCTTCTTCTGTGCCCACCCATACCATACGAATATCATTGATACATCTGCTCCATTTGATTATGGAGCTAGCATCATATTTGTAAAAAAAAAACACTCTTCCAAAAAAACATTAAAAGTTTGGCTACTGAGGGGGAGCATTTCAACCCCATCGCTACCTCTAGAATTTGTTGATAGACCTTTGTGTTGAACAAATATAATTTATTTTTCAATATTAAATCTAGAAGATCACGTTTCCAGAAAATATATTGCTGGTTTTCCACTGTAGAATTCCATTGCTTGCAATGCTAATTTGTGTTGAATTGAAGCATACAACGCTGCCACATCTAGCATGACTAACCAATAGTAGTGCTTTCATTCTATATCTCTGCATACTATCTCTGGTATATGATGTCAGGTTTTTCACTGATGGATTCAGAAAGCTATCTACAAACTCCATTGTTGACCCTATTCCATTCACTATTGGTCTTCCTGTAGGCAAATTAGTAAAAGCTTTATGCATTTTGTGCAAAAAATATATAAATGGAAACTGAGGACATTTGACCTGCATATTAGTGTAATTTTCAAAGTTGATCAACCCCTCTTCATACCATCTTTTAATTCTTTATACACTTCTTGTTTTTGGGAAGACCAAGGACTTTCTTGGGTGATTTTTTAGATTTCCTCTGTATGGAGAAGATTCAATTCAATTTGGATATAGTCTAATTTGTCGAAGACTACTATGTTTCGCCCATTATCTGCTTGTTTAATTACAGTACTTTGATCTTGTTGTAATGACCTCATTGTTTCATTTTGTTCAGAAGTCATATTTTATCTAACATGGGGTTTACATTTTCTATATTGTTTAAATGGCAAATATATTTTGCAATGAAATCATAAAATACATCTATCATGTTATTTTTTGGTAATGGTGGAATGAACTCAGATGTTATTCATAGACAGTTCTCTCTACTAAAATCCTTGTTTTATTTCAAATGCATTCAATGGTCTCGTCATATTAGGTTCACTTTCTTCTTCTAATGAAATTAACAGCTTGTTATGCTCTAAGTCTATTAGGGAATGTCCTGATTCCTCAATAGCAACTATACTTTCTTGTGTGATGTCCATGTTCATAGCAGAAAATATTTTTTTCAAATTCCATTTTCCACAAAATGTATACATAACCACACAGCCACATATAACTCTGAAGCAAGTGTCGGCCCACTTTTACTTCCCCCTCTTGATGACGTATAATGTATTGGGAAAAATGTTTATGATGTTCCAGGCTACAAACTGTGTTTGTTTTTTGGGTCTTGTTAATATTCCTCTGGTACCTTCTCTTTGTTCTGGTTTGTCCCTTTCCTCTTGTTCCTCTCCGTCTGGTGGTACCTGAGCCAAATTTGAATTTTTGGATTCTAAAAAAGTAACTTTTTCTAATTGTCATATTTTGTCTATTGGAATCTATTGCATTTTCTGTAGCAGTACATTCCTGCTAGGTAATTTCTCTTATGTTTAGACCCCACCCATTTGGAATCACTCTACTACTAACTACACTCTCTGCATAGGAAATGACTGAAGTATTAATTGGTGTGCTACCTGTGGACTCTCCCTTTGAGGCATATCTAGGCCGATATGTATCTATTTTGTCTAATTGATAATATTTAGTATCTCTAAAGAGTTTTCTAGATTTTTTCAATTTTATCTCATTTTGAAAATCTCTTTGAATTTGCTCTAGTGTATTGAAATGCTTTTTAATGATTTACAGACAATTTATGTTGTGTAGTTCTTCTTCTAGTTTTATAATAGCTTGTTCAGCCTTTGTATAACATTTTTGGGCATGTTTTAACAACAGTTTCACCATTGTATGTCAGGACAGTGCCAAATGATCGTCCCATAATTCTGCAAATTCTGAGTCATCTCCTTCATCAGAATTTAAAAATATCACTATTCTCAGAACTCATTGTATATTCGCATGTTACAAATGCTCATGTAGGTTAACAATTTTCCAATATTTTGCTTATGTATCTTCTCTAATTTTACAAATGTTTCTCTTAATGTTTCCCCCTCCAAAGTTTTTCTGAGTAAAGGGATGTAAGGTACTTCGCTCTAGTGCATATAGTGCTTTCCATATTGATCCCTACCAGTGCTGTGAGTTATAATGATCTAGCTGCAAAAGTTGGATCCATTATGGAAAAACCCCAATCATAATTCAGGTTCCAATAATGTTTGTCCTTGAACTTTTAATTACATACTTGATTTTGCAACCTTAAATATTATTTTTATTGGAAATTATAAATAGAATGGTGAAGAAATTAGGAATGGAATGCAGTGCTTTGTATCATGGATAAAAACATATTTAGAGAGATGACCCATACTCTCACAAGCTAACTTGGTGAAATAGGGAAAGATAAAGTCCTCTTTCTATGACTATCAATAAGAAGAAATCAGTAAAGTACGCACCTGCATTGATGATACTCTACTGAATAGGTACAGAAGAATGGTTTGCGCACATGAGGGATTAACTAAAGTTGCTTGACATAATAAGGAAAAGAGTATGAGATTTATGGAGAATTGTATTACATAGATGTAAAAGTGTCCAAATGTAGTAATACTTGAGAGTTCAGTAACTGTGTTTAATCTAAGAAATAATATGTCATAGAGGAATAGTGAGATAGTATGTTCATTCTTCAGTATATAAATAAGTCACAAAGTATACAAAGATATAGATGAAAACGTAGTCCATTTTCTTTGTGAAGTCGATGAGAAAGGCGAGTAGAAAGAATAAGGGGACACAATGGTCCTCTTTTTATAATCATTCTGTACTGTACAAAGAATAACAAAGATGGCACTCAGGGGCAACCAGATGCAGAATCCATGTGCTTATCATCGAACATCCAAATTCAAAAAAAATAAAAGCTAAGAAATGACAGCCTGAAGCTATAGCATGGTGAATAGAATTAAATAAAGTAAAATTAAGATGGTGACAAGTGGATTGTTGTTAACCTCTTTCTAGATATTATGGAAACAGAAGAAGATGTTGAAAGAATAATGAATGGGAACATACACGATTATGGACAAATAAAATGGAATAGCTATATTGGTAAAATGAATAGTACATGGGAGAAATGGTATTATATAACGTTTTCACTATGTATTGATATGAGATAATCATGATAATTGTATGTTTAAATAACTATAACCAATAATACTAATCAGGTGAAATCAATGAAGGAAGATTCCTAAAGGAATTTATCAGGTGAGGCTGTTTTTTTCTGGATAATTACTGTGAAGTAGAAATGGGGACTGTAGTGTAGATGCTTTGGTTGAAGAATGTTGGCCTGTGGTATTATCAGGGTTTCATATTTGAAAGCCATGATGTAAATTGACACGAGATTAAGTATGCTATATATAAGGTTTAAATATAGGTACAATACATTTTGATACTAATTGCATATCTTTTATTTTTGTTGTCCTTGTTTTACGTGTGAAAAGTTTATGCTAAACTTGAAAATGCATACATATTGGGACTAAAAAATTTACAATAAATTGATGCCATTTATGTTGGGCTATTATTCATGATTGAGTTGTAAATGCAAGCTATCGTTTATTTTGAATTAAATAAATGTGAAATTATGGGTATTATGTATTTAATAACTGTAGGCGCAACAGGGTTTCTGGTGTATAGTTGTTGATGCTGTTAAAAAGACCCCCTTGGGTGTGGTATAAGGAAAACTAGAGAAGCCTTATAAAATAGTAATTATTTAAGGTTACAGAATCAAGTATATAATTGAAACCACAGGGAGGATAATTTTAGGAGCCTGAATTAGGATATAAAATGATGTGAGTGTAGGGGATCGTGAATGACAATTAGCATAAGGAGAGGAATGCTGGGTGTTCAATTTGAAAAATGTATCCAGTGACTTGAATGACTAAGAAGAACAGTGGACACGATTAAACTGAAGCTTCAGGTACCAAACAAATATGGCTGCCAGTAACCAAATGGCAACAATGTGTCTATGAATAAGGGATCAGCATCTGTGAGTAGAAAATTAATTATATCATTATGTGTACAGTATATTAAACAGTGACACGAAAGAAATGCTGTTATTTCTGCAAGTACATTTACCTTATCAGAATAACCAAAATTCAGTGATGCATTTAAAGTAGTGATCCTCTAATAAAATAGGATATGGTTCTTTGTGTTCAGGAGAGCGTACTGAGATACAATTGAACCTTCATAAGGCAGGGTATATTACAAGATGACGCAAGTATTTTTCTTTATTAACACAAGAGAGCATGCTAATTCTGGGATTAGTCTAACATAATATTATATATTCATCTGTAGTAAACAAGTACATTTGTTATTATGTATTTTAAATGTGAATAATCATGACTTTGAATTAAAATCTGATACTTGATTATTAATGAGATGATTAATAAGGTACACACTGCGCTTTTTTATTTAGTATTTGTATTCATTTTTGTATAGTGTAGAGAGGGTAATTATATTGTATGTACAGATAAAGAAAATGGCCTGCAGAAGGTGAGACCTTGCTAAATTACTCTACGGCATTAGTCATCATAATTACTAGTATGCTTTCTACACAGTGCCATTGCAAAAAGTAGATTTGCAAAAAGTGACATTGTAAACTGTGGCTTTGTAAACTGTGATTTATAAACAGTCATGACAGGAGAAGTGAAGATTGTTTAAACAACATCAATACAACATTTTCATATTCATGAACTGCTATGGAATTTTAACATGTTAAGCATATTGGGTGTCTTTGGTATAGGTCCATATGTGGGTGTCTTTGGTATAGGTAATATTTGTAAATATATGTCTAATAAATGTAAATGTTTGTTTACAGTGCACTTTAACTTGCTGAATGAATTTGATATGAAGAAACAAAGATAAGGTAATACAATATTTTGTATCCTTGTATAGATTACTCTCACTAGTTCAAGTAGTAAACTAATCCTTGTCAGTTCGTTTAGTAAATGATGGTTTAATTTGAACATTGTTTAATGTGTTTTTCATATTTAAGAACTTATTTTGCATCATTCAGACATTTTGTACATGCTAGAAATGTTCATGTTTTCAGTCTAGGATTGTCAGTTAAGAGACAAACACAATTTGTTTGTGTATTCATTGTTACTCCTCGGCACAAGGGTAGAAGGATAAGGGTCTATTACCCAACCCTAAACTCTGATTTATGGTAGGAATTTTATGAATTGGTTGATAGTGAAAGCAATTCAGTGATGTGGGCCTGAATCACTGAAGCATTTTATAATGGTGCAATCCCATTGAAAAACACTCTGTGAATCAGGCCCTGTGTCTCTAGCCTCTGCAGTTCATAACACCAATGCAAAAATACCATACATCAATGCATTCCTACCTGACATAACCTACATTGACTACTTCTAAACAAATATACATCTAATAGAGTGTGAAGTGTAACAGCGCAACTCTTGTGAATACACAAATCAGAGAAACCCACAAGAAGAATGTATTCAGAATATAAATTCCCAATTATGGCAAATGGCATATCATACACATGTTGCAACATGTTTCTGTCCATTACTGTTAGTTTTAGACATTCATCAAGGACAACACATTTAAACAGTCACATCTGTGTTATGTCTCATAAAATCAAGTGATATACAACAATATATTTATTAAATTAATTTCTGCAAATGATTCCTATCTGTTGTATAATGCTTCTGCGAAACTCTTCATGCTGATGTTCTCCAAATTCTGATATTTAGTTGTATTAATTGGTGGTAAATCGCTGATTAGTATCATAAACCTTTTGGTTGATTGTTTACAGTCATGACGTAAACAGTGATGCTAGAAGAAAAGTGAGCAAGAATAAAAATATTAGACATCAAAGAATGTCAGCATGAAGAGCTGCACAGAAGCATCATACCATAGAAAGGAATAACGTACTGCTGATTGATACAAAAAAAATAATATAAACCTTTTGGTTTATTGTTCATATCAATGACGTAAATGGCTAAAAGAAAAGTGAACAAGAATATAAATATTAGAAACCGGAGAATATCAGCATGAAGAGATGCACAGAAGTATTATACGATAGATATGAATAATTAGCAGTAATACTGCTAATTATTGATGTGGAATAAAGCACCATTCCTCTTTTCAGTCTCTCAGAAGAAGGATCAGAGGAAGAAAGGAAAAGGACATCTTATGGTGGAAGATGAAGAACAGCAGACAAAGGAGGGATAAAGACAATAGATGGTGACAGAAGGGGAATGGCAGGTGGGGGAAGGGAGGGTGGTTGACTCATTCAGGATGCATGGTGGTGGCTGTACCCAGACCTGCTACAGGGAGAAGGAGAGATCAGTCAGTTTGAGTCCATACAGGAATAAAAAGGCCTTGTACACTTACTTGCATTGGAGTCATCCGGGCTGCAAGATGGTGGCTGAGAGATTTTAACCCAACCTGCAAGAGGGAGAAGAAGAAACCCCAGTTAGTGCAAGTCCAGAGTTGGATTTCAAGTTCCAGCAAAGGCTTCATAATTGCAGTGATCAAGGCGGCAAGATAGTTGATGGGGTTGTGGTGATTATAATCTAAATCTACTTGCAATTTTAGTGTACTTTTATCCAGGTGACTCACCTTTTAAATTAAGAAAAGTGATTTAAAGACCAATTGGCCCCATCACAAAGTCAAACTACACTTAAGCTAGTCAGGAAAAAAGAGAAGACCAAAATGCTGAATTTGAAATTGTTTGTAATATCTTAACCTTCTCAGAATTATTATTCATAGTGTCATAAGTGATCAAAACCATTCACACCCAACTTTTCATTACCCACAATGTTACACTCCAAATTTCACTGTAATTGCTTAAGCCTCCAAAATGATTTTAATTTCTTTATTGCATATATCAACCCACAAATGCACATGACAGTGCTCTTCTAGTATGAATTACCGGTATAAAATAAAGGTTTTTGAAAATGCATTTTTACTTTGATTATAATGGGAAGTGACACTATAACAAGTGGCTTTGCCGTAAACCTTCCTTATACACAAAGCCGATTGTACATAATTCAGCACAATAAAAGAAATCAAATAATATGCTAATATGCTAATATTTTTAGGCATTGCCAGTGGTTTGGTTGAAAAAGAAAATATATATTTTACAGGTTCTTCCCCAACTAGGCATTGAACTACAGTAGCTACTCTATAGATTATCTTTTACATAATTTCAAACAAAACAAGTGATGAATATTTATGTTTCAGAAATGTTAAATTATGATATGTTTTATTTGTTGTACCTGTTGATCACCTTCACATTTCCCTGATTGAATTCAATATTTAAAATTGTTTAAGTAATTTTTCTCCTGAACCTTATTTGCCATCACTATTTTGGTAGTGAAATTGTCACATACACTAAATGCTTACTAAATGTAAATGTGATTCTCATTGCTTTGACCTTCTCCTCTGCCTACTAAACGAGCTTGGAATTTCAGTGATTTGCCTTTCTACTCCACCTACTAAATGGATGTGGGATTCTCAGTGATTCTACCTTCTCCTTAGCCAACCAATGGCACCTGGTATTTTCAGTACTGTGCCTTTCAATCTGCCTTGCAAGTGTTGTGTGATTCCCAGTGCATTGACCTTCTCCTCCACCTCCCAGGTGCTAATGGTTTTCTCCGTTATCTGGCATTCAATTTTCTCATTAATTAAATATGGGGTTATTTGGCCTTAGCATCTGCAAATTGGGTTCTCAGAATGTGGATCTTCTCCTCCATTATTTAAATGCACCGGGGCTTTTTAGTGCCTGACCTTTACCTTTGACTACAACATGTATGTGTGTGTACTAACCCAGAAATCGCACCCACACTCAAATTATGTGCTCCAAGACCTCCCAGAAATCATAATCTAATTCCCTAACTCTTTCTATTATTTATTATGTTTATTTGACAAGCTACAATTCAGTCCCCTAATACACCTGGCATGCCAACCATTGACTGTCCTGATTTCCTAATGTCCTGCAATTATATAGACACATGTCCAAACCCAGTACAACCTATATGTAACGTTTTGAAACTAAACACGTTAAATTCATCTTGGTAAAAGCCTGTAAATTATTGTTGTTGGAGGTTTGCAACAACCACTCACCCATGCTTATAGTTGACTCTCAGCTTCCCTGTTTTTTGAATGTTGTGGACATTTGTAAAAATGAATATGATACAATGTTTGAATCTTTAGCAGGTTTGTCACATTATTTCACTGGTGACAAGGATGGGATCCAGTCATATGTGGTCAAAGCTGCAGCGGACAGAGAAATATAAGCAGGTAGAGAAGACATCACAGAAGCCATTAGTTACATGCCCGTTCTATCAAGGTACGATCCTAAGAAGAAATTGATTGAACATGATGTGTCCAATAAAAAGTACATATATGATTGTAAATGCTTTGACCTTCTCATGGACCTGGGACATTGTTTTCACAGAGGAAGAAGACAGGTCCAGAGCAGATTGTGTAAATTACATCTAGTGTATTAAAAGATATGGAGACACAATATTATATAATAGAGAAGAAGGACATAGGTGGTATGGACTGTTCTGAACTTTATACATTTCCTTTGGGGCAAAACATGCATAGGAAATATGGGTATTTCTCACTTTCGCCGAATGACAACTTTCCCAAATGCATTTTTGTCAAATTGTTTAACCTTTTTTTTATCACAGATGGCAAAAAGGGGGTAATGTATATAATGAGGGTGGAAGGTGTGGTTGCGGAGGGTCTCTCCCAGGTTTCTGTTGTAAAAAAGAGGGAAAAATGGCAAAGAAATTGGCAAAGTTTAACAGATACAGAATTATGTACAACAAAACATTGAAAAAGAGGTATTAATGTTGTAAGGATTAGAGAGTGTGTTAGGTTGGATAGAGAAATGGGTGACAGCATGGATGAATTGGAATATGGGTGTATATCTAGGAAGCAAGATTGATATCAGATAGGAGGAATGCGAGAGGACAAAGAGAGACTATAATGTTCTAGGGGTAGTGAATGGTTACATCATGCAGTTATGGCCCTAGAAAAAAGTAATGGATTATCGGTTGCGATCACAAAAGGGGGTTTTGCAGAGAGATGACAAGGCCTTAAAACAGGACTGAGGAAGGCACACGTTTGTAGAGGTAACTATGAGAAACAAGTATGTGTTTAAAGATAACTGATAGACATGGTAAGTCCTACAAATGATGTTTGGGAATGTATTGATCTCATGGGAAGTGATACAATAATTAAAGCTATACTCAATGCATTGTCACTAGAAGATCAACCGGAGGTACACAGGATAAGAGGTGTTCCACAGAGATGGATTTTCTGGAGAATGTCTGATGGGTTATCAATACAGTTTATATTGGAAACAAATAAATTATCATTTAGAGTAGTATACCACACAACCTACTAGATCATTTCTTCCTCAAACTGAAATTCATGGTATGTTATTGGCGAATTTGGACTGCGTGTTATAAGGGTATATAGGGAAAGGGATAGAATTCAGCGTTTTATAGGAGAAAAATTGGGTACGTTCCTTAATTCACCACATTGTATCATAGGAGTGCCACCATGTGTGGCTTTCAGAGGCAGGACACCCAACACAACTGCATGTCCAGGATGGTGCAAGAGAGATGGTGCATTCAATTTAGAGGGTAAGTACAGGGGTGACAAAGTCAAAAGATGTAAAGCACAATGTGAGATTGAAGCTAAACAGGGAGATTGTGTCAAGATCAAATACCACTCACACTATAGGAAGGGGATATGGGAACCACTTGCACTTTGCGCTTGGCCAATACAGTTATAGGATGTTTCTATGGAAGATACTACCAGAGATTAAAAATCATCCACACCTCTTCAGGATTCTGGAATATTAATGATATGGAGGCTGTACCCAAGGACTTTCTATAAGTGTATTGGCCAAGCGCGAAGTGCAAGTGGTTCCCATATACTCTATTCTTCTTTGGCATAAGGGATCGCTACACACCACTCGCCAAGCAGCTGGCACATTCCACATAGAATTGCTGCCCCAGCCGCGAAAGGACATTGTTTACCCTTACTCATACATTTTAGGAATGATTTTTGAAAGTCAACAGATTAAAGGCAATACTATTTAGAACATGATATATTGAGCAGGTGTAAAGAAAGAAATTATTAGCGGTAATCAGGACTCAAATGATACCATAAAGACAAAGGGCCTCATTCCGAATTGGGCGGTAAGTGTTTACTGGCACCGGTAAGGATGCTGGTGCCGGTAAACCCTTACTGCCCTATTCCGGGGTCCCTTAGCGGGACCCACAAAGGACTCTTTCAGCATTGTAGAGAAGGAGCCAAGTACCCCCACCTCAACCACTTTGCCCAAAATGCCTATATGTTGGGAACCAGAGAAGGAGACACGTGTGGTACCAGTGAAAATACAGATAACAAGGAGGATCCTGGAAACAAGGTTCCCATTGAGAAAACCATGCCTGCATATGAGACAGTATGATGGCCATTTGAATGAAATCCTAGAAGAAGCAGTGCAAATGAATGGAAGAGAATAATGGTGAAGTCACTATCACATGAAGCAAGCTAACATACATAGAAGAGATGCAGAGACAAAGGAATGAAGATATTTTATAAGGCATCAAGAAAGTATCAAAGAAAAGTGACATCTTGGGATCAAGATAAAAAAACGTATGCTACAGAAATTATGAAGATATCAAGTGATTTTATGTGTGTACAGATGCAAAGAAATGCAAGCAGACAAAGTATTCTTGAGGCTAGCTTTATAGTGAATATATTGCGGCATGAACCAACATATGCATATATTAAAGTGAGTAAAGAATGAATGTTTCCACTACGTATTATAGCAGAGCTGGACTAAAAAAGGAAGGCCTCTTTTCCAGTGTATCGCAGTTAAAAACAATTGAAGAAATTAACAGGAGTGAAACTCTAAAAGGCAAGGCTGGACAAGCCCCAAGAAGCCAAGGCTGTATCAGGCCGGGGTGAGCAGACATTGGATACAAATCGTGTGAAAGAATGAAACTCCTGTTCAGAAGACATGGACAAAAACAAGGAAGACATCAGAGGTCTATTAAAATGGTATTTTAAATGCACTAGAGCTCGATTTTGTGGTCTTCAGTCACATGGAAGGATGATGAAGTTGGACAAACATGACCACCACACCTATGCATGAGGGCAAAACGTGCCTTCACTCCCCTGAATTCTCCAGAGCAAAGAACACTCCCAAGGACAAGTTCAAAGCCTTACAGGCCGATTCATGGAATAATTAGCGCGGCGCAAGTGGCCAAAAACGTGCGATTCGCAGTGGAATAGCGAAAATCGCAGTACAAGTGCGAAAATCGCATGAAAAGCAGCACACATCGATTCATGGAAGGCTGTGCGCGAGAAAACCATCGGATGTGCGCTAAAAAAGTGCACGGCGCACGTTGGCGCACAGGCCATCTAACGGCGTGCGCCAGGTCACAGCGAAAATCGCACAAGCCACAGCGAAAATCGCACATAGCGCGGCGCACACAACAAAAGTAGGCGGAACACGGGGCGTAACACTCGGAATTGGGAACAACTTGCCAAAATGTGGGCGTCACGGGGGAAGTACAGGATGCAAGTTTGCGGAACGCCCACACGCTCGCCTACAACACGTATTCATGGAATCGAATAGGGCAAAAAAGTGCACGGTCAAACCAGCGCACAGGCACAAACACGACCGCCACAAGAAAGCAGGCGGTAGCGTCTCTGCGCCTGTAATAAATGTGCGCCAAAAGGTGCGCCAACAAATAGCACCTAGATACAGCTATGATGAATGTCCTATACTGTGGCCCTCCAGGACAAATGACGTGCAAAGGGGTACCCACAAACACGGACACCCGCTGACTGAAAAATAACGTGTGTGTGTATTTCGGGGTGCGCGGGAACTTTCACACGCGATTTGGCAGGGTACGTGGATTTCAGGGGTGTGCGGGAAGTTCCACACGCGATTTAGCCGGGTACATGCGCTGGAATTTCGACACGCGATTTGGCTGGGTACGTGGATCTCAGGGGTGCGCGGGAAGTCTCACACGCGATTTGGCAGGGTACGTGGATTTCAGGGGTGCGCGGGAAGTTCCACATGCGATTTGGCGGGGTACGTGCGCGGAAATTTCCACACGCGACTTGGCTGGGTATGTGGATCTCAGGGGTGCGCGGGAAGTCTCACATGCGATTTGGCCGGGTACGTGGATTTCAGGGGTGCGCGGGAAGTTCCACACGCGATTTGGCCGGGTACGTGCGCGGGAATTTCCACACGCGACTTGGCTGGGTAGGTGGATCTCAGGGGTGCGCGGGAAGTTCCACACGCGATTTGGCCGGGTACGTGCGCGGAAATTTCCACACTTGATTTGGCTGGGTACGTGGATCTCAGGGGTGCGCCAGGAAGTCTCACACGCGATTTGGAAGGGTACGTGGATTTCAGGGGTGCGCGGGAAGTTCCACACGTGATTTGGCCGGGTACGTGTGCGGGAATTTCCACACGCGACTTGGCTGGGTACGTGGATCCCAGGGGTGCGCGGGAAGTCCCACACGCGATTTGGCAGGGTACGTGCGCAGGAATTTCCACACGCGATTTGGCTGGGTACGTGTATTTCAGGGGTACGCGGGAAATTCTACACGCGATTTGGCTGTGTGCTCCCAGGTATTCCCTGTACACCCTCCACGGCCCCTGCAGGCAGCCAACACCACAGAGGACTACCCTGCACACCTGCTCATGTCACCCAGCACCCCCACCCCCCAGCAGTGTGGGGCACCCTCCACCAGGCCCCCACTCATGTCCCCTATCACCCCCACCCCCCAGCATCCAGGGGCACCCTCCACGAGGCCCCACTCATGGCCCCCTGCACCCCCACCCCCCAGCAGTGCAGGGCACCCTCCACCAGGCCCCTACTCATGTCCCCCTGCACCCCCACCCCCCAGCAGTGCAGGGCACCCTCCACCAGGCCCCCACTCATGTCCAACTCATGTCTCCCACCACCCCCACCCCCCAGCATCCAGGGGCACCCTCCACCAGGCCCCCACTCATGTCCCCTATCACCCCCACCCCCCAGCATCCAGGGGCACCCTCCACCAGGCCCCCACTCATGTCCAACTCATGTCCCCCTGCACCTCCACCCCCCAGCATCCAGGAGCACCCTCCACCAGGCCCCCACTCATGTCCCCTATCACCCCCACCCCCCAGCATCCAGGGGCACCCTCCACCAGGCCCCCACTCATGTCCCCCTGCACCCCCACCCCCCAGCATCCAGGGGCACCCTTCACCAGGCCCCCACTCATGTCTCCCACCACCCCCACCCCCCAGCAGTGCAGGGCACCCTCCACCAGGCCCCCACTCATGTCCCCCTGCACCCCCACCCCCCAGCATCCAGGGGCACCCTCCACCAGGCCCCCACTCATGCCTCCCACCACCCCCACCCCCAGCAGTGCAGGGCACCCTGCACCAGGCCCCCACTCATGTCCCCCTGCACCCCCACCCCCCAGCAGTGCAGGGCACCCTCCACCAGGCACCCACTCATGTCCAACTCATGCCTCCCACCACCCCCACCGCCCAGCATCCAGGGGCACCCTCCACCAGGCCCCCACTCATGTCCCCCTGCACCTCCACCCCCCAGCAGTGTGGGGCACCCTCCACCAGGCCCCCACTCATGTCCCCTATCACCCCCACCCCCCAGCATCCAGGGGCACCCTCCACCAGGCCCCCACTCATGGCCCCCTGCACCCCAACCCCCCAGCAGTGCAGGGCACCCTCCACCAGGCCCCCACTCATGTCCAACTCATGTCCCCCTGCACCCCCACCCCCCAGCATCCAGGAGCACCCTCCACCAGGCCCCCACTCATGTCCCCTATCACCCCCACGCCCCAGCATCCAGGGGCACCCTCCACCAGGCCCCCACTCATGTCCCCCTGCACCCCCACCCCCCAGCATCCAGGGGCACCCTCCACCAGGCCCCCACTCATGTCTCCCACCACCCCCACCCCCAGCAGTGCAGGGCACCCTCCACCAGGCCCCCACTCATGTACCCCTGCACCCCCACCCCCCAGCAGTGCAGGGCACCCTCCACCAGGCCCCCACTCATGTCCAACTCATGTCCCCCTGCACCCCCACCCCCCAGCATCCAGGAGCACCCTCCACCAGGCCCCCACTCATGTCCCCTATCACCCCCACCCCGCAGCATCCAAGGGCACCCTCCACCAGGCCCCCACTCATGTCCCCCTGCACCCCCACCCCCCAGCATCCAGGGGCACCCTCCACCAGGCCCCCACTCATGCCTCCCACCACCCCCACCCCCAGCAGTGCAGGGCACCCTGCACCAGGCCCCCACTCATGTCCCCCTGCACCCCCACCCCCCAGCAGTGCAGGGCACCCTCCACCAGGCACCCACTCATGTCCAACTCATGCCTCCCACCACCCCCACCGCCCAGCATCCAGGGGCACCCTCCACCAGGCCCCCACTCATGTCCCCCTGCACCTCCACCCCCCAGCAGTGTGGGGCACCCTCCACCAGGCCCCCACTCATGTCCCCTATCACCCCCACCCCCCAGCATCCAGGGGCACCCTCCACCAGGCCCCCACTCATGGCCCCCTGCACCCCAACCCCCCAGCAGTGCAGGGCACCCTCCACCAGGCCCCCACTCATGTCCAACTCATGTCCCCCTGCACCCCCACCCCCCAGCATCCAGGAGCACCCTCCACCAGGCCCCCACTCATGTCCCCTATCACCCCCACGCCCCAGCATCCAGGGGCACCCTCCACCAGGCCCCCACTCATGTCCCCCTGCACCCCCACCCCCCAGCATCCAGGGGCACCCTCCACCAGGCCCCCACTCATGTCTCCCACCACCCCCACCCCCAGCAGTGCAGGGCACCCTCCACCAGGCCCCCACTCATGTACCCCTGCACCCCCACCCCCCAGCAGTGCAGGGCACCCTCCACCAGGCCCCCACTCATGTCCAACTCATGTCCCCCTGCACCCCCACCCCCCAGCATCCAGGAGCACCCTCCACCAGGCCCCCACTCATGTCCCCTATCAACCCCACCCCGCAGCATCCAAGGGCACCCTCCACCAGGCCCCCACTCATGTCCCCCTGCACCACCACCCCCCAGCATCCAGGGGCACCCTCCACCAGGCCCCCACTCATGTCTCCCACCACCCCCACCCCCCAGCAGTGCAGGGCACCCTCCACCAGGCCCCCACTCATGTCCCCCTGCACCCCCACCCCCCAGCAGTGCAGGGCACCCTCCACCAGGCCCCCATTCATGTCTAACTCATGTCCCCCTGCACCCCCACCCCCCAGCATCCAGGAGCACCCTCCACCAGGCCCCCACTCATGTCCCCTATCACCCCCACCCCCCTGCATCCAGGGGCACCCTCCACCAGGCCCCCACTCATGTCCCCCTGCACCCCCACCCCCCAGCATCCAGGGGCACCCTCCACCAGGCCCCCACTCATGTCGACCACCACCCCCACCCCCCAGCAGTGCAGGGCACCCTCCACCAGGCCCCCACTCATGTCCCCCTGCACCCCCACCCCCCAGCATCCAGGGGCACCTTCCACCAGGCCCCTACTCATGTCTCCCACCACCCCCACCCCCCAGCAGTGCAGGGCACCCTCCACCAGGCCCCCACTCAGGTCCCGCTGCACCCCCACCCCCCAGCAGTGCAGCACACCCTCCACCAGGCCCCCACTCATGTCCAACTCATGTCTCCCACCACCCCCACCCCCCAGCATCCAGGGGCACCCTCCACCAGGCCCCCACTCATGTCTCCCTGCACCCCCACCCCCCAGCAGTGTGGGGTACCCTCCACCAGGCCCCCACTCATGTTCCCTATCACCCCCACCCCCCAGCATCCCGGGGCACCCTCCACCAGGCCCCCACTCATGGCCCCCTGCACCCCCACCCCCCAGCAGTGCAGGGCACCCTCCACCAGGCCCCCACTCATGTCCAACTCATGTCCCCCTGCACCCCCACCCCCCAGCATCCAGGGCACCCTCCACCAGGCCCCCACTCATGTCCAACTCATGTCCCCCTGCACCCCCACCCCCCAGCATCCAGGAGCACCCTCCACCAGGCCCCCACTCATGTCCCCTATCACCCCCACCCCCCAGCATCCAGGGGCACCCTCCACCAGGCCCCCACTCATGTCCCCCTGCACACCCACCCCCAGCATCCAGGGGCACCCTCCACCAGGCCCCCACTCATGTCTCCCACCACCCCCACCCCCCAGCAGTGCAGGGCACCCTCCACCAGGCCCCCACTCATGTACCCCTGCACCCCCACCCCCAGCATCCAGGGGCACCCTCCACCAGGCCCCCACTCATGTCTCCCACCACCCCCACCCCCCAGCAGTGCAGGGCACCCTCCACCAGGCCCCCACTCATGTGCCCCTGCACCCCCACCCCCCAGCAGTGCAGGGCACCCTCCACCAGGCCCCCACTCATGTCCAACTCATGTCTCCCACCACCCCCACCCCCCAGCATCCAGGGGCACCCTCCACCAGGCCCCCACTCATGTCCCCTATCACCCCCACCCCCCAGCATCCAGGGGCACCTTCCACCAGGCCCCCACTCATGTCCCCCTGCACCCCCACCCCCCAGCATCCAGGGGCACCCTCCACCAGGCCCCCACTCATGTCTCCCACCACCCCCACCCCCCAGCAGTGCAAGGCACCCTCCACCAGGCCCCCACGCATGTCACCCTGCACCCCCACCCCCCAACATCCAGGGGCACCCTCCACCAGGCCTCCACTCATGTCTCCCACCACCCCCACCCCCAGCAGTGCAGGGCACCCTCCACCAGGCCCCCACTCATGTCCCCCTGCACCCCCACCCACCAGCAGTGCAGAGCTCCCTCCACCAGGCCCCCACTCATGTCCAACTCATGTCTCCCACCACCCCCACCCCCCAGCATCCAGGGGCACCCTCCACCAGGCCCCCGCTCATGTCCCCCTGGACCCCCACCCCACAGCAGTGTGGGGCACCCTCCACCAGGCCCCCACTCATGTCCCCTATCACCCCCACCCCCCAGCATCCAGGGGCACCCTCCACCAGGCCCCCACTCATGTCCCCCTGCACCCCCACCCCCCAGAATCCAGGGGCACCCTCCACCAGGCCCCCACTCATGTCCAACTCATGTCTCCCCCCACCCCCCACCCCTCAGCAGTGCAGGGGCACCCTCCACCAGGCCCCCACTCATGTCCAACTCATGTCTCCCACCACCCCCACCCCCCAGCATCCAGGGGCACCCTCCCCCAGGCCCCCACTCATGTCCCCTATCACCCCCACCCCCCAGCATCCAGGGGCACCCTCAACCAGGCCCCCACTCATGTCCCCCTGCACCCCCACCCCCAGCATCCAGGGGCACCCTCCAGCAGGCCCCCACTCATGTCCCCCTGCACCCCCACCCCCCAGCAGTGCAGGGGCACCCTCCACCAGGCCCCCACTCATGTCCAACTCATGTCTCCAACCACCCTCACCCCCCAGCATCCGGGGGCACCCTCCACCAGCCCCCCACTCATGTCCCCTATCACCCCCTCCCCCCAGCATCCAGGGGCACCCTCCACCAGGCCCCCACTCATGTCTCCCTGCACCCCCACCCCCCAGCATCCAGGGGCACCCTCCAGCAGGCCCCCACTCATGTCCCCCTGCACCCCCACCCCCCAGCAGTGCAGGGCACCCTCCACCAGGCCCCCACTCATGTCCAACTCATGTCTCCCACCACCCCCACCCCTCAGCAGTGCAGGAGCACCCTCCACCAGGCCCCCACTCATGTCCAACTCATGTCTCCCACCACCCCCACCCCCCAGCATCCAGGGGCACCCTCCACCAGGCCCCCACTCATGTCCCCTATCACCCCCACCCCCCAGCATCCAGGGGCACCCTCCACCAGGCCCCCACTCATGTCCAACTCATGTCCCCCTGCACCCCCACCCCCCAGCATCCAGGAGCACCCTCCACCAGGCCCCCACTCATGTCCCCTATCACCCCCACCCCCAGCATCCAGGGGCACCCTCCACCAGGCCCCCACTCATGTCCCCCTGCACCCCCACCCCCCAGCATCCAGGGGCACCCTCCACCAGGCCCCCACTCATGTCCCCTATCACCCCCACCCCCCAGCATCCAGGGGCACCCTCCACCAGGCCCCCACTCATGTCCAACTCATGTCCCCCTGCACCCCCACCCCCCAGCATCCAGGAGCACCCTCCACCAGGCCCCCACTCATGTCCCCTATCACCCCCACCCCCCAGCATCCAGGGGTACCCTCCACCAGGCCCCCACTCATGTCCAACTCATGTCTCCCACCACCCCCACCCCCCAGCAGTGCAGGGGCAGCACCACCAGGCCCCCACTCATGTCCCCCTGCACCCAGGTCCTCACAATCCCCAATCATGTGCGTTATGGTCAGCCTCCACAGCCAAAAGGCCCTACCAAGTAACCCATTCACCCACATGGAAATGGAAACTACATGTTACACCCCCAATGTTCATAAAGCAAATGAACCCATGTCTGTCACACACAATGGTTGCAATTGAATGGGAAAACACCCAACATGACATGCATGAAACCAATGAGATGATACCACACAGTGAAGTATGAAAACAAAATTGTATTTAAAAAAAATTGAATGCAAATGAAATGAAACAAACTACAATGGCAATGAAAAAAAGATAAGCTGCATGTCCGTCCAAAAAAATCAAAACTACAGATCCAAATCCAAAAAAATTTTGTACAAAGTCACATTAAAAATAAAATCAATCCGAGAGAGAAAAATAAATGCAAAGACCATTGCTCCATGGTGAATAAATAAAAAAATTAAAAAAAACAATCCAATGAAGAACTATGTACAAAACATCCAAGGGTCCATGAGCCCAACTGAACAAAGGAAACCTACAAAAAACCCTAACTAAAATGCAACTATATACAAAAAATGGAGCAGTGTCCGTCGACTCCAAATCATAAGAAGAAACAAAGGAAACCTAAAACTAAAGAACTATATACAAAGGCGGAGGGCAAGTCCAGCAGCTCACTCCGTGGTGTTCCAGGCCAGGGCATCATCAAACTCCTCGTCTATGTCCCGGAGGCGGTCCTGTTCCATGGCCCCGAGGGTCCGCAGGGGCGACGCCATCTGCTCCTCCAACCCCCTGCGGATTGCCTCGAGGCACTCGGCCCGCCTCAGGGCCCTCCGCATGGAGTTCTCCGCCCTGACCATCGTGAGCCGCGCCTCTTCAGCCCGCCGCCGCTTCGCACCTATCTGCTGGCCCAACCGCAGCCACACGGAAGACACTTCCTGTCCTGGGTCCTCCTGCCCTCCGGCCGATGCCTGCCCCTCCGATGTTGATGGCCCCGAGCCATGATGCCTCCCACGTTGACTCTGCTGCTGCCTCTGACGCAACTGCCTCTGCCAGCACGACGGCATCCAGGCTGATGGAATCCACCGACGCCGTTGTGCACGTGCCCTGCCTGATCATGCCGGCACATCCTCCATCTGCTGGGGTACAGTTGCTGTGGTGTCCACCCCTGCTGGACCTCCGACTCCCGATTGTGGCAGGGATGGGATCCCCACCGAGCTGGCTGCATTGGTCAGGGCAGGTCCACAGGGGGCCCTGGTGGCATCTGGGCCGGAAGACGGCAAGGAGAACGACCGGCGTATAGCCTCCACAGAGGAGGAGAGGGCCGCCAGATTGGCCGACACATGCAGGAAACCCCCGAACATGGAAGATCCCAATTGGGCCACGTCGGCACGGTGCTCTTCGTGATGACGTGCGTGCTCCTCCCAGGAAGCACGCACGTCATCACGAATTGCACCCGCGCGCATCGTGACCCTAATCAGGACCTTCTCCATACGGCCACGGGTCCCCTCGTCCACAGGTGGAGGGGAGTCAGGTGACATGGACATCCCCTCCACCTGCGGACGGGCCTGGGATGGGGCATCCCTGCTGGTGCATGGTGGTGCACTCACAGGGTCAGGGACAGCGACATGCACAGGCCCCTCCACGGTGACCTGTGCTGCCTCCTGCCCCTGCCCCTGGACTGCACCACTTGCACCAGCAGGGATGCCCCCACCAGGCCCCATGTGTGCCTCAGTGGCGGCCTCCTCCTCCTCTGTGGAAACCACCAACCTGGATGGCTCCTCACCGTCTTCCGCTGTAGCAGGCCCCTGTGGGGGCTCACCCACCCCTTCCACTGCAGCCGTGGGGGCATCCCCGCCGCCTTGCTCCACAGCGCCGTCTCCTCCCTCTTCTTCACTAGCCGCTGCGTAGAGGGAGACATAGAACACAAGCATCAGGGTACTGTACAATGGTCCCCTAGACAGGAAGCAATAGCAGATGAGTACCACTGTCAAAGTACACTCCCATCATGTCCCTCCACAACACATGGGTCAGTCCAGGCAAAACACACACAGTAACAGGCATGGTGCATGCCATGGACATTTCCATACATGTCCAATGGACTCTTGAAACATACAATGATATGGAACTCACATGCATCATGGGTCATGCCTATCACATGCACACACTTCACCTCAGTCACATCCATCTGGCCTCATACACCCAAAACACAGCGGATACAAGGATAACTGGTTCACACATCACTGGTCGCACATGCATTACCATGATGTCCCTGCACACATACATGCATACATGGCCTATGTCACACATACAGGCAAATATCAGACAACCAGCACACCGCAACATGCCCTGTCTCACACAGCAATGCTTGGCCACTTACCGCTCAACTCCAGACGGGTCCCCATCTCAAGGATCTGGGCGTGGAGCGCTGGGCGTACGCGTTCCAGGACCCTCATCTGGATGGAACTCATGCGGCCCCTGCACCCCTCCACTAGGCGCCGGGCCTTCATGAGGGTCCTGGACCTCAAGTCCTCCCAGCGCTTCTTGATCTTCTGGACGTCGCGGGTTGCCACCCCCTCCGCGTTGATGGCAACCACACAGTCGGCCCAGATCCTCTTCCGTCCTTCCTTGCTGGTGCGGGACGATCCAAAGAGGGCATCATACTGCCCCAGGACATGCTCCACCAGGACACCAACTTCGGTGGCAGTGAAGCTGGTGCCCCTCTGCCCCTCTGGCCTGGGGTTGCCACTGGTGCCAGATGTCGACGTGCCCGACATGGCAACCCGAGAGGCAGGAGTGGGTGGGCAACTGGGTCCTGGGGCTGGGCTGTGGAGCGATGTTATCCCAGTCGGGAGTCTTCTGTTCCAGCAGGGGTGGACACAGCAACTGGACCCCTGCAGATGGCTGATGTGAAGGCACCAAATGGCAGTGCATGGTGGCAGCAGGCAGGCAGGCAGCAGCAGATGGCACGTGGGAGGCTGCTCGGGGCACTGGGGGGCAGTAATTCGGCCTTCTGGGCAGGAGCGTGGTCTTCCGTGTGTTTTCGGGTGGCCAGCTTGATACGGAGTGATTTGGCACGTGAAAATCCTGCACGTCAGCGTGAAATTCTAGGAAAGGCCCTTAGCGCGTAAGCGCGTCAGCACGCATACGCGATTCTATTGGACCAAAGGCCCTCAGCGCGTAAGCGTGTCTGTGACGTGACCCGCACGGGTGTTTCCCTTATAGCACGTGATGACGTAGCACACGTGGAAAGACTGCACGTCAGAGTGTCATCGCGTGTAATTGGACAAAAGTGCACGTACACGCGATTGGCCTATGTACTTGTATTTCAGGGGTGCGCGGGCACTTACACACGCGAGTACATCAGCGCACGTGTATTCCGGGGTGCGCGGAAATTTCCACACGCTATTGACCTGGGTACTGGATTTCAGGGGTGCGCGGGAAGTTTCACACGCTCGCCTACAACACGCGCAAAGAAACACGTACGCCAGTAGGAAGCAGGCATACGTCGACCCGTGACGCATACATTTGCGCGCAAAAAACTAACAAGCTCAGACGCCAGAATGAATATACTGTTCCTAGCAGCAGTGGCCGTGGGCTACCAAAGGAGGAGGAGGAGGATAGTCAGAGCCAGAATTTTCACACCCAGAACCAGCCTTTTCGGGATGCCTGATGACCAGGTGTATGGGAGGTACAGGTTTCCACCACACATAATACTGGACCTGGTGAGTGAGTGGGAGGATGACCTCACATCACCCACCCTGTGCTCCCAAGCACTCAGCCCCCTGGAGAAGGTCCTCAATGTACTGCACTTCTTAGCCACTGGATCATTTCAGCGGACAAGTGCCATAGTGGGTGGGGTGTCACAGGCCACGCAGTCACGCTGACTACACCAGGTCTTGAACATCATCACTGCACGCCCATCAGTCCGCAGGCACATATACCTGCCCAGAACACCTGCAGAAAGGCATGCTGCCGCCCTGGATTTTTACGGTGTGGCACGATTCCCCAAAGTGCTAGGTGCCATCGACTGCACCCATGTGGCTCTACGTCCCCCCAGGGCATCTGAGCACATCTATAGGAACCGCAAGCACTGGCATTCCATCAACGTGCAGGTAGTATGTAATGCCAAGGGAATCATCACCTCAGTATATGCCAACCATCCCGGGTCCACCCACGACAGCTTCATTTACCGAATGTCCACCCTAAGCCGGGACCTAGAAGCTGGGCGGCATGGCGATACATGGCTGCTTGGTGAGTATGAATGCCACTGCACATGCATGCATGTCAGATACTGAGCAAGGTCACAACCCCACCAATGATACCCATCAGCACCTCCACAGGGGACAGTGCCTACCCTCTCAGCCCCCACATGATGACGCCAATTCGGAACCCCACCACGCCACCCGAGGTAAGATATAACACAGCCCACATTGCAACCCGGGGCATAGTGGAGCGCACATTCGGAGTGCTTAAGTCACGCTTTCGCTCCCTTGACCGTTCTTGCGGGCAGCTGTTATACGCTCCCCCAGAAGTGTGCAGGATCATAGTGGCAGCATATGTCCTGCACAACGTTGCAACACGATGGGGCCTGGCCGTGGACATGGTGGTGCCCCCACATCCCCAACCACATGCACGCCCGCTGCGCATGGGAGGGGAAAGGGCACGGGGGGAGGCAGCCCGTACACAGCTAGTGGCTAATTACTGCACATAGAAATCACACCCCTGTGGAGTGCACACTGCCCTGGCACATACCATCTGACAATCAATGATGACTCAACCTGACACTGATCCTGAATGTCTGGAGAATCAACCGTCAAAACCATATCAGCCTGAGATTGTTCACCTGGAAGTGTTACAATGAATACCCACTTGCAAAATGCAACATGATGACAGTGCCATGTCACCCAACCCATCCCCAGCACCGCCACACGACACACCGTGCCATGTCATGCTATGTGCAGGTAAACAAAGTAATCCCCACAACATGACACAAGTGTCACAAAGTACAGTGTCCCTAATTGAAACTCTCGACACCTGAAATGCTCACAGTAATGCAGGACCAACAACACACTTGAGCAGGTATTTAGCAATAACACTTATCAGCTACTGACCCTCAAAACTACCATTAACATGACATTACGAATGTAAGGAATCAGTAGTCTCACCACCTGGAAATGCCTGCACTCCCACCACTTCCAACTGTACAGTGTTGCCGCCATGTAGAGTTGTAGGTGCACTGCTGCCAACATGGACCCCATCTCCAAAGTAGAGGGCCTTGTGTAGACATGAGGAAAGGACCTGCAAATTAGGAGGTAGACATGGATGATGAGTTACACATCAATGCAACATGCAGTGTACAACACAACAGCAATATGCACTAGGAATGTATACACAGTATTGACTAGACTACCCACACATGTAGTGGGAGTCCAATGTCACCATGTACGTCAATGTCACTTGGGCACACCCTTTGCAAGCCCATGGAAACGGGAAGCAGGAGGGGTGTGTGTGACAAAAACCCAAGCATCTGAACCAAATACATGACAAGCCTGCATGTGCCCAGCCACAATGCAGCGTATACCCACGGGAGCCACACAAGGCAATACACTGTCCCAAAAAAAAAAAAGAGAAAAAAAAAAAAAATCAAAAATGGCCATTAATGGGCCCGGGGGGGTTGAGGAGGCCACCCAGGAGGTCCGAGGACAGGGTGCACACCAAAACCCACCTGTGTGGATCTTGCGAAAAAAAAATACCTCGATGGGCTCATGGCCCACACGGCTACCCTATTGTGGGAGTATCACTGCTGTCGCTATTATCACCCTGTGCAGCTGCATCCGGAGATGGTGGCACTATGGGAGGCAGCCCACGCAAGGCCCTAGTCTGTTCCTCCATGGCTGCAAGCATGCAGGTGTGTTAGGTCTCTTTCTGGAGGATGAGTGTGCGGAGGTCCCCATGCAACAACTCACGGGATGCCCGGACCTCCGCCCTAGTTGCCTGCATTTCAGCTGAGAGCGTACGGGTGAGACGCTCCAGCTGCTGTTCTGTCCTTCTGTTTGTTGAAGCCTCAAGCTCAACAAGAGTCGTCCTGAGGTGAAGGAGTTCCAGCCTCAGGGCTTCCCTGTGGCCCTGGGACTCTATGGAGATGGCTTCCTGCAGAGTCGCCAGTGCCGCCCGCCTGTCCCTGTTGGACGCCAACATGTCCTCCCTGTGTGACTGGCAGATGGAGTCGGTTGCCTGCTGTAGTCGCTCCATCAGCCTTTCGGGGGGGACAATGGAAGTGGCCACCCTATCCATGGCCTGAGCCATCATCTCCGATGATGCTGCCTGTTGGGTTGCCATACCGTAAATGGATTGCTAACATGCGGTATTGCCAGGTGGCATATGGCCACCACGTCTGTCTGGGGCAAGGAGAACTGCGCCTTGCTGTGCCGGCACTGCCTGAGGCTGCAGGACTGCATTCCCCCTCTGATCTGCTGGCCCAGGAACAGGATCAGATGTCGCGGAGTGTGACCCTGCATCCGTAACCACCAAAGGCGTACCTGCCAACACTGACATCCCCATTGAGGGTTCTGACCCTGGTGCAGGTGGGTGGGACAGAACAGAATCCCTCCTAGGAACACTCACCTGCGACGGCACGTAGGTCTCATCATCCGAATCAACACCTGAGTACAGCTCGGGGGAGGTGCAGCCAGAGACACCCCTTGAGAGCACGACCTGCAGCAGTTGTGGGTTCTCACCCACCACCACACCACGTCCTTCACTGGTGGTCGGTCGGCCCTCAGACCCCTCCTGGGTCTGCACCATCTCCACAACCCCAGCAGTATCAGGTGCATCTTCCCCTGCAAAGACATAAAAGCAAACAAATGGAAACAGGCATTAGCACCATGGCACACAATGAGGGCTGAGAAGCAACAGAACCAGTACTTGATTGACACATGTCCCACATGACTAAAAACCTCCCATGCATGCACCCTCACTGCGTATGAAGGGTAGGCAAATGGCACACACTGATGACACCAAGATGGAAGATGAACACATTTTCTGCATGCTGCCTGGCAGTGGCATCACCCATTGGCCTGTGATTGCCAGGTGAAATACACATGCCATCACACAGATGGCATGTACCATTGCTATTGAGTGAAGATGGAGAGGAGGGCAGCACTTATTCATTCAGTCCAGTTCCCTCATGTAATAGCTTTTCTAATTCAAACTGGTCTGATTTTTCACCTGGAGCTGCCAGTCCAAAATGGTCCGATTGCACAGGGACATGTCTAAACAAATGATATCCAGGTAACAAAGTCACTCCACTTTACCATAGCTATGTCAGACATGTGACTAGAGGACTGAGAAATGCCTAGTAAAAGTGGTGGAATGCAAACAATCTGCCTGAATGAACAGAGAAAAATAAGCAACAATGTTGTGGCAAGGTGACACTTCAAGGGCAACTGGCGTGCTGTTGGGCTAGATGTCTACTGTTGGCAGAAGGGATACTGCTATGGCCAAATGCTGCTGCGCAGAATTTATTGCATGAAGCACATGGGTGACCCAAACGACTCAGGCGCACACACCCTCACCTGGCACACAAACAGAAGCCCTCACACACACACCATGAACATGGATGACACACACATGTATGTGCACTCACCGGACAATGCCTCATAATCAGACAGATCTCCCACGCCTTGGATCTGTTCCTCCGTGACGTAGGTCCCAGCGACTGACTCATGTGGAGTGAGTTCCATGTCTTCTACTGGGGACCCACCTCCAGTCACTAGAGTTGCGGCATGACTTGAGGCCAGCTTATTCTTTGCCCTGCGCTTTAGGTCATTCCAGCGCTTATAGCAATCATTGGCTGTGCGCCTCACGATTCCAAGGGCACTTACGATGTCCGCAACGGTCTGCCAGTGTGCCTGGCGTTGTGCAGGTGTGGTCTTGGATCCTATAACAATGACCATTTCGTTATCATGTGCGGACACATACTCGACAAGTGCATTCAGTTCGGCATCCGTGAAGCTTGCTTCCTCGACGGGCCGGACTGTGTAGCCGTGTCTGGGGCATCAGCCTGTGCCGGACGAGCACTCTTCCTCTTCCGCTTGGAAGGTGGTGGTGATCCTGAGTGTCCTACGCCGCGCTGGACACTAGGGGCAGGAGCCCTGGTGGACTCTGTATCAGGAGTGTGGGATTGCACACTCAGCATGGGAGTTGGTGCAGGCATTGGCTCAAGTGTAATGGTGTCAGGGGGAATGTCAGCAGGATGGACTAGGACCGACACTGTCCTGGCTGGGTGTGTGAGAGCTGGGGTGGATGGAGCCGCAGCTGCCCCTGCAGCCTCTCCACCCTGCCTACTTGGGGCAGCAGATGACCTTGCTGCCCCTGATCCACGTGGCCTGATGACATCAACTTGCACCAGTGCACGCGTCATAGGCCTGCTGACCTGGGAGTCAGCCAGGTCTGGTGCCACAATGGGCTGGTCCAACAAGGGCTGAGCATGGATGGTGTCAGCCACATCAGCCTCAACCAGGGGGGGGATTATGGGTGCCCTTGACTGGTCCTCCACACATGGGGGGACAGGGTCACCCTGCAAGTAACGACCACGTCCCCTACCGGATCCACCACGGCCACCACTTGTGGCTCGTCCACCTTTGCCACCCTTACGGATTCCTCGCCTCCCAACCAGGGCACTGATGTTAATGTGCGTATGGGAGTGGCTGTAAACTATTGTCCTGGGCAATTGGGGGTCAAAGGGGTTGGGTACCAGATGGTAATTGTACCCTAGTGCTCTAGCAAGGCTGAATGTGACCCCTGGGGAAAGATGACGGGTCACGCAACGCACAGGAAGCCCAAAAAAGGGAGATGACGTGCACGCAACCCCTCCTAGACCACATGTGCGGAAAAAAAACCCTGCACTACGCTGTGGCACCCAGTAACACAAGAATGAACGTATGCGTGTCACACGCAGCCTAGAATGACTTCTGAAGGGGTAGGCTACACACGGGGCAAGCCCAGATGTTAGATACGTGCGTGACTCACTGTCTGCCAGGAAAAAGAGCGTGAAAAAGAAGCGCTTGTGCGCGTTGGCAACACCCCCGCCAAAAGAAGAATTGTACGCTGTCTGAGGAGACAGGACAACAGTAGAAGGGAACGCTGTTTGAGGGAACAGGCCCAGGAAAACCAGAAAAAGAGAAAAAAGAGAAAAAGCTGTCAGAGGTAACAGGGAGTACAAACTTGAAACGCTGTGAAGTAAATTGCGTGTGAAACGACAAGAAGTACAGATTTCACCCACTCGCTCTCCACGAAAAGCACATAAAAGGAAATGGTGTTCTACACGTGTACGCGCTAGGGCTATTTCCACCAATTACACGCTTTGACACTCGGACGTGTCTTTCATTTTTTTAACACGCAACATTTCAAACGTGTGCCATATTCAACGTGCACGTGACTTCATAGACGCGCATACGCTGGTGGCCTTTGGGCCAATGAATGTACAGACATGTGCTGACGCGCTTACGCGCTAAGAGCCTTTCCTCGAATTACACGCAGACGTGCTGGATTTTCACATGCAAAATCACTCCGTATCAAGCTGGCCACGCGTTCACACACGGAAGACCACGCTCCTGCCCAGAAGGCCGAATTACTGCCCCCCAGAGCCCTGAGCACGCTCCCACCTGCCATCTGCTGCTGCCTGACTGCCTTCTGCCCACGTGCCCTGCCATTTGCTGCCTGCACATCAGCCAGGGGTGCTGTTGCTGTGACCACCCCTGCTGGAACCGAAGACTCCCGACTGCTTTTCCATCGCCCCACAGCCCAGCCCCAGGACCCAGTTGCCCACCCACTCCTGCCTCTGGGGTTGCCATGTCGGGCACTGCAACATCTGGCAACAGTGGCAACCCCCGGCCAAGGAGGCAGAGGGGCACCTGCTTCACTGCCACCGAAGTTGGTGTCCTGGTGGAGCATGTCCTGGGGCAGTATGATGCCCTCTTCGGAAGGTTGCGCGCCGACAAGGAAGGACGGACTCAGATCTGGATGGACATCGTGACTGCCATCAACGCGGAGGAGGTGGCAGTCCGCGACTACGAACGTGTCAGGAAGCTCTGGGAGGACTTCAGGTCCAGGACCCTCAACAAGGCCCGGCGCCTCCTGAAGGCAGCGGATGTTAAGGGGCACCGGGGCCACTTGTCGGAAGATCAGATGAGGGTCCTGGAACGCATATCCCCAGCGCTCCATATCCAGGTCCTTGAGAGGCAGACCCGTCTGGAGTCGAGCGGTAAGTGTACATGCATACTGATTGTAAGCTGTGTGTGTGGTGTGCCAGGAGTGTGCAGGTTGAACATGTATTTTTATGTGGGCAAGTAGGGGGGGTGTACAGGGCCGTGAGGGTGACACATGCGAGGGGTCTCATGTGTGACACATGGATGGTGCTTGTGTGTGTGGGCTTGCATGGCACAGGATGTGGAGGAATGATTGTCAGGTGTGACATGGATGTCGATCGGAACACTGCGACAGTTGGCGGAGGTGTACACATGCATGCAAGTTTGGTGGTGTGTGTGCATGTGTAGTGTACTCCCTATGTTGCATGTGATGTGTGGATGACCTTTGGCTGCTCAAGCTGTTATATGTGAATGGATGGTGCTGGCTGTTGCAATATGGCTGTGGTATGGCTCATGTGTGCAAGTTGAAATGACATGTGTGTTGGGGATTGTGATGCCATGTCTGAGGTTTACCAATGCCACTCATGTATGACTGTCATGTGTGTATGAGTCCATTGGACAGTGCCCTGATGCCTGTGTTTTCTTTCTCCCTGTCTGCAGCGTCAACTGATGAAGAGGGTGGAGAAGGTGCTGTGGAGCACAGCGGCAGGGGTCGCACCACCAGCCGGAGACGCAAGGCCCGGATCCCCTCCCAGGTTCTGATCTCGTCGGGGAGTGAGGAGTCCGGTGCCGTGTCCCAGGCCGCAGCTGAGGAGGGGAGGTCCAAGAGGCGGAGGTTGGAGTTGGACTCCTCGGCAGCAGAAGGGGCAGCTGGGACCCCACAGGGCCCAACGGTGGAAGATGGCACGGAGTCATCCAGGTTGGTGGGGGGTTTGGAGGACGAGGAGGCCGTGCAAGCAACAGAGGCGGGGTCTGGAGGTGGGGATTCCACTGGTGCTAGTGGTGCAGTGCAGGATCTGGGACAGGAGGCAGCACAGGCCGCTGCGGAGGTGCCTGTGTGCAATACTGTCCCTGCTCCTGTCACTGCATCATCTTGCACCAGCGGGGATGCCTACCTCCAGACCCGTTCTCAGGGAGGGGATTGGCTTACAACACCTGGCCTTCCTCTCCCTGAGGATGTGGCTATCCTGCACCAGGTTGAGCCTGTCCAGGGTGGGGTGGCGTTGCGTCAACGGGCCATGCGAGCTGACCTGCAGTCTTTTCATGATGAGTCTGCACGTCTTCTCGCATGGCTCGTTGACTGCGTTGACCCACTGGGACAGCTCACCAGGGCTGGATTCCTCCGTTTCCTGGACCTTGTTCCGACCCCTTCCTCCACAGAACCCCCTATGCCCCAGTCGTCCTCCATGCCATCTTCCCACCCATGTGTCACCTAGGTGCCCTGTGGAGCTGCCTCCGACCGTGCGGCCAGGCTGGTGGACAACAGATCCCTGCCACAGTCGGGAGTCGGACGTCCAGCAGGGGTGGCCACATCAACGACTGCACCCCAGCTGGAGGAGGATGTGCAGGCACCATCGGACAGGGCACATGGACAACAGCAGTTGCAGCAGCAGGAGGCTGTAGGTGGGAGCCACGATAGCTCGGGGCCTTCAACATCGGAGGGGCAGGCATCAGCCGGAGGGCAGGAGGACCCTGGACGGGAAGTGTTTTCCGTGTGGCAGCGGTTGGGCCACGCCATAGATGCGGAGCGGCGGCGGGCGGAAGAGGCGTGGCTCACGATGGTCAGGGCGGAGAACTCCATGCGGAGGGCCCTGAGGCGGGCCGAGTGCCTCGAGGCAGTCCGCAGGGAGTTGGAGGTGAACATGTCGGTGTCCCTGCGGACCCTCGGGGCCATGGAACAGGACCGCCTCCGGGACATAGACGAGGAGTTCGATGATGCCCTGGCCCGGAACACCACTAAGTGAGCCGCTGGACTGGCCCGCCGCCATTGTATATAGTATATAGTTATTTAGTGATAGGTTTCCTTTATAGTTTATTTTTATTTGGAGTCGACGGACACTGCTTCACCTTTTGTATATAGTCCCATTTTAGATACGTTTTTTGGTAGGTTTCATTTCTTCTGTTGGGATGATGGACCCTGAATACTTTGTACATAGTTGGACTTTGGATTTGGAATTTTTTTTTACTATGAATATTTTTTCCCATGGAGCAATGGTTTTGTATTTCTTTTTTCCCTTCATTTCCTTTTTATGGAGTTGAACTTTGGAAGACATTTTTTTGGATTATCATAGACATCTGTGGGAGCCTGGTGGGGGCTGCCCATGGTGGCTGGGGGGTGGGGGTGATAGGGGACATGAGTGGGGGCCTGGTGGGGGCTGCCCATGGTGGCTGGTGGGTGGGGGTGGTGGGAGACATGAGTGGGGGCCTGGTGGAGGCTGCCCATGGTGGCTGGGGGGTGGGGGTGGGTGGGAGACATGAGTGGGGGCCAGGTGGGGGCTGCCCCTGCACTGCTGGGAGGTGGTGGTGATAGGGGACATGAGTGGGGGCCTGGTGGGGGATGCCCATGGTGGCTGGGCGGTGGGGGTGGGTGGGAGACATGAGTGGGGGCCTAGTGGGGGCTGCCCATGGTGGCTGGGGTGTGGGGGTGATAGGGGACATGAGTGGGGGCCTGGTGGAGGCTGGCCATGGTGGCTGGGGGGTGGGGGTGGTGGGAGACATGAGTGGGGGCCTGGTGGAGGCTGCCCCTGCACTGCTGGGGGTGGGGGTGATAGGGGACATGAGTGGGGGCCTGGTGGGGGATGCCCATGGTGGCTGGGGGTGGTGGGAGACATGGGTGGGGGCCTGGTGGAGGGTGCCCCACACTGCTGGGGGGTGGGGGTGGTGGGAGACATGAGTGGGGGCCTGGTGGGGGCTGCCCATGGTGGCTGGGGGTGGGGGGTGGTAGACATGGGTGGGAGCCTGGTGGGGGCTGCCCATGGTGGCTGGGGGGTGGGGGTGATAGGGGACATGAGTGGGGGCCTGGTGGGGGCTGCCCATGGTGGCTGGTGGGTGGGGGTGGTGGGAGACATGAGTGGGGGCCTGGTGGAGGCTGCCCATGGTGGCTGGAGGTGGGGGTGGGTGGGAGACATGAGTGGGGGCCTGGTGGGGGCTGCCCATGGTGGCTGGGAGGTGGGGGGGTGGTAGACATGGGTGGGAGCCTGGTGGGGGCTGCCCATGGTGGCTGGGGGGTGGGGGGTGGTAGACATGGGTGGGAGCCTGGTGGGGGCTGCCCATGGTGGCTGGGGGGTGGGGGTGATAGGGGACATGAGTGGGGGCCTGGTGGGGGCTGCCCATGGTGGCTGGTGGGTGGGGGTGGTGGGAGACATGACTGGGGGCCTGGTGGTGGCTGCCCATGGTGGCTGGAGGTGGGGGTGAGTGGGAGACATGAGTGGGGGCCTGGTGGGGGCTGCCCATGGTGGCTGGGAGGTGGGGGGGTGGTAGACATGGGTGGGAGCCTGGTGGGGGCTGCCCATGGTGGCTGGGGGGTGGGGGTGATAGGGGACATGAGTGGGGGCCTGGTGGGGGCAGCCCATGGTGGCTGGTGGGTGGGGGTGGTGGGAGACATGGATGGGGGCCTGGTGGGGGCTGCCCCTGCACTGCTGGGGGGTGGGGGTGATAGGGGACATGAGTGGGGGCCTGGTGTAGGCTGCCCATGGTGGCTGGGGGGTGGGTGGTGGTAGACATGGGTGGGGGCCTGGTGGAGGGTGCCCAACACTGCTGGGGGGGTGGGGGTGGTGGGAGACATGAGTGGGGGCCTGGTGGAGGCTGCCCATGGTGGCTGGTGGGTGGGGGTGGGGGGAGACATGAGTGGGGGCCTGGTGGAGGCTGCCCTTGCACTGCTGGGGGGTGGGGGTGATAGGGGACATGAGTGGGGGTCTGGTGGGGGCTGCCCATGCTGGCTGGGGGGTGGGGGTGGGTGGGAGACATGAGTGGGGGCCTGGTGGGGGCTGCCCATGGTGGCTGGGGGGTGGGGGTGATAGGGGACATGAGTGGGGGCCTGGTGGGGGCTGGCCATGGTGGCTGGGGGGCGGGGGGGGGTGGTAGACATGGGTGGGAGCCTGGTGGGGGCTGCCCATGGTGGCTGGGGGGGGGTGGGTGGGAGACATGAGTGGGGGCCTGGTGGAGGGTGCCCCACACTGCTGGGGGGGTGGGGGATGGGAGACATGAGCAGGTGTGCAGGGTAGTCCCCTGTTTTGTGAGCTGCCTGCAGGGGCCGTGGAGGGTGTACAGGGAACACCTGTGAGGACCCACCCAGCCTAATCGCGTGTGATTATTCCCGCGCACCTCTGTAAAACACGTACCCAGCCAAATCGCGTGTGATAATTCCCACGCACCCCTGTAATACACGTACCCTGGCTAATCGTGTGTAAAACTTCACGAGTACCCCTGACATACACGTACCCAGCCAAATTGCGTGTGAAAATTCCCACATACCCCTGTAATACACGTACCCTGGCTAATCGCGTGTTTAACTTCACGCGTACCCCTGTCATACACGTACCCTGGCTAATCGCATGTAAAACTTCCCGCGTACCCCTGATATGTACGTTACCCGCTTTGCGTTCCTTGTTTGGCAGCCCTGTAAACTGGTCCAGGGTTAGCGCAGCCCTTTGCGATGATTTAGCGATTTTGATGGCTTTTCCTTGCGCGAGGGCGTTCTTGGGGGCGTTACTGGCGCTGCTGCAGGGTCGCTGCGATACTCTGCGCCACGGCTGGTTTGGGAGCCTAAATTCCATGAATACGCTGTACGCGGAAATCGGTTTTGGCGCACGCGCCTGGCGCAGACAATCGCACGCGGACACTCTGCGCCAGCCGCTTGTGACACTTTTCTGCGAAATTCTATGAATTACCCTGTTAATTGACAGCAGACGACTGAGGTGATGATAGATGATATGCTAATTGGTGGGACGCTATGGTTATGACCAACCCACCAGCACCTGGTAAACCAGCCTGCATGCCAATAACATAGGTGGAAAAGTACTGATGGAGGTTAGAGTGCCAACCAATTGTAGGGGGCCGTGTGATTAAGGGTCCTATAGTTTATGTAACCAATGGGACGTTGTGTATTTAGTGACGTTCATAGTGACCTGGTCAAGGGGAGGGCTTAGTTGCTCCACCTGATGTTAAGAAACCTATCACTTTCTCTCACTGTCTCAAACTAGTATGGATTGTATACTTAGATGTTCCTTGAGAACCAATCACTTTATTCACTAGGTTTTTGTAGATTGGCACATAGGATGACGATAGCAAATATCTAGGTTAACGTCATCAATGATGATTTTTTGCTATAACAGAATGTTTTTTTTAAAGATGCATTGAGAGACCATGCGCTGAGATGTTGGTTGAGGTCTCTTGTACTCTTTGTTTTAGATAATTGATATTAAAACAGTTATCTTTTTGCCAACTACCTTATTCGTTTTGATTATTAATGTTTAAGTAACTTCTGCATCCCGATCCATCTCAAGGGTATTGCTACCTCGTCTTAAAGGGCTGCGCTCTCCTAGTTCAGCATGAATCAGGATTTCTCTTTGTTGGCTTATAATTCAAGAAAATATTTTTTATTGGTGTGTAGCCAGAGGAGGAGGTGCATCTGTGACTATTGTTGTGCCTTGAAACACTTGTGTGTAGACGCTTTATAAATGCCATATCATATCATGAACGTCCGGATATTCTGCATGCTAGGTGGTCTTGTCAGGATTAACATGACACATGTTGTGTTGGTAACGTATGGCACAGTCTCACTGAGCAGGGGAAAGGGAAAGAGTTTCCTCAGGCAGGCAAAATGTATGTCATTCTCTTCCCCCAGATTTCTCACTGGAAGTAGAGACTGTTGGCCTCTAGATGGTTAGTAGGTAAGTTATGTTTTAACCCGTGATCAGTGTTTCAAGCTGGCTTCTATGCGGGCCAAAACAAATTGCAGAGAACATTCGAAATGTGTGGCAAATAAAACTGATATCCCGGGCCGGATGCTGATTTTATGGTTGCTAAATAGATTACACATGACTGCTCTATTTGTCTCCTGAAGGCAGGGACAAATGTTGCCCCGGGGCCTGGGTCTAGCTTGAGACATTTGGACATTAAACACCTGCTCTGTGCAATTGGCTGCCTTACAAAGATTGTTGTTCAAGATTGCATGAGTGGATTACAAGTATAGATCCCTCGCCCAGTGAAATGCCTGAGAGAAGTGGGACCACATTATTCAACATTTGCATTGGGGCAAAACATAAGCATACGCACCTAGCACCAGCTTTGCTGCTTAGTAAAGATTGGGGTGCACTGGTGTTGTCACAATTCCTATTATCCCAAAAACATTTGCACTGGAGTAATTCGACAGATTGTTTTGCTCTGAGTTTGCTGAGTAAAATTTTAATTAAAAGAAATGTGTTTACTACATTTCATTTTAAGTTCAGCAGCAAGATAGTAAAAGAGCAGCCTGACTCGTTAATGACCTCAGTGCAACCATTTTAGATAATTCGGATTGGGGCCACACAGTTTGCTTCCTTCCCTCTTTTACAAGCGGTAAAAGTCGTGCTGCATTTATTTGCTCCATGTTTTTGCACAAGGAGGGAGGTTAGATGACTCGGTCCCTAGTTGACTTTGGTCCTTGAGATGATGAAATAACCTACACATTCTCAAGCTTTCCATGTCCGCATAGTGTCGAGCAGGAATGATGTCCATATTTCTGGGAGAAATCTTCAAGTACTTTTTTACGTTCAGGAACAGGTTGAACAGTTTTCTGTCCCTTACGTTCTTGTAAATTAACTTAATTCGCATTCATTTGCATTGTGCTCGATCAAGAATCATAAGTGAGTGCCTGATTTACATTTCACAATGCGGCATAAATAAATGATTAAACCTTGATTTCAAATGAAAGTGAACACGCTGTTCACTTTCTAGGACAAGGCGCGTTTAGAAAGAAATACTAGAATGGCAAGAAATATGTCATGTGTAAATAGATGCACCTGGCAGTTATTAGCAGTGATGACACCTGCAGCCTTTGTCTGTGCATTTCCCTATTTTGGAAAAGTGATCATATAGACATTTCAAAGCAATGTGTCCACTGGCCACAACCATCATCGCAATGTCACTACAACTCATCTTTTTACTGAATTTCAAGGAATTTGCTATGTTAAGCAGTTACAAATTAATTCTCTCTTAACACACCTTATTTACTTCATTTCAAAGGTTTGGTTATGCTATATCTCACACCAACTGTATTACTAATCTGTTTTCTTTTCATATAAATACAGATGCCATATTCAATAGTATCAGTATGTTTGAAAGCTATGCACCATGGGATTTTCCCATTATGGGTCTGTGGCCCAGATCCAATGAACTATGGCCATGGCCAGTGGCCACCTTTCGATAATGAGGAATCCGTAAGAGACTGCCTCTAATATTTGGTGGTCATTTCATAAGCCACTGAGTGCAAAAGTAAGGTTTGAAAGCAAGGTATTAGCAATGATTGCATCTACATGACAGGACGTGTAAGTACATCTGAGTGGGAATTCATATTTCTGTCATGCTTTCGTAATCCGACTTCAAAGAGGCCACAGTTTAACGCCAGCATGAGATTGTCGTGCAGGCGTTAAACTGATGGGTATTTCATAGGAATCCATTGCAAAATGTCATCTGCAAAGCATAATTTGCAGGCACATTTACATTGTTTACAAAACAGAGTAAAACTAAAGAGTAAAGGTGATTTTGCCTGGTTTTACTCTTCAATTTTGCAATCTGTATTTTAAATGTTTAAAATTGCATGGCGTTGTTCTAGCAACATTTATACGCCAATGTTAGTGTTCCACTTAAATAAATTAAGATTATTTGTAAAATGAACTCTTTGGTGTTTTAGCATGCATTTTGAGAAGAGTTTATTGTAACCGTCCTTTTGTTCCCGAATTAATGTATTGCAAACTTACTGTTGATTTACTATGAGGAGGGATTACAGCGACAGACAGGTGGCTGTTTTTCATTTCTGAAAAGCCTCATTGGCTGAAAGGCATTACGGGAGATACAGGCAAGATTTTGGCGCAGAGGCACCATCTGAAACATGACTACTGCACAGATTTGCTTTAAAACACCAAACGGCAGATCTGCACCATTTTCTTCCCAACATGCCTATTATTTGGTGCAAGTATATCCACTTATTTTCGCTGTGTGCCTGTTAAAAGGAGGGCCCTTTTGACCTATTGGAAAATGAATGTGATTGGTCTAAAACAAACCTTATATGCAACACTTCATAACCTTTCAACTGTTAAAGATCTTTGCCCCAAATTTCAAATGTATGGAGCCCTGACCGGACTTTATTTTGCAAACATTTTAGACAAATATGGCAAATGAGTCAAAAGTTATTATTAATAGAATTTTCACAAAAGCCAATGTATTTATAAATTCAGTCCAACCTCATTTGCACGAAGCTCACAAAAAACGTTTAAAAGTTGTCAGTACTCGATCCACCCAAAATTCTAGTTGTCGGACAACTGCTAGAACCGGCTTGCTCGCCCCAAATTTCCTGATATTGAGTAAGTCATTTGTAACTTGGAATTCCAATTCATCCTTCAAGCACATACTGTATCCTATAGTGGCAACGAGAGTACACCAAGAAAGTCCCCGTCTGTCAAGTGCAGATACTGTGGCAATGTTCTGGTATTTTAACAATAATTGGATTTGCTAGATCCATCAACCACAATATAGATAAATGGACATTCAAATAGAAATGTCGCCACCGCTTTCATTTTTAATGGTTTTCCTCCTGGCATTATTCACTTCAGACGGTTGATACATTGTGGCTAATGCTTTGATGACTATGATGTTTGCAGTCAATTATTTCAGTAATAATTCCAGTTGAGAGATCTTTTACCAGCTCTGTTGGTTTTGGTGCGGACACTCTTTCAACCTTTGTGCTCCCGATGAGTGAAGATGTCTCTTCTAGGAGAATATTTGGGGTAATTCTGATTATTGCTGACATTAACATTACTGAGTATCCACTCACCCTGGTGCTGGCATTGGTGTTCATGTAACGTAGGAGAATGAGGAGAACGGCCTTGGTAGCTGGTCCAAAGAGGAGGTGAGTGTTTCCTTTTCCAGCAGAAATCCTGATTCTAGTTCCCCAGAGGATCTAACTCAGAGTTTTGATTTTCCCTTTCCTGTATTTTGTATGTGTAACTATTTAGGAGCAGGGTGTTACTTAAAGCAAATAGAAATGACTTACAAAGTAGGCAGTTACAGAGAGTGGAGGAACTCCCTGGATAAGATACCTTATCAAAAGAAGATCATTGATTAATTGAGGGAGATAGCCTATGGCATGATTCAGAACATAGCCCGGGGCAGGAAGCAGACTTTGATGACAATACTTGCGCTCCACAGCATTACAAGGGTGAGTGGTGTCTAAACTGCCTACTCAGCCCTCAAGCTTCTACAAAACCACAGTAATCAAAAAGGGGAGAAAGGCACAGATAAAAGACATACCTCTTTCACCTTCTGTGGTAACGTGATCCAAGGCAGACTATAACTTAAGATGGATGTGAATGTAAACCAGTAGCAACCCAAATAGCAATAGTGCAACCGTGCTAAATTATATAACATCCAATCAAGGTTCTTTAAATATACATTTGTTTAAATAAACACGCCATTATACAATAAAACACTAACGCAAAGCTTCCTGAATGACCACCCCCCTCCAGGGAGGCAGACTGGGAGTTGCCGCCCTGGAATTCATCAGAAACCCCAGAAACTGCATGTCTTGTGAGTGTACCAGTTCTGACTTTATATGGTTTATGATAACTCCCAAAGAGTGGGGGAGATCAACCTCTAACCCCAAAAGGGAAGGGATAGACTGAACGGACTCCTTCATGATAAGGCTGTTGTCCAAGTTAATAAGCAGACAGACCCCTCTGGCCTTGAGAAATTCAGCTAATGGTCAGACAGCTTGGTGAAGCATCAAGGAGCTGATGACAATCCAAAGGGGAGGACGAAAAACTGTAAATACTGCTTGTGAGGCTTGAAAATAGGAACTGTGAGGTAAGCATCCTTCATCGAGTCTCACAAAGCAGTCTACTGTTTCAAAATATCTTAGAGAGTTGCTATTGTCTCTTTTTTAAGTGGCAGTAGACTACAACATGATTTAACTCCTCAAGTGTATTACTAGCCTGTAGCCCTTGTCTTTATTTCTGACCAGCAAGATATTGCTTAGGAACACCACCCTCCATCCCCCGCTGGTGTGTCTTGACCTGTATGGGGTTTATGGTCATTGCATCGAGAAAGATGCATCGAAATGACAATGCATCGAAAAAGATGCATCGAAAATGAAAGCATTGAAATTCTGTTTTACATTAAAAGTACATATCCATCAAAACTTTTCCATTGAATGGATATGTACTTTTAAATGTAAAAGATAGCATTTCGATGGGTTTATTTTCTACATTAAAACGTGACATGGAGCTGTCCAGTGCTGACATTTCAGCACTGGCCAGCTCCTTCTACCGTTTTAATGTTTTTTTTTGTATGTTGGGGAGGTACCCCCCAGTCCCCTCCAAGTCTAACCCCCTTAACCCTAACACAACCCTTAATCTAACCCTTAATCTAACCCTTAATCTAACCCTACCCCCAAACCTAACCCTAACCCTAGCCCCAATCCTAATCCTAACCCTTAATCTAACCCTTAATCTAACCATAGCCCTAACCCTAATCTAACCCTAGCCACAACCCTAACCCTAACTCTTAATTAACCCTAGTGTTAATAAAAATAATTTCGAAATTACCATCGAATTGTAGTCAATGGAAAGGCATTTTGATAGAAATGCTTTTCTTTGCATAATTCGATGGTAAAGCATTAGATGGAACGGTTTTTGACTGACTAATTTAAACATGGTGTTCTTTGGTGAAATAATACACGCCAATGAGACAACTCAGTCATGGATTTCCCACAAACTCCAGTCAAAAATCACTTCTAGTTTTTAAGGAAACATGCAACTAATTGTGTGTGAAGAATTGCAAATGACCTCTTACTGGGTCTTTCAAAAGGTAAGGACGCAGAATATTCACCCTGGAAGAAGGCAGCTCTGCCAAAACCTCCTCTGAAGCCTCACCTCTGTTCAATGTTGCTTTTTGTGGGAAGAAGGACCAGCTTGGCATCTGGGCTTGGGAATCTGATTGCCTAGACATGGCCGGTTCTGTGACACAAACTCCTCGGCCGGCCGATTGACCCCTGCCATGGTGAGCGCTAGCGGAAACCTGAGGAGAAAATATCTTCCTATGGGAAACATGTACCTTTTTCAATTATGTAAAAGTATTTACATATTTGCCTTTTCTGCCATGCCTCCCAGTGTGCTGCTTAGTTTAAGGAGGATGCTTTTTCTTCTTTCCCGCATTATGGATGGTGTTGGCATTCCCTAAAAAAGCATATTTGTCTCTGTTCTCAAATGCTGATCTGTAAAGGGTCTAATGCGACTCAAGCCTCTTTGGACGTCTCCACTACGTCTGATTATCCTGAACTTTGCTTGGAAATCCCAAGACCTGGAATACTGAAGTCTGTATAGTCTGGGATAATGGGACACGTTTCTGGTCTAGGGCTTTGTCAAATGGTTTGGAAAGCAAGGAATTCCCAAAACATAAGAATAAGCCCTACCATATATGGATGCTGTACCCATCTATAACCACAGAACAGGGTTGGACTAGGAACTAAAAGAGGCCCTGGAAATAATTACTGGGGACCAAAAGGGGCCCTGGAATTAATTGTCTTAGTGGCCCCATATGATACATTTTCTGCAAACCCAATGCTTTTCCTATGAGAACATTTGGAAATACCACGCAAAAGAGGCCCAGGGTCCAGAGGCCCACCGGGAAATCTTCAGAGTTCCCTATATGCCAGTCCACCCCTGCCACAGAAAATATCCAACCCCTTGAGGAAGTTCTTGAAAATCTTAAGAACATACAATAATGCCATGGGTTTTTCAGTGATGTATGCAGTACATAAGTATTGAAATGTGCCAATATAAATAATTATGTAAAGTGCATAGTGATGTATGTTTGCAATATGTTGTTATGATTTAACTGCATTGTAAGTGTATGTCGTACATCATTATGCACCAACTCAGTATATGTGTCAGTGATGTTTTTATAACAGTACTGGGAAATGAAAATATAGCACATTGAAGTACTTACGTTTACTAACATTTGTTTTTAGCTGATCAATTGAAAGGTTTTAACTTATATTTTGTAATATATGCAAAGTGCCTAAGTACCGCTCTCATGCTTGGTTCTTGAACCTTTATAACAGTAGAAATATCAGTAGACAAATTCGCCAAGCTGATCAAACACAGCAAGAAAGCAGGATCACCCATGGATACCTGCCCCCCTGACATCTACAAATCAATCCTCGCACAGGGACGCCATCAGAATACTACAGAAACCTCTTAAATCTTTCGCTCACAACAGGGACCGTACCGTGATCCTTCAAATCAGCATATATTAAGCCACTTTTAGAAAACACAAGTGGCGACATGGAAGTCCACGCCAACTATAGATTGATTTCAAACATCCCTAAATCAATCCATAACTGGGTCACAGCTAAGAAAAACAGGGATAAAAGGGCTGGCCGAATACAAAGATGGAAACACGAAAGTAGCTAACTTAGCATAATGACAGAGATGAAACAGCCTTATAACACTGAAACTTAACCACCAAAAGGAAACTACCTCTAAATCATGAAGGAGACGCAATAGTAATATGGATCTCTCCTAACAACAAGGATACTAACCAACCCAAAAAACTACTAAAACCTCACTACTCCTCACACATCTCTTGCACTCCAATCAAACACAACCAAAGCTCTTAAAACACACGCAACCCGCACGCACTTCACCACAAAAACCATACAACACAGAACCGTAAGCAACAGCACAGGACGGACTCAGAACCCAATAACACACCAATATGTTCGGTGAACGGTGTTAACTGAACCAAAGCTGCCAACAATACTTCACAGCTCCCTTGCTCTTCTCCAAACTTTATGCTACTACCATGCCTAACCTACCCCCTTTATTTCAGATCCGTCAGAGCACCAGGGGACCACTCCGGTGGTGATAGTGCACAGTGCAAATATCCTTTAACATTAACATTAACCTTGGTGGGTGCCTTCGTAATGAATCCATGCATAGAGGGCAACAGGGCATCTCATTCCTAACCCGCTACCACTGAGAATGTGAACTGTGGCATGCCCTGCAGCATTTACACCATGGGGTCATTATCTGGATCTCAAGGACCACAAAGGTGTGGCAGTAAATATGCTATGCTTCGCTTTCCACCATTTTTTTACCCTACAAGATTTTGACATATTTGGCAGATGCTACTAGAGAGCATTGTGGACTTCACACATCTACCTGCTCCTCTAGGTCCGCCTGCCAAATACACTTGGTTTTCCAGCAGCATCTACTCTCATGCTGGCAGAAAACCAATGGATTCCACAAGAATAGATTGCATTCACACTTTCCCACAAATGTAGTGGGAAAGTGGAGAGTAAATGGGACTGTGCCTATGCAGGGCATCTTTCTGCAAGAAGGTTTTCATGAAGCCAGTCCCCTTCTTGCAATTTGGCTTCCAATAAAACTGACCATCTATGTGTTAGAAGGGAAGTGCAACCCTGAGCAGAAGGGCTAGATCTCTTGTTGCTGAGCTACTTTCAATACCACCATGTAACAACTGGTCTGTAGATAAAATGGCGCGTCTGTTCAGCGTATACATGCTGAAAATGTGCTCATTGTTCAATGCTCAGGGTGAGGGTCTGACCTTCTGGACAGTGTGCCTCTTCCACCTATATGCTCTTCTCGCCTGGAGACCCAAGCTACTCCTCACTGTTATGCCCAACGAGGCCGAAACATGTCTGAGGATGCTTGCGGTCCCATGCAGACGGGATGTGACCAAGCAGTTCGGGCTGGACTGCCCCTTTTGTGGTGGGACCAAGCCTGATTGGCGAAAAGTCTTTCCACTTTTGTAATGGCTTAGCAGGCAAAGAACGATGGTCAGGAGGGTTGCCCAGAGCAATGCCAGAGGTTAAGATTAATTCTAAACCTCCCAGCCATCATCTCTTTTATTTTTCTATTGTCCCACCAAGGGGGTCTGGTATGCCCAGATGTGGGTTCCGTGCCTGCTGGGCCTAGAGCCCCAAGGTACTACTCATTGATGATGCCCAATGAGGCCGAAAAATGTCTGTGACTCCTTGTGGTGGCGTGCAGAAGGGATGTGACAAAGCAGTTCAGGCTGGACTGCCACTTTTATGGTGGGAACAAGCCTGATTTGTGTATGGTCTATCCCCATCTGTAATGGCTTAGCAGGCAACAAATGATGATCTGGCGGGTTGCCCAGAGCAATGCCAGAGGTAAAGATTCATTCTAAACCTTCCAGCTGTCACCTCTTTTGTTCTGCTGTGTTCCATCTGCTAGCTTCATGAAGTACAATGTGTTTCTCCTGTTGGTGCAGGTTCATCACTTGAACAACCAGTATGCTATGCTTTGCCGTGCTATGGTATGATTTAACACTTATAAAGCGGAAACATACACCTTAAGAAGGCATCACAGTGCTGAAACAGAGAAAGAATAGACCCCAAATAGACAGCACCCTCTCTCCCAGCCAAAAAACACCACGTCAAGGTGGGAACAAAAAGATCTTCAGTTTACGTGTAAAACCAAGATGGTTTGCAATTCCCCGGTGTGTCACTGGTAGGGAGTTGCAGAGTTTTGTTGTCAAGACAAAGAATGAACAGCCCCCCATCTTTCCAATCTATGTTTGGTGATAGTCAGAAGATTGGCTGAGGCAGAATGAAGAGCTCCTGAGGGTAAGTAACGATGCAGGTTACAGCCACGGTGCTTCCACCGTCTAGCCACTTGGTTTGGAAGGGACTGGCTGCACCTTCACCTGACAATGATGATCTTCAACATGCAGGGTTTTACCATGCTTTTTTGTTTATATTTCCAAACTCATAGCCATATGGCATTTGTGCACGTGGTCTATAGCCTCTCATTGTGTTTACACAAGGCAGCATTTAATTTAATGAGGAAGCATTGTAAAAACATATGGTAACACACTGCCTGTTTTGCCATAGCCGCAAGACTCCTAATGAAGGCATGGGGGGTCATTACGACCCTGGCGCTAAGGGGTTAATGGCACCGTAAAAGGCTGTGGCGCCGTTAACCCCTTAGCGCCTAATTACGAGGTCCCTTTGCGGGACCCTATCTGAATGGCTGGTCTGGACCAGCCGGTAAAGTAGGGACCCGCAAAGGGACCTTCGAGGTAATTACGGTACCACAATTTGCGTAACCGTAATCACCGCCTTCCCCATTCCCATTGAGCCCCATGGGGCAAAAATGGGCATGGGGAAGGGCCAATGTTCAATGGGGAATTACCGCCCCGCCAACCTTGGAATGGGGTGGTAATTCCCCATTGAACATTGGCAGACTCGTTACAACACCGGCAGCAACCACGGTGCTAATAGCGCCATGGGTTACCGCCAGTGTTGTAATGAGGGCCATACTATTGAAGAGGCAGGATCTCGCTTTGTGTCGGTGTTATGCACATTGATTCTGTTGTAACAATTTCTCATAAGTAACCACTGATGTCATGTTCTAAATACAGACCCGTGTTGACGTCAGAAACATCTCTGAATAAGACGCGGGCACGCCCATGGGCGCGCTCGGTGTGTCTCAACGTTATTACTTCTTTAGTACTGACAGAATATCAGGCGACATGATAACAGACACTTGACATGGTACAGCAGCCACATGCATTTCCCCAAAAAGGCTGCGGGATAAAATTCAGGGTTACTTATCGAGACTGTTCGTCTTCAGCTCTTCAAATTATACGACTTTAAATGCAGTCGTGACAGTATAATCAATGATGAACGTCCAGATGCATGTGCCAGGATCTGAAAAAGGCCTCAGGAGAAGTAGTCTGGCTGTGATTAATACCAAAAAAAGTTTAGGGTTTATTGGTCACTGATGAAACATTGTATAATTTGAAATTAATTGAGTTTAATCTTTGTTGTAACTGCAAAAGGGCTCAGGATACATGGAAACATATGTTCTGGGACGCCAGAGGCTTATTTATTCTGGAAGGGAAAGAACGGTATTGCATTGCTCCGAACGGAATGAGACCACGACCACAAAATGAAATTGCAAACAACATGGCTGCTTGCAGCCTCTCAGGTGATCAGTAATTAACATTGAGTTCGCTGTCAACCTGAACACTGCTGTAGCAGGGTAGCCTACACACACTCAAGGCGTTCTGGGCTTACCTCCTTTTGAACCAGGTGATGAGGATAAGCACGCGGCGCCCCATAACAATAGTGCCTGGTGTGCGCGGGCATCCCTTAAACGCTACCTGGGAACATGCACTGTCGGCAGTGTTGCAGAATGGGCCATCTTGCACAACATGTAGGCATTTGGGATTTTACTGAGAACCAACTGCTCCTTTGGAAATATGTGCAATCTGTGTGCTGAGAAACATAATGTCCGCAATATGCCAGCCAGCTTTAGTCTGGCCCGCATTCAGGACAGACTGGATTCGCACCAGTGTGGGGGCTGACTCATGTTTTCCAAATGGCTTCATGTGGTTTATAGGGAAAGAAAGTTGCATTTATGATAATTGTATAAAACGAGGGAGCAATATTACAGCTGAAGCGATGACTACTTGGCGTGAGACACGTTAGGGAATGGAAACATGACTGCGTATTTATGCTTATCCGGGGTATTCGTACCTCACGGACCTATACCCAAGGGCAAAGGATCAATATACACCTCACACTGGTGGGAGTAAGAGAGTGAGGAAAAGTGAAACCACAATCATAAGGCCCCCAGTTTTATGTAATGTTTGTGTCAACATTTCCGTTTGTATTTATCCATATGTCATTTTCTACAGATTTTATCTCTATTTAGCGGCATCTATTTGTTGCTTTGTGAAGCAAATGCATTGCACCTAGAATCTTTCCACATTTATGCAAATGGTCATGGACAGTTCTCGAATGCCTGTTATTAGAAAGGCCTGTTATATGAGACACACAGAGCTGGGCATTGCAGATCAAGGCAAGTTCCATTACTCCGAGTAATAAAACAGGGGTTCTATTTGTTTAAAGCATATGGAAGTGGACAGCTTCATATCAAAGCAAATGTCATTCTCACTGGCCCTGCTCACACCTCTGATCTTGGGGCACTAATGGCCTCCTTTGGGTGCTCATACAATCTCTTCACCGACAACACCCAAATGTCTTGTCTTTTCCTGAAGTCTCCTCTGATCTCTCTATCAACATTTAAAACTTTCTGCCATTAAAATTGGATGGCTTTGCTTTCTCTGAAGTTAAACTCTACCAAAACGGAAGTGCTCTTCTTCCCTGCAAAAATCTCTCTCTCATCTCTTCCTCTGCCTATCCAGTTCCCACCTTACACTCTCCCCTACTCTTCTTCAGCTAGAAAACTCAGCATCATCCATGATCCTTTTCACATCTTCTCTACTTTCCTTTTCCAAAAGTAGAACCACTAGTGTCTTCTCTAAATTAGACTACTGTGCCAGCATCCTCTTTGGTCTCCCTAATTATGCTTTCTGTCTTTTCCACAAGATCATTAACTTCACTACCAGGAGTGCTTCATGCATTGCCTAATGGAGTATTGCATTGTGTGGTGGTGTTGAGAAAGCAGAAGCCAACATAATGTGGAAACATCCTGCCCATATCTAGAATAGCAGTACAGCACACTCATATAGTCCCAGTATTTTTCAGTGAACAGCGCCAAGACTTGTGCTCAGTGTCAATCATTAGGATCAGTGCTGAAAGAACTCCATCGGTAGTGGGCTGCTTCCCTCGCTGTTGTTGTGTCACTGGTGAGTGCACTACACATATCATATTTTATCTTAAAAACAACAATCCTTTGATGTGCACTATGTATGTCATTAGCTTGCATGATGACTTTTTTGGAATCAAACAACGGCAAATGGAATGAATACTAACTAGTCGCACACATTGCTTAACCTTTTACTTCATAATGCTACCTTCAATTTTCATTTCAATATCATGCCTACACATATCCAGTCACAGCATATCTAAACTAATCTGTTTTGATCTGACATCAATATCCCATCTGAAAACATGTATCTGCACTTGCTACAATCTGTCCAGGGTAACCTGTCTAGTGCACCTTGTTCTACCTTTCATCATGTGTTCACTACACAACAAGGGGCTACAGTGTGAGAACAGCATGTTACTCATCTGGCTAAACATGTCTTGTCTACTGCAAGAAGGTCTTCTGGTCATAATGTAGAATCTAATCTACGATTGCATTGCAACCACAAAGTCTCCAATAGGAGACATAATTAAATCCCAGTATTCAATAGACAAACCAAGAACACCAATTTGTACATTGCCATGATAGCTATTCTGAAAAACATCATTTGGTGCGGCAATGTAAATTCAGAGCCACTCAAGGGAGACATTACCCAGGTAAAATAAATAAGGGACTTCATTGAGAAGATTTTGTATGGAGAGAAAGATGTCACATGTATAGTGAGCAAACCAAAAGTAGTAGGGGCCATTCTTGTTAATCCTAAAATGTATTTCAAATAATCACAACAATGTAAAGATGGAGGATTTGGCTTTCAGCAGAATATGGGTAGTTGTAGAGTATTTGGGTAGCGAAGTTGAGAACCTTGTCTAGAGGGAAGAAGGAGTAGAGAGGAAGGACAAGGAATATGCAAGAGCAGTAGACTTTGCTGAGCACAAGTGCAGCGATTAGAGTATTTGTAGAGTTTCCATAAAGTGGTGAGTAAGCAATGGACACAATTTACAAAGCTTAAGAAGATTAATACAGGTAGCAGAGGCTATGGTAGCGATTCATTCTTGCAGGGATACAGAGGTTTTGTCACGGGAGAATTCATCGAATTCGATTTTATTGAATTTTGTTCAATGAATTTTGCCCCAAATATATGTGGGGGAGGAGGGGTTATGGGAGGACTGCTGGGGGTCTCCCTCGGCATATATTTGCAGCAAAACCTACCACAAAAAAAATTATTTGATTTGATCTAATTTGGTGAATTCTTTTCGAGCAAATCACATAGAACCTTTTTGCAGACGCAGGTTGCTATCAAAGGCTGGGTGCAGGACTACCATTGGCCCCTGCCCATTATCCTCCACCCCAGGATTTGTGCTTCCCGATTGGCTGGAGAGGGTCTCCTCAGGCCTTGGCCCCTGATTTGTTCTCAGCGATCTGTGTTCTTTCTCAAGGTGATGAGAAAGTGTGTCACAATTGTTGCCACTGGTATGTCCACCTAGCCTGTGAGAGTGCCTGAAACTTGCAATGTTTGTTGGGCAACACATGTATCACTTCTTGTCTGCTTCGCTGTGAACAGCGTCTCTTCCCACCATGGGTAAATGGCTATTGTTTGGCTTGGCCGTATCACATGGTCTGCAATTAGTATGGATCTATTCTGCTATTTTGCAGGTGGCTCCCTGATAGAGTCAGGAATGTTCCACCCGCCTTTATCCTTGGCTGCGAGCACTGGCCCTTTGCTTCGTGCTGCAGAGTCTGCATGTCTGTGTTACATATTTTGAAGCCTGCGGCTTCGTACACTTTCACTACATGTTGTTCTATGGGTTCTCTATGTCTATATATGTTATTGTATTGCTTTCTCTTGAGGTTAGTAGTATTCGGTTCTACCAGGTTCCTTATTTGTCCCTGAAGTTCCATATGGTTATTTGTGATAAGTTGATGCAAGCTTCTTTCGTGTGATTCTTGCTCTCTTGCCTTTATGCTTTTATACATTTGGCTAATGAAACAAAATTAGAAAGACTTTTGACATTATATTTTTATATCTGTCCTCTATCTATATAACTGTGTATGCATGTTCTTCATGTGTGCATGTGTGTGTCTGTGTAACTTCGTGCAGGGTTGCAATTTTGCTTCGTGGCTAGTGTTACTACGTTGTGCTGTCTCTAATGATGTCATCACAGCTGGATATTTATTGTTAGTCAACCTGGTCCAGTGATGAGGCACCTGTGCCCACGAAGACGATAGCTGGATAGGGTTTGAACGGTTGTCTAAGAGAATATCTGCTCACATATGTAGGATTTACTGTCCCTCCTGGAAACTGGCCAAACAGTGACTGTCATCTTCTTGTTTCTCTGTCTTCAGGCTGTCATGCGTATAGGGGTCACGAGAGCCATTCCAGGAACACTCTCTTCACAAGACTGTCGAAAAGATACATGTTTCAACCACAGTCATTTGGTGTGATTAACTGTTTTTCAAAAATGACCAACATCTAAAGAGTTGAATTAGAAAACACAATATTAGCACCAGGCTATCAATAACAACAAGATGACAACGACACAGAATTAGCCAAGTATGAAGTTCAAGGCTCAAGATGGCACATGCAGGTTTTTGTCTAGCAGAGTACTTGCCCATTCATAGTGTGTTCCTCTTCTTTATATGCATGACCCAGCCCCACCACTGTGCACTGAAATCAACGTAGAAGCCTAATATACATTATTTGTTTGTTTGTTTGTTTAATTTTTGATAATGCGCACCAAACCCGAGGGTAGCCGGGCGCAGCAGGTACAAGGTTACTTAAGCTTAGGTTACATACATAGGATAAAAATCAAACCAATACAATACATACAAGTCAGTACAAGCAGTTGGAGTGAAGAGCTAGTATATTACAGTATTACAAGAATGTACAAGGTAAGAAAGGGAGAAAGCAGCATCAACATTGTCTTAGACTAAGGTACAAGGGTATCATAGCTGTAGGGTGCCGCGTGAGTTAATTGTCGTTGGACCAGAGCCAGTTTTTTACCTTCCATCTGAAGTTAGAGTAGGGTAGGCTAGCTCTCAGTGCAGTGGGCAGTGCGTTTTAGGCCTGGGCAGCTCTGACAGGGACGCTTGCTCCACCCGCTTTAGATCGTCTAAATCTAGGCGTTTCGAGCAAGAAGTGGTTGGTAGCCCTAGTGTGGTGGCTAAAGGTTTTTCTGGTCAGTCTAGCCGAAATATAAGGGGGTGCTGCGTGGTTGAGCCCTTTGTGGGTGAGCGACAGTGTCTTGAGCAGGATTCTGTCGCTGATTTTAAGCCAGTGGTGGTCTTTTCTGATGTTGGAAATGTGTGCTCTACGGGGTATGTCAAGGGCTGCTCTGAGAGCGTTATTTTGAAGGATTTGCATTTTATTTATAATGGATTTGTTGGCACCTGCATAGAGGGCGTTGCAATAGTCCAGCTTGGACATTACTAATGCGTTGGCTAGCATGATGCAGTAGGTTTTAGAGAGGTAAGGTCTACAGGTCCTGATTAATTTACAGGTGTACGCTGTGGAGGATGCCTGATAGTGGTATGAGGATCTGCGTATCGTCCGCATAATTAGTGTAAGTTACCCCTAATCTGTCAAGTTTGTCGAAGAGAGGCTTAGTAAAGATATTATACATTGTCGGGGAGACACATGAGCCTTGTGGGACACCACAAGTGATCTGGATTGGGTCCGCTGCCGCTACAGGGGAGAATACTCTCATCGTCCGGTTAGCTAGGAAGGATTGTACCCATGCTATAACTTCACTTGAGAAGTGGGCGGCCGACGCTAAGTGGTTGCATAATACTGCATGATCCACCAGGTCAAAGGCCGCTGATAGGTCAAGGAGGAGGAGCATAGCTGTACTACCTTTATCCTTCAACTCGTCGATTTGTGTCTTGAGGTCGATAAGGGCCGTTTCAGTACTGTGCAGAGGTCTGAAGCCAGATTGCCGTGAGCCTAATAGTTGGTGTGTCTCCAAATAATTTTGGATTTGGAGGTAGGCTACTCTGTCTATAATTTTAAGGAGAAATGGGACTGTAGTAATGGGCCTGTAGTTAGTGGGGATTGCTGGGTCAAGTGTCTGTTTTTTGAGTAAGGGCAGTACCCAGGATTCTTTAAGGTAAGTAGGTACCGTATTCGTATTGAAGGAGGCGTTGATAAGTTTCGAGATAAAAGGTGCTAGATCTCTGGCTGCATCCTTGAGGATTTGCGCAGGGCAGCTGTCGCCTTGGCAGTTGGACGGTTTAAGGGAGAGAATGACCTTTTCAGTTTCTAATATAGAAATATTAGTAAACCTGAAGGGTTTACAGTTGCTTTGGGTGGATGTGCTGGGTATCTCTTTCAATGGGGTGGTATGAGTTCTGCTAGGGATCAGGGACGCTTTTTTCTTAGCAATTTTCGATTGAAGGGTAGTGATTTTATTTGCTAAGGCGTTTTGGATGCTAGTGCAACAAGATTTGTCCTTGGGGGCATTGTCTGTAGGGGTTATTGGGTTTTCCAGTTCCCGGAGAATAGTGAAGAGCTCTTTGGAGTTTGAGTTGGCTTTATTGATTCTATCATTGAATGATTCTTTTTTAGTTTGGATTATGTCCTTCTGGTATTTTTTGGCAAAGTTGGCAAGTGTAGTTTTGTTGTCAGCAGAGGCAGTGTGCCTCCAAATAGCTTGGAGTTTGCGTTTTTGGATACGCATTTCTTTGAGGTGGGGGGTGAACCAAGAGTTAAGGTGCGTTTCACGTTTACTTTTATGGAATTTGATAGGGGCAATCAAGTCTAGGGCTTTGGCCATGGAGTTGTTAAATGATTCAACTAACTCGCTAGGGTTGGGTTCATTGGAGCCGATTGTGAGATCTGGTAAGAGAAGTGGAAGTAGTTTTTCAGCTGTGATTTCTTTTTTGCTTCTCGTTGGCAAGGGGGGTGCTATTTTATTCTTGTTAGGTTTGGGAGGCTCGATGCTGGCTGTAAAGCATATCAGATAGTGGTCTGTCCATATTTGAGGTAAGACACTAGAGATGGTGATGTCGCAGTTATAGTTGGCTATCCAGTCTAGTGTGCGTCCTTTTGTGTGTGTAGGAGTTAGGACATTTTGGGTAATGCCGTGGTTGACTAGAATAGATTGGATAGACTGGGCTTGTTTATCTTCAGCGTCGTTAAAGCCCAGGTTAAAGTCACCTAGTAAAAGAAGCTGAGTGGAGTCTTTAATACTGTTGGTGAGGAGGCTGGAAAGGTCTTCCTCGAAGTTGCCTAGTGGGCCTGGTGGTGTGTATATCAGAAGTATCGTTAGAGTGCTATTATTAGAGATAGCTATTTTAGCTGAGAGAAGTTTGCATGATGTAATTGTTGGGTGTGGGATGAGTCTAGCAGCTAGCTGTGCTTTGGTTATTATGGCCAGGCCGCCTCCTCTAGAGTTAGGTCGGTCGACTCTTAGGATGTTGTAGTCGTCTGGTATGGCAGTCATGAGGGCAGGGGCGGCTGCATCGTGGAGCCAGGTTTCAGAAACTGCAAGGATATCTAGGTTGTCCACAGCCAGTGTATAAGCTATTTCACTATTGTGTGCTATAAGGGACCTAGCATTAATAAGGGCTCCTGATAATGTAGGAGTTGTAGTATTGTCTTTGGCAGAACTGGGGGTAGGGCGGATAGGTCTCCTCTGTTTGTAGTATGGGACATCATGTGGTTTCCTCTGTTTGTAGTATGGGACAACATGTGGTTCAGGACGATGTAACGTCGCTGAGTCTAGGAGGTTAAGATAAATGGCAGTGGAGGTACTTGTGGGTACTAACGGGCTGGTTCTTTTATTTTTGATGTCGTAGAGTCGTGGCAGCCTAGCTCTGAGTCGCAAGTTTCTCTCTTGCAGATTACAAGGTATGGGGTTGGTGAGGGCCATTGTTATGGTGATGGTTAGAAAAGTCCAGACTAGGGAACCGCATGTGAGTGATAAACAAGTCTTAGTGGCGCGCATGTTGTGAACGTGGCAGGATGGCGCCTGTGTTAGGCAAGCCCGGTGGGGACTAGTGCGTGGTTGTGCTACTGCAAATGCACCTAGATTGGGCAATCCTGTTAGTGTCTATGGGGCAGACATCCTATGGTATAACGCCTAGTGTTGAGGGTCCTAATCATGGCTAAAGATGTATACATACTACAGCCTAGCACCTAAAATTGTCCTTTTCGTGACTAGAAATCCAAGCACCCTATAACATGGCACCTGGAATTGATGTAAAACATAGGGCACAACATAAGTTTAAAGTGGTCTGGAAGCGACCGTAAGGCACAACACAATTTAAAGTGGTCTGGATGCGACCGTAAGGCACAACACAATTTAAAGTGGTCTGGAAGCGACCGTAAGGCACAACACAATTTAAAATTATAAAGTGGTCTGGAAGCGACCATGAGGCACAACACAATTTAAAGTGGTCTGGAAGCGACCATAAGGCACACCACAATTTAAAGTGGTCTGGAAGCGACCGTAAGGTACAACACAATTTAAAGAGGTCTGGAAGCGACCATGAGGCACAACACAATTTAAAAATTTAAAGTGGTCTGGAAGCGACCATAAGGCACAACACAATTTAAAGTGGTCTGGAAGCGACCGTAAGGCACAACACAATTTAAAAATTTAAAGTGGTCTGTGTACTGAAAGCAATTTAACAGCCTAATATGCAGTAACAGTTTGTAAAACATCAGCCAGCCGGAGCTCAATTCGTATGTAGACCAGCTGAATGTATTATAATAATAATAAATATAAACAGAAGGGGTGATCTCAATGACATGGGTCAGTGCAGTCCCAGGATTGCTCCGGAGTTCAGCCAGGCTGAGACAGGCTTTAGCCCCTGGGAGGGGTTGATGAGTGACCCTCTAGAATTTTGAGTCATTCAAGTGGTGACTTTGAGGACATCGATGTGTAGGCCGATGAGGCAGCCATTCAAGGGCTACCTCGGCTGAGCCATGGTTGTAACACCAGGTCAGAATCAGTTTGTGTGACTCAGCATTGATTCGTAGCAGGTCCAGGCATCGAGCTGTCGCTCGGGGCCTAGCAGGTGATGGGCTTAGCCAGGTCACTAGGCAGCATCAAGCTGGTTCAAGTGCAGAGGAGGAGCTCAAAAGCCAGTGCCGGCACCTTCTCTCTCATTCATGATACAATAAACACAGAGCGACTGGGTTGTTAGAACAGAGAGCTTTGGCTGGTCTGGCCCTCCAACTGCTGTGAAGCCCTCTCAGGGGGATTTAAGGACATGATGGTTACATTCAGGGTCTGCTCTCCCAGCCTCAGGAAGGTCTGGTGCAGAGTGGTAGGTTCTGGTCCATAGCAAAGGTCACTCCCGATGTGCCCTGGGAGTGGGTAGGGAGCAGGCTTACCTCCCTATACATCTCCCTCCTTACCACAGGCTGAGGGCTTCTTTTCCGGTGAATCTTCATGTCGTGAGAGGATCCGAGAGAATCTAAAGAAGGGGTGGGAGACCCCTTCTTTTAAAGGCAAAGCTCCCCGGGTGATTAGATCAAAGCTAGTCTGATTTAGTGGTCCAATCCCTTTTCTTGATCAGAGTGGACGTTTCCCTTCTGATGTCACACCCAAAGTGCTTTTCTCCTGAAGAAGTGGAGGGGACAGGAAAGAGAAAGAGAGACATAGAGAAACAAGATGGCAGATGTCCCCTTCAACTGACCAGGACCTCCTGCATATTCTAATTCTAATCCCTAATCCCTTTCCACTAAGAACAGAGGCCCTTACAGATGTAGCACCCTGGTGTGAGACTTCTTATAAGGTGTGCTCCTATGATGCCCGGGCCCAGGACAGCTGCCACTGGCAGATGGTATTACCTGCCCTCACAAAGAGATCAAAGAAGTGACCCGGTCCTCCAGGTTCCTATCCTGTCATTTGGCAGTCTCCACCCGACGAGCCAGAATACACATCACCTTCCACAGGAGCTGATAAATGTGCGATATCAATTGGGATGTGGTGGCCATGAGCATAAGTAGTACCATACACCATGCCTAAACTAAGGCATCAGCATGGGTTACATGATCATCATAGTTTTGGTATGAGGGGGGAATATAGACATTTCTGCCCCTGTGCGGCAGAAACTTGGCTGTCACTGTGGCTGTCGATTGGGTATCTTGAGACCTTTTAATCTGCTTTATGCCATAAGCAGAGCAAACACTGAGGATCAGGCTACTGATGCCGAAAGGCATTATAACACTACGCCTTTGGCATGGAGTTGGAATTATCTGCATCATTTCATTTATTAATAATATTCAAAAAAGCCTGGGCTTTACACCCTTGCCATTTTGCAATTTTAGTCTCGAGAGGATAGCTCAGGGGCAACATGCTCGCCTTGGAAGCAAGACGACAAGGTGCAACACAGGTTCGCTCCCCGGGTCCACAATTAGAAACCTCTGGGACCCGGAATATGAAAAATATGTCTCAAAGAAAGCACACATTAAAGTAAAGTAAACAAGAGACGAATAAGGGCACTTTGAGAAATGCTGACAATACTTCCCATTACACATTTTGCATGACCTTGCATGACCTTGTCCCTCCTGAAAGAAATCTTCACATCCACCTGCATGGGGCAACTGGGGAGGTCCATTCTCAACAACTCCCTAATCTATGGCTGGTTCCCAGATTCCTTCAAAACTGTCCATTTCAAACCTCTGCTTAAAAAACATCCCTCAACCCTCTATTACCTATCTACTAGAATCCAATGTCCAATACCAGATTCCTAGCCAAACTTATTAATCATACTGCCTACTCACAGCTCAATGGCTTTGTGGAATCTAACAATTTCCTAAATTAGGGTTCTGTCCTTGCCACGGAAAAGAAACCATGCTGATCTCTATCTGGGATGACCTCAAAGTGACAGGAGACTCAGAGGGATACACAGCTCATATTCTTCTTGACATCTCGCTAGCATTTGACACCATCAACCACATGATCCTCTTTGACAGACTGAGTCCCATAGGAATACGTGACTCAGCTCTCTCCTGGATCGCCTCATTCCTCTCTAACAGACAGCAAATAACCCATCTCGCCCCTTTCCTCTCCACCGCACACCCACTAAACACTGGAGTACCCCAAGGTGCCTGACTCTGCTTCTCTTCCACCTTTACCTGACTCCCCCCAGGACCATCCACTCATACAAACTCACTTTCTACAACAATAGGGATGACAAACGTGCTACGTGCTCTGCAAGGTGAACTCTCCTGACTGTGCAGAGGCTGTTTTCTGTGTGCCTGGCACTGCGAGCTACATTGGGCTCTTGCCAGCGTTGCAACATCGCGCTTCCTGGAGGAGGCGGGGCTGCACCAGAAAGGTAAATAAATCCAAAATCTTCTCCACTAACTGTAATAAGCATTGTTCTTGTTCGAGGCCTGCAATGAGATTACGGAGTTCACCTCTTGAGGAAGAGATGGCTGGACAGGATGGGTCATATCTGGACGTAGGGTGCGAGGCTGGGCCGGGGGTATCTACCACTTCTGACCCTGTTATAGCTCAGCCGGTATGCACTACCAACTACGCTCTCAGCAATATAGAGAGTCAGAAAACCCCCAAGGGGTTGTTTCCAAATCTCCATATCCAGAAAGGTTGGAAACAAGGGCTGGAGTATACCCTGATGACACGAATGATTCAGAGCAGAATCAATGACCACTTTTGTAGAAAAAGAAACAAGAGTGCCAACGACCTGGTCGACATTCCATCTGGCAGCCACCCCCCCATGATCATACGAATTTGGTAAATACCCCATCAATAGAGAGTGAAGAAAATAATCAAACACCCGTAAATACCATTCAAGATGATAGGGCGAGCTCGCCAATCCATCAAGACCAACTGGAAGATCCAACAGCAATCTTTTCTGAGGGATCTCCCCCACCAGGAGAAAGTACTTTGGCAGCTTTGAGCTTTGTTTTAAACTCTTTGGTCTCAGTATTTGACCTTCTCAAAACAGTGGTACAAACACAAGCGGGTCTCCTCTTGGAGATGTCACATGAAATCTCGAAGAATGAATCAGCACTCGTCGCCACAAATAACATCATGAACACCATTTTGATCCCAATTCTGAAAGAAACTCAAATTGAGGGAGTCCAACAAGGGTTAGATATTGCCCAAATTCATAATTTACTGAAAGAGGGAGCAAAAAGCAGTGTCACAACTCAAGAGCTGTTAAAGAAGCTTCCTCTGGAAATACAAAACTCCCAAAACCAGAACGAGATCCCAACAGGGGAGGGCGCAAAAGATTGTTTTGACGACACTCTGCTTTCAGACTCTATTCTGGAAGAATTTCGAAGACTGGCAAATGTCGACATTGATATCATTGAAGACACTGGCGATAGTGCCCAAAAAACTCACGGAGACAATACACAAGACCAATGGACCGGCAGTGGGAACCAGAGCTAAGAAGAACCCTTGAAAACCAAAATCAAAAAGTGGCAAAAAAGGAAAAAAGGGGGCAGGTCTAAATAGATCATTCTCTATACTCTACATGACAATAATACGAAGAAATAAAAAAACCAGAGATATAATGTTCCTAAAAAAACAGGAAAGAACACATTTCTGTAAAACCTGGCTACTCCGTCTGGTGAAAAGACAGCGGAAACCAGCATAGCTGCTCTGCCTCTTTCCAATTCCTCTCAGACCACAAATTTGCTTATCTCACAAGCCAATGAGCGTGTACCGGGGGCAAAAGGGAAGAAAAGGGCAGGCCTAAATTGCAAGGAAGGTTCCAGTGTCATCAAAATTCAAACTTCAAACTTTGGTATGCAAACGGACCCTACAACATCCCCATCTGCAACCCTTTACAAAAAAAATCAAAAATTAGCCCATACAAACATCAAAATTGCCCCAATATTTCTGAAACAAAAATCGAATAAGGTAAAAGAAAATGTGGGTAAATTGGAGGAAAAACAAGTTGCTGTAAAATTAGCGCCAATTTTCTTAAAACCAATGGGGAAAACAGGCTCTACTTCCACTCTCACCAATGCTTCTCCCTCAATAGCTGCCCAAGAAGCGATACCATCAAGAGCCACACTTAATGAAGTAGATTGTCGGAATGGATTAGGGAAATTCATAAATCTTGAAATAAGTTCTCAGGATATTAGCAGAGAGAAAATGGAAATAAAACAGTACTGCTCGCCGATAAGAAAAGAAGAAACTGTGATGCCTAATTTTACCATTCCAAAAGTATGGCTGAGACTAGAAAAACAAAATAAGGAAAAATCACTTAGAAGATCAGTTCTACGCAGAGATTAAAAAGAACTACAATTTGTTTCTCTTTGCCTCAGAAGACATCGAGTACCTTTCATTTCCGATTAGAGAAGATAAATTCTTCGTGGAAATAGCCCTCACTTCAAGAAAGGCGCAACAGGCCCTCATCACTAACAAACATGATCTGGCTAAAGAAGGTCTTCGGGTATTTGAATCAGAGGAGGAAGGAAGGTATGGCAATCGCCCGGGCCCTAAACAGATAAGAGTAGAGGATACATCCACTTCTATGGGCACCACCAGAGTGATAAGAGAGCCCCAAAGCAAAGTCTCACCCGGGCCCAAATTAAATGAGAACCTGTTAGCAAAAATCCCAGAAATTGTCACACAAATCTTCCTGAAACTAGGCGAGGAGCAGAACATCCTTTAGACAAAGGGGTCTCGGATTAACTTCCTGGAACACCAGAGGGCCAAGTTTCTTGAGGAAAAAGCAGCTGAAAAATAATCTTTTACAACAGAATGACATCATGCTGCTTCAGGAAACATGGCTGGTTAATCCCATTCAAATAGAAGGCTTTACAATACAAAATCTCAAGGCCTCACAAAAACTTAAAGGGAGACCAGCAGGAGGCCTTTTAATAGCAACCGAAATCTCTACTGTCAAAGAAATTGTTCCGCTATGCAACAACATGGTGGGCATTCAAGCCTGCAAAGCAGAGATAGGACTGAATGATTCTCGGCTTACCCTAATCCTGGTTAACGTCTACTGGAACCCCGCTAGGTCAAAACTCCAAGATTTCATAGAATCCCTACACTCCCTACTGTCAACGGCTAAGAGCAAATATGAGGGAGCACAGATCATCATTGCAGGGGACCTGAATACTGATTGTATTAATTCAGGGAATGTGAGGTCTGGCCAAACCAAACAAAGTACTATACGGAAAGGCAAGCAATGGTGGGATTTTTTCCAGTCATGGGACCTGGACATGATAAATGAAAAAAATAGGTCTGTGGAAGTGGCTGGACCAAGCTGGCGTCAAGGGGCTCTGCAATCAACCTTAGACTACATCTTCATTTCATCTTCTCTTACACTACTTTGTCCCAGTCTTACTCTGGATTGGGAAGGGGGGAGTGATCACGCCAGGCTGGAACTCCTCTTCCCCAAAATTCAGAAAGCCTCCAACCTCTATACCACACAGGAATTGGAGGGTCACAAAGGTAAACTAAAAGTGGCCAAATATAGAAGTGGGGGGAATAAGTTAAACAAACTTCTGGAGGCAGTTCCTCCTGCTATATGGGTAAATAAAATGCACCCAGAAAAATTTGGCAAATTTGTGTGGTCCACTTGCCAGCCAAGTGAAGGAAAGATTGCAGGGAAACAGACGCACATTCACAATTTCGATGAGGAAACATTCAACAAGAAGAGAATCCTGCGCCAAACATTACGCCACATAAAACAAAATGAAGCAGAAGATCTGCCAAGCTGTATACAAAAGCTCAAAAAGGCTAAACAAACATATCGGAATTGGACAAAGAATCACAAGCATCAAAAACGCCAAGAAGACGGGGAGAGAATGCTTTTCCTCCTCAATGCAAATAATTGCAGGAACTTTTGGGCGGCATTAAACCAACTGGAAACCGGCCAAAATAGCTCTCTCTGCAATTTAGTCCATGAGCACAAGTGGGTGGAATATTTGTCCAAAAACTTTGAAGCAACTGAATTCAGAGATCATCCTCAACCAAACGTAACCTGGTCGCTGACATTCTCTGAGGAAGAAATTGAGGACCTTATGCCATCTTCCTCTGTCTCTAAGGCAGCAGGTCCGAATGGCCTCACTTATCAGGTGCTTAAAAACCAACCAAAGTTATGGGCTAAATTACTCTTCCATTTATTTCAAGAAATTTTAAAGAATAAAGTATTCCCACCATCATGGTAGAGCGCACTTATTATTCCATTTTTCAAGGGGGGTGATAGGCGAAACCCAGCGTGTTATCGACCCATTGCCCTTTTGGACATAGATAGCAAAATCTTTATGAGATTAATATTGAAAGAACGTACTTTATGGGTGGACTCTAGACACATCCTTCCCCCTCAGCAGACAGGTTTCAGGAAAGGCCTTTCTACCAGTCTTAATGGACTTGTCCTGAACCTGTTGAGCGAAAGTGCAAATGAGAAAGAAGGTTCTCCACTATACGGGGCATGGGTCGATTTATCAAAAGCGTTCGACCTCATAGACAGTTCCCTCCTTTGGCAGAAACTAAATAATTGGGGGATTCCGGCACCCCTTCTTGCAATGCTCATAGAACTCCACAAGAACATTACCATCAGAGTGAGATTGGACGAACCAGGCAATCTATCTGAAACAATCCAAGTCCTGAAGGGAGTACGACAAGGTTGCTTGGGTGCACCATTATTCTTTAATCTGTTTCTTTCAGACATTGGAGATTTCTTAGCCTCTGCATCATTAATCTGCCCGAGAATCAATGGAAGAAAACTCCATTGGTTAGCCTATGCGGATGACCTGGTGCTACTGGATGGCTCAGCGATAGGGTTGCAACAACTCCTATCCAAACTTAAGGATTATGCTAAACTGAACAGCCTCATAATTAACCCATCTAAATCTAAGGTCCTCATTTTCAAACACGCAAAAAAAAAGGTGACCTCAAGAAACTGGGTTTTGGACAGTAAAGCAATTCCACGGGTGGACGAGTTAACATACCTGGGATATGAAATCCTTGCTCACCCAACCTCAAACAAGGTGATATACTCCATTCTTGGGAAGAAATCAAAAATTATTGCACAAATGAAAAATCTGAACGGAAGATTCTGAAAATTCTCTATAATTCCACTCAAGAAGTTCTACATAGGTAAAGTTGCCCCGGTCCTTCTTTATGGCCTTGAGGCAAAGACTCTTTTGTGGAACTACGACTAGAGTAAAATTGAGGGCTCTTTGTGGAAATCTGCTCTTCATCTCCCTTTGTGCACTCCTCTCGCTAGTCTGAGATTTGAGTTGGGTCTGACCTCTTTGAGCTGCCGTGCGGAGTGGAAGTTACTGTCCCTCTATCGTAACATAATTACAGCCAGTGTATCCACTCTTTTCTTCAATGTAAACCAACATCTAAAAAAGTCTAAATCAAAAAAACTCCTAGGCTTGGAAGAAAAGATTGGATGCATTTTATATAGGCTGGAATTAACAAGAGAAACTCTCATACAAAATCCTAAGAAAGTTAAAGAAAACATTAAAAACGGAGGACTGGTTCAAAACGATCGAGGGAATCAGAAGGCTTAACCCTCCAAACCTATTCCTGACAGCGGACAGAAAGCTTGGCACCATCCCGCACTACCTGGAAAAATTCCCGGACCAAAGAATCAGAAACAACTTTCTCAGGCTCAGACTGAATATAGCCCACACGGGTGAAATACTGGACCAAAGAAACCAGGGTGAGAAGGCAATAAGCCTTTGCAAGATCTGTGCCTCTCCGAAATTACAATCCCTCAAACACCTCCTGCTGGAGTGCGAAGGCACATGGGCGATCAGGGTATCATCACTGGGGAGATTTGTAACCAGAGAGGAGAGCCTAGTTCAGGATGCATTTTGGGACAGACTGATCTCTGGCCAAGAAGTCATGCTAACTGCTGAGATTGTAAAAATCTTGGAGAAACCATCAACAGACTGGCCAAGTTATTGAACCCTCCAGTCAAGGGGAGCAGTCTGCTTAGTTAGTTAAATCCCTGGTTTCTGAGCCTTTATTTTACCTTGTCATTTCACCCTTTTTCTTTATTCTTTCACTTTCTGTATTCTTAAATATGCAGGAAAAACTGCTTCTTGTACGAAATCTGAATTTTTAACACTCTTCTTTTGTAAAGGTTTTCTCATAAACCAAAAACAAATAAAAATAAAAAATAAAAAAAAAAGATGACAAACAAATCATCCTGAGAAACCCAAATCTACCACCTACCCCAGCCCTGACTTAGCAGCTTGTCCCTCAGACATCAACTGCTGGATGACGACTAATCATTTCCTCCTGAACCCAGGTAAAATGGAGACCTTGGTGTGTGGAAAGTCTGTTCTATTCCTCCACCCAACTCCCGGATCACCCTCACTCGGCCTTTCCCCCGAGACTAATACTACGGTAAACAACCTTGGCAGCACAATGGACTCGGACCTAACTCTGTCTGACCACATCAACAATACTTCCAGCGCCTGTCACTTTCACCTTAGGCTCCTGAAGTGCATCTTCCCTTACCTTACCTACCCAAACAGACTGGCTGCAATTGAGTCCATTGTCATGTCCAGATTTGACTGTGCAAACTTCCTCTATCTGGGTGCACCGGCCTACCAGTTAAACTCCAAAGAGTACAAAACTCAGCTGCCAGACTGCTTCTCGCACTGGGATGAAGGGACCAAATCTCACCAGCTCCTATTTGGACACAGGGCCTCCTTCAAATTCCTATGTATTACCCACCAAGCAGTGCACAAAGCACGGCCCACATTCCTACAAGATAAGATTGCGCCTTATCACCCGAACCGCACGCCTAGGTCAAGCACTGCCCTGCTCCTAGTGGTACCAAACTCCAATAAGGCCAGGATCTGAGGGTCAGCTTACTGAACCCTGGTGCTATCTTTGTGGAATTTACTGCCTTCCCTCATTAGGAATAGCCAAGGCTACATGACCTTCCGGAAAGCACTCAAAACCTGGCTCTTCGCCTAAAAAAACACAAGGGATTGCAGTGAACCATCCGACCTGCTACCACGACCGACAGTGTGGTAACCAGCTGATTAGATACCCTGCCATTGACCATCAGGCCTGACTCTATCTAACTCCACCACTTAGAGCCTTTGTCCAGTCTTGGAACCCGAATTGTAGCAGGAACATGACAAAAGTCGGTATCTGACAAAATGTATTCTTCACCTCACCCGCAAGAATTCCATACGCTCTGAAGCCCAAAGCTATCCATCACAATCAGGGGCAATTGTGCTCGACCCATAACCCAAGAACCAATAACATTCATGAGCCTGATCAAGTCTATGCAAGTCTACGTAATCATCCAGGCATTTTCCTGCTAATCCTACACACATGGAAATGTAAGAGTAGAGCTAGCTACTGTGGGCTGGCTAGCAGGGAATCTGCTAAGCACACCTATCATAGTGTGAATATAGCAGAACCACCCACCAGTAATCTATCTAGCACAACCAACAACCGTCGCACTAATGGCACTTACGTACCTGATCATTGACCTGCATATATGGACTACGGTATCAAAGCAGGAAATGGCCTCGGTTGTTTTCCCACATACCTGGAAATCCCTTTGGAGAATTATGAAGCAAGGAACGTTCTAGCACTTATTCTGGGCTAACCCCAACTCTCTGGGAATATCCTAGTAAAACCACCCTTCAGGGATTCCATTTAGCAATTTGCTGACCGAGGATGCCACTAGCACCTATGTAATAACAACACAAGTTGTTTGTGACAGATCTGCTTATCACCAGCCATCAGTAGTCGCCAAACAATCAGACCCGTCAAGAAACAAGGAGCTACCAGGGACTCGACAGGCACTGGAAGCAGAACAGGAACAAGTTTCACCTGGAAAACACACAGGGACTCAAACACACCACTATACCAACTCTTGCCTCTGCACCAACAAACAATAGAACGCATCTACACCCATAGATTAATTCTGCCTAGCTGCACACATACTTACACACCTCCACGTTTGCCTCAACAGCCTTTAGAATGCAGCTACATACCTTTAAATTCAGCCTAGTTGCACACATAACTTTGTTCTCAAGCAACCAACACTGCCAGAATGCAGATACCATAGTCCATTGCTCTTGCTGCCCCCATTCTATTGATTTTACAAAACCACTGCATCACACCCAGCTCTAGGATACAGCTAGACCCCACCTATTGCACTCTGCTGCACACATAACGAGTGAACCCAATCACCTTGTACTACACTACCCTTGCTAGTCCCCGAGGTCTTTCAACCCACAGCGCTTTGGAATCATAACAATGGTGAAAGGCGCTATACAAATCCAAAATAACTTAACATAAACCAGTAGATGGGTAACAATGAGAAATGGAGCAGTTACCATTTTTCTTGCAAAGCTGTTCTTGCTATAAAAAATATTGGTGTGAGGAAAGACACGCACCACCATTAACTAGACCAGCACCATAATGACGATATTTTAGTTTACATAACTAGTGATTTTTATTGCAGGTATGTTGTTAGTAGCACAGTAAGTGCTCCTATCAACACTATGTTTATACTAAAATATGAACCACAGTGTACGAACACAGATCTCTGCAGAAGTGCTTAACTCACTGAGCTATCTTCTTCACCAAACCATCAATATTAATTTCAACTTTGATTATTGCATTTTATGAATACACTCCCCAAAGAAAGATGGAATTGCCACAGAGGTTGTGCTGGAGTGAATGCACAAACTGGGCTCAGGGAGGGGCTGGCATGCCAGAAATACTTTCCATTAATGTGGGGACCTGCACATGCCATCCTCAGGCTTCCTACCCCAATGTGATGACTGCATTATAAGATCAGAGAAGAATTTATTTTTAATCTGGGTCATATTTTTTGGGCACATTAAACTAACCTGTCACAAAAGTAACCAGGGGTTTCAATGTTCAGTTAAATGGTAATCATTTTATCCACCTCTGAAAGAAATAAAGGCTGAGTCTGCCCTGATGGGGTTCAGAAACTGTGTTCTTATGGTACAGAGCTCAGTGCCCTATTTCCTTTTAGTTTAACTTTGTTTATATTTTTTGTATTGTTATTGAAAATGAAACATAATATAAAAGGTGAACTGTTACCGTCTGTCTCCTTTATCCTGCTGGATAAAAGTATATATTTGAGATAGATGGTGGCAGGGCCCCCTCCAACATTTGCTACTGCACGCATATCAATCTGGCCTTGGGGCTTTGGAGGCCAGATTAGAGAATCCTGGAATTGATGGTACAATATTAGCACACAACAGCACAACAGCTGGGAGCTACAGTTTCACATCACATTCCATATCATTGCACTTTCAGACATGGGGATATGCAAAGATTGGTCCACAATAACATTGTGCTGATCAGGTACTGCAGCTAGGATTTAAATCAAAGTATCTGTGTGCTGAGCTCAGTAATGTGGACACTAGGCCACACATCCCAATTTGTTGTCACTGGGATTTGGCCACAGACACCAGAAGTGCTATACAAATATTAACCTACAACACATGAGGAACCCCTACCCCTTGAGGCCACCCTGCAATATCCAGGGCAATTTGCCCCACTCACTGGTACCCCCTTTTGATGGCCCTGCATTGATGATGAATGTATGTACCATCCACAATTTGATGACCATTTGTCTCCCTCGCCTCAAGCATCGAAGAGAAGCGACTCGAGAAAGAGCTCCTCAGACTCCTGGCTGGCTGGCCTTCTGTGGGGGGCAGGCTGTAGGCAGCAAAGTTAAAGCGCTGATCATGGGGGGGCAGACAAACAGTAACAGTGGTGACGACCTGCTATACCACACACCAAGAAAAGGCAGAGACAGTGCTATTTCATTAGAGTACAGATAGGGAGAAATTACATATGAGGAGGGACATACAACTTGAAGGTGTTGTTTGGTTATTTGCACACCAACTGACTGTCCATGGTCATGCTAATCTCTATGGCCGTTCCCTCCCAGCTTCTGCTCTTCCCCCCCAAAACACCTTCTCATTTTGTTTTCATCAAGCCTTGTCATCAAACCTGGCTCTCAAAGTGCCTGCCATTGTTTTTTCAACACAGTCTTCTGAGAGTTAATGATTTAACTTGAGTTGTAAACACGTCACTAGTGTAATAAACATGTCAACCAGGTCTACTTTCAGCTACTCAAATTTATAAGCACTATGCATGTCCTTCATTGAAGTCCTGTTAACAACATTGTCCATTTACTCACTATTTTGCACCTGCTACCATAAATGGCCAGTTAAAACCACTGCACAATGCATGGTAAGTGGCTTTCCCATGCCTACACAAAAGCTCAAACTGTTGACATTGCCGATGCTTGGATTTTGTGTCTGTCAAATGTGCCTGCAGGCATGCATGCACAAAGCATATTTTCTTTTCAGTGTCTAAATGATGAAGTAAATGAGAGAAAGAAATAAAGAACGCAACATGTTTTCTAGCCCCCTGACTTGGCCACACACCATGAAGTGCCAGAACACCCCAAGCAGTGCCACCCCATGTCCCCCAAGTTGGAAAACAGGTGGGAGCTGTTGTTCACCCATACAAATGTCTCTGCCTACTTGATACATTTACCTGATCTCAGATTACCACTCTTACATGCATCACAATTAATGTACCAGGGCTAGGAGATCCAACAAAGAGCCACAGGCTTTTGAATTACCCGAGAGTCAATTATGGGGATATCATCTTTTTACAAGAAACACACGTAGGTAAAAAACAGTCGGCAAAGCTACGCAGGGGATGGTAGGGCAGATGGTCAATGCTCCACCATAAGAAACAGTGGGTCTCCATCCTGATTCACAAAAGGATCCCCCTCAAGATTCTCAATACACTGGCTGACCGAGAAGAACAATGGGTTTTGATACATGGAGCACTCTACCAACAGCATATCACCCTCGTCAATATATATGGTCCAATAAATGATACCCCCAGCATTTCACACATGCCTTGGCCACATGCGCATCTTTCATGGGTCCATTGACGCTTATGGGAGGGGACTATAACATCACCCTATCAAAGGCACTGGACAGGCAAACCATGGCTCTGCTCCCCACCACATACTCCATAACAATTGGACCCTTCTCGCCTGAATGGACGAGCTCCATATAACAGATATATGGAGAACCCTACACATGACTCGGAGAGAATTTGCATTCTACCATCACCAAAGCTACACCCGATTAGACTATTGGCTGATCTCGACCAATATCACCAACATGGTTAGTCAATGTGACATAGTTCCTATGGCTTTGTCTGATCATGCCCGGTTATAATGAAGATTACTCTCCCAAACGAACCTAAAGGGTCCCCAACTTGGAGACGGAGCAATACCCAGACTTTATAGAACACTTGGTAGCGGTCACTGATGACTTTTGGTTAGGAAACCTAAATGATGAATATAACCCTCTCAAATGCTGTGATATGTATAAGGCCTTCATCAGGAGGTGATGCATTTCATGTTGGGCTTAACTTAAAGAATGGACAGCACAAGAACTAAGTTTGACCTCTGAGTTGCAAACTTCGGAACGTATGCCTAAGAGAACCGGGGACCCCGCTGTGCATGCTGCAGTCAACACGCTTAGATTAGAGATCAAACGGATTACCATGACACGAGTGCAAAAGTCCTTTTCCAAGTGGTCCCAAACATTCTTTAAAGAGGGAGAAAGACCTTCTAGGATGATGACACTGACGATAATAGGTCAGCAATGTGCTGAAATAATCAAAAAATTAGAAATAAACTGAATGAGAAGCTATTAGGGGGCAGAGATATCAAGACACACTTTGATGAATACTACAAAGTATTGTACACTGCTCTATCACATAGGAGTGCAGATCAGTTACAGTCCTAACTACAACAAATACATCTTCCCCCTTTTACACCAGAAGAGCTACTGTCATTAAATGCTTCAATTATGGAGGCAGAGGTCACCAAAGACATTGCAAAGATGGCCCCAGGAAAGGCAGCCAGACCTGATGGCCTACCCATAGACCTTTATAAAGCAGTGATTGAGATGCTAGCTCTTAGATTGATGGCAGTATTTACAGAAGCATGTGCCTTGGTAACGAACATTGTGGTTTTTCATAAACCTGGCAGGGACCCCGATGATTGTAGCTCATATATGCCAATATCGCTCATGAACTCAGATGCCAAAATACTAGCCAAGTGCTTGGCTGGGTGCTTACAAGTGAGCTGAAGAGCTAGTGGTATCTGTAACTATGGAGGATATATACTGATCTTTCACTTTGATTAAAGAGGCTTCATTCAACATAAAACAGAGAAATAGAATATAAAATAATACAACATGCCTATTCACTCCAGCTAGGCTCTACACAATGAAGCTAATGCAGTCACCTTCCTGCTAGAAAAGATGTGGGCACCTGGGCATGGTGGAATACATACTCTGGACCTGTACTAAGATCAGACTGTTTTGGGCAGTGGACTTATTAAATAAATCCTGCATTCAGGGCTCCCCCATGACAAACTCACCTACAGAGATGTTGTTTGGATTGGATGTAGATGACTGGCACAAGGACGTTCTAGTGTAGGAACATCATACACAGTGTGTTGTTTGTGGCCTGAAAACCTATTCTGGTTATGTGGAAAGACCCTCTCCGACCGTAAAATGTGGGCAATCCTACTCTCGAAGTCAATCACATTTGAAAGATGTGTGTATAGGAATAGGCAAGGGTCTCCCAGGTCAGACAAACTCTGGGACTTATTCGGTCAATTCATTTGATGTCTAAGATGAGCTCTATTACATCGAACAATACATAGGGGAAGGTCACAGCACAAATGGTAATGTGGATCAACATCTAATGGGCTGACGGTGTGATATATATATATTATCCTATGCTTCGCATATAGATCACTTTTAGACATGACTTCACCTGTGATATGAGAAGTGATATTCTACCCATTGATGGCTGCCTATTTGATGTATGTGAGTGTGTACATGATTATGACAAGTGCAATGATAATTTTAGCTAGGGTTGCCAAACCTAGACAACAATATCAGTTGGACCGTATGTTTTGTTACATGTATATTTCATTAAGGAGAGGGTAAGGGGAGGGAAAGAGATAGGTATGGTATGGTATTGTTTATTTGTAAAGCGTCTATACACAAAGCAAGTGTTTCAAAGCGCTGAAGGGGGAGGGAACAAGGGGAAAACAACAGTCATTCAAAGCCCTTGAATTTGTGAATGGCACAAGTTTGCACGGGCAGAGTGGGTGCATGAGCAAGTGCATTTAATACAATTAATGGTGTAGATAACAGCAAATAGGTCTGACAAGGATTCTGCAGTTTTTCCAAGTGCATTGAGGCGCCACCATGCAAGGAGGGGAGACAAGTTAAAAACAGATGGACGATCTTCAAGGCATGGCGAATTCAGATCGTACAAGTACGCAGACAGGTGCAAGAGACGGGAGGGGAGGCGGCAATACAATTAACGGTGTAGAGAAAGTGATCTGGAAGATTATCAGTTGAACATTGGTATTTCATACTATCCTCAGTTGTTGAAATTCCAATAAAAAGATTACATCAAAAAAAGATGCAATAAAACAGAAAAAGGGAAACTAGGGGATTTTAAGGATACCAGAGACCTGGGGAGAGCTGTCCAGAGGAGATCATCAGACCCCTGGAGACCTGGACACCTGGACAAGGGAGGGCTGTAGGGAATGTTTAATATAATGATAATAATTATAATGATGTGTTATTTATATAGCGCCTTAATCCAAAGTGCTTTACAGAGCACATATTTACATACAATATCACCCAACCGAAATTGGTACTCATTTATCGACCTCGGAAGGATGAAAGGCTGAGTTGGCCTTACCGGGATTCAAACCTGTGAGTTGGAGATCACGCTCAGATTTCAGCAGCGAGCGCTCAACCCGCTGACATGAAACTTAGTTTATTGTCTTGGGCATAATGTGCTTGGTTTCCCATTGTTATCATGTAAATAAAAAACTCCCAAAGGTAAAGGGTAGGCAGATGTTAAGAGGACATGTTTACAAAAACAGCCATTTTGCATCACAATTTTGAAACATTACATATTTGTACAGGAATCTGACTCTATAGTTCAGTATTTACCAACATCTCTTGTGTATTGCTTTTCATCTCTGTAATGTACCAAAAATTAGAGACTTGTTCTTAAGCAGCGGATTTACCAAATGCTTTGTGCCATTTTCCTATAAAAATGCTTGTAAATAATGTTCAAATTAAGCTGTGACCACCTTTAAAATTGAGCACAGAAATTAAACTGAATTGTGAGTAGTTTTAATAATCAACGTGTTACATTGACATGTTACATTACAGATTTTTAGAAGTGAGGGAGTCATTGCAATGCGAAACTGTATCCCAAGCACCTGTCCTTTTTTCATAACAAGAACAGTGCAGATTTGTTTTCTGAATGCATGCTTTTGAAACGTCGGGTTGTCAAGGCAAAGAGGAGTTCTCATGACCAGAGATGAGCTGTCTGTCATGAACAGATCTGCACATTAATCAATAAAATCCATTGAGACCGATAAACACAGAGGCACCTTCCGAGTACCGCAATTGCAAAATAATTAGAGAAACAAATATACAAACAAGACAGACAGAGATAAATGGAAAATGGAAGGGCAGGAAGGTATGCCTTGGAAGCAGTTTAGGAGGAAGAAGTAGCCAGTTAGTGACAGGGTCCCACTTGTCCATCAAACCCCGCCAAGGCCATTGAGACCTCCCTGTGAGTGCAACCATGAGTGAGGAAAGAAGAGGATACCAAGGTGGTGTCTGGCATATGATTACATGTGGGCCAGGGAGAGATCTGGTGGAGAAAGCCCCCACGTCTTATGGGACAAAAGAAGGAAATGAGATGGCCTCTTCAAATGACTTGTGTAAAATACATTTGTTTGGACACTAGGAGAAACTTTGTTGAGTTGTGTGTGTTAGGGTACCGTAGTTTTGAGATTCTTTTTTTTTAAATCTGAACATTGCATTTAGCAAACCCTTTGGCCCAAATGGGAAGCCCTATTATTTTGGATTCTTGTACTGGAAATCCGTTGATTCAAATACTCACTTTGGGGAAATACATTTGGAATCATTATTTAACCTTTTATTTTGAAACAGCATTATCAACCTCAAACTCACATGAGCCCGGAGGCTCTTTAAGACGAGGCAACAGTATCTGAGATGGATGGGGATGAAGATCTAACTCAAGCAACAATAATCAGACCGACTCAGGACATTGGCAAAAGCACAACTGTTTTATTTGCAATTGTCTAAAACAGGGAGTCCAACAGGAATCAACGGACGCCGTACAGTCATATGTCTCTCTCTGATTATTATGAAAAAACATCTGTAGTAAAAACTCATCATGAGTGATGGCATACTACGTGGCAAAATCGGAAAACCTACTTGAGATTGTGGTTGGTCTAAGGGCCCCATCTAGCTATACATTCTATGTGGTACAGGATCGTGATTGGGTCTTTAAGGTCAGGTGGACAACTAAGCCCACCCTTAGGGCAAGTCATTTTCCATGTCCTACCAATATACAATGTTTTATTGGCTTCTCAAACTGTAGGGCTCTCTGATACGTGGCCCTCTACAATTGATTGGCACGCTTGTACACTGTTGGAATATTCTGCATGCTAGCAGCACGCAAGCTGGTACCCCAGGTGCTGGATTGTTGGCCTGGTTATGCCTCCCCACCCAATCAGCCCAACATCCATCATCACTCCTACTGTCTACCAAGCAATTAGGCCTTTGAACTCGGTCTTGCAACTGATCACTATGCCTGAGAATAAAAGGGAGTGTGAGCATGGCCTTATGTTATGGTCTCGACATAGCTTGCCCAAAGCCTATTTTCCTCCGACCATGTGACTGGAGACCATGTTTTGAGCTCCTTCGTTGTATTTAATATGATTAAATGAATAAACCTGGTCTTTCTAGTGTTTTTCCAATTACACCTCAACAGAAGCCCATCTTGCTTCTCACATCATTGTATCTTTCCATGATAGATAACCAAATTCTTGGCTTCTTCAACCCTTGACACTGAGCCAGACAAGTCCTTCTCGAATCTTCCTTCACTGTGAGCTGCTTTATTCTACTCAGCCACACTTTCAGCCCTTCTATTCACGGGTTTCAAGTTTGCTAAAACGAGTTGTGGAACATCCAGATTCTATACACACACACATACATATATATATATATTCAATTAAAAAACTTTGTTAAAGGGACGTTATGGTTAAGTTGGACTAATAAAAACCTATGAAATTCAAAGAAATAACGTTGTTAAACAGACATTATGGTTCCAAGCAAAACCTAAAAACCCCAGAAATTTGCCAGTTATGGTAAGCTAAGCAACCACTGTGCACTGCTAAGACTAACACCCAGGGCATCAAAGATGACATCACAAATGTCATTGATGACATCACTGATGACATCACATGTGAAATACATTTTGATGAAAAGTCTCTACAAGGAGTTGTGTTTATATTGTTGATAACAAGATGTCAGGAGTGAGCGGGATACCTATCATGAACTACTTAATCGATTAAAGAATGTACTCATCTGATATCATTGTATTGGAGTGTTGTTGTTAAATCAGAAACCTAATCATATATAAACATAGGCAATGACTGCAGCATGCACCATAGAAGTACACTATAATATTGTAATTTTGGATAGTATAATAATGAATGCTCCCTTATCAGAGTTTTGAGTAATGTTAAACATGTAATAACTAGCTAACAATTCAGGACTACAGCACTTGTGCTGGTACAAACAATACATATGAAGCACCACAATGCATACAAATCAGAGCCACATGCAGGGAAACTAAAGTAAGGAAGAAAGAAACTGCATCATCAGAAAATATTAATGACATAACAGTTTATCTTCATGTATAAAAATGAATTCTGTGTTTGAGGCCTGCTCATTTCCCCATCTATGTGCACCATGAGCTGAGACCAAACCCTAAGGAAAGTACTTAAAGAACATATGACAAGGCTAACATCTAGATATATAATGTATTATTCTGACTGCCAGTGAACAAAACCACCTGGCCTATATATGTCAAGGAACAAAACAAGTGGCCCAGATGGGTGATGTCGTCAGTGATGTCATCAATGACATTTGTGATGTCATCTTTGGGTGTTAGTCTTAGCAGTGCATGGTGGTGGCGCGAGTTATGGTTGCTTAGTTTACCATAGCTGGAGAATTTCAGGGGTTTTTCGGTTTTACTTGGAACCATAACATCCCTTTAACAAAGTTTTTTCATTGAATATATATATATGTGTGTGTATAGAATCTGCATGTTCTTCCAACTTCAAAATTTCCCTTGCACAGCTCCCACACCAATTCCTACTCATTATCCATTAACAAGCTAGTACAAGGTACATACTTTTAGAAAAACTGCTATTTATCTTAAAATGGCATCAGCTAATGCCATCCCTCCTCCCCAAGAGCAACCACCACTGCTGTAATCAAGGAGCATGAGAAACAGTGCCCCTAATTTAGAAATAACACACACGCAACATTTTTTCTTGTCCACCTACCCCTCCACATTAGTGTTTGATTGCTCTTCCCTCATTTCCCTCCCCACCTTTCGTTCTCAGGTCTCCTGCCAAAGAAAATACATCCAAAAACAAAATACGACATATTCCTTTAGGAACCACCTTTCATAGTTAAAAAAAAGAACGAAAAAATAAATTGATAGACTCCATCTACTTTATATTTCTCAGTAAAGTACATAGACTAAATAAGATTTTCCAACATTTCCATTTGCATTTTGTGCTATGCTAATGGGAATATTGTGGCGTTCATCCTCTGTTCCAGGTACTGAAACGGTGGCTACCGACCCAGCAGCCCAAGTTATCAGCCCAAGCGAAGCGAGGGTGAATAATGAGGTCTCCGGACCATTATCCCCCCATTCCAGCCCCTGAAATGGGGGATGAAGGCCATTAGCACCCTAGTTTCCCAAAGCGGGAACCTAAAAGCGGGGAGCTAAAAAATAGGATTTTTCTTCCAACACCGGGACGCCTGCAGCTTCAAGGTGTAGGAAGGAAAATCATTTTCCAGGATGGCCACCATGGAAAGGGAAGGTGAGGGTTCCATACAGGGCCCCTCTTCGCTTTCCATAGCAGCCTGCAGAAGGAAAAAAGAGAACCCTATGACCATATTACCACAAGCACATTTTTCTTCCCATTCAAATCTATCCTAATTTTGAATAACTTTACCACAAGACCCAGGTGGGCATGGCCACTTTAATCCTATGTTTTGTCCCTTGTGGTCATGGCCAGTAGCCAGATTGTCTGGATCATGACCTTATTCCATGACTCGGACCATCTGGCCACTGCCCATGGCCACAGGCTACTCCTCAGTCACTAAAGGCATACCGCTATTTTCTGTAGCTACATTATGACACTTGTCAAACGATAATACACTGGCACATTTGCAAAACCATACTTGTAGGTCCTTGCCAATGCTCCTTATGCAAGTTTGCTGGAAATCCACCCATGTTTTATTTTTTCAAAAGTGTCAAATGTATGCACATACAATCGTCATATAACCTAGCCCCCACTTGACAAAATCCATTCAGACTTTATGAAAACATCTAAATCTAGATCTATAATCTTTTGCAAACCTTTGTGTAGATTTGTCAAATGGCACCACATTTATAACCCTTTACAATATTTTGGGACGCACACTCTCGACAGAATCCCACCAAACTTCACAAAAACATGTATATCTTGATCTAGTATCAGTTTGCCAAATGAAGTGTAGATTCGTCAAATGGCACCTCATGTATAAGCCTTCACAGTATTTTGGGACACCCCCTCTAATTTTGCCCCCTCTTCACAAGATCCTACCAAACTTCGGAAAAACATTCCTATCTAAATGTATTATCAGTTTCCCAAATTAAGTGAGGATTCGACAAATGACACCTCATGTATAAGCCTTTACATTATTTTGGGACCCCCCTAATTTTGCCCCCTCATGACAGAATCCCACCAAACCTTGCATACTCACTTAGAATCAAACCAGGAATATAAATGTCAAATTTCATGTAGGTTCATTAAGTGGCGCCACAGTTATAAGCCATCCAAAAACTGCATTTCACCAACCCTGTAATGCTGAGGTGTTCGCAAACTTTTCAGGACTGTTCGCGAACATCCGAACTGTTCGCAGACTTTCGTGGTAAAACCCACCCGTTTTTAACTTAACCATAACTACACAGCCACTACTGTGGCCATGTAATTAATATATATAGATATATATATATATATAGATATATATTGGCGGCACCACCTGCAGTCTATTCACTACATATAGCCCGCTTTCATGAATCCTTACTCCAACTGAGTTATTGCATCTGTACAATTATAAAAAGGTTTGCATTTCTTTCCATGCTCTTTACATGTGAAATCTTCATTCCACACATGAAGGGTCACTCGATTCTTTTCATGGTCATTAAATTATATATGGTCTATTTACCTTCTCTTTTGTCACCTCTTCCTGGCGCATCCCCTTGCTTCATGGTATGTCACCAGTCTCCTCTTCCATCCATCTATGAATGCTCTTTGGGGATCTTTCCCAAGAGACTGTCAGCTTTTTGCAGATACATAAAGAATGGTTTTCTCAATGGATATCTTGCTTCAAAGGCTGCTCGTGTTATGGGCATCATTACTGGTGTCGTGCTTGTCACTATTTCTGGTTCCCAGCATATAGGCAAAATAGGGGCGGGACTTCCAGTAGAGGGCTTTGGATCCTCCTCTACACTCCCCCCTCTGGTTGATTTATCGACCACTCTCTCACCAGTTTCCACATGTAGATATCCTCTTCTGAAAAAGTGCTTCTTCAGAGTCCATATCTTCATCACACCTTTCAAAGATCCTGCTGATTTTACATGCTCATCAACGCTCTAGGTCATGTGGCTGCGCTGTCCACTCAGGCTTCAGTAGAACCATCTTCCCACATACTTCTTGTGGTCTCTTGGATACAGGAACTTCTTTCTCTCAGGTAAATGAATATGTGCTTTTATGAAGTCTCTGATTTCTTCATTAGTCAGCTCTTTGGATTCAAATCCAGACTCAACATTGTCCATGATCTTCATTCCTACTGCTTTCTTTGCTGTCTTCTTGCACTGTGTAAATATTATTCTGATCACACAGATTCCAAACATAATCATCACCAATAATGATCCAAGGAACTTGAAGATATTCACCATCCATTGTGATACCCATAAGAAGATCGATGCAAACAAGCTGTCATCTGCAATATCTTCTCTTCATCTTCCATCTTGATGTGCAATTTCGTCAACATCGTTATGGCCTCTGTCAAGGTACCATTCGCTTCATCGAAAGAAGGTAGGAATGTGCAACATGATTCTCGGATTTTGGCACAAATACCTCCATCCATGGCTGTAATCATGTCCAGGACATATATATTCTGGAGTGTCATTAGTCTTATGGCTCGCAGCTCTACTTTGATTGTGTTGAATCCCTTTATGGTAGTGTTGATTGTCTGCAGGAGCTCCCATCTGGTTATCTGTAACCATCTGGCATTTGCCATCATCTGGATCCATGGCATGAAGATTGTTGTGAATATCGCTGAAGTCTGGCTGAACAATCTATGTTGATAGGGAATGTCCTTGAAAGCTTCTATCGATTTAGCTGAGAAATAGTTATTCCTCTTTGTTCAATTGAGGAATCCAACTGATCTCCCCTTTCTCAGGTGGGCATCGGCATTTGGAAATTCTCCAATGTTCAAGTCACTCTTTGGAATCACCAATGCTGGAACATGGACAATCAATATAGAATGTAGTCCTCCCAGTCCTTGGGAAGCTTCATATAAGCTCTGGATCCACAGGCCCAGTAGTGGTCCATTATCACTACTGTCCCATCTGTTAAGGATCCTAATCGGGTATCAAACACCAGACCAGGACTTTTGCCCTTAGCCTAGGATGTAGCACACAATCAAAATACTTATTCTTTATTTCCTAAGAATTCGGATTGAGCTGGCACCCAACCCATCTCACACCCCCTTTTACAAATACCCCGGGTTACAATGGACCATGAACCAGGCCAGTGGGTAAATACAATATTTATTTATTTTAAATTCAAAGACAATTACACAAATTTAATATTGGGCAGCAATCACCAATGAGGTAGTTTGACCTTCTACTATAACATATCCAAAGCACAAATGAATGGGAACAATTTTACTGTTCGGGTAGATAGCACCCAGTTAAGATTTCCCCTGCAAGTAGTCAGGCATACTAGGCAGCAAAAAGAATTAAAATCCGACCTTCCCCCACAAAATGGATTTAAAAACCTTTTCAATTGCATAAAATAGCATTCAGAAATACTACATATTCAATTTAAATGTGTGATTGAATGAATGGGGTAAATATGAGTTATAACAGCATCTGGGAGGTAAGAACACTATCAAACTACAAGGCAAGGTACCAACAACGGGCATACAGGTCAGAAAATCAACTTTGAAGTGAAACACAGTGCAGTCAAATCACATGTGAAGGAATTGCATTTGCTAATTTACACAGATTTAAATGTGAGAAGCGGACAAAATAGACAGAATTGAAATGCGTTTTTTATGCTGGATGACAGATGCACATCAAAGGGATAATGTGCAAGAGAAAGGGTGACTCTAAATTAATGACAGGATGAGATTCTCACTGGAAAAGTAAATTCGGTTTTAAAAATAAAAGCAGTTTACAGAGAAAATCGGTTTGGAAAGGAAAGGGCAAGTTTCACTTAAGCTAGATTTTAGTGGCTAGAAAAGAGAAAAGCCACCTGTGAATCGAAAGTTTACACTGCAGTTGTAACCCTTCACACAGTGTACCTCTTTTTAGGGAGAATTTATTTATTTAATCAAAATAATACTAATGACTTACAAATGACAGAAATTAGTAGAGGAATGGCGCGAACACTAGGAAATCAAGGACAGGATGCACAGAGAACTCTGACAGTTTTAAACAAGTTATCAGGGTATTGATGGGATTACTTAGAAGGTGGAACAAAGACAAGGTATCAAGATGGGGTATGCTATGTGTTGCTATGGGATGGGGTGATACTCACATTCAGCACTTGAGTTTGGGATTTGGGACAGCCAACCGGGTTTCTGGACTCAAAGGATCTGGTCACAGCACAATGGCAAGCTCTCCTAAAAGAAAACAGCTGGGCCTGTCTGGTGATTGGATAGTGAGGCTACAGCTAGCATGCAGGTAGTGGGGCAAGAAGCTGGCCTGGTCACAGAATACTCTCAAAAAGGGTGCCACAGCTTTTCCCCCATTCTCCCTGAGTTATTGGGATTTTCAGTGGGGTTCCTTTTTGGATCAGTGGTCCTGCATGGATAGATTCAGCTATGCTCTGGCCTGGCAGTGGAATCTGGAATCTTGCAGAATGAATATTGAATGTCTGGATACGCAGGAGCTGGACAATTCAGAAGAGTGTGTCCTTTGTCTCTGTGAACTTCCCCATTTTATAAGGTGGGTGACATCACATGATTATACAATGGGGACGGCTTTGGATGGACATGCCTCTAACAATCGGATAGGTGAACCTATGTATGTTGCCTCCTGCCTAGAAGCAGATTGGACTGAAGGAGGGGACTCAGTTTTATGGGGTGTATTTTTATGAAGTACATAGCCATCCCACAGTCCTTTTTGCCAAAATTCAGTTATGACATAAATTGCACAGTTTTACAGTCGTGGCACTTTTCCACATCACATAGGCTAATGACATATTCCACACAGAGCATAACATTCCAACTCCCAGGTCTGTACAACATTGTTTCGTCCTTCTAATAATCTTTCACAATTTTTGGTGGGAAATATTTCACGTACAATTCTACAACTTTTAAACATGTGTGCATATTATCATAGAGCATGTTTGCATTGATTTCCAAAGTTGCACCATAGATATTTTTCCCATGATTTACCCTTTTCTGCAGTTTGTGTTCGCCACATGCTAGGGGAATCAAAAATGTCTTGTTTTAACCCCACCAAAATGATATTTAAACTGTTAAACTGTCGCATTTCTGCGTCTTCCGGTTGCAGAGATAAAAGTCTTAAAGTTAATTAATTCCGAGCAGTCTTATGGCCCAGATCGGCTAGCTTTTGTCTCCCATATGAGGCCATACTTCCAACCCCCAGTAAATGTCCGGCTTTATCCAGCCTGAATCCAATGTGGCTCTGGAGTTGCCTATGAAGCTCCCCAGTTTAGAATGAGGGGAGGTGTTGCTTACAAGTCACGCCTATGTGTCCCAGAATCCATTGTATCAAGTTGGAGCACTGCCACAGAGTATGATGAGCGTGTTACATCCACCACCCTTTCCTATTCAGCTGACTCAGGGGCTGTCCACATGAAAGGAGGCAAATCATGTTCCCAGTAAGCCATGTCCTTTGAAGCCGGGACCTGAAAAAAACCTGTCCTGCTGGTGTCACAGTAGATTTATTTATTTATTTATGCTTTCTGTCCTGAACCAGAAGCAAGTCTGTTGGAATTAAATATACTATATATGTTTTAAATCAAACCCCCCTCACCTTTCTATGCAAGGACAGGGCCTTAATTCAACAATTTACTTTTAAACAGACATTTTTCTTGTTTGTAAAAGGACCATTTTACACGTGGTTAAATTTCCTTGGCTGTCATTTTCAAATGCGGTTTTCTCTTCCATCTAGATCCTAAACATTATTTGCATCCCTAGTCAATTTCTCATACACAGAAATCTGTTCAAAGCAAGGGTCTGTAAAAAAACTTACATGAGCCAAAAGAGAGAGAGCTTCTTATGAAGGGTTTATCTGTGTCATTTTGTTGTAAAAAGAAAAGTGTTTTGTGTACTGCTTGAAGTGAAGTTTCTTTGTGATTTCAGAGATCTTGCCTGACACAGCCTGTCATTCAGTTAGAAATGCCCCCTTTTTCTGAAGCACTCCCCCCGGTACAGCCTCCCTGCCACTCTAAAACTTGAGGAGAACCATCTCCGGTTTGCGAAGCACCTCAAGACCTTCCTCCCTCTCCCTTGCTGATCTGCTCTCTCTTGGCACTGTGTATCTGACCACCCTCTGTCCCCTTGGCCCAGTTACCTGCTCACCATGCCACCCTTCTGCACTGGCTCCTGGCCACCCCTTGCACTGGGGACTGTATCTGTAGTCATACAGTCCCCCATCCCACCATTTTATTCTTTTTATGCACGTATGTGACTTAGCCAGTTCTGTTGCCGTAAACACAGCACTTGCCACTTGCTGGCTGCACTACCCCAGTTTATTGCTCCATTATATATATTTATTTGTATTTATTATTATTTATCTGTTTATCCTCTGCTCTGCACTTTCCACTCTCCCCCTTCCATGCACGTTTCCCCTTTCCCTTTCCCATGCACTTGCACAATCTCAATGTCACTGGGCCTAGTAAGATTGTTGTTTTGTTCTCCCCTGTTACCCTCCCTTGCCTTGTCACGCTCTGAAACAGTTGTGTACGAGCGCGATACAAATACAATATCATATCATATATCATATCACCACATATGGATGGACATAGCTGGGTCTCACTGGATCAGAACTGTGTACTGTTGAACAGATGAAAAAGAGCATCAGAGTGCAGTCATTTTAAAAGGCCGAATATTTATTTTTCAATGGGAAATTTTGAGCTAGTAGCAAAGCAGCGCTGCTTTTCAATTCTTTTCTTTGGTGCACATAAGGAAAACGCTGGCAGTCATTCCGGGGTTTTTCATGTTTCATCTCACCCCATATGTGCTTGGCAAAGACAGCGCAGCCATAATTTTTGTAGCTGAAAAATGCAGTTCTGATGCAAGGCAATGGTGCTCAAAGGAGACAGCGCAGCCATTCTGCTGGTACTGCTGAATTGCAGCTTGGTGATGGACGGGAATTCTGCTGGGTTGGTAAATATACCCTACAAATCCCCCCGACTCTCCCAAGACTTCTTGTTGAGGGAGAGCAGGGCAAAGTGGGGTTTATCAGGTGTTCATCTTCCATCAGGGAGCGGTATGCCACAATCCTCCCGTTGTCTTTCGTTGGAGTGTGGAGCGACACCCCCGATTTTCCTTTGGTTTTTCCTTTCTGGGTTGCCGGGAAAGTCCTCCTTGGTCTATGGAGGAGCAGAATCAGCACTAATCTAGTGAATAAATAAAGACAGGTTACAACATTTTCCCACTGACTGTCTTCCCGGAAGGTTGACAGCAGTGGGACACACATAAATTACAGTCATTAAAGTACTCGAACAATAACAGCAAATAATTCCTTACAAGACACAGATAACTATCGATATTGACACCATGGTTTTAGTGATATTTTTTGCACTGATAATGACGAAAAGTACTCCCTGTTAGATAGATATACCTATGGACCTACCTGTTCCCTTCTAGTTCTTCTTTTTCTTCTTCACATTCTCCAGATGTCTCCTCTCTTTGACTTTCCCTTTGTCGGGGGAAAATTCTCTCGGGGTCGGCTGGGCCGTCCACGGACCTCCGGGCAGGGAGGCCCCAACTCCTCCCGTGCATCCCGAAAATGAGTATGAGGCACACGCAAGAAGCAAGGTGATTCTGCTGTTTATTAAACAAAACGGCAGGGATGGGTCAAGGATCGTACGCGTCCGTCCTGACACACTCTCTCTCTCTGTGGGGCTCGCAGGCCCTTTTTACCTTAGTATGACGCGCTACTTGCGTCACCTGAGAAAGTTAGCAAAAAGCGTATCGCCACTCTGGATTGGTTCCTCGAGTGGTAGGGTTAGTATAGCATACGTATAGAGCACGTTGTTAGTGGTTGAGGGTCAGTCAGGTGGTATACTTGGGTTGTCCCTTCAATTAGATACATGAAAATTGTTACATGAAGACCCCTGAGGATTGGCTAATGTTAGTGGCGTCAGTGATAACAGCCCCATGTTGTGATTGGTCCACTCGCGAGCCCCCCAGTCTGGGACCATCGCTGTTCCCAGCTCGCGGTGCACCTTTCATTTGCAACAATGTATAACTATGGGTATGTGCAGACAATGCGAGGATTTGTTCATATGCTGGAGGGCAGACTACTCCCACTGCCGCAGATGTCCATTGAGTCGCTTAATTGTTGCTGCCTGTGTCTAAAACCGTGGTATCCAGGCGCCTCCCTCCTCCTGGGCCTGGCACCCTGTCAGGTTCGGCTTGGTCACGTGAGGAGAGACCGTGGTTGAGGCAGAATTCTGCACATTTAATATTGCATCTTCCACTGTGTGTCTGGCTTAGTTTGCAGGTGTGACCTTGGCTTCGGCTTGTGGCATGCGAGTTTGCAACATTGTGCCCTTGACTGTCTGTTCTCGCCGGGCTCATTCTGCAGGGTCAGCAATTGTACTCTTGCTCGTTCAATGTTCATGGAGGCTCTTACTTGCGGCCTACTTGGGCCTGGTGCATAGGTGGGGACGTTTGATGCACGGCGCTTTAGGTTATGGTATCATATTGCTTTATCCCCAGTATCATGTCTTCGTTATATTTCTCATTGCAATGCATGGGGTAGGAGGAGCGTCAGCAAGCATTTTAGATGAGTTCGTTGTGCGTCTTGCATTTCTGCATTTTGAAAAACCTATGTGAAAAATAATAAAGATGCGCGTCAGTGGGTGTGTCCGTCACCTACGTCATAGCACTGAATGTGTTCTTCGTGTGGACTGGTGTGGGAGTGTCCAGTGTGCATGTTTGCACGGGTGTGCTGACCGTTGGCTAGGTCGTCATGGCATCTCTAACGATGTGTTCATTTACTGTTGAATGGTTCAGTCGAGTTCATCCATGCAGCAGGTGTCGGCATGGGCAGGGCAGGCTGGTGGGCAGGCTGGTGGGCACATCCGTATGTTCCTGTACCAGGGTATTTGGTCGTCTGGTAGATAGGCAAACTCCTCTCGTGGCGGGTGTCTGGGCCGCGATCCTCTATGCCAGGGGCGTGAGGGGATTGGTGGGAGCCTTTTGTTCCATTCTCCCACTTCACCTTGTCTCCTCAAGCAGCTGCAAAGTGTGCCTAGGATGACAACTCTTTAACTGATTAATGTGGACCCATTTCTCTTCTGCCAACTCTCCTTTGGGATGCAGATTCTGTAGGCGACAGGAGAAATTTGATCTACAATTTCAAAAGGACCGCGCCAGCTAGGGAGAAATTTCCATTCCTGGGCCTGATTCCTTAGAAAAGTGTACAAGTAGACCATGTCTCCTACTTGGTATTCCTTTTTGGTTGTTTTTAAATCATATTGAGTCTTCATCCCCTCTGTTGATTTTTCCAGATTCCGCTGAGCATACGCAAAAGCATGCTGGAGGTGTTTTCTTAGATTCTCAACATATTCATGAGTTGTGGAGGCATTTATCAGTGTCTGCTCTTGTGTTCCATAGAGCAGATGCTGAGGTAGCACCATCCTTCGTCCAGTCATTAGCGCAAATGGAGACATTTTGGTTGCAGAGGAAGGTGTAGGTCTGATGGCCATCAGGACAAGTGGTAATTGGATGTCCCAACTTGGCCCAGAATCTGCCACAAGCTTTTATAGAATGCTCACAATTGTTTTATTGTACCTCCTAACTCCCCCACTAGAGGACAAGTGGTATGCAATATAAAGTTTCCTTTTTACCCCAAGTATCTCCCACATCTTTGTCATCACTTTGCTGGTGAAGTGACTTCCTCGGTCTGCGAGAAGATTTGGTTGATCATCTGGGCTGCTGCTCTTTCTGCCTTGCAATTTGGGGCCGGGAGACATTCCACCCATTTGGTAAACAAGCATGTTACTGTTAACATGTACTTGTTCCCCCTAGAGGAGCGAATCATGGGCTCGATGAAATCTACTTGTAAATCTGACAAGGGCAGTGTCATCCCCCTTTTCTGGAGGGGGGCTCGTTGTGTGAGTGAACTTGGCTGAAATTGTGCACACACAAGACACCCCTTCAAATATTGGTTATGGTCCTGCCCCATGTGTGGCAGTATGAAACCTCCCGCAAGATTTCTAGAGTTGTGTGAAACCCCAAATGACCGCTGTGGCAACGTCATGGGCATAACTTAGCATCAGGCTTCGGAATGAGGTAGGTACCACCCACTGGTCGCATCCAGAGATAGATCTCTGTACCAACAAACCATCTTGGATTCTGAACATTTTGGGACACTTCATCAATACCCTGAGTTGCTCTTTCCCAATGTAATCGGATTCCGTCAGAGGAAAGCTCTCAGGGTCCTCAATGTGTTGATACAATTTCCCAATTATCGGATCCCCTTTTTGTGCCATAATTAAATCAGAATCTGGGGTCTCCTTACTCCACTGGGCAGTTGAGAGTTCATTGTGAGCATTTTTCTGGGACCTAGTGACAACAGTGACCTGGATTTCCCCCAACAGGGACTCCATCTCAAGGAGATCCCCCTGGATAGCTCTGGTTTTGGCCACCTGATCAGCTAGGTAATTTCCAGTTTTGCCTGGCCCCTCTATTCTGGAATGACCCTTAATCTTTTTCCAATAGATGGTCATCCCATTAGAGGTGACCAGATCATCAATATTTTGTATTAGCTTGCCATGTTTAAGTGGTTTGTTATTAGTACAAAGCATGCCTTTGGTTTTCCAATTAACCATGTGCTCCATGAACCCGTTCCTGACATAATCTAAGTCAGTGATTATGACCAGTTCGTGGAGTTGACGTTGATCGGCAGTGAGGATTGCCTGATGAAGTGCCATCAACTCCGCCACCTGACTACTGCAGGGACCGGTTTTGTACTCAGCAGAGAGTTCTGGGGCATCATTCACCCAGGCATTCCCAATGCCAGCCACCAGTTCCTTTTCCCCGTTGTTGAGAACATGGTAGGAGCACCCGTCCACATAAACTGTGGGCATTCCCTCGCATTTGTCTTCTTCATAGACTTTGTGCAGGGAATTCAGGTACACCTCCATGTTGTCCTGGGTTTTGAGACTTTCGTCCTCGAGACAGTTTTCTCTGACACAATCATGCAAGTCAGCCAGACCTTGTGCAAGGGGACTCTTCTTGTTTTGGCCATATCTGACCTCCACAGGAAAGCCTTGCATGGACAGAATCCAGGAGGTCATTCTGGAATTACTCACATTTCCTACCTGGATTCTGTCACTTTGGAGGTATTGCAAAGCCTGGTGTGGAGTCTCCACTATGATGTGTTCCCCAGGATGAACAGGCAGTACTTTTCCACTGTCCACACTGTCGCCAGGAGTGCCTTCTCACAATCGTTGAATTTTTCCTCTACAGAGGATAAAGTCTTACTTGCATAGGAGATTACTTTATTGACCTTGTCATGCCTTTTTTTATAATGCTGCTGTCAAGCATCTATTTGAGAACCCTGTCTCCAAGAAGAACTCCTTGTTCCTGACAGGGTAAGCTAGACAAGGTGCTTGTGAGAGGCTTCTTTTGGGTTGCTTTACTGCCTTGGTTTGTTCTGGACCCCACTCCCACTTAACCCCCCTTCAACAGATGGATCAGGGGTCTTGTGACCTCTGAGTGATCCTCAATGAACTTCCTACTGTAATTAGTCAGTCCAAGGAGGCTTCTTAGCTCACGCAGAGTTGTGGGGTCTTTTAATTTTAGGAGTGCTCACACTTTCTTCTCCTGGGAACAGGGACCCTCAGGAGTTATTTAATTCCCCAAGAATTTGACATTGGTCCTACACCACTGTGCCTTCTGGAAGGACAGTTTTGCTCTGGAAACCCACAAATGGGTCAGAACATAACGGATTTCCACTATATGTTCCTCCACAGTTGAGCTTTTTATCAGGACATTATTCACATAGGCCAGGTTACCCCTTTCACCCAAGTCGGGCATGGCCTTATGTAAGAAGATGTTTCATTCATTGCCGGAGTTTATGTATCCAAAGGGAGCCCTGGTGCACATGTACTGCTGCCCCCGAAGGTAAAGGCCAGCTTGAATTGGTCCTCCCTACTGACGGGGACGGTCCAGTATCCATTTGTCAGGTCAATAGTGGTGTATGCATTTGACCCCTGCATCTGGGCCAGCCCTTGTTTGATGTAGGGGAGAGGCCATAGGAACACGTGGACCTGTTAGTTCAGCTCCAGAAGGTCTGCGCAAAGTCTCCGTTGGCCATTTGGTTTTAAAATCCCCAGCACCAGATTATTAAAGGTGCTGTGGACTGGACAAACTATCCCACGGGACTCAAAGTTTTTGATTATTTCCGTCAGGTACTCCATAGATGCGAGAGGCAAGTGATATTGCTTCACAAACACAGGAGTCATTCCAGGGTTGGTGGGAATTGCGGTAGTATGGATCTAAGTGTGACCACAGTCGTACGAGTCCACAGCAAAGATGTCTTGAAAATCTAAGAAAACCTGTTTCGACTTTTGCTTTTGCTCCTCAGTCTCACAGGCATCAGCGAGGTTGACCTGCTCTTCAACCATTTGCCCGAAGCCTGGGAAGACTTTGGGTTTTGCTATCTCAGCGGCCCCCTCCAGCTGGGTGCAGAGGTCTCTGGTTAGAGTATTGACCTGGACAGAGAGTTTTAGGTAGGGGAGGCAGTCATTGTGGACCTGGAAGATCACCTCATCCTGCCTGATGTCACAAGTAACCTCTTCCTCCCCGTATGGGCAGGAAGAGTACACCAGAAAATTTCTCCCTTGCTGGGTGAAGATCCTGTCCAGTGGTATGTCATTGCCACTGTCATTGGCATAGCAGTCATTGGGGATTGGTTTTATCATTTAATTTCCTAGATCCACGGACAAAATGTCCATCATCAACCGCCATTCCAATAATGGTGCCTTCACCCAGAGTGATACTCCTAGGGTCGCTGTTATCCATCAATATTGGTATGGTGTTGTGTTCTACATTGACTAATGGTGTTGGGATTAACCCCAACCCCTGCTGTTGGAGATGGGCATTGAGATGTACATAGGCGTCAGGATTTTATAATTTCAGTCCTCTTCTAATTTTTTATTCAAGTGGGATTTGTCGGGTCCGTCATGGGATGGTGACCTCCTCTCCAATTTCAACTTCAACTGAATACGGCAGCAATTGGGCTGACCAAAATGCTTTTTCAGAATCATCAAAGCCCATGGGATTGCCCCCTAGTCGGGACCAGGACTTTTAATTGATAAGGTCCAAATTAATTGCAAACCGATTGAGAATGTCACTGCCTAAATAGAATGCAGTAGGGACATCTCGCACGACCCAACAATTATGTTCTATGCTTTTGTCACCTATAGAAGTTTTGAGCATACACCTGCTAGGCAGGAGATGTTTGGAATTGGGAGTTTCCAGTCCCATTTCCCACTTATCGATCAATTTAAATATAGGAATGGTTGAATCTTTTGTGAGCTTTCTGAACATAGCTTCGCTGATGAAGCTCTTTCCGTTCTTCAGGCACACTCGGGCGGGAACAGACTCCTTTCGCTCATTTAGCTGAATAGGGAGGAACAGATGTTCTCTAATTTTCTGAATGTCGGCTAAACTTTGAGCTGGTTTCTCATCACTTTTGCCTATAGATTTTGGAATTTCCGATTGTGAATTGGTATATAATTTCAAAGTATTTCCTTCCAGTGTGGAATGCCACTTACAACTGCAAGGAAGGTTGATTGTTAGGAATAAAGAGGAGTTCCCATCACCAGTTTGTTGTCCTACAGCAATTACTGTAATTTCAGGTATCTGATTATTTTGGAAATTAAACTAAATATGATCCGATTTTTGTTCACCCATGTGGCATCTGCTATTTAAACTAACATGGTTGACACTCTGTTTGAATTTTATTGGTCGGTTAGTCTCAGTCCAGCGGAACATATTCACACAGTCTATTAGGGGGGGACAACCAGCGAAGGATGTCATTCCCTAATAGACAAGGGGTTCGCTCTGGAGTCATGATGTTGACCGGGTGTTTCACCTTATGTCGCCCAATTTTTTATCTCCAGAACTGCAGTCCCCTCGACAGGAATTTCATTCCTGTCAATGTTCTGGAGTTGACCAGGAAGAGGGGTGAGAGGAATCAGGTGTCTCTCCCCCCTTCCTGAATTTAGCTGCTCAAAGGCCCTTTTTGACAGAAGAGTGGCTTGAGATCCAGTGTCCACCAGTGCTGAAAATGCACCTTGCCCTTTGCAATCTAATGGGGGCATAGAATCTCCTTCTCCTCAAGTGGCCAAAGGTAATTGGAATTTTGGGGCAAGCTGGGTGGTCAATTTCTTTATTATGGACTCCAACGCGGTGTAGTATTGGCCAGTTTTCTGTGCCGGAGTCTGGGAATCTGTAATAAAAATTTGGCATCCTGAAATAGATGGGATTTTAGAATCCCCTTTTTCCCTTAGCCCTGTGCTGCCCCCTCTTGCCTGGTGGCAGTCACTAGAATCAATTTGTGGGCAGGATCCCTCCATTAATATTTTTTTCTCAGGATGACAATTCTGGGGTTCAGATATGGCTGACTCTGAATCAGTCCCCACACCCACCCAGTCTTCATTCAGATCTCTTGGGACCTATTTTTCTTTCTGAGGAATTCACCCGTCCCTGAAGGAGAATATTCTCATCCCAGAATCCTCTAAGGATTCTTCCCCTTCAAATTGGAAGACACTAACCTCCTCCACAAAATGGGCCTTATTGATGTCTTTATTTCTCCTACCCGCCCTTTGTTCCCTGGGTTGCACATTTTCGTTGGCAGTAGATTTTAGTTCTGGTTCTGGGGTGTCCAGTGGCTTTTCATGGGTGAGCAAGGAAGCTGCCTCTAGGGCTGTAGACCCCCCTTCCTCCGGAACCGGTGAGTTGTCGGGGTTCTCTCTCCGTCATTGTTCTGGGGTGCCAGACTATTGGCTTGAGGGGTTCTGAGCCGCCATGTTCATCTGAGGGTTTTGCTGAGCCTCAGATCCTGCGTGAGGTTCTGTAGCTGGTGCTCCAGTTGGGGCACCCATTCCGACTGGTACAGGGCTCTTCGTTCATACATAGGTGGTTCATGGGAAGGGTAACTATCCCTTCTCCCGGAGTACCCTGGGTATTGGGGATTTTGGTAACCATCCACCCTTGGCCTCCCCTATCCCGGATTGGGTGGTCTGGACTCCTGAAAGCGGGGAAAGAAAGGAGAGTTGTCCTGCCTGTTGGGGTTTGGTAGATACCGGGGAAAGATACTATGCCAGGATTTGGGGGATTACTGCCTTTCTGAGGGAAGTTAGGAGGGAAGTTTCCTGGGGCAGTACTTACCTTATTGGATCCCCCCTAGGGCTGGGGGAGTCCATGCATACCCCAAGATAGGTTGGTTGCCCTTATATCTGGGACTGATGTAATCAGGAGAGTTAGAGATCCCATTTTTGGGATTACCTCCCCGACTGCCACCTGTTGCTGATTGATCAGAAGGCCTTCTTTGCCTTTGATTTGGCTGATTTTGGGACGGTTTGTTTTTAGGCCCCCCATTTCTAAGTCTAAAATGGGGGAAACCTTCCCCTCTGCACCTTATCAGCAGCGGGGGAGTTGGTTGGTTTGGGGATTTTTATCTGGTTTTTATTTTATGCAGGTTTTTGGACCTCATAGATCCAGGTAGCCTGCTCTATTACCAAGTCCAGGGATCTTTTATCATGAAAACCCCTCACCAGCTGAGTCATTAGGTGTTTCGGGAGCGCATGAAAATAAGTGGTTATGAATTCCCTGGAATTAGTGCGCAGGAATTGCATTTGCTAATATACACGGTTTAAATATCAAAACGGTTTGAAAAACGGGTGAAATAGACAAAATCGGAATGTGGTTTTTATGCTGGATTTATTTATTTATTTATTTTACATTTTTAAAGCGCTCACACAGCCCACAGGCATCTTGGCGCTGTTACAGGAATTGTTTGTTTTTTGGATGCGTAATTGTTTTTTTTGGATGACAGATGCACATCACAGGGATAATATGCAAGTGAAAGAGTGACTCTAAATTAATGACAGGATGAGATTCTCACTGGGAAAGTAAATTTGCTTTTAAAAATAAAAGCAGTTGACAAAAAAAATCAGTTTGGAAAGGAAAGGGCAAGTTTCACCTAAACTAGATTTTAGTGGCTAGAAAATAGAAATGCCACCTGTGAATAGAAACATTACGCTGCAGTTGTAACCCTTCATGCAGTGTGCCTCTTTTTAGGGAGAATTAATTAGGAAATCAACGACAGGCTGCACAGAGAATTCTGACAGATTTAAACAAGTTATCAGGGTATTGATGGGATTACTTAGAAGGTGGAACAAAGACAAGGTATCAAGATGGGGTATGCTATGTGTTGCTATGGGATGGGATGATACTCACAATCAGCACATGAGTTTGGGATTTGGGACAGCCAACCGGGTTTCTGGACTCAAAGATCTGGTCACAGCACAATGACGGGCTCTCCTAAAAGAAAACAGCTGGGCCTGTCTGGTCACTGGATAGTGAGGGTAAAGCTGGCATGCAGGTAGTGGGGCAAGAAGCCGGTCTGGTCACAGGATATTCTCAAAAAGGGTACCAAAGCTTTTCCCCCTTCTCCCTGAGTTACAGGGATTTTCAGTATTTTTTTGGGATCAGTGGCCTTCCTGGATTGAGTCAGTTATGTTCTGGCCTGACAGTGGAATCTGGAATCTTGCACGATGAATATGGAATGTCTGGATACGCAGGAGCTGGAAAATTCAGAAGAGTGTGTCCTTTGCCTCTGTGAGCTTCCCCCTTTTATAAGGCGGGTGATATCACAGGATTATAAAATGAGGCCGGCTTTGGCTGGACTCTAACAAAGGGATAGGTCAGCCTATGTATGTCGCCTCCTCCCTAGAAGCACATTGGACTGAAGGAGGGGACTCAGTTTTATGGGATGTGTTTTTATGAGGTACAGAGCCATCCTACAGTCCTTTTGCCAAAAATCAGTTATGACATAAATCATACATTTTTGCAGTTGTGGCATTTTTGCACATCACATAGGCAAATGACATATTCCGCACAGAGCATAACATTTCAACTCCCAGGTCTGTACGACATTGTTTTGTCCCTCTAATAATCTTTCGCAATTTTGGGTGGGAAATATTTCACCTACAATTCGACCACTCTCATAGAGCATGTTTGCAATGATTTCCAAAGTTGCACCATGGATACTTTTCCCATGATATACCCTTTTCTGCCGTTTGCATTCACCACCTGCTAGGGGAATCAACAATGTCTTGTTTTAATGCCACCAAAATTGCATTTAAACTGTTAAACTGTCGCATTTCTGCGTCTTCCGGTTGCAGAGATAAAAGTCTTAAAGTTTATTCATTCCAAGCAGTCTTTTGCCCCAGTTGGGCTAGCTTTTGTCTCCCATAGAAGGCCATACTTCCAAACCCCAGCAAATGTCAGGCTTTAGCCAGCCTGAATCCAATGTGGCTATGGAGTTGCCTTTGAAGCTCCCCAGTTTAGGTTGAGGGGAGGTGTTGCTAACAAGTTACACCTATGTGTCCCAGAATCCATTGTATCAAGCTGGAGGGCTGTCAAAGAAGGGTAGATGCATGATGGCGGAATAATTGGCAAGGTCATCCTGGTTGAGTGTGGATTACTCCAGCAGTAGCGGAATCTATCCCATTTTAGTGCATCTGGGAATGTGCCTTGTATGAGGAATGTTTTGATGTGTTCTATGTTATTTTTCTACCGGCTGCTTTCACATAAACCAGTTCACTGGGCCTACTTTTAGCGCTGCAGGGATATAATATCCCCTTGGCAAGGCTCTTTGCTCGCTGCTATAGACCCTCAAGAAAATCCAAAGTATGTGCATCAGAGGCTGTGTGCAGGTGTGAGAGGTGTGTACAGCCTCTTGCCTGTGATTATTTCATGCAGAGTGAGATGATGATCAGACACAGGCTGATTGTGCAGTGCGAAAAGGCAAGGAGTAAACAGGAGAGCCCGTTTTTGAGCAATGTATCACAGGCTTTGGCATGTTTATTGCTACAACAAACTAACTGTTCACCCGCTCCACTCTTCCGTTGGCTTGTGGGTAATAAATGGAGCTCAATTTGTATTTTATACCCAATAGAGAACAGTTTCATTGAACAGCTCATTGAAAAAGTGAATGCCTTTATATGATCCGATGACATCATATATTCCCCATCAGGGACATAGGTCATGCACTAGAAATTTGGCTGCTGATTTAGCATCAGGATGGACACAGGGACCAGCCACAAGCCATCTGCATAATGGTTAAACCACAACAATTAGGCAACAAATGTTACTGCACCTGTTAACCATGCCCATGCAGTCGATGTGCAAATGTTTAAGCGGCCCTGAGGAGCGGGACAATGTAGTTTTCTGTGTCCTAATAGTGAGACCATTAGTGTAAATTTAAAAAAACAAAGAGGATTCGGTTGCCCTGGTGGACAGGTAGCAAGATAGGGCAGATACAAATGTACACGCAAAAGAGAAAAATGCTGCTACCAAAGGTTGACAATGGAAAAGGTTATATTATTTGAAACCTAATTGGATCAACCAGTAATTTGGACAGAGCTAATAGTAATTTAAATTTTTTTGCATCGGGGGCCAGAAACGACACACAGACCAGTGAGAAAATTTGTAAGCACAGAAATATATTTTCTTGTTTTACTAATAATTTGTGCCATGAAATACAAAACATTTTTTACAAAAATCTACAAAAAAATTACTAAAATCTAAAAGGCTCTCAAATTTCGTTGTCTGGCATATCATATAAAAAAAAGGAATGGATATATGTGTTTCCAAACTAGAGTAGCAGAAGAGAAAAGGATAAAGAAAAGAATCTTAATGGTGTTGACTAGAGAGAAGAGGACCAATCCAGTGGTAAGTACAAAAAGCTAGATCTGAATAAATGGTAGTGGAGCACCCCTGCAACACTTCTAATGATGTTATTCGTGGTATCAGTTCTGCTGCTTGTGCAGTTTAGTACGAGGGCAGTGGAGCCTTTGCCAACACATGGTACTCCCCTGATTCAAGGCTGACTGCTGCTGATCTGTGTGCCTTGTTCCCATGTTCTGATCGATTGTTTATGAATCATCAATGAAGAACACCGTCCCCACTTTGATTGTGTCTTACGTAACATGGGTAGTGTCATCAGTGGTGTCCTCATATGTAGCACAATCATGTACAGTGTCATTTGACTGCACTGATTCGGCAATAAATGCCGCTGTATTAATAGTGTAGCACCTTAAAATATGGATGGAGGAGTTTGACAAAATAAATCCATATCCTAATGCTCGTTGAGTGGTGAGAGTGTATTATGACTTTTCTAGGATTGCAAAAACTGCATGCTCTACACAAAGTGTGGCAGGGCATATCTTGGCAATAGTGCATGATTTCTGGATGGAGACCACTGTAATAAGCCAGTTGCTTATTACAGCGAAGCCTGCTGCGTGAGGACAGCCATCATCACCTGACTGTTGGAATGTGAGAAGAAAATGTACTGATTTTTATAATCTTTTGGGACAGAACTGGGGTACTAGTGATTGTTTTTTTGAGCTCCTAAAATGATTCGATCATTTGATCTGTCCAGACAATGAGCCCTGTTGCTTTCTGTGCTTCTTTTAGTCCTTGTAGTAGGGGTTTGGTGTATACTGAATAGTCAAATATCCATGCTCGACAGTAGTTGCATAAGCCTAAAAACTGCTGCCTATGCTTGATCGTGGTAATATGCGGTGTGTTCTGTACTGCTGTGGCCCTTTCTGGTGTTATTTTTCTTGATGCCAATGATATTATCTGCCCTAGGTACACAACCTCTTGCTGACAATGCTGCAGCATTTCCTTGTCCACTTTGTAACCCTTCTCTGCCAATAAGATCAAATGTTTTACATAGCCAAGAGACCATGCAAGTGGCAGCAGTGTGTGGTACAAGACCACATAACATAACATAGCTCTTCAGTCGTGATACAGATAAGGAGGTCATCTACATACTTAATCACTGTGCTCTGTGTTTGTAAGTTTCCTGGGTTCATTTGCAATACTCTGTCAGAAATGTTAGGGAACTCACAGTAGCTTTTGGGCAAACGAGTGTGTTGAAACTTTGGTCCCTGTAGGTAAACATTGCAGGGAGTTGGGACTCATGGTATAATTGGATGGAAAAAATGCATTCTTGAGATCTATAAGAGTAAAATAGGTAGCTTTTGTGGGGATGTTACACAATATGGTGGCTGGATAGGGGACCACTGAGAACTCTGCTTCTGCAATATTGTTCAATGAGTGTAAGTCCTGTTCCATCCTCTCCCAACACTTCCCAACACAGCACTGGACAGGACGGCCACCCTTAATGCCAAAACTCCCAACCTCACCCCGTGCCCAACACCCGCTCCTCAAGATTACACCAACTAGTGTCAAGCAGCAGAGCCTCCTGGTCCCCCCTTTACCCTTGTCCTGCCTTACTCCTAAAAGAAATCTTCACTGTCACCCGTGCAGGAGAATGGGAAAGGTACATACTAAATAGCTCCCTCACCTCTGGCATCTTCAAAGTAGCACATGTCAAACCCCTTCTGAAAAAAAGCATGTCTCAACCCCCTCCAGCCAATCACTTGTCGGTCAATCTCCAACACTCCATTCTCAGTGAAATTCATTGACCGGTCTGCCTACACTCAACTCAAACTTTTTGCAGAATCCAACATCCTACTAGACCCTGCTCAATCAGGCTTTTGGCCATGCCACGGAACAGAAACCACACTGATTTTGATTTGGGATGATCTCAAAATCTTGGCAGACTCCGCTGAACTGGTTCTACTTGATCTGACAGCTTTTGACACCATTAACCACTCAATCCACCCTGTGAAAACCATTGTACCCCAAGGTACTTGCCTTTCACCTCTCCTTTTTAACCTCTGCATAACCCCTCTGCCAGGGATCATGTGCTTGCACAATCTCACCTGCTATAACTACACTGACGACACCCACATTATCCTAAAAATCTCCAAAACAAGCACCAATCCACAGCCCGATCTAGCAGCTTGCCTCAGAGATATATACCCATGGATGACTAGAAATCACCTCCTTCGAACCCAGGGAAAACAGAGATTATGGTGTGAGGCAACACAGCTCTACTCCCGCAACCACTCCCATGCCACCCTCCCTCGGCACTCCTCCCCCTACCTCCAGCACATTCAAAAACCTCAGCTGCACAATGAACTTGGGCCTAGCCCTGTACTGTAGATCAATCATGTATCCAAATCCTGTCACTACCACCTCAGGTTTCTGAGATGCATCTTTCCTTACTTCACGTACCCCAACAGATTGGCTGCTATTATGTCCATTGTAATGTCCAGACTGGACTATGCAAACTCCATCAACGTGGGTGCACCGATCTACTAACTTTAAAAAATTCCAAAGAGTCCAAAACACAGCCGTCAGACTACTTCTTGCACTAGGACAAAGGGATCCCATCTCGCCTGCTCTTGGCACCCTTCACTGGCTCCCTATTGGACAAAGGGACATTTTCAAAATCCTATGCATCACCCATCGAGCAGTGCACAAGGACGCCCTGGCTTACCTACAAGTGATGATTATTCCCTACCTCCCAACATGAAACCCAAAGGTCAGGCACGGCCCTCCTGCTAGTGATTGCAGCCTCCAATTCAGCCAGGATTGGAGGGTCCACCTACTCTACCTCGGCACCTACACTGTGGAACTCACTGCCTACCCACATTCATCACCACCAGGACTCCATGGCCTTCCATAAAGCATTGAAAACCTGGCTTTTTCCATAAACCATGAAATGGACCGTCTAAGGCCACCAAACCCTCCACCATTAGCCATAATTTGGCTAGAACTTCATTATCTCAGAAAGTAGGAACAGTTGAGCCACGGGAGCCGGCTAATAAGGCATGACCGTGGAAAAATAGGAACAGTCGGGACACAAAAGCTGGCATAAGAGACCAGCAGGCTCTGGGCTAGGCAGCTGTGGGCTCTCCCACCCTGGCTAGACTACAATGGCCAAGCAACACCCCTTGTACCAAGAAGTTGGCAATGCCCCCCCAGCGCTCCCTATCCCACTGTCTACAACTCCAATCCTAAGACCTAACATCACTATAACTGTATTCTATGACCAGGAAAGATCACTGCCACCTGACCAGACATGCCCCTCACTCTAAGACCAGGAAATGTCTGTCTGTACATATCGACCTGTGAAACTAGTGCTCATCAGCACCCATAACTGAGTTTAATCAGTATCTTCCAATAGGGAAGCAGAGCACCATCGCTCCAGGAGATGCCAACAACTGTCACACAGGTCTATTGGCAGACTACTGCACACCACCATGCTTTCAGAGCATAATTAACCCCCTCAGACAGCTAAATACGATTGGGCCTGCTCCTGTTTAACTCTACTCCTCTGTGAATTAGCATGCAGAGACCCTGTCATGGCTCCCCCTATCAGCCTACCATGCTTGACCCTGTTTCTCTTATCCCTGTGCCAAGCTATACCTATCTGGGAATCAACACGCAGAGTCACTGCTGAAGAGCATCATAGCACTTTCAGTCCGGACACCGTGCTTGTGTCATATCTTGTTGCCTTTTGGGTACACAGGGAGGTATATGCTCAGGTCGGTCAGCTCTGCCCTACTAGTAGTGAGGCATGGAACCCCACACCCGAGGCAAAATAGCAACTAAGCTTGGTTGGACTCACCTTATGATTACACAATAACCACAGAAGAGTCGGGAATTACCCAGCCATCCACCATGGACTATGACCAAGGACCAGGAAAATGGGCTCTCTGACACTTAAAACAGAGCCAGGGGAAGAGAGACCATCTAACCGGGCAAACACAGCATACTCCACTCCAGTCAGAGAATTTCTCTAGGAGTTCTGCCACTGCAAACCACCAGGACAGACACGGCCAGCTCATCAGTTTCCAAATAGCAGACAGGAATAGGGCCCTCCTACCAGTAAGCACAGACACTCACTTCTACCAAAAAGTTCATTATCCACTCTACAACAACAAACAATAGAACGCCGCTACCCCACGATCAATTCACCCTAGCTGCACATATACCTGCACTGCTCTTTGAATACCTCTACAGTCTGGTAGAATGCAATTATACCCCACGAAGGAAACTGGCCTAGCTGCACACATAATCTCTTACACAGGCCCCACGGCAGCCAGAATGAAGATTCTGAGAACTCCTACCTTGCTGCGCACATTCCACTGATCTCTCACAACCATCACACCGGACCTAGTATTAGAATGCAGCCACCTATGAGCAACCTCACTGACTGCACACATACCGAGTGCAATTTAGCACTATATGCTACTCTACTCTCTCCACTGACCTTGACCACAGTCCCCAAGGGCGTTCAGCCCACAGCGTTTTGAGATCTTACCAATGATATCTAAGGTGCTGTACACATATACAATAACACAACAGAACATAACATCTGGACTGCCACTGATCAAAACACATGTGTGACTGTATAAAGCACTACTAGCAACTTCCTGCGTAGAGATTTTAAAACAATGGCATATTCTTGACACAGATAATTTCCATCTTCAGAAACTCAGGTTTGCATTCAAATGGCCTCCGAGCATTAGACAAAAACTTGTTCATACTTTTGAACGTCCGCAACCTGTGAACCACACCATTACTAGTGCGTGGGACCTTCATCCTGCAAGATGCCATTTCCACTGTGGAAATAGTTCTGTTGGTGCTCTCACCAAAAACCTGAAACCTGTATGGCTTAGAATGGGAGCTAAGAGACAACACCAATTGCAAAATCAAATGGGTAGTGTATGGCATGAGATGTCCCTGTTCCCTCCTCTATATAAGGAAGACCTCTCGCAAGACCAGGCAACGGATCTGCGAACATTGGTGGTGTATGAAGAATAAAGTGGAAGAAAAACCACTAGTAGGTAATTTCACAGCATTGAACCATTAACACGCATATATCTTTTGGTTCATTATTCAAGTAGTGAAAGACCACCCTAGTGGTGGGGACAGGGACAAGGCTTTGACACGTATAGAGCAAAAATTGAGAAGGAACACACATATCGAATGGTCCACCCTGATGTTCTAAATGAGGGGGCCACATGATTTGGATAGTCCATTTTAAAAGCATCAAGTTTCTTTATTGTTCTTCAGACATTCTATTTGCACTGTATTTTCCGGAGCATTGAAGGTTTGTTGACATTGGGCCTCATTACGACCCAGGCGGGAAACCATGGTGCTAATAGCACCATGGTCTATGCCGGTAACTTACCGACTCCGCCATGGAGAAAGGGGGAATTACCACCCCATTACAAGGTTGGCGGGGCGGTAATTCCCCCTTCCTCCATGGCCCTTCCCCATTCCCATTTTTGCCCCATAGGGCTCAATGGGAATGGGGAAGGCGCTAAGTACGGTACCGCAAATTGCGGTACCGTACTTAGCACCAAGGTCTCTTTGCGGGTCCCTTCTTTAACGGCTGGTGTAGACCAGCCGTTAAGGTCGGGTCCCGCAAAGGGACCTCGTAATCAGGCGCTTACGGCGCCGTTAACCCATTAGCGCCAGGGTCGTAATGAGGCCCATTGTCTATTAACAGTTTGGCGTGTCTATGCCCTTCCATCTTGAATCCACACAAGGAACTGGCTACAGTACAGCCTACTGCAGGGTGGCTGAATAGCAATGTGTCACCTTTACATGCACAGGCCTCTTTTTTGAGCACACAAACAAAGGCAACCTGTCAGTAGTGGGGTGACAGATGAGCATTTGATCACTTTTTCACAGATACAATTCCTGCAAGTATAGGTCTCCATTTACAGACCAAAGTGACCCCTGAGGTCTAGCAATGACATACTCCCGAAAAGCAAACATTATTAGAAAAAGGAACATGTTGGAGCAACTTTTTCCAACATCTCAATTAAAATTTGGAATTCGCTTCCGAATGTAATAAGCACAACACCTGAACTTCAGGTAAGCAGTAAAAACATGGCTCTTTAACATGCTAAGCTAACAGGCCGAGTCATGGACCATTGTTGAAGAGAGGCCGACATCTTTGACATGGCACAATGGGTTAAGTTAATCAACAATGTACCTGCACAACTCTCATTTAGCCCTGCACCATGAGAAACGCCCTCTTTTCTCCACTAACCCAAACTAAAACTCTCCATACTCCTGAAAACACACCACACACAAACCAACCACTCCACTCACACATGGCATCTATAACACTCCCCACATCCCCCTACTGACATCAAACAGCAGGACTCCAAGTTTCGTCCAATAACTTATACAATATCCACTCGGTCAAAGCATCCTTGCACCAGGGGCAGTCAAGGCTTCAAGGCCTTCCATAGGGACTCAAGGGACTACACACTCACCAACCCATGCCACCTAGCAGCAAACCCACACACAGTCAGAGTTTGTTCTGGCCCCCAACTACCAACACCATAGCAAAAGCACTATTCCCATCGCCCTCTCCTCCCACTAACAAAACCCACCCTCGCTCTGAATTTCAGATCTGTCAGAGCGTCTCGAGACCAGGCAAATGCAGTGATTTGAGGTATACATTTCATAAACATAACAGAACATACACATATGTCGCTGCATTGCTGTAAATATTGCTGATCCGGCAATGATAACTAGTTATATCGATGTCCAGACTACATGTTGCAGTTTTGGAACCAGACTTCGATGCTTCGACTTTTCATCCAGTGAAGGGGCTATATTGATTGCCATTCATTTCAATATTAATAACACCAGTTATTCACAGTACCAGTTACCTGAAAACTGCTACTATATAAACAATTTTTTTTAAATGATAATGGGAGTATTATACCTGTATCAGGGCAGGATTATGTTAGGACATAATAATGCCACACTATGCCGAGATATAAATATTGTGATAACAAGTTGTAAAAGACATATCAGCGGCACGTGATTTCCAGCCAATGGGTTAAAGATGTTCATTTGAATATGAGTGGGGGTTGGTGTCTATGCCACACTACTTGCAGATGTTCATTTGAATATGAGTGGGGGTTGGTGTCTATGCCACACTACTTGCAGATGTTCATTTGAATATGAGTGGGGGTTGGTGTCTATGCCACACTACTTGCAGCATGAAGTCAGTGTATTTGAGAGCATTGATGATTATATTATTTCAGCAATGTGTTTTGCCCAATTTCTATGCATAAAAAAGGACCCTAAACAATTCTAATAATTTCGATTTCCAAGACGCACTGAATTTTGGGGGTAACAAAACCACATTTGGAGCGCAGCAAGTTCTGGTTTGAGCCACGTGTTTGTAGACAGTGTGTGTGCGTTTGGTGGGGAGCGGTGTTGGGGACACAAGTCAGGCTCTTGACTGTACTTTCATTTGCCTTTTTCGCAAGACATGATGACATCAACAGGGAAACCTTTATCGAACACGTGTCGCATTCACGGCCTGCTACTGCACGTCCAAACATTTTAGAACCCCCTCACAATTCAGTCCTAATTTCATTCTAGTCTACACGTTTATTGCAATAACGGGTACAAAATATTTGGTCACACTGAGAGAAAAGACACAAGAGAAGGTCAACAAACATGGAGGAATGCAGATTCATCTGTATTCACCCCCAAACCGCCAAAGGCAGTTCATCATAAATAACAAACTTAACATAGAATGTGACCTCCTTTCACACAGGGCATAGGGAATAAATAATCCATGAACACCTTTGCAACGCTTTGAATAGTGGCTGCCCATGCTGGGGGTACACGAAAATTAGAGCAGTATATGGGGTCAAATCACCGCAATGCTTTTCTCCCAAGTTTATGTTCTTGTCTATCAATGTAACGCCTTGTCACCCAGCTGTGTCAATTAATCTCAACATTATCACCCGCAGGTAAAGTTTCATGTAAGTGGTTGTGATGTCCAAGCAGAACAATTAAATGCACAGGGTTCTCTTTGGAGGATTCATGGCCATCTCTAGCAGGGTGACTTATTATTATTATTATTATTATTATTATTATTATTATTATTATTATTATTATTATTATTATTGGTTTGTTATTATTATTTTATTTTATTTCATTATTATTAGTACACACTATCTCCAATAATTGGTTGGGAGCAAGAATACATAACGATGTACCATGCATGAAACTAATCATAGGGTCTGCCTAGGCCACATTTGTACCATGTGTTCCAGAGGTCGGCAGCCATGAGAACCTCACCCCACGATTATGGCACGGCTCTGTTTCTGTGGAGGGGGGGGGGGATTACGGTGTTCCCATAGGGAGTTGAGGGGTAGATGTCTGGACGTGCTGCACCATGTAAAGATGTCGGGCAAAGGCCCGGGCTACAATCTGAACCATGATGCCGACAGGTGCTTGGCTCCTTCGAGGGTTGCAGGCCTGGTTAGTAGTGCTAGTTGCTTCCTTTCACAGCTCCCCGGCCCCATACCTGCCCATGGCCTGTTTGGCATTGCTGCTGCAGAAATAGAGAAAGGACTAGAGAATTTCCTCCATAAATGGGGGCCATTATATTTTGGGATTTGGAAGATGTTTTATTAGTTTGACCACATGAATGAAAGCGGCCACAAGAAACAATAATAATAATAATAACAATAATACTAATAATAATGATCATGATACTATTAATATTATTCATAACAATGATTATCATTATGTTGACATATGTGCAATGTAATGTAACACCTAAGTGGAACACACATTTATATGCCAAGCAGCAGAGAAACATAAACCTATTTTAATTGCATGATTCCAAAGGCTCTCATTTACTTTGACAACTCCATTCGCTCCTAAAAGTGGCCCTTGCTGGAAATGAGTTTTAAGCAGTATTCCATCTTCAAACTTAAGGAAGCGGTGGGGGGGTCGCTCTAAATATGTACCTGCAATAGTCAGGCAGAGAGCAAACCTGTCTCAAGACAGACCTTAAAAGGGTGCAACCTTGTGCATTTATCGCATGATTTACCCAATACAATGGTCTATAATCATGTACAGAGGAAGTGGTCTTTCGTAGATCGATTCCACTATGAGAATAGCTAATGTTGCCGGTCAGTATAAAATGTTTTGAGTACTCAGGAGCAGTCATAACACATTACTACATTCCTTTGTGATTTTAAAGGAAATGAGGAAACCCCAGTTCCTTACATTTTCCTCCCTTGACTAAAGAGAGGTTGTACAACTAGCATTGCCATTTGCAAGGGCAACTGCTAAGCACAAATTCGGTTTTGCATATCAAAAGTGATTTTTTTCTTTTTCAGAAAAAAACATAAATACAAAAAAAAGGTAGAAGGCGCCCCTCTCTCGAAAGAACAAGGCATGATAACCTGCTCAGTGGTTATTAACCACATTGAGAGTTCGCAGCCATTGCTTTTTGCTCACTGTACCTTCACAGATGGGAAATATCCATTTGCATATCAGTCTTTGTCCCGCCCACAAGGGCAGTCCAGCACCGAAATGCTAAGGCAATTCCTCTCTGAACAAGAGTACCACCAGCAACCCCATACACGTGTTTCAGCCTTGTTGGGCATCATCAGTGAGGTGAAGCTGAGCCTCTCTAATGACAGTAAGCAGGGAGCAGGGAGTCCACGTCTGGTTGCCCCCAGGTAACCTAGGGTGACCAACCCCAAGTTCCTTTTCAAAAATACAAAAAAGGTAGCAGGTGCCCCTCTCTCGAAAGAACAAGGCATGATAACCTGTTCAGTGGTTATTAACCACATTGAGAGTTCGCAGCCATTGCTTTTTGCTCACTGTACCTTCACAGATGGGAAATATCCATTTGCATATCAGTCTTTGTCCCGCCCACAAGGGCAGTCCAGCACCGAAATGCTAAGGCAATTCCTCTCTGAACAAGAGTACCACCAGCAACCCCATACACGTGTTTCAGCCTTGTTGGGCATCATCAGTGAGGTGAAGCTGAGCCTCTCTAAGCACAGTGAGCAGGGAGCAGGGAGTCCACGTCTGGTTGCCCCCAGGTAACCTAGGGTGACCAACCCCAAGTTCCTTTTCAAAAATACAAAAAAGGTAGCAGGTGCCCCTCTCTCGAAAGAACAAGGCATGATAACCTGTTCAGTGGTTATTAACCACATTGAGAGTTCGCAGCCATTGCTTTTTGCTCACTGTACCTTCACAGATGGGAAATATCCATTTGCATATCAGTCTTTGTCCCGCCCACAAGGGCAGTCCAGCACCGAAATGCTAAGGCAATTCCTCTCTGAACAAGAGTTCCACCAGCAACCTCATACACGTGTTTCAGCCTTGTTGGGCATCATCAGTGAGGTGAAGCTGAGCCTCTCTAAGCACAGTGAGCAGGGAGTCCACGTCTGGTTGCCCCCAGGTAACCTAGGGTGACCAACCCCAAGTTCCTTTTCAAAAATACAAAAAAGGGTAGCAGGCGCCCCTCTCTCGAAAGAACAAGGCATGATAACCTGTTCAGTGGTTATTAAACACATTGAGAGTTCGCAGCCATTGCTTTTTGCTCACTGTACCTTCACAGATGGGAAATATCCAATTGCATATCAGTCTTTGTCCCGCCCACAAGGGCAGTCCAGCACCGAAATGCTAAGGCAATTCCTCTCTGAACAAGAGTACCACCAGCAACCCCATACACGTGTTTCAGCCTTGTTGGGCATCATCAGTGAGGTGAAGCTGAGCCTCTCTAAGCACAGTGAGCAGGGAGTCCACGTCTGGTTGCCCCCAGGTAACCTAGGGTGACCAACCCCAAGTTCCTTTTCAAAAATACAAACAAGAGAGAGGGGCGCCCGCTACCTTTGCAAAACTATTTTTCAAGGAACCTGGGATTGGTAACCCTAGGTCTCCTGGGGGCAACCAGACGTGGTCTCCCTCTCACTATGTTTAGAGAGGCATCAGCTTCACCTCACTGATGATCCCCAACAAGGGTGAAACACGTGTATGGGGTTGCTGGTGGTACTCTCCTTCAGGTTGGAATTGCCATTGCATTTCGGTGCTGGACTGCCCCTGGGCAGGACAAAGACTGATATGCAAATGGATATTTCCCATCTGTGAAAGGCACAGTGAGTAAAAGCAGTGGCTGCGAACTCTCAAGTGGTTAATAACCACTGAACAGGTTATCAAGTCTGTTCTTTCGAGAGAGGGGCGCCCGCTACCTTTGCAAAACTATTTTTCAAGGAACCTGGGATTGGTAACCCTAGGTCTCCTGGGGGCAACCAGACGTGGTCTCCCTCTCACTGTCTTTAGAGAGGCAACAGCTTCACCTCACTGATGATCTCCAACAAGGGTGAAACACGTGTATGGGGTTGCTGGTGGTACTCTTGTTCAGGTTGGAATTGCCATTGCATTTCGGTGCTGGACTGCCCCTGGGCAGGACAAAGACTGATATGCAAATGGATATTTCCCATCTGTGAAAGGCACAGTGAGTAAAAGCAGTGGCTGCGAACTCTCAAGTGGTTAATAACCACTGAACAGGTTATCAAGTCTGTTCTTTCGAGAGAGGGGCGCCCGCTACCTTTGCAAAACTATTTTTCAAGGAACATGGGATTGGTAACCCTAGGTCTCCTGGGGGCAACCAGACGTGGTCTCCCTCTCACTGTGTTTAGAGAGGCATCAGCTTCACCTCACTGATGATCCCCAACAAGGGTGAAACACGTGTATGGGGTTGCTGGTGGTACTCTCGTTCAGGTTGGAATTGCCATTGCATTTCGGTGCTGGACTGCCCCTGGGCAGGACAAAGACTGATATGCAAATGGATATTTCCCATCTGTGAAAGGCACAGTGAGTAAAAGCAGTGGCTGCGAACTCTCAAGTGGTTAATAACCACTGAACAGGTTATCAAGTCTGTTCTTTCGAGAGAGGGGCGCCCGCTACCTTTGCAAAACTATTTTTCAAGGAACCTGGGATTGGTAACCCTAGGTCTGCTGGGGGCAACCAGACGTGGTCTCCCGCTCACTGTGTTTAGAGAGGCATCAGCTTCACCTCACTGATGATCCCCAACAAGGGTGAAACACGTGAATGGGGTTGCTGGTGGTACTCTCGTTCAGGTTGGAATTGCCATTGCATTTCGGTGCTGGACTGCGCCTGGGCAGGACAAAGACTGATATGCAAATGGATATTTCCCATCTGTGAAAGGCACAGTGAGTAAAAGCAGTGGCTGCGAACTCTCAAGTGGTTAATAACCACTGAACAGGTTATCAAGTCTGTTCTTTCGAGAGAGGGGCGCCCGCTACCTTTGCAAAACAGAAAAAAACATTCTTTGCTTTGCCCCGAATTTTCAAATGCAAGGCCAGTTTATATAGATGGCTCCCTAGTGGTAGTCACTGTCATGTCAATGGGGTACTGGGAGTAAATAGATGCAACACGCGTTAACTGGGATTAACACTGGCGGTCGCATGATAGAAAGGAGATTCATGTTGGGCTGGGAGGATAGCTAAGGGGCAACACGTTTATCAAGACAATGCAGAGCAACATACGTGCGAATCCAGGTGGCACGCACTAAGAGACTGGTCTCCAGTATTAAATGCGCTATAAAAGATGAATATTAATCATGAGAGCTGACTACGGTGAATGACATTTCATCAAATTTCATTTTTAGTGCATTTTGCACTTTTATGGATAGTTTCTCAGAAGAATTTGATTTCGATTAAAGTTGAGCCCTTCTTTATCAGGCAGCATGCAGCACGATTGCCATGAGTGTCAATGACTCTTCCTTAGACGGGCTTTGTTTTTGTAAATGGAACATCTCACCTACACACATTGTTAACCGCTATGGCAGAGTTCCCAGACTATTCTGTCCATGTGCAGAGATGAAACGCAAGTCATTTTATACATACCTAATTATTTTTCGAAGTAGTCAGGTGGCTGAAATATGGGAGAAGTCCAGATGTCATACACCATTTATATCTTTAAAGTCTGACTGCCAAAGTAAGTGTTTTACCACAATGCATTGATATATTAAGCAATGTTACTGTACACCCCGTGCAGAAAGACACCGCTCACGTGTGTAGTCAAGGCCCCTCGAAACACAATCACTTGTAAATCAGGCTGTGAGGTCATCATTCCGAAAATACATTTTCTAGAAAATGTTTCTTCAGGTGCACGTGAAGGTTTGTGCCTGCTGCAAAAATAGAGACACGTTGAAAATAATGCATCTGTAAAAGACGACGAAGAAAACTTGGCTGCAATTTATTAATAAATCTATTAATAACAAGTATTTATTAATAAAAGTACCTTCAGACTCTTACAGGGCACCAGGCCCTTCACGAGCAGTCTACTCTTCGGACCGCCCCCTCCGCCCCCCAACCTGCACTTGCACTAGCCTGGCTGGGCCTGCACCCTCTGAGCACTTCCAGCTCTGTTCCTCGCACTTAGCATGTGGACCTTCTGCCTCTGTATTCTCCTCTCCAACTTGGTCTCCTCTGGCACTCGCTTAACCCTCCGCACCCCCCCCCCTCTTCCTTGCACTTTTCTACTGCACTTGCACAATCCAAATGTCACAAGGTCTAGTAGAACCGTTTTTTTTTAGTTTTGGCTATTAGTTGGCACTGAAAGCATTGCCTATAAAGCTGAAACTATTGTCATTAAAAGAAGAGCTTTAACATGAGAGCTTAAAAGAGGGGATTTGGATGCTGTTTGTAATGCTTTTCAATGCAGGTTGACATATGAAGATGGATATTATGTAGTTTGGCCATGTGTCCCACCCGTTTAACGCCCATTGCCAAATGACATAAATAGGGGTTTCCTCTCCTTCCAACCCATCTCCTCCCACAAAACACCTCTTGTTGCACTCTTTGGCTGATTTTCTACTGTGTGGTGAATTTGTCAGCCATTTTTACTTCCAAATTGGTGGCCGCCATCTGTTAATGTTATTTTAAAGTAATGTGACTTGATTGATGCTTTAAAATATATTTACTGCAGCTTTCAAGTTATGTTGCCCATTTCATAGTATTGTTTATTAAAAATAAACAAGGTACTGTAATAGTTTTGTTTGGTTTAAAAACGGCTGTGAAAATTTACATCTAGTGACTTGCGGGGGATTGGTACAGTGTTTTTGATCTAAGGAGCACCTGATTGGCTGTTCAGTTAGTGCTGCTATTGGATGTGCAGTGTGTGTTTGTCCAAGTAAACCATTTTGTTTCTGGTAAGCCATAGCTGAAATCTATGTTTTTGTCTGCATTTCTTCATTTTTGTCAATTTGTGATGGTGACTTTACTTTATGCCGTCAACATTGAATTTCTTTTTACTAACTTTAGAAATGTGCCGGCGGTGGATTTAGGTTGTTAACCCCTCTGTCGGCACCTATTTGCAATGTTAGTGAAACACATTTAATCTTGTCGTCAGCAGCTTTGCTTCCCCGATACTGCTGCAGACTTTTACTTTGTTTTACTAAAGTTGCAAATATGTCCCGGCGGCAGGTTTATGCTGTTGCCCCGCCGCTGCGACGTATTTGCAATGTTAGTTAAACAAAGTGAAAGCCAGCGGCAGTGGCTTGGCTTTCCCAATGCCACCGCCATTGACTTTCACTTTCTTTTACTAACTTTGCAAATATGTCCCGGTGGCAGATTAATGCTGTTAATCTGCCACCGGGACCTATTTGCAATGTTAGTTAAACAGAGGACCTCCCCTTGCTGGCACACCCAGTGCCCCCCCGCCCCCCGCTGGCACTTCCTGCGTGGCAGCAGTGATTGTGCATATTTGTGGCCACCACCCCTGCCACCATTACCTTTTAGTTCTAAGAGCACATACCATGTGTAGTGAAGATGCACGAAGCAGTTGTCAACCTCATAAGAATGATTACACAGCAGTAAACAGAGTTACCACTAAACATAAAAAACATGCACACACACACACACAGTGCTTCGAGGGGAACATAGTGTGGTGAGGGTTGGGTGGCTTGGTATGCTTCTGTTTTCAACCTTGTGGCCTGCGCCCAGTTAGGGGGTTATTTGTACCTGTGCCTCCCTCTATGAGGGAGAACAGCGTCTGGGACACACTGGCGTCTTTTTCACAGTAGTGAACCAGCCCAAAAATTGAATTCCCTAGTGGCTGTTACTGCCGCTTCCATTTCATTGTAAACATAGGTAAGAGCCACACCAAAACCTCTTTTGCAGCGCTGATATTAGAAAAGAGCAGCCTCTGCTGCTGCCGAGAGGCCAGTGTTTCTGGGGATCTCGCAGAGGGCACCTCAACCTGTACGCGACTGCACACCCCTGCCAGAATCGCAGTGAAGAAGATATCTTTGGTGCAATGTTATGATATGTTGTCGGGTTTGATATCACGCACTGCTGCCATGTCTATGCTCTTTTATCCTTGATGCAACATTTCCACAGGTGCCACTTCAGCAGGTCTTAATGCTGGCAAATGCTTTTTCCACAACTCTCTACATCGTGAGTTGTGCATCTATGTGTATAGCTCTTTATTAGTGAAAGACTGCAGGACAGACAGCAGTGAGTGGGGACTGGACCAGCATGCATTCATTTAAGCAGTTCTTTTTTAGTGGAAGAAGGCAGGAGACATAGCTCTGAGTTGTGAATGGACCATTGTAAATTCATATGGGTAGCTCTTCATAATGGTGACTGGGAATGGATCATTGGAATGATACTTGTACTTGACAAGTCCTCCTGAGTAGTGTAAATAAGTGATTATCACATTTATAGGTGCACCAACTTCTCATTTTTAGCTAAACAATCTGCATTGTCTTCAAGGAAACAATTAAAAGACATCAGAAAATAATCCATGCTTTTCTTTTACGTTAATAATCAATTTTTAGTGTTGGGTATTAGGAGGTACTAAATCGCCATCTACACGTCAAAACTACTGCATTGGAGTACAGCTCGGGGGAGATAACATATGAGGAGGGACACAAAGCTTGTAGTTGCTGTTTGAACATTTACACACCTATTGACTGCCCAAGGCCATGCTAATACCTCTGATCATTCCCACCACTTCTGGCCCCTCTCTGCCCAATGTATCTTACAGGGATCCCATTGAGCTAGCTTATCAAGCTGTAAAATCAACCTTTGAACTCAAAATGTGGACCGTATTATTTCAAAGTGAAAGTGGTCTGCAAGTGGTGTTCCCGCTGACTGGACGCTCAGCTACTTTGCTGGTGTTGCTGTACCCTTAAGACTGCCTGGAGGCGGTGCTACTGGCCTGCTGCCTACAGGGAACTTGCTTCAAATCCACTATTTACTGCAAAAGCGGCAGTGAAAGTTGTCTGCAAGTGGTGTTCCCGGTGTTCGCAGATGGGGACAGGTGCCTCACCGAGTAGATTTTCTTGTCGGAATTGCTTGAAGCTGCGTTACAATAATGAAAAAGCTGACTGGCGCCCTGTCGGAATCGATGAGCTCGGCTGGAAGCTCACGCACAAGATTGCAGGTGAGACAGCGCTGTCACTCACTACTGTTAAACACAACTTCGTGTGGACCCTCTGCAATAGCAAATTCGCCGAATTAAAAAAATCTTGTCTCCCATTCTGTGCGCTTGAACTAATGGATGTACCTTCTGATCGAACTCTACTAGTAACGAGCACAGAATCGATCAAAGAAAGGAAGCAGAGGCAAACGCCGGTGCTGCCTGGACCTGACGCTGGCGGATTACAGATTGTGACTGGACCTGAAGAGGTGGAGGGGGAAGCATCTCCCCCGCCTACTGGTGTTAGCTGGCTAGGTACTCGATCACTGAGCGAGAATAGCCAGGCCGACTGTGAGGGGAGGACGGAGCCGGGCATGGAGTCTCCGTCACTGCCCCAATCCATTGCTCCCTTACTAGCCCCTGTGATCCCCAACACGAATAAAATGCTGATTATGCCAGGAGGAATAAGTGAGCCGAGGGGGGAGGCGACAGTGATCTCCGGCGGTCCTCATGAAGAAGTGGCAAACGCCAATGAAGTAGAGAGCGGAAGGGAGCGCGAGGAAAGGAGAAATATTAATGAAGGTGTGAGTGAAGGAGAAAATGAGGAAATGCTGGAGACTCATGGCTTTGAAAGTCTCAATACGAGCCATATTAGTCCCCCTGGGCAAGTAGGGGCAAAGGGTGATACGCTTCGGATAAAGACCCCTCCTATGGAGAAACCAAAAAGATCAGAAATTTTATGTCATTCCCTAAATCAACCATTATTGGATTAATTGGCACAGACCTGTCTAAAGAGTCCTGGTGGATACTGAAGAGACAACAAGAAGTAAATGTGCGAGATTATCAAGAACATCTACACTTCCCGAAACAAATGGAAATGGAAGAAGGAAAGGATACAGAAAAGGAACAAGGGTCATTTACCTGGGAGGAAGTCGACAACTGGAATGATTTTGCGGAAACTCTGCTAGTGCCCATTAGCGATGAGAATCGTGCGAAAGATAATACCTGCAAGGGTGGTAAACAAATCACACAATAATTGACAGGTGAGACTCCAGCTGGAATATGTGCGGTGCCGAAACAAAGTGTCAATGCGGATGAAAAGGATCTATCCTTTAATCAACCTGAAATTTTATCCGCTAGTAAATTAGGTTATCGGAGGAGCTGAGTAACTGAAGGCTGGCTGAAAAACTCATTAAAGACATCTCGGCCCTAAACGGGAAGATAGTCCGTGAAAAGGACAAGATTGCAGCTCTTGATAAAAACACAAAAAGGGACTTCAATGGTGGTGAAGCCCAACAAGCAGGATGGACAATCCAGAGGATCCCCCAATCTCTCGAGCTTCAAAAGAATTAAGATTTAGCAATATCCTATTATCTGAATGGGAGACAAAATTAAGAAAGGAAAGGATGGAGGATGCCACTCATATCCAAAACACAGACAAAGCTGCCCTAACAATAGCTGTTGCCCCATTCCTTAAACTATATGAAACAATAAACAACTCCCTACAGGAGTTGCTTGTGACAAATCATAAATCAAAGGACCAGCTCAATAACTTAGAGAGTTTCATGAAAAAAATGTAACGAAGGCTGGATAATGAATCCGAACAAACGAGGATGTGGCAAATTCGTCTGGGGGACGAGGCTAGAAGTGAATCAAATGATAAAACACTTCTAATGGAAGCAGTTCTTGAGGATTGTAAGTGGATGAGGATTATTCATACATTTGAAAAAGAGTTTGCCTCCCAAAATATTAGACCTGGCACATCAGCGGGAAAAGACCATGCAGATGCAGGAAAGGAGTCTTCCGGACTTAATAAAAAAGGACCCAAAGGAGGGAGAACAAAGTTTATCGAAGACCTCAAGCAAAGGCGGCCCACTTCAACTCTCAAAGGTTAATCTGTCTTTGCAGCCTGAGGCTACCAATGAAATCAAGGAAAAGGATAAAACCCAAATTGGAATTGGAAGTGAACGCAGACAACTCCCTTAAAACAAACTTCTCGATTTTCCAGGCCCCTAATTCTGCTGCTAAATCCAAAGTAAATCAGAACAAACCGATTAGGGGGAGAAAAAAATGTAAAAACCAAGCCAGAAAACGGAAGCAACAAGGCTCAATAGCCTTTTTAAGGAACATAAGAACGCTTCCAAAATTAGATGATATTCAATATGCCAACAGGCCAAGAAGAGAGTTGGTGCTAAAAAGTAAACCCCAAGTAGGTAGAGCACAAGAGGACGATTTGCACAATAGCAATCCAATTGACTTCTTCTTGTATTCAGATGCTCGCCTAAGCAATCTCATCAAAGTCCTGGAAAACAACAAGGAGTAAGAAGTGCGGGATGGCTTTATTTCAACAGACTGGCAGCAAATTGAACATCTGAAAGGGGATCTGCCAGCTAAGAGGAATGATATTTCTCTGACATCAAGTGGTCCTAAGCTAAGTATGAAGGAAGGAAAAAAAGCCATCACAAAAAGTGGTTAAAGAATCAGGAAAAAATGACCAGGATGTAGAGGCCATAAAAATGATCAAGGATTTTGCACATTAGAAGACAAAAGGAAGGAATGCGAAAAGGATAGAAATGAAAAAAGAAATTTGAAAAGAGATGACAAAAATAAAAAAATGGAAGTGAGAAACTATAGTAAGTTTAGTCCTCCAGCTCAGGAAGTGGCGAGGGCTGTCACGACTGAAGTAAAAAGAGCGAAGACAGAAACTAAAGTTCAATTAGAGAAAATTTTGAAAGAGTCAAAGAAGTCCATCTTAAACTGAAACGGTAATGAGCCTCCTGTGGCAGGCTCCGGCTTTTCGTTTCATATCATCGGATGACATTTCAATTGTAGAATTTCCTAAAGAAAAGAGATTGGACTTGGTGATCCTTCATTCATCTAAACTGGGGTATGAACTGAAGGAAATAAAAAATCAGGGGGGAACTTTGGGTCACTTCACACTCAGAGCACCACAACGGGGCCAAGGAAAGTCTCATCCTGAGGAAAAACGGGGGAAGAACGCTTACATTAAGCCCACAGTTGGGAAAAACCCAGCCCTTGTAAAAATGAGAAAGGATTCAGAAAGAACAAAAAAAGGGAGCCCCTGTGGGGGGTACAACAATGAACACTCTGACAGTCAAATGAGCAAAGTTGAAGCCAGACTCCCAGCCTTACCATCAAGAGAGGAAGGCAAAAAATATAGCTTCACTATTGACAACTCCAGAAAACTTGTAAAAACGAAAATAAATACTCAAAAAAGACAGCAAAATGGAGCTGATTGGTCATGGATGGCTGAAGCTTTAGGGGCTAAGAAGAAGCAATAGACCAAAAATGGGCATCAAGTCAAAAATATGCATATCGCCTCATGGAACAGCCGAGGCTTTAAGCATTTATATACAGGTGAAGACAACTTGTCGGAATTGAAACAGTATTATGCCTCCTATCGCAGCAATTGTATGTGTATTGGCCTATGCCAAGTTGTCTAAACATCATATGCGAACAAACTCTGCGGCAAGGTTTTTGACCTTAGAGAAAGTAATGTAAGTCGCCATCTTGGATTAAGCCACCATTTTAGGTTCTCTTGTAATGTGGAAGTCACCCTGAACATCAAAATGGAGGCCGAATGACATTCTGAGTAAGATTCTGGCCGTTGTGATCTCCGTACACACGAATAATTAATATGCCTGCAGGCCACTTGTCGGGATTGCGAACTGAGACCTTGTCCTATTGTTGACCTATGTGTAAATGTACAACTATATAAGCGAAACTAATCAAAATGCATATATTACAGGATTGACCTGGCTAGGAACCCATAGGCCGATCCCTAGAATGGTTAACCCGCGAGGGGGTTGGCCAAGGGCTGGATAAAGAGTATAAAAAGCCCAAGTATTCTAATGTACGGTCTCTCTCACTAATGCATCGAACCTTCGTTGAAGTTCGTTACGTTACTCTGAGAGCCGAATAGCTATCCGTTTGTCAATTGACTTTGGTAACTGTTGTAGCTTTTAAATAAAGCACTTGTATGTTCTTTGTAACCTGTGTTGGTGTGTTTCTTTTTGGGCTTCCCGGCCTCATATTTTTTTTGTTCTCACAGTTGGCGCCCGAATAGGGACCCTCAAGATTGATGCCGGATCATTGAAGGTTGACGCAGACTATCGAACCGGGATCGGACGGTGTGATACTGCGGGCCCGACCGAACGAGACGCAATACCTCGGCAGCGCTGCACGATCCGATCCTTGGACGATAGTCGTGTGGTCTGACACGGCATCTTGACGAGGGTCCATTTTTTGAGGCGGACAGATTTGTCGAAACCACCAAACACAAGGTAAAATTTGTTAGGTAAGTTCTTTGGTAAACCGTACGGTCCTCCTTAGGTTTGGTCAGGTGCAGTCGTGACCCGGCTCTTAATTTAACCCTGACAATTTGAATTTGGCGTATTGTATCTGCAGACACAATTACTGACCAGGTAACACCAATTTTTTGTGAAATGCCTGGGAAATTGTCTAGCTGCTTTAGGGCTCTGTTCCGCAGCGATCGACAATCTTTGGAATTTAGCCACCTGGCACCATAGGAGGGGTCGTCGGCATGTACTATGTACTGTAATTATGGCATTGGAAGTATAGTATTTAATGATATTTGGCACAGACAAACCAGACATGCCTCCGAATTTCAGTGGCCAATCAATGGTAGTTTCGAGATCCCCCGTATTGAATACCTAGAATCGGTCTTGCTAAAAAAGAAGGCCAGACCTGCAGCATTTGATGTTTTGCAGAATTGGAAAAAAGAAGCATTGCAGCAGCTTAAAAGTAGGTGTAAACATGCACGCCGTCATAAAACAAATGCCGAAAAGGCGTTGTTATATGATAAGGAAAAACATTCAAAGTCAGTCAAAAATATGGATTCTCACTAGGTATCCAGAAAATGTATCCCTCTAAAGATTTCCATGTTTCTGAAGAATTTATTGAAACATTGTTAAACGAACGTAGGCCTGGTGCCTATGCGCCACCTCCGTATGATCCTCTCCTGGGTGCTCTGCTCATTCCTGCTGTTATTCCTGTTCCCCCTGTACAACCTATTGTTCCTATTCCTCTAGTTGTTGTTCCTCCACCTATCCCGCCACCCCTTCCTCTTGCGCCGATAGTTGCACCCTCATTGAATTTGCCCACACCTCCGTTCCCGAGTGGTTCTGTATTGACTGAAGTTGATCAAGGTGCGGGGTCAAAGATTGTCACTCGTAATACTGTTTCCGCAGACAAGAAACGGGAATTATTTGCATGGGCTAAGCACTGTATGGAGAAAGGTGATCAAGTTAACGTTTTTTCCACATTATCAAATATGAACAATTTTCCCGAGAAAAATGTTTTTATCGAAGGTTTGGGGACTCATTTATGTGTGATGTGGGCTAGATCACAAAATTCGGATCTCCCGCAAGGGATGAGGGATCTAAATGCTTTAGCACTTTCGAGGGACACAGAGGAGAAAGTACATGGTCAGAGATTGTTTGAGTATAGGAGGGACTTTGAGAAATCACGAGATGAGGATGATGAAGATGACAGTATGTATGTGCAGAAACGGTTCCTTCCGTGTCGTAGATCGGCACCTGAGGAAGTACGAATTTGTACCAAAGATGCAATTCGATGGATCTCGGATTCATTGATACCGCCAGATGAAGTATATGACACGTATAGTCAGTATACAGTAGAAATGCGGAGGAAGGTGATTCAGGTAATGGTTCAGTACCTGCAGGAAGAATGTGTAAGGAAGAAGGTTAGTTGTCCTATAGAGTTATTGGGAATTTGTAAAAGGGCTTTTTCGCCCGACACTTCTTCGACTGCTTTAGCGCTCGACCTGACTTTGTTGCTTAGTAAGCGGTCGGAGTTACCTATATCTCAGTTGCCTATGAGAGAGGTTCCTCCGACATTTGTCCCAAAGGTTGAGATCCACGCTAACGCTGGGACTGGTGCACCCACTGTGGATATCCCTGCACATTATGTATCACAATTTGTTCACGTCCCGTTTTCACGACAGGAAGTGAACACTATTACACAATCAATTCCCGATATCAGAAAAAACCCGACAGGATTCTACAAAGAGATAGAGTCCGTTTTGCAGTCCTCTGTGTTCACCTTAAGTGACATTGACTTGCTATTCCCTGTACTCCTGCCCGTAGATTTATGGAAGCAGGTTCGAACAATAGACGATGTGCCAGGATTAGGAGATATGTGGGCTAACATGACTAGGTTTGATGGGGAAAGACCAGCTGGTGAGAAGCCACCTCAGGTAATACTTACTTTGCCTGATAGAATTGTCGCAAAATTGAAAACCATAATTCCTGAGAAAAGAATTATTTGGGACAAGCTTACGGCCTGTGTTCAAGGAAAAACTGAAGGTGCCACCGAGTTCTTTAATAGATTCGAACAGGTATTTCAGTGGACAGGACTTGGGCACAGAGTCTGGGAAAAGGTTGTTTGTGGACAAATTTGTATGTGGGTTGTTGCCCGACATCCAGTCACAGATTATGTCCTCTGAGAGCGCTTGGCAGGCGAAATCCCAATCTGAGGTTTTGCACATGGCTCAGTATTATGAGAACTGTGTGAATAATGAAAAAGAGAAGATAGAGAAGAGGAAAGGAGATTTGAAGACAAAAGTATTGTTACAACAAATTGTTAGAAATCCCAGAGGAGGTACGTCACAGATCAGAGGTCAGTATGTCCCAAAAGGAAACCCTCCTTTGGGTCCTGTGAATGTTAATCAATGTGCCTATTGCCTCCAGGAAGGTCATTGGCGAGCACAGTGCCTCGTCCTTCGACAAAGGTCAAACAATGTGTTTGGGAGTATGGGTAGATGACCTGGAGGTCACCCTGGAGCAGGGGGCCCTGATAGAGGTCAGTTTTCACAAGATCCTCAGCAACCTTTTTCATGGGAAGTTCAGACTTCGAGTGTGGACGCAAGAAACATATTTGATCACCCTTCTGCTGCCTACCTTTCTGAAGAGCTTCCTTCCGATAACATTTTGTTTCGTTAGGACTGCCCGAAGCAGGGTTTGGAACCTTCACCTATTCCTGTTAATCAGAAAGGTCCCTACGTTGAATTGTTATTGGGGAATAGGAAATATCAGTTTTTGATAGACACTGGAGCACAGAAGTGCTCCATTGATCATTCCCGGGTTCCAAACATTCCACTGTCAGGGCAAACAAATGTTTCTGTAGGGTTTTCTGGTATACCAATTGTTTGTCCAGTTTCTTCGCCGGTGTCTGTTTCTTTGGGCCCCTTTACGGACTATTGTCCCTTCCTTCTGACTTCGAACTGTGGAGAGAATTTGCTGGGGTTAAATCTGTTGAAGAAATTGAATGCAGTAATTCATTTTTCCTCTGATGGAGTACGACTGACGGTTTCACCACAGCAACTTCCCAATTCTCAGTTTTTGACTCGACCATTGCCTCCTGAGTTTAGTGTTGTTCCAGAATGTTTATGGGCGGTTGACGACAATGATGTCGGGGTGCTACAGATTGAGCCTGTTAAAATAGTTTTGAAGCATGGAGTTAAACTACCACTCATTCCGCAATATAAAATATCAGTTGAGGGCAAGCGTGCTTTGAAGTGCATTGTCTCCGATTTTGTGCATCAAGGGGTGATTGAAGAGCTTGCAGGTAGTTTATGTAACAGCCCAATTTTGCCTGTATACAAGAAACATGCAATGCAATCCCATACCGTTTTATAATTGATCTTCGTGCTATTAACAAAGTTGTCGCCCCACAATTTCCAATTGTGCCTGATGTAACAACGATACTAACAATGATCCCTGCTACAGCTACGCACTTTAGTGTTGTGGATTTAAAGAATGCTTTCTTTAGCATTCCTATACACAAGGAGAGTAGATATTTGTTCGCGTTCACCTTGGGAGGACGTTCATTTACATTTACTCGGGCACCTCAAGGGTATACTGAAAGTCCAAGCATTTATAGTAGAGCTTTGAAAGAGCAGCTCGACACCCTTGAATTGCCACCTACTTGTACACTACTTCAGTATGTCGATGATTTGCTTTTGGCTGCAGATTCTGAAAGTGCTTGTAAAGAAGACACTGTATTGTTACTTATTCATCTGGCCGAAAACGGTCATAAAGCTTCGCTCAAGAAATTTCAATATTGTTGTCAGGAGGTCGCCTATTTAGGCTACCTCCTGTCAAAGGAGGGGAGAAGATTGACACTTGAAAGAATAAAACTCATTTCTGGCATGTCTGTTCGAAATACACAGAAGGAAGTCAGGGCCTTAATAGGTATGGCTTCTTACTGTAGGTTGTGGATCCCGAACTTTTCACTAGTGATAAAACCGATGTTGGCTTTGACGAAGAAGGGCATTTCTCTGCCGCTGCCATGGAAATCGGAAACATCAACGATCATTTCAGCTTCTCAAAACCGTGTTATGCTCTGCACCGGTTCTGGGTACTCCAAATTATGACAAGGCCTTTGTGTTGTTTGTGCATGAATGTGATGGATGTGCTTTGGCTGTGTTAACACAGGAACACGGAGGGAAGAATAGGCCGTGTGGCTACTACTCCTCCCCCTTGATCCTGTCGCATGCGCTTTGCCAAGATGTTTGTGAGCTGTCGCTGCTGCTGCCGCGTCTGTAACACAGAGTGAGGGAATGGTCCTAGGCCATGATTTAATTTTGATGGTACCTCACTCTGTAGATGTCCTATTGAATAAAACCCAAACGCAACACCTCACTTCTGCACGGCTGACAAGGTATGAATTAATTCTGTTTGCCCCTCACATTCAAATTAAAAGGTGTTGTGTTCTTAATCCGGCTAAACTTCTACCTTTGCCACAAAATACTGTTTGCGGTGATGAAGAATTACATGACTGCCTGTATACCACTGAACAGGAAACGAAGGGAAGGATAGATCTTATAGATGCTCCTTTAGGTAATGCAGAAGGGGAGCTGTTTTGTGATGGCTCCTGCTTCAAACTCCCAGATGGTACATCTACGGCTGCCTATGCAGTTACTACGTTGAGTATGGTTGTTGAAACTAAGAGGATTCTGCATAACTCCGCGCAGGCCGCAGAGATTATAGCGTTGACCCGAGCTTGTGAACTCTCCGAAGGGCATACAGTAAACATATATCAGGTGGTCCAGAAGGCCACTACGGATGACCAGCACTAATGCCAATAGTTATAAATATAAAAGGCAGCGTTCAACATGAATTTTTGAGGGTACCTAGACCAAGTGCCCTCAGTAAGAAACAAAGTCAATATAATCAGTGAACTGCGCCAATTTACAATAATACATCAATCAGTTGAGTTGTATTTTTAATTCCATTCCACAGCCTGACACGTGTTTCGAGCAGAGCTCTTCTTCAAAGGCGTTGATGCTTTTCGAAGGCGAATAATCAATAGTACGATTAATTCTAGGGTACAATTCCAGGACTTAATGTAAATTGCAATTGCAACGACTAATTATGGTAGACAGCCTTCCGGCAACAACTGTATCCAAGGGAGAGTGCACTCAACTGATTGATGTATTATTGTAAATTGGCGCAGTTCACTGATTATATTGACTCAGTAAACATATATACTGATAGCCACTACGCCTTTGGGGTGGCTCACAACTTTGGGAGGCACTGGTCCTAACCTCACATGGGACCAAGATCCAGCATGGTCCCCTGATAGTGCAATTGCTCTCGGCACTCTCACTCCCTAGGCAGTTAGCGATCATGAAATGTGCAGCACATCGTAAGGTCATAGATGATGTGGGAAAAGGGAACGCTTTTGCTGACCAGATAGCCAGGCAAACGGCTACAGACCTTAGCGCAGACATGTATGCTCTAAGGGAAACACAAGATGCCTATGTAATCGATGAGGGTATCGGGTCTGTGCGAGATATTCAAACTGATGCCACAATAGAAGAGTCTAAAAGGTCGGCCGAAGGAATGGCGAAACTGGATGATGATGGGCGTTGGGTGGATACATCTGAAGGAAAATGGTTGCTCCCTGATTCATATGTGCTGGCAATGGTTACGATGGCACACGGTCCTACGCATGTGTGTGCTCAGCAGATCACGAAAATGTTAGAACAAGTATGGGTGAATGATAAAATTTCGAAGATTGCACAGCGCCATGTTCAGAACTGTATGATTTGCTTACAGCACAATGTGGGGAAGGGGACAGTAACTCCAAGGGGAAGCTTTGAGCCCCCTTCTGTTCCCTTCAAGGTCATCCACTTTGATTTTATTGAGATGGAACGGTGTAACAATCTAAAATATGTTCTTGTGATTATTTGTGCTTTTAGTAAATGGGTCGAGGCTTTCCCCGTTAAAGATGCTACTGCCATGACCACTGCAAAGACTATGGTAAAATAATTCTTTCCACGATTTGGGTTTCCAAGGGTAATTTGGTCGGACAATGGTCCCCATTTTGTTGCAGCAGTAATTTTGCAGATATGCACAGCGTTACACATTGAAAAACGATTTCACTCGGCTAGACATCCTCAAAGTGCTGGGTTGGTAGAGAGACATAACGGCATTCTAAAGAATAAGCTTGCAAAAACATGTGCCGACACCAAACTAAAATGGCCAGATGCCTTACCTATTGTATTATTAGCCATGCGTACCACACCTCAAACTAAGACTGGGCTCTCCCCATTTGAGGTAGTGATGGGGAGACCTGCTAACATTTGGGGCCTTCCGAAGCCCAGAACCTTAAGGGAGGTCTGTATCTCATTTATCATCAGGTCCAATCAGCTTTACCTGTACGGTTTATGGGCCCAGGACACGATATTCAGCCGGGAAGTTGGGTCCTAGTGAAGGCCTACGAAAGGTCTTCCTGTCTCGCTCCTCGCTGGAGGGGACCCTACCAGGTGCTGTTGGTCACCCAGACAGCAGTGCGGGTGGCTGGAAAAAAGCATTGGATCCACGTGACGCATGTCAACAAACTTCCTCACCCGACGCCACACGTTACAGAAGAAGCAGAACCCCTTGCTGATGCTACAATCTCTGATCCTGGAGTAGCAAACAGCACTGTGAGTGCATCGGAGAATTTCCCTGAGCCCGTGGAGCTTGGGGAACAGTCCATTTCGTCTCCACACTCTTTGAAAAAGGCATTTCCGAAAAACATTGTTTCAAGTTCTGCGACTTCCGTCGCCTCTGATACGTCGCTTCCCTCAGGAAGTGACATTACCTTTTTTCCGGATCAAACAGTTTTGGGTACCACCAGGTACGACCTTCGACGAAGAAAATAGAACTACGGCACGGGTCTTTCCGTGCATTTGGAAAGAAGAAGTGATTGAAAGTTTTCACTTGTAAAAGAAAGTTCCTTACGAACAAAAGGAAAAAAAGGGATTCTGCTGGCTAGGGTTGGGAAGGACTAAGAAAGCACGTGACCGTAGTGTCGCCAGCAACGAACATTGGGGTCGTCGATTGAGAAACTACGATGCCTGCCACCTCCACCGCTGCTCCTCGCACTGGACTTGTAAATAAGGGGGTGACCAACTCGGACAACAAACAATGTGCCTGGGCCCCGAAAACATATTGCTGTGTTGTGTTAATAATAATTGGAATTTGTGTAATTACCGCTGTGGGACTTTGGTACTTCGAAGAAATTTAACCTCTAAAACCTCAACTGCCAATTGAGATTGTACCTACTGCCTTGACTCCCTCTGTACACCTTCACACCTTGTCACCTAGAGACTCCCAGCATAGACGAAAGTATCATAATAACACTTTAATGATAGTAATGAATGCAACGCATGCCATTTTTAATAAGAGTAATTGCTGGATTTCCACCCATTTACCGCAACATGGAAACAAGGGGCTAGGATGGTATATTCACCCTTTACCTTTAACGACTGCTTGCTATGCTTCTCTTAGAGCACTATTCATTGGCCGTTGGAATGATAGCGTCTCAGGGAACTTTGATGGAACTAATTTAAATGATTTTGAGAAACGTGAATTGACTCCCCTGGGATGCTCGCTTTTTGCAAATAGAAGTAGACCAAATGTCGCTTCTATTAGGCCATCTGATAAACTATCTCTTCCTTTCCAAACTCTAATTTCCTTTAAAATGGCTCCGATAGGCAATAAGGACGCTGTGCCCCCTTCCTACTCTATTAATCATAGCCCCGATTCAGTCCCCTTTTGTGTACAAAGAAATGGCACTCGGCCAATGGGAGATTTTGAAGGTTGTGTAAACATTGTAAATTTGACTGGGGAGAACAGGCCTCTGTATGTAGGGAGGCCTGTTTATTTCGTTTGTGGTAGTTCAGCATTTCCCTGGTTGCCCAAGGATTGGCAGGGAACCTGTTATTTAGGAATCCTGTTACCTGGGGTATTTATAGCTAGTACATTGGAAGTTTCTAAGGCTCGCCCACGGCGGGACGAGGATGGAGATACCCCTGGGCAAGTATTGGGAGATATAGCAAAATCAGTTGTGCCATTTTGGGGACAGATAGCAAACTCTGAAAATATTAGGGGACCAGCAAGAGTACTGGAGAGAACCATCAACCGGACCACGGATATACTCTACAATATGACACTAGAACAAAAGGCAATAAGATTGGTAGCACTCCAAAATCGGATGGCATTAGATGTCATTCTGGCAGAACGTGATGGAGTATGCAAATTAGTGGGGTCCGCTTGCTGTGTTTTCATACCAGATTCCTCACTGACAATTTTCAAAGCAATACAGAACTTGCACATCCTTAGTTCTGAGGTGCATGTTCCGTTGGGAGATTGGAATATTAGCGCCTTGTTCTGGGATTCTCTACAATCATGGGGTTGGAAGGTGCTTTCTGTTATCCTGGTTATTTTGGGAATCCTGCTATTCCTTTGTTGCTGTTTCCAATGTCTACCTAGTATATGTGCAATGCTAGGGGGTTGTTGTGCTCAAGCGGTGAGCACAGTAGGGCACAAAATGTACGCCCCAGATACAGCATCTAAAGAGTTTGTGTTACAAGAGGTTCTGATGAATGACCTAATGGCTATAGATATTGCAGATAATGATTCAGGATGTATAGACGACAATGCATGGAGTTATTTACAAAAGTATTAGAAATGATATTAGCACTTGGCATAGGCCAAAAGGAGGGTTTGTCGGAATTGAAACAATATTATGCCTCCTATCGCAGCAATTGTATGTGTATTGGCCTACGCCAAGTTGTCTAAACATCATATGCGAACAAACTCCGCGGCAAGATTTTTTACCTTAAAGAAAGTAATGTAAGTCGCCATCTTGGATTAAGCCGCCATTTTAGGTTCTCTTGTAATGTGGAAGTCACCCTGAACATCAAAATGGAGGCCGAATGACATTCTGAGTAAGATTCTGGCCGTTGTGACCTCCGTACACACAAATAATTAATATGCCTGCAGGCCACTTGTCGGGGTTGCGAACTGAGACCTTGTCCTATTGTTGACCTATGTGTAAATGTACAACTATATCAGCGAAACTAATCAAAATGCATATATTATAGGATTGACCTGGCTAGGAACCCATAGGCCCGATCCCTAGAATGGTTAACCCGCGAGGGGGTTGGCCAAGGGCTGGATAAAGAGCATAAAAAGCCCAAGTATTCCAATGTACGGTCTCTCTCACGATTGCATCGAACCTTCGTTGAAGTTCGGTACGTTACTCTGAGAGCCGAATAGCTATCCGTTTGTCAATTGACTTTGGTAACTGTTGTAGCTTTTAAATAAAGCACTTGTATGTTCTTTGTAACCTGTGTTGGTGTGTTTCTTTTTGGGCTTCCCGGCCTCATATTATTTTTTTTGTTCTCACAAACATTTTAGGGCAATATGAAATAATTTGCCTACAAGAAACATGGGTAAGGGAGACACCGATATGTGATGGCTATGAGGTCTATATAAATCCCACAAGGAAAGGTGGTAAGGGGAGACCTTATACAGGTCTTTTGACTATGGTCAAAATTACCAGCAAATTACAAGTGCTAGAGCATTGTACCCGAACCTTTTTGTACAGATGCTGAAGATTGTTATAGGATGACCCACCCATGAGACAAAGATCCTCCTAATTAATTCCTACTGGAGTGAAAATAAATATGCAATAACATTATTTATTGATGACATCATGTAGACAATCAATAACTTAATGATAGAAGACCCAAATCAACTAATTACCCTCTGTGGTGACTTCAATATTAAATTGTTGAATAAAGAAGGCAACCTGAAGAAGGACTCGTACCTGGTAGATAAAGAATGGATATGGAAAAGTGAAATGCAAGTTCGTTCAATGAGGATGCTTAATGGCTCAATATTTGGGGATTTTGTTGGTGCAGATACCTGGTTCTGCGGCACTTTTAGCACCTGCTTAGACTACTGCTTTGTGGGAGGAAACACCTGGCAATATATTAAATCATTTGAAGTTAAAAAGCAAGTGGCCAGTGACCACAATCTTCTAGATATAGAAATGATATGGTCGGACGACCGTGATAACAGGTACAAAATAACCCCAGCAGAGGTAGACTGGGGTCGAAACAAACTAAGAATAAAGCAGGGGGCCCTTGCAGGTCTTGCAGTGAAATGGAAATTTGTTCAATGAGGATGCTTAATGGCTCAATAGTTGGGGATGTTGTTGGTGCAGATACCTGGTTCTGCGGCACAATGTTTGTGCAAGCCTAGTCCTCAGCATGCCTGCCTTGGTAAGGCTATGCACAAACACACAGAGGGCAGGCAGAGGGCTAGTTAAAACTGCAAAAAGGGCAGGCTAGGCAGTATTCTAAATTCTTTTTTATTGTATTACCTGAGACCTGAATTGTGTGAAAAAAAGGCCTATCTGAGCAACCGGATGAGGTTGATTATGATTGGCTGCTGACTGCATATAAAATTAAGCAAGACTCAAGTAAAACAATGAGGATAAATAGGAAACATGCCTATTGCCAATAATAAAGATGAAGTCGATAAAAGGAAAGAACATCGATCCAGACTACTCTGACTATCAAAAGGAGCAAATCTCGAGAAAGAGGAGGTTATTAGGAAGTGCAAGCAAGTCTACAAAAACTGGCTCAAATCGACCAAGCACAAAGAGCCCAGCATGATGCTGAGAGAATGTTGGCTGCGATTCGTGTTTGTAATCCAAGAAATGTATGGGATATTATTAACAACAGAAATGATTTCCAAGCGGCAGTTGCTACTAACCAAGTTTCAGAGCAACTTTGGATCCTTCATTATAGGTCTTTATTTGCAAACAAGGAACCAGTAGAAAAACAAGAAAAGGCTAATCTACGACTTGCAGGGGAAATTGAATTTGATCGTACAGAAATCCTTTGGATGATTAACAAACTTAGTTCATCAGGACAGCAGGGCCCGACGGCGTCTCTAATTAGATGCTGAGGAAAAATGGGCAGACTTTTTTATATCTCCTGTTTAAACAAGTAATGAGAAGAAGATCAATTCATCTTCATGGAAAGAAGCCAATGTGGTACTGATCTTTAAAAAGGGGGATCACAGTGAACCAAGGAACTATAGGCCCATAGCCCTTCTAGATTCTATTGGCAAACTATTTGCCTCTATACTGTTGCGCAATCTCAAAAGTTGGACAAAGAAGGTGGACATTCTAGAACAACGCCAGACAGCTTTTGTAAGTGGAGTGGGCACATCCTTGCACGTGTTGATTCTGAATCTCCTGAAACATCGAGCGCTCGAATCCAAGAGCAAATTTTATCTTGGATTCAAAGACCTTGAACAGGCATTCGACGGCATCAGCCGTGAATTACTATGGGCCAAATTAAAGTGATGGAGATGCCTGGAAGATCTGCTGTAAGCAATACAAGCATTGTATTTGGATACATCTTTACAAATCCAGCTTTCTAAAGATGGCACACTGTCTAAGAAGATCAGCACGTTTCGGGGGATTAAAGAGGGATGTGCCCTAGCACCCTTTCTGTTTGTGCTTTATATGGCACACATGATACACTCCCAAAAGTAAATCAGGGCCTTTCCACCAAAGATTGAAGATGGAGAAATTCCATGGATCCTAAATGCGGACGATTTGGTCTTTATTGACTTAAGCGCTATAGGACTCCAAAGGCGTCTGGATGCATTCAAAGTATACCTGGATGACAACCGCACGAAGATAAATTGTAGTCAAAAGTGCTGATTATGCAATATGCCTGCGCAAATAACAAAAAAGTTAAAAACCTTTAAATGGACCCTAGAGAATAGACCACTTGTAGTAGTGGACTTCATTATCTACCTTGAAATCCAAATTAATAAGACTGTCAACAAGTTGGGACAGTATGAATTAATTTGAGAAAAACTATTGAAATTAACAAATCAGGGCAGAGACCTGCACCATCGTTATGGAACATTGTCTTTGATCCCCATTGTCACCTTTTTAAGCAAAAGGTGACAGCAGTAATAACATATGGTGTAGAGGCACTAATTAACCTTTCTTGGAAAACCTGGGAGATATGTGAATCCTTCTTTTGGCGAAAGATCTTGAGACTACCGAATGCAGTATCAACAGCCACAACAAGATACAAACTAAGATTGCAATCCTTAACATCAATAACTTTGTGGAAATCACTCTCCCTCTTCCGGAAATGTCTAATAGATTTACCGCCAGCGCCGTTTGAGATATTTGAAGGCTTGGTCTCAACAACAACTACGAATTTGCTGAGGTGGAAACTTCGATGTAAAGAACATTTGGACAATCTTAATATCGACCTTGAAACCCTGAAAGGTAATCCAAATAAGGTGAAGAAATCCCTTCTCGAGAGGTACTAGATTGAAACCATTGAATTGAAAGGAAAAAGCAAGTTATGCCCAAATATCATCTGGGAGCAGAAAAAAGTAAATTAACTACCTTCTTATCTGATTAAATTCCCATCTCTGTATTATAGAGGTTTACTACTACGATTCCGACTGAGGGGCCGATTCATGGAACAAACGTGCGCCGAAAATCTACGCGCAAGCAGGCGCATGCAGGCGCAAGCGGAAAAAAAGAGGCGCACGCGTGCGATTCATGGAAGTCCCTGCGCGTGTCTTCCTCGGGATGTGCGCCAAACCCGTGCATGGCGTACACGTCACTGCAACATCCCGAAAGACGTGCGCGACGCGCACAGTGAAAGCGCACAACCTCTGCGCATACACTAGAAAATGGGCGGAACACGGGGCGTAACGCGCGGAATGGGGAACAACTTGCGAAAACAAGGGCGTAACTGGGGATGTACTGCAGGGAAGCAGAGGGAACGCCCACACGCACCCGAACCACACGTATTCATGGAACCGAATAGGGCAAAGCCACGCACAGCGAAAGACAAGCACAAGCCGATACACGTCTGCCACACGAAGGCAGGCGGTAGCGTCCCTGCGCATTACAAAAGTGGCAACATACAGCAATAGTGCCTGTGCGAGCGGGGCATGTGTATTTCGGGGTTGCGCGGGAAGTTACACACGCGATTGAGCGGGGTACGTGTATTTCAGGGGTTCGCATTCTCACGTGATCGGGCCTGGGGGAGCAGGCTACGTGTATTTCAGGGGTTCGCGTGAAGTTTCTCACGCGATCGGGCATGGGGGAGCGGGCTACGTGTATTTCAGGGGTTCGCGTGAAGTTTCTCACGCGATCGGGCCTGGGGGAGCGGGCTATGTGTATTTCAGGGGTTCGCGTGAAGTTTTACAGGCGAATAGCCTGGGCGCGTGTATTTCAGGGGTGCGCGGGAAGTTTTACACGCGAATAGCCTGGGCACGTGTATTTCAGGGGTACGCATGAAGTTTTACACGCGAATAGCCTGGGCGCGTGTATTTCAGGGGTGCGCGGGAAGTTTTACACGCGAATAGCCTGGGCTCGTGTATTTCAGGGGTTCGCGTGAAGTTTCTCACGCGATCGGGCCTGGGGGAGCGGGCTACGTGTTTTTCAGGGGTTCGCATGAAGTTCTACACGTGAATAGCCTGGGCGCGTGTATTTCAGGGGTGCGCGGGAAGTTTTACACGCGAATAGCCTGGGCGCGTGTATTTCAGGGGTACGCGTGAAGTTTTACACGCGAATAGCCTGGGCGCGTGTATTTCAGGGGTGCGCGGGAAGTTTTACACGCGAATAGCCTGGGCGCGTGTATTTCAGGGGTTCGCGTGAAGTTTTACACGCGAATAGCCTGGGTGCGTGTATTTCAGGGGTGCGCGGGAAGTTTTACACGCGAATAGCCTGGGCGCGTGTATTTCAGGGGTACAATAGCCTGGGCGCGTGTATTTCAGGGGTGCGCGGGAAGTTTTACACGCGAATAGCCTGGGCGCGTGTATTTCAGGGGTGCGCGGGAAGTTTTACACGCGAATAGCCTGGGCGCGTATATTTCAGGGGTTCGCGTGAAGTTTTACACGCGAATAGCCTGGGCGCGTGTATTTCAGGGGTGCGCAGGAAGTATTACACACGATTTCAGCAGGGTACGTGTATTTCAGGGGTTCGTGTGAAGTTTCTCACGCGATCGGGCCTGGGGGAGCGGGGTACCACTCACCGTCTGCCTTGCGTGTAGTAGAACGCGTAGCCAACACCCGCTGTGAAGTAATAGCGTGTGAACCCCAACGGATGGAAAACACACGCACCGCACGAAAAGCATGTACAGAACATAAACGCACGCGGGATCTCCAAGCCCAGCCAGGGCAACGCCCGTGCGCAAAACATCACAGACGCGCTTACGCTGTAAGGGCCTTTGGTCCAATGAAATCGCGTACACGTGCTGACGCGCTTACGCGCTAAGGGCCTTTCCTCGAATTACACGCTGACGTGCAGATTTTTCACGTGCCAAATCACTCCGTATCAAGCTGGCCACGCGAAAACACACGGAAGACCACGCTCCTGCCCAGAAGGCCGAATCACTGCCCCCCAGTGCCCCGAGCAGCCTCCCACGTGCCATCTGCTGCTGCCTGCCTGCCTGCCTGCCTGCTGCCCCCGTGCCGTGCCATTTGGTGCCTGCACATCAGCCATCTGCAGGGGTCCAGTTGCTGTGTCCACCCCTGCTGGTACAGAAGACTCCCGACTCAAATAACATCGCTCCACAGCCCAGCCCCAGGACCCAGTTTCCCACCCACTCCTGCCCCTGGGGTTGCCATGTCGGGCACATCCACATCTGACCCCAGTGGCAACCCCCGGCCAGAGGGGCAGAGGGGCACCAGCTTCACTGCCACCGAAGTTGGTGTCCTGGTGGAGCAAGTCCTGGGGCAGTATGATGCCCTCTTCGGATCGTCCCGCGCCAACAGGGAAGGACGGGATAGGATCTGGGCCGACTGTGTGGTTGCCATCAACGCGGAGGGGGTGGCAACCCGCACCATCCTGAAGGTCAAGAAGCGCTGGGAGGACTTGAGGTCCAGGACCCTCATGAAGGCCCGGCGCCTCGTGGAGTGGGGCCGGGGCCGCATGAGTTCCATCCAGTTGAGGGTCCTGGAACGCGCACACCCAGCGCTCCACGCCCAGGTCCTTGAGAGGGAGACCCGTCTGGAGTTGAGCGGTAAGTGGCCAAGCATTGCTGTGTGAGACAGGGCATGTTGCAGTGTGCTGGTTGTCTGATACTTGCCTGCATGTGTGACATAGGCCATGTACACATGTATGTGTGCAGGGACATCATGGGAATGCATGTGCGACCTGTAATGTGTGAACCGCACGGTTGTTGCATGTGTTTGAATGCGACATGGGGAGCCCTGTGCAGATTGCACACATGAGAGCATGGCAGTCTCTGTTCCTGGACATGGGTGGGGGCGAGTGATGGGTGCTGATGCCAGATACATATGTGGTATCCATGTCTGTGTGCCTGACCTGCGTGTCTGTGACTTGTGAGTGCCATGGATACATGACACATGTCTGTGACAATGTACAGATTCACTGATGCAGCCTAGTCATCCTTGTATGCACTGTGATTGGGGCGTATGGGGCCAGATGGATGTGACTGAGGTGAAGTGTGTGCATGTGATAGGCATGACCCATGATGCATGTGAGTCCCATTACATTGTATGATTCAAGAGTCCATTGGACATGCATTGAAATGTCCATGGCACGCACCATGACTGTCACTGTGTGTGTTTTGCCTGGACTGACACATGTGTTGTGGTGTGACATGATGGAAGTGTACTTTGACAGTGGCACTCATCTGCTATTGCTTCCTGTCTAGGGGACCATTGTACAGTACCCTGATGCTTGTGTTCTATGTCTCCCTCTACGCAGCGGCTAGTGAAGGAGAGGGCGGAGATGGCGCTGTGGAGCAAGGCGGCGGGGATGCCCCCACGGCTGCAGCGGAAGGGGTGGGTGAGCCCCCACAGGGGCCTGCTACGGCGGTAGACGGCGAGGAGCCATCCAGGTTGGTGGTTTCCACAGAGGAGGAGGAGGCCGCCACTGAGGCGCACATGGGGCCTGGTGGGGGCATCCCTGCTGGTGCAAGTGGTGCAGTCCAGGGGTAGGGGCAGGAGACAGCACAGGTCACCGTGGAACCTGTGGGTGCACCACCTTGCACCAGCAGGGATGCCCCGTCCCAGGCCAGTCCGCAGGTAGAGGGGATGTCCATGTCATCTGACTCCCCTCCACCTGCGGACGAGGGGACCCCTGGCCGTGTGGAGAAGGTCCTGATTGGGGTCGCGATGCGCACGGCTGTGATTCGTGATGCCGTGCGTGCTTTCCAGGAGGTGCACGCATGTCATCACGAAGAGCACCGTGCCGACGTGGCCCAATTGGGATCGGCCATGTTCGGGGGTTTCCTGCATGTGTCGGCCAATCTGGCGGCCCTCTCCTCCTCTGTGGAGACTATACGCCAGTCGTTCTCCTTGCCGTCTTCCGGCCCAGATGCCACCAGGGCCCCCTGTGGACCTGCCCTGACCAATGCAGCCAGCTCGGTGGGGATCCCATCCCTGCCACAGTCGGGAGTCAGAGGTCCAGCAGGGGTGGACAACACAGCAACTGGACCCCAGCAGATGGAGGTTGTGACGGCATCATCGGGCAGGGCACGAGCACGACGGCGTCGGTGGTTTCCATCATCCTGGATGCCGTCGTGCTGGCAGAGGCAGTGGCATCGGAGGCAGCAGCAGGCTCGACGTGGGAGGCATCATGGCTCGGGGCCATCAAGATCAGAGGGGCAGGCATCGGCCGGAGGGCAGGAGAACCCTGGGATGGTAGTGTCTTCTGTGTGGGAGAAGTTGGTCCAGCGGATAGGTGCGGAGCGGCAGCGGGCAGAAGAGGAGCAGCTCACCATGGTCAGGGCGGAGTTCTCCATGCGTCGGGCGTTGAGGCGGGCTGAGTGCCTCGAGGAAGCTCGCAGGGAGTTTGAGCTGGACATGGGGTTATCCCTGTGAGACCTCGGGGCCAGGACAGAGTCCCGCCTCCAGGACATCGACATGGAGTTCGATGATGCCCTGGCCGGCAACATCACAGAGTGAGCCGCAGGACTTGCCCGCTGCCATTGTATATAGTTATATAGTTAGTGGTAGGTTTCCTTTGAGTTATTATTTTTTTATTTGGTTGCGATTGGACAATGCGCCACTTTTTTGTATATAGTTCAGTTTTTAGTTAGTTGACATAGTTAGGTTTCATTTGGTTGGGCTCATGGACCCGGGATTGTCTTGTATATAGTTCTTCAATGGATTTTTGGATTTATTGGATTTTTTTCATGGACATTCAACTTCTTTTTGTTGTTTTGGTTTGTGGTTTTTCTTATTTCATTTCCATTCTTGTTGATTTTCAATACATTTTTATTTTCATCCTTCAATGTGTCGTATCATCTCATTACTTTCATGCATGTCATGTTGGGTGTTTTAACATTCACTTGCAGCCATTGTGTGTGACAGACATGTGTTCATTTGCATTATTTACATTGGGTGTGTAACATGTAATTGCCTTTGATATGTGGGTGGATGTGATAGTTGGTTGGGCCTTTTGGCAGGGGAGGATGGCCATTACGGACATGATTGGGGATTGTGGGGACCCAGGTGCAGGGGGGCATGGATGGACATGGGTGGGGGCCTGCTGGCAGGTGCCCCGCAGTGCTGGGGGGTGGGGGTGGTGGGCGACATGAGTTGGACATGGGTGGGGGCCTGCTGGCAGGTGCCCCACAGTGCTGTGGGGTGGGGGTGGTGGGGGACATGAGTTGGACATGGGTGGGGGCCTGCTGGCAGGTGCCCCACAGTGCTGGGGGGTGGGGGTGGTGGGGGACATGAGTTGGACATGGGTGGGGTCCTGCTGGCAGGTGCCCCACAGTGCTGGGGGGTGGGGGTGGTGGGGGACATGAGTTGGACATGGGTGGGGGCCTGCTGGCGGGTGCCCCACAGTGCTGGGGGGTGGGGGTGGTGGGGACATGAGTTGGACATGGGTGGGGGCCTGCTGGCAGGTGCCCCACAGTGCTGGGGGGGTGGGGGTGGTGGGGGACATGAGTTGGACATGGGTGGGGGCCTGCTGGCAGGTGCCCCACAGTGCTGGGGGGTGGGGGTGGTGGGGGACATGAGTTGGTGTTCATTAGTTCAAGGAGACATGTGCCTTTGCTGGGGGGCATGCCCATGTTGGGTGGGCTGCCTGCGGGACATGACCAGGGATGCAGGGTAGTCCCCTGTGGTGTGGGCTGCCTGCAGGGGCCGTGGAAGGTGTACAGGGAATACCTGGGAGGACCCACACTGTCAAATCACATGTAGGACTCCCCGGCACCCCTGAAATACACGTACCCTGCTGAAATCGCATGTAAAACTTCCCGCGCACCACTGAAATACACGTACCCTGCTGAAATCGCGTGTAATACTTCCCGCGCACCCCTGAAATACACGTACCCTGCTGAAATCGTGTGTAAAACTTCCCGCGCACCCCTGAAATACACGTACCCTGCTGAAATCGAGTGTAAAACTTCCCGCGCACCCCAGAAATACACGCGCCCAGGCTATTCGCGTGTGGAACTTCCTGCGCACCCCTGAAATACACGCTCCCAGGCTATTCACGTGTGGAACTTCCCACGCACCCCTGAAATACACGCGCCCAGGCTATTCGCGTGTGGAACTTCCCGCACACCCCTGAAATACACGTACCGTGCTGGAATCGCGTGTAAAACTTCCCCTGCACCCTGAAATACACGTACCCTGCTGAAATCGCATGTAAAACTTCCCGCGCACCACTGAAATACACGTACCTTGCTGAAATCGCGTGTAATACTTCCCGCGCACCCCTGAAATACACGTACCCTGCTGAAATCGCGTGTAAAACTTCCCGCGCACCCCTGAAATACACGTACCCTGCTGAAATCGCGTGTAAAACTTCCCGCGCACCCCAGAAATACACGCGCCCAGGCTATTCGCGTGTGGAACTTCCCGCGCACCCCTGAAATACACGCGCCCAGGCTATTCGCGTGTGGAACTTCCCGCGCACCCCTGAAATACACGCGCCCAGGCTATTCACGTGTGGAACTTCCCGCGCACCCCTGAAATACACGCGCCCAGGCTATTCGCGTGTGGAACTTCCCGCGCACCCCAGAAATACACGCTCCCAGGCTATTCGCGTGTGGAACTTCCCGCGCACCCCTGAAATACACGCGCCCAGGCTATTCACGTGTGGAACTTCCCGCGCACCCCTGAAATACACGCGCCCAGGCTATTCGCGTGTGGAACTTCCCGGGCACCCCTGAAATACACGTACCGTGCTGGAATCGCGTGTAAAACTTCCCCTGCACCCTGAAATACACGTACCCTGCTGATATCGTGTGTGGAACTTCCCGCGCACCCCTGAAATATGCGTACCCTGCTCGCACGGGGCCAATCGCGTGAGGTACTTCCCGCGCACCCCAGTGATACACGTAGCCCGCTTGCTGTGCTGGTACAGGTTTAGCGCAGCCCTTTGCCCTGGATTGGGTATGTTGATGGCTTTTCCCTGCGTGGGAGGCGTTCTTGGGGGCGTAACTGGCGCTCCTGCAGGGTCGCTGCGCCACTGTGCGCCACGGCTGGTTTTGGTGGCTGGAATCCATGAATGCGCTGTGCGCGGAAATGGATTTCAGCGCACGCGGCTGGCGCAGGGATTCGCACGCGCACACTGTGCGCCAGCCGCGTGCGCCACTTGTGCGCTGAATTCTATGAATTACCCCCTTAATATCTTGGCCTCTAGAGAAGTGCTATTCATAAGAAAACAAATAACAGCAGAGGAAGCAGTGTGTCGATTATGTGAGGAGGTAGATATGGTGGAAATAATCAAACCTCTGATGTTAACCTGTCCCTTGCTAATTGAGCAAAGAATAAAAACCATGGGAGGCTACGCCAATGACCACGAGTCATCTGATGAGGACAAACTGTGGGAGAGGTATTATCAAACAATTGATGCCTTGAAATTCATGGAGAAACTGCTTATTGATACCACGGGTATATACAGTTAAAGAGGTTCAAACCGGAGGCACCGAATTCTGCACAGAAAAAGATTGAAGCTAAATTTATATTAGCTTAGCTAATTCTATGGTGTACAGGAGGACTTCTTTAAATTTGATGTATGTTAAGGATTAAAAGAAATACAACCAATAAAGCAATTAAAAAAACAAATTCTTTCAAAAGAGTCTTCTTAGAGTTAAAGGCTTACTAGGAGCTGTAAACACACTACTGGTGTAATAAAAATGTCACAAGTAGGTCTCCCTTCAAACACTTGAATTATAAGCAGTGTGTGTGTCCATCACTGAACACCTGTAAAAAAACAAGTATTGGCAACACCATCAGTTGTAATGTGTGTATAGACATTAGAAAGGCATTTGCTAGACACTATTATATAGCCAGGTACTCATACCATTTTGCAATTGCAGTCATTACTGAATCAGTTAGTACCATTACGATAGTGCCTGGCAAATTCCTTTCCCAGAACTACTAAAAAAGGCAAAACTGTTGGCATTGCCAATGCTTGTTTGTTTTTGTCATCCCTCTTCTCCCCCTCCCACCCTCTTGTCTTGTTGTGCCTTGGAACACATTGTTTACTGGCACATTATAAGAACCCAATACATTAAAAAAATGCAGAAAAAATAAATACCTGTTTAACATTTTGTCCTTTCCTAGGACATTTCTTGGATATTATCTGGCCTAGTGAAACACACACCAATGCCAACAATGTATGCTGTTACCCTCAGTTGACCTAAACGTCCAAAAGACAAGCACATCCCATTTGAGCAAAGGATCTGATGCGTAGTTCTGATCATCCAGATTACCAGGCATATACATACACCATTGTGTGATGAGTTACTAAATTCTGTATTTCAAAGTGAAAGTACATGTGTGATATTTTGGAAGGGCTTCTGTAAAAACTGATCTTACTGTTAAATACAGGTCCTCAAATAACTCTTTCTTTCACATATTAACAACCAGTAAAAAGACATATGAGAAAAATACTTCTTAATCAGAACCCTATTATGCACCCTTCAAATCCTGTTAATCACTTTGTCATGACTCCAAGATGTAAGATCCTTGAGGCAAATGCATTTTGCCAACGTTAGACTTTCATTGCAAACCATAGATCTCTGACAATAGCATACTTTAGAAATGTGGCACACATCAACTCCTCAGACGCAACTAATTCTTACTTGATCCTAGCAATTATTTCTAAGAGATGGAAATGCCTTTGTCCAGTTCCCAGTTTTCAAAATCCTCAGCATCTTTATTTCTCGCAGCATCGTTATGGTCAGATTTTTTAGCACATGAACTAGAGTTTTAATATCACCATTGGCAGTGTTATCATGGCTGACATTCTGTGATCCATGTTCAACAGCGTTAGAAATTGGATGCCCCATCTGATGCATTTGATGAGGCCAAACTGTCCAGGTGTCAAAGGCATGGATGACACTGCTTCACCCCAGTGTTGCATAACATACTAGTTGACAGCTTTGTGTTTTTCAAAGAGGTGTTGAACAAATATATGGTAAAATTCCATCAAGTAAAAATGTCTTGTATGAGATGCAGCTAGGCAAGGCATTTGCATTTCACAATTTTCTTAGAATGTTCTGGGCTTTCACAAAAAGACTAAAACAGTCATATCATTGGTGACAACTGACCATTATTTTGGCAATCTCTGCTCTTTTTTAGGAAGTCCCCTACTCTAAGCTTCAGGATATGCGAAAAAGAGAACACATAGCAGTAATTGACATCTGTCATTGCATACAAAATGATGCTATTATTGTTGCTCTCAACCAAACAAACACTCAATGCTTTTTGTTTAAGCTATCCCAAAACCTTTGAATTCTGTCAGCATTTGCTGCTGAGTTCACTCGCACGTTCTCCACAGCATTGACTGAAGAGTTGTTTGCTGGTGATTTTTGTCAGTGTGGCACCACCAGTTGAGGTATTAGTGGTTGTCAAGCCAGTGTGTTTGCAGTTCTGTCAAATTATCCCAATGTCACCGATGCACATATGTGGCCTGATTTATAAAAATATTTTCAATTTTCATCACATGATATAGCTACATTTATGCATTAGGCTCATATACAGCAAGAAGTAAATAATTGTTGTACAAGCCTCGGAGTGTACACATTTTAACATACCCCACCCCGCTTTCTGCTGGATTAGCATAGATAGTGGACATCCGCCATGATAGATCAATGTATCTTATTAAGTCTCGGGTCACAGTAATGCCCCAGTCATATTACTAAGATGAAGCCAGCAGCCAGTTATGTCCGGGACCAGGGTAAATCTGGCTTGTCCGTAAAGAGATTGGTATCCACAAATATTGGCCATCGTGCCCATATGTGTTCATATGTATACCACGGTTCCCGGAATTATATTGCTTGACTGAAGGAAACCAGTGAAACCACAGTAAGATGGCTGCCATGATAGCACATGCAACCATAGAGAGTGTCGATACTCTCAGGCGGCCAACCCTCCGGGTTTATATTTGAGCATAGAGCCGGCTCACCCTTAATGCGGAACAGCAGTAAACACGGCTGCAGGCAAACAGGAAGACAGCAACCATGCAGAATTTGTTCAGAAACGACTCTAAGATTGACCCGAGGTAAGAGCAGAGAGTGAGGCACTGCTTGGTCCACTTAAACTGGGGACTGCTCATTAAGCAGAGAATGTGTAGTTGATAACATATGTTATACATGCATGTATTACAGCAACATGTTGGGAGCTGTGACTATCCCCCACTGCATCCACACACCATCGCATTCATATCTATACGAAGATGAAATCTAGCACAAATTAACTAAGAACACGCACCACAGGAAGACAGGTAATTTCACCCCTCTCCTCCGATATATCACTGCATGTAGAGGCAATATCAGAAAAAATATATAAATAGAAAGATAGAGATAGAGATGACAGCATACCATAGACAAACAGCACCAAAAGTGCTGCAAACATAAAGGAGATGAGGCTTTGTGAGGGATTAATATGTATGGCAAAGAGAGGAGGCCAACATAGCCCCCCTAATACAATGGTACATGGTGCAGCCCAGTATAGCCACCTGCATCTATACAGCAATGCAGCACTATAATAAGCGATTCAGAGATTTTGAAATATATACTCTCTCAACAAAGTGCATAACTCAGCCCCAGGAAAGGAGAATTACACGCAAGTGGTCTACCCAGCAAAAGACAGCACACAGAAAAGTCCTGCGCCCACCAGGCCACCTGCCCCCGAAGAGCACCAACATTATAAGTTACCTATTTGAGGGACATGGCATTTTCTAAACAGTTTTTTTCAAAACAGTAATTCCAGACTCCTGTGTATCTACGTCACACATTACCACATACACTCACTCACTCAGATGTATGTTTGCTTTAATTACAGTACCCATCAATATTTCACCCTGAGAAGATGTAGCCCGCGTGGAAACCTGTTACACTCAGGATGTGGCCTTACAATGCTGACACATGGTTTCAGCTTGTAGGCATGGTATATTTGAGCAGCACAGAGCACTTTAGCATAACATGGACAACGTGATATATTGAGTCATCAGACCTGTAAATAAAGAGGCAAATGATTTGGCACTTGTTCCAGATTTTATGAAAGTCAACATAGAGTGCTCATTTTCATCAAGTCCTAGAGAATTTTTGGAATAATAATGTGGAATGGAAACTAAAGCAGAAATTAATGATTATATAGTTCCATTCCATTCCAGTTGCACTTTATAACTTGTCAGTGAATGTCTGCACAATGTATAGTATGTATATTTTTACAAATTGCTGGAGTGAAACTAAGGTTGAGTAAATGAACAGAATGAGTCAGAATGAATTGTCGAAGTAGTAGATGTATGCATTGTATTTTAACACAACATACTTTTATAAATGTATCTTTATGAGTAGATAGAGTACTGCAATTCTTTATTAGGCGATATAGATATACATGAAGCAGTGGATAGGCTACGAAAAGTGTTAATGTAGGCCATACTGACCTCACACGAGGCATTGAGATAAAAAAAAAAGATTGTAGCAGCACGCAGAAGCTCACCATATACTCCAGAGTGTGGGTTTTTTGCTGAGTGCACGTTCGCCACAGCATAGACTGAAGAGTTATTTGCTGGTGATATTATTTTCAGTGTGGCGCTACCAGTTGATGTATTTGTGGTTGCCCAGCCAGTGTGTGTGCAGTTCTGTCAAATTATACCAATGTCACTGATGCACTGATAGCGCGTGATCTACAAAAATGTTTGCAATGGGACTTTCCCATTTTAAAACATTTTTGTTTATCAGGCCCATAGTCTCTTGCCTGTCAGCTGATCCACATTTAAAATATCACACGAATGGTTTGCACATCCGACTCCAACAGTGCTTCTCCAATGAAGATCAGGCACAGTAACTGTGTAAAATATGTGTGACTGGCTACCTGATATTTTGGGCAAATTGCTTTGACAGATTCCTAGAATCCTTCCATGCCAACCAAAGAATAAGGAAGATTGAAATGACAACATTTTAGCCAGCTTCTCTTTGTGAAAACTAACCAAACAATGTTTTAGGACTTTGTACGTTTGCTGAAAACAGTCTTGATACTGTGATGTTTTTTGGTTGCTGCCAAAAAAGAGAAATACTTGAAAATGCATTGATTCAATTAAATCCTAGTAGAGAAGTAACACCTGCTGTTCTGTAGTAGGACTGGCTGACCTGTTTAAAAGATGGATTTTCTAAATGATATGCGAGTCAGAATTTCAAATTACCAATATCTGAAACCTAGAGAATGATACCTGTGCAAAACCACATAGTGTTACGTTTCAATGAAGCAATACATTAAATAAGACATTACATGCAGAATTTGAACAGCACTTTTTGATATGTATAAGAAAGAAACCGTGTTGGTCAGTTTAAGCCAAGACACTGTTCTGCCGTGAAAAGCAGTAACCATTTCCAAGGACCGAATATGCGACAATGCAAAATCGGCAAAGGATGGATGAGGCAGATTTTAGTTGTGGAATAAAGTGCTCAGAAATGGATGAACATTTAGATTGCAATATGTTTCATCTGACTAAGGGCTGCTGTGTTCAAAATTGTGCATTCATCGTGCAACGTTACATTATAATAATGGCGATGCCCGGAGTGGGTGGCAGAAATGTGATGTTAAAATTAGCATTTTAGGGAAGGAATGAGGCTCAGATTAGATAGACATGAAGAGTCCTATGTAAAATGTACACTCAATGCTAAGGGACTATGAAACGTGGGATGCACGTTACAGAAGGGCTTGTAATGGGTATTCTGTTGGTAATTTAAGCTGGATGGGGAGAGCCGGCTTATTCTGGCTGAAAAACAAGGCACACACCTTCCACTCTGAAAATGCAAGCTTGCTCTCTTTTCTGAACTTTTGCAAGTGAAAGAGACATTCTGTGACTGACAGGCCTCACAAGTCGACACCCTACCTTCTTATGCACCACAAAGGAGGAGTCAGAGGAGTAGCAAGGGGTGGGCAGGGATTGGAGATGCACTTGTGACTGTTGTCTTTCAATGCTATCTGAGGCAAATTTGATCAGGTTGCCCGAGTTAATATGGTGATTATGGTTATTAGCACCCCAGGTTTCCAATTTGGAAAGCCGGTGTGCTAGTGCAAAGTATTTTGTTTAAATGAACGGGGTGCCTCGATGTGTCCCGTTCATTTAATCAAAATACTCACTAATGATGATCACCATGGATCAGGAAGGCAGGGCTACATAAGGGTTATGTAATTAGGGGCTCATAATAAAATATTTTTCTTTACATTTTAAGAAGGAAGGTTGACATCATTTAGGTTACAGAGAACATGGCAGGGAGATTTGTGACTGCAAGAACTTTGCGGAACAAATGGTTATTTGTCTGCACTGTGTGGTTATCATAAGCAAGGCTGTGTTTGGTAAGTGGGAAAGTATCCGAATGATTAACCAATTGAATGTGTTCGTACCAGGTAGCCTGGAGCCATTTAGCATTGACAATGGCTTGGACACCCAGAGCCAGGAGAGGGGCAAAGACCAACTCCATCCTACTAAAACGTCTGAAGTGCTCAGGTACCTTCATTAATGCCTCTGAAGAAGCCGATGTGAGGTAATTGTTCTGGGTAGATTGTCTCAAATGTTCAGCCATTTTATGTCCTTCAACAGTTTCAAGTCCAGGTACTCGCAAGAGGGGGCACACAGTGGCTTGGGGTGGCACATTAGAAACTACTAGATGGGCTTTGGGGACAACCAGGACTGGAGAGAGCAAGGTAGAAATGCTCCCTACTCCCTTCCAGGCCAGTGGGAGTTGAAGGTAAACTAGGGTCCGACAGACCCAATAGTGATCAAGGATGGCAGAGATCCCACCGATCAAATCCTCAACACTCAATGTTCTGGTACAATTGGTATTAGTCCCGACATATATGATGCCATTGCCACTAAAACATAAGGAAGCATGTGCAATTAACTGGATCTTAACAGGTCTTTCTTGTGGCTTCAGCCGGCTCATTATTTTGATATATGCATACCATATCTCTGAACATTCCTCATTAATGTTCTCCAATTGTTGTTCAGTAAACTTTCACATCTCTCCAGCTTTACAGCTCTTCACCCCATGCTCCGATTTGTTGTGTATGAAAACAAAATCACATCTAATTTCAACTGTGATTGCAGGGTACATATTATTTCCTTGTGATCCTTTTAGTCTTTTTCCAAACATCCATGTTCCTCAATTGGTACGATAGTAGCCTGAGCTGCTTGTCCCTGAAATAAGCGCCTCACTCTGAACTAGATGTAGTGACAACTTGTCAGGAATAAATACTCTCGGAACTTGAGAAGCGTGGGGGTGAGTGTGAACAGAAATAACAAGAGTATGCTGCCTTTTCTCTCTCCACCCTCTTCATGTGCCTATACAACAAATTGTCTGGAGCAAATCCATACACATTCCCAAAGTATCCAAACCCACTGCTTCATTTACAATTTAATTTGGGTCAGCATCTCTTTTTGTTCTGGGTTTTAACATTTCATGAGATTCTATAACACTAGCAGACATATTATTAATATTTACATTGTTATCCGTAGTTGCTCCTAAACAGTGAAAATGAGAGACAACAAACAAACATACACAGAAACAATCAGCCCTGTGTGTGCAGTGGCCCGGGGGGACATTGTATGACTTGCTTTAGGGTGGGGTGTGGCGTTCGGCAGGGCTGTGTCCTGGCCCCAATTTGCTTTTGCTTATATATCAACGGGCTTCGGAAGGACCTGCTTAATAAAATGGCTGATTTACTGGTTTTAGGGGGCCGAGCCTATCCTGTATTGGCTTATGCGGACAACACCGTATTGATAGCCAGAACCCCAAGAGCCCTCCAGATTCTCATTGATGCATATGCAGCATTCATGAGTAATCTGGGGCTAAAAATCAATACTAAGGAATCGGCTGTAATGGCCTGCGTGGGAAGAAAACAGCCAGCAAATATGCGACCCATGCTCTGTGTTGGAGAAGTAATTCCAAGGGTGAACGCCTTTGACTATCTGGGGATTCGATTTTCAGAAACACTTACCGTGAAGATGCACCTAAACAAACAATCAGCTAAATCATCGCATCGCAGCAAATTGGGGGAATTTTTCACTTCATGTCAGGGTGTGAGGGCCAACCACTGGATGCCGTGGTTAAGATATATGTGGCCCAGTCAAAGGCGGTTACCCTGTATGGTGCACAACTATGGGGCTTGCAGAGGGCTGACCAGATACAACTAAAGGAGAACCATTTGCTTAGGAGACTATTGGGGCTCCTGAGCTGCTGCCCCTGCTTATCCATCCACAGGGAACTAGGTCTGGAATTTTTGGAGGAGATAATCTTTTGGGTTCGGATTTGTGTGAACAAAAGTGCCACACTCTGCTATACCATATTAAGGTCAGCTATGGCCAGGGTGGGCTGGAGAAGAATCCCGTGGCTCAACTATATTGATAATGCACTGGCAGAAGCAAACCTAAGTTCCCTTTCCCCACCAGTGGCTCTCTTGACTAAGATTGAGGCGGGGAGACATAAACGTGTTTTGGGAGAAGATTTTGCTATGAAGCGACTTCACAGAGAGTAATTCTGATACAGTGCTTGCTCTGATTAGCCGGCCAAATGAGATCCAACCATACCTAATTTGGGGTTCTAGTAAAAAAGATTGTGGGCTAATCACAAGGGCAAGGTTTGACTGTCTTCTCCTAAGTAACAATACAGTGCATTGAAAGGGCTATCCAGATTCGGCTGGGTGCCCAGTGTGTGTGCACAACAAGGAAGATTTGACCCATGTGTTGTTGTTTTGCCCCAGGTATGAGGGATCCAAAAAGCAACATTATTACCAGTGTTGAGAGAGGTTAATATTCGTCACCATAGAGCTGCCACTATGTTTCTTCTGAGCGCTGACTCTGTTCTGGCTGCTTGGGCTTTACTCTCTTTTCTGAAAAGGACAATGTACTTCAGAACTGGGATCTTGAGGATACAAGGTGAATAATGCGGTGTAGTTTACCCCGGAATATAATGGGATTGGGAGTCACATGTTAATGACAGTGTTTTTTTGCGTGTTTATCAAAGAATTATTGAATCAGATTTTACCTGTTTTATCTGTACTACCCATTTGTGTTGCCTTATTAGCGTGTATTTGTTAGGTATTATGTGGGTTTTTGGTGCTATATGTAATCTCAAGGGAAGGGTTTTAACAAATAAGTGTACATGTTGATATGTAATGTTTTATGTGTTTTATGGATTTTGAATCCGAAATAAACATTTTGACTGACTGACTGACATCCTAACACACATACTTATTGATCTATTTCTTCACTTTTTACACAAGAAGCATAATGTCTGTCTGTCCGTTCAAATGTGCTATCTGGAATGAATCCACGCCTCTCTGGGAATACTTAACTCAGTATTTATTTAACAACTCTTCCCCATTAGAATCTTGCTCTTGCAAAGGTGGAGAAGTACTTGTAACTTTATGCATGTTGGTAAGGTGTATCCAGCGTGTATTTTCCTCCACTCTCACAGCACTTGGGGTGGCATAGATAACAGTGTGCAGCCCATTTAAGCAGCTTTCCCTCCAGAGCTGGACAAATGAACTGACATACACAAAGTGTCCAGGGAAGAGCGGTGGCTGAAGCAGACTTCCAGGTTCTTGATCGATGCCCTCTGTTGAAGCAGGCTGTAGGTGTGAGGAAGCAACCTGTGAAGATATCATTCTGAGAGCTTGGGTTTAGTTCCTAAGGTATGCCCTAATCTCCTCTCTTAGAATATCTGAGGATTTCTGAGCATCTGATGATGTGTGTGAGAGTTTGTTTGTTTATTAATTTGTATTGCACACCAGACCCGGAGGTATCAGGTCATAGAAGTTACAAGGAAATCACAGGTTGGGTTACAGAATTAAATTACACAAGGCAAGTATGGAACAAAATCAGGCAAAGGGTAGCAGTTACATGTCATCATAAGCAGAGATAGGAATGCAAGTTGGAGTACTATGTCTAAGATCTAGGAGCAACATTTAGAGATCTAAGTGCAATGTGGTGGCCTTAGTGGTGTGTCGTCTTAAGCCAGTTAATGCCGTTATATCGAAAGTTCTGGTCTGATTGATCAGCTCGGAGTGAGGGTTGCAGGGAATTCCAAAGCTGAGCTGCTTTGACAGGCTGCTTTGATAGAGTGGTATGTGGATCCTTCTCCGTGTCACTATCTCATGGGGAGACAAGTGATGATCCTTCCTCGGCTAAGTCCTTAAATAAAACAGTCCCGGGGAAGGCAAAACAACCATGACTGTTTTAGTTCACCACACAGTTTAGAAAACCTAATTTTTAATAGTCCATTTATTCTTTGCACAATTCCGTTGGCATGTGGATGATACACAGAACACAACCTGTGCTTTATGCCCAATAAAGAAGTAATCTCTGTGAAAGTAAAGCTTAAGACGGTGCTAACCTCACAGACTGCGCTCAATCATACATATGCCACATCTATGTGGTATTGGTTTGAACACGTGTTTCAACCTATCTAGGTCGTCATCAGGGTGTAAAGTTAATGATAGTGGATGCAATTAACATATTCAATCAACAATCTTTGTTGGCACAGAGAGTCTGGGGAGGGGAAAAACACAGGCAGGGGCGGAGAAGACACAGGAAAAGACCATGGCCCTCATTACCCTAAGTAAAAAAAGCCGCATCCGTGTCCGTGTCCTCGGAATGAGGACTTACCGGACCATTCCAAGTCCGGATAGCCCGGTAATTCCTCACTCAAGGACCCGGACACGGTTCATCCCCATTCCCATTTCAGCCGCCATAGGGCTGAATGGGAATGGGAGAGGGAGTAAACAACGGGCCATTACGAGATGGCCCGTTGTTTGCTCCCTCTTCCCCTCGTGGGACCCGGATTGCACGCCTGGTTTTCCCAGACGTGCTTACCGTGTCCCGCGAGGGGAACTCGTAATGTGGCGGAACGGGTTGAACGGCACCGCAGCCTTTTACGGTGCCGTTTAACCCGTTCCGCCAGGGTCGTAATGAGGCCCCATGTAATGATGAAACACAGAAGGGAGAAAAGAAACAAAGTAATTAAGTGTTAATGACTGAGAAAATGAACTCGACCATATAAATTAACATTTTCAAAATGAACTATATATTTTGCGATTAGTATAATTCTTAATATTCAATTGTGGAGCTGATATATAACGAAGCACCGACATTTTGACATTTCCCAATGTGTTAGTATTTACTTTCCGCATGTTGATAAAAGACAGGAGAAATATTTAATTTGTATCGGTCAAAGCACCATACATACAAGTTTCCGGGACTGGAAAGAAAAATCAAAAAGGCCATGCCTATCGTGAGCAAATCTCAATGATAAGGTATAATATTAAATTACCTTTGGTGCAGTTATGCTTAACGTCTATAGATCATATGTTTTCTTTTTTGCGTCAAAATGGGATTCATATTGGCAATCCAGAATTAGTTGTAGACCGGAAATCAATTTCCTAAGTTGACAAGAAAGTTTGGTGTGAACGTGATATAGATACTACAGCGAGTTTAGCTCTTAGATAAGTCATTACAAATGTCCAATATGGTTTCCCATTATATATTCATGCCATATTCTAAATAATATAAAATAAGTATAGATGTATATGAGTTAAAGTCATTGTGCAATTATAAGTGAAAGTGTGCCTGACATGTTTTAGGTCGGAGCTTACCGGCTGGAGTACACTCTTCTTGTGCCGTCGGGCTGAGACTGAGGCATCGGCTAATGCTTGCTGTTGCTATAGTAGCATGACGAATTTTTCCGGTCACATGATGCATCACGTGTCCCGGAAGTGAGTGAGAATAGCAGTCAGATCGTAAGGGAGGACGTGTACGTTTTTTTATAAGTTTGATTATCAGTGGGCCAGTTTCGAGAGAATTGGGCTGATATGTGATTGAATTGATAATAATGTTGCCGGTATCTCCATGCTTGTGTAACCGCAATGTAGGTGTCCAGGGATCTATGAGGTCGTCTTGTCATGTGATCGGTCACCTGTCCATAGTTGCTAAGGGATGTTGATTGAATATGTTAATTGCATCCACTATTATTAACTTTACGCCCTGATGACGACCTAGATAGGTTGAAACACGTGTTCAAACCAATACCACATAGATGTGGCATATGTATGATTGAGCGCAGTCTGTGAAGTTAGCACCGTCTTAAGCTTTACTTCTATATAGGTGATAGTGGAAAATCACCAGTCCAACCACACGGCTGCAGATGGCTCCACCACTTTAAAATTGGGAGTTTCTGTCACTTTAGTGGTGCGCACCCACATTTTCCACAAAAAATTATCAATCTCTGTGAAAGGTTTATTAAAAAATGAGTTCATTGTCGGACCTCAAAACTTTGCATATACCCCACCATGGGAATACCTCCCACAACCAGCATCTTGTTGCTGATTTAGCATCAGGATGTGCACGGAGTCCAGCCTCAGAACATCAGGAGAATGGACACATGATAACGATGAGATAATGAAAATGACTGCGCCTGTTTACCAGGTCCAAGTACTTAATGTAAAGTTTTCTGACAGGCCCCATAGGATGGGAAAGTGACTTTTAAAGTCTTCATGGTATTTACAGTGTTGAACTGGCGACATGTCACACAGTTAGATATAAAATTACTTCTCTGTTTCTGCAAGTTAGGGACAAACCAATCCTCCTGTAGGTCTGCCACTATTTGTGACAGAGACTTGTTCAAAGGGCAGTGCAGCTGCTCTAGAGCCACAATAAGTAACTCCACAGGCATTACTACTTTACCTGTATGCTTCTGTCGCTACAATAAATCTGTCAGTGAGAGGACACACTCTCTTTTCACATATAGCTCTTACTCATCTTTTGATGCTCTCTCTTGCATTTCTATAATTTGAATCAGAGGAACGGCTGTATGCAGGACTGGTAACTGTACTGGTTTTGATGCTCTCTCTTGCATTTCTATAATTTGAATCAGAGGAACGGCTGTATGCAGGACTGGTAACTGTACTGGTTGGGACACAGAATCTGTGTTCTGGGAATCTGTAAATGGTAAACATGTGGCCTCCATTGCTGCTCTGTCAGCCGCATTATCCCCAAGTGCAATTAGGTCAGTATTGTTAGTATGCACAGCACATTTAACAATGGATACCTCTGCTGGTAGTGTTAGTGCTTTCATTAATCTGGATAGTAGTGCAGCATGCTGGGTGGAGACCCATCAGTTCTCCTAAACTCTCTCCTCTGCCATCATGATAACCCTGGATACACAGTGGATGTGATGTATGCAGAGTCAGAGTAAAAACTGCCTGCCCTTATTCATCTCTAGTGCATCTATGCTGTTGCTTGTGCAGAATAATGTCAAAGCAATCTCTTTTACACTCTGACTTGGTACTCACCATCCACAAGGCCCACAACTGCTGCATCTGTATACCTTTCTTCAGTGTCTAGATACATTTTCGATAAACCATTGACAAAGAGGACCTTTCCTCCCTCAAGTGCATCTTCCTTGACATGTGTGCTCTTATCCCCTTCTCCTTCATAAGTCACACAATGATGTATGACATCATCAAGTTTTACCGGCTCAGCTGCAAATGTCACAGCTTTGACACCTCACTGAATGAATAGATGCATTTGACAAGGTTACCTCGTATCCTGAAGCTCTCTGCATAGTGAGGGTTGATTTGGATTTCTCTAAAATCTCAAAAATTGCATGTTCAACATACAATGTCACCAGGCAGCCCATGGTAATGCAAAACAAAGGGGGGTCTGGGAATCTCTCTACCAACACAAACACAGCCCAATGACCTGTTCTTGGGTGAATAACCCCTGGGAGAGACTCTACCAAGTCTTTAGCTCACTGTCCCTTTCACAGAGAAGAGATTTCCCCAGACGTGGACCCCTTGCTCTCTGTTCTTAGAGAGGCACAGATTCACCTCACTGATGATGCCCAACAAGGCTGAAACATGTGTATGGGGTTGCTGCTGGTACTCTTCAAAACCAGTACAGTTACCAGTCCTGCATACAGCCGTTCCTCTGATTCAAATTATAGAAATGCAAGAGAGAGCATCAAAAGATGAGTAAGAGCTATATGTGAAAAGAGAGTGTGTCCTCTCACTTGTTCAGAGGAGAATTGCCTAGCGTTTCAGTGCTGGACTGCCCCTATGCAGGACAAAGACAGATATGCGGGGAAATTGGGCTGTGTTCCTGCTGGTAGAGAGATTCCCAGACCCCCTTTGTAGCCCATGCTAATGGTTGGAGACTTTTTTCATTCTTTATTTAATTTTCATCATAAACTTCACAATTATCATACGACTGAGTACAGAATTAAAATAACCATATGCATATCATCCAACCATACTACCAATAAAACTTGTAAAGATACTACGTAAACCAGAACACACCTTTGAGCCCCAATAGTTAAACACCACACACAACAAAAAATCACAAGATATAACACCCCCCACCCTATACCCAGCAAATAATTCAATTGTATAAACTAAAACATCTGAACCTACACCTCACCCATACAATTCATTAAAGGTCCCCCATCTTTCTACGTATTCACTCTCCCGATCAAGATCAAGTCTAAGTCTAAGCGCCTGAGATTTCTCAAAGTGGGAAAGCTTTCGCATAACCGCCAGCCAGCTCTCGGATTGTGGCTTTTTTCTAAATTTCCACACTTTCATGATGTGTTTTATTGCCATCAGCAACGCTCTATCAATGCAGTCTGAGGATTTACAGGCTTCCTCAGATCTACCCTCAGCTGAGAGGAAGACTACTTCCATAAAAGTTCACGGAAATGAAATGTTCCCTACCAGATTAATCTGGTACAAAATTTCATTCCAGAAATCCAACACCCTCTCACATTCCCAAAGCATGTGTATGAGAGTCCCGTCACATGATAACAACCCAACAAAGATAAATATCTGCTTATTCCCTTACGCACATTTTTTCTGGTGTCCAGTATACACGACCCAGAACCCGTTGGAGGATATGTCTTGAATTCTGGTCCATCTTGGCCTTTCCTGCCACCTTCCAAACATTTTCCCATACTTTCTCAGATAGGTCTTTTCCCAATTCCAAAGCCCAAGCCTTTCGCAACTTATCCCATGATTCCATCATGTGTCTCTCCAAAGGCATTAACCTGATATATGTAGAAACCATACGTGGGGGGGTGCTAAACAAGTCACATACTTTGGGTTTACTGCTCATCGGCACACTCAACATTTGTTGTCTTTCCATCATCAATTGTGTTAAGGCACAATACCTCCCATACTCTCTATTACCCAATCTATATTGTCCAGTCAAGTCCTCAAAGGAAACCATTCTCCCCTCCTTTCACACATCCACAATTTTTAAAATACCCCTATTGGCCCAGCTCTTCCAATTTAGCATTTTGTCGTTGATTTGGAGTCCCGGATTAAGCCATATTGAAGCCATTCCATAAATAAATAAATAAATCTTGATGGCAACCACCGAATCCATTCTTCCAAAGCTGATTTTGTAGCCACTAGTGATTCCAGTTTCGCCCCTGAATTTGGTAACTTCCCATAAGAATATAAATAATGTAAGGAAAAGGGACTAAGCCTCTCTCTTTTAATTGTAAGCCAAAATGGTTCAGGTCTCCCTCCCTCCCTAAAATAGTATGATGCCTTCTTCAGTAGAAAACCCCTGTAATAGTTCTCCTACACTGGATAACCAAAACCCCTCTCCCTAACTTGGCGAATCATGATAAAACGCAGAATTTTCGGTCTCTTACCTACACCCCCGTAAAAAGTCCATAAAAACCCTATCAATATGTTTGAGTCCTTTTTTGGTGAATTTCAAAGGAAGGGGTTGCATGTATTATAAAACCTTGGGTAGTAACACCATTTTTATAGCATTGACTTTGGCCCAGAGACATAAAATCAATCCATCCCACTTATGTATATCTCTTAACAGAATCTCTTTCAATCTATCAATCTGAAACGCTACCATCCTCTTTGTTTCACACACCAAGTAAATACCCAAATACTTTACCGAAGAATCAGCCCATTGCAATCCCCCTACTCAATGGATTCATCTTAAGTGGGAAAACCACTGTTTTTTCCCAATTGACTTTATAACCAGATAAATCACCCATCTCCTGCAACATAGTTTTCAGCAGACTCCCTCCATCTACCGGGTTTGTTGACACAACCGTCAACTCATCCGCATATGCCAAGACTTTCACTTCTCTATTTCTCATCTTCCAACCATAAAGATTCCTTTCATGTCTAATGAATGCTAATAATGGCTCAAAGGCCAAATTAAATAAAAAGGACGAAAGTGGGCAGCCCTATCTTGTTCCCCTAAACAACCAAAATGCTTGGGACAATACTTCATTAACCCATAATTTGGCCGAAATATTATTTTGGAAAGCCCCAATAGCATTGAGAAATTGTGGACCAAACCCCATCAGAACTAAGGTATAATTTAAAAACAACCAGTTAACACAATCAAACGCCTTCTCAGCAACTAAAAAAATAGAGAGTATTTCATTTGATTCAGAGTTAGACAATCCCATTATATTCAATAAGGTCCTAATGTTATCGTAATCATATCTATCACCCACAAATCTCACTTGCGAGTAATCTATTAGTTCCCCTACATATTTAAGCAACCTCATAGCCAAAACCTTTGTAAAGGTCTTTACTTCAACATTCAGCAGGGAGATGGGTCAATAATTATTACATTTAGAAGCATCTTTTCCTTACTTCAGGATCAAGGTAATGACCGCTTCACGCGTAGAAGGACACAAAACTCCACCCTAAAGGAATTGATTATTTAAGTTACACAATACAGGTACTAATGTATTGCTGAAAGACCTATAAAACTCCACAGGAAAGCCATCATTGCCTAGATCGAGTTGATTAATTGCTTCCCCCGCCTCAAATTCTGAGATAGGTGCATCCTAAGCCCCCTACCCTCATCAGATAAACGAGGAATTTCTATTTTAGCAAAAAATGTAGCTAACTTACTTTCATCCACTTGTGAGTGTTCAGAATAAAGGGAAGCACAGAACGCTCTAAAGCATTCACAAATATCTTTTCTCTTTTACTTAAATTCACCCGTTACAGTCTCAATCTTCTGTATAAACAATCTTTCTGTTAATTCCTTTAGTTTAGTTTGCCAATAAACGCCCCCCTTTCTCTCCTTCTTCCCAGAATGTTTGCTTTAAAAAATATAAACCTTTCTCTGCCTGCTCTTCTATTTTGTCTTTAAGCGTCTCCCTCACTCTATCCATCTTTAATATATCCTTCCTATTCTTGAATACAGCATATTTCCTTTGTATAACTTCTAATTCTGATTCAAGACCCTTAACATTCTCTTCTCGTCCTTCCTTGCCTTAGAAGCCAATGTATCAGTTCTCCCCATATAAAAAGCTTTAAAGGCATCACATACCATTAAGCTATCCGCAGAATCCCTATTCCCACAAAAGAAATATCAATGGATATACTATTAGCTTTGTTAATATTCTCATCTTGCAAAATGAACATTTTTAACCCTCCATTTTATATCATCTGGCCCAAATTTTACCTGACTTCATTCTTAGTTTTATTAAAGAATGATCTGAAAGACATCTTCCCCCATGCCTACATGCAGCACCTCCTCAATTAATCGGTCAGAGATCAGACAATAATCTATTCTTGAATAAGAATCGTGGACTGGAAAATAAAATGAAAACTCTTTTCCTGTAGGATGCAACATCCTCCAAACATCAACCAAATAAAATGTTTCAACAAAATCTTGAAAAACCCTACTTATTCTTTGGCCCATGAATATACAATCAGATAATCTGTCCAATTCACCATCTAATACACAGTTAAAATTTCCCCCAAGAATAAAACAATCACCCTTCAAACACCTTAGTCTATTAATCAGCATTTTAAAAAAATTTAGCCCATTAGAACATGGACCATATACCGATCCCAAAGTCATCAATCTTCCCTCATATCTCATATCTACCAGATTAATCCTACCTTCATCATCCATAAATACATTCTCTATTGCCATACCTAACCTTTTACGAATTAAGATTCCCACTCCTCTCTATATCCCAGAGCAACAATTCAGCAAAACTGTCATGTATTTGGAGGTATTAAAACATTAGCAGGATGTTCCGGTAAATGTGTTTCCTATAAAAAAAATAATGTCTGCTTTCTCCCTCCACAACTTAGCCATCATTTTTTTCCCTTTCTTAGGACAATGTAGCCCCTTCACATTCCATGCCACCATTTTCAAAGACCCCATCTTAAAATATTAATAAAAGCTAAACCCAGACTATCTGATTTATAACCTTCAAGCTCATACTAATCCCCTCTTTTTTTTGTTTTTTGTCTCTTCGAAATCTGAAGATCAAATAGGTGATGGTGTAGATCGACGCTTTCACCCCCCCCCCCCCCCACATAGAACACATAGATCACAAAGACACCACACAACAAGACTAAATAAAACCATTCTGGTGGAAAACTGTCCATCTAAATCAGAACTATATAATAAACCTTAATATATACAAAAAAAAGAAACTTCAAAGAAGTTCTCAACTGTAAACCATAGAATCCCGTGCCCAGTAATGTAAGAATGCATCACTATATCCTTCTCTTACTATTCTTTCAATCTCATTCACATTCAAGCAATCTATGTCACGACAAAACTCCATCTATTAGTATCTGAATACTTATATTCAACCCTATTCACCTACTCCTAATTCATCCTAACAAATCAAATTTCTAAATTCGAACCCCTATAAATACACATCACCCAATTTTACCCTGAATCATACAACCAAATCCCCATCCATCCCCCCACCCTGCCAGGACTTAAACACCACATCCTGTTATATCCTCAAATTCAATCAACAACGTCCAAGGATTGACCACTTAAGGATTTGACACTGTCAAAATGTTCCTAACTATGTAACAGTAACCTCGCAAGGAAGCTACCACTCCTCCAACCCCCAGGGTTTGAGAGCTCATCTGTAGACATTTAAAGGATATCACCCAACAAACAACATTATCCATACTGATGGCCAACAAAGAATCATGATCCCAGTGTGATTTTACAGATGCTATAACCCAAATTAATTAGACTTCAACCAAAAAGCCGAACCATATAAGAGCTCCAACATAAAACAATATCCCCTCAATAAATCCTTTCAACCTATCAAATAACCTTAAGCACTAGCTGATATAGAGTGCACATATTGATCGCCATTAAAGAATTCATCCTGGTGTGCAACATACAAGGCCATGAGCATTGTGTAACATTAGTAGATCATCAGATGTCTAAAACAACCAATATACTCAATTTGTAGAGGCTGATATGTGCTCCACCTGTCACTCTTATCTTATTCAGCTTTAACCTCTCATTATGTTAGCTACTGCCTTCAATGAATTAGTGAATTCGTCCACCGCCCAACTAGTGAAATGAGATAATAGAATTCTTCTAAATTTATGAAGACCCAGTAGCAGTAATGATACGCTCATTCCTCCAATGCTCCCCAACCCTTTCAAAGTAAGCAGGTATAGCAGCAGAAGGACATACAGAAATGGCTCAAGGCTAATACAGTATACCAGTAACCAGAATAGGCATGAGTAATAATATTAAACACAAACAAGATATTAAAACTGCTACAGGTAATTCCCTTAAAACAACATGCGAGCTAGAATGAATCCGCCAGTGTCACGCAGAGGAGACTGAGGACACATGTCGTGTGTCCACAAGAATTCACCATCACTGCCATCCCTCCATGGATATTTTTGGCATCTGGTTGTCTAATGTGCTGTATTACAATTGCACTGCCATGTGTCTATACCATCCACTTACACCTCTAAGGCGGGTAGACCCCTCTATTTCAGTTTGAATAGACTCAACTTCGTGAAAAGTCACCAATTGGTAAAAACTTATAAAAGATGTAACTCAGCGCCAAAAAAAGGTTTGGACTCCCATCAGCTCTATAAGAAGTGTCCTTCACAAATATGCACTCTTCGATCTTACCAAGGCACATAATGAATATTCGTGAAAAGCTCTGTTTTCCAATCATTAAAGCATTTCAAGAGCCATATGTGATCACATTCTCAAATGTTCCATAAACATAGCACTGACAAAAATGTGCCTGTGAGCCAATTTCTGTTGTGAAATGAAGCATCTCTACTTGGAGGAAGCTGTATAAATCATAGGAAAAACGGTAGGTTTGTTCCATTTCAAGAAGTGATCCACATTGAATGAGAGAGACTTGTATCTTTAAGCTGCCACTTATGCAGGTACAGACATGTTCAGTCCTGAAGCATTCGACTATTCGGGAGTATTGAACTATCCATGCAAGGCAGTCTAACGAAGCAGAAAGAACGTTCGAGTTAGCTGTGCTGTGAAATATTAATTTTTCCGGATGGACTTCAGCAGGGTTACCATATCTCTGTCAATATCCTGATGACAATTACCCTATGAGTCTGTTCCCCATCTAATGTATGCATGTTCCCCCTGCCTCCTTCAATCCCAATCAATTACGGAATAAATGTGTTCTCACGCATTATTTCTCGCCCGCGTTTGCGTAACGTTTCGATGTAATGAACTTCTTCAAATATACAAGTTCTCTTACGACCTTACCGCACATCGATTATACATGAGAGCAAGCCTCCAAAACACGCCATCCGAATCCCGATCTTGCCTGCCTGGACATGAATCATTCTCTCTTCTTCAGGTCATGATACCGAACTGCTGGGGAAAGGTAGGGAAGCAGTTCAGTCTCTCCCCCTCTCTGCGAGCTCCATCCCACTCTACGTTGCATGCTCCAGTATCACGTGACGTGTGACCACTTAATTTCTTCCTCTTGTAACTAACGGGTGCCTTCCTCTAATCTTTCATGCTTCCTTGTAGCATTAACCAAGTCTTTTTCAGCATTCCAAAAATCCATTGGCAAAGTAAAAGAAACGGTCATCTCCCTTAATATATTTCCATATTATTAAGTAATTAAAGTACTTTAAAAAACCAAAGTAAAAAATATATTTTAAAAGAAAAAAAAATCACAGTATGCAAGGGCATCTCTTTTCCTTAGGAGGTATACCCTTGAGAGGCCCAGAAACAGTTTCCATGAGTGTAACATCAAGATCTGTCAAAAAGACTTCAGCACTTTTACTATCTGGGAAAGAGTGGGTCTGGCCATCTATCACCACAAGAAGAATAGCTGTGTACAATGTATAATATTGCATTTTTTTTTACTTCTGGCCTTTTCTTTCACAGTGTTGAAAGCTCTTCTTTCTTTCTAGCATGTCCCTTCTTAGATCCCCAAAAATCATGATCTTGTTACCACCCCATGCTAAATCACCCAACTCACGTGATTTTTTAAGGATCAGTTCTTTTGTAGGGAATCTCAGAAATGTCACTATAAAATGTCTTGGCCTCTGACCCAATGCTGGCTTCTGGCCCAGGGATCTATGCGCTTTTTACATTTCCAAAGGGGTACCAGGATCCAGTTTCAACATTGTTTTCAAATCCTTCTCCAAAAAGTGCATAAGGTTTCCACTAGCCACATTTTGCAGAAAACCAGCCACCCTGATGTTGTTTCTTCTGGAGAAGTTTTCCTGCTCTGACAGTTTAAGCATCATATTTTCATTTTTCACTTACAAATTGCTAATCCTGTCATATCATTTCACAGTCTTTTCATCAGTGGTGGTTAAATGATCTTCATTAACATCAACCTTTGCAGTAAGGTCCAAGTATCTCTCTTCAGAATTAATCATCTTGATTCTGATCTCTGCTATGTACAGAGTTACCTTAGTGAGAAGACCAATTGCTTGTCATCCCTTTTCTCAATTTCATCTTCTCCCCTCTGCCTTTTAGCTGGCTGAGAAGTTTCGGCTGTGCCTTAGTCAGTCATGATAATGCCAGAGGATGCCATTTTAAGCAGGGCAAAGGAGCACAGCCTCTATGCTGCCATCTCTGAAGCTGACAGTTCTAGAATCCATGGTGGAAGACTTTTGATTAGCAAAGGCCTCTGCTGCCTACACTTGCTCACACGTGCCCTTGCTTACTGGACCTAGGAGTCTGCCATAATAAGTCAAAGGCTTATGACTCAAAGATGTTTTCTGGGTGAGAACTGACACCATTACCGAATGGCTTCTTACAGTCCGGGGTTGCAAAGATTACTGATCACTGTCTTGAGCTCCTGGAGACAAGTTTTCATTTCTTCTGTCCACTCAATCAAACCTTTCTCTTTATGTGCTCCCGTGAGGCCTTGCAACAGGGCTCTTTGGTAACTAGAGTAGCTGAAAAGCCAAGACAAATTGGTGACAAGTGATGTAACAAGAAACGTAATGTCTGTCTGTCAGTTCAAATGCCTTAGCTGGAATAGGCCCAGACATCTCTGGGAATATGTAACTCAGTATTTTAAATGACTCTTCCTATTAGAGTCTTGCTCTTGCAAAGCTGGAGAAGTGCTGCCAACTTTCTGCATGTCAGTAAGGTGTATCCAGCGTGTATTTCCCTCCACCCTCAGAGCGCTTGGGGTGGCGTAGACAATGGTGTGAAGCCCATTTAAGCAACTTTAACTCCAGAGCTGGACAAATTAACAGACATACAGAGTTCCTAAAACCACTGCATCTGTTTTATGTTAACATGATGTGCCATATTCTGAACTGCCACAACTCTCTCAGGCATCAGATTTCTTCCTGCTGGTGATATTACTTGCCCCTAGTATACTACCTCTGTCTGACGATACTGTAATTTCTGCTTTCCCAGCTTGTATCCCTTCTCCATGAGTACGGTGAGAAGCATTATTTAATCTCCTCAACACCACTCCTCTGAAGTACTACATACTAGTAAATCATCCACATACTGAATCACTATACTAGCCACATACAAATTCCGAATATCCATTTGAAGCACTCAATTACAAATACTCAGGGATTCACAATAATCCTTTGGTAATCTTGTGTGCTGAAATCTTTGGCCACAATACGTAAATTGAGTAAGGTACTGAAGGTACTGAGTATCTGGCTGCAGGGGTACTGAGAACAATGCATTGTTCAGATCAATTACAGTAAAGTGTGAGGATCCAGTAGAGATGTTGCAGAGAATGGTAGCAGGATTTGGAACCACTGTGAACTCAGCCTCAATAATATTATTCAAAGGGTGCAACCGTTTTGCCTTATTCACAGGATAGATAGCCATGCTGCATGGTGACACAGAAGGTTGGCTAATACCTTGCTTCCACAATGCCATAATGTTGTCATAAATCCCTCACCCACCTCCCTAGACATGGGGTACTGTCTCATACATGCGCAACCTCTCCTGTTACAACTACGCTGACGATACCAAAATTATCCTAATGATTTCCAAGACAAACACTGACCCACCTTCTGACCTTGAAGCTTGTCTCTGTGATATTGACTGAAGGATAACAAGTAACCACCTCCTCCTGAACCCTGACAAAACTGAAATCATGGTATGCAGCAATACTTCCCTTCTCCCACATCCACTGCCATGGCCCCCTCCCTCGACCAACCACCCCCACCCTCCTTTATATTAAAAAAAACTAGGCTGCATGATGGACTCTGGCCTAACCCTCTCCCGGCAGATCAATAATGTTTCAAATGCTGTCACTAGCACCTCAATCTTCTTAGACACATTTTTCCTTAGCTCTCCTACCCCAACAGACTCACCACTGTTATGTCTATTGTTATGTCGAGACTGGATTATGCCAACTCCCTTTACCTGGGAGAAGCGGCATACCAACTCAATAAACTCCAAAGAACCCAAAACGCTGCCGCCAAACTCCTCCTCACCCTGGAACACAGAGACCATGTCTCACCCGCCCCCCTAACTCTGCACTGTCTCTAAGTCAGACAAAGGGCCACCTTCAAGACCATTTGCATGACCCACCGAGCAGTGCACAAGACCGGCCCAACGTACATACAAGAGAAGCTAAAACCCTACCTCCCTTCTCGCACCCTAAGATCAAGCACTGGCCTCTTTCTATTGATTCCTACCTCTAATTCTGTAAAGATCGGAGGATCCACCTTCTCAACCTTAGCCCCAACTCTGTGGAACTCACTCCCCGTCATATTCGACACACCCAAGACTACATGACCTTCCACAAATGTTCAATGAGATAAGGAGCAATGACGCCACTGAAAGCACCTATTAAGTCACTAATAAGTTTACTCAGAACACAGCAATCACAAGCGCACACTTGAAATCCAGAATACCGAGCTTGTTAGATCAGAATTTGACACAGACACCCACCTCTCATATCACTATGCTCACTCTCTATTCTACATCAACACACAATCAGAGCAAAGCTACACCCCTTGATCATTTCGGCCTAGCTGCTCACATATGAACAGTACTCCATGAGCACCTCAATATTCTGATAAAATGCAAAACGTGGCTATACCCATGAAATTCGGGCCTAGCTGCACACATAAGCATCCTACACAGGCCTAACGCAGCCAAAACCCAGTCTTGGTGAACTCCCTCCAGGCTGCACACATTCAACTGATATCAAATACCACCACACCTAATGCTAGGATGCAGCTTCCATCAGGCATTCGCATCAGCTGCGCACATAATCGGTGCACCCAAGCACCCTATTACACCCAACACTCTCAACTGACCTGGACTGCGGTCCCCAAAAGGGCATTCAAACTACCAGCGCTTTGAGGTCATACCAATGTAATATAGAGCACTATATGAATGCCAAATAACATAACATAGCATAACAATATTGCACCAGGCTTCAATTTTATACTCACCACTCCTATTCTCCAGCAACCCCACATCATGAGGATTACTATTCCATAAGTGACTAGGCACCTTCTCCAAATCTTTCTTCAAATATGGTGATGTAGTTGTAACAATAGTCTGAGTTATCTCCCTATGCTCTATTGTTACCTGACATACCAACCTCAAAGACCATTTCTACTGTATTCTCCTTGGCATCCTTGAACAATTGTTCGTCAGACACCTTCCTTAATGATAGTGTTGGATCGATGCACAAAACTGTGCGCCATTCCTCTTCTTCCTCATCAGTGCCTGAGAGAACCACTTTGTCCTACTTAACAGTCAATGTGTCTAAACTTATAGCAACAAAAGTCCCAGGCGCTTTCTTTGGTGAAACAGCGGGTTGAAGCAAAACCTCTGCTGGTATCCGTAATGCTTCTCTCGAATCCCAGGAATCTGCCCCAGCACTACCATTGTTCCATAGAGAAACAAATCTGACTGTACAGGCACCCCTTATCACTACAACATGCTCGCAAAAGCGTCATGGTTCTTGCACGATACAACTCTATACTATACCTTGTTCTGTGAATGAGATCATCATATTCAGTTTACTTAACAAGTCTCTGCCCAAGAGATTCACCGGGATATCTGGACAGTACAATAAAGGAGCTTATACATCCTGAGTACCTACCTTAATAGGTTAATCCTCTGTGTATGGAACTATTTTTTACTTGGGTGGGGTCGAGGAGGAATACTTACATGGGACTACTTTGGAGGCTATTTAAACCACGCCCGAAGAGCAGCACACCCACCAGCAGCGTAACGCTCACCGTGCCTGCAAGTCTGCGTCCAGTCTTCTGTCAAGCCCGCCTCGAGTCTGCAGCTCATAGAAAGAGGGAGAAAGAAGGAGAAAAGGTTACAACAAGAGCAATACCTTTTATCCATACCTGAATTCCCGATCCACTGCGCCATCGAGCTGGAAGAAAGAAGTTATTTTATGCGCGTCGCCTCGCCTGATACAGCGCCGCGCTGAACTCACCGGCCTTTGCAGCATCTTCACTATCCACTGCATCCTTCTGCATGTTCCCGCCGCACCCCGGCCCCTAAGGGGAACAAAAGGACAGCAAGGTGAAACAAAGGGACAAACAAGGGGAATCCTTCTCACCACAAGACTTACTTAATTTTACCGCCAGAGGCATTATTCCCTGAGACTTCATAATTTCTCTCAGCACCTGAATAAGGGAGAAAGCAACAGGTTACATACTGACATTATTTTATCGAACTGTGTTGGATAATACAAATCCTTACCTGAATGTTACCGGTTGCCACGAGGAACTCTTCGCTAGGATCAAGCGGCAACCTGCAAGGAATCGGTCAAGAGTGAAAGTCAGACATTTGAACTCTTATGAACTATATACTTACGGCGTCTGGCTGGAAATCTCAGAGTCAATATTGTTCTGGAACTCACCAATTCCTTCGAACCATTGAAGCAACTGGTTATCTACGCGCCCCTGCGCTCAATTCAGGATGGAGAGCTCATCTTCCCAAACCATCAGGTGAGACTATAAGAGGGGACATTAAAGGTGAACAGTCGGGAGAACAGCGGGGGTGGGGGTTAACACTCAACTCCACGGGTGGTTAATTCCCTTTCTCAATTTGCAGAAGAATACTCCTACGGGCCAGGCAAACGAAGCTAGGTGGGCCAGTCCAGTCTGTCATCTTGGCACTACGTGTCACATTGGTGGAGACCGTGGCTGTCCAGTTCAGATCGACGCCCCTTGGGAGCCAGGTGAGCATAACACTTTGTCCCCATCCTGCCAAGTAGGATATTTAGAAACTTTACCCCCTTTCTCAACACAAACACTCTCTCACATCGAGAGCCACAAAGGAGTATGACCTGAGCCGTTTACCTCGCATGTCCCAACACAAGGGTCAGGCAGAGTCAGGCAGTTGCCGTCAACTACACATCCTTCCTCATAGGGATAGAAAATGGAGCACAAGAGCACAATCTAAGGAAGGATGAATGCACAAGGACACAGCTATTCCAGGACAGAAGTTCAAACGGAGAAGAAAGGCAGTGAGACCTGAAAGGACATCAAGGAGGGTGTTGCCCTTGCCCTTTTAAACCCAGACCTGTAAAGCCTCTGACAAAGGAATCATAAGACCGGGAATCACAGCTGACGAATGATGTGATGGGTGTCAGCAGTAAATGAAACCCTCCCACACTGATGTCCAGAGCCAGGAGATGCTGTTGCCATAGTGGTACCGTCCTTGACTCCAGCGGCAAAAGAAACCCCAACAAGTTCAGCACAGCTGGTGAATTGGAAGAACCTGATAATTGGTCCGGACTTAGTTAGGCTCAGTGGCAACATTAAGAAGATTAATGGACAGAAGTCTTTTGTGAAGGAACTTGGCACCAGAGAAAGAGTAGTCCAGCGCCATGTGGGTGCTCATTTCAAGGTCCATCTGGTACCCTTCTCTTGAATAAAGAGAATGTGGAATTACAAAAGTGCTGAAAGTATCAAGAGGCCAGAGGGAAGGCTGGCATGAGTTCTCAAGGTGGTTATACAAAGGTCAAGCCAAACCCCTTCTACAATCGAAAGCTCTTGGCAGTTTGTAGAGGTTTTGACGATTGTGAAATTGTGAAGCCGACTGAGGTAATTGTTAAACAAGCATTTGTGCGTGGCTGAGTGGAACGCTGTGTGAACTGTGATTTTGTGAAGCCTGCACTTGCCATAGGCTAACAGAGTGACCCGGCGAGACATGACCGCACTTCGGAAGTCTCTGTTTAAAATTGGCAAGTGCTTTGGAAGGTCTGAGCCTGGAAGAGGGGGACCTAACTAAAACTAGATAGTTGTTTAAAAAGACATTGAGACTTTTGAATATTATACATGAGGAGATTGTGATTTAAAGACGGTAGTGAACCTGACTGAGGGATGTCAAGAGAAAAGCAAAGGGAAGTGAATCAAACTACATTGTGACAAGTATGATTCCAACTGAGGGATTTCCACAGTGAGTGGTTAGTGTGAGCCCGACTGATGGAGGGTGACGATTGAGAGGAGGATCGAGCCCGGCTGAAGGGGATCCAAAGATGAAACATAATCACCCGGCAGAAGATTAACAGAAGGAACTTTGATTTTGTTGTTTTATTGGCATATCAGGCTATTTGATGGAAGAGACTTTGCATGAGAAGAGACTTGGGCACATAATGCCCTGATATAGAGAAAAGAAACTGTATGATATGATATGATATGGCGCGCCTATACACAAGTGTTTCAAGCTCATGCCAGAGAAGCCCATGTGCTGTGCTCATGAGTCCCACCTTGTCCCGTGCTAGAAATGTGGGGAAGGGAGACCCTGGCCAGTACATCCTAACTTATCATTTTGTGAACACTTCTTTCATTTCTTGTGAAAATTAGTCCTCACTATTTTGTAGCATAGCGGTAAGGATTGGCAATAGATTTCTTTAGTATAGGCTCTTTTTATTTGACTAGGGTCCACTAGGACTGTATTATGATTTGATTGTCGTAGCTTGCTCCCATCTTAGATTTATGTGTATATTAGGTGTTTAACTCACCTACTTTACAGTTTAATAAACACCCTTGAACTGTGATCTCTTCTGTCTGTCTCACGTTGATACCATGCCTTTCTTACAACACCCCTCTTGTACAGTCCCAAGAAATTAAAACATAAGTTTTTCCCTCTCCCCCTTGGTTTTCTCGTAAAAAGGAACTCAAGTAAAAAAGTAATGTTCTCCGAAGATTCCTGCAGCAGTGTCCTTTCAAAAGCATGCCCGACTGCACTGCAAATAACAAGCGGGGTCCTGGGAGACTCTCTGCCAGACATGAGTCCTGGTTACAAGAGCCTTACCCAGAGTATTTAGCTCACTGTCTTTCACAGAGAAGAAATATCCCAAACATATCAGTCTTTGTCCTGTCCTGTCCTGGGGAACAAGAGTACCAGAAACAACCCCAGACACGTATTTCGGTCTGGTTGAACCTCAGCAGCACTCCCAGCCAAGTGAGCAGAAAGGTCTTCAATTAAATTGGTGCCTGCAGGTCATTTCTTTTGCGGTGCACAGAAAAATGCATCACTCCGCAGGTAAGAGCCACAGTCGATTGGCAGCAGGACACCCAACAGTGGAAAGCCTGGCCATGGTTGGCCGGTCACCAAATGAAAGGAAGTGACTCAACATTCAAATACGAAAGAACGGTTTTTCACAAAGAAATAAATGCATTTTTGACAGGAAAGCACCTTTATAGAATGCTAATGATCGGGAGGGGGTAGTCAGTTCCTTGGAGCTGAAACCTAACCCGATTCTCTCCGAATGACAATAAAGTTACAGTTTATATATACACAGTTAGACAATTTGCATAATCACAAATATCTTGTTACAATGTCATCCCCCAACCCTCCATTGGCTAACTCTACTACAAAATAATGTAATCCCGTAGCTTTAACACCCCATTGGATACATTCACAAGGTACAACCCACATAATACAGTTATCATTCATGAATAACTTATTCAGACCATGTGACAGAAACCCATTAATCCAAATGGTGATTGTGCAAGGCTTTGCATAACCACTTTAAGGCATGGGAAGGGAGAGAAATAAATAAGCATGCCTTTGAGTAGCAGTAAAAATCCTTACCCTCCCAGACATCCAATACCATTTTCCCTGTATTCTTTCACATAATTCTATTTGCGACTGCCATCTCAAAACATACAGCCTTCCACATACATTCTACTTATTTCCCTGAAAGCCTATAAACCATCAGCTCCCAATTTAACCCTCTATGAAGCAAGCTTTCTGGTCATCAAAAAAACAGGGCTTTGTGCTCCCAGGGAAATTACACTATGCATATATGTGGTTCGCTTCTTACTCCCTTCTGTGACCTAAGTCATCCAGCTCTCCAATCCAAGCAAAAATAATCCATGTGCATTCAGTAAAGGACACAGATAGGGGGTCATTACGAGTTTGGTGGTATCCCGCTGGTAAATCTGGCAGGATATCACCAGAGAGTAATTTGGTAACTGCCACTTAGTCGGCTAGAATAACTGGCAGATTACAAGTGGCGGCATGGGCAGGTTAATCCCCATTCCTTCACTGAAGTTCTGTTAAATGCAATCATTGTCAAACCCAACAGTTTTGTGTGTAAGTATTATATACCTAATTATATATATATATATCTTTTTTTCTTCACACTGATGGAATCAGGTAAAACTGAGCAGCACTCTTCATTTAGCCCAAAAAGTTAATCCGGACATCCAATTTCACAATTAAAAAGTCATCTTTATTGGTGCCTTGCAGGACGGCACAAACATATTAAAAAGCCATTAATATAAGGCTCCCCCAAAGTGCAAAAAAGATGTGCGCGTTGGGAACGTTAACGCGTTTCGCGGCTTTCCCTGCCGCTTGGTCACAACAATTCGTTCCCTTATATATATTGTAAATATTATATAGTCAAGACATGTCAAGGTGTCAAGACATGATGCATGTGTTGAATGTGTTGAATATCCTATTGGGACTTGTTTACAGTATTCAAGCCAGGATAAAAGAACTTTATATTCCATGTATATGGAGATATCTCCTATGGTCCTGGAGCACATAATTAAATGGTGTTCTCTATTTGATACCATAAATATTATGCTGCTATTGGTTGGAGTATACCAAAAACCTCACTGGTCAGTGCAATGGTATAGCTTGGTATCTACTCTAAAGCAACTGATATATGCAATACAATTCCTTTCTGAAATTGTGCATTAATATTATTACTTAGGCACCACAATTTCTTGGAAAAAACACATCCATAATTATTTCAAAACCATTTTCTTAAGACCACTGAATAAAAAAGACAAATGTTTATCTCTTTCAATTGAATTATTTTCAGTTTACAATAAACACATACAAGGATCCAAACATCAAATCACTGGTGGCAGATAAGCCTCAAAGGCCACACTGTGGACCTAAGCCATGTACCATCACTTCCATTAATTTTCATCTATCCTTTTCTTCACTTCTTGAGAGGGAGGGAGTAGGAAGGAAGGAAGGAGGGAAGGAAGGGAGGAAGGAAGGAAGGAAGGAAGGAAGGAAGGAAGGAAGGAAGGAAGGAAGGAAGGAAGGAAGGAAGGAAGGAAGGAAGGAAGGAAGGAAGGAAGGAAGGAAGGAAGGAAGGAAGGAAGGGAAATGTTTTAATATAGGGTAATCTACTGGCCTTTTAGTTTGAGCTAGTAGGTGGTGCTGTAAGTGTTACCTACAGGCTGAAACTATTGGCATGTGATGTGAAAAGAGGAGAGGGATAGGAAGTGATCATGAAAACACAGCCTGTGGGTGTGTGGCTTTTTACCCACTCGTCGACTCCCAAATACTGGAAGCACTCAACGCCACCCTCTCAGCCTCCATCGACCAACACATGCCTCTGAAACAACGCACCTGCAAACCGAAACCGTTACCGTGGCACATGCAAGAACTCAACCTCAGAAAAAGTGTCATCAAGAAACAACTGTAAACCTGGCGCTGCTCCAGGACCGCAACCGACGTGGCGCTCATCAAGCAACTCCGAGCAACCTGTCGACAACTAAACAACACAGCCAAGGCATCCTACTGTCAGAACACCATAGCAGAAGCCGACAATAACAGAAGAACCCTGCTCAAAGCAGTCAAGCACTGCATCAACCGGCTACCTGACTCTGTCATACCACACTCAATCGGAAAATCCACCACCATCAACAACTTCTTCATCAACCAAATCAGCAAGATTTGTCAGCACATAGACACCAGCTCTGCATCCACAGACCCACCACATGTCCCTCCTCATGAAATCTCCACACCTTGGACAAAATTGAAGACACTCTGTACAGAGGACCTGGTAGAAACACTGGCCACCCTCAAAGCCACACTGCATACAGACAACCTCCTCCCAGCATCCACTCTCATGACCCTCTCCACAGAAGCTCTCCTTCCCTATCTCAAGATCATCAACAGCTGCCTAACTCAAGGTACCTTCCTATAAACCCTAAAGACAGGACAAATCCTCCATCTATTAAGGAAACCCACTCTGGATCCCAACAATCACCCCAGATAGATAAGATCATCAAGAAAGTGGTGGCCACGCAACTGCAACAACGCATCGACAACAAAAATAATCCTTCAAAACTACCAAACCGGGTTCATACCCACATGCAGCATGGAGACAGCAATCATACAGGTGGTCGAGGATGCCCTCAACATCCTTGATTACAGCCACCCCTACCTCCTGGTACCACTCGACCTCTCGGCAGTCTTTGGCACAGTAGACTACCAGGCGCTCATGGTCACCCTACATGGGGACATGGGGATCAGCAACCTTGTCCTACGCTGGTTTAAGTCCTACCTTGCCAACCGCCAGCAGTTTATTCAGATGGACTCCTCTAGATCGCCAATGCTATCATCATCTCTGGAGTCCGAAGGGCTCCATCCCTTCCCAGTGATCTGACAATCTATACATGGAGCCGCTAGGAGTCCTCCTAGCCATACACAACATCCTCATCCACCAATATGCTGACGACACACAGCTTTACCTCAAGATCAACTCCATCAGGCACATCCACAGGCTCAAAACCTGCCACTCGCTGATCCAGACTTGGATGTCCAGTGCATTCTTGAAACTTAACCCTGCCAAGACTGAATTCCTACTCCACACCAACAACACAGAACACCTAGACATACAGACCTGGCTATGAACCATGAACCCTAAGGGCTTAACACCCCAGCTCACTGCCTGCACCAAGTCCTTTGGGTTCCACATCGACAAACACCTCTCTTTTAAGATACACATAGCTAAGAAAACTCAGGCAGTTTGGTATCAGCTCTCCCTTCTGTCGAATGGCAAGCCCTTCCTCCCTCCGGGCAGCTTTAGATCCACCGTTCATGTACTGCAGCACCAGAAGCCAGGACATGTGCAAACTTCAAATCCGCTGCTGCAAAAAGGAAACTACCAGAGAATGCCCGAGACTATGGAACCTCCTCCCTGTCAGCATCAGACTCGCCCCCACTCTTCTACAATTTAGAAAATAACTCAAGACATACCTCTTCAAGGTGTCTCCTCCTCAACACCTAGTCCATCACATCAGCTCTGCACCATCTGACTTGCTAGATGCTGTCCGCCCTTCTCCTTCCTACCACCCTGTACCCCTCTGTTGTGCCCCTCTGTGTCCTACCCCATGCCATAATAATATTAATAATAATAATAATAATAATAATAATAATAATAATAATAATAGCCATTCCCGTATGGGAATTTCCACCTACTACCCTCCGATCCCAAAATACAACCCCACCCCCCTGAAAACTCTTTAAGCTAACACTATGCTGTTAAGGAAATGTCATTGTTCAGATGGACTCCATTTGACATGAAATGTAATTGTTTTTTCTGACCAGTCTTCTCAAGGGTAATGGCTTAATTGCAACTCTAAATCAAATCCTGGTTTAATAATAATGTCTCAACTAAGCCACTTGATTTAAAAGCAATATGTGTTTCTATGCAGCTGTTTCTGCACAGCATGCCTGTAGAAAACAAGCATTGGCAAGGCCTACCGTGTTTCCACTTGTTATTTTATACTATCTTATGTTATTTTTTTATTTTTATTGTGATTTAGTTTTAAAATCAGAAAACCTTTTATCACATTTCAGATTGACTAGATATCATTTGTCCATTAATTACCAGTCTCAGTCAATCTTGAAAGTTAATCCTCATTCAGTTCTGGACCCATGTAAAACCTTTATTTCCACTTAATTTGTTTATCTCTAGTCATTGAAGTCTCTTCTTCTTTAAATCACTTCTTGGGCTGTGTTTTGTTTCTTCAAAAGATTGTCTAAAAAGTTTATTCCAGCACAGGTAAATCGCTGATTCCTTCCAAGTGTAAATTCTTCACACCATCCATCCGATGATTTCACTTTCAATGTTGTCATATGCCTATCAAGGCATTTCGTTCTTTCTGCTGCAACTGCAGTACACTCGAGTAATAGGTGTATTGTGGATTCTGCTGTAGTGAGTTTATTGAAGAATCTACATGATCCTTCATTTATTCCTCATTTACCGGTTTTGTGTTTGAATTTGTTTGTTGGAAAAACTCCAAGTCTGATTTGTATCATCGTCTCACACAGATGTTTCGAGGGGAATATTTTAACGTATTGCAGGGCGGTGTCTCTTTTTCTATTTTGGTTAGCCGCAGGGTTTAGCTGCTTGTATGAAAGTTTTGCTTTTTTTGTGAAGATCCAGTCGTGTCTTTTTAGTTTTTCCTTCACTCGGTTTGGGTTCTCTAGTAGTTCTTCCAATGTTGAGTCTATGGTGTTATGCTATTTTATAAAGCGTATATACTGAGTTAATCACCACCTTAGCGGTTTTACTGCACTGGTACTTTGTTTGTTAAATTGCTAAAAGTCATTAAATAGGCATTTTGCCAGGCACTGCCATAATATGCTCAGGTGGGACACCAATTGCCAGCTGTTGCTATCTTACTACCTAATCCAAAACAGTTGGCTTTGCCCATGCTTGTTCTGAACATCCGAATAGTTATTCTTGTTTGATACCTGTTAACAACATACATGTTTAGTAAATTTAGGTGGACCCTTTACCCATCCTGAATTACAGCTAATCACCAAGTCAGGATCTCCTTCTTCCTTGCCCCTCCACTGTTGCCTCCTCACATACGGGCAAAGGGCAAAGTGTAGCACATGCAAATGCAGCCACACTCAGTAGATCAGGGGCCCAATTATCGACACTTTGCCCATGTGCATAAAAGAAACAAGTGAATTGGGCCCGAATTCTGCTGCTTAGTTAATATGGAATGGAGCAAACTTGTTAGCTCCAATCCATATTATCTAAAACAATGTCACTTGGGAAAAAGGAAGAAAACTGTTTAACTTACTATGTTTGATGTGTATATTTCTTTCCATGTTGCACAGCAAACATAGCACAAAAAGCAGCCTGATTCACCTTTTCCCAGTGCAAACATGTTTGGATAATACGCTCTATAACATAACCTTGAAGCAAGATTGCGTGTTATTAAAATGTTTGTTCAGTTTTTAGCACCATAACACAAGTTAGGTAATTCCACCCCAAAACTGAGCTGCAACGTGAACAGAAACTAACACTGATAGTGTTCAGGGATAAATGTTCGGAATTGAACATCTACTGGTAACTTTTCCAAAAGTGTTTGTTTTTGTGTTCCTCTGAGAATGAAGCTCTCTGTTAGAAGGAGCTCTACCTCTGCTCCTTTTCCACAGAATAATAGTGCTGCACTAATTCAATATTTATATATACGAAGTCGACCTCATCCCGTCATCCTCCAGCAAAGACCCAGAGCGAAATTTGGGGATCATGGCTCAAAACTACCAAAAGAGCAACAGATAGAGAAGTGTAGAGGAGCAGCCAAAAGCCTCTGCAGGAAGTCCCGCCCCCTACTGCCTGTATGTTGGAAGCCTGAAACTGCACCAGGCTTTCCACCAGTAGATGTGACTATACTGCAAAGAAAGCCATACCAGATGTATACCCAAAGAGATGACAAACTCTTGACAGAGATCTCTGAAGGAGTATGAAAACAAGAGAAAGAGAAGATGGTGATGTCAAAAGAAGTGAGAGTGATGCACTAAGAAGGTAAGAAGAAGAAAATGTATGGACCTTACAGAAACTGATGATGAAATAAGGAATCAAGAGAACATCATTATGCAGAAAGGAAGATTGCATGTGTGTGCGACAAACTGCAGAAAATGCAAACCATTCAATGAATGTACAGATGCAGAAACACAAGTGGATTAAGTAATCCTGGAAGCTACATAGTGAATAGACTGCAGGAAAAGCCGCCATTGTATAGTGTCTTGACATCGGTGTCACAATTTTAGTAAGTTCAAACCCATGGAGAAAAAGGATTGAGAGCTGTGTGTGTGTCGCAGCAAATAATTAGCTGGAGATTGCGGACTTGAAGGGTGCAGCTGTTTGGCCTGGTATCAAAGGGGAAGCAGCCAAGAACTGATTATCTATCCATGAAGAACAGAAACCGCGAGACGCTGAATCATCCTGTGTTAAGGTGCAAACAAGGAACACCATGATTGCCGAGTTTATTAATTCAAGACAATTAATTAAGCAAAACAGGCTGATATACAGCCTCCTGTTGGTTGAGCCAAGGATGGAAATAGGAGTTGGGCATGCAGACCAGAACTGTGTGCCTGTACTCCCTTTTATTCGCAAGCGAAGAGAATCAAATACAAGTTCAAGTTCAAAGACAGTCTTCATGGCAGAAGGTATGGGCGATGAGAGATGAGGGGCTAATTGGGTGGGAAGCAAAGTCATGTCCACCTACCGGTACCTAGGTATGAGCTTATGTGATGCTAAGAAGCCGAATGTTCCAGACATGGCACGAGCTTGCCAGCCAGTTATAGAGAGACGAATAATGAAGGGCCTTATAGTTTAAGATCCAATAGTATTCTGTGTACTTAATAAGTTTTGAGGATGACTTGCACTAGAGACAGGCTTAAGTTGTCTACCTGACTGTAGAGACCTAATCACAACCCGATCCCAAACAGAAAGTATACTTAGATGTTCCCTTTAAGACTATTTACTGCTGGAGTAAAAGTGTTTTTTCCTTAACAATCACAGTACAAATGAGGAATGTTGCAACTGATATGCTTTTAGGGAATGAGCAAGCCCAACCAATACCAGAATGGCACAAATGGTGGGGATTCATATGTTTGTTGGTAATATACTTATGTACCATTATGTTGTGTATCTTCCTAGTTCTCCTGGTTCACAATGTCTATCACATTGGTCTAAATAAGACAGATGTTCAATCAATCATCCCCACTCCAGGATCTATTGTTGATTTGACCATTACAAGAAATCAAAGCCCTGTTTGTTGTCTTCCCATAGTAAAGCTGCTTTAGAGTTGTTTCCATGGGCTACAACCATTCTGTTAGGGAGACAAAGGAGAAACTTGAAGGAAGATAATGAGGGGGTAAATACATACTTGAATGATGCAGCACACTTGGGTAATAACATGTGGTATCAGCACATGAAAAAGGTGGGAGAGAGACATCTGAGAACGGTTGCTACATGTGTTCCCTAATACCTTATGCTTTAGAGACCTCCAGAATATTCATAGCCACAGAAGTATCAGTGAAAAAAGGCCATTGCCTGAGGCACCTTGCACTTTGCCTGACAAGAGGACAGTTCCAAGGCAGAACAGCATCCATAGTGTGGATGAACAAGGCGACATCTCAAAGAGAAGACAATTATTTGCAAGATTTAAAGACAAGAGAGAAGCCAGAAACTAGGCATCGAATAATAAAATAAGAGCAGCCTGCAATTAATGGAGCTGGAGTCAAGGTCGAAGAAAATAAGATGCTAAATTGCCAAGGCAAGAATGAAGAAGAAATAGGGATATGATCGGAAAGAGGACAACTACACATTAAAGGACTAGAGCTTACTCACGAAGGATGTGTTGATGGAATGGTTGTGTGCAAAGCAGCAGCATTGACCGGACAGTGGGAAGCAGTTGTGTAAAATGCAGAAAAGGAATGCAAAGATAAATGGCCGAAGATTACAAAGTTGTTGACATTGGTTGATGATCAAGGAGGACCATTACAGATACTACCCCTGAAGGATGCATCCTTATGTTTTAGAAATATTGGTACAAAGAAAGTTGGAGAGAATCACCAGTGTGGCCGAATATTTTATGTACTAGGTATGAAGGAAGGAACATCCGTCTTGATGGATCATTATTGTGATTGTGGGACCAGAGCCTACATGAAGCTGCCCAAGGATTGGGTAGGAATGTGTTCCTTAGTGCTTGTCCATATTCCAGCATTAGTAATTCCTCAGAGTGACCTGAACATTGGTGAATTTCCGAAAGCAGATGCTAATTTAAAAAGAAGATTGCTTGAATTTCTCAATCGAACAAGAAGAGGGAATTACTTCACAGCAAAATCAATAGAAGCCTTTGATGCTATTCCCTATGACCACAGGTTGTTCAGCAAGGCTGCTTCAGCATTTATGACTATCTTCATGCCTGGGACCCAGATGATGGCCAATGCCAAATGCTATATCAAAAATAGTTGTTCATGCTGAATCCAGACACAACCACATATGTAAAAAGAATTGATCTACTAGGTCAATTTTCTAAGCATAATTGCTGTTTTATTATAACAATGTAATGCATGTAAAATGAATGACATATCATACCATCAGGGTGTATTGAGCCTAACACATTCCCATAAAACACAAAGTTCCCACACATAATACATGTACAGAGTATCTGGTGATTTATAACAGACAAGACCTTGTATTGTCAAGGATTTCCAATCGCACAATAAACAAAGAACATACAATGTCTTTTTGCCTCTTTGGCATACTATAACAAATCAGAAAGTCGACACAGAAGTGTTTCAGCCTATTATATTTTCTCAGCTTTGAATGTAATGGCCTTCATCAGGATGGGAGTTGTGGAGTGTGATTCCTCACTGCCTGGCGTATGTATCTACAAAAGTTAAAAATACACGAAGTGAGTGTTCTATCTCTGGGATATTCCTTTCAAAAGCTCAATGAGTAGCTAGTAAACTGCCAGGATGGGTGTCTTGCATGTGCAGTAATGGGGCAAACAACATGAGAGTGTTCTCCGGTAAACAATTTATGTTTAACAAAAAGTGACATTTCCTGTAGTTTTTTTGTCACTTGTTATATTGACAATACTACTAATACCATGTAGGTGGGCATTCTAGTGTTTCAGGGGGTGCCTTACCTCGTAATAAACTGTTAAATAATCCACAAGGTCTACTTATCCCCGGGGTGTGAACTTCAATCCTGCGTGGCAGGAAAGGAGAAAACCTTTTACGAAATCACTGTGTTGCTACAGCGCATTCACAGTTGTGCATAATGTGAGCCAGGAGGTGTCTTACCTCTATCAAACTGTAATTCGGCTCCTCATAGTGGGATGCGTGGCGGAAGAACTTCACTAGTCCTAGCACCTTCTCAATTTGTTAAACAGCTCGCCTGTAAAATAAGTATGTAATACTTATATGCCCTGCCTCAGAACAAAACAAAGCCGATGCATGTCACTACTGCATCTGAATGCTTAACAGCTTGATAATGGTGTCCTTGTCTTTGCACAAATCCTACAGCGGTGCTCTGCTGAGTGTGTCGGCCGTCGCTTATTATTTTATGTTGTTTTTGTGGCGTCTTTTGCCTTGGCAACCCCGCATGCATCTGCACCTGCCCCAATATCGCAGGGAATACGAGGCGGCCGTGTTGAACTAGTTTAACAAATTGAGAAGTTGCCACACCCCCTTCATACAATTGAGGGTTATTTCAACATGATTTTTATTTAAATATATTATTTTTTGCCCTTAGAATTGCGATCATGAATATGATATGTAATGCTATCGCGATCCTCAACAATACTAGATTAAATGTTAAGTGTGCCCGATAATCACACGTTCTTGAAAGTATCAAGGTAATTGATCGCAACCACTGAACATTGCGAGTCAAAAATATAAAGCATTACAAAAATTAGAGTGCATAGATTCTCAAAACAGTGTCCACCTTCCTCATTTTGTGTTGCCTGCATGGCTGTTTTATTCAGTAAAATAGTACACATTTGAAGCAGATAGAAAGCAACAAGCGTGCCCAATGTCATTTAAAATAAAATAAAGTGCGCATAAGGAAAGGTATTGTGGGTCTGTAGTAAAAGAGATGGTGGGGTGCTAGTTGTATAAGATGCAGGTCAGAAGCATGTGTTACCTGTGTGGAAAGTCTGCGCTCTCGGAAGTGGGAGTCTGACAAGGGTTCATTGGGGTGGGCTAGCCATAAAGGTGACCTTGGACCTGGACAGGGGAGGAGTCTGGTTAAGTACTGTAGACATTGGGCCTGATTTATCTGAAAATATATAGATGTATGTAGTCATCTGAAAAATTAGCATAGCTGCCATGTTCTTAGATTTTCAGAACCCAAAAAGCTAAAAACTACATGTCATTTTGGGATGACAAATCTTTCTCCTCCCTCAGTCTACATCATACACATCCTCCAACAACTGGTTCTATCAGCAGCCAGTGGACGTCTTGGTGGGAGGTGAATGGAGAGTGCTAGCCAATCCTTACCACAGGAATTATGATAATGAAGGAGTGTTGTTAGCCCTATAAGAGGTCAATTTTGCATCACAACAGGGCATTTGCACTTTATTCCTGGAGGTAGCTTGCTGCCGGACTCTTGCGAGGAACAACTAGCAGAGACGCCTAAATCCTTTCATTGGAGACAGTGACATGGAAATCTAGAATCTAGCTGGGACCCCATCAGAGGACCAGAGGAAGTCTGGGTGCAGGAGGAAATCCTTGACTGAAGCCTTTACACAGATCTGTGCTGTCCTCAGAGGAGCCCTGCTATTTCCGTGGATACCACATAACCAAGGCCTCCCATATAAGTAGATATCTCCCAAAACCATCAAAAAGGTGGAGGGGGGGACTGCCAGCCTTAATCTCCATCTCGCATAGTGGGTGGGTGGTACTGGAAAGACCCTTAGCACATTTTATTAAATCCAATAAAAATGAATTCCACTATAGAAAATCACCCTATCCATTTTAATTGAATTGTTTTGGGAACAGCCTGCCTTTGTCCTTCCCATTAAATTGTGGGGAAGGTGGAAGTAATTGAATTGTTTTGGGAACAGCCTGCCTTTGTCCTTCCCATTAAATTGTGGGGAAGGTGGAAGCTGTGTAGCGCCGTTGTGCATTGAATTGAAACTAAATCAATTAATTCCCATATAGAAAATCACTGGATGAGTGTTGTTGGAATTCAATATTAACAAAGTTCATGCCGTGTTAGAGCCGGTATAGACAATAAAGTACTTTGGTGACTCTACCTTTCTGAAACTCATGTCTGCTGTACCGAAGAGGGGTGTCTATAATCCCAAAATAAGTAACCCAAAAATGTTGCGATTCAAGTGAATCTACAGGGTGCAAAACCCAATTCCCCATTTAGTCCATTGCATGCCAAACCAGAATTACCAGGCATTATAATTCAATTGTAGAGGGTGCAAAACGAAATTCCCCAATTATTCCCTAGCATCCTCAAACCAGAATTACCAAGCAATGCATGTCCTTAAAGGCAAAACGATTTTCCCATTGAGTTTCTTTCACAAACACTGCCTTCCTCAAAATAAAGCCAAAACAATCTTCCCACTCAGGTTCTTTTTCAAACATTGCCTTTCTAAAATAATAAAGACAAAACGATTTTTCCATCGTATTGTGGATGGTTTCTATTGGTTAATTTGCAATAAAATCTGATGTAGGTTGTGACTGCATAGTTCAAAATTGTACCTATGTTGTTTTAATAATAGAAAGTAATTTGGAGTTGTGATATTGTGTAGTGCCACAGCTCGGGGTGCTAATAGCATGAAGTCCCTCTCTGGTGTGCAGGATCGGATGTTATGGGCCCAGGACTTTAACTCGGGTCAAGAATACCAAATCCAGGCCACTAATTTGACTTCTACAGGACTTCTCATTCTTATCACCTGTACTTTACCTTTATGGAAATATTAAGGGGATAATTCATAGATTTCAGCGCAGAGGCAGTGCATGTAAGCAGCGCAGAGAGGGAGCGTGCACCAGCGTGCGCCAGCTGTGTGTGCTAAACAGCATCCTGGCACACCGCGTATTCATGGAATTTCCAAGCCATTTTGAGCGCTGGCGCAAAGAACATCCCACAGCGCCAGTTACGCCCCCAAGAACGCCCCTTGCAAAAGGAAAAGGCATTGAAATCTCCAATGCAGCGCAAAGGGCTGCATTAACCCTGCACCAGCTTACAGGGCCGGTACACTGTAATTGCGTGAAAATACTACGCGTACCAGGCTCACATCAGCCAACAGCGTGAAAATATACTGCCGCACCCCTCGGAATATGCTCACCCCGCTCGCGCCAGGTAAATTGCATAGAAAAAGCACCCCACTGTGCCATGGGCAGCCTGTGGGGCATGCCCAGGGTGGATGGCCTGCCTGTGGGGCATGGGGAGGGTGAGTGGGCTGCCTGTGGGCATGCCCAGGGTGGATGGGGAGCCTGCGTGTATTTTGGGGGTGCGCGGGAAGTTTCACACGCGATAGGCCTTGTGCGAGCGGGGAACGTGGTTTTTGGTGGTTTGCAGGAAGTTCCACACGCGATACTGCCGGCAAGAGCGGGGCACTTGTATTATGGGGGTACGCGGGGAGTTTCACACGCGACAGGCCTTGGGCGAGCAGGTTACATGTATTTCGGGGGTGTGCAGGAAGTTTAACACACAATAGTCCTGGCGAGAGAGGGGTACGTGTAATTCAGGGGTGCGTGGGAAGTTTCACATGTGATGCTCCAGGTGATAGCGGGGTACGTGTATTTGGGGGGTATGCGGGGTGTTTCACACACGATAGGCCCTTTGCGAGCGGGGTACGTGTAATTGAGGGGTACGCCGGAAGTTTCACATGCGACAGGCCTTGGGCGAGCAGGGTACGTGTATTTGGGAGGTACGCGGGAGGTTTCACACACGACAGGCCTTGGGCGAGTGGGGTACGTGTATTTCGGGGGTGCGCAGGAAGTGTCACACGTGACAGGCCTTGGGTGAGCGTGGTATGTGTATTTAGGGGGAACGCGGGAAGTTTCACACGTGATAGTCCTGGTGAGAGCGGGGTACGTGTATTTGGGGGGGTACGCAGGAAGTTTCACACACGATAGTCCTGGCGGGAGCAGGGTATGTGTATTTCAGGATGCGTGGGAAGTTTCACATGCAACACTCCAGGCGAGAGCAGGGTACGTGTATTTTGGGGGTACATGGGGAGTTTCACACACGATTTGGCATTGTGGGCCCTCCCGGGTGTGCGGTTTCCCGCCTCCCCATGCCCTGCAGGCAGCCCACACCACAGGGACTACCCTACAAGCCTCAACATGCCCTGCAGGCAGCCCACATGGGACCATGCACTTGTGAGCGCACTTGTGAGCCCCGACTCATGTCACCCAAATCCACCCACCCCTAGTGACATGCACCCGCCAGCAGGCCCCGACCTATTTCCACCCACCCCACCCCCAGTGAAGGGCACCTGCCAGCAGGCCCCGACTCATGTCCCCCCACACCACCTCCAGTGACGAGAACCTGCCAGCAGGCCCCGACTCATGTCCCCACACCCCATCCCCAGTGAAGGGCGCCTGCCAGCAGGCCCGACTCATGTCCACCACACAACACGTCATCACGATCCACACTCATGTCCCTTATGGCCACCCAAATCCCACCCCACGCCACCCCAGTCAAAACACCCAACCAAGCATTCCATCCTCTCCATATTGAAATCCCCATGTCATGATAGATCACAAATGACAAGTATGCACATCAATACATGTCCGTCAGACACACACAATGGGGGCACGTGAATGAGAAAACGCACATTGTGACATGCACGAAACCAATGAGAAAATACCACACAAATGAAGTATGAAACAAAAATGTATTATATACAAAATTGAAGGAATGAAAGAAAATCACACAAGAAAAGAAATAATAAACAAAAGCCTGGATGTCCAAAATGAATGAAAAAATGTGAATGCTGAATCCAATTAAATCCAAATTAAAATGCCTCCAAAGCGTTCGTCCATTAAACCAAATCCCAAAAATAAAGAAACCCATTGCTCCATGGTAAAAATAAATTCAATGAAGTCAAATCCAGTCCCAAACTATATACAATGTAAACATCCAGGGTCCATGAGCCCAACAATCCAAAGGAAACCTACCAGAAAGCCTACCTAATAAATAACTATGTACAAAAAGGTGGGCCATAGTCCATGCGCCCCAAAGGAAAAAAAAATAGAAAGGAAACTTACACCTACAGAACTATTTACAAAGGCGACGGGCAAGTCCATCGGCTCACTAGTTGATGTCCCCGGCCAGGGCATCATCGAACTTCTCTTCAAGGTCCTGGAGGCGGGCCTGTTCCCTGGCACCGAGGTCTCGCAGGGATAAAGCCATGTCCACCTCCAACTCCCTGTGAATTTCCTCGAGGCACTTAGCCCGCCTCAATCCACTGCAAATGGAGTTCTCTGCATTGACCATAGTGAGCCGTGCCTCTTTTTGCATGCAGCCGCTCCGCATCTATTTGCCCGCCCAACCGCTGCCACACAGAAGACACTCCCAATCCAGGGTACTCATGCCCTCCGGCCGATGCCTGCCCCTCTGATGTTGATGGCCACGAGCCATCATCGCTCCCACCTTGAGCCTGCTGCTGCCGTGCATGTGCCCTGCCTGTTGATGCCTGCTAGTCATCCTCCTGCTGGGGTCCAGATGTTGGGGTGGCCACCCCTGCTGGACCTCCGAATCCTGACTGTGGCAGGGATGTGGCCTCCACCAGCCTGGCCGCTGGGTCAGAGGCAGCTCCACAGGGTGCCCAGGTGATACCTGGGCAGGAAGATGGCACGGAGGATGACTGGTGCATAGGGGATTCAGTTGAGGAGGGGGTCAGTAGAAGGTCCAGCACACGGAGGAACCCAGCACCGGTGATTCCTCCTAGTCGGTCGACGCGGTCAACAAGGCATCTGAAATAACGTGCAGCATCACGAGAACCCTGCACGTTATCCCAGATGCCAAGTTGACGCAACACCACCACAGCCAGGACAAGCTCAACACGTTCCTGGATTGCCACGTCTGCAGGAAGAGGAAGGCCAGTTGTTGTTGTCGGATCCCCTCGCTGAAAACGGGTCTGGACGAAGGCATCCCTGCTGATTCGGGATGATGCAGTCACAGGATCTGGGACAGGATTACACACAGGCACCTCCACAGCAGCCTGTGCTGCCTCCTGTCCCTGCCCATGGACTGCACCACTAGCACCAGTGGAATCCCCCCTCCAGACCCCTTGTGTGGCCCTTCCACGGCTTCCGCCTCAACCAAACCCTCCACCAACCTGGATGACTTGGTGCCATCTTCCTCCATAAGCCCCTGTGGGGTCTCAGCTGCCCCTTCTGCTGCCGAGGAGTCCACCTGCGACCTCCGCCTCTTGGCCTTACCCTCGGCAGCTGCGGCTGCCGCGCTGACCCCTCACTCCTCAACGAGATGATAACATGGTAGGGGAGCTCCGCCTTGCGTCTCCAGCTGGCGGTGGGATCCCTGCCGCTGTGCTCCTCAGCACTGTCTCCGCCCTCTTCATGAGTTGATGCTGCAGACAGAGAGAGACAGAACACAGGCATCAGGGCACTGTACAATGGTCTGATACACACATGACAGTTGTGCATGAGTGGCAGTCTCAAACGTCACACATGGCATCACACTCCCCAACACACATATCATTTGAACCCACACACATGCACAAATCAACAGGAACGTTGCAACAGGCAGCACCATCCATACCCATACAACAGCATGAGCATCCAAAGGTTAGCCTGATGTCACATGCATCACGGGGAGTGCCGAACACATGCACACGTGCCACCAGACATACATGCATCTGTACATCTCCACATCTGTTGCAGTGAAATCATCGCCATCCATGTCACATCTGCCAACCAGCCTCCTACATGTCGTGTCACATGCATCCATGGTGTATCACAGTGGCAAACATGTCAAATACACACACACACACACACACACACATGTACATTGTGCACATACATGAAGGTGGAACCAGCATCCATGTGTCACACCACAACCATGCCACAGTACATATACATAAATGTAAACATGTGTGCACCGACACATGCATTTGGGCACCATGCATTTGAACACACACACCATTGATGTGCCTCACACATGAGTGGACTCACATGCGGCAGGCTCATGTCCCTGTACATACACATCCATACATGGGCCTTTCAAGACATATGTCCAACCTGCACACTCCTGGCACACCTCAACATGCACTGCGTCCAATCAGTAAGCATGGACATTTACCGCTCGACTCTGGACGGGTCTGCCTCTGAAGGACCTGGAGGTTGAGCGCTGGGTGTATCCATTCCAACCCTCATCTGGATTTTGGTAAGGCAGACCCGGCACCCCTCTGCATGCTTTGCCTTCAGGAGGCGCTGTGCCTTGCTGAGGGTCCTGGACCTGAAGTCATCTCAGCGCTTCCGGATGTGTTGCATGTTGAGGGCTGCCACCCCCTCCACGTTGATGGCAGCCACGATTTCCTTCCAGATCCTCTTCCGTCCTTCATTGTCGGCGCGTGAACTTCGAAAGAGGGCATCATAATTCACCAGGACTTGCTCCACCAGGATACCAACTTCTGCAGCACTGAAGCTGGTAGCCCTCTGCCTCTCTGGCTGGGGGTTGCCAGTGGTCTCTGATGGTGTTTCCCCCGACATAGCAACCCCTGAAGCAGGTGTGGGTGGGCAACTGGGTCTTGGTGCTGGGCTGTGGAGCGATGGAACTTCAGTCGGGAGTCTTCTGTTCCAGCAGGGGTGGCGACAGCAACTGGACCCCTACAGATGGCTAATGTGCAGGCACCAAACAGCAGGGCACGTGGCCAGCAGGCAGGCAGGCAGCAGCAGATGGCAGGTGGGAGCAGGCTCGGGGCTCTGGGGGGCAGTAAAATGGCCTTCTGGGCAGGAGTGTGGTCTTCCGTGTGTTGTCCCGTGGCCAGCTTGATACGGAGTAATTTGGCACGTGAAAAAACTGCACGTCAGCATGTAATTCAAGGAAAGGCCCTTTGCGTGTAAGCGTGTCTGTGACATAATGTGCATGGGCATTTCCCTCCACACGGGCTCATGTTGATTGTACACATGCAAAAACTGCACGTCAGCGTGTAATTTAGAGGAAAGGCCCTTAGCGCGTAAGGGTGTCTGTGACGTAACGCGCACGGCCATTTCCCTCCACACAGGTGCATGTTGATTGTACACGTGCAAAAACTGCATGTCCGGGTGTCACTGAGTATAATTGGAGGAAAGGCCCTTAGTGCATATGCACGTAAGTGATGTTGCACGTGTGGGCTGGGTTAAAAGGTACGTGTAGGACGCCATTTTCTTGTACATGCTTTTTGTGGAGAGCGAGCAGGTGATTCTTGTACTTCTTGTCGGTTCACACGCGATTACTTCACAGTGGTTCCAGTTCATACTCCTTGTATACTCAGACAGCGTTCAATTCTTCTTTTGGCGGGGGTGTTGCCAACACGCAGATGGGTGTCTTTTTCACGTTCTTTTTCCAGGCAGACGGTGAGTCAAGAACGTATTTTTCAACTGTGGAAGCCCCTGTGTGTCGCATACCCATTCAGAGGTCATTGTAGCCTGCGTGTACCACGTGTATGCTTATTTTTGTGTTTCTGGGTGCCACAGCATAGTCCGGGTTCTTTATTCCACACACGTGGGCTACCAGGGGTTGCGTGCACGTTAAATTTTGTTTTTGGGGTGCCTGAGCATTGTGTGACCCATCATCTTCCCCCAGGGGTCACATACAGCCTTGCTAGAGCACTAGGGTACGTATTCCATCTAGTACCCTGCCCCTTTGACCCCAATTGCCCAGGACAATTGTTTACTGCACCTCCCATTCGCACAAGAACATCAGTGCCATGCTTGGGAGGCGACCAAGTGGTAAGGGAGGCAAAGGTGGCCGACCTCCAAGAAGTGGGCGCGGTAGGGGACGTGGCCAGGATGTGCAGGGTGGCCCAAGAGGCCAGTGTGTGGAGGACCAATTAGGGACACCTATGCCCCCCCAATGGGTTGGGGAGATGCAGCTGACACCATCCCAGTTCAGGCCTTGTTAATCCAGCCCATGTTGTAAACCGAACCAGCACAGGATGACTCCCAGGCTGACTTCCGTGTCATCAAGTCAAAGCCACTTGTGGCTGTGAAAGTTGCTGTCACCAGACCACGTGGATCTGGGGCAGCAAAGTCATCTGCTGCCCCAAGTAGCCAGGGTGAGGAGGCTGCAGGGGCAGCTGCAGCTCAATCCACCCCAGCTCCGAGTCACGCAGCCGGGACAGTGTTGGTCCAAGTCCATCACACCGAGGTTGGTCCTGCCAACATCACTCAGCAGCCAATGCCTGCAGTGGGACCTTTGGTCATTTTGCCTTTGGCTACTTCCAGTGCCCAGTCCACCTGCGCTTCAGCCCCTACCAACCAGAGCGGCGTAAGCCACTCAAGGTCTGCACCACCTCCCAAGAGGAAGAAGGGTGCTCTTGCGGTACAGGCTGGGACCCCAGACACGGCTGTCCCCTCCGGCACGTCAAGGAAGCTTAGTTTCAATGATATGGAACTAGACGCACTTGTGGGGTACGTGTCAGCCCAACGCCGCGAAATGCTGGTGGCTGCAGGGTGCAAGACTATGACTGCTCAACATAGGGCCCACTGGCAGTGCATCATGGACCAGATTAGTTTCCTTGGATTTGTGAGGCGCTCAGCTGATGATTGCTCTAAGTGGTGGAATGACCTCAAATGCAGAGCAAAGAACAAGCTGGCTTCCAATCATGCCTCTACTTTGGTGACTGGCAATGGGTCTCCACCAGAGGAGGAAGTACTCACAGAACATGAGTCTATCGCTGGAGGCTTCATCACAGAGGATTAGATCCAAGGCGTGGGAGACCAGATCTTGAGGCAATGTCTGGTGAGTGGCCATGCATGTGTGTGCAAACCATGTGTATGTTGTTTGGGTGATGTGTTCTGATTGAGTGCCAGGTGAGGCTGTGTAGACATGACTGCTATGGGTCACCCATGTGGTGCCTCCAAACCATCCCTGGCCTTGGGTTTGGGTTTTACAGGATCCCTTCTGACCACATTTGACAATTTGCACCTAATTACTGCACTTGCCCTTCAACTGCCCATCATGCCACAACATTGTTCATAGTGTTTTCCTATTCATTCTGCCTGATTGATGAAATCCTTTGCATGTTTACCACACATTTTTGTGCCGTTCTGCCCCAAATGTAACATAATTCAGACATAGAATGCACCCCACAATGCCCCATATTTATTTACTTATTATGGGAATGATTTCATCAATCAAGCTGATTGAGTAATGTGCACCTGCACATGGCCTGCACACAATCACTACGGGCACCTGTTTGAATGTTCAACATGACAATTGTCTTCAGTCATGTCGAAGTGAGCAACCATTGATGTATCCATGTGCCTGCCATCACTGCATTTCATGATGCCTATCTCACATGGATGGGTGACAGTACTGATTTGTTACCATCTGGGTGCCCTTGTCAAATCTGCCATTGCTATGCTACATGCCATCTGTGTGTTGGCATGTGTCATGTATGTGGATTGCCCATGCCACTGACAGGCTAATGTGCGATGCCGGTGCTATGCAACATGCAGCACATGTGTTGATTTCCCATCTTGGAGTCCTCAGTGGCTGCTTTTAGGCTCCCCTTCCACTTCATTTCCAGTGCATGCATGCTAGAAATATTGTCATGTGTGACATGTGTCATTTATGTATGCAATGTGTACTTCATGATGCCTATGTGTGTGGGCTATGCTGCTCTGACTGTGTTCATTACATTTATTTTATGTTTTTGCAGGAGATGAGGCACTAGATGCTGTTGAGGAGGATGAGATGGCGCAGAGACAGTAGTACTCACAGACACAACCAGGTACCAGAGGAGGACGTGGGGTGGTGGTGGGTGAAAATCCATTACTCCTACAGACAATCTTGTTCACGGGTGTCACTGGGTACACCTCCGCAGACCTCTACAGCTCAGGTGCTGAATCTGAATATTGAGACAAATGTCCCGTTGCAGGTGAGTGTTTCTGGCAGGGATGCTGTTCTGTCCAACCCACCTGCACTGGGGGTCGACCCCGCTATGGGCCATTCCGTGCTGGAAGGTCTGCCTGTGGCGGTTACGGATGCAGGGTCACACTCCACTATATTTGCTCCTGTTCCTGGGCCAGAAGATCAAAGGAGGAATGCAGTCCTGCAGCCTCAGGCAGTGGCAACACAGCAAGGTGTACATCACCTTGCCCCAAACAGGTCTGGTGCCCGCCAACACGGTGGCCGTGCGCCACCAGGCAATACTGTGTGGGAGAACTCCATATATACTATTGCAGCACAACAGGGGGCATCATGTGAGATGAAGGCTCAGGCCATGGATAGGGTGGCCACTTCCATTCTCCCCCCTGAAAGGCAGGTGGAGCTCCAGCAGCAGGCAACAAAGTCCATGTGCCGCTCACACAGGGAGGACATGTTGGCGCCCAACAGGGACCGACGGGCTGGACTGGAGAGTCTGCACACAGCCGTATATGTAGAGTCACAGGCCCACAAGGGTGCCCTGAGGTTAAAACACAGGTCCCTCAGAGATACTCTGGGTGCACTTGAGGTGTCCCACTGTACAAGGTCAGAACAGCAGCTGGAGCAGCTGAAACGCACACTCTCAGCTGAGCTCCAAGCAATGAGTGAGGAGATCCGAGCATCAGGCGAGGCCTTGCAGGCAGAAATGTGTGCTACCCGTGAGGTGCTGCATGGGGATCTCCGTACCATCATCCTGCAGAACCAAACCTTTCAGACCTGCATGCTTTCTGCCATGGAGGAGCATGCCAGGGCTTTGCGTGGTCTGCCTCCCATCTCAAGGCCACCTTCTAATGTGCCAATAGAGGGTGATGACAGTGACAGCAGTTCTCCCAGTGTAGGGTAGCCTTGCAGGCCAAGAGCCCATGGAGTTTTTTTTTTCTCAACATCCACACATGTGGGTGTTGGGGTGCACCCTGTACCTCTTCCCTCCTGGGTGGCCTTCCCCCCCGGTCGACGCATGGGCCATTTTTGATTTTTTTTTTAAAGAAAATGTTTTTTCATGTTTCATTCTGAATTGCAAAATGAAAATAGTATTTAATTCATTTATTATGTATTTTTCATCTTCTTTTTCTATTTATTATTTTCATTTTATTTTAATTTGTAATTTGTTATTTTAATAGATTTTTTTAGTTAAATTGCATTCAGAATTTTCTTTTATTATTTTATTTATTTGGTTTACTTTACATTTACTTTTTCTTTTCCTTTATTTAATTTGCTTATACATTTTTTGTTCATAACCATTTTCTTTCAGATTGTGAAGTCATGTTACAGTGTGTTGCTTTGTGTGGTTCCCGTAGGCATCCACTGTGTTTTCCAGTTGGGCACATGCAGGCTTGTCCTGTCTTTGGGTTAGATACTTGGGTTCCTGACACACAAGTCCCTCCTGCTTCCCCTTTCCATGGGCTCACAAAGGGTGTGACCAAGTGACAGTAACTTACACAGAGGCATTGGGCTCCCATAAGGTGTGTGGGCAGTCTGTAGTCCAAACTGTGTATACATCCCTAGTTGGGATTGGTGTTCATTTCTCCACTGCATGGTGGATTTGTATCTGGTTATACATAAAGGACTTTTTGCATATGTACATATTACTTCTTCATGTCTTGATGAGCCCGTCTCCATTGCAGATCAGTTCATGTTGTATGCAAATTAGAACAAATGTAAACAATTGAACTGCGCCACACCAAAAAGTTCAGAACGTACAAGTGTACAGTTGTTTAATTCATGCAATGAACACCCTGACATGTGTTTCGAGCATAGCTCTTCCTCCGAGGCTGTTGGAGTTAATATGACAAACTATTAGGTAAAGTTTTACATGATAATTTGCATCACCATTCAGGATAAATGGGCCAAATTTTGGAGGGCATACGGGGTATCAACACTACATAGTGGCTCAATTTGGACAAGACTATGTGGTAAATATGTTTTTCTTTGGCACTTGCTATAGGAATATTGACTAATTTTTATTGCACAGACCTATCTCACGACTGCCTATCTACGAATCTGGCTAACTGCAGGTTTTGTTATATTTCTCTCTTTTCTTTTTATAATTGGACTACCTTGATGCCACTTCCTGACTGGGTAAAATGAATATTTGCCTATTGCTTTTCATATGAATGTTAAATGGATACTTTTGCAAAATGCATCTTTATACTCTCAAAATGCTTTACCAATGACAATATCCATGTCTGATAATTGTGTACTTGCTGATCATACACTATGTTGATACCCTGTATGCCCTACAAAATTTGGCCCATTTATCCTGAAAGGCGATGCAAATTATCATGTACAACTTTACATAATAGTTTGTAATATTAACTCCAACAGCCTCAGAGGAAAAGCTATGCTCAAAACACATGTCAGGCTGGGGGGCGTGGCTACGAGGGCCATGTAGGAGGACGTGATCTGGAGGAGCTCCCGAGATCCTGAAATAATCTGGGCGTAAAAGTGCGCAACGATGGGCCGACGACTGCTAAAAATACACATGTCGGTGTGTGATTGATTGGGCCACGCTTGGTGAACATTTGGAAGGTGTAGGAAGAACGGCGGCAGAGATCTGTGCGGAAAGGATAAGGAGCGCCGGAGACAAAAGACGACACAAAATGGCCGACCAATGTCCGGAAACAAAGGAAGGAGCAGGCCGCACGGTGATCGAGTGAAAGAGGCGTACTGGGTGCGCAGTTGTCATTTGTTCAGAACACAGGTCCTCTGGGTCATGTCGAATAGAACGGTGAGGCCGAAGGCGAAACAGCCCTCCCTGGACGACTTCGCTAAGACGTCCCCTGGTCAAGACAATACCAAGAGCAAGGATAAGCCGCCTGCAGGCAGCATGATGACAACGGGCGCTAATCAAGAAGTCCTAGCTGTGATTCCAGACCTAAAGGCGGCCTGGGAATCTAAACTCAAATTAGCCGTCACTGAACTGAAAACGGCACTGGACCTTAAGGTCGGAGAGGTGCAGGAGGATGTTAATCTACTCCGACAGGACGTCAGGGCCTTGGCGGAGCGCACGGAGTCCCTTGAGAAGGAAGTTAGCCCGAATACCGCAGATTGTGCCTCCCATAAGGCTGAATTGCATGCCCTGATAGAGAGTGGGCAACTTGGAGAGCAGAGCGGAGGAGGCGGAAGGACACGCTCGACGAAACAACATCCGCATCGTGGGCCTGCCGGAGGGATTGGAGGGCCACGATCCCACAGAGTTTATTGAGTCCATGCTACTGCAAGAGATACCCAGAGGAGCCCTATCTCAAGGATTTGCGGTGGAAAGGGCACATAGAGCTCTAACAAGGAGGCCGCCGCCAGCAAACCCGCCTAGGCCGGTGATAGCTAAAATTCTTATTTACCGGGACTGGGAGAGGATAGTGGAACACTTCCGCAAGGGAGGAACGATTATACGAGGAGCAGCAAACATCACGGCTTACCCGGACTATACCCTGTCTGTGCAGCGTAGCCGCATGAACTTTGGGACGGTAAAGCGGAGACTGAGAGAGGCGGGCCACAAATACATGTTACTGTATCCGGCAAAATTGAAAGTTATACACAAACACAAAACTTTCAGGGTAATTCATAGAATTTCGCAGAAAACTGTCGCAAGCGGCTGGCGCAGAGTGTCCGCGTGCGATTGTCTGCGCCAGGTTCGTGCGCTAAAACCGATTTCCACGCACAGCGTATTCATGGATTTTAGGCTCCCAAACCAGCCGTGGCGCAGAGTATCGCAGCGAACCTGCAGCAGCGCCAGTAACGCCCCCAAGAACGCCCTCGCGCAAGGAAAAGCCATCAAAATCGCTAAATCATCGCAAAGGGCAGCGCTAACCCTGGACCAGTCCACAGGGCTGCCAAACAAGGAACGCAAAGCGGGTAACGTGCATATCAGGGGTACGCGTGAAGTTATACACGCGATTAGCCAGGGTACGTGTATTACAGGGGTACGCGTGAAGTTTTACACGCGATTAGCCAGGGCACGTGTATCACAGGGGTACGCAGGAATTATCACACGCGATTTGGCTGGGTATGTGTATTACAGGGGTGCGCGGGAATTATCACACGCGATTTGGCTGGGTAGGTGTATTACAGGGGTACACGGGAAGTTCTACACGCGATTCGGCTGGGTACGTGTATTAAAGGGGTGCGCGGGAATTCTCACATGCGATTTGGCCAGGTACGTGTATTGCAGGGGTGCGCGGGAATTATCAGATGCGATTTGGCTTGGTACGTGTATTACAGGGGTGCGTGGGAAGTTGTACACGCGATTGGCCAGGGTACGTGTATTACAGGGGTAGGTGGGAATTATCACACGCGATTTGGCCAGGTACGTGTATTACAGGGGTGTGCGGGAATTATCACACACAATTAGGCTGGGTGGGTCCTCACAGGTGTTCCCTGTACACCCTCCATGGCCCCTGCAGGCAGCCCACAAAACAGGGGACTACCCTGCACACCTGCTCGTGTCCCCCTGCACCCCCACCCCCCAGCAGTGCAGGGGCAGCCTCCACCAGGCCCCCACCCATGTCTCCCACCACCCCCATCCCCCAGCAGTGCAGGGGCACCCTCCACCAGGCCCCCACTCATGTCCCCTATCACCCCCACCCCCCGCCACCAGGGGCACCCTCCACCAGGCCCCCATCCATGTCTCCCACCACCCCCACCCCCCAGCAGTGCAGGGGCAGCCTCCACCAGGCCCCCACCCATGTCTCCCACCACCCCCACCCCCCAGCAGTGCAGGGGCAGCCTCCACCAGGCCCCCACTCATGTCCCCTATCACCCCCACCCCCCCGCCACCAGGGGCACCCTCCACCAGGCCCCCACTCATGTCTCCCACCACCCCCACCCCCCAGCAGTGCAGGGGCAGCCTCCACCAGGCCCCCACTCATGTCTCCCACCACCCCCACCCCCCTGCCACCATGGGCAGCACCCACCAGGCCCCCACTCATGTCTCCCACCACCCCCACCCCCCAGCAGTGCAGGGGCAGCCTCCACCAGGCCCCCACTCATGTCTCCCACCACCCCCACCCCCCAGCAGTGCAGGGGCAGCCTCCACCAGGCCCCCACTCATGTCTCCCACCACCCCCACCCCCCAGCCACCAGGGTCACCCTCCACCAGGCCCCCACTCATGTCTCCCACCACCCCCACACCCCAGCAGTGCAGGGGCACCCTCCACCAGGCCCCCACTCATGTCTCCCACCACCCCCACACCCCCAGCAGTGCAGGGGCAGCCTCCACCAGGCCCCCACTCATGTCTCCCACCACCCCCACCCCCCTGCCACCATGGGAAGCCCCCACCAGGCCCCCACTCATGTCTCCCACCACCCCCACCCCCCAGCAGTGCAGGGGCACCCTCCACCAGGCCCCCACTCATGTCTCCCACCACCCCCACCCCCCAGCAGTGCAGGGGCAGCCTCCACCAGGCACCCACCCATGTCTCCCACCACCCCCACCCCCCAGCAGTGCAGGGGCACCCTCCACCAGGCCCCCACTCATGTCTCCCACCACCCCCACCCCCCAGCAGTGCAGGGGCAGCCCCCACCAGGCCCCCACTCATGTCTCCCACCACCCCCACCCCCCTGCCACCATGGGCATCCCCCACCAGGCCCCCACTCATGTCTCCCACCACCCCCACCCCCATGCCACCATGGGCAGCCCCCACCAGGCCCCCACTCATGTCTCCCACCACCCCCACCCCCAGCAGTGCAGGGGCAGCCTCCACCAGGCCCCCACTCATGTCTCCCACCACCCCCACCCCCCAGCAGTGCAGGGGCACCCTCCACCAGGCCCCCACTCATGTCCCCTATCACCCCCACCCCCCCGCCACCAGGGGCACCCTCCACCAGGCCCCCATCCATGTCTCCCACCACCCCCACCCCCCAGCAGTGCAGGGGCAGCCTCCACCAGGCCCCCACTCATGTCTCCCACCACCCCCACCCCCCAGCCACCATGGGCAGCCCCCACCAGGCCCCCACTCATGTCTCCCACCACCCCCACCCCCCAGCAGTGCAGGGGCAGCCTCCACCACGCCCCCACTCATGTCTCCCACCACCCCCACCCCCCAGCAGTGCAGGGGCACCCTCCACCAGGCCCCCATCCATGTCTCCCACCACCCCCACCATCCAGCAGTGCAGGGGCAGCCTCCACCAGGCCCCCACTCATGTCTCCCACCACCCCCACCCCCCAGCCACCAGGGTCACCCTCCACCAGGCCCCCACTCATGTCTCCCACCACCCCCACACCCCAGCAGTGCAGGGGCAGCCTCCACCAGGCCCCCACCCATGTCTCCCACCACCCCCACCCCCCAGCAGTGTAGGGGCAGCCTCCACCAGGCCCCCACTCATGTCCCCTATCACCCCCACCCCCCGGCCACCAGGGTCACCCTCCACCAGGCCCCCACTCATGTCTCCCACCACCCCCACCCCCCAGCAGTGCAGGGGCAGCCTCCACCAGGCCCCCACTCATGTCTCCCACCACCCCCACCCCCCTGCCACCATGGGCAGCCCCCACCAGGCCCCCACTCATGTTTCCCACCACCCCCACCCCCCAGCAGTGCAGGGGCAGCCTCCACCAGGCCCCCACTCATGTCTCCCACCACCCCCACCCCCCAGCAGTGCAGGGGCAGCCTCCACCAGGCCCCCACTCATGTCTCCCACCACCCCCACCCCCCAGCCACCAGGGTCACCCTCCACCAGGCCCCCACTCATGTCTCCCACCACCCCCACACCCCAGCAGTGCAGGGGCACCCTCCACCAGGCCCCCACTCATGTCTCCCACCACCCCCACACCCCCAGCAGTGCAGGGGCAGCCTCCACCAGGCCCCCACTCATGTCTCCCACCACCCCCACCCCCTGCCACCATGGGCAGCCCCCACCAGGCCCCCACTCATGTCTCCCACCACCCCCACCCCCCAGCAGTGCAGGGGCACCCTCCACCAGGCCCCCACTCATGTCTCCCACCACCCCCACCCCCCAGCAGGGCAGGGGCAGCCTCCACCAGGCACCCACCCATGTCTCCCACCACCCCCACCCCCCAGCAGTGCAGGGGCACCCTCCACCAGGCCCCCACTCATGTCTCCCACCACCCCCACCCCCCAGCAGTGCAGGGGCAGCCCCCACCAGGCCCCCACTCATGTCTCCCACCACCCCCACCCCCCTGCCACCATGGGCAGCCCCCACCAGGCCCCCACTCATGTCTCCCATCACCCCCACCCCCCTGCCACCATGGGCAGCCCCCACCAGCCCCCCACTCATGTCTCCCACCACCCCCACCCCCCAGCAGTGCAGGGGCAGCCTCCACCAGGCCCCCACTCATGTCCCCTATCACCCCCACCCCCCGCCACCAGGGGCACCCTCCACCAGGCCCCCACTCATGTCTCCCACCACCCCCATACCCCAGCAGTGCAGGGGCACCCTCCACCAGGCCCCCACTCATGTCCCCTATCACCCCCACCCCCCCACCACCAGGGGCACCCTCCACCAGGCCCCCATCCATGTCTCCCACCACCACCACCCCCCAGCAGTGCAGGGGCAGCCTCCACCAGGCCCCCACCCATGTCTCCCACCACCCCCACCCCCCAGCAGTGCAGGGGCAGCCTCCACCAGGCCCCCACTCATGTCCCCTATCACCCCCACCCCCCCGCCACCAGGGTCACCCTCCACCAGGCCCCCACTCATGTCTCCAACCACCCCCACCCCCCTGCCACCATGTGCAGCCCCCACCAGGTCCTCACAATCCCCAATCATGTGTGTAATGGTCAGCCTCCACAGCCAAAAAGCCCTACCAAGTAACCCATTCACCCACATGGAAATGAAAACACATGTTACACCCCCAATGTTCATGAAGTAAATGAACCCATGTCCGTCACACACATATTTTCCAATTGAATGGGAAAACACACAACATGACATGCATGAAAGCAATGAGATGAAACCACACAGTGAACAATGGGAAAAAAATGTATTGGACAAAAATACGAATGCTAAAGAAAGAAAACTAACTACAATGTAAATGTGAAAAAATAAGCTGCATGTCCGCATAAAAACACAAAAGTAGAAAATCAAATCCAAAAAATTTTGTCCAAAGTGAAATGTAAAAACTCTCCATGCAACAAAGAACTATGTACAAAAATAACAAGGGTCCATCATCACAACTGAACTAAGGAAACCTCCTAAAAAACCTACCTAAATATCAACTATATACAAAAAGTGGAGCAGTGTCCGTCGACTCCAAATCATAAGAAAAAACAAAGGAAACCTAAAACTAAAGAACTATATACAAAGGCGGCGGGCAAGTCCAGCGGCTCACTCCGTGGTGTTCCGGGCCAGGGCATCATCGAACTCCTGTTCGATGTCCCGGAGGCGGTCCAGTTCCATGGCCCCGAGGGTCCGCAGGGACGACGCCGTGTCCTCCTCCAACCCCCTGCGGATTGCCTCGAGGCACTCGGCCCGCCTCAGGGCCCTCCGCATGGAGTTCTCCGCCCTGACCATTGTGAGCCGCCCCTCTTCCGCCCGCCGCCGCTCCGCACCTATGGCGTGGCCCAACCGCTGCCACACGGAAGACACTCTCTGTCCTGGGTCCTCCTGCCCTCCGGCCGATGCCTGCCCCTCCGATGTCGAAGGCCCCGAGCCTTCATGGCTCCCACCATGTTGCTGCTGCTGCTCTGCCTCTGCCCGTGCACTGCCTCCTGCTGCCTGCACATCCTCCGCCGGCTGGGGTGCAGTTGTTGATGTGGCCACCCCTGCTGGACGTCCGACTCCCGACTGTGGCAGGGATGCCTCCTCCACCAGCCTGGCCGCACTGTCAGAGGCAGCTCCACAGGGCACCCAGGTGACTGATGGGTGGGAAGATGGCACAGAGGACGACTGGCGCGTAGGGGGTCCAGTTGAGGAGGGGGTCGGAACAAGCCCCATCAGACTGAGGAATCCGGTCTGGGTGACCTGTCCCAGCAGGCTGACGTGGTCAACGAGCCATTCGAGATGACGTGCAGTCTCTCCATGAAAAGACTGCAGGTCACCTCGCATGGCCCGTTGACGCAACGCCACACCAGCCAGGACAGGCTCAACCCGGACCTGGATAGCCACGTCCGCAGGCAGAGGAAGGCCAGTTGACGTCAGCTCATCCCCTGCCTGGAAACGGGTCTGGACGTAGGCATCCCTGCTGGTGCAAGATGATGCAGGGACAGGATCGGGGACAGGATTGCACACAGGCACCTCCGCGGCGGCCTGTGCTGCCTCCTGTCCCTGGTCCTGGACTGCACCACTAGCACCAGTGGGATCCCCACCTCCAGACCCCGTGTCTGGTGCTTGCACGGCCTCCTCCTCCACCAGACCCCCCACCAACCTAGATGACTCCGTGCCATCTTCCCCTGTTGGGCCCTGTGGGGTCCCAGCTGCCCCTTCTGCTGCCGAGGAGTCCAACTCCAACCTCCGCCTCTTGGACCTCCCCCCGGCAGCTGCGGCCTGGGACGCGGCACCGGACTCTTCACTCCCCGACGAGATGACAACACGGGAGGGGAGCCGGGCCTTGCGTCTCCGGCTGGCGGTCGGATCCCCGCCGCTGTGCTCCACAGCACCTTCTCCGCCCTCTTCATCAGTTGACGCTGCAGACAGGGAGAAACAAAACACAGGCATCAGGGCACTGTACAATGGACACATACACACATGACAGTTGCACATGAGTGGCATTGGCAAACCTCAGACATGTCATCACAATCCCCAACACACATGTCATTGCAACTCGCACACATGAGCCATACCACAGCCATATCGCAACTGCCACCACCATCCATACACATACAACAGCATGAGCAGCCAAAGGTGACCCAGACATCACATGCAACACAGGAAGTGCACCACACATGTACACACACCACCACACTTGCATGCATGTGTACACCTCTGCCAAGTGTCGCACTGTTCAGACGGGCATCCATGTCACATCTGCCAATCAGGCTTACACATACGGCAGTCACATGCATCCATGTTGCATCACTGTTGCACCCTTGTCAAATACACACACATGCACATGTACACAGTGCTCATACATGCAGCCCAAAACAACATACATGCGTGACATCACGGACATGTCTACTTACATACACATACATACAAACATGTGTGCACGCACAACTGCATTTGCCATGCAAGCCTACACACACAAGCACCATCCATGTCTCACACATTACAGCCCTCGCATGTGTCAGCCCCACGGCCATGTACACCCCCACCCATACTCGACCCCATACAAACAGATATGCAACCTGCACAATACCGAATAATCACCACACGCACTGCTCACAATCAGGATGCATGTACACTCACCGCTCGACTCCAGACGGGTCTGCTTCTCCAGGACCTGGACGTGGAGCGCTGGGGATATGCGTTCCAGGACCCCCATCTGTTCTTCCGACAAGTGGCCACGGCGCCCCTTGGCATCCGCTGCCTTCAAGAGGCGCTGGGCCTTGTTCAGGGTCCTGGACCTGAAGTCCTCCCAGCGCTTCCTGACATGTTGTAAGTCCCGGACTGCCACCCCCTCCGCGTTGATGGCAGTCACAATGTCAGTCCAGATCCGAGTCCGTCCTTCCTTGTCGGCGCGGGAACTTCCGAAGAGGGCATCATACTGCCCCAGGACTTGCTCCACCAGGACACCAACTTCGGTGGCACTGAAGCTGGTGCCCCTCTGCCTCTCTGGCCGGGGGTTGTCAGTGGTCCCAGATGGTGTTTGCCCCGACATGACAACCCCAGAGGCAGGTGTGGGTGGGCAACTGGGTCCTGGGGCTGGGCTGTGGAGCGATGGAATCCCAGTAGGGAGTCTTCGGTTCCAGCAGGGGTGGTCACAGCAACAGCACCCCTGGCTGATGTGCAGGCAGCAAATGGCAGTGCACGTGGGCAGCAGGCAGTCAGGCAGCAGCAGATGGTAGGTGGGAGCGTGCTCGGGGCTCTGGGGGGCAGTAGTTCGGCCTTCTGGGCAGGAGTGTGGTCTTCCGTGTGCTTACGCGTGGCCAGCTTGGTACGGAGTGATTTGGCACGTGAAAATCCTGCACGTCAGCGTGAAAATCGAGGAAAGGCCATTAGAGCGTAAGCGCGTCAGCACGCATACGCGATTCTATTGGACCAAAGGCCCTCAGCGCGTAAGCGCGTCTGTGACGTGACCCGCACGGGTGTTTCCCACACAGCACGTGATGACAAAGCACACGTGGAAAGACTGCACGTCAGAGTCTCATCGCGTGTGATTGGTGGAAATGGCCCTACACGCAGAAGTGACAAAGCGTGTAATTGGTGGAAATGGCCCTACACGCAGAAGTGACAAAGCGTGTAATTGGTGGAAATGGCCCTAGCGCGTACACGCCGCGTAAGTGACGCTGGACGTGTGGCCCTGTATAAAAGGTATGTGTAGAACACGTTTTCCTTGTACGTGCTTTTCGTGGAGAGCGAGTGGGTGAATTCTGTACTTCTTGTCGTTTCACACGCGATTTACTTCACGGCGTTTCAAGTTCGTATTCCCTGTTACCCCTGACAGCTTTTTCTCTTTTTTCGCTTTTACTGGTTTACCTGGGCCTGTTCCCTCAAACAGTGTTCCCTTCTACTGTTGTCCTGTCTCCTCAGACAGCGTACAAATCTTCTTTTGGCGGGGGTGTTGCCAACCAAACGTGCTCCTTTTACACGCTCGTTTACCAGGCAGACGGTGAGTCACGCACGTATCTAACATCTGTGCTTGCCCCGTGTGTAGCCTACCCCTTCAGAGGTCATTCTAGGCTGCGTGTGACACGCATACGTTCATTCTTGTGTTACTGGGTGCCACAGCGTAGTGCAGGTTTCACTTTCTGCACACGTGGTCTAGGAGGGGTTGCGTGCACGTCATCTCCCTTTTTTGGGGCTCCTGTGCGTAGCGTGACCCGTCATCTTTCCCCAGGGGTTACAATCAGCCTTGCAAGAGCACTAGGGTACAATTACCATCTGGTACCCAACCCCTTTGACCCCCTATTGCCCAGGACAATAGTTTCCAGCCACTCCCATACGCACATTTACATCAGTGCCATGGCTGGGAGGTGAGGATTCCGTAAGGGTGGCAAAGGTGGAAGAGCCACAAGTGGTGGCCGTGGTGGATCCGGTAGGGGACGTGGTCGTTACTTGCAGGGTGAGCCTGTCCCCCCATGTGTGGAGGACCAGTAAAGGGCACCCATAATCCCCCCCCTCCCGTTGAGGCTGATGTGGCTGACACCATCCATGCTCAGCCCTTGTTGGACCAGCCCATTGTGGCACCAGATCTGGCTGACTCCATGGCTGACTTCCAGGTCAGCAGGCCTATGACACGTGCGCTGGTGCACGTTGATGTCACCATGCCACGTGCATCTGGGCCAGCAAGGTCATCTGCTGCACCAAGGAGGCAGGGCGGAGAGGCTACAGGGGCAGCTGCGGCTCCATCCACCCCAGCCCTCACACACCCAGCCAGGACAGTGTCGGTCCTAGTCCATGCTGCTGACATTCCCCCTGACACCATCACACTAGAGCCAATGCCTGCACCAACTCCCATGCTGAGTGTGCAATCCCACACTCCTGATACAGAGTCCACCAGGGCTCCTGCCCCTAGTGTCCAGAGCGGCGCAGGACACTCAGGATCACCACCACCTTCCAAGCGGAAGAGGAAGAGTGCTCGTCCGGCACAGGCTGATGCCCCAGACACGGCTACACAGTCCGGCCCATCCAGGAAGCCCAGCTTTACGGATGACGAACTGAATGCACTTGTCGAGTATGTGTCCGGACATGACAACGAGATGGTCATTGTAGCAGGATCCAAGACCACACCTGCACAATGCCAGGCACACTGGCAGACCGTTGCGGACATCGTAAGTGCCCTTGGAATCGTGAGGCGCACAGCCAATGATTGCTATAAGCGCTGGAATGACCTAAAGCGCAGGGCAAAGAGTAAGCTGGCCTCAAGTCATGCCGCAACTCTAGTGACTGGAGGTGGGTCTCCAGTAGTAGACATGGAACTCACTCCACATGGGTGCAGTCCATGGCACCTAGCACTTTGGGGAATCGTGCCACACCGTGAAAATCCAGGGCGGCAGCATGCCTTTCTGCAGGTGTCCTGGGCAGGTATATGTGCCTGCGGACTGATGGGCGTGCAGTCATGATGTTCAAGACCTGGTGTAGGCAGCATGACTGGGTGGCCTGTGACACCCCACCCACTATGGCACTTGTCCGCTGAAATGATCCAGTGGCTAAGAAGTGCAGTACATTGAGGACCTTCTCCAGGGGGCTGAGTGCTTGGGAGCACAGGGTGGGTGATGTGAGGTCATCCTCCCACTCACTCACCAGGTCCAGTATAATGTGTGGTGGAAACCTGTACCTCCCATACACCTGGTCATCAGGCATCCCGAAAAGGCTAGTTCTGGGTGTGAATATTCTGGCCCTGACTATCCTCCTCCTCCTCCTTTGGTAGCCCACTGCCACTGCTGCTAGGAACGGTATGTTCATCCTGGCGTCTGAGCTTGTTATTGTTAAAGTGCGCAAATTTATGCTTTGTGCGTGTTCTAGGCGAGCGTGTGACCCGTGCACCCCTGGAATCCAGTTCCCAGTCCAATAGCGTGTGGAAATTCACACGCACCACGGGATACAGCGTGTGACCCGCGCACCCTGGAATCCAGTTCCCAGTCCAATAGCGTGTGGAAATTCACACGCACCACGGGATACAGGTTCGCTGACGTACTTGCGTGTGTAAGTGCCCGCGCACCCATTAAATACACGTACATAGGCCAATCGCGTGTACGCGCACTTTTGTCCAATTACACGCGATGACACTCTGACGTGCAGTATTTCCACGTGTGCCCCGTCATCACGTGCTGAGTGGGGAACACCCGTGCGGGTCACGTCACAGACGCGCTTACGCGCTGAGGGACTCTGGTCCAATAGAATCGCGTATGCGTGCTGACGCGCTTACGCGCTAAGGGCCTTTCCTCGGATTTCACGCTGACGTGCAGGATTTTCACGTGCCAAATCACTCCGTATCAAGCTGGCCACGCGAAAACACACGGAAGACCACGCTCCTGCCCAGAAGGCCGAGTTACTGCCCCCCAGTGCCCCGAGCAGCCTCCCACGTGCCATCTGCTGCTGCCTGCCTGCCTGCCTGCCTGCTGCCACCGTGCCCTGCCATTTGGTGCCTGCACATCAGCCATCTGCAGGGGTCCAGTTGCTGTGTCCACCCCTGCTGGAACTGAAGACTCCCGACTGGGATTACATCGCTCCACAGCCCAGCCCCAGGACCCAGTTGCCCACCCACACCTGCCTCTGGGGTTGCCATGTCGGGCACTTCCACATCTGGCACCAGTGGCAACCCCAGGCCACAGGGGCAGAGGGGCACCAGCTTCACTGACACCGAAGTTGGTGTCCTGGTGGAGCATGTCCTGGGGCAGTATGATGCCCTCTTTGGATCGTCCCGCGCCAGCAAGGAAGGACGGCAGAGGATCTGGGCTGACTGTGTGGTTGCCATCAACGCGGAGGGGGTGGCAACCCGCGACGTCCTGAAGATCAAGAAGCGCTGGGAGGACTTGAGGTCCAGGACCCTTGTGAAGGCCCGGCGCCTCGTGGAGGGGGGCCGGGGCCGCATGAGTTCCATCCAGATGAGGGTCCTGGAACGCGTACGCCCAGCGCTCCACGCCCAGATCCTTGAGAGGGAGGCCCGTCTGGAGTTGAGCGGTAAGTGTCCAAGCATTACTGTGTGAGACAGGGCATGTTGCGGTGTGCTGGTTCTATGATACTTGCCTGTATGTGTGCCATAGGCCATGTATGCATGTATGTGTGCAGAGACATCATGGTAATGCATGTGCGACCAGTGATGTGTGACCCACATGGTTGTTGCATGTGTTCAAATGCCACATGGGGAGCCCTATGCAGATTTTGAACATGAGAGCATGCCAGTCTCTGTACCTGGACATGGGTGGGGGTGAGGGATGGGTGCTGATGCCAGGTACATATATGGTAGCCAAGTCTGTGTGCCTGACCTGCGTGTCTGTGACTTGTGCATGCCATGGATGCATGACACATGTGTGTGACAATGCACAGATTCAGTGAAGCAGCCAAATTACCCTTGTATCCGCTGTGTTTGGTGTGTTTGGGGCCAGATGGATGTGACTGAGGTGAAGTGTGTGCATGTGATAGGCATGAGCCATGATGCATGTGAGTTACATATCATTGAATGTTTCAAGAGTCCATTGGACATGCATGGAAATGTCCATGGCATGCACCATGCCTGTTACTGTGTGTGTTTTGCCTGGACTGACCCATGTGTTGTGGAGGGACATGATGGAAGTGTACTTTGACAGTGGTGCTCATCTGCTATTGCTTCCTGTCTAGGGGACCATTGTACAGTGCCCTGATGCTTGTGTTCTTTGTCTCCCTCTACGCAGCGGCTGTGAAGAAGAGGGCGGAGACGGCGCTGTGGAGCAAGGCGGCGGGGATGCCCCCACGGCTGCAGCGGAAGGGGTGGGTGAGCCCCCACAGGGGCCTGCTACGGTGGGAGATGGTGAGGAGCCATCCAGGTTGGTGGTTTGCACAGAGGAGGAGGAGGCCGCCACTGGGCCACACATGGGGCCTGGTGGGGGCATCCCTGCTGGTGCAAGTGGTGCAGTCCAGGGCCAGGGGCAGGAAGCAGCACAGGTCACCGTGGAGGGGCCTGTGCATGTCGCTGTCCCTGACCCTGTGAGTGCGCCACCATGCACCAGCAGGGATGCCCCGTCCCAGGCCCGTCCGCAGGTAGAGGGGATGTCCATGTCACCTGACTCCCCTCCACCTGCGGACGTGGGAACCCCTGTCCGTGTGGAGAAGGTCCTGATTGGGGTCGCGATGCGCACGGCTGTGATTCGTGATGCCGTGCGTGCTTCCCGGGAGGACGACGCACGTCATCACAAAGTGCACCGTGGCGACGTGGCCCAATTGGGATCGGCCATGTTCGGGGGTTTTCTGCATGTGTTGTCCAATCTGGCGGCCCTCTCCTCCTCTGTGCAGGCTATACACCAGTCGTTCTCCTTGCCGTCTTCTGGCCCAGATGCCACCAGGGCCCCCTGTGGACCTGCCCCGACCAATGCAGCCAGCTCGGTGGGGATCCGTCCCTGCCACAGTTGGGAGTCGGAGGTCCAGCAGGGGTGGACAACACAGCAACTGGACCCCAGCAGGTGGAAGATGTGACAGCATCATCAGGCAGGGCACGTGCACAACGGCGTCGGTGGTTTCCATCAGCCTGGATGCCGTCGTGCTGGCAGAGGCAGTGGCGTCGGAGGCAGCAGCAGGCTCGACGTGGGAGGCATCATGGCTCGGGGCCTTCAAGATCAGAAGGGCAGGCATCGGCCGGAGGGCAGGGCAACCCTGGGATGGTGGTGTCTTCCGTGTGGGAGCAGTTGGTCCAGCGGATAGGTGCGGAGCGGCAGCGGGCGGAAGAGGAGCGGCTCACCATGGTCAGGGCGGAGTTCTCCATGCGTCGGGCGTTGAGGCGGGCTGAGTGCCTCGAGGAAGCTCGCAGGGAGTTTGAGCTGGACATGGGGTTATCCCTGCGAGACCTCGGGGCCAGGACAGAGTCCCGCCTCCAGGACATCGACATGGAGTTCGATGATGCCCTGGCCAGCAACATCACCGAGTGAGCCGCAGGACTTGCCCGCTGCCTTTGTATATAGTTATTTAGTTATTTAGTGTTAGGTTTCCTTTATTAATTTTTTTTTTTTTTTGGACCGCTCGGACAATGGCCACTTTTTTGTATATATTATTTTCATTAGGTCGTAGTAGGTTTCATTTATGGTGTTGGGCTCATGGACCCTGGAATTTTCGTGTATATAGTTTGCTTTTTGAAGACAATTTTTTTTTATTAATTATTGTGTTCACCATGAGGAAATGGTTTTTCATTATTTTACTTCAACATGATTTTGCTTTGGACAACATTTGTTTTTGGATTACTTTGTTTATTTTATTTTTACATTTGTTCTCGGACATGGACCATTTATTTTGTTATCGCCATTGTTGTATGTTTGATTTTTTTACTTATTTTTCATCTTTAATACATGTTCTTTTTAACTTTCACTTGTGGTATTTTCTCATTGGTTTCATACATGTCATGATATGGGTTTTGACATTGACTTGCACCCATTGTGTATGTGTGTGTGACGGACATGTGTTCATTTACAGACTTGCCATTGGAGTTGTATCATGTAATTGCATTCACTATGTGGGTGGATGCAATCCTTGCCTGGGTGTTTGTGCTGGGTATGCTGCCCATTACTGCCATGATTGAGTATCGTCAGGACCTGGGGGCAGGGGGACATGTGTGGGGGCCTGGTGGAGGCTGCCCCTGCACTGCTGGGGTGTGGGGGTGGTGGGAGACATGAGTGGGGGCCAGGTGGAGGGTGCCCCTGCACTGCTGGGGTGTGGGGGTGGTGGGAGACATGAGTGGGGGCCTGGTGGAGGGTGCCCCTGGTCGCTGGGGGGTGGGGGTGGTGGGTGACATGAGTGGGGGCCTGGTGGAGGCTGCCCCTGCACTGCTGGGGTGTGGGGGTGGTGGGAGACATGAGTGGGGGCCTGGTGGAGGGTGCCCCTGGTCGCTGGGGGTGGGGGTGGTGGGTGACATGAGTGGGGGCCTGGTGGAGGCTGCCCCTGCACTGCTGGGGTGTGGGGGTGGTGGGAGACATGAGTGGGGGCCTGGTGGAGGGTGCCCCTGGTGGCTGGGGTGTGGGGGTGGTGGGAGACATGGGTGGGGGCCTGGTGGAGGGTGCCCCTGCACTGCTGGGGTGTGGGGGTGGTGGTAGACATGAGTGGGGGCCTGGTGGAGGGTGCCCCTGCACTGCTGGGGTGTGGGGGGGGTGGGAGACATGAGTGGGGGCCTGGTGGAGGGTGCCCCTGCACTGCTGGGGTGTGGGGGTGGTGGGAGACATGAGTGGGGGCCTGGTGGAGGGTGCCCCTGCACTGCTGGGGTGTGGGGTGGTGGGAGACATGAGTGGGGGCCTGGTGGAGGGTGTCCCTGGTGGCTGGGGTGTGGGGGTGGTGGGAGACATGAGTGGGGGCCTGGTGGAGGCTGCCCCTGCACTGCTGGGGTGTGGGGGTGGTGGGAGACATGGGTGGGGGCCTGGTGGAGGGTGCCCCTGCACTGCTGGGGTGTGGGGGTGGTGGTAGACATGAGTGGGGGCCTGGTGGAGGGTGCCCCTGCACTGCTGGGGTGTGGGGGGGGTGGGAGACATGAGTGGGGGCCTGGTGGAGGGTGCCCCTGCACTGCTGGGGTGTGGGGGTGGTGGGAGACATGAGTGGGGGCCTGGTGGAGGGTGCCCCTGCACTGCTGGGGTGTGGGGTGGTGGGAGACATGAGTGGGGGCCTGGTGGAGGGTGTCCCTGGTGGCTGGGGTGTGGGGGTGGTGGGAGACATGAGTGGGGGCCTGGTGGAGGCTGCCCCTGCACTGCTGGGGTGTGGGGGTGGTGGGAGACATGAGTGGGGGCCTGGTGGAGGGTGCCCCTGCACTGCTGGGGTGTGGGGGTGGTGGGAGACATGAGTGGGGGCCTGGTGGAGGGTGCCCCTGGTCGCTGGGGGGTGGGGGTGGTGGGTGACATGAGTGGGGGCCTGGTGGAGGCTGCCCCTGCACTGCTGGGGTGTGGGGGTGGTGGGAGACATGAGTGGGGGCCTGGTGGAGGGTGCCCCTGGTCGCTGGGGGGTGGGGGTGGTGGGTGACATGAGTGGGGGCCTGGTGGAGCCTGCCCCTGCACTGCTGGGGTGTGGGGGTGGTGGGAGACATGAGTGGGGGCCTGGTGGAGGGTGCCCCTGGTGGCTGGGGTGTGGGGGTGGTGGGATACATGGGTGGGGGCCTGGTGGAGGGTGCCCCTGCACTGCTGGGGTGTGGGGGTGGTGGTAGACATGAGTGGGGGCCTGGTGGAGGGTGCCCCTGGTGGCTGGGGTGTGGGGGTGGTGGGAGACATGAGTGGGGGCCTGGTGGAGGGTGCCCCTGGTGGCTGGGGGGTGGGGGTGGTGGGTGACATGAGTGGGGGCCTGGTGGAGGCTGCCCCTGCACTGCTGGGGTGTGGGGGTGGTGGGAGACATGAGTGGGGGCCTGGTGGAGGGTGACCCTGCACTGCTGGGGTGTGGGGGTGGTGGGAGACATGAGTGGGGGCCTGGTGGAGGGTGACCCTGCACTCCTGGGGTGTGGTGGTGGTGGGAGACATGAGTGGGGGCCTGGTGGAGGGTGCCCCTGGTCGCTGGGGGGTGGGGGTGGTGGGTGACATAAGTGGGGGCCTGGTGGAGGCTGCCCCTGCACTGCTGGGGTGTGGGGGTGGTGGGAGACATGAGTGGGGGCCTGGTGGAGGGTGCCCCTGGTCGCTGGGGAGTGGGGGTGGTGGGTGACATGAGTGGGGGCCTGGTGGAGGCTGCCCCTGCACTGCTGGGGTGTGGGGGTGGTGGGAGACATGAGTGGGGGCCTGGGAGAGTGCCCCTGGTGGCTGGGGTGTGGGGGTGGTGGGAGACATGGGTGGGGGCCTGGTGGAGGGTGCCCCTGCACTGCTGGGGTGTGGGGGTGGTGGTAGACATGAGTGGGGGCCTGGTGGAGGGTGCCCCTGCACTGCTGGGGTGTGGGGGTGGTGGGAGACATGAGTGGGGGCCTGGTGGAGGGTGCCCCTGCACTGCTGGGGTGTGGGGGTGGTGGGAGACATGAGTGGGGGCCTGGTGGAGGGTGCCCCTGCACTGCTGGGGTGTGGGGGTGGTGGGAGACATGAGTGGGGGCCTGGTGGAGGGTGCCCCTGCACTGCTGGGGTGTGGGGATGGTGGGAGACATGAGTGGGGGCCTGGTGGAGGGTGCCCCTGCACTGCTGGGGTGTGGGGGTGGTGGGAGACATGAGTGGGGGCCTGGTGGAGGGTGCCCCTGCACTGCTGGGGCGTGGGGGTGGTGGGAGACATGAGTGGGGGCCTGGTGGAGGGTGCCCCTGGTGGCTGGGGTGTGGGGGTGGTGGGAGACATGAGTGGGGGCCTGGTGGAGGGTGCCCCTGGTGGCTGGGGGGTGGGGGTGGTGGGTGACATGAGTGGGGGCCTGGTGGAGGCTGCCCCTGCACTGCTGGGGTGTGGGGGTGGTGGGAGACATGAGTGGGGGCCTGGTGGAGGGTGCCCCTGCACTGCTGGGGTGTGGGGATGGTGGGAGACATGAGTGGGGGCCTGGTGGAGGGTGCCCCTGCACTGCTGGGGTGTGGGGGTGGTGGGAGACATGAGTGGGGGCCTGGTGGAGGGTGCCCCTGGTGGCTGGGGTGTGGGGGTGGTGGGAGACATGAGTGGGGGCCTGGTGGATGGTGCCCCTGGTGGCTGGGGGGTGGGGGTGGTGGGTGACATGAGTGGGGGCCTGGTGGAGGCTGCCCCTGCACTGCTGGGGTGTGGGGGTGGTGGGAGACATGAGTGGGGGCCTGGTGGAGGGTGCCCCTGGTCGCTGGGGGGTGGGGATGGTGGGTGACATGAGTGGGGGCCTGGTGGAGGCTGCCCCTGCACTGCTGGGGTGTGGGGCGGTGGGAGACATGAGTGGGGGCCTGGTGGAGGGTGCCCCTGCACTGCTGGGGTGTGGGGGTGGTGGGAGACATGAGTGGGGGCCTGGTGGAGGGTGCCCCTGGTGGCTGGGGTGTGGGGGTGGTGGGAGACATGGGTGGGGGCCTGGTGGAGGGTGCCCCTGCACTGCTGGGGTGTGGGGGTGGGGGTAGACATGAGTGGGGGCCTGGTGTAGGGTGCCCCTGCACTGCTGGGGTGTGGGGGTGGTGGGAGACATGAGTGGGGGCCTGGTGGAGGGTGCCCCTGCACTGCTGGGGTGTGGGGGTGGTGGGAGACATGAGTGGGGGCCTGGTGGAGGGTGCCCCTGCACTGCTGGGGTGTGGGGGTGGTGGGAGACATGAGTGGGGGCCTAGTGGAGGGTGCCCCTGCACTGCTGGGGTGTGGGGGTGGTGGGAGACATGAGTGGGGGCCTGGTGGAGGGTGCCCCTGCACTGCTGGGGTGTGGGGTGGTGGGAGACATGAGTGGGGGCCTGGTGGAGGGTGTCCCTGGTGGCTGGGGTGTGGGGGTGGTGAGAGACATGAGTGAGGGCCTGGTGGAGGCTGCCCCTGCACTGCTGGGGTGTGGGGGTGGTGGGAGACATGAGTGGGGGCCTGGTGGAGGGTGCCCCTGCACTGGTGGGGTGTGGGGGTGGTGGGAGACATGAGTGGGGGCCTGGTGGATGGTGCCCCTGGTCGCTGGGGGTGGGGGTGGTGGGTGACATGAGTGGGGGCCTGGTGGAGGCTGCCCCTGCACTGCTGGGGTGTGGGGGTGGTGGGAGACATGAGTGGGGGCCTGGTGGAGGGTGCCCCTGGTCGCTGGGGGGTGGGGGTGGTGGGTGACATGAGTGGGGGCCTGGTGGAGCCTGCCCCTGCACTGCTGGGGTGTGGGGGTGGTGGGAGACATGAGTGGGGGCCTGGTGGAGGGTGCCCCTGGTGGCTGGGGTGTGGGGGTGGTGGGATACATGGGTGGGGATCTGGTGGAGGGTGCCCCTGCACTGCTGGGGTGTGGGGGTGGTGGTAGACATGAGTGGGGGCCTGGTGGAGGGTGCCCCTGCACTGCTGGGGTGTGGGGGTGGTGGGAGACATGAGTGGGGGCCTGGTGGAGGGTGCCCCTGCACTGCTGGGGTGTGGGGGTGGTGGGAGACATGAGTGGGGGCCTGGTGGAGGGTGCCCCTGCACTGCTGGGGTGTGGGGGTGGTGGGAGACATGAGTGGGGGCCTGGTGGAGGGTGCCCCTGGTGGCTGGGGTGTGGGGGTGGTGGGAGACATGAGTGGGGGCCTGGTGGAGGGTGCCCCTGGTGGCTGGGGGGTGGGGGTGGTGGGTGACATGAGTGGGGGCCTGGTGGAGGCTGCCCCTGCACTGCTGGGGTGTGGGGGTGGTGGGAGACATGAGTGGGGGCCTGGTGGAGGGTGACCCTGCACTGCTGGGGTGTGGGGGTGGTGGGAGACATGAGTGGGGGCCTGGTGGAGGGTGCCCCTGGTCGCTGGGGGGTGGGGGTGGTGGGTGACATAAGTGGGGGCCTGGTGGAGGCTGCCCCTGCACTGCTGGGGTGTGGGGGTGGTGGGAGACATGAGTGGGGGCCTGGTGGAGGGTGCCCCTGGTCGCTGGGGGGTGGGGGTGGTGGGTGACATGAGTGGGGGCCTGGTGGAGGCTGCCCCTGCACTGCTGGGGTGTGAGGGTGGTGGGAGACATGAGTGGGGGCCTGGTGGAGAGTGCCCCTGGTGGCTGGGGTGTGGGGGTGGTGGGAGACATGGGTGGGGGCCTGGTGGAGGGTGCCCCTGCACTGCTGGGGTGTGGGGGTGGTGGTAGACATGAGTGGGGGCCTGGTGGAGGGTGCCCCTGCACTGCTGGGGTGTGGGGGTGGTAGGAGACATGAGTGGGGGCCTGGTGGAGGGTGCCCCTGCACTGCTGGGGTGTGGGGGTGGTGGGAGACATGAGTGGGGGCCTGGTGGAGGGTGCCCCTGCACTGCTGGGGTGTGGGGGTGGTGGGAGACATGAGTGGGGGCCTGGTGGAGGGTGCCCCTGCACTGCTGGGGTGTGGGGGTGGTGGGAGACATGAGTGGGGGCCTGGTGGAGGGTGCCCCTGCACTGCTGGGGTGTGGGGGTGGTGGGAGACATGAGTGGGGGCCTGGTGGAGGGTGCCCCTGCACTGCTGGGGCGTGGTGGGGGTGGTGGGAGACATGAGTGGGGGCCTGGTGGAGGGTGCCCCTGGTGGCTGGGGTGTGGGGGTGGTGGGAGACATGAGTGGGGGCCTGGTGGAGGGTGCCCCTGGTGGCTGGGGGGTGGGGGTGGTGGGTGACATGAGTGGGGGCCTGGTGGAGGCTGCCCCTGCACTGCTGGGGTGTGGGGGTGGTGGGAGACATGAGTGGGGGCCTGGTGGAGGGTGCCCCTGCACTGCTGGGGTGTGGGGGTGGTGGGAGACATGAGTGGGGGCCTGGTGGAGGGTGCCCCTGGTGGCTGGGGTGTGGGGGTGGTGGGAGACATGAGTGGGGGCCTGGTGGAGGGTGCCCCTGGTGGCTGGGGGGTGGGGGTGGTGGGTGACATGAGTGGGGGCCTGGTGGAGGCTGCCCCTGCACTGCTGGGGTGTGGGGGTGGTGGGAGACATGAGTGGGGGCCTGGTGGAGGGTGACCCTGCACTGCTGGGGTGTGGGGGTGGTGGGAGACATGAGTGGGGGCCTGGTGGAGGGTGCCCCTGGTCGCTGGGGGGTGGGGGTGGTGGGTGACATAAGTGGGGGCCTGGTGGAGGCTACCCCTGCACTGCTGGGGTGTGGGGGTGGTGGGAGACATGAGTGGGGGCCTGGTGGAGGGTGCCCCTGGTCGCTGGGGGGTGGGGGTGGTGGGTGACATGAGTGGGGGCCTGGTGGAGGCTGCCCCTGCACTGCTGGGGTGTGAGGGTGGTGGGAGACATGAGTGGGGGCCTGGTGGAGAGTGCCCCTGGTGACTGGGGTGTGGGGGTGGTGGGAGACATGGGTGGGGGCCTGGTGGAGGGTGCCCCTGCACTGCTGGGGTGTGGGGGTGGTGGTAGACATGAGTGGGGGCCTGGTGGAGGGTGCCCCTGCACTGCTGGGGTGTGGGGGTGGTAGGAGACATGAGTGGGGGCCTGGTGGAGGGTGCCCCTGCACTGCTGGGGTGTGGGGGTGGTGGGAGACATGAGTGGGGGCCTGGTGGAGGGTGCCCCTGCACTGCTGGGGTGTGGGGGTGGTGGGAGACATGAGTGGGGGCCTGGTGGAGGGTGCCCCTGCACTGCTGGGGTGTGGGGGTGGTGGGAGACATGAGTGGGGGCCTGGTGGAGGGTGCCCCTGCACTGCTGGGGTGTGGGGGTGGTGGGAGACATGAGTTGGGGCCTGGTGGAGGGTGCCCCTGCACTGCTGGGGCGTGGTGGGGGTGGTGGGAGACATGAGTGGGGGCCTGGTGGAGGGTGCCCCTGGTGGCTGGGGTGTGGGGGTGGTGGGAGACATGAGTGGGGGCCTGGTGGAGGGTGCCCCTGGTGGCTGGGGGGTGGGGGTGGTGGGTGACATGAGTGGGGGCCTGGTGGAGGCTGCCCCTGCACTGCTGGGGTGTGGGGGTGGTGGGAGACATGAGTGGGGGCCTGGTGGAGGGTGCCCCTGCACTGCTGGGGTGTGGGGATGGTGGGAGACATGAGTGGGGGCCTGGTGGAGGGTGCCCCTGCACTGCTGGGGTGTGGGGGTGGTGGGAGACATGAGTGGGGGCCTGGTGGAGGGTGCCCCTGCACTGCTGGGGCGTGGGGGTGGTGGGAGACATGAGTGGGGGCCTGGTGGAGGGTGCCCCTGGTGGCTGGGGTGTGGGGGTGGTGGGAGACATGAGTGGGGGCCTGGTGGAGGGTGCCCCTGGTGGCTGGGGTGTGGGGGTGGTGGGAGACATGAGTGGGGGCCTGGTGGAGGGTGCCCCTGGTGGCTGGGGGGTGGGGGTGGTGGGTGACATGAGTGGGGGCCTGGTGGAGGCTGCCCCTGCACTGCTGGGGTGTGGGGGTGGTGGGAGACATGAGTGGGGGCCTGGTGGAGGGTGCCCCTGCACTGCTGGGGTGTGGGGGTGGTGGGAGACATGAGTGGGGGCCTGGTGGAGGGTGCCCCTGCACTGCTGGGGTGTGGGGGTGGTGGGAGACATGAGTGGGGGCCTGGTGGAGGGTGCCCCTGGTGGCTGGGGTGTGGGGGTGGTGGGAGACATGAGTGGGGGCCTGGTGGATGGTGCCCCTGGTGGCTGGGGGGTGGGGGTGGTGGGTGACATGAGTGGGGGCCTGGTGGAGGCTGCCCCTGCACTGCTGGGGTGTGGGGGTGGTGGGAGACATGAGTGGGGGCCTGGTGGAGGGTGCCCCTGGTCGCTGGGGGGTGGGGATGGTGGGTGACATGAGTGGGGGCCTGTTGGAGGCTGCCCCTGCACTGCTGGGGTGTGGGGGCGGTGGGAGACATGAGTGGGGGCCTGGTGGAGGGTGCCCCTGCACTGCTGGGGTGTGGGGGTGGTGGGAGACATGAGTGGGGGCCTGGTGGAGGGTGCCCCTGGTGGCTGGGGTGTGGGGGTGGTGGGAGACATGGGTGGGGGCCTGGTGGAGGGTGCCCCTGCACTGCTGGGGTGTGGGGGTGGGGGTAGACATGAGTGGGGGCCTGGTGTAGGGTGCCCCTGCACTGCTGGGGTGTGGGGGTGGTGGGAGACATGAGTGGGGGCCTGGTGGAGGGTGCCCCTGCACTGCTGGGGTGTGGGGGTGGTGGGAGACATGAGTGGGGGCCTGGTGGAGGGTGCCCCTGCACTGCTGGGGTGTGGGGGTGGTGGGAGACATGAGTGGGGGCCTAGTGGAGGGTGCCCCTGCACTGCTGGGGTGTGGGGGTGGTGGGAGACATGAGTGGGGGCCTGGTGGAGGGTGCCCCTGCACTGCTGGGGTGTGGGGTGGTGGGAGACATGAGTGGGGGCCTGGTGGAGGGTGTCCCTGGTGGCTGGGGTGTGGGGGTGGTGAGAGACATGAGTGGGGGCCTGGTGGAGGCTGCCCCTGCACTGCTGGGGTGTGGGGGTGGTGGGAGACATGAGTGGGGGCCTGGTGGAGGGTGCCCCTGCACTGGTGGGGTGTGGGGGTGGTGGGAGACATGAGTGGGGGCCTGGTGGATGGTGCCCCTGGTCGCTGGGGGTGGGGGTGGTGGGTGACATGAGTGGGGGCCTGGTGGAGGCTGCCCTTGCACTGCTGGGGTGTGGGGGTGGTGGGAGACATGAGTGGGGGCCTGGTGGAGGGTGCCCCTGGTCGCTGGGGGGTGGGGGTGGTGGGTGACATGAGTGGGGGCCTGGTGGAGCCTGCCCCTGCACTGCTGGGGTGTGGGGGTGGTGGGAGACATGAGTGGGGGCCTGATGGAGGGTGCCCCTGGTGGCTGGGGTGTGGGGGTGGTGGGATACATGGGTGGGGATCTGGTGGAGGGTGCCCCTGCACTGCTGGGGTGTGGGGGTGGTGGTACACATGAGTGGGGGCCTGGTGGAGGGTGCCCCTGCACTGCTGGGGTGTGGGGGTGGTGGGAGACATGAGTGGGGGCCTGGTGGAGGGTGCCCCTGCACTGCTGGGGTGTGGGGGTGGTGGGAGACATGAGTGGGGGCCTGGTGGAGGGTGCCCCTGCACTGCTGGGGTGTGGGGGTGGTGGGAGACATGAGTGGGGGCCTGGTGGAGGGTGCCCCTGGTGGCTGGGGTGTGGGGGTGGTGGGAGACATGAGTGGGGGCCTGGTGGAGGGTGCCCCTGGTGGCTGGGGGGTGGGGGTGGTGGGTGACATGAGTGGGGGCCTGGTGGAGGCTGCCCCTGCACTGCTGGGGTGTGGGGGTGGTGGGAGACATGAGTGGGGGCCTGGTGTAGGGTGACCCTGCACTGCTGGGGTGTGGGGATGGTGGGAGACATGAGTGGGGGCCTGGTGGAGGGTGCCCCTGGTCGCTGGGGGGTGGGGGTGGTGGGTGACATAAGTGGGGGCCTGGTGGAGGCTGCCCCTGCACTGCTGGGGTGTGGGGGTGGTGGGAGACATGAGTGGGGGCCTGGTGGAGGGTGCCCCTGGTCGCTGGGGGGTGGGGGTGGTGGGTGACATGAGTGGGGGCCTGGTGGAGGCTGCCCCTGCACTGCTGGGGTGTGAGGGTGGTGGGAGACATGAGTGGGGGCCTGGTGGAGAGTGCCCCTGGTGGCTGGGGTGTGGGGGTGGTGGGAGACATGGGTGGGGGCCTGGTGGAGGGTGCCCCTGCACTGCTGGGGTGTGGGGGTGGTGGTAGACATGAGTGGGGGCCTGGTGGAGGGTGCCCCTGCACTGCTGGGGTGTGGGGGTGGTAGGAGACATGAGTGGGGGCCTGGTGGAGGGTGCCCCTGCACTGCTGGGGTGTGGGGGTGGTGGGAGACATGAGTGGGGGCCTGGTGGAGGGTGCCCCTGCACTGCTGGGGTGTGGGGGTGGTGGGAGACATGAGTGGGGGCCTGGTGGAGGGTGCCCCTGCACTGCTGGGGTGTGGGGGTGGTGGGAGACATGAGTGGGGGCCTGGTGGAGGGTGCCCCTGCACTGCTGGGGTGTGGGGGTGGTGGGAGACATGAGTGGGGGCCTGGTGGAGGGTGCCCCTGCACTGCTGGGGCGTGGTGGGGGTGGTGGGAGACATGAGTGGGGGCCTGGTGGAGGGTGCCCCTGGTGGCTGGGGTGTGGGGGTGGTGGGAGACATGAGTGGGGGCCTGGTGGAGGGTGCCCCTGGTGGCTGGGGGGTGGGGGTGGTGGGTGACATGAGTGGGGGCCTGGTGGAGGCTGCCCCTGCACTGCTGGGGTGTGGGGGTGGTGGGAGACATGAGTGGGGGCCTGGTGGAGGGTGCCCCTGCACTGCTGGGGTGTGGGGGTGGTGGGAGACATGAGTGGGGGCCTGGTGGAGGGTGCCCCTGGTGGCTGGGGTGTGGGGGTGGTGGGAGACATGAGTGGGGGCCTGGTGGAGGGTGCCCCTGGTGGCTGGGGGGTGGGGGTGGTGGGTGACATGAGTGGGGGCCTGGTGGAGGCTGCCCCTGCACTGCTGGGGTGTGGGGGTGGTGGGAGACATGAGTGGGGGCCTGGTGGAGGGTGACCCTGCACTGCTGGGGTGTGGGGGTGGTGGGAGACATGAGTGGGGGCCTGGTGGAGGGTGCCCCTGGTCGCTGGGGGGTGGGGGTGGTGGGTGACATAAGTGGGGGCCTGGTGGAGGGTACCCCTGCACTGCTGGGGTGTGGGGGTGGTGGGAGACATGAGTGGGGGCCTGGTGGAGGGTGCCCCTGGTCGCTGGGGGGTGGGGGTGGTGGGTGACATGAGTGGGGGCCTGGTGGAGGCTGCCCCTGCACTGCTGGGGTGTGAGGGTGGTGGGAGACATGAGTGGGGGCCTGGTGGAGAGTGCCCCTGGTGACTGGGGTGTGGGGGTGGTGGGAGACATGGGTGGGGGCCTGGTGGAGGGTGCCCCTGCACTGCTGGGGTGTGGGGGTGGTGGTAGACATGAGTGGGGGCCTGGTGGAGGGTGCCCCTGCACTGCTGGGGTGTGGGGGTGGTAGGAGACATGAGTGGGGGCCTGGTGGAGGGTGCCCCTGCACTGCTGGGGTGTGGGGGTGGTGGGAGACATGAGTGGGGGCCTGGTGGAGGGTGCCCCTGCACTGCTGGGGTGTGGGGGTGGTGGGAGACATGAGTGGGGGCCTGGTGGAGGGTGCCCCTGCACTGCTGGGGTGTGGGGGTGGTGGGAGACATGAGTGGGGGCCTGGTGGAGGGTGCCCCTGCACTGCTGGGGTGTGGGGGTGGTGGGAGACATGAGTGGGGGCCTGGTGGAGGGTGCCCCTGCACTGCTGGGGCGTGGTGGGGGTGGTGGGAGACATGAGTGGGGGCCTGGTGGAGGGTGCCCCTGGTGGCTGGGGTGTGGGGGTGGTGGGAGACATGAGTGGGGGCCTGGTGGAGGGTGCCCCTGGTGGCTGGGGGGTGGGGGTGGTGGGTGACATGAGTGGGGGCCTGGTGGAGGGTGCCCCTGCACTGGTGGGGTGTGGGGGTGGTGGGAGACATGAGTGGGGGCCTGGTGGATGGTGCCCCTGGTCGCTGGGGGTGGGGGTGGTGGGTGACATGAGTGGGGGCCTGGTGGAGGCTGCCCTTGCACTGCTGGGGTGTGGGGGTGGTGGGAGACATGAGTGGGGGCCTGGTGGAGGGTGCCCCTGGTCGCTGGGGGGTGGGGGTGGTGGGTGACATGAGTGGGGGCCTGGTGGAGCCTGCCCCTGCACTGCTGGGGTGTGGGGGTGGTGGGAGACATGAGTGGGGGCCTGATGGAGGGTGCCCCTGGTGGCTGGGGTGTGGGGGTGGTGGGATACATGGGTGGGGATCTGGTGGAGGGTGCCCCTGCACTGCTGGGGTGTGGGGGTGGTGGTACACATGAGTGGGGGCCTGGTGGAGGGTGCCCCTGCACTGCTGGGGTGTGGGGGTGGTGGGAGACATGAGTGGGGGCCTGGTGGAGGGTGCCCCTGCACTGCTGGGGTGTGGGGGTGGTGGGAGACATGAGTGGGGGCCTGGTGGAGGGTGCCCCTGCACTGCTGGGGTGTGGGGGTGGTGGGAGACATGAGTGGGGGCCTGGTGGAGGGTGCCCCTGGTGGCTGGGGTGTGGGGGTGGTGGGAGACATGAGTGGGGGCCTGGTGGAGGGTGCCCCTGGTGGCTGGGGGGTGGGGGTGGTGGGTGACATGAGTGGGGGCCTGGTGGAGGCTGCCCCTGCACTGCTGGGGTTTGGGGGTGGTGGGAGACATGAGTGGGGGCCTGGTGTAGGGTGACCCTGCACTGCTGGGGTGTGGGGATGGTGGGAGACATGAGTGGGGGCCTGGTGGAGGGTGCCCCTGGTCGCTGGGGGGTGGGGGTGGTGGGTGACATAAGTGGGGGCCTGGTGGAGGCTGCCCCTGCACTGCTGGGGTGTGGGGGTGGTGGGAGACATGAGTGGGGGCCTGGTGGAGGGTGCCCCTGGTCGCTGGGGGGTGGGGGTGGTGGGTGACATGAGTGGGGGCCTGGTGGAGGCTGCCCCTGCACTGCTGGGGTGTGAGGGTGGTGGGAGACATGAGTGGGGGCCTGGTGGAGAGTGCCCCTGGTGGCTGGGGTGTGGGGGTGGTGGGAGACATGGGTGGGGGCCTGGTGGAGGGTGCCCCTGCACTGCTGGGGTGTGGGGGTGGTGGTAGACATGAGTGGGGGCCTGGTGGAGGGTGCCCCTGCACTGCTGGGGTGTGGGGGTGGTAGGAGACATGAGTGGGGGCCTGGTGGAGGGTGCCCCTGCACTGCTGGGGTGTGGGGGTGGTGGGAGACATGAGTGGGGGCCTGGTGGAGGGTGCCCCTGCACTGCTGGGGTGTGGGGGTGGTGGGAGACATGAGTGGGGGCCTGGTGGAGGGTGCCCCTGCACTGCTGGGGTGTGGGGGTGGTGGGAGACATGAGTGGGGGCCTGGTGGAGGGTGCCCCTGCACTGCTGGGGTGTGGGGGTGGTGGGAGACATGAGTGGGGGCCTGGTGGAGGGTGCCCCTGCACTGCTGGGGCGTGGTGGGGGTGGTGGGAGACATGAGTGGGGGCCTGGTGGAGGGTGCCCCTGGTGGCTGGGGTGTGGGGGTGGTGGGAGACATGAGTGGGGGCCTGGTGGAGGGTGCCCCTGGTGGCTGGGGGGTGGGGGTGGTGGGTGACATGAGTGGGGGCCTGGTGGAGGCTGCCCCTGCACTGCTGGGGTGTGGGGGTGGTGGGAGACATGAGTGGGGGCCTGGTGGAGGGTGCCCCTGCACTGCTGGGGTGTGGGGGTGGTGGGAGACATGAGTGGGGGCCTGGTGGAGGGTGCCCCTGGTGGCTGGGGTGTGGGGGTGGTGGGAGACATGAGTGGGGGCCTGGTGGAGGGTGCCCCTGGTGGCTGGGGGGTGGGGGTGGTGGGTGACATGAGTGGGGGCCTGGTGGAGGCTGCCCCTGCACTGCTGGGGTGTGGGGGTGGTGGGAGACATGAGTGGGGGCCTGGTGGAGGGTGACCCTGCACTGCTGGGGTGTGGGGGTGGTGGGAGACATGAGTGGGGGCCTGGTGGAGGGTGCCCCTGGTCGCTGGGGGGTGGGGGTGGTGGGTGACATAAGTGGGGGCCTGGTGGAGGGTACCCCTGCACTGCTGGGGTGTGGGGGTGGTGGGAGACATGAGTGGGGGCCTGGTGGAGGGTGCCCCTGGTCGCTGGGGGGTGGGGGTGGTGGGCGACATGAGTGGGGGCCTGGTGGAGGCTGCCCCTGCACTGCTGGGGTGTGAGGGTGGTGGGAGACATGAGTAGGGGCCTGGTGGAGAGTGCCCCTGGTGACTGGGGTGTGGGGGTGGTGGGAGACATGGGTGGGGGCCTGGTGGAGGGTGCCCCTGCACTGCTGGGGTGTGGGGGTGGTGGTAGACATGAGTGGGGGCCTGGTGGAGGGTGCCCCTGCACTGCTGGGGTGTGGGGGTGGTAGGAGACATGAGTGGGGGCCTGGTGGAGGGTGCCCCTGCACTGCTGGGGTGTGGGGGTGGTGGGAGACATGAGTGGGGGCCTGGTGGAGGGTGCCCCTGCACTGCTGGGGTGTGGGGGTGGTGGGAGACATGAGTGGGGGCCTGGTGGAGGGTGCCCCTGCACTGCTGGGGTGTGGGGGTGGTGGGAGACATGAGTGGGGGCCTGGTGGAGGGTGCCCCTGCACTGCTGGGGTGTGGGGGTGGTGGGAGACATGAGTGGGGGCCTGGTGGAGGGTGCCCCTGCACTGCTGGGGCGTGGTGGGGGTGGTGGGAGACATGAGTGGGGGCCTGGTGGAGGGTGCCCCTGGTGGCTGGGGTGTGGGGGTGGTGGGAGACATGAGTGGGGGCCTGGTGGAGGGTGCCCCTGGTGGCTGGGGGGTGGGGGTGGTGGGTGACATGAGTGGGGGCCTGGTGGAGGCTGCCCCTGCACTGCTGGGGTGTGGGGGTGGTGGGAGACATGAGTGGGGGCCTGGTGGAGGGTGCCCCTGCACTGCTGGGGTGTGGGGGTGGTGGGAGACATGAGTGGGGGCCTGGTGGAGGGTGCCCCTGCACTGCTGGGGTGTGGGGGTGGTGGGAGACATGAGTGGGGGCCTGGTGGAGGGTGCCTCTGGTGGCTGGGGTGTGGGGTGGTGGGAGACATGAGTGGGGGCCTGGTGGATGGTGCCCCTGGTGGCTGGGGGGTGGGGGTGGTGGGTGACATGAGTGGGGGCCTGGTGGAGGCTGCCCCTGCACTGCTGGGGTGTGGGGGGTGGTGGGAGACATGAGTGGGGGCCTGGTGGAGGGTGCCCCTGGTCGCTGGGGGGTGGGGGTGGTGGGTGACATGAGTGGGGGCCTGGTGGAGGCTGCCCCTGCACTGCTGGGGTGTGGGGGCGGTGGGAGACATGAGTGGGGGCCTGGTGGAGGGGGCCCCTGCACTGCTGGGGTGTGGGGGTGGTGGGAGACATGAGTGGGGGCCTGGTGGAGGGTGCCCCTAGTGGCTGGGGTGTGGGGGTGGTGGGAGACATGGGTGGGGGCCTGGTGGAGGGTGCCCCTGCACTGCTGGGGTGTGGGGGTGGTGGTAGACATGAGTGGGGGCCTGGTGTAGGGTGCCCCTGCACTGCTGGGGTGTGGGGGTGGTGGGAGACATGAGTGGGGGCCTGGTGGAGGGTGCCCCTGCACTGCTGGGGTGTGGGGGTGGTGGGAGACATGAGTGGGGGCCTGGTGGAGGGTGCCCCTGCACTGCTGGGGTGTGGGGGTGGTGGGAGACATGAGTGGGGGCCTGGTGGAGGGTGCCCCTGCACTGCTGGGGTGTGGGGGTGGTGGGAGACATGAGTGGGGGCCTGGTGGAGGGTGCCCCTGCACTGCTGGGGTGTGGGGGTGGTGGGAGACATGAGTGGGGGCCTGGTGGAGGGTGCCCCTGCACTGCTGGGGTGTGGGGGTGGTGGGATACATGAGTGGGGGCCTGGTGGAGGGTGCCCCTGCACTGCTGGGGTGTGGGGGTGGTGGGAGACATGAGTGGGGGCCTGGTGGAGGGTGCCCCTGGTGGCTGGGGTGTGGGGGTGGTGGGAGACATGAGTGGGGGCCTGGTGGAGGGTGCCCCTGGTGGCTGGGGGGTGGGGGTGGTGGGTGACATGAGTGGGGGTCTGGTGGAGGCTGCCCCTGCACTGCTGGGGTGTGGGGGTGGTGGGAGACATGAGTGGGGGCCTGGTGGAGGGTGCCCCTGCACTGCGGGGTGTGGGGGTGGTGGGAGACATGAGTGGGGGCCTGGTGGAGGGTGCCCCTGCACTGCTGGGGTGTGGGGGTGGTGGGAGACATGAGTGGGGGCCTGGTGGAGGGTGCCCCTGGTGGCTGGGGTGTGGGGGTGGTGGGAGACATGAGTGGGGGCCTGGTGGAGGGTGCCCCTGGTGGCTGGAGGGTGGGGGTGGTGGGTGACATGAGTGGGGGCCTGGTGGAGGCTGCCCCTGCACTGCCGGGGTGTGGGGGTGGTGGGAGACATGAGTGGGGGCCTGGTGGAGGGTGCCCCTGTTCGCTGGGGGGTGGGGGTGGTGGGTGACATGAGTGGGGGCCTGGTGGAGGCTGCCCCTGCACTGCTGGGGTGTGGGGGTGGTGGGAGACATGAGTGGGGGCCTGGTGGAGGGTGCCCCTGCACTGTTGGGGTGTGGGGGTGGTGGGAGACATGAGTGGGGGCCTGGTGGAGGGTGACCCTGGTGGCTGGGGGGTGGGGGTGGTGGGTGACATGAGTGGGGGCCTGGTGGAGGGTGCCCCTGGTGGCTGGGGGTGTGGGGGTGGTGGTAGACATGAGTGGGGCCTGGTGGAGGGTGCCCCTGCACTGCTGGGGTGTGGGGGTGGTGGGAGACATGAGTGGGGGCCTGGTGGAGGGTGACCCTGGTGGCTGGGGGGTGGGGGTGGTGGGTGACATGAGTTGGACATGGGTGGGGGCCTGCTGGCAGGTGCCCCACAGTGCTGGGGGGTGGGGGTGGTGGGGGACATGAGTTGGACATGGGTGGGGGCCTGCTGGCAGGTGCCCCACAGTGCTGGGGGGTGGGGGTGCAAGGGGACATGAGTTGGTGTTCATTAGTTCAAGAGACATGTGCCTTTGCTGGGGGACATGCCCATGTTGGGTGGGCTGCCTGCGGGACATGACCAGGGATGCAGGGTAGTCCCCTGTGGTGTGGGCTGCCTGCAGGGGCCGTGGAGGGTGTACAGGGTACACCTGGGAGGACCCACACTGTCAAATCACATGTGGGACTCCCCGGCACCCCTGAAATACACGTACCGTGCAGAAATCGCGTGTAAAACTTCCCGCGCACCCCTGAAATACACGCGCCCAGGCTATTCGCGTGTGGAACTTCCCGCGCACCCCTGAAATACACGCGCCCAGGCTATTCGCGTGTGGAACTTCCCGCGCACCCCTGAAATACACGCGCCCAGGCTATTCGCATGTGGAACTTCCCGCGCACCCCTGAAATACACGCACCCAGGCTATTCGCGTGTGGAACTCCCCGCGCACCCCTGAAATACACGCGCCCAGGCTATTCGCGTGTGGAACTTCCCGCGCACCCCTGAAATACACGCGCCCAGGCTATTCGCGTGTGGAACTTCCCGCGCACCCCTCAAATTCACGCGCCCAGGCTATTCGCGTGTGGAACTTCCCGCGCACCCCTGTAATACACGTAGCCCGCTCCCCCAGGCCCGATCGCGTGAGGAACTTCACGCAAACCCCTGTAATACACGTAGCCCGCTCCCCCAGGCCCGATCGCGTGTGAAACTTCACGCGAACCCCTGAAATACACGTAGCACGCTCCCCCAGGCCCGATCGCGTGAGGAACTTCACGCGAACCCCTGTAATACACATAGCCCGCTCCCCCAGGCCCGATCGCGTGAGGAACTTCACGCGAACCCCTGAAATACACGTAGCCCGCTCCCCCAGACCCGATCGCGTGAGGAACTTCACGCGAACCCCTGTAATACACGTAGCCCGCTCCCCCAGGCCCGATCGCGTGAGGAACTTCACGCGAACCCCTGAAATACACGTAGCCCGCTCCCCCAGGCCCAATCGCGTGAATAACTTCACGCGAACCCCTGTGATGCACGTACCCTGCAAATCGCGTGTGAGACTTCCCGTGCACCCCGGTATACACGCACACGTATTTTTTGTCAGCGGGTGTCCGTGTTTGTGGGTACCCCTTTGCACGTCATTATTCCTGGAGGGCCACAGTATGGGACATTCATCATGGCAGTATATAGGTGCTATTTGTTGGCGCACCTTTTGGCGCACATTTCTTACAGCCGCAGAGACGCTACCGCCTCCTTTCTTGTGGCGGTCGTGTTTGTGCCTGTGCGCTGGTTTGAGTGTGCGCTTTTTTCCCCTATTCTATTCCATGAATACGTGTTGTAGGCGAGCGTGTGGGCGTTCCGCGCACTTGTGCCCTGTACTTCCCCCGTGACGCCCACGTTTTGGCAAGTTGTTCCCCATTCCGAGTGTTACGCCCGTGTTCCGCCTACTTTTGTTGCGTGCGCCGCGCTATGTGCGAATTTCGCTGTGGCCTGTGCGATTTTCGCTGTGACCTGGCGCACGCTGTTAGATGGCCTGTGCGCCAACGTGCGCCAACGTGCGCCGCACACTTTTTTATCGCACATCCGCTGGTTTTCTCGCGCACGGCCTTCCATGAACCGACGTGCGCTGCTTTTCGTGCGATTTTCGCACTTGCACTGCGATTTTCGCTATTCCACTGCGATTCGCACGTTTTTGCCCACTTGCGCCGCGCTAATTATTCCATGAATCGGCCTCTTTGTTTTTTGAGACCCCGGAAGATGCCATTGGATGGCTCGATGCGCAGGGATGTCCCCAGGAGTCAGAAGTTCGGACGGAGAGAGAGCATGGAAGAGATAAGTAATGCACGAGGAAGGTGCCACAAGATGGCGTGGCATGGACCCATGGGACTTGAATATAGTAATTTGCACAGCCTTCAGTAGAGAAGGTCAGACTATTGCACTAGATGTTATGAGCACTGTAATTATTATTGAAGTAATGGGAGCCTTACAGAGCGGATCTCTTTACCCCACAATAATCTTAGTCAAGTGGCCATTAGGGCGACTTCACCCTACTGAGCTCTGTGTATTGTTTGGTGCTTGCAGGCCTAGATGTGGGGGTGCCTGAGTTCAAAGAACGGAGCTGGGCAGCAGTTGGGGTGTGTGGTGTTGGGGAAGGGACAGGTGGAGGGAGGGGAGGGAAGTTGGGAATTTGTTGTGTACATAGTTATGGATAGCTTGAGCTGGTACAAGAAGCTACAAGTAAATATGGAGAGCTGTATCTGTATCACGTGGGCAAGGGGGATTCGCTACACGGAAGGCAAGAAGACACTCATGAGCCATGGGGGACCTTAAGATCGTAACATGGAATGTCAGGGGACTCAACAGTTACTTAAAGAGAAACAAAGTCATGATGTACTTGAAAAGACAGAAGATTGATATTGCGTTGTTGCAGGAAACACATTTGACCCGGCAAAAACTAGAACTGGTGGGGAAGAAGTGGAGAGGTACTGTAGTAGGCTCTCCGTATTCTGCCTACGCTAGGGGAGTGCTGGTCTGGGTGGCACCGCACGTTCCGCTCCAACTTACACAAGAAGTGGTGGACACTGAGGGGAGGTTGGTCATATTAAAGACTTTGGTGGAGAATAGAGAGGTGTGCATTATAAATACGTATGCCCCCAACCAAAATACTGCGGCATATTGTAGAACCCTGTGTACTCATCTGGGCGCATGTATCGGAGGAGCGGTTATCTGGGGAGGGGATTTCAACTGCGTGCTCAACCCAAAGGCAGACAGATCTGATGATAAGATTGGTAGGCCCACCCCAGCAGCCAGGGTATTGCAGACATTACTAGACGACTTCGGGTTGGCAGATGTTTGGAGGCTGAAACACCCTAATGAAACACAGTACTCGCATTACTCAGCTCCGCAGCAACTGCATATGAGACTTGTTTACTTTTTTGCCACGCCAGATGTGGTGATAGAGACCACCCAAATAGACTATAGAGCGAGGGTCCTGTCGGACCACTCGCCTCTGGTTCTGAGTTGGCAGTACTGCCGCCCCAGGGCGTGGATACCGACATGGCACCTCCGGGCAGAGGCGCTCCGGGACCCGGTCTTTAGAGAAGATATCAGGGATGCGATCACACAGTACTTTGAGGTAAACACAAGCAGCGTGGACTCAGCGTGCACGCTCTGGGAAGCCTTTAAGGTGGTATTGCGGGGTGCTGCTATTGCTAAATCAAAAGGCCTACAGGGTGGGGTCCTAACGGAGCTAGAGGAAGCGGAAGAGAAACTGGAACGGGAAAGCAACAGGGCGGGAGGGGATGTGGAACTTTTACTCGAACTACAGCAGAGGTGTGCAGAGCTTTGGGAAAGGCTCTGCAACCTTAACTATAAGAAGTATGTTGAGAGGCAACATGCAGGTGGGGATAAAACTGGCCGCTTGTTGGCGTGGTTATATAAGAGCGAAACCCCCAGGCCCCCGATTAGGACAATAACTAGAGAAGACGGGGAGGTGGTTGACACCCAAGAGGGAGTCAATGAGGCATTCTTTGACTATTATAGGACATTATATGAGGACAGAGGGGGGGCAATAGAGAGGAGATTAGAGAAACTCTAAAAGACATGGATTTACCTAAGATTAGTGCTGAAGAAAGGGAGGAGCTGGACGCACCGATTACCTTAGAGGAATTGGAGTAGGTGGTGAAGCAGCTACCCACCTGTAAGACCCCAGGCACGGACGGTTTCCCTGGCGAGTTTTATAAAACATATAGAGAGGAAGTACTCCCTCCCTATGCTAGAGATGCTCAATGAGTCTTTTGAGATGGGCCGGCTGCTGGAATCGCTTAGAGAAGTTTTAATTGTGCCGCTTTCTAAGCCCAACAAGCCAGGGCATAGCTGCAGCTCCTATAGGCCTTTGTCAATGTTCAACCAGGATAGCAAGATATTGACGGCGGTCCTGGCCAATAGGCTGCGTAGAGTTATTAGCAAACTGATACACCCGGACCAGACAGGTTATGTCCCCATCAGAAATATAACCCATAACCATAGGCGACTCCACCGGGTGATTGAAGAGGGAAACAGGAGCGAGGGGGAAATGGCGGTGGTGTCCCTAGATGCAGTCAAAGCTTTTGACTCAGTGAGGTGGCCATGGTTGCTGGAGGCCCTGAAAGAATACGGGATGGGGCCGGGTTATGTTAGGTGGGCAAAATTACTATACAGTGAACCACTGGCCAGGGTGTGCACAGGATCGGTGATATCTGAGAGATGGCAACTCAGTAGGGGCACCAGACAAGGGTGCCCCTGGTCCCCGATGTTATACATTCTAGCCCTGGAGCCCCTGGCAGTGTACCTCAGACAACAATATGACATGGTTGGTATTGAAGTAAGGGGAGAGAAACATCTAATATCCTTGTATGCTGACGATTTACTACTATACTTGAAATATCCGGAGGAAAATCTTCAATATATTCTAGAGGTTATGGAAAGGTATGCAGAACTGTCCGGCATAGCGGTGAACCCCCAAAAATCGAGCATGTTCCCATTGGGGAGCTACAGAAGAGCCCCTCTGGAGCGGTTGCCAGTGTTGTCCGTACCCTGGGCGGTTGATTCCTTCCGCTACCTCGGAATAGATGTGTACCATACGGTGGAGGAGGAACACTTGCATAATACTGAGGTGGCTGTGGGAAAAATCTGAACAAGTATGAAGTTTTGGGAGAAGTTGCCGCTGGCGATGATGGGACGGGGGGCGATGCTCAAAATGGTGGTCCTGCCCAGGCTGTTACATTTCTTCAGTAATATACCATACTTGATACCCAAAACGTTTTTTGTCAAACTGAATAGCATGTGCAGAGACTTCCTATGGCATGGCACTCGCAATAGAGTGGCGCTATGGAAGCTACAGAACTTCCATGAAAGAGGGGGCATTAAGCTGCCAAATTTTGAGGCCTATTATGTAGCTGGTCAGTTGCAATATGTAACCAAATGGCTTTCTGATGAGGTAACTCCTGAATTTAGGCTGTTTGGACAGGACTGCACTCCGTTTTACCTAAAGGAGATTATCTGGGTGCCTAGACTTGAAATGAAAGAACGCCCGGGTATGATGTTGCTTGGGTGGAAGATGTGGCGCAGAGTATGCCGACTGATGGAGAACCCGTACCGTGTTCCCCACAGGTGCCGCTAGTCGCCTTGGCTGGGGGAGACAACCAACTCAGAATGATAATCAGGACCTATTGGGAATCGGTCGGGCTGGTCACATTGGGAGATGTATGGCAAGAGGGGATCATTAAAGATTTCGAAGAACTGGGAGAAGAGGCAGGCTTGCACAGAGGCCAATATGTCACGTATCTTAGGCTAGTGCAGATTATTCATAAAACCTGGCCAGAGACTGTACTGGCGGAGGAGCCAGATGTCATAATGGGAACAATATATGACATATCAGAAGGAGGGCACGAGATCTCTAGATTGTATGAGATGGTGATGACCCGGGTGGGGAAGGATTTGACTCCTTTGAGGCTGGACTGGGAAGCGGAGGTGGGGGCACAGATGTCCGATGGGATGTGGGAGCGTGCTATGGGATACCACAAGAAGGTGTCCAGAAACACCAGATTGCAGCAGATACAGTTATACATAACGCATAGAGCCTATATGACCCCGAAGAGAATATCTAAGTTTGTAAATGCAGGAAGACAAGCATGCCCAAAATGCGATGAAGAAGACGCTGACATGACACACATGTTCTGGTCTTGCCCAGTGATTGAAGGTTTTTGGGGGGAGGTGGCACAAAAACTAGCAGATAAAGGGGTCACGCTCAACATAGATACGGCCTGGGCCTGCCTGCTGGGAGGGTTTCCCAGACCACGGAATACTAAACATGTTGGGAAACTGAGGGACCTGGCATATGTGCTTGCAAAAAGAAGAATTGCCGTGGGCTGGAAGCAGTGCCACAAGCCACGGGTTGAGGTATGGTGGCGGGATTTGCAAAAATGGGCGGAGGCTGAAACGGTAGTATGGCAGGAGGCATGTAGCAAGTGCGGGGAAGAAGAAGTGGGTAACCTGATGGCATGGAGAGTGTTAATAACAGGACTGTTTGGCACAATAATGGATTCTGCAGCTTCGGAAGGAAGCGATACCCGGCCACACGCAGCAGATCCAGAATGAGAAACGCAAACAAGCTCTTGAGGGGGGAGGGATCTGGGGAGCAGTAATGTGCATTAATTGATGTTCACGAGTCTGTTGTAAATAATGCTGCAAGTTTGGTTTTTATTGTTTATTTGTTTTCAAAATAAAACTTAAAAAAAAAACAAAAAAAACACGTGTCAGGCTGTTGATTGCATGAATTAAACAACTGTACACTTGTACTTTCTGAACTTTTTGGTGTGTCGCAGTTCGATTGTTTACATTTCTTCTAATTAGCCTTCACTGTGGGTGTGGGCAAGATACTCACACATCAACAATTGACCGCAGCCACATACCTCCTTTATAATTCACGGCGGAAGCGCAGGCATCTTTTGGCCTTTTTTGCCCAAGTCTCTTTGTCTCATGTTGTATGCAGTACACTGCCACATTTGACTACCAGCAACACACTGCAGTTGGAAAGGGTTGATGTTCTGCCTTTGTCAAGTTGTGACACTTGCCCTACGTTCATTTTTTACTTTCATATGTTGCCACTGTTGGATCCTGTACTGATGTTTTGTCTTGCTGGTAAGTATGTGTTCATGTGTGCAGTTTATTTTTCATTAGTGAGAGGAAATTGTCTCTGGCCTGTTTCCATTTGGGACGGTGCACTTTGTGACACTTTGTCATGTGTTGTGCATTAATTTGGTTGCTTTCACATTGCATGCCATGCCATGGTGTGTTAGGTAGCTGAGATGGGGTTAGGGAGGGGTTGGGTGACATGCCACTATTTGCATGTAGTATTTTGCAAGGGGGTAGTCCTTCATGCTGCATGATTGTGTGCCTTTTACTCACACAGCATTGGGTGTATTTAAGTAGCTAGGGATGCACACAATGTAGCACTTCCAGGTAAACAATCTCAGGGTGGTTTGGTTGTGACAGTTGACTGTCCCTTTTGTCATTATCATAAATTGTCAGCTGGTATGTGCCAGGCCTGTGTGCACTCCCATGGGTGGGATTTTAGGTGAAGAAATTTGCCACAAGCTGGGTACGGGCTGCCTCACCACGTGCCCTTTAACCTCCCATGCACAGCGGCCCACCAGAGCGTTCAAGGGAGCGAAAGCGTGACTTCAGCACACTGAATGTGCTCCACTATGCCCCGGGTTGCAATATGGACTGTGTTGTATCTTACCTCGGGTGGTGTGGTGGGGTTCCGTATTGGCGTCATCATGTAGGTGCTCAGAGGGTAGGCGCTGTCCCCTGGGGAGGTGATGATGGGTATCATTAGTGGGGTTGTGACATTACTCAGTGTCTAACATGCATGCATTTGCAGAGGCATTTATACTCAACAAGCAGCCATGTGTCGCCATGCCTCCCAGCTTCCAGGTCCCGGTTTAGGGGTGACATTCGGAATATGAAACTATCATGGCTGGACCCGGGATAGTTGGCATATACTGAGGTGATGACTCCCTTGGCATCACATACAACCTGAACGTTGATGGAATGCCAGTGCTTGCGGTTTTGATAGATGTGCTCAGTGGCCCTGGGAGGACGGAGAGCCACATGGGTGCCATCAATGGCACCAAGCACGTTGGGGAAGTGTGCCACCCCGTAAAAGTCCTAGACGACGGTCTGCCTTTCTGCAGGTGTTCTGGGCATGTATATGTGCCTGCGGACTGAGGGGGGTGCAGTCATGATCGGCAACACCTGGTGTAGGCAGCGTGACTGCGAGGCCTGTGAGACACCTCCAACTATGGCACTTGTCCACTGAAATGACCCAGTAGCCAAGAAATGCAGTACATTGAGCACCATTTCCAAGGGGCTCAGTGCTTGGGAGCACAGGGTGGGTGATGTGAGGTCATCCTCCCACTCCCTGACCAGTTCTAGGATTATTAGTGGTGGAAACCTGTACCTCCCATACACCTGATCATCAGGCATCCCAAAAAGGCTGGTCCTGGGTAAAAAAATGCAGGGCCTGGCTATCCTCCTCCTCCTGCGGTGTCCCACGACCACGCCTGCGAGGAACGGTATATTCATCATAGCGTATGAGCCTGTTTGCTGTTTGCATGCACTTTTATGCTGCGTGGGGCCGCTTATGCCTGCTTCCTGCTGGCGTACGTGTTCCAGATTATGCGTCTTTTTTGGCGCACGGGTTTCCCCTGTTCGATTCCATGAATACGTGTTGTTAGCATGCGTGTGGGCGTTGGGAGCATTTACCTCCCGTACTTCCCCAATAACACCCTTATTTTCGTGCATTGTTCCCCATTCCACGTATTATGGCCCGTGTTCCATCAACTTTTCTTGAGTGCGCTACACGTTGTGTGCTTTCCCTGTGCGCATCATGCACGACGTTTGGTGACCTGTGCGCCCGAGTGTGCCAACCACGGATTTGGCGCACATCCCAGGGTTTACACGCGCAGCGCATTCCATGAATCAACGAACGGCTGCATGCGCGGCTTTAGCATGCGTGTGCTGCATTTTTCACACTTGTGCTCCCCTTTTCAGCGCACATTTATTCCATGAATTACCCTGTAAATTTTGTATTGATGCTGAGCAATTTCTACAATCATAGAAATAGTAAATGATTAGGTTCAGCCCAGATATCTACCCCGTGGGTGTTAGTTGTAGAACACTCCCTCGGTTGAATGATTGCCCTCTGGTTCGGAGCTTCGTGAGGGAGTTTCCTTGTCACCTTCAACCGTTTATGTGATTGGATGTATATGACTGAATTCCAGTTAGGAATATGATTTGTCGGTTATAGCACCTATTCGTATTAAATTCAATTTGTGAGGTACAGCACATGTAAAGTTCTTCATGCTAAATTCCTCCAGCTTCTAAGCACTGTTAATAATACTTACTTTTGCTGTTACCAAATGTAATGGTGCTGAATGTATCAACCTGAAGAAAAAGAAGCAGGAGTCAGTGCTCCTGGGCTTCAAACCTGAAAATGTAAGTTCCACAAAGATTGCTGGAATTTGCACAGAACACGATGAGCATATTACTTAAATGTAAGAAGCGATTACATTATTTATAAGGGCATTACAAATATTTCAAAACAAATTATCTTCTAGATTTGAGGGCATATGACAGGTTATTTTGGCGCACAATAGCGGAATCTCTAACTATATATCTGCTGTAATCAATCAAGGCAGTAGGGGTACAGAAATGGTGTGAGTTCAATGTAGGAAGATATCACACGTATGTGTGATGTTTGAATGTGCTCAGGACTGTGTTACTGTATGCTACGTAGTTGCAACTCAAACTTCGGCAACAGAGTTCATGCAAGAAAGCAGTGAGAGTCTTGTTGAATGCCACCTTTGGTCATGTGCATCCGACAACATTTAGAGACTTGTGATGCGATGTGACAGCCTTGTGTAACTGAGAAAATGCTGGTCCATTACGCGTACAGTGTATGGCCTGAGAAGATGCATATCTTATTAATTCAGTTTCTTGAAAATATATAGAAAAATCGTGTGCTGGTGAAGACGGTTTCATGTGAATGCTGACATGTCTTAGATGCACGCTGCTGTGGATCTGAGAACTTTGTCAATACGTATGCTTTGCTGGCCTGTATCGGAAGTCATGGGTGTCCCTACAATAACATTTATGTATATGTTATGTTATGCTACTTGGCATTTATATAGCGTTTTATGTATCATTGGTATGATCTCAAAGCGCTGGTAGGTTGAACGCCCTCGGGAACCGTAGTTCAAGTCAGTAGAGAGAGAAAGAGTCATAAGGTGCGGGGTTGCACCGGATATGTCTGCAGCCGGTGTGGCAGTTGCATGATAGCTGCTTCTTAGCGGTAGGTATGGTAGTTGGGAGGTCAGGTATATGTGTTCAATCTGGAGGGATGACACTCAGACTGATTTATGGCTTCGTTAGGCCTAGGGCAGCTGTGCTAGCTCCCCTAGTTGTATTTAATTAGGATGATGAGTATGTGGCGGGTGTAAGTATGAGAACAGCTATACCAAATGTGTCATAGTATCGCTGTGTTCTAGTTGAGTGTTGGTGTATAGGAGAGAGTAAGCGTGGTAGTGTGCTCTGGTGGTTATCTGTAAGGCGCATGAGCACTCCATCTGTATCATCTATTCTATCCATTTTATTTACTCTGTCCGTTCATTCCACTTCGTCTGTTCACCCATTTCATCCATCTCATCGGTTTAATGTGTTCTATCCGTTTCATCCTTCCTATTAATTAGATCAGCTGCGTGTGTTCCACCCACTACATAAATTCTATCCACTCAATCCATTCCATCCACAGCATCCGTTCCATTCACTCAATCCACACCATCTGTTCCATCCACTCCATCTGTTTCATCCACTAAATCTGTTCCATCCACTCCATCTATTCCATCTGTTCCATCTACTCCAACTGTTCCATCCACACCATCTGTTCCATCCACACCATATGTTCCAACCACTCAATCCACACCATCTGTTCCATCCACTCCATCTGTTCCATCCACTCCATCTGTTCCATTTATTCCATCTATTCCATCCACTCCATCTGTTCCATCCAGACCATCTGTTCCATCCATTCCATCTGTTCCAAGCTATATGATTTAATGACATCATAAACAAAGTACATGTGTTTTTCCTCTGGGCTCCTGTCCCCAGAGTGCAGCAGTTTTTCTCTAATAGTGGAAGGAAATTGACCTTACCTGTCATTAGCACCCACCCCGGGGGAGGAAGCCAATCAGAAGGCAAGGAATGCAGAGTGAATTTCCTGATGGAAGCCCACGTTCCAAGTTGCCTGATGGCTGCTTCCCCGGCTGCCATCTTACTCCCACTGTCCCTTTCCTTTTTCATTTACCCCATCCCCACTTACCGGATTGGGCGCTCCCTCAACTGCTGCTGCTTCCACTCCTTGTCCAGTATTGCCACTATAGAAATGGAATGGGGGCTCTGTATTGAGCCACAACTTCCAGATCACTGATGGCCACCTTACTGAAGTATTTTCATTCAATGAACGAGATGCCGCAAACTGTCCCATTAATTGAATATACAATGCTCTCCACCTGAGTCTCGTACTCAGGTGGTCACCTCCTCGATCATGAGTTCCATTGGTTACTGCAATGGCATTTATCAGGGGCAACCTGCATTGCTGCTTCAGTGCTTGCAGATTCTACAGAACACAGCAGCTCAACTGGCTCTCGGAGCCCTGCGGCTCTCGCACTCTCTGGTCCTGCTTTGTCAGCTGCATTAGCTTTCGATTGGAAGCCAAATTAAGTTTAGAATGCTTTGCTTGGTACACCGCACCATGTGGGGGTAAAAAGACAACCCCAGAGTGACAGAGATGGAGAGGTTCTGCTACGCCCCATTGTGGAGTTCTATTGAAATATGAAAGCCAGAACAAATTAGTGATTTCAATGTGAGGTCTAGTGAATGAGCAAGAATGGGCCTGACTCCATTTTGTTAGACTGTACTGTCACTCAGCTGAAGAAAAGTGTGAATCAGAGCTGCACTATTACTAACATTGTCCAATGGATTCCAAAAAGATATGTGGCATTGCAGATGCTGACTTTGTGCAAATGGCCACTTTGACAGATTGAAAGCTGCAACAGTGCACAGTGAAAGAAAAGATACATTTTAAACACTGGGCATTTGGATGCTATGAAGGTGGAATGATGCCTTACATTTAAGAAATAAAGTCGAATGACTAATAGCAATCATCAGGAATAAAGAGACTTTATTTCAGCATATAAAATTGCAACATTTATAGGGAAAAGCATATTTCATTTTTGCATAAATGAACACTGCTTTCTTATGAAACTTTGGTCTATTTATATGAAGAATACCAAGAGAGAACTTATTTCTATATATACAGTGTATAAAGAAAGATTATATTGTGGACAACAGGCCCTGGTGAAGTATTGAGTTACATGTACACGTGGGTAAATATAATATGCTAGCCTTTCAGAATTGTCAAATGCAACTTGTTTTTCTCTCCAGGCTGAAACTTCGACCCCAATACGTTTGGGGTTGGGTTTATCAAGGAAACAGGCTTGGAGCTTCAGTTAAAAATATAAGAAATGTTGCAAGAGAGATTGGAACTATGGTGATACAGATAACATGCCAACAGAAATGATCTTAAAGGTCTATTTCCCCATAAAGTGTGCATTAGCTCTGAGCAAAGGCCCTTTGAAGCTCAGCAGAAGAGGGTAGAATAAACATGGGTCAGGAGATGGACGATCACATTTTAAAAAGAAATGAAACCTAAGAGTTGGTGGAGGCCATCTGAAACTGAGGGACCCATGTGATGCATTGCGATTGATTAACGTTGAAAACATTTTCTTGAATAAGAAGTGTATTGTGTGGCCCATCACGTTCATCTCAGGTTCATTTTAAAGGAGATAAAAAGCCAATTACCATGTAAATACAACATTTCTGTGATGTACATAACTTAAGTTATGGTCAAAATGATGATTCAGGTATTGTCAAACATCTGAGGAACTGGAACATTGGTGTAGTGGCAGATGTAGAATTAATGTTGGAAGTATGTAGTGTCAGAGTTGTGACTATTACGGCACAGCCACCAAGCGTGAAAAATGGTGCCTCTGACCAGGAAGGAAATGCTGAAATAAAATTATTATTTTCCGACTTGCCATAAAATGTAGAATTAGAAAATGTATAGATTTATGTAGTTATCTGAAAAAATGTGCAGAGCTGCCATGTTGTTAGATTTTCATAACCCAAAAAACGTAAAACCTACATGTCATTTTGGGATGACAAATCTTTCTCCTCCCTCAGCCTATATCATACACACCCCCCAACAACTGGTCCTATCAGCAGCCAGTGGACATCTTGGTGGGAGGTGAAGGAAGAGTGCTAGCCAATCCTTACCATGGGAACTGTAATAATGAAGGAGTGTCATCAGTCCTCTAAGAGGTCAATTTTGCATCACAACAGGGCATTTTCACTTTATTCCTGGAGGTAGCCTGCTGCCAAACTCTTGCGAGGAACAACTAGCAGAGATGCCTCAATCCTTGCATGGGAGACAGTGACAGGGAAATCTAGAAGCTAGCTGGGACCCCCATCAGAGGAAGTTTGGGTGCAGGAGGAAATCCTTGACTGAAGCCCTTGACCAGATCTGTGCTCTCCTCAGAGGATCCCTGCTGTTTCCATAGATGCCACATAACCAAGGCCTCCCATATAAGTTGATATCTCCCAAAGCCATCAATAGGGTGGGGGAAACTGCCAACCTTAATCTCCATCTCGCATAGCGGGTAGGGTGGTCCTGGGAAGACCCTTTGCACATTTTATTAAATCCAATAAAAATGAATTCCACTATAGAAAATTACCCTATCCATTTAAATTGAATTGTTTTGGGAACAGCCTGCCTTTGTCCTTCCCATTAAATTGTGGGGAAGGGGGAAGCTGTGTAGCGCCGTTGTGCATTGAATTGAAACTAAATCAATTAATTCCCATATAGAAAATCACTGGATGAGTGTTGTTGGAATTCAATATTAACAAAGTTCATGCCGTGTTAGAGCCGGTATAGACAATAAAGTACTTTGGTGACTCTACCTTTCTGAAACTCATGTCTGCTGTACCGAAGAGGGGTGTCTATAATCCCAAAATAAGTAACCCAAATTGTGGGGAGGGGGAAGCTGTGTAGATCCTTTGTGCATTGAATTGAAGGCAAATCAATTAATTCTCATATAGAAAATCACCGGATGAGTGTTGTTAGAATTCGAAATTAACAAAGTTCATGTATAGACAATAAAGTACTTTGGTGACTCTACCTTTCTGAAACCCATGTCTGCTGTACCAAAGTGGGTGTCCATAATCCCAAAATAAGTAACCCTAAAACGCTGATATTCAAGTGAAAGTAGAGGGCGCAAAACAATTCCCCATTTATTCCCTTGCATGCCACACCAGAATTAACAAGCATTACATTTCAATTGTATAGGGTGCAAAACGAAATTCCCAATTTATTCCTTTGCATCCTCAAACCAGATTTTCAAGCATTGCATGTCCTTTGAATGTGTGTTGAAAAACGATATTCCCATTGAGTTCCTCTTTCCAAACCTTGCTTTTCAAATAAAGCCAAAACGATTTTCCCAATGAGTTTCTTTTACAAACATTGCCTTTCTCAAAATAAAGCCAACACGATTTTCCCATTCAGGTTCTTTCTCAAACATTGCCTTTCTCTAAATAAAGCCAAAACGATTTTTCCATTGTATTATGAAGGTTTTTTATTGGTTTATTTGCAATTAAATCTAATGTAACTTGTGACTGCATAGTTCAAAATGTAACCCGTGCTGTTTTTTTAATAACGGAAAGTAATTTGGTTTGGGATATTGTGCAGTGCTACAGCCTGGGGTGCTAATAGCATTAAGACCCTCTGTGGCGTGCCAGATCGGCTGTTACCGGCGCAGGCACCCTCGTGAAAGGCCCTTGCTTCGCTCAGGTCTTTAACTTGGGTCAAGAACACCAAATCCGGCCCACTAATTTGACCTCTGCAGGATATAGAGGTGCCCTGCTCGTTCTTATCACCTGTACTTTACCTTTATGGAAATATTTAATTTTGGATTGATGCTGAGCATTTTCGACAATCAGAGAAATAGTAAATGATTAGGTTTACCCCGGATATCTGCCCTGTGGCTGCATTCGAAGAAATAGCCCAATGCAGTACGGTGGCAATCCCACTTAGTCGAATGGTCGCGATTCATTACTTTTGCAAGTTCATATACCACCATTCTTGAAAATTGACTTTGTCACTCCATTAGTAATGAAGGCCAACACTGACATTGATAATCTTTCCAATGTTCATACAATTTCTAATCCTAACTGGCTAAACTGCTTGAAACAGTCTTTACAGCTCAACTACAAACATTTCTCAAAACATGTGACTTTCTATAACCATTTCAGGCAGGATTTCGACCAGGTAGCCGTACAGAACCTGTCCTGTTGTCAGTCCTGAACAACCTTCAATGCCACAGGATATTGGGAATGCAGTAGTCCTGGCCCTCTTTGTACATTTCTGCTGCATTTGATAGTTTGATCATACTAGTTTATCATAGTGACTTAATAGCCTAGGAATTCATGTCTGTCATCTCGACTGGAAAGCTTCTTATATATGTGAATGCACTTCAGCAATCTCTACGCCATGAAACAGATCTGATTTCATCCCGGTTCTGTGAGGGGCCACTGGGATCAGCGCTATGACCACTCTTGTTTATCTTGTAATTGTTTCCTCTCCTAAAAGACATTATAGTACAGCTACAATCTAAACACATACACTGATGATGCACCACTGAGTGTAGAAATGTCGGACCGCAATGCTAAAGCTACCTCCTTCCCATCTTGCTTGATGACAGCCATCAATACCAGAATTAATAATCTGAATAAGAAAGGATACCCCTAGGCAGTCTATGCTTGTCAGTCACCATCGGGTCAGGATATGCTGACTGACATTCCATCACTGACACCTTAGGATTGTTGGTGACCGCAGGACACCAGATGACATGTAAACCATTCACTTTTCCCCCTACTCATCCCATGGCTTGCTTCAATGGGTACTCCAGACATAACTCCTACATGAACAGCAGTAAAGTGTTACCCAGGAGCAAAAGTCAACTGTAGTGGTGCCACATGCCCATCCTCTGACCTGACCCTGAGATTGATTGTCTGCTGTAACATATGTGTTGCATTCAAAAGGCACATAACCAGGTACTCGTCTTATCTTGTGCGAACAACGGAGTCATGAGTGAAAGGGGACCTATGTACACTGTCCCTGGGATGATGCCCTTATCAGGCTCCCAGAACCCCATAGCAATGGACAGGGTGAGTTCACATGACTTGTAGAATGAAGGGATGAAGAGAATAGGCCTGTCCCATGTGCATTTGCTCACAGTGAATGTACAGCCAACAGCAAATGCATTATGCACACATGCCACTCCCCTGATTTGGCCATATATGTGTCCATGCCTCCAATGTTCACAACCTGCTCACTTGAGGCCACTGACCACCTCATCTATTTCGGTCAGCTCTTCCATTTGAGGAGATCCTCCACCTGTTGCTTTGGCTAATCTCACATCCCTTTCCTTTCTCCGGGGCAGATCTCCTATGCACTTAGATACCTCTTTTTCAGTGTGATGTTCCGCCCCACGGACATTTATTTTATCTGTAAATGCCTGCTACAGTTGGCCGTGCTCTGTAAGTGAGTGGGTACTGCCCGGCCAAGGTTAGAGGACCCTCTGAGACTCATCCACACAATTTGTAAGAATGGCCAGGTACTCAACTAAGAATCTTTTTTTCCTTGGTTTCCCCTTCTCTTTATCTGTCCCCTTCTCTTTCTGTGGCCTCTTCTCTTTCCATAGATATCGAATCTGCCTCATGGTGCTGTGCTCAAATAGGGTAAGTGATGGAGTCACACAGACCTAATCTGTGTAAGCACACCCTGCAACTGCGCAACGGGAGCCCTTTGGTAGCAACTGCAACCTGCACATGCACCTCCTTTTCTTATCTCAACTCGATTACCCTGTGCATGCATAGCGTGTATACCGTGCCTTATAGAACTTATGTGTTGAGGGCCTTTCCTCCACTTTTCTCCATCTGCTGCCTCCTAGTGTTCCTAATGCCACCCAAACTTTGTTTTCCTCTTGTCTTTCCTGATCTGTAGCTTCTTCCAGCCTTCTCTGCATGACAATCTACGCTGCCTAGTAGTCTGTCATTCGTGGCTGACCACCTGCACTGTCCCGGAGAGACTGCTTGACTAATACATCCTGTCACCTCTTGCTGGTGCACTGTGCATCATTACACATACACAATCTACTTCCCATGACCACCTAATCTGCGTTTTATGCACACCAACACCTCCAATGTACCATCACAGGTCCTCCGTACAGGTACTCTCAGGAACCACGGTCATCGCTACCAGCTTCATGTGTGCAATGGCAGCTCCATTATCTGACATTGCCAATGTGGTGATGCTTGGCCAATGAAGTGGTCCATGGTCTTTGCCCGTTCAAGGATTTGGGAGAACATCATGGCTTCCGTCCATGCATGGAGATTGCACTGGGTACTGTGGAGAAGGCTCTCAGAGTGTAATGCCTGGAATACAGTACTTAGTCCAGTTGACATTGCACTACACATAGTGCCTCTCTAAAGCTGGCCATTGCCGACTAGGACCTCGTTCAGACAAACATACCAATAACCCTGTTTAAATAATGAGAAACTATTCTTACAACCTTACACTGCCATTACCAAGTGCAAAATAAGGGCACTTGTGCAAAGTTATTATTGCCTACATCCTTGAAAATGCAACACGTTATGATATCCGACATAGACCCTCATTACGAGTTTGGCGGTAACCATGCCGCTATTGGTGGCATGACTGCTGCCGAAATCGCGTCAGGGTCCGGGTCCTCGGAATGAGGACTTAGCGGGTCATTCCGAGTTTGGAAGGCCCGGTAATTCCTCCCTCCAAGGACCCGGACATGGTCCTTCCCCATTCCCATTTCAGCCCCCATAGCGCTGAATGGGAATGGGAGCAAACAACGGGCCATTACGAGATGGTTTTCCCAGGCGTGCTTACCATGTCCCAGGTGGGGAACTCGTAATGCGGCGGTACGGAGTGAACGGCGCCGGCACCTTTTACGGCCCCGTTCACTCTGTACCGCCAGGGTCGTAATGAGGCCCATAGTCTAATCCATAAACAGTGCTGGTACCTGTGCAGTTCTGCGATACTGGGTTATCTGTTCATCTGTGACTCGTATGAATGAAGGAACCTGTGCCAGAATATATAACATTTAAAACGGTGCAAAACATTGTGCAAATGCATTTGGCAGCAGTTGTGCTGATTAGGTAACTCACAATGGAGCACACAAGTTGTGTCCCAATCTGCACAATCGAAAAATATTCAAAAATAGTTTCACTGGGGCGACGCAGAATAGCGACACACTTGCTCCATTCACAATTATGCAAGGAGCGACACTGCTGTTAGATTCATTTGTTCCAGTGTTTTATAGACGGCCAACATTTAAACAATCTGCTACCTGGTCACGCCAGGCCTGCCGGAACCCTGAGAGTCGGATAAGAAGCGCAGAACTACAGACATGGCATGTGCTGTGTGGCGCCACCGCTCATCTGTTTCCCCGCATTACATGCTCATCATTATTTGATGTAAACTCTCTGTTGTTTTCATTCTTTGAACTCCATCACAAAAGATCAACAATCGACAGCGAGCGTGACGACAGTAGAAGTACGTGCACGTACGGTTCATGCTCTAATTTGTCCAAGCCAAATTTGTAAAAAATAATTGTAGAACGAGTGGAATGAAAAGAACCTTTTCTTATATTTGAGGCAAGGTATTTGGTCAAAAAGACTGCATGCCGTGCATTTTTTCGTGGTGTTAGTGTATTTCTTTTTCCTTTTGTTGATGATGAAAGAATCTTCAAAAGTCAGCAACATCGAGACAGCAAAGGGGTGTGATGTGATGCTCACCTTTAAGACACTAATGGGAATATACAGGCCCTTGGGGTTAAAGAAAAACTCATAAAGACAGTAGCAATGAAATTGGCTTCATTTGATAATCTCTCTAAGACACGGGGCCATTTTCTCTTCCAATTATTTTCATGGTATAAAAAATAATTGCCACACTGGTGAACACAGAGCTCCGTCATGTCAATGAACCTGGTTTGGCTGTTGGCTATGAGTGCTACCCTGCTGCAGAGCTGAGGTGCGAGTTTTACATCCTTTGTGTTGGATAACAGGCCGCAGGTTCACTTCAAACAAGAAGTTTGAACGAAAAGTACCTTCTATGAAACTGTTAAACCATATACCTGCATGTTCAATGAAATTCACTGCTAAAACTTGATGCATGTGCTATACAAAATATCCCACTCACTAGATTAAATATTCAAAATATATTTAGTGGTATTGCAATGTATAGGGCCTCAATATGTTGTCAATAATGTTAGGCAGTAACGGTGAGCGAAGAAACACATAACACATGTGCCCCAAATGAGCATGTATAGTGAGAAAAGTAGCACATTTTTGTTACTACAGTCATTTAGAAAACTTCAGTGTCTGTAAAATATATAATTGAAGACTACAGTTCACATGTGCATGACAGCACAATCAAATGGTAGTGATGCGCCACACAACGCCACTTTACATTTGTAGAGGAGCAGCTATATACATCTGCAGGAGATCCCGCTCCCCTACATCCCCTGTAATGGAGGCATGAGAGCGTGCCGTGTTTGATACCAGCCATTGTGCCAGTACTGCAGCGAGTGTTTGGAAGAAGATACCCTTCAAGAGAACCTTATCGAATATACACCCTAAGTAACGACAACCTGCAGGAGGAACTCCCTGAAGGAAAATGAGAAGGAGCAAAGAAGAGGAACTAGTGACATCATAAGAAAGTGAGCCCGGCATCTCGAGATACTGGCTGAAGATGATGTATAGATCCTGAACACCTATGACAAAGTAAGGATCGAGGGCACTCTCAAGTGTAAAAGAAGAAGATTACACGTGCATGGAGTGCTGCAGAAAACAACCGTCCAATAAATGTACAGACGCCAAAAGGTGAGGTAGATTAAGTCATCCTAGAAGCTAGCTATGAGTAGTGAATAGAATGCAGCCGAAGCCGCCATTGTATAGAAACTGCACATTGGTATTGTGAATCAAGTAAGCCAGAAACCTTGAAGAGAGAGTGGAAAATTGTGTTGCAGCAAGAATAGCAGGCTCATGGAGCTGCATGGCGAGGCTGCCAGGCCTGAAGTCAAGATTCTAGAAATCGAGGTCAGCTATCTACTCTGAAGAAGACCGAGTGTGCGGATGATGAACCATGTCACATTAAGTTGCAAGAAAAAACACAAAGGATACCAAGCTTTAATTCATTTAGAGCATTTAAAGGCTACAAAATGGACCAAATCGTGATCTCCTTTCACGTGGGTCAAGGATGGAAATAATCATCATAGAAGCTAGCTATGAGTAGCGAATAGAATGCCGGTAAAGCCGCCATTGTATAGAAACTGGACATTGGTGTCATGAATCAAGTAAACCAGAAACCTTGAAGAGAGTGTGGAAAACTATTTCGCAGCAAAAATAGCAGGCTCATGGAGCTGCATGGCGAGGCTGCCAGGCCTGAAGTCAAGATTCTAGAAATTAAGGTCAGCTATCTACTCTGAAGAAGACCGAGTGTGCGGAGAATGAACCTTCTCATGTTAAGGTGCAAGAAAGAACACAAAGGATACCAAGCTTTAATTCATTTAGAGCATTAAAAGGCTGCACAATGGTTCAAATTGTGGTCTCCATTCACGTGAGCCAAGGATGGAAATGGAGTTTGAATTTGGCATTCTAGACACAATAGCGAGTGCCCTCACTCCTGTGCATTCTCAAAGACAAGAATACTCTGCAAGGCCAAGTAGAAAAGACAATGTCATGGCAGAAGGCATGGGTGATGAGAGATGCTGGGCTAATTGGATGGTGAGGTAGTTTCATGTCCTATCTCCTTGTACCTGGGTTTACATGCTGCTAAATGAAACGAATGTTCCAGAAATGGCACAAGTGCCCCAACCAATTGTATTAGTCTGTATGATGAAGGACCTTATAGTTTGAAAACCAATGAGAAACTTTGTATCTAATGTTTCTGAAATTACTTGTTTTTAGACTTAGGCATAAATTGTCCATCTGATAACGGGCAGCCAATAACAAACCTAGCTCCTATAGAAATGTATACTTAGATGTTTCCCTTAAACAATCATGACCCTTGATAGGTTTTTCATTATTGCCACATAGTATGACATCACTCTGACACATTTTGTGTATAAGAACCATATTGTGTGTGGAGATCATTGAGAGACTGAGCGTACGTACGTCCGTTGATGTTCGTTGTAACCTCCCTGTTTTAGACACTTGTTAATAAAACATAACTTGCCATATTCATGAGTTTATCTGGTTATTTGGGCTCAGGATTATTCTGGTGTAATGTCATCCATTTTCATATGCATGTTCCTAAGGGTCATAACCTCACATTACATTACATTACGCTTAAACTGCAGTGGACTGAATTGCATTTATTGCATTGGTTATTTCATATGAAGAATGTAGTGCTAATTTACATTTCTGGACTAGTTTGTGGTACTTAAATTAAATTTCCAATACCCACACTCCTGTCAGTGTTCTGTGCTGCAGCAGAAAGGTTAACATGTGGTGGTGCACTGGTCATCAATCAGGCTGTTGTAAGTGGCTCGGAGTGCGGAGTCTGGAGCTACAGCAAGTTCTGTCAGTATGTAGCCATCCTGCGAGCAGGGGTCTTGCCTCAGCTGTATATCTAAGAGCTATTCCTCAGGACTTCTCGAGGTGTAGTACACTATGGGAATCCATTCATTCATTTATTCATTCATTAATTCATTCACTCCAGTTGTTCCACGCTTAAGTGCTTTTGTTACTGCTGTCAAAGATCAGCATGTGTAGTTGACTCCTCAGATCAGTAGCTTCTCATCAATAGTAGCAAAAACGATGGTAATGCAGTGGTAAAGGAGTTATCACAGAATGACCTCTGCATTACCACACCACGGAACTACGAGTTTGGAGGTAGGGTGGAGGAAAAACCTCCTGTAGAATGCTGGATTTAATTCCTCCTCTTTACAGCCGAAAAAAGGACAAATTGGCAGATTTATCTGCTGGCAGAATTACCACTGGTCGTAATTCTCCCGAAATCCCCATGAAGTCCTACGGACTCCATTAAATGGGGACTAACATCACCTACCCCCAATTGTGAGCTGGCCGTAATTCTGCTGCACCAAGTGGTGCTAACTGTAAATCTGTGTTGGTGGTATCTCAGCAGATTTACCGCTGAGATACCACAAAACTTGTAATGAGGCCCACTGACCTGAATTAATATTTCGGTCTCATTATGAGTTTGGAGGAAATACATTGGAATTACTGCTAAACTCATTTACTGTTAACCACACATTGGTCCTGCGGATTTACTTCGGAATAATGAGTGGCAGTAAGGTGATGTTAATCGCCATTTCTGGAGTTGATGGGATGTCATGAGGATTTCATCAGATTTACTATGGGTGATCATCCTGCCACGATACATATGCTGATTTTGGAAGGTAAAGTGGAGGATTTAACTCCAGCTATAAGCTAGTGGTAAATCCTCAAATTCACTCCCACCTCCAAACTCGGCCATTGCAGGAAGCTGGCATTAAAATGTACTGCTAATTTTTCCATATCACCAAATTCATAATAAAATCCTTTGTATGGTGTGTAATGTGATTTAGAGGGGGAGCAATACAAAGGCACTCAATGTATTATGCCCTCTCTTTGGCCACTCGGATCCTGTTTCCATGCATTGGTACCTCACCAGATTCCTAACAATGATCTCTCTCTAAAACCTGTGATCAACAGTGTGTTTCCTGTGATAGAGGGTAACTTATCAAAGTTGTATAATTGAATAATATTGTATGTTGCCAACAGTGCAGTGGATTAAGAGTGTTACTTTTAATATGGATAGTAACATTTAGATATATCAGAGTTGGAAGCAACCTGTGGGAGGTTCCACCTATTCAAAACTTAGACCCCAAATTTATAATTTTTTCCCTCTGACATTAGACACATTTTGAATATTGTGCATTTGAAAAAACTGTCATATCCTGGCACTTTCCATACTAGAGAGCAGGCCTGTCATTTGGGGATCAACCAGGTCGCACCTGTGACCTCTGAGGTCTCCTTTGCTACCCCTGTGAGCTGCCTTGATACAACTAAATAACGATTTAAAAACAATATATATATTTTTAAAAATATTTAAGTTCAAGGTCCTGAGCTGTGGCCAGCGCCATGTGGCTCTTTGTTTCTGCAGTGGTTGGCTCTCTTGCTCAGGCCTCTATAAAAAAAAAAAACTAAAAAAAAACCAGGAGATTCCACAAGTGTAACACTTTGAGCAGTGACCATAAATAAGAAAAAATATGAATAACAAATAATGTCTTTCTGGAATTTTATAAAATAATTGCTAGACTCATTAAAGTTTAATTTCAGGCACACTTGATGGGATGAGTCACTGATCAAGGGGCCGATCATGGAACAAAAGTGCCCCGAAAATCTTGGTGCAAGCTGGCGCAAGTGTGAAAAAACAGGCACACGCGCACGCCTGCGATTCATGGAAGTCCCTGCACGTGTTTCTCTCGGGATGTGCGCCAAACCCGTGCGTAGCGCACACGGGTGCACACGTCATTTCAACATCCCAAACACAGTGCGCAACGCGAACAGGGAAAGCGCACAACGTCAGCGCACACACCAAAAAGGGGGTGGGACATGGGGCGTAACACACAGAATGGGGAACAACGCATGAAAAAGAAGGCATAACTGGGGAAGTACTGCAGGGAAATACACGGAACACCCACACGCACGCGAACAACACGTATTCATGGAATCGAATACGGGAAACCCGCGCACGCTAAAAGATGAGCATAGGCATGAACACGTCCGCCACACGAAGGCAGGTGGAACCATCCCCGCGCACAGTATAAAAGTGCGCGCAAACAACAAACACGTATATCCAGCTACGATGAATGCCCCATTTGTCGCAGCACTGATCGTGGGACACCGCAGGAGGAGGAGAATAGCCAGGGCCCGCATTTTATTTCCCAGGACTAGCCTTTTTGGGATGCCTGATTACCAGGTCTATGGCAGGTATAGGTTTCCACCCCGTATCATACTAGACCTGGTCAGGGAGTGGGAAGATGACCTTATATCACCCACCCTGTGCTCCCAAGCATTGAGCCCCTTGGAGAAGGTGCTCAATGTCCTGAATTTGTTGGCCACTGGGTCATTTCAGCGGACAACTGCCATAGTGGTGGGGGGTCTCACAGGCCACGCAGTCATGCTGCCTACACCAGGTGTTGGCAATCATCACTGCGCGCCCCTCAGTCCGCAGGCACATATACATGCCCAGAACACCCGCAGAAAAGCAGGCCGTGGTCCAGGACTTTTACAGGGTGGCACACTTCCCCAAAGTGCTCGGTGCCATAGATTGCCCCCATGTAGCCCTACATCCACCTAGGGCCACTGAGCACATCTATCGAAACTGCAAGCACTGGCATTTTATCAACGTGCAGGTCGTATGCGATGCAAAGGGAATCATCACCTCTGTCTATGCAAACTACCCTGGCTCTACCCATGACAGTTTCATATACAGAATGTCTGCCCTGAGCCGGGCCCTGGAATCTGGGCAGCATGGCGACACATGGCTCCTAGGTGAGTACAAATGCCTGTGCCCGTGCATGCATGTCATACACAGCCAAATACACAAACCCCAATAATCACAACCATTATCACCTCCCCAGGGGACAGTGCCTACCCTCTGAGCAACCACATGATGACGCCAATCCGGAACCCCACCACACCACCACAGGTAAGATACAACGCTGCCCATATTGCAACCAGGGGCATGGTGGAGCGCACATTCGGAGTGCTCAAGTCATGCTTCCGCTCCCTTGACCGCTCTTGCAGCCAGCTACTGTATGCACCCCCAGTAGTGTGCAGGATCATTGTGGCAGCATGTGTCCTGCACAATGTTGCAAAACGGCAAGACGTACCAGTGGACATGGTGCTGCCCCCATATCCCGAACCACAGGCACAGGCGCTGCCCATGGGAGGGGAAAGGGCACGTGGCGAGGCAGCCCGGACCCAGCTTGTGGCCACATTTTTCACCTAAACTCCCACCCCTGCGGAGTGCACACAGGCCTGGCACATATCAGGTGACAATCGATGATGACAAAGAGACAGTCAACTGTCACAACCTTACCACCCTGAGAATGTTGTCACGGAAGTGCTACATTGTGTGCATCCCTAGCTACTTAAACATAACCAATCCTGTGTGACCAAAAGGAACACATGCAAGGTGTGTATCACACCACCCCGCAAAACAGGCCATCACAATCCCTGGTATGTCACCCAAACCCTCCCAAACCACATCACCCTTGTCTGCCACACCATGACATGGCATGCAATAGCAAAAGGCCAACACATGACCAATAAGATACGAAGTGACATGTCATAAATGAAAACTGGCACGAGACAATGATGCCTGACATGGAATAAGATGAAATGACTGACCAACAACCTCCCACACATACAAAGTCAGACACAAATGCTTTCCACCAGTCGTAGCATGAACACAACACTGAATGCCTGTTCACATGCACATTGGGCATAGCAAAATCCTGACTCCCGAACCTGTGTGCTGTGTGTTTCTCCTGCAACATACTGCTCAGCACACAGCAGATTGAGCAGCCATTGTGTTGCAGATACACCTTGAGCATCACATGAAAATGACAAATCAAATCAACAACCAAATGACGCATGTACAGGATACCCAAATGGTAATAGATCATGTGCTGCAGGGACACAGCGGGCCCGAGAATGCAATCTGTGTGCACCTGTGGCCATGGAAGGGTGGTTGTACGTGTGGTTGATCATTGTGCAACTGTTTGTGTCATTAGGGGCATGCACTCAATATATGCATGTGAAATAAAGTGACCCTCAGTGTCCTGTACACATCACGTGTGAACATTGCCCATGTGAACACCCCAGCATGTCAAACCACACCAATCCCATAACACCTGAAAAGTAAAGACAACACAGGAACATACATTGACCAGCACAAAACATCATGTACATAGTACCCCACAATTACAATGTCAGAGTGCCCAAAATACTGTAGCCCAAGCCAACTGTCCAACAACAAAAGGTCCTCCCTCATTTACACATCACTGTGACCTTCTGAACAACTGTGTCTGCGGTATGTAGCCTTCTTCCTTCAAGTCTACCTGACTACAGGATCACCCTACCCCTTGGTCTCCATGTTCCCGCTTGCGTGTAAATAGTGTCCAGTCCCCTAAGAGGCCACCTTGACTGGTAAAAATACCAAATTGCAGAGAACTCCAAGTAGCCAAACCCACAAACCAGGCAAAAAGCCTGTAGGCACCAAAAAACCCTGGAAGAGTCTCCAGTAGATGACTTGAAGTAGAGGGAAATGTCAAAGCACATGTACAAGCACAATGATAGAACAACCAAGGTAGCACAGTTGAACAATGGTCCAACAGGATGGGTACCATTTACAGTACATAACATACAATGAGGAAGCAACAACTGATGGGTAGTGTCACAGGTCCGGTGTCCAGGCGCAGGAGTGGCACGAACCAACCACCCCCTCCGTGGTCTGGGCGCCTGCAAGGTCAAATTTACACAGGCCTCTGAGACCCCGGCGGGGAAGGAGGGTCAGGGATATGTTGTTTGGACAGCCATTGGTATTCAGGATAACCGGAAAGAGGGGCAGGAGAGGGAGGTGGATTTGCAAGGGAAAGTAGGCAAAATAGAACTATTCACAAAAACACATACTCAATTTGAGAAAACATGTTCATCATGCGCATTGTACCAAATTAGTCAAATGCAAGCCAAAGAGAGACTTATCTTTGGGGTGAGTGCTGGCCTCCTGCCTGCGCACTCTCAGGTCCGGTAACAGGAGCAGTTCAATTCTACAAAGAGAGCGTGAGTTACTAATCTGAATGTGTGTTTACAACACACAACACCATCTATGCCCTAAAGTAATTGACTTCTCCACAAACTAACACCCCTTCTGCTGCTTTGTACCCATACATTAGATTGGCCCCCTGATGGTTCATACACTGTCAATGCAGTAAGGCAGGCGCATGTGGGCACGCGGGAAATGGAAGACCAATGCGTCAAGAATCACACATGATACAATGGTCCCTGGGTGAGCTGCTAGACACGTATAGCGAGGTGCAACTTCAGTACAAGTTGTGTTTGGGAAGCCGCAGATTTCAATAGGTAGTGCACGTGGCAATTTGCACATGCAAATGACATGCACTGCCAATGAGTCTGTGCCTCGCTGGGAGTCCCTGTGCGCTGTATCAGTTTCTGGCTAGGAACGCTACTGCCCTATTAACTCTGCTTCAATGGAGCAGAGGGTACTCAAGGATATGTTCGATGGCCCCTGCGTGTGCCCCTGACAACTTGTAAAGCCACTTGACATTTGGCCCTCAACGCATGTCAGCTGTACTGTGCGCTTCTCCAACAATGCCTGGCAAAGCTCCCCAGCACTGGTGCTACTTAGCATGCATGTTGAAGTGGCCTGGTGGAAGGTTGGCTGTGGTGTGGGCCCTTGTGCTGCTCACCTTGCCTGGAGCTCCTGGAAACACGTATGCTTCTGTCGGATGTCTGAGCACAATCCCTGTCCTTCTGCTTGTGCACACATCCACACGTCTGCACCACCGAACGTGGCCAGTTTTCTGTATTACTCGTCCCTCTGTCTGCTGGCAAAGGTAGTCTGGAGGCTCATCATCCTGCAGAAAGGGCATAACATAAAGTAATAAGGCTGGAAAGTTCCCTGTGTGTGTGTCTTCATGCTGGTTGTCACTGGGCCAGGTTACAGACCTACATCCAAACTCCTCCCACCATCAGTGTCACTTTGACAGGCCAAGGGTGCAGGCTACTGTCTACAGCATGAAGTGCATCAAGCACATATACAGGCAAGAAAATTACATACATCACAATCTACATCAATTAATGGAGACATCAATCACATACTCACCCAAATTGATTACAGACATGGGGTGGATAAAACGCAACCAATCCCCACTAGGGGTGTTAACACAAGTAGTACAGCAGCAGACAGGTCACAGTTATGAAGAAAGTCCAAAACCCTTGTTTAAAATTTTGTTACACTGAACCATCCTAGCGAGCCCATGGATAAGGGAAGCAGGAGTGGCTTATGTGAGTCAGGACCCCAAGCTGCAAACATATACACGAGACAAGCTTGAAGGGCCCAGCTGGAAAAGACAGTGGATGCTTTCAAAAGCCCCAAAGCACCACACCGTCACATGAATGCACAATAGACAAACAGTATTAAACTATATTAACTAATTAAACTAACAATGAAAAACCTACATAACCGATTTAAAATAACTATTAAATAGTTAATGTTACCTAACTAAACTAAAAGGAAAAATCAAAAATGGCCACATACGACCCGGCGGGGGGGAGGCACCCAGAAGGGGGGAGGTACAGGGTGCACCTCAACACCCACATGCGATGATGTTGAGAAAAAAAAAACTCAATGGGCTCAACGCCTGCACGCCACAACCTGTGTGGGAGATATCTCGTCGTCTGAGTCTGGCTCATCCTGAAAAGGAGGATGTGGCACAGGAGCCTGACCATGCCTAGCCACAGCTTGCCCCTCGTCGGCAGCAAGTCTGCCGGACGGATGAGCCTGGTTCTGTGCGGCGATGACACGTAGGTCTTCATGCAGAACCTCCCGTGATACATGTGCTTCCTCTTGCAAGGTAACACGTGTTACACAGTGTTCTTCCTGCGTGGCCTGGCTGGACAACTGATGCACCTCCCGGCAAGCACGTAGCTCAGCCGAGATGGTACGCTCAAGCTGTTCAAAACTCTCCTCTGACCGCAACCTCTGGGACATCAAGAGGACACCCAGAGTGGATCTGAGGGACTCATACTCAGCATCAGGGCCTCCATGTGTGCCTCTGCATGAGCAGCAATTGCTTGATGCAAAGTCATTTCCTCCTGGCGTGCCCTGTCTTAGGCCGCCATGCTCAGCCTGAGCGAGCGGGCCGTGGACTGCGCTGCGTGCCACTGAAGAAGCACTTGCCTAGTGGGGGTGAGCACGGATTGGGCCACACGTTCCATGCTCACAGCGATGTTATCAAGTGCTGACCCTGCCGTTCTGAATTGGCAGTCATGTGTTGCTCCCACTCAGTATACCTTGGTGGCGTGCGGCCACCGCGTTGCTGGGCTTGACACCTGCGGGACGCAGGACCGGCCGTCCTCATTGGCTAGGCACCGCCCGCGGCTGCATGACTACATGCCCCCGTCGACGTGATGTCCCAGGCACATAAGCGACTGGCGTGGAGGGTGACCCTGCGTCCCGATCCACCACAGGCGGAGGTCCCACCACTGTCTGGCCCCTCAGTGTAGGTATCGCGGACAGAGGAGTGTCCACATCAGAATCACTCACCCGTGACATATGGACCTGATGCACATCCAACTTGACATGGACGTCAGAGTGGTCATCTGGGCTGGATTCATTGCCAGCCAAAGACAAGATGGTCTGTAGCACATGTGGGTTCTCGTGGTCTACCACCCCACGACCCCCACTTGTGCCGGGTTGCGGTTGTGGTAACAACCCTGTGCCTGGCATGACAACACCATCCTCTGGCTCCATTGCATCATCATCTGAAAAGTGGAGAGAAAAAAACATTAGTAGACATGTTAGAAGCACATAACACACACACACATAGACATCACACAGACAGCCAACACTTGAAGCAGACATGTCACACAAAAAAGAGAACCTGCCATGCATGCCTGGTCACTTTGACATTGCATCAGTGAGTAGGCATGTAGAACGGTGTTACACGGCTCAGAAGTGGGTTGATGCAGTGCAGAACATGTGTATGTTACTCACTATCTACATGAACAAGTACTTCATGATGTGTATCAAAAAACGTGAAAAGGGCAAGTTCAGGCATCACGTGCAATGTGCATGCAATGGGTTGCATGGCTACAAGCAAACCCCCCCCCCCGAGGGAAAATGCAGGGATACCTTGCATGGTAGCAAAAGGATGACCAGAGACCTGTGTATTGGCAGACAGTGTTGACTAGAATCAATGGCATCATCTGAGTCAACTGACAAACTGACAACACAGCAGATGATGATGGGACAGTAAGCAGGACACATGACGAACCCTCAGTAGTACACCCATGTGTGCAGAAGCCACTACACCAGTTGGACAGAGTCAGTGGGCCTGAAACAGGGGGAGCACTGTGCCCCACACAGACTGTGACACCCTAAACATGTGTGTGATGCAGGACTGGGCCACAGTGGCCATGGGATGGCTGAAGAAATTCCATGAAATGTTGCTCATCCTGGACACGTACTACAATGATCATCCAGTCAAGGACACATAGGGGCATGCATGGAATGCACATGGAGCATGAGTGGGCACTCATGTCGCTGCGGAGCATCTGCCATCTGCACAGTACAGTGAAACACCCTGCATGAAGGGCAGAGGATGTACCCCACTGCATGTGTCTGGAAGGTTGGCTGGTGGAAGTTAGCATGTACACAGGAGGCTTGAACAGGCCATTGTAGTACGCCAAAATGATGCCCACCAGTGCAATGGTGTAATTGGGGTGCAAGGGGGTTGGAGGGGCAAGGGGGCATGCCTACGTGGAGTACCCGCATGCAGGCAGAGGACACATGCACGTCAGTCATGCAATGACATAGTCCCAGTGCTGAGAGGAAAGACACCCCTGGCTACATGCAGAAGGGCCAGTGAGCTGTAATATGGACCGGAGGGGCATCTGGGTGACTAGCATGTGAGTAGGGTGCAAGTGTGGTGATGAGGACAGTCCCAATCTGCTATACATGTCCACCATTCTGCACAGCAAGCATGCATCAGTGACGCATTGCTTGACTAGCACATGCAAACCATGTACACATAGCATGTAGTGGCAGTCAAGCACAACACATCACACAGGCAAACCACACATGGGCTGGACATACACGCAACAACACACACTGGACGGGGCGTCAAAGTCCTGCATCTCTCCCACTCCTTCGACCGATTCTGCTGGTATGAACTCCGCTATGAGTGCCTCGTGCGGAGTGAGGTCATCCTCCTCAGGTGGTGGCCCACCGCCAGTCACCAGAGTCATGCTGTAATTAGAGGCACGCTTGTCCTTAGTGCTTCGTTTGAGGTCATCCCAACGCTTCTTGCACTTGGCAGCTGTGCGCACCTCATGGCCGAATGCACTCACATTATCCGCGACATGCTTCCAGTGGGTATTCCGATGGGCAGCCGTAGTTTGACAATTCGGCCCCACTAGCATGACACGGCTGTGGGCCCGCACGTAGTCCACAAGAGAGTCCAGTTCCTGCGCACAGAAAGGCTTCTTCCTTGACGTACAGGAAGCTGTGGCAGTGTCTGGGGTCCTAGCCTGTTCTGCAGATGCAACCTTCCTCCTCTTGGATAGTATAGCGGACCCTGGCTGGTGAATGCCGCCCTGATCAGTATGGCCAGTGGCACCGGTGGATTGAAGCAAGGGAGTGGCAAGTGGAAGGAGGACCAAAGGCCTGACTTGTGTCAGTGGCTGCTGGGTGCCCTGGAATGGACCCTGCGCAGCAACATCAGCTGTTCCAGGGTCATTGTAGCGACTGTCCTGGTTGGTAGACTCACAACCAGGGTGTTGTTGGCTGCATCTTCCCCTGCACTTGCCAACACCCGGCTGGTTGGGGCAGCAGATGGCATTTCTGCCCAAGGGACATGTGCCTCGGTCAGGGCAGCCCTGCGTGCACTTACACCGCCTCCTGACCTGCTGGAAATCTTCCATGGACTCTTCAAGTGACAACGCAGCCTGCGCTGGCAGACCCTGAGCCTGGGTGGTGGTGTCCACAGCCGCACCTGCAGCTACCACTACCCTTGGGCCCGTGGCAGTCGATGAAACGGACTGCCGGGTCACATGGGCACCAGTGCCAGATGCACAAACTGCATCTCCCAAAGCCGCAGGGGGTGGTGGCATCACTGCACCAATGTGTGGCAGAACATCCTGCCGAAGTGGCGCACCTCTGCCTCTTCCCTCTCTGCAGCCACCCTGGACATCCTGGAGTCCCCCTTCTCCCCGATCACCCTGGCCACGTCCCTGACCATGCCCACCACGAGGAGTATGCCCAGCTGAGGCGCCCCTCACCTTTCGTGGCCTCCAAACCATGGCACAGATGGAGTAGTGCCGGCACAGATGTAGTAGTGCCAATTGGAGATGTACACGATAATTGTCCTGGGCAATTGCGATGAAGGGGGTGGGATACAAGATGTTAAAAGCACCCCTGCAATTGCAAGGCTGTATGTGACCCCGGTGATGAAGTGACGGGTGACGCAAAGCTCAGGCACCCCAAAACCGCAGTAAAACCGTGCACGCAACCCCCGGTAGCCCACGTGTGTGGAATTAACCTCCCGCAGTACGCGGTGGCACCCAGGGACACGAAAAACACGTACGCGTGGGACCTGCAGGCTACTATGACCTCGAAAATGAGTACGCGATACACTGGGGCAATCACAGTGGGAAAAATAGCATGCGCGCCTCACCGTCAGACTAGCATAATAATGAAAAACACATGTAGCCAATACCCCCACCAAAAGAAGAGGTACGTCCTTGATCCGCTGTGAAGTTGTGATGGCGCGCGAGACAACACGAAGTAGCAACACACACGTCGGTCTCCACGAAAGGCACGTATACGGAACTGCTGGTGCCGCTCACTTTTAACCCATGCTGAGGGAAACGCCCGCGCGCGTCACGTCACTTACGCACTTAGGCCCTTTCCTCGGATTACATGCATTGACACGCGGATGTGCTGTTTTTTCACATGCATAATCACTATGCACCCGTCACGAGGGAAACGCCCACACGCGTAACGTCACAGACGCGCTTATGCGCTAAGGGCCTTTCCTCAAATTACATGCAGATGTGCAATTTTTTCACGTGCCAAATCACTCCGTTTCAAGCTGGCCACGCAACAACACACGGAAGACCATGCTCCTGCCCAGAAGGCCATTTTCCTGCCCCCCAGAGCCCCGAGCACGTCCCACCTGCCATCTGCTGCTGCCTGCCTGCCTGCTGTCCACGTGCCCTGCTGTTTGGTGCCTGCACGTCAGCCATCTGCAGGGGTGCAGTTGCTGTGACCACCCCTGCTGGAACAGAAGACTCCCGACTGGGATACCATCGCTCCAGAGCCCAGCCCCAGGACCCAGTTGCCCAGTCACACCTGTCTCTGGGGTTGCCATGTCAGACACAACACCATCTGGCACCACTGGCAACCCCCAGCCAGAGAGGCAGAGGGCTACCAGTTTCAGTGCCAGTGAAGTTGGTATCCTGGTGGAGCAAGCCCTGGGGCAGTTTGATGCCCTCTTTGGAAGTTTGCTCACCGACAATGAAGGACGGAAGAGGATCTGGATGGACATCGTGACTGCCATCAATGAGGAGGGGGTGGCAGTCTGCGACATTCAACACGTCCGGAAGCGCTGGGAGGACTTCAGGTCCAGTACCCTCAAAAAGGCCCGGCGCCTCTTGAAGGCAGCGGATGCCAAGGGGAGCCCGGTCCGCCTAACCAACAACCAAATGAGGGTCCATGAATCTATAGGCCCAGCGCTCCACCTCCAGGTCCTTGAGAGGCAGACCCGTCTGGAGTCGAGCGGTAAGTGTACATGTGTACTGATTGGATGCTGTGCAGGTTGAGGTGTGGCAGGAGTGTGCAGGTTGTACATATGTCTGTGTAGGGCCATGTATGCATGTGTATGTACAGGGAAATGAGCCTGCTGCATGTGAGTCCTCTCATGTGTGAGACACATCTATGGTGTATGTGTTGGTAAGCATGCTTGGCAAATGCAGGTGTGGGTGCACACATTTTTGAATTTCTGTGTATGTACTGTGGCATGGTTGTGCTGTCACACATGGATGTTGCTTCCATCTGCATGTATCTGCACTATGTACATTTGCATGTGTGTGTATTTGACAAGTTTGCAACTGTGATACACCATGGATGCATGTGACACTGACATGTAGGAGGCTGATTGCCAGATGTGACATGGATGGGGATGTTATCACAGCGACAGGTGGTGGAGATGTACAGATCGATGTATGTCTGGTGGCGTGTGTGCATGTGTTCTGCACTCACTGTGTTGCATGTGACATTAGGCCCACCTTCGCCTGCTCATGCTGTTGTTTGTGTATGGATGGTGCTGCCTGGTGCAACATTCCCGTTGATGTGCTCATGTGTGTTAGTTGAAATGACATGTGTGTTGGGGAGTGTGATGCCATGTTTGAAGTTTGACACTGCCACTCATGTACAACTGTCATGTGTGTATCAGACCATTATACAGTGCCCAGATGCCTGTTTTCTATCTCTCCCTGTCTGCAGCATCAACTGATGAAGAGGGCAGAGATGGTGCTGTGGAGCAAAGGGCAGGGATTGCACCGCCAGCCGGAGACGCAAGGCCCAGCTCCCCTCCCATGTTGTCATCTCGTCGGGGAGTGAGGAGTCTGGTGCCGCGTCCGTGGCCACAGCTGCCGAGGGTAGGTCCATGAGGCAGCGGTCGGAGGTGGGCTCCTCGGCAGCAGAAGGGTTAGCTGAGACCCCACAGGGTTCGATGGAGGAAGATGGCATTGAGTCATCCAGGTTGGTGGGGGGTTTGGTTGAGGAGGAGGCCGTGGAAGGGACACACACAGGGTCTGGAGGGGGGGATTCCACTAGGGCTAGTGGTACAGTCAAGGGGCAGGGACAGGAGGCAGCACAGGCTGCCGCCGAGGTGCCTGTGTGTAATCCTGTCCCCGATCCTGTGACTGCATCATTCCGCACCAGCAGGAATGCCTACGTCCAGACCCGTTTTCAGGGAGGGGATGAGCGCACAACAACTGGCCTTACTCTCCCTGCGGACGTGGCAATCCGGGACCGGGTTGAGCCCATCCTGGCTGGGATGGCGTTGCGTCAACGGGGCATGTGAGAAGACGTGCAGTGTTTTCGTGAAGACACTGCACGTCATCTCGGTTGCCTCTTTGACTGCGTCGACCTACTGGGACTGGTCACCAGGACTGGATTCCTCCGTCTGCTGGACCTTCTTCTGACCCCCTCCTCACCAGAACCCCCTATGCGCCAGTCGTACTCCGTGCCATCTTCCAGCCCATGTATCACCTGGGTACCCTGTGGAGCTGCCTCTGACCCAGCCGCCAGGCTGGTGGAGGACACATCCTTGCCACAGTAGGGAGTCGGAGGTCCAGCAGGGGTGGCCACACCAACAACTTTACCCCAGCAGGAGGAGGACGTGCAGGCATCAAGAGCCAGGGTACAGGCACAGCAGCAGCAGGCTCAAGGTGGGAGCGATGATGGCTCGGGCCATCAACATCAGGGGGCAGGCATCGGCCGGAGGGCAGGAGGACCTTGGATTGGTAGTGTCTTCCATTGGGCAGCAGTTGGGCCAGCACATAGATGCGGAGCAGCGGCGGGCAGAAGAGGCACGGCGCTCTATGGTCAGGGCGGAGAACTCCATGCGCAGGGCGCTGAGGCGGGCTGAGTGCCTCGAGGCAATTTGCAGGGAGTTGGAGTTGGACATGGCGTTATCCCTGCGAAACCTCGGGCCATGGAACAGGCCCGCCTCCAGGACATAGAACAGGAGTTCGATGATGCCCTGGCCTGGGAAATCGGCAAGTGAGCCGTAGGACTTGCCTGCCGCCATTGTATATAGTTAGTTAGTGTTAGGTTTCATTTATGTTTTTCTTTCATTTGGGGCGATTGGACTATGCCCCACCTTTTTGTAGATAGTTCTTTATTAGGTATTTTTTTTGTAGGTTTCATTTCAATGGTTGGGCTCATGGACCGTGGATTTGTTATTTGTATATAGTTGAACAGTGGATTTATCGTCATTTTTTTTTTTCACCATGGAGCAATGGATTTTACTTATTTCTTTCCCTTTGAATTTGCTTTGTTGGACGGAGACTTTGGACACATTTTCATTTGGCTTTATTTTGATTCTGATTTCATATTTTTTTTCGTTTTGGAACATGCTGCATTTTATTTCTTATTTCCATTATTGTGTGTTTTCATTTGATTCACTTCATTTTGTGTTGAATACATTTTTGTTTCATACTTCAATGTGTGGTATTCTCTCATTGGTTTCATGCATGTCACGATGTGGGTTTTCACATTCACTGGCACCCATTGTGTGTGTGTGACGGACATGTGTTGATGTACATACATGCCATTTGGGTTGTTTCATGTAATGGGCATTTCAATGTGGGGTGGATGTAATACTTGGTTGGTTCTTTGGGCAGGGGTGGCGTGCGGTGGGATTTGGGTGGCCATGAGGGCCATGATTATGGATCATGATGACGTGTTGGGGGGACATGAGTCGGGGCCTGCTGGCAGGTGCCATTCACTGCCGGGTGGGTGGGGGTGCAGGGGGACATGAGTTGGGGCCTGCTGGCAGGTGCCCCTCACTGCCGGGTGGGTGGGGGTGCTGGGGGACATGAGTCGGGGCCTGCTGGCAGGTGCCCTTCACTGCCGGATGGGTGGGGGTGCAGGGGGTCATGAGTCAGGGCCTGCTGGCAGGTGCCCCTCACTGCCGGGTGGGTGGGGGTGCAGGGGGACATGAGTCGGGCCTGCTGGTAGGTGCCTGTCACTGCCAGGTGGGTGGGGGTGCAGGGGGACATGAGTCAGGGCCTGCTGGCAGGTGCCCCTCACTGCCGGTGGGTGGGGGTGCAGGGGGACATGAGTCAGGGCCTGTTGGCATGTGCCCCTCACTGCCAGGTGGGTGGGGGTGCAGGGGGACATGAGTCGGTGCTCACTGGTGCATGGTGACATGTGGGCTGGCTGGGGGGCATGCCCAGGGTGGATGGGCTACCTGCGGGGCATGCCCAAGTTGGATGGGCTGCCTGCGGTGCATGGCCTGGGGTGCAGGGTAGTCCTCTGTGGTGTGGGCTGCCGCCAGGGCCTGGGGAGGGGGGAGAGGGCACACCTGGGAGGATCCACACTGCCAATTCGCGTGTGATACTCCCCGCACACCCCCAGTAATACACGTACCCCGCTCGCCCAGTGAAATCGTGTGTGAAAGTGCATGCGCACCCCAAAATACATGTACCACGCTCGCCCAAGGCCTATCGCATGTGATACTCCCCGCGCACCCCTAAGAATACACGTACCCCGCTCGCACAAGCCTATCACGTGTGAAACTTACTGCGCACCCCCAAGATACACGTAGCCCACTCGCCCAGTGAAATCACGTGTGAAACTGCATGCGCACCCCAAAATACACATACCTTGCTCGCCCAAGGCCTATCGTGTGTGATACTCCCCGTGCACACCTCAGAATACACATACCCCGCTCTCACAAGGCCTATCACATATGATACGCCCTGCGCACCCCCAAGATACACGTACCCTGCTCGCACAAGGCCTATCGCGTGTGATACTCCCCGCGTACCCCCAGTGATACACGTACCCCGCTCGCTAAGCAAAATCGCGTGTGAAACTGCATGCGAACCCCAAAATACACGTACCCCGCTTGCCCAAGGCCTATCGCGTGTGAAACTTAGCACGCACCCCCAAGATACACGTACCCCGCTCGCCCAGTGAAATTGTGTGTGAAACTGCACACGCACCCCAAAATACACGTATCCCACTCGCCCAAGGCCTATCACGTGTGATACTCCCCGTGCACCACTCAGAATACACGTACCCCGCTTGCACAAGGCCTATCGCATGTGATACTCCCCGCGCACCCCCAAGATACATGTACCCCGCTCGCACAAGGCCTATCGCGTGTGATACTCCCCGTGCACCCCCAAGATTCATGTACCCCGCTCGCCTAAGGCCTATTGCGTGTGATACTCCCTGCGCACCCCCAAGATACACGTACCCCACTCGCCCAAGACCTATCGCGTGTGATACTCCCCGCGCACCCCCCAAATGCACTGTCCCGGCCCTGTGAACTGGTGCAGGGTTAGCGCGGCCCTTTGCGCTGCATTGTGGATTTCAATGCCTTATCCTTGAGCAAAGGACGTTCTTGGGGGTGTAACTGCCGCTGAGGGATGTTCTCTGCGCCAGCGCTCAAAATGGCTTTGATATTCCATGAATACGCGGTGCGCCAGAATGCTGCTTAGCGCACATGGCTGGCGCACGCTACCTCTCTGCGCTGCTCGCGTGCGCTGCCTCTGCGCTGAAATCTATGAATTACCCTGTTAGTCTGTTCATAAACACCTCAAATTCACGAAACAGATAAAAACGTCCAAAAAGCATTTAGAGTAGAATAAGCATCTATTTCGGACTATGTATTTTGCTTTTTGCAAGTTGCAGTCATAGCATGTTTTTTTCTGCCGTTGTCTCTGTTAAAATCATCTCAAGACATTCGATCTCAGTGTCCTTGGTCACTTGACAAAATCCTTGTGCCTAAAAGCATGTGTATAGTGCAGAAATGTTTGACCATAGCATATAAAGTGGCCCTTGATTTCATTATGCCACAATAAATGCTACGATGCAATGTGTCTATCTTTCCTATCTCCATGGCATGATGTTCAGGATGTTTGTTTGCAAGTATGAGGTAACGAGTGCCCAGAGTACGGGAGGCTGTGTGAGTGCGCTGCTTTCCCTGCTCTACTCGTAATTCTTTAATACACAGTTATGAAATCTCCTGATGTTATGTATATTGCCAACCTCTGAAACCGTAAAAATTAGATCCATGCAGGCTTCGCATGTGGCCACCTTTGCAGGAGACCAGCAGATGAACTAGCTTGCTGTTAAATCTCAGTTTTTTTTGGTTTGGTTTTGTTTTTTTTATTTTTATAGCACACAAAGCCCAAGGGCATCTAGGCGCTTAGCATACGAATATGGTTACAGTAAGTGCAGTACAACAATTGCAGACCAGGCGTACATTAGGCTTAGGAGGTGCAGGATAATACATACATGGAAAAGCTTTGCCTCTTGCGCAGGTAGCTACATCAAAGTTAATATGAAGTCAAATAGGAGAAGAGACAATATACTTGGGAAAGCTTGCCTCTTGTTAGGGGAAACTACATCAGGTACATATAAAGCCATAATAGGTGCAAGGAATATATACTTGGGCAAGCTCACCACTTGTTCCGGGGAATTACATCAGGTATATATGAGGAGATGATAAATACAAAGAATATATACTTGGACAAGCTCACCTCTTGTTGTGGGGAATTACATCAGGTACATATGAGGACATGATAAATACAAAGGGCCTCATTACGAGGTGGGCGGAATGGGTTAAACCTACTCCACCCTATTAGGAGGTTCCCTCTCAGGACCCGGAAAGGACGTCTGGTGAAACCATACATCCTTCCTGGGTCCAGCGAGGGTACCAGGGAGCTAACAACGGGCTTGTTATTAACGGACCTGTTGTTAGCTCCCTCCCCATTCCCATTTGAGCCCTATGGGGCTCAAATGTGAATGAGGAATAATTTTTACTGGGTCCATGGAATAGGCAATTACCAGGTCCACCAAGATCGGCATGACCCAGTAATTGCCCATTCCATGGACCCAGTAAAATGTCATTACCGACGGCAGTCCTGCCCTTAATAAGGGCACGGCTACCACCAGCTTCGTAATGAAGGCCAAAGAGTATATACTTGGGCAAGCTCACTTCTTGTTGAGGGGAACTACATCAGGTACATATAAATTCATAATAGCTGCAATGAATATATACTTGGGCAAGCTCACTACTTGTTGCGGGAAACTACATCAGGTACATATGAGGACATGATAAATATAAAGAATATATACTTGGGCAAGCTCACCTCTTGTTCCGGGGAACTACATCAGGTACATATGAAGACGTGATAAATACAAAGAATATATACTTGGGCAAGCCCACCTCTTGCTGCGGGTAACTTCATCAGGTACTTATGAGGACATGATAAATACAAAGAATATATACTTGGGCAAGCTCACCTCTTGTTCCGGGGAACTACATCAGGTACATATGAAGACGTGATAAATACAAAGAATATATACTTGGGCAAGCCCACCTCTTGCTGCGGGTAACTTCATCAGGTACTTATGAGGACATGATAAATACAAAGAATATATACTTGGGCAAACTCACCGCTTGTTGCGGGTAACTACATCAGGTACACATGAAGTCATAATAGGTGCAAGAAATATATACTTGGGAATGCTTGCTTCTTGTTTCAGGAACTAGTTCCAGGAAACAGTTACCAGGTTAATGGTATCCACTACCGAGTGTAATTTGCTTTCTGACTTTGATGTCATTCAGACATGTTATTGCTCATTTTACTATAGCCAGTAAGATAGCAATAGCCGGTAAGATACCTCAGTGGGTTGAGCACTCGCTGCTGCAATGTGTGTGTGATCTGCAAGTTCAAAACCCCGCATGGCGAACCCAACCTTCATCCTTCTGACGTTGATAAATGAGTACCAACACAGGTTGGGTGATATTGTATGCATATTTGTTCTATATAAAGTGCTTAAGCATAAGTGATATATATTTGCACCTCGATGCCTGCAGGCTGTAGTGTGCTTTACAAATTTAAATAAATAAATAAAATAATAACACATCATTATCATTTGTCCTTGGATATCTGCTTGCATTGACAGTAATTTGGTAATATGGGCCTATACCTACTGATATTAATGGTACATGTGTTGATCCATTCTTGTATGAAATGTAATATCACATTACAGTGATATTGTAACCATGTATTTCGTAGTGTACTTAGGAACAATGCTATGTGATGCCACTTACTGTTTTGTCAAGTGGTGAAAGGTAATGTTCCATCGCTTCCCATGATGTCAATTTGGGGTGGGGTCAAATGACATCACTTCCTGTGTTGTCATCAGAGGTCAAGGGTCGCGTGATGTCACTTTCGCTACCTGTGTCATTTTGGTGAAACAACATCCCTGCTAGAGAGACTGCAATGAAGTAAGAATCCAGAATGTTTCCATCCATGTTATTACTGGATCGGTATAGAAAGTCTGGTTAGGATGGCAAAATGTAGTGTGCACTCGGAACGTATGATATGTGTAGCACATCATTTGTCTCTTTCACATTCTTTGTATCAGCTAGTTGCACAATACTGCATGAAGTATTTACAGAATCATTACTATATGGTTTATCTTGATCTAATGTAAAAATGAAAATGCACCGAATTTACTGCACACAATTTGCCTCTTTTGTGCTCATTCCCTCGACTATATGTTCAATGTTCCATAAATGCATTCAGAAATGTATTACTTCATGGTTTGTCGTACTTGCTGAATAATTCACTTTTATTTAACCACAGTTAAATATGCGCACCCGTTAATAAATGTATGTTTAATGAAATACTTTACAAATGTAGTTGTCGTTATCTCTAATTGGACAATATCTTCTGCACCACCTTGAATCCATCTATAAAGCCTTGAAAGGAAATACGAGTTCAAAGTTCATCAACAAGATCCTTTTGGTGATGGTGATTGGTGATGGCAATTACTTCACGGTTTCTTAGTTGCAGAATGCTTTCATGATCATTTATTCAAAGTGAAACATGCGTAAAAGTTTATAAAGGTTTGTCAATGCTGACTTACACAATTTAATTGTATTACCTCTAAATCACAGACATCTTTGACACCACTGTGAACCTTAGAAAGGAAATGAAGGTGACAGTTAACATCAATAAGGAAAAGAGTTTTGCTCCCAAATGAATACCTACCTCTCTGCACTGTATAAGGAAAATACAGCCTCAAAAATGGTTATAGATTATATAAACTGAAGGTGTCAATAAGCGCGTATACACCCCTGGAATGCCAACAAAATAGATGGCATATAGTATGCTCTAAACCCCCCAGCTGGAAGTATTTGATATCGATTAGGTTTCAAAAATATCGAAGGTCTCATGCCTACTTCCGAGCAACGCTATAATGGGGCAAACATCATATCACTTTGCAAAACATGCGATCATTTATCAGCATACCCACATCCATTCCCATAGAGGATAAACATAAAGCCGTGTCTAACCTGTTTAGTAAACCCGGGAGTGCAACAAACCAGCCCATTCAATGGGAACACACCAAGGTTAAGTTAGAACAGATTCTAGCATATGAAGGATTTTCAGGATCTCTTTCTGATCTCTGACTGTCTCTGTAGAGATTATAATAGCAATGGTTTATCAAATTAATTTCCTATCCCTCCCTGGCAGCCTAGTTTTACACGTACTTACTCGACTAGAATGCTCCTGGCCCCAGAATTGACATGCTGGAGTCAGCCACTGAAACAAGTAAGACACATCTGGGGGAGAAGAGCTTGCTTGAGCACATCTTTGGATCCAAACACACTGACTGCTCTATTGCATTCCAAAAATAGTTATCATACATTGCCTCATGTTCATTAGTGACATTTATAACAGATCACTATCACAGTGCTATAACATTTACACAGGGCCCTCCGTAACTGGACCAATATGATTGTCATACACCCTCCATCCGGATGCCTCACACCTAAACTCTTCCCTTCCCAACCACTCAGCCCTCTGTCTCATCCTCATTTCTCCAAGATCCGACCTGGAATCCCTAGCTGGGGCATATTATGCAGATCCGTGGGGAAGCCTAGGTGATATGAGACCCCTATGGTGGTGATGTGGTGCAATATAAAAGCTGTATAACATAACCTACCCCAAGCATTGTCTGGTCAAATATGCTACATTGTAATCTACGTGCAATGTAGCTTCGAGGGTCATGGACGAATTCACCAAAGACAAAGCCCTCTGCTGAGCTGTTTGAACACAAATAGGGGAATGTTGTCAATTTCTGAGGTAAAATCCACACTCTAGGGAGTAGAAGAATTCACTTGCTCAGCGATAATTGAGTCTGTTCCTTATCTTCAAAATGAATAACCCCTTCGACTTTCAGATCAAATAATTGTGTCTCTTTCATTGGAATCGTTTTATTTCTGTAAAGATTGAATGTCACCTTTAATTCGTTCTCATTTCGTCACGGAATAAACATCTGCAGGAACCCGCAGGAGTGCCCTTTCTGCTCCATACCCCAAATAAATCCAGAATGATGTTGCAAATAGGAATGCAATGAGGCGACTGAAATATTTAGCTACACACACCATTATTAGTGATAACATTCAAGAAGGTAGAGATGAATTGGCTTTCTCAAACATTGCCATTCAGCATTAGGAGGGTGGATTCAATTTGGAGGTGAAAGATCTTAAGTCAACTATTGGAGGGCATCTGCCCCAAACCTGTGCAATCAACTGCACATGACCCAGCGGGTGCAGTTTGAAGGCCCGGGCCAGACTTAGGCTGGTGATTTGCATTCTAAATTCAGCACAGCCTTTTCCCGTAATACTTTTACTTTCCACATTCAGAGAGGATAGATTATGCCACAGACGGTTACAACATTGAGTTGCAGAGTTCTTAGCAAGCATCAATGTATCAAGTAGGAAGGAGGTGAGCTACAGCAACACCACATTGTGATGCCAATCTGTGCTTCAAATAGCTAAGTATTTCTGTTGCATTAGTATGGGACCACAAAGATACTGCAATTGCCATGTCCAGCACATATGTTGGCTATGTCAGTGCTGGATTACCAGATGGGCAAAGGAGGCACCGGCCTATAGGCCCCCACTCCCTTTATGGGTCTTTGACAACGGATCAAAATAATATTGATTTGATCTTGAAAGAAAATTACAATTAAGCTTTCTTAAATTGTTTCCAAAAGATAGATAACAATGACGCCACTCAAATTAAAACTTTACATTAAAAACTATATGGACTGAGAAAATACTGTATTAGTGTAATGTACCCATTAACAACTTAAAGTAAATAAACAAGAGATATCAGATTCACGTTTTGTCTCTTAAAAGCTTGTCTTGTGCCAGCTGTCAGTTTCTAAAACAATCTGGTGCAAACTACATAGTTTTATTAGTACAACGTCCTTCAAAAAAATTAAAACGATGAGCTTTCTCATTGAAAAATCCACAGAGAAAAACCCATTGTTGTTTCACCCTGCGATGAAATGACATGGAACCAGTTTTAATGTACAGTAGTGATGATCATCTCCATCTAGTGGCCAACATGCACACTACTAAGTTCAATGTTATCCCACTAGAGTGAGCAGTGTGCAGTCCTGCATGAGAAAACCTCCAGTAGCAAAGCTTCCTGTGTGAGATGCAGCCGACTCCAGAGCCTAGTAGAATATTCGTGAGTAGAAGCTTCGAGAAGGCCAATGAGTAAATATACAGTACCGACGTCTGTGTTACTAAGTTTGCTTTTCTGAGTTATAATGAAGTTTGATTAACTTCACCATCTAATTTCCACAGTAACAGAACAAATCGATCTTGTTCAGGCACTTTGGGCCTCATTACAACTCAGGCGTTAAGGGTTAACGCCGTCGTTAACCCTTAACGCCTGATTCCGATTTTAACGGCTGCTTTTAGCAGCCGTTAAAATCCATGGCGCTAAACCGCCTTGGTGCTAATTACGCCACCGTAATTTACGGTGGCGTAATTAGCGCCTTCCCCACTCCCATTATGCCCTATGGGGCAAAAATGGGAATGGGGAAGGGTAAAATGGGAAATGGGGATTTACCGCCCCACTCACCTTGGAATGGGGCGGTAAATCCGCCATCCACCATGGTGTAAACGTAGTTTACACCATGGTGGTAAAGTTGGTGTATTTACCGCCTGGGTCGTAATGACCCCCTTTGACTCATTTTTGTCTGAGACATAAGAATTCTTTCATTTTCTTTAACAAAGCGTAAATATTGTTTGTCATCACTCGTTTGTAGACCCATAATGTCGCTGCCTGAAAAGAAGAGGTGCAGAAAATAAAAAAACGTGTTAGGAGATCGTTTGTGAAGGAGCCCTGAAATTTCGACTGCCTAGCGGCCTCCAGAGAGTTTAATCTGGCGCTGGCTATGGTTGATTTGTATGCACTTCAATCACACTCTCACATACATATATCAATGTATGTATTTTACCAATGCCATGTAAGTAATGTCTATTTGATATCCATGTGGTATTTACTTTAGGGCACACTCCAAATATATGTTAAATATTACATGTAATATGTAACACATAAATGTAACATGTACTTTAACACACACACACATACATCCACATATATGTTAAGGCAAGTAATAGAGCATTCCAGTGACTCTTTAGCATGCCCAACGACAGAATAAGTTTGCTGAGCCTTACATATTGCACAATATTATTGCTTATTTCAGCCTCTGTGCTGGCAAGGTCTGAATGCCAGCATCAACATTTGCTGTTCCAAAGCTTGAGGATCCAACACTGCACGCCCTGTAGCACCTCACTTAGCCGCATTTCCCCACAAACATGCACTCACACAGCAAAAGGCTTTGAGAAAAGTGTGGGCCTCTGTGGGAAAGGCTTCAGGTGCCGAATAAGCACTTCCAGTAGCTCTAGGAGGGAGGTACCGGAGCAAACATGATATTGAATCCTTTTGCCTATGTTTGTATCACAAGTACAAACCTACCAATAGGGGTTCCCTGGACAATATAAGTGTGATGTTCCACAGACTTGGAGGTGGCTCATTTCCCCCACTCTTCAAAATCCCCTGAAGTCACCCAAACAAGTAACAGAGAATGTCTTGAGGCACTTTGTGACAAATCATATGTTCCGTCATCTCAGTAACTTTCCACCAGAACAAAGACAAAAAAGGGCATTCCCACAGAACATGTATAAATCCGGCGTTATCGAATTTGCATCTGGGGTATTTTCAATCATTAGAAGCATCACATTTCTACTGTACTGAAGGTGAAAAATAGGCTCGGTGGAGAATTTCAAATTTAAATGTAGAGCAAACTACCACTTTCTGGGTATACAAACACATACACTGCCACCACCTATCCTCCAGGTCCATGCCAATAACCTCTGCCCACTGTGATCTACACGCCAGTGCTGCCCTAGGAACTAAACCCAGTGCCATCCGGTAAATAGTGGACACCACCATTCTGGCATTCGCTGAGATGACGAGATACTTCAGAATGGCAAACACCTGTGATTCAGCAGGGAACTCCGGAGACCATGCCCGAAATGCCTCCAGAAGAGTAAAGTACTGGAACACCAACCCAGACATCCTCCACACCCCCAAACTTGGCCTCAACCTGCTCCCAAGAAATGAAAGTCCTATCCACATAGAAATCTGATATGTTATTGATCCCCAGTCGCGACCACTCTTTCTTAATGATACCATCACACATCAGGGCCATAAACTGGATATCTCAAGGAAACAACTCCAGGGTATACGGACTCGGTACTTCCATTCTCGAGCACAAGCTCTGCCATGCATGGACCATACACAAGAATCGGTCAAAGGGACACTTGACAACAGTCGGCAAAGACACCAAAATCCCCAGCAAAGAGTGAGGGCGAGCCGATCGTCGTTCAATATACACATGCGGGAAAGGCCCGGCATCCAACATGACATGAACAAGATCTGGGCCACCAGGTAATATAGTTCCTATCGGGCACATTCATCCACCCTTGTTCCCACGTTCCGGTGAGCATCTCCCACCTGATTCTATATATTAGGAAATACATATAATAATTTAGGAAAAAACACTCTTTTTATAATAGCTACTTTGCCCATAGGAGAAATCGGAAGCAAGGCCAGTGCCCAATGTTTCCCTGCAGCGACTCCAAATAGCGTGATGCCCCATTCCTTGGGTGCTTGTCTCCCATGTGGGTCAACCATCCACAAGTCCAGCGGTGGTCCCAGGGAGCCCCAGCAGGGTCCCCATCCGTCTCTGGAGGGAAAAGGTGAGATGCAGACCAGCCAGAGCTCCAGGGAGGTCGTTGCTGCTGCCCCCGGCCTTGGGTACCTGTCTCCCTTGTTGGTATATGGTCCCCAAGTTCAGAGGCAGTCCGAGGGGGCCCTTGTAGTGTGCCAATGCCTCTCTGGAGAGAAAAGCTGTAATGCAGCCCAGCCAGAGCTCCTCTGGCCTTGGGCACCTGCCTCCCATGTGGGTCGACCGTCTCCAAGTTCAGCGGTAGTCCCAGGGAGCCCTGGCAGGGTCCCGGTCCCATCGCCGAGGCAGAAGCTGTAATGCAGCCCAGCCAGAGCTCCAGAATGGTCAAGACTGATGGCTGCAGACTTGTGCGCCTGTCTCTCTTGTTGGAGAGCAGTCCCTAAATTCAGCGGCAGTCCCAGGGAGGCCCCAGCAGGGACCCCATCCCTTCCCAGAGGGAAAAGCTGTAATGCAGTCCAGCCAGAGATCCGGGACGGCTGGAAGTGTTGCCTCCGAGCTTGGGCACCTGTCTCTCATGTAGGGCGACTATCTCCAAGTTCAGAGGCGGTCCCAGTGAGCCCTGGCAGGGTCCCAATCTGTTCCCACAGGGATACACTGTAATGTATGCCAGCCAGAGCTCCAGGACAGCTAGGCTGCTGCCTCCGGGCTTGGGCGCCTCTCTCCTTTGTTGGTCTACCATCCCCAAGTTCAGTGGCAGTCCCAGCGTGCCCCTGGCAGGGTTCCCATCCCTCCCAAGAGGGAAAACCTGTAACGCAGGCCATGCAGAACTCCTGGATGGTCGAGCTTCATGTGCCTGTCCTTTGGCATCTGTCTCCCATGTTGGGCGACCATCCCTAAGTTCAGCGCAGGTCCCAGGGAGCCCCGGCAGGGTCCCCATCCCTCCCTGGAGGAAAAAGCTGTAACACAGGCCAGCCAGAACTCCAGGATGGTTGGGGTGAAGTCCCCGGCCTTTGGCGCATGTCTTCCACAATGGGCAACCATTGCCAAGTCCTACGTGGTGCCAGTGAGCTCGGCAGGGTCCACATCCCTTCTCAGAGGTAAAATCTGTAACGCAGCCCAGCCAGACTTCTAGAACGGTCAGGAGTGATGACCCCGGCTGTTGGCACTTGTCTCCCTTGTTGGTTGACCATCCCCAAGTTCTGAGGCGGTCTCAATGTGCCTCAGCAGGGTCCCCTTCCCTCCTTGGAGGGAAGAGCTAATACACATAGCCTAGCCAGAGCTCCCGGATGGCCGGTGGAAATGGCCCCGGCCTTGAGCGCATGTCTCCCATGTTGGTCAACCGTACCCAAGTTCTGAGGTGGTCCCACAGTGCCCCAGCAGCGTCCCAACCCCTCCCCGGAGGGAAAAGCTGTAACGCAGCCCAGTCAGAGCTCAGGACGGCCACGGGTGCTGTCTCCCCGAGCTTGGGTGCCTGTCTCCCTTGTTGGTTGAACGTCCCCAAGGTCAGCAGCGGTCTCAGGGAGCCCCTGTAGGTTCCCCACCCCTCCCTGGAGGAAAAACCTTTAATGCAGGCCAGCCAGAACTCCTAGATAGTCTGTGGTGATGTCCTTGGCCTTTGGGGCCTGTCTTCCACAATAGGCGCCATTCCTAAGTCAAGCTGTGGTCTCAGTGAGCCCAGCAGGGTCCCCATCCCTTCCCAGAGGGAAAAGCTGTAATGCAGCCCAGCCAGAGCTCTAGCCTGGTCAGGGAGATGACGCCGGCCTTTGGCACCTGTCTCCCTTGCTGGTAGAACGTCCCCAAGTTCTGTGGTGGTCCAAAGGTGCCCCAGCAGGGTCCCGATCCATTCTTGAAGAGCTGTAACACAGCCAAGCCAGATCTCCAGGATGGTCAGGTGTAATGGCCCCGCCCTTGGATGCCTTCTCCCATGTTGGTCGACTGTACCCAAGTTCTGCGGTGGTCCAAGAGTGCCCCAGCAGCGTCCAAACCCCTCCCTGGAGGGAAAAGCTGTGACGAAGCCCAGCCAGAGAACAGGACGGCTAGGGGTGCTGTCTCCGAGCTTGGCCATCTGTCTCCTATGTTGGGAGACCATCCCCATGTTGAGCGGCGACCCAAGGGAGCCCCGGCAGTGGCCCCATCCCTCCCTAAAGGGAAAAGCTGTAATGCAGGCCAGCCGGAGCACCGGGATGGATGGAGGTACTGCCTTCCGGCTTGGCACCCTGTCTCCCTTATTGGTCGCTGGTCCCCAAGTTCAGCAACGGTCACAGGGATCCCTGGCAGGGTCCCCATCCCTTCCCAGAAGGAAAAGCTGTAACGCAGCGCAGCCAGAGCTCCAGCATGGTTGCGGCTGCTGCCCCGGCCTTGGGCGCCTGTCTCCCTTGTTGGTCGACTGTCCCCAAGTCAGTGGCGGTCCCAGGGAGCCCTGACAGTGTGCCAATGCCTCCCCACAGTGAAAAGCTGTAACGCAGCCCAGCCAGAGCTCCAGGATTGTCGGTGCTGCTGCCCCTGGTCTTAGGCGCCTATCTCCCTTGTTGGCCGACCGTCCCTAAGTGCAGCACCAGTCCCAGGGAGCTCTGGCTGGGCCCCATCCCGCCCTGGAGGGAAAAGCTGTAACATAGGGCAGCCAGAGCTCTGGGACGGCCGGGGGTGCTGCATCCCGGCTTGGACACCTGCCACCCTTGTTGGTCGAGCATCCCTATGTTCAGCAGTGGTCACAGGGATCCCCGGCAGGGTCCCCATCCCTCACTGTAGGGAAAACCTGTAATGCAGGCCAGCCAGAAATCCAGGATGGTTGGGGTGAAGTCTCTGGTCTTTGGCACCTGTTTTCCACATTGGGCGACCATTCCCAAGTGCAGTGGTGGTCCCAGTGAACCCGGCAGGGTGCCTATCCCTTCCCAGAGGGAAATGCTGCTATGCAGCCCAGCCAGAGCTCCAGTACGGTCGGGGATGCTCCCTTGTTGGTTGACATTCCCCAAGTTCAACAGCGGTCCCAGGGAGCCCTGGCAGTGTACCATTACCTTCCTGGAGGGAAAAGCTGTAAGGCATCCCAGCCAGAGCTCCAGGATGATTGGTGCTGCTGCCCCTGGCCTTGGGAACCTGTGTCCCATGTGGGTCTACTGTCTCCAAGTCCAGCGGCAGTCCCAGTTAGCCCCGGCAAGGTCCCCGTCCTTTCCCAGAGGGAACAGCTGTAACGCAGCCAGCCATAGCTCTAGGATGGTCGGGGTGATGGCCCCGGACTTGGGCACCTGTCGCCTTTGTTGGTTGACCATCTCCAAGTTCAACGGCAGTCCCAGGGTGCCCCAGCAGGGTCCCCATCCCTCCACTGAGGGAAGAGCTGTAACACAGCCTAGCCAGACCTCGAGAACGGTTTGGGGTGATGGTCGCAGCCTTGGGTGCCTGTCTCCCTTGTTGTCAACATTCTCCAAGTTCTGCAGCAGTTCCATTGAGCCCCAGCAGGGTGCTCCTCCCTTCACGGAGGGAGATGATGTAACGCAGGTCAGCCAGAGCACCGGGGCGGCTGGGAGTGCTGCCTCCCGGCTTGGATGGGCGTCCCTGTCCCTGACCGTATACAGCTTTTCCCTTTGGGAAGGGATGGGGTCCATGCCGGGGCTCCCCGGGACAGCCGTTGAACTTGGGTGCTGTCCACCCAAATTGAAGACAGGCACCCACGGCCAGGGATGTCACCGTCAAGCCTTCTGGAGCTCTGGCTGCACTGTGTTAGAGTTTTTCCCCCCGGGTAGTGTAAGGAACTCATGATGGCAACAGTAAAGAAAGACATAAGTGATCACAGTTCAAGGGTGTTCATTAAACTGTAAATGCAGGGTGGAAAAACGCCTAACCTAAACCAAAATCTAAAATGGGAGCAAGCTCCAACCATCATATGAAAAATAAGGCAGTCCTTGTAGCGTCTTGTCAAAGTAAAAGGCCGATACTAAAAAAAACGATTGCCAAATCCTTACAACTAATTACAGAAAGAGGGTGGGATAGGGTTTCAATAAAGAAAAAAGTGTTCACAAATAATAAATCAGGATGTAATTGCCAACGGTCTCCCTTCCCCACATTTTGTGCACAGGACAAGGTGGGTCTCCTGAGCACAAGACACACTCGAGCTTTCCCAACACGAGCCAACAGTTCTATTCCAGCTATCAGGTTCTTCGATGGTTAAGTCTTTTTTTACTAAAATGTCTCTTGTTTTCGAGGGCCTGATATCTTCAACAAACAAACACACAATTCTGTTTCACGCATGGCTCTGGGTGACGGCTTCACCCCTGGGCTCCCTCTTCTGGCTCAAACCCGTCACCAGTCATATGCGACAATTCAATTAAACAGTTCCTTTCCAACAAACTATGGGTGATGTCTTTCCTCCCCTTGATCTCCCTGCTTCGGGTTCGGACCCCTTTTCAATCACCAGACTCCCACCTTCAGGTTCACAATGGCTTTTCTTGCATTTACTAATCACAATGGCCCTCATTAGGACCCTGGCGGATTTTTTCCGCCATCGGCGGACTTTTCCGCCATGGCGCAAAGTCCCTTTACGCCATGGCGGATGGCGGACTTACCGCCCCATTCCGAGGTCGGCGGGGCGGTAAGTCCCCATTGACCCATTTACCCTTCCCCATTCCCATTTCGGCCCCATAGGGCTCAATGGGAGTGGGGAAGGTGTTAATTACGCCACCGTACACTACGGTGGCGTAATTAACACCGAGGTCCCATAGCGCCATGGATTTTTACGCCCGCAAAAAGCGGGCGGAAAAATGACCATGGCGCTATGGGAACTCGTAGTTGGCGGTAAGGGGTCGGCGCAGCTAACGCTGGCGCAAACCCCTTAGCGCCAGGGTCCTAATGAGGGCCAATGTCATTTCAAACATTTCACTGTGAATATCCCTCTGCCGGGCTTCTGGTTACGGTAGTTTCTATCATTGCGTAATCACCCAGAGTTTCTTACTTGAGCACCCATGTGGTGCGAAACTTCTCTGTTGCTGGTTTTACCCCTTTTCATCAATAGTTCTTTTACAGTTCAAATCAGCCGTTTGCTACTTTTCGTTCAGCACAGTTTGGTTTCTTATCGACTCTCCTCTCGACTCACCGGCTGTGATGAATCACTTGGCTTTCCTTCTTTTCGGAGTCAAGGTTGGTACCACAGAGACAAGTGTCTCTCCCCGGATTGGTAATCAGTGGTGGAGGGTTATGTGTACTGCCGACACCTGCTGCAACACACGCTTGAAATTGTCTGCGGTCTTATGCTTCTGTCTGCGGAGGTTTCACGGGCCTTGATCGGAAAGGGCAAGGTAGCTTCTCGCCTTGTCACCCTCTCGGTGTGTGCCGTCTTTTGCCTCCTCTTAAGGACTCGTGCGGTCTGCCTTGCTCGTCCTGTGCTCTTGTGCTGCATCTTTTATCCCTGTGAGGAAGAGAAAGGGCTGTTAGGTGTTTGTGATTCTGGTCAATTGCCTGACTTTGCCTGACCCTGGTATTGGGACATGTCAGGTAAACGGCTCTGGTGTTAGTCCGTTGTATTTTTGTATTTGTATTTTGTTTATTTGTATGGGGCGCCAAACCCTCAGGTATCAGGGCGCATTATTCCAGTTATATTTGTGCAAGATATGGAACTAGGTTATATTTGTGCAAGATATAGAAACAGGTTACAAGATAATTGTATAATAAACAGACATAATATTTACAGCATTTTACATAAACAGGAAGTAATATATGGCATTATGCACAAGTATGAAGGGACACGACAAGTGGATCCATTGTGGTTAGGTGGTTTCAAGGGTGGTGAGACATTTTTTGTGCTTGTCCTGAATTATGGAGAGCAGGTATGGTTCTCAAGGCAGTAGGTATGGAGTACCAGAGTTTGAAAGCAAATACAGGGAAGTTGGAGCCTCCAGATTTCTTGCGGTTATACCTAGGGACTTTGAGGCAGTGTAATTGGGCTGATCTGGTGGGTCTGGACGATTGGTTTTTGGTGAATCTACAGAACAAGTAGTTCGGTTCTGTGTTTGTTAGGCACTTATGAGTAAGGGTAAGTATTATCAGTGAGATTCTGTTATTGATGGACAACCAGCCGGCATTGCGCCTTTTTTCAGAGATGTGGTGGGAGCGGGGTATGTTGAAAGACTGCTCTGATAGCGTTGTTTTGGAGTACCTGGAGTTTGTTTAGATTTCTTTTGCTAGTTTGGAGGTAGAGAGGGTTACAATAATACAATTTGGATAGGATCAATGCTCAAGCTAAGCTGTTTGTGGAGGAGAGAAATGGTCTGGCTGTGTTTATTAATTTACAGGTGTAGGCTGTGGCGGAGGCTACTGAGTTCACTTGTTTTGCCAGCATTAAGGAGGAGTCTATGTAGATGCCTAGGGATGACATTGGAGACCGGGATGTTATTGCCGTCGATGCAGAAGGAGTTGAAGGACATGTCAAGGTGAGCCAGTTAGTAGGAGTTCCGTCTTCTCATCATTAAGGCAGAGGCCATGTGTGGCCATCCATGCCTGAATGATGAGGTAGATTTTGTTTAGTAATTTAGAGTCGGTGTCGTGATTGCCAGAAATCAGGATGAGGACCTGTCATCTGCATAATTAGTGTAGGTGACACCCAAGGGTCCAGATCATAAAATAATGGCTTGGTGAATATGTTATATAGTGTTTGTGACACACAAGAGCCTTGTGGCACTCTGCATGTCACCAGAGCGGGTCAGGAGAAGATAAGGGCGAGAACACTCTCATCATTCTGTATTCTAAGAAGGATTGAATCCACTCAGTAGCTTCTTCCGAGAAGTGGGCTGAGGAGGAGAGGTGGTTGCAAAGGACTTTGTGACTGACAAGATCAAATGTAGCTGATAGATCTAGGATAAGGAGGAGTCTTATGTTGCCTTTGTCTATTTGCCCGTCAATTTGTTTTTTTAAATCTGTGAGCGCTGTTTCCGTGCCGTGTCTGGGTCGGAATCCAGATTGCTGCAAGCCTAGGAGATTGTTTGTTTTCAAGTGGGTCTGTATTTGGAGCTGCCCTATCAATGTTCAATAGGAACGGCCCTGTTGTGATGGGCCTATAGTTTGTGGGGACATTTGGATCAAGGGTGGGTTTTTGTAGGAGCAGGAGTACCCAGGCAACTTTCAGATTGGCCACCCAAGGCCAGGGACCACCCCTGACCATCCTAGATCTATGGCCTGGGCTGAATTACACAATAACCCCCCAGGAAGAGATGAGGACCCTGCTGGGGCTCCCTGGGACTGACGCTGCACTTGGGGATGGTCGAACCATATGAGAGACAGGCACCAGAGGCCGGAGGCAGCACCGCCAGCCATCCTGGAGCTCTGACTGGCCTCTGTTTCTGCATTTCCTTCTAGGGAAGGGAAGAGCACCATGCCAGGGCTCAGTGAGACTGCTGCTGGACTTGGGGACAGTCTCCCAACATGGGAGACAGGTGCCCAAGCCTGGAGGCAGCAACCCCAGCTGTCCCAGAGCTCTGGCTGGTCTGCGTTACAGCTTTTCCACCTGGTAAGGGATGGGGACCCTTCCGGGGCTCCCAGGGACTGACGCTGCACTTGAGGATGGTCGAACCACATGAGAGACAGGCACCCAAGGCCGTAGGCAGCACCACCGGCCTTCCCGGAGCTCTGGTTGGCCTGCGTTTCTGCATTTCCCTCTAGGGAAGGGAAGAGCACCCTGCCAGGGCTCACTGAGACTGCTGCTGGACTTGGGAACGGTCGCCCAACAAGGGAGACAGGTTCACAAGCCTGGAGGCAGCAACCCCAGGCGTCCCAGAGCTCTGGCTGGTCTGCGTTATAGCTTTTCCTTCTGGGAAGGGATGGGCACCCTACCCGCTCCCTGGGACCCCTGCTGAAGTTGAGGACAGTTCACCAACAAGGGAGACAGGCACCAAAGGCCGGGGCCATCACCTTCAAGAATACTAGAGCTCTAGTTGGGCTGGGTTACAGCTCTTCCCTATGGGAAGAGATGGGGCCCTGCTGGGGCTCACTGGGACCGTCGCTGGACTTGGGGATGGTCGCCCAACATGTGAGACAGGCGCCCAAGCTCAGAGGTAGCACCCCTGGCTGTCCTGGAGTTCTGGCTGGCCTGCATTACAGCTTTTCTGTGAGGGAAGGGATGGGGTCCCTGCTGGGGCCTCCCTGGGACTGCCGCTGAACTTGGGTATGGTTGATCAACAAGGGAGACGGGCACCCAAGTTCGGGGCCATTACCCCCAACCAGCCTAGAGCTCAGAATGTGCTGTGTTACAGCTTTTCCCTCTGGCAAAGGATGGGGACCCTGTCAGGGCTCCCTGGGACTTCCCTTGGACTTGGAGACGGTCAACCGACGTGCTATTCTCTCCAGGAGGCATTGACACACTTCCAGGGCTCCCTGGGACCGCCGCTGAACTTGGGGACGTTCGACCAACAAGTGAGACAGGCGCCCAAGGCTGGGGGCAGCAGCCCCAACTGTCCTGGAGCTCTGGCTAGGCTGCGTAACAGATTTTCCCTCCTGGAAGGGATGAGGACCCTGCTGGGGCTCCCTGTGAATGACACTGCACTTGGGGAGGCCGAAATACGTGTCTGGGGTTACTGTTGGTACTCTTGTTCAGAGGAGAATTGCCTAGAATTTCGGTGCTGGACTGCCCCTGGGCAGGACAAAGACTGATATGCAGGGACATTTCTCCTCTGTGAAAGGGACAGTGAGCTAAAGACTTGGTATAGTCTCTCCCAGGGGCCATCCACTCAAGAACAGGTCAATTGGCTGTGTTCATGCTGGTAGAGGGACTCCCAGAACCCCCTTGTTTTGCCAATTAAGTAACTTTGGGTCTCACCCTAAGTTACAAGGGGAAATCAGACGTGGACCCCTTGCTCACGGTTCTTAGAGAGGGACAGTTCCACCTCACTGATGAGGCCCGACTAGGCTGAAACACGTGTCTGGAGTTGCTGCTGGTACTCTTGTTCAGAGGAGAATTGCCTAGCATTTCGGTGCTGGACTGCCCCTGGGCAAGACAAAGAATGATATGCATTGAAATTTCTCCTGTGTGAAAGGGACAGTAAACTAAAGACTTGGTAGAGTCTCTTCCAGGGACCATCCACTCAAGAACAGGTCAATGGGCTGTGTTCGTACTGGTAGAGGGACTCCAGAACCCCCTTGTTTTGCATATTAAGTAACTTTGAGTCTCACCCTAAGTTACCAGGGGAATCCAGACATGGATCCCTTGCTCACTATTCTTAGAGAGGGACAGTTCCACCTCACTCATGAGGCCCGACTAGGCTGAAACACGTGTCTGGAGTTGCTGCTGGTACTCTTGTTCAGAGGAGAATTGCCTAGCATTTCGGTGCTGGACTGCCCCTGGGCAAGACAAAGAATGATATGCATTGAAATTTCTCCTGTGTAAAAGGGACAGTAAACTAAAGACTTGGTAGAGTCTCTTCTAGGGACCATCCACTCAAGAACAGGTCAATGGGCTGTGTTCGTGCTGCTAGAGGGACTCCAGAAACCCCTTGTTTTGCATATTAAGTAACTTTGGGTCTCACCCTAAGTTACCAAGGGAATCCAGACATGGACCCCTTGCTCACTATTCTTAGAGAGGGACAGTTCCACCTCACTGATGAGGCCCGACTAGGCGGAAGCACATGTCTGGCGTTGCTGTTGGTACTCTTGTTCAGAGGAGAATTGCCTAGCATTTCGTGCTGGACTGCCCCTAGGCAGGACAAAGACTGATATGCAGGGACATTTCTCCTCTGTGAAAGGGACAGTAAGCTAAAGACTTGGGAGAGTCTCTCCCAATGGCCACCCACCCAAGAACAGGTCGATGGGCTGTGTTCGTGCTTGTAGCGGGACTCCCAGAACCCTCTTATTTTGCATATTAAGAACATTTGGGTCTCACCCTAAATTACCAGGGGAATCCAGACTTGGACCCCTTGTTCAATGTTCTTAGAGAGGCACAGCTCCACCAAACTGATGGGGCCCGACTAGGCCGAAACACGTGTCTGGGGTTGCTGTTGAGAGGAGAATTGCCTAACATTTTGGTGCTGGACTGTCCCTGGCAGGACAAAGACGGATATGCAGGGAAATGTATCCTCTGTGAAAGGGAGAGTGAGCTAAAGACTTGGTAGAGTCTCTCCCAGAGCCCATCCACCCAAGAACAGGTCAATGGGCTGTGTGTGTGCTCGTAGAGGGATCCAGAACCCCCTTGTTTTGCACATTAAGTAACTTTGGGTCTCACCCTAAGTTACCAGGGGAATCCAGAGGTGGATCCCTTGCTCACTGTTCTTAGAGAGGCAAAGCTACACCTCACTCATGAGGCCCGACTAGGCCAAAACATGTATCTGGGGTTGCTGTTGGTACTCTTGTTCAGAGGAGAACTGCCTAGCATTTCGGTGCTGGACTGCCTCTGGGCAGGACAAAGACTGATATGGAGGGAAATGTCTCCTCTGTGAAAGGGACAGTGAGCTAGACTTGGTAGAGTCTCTCTCAGGGGCCATCCACCCAAGAACAGGCCAATGGGCTGTGTTCGTGCTGGTAGAGGGACTCCCATAACCCCCTTGTTTTGCACTTGGGGATGGTCAACCCACATGGGAGACAGGTGCTCAACGCCAGAAGCAGCACTTCCGACCATCCTGGAGCTCTAGCTGGGCTGCATTATCACTTTTTTCTCTGGGGAGGCATTGCACACTGCCAGGGCTCCCTGGGACCACTGCAGAACTTGGTGGCCGTTCACCAACAAGGGAGACAGGCACCCAAGGCCAGGGGCAGCAGCCCCAACCGTCCTGGAGCTTTAGCTTGGCTGCATTACAGATGTTCTCTCCAGGAAGGGATGGGGAACCAGCCAGGGTTCCCTGTGACCTCCGCTGGACTTGTGGACGGTCAACACTTTTTCTTTTCCACCCAGGTAGGTACACCCACATATGTGAGGTACAGTTTTTTGTCAGGAGACCTTTGGGAATGTCGTAAGAAAGGACATGTTTTGTTGCCGGCGTATTTCCGTTGTTTCCTGGTGGCCAATGTCTGAACAGTGAGTTTCTTTCCCTAAATCTTGAACTTTTCCCGGCATTGTGGGTAATAAATTGTAGGCCAATTCATTCAAGTCAGACCTCTTTGGATTCCCACGGGTGTCTTCTTTTCAGAAATGCATTGGGTTCCCTGTTTTCCTTGGTGAGTGCGATGCCCCAGACCCAAATATGTAGGTTGTCCACAAGGCAATCCTTAAAACGTCCTCTTCCCAAACCTTTTGGGATACCAGTGGTTTAGCCTTTTCCCTTTGCGCCCAGGTAGGTGCAACCACACATCTGAGGTACAGTTTTTGTCGGTACACTAGTGGGAATGTGGTAAAACAGGACATGTATTTTTGCTGGCGTGTTTCAGTAGTTTCCTGGTGGCAAATGTCTGAAAATTGAGGTTTTTTCCCTACATTTTGGAATTTGCTGGGCTTTGTGTGTAATACATTCATGGGCGATTCGTGCAAGTTAGACCTCTTTGGATTCCCACTGGTGTCTTCATTTCAGAAATGCATGGGGTTCCCTGTTTTCCTTGGTTTCTGCGACACCCTTATCCCAAATCTGTGGGTTGTCCACAAAGCCAAATCCAGTCTTTCCCATGGCGTTTGATATGGCAGTGGTTTAGCCTTCTCCTCTTGTACCCAGGTAGGTGCACCCACACATTTGAGGTACTGTTTCCATCGGGACACCTGTGGGAATGTGGGAAGGTAGGACATTTGTTGTTTTCTCTTGGTTTTGATAATGTTTTCATACATTTGCTACTGCACTTTGTTCCACAAATCTTTAATTTCCCAATTGTAACCTTAATGTAGTCGTTGCTTTAGGCACTGTATACTTTTGGAACCTGCACGTCACATATCCTACAAAAGGTCTGCTTGTGCTCTTTCAAAAAAGTATGCTTGCCATCCTCACCAAATTTCTTTTCCTTATTTTCTAATGCTAATTACGTCTGTTTAGGACGTCAGCATAAAAATCACGTGTACCATGGCTCAGTTTTTGGCTTGTGACAAAAAAGATGTGATTTCCTAACTATAAGAGTCGGGGTAATGTAGTGGTGCATTGCTTTTCTCAATATTCACAGAAGCCATTACCTTACAGTTCCAAACATGTCCAGCACATAACTTGTTTCTGTAATTTTTCAATTCTTTTCCCAAATTATGGACCTTTTACTTGCATAGTTGTTGCCTGACCTGCGCAAATCACCCCATCCTAAACTTGGAATTTGATCTACTGTTCAGAAATGTATGCCTTTCTGTCTTCCCATTCAGCTTTCCTACCCTCCTCTTCCATTCCATCCATGCACGCCCTTTTGGAGAAAAAAAAGGAAAAAACCGCCTACCTGTCACTAAAGTGATGGTAACCTTATACAAATATGTTTTTTGTTTCCACTCAACCTGTTCTTGAAAGCTTGGAAAATGGTGAATTCTGAACAGCAAGCAATTTGTTCCTAGCTCTTACAAGGAAAAAATCACAGAAAACCACAGGCTTCTTTGCACATCATTTTATTGACATTTTCTGAAAAAACACAAAACCTCCTCTCTTTTGTGTTATTTTCTCTCATCTCCCGCACCACCACATCACAGAAAAGGGGCCAAATTTGGCTAAGACATCTCTTGTAACAAAAAAGGATACAATGGATTGAATGTGACATACCGAAATCTCCACAAAAAGGAAAACCCTCAGCAGTTCAGGGGTTAAAGAAGATGGGCAATCCTGTGTAAGGATCCTCCCACCTAGGCAACCTGTAAGGGAAAAGATAAGCTATACTTTATCTTGTCTATTACAGCCCAGGCCAAATATATTCAATAATGCCTGGGAAGCCACTGGAGAACAGCATCCATGACGAAGCTGGGACCCCTGGATGGAAGATGCTCGTCACAGCACATTGGGTGCCTTGACAGGCGAAGTCGTGGAGTGTCTTGGCTTTAATCGATGAGACCCTTTGAGGATGGACCCCTTTTGATAGAAGGAGTCACTAGGTTGTTGATGGGGAGAATAAATAAGAACCCAAGAAGTGTCAGAAATACAGCACTTTCGGTCTTTGCAGTGTTCTCCCTTGGTGGGTCGTTAATCCGGCTGTGGATGTCCCATGAAGGTGAACCTTGCTGTGGACCTCAACAAGGCCTGACTGAAGAAGATAAGATCCTTGGTGTCCTTGGATGACTTTCGGTGGCGACAGTTATTGAGATTTCACTGTTTACCGCCTTTTGGTTCTTCGGTGTGGAGCCATATAGGGTCTTTGTACCCAACAACCATTCAGGGAAAGGGAATTGAGCCAGGGCTTCTCAGGACTTTGGGAAACAAGGGGGTTAGGCAAAGAAAACCAAGAGGCCACCAGTAGCCATCTTGCCTTTGTTCAGGAATTCAATGAGTCCTATGGCAGGGCCTGGGTATCCTAAAAATGTAGCTGCCACCAGTCCATACCATGCTCTGTGGGCAGCACACATGTGCTCCAAAACATACACTAGTAGTACAGGGTTGTACAGGGTTGTAACCCTACACATGGTTTCCCTAAGGGTATCCCATGGGTACTGTTCACCAAAGAACAAAATGAAGGGCTGCACTGCCAGGGGTCCAAACTGGACTCATGTGCAGAAAATAAGTAGAATACACAGAATAAGGAGGTATAGGACAAGGTCAAGGAGGTCTCGTCCCTCCAATACATTTCCACCATCACAACTGTATTCTCCCCAACCTGTGTCCTTTGCCTGCTTAAACTTCAGCTCTGAGTTGCAACATCAACTTGTAATGATGTTGCTCACGCAAGGCCTGAGAACTGGTTATGCCCCTTCTTCCTAATCTATCCCTGCGCCTCTAGTCACCCTACCTCCCTGGGCACTGGCCTTGTCCATGCAACGTCTAAAATGAACATGAATAAAGTGTATTTTATTGCAGGGAAATACCCATGTGTCACATTAGCCTAATAATCTGAAATGGCCCAAGAAGCAGCTTCTACGATGAGGCCTATTTCATGAATGTGTAATCTAGATTCTATGCAGTCAATGGGCGTTAAATATATTTGTACTGTGCTTCATAGCTACTATCTGTGAAATTATAAAAGAAAGCTTTTCCAAATTCCTGTGGTGCCCTTCGCCCCTTTCTCTGCTTATGAATGTGTTTCAAACCTAATGCAATTCTGCCCACTATTTACCTGCTGCATTATGTCACACAATCTCTCAGTGTGACTTTTGTTGATGTCCTAAATGTCTTCATGGAATGCTCTGAGAAAGGTATCTATTCCTGCTTAGTGAAGGTGGACTTGTGACTAAGGCCACTCACACTCTTATAGGCTGTAGTCCATTCTATAGGGATTTTCTTAATGTGTATTGTCTCTCACTGGGGCTTTGGAACTGCATCCCAACAGTACCAATTCCATGGAGAATGTCCCAGCCCAGTTCAGCATGGAATCTCTTACAGCATGCAGATTTCATGGCTGCCAAAGAAGGGTAATGTGGAGCCACACTGTGCATTTCAAACTGGATGTGAAAAATGCTCCTTGGTCTTGCAACTCATTTAGAAAATGATGCCTCAAACCACATTGTAAACAAATCCAGAATCTTGCTGTAGAAACAAATCTTGTCTTGGCTGTGCATTAAAAAAGGCCCAGTGACCTTTTACCACTTCACGGATGAGATTGGTAGCTCTGCAGCTGTAGATAGAGGCTCAAGGTCAGAAGGATGCTTCACCGAGTCTTAGTGCAATCGACTGTAATGATGACTTCGTGTTTATGATATATGATAAGTCATTTATAACGTGCCTATACACAAGTGTTTCTAGGAGCGACAAGACAAGGAAGGGTAGACATAGGGAGGACAAAACAAATGATCCTACTAGGCCTTGTGTCATTCTGATCGTGCAAGTACGAGGGGGAGGGAAGAGGAGAAGTGCCAGGGTGGTGGCAGTGGAGTGGCAAGACACGGTAAGTGCTGACAGAAGCGATAAGGGCTACTAGGTTGGTGGCTCAAGTAAGTGCAAAGAGGCAGGGGACTATAGGGTTGCAGATACAGTCCCCAAGTGGGTGCGAGGCCCGGAGGCAGTGCAAGGGGCTACTAGTCGTGCAGGAGCCTGATGCCCATGAGGTTCAGTCGGTGGCCAGCTAACCGGTTAGCGCAGCAGACAGGAGCATCAGCAGGGGAGAGAGAGAGAGAGAGAGAGAGAGAGAAAGCAGAAGCAAAGAGGAAGGTCTTGAGTTGCTTCCGGAACCTTGGGTGGTTCTGCTCAAGCTTGAGAGAGGCAGGGAGGCTGTTCCAGAGGGAAGCACCAGCTGAGGACAGAAATCTACCCCCCCACTCTCTACCTGGAGAAGCGTCTGACTTTCAGAGAGTTGGAGGTGGATGAACAGAGGGCTCGCGAACAAAGATACTTAAGAAGAGAGAGTTGGATGTAGTGTGGTCCCTGGCCCCAGAAAGCCTTGGGGACAATACAGAGGATCGTGACTTGAGCCTTGCAGCCAGTGGAGAGATTTCAGGGCAGGAGAGATACGACCCCTGCCTTGAGGCCAAGTACAAGTCTTGCAGTCTTGTTGTGGATTAGTTGAAAAGGGTGAAGATTAGAGGCAGGCAGATTTAGAAAAAGGTTGTTGCGTTAGTCCAGTGTAGAGAGAACCAGGGATCTGGAGACAGTGAGCATCTGGGGGAAAGTGAGCAAAGGAAGAATACCACTCAGGAGGTGCAGTTGGTAATGTGAATTCTTAGAGATGTCTGAGATGTGATGAGAGAAGGAGAGGGTGCAGTCGAAGAAGACACCAAGGTTCTTTGCCTCACAGGAAGGTGAGGGTGGAGGGCCCAGGGTGGGTGGCCGGAGTGCAAGAGGGAAAGCAGGGACGGGGGTCCCAATGAGAAGGATCTCAGTCTTACTGACATTAAGGAATAAATCGTTGGAGTCACACCATTCCTGAATCACGGATAGTCAGGGATGATTGAGAGATCAGAGCAGGATGAGGGGAGCCTGAAGGTGAACTGTCATCTGCATAACACTGAAAGTTAGTACAGAAGGAAGAGATGAGGTGGGCCAAGGGAGTCAAGTAATGGGTGAAGAGACAGGGTAAGAGGTTAGAAACCTGGAGATCACCACATGTAGAGACAAAAGTGGGAGAGAGAAAGGACCCTAGTTGTACCTCGGAGGGTCGACTGGAGAGAAAGGAGGTCACCCATCCTAGGGCCTGACCCATGATGCCTAGTTAGGGTTGGTTGGCTTCTAAGTGCTTCACTCGTTCTGGAGCTGTAGGCACTTGCTTCACTCATCTGGGGCTTATATAGGGCGGGCAAGGGCAGTCATTGAGGCAGTTTGCCAGGACAGCATGGCCTGGCTTCTCCCAGTGATCGAGCAATTCCCAGAAGGTGGGCAGGAGGAGTGTGTGGATTCCTTACGCATGAAATGTGCCGAGCAGTTCAAAATGGGAAAAGTGTCCTGGATTTAACTTTCTATGCTGGTTCATCATTACAGAATACTGATTTATATTCCTGCCTGGTCTCTAGATTTACTCCGCTATTCTAAAGCATTGTCTCCCTTGAAGGGATCTTTTACCAGGAGCACACATCTTACTTTGTGAAGTTTTCCAAACTAAACCAAAAAGCTTAAATCAATAAAGCAATCATTGCATTTCCATACATATCTATCACAATATTCCAATATCAATGCAAAGCACCAATTCACTGTATCAAGATACCAAAGGACCAGCATTCTTGCACATTTTTCGATCAAGCTAAAACCTGTTGCATTGCAATCTGCATGGCTTTAAGGTGCAGCTAAGAGCTGCACTCCCTGGCATGGCCTCCGCAGGACCAACATCAGCAGCCAGACCTGGTGTGTGCGCTTGCAACATATTTATAGGGTCTATGGTTCGGATATCCCCCTTATCATAGAATGCTGCAACTCGGTGGGAAAAAACCCTGATTCTGACTCTAACCTGGATAACTTGGAGCGGTACCTCCCCTCAGCATCCCGCCGAATTATCAGCTCTTAGATTCTTGCCGATTTATCTCTAAGGCTTCAGGCCGTAATATCTTTCTAAGCCCTAAGTCAAGGACTTTACACCATGGGTTGTCTTGTCTTAGCTCTTAAGCAAACTGCTGTTTATTCCCTTCAAAGGAAAAATGAATTGAATTTGATTTTCCGGCCTACCAGTATACTCTGTATGCATATGGGGTGTATGTACTGACCTGCACAAAACTTGGTGGCTTGCATATATGTATGATATCATCAAGCTGCTAAGCACTTCGCTATGATAATGCTTCCATTAATGAATGAATGTATGTTAAAACAGACGACGCTTCTCACTATGTAACTACTTCTCAATACAATGCTACAACATCGGCCTCTAGGAGCATAAAGCGCTTTGAGTATAACCGCTCTGTTTTCAGCAATACTGTTGCCATTCTAAATATTGCAGTACAGACTGCCCTTGTTGCGTGTCCTAAAAGAACAACCCTGGCTAGACTAAGAGCTCTGATCTTAATTGTGAGAGGGAAGCTTGCTCCCAGCTGATCTAGGAGTAAGAGCTAGCTCTTCTCTAAGCAACACAGGTAGCTATCAGCACTGTTTCAAACCCTAGAGAACGTCTCCCCTCGTCTTACCTCAGTGCCGAACTGTGCTCACCTACAATGATGTATTATTCAGTAGGGGGAATCGTGTGTTTCCCTTCCCAACTCACTTATACAGATCTAACAGTGAACAACCATTATATCTGACTTACACTTTGGATCAGCCACACTTCCCCAAAGGTTATTGTTGCTCCTAATGCACATATGTATATATTTAGGGATACAAGAGGTGACAAGCAGATACAATGCATCACATAACACTTGACAGCTAGCTAGCATTTCAGTGTAACCGTAAAGATAAACATTTATTTGCATTTATAAAAGAAATCCCTCATACATTCTAGCTAGATTAACACAAAAGTGCATTCTTTAAAACCCTTGTGAGGTCCTTCTATCACATAGAATCAAACACCACCATTTGGTAGGCAATGGATTACTTCCGCCTCTATAGAAAGCTGTTTCCAGCCCAACATGGGGCATGAGTCACAATTCCTCTTAGCAAAGACGTAATGCCCTTTCCAAGCCCACATGGGGCACACAGCACACTTCTTCTTGACAAAGACGTACAGCCATGTCCATTCTTCAAGACAATCGATATTCAGATATACTGCTCAATTCAAGGCAATACTATGGATTCAAAACGACATCAATATTTCATCATAAAATGCAAAGCACGTCTCAAGAAATAAGGCAAAGCACAATGTGTTCCACTGATTCAAGTAAAAGAATGCATAGACCAGCATTAATTCTCATTGGCAAGCAAGTAATCCCATTGCAATAAAAAGGGACTTAAAGGGTGCTCCTGTGGCATAGCACCCCCTTCTCTCATTCTGACAGGGTTTCAGCAGAACCCTGTCCTCAGCAAGTCAGCAAACCAACCAGCCCTCTGGTAGCACATGTATAGGTTTATAGCATGTACATATGGAAATACCTCTTACCATCAGAAGGTGCTGACAGTCGATGGACAGACCCTATTCATCTGATGATTTTACCGTGTAAATGAGGAAGATCCCTCCCTCGTGGTGTGTTATAAGCAAGCAAAATCAGAGAGCACCTCCCTTCGGAAAGTGGCTGGAATATCATCAATTCGTCGCAAGGGGCGCATGGCGTCTGGCTGCGTTTTCATTTCTCTGTACGTTGCTCGGGGGCCAGGGGGCTCTGAAGCGATTGTCTCATTGTTTCATCAGCTCTAGCTCGGTGCTCTGAGCGCCTCGCTATGTTATCAGTTCTAGGCCTGCAGTCAAGCAAGTCTTGCGGTCATCTCTCCTCCAAAGACTGCCATCTATTCTCTTAAAGTGGAGAATAAAATGGATTTCTTTTTTCATGGCCTAGTAGTGCCTACGCACAGGAAACACTTGCACGCACCTGCTTATGGTTACATCTGTGAATCTGTGTTCATGTATGGATGGTAAAGCTATTTAAAACTACTAAGACTTATAATAAATTACAACATGAAGGCAAACACCTAAAAGCACACTTTACACTAGGTGGCTGCTTTGTGCTATGTGGCTATTATAGGCCTTTAAGAACCTAAAGCGCTTTGAATGCTTCTTGCTTTTGGATGCACTACGATTGCTAATCAAACTATATAATTTTGCACTGCTCTTTAAGCGCATAGCACATTACTTGCTTATCAGCATCAAGGCACTATATTCCAGCACTATATTCTACTAGGCCAATGCTGGTGTACTTGGAATAAGGGAAATGCTGAATTTGAGCTATTGGTTACCAACGTACTCAATTCAGAGCCAATCGGACCATAATTAGTAGTTATTTCACTGCAGGGAGCTCGAGTTGGTTGTCTGTCCAGGACCATAATTAGTTTGGTTCCTGAATTGTGTGATGAGAGGTTTTCGACTAGCAGGACTCTGTTTCCAGTTGTACTGGATGAAATACATCTGGAGTCCATTAGCAGCAGTCTATACACGCTAAAGCTCTCATTCCACCAATCTACTTTCCCGACGCATCACTCCTATGGTTCCCTACTGAGGAAATTACATTATCTTATTACAGTATCATGATCAGCCTCTGAAGAGGTTTTCCATTCAAATCCCTAATAAATGAAAAAATGCACAGCAGTGTCCATTTCCATGGTTCGGGGGCAGGCACAGATCATAAACACTTTTTGCATTGCGCCATCTTTTAATGGGAAAATCAAAAATTAGCAAATTATTGTGTGAATCAATCTGTTCAAGCACATACACAGCACATTTTCACTTCTGCTCTCATATGCAGAATACCCCTATCTGTGGTGTTGTGCCTCAATTTCCCTTGTGCAAATGTCCTTGATGAATTGTCCATGGGCAGTGCAATATTCTGTTGAGGTGCCGTTCGCCTTGTGAGGGGAAAGGATGGACCAGAAGAGAGGGGTACGAAGTGAATCGACGTATGGGGCGGGGGGAAGCGGGAAGGCAGGAAAACGGGAGTTGCAGTTGGGTAGTATGAATAAGACAGAGTCGAAAGTTGGGTGTTGCTGTGGCTCACAACTGTAACCCCTGGTGCCCCCCTTGCAACCCATGGTCAAAAATATGTTATGTTTATTGTCTATTTATTTTAAAAACTGGCCTTATATGACAATCAATGTACTATTAAATTACAGAGTTTTTGGGTTAGACGGAAATTAGAGCAGCGAATAGAGAACATTAAAATAAATACTGTTTGCAAGGACAAGAAAATCAAGTACAACTTTCTGTGCATGAGCACGGGGGATTGGATAAAGAAGATGGTAGTTTGTAGAAACTAAGCAATGCGAGGGCCTTCCGTGTCAGGAGGTGCTACCATCATAAACAGAACTAGGCTTTAGTTACCCACTCATGTCATTAATAGGTGGCGTTATAACTTGACATAATGGCAATTGTTTTATTAACCTGACTGATATACCATGCTGGCTGTAACTATATTCAAAAATGTGGCCAAAAGATGTCCAATGTCTGTGCAGCAGACACAGAACTCAATGAACTGTGTTACAATTATTGTCCTGTATGCTCTATTTCATACATATACACACACAACACTAATCATTGCTTAATGACACGTGGAGTTTAGAAGTATGAATGTTCACAATATATACTTGCTGCTCAGCTTAAATCAGTAGAGTTTATTAATTTATAAAACTCTCATTTCGCAGATCTTCCCATTCCTTGCATTTGACAATGTGCTATGGAGAAAAACTCACAGGTATTTAATTCATGTGTTGAGATAGATTGCCTTGTCATTATTTTACAGATATGCATGTCTTTCCCTTTTGCCTTTCAGACTGAATACTACTCATTTTGCCAAACATTTTTCAATAAAGATGTATTTTATATTGTCAGGTTGGTTTCAAAATGGTTTGGATCTTTATTGACCACACAGTACTTGATTAGTGTTAATACTACCTACAAAGCAGTGTGCGTTCATGTTAATGTAGTGTAATACCCATATTACAAACTGTAGAATCAGGAATCCTGGGCACTAAAACCCATCATTCTCAGTTGACAAAGCGGTTTGATTCTTTGCAAATCACAACAATATTGTGCCTTATTTTGCTTAGCTGCCAAAATTGAGATCACCTACACTCAGGTCTTCTTCTTCACATATTTAGTGCTGGGTTTGAGGGGATGACTATCTTGTAGTTGTCCAGGCCAATCTAGACATTATTGAAGCAGCCAGGAAATGTTGTACTAGATCTTAGTAGTGCAGAACACGGTTGTATTGTCTTGCCACTGAGCTCTGGATCACAATGTTAACAAATGGACATGTTCAATCAACAATGTTCCTTCCTTCATCTCAAATAAGACTCTATCGGTCATTCATTTCAATTGCTGTAGAACATAACTTGTGGCTCTAAGGACTTTTCTGAATTCTAACACAAAACAGTTTTCTCTTTCAAACCCAGTGTCTATAGGCCAAAAAACGGTAGCAGGCGCTCCTCTCCAGAAAGAACATGGCATGATAACCTGTTCTGAGATGAGAGTTTGCAGCACACGCTTTTTGCTCACTGTACCTTTCACAGGTGGGAAATATCCATTTGCATAACAGTCTTTGTCCCGCCCACATGGGCAGTCCAGCACCGAAATGCTATGGCAATTCCTCTCTGAACAAGAGTACCACCAGCAACCCCATACACGTGTTTCAGCCTTGTTGGGCCTCATCAGTGAGTGAAGCTGTGCCTCTCTGAGCACAGTGAGCAGGGAGTCCACGTCTGGTTGCCCCCAGGTAACTCAGGGTGACCAACCCCAAGTTCCTTACAAATATTTCAAAAAAAGGTAGCAGGCGCTCCTCTCCAGAAAGAACATGGCATGATAACCTGTTCTGAGATGAGAGTTTGCAGCACACGATTTTTGCTCACTGTACCTTTCACAGATGGGAAATATCCATTTGCATATCAGTCTTTGTCCTGCCCACATGGGCAGTCCAGCATTGAAATGCTATGGCAATTCATCTCTGAACAAGAGTACCACCAGCAACCCCATACACGTGTTTGAGCCTTGTTGGGCCTCATCAGTGAGGTGAAGCTGTGCCTCTCTGAGCACAGTGAGCAGGGAGTCCACGTCTGGTTGCCCCCAGTGTCTATAGGCATTGATGGATCCTAGCTTTTAGGGAACTCCCAACAGCGTCTTTTCGGCTCTGGCTCACAGTGCTTGAGGCTCCGGCCAAGTCAGATTCAAAGTTATTCTCTTGGAGGACAGTCTTAGTGGTTGACGTTACTTCAAACTGCTGAATTAGCAAGCATCAGGAACATCACTATGAAAATCTTAAATGCAGTTTTTACAAAACACAAGATGGTCGTCGGAACGCACTCGTCTTTTTTCACCAGAAGGTTGTACCTACATTACATGTGAATCAGGAGATTTCTCATTTTGCTCCAATCCATCTTCCAACGCTGAGAATGAGTTACCCAACTTGGATGTGCATTGAGTACTATAGTTCTACTTAAGCAAGGAAGTCAGTTCTGCAGACACATCGTCAGTTACGGCGCTCCTTTACCTGGCCATCAGGCTTCCAAAGCCCCCAAAGATCAGATTGGTTGTTTCTTCAATCTCATTTTGTTATTCAAGCCAAGGTCAGAGAGCACCGTGAAGGCTTCATGCACCAAATATATGAGCCAAAGACGCCTCTGTGACATTTCAAAGAAACTTTCTGCTCAAGGTTATCTGCGGGCTGTTATTAAGTGCTGGAGACCAGTTCAATGGCTGATGTCAGCTTGATTAGACAGATTTCATAGGAGTCAGAATACGTTGCCTGCATTGAAGACTATTGTACTCCTATCCCACAATCTGTTTTCCTCTATACATTCCTTCCTCAAACTCTGCTAAACTTAGCTGTCTGTTATGCAGGGTATGTGTGGATAGAAAATGATTGGTGGATGAAGCTAGAGCGTGGCGTCAGCAGGAGGGCAGCTGAGTGTGTGGACACTAATGTTCATGTGCCCTGGTTTCAATTAAAAATGTAATGTTTTGCTGTTCAAAAGCTCTGATCTTGGCCACCATGGGGAAGATATAGCATAAATATGGAGAAAAGGAGATTATGGACCAGAACATAGTTATTCCAGTGAGTAGCTTAGGCTGTTTCGTGGTGCATATCACAGGCTGGATATTCTCTTTTCTCAATGCCAACAACGTTTTTCTCTGGCTAAAAGGCACTGTGGGTGTTAGGGTGGAGGGGATGAAAAGCTGGACTTGGAATTTCACATGCAGAAGTAGGCATGAGAGGATCGGACACTTCAATTGAAGATATAACGTCAAAGCAAGACTACTAAACCCAGGCGACTTATATTTTCAAAATTCCTACAAGTATTCATTTGTATATTTTATGACATCAAAGGAAGTGGCTTCGCATGACATAACAGGAAGGAACATCACAGGAAGTGATTAACATGGCTGCAATACATGTAATATTAACAAAATAATATGAATACTCAATAAAATAGAAATATTCTCTTGATATATGCATACATTGTGTTACAGCTGCAAAAATATGCCACTACCAACTGGCATAAATCAAGCTTTAGGGAGTGCAAGCAACATCAGGCCACAGAGTGTACGGTCACATTTAGTGATGGCTCAAACAATAGTGAGAAATAATGGTGCAGGGACTGAGTAGTATTAGCTCAACTGTGTAATTAATATCCTTCACATGCCAAAATATCTGAAGTAATTCAGGAGGTGCTGATCCAGTCATGGGTTTTCATTTGCATTCTGGGAATTGTAGTCCTGGATTTATTATGAGAAAATCAAAACTCCAAGTCACTGAAAGAGAGAAAAACACATTTGGATGAACAGATATTGCAGATGTGTGATGGCCCATATACTAATCAACGTTACTTCCTCTACAAAGCATGCCTTTAAAGCAACAACATATTATAAGCAATACTGTGCCCACAAGACACGGTATTAATGTTCCATGCAGTGATATGAAATATCTGCCCAAGACAGCACAACATACCTGATCTCCAAAATGTATGAGAAGGATTGGTCATATACAGTACAGAATGGCAGTACTCAAGCACGTCATTTGGGGCATCTAAGTTGTGAACCCTGCTGTCTCCATTGCTACCATTGGCAAAACCCCCAAATCTTTTTAAAATTGTCTGCGGGCGCCCTCGGCCCCTTCTGACCTTTTTCCACCCCCTCTTTGCTCATGCTCCCTTTGCAAAACGGAGGTATGGCATAATGGCAGCATTTGGTGTGCAGTGTTAGGTCAGGTGCTGTGCTGCCTTTGTGGAGAGTTGGCTGACACGGGCGCACTTGGGCAGGCAGACGCAGGGCACATTTGCTATAATGTAGCAATTTAGCCCCGTGCCCACCCCCCAGCCCAGATGATACAGAGCGGCCTGCCTGGGAGGGGCCGCACTGTTCCAGTTCTTCATGTCCTGAAGACCTCAGTGCCAGTCTGACTCTACAGTCTACAGTCCAACACCTCACCTGCCGGCCTGCCTGCTTCCCCCTGCCCGTATTGTGTGCGTGTAGCATGCCATGGTGCCTTGCCCTGACTGGTTCGTTGGCCCCAAGTAGTTAACTCACGAGCATGGCGCAGTCAGAGAGAGCAGGTGAGGTGGTGGTGGTTGCTGGTGGTGAGTGTGAGACCAGGGAGGCTAGCATGTGTGTGTGGCGAGGTGAGTCATACTGAGTGACATCACTTTGTGACCATCACTGTCCATGAGGTGAGAGACTCGCAGTAGTACACTGCATTCACTGGTTAGGGAAGTAGGAAGGTACAACAGACCAAGAGGACCTTCTGCAGACCCTCCTGAGGGAACATAAAGGAATGCTATTGTAGGCCACGTGTATAGTCATGCATGGTGCACGGCATTGCCGCTGTGCCGCTACTTCATTGACAACTCTGTTGGCTCTAAAGGGCACCAGTGAGTGCAGATACAGTATCCTCCTCATAAGGGGAAAAGGCATTTTTTCTTGTTTAGTGAGCCAGACGCGTAGCACAGTGACTTATTTCTGTCAGGGAACAAGGGCGGGGAGATGGCTGATATCATGGTCACCACAAGACCGAGAGATGACCTAGAATAAGTGGCAACAATTCCATTTTGCAACCTCCTACATGGCCAATACTGTGGCTGCACATGTACTTCATCTGTAAGGGTACCCCAAACAATCTAATCCAGAGTCACCACTCCATGCGCGTCAGAACAAAATTGCTAAGATTGTTACCAATACACTTCACAGGACCCCTGCTACCCACATCTTGTGCCACCTTCACTGGCTCCCACTACCAGCTAGAATTACATTTAAGGTTGCCACCGGGGTCTTCCATTGTGTACAAGGTATCGCCCCCCCAATTGCCTGGCCTGCATAATGTGGCATAAACCATCTATATACTACGGTGTAGAGAAAACTGGGCTCTAGATATGAGCATCCCTGTGCTGAGCTATGTTCATTAGTTTTATGGTCTGGATGTGCATGTGCAAGGTCACAGTTTTGTAGAGGTGACCCCACACCTCTAGTAGGGTGTAGGTAGACAGTCCTGGTTACCTTGCAGTTTTTGGTTTTTAGTGAATCTTATGTATAAATTGATTCCCATGCTAACTGTGGTATTTTTTAGTGAGTTTTTAATTTTTTGCAATGTAGACCAATGCTCTAATGGTGGTCAGCCGACACGTAGTTCGACCCCAAGGGGTCCTTATCAAGGTGAGGAAAAATTGCAGGATTGGGGATGTTGCCCCAGGCTGAGCCCTCTTGGGGTATGAATATGGATTGTCTCTCCCAGATTTCGGTCTAACATTGTCCGATGATGTGGTTTGCAGTCGCAGTGTTTCGAAAATGAAGTGAGGGATCTCCACTTAATTTTCAAAACGCTGTAACATCCCCAATCCTGCAATTTTTCCCTGCTTTGATAAGCAACCCTCGGGGTTGAAACACATGTCGGTTGACCACCATTAGACCATGGGTCTTCAATAAAAAAATAAAAATCTCACTGAGAAATACAGCATTTAGCGTGGGAATCAATTTATTCATAAAATTCACCAAAAACCCAAAACTCCGAGGTAACCAGGACTGTCTGCATCTACATACTACATATGCCTCCGTCAATGATGATGCTTACTATTCCATCGATGTTTAATCTCCAGTCAACAGAGTGATGCCAAGGCCAAGAACTGATATTGCTGGAAGTTGTTTATTTCTCTCCTAGTGACACCAAAAACCCCTGCCAGCCAACAACTCACTGAATAACCTCCAAAACAGTTTTGATAGCTTTTTATTTTGCTCAGCACTAAGGTGTTCATATCAAGGCATTATAAAGACCATGCACATTTCATTCTAGTAGCTAAACTGGCAGTGGAAAAAAACAGACCTTAGTTTTAACCCTGGCTGACTCTCTTGAACCAATGGTGTGATCTTGGACAAATCCATTTTGGGTTGTGATTTCCTGAAAACCCTCCATGGTTGCCTTAACATTTATCTGTGTTTCTGAAGTGTGTAGCCAAAAGGGCTGGTGCAACTAAAAGAGAACCATGACTACTAGCAGGGAATGTTTTCTACATGTTCCTTTATGAAAAGCACTCCTCTTGAATAGCTTCCCTCTGACATAGTAGGGCCAGCCTCGTTTGCTGCACCTGGCACTCGTTTTAACCTTAGTTGTAAAAAAGTGTTTGGTATCTGCTGCTTCAAGCATTGTGCAGCATGTGTTCCTCAGTGCACTAGGTGCACTATGCATTAGAGCATGCCCTCAGTGTCTTGCTAATGCTACATCACAGAGTGGGCAACATACCCTCTACATTCCCATTCCAATCCAGAGATGTTAGTCCAGTCATGTGTTTTTATGTTCTTTCTTTGACTGATAGTCTTGGATTTCTCCGTTCTAAACACAGGTCTACAATTCCCAGAATGCATTGCAAAGAAAACAACAGGGTTATGCTAATATCTTCCAAATGGAATACAGTTTATATTCTCAGATGGACTGTGTTATGCAATACCACTGGGCAGAAACACACATTGTCACACGCAGTGAGGCGTGCACCTTGCAATTTCTGTATTCTATGCCTTCTGAACGCGTCAGATTTCCTACTTGACCCTTTGCGCACCTAAAGTAGCAGCCACTTCCACCATTTTGTATGGCAAAATCATCAAGAAACTTTTTTCTAGCACATATGCGCGTTTAATGGGGGAAGTCTTTCAACTTATCCCAGGAAAGGCTGAGATTTGCTTGAACACCTAGAAGATTCTCTCCAGGCTACTTTTGCTGCAGAATTATGTTAAATTGTGGCAGTGCGGGAGACAGCCTCTTTTTGTTGGAGACTCCCATAAATTGCGGGAGACTTGATTTGCAGCTCTACTGTGAGCAGGTGGTAAAACCTGGTGACACGGGTCAACTTCTGTATCCTCTTTGGGCAGAAGCCGAGTTTACAGACTATAAAAAGCTTTTAAAGTTGTATTGTTCTTGGCATATATTGATCTCAGTGTTTCTCAATATGTTGTTGGTCATACACTGTTTTCCATTACAGCAGCAACAGTTTTTCACCGGCCGGTTGACAGTTCTTTTTTGCCTTGGGGTTGTTGGCACTATACACACAGATATTAATGCTACATATGGTGGTCCATTCTTATATGAAATGTATATCATATTACAGTGACATCGTAACCATATTTTTTTCAGTATGCTGGAAAAATACTATTTGGCAAGGGGTGAAAGGTCATGTGCCATCACTTCCTGTGATGTCACTTGGGGCGTGGTCAAATGAGATAACTTCCTGTGGTGTCATCAGAGTTAAAGGCTCATTTGATGTTACTTCCGTTACCGCAGGCATTTTGGTGAAATGATATCACGGAATAAAGGATTTGGAAAAGACATCTTTCGTGTATAGCGTGTTATTTAAGATTCAGGTGCCTGCCATACCCCTGTGAAGGGCTACAGTTAACGATGAAGGGCTCGGCACATGTGTGTGCCTCGGACCACCAGAGTGCTGATTAGCAGGCTGTAAGCCTGGGATGGAGAGGTTTGCGGATGGCCTGCGACGCAGGTGTCTGTTTCTCAACCACACAGGAGTGCTCCCCCGCCTGATGGGAGGCTGCAGGGAGCATGGCTGCATCCCAGGAGCATGGAGGACACTCCACTTCGGTGTCCCGTGTAGATGCCAAAGTGCTCTGGGAGAGATCCATTTCCCTGACTGCCACATCAAGGGGCAAGGTTAGGAGTAGAACCCCTTGTTGGGAACACCACTCTGAAGAAAGTGCGAGAGGGGGACATTTGAGTGTGCCACAGAGGTGCGTGCAAGAGGCCAACAGCCAAGTAACAAGGTCACCATGTCCGATGAGGAGATTCCCTCCACCATGATGCTGCCATCACCGATAATGCTTCCACGAGCAGCAGGTGAATCCTTGGCCTTGCAACTTCCTGCGGCATTCGACCTGACAGACACCAATAACATGGGCCCAGGTGGGTGAGGCGGCTATGAGACTTCACAATGTACACTGATGTCCTGGCTCACCTAGAAGACCATAGAAAAAGAGTCTTCTGATGCTGGCTTTGGGTGCGCCTGTAAGGGACATACTTTACGAACTTCCTGAGGAGTCCTTTACCTCATATCAGGACTTAAAGGATATATCATCAGGGTATTTTGCCTCTGCACTAATGTGAACTACTAGAGACACGTCTTCCACTGAACCGTATAAGCAAAGAACAAATCCATGGATGCATTTGTAATCCGACTAAGGGCTCGAATAAAGCATTGGGACTTTCACCGGTACTCCGAAGATGAGGCGCTGAGATCCCAAATTATAGCAGGACATGAATCTTACGCATTTAGGAAGAAATTATTATAAAAGACCCGCTCCCTAGAGGAGATCTGGACAGTGGAAAGGACAGACCTTGCTATGGAAGCACAGATGGAGTCAATGGACTAATTAAAAATGAAAACTCACCCCGTGAAACAAGCTTTGGTGTGTTGTGTGACATCCACAGTGCCAGTAGAAAAGCGCTCTGACAAATTGTGTCTTAGATGTGGATGCGAGTTTCTACATGAGGGGGAATGTCTGGCGATGGGGCAGGAATACAGAGAATACGGAGGAGAAAACCACTTTCGGGCAGTGTGCAAGGCTGCGAAATATCAAGCGAGGATGACAACGCCTGCCCATCCGCAGGCAAGACATAAAGGTGAGAGACCAGTATATGCATATACTGAACAAGGCCAGAGGTATAAGAGGGCCGAAGGCTGGCCACAGGAAAAAAGACAAGACAGACAATTGCCAGAGTGCCAGCATCGTCCCAGAGCCCGGAGAAATGTCTGATACATGAATGCCAGGTCCAATTCCGGGAGTGCGTCTAGATCAAGTACCTCGCAAGACGATTGGCGAAAGAAGGGATGCATTTACGCGCTAGGGAACTTGACGGCAATGGAGAACAGTTCCATCATGCTATTATCCATAAATGACTTTCTGATTGACACAACTGTGAATGTCATCAACTAAAAGATAAAAACACTTACATATAACCTTATGGCGAGAAACCACCACTGCTGTTCAAGGGATATTTTGCAGCCACATGCTGATACAATACAGACATCTGCAACATACAGAGCCATGTGTTGGTTGCTGCTTTCAAACAGTGGGTGTATTTTGAGTTTCAAGACAGCACATGACATGGGCAAGTATTTATCATTTAGAAACTTGGGTGTGTTTTTAAAAGTCAAATTTGGGTGTGTTTTTGAAAGTCAAATTTGGGTATGTTTTTAAAAGTCAGATTTGGGTGTGTTTTTGAAAGTCAAATTTGGGTGTGTTTTTAAAAGTCCAATTTGGGCGTGTTTTTAAAAGTCAAATTTGGGTGTGTTTTTAAAAGTCAAATTTGGGTGTGTTTTTAGAAAGTCAAATTTGGTTGTGTTTTTGAAAGTCAAATTTGGGTGTGTTTTTCATTGCATTCAGCCCAGTGATGCTCACCTGCCTCTGTCTCTCAACACCCACTCTCTCTACCTACCATGGCGCTATCGGTTTCTCCCATCTACTCTAACTGCTTTACTATCCACTATCCCTCCCTTCTCACAAAATCTGGCAAGAAGAAATTCAAAAAGGACATCTTGACTTCCAACCCTGGTCTTCCCATCGCTGCAACCTACTCTAGCGCTTCTGCCAGACAAACCCTCACTGACATCCTCTTTGCCGTTCTGTCACCTGACCTTTGGACCCCTCATATGGTCTCTACGCTCTGTCCTCTATCTTCCTCTCCCATTAATGGCGGCACCCGCTGGGAAGTCCGTATGGATTCCTTTGACTCCTCCAGAGTCTTCATTAATGTCTACCTAAATGGCACTGTCATGGTGCAAGGCCCTCAGGCCAACCTACGTCTCTTCGACAGGCCGCTCCCCAGCCTCATTAATTTCCTCCCTTCTCCTGCTGTCCCACCCTCACCTCCCTCGGCTACCTTGTGTTCTTCCACTTCCTCCCCTGCCCCCTCTCTTACTCTCTCTACACCTTCGCAGGACGTACCTCAGCCTTGTACCCCTCCCCGGAAGGTCTTCAAGGCTGGCAACCATCGTCATCTTGCCACTCTCAACCCTCGCTCTGCTGTCAAACACTCCTCTGACATCTGCCACCTCCTGGAAGAACTTGACCTTGATGTCCTCGGTCTTACAGAGACCTGGTTCACCACCAGCTCTGTCACGAGTTTTGACACTCTCCTCCCTGACGGTTACAAGATCCTCTAGATCTACCCGGCCCGGACGGGGTGTTGCTCTGATTTTCCCTGAGTGGATTGCTACTTCTGTCATCCCCACTCAGACCTATTCCTCTTTCGAATGCCTCGTCTGTAGGCTCTCTCTCTCTCCCAGCCACTCCCTTACTATTGCTACTGTCTACCGGCCCAATGTCCAAGTCACCTCTTTTCTCTCTGAGTGGGCTGACCTCTCCTCAGCCCTCTTGGCCTCTTCCTCTCAACTCGTCCTTCTTGGGGACCTCAACATCCATCTTGATTCTCCCTTTTCTCCATCTACACTCTTTCGCGACCTCTGCGATTCACTCTCCCTCTCCATCCTTCCCTCCGGCCCTACCCCCTCTGCTGGCCACACACTTGATGTCTTGATCTCCTCTGGCCTCACCCTGTCTAGCCCCCTCATCACTCCTCTCTCCTGGAGCGATCACTCCCTTCTATCCTCTTTTCTTCCCATCTCCTCCCCTCCAGCCAAGCCTGCCCCAAGACTGCCACCCACCTTCTCAGACATCCGACCCATGAAGCGCGTGTCAGTCGAGGCTTTTGCTGACTCCTTCTCACCGCCCATCCACTTCAGGCTGACACTCACCCTGACTCAGCCCTTTCCCTGCTCTACTCCTCTATTACTGCTACCCCTGATACTCTTGCCCCTGTCATGAGGATCCGCCTTAAGCGCAAAGCTAAGTGCAACATTTGGTTTGACTCTGACCTCTCTTCACTGAAACGTAAGTGTTGGGCGGCTGAGAAGAAATGGAGGGCCTCTTGCTCATCCCCTGACAAACTGGCCTGTCGCCTTCTCCAAAGGCAATATCGCCTCTCTGTACTAACCAAGAAGCGAGCTCATATTCAAGCCCGTGTTTCTGCAGCATCTAACAACTTGGCCGAAATCTTTAAAATCTGCAAGGAGCTGGCCAACCCCGCCACAGTATCCACCTCTCCTCTCGCCTCTCAGGCCCTTTGTAATGACCTTGCCTCACACTTTATCTGTAAAACTAAGGACATCCTGTCCACACTCTCCTCCTCTCCTTCTCCCCTCCCCTTCCCTCCTCTGCCTGCTGATCCTCCCTCAGATTCTCCTCCTCCCTCTTTCTCCGCCTTTCCTCTTTTCTCCCCTGATGAGGTTGCCAGACAAGTCCGATCTATGAAAGCCTCATCAAAACAGGTTCATCCCTGTTCCTCCAAAACCATTAAGGACCACATTGACACCCTTGCACCTGCCCTCTCCTTTGCCTCTGGTTCTTTCCCCTCCCCTCTGAAACACTCAATTGTGCATCCTCTACTCAAGAAACCCTCAGCTGCTACCTCCTGTCCAGCTAACTATCGCCCACATCCATCACCCCTTTTCTGGGTAAGCTCCTTGAAAAGCTTGCAATCTCTCATCTCAACCTTCATTCTGACTCTGTGGGCTCATTCCATGACCGCCAGTCTGGCTTGAGAGCCTCCAGAAGTACGGAAACTGCTCTCCTGAACATCCATGAAGATCTGCTCTCCAACCTTGACTCTAACATTCCCTCCGTCCTTATCCTACTTGATCTCTCCTCCGCTTTTGATACGGTCAACTACACCATCCTGCTCAATCGTCTCCGTGACAACCTTGGCATCACTGATCAGGCTGTGGCTTGGCTTACCTCCTTTCTATCTGATCGACCTTCCCAGGTACAACTTGGGTCCTTCCTCTGCTCTATCTCCCACTCTACCTGTGGTGTTCCTCAGGGGTCTAATCTCTCGCCCTGGCTTTTCAACCAATATTTGGCAACCCTTGCCTACGGTGTCCGGTCAAATGGTCGACAAATAAATGGTCGACAGGACAATTGGTGGACACCATTTGGTCGACAGGTCAAATGGTCGAATGTTTATTTTATTTATATATATATTTTTTGGTTTTCGTTTAGGAAAAAAAAGGGGGTTTTAGCAAAAAAAAGGGGGTTGGCGGGGGGACCCCCCCAAAAAAAAAATTGTGAAAAAACACAAAAAAAGAAATTCAACCAATTGACCTGTCGACATTTGGTGTCCACCAATTGTCCTGTCGACCATTTATTTTCGACCAAATGACCTAGAACTCTTGCCTACTGCATCTCCATCTTCTGCTCCAACTTCCAATGCTATGCTGATGACACACAACTCATTTTCAGGCATCCCTCTGCCACCTCCCCTTCCTCCCTCATCTCTGACTATTTAATCGCCATTCAAAATTGGTGTTTAAATGCTAATAAAACTGAGATCCTCCTCATCGGCACACCCTCTCCTTCCTTCCCCCTTACTCTCGGGCCTGCCTCCCTCGGCCTCCTCCTGCACCTACCTGCGAAGCAAAGAACCTCGGGGTCATCTTTGATTCCACACTATCCAAGTCTCAAAGGTACCTTTCCCTTCCTCTCCTTCCCACAGAAGCTCTCTGTCTCCCAAGCTCTGATTCTCTCTAAGCTGGACTACTGCAACAGCCTCTTTCTAAAGCTACCTGCCTCCACCCTCCGCCCTCTACAGCTAATCCAGAACAGAACTGCAAGACTTGTCATTGGCCTCAAGCCCCGGGATCGTATCTCTCCAGCACTGAAAGCCCTCCATTGGCTCCCAGTGGATGCAAGGATTACATTTAAAACCCTTTGCATTGTCCACAAGGCTTTCTGGGGCCTGGGTCCTAAATACCTTCAACTATCCCTTATTAAATACCTCCCTTCTTGAGCCCTTCGCTCCTCAACTTCAAACTCCCTCAGGGTCAGCCGCTTTTCTAAGAAACGTGCAGGGGGCAGATCTTTGTCCTCGGCCGGAGCCTCCCTTTGGAACGGCTTCCCTGCCACCCTGAAACTGGAGGAAAACCATCTTCGATTCCGTAAGCTCCTTACAACCTTCCTCTTTGCATCTGCCTTTGCCACTCTCCTCCCCTGTTGATCTGCCTTCTTTTCTCAGCACTGCCTCACCTGCCAACGGGGCCCCCTTGTCTCAGTTACCTGCCCTCCTGGACTTCCTCTGTCACTGCCTCCTGGCCACCCCTGCACCGGGGCCTGTTATCTGTACCCTCACAGGTCCCCCACTCCTCTCCTGCACTTATCAGATGTTACCCTATCTAACTTGCCCCGCACTGCACCCTTCACTGGCTGCACAAATTACTGTTCTTATCACCTTATTTATTTACTTATGTATCTGCTAACTTATTATAACTTATTATTTATCCTATGCCTGCACTTCTTTGCCCACCCCCCTCCCTTTTTCTGTTGCACTTCCCCCTTTCCCTTTCCCATGCACTTGCACGTTCTCAATGTCACTGGGCCTAGTAAGATCGTTTGTTTTTTGTTTTCTCCCCTGCTCCCCCTCCCTTTGCCTGGTCACGCTCTGAAACACCTGTGTATGGGCGCGATATAAATAAAATATCATATCATATCATATCATAACTGATGGCTGACAAGTGCATGCCATGTGCCGACAACAGAGAGCACTTGGTCCCCTCACTTTTCAAAGAGCTGGGGAAATGGAAAACTGCCAGGTGAAGATACACACTGATGAATCAGTGAAGCTGTAGCATAGCACTACACAGGCATCCCTTTAGGTATCCAACAGCAGGTGGAGGAGGAGTTACACAAGCTCTTGGAACAAGATATTATTGAACCAGCCATAGGACGAACAATGTGGTTATCTCCCATGTTCCAGGTGCCAAAGAAGGACAGAGCAAATCAATCCATCTATGTGTAGACAAGAGGTGCGTGAAACCAAGCCATCCAGTGAGAGAGAGAGACACCAAGCACCCTGGATCACAGACATGATTCACCTATTAAATAGGGCCACAACCTTCTCCAAGCTTAAGGGCTACCGTCAGCCGGATCTGGCATCTGAATCCAGGTATAGTACAAGCTTTGTGACACATCTTGGCCTGTTTTGCTACAATCGACTCAGGTTTGGGGTGTCGTCTTTGGTGGAAATATTTCAAGAGGAGGTGAACAAAGTCATCAGGCACATTCCCAAATGTATTAACAGTGACAAAATGTTGGTGTTTGGCATGACCCAGGATCTTCACAGTGACATACTACACAGGGTGTGCTTAGCTGTGGAGGCAGCACACCTCACACTCCACAAAGAGAAATTAACATTTTGAAAAGAAAATTAAGTTCATTGGCCACATATTTTCAGAGCAGGGCATGAATGACCTGCAGAAAGTGCCAGTGTTGAATGAGGCCCTGCGCCCCCAAAATATGTCAGACCTCTGATCTTTCCAGGGTCTGGCAAGTTAATGCACCATTATCTGCAGGATTTTGTAATGTTTTGCTTTCCTCTGAGATACCTTACGATGGAGAAAGTTGAATTCCATTGGATTCCCGAATGTCAAGCAGGATTTGAGGCTTTCCGGCAAAACATTGCATTAGCAGAGGACATTACGTACTTCAATTCAAACAGATGGGCAGAACTCACAGTGGATGTGAGCCCCGTCGGACTGGGGGCAATTGTGGCACAGTTTGACCCAGAGGTGCCCCAATACAAGTTCATTGTTTCGCATGCCACCAGGCGTCTCACAGACACAGAGACAGCATATGCGGGGGCAGAGAAGGAGAGGTAGTCCGTTGTATGGTAGTATGGGTGTGTGAGAACTTCCTCCTATTTCTCTATGGGAAACCGTTCACTATATATCAGACCATCGGGCACTTTTCACAATCTATAGGAGCCCAAAAGGTAGAATGCCTGTTTGCATCACAACTCTGGGGGTTGAAAATACAAGACTACGACTCCACCATAATGCACAGACTGGGCAAGAAGGTCAATCCGGCAGACCTCCTGCCCAGTCACCGGGCAGGGTCTTTGAGTGTGAGGCCATTCATCTCTGACTGATGCATTAATTATATAATACACCAAGCTGCCCATGCACCCCTCATTATGGTCACACTGCGGAGAGATCACCTTTTTGATCATAGAAACGCACATGGAAAAAAAGAGATGGAAGCATGCAAAGCAAATGGTGAGGATGGAAATGCTGGAGGGCCAGGAGGAGCTTGCCTGCCTGCTACTGGTGAGGGAAGAGCTCTCTAGCACAGAAGACCATATATTGCTAAAAGACAAAAAGATAGTGATCCTTTCCTCTCTACGACCACAAGTGCTGGATCTAGCGTATGAAGGACGCAGGGGAGTGGTATCAACTAGAAGGTTACTACCGCAGGGAGTGTGGTTTCGACGTCTAAACTTGCAAATGGAAATAGCTTAAAAAGATTGTCACACCTGTGATGTGATGGCACCAATCACAAGGCCTGAGCCACTATGCATGTCACCCTTCCAGACTAATGTGTGGGACTATGTGTAATTTACTTCTTCAGACCTATGCATAATGGGACTTATGTCTTAGTGGTGGAAGACGAATATTCAAAATTCCCAGAAGTGTAATTAGTAGCCTCCACATCTGCTGTGAATATTAATGCAGCACTAGCATTGCCTATGGAACCCCCAGGATTGTAAAGTCTGACAATGGACCTCCACAGGACTTCAGGAACTTCGCAGAGTACTTGGGTTTTCATCATTGCCAAGTAACTCCACTGAGGCCTCAAGTTAGCGGCATGGTCGAAAAGTTCACAGCCAATGTCTAGATCTCACATTTAACAGATTTTCCATTGGAGCAGGTACTCTACTGGTTGAGTGAATACCAAAGTACATTGCACTGTTCCATGGGAAGTATCATTATAGGTGATGTTTGGATGGCTGGTCAGGACCCGGTTATCACAGGCACAGAAGGGCAGGGTAGACATCTTGATGATTCTGATAATCATTGCGTGTGCGAAGAACAAAATGAAAAGGTATGCAGATCATTGAAGGAAGACAGAAGAGGTCAGATTTTATTCTGGTAATCAGGTGGTAGTAGGACAGACATGAAGATGCAAAGAATTGACTCCCCATTGTCCAAACCCATTGATGATCGTTCAGTGAAAGGGCTCAATGACAATGGCGAGGAGCCAGGAAGGGATAGAGATCACTAGGAACTCATCCGTTTTTAGAGCAATGGTAGGAACACTGGAGCTTGTCCCTGTGGGTGATGAGTGGAGTGAAGGTGGTCAGGAGTCGGATATCTCATACCAAGGTGACTGTAAATTGTGGTACACTGAATGGAACTCAACCAAGTTACGACAGTTACCAGAAGAGAGATCATGCCAGTGAGAGTGAGATACAAGCCAACAAGTCTCATTTAAAAAATGGACTAAGAGAGTTAGGGCCTCATTCCGAGGTTGGAGGTAGCCATGGCGCTTTTAGCGCCATGGCTACCCCCTTGCTGCATACCGGGTCCGGGTTCCCTGATTGGGGAATTACCGGGCCATTCCAACCTTGGAGGACCCGGTGTTTCCTCATTCAGGGAACCCACCCCCATTCCCATTTGAGCCCCCATAGTGCTCAATTGGAATGGGGACCATGCTAACAACGGGCCAGTTAATAACGGGCCCGTTGTTAGCATGCTGGTCCTTTAGCGGCTTCCACTATATTGTGCTCAGATGCTGTTTACCAAGAAAGAAAGAAAGAAAGAAAGAAAGAAAGAAAGAAAGAAAGAAAGAAAGAAAGAAAGAAAGAAAGAAAGAAAGAAAGAAAGAAAGAAAGAAAGTAAGAAAGAAACCATCAATGCCTGTACTAGGATGCTTGACAATTTGATTTTAATTTTGAAACTGTTTTTAAACTCTCCTTACCACACAGCATAAAGCACCATAATTATTTAAAACAAACGTGTAATTGTCCCTCTGCAAATAACACATGTGTACATTCTAGGCGATTTGCTAAAGCCTAGGGCAGTGAAGCCGGTACCTTCTGTCCTCCTAGAAGCCACATGATATCTGTGCTTTCCAGCTTCAAAGCCTGCGCATGCTCCTAGAAGGATATGGACATTGGAACAAGCTGTTCAGTGACAGGTGGCTCTTGAAAGCATCAGTGGGATGATAACTGCTGTTGCCTCAAGGTGTTGCCTCCTGTCCTCCGCCATATTTCACATCTTGAACTTCTACAGTTATTCAAAAATGTGCTGTGGCATTTTCTGTTCTTACCAGTTCCCTTATAGCGTTAATAAAGCACATAATGTGTCTCTCCTCTCTCGGCCCCCAGGCTATTTTAGAGGCTAGAGGTTTTCCCAGGTTATCAAAAATATGTTACAAAATGTAAAAATGTAGTTGATGCTAATCTTCGCTGACGTTGGTTTATGCTAAGAATCACAATAAATACATATCTATCAAACAATAGAACTATGGCCACAAACACAAGAGGCTGCAATGATAAAAGGAGCAAGAAACAACAGTAGATCAGAAAAAGTACAGCTATGGAAACAGACACAGGTAAGGAGGGGTACACTAATGAATTTAGCTAGGTTCAAAAATGGTAGTTGGCTATTATATTTTTGAAAGATGCTAGTTTCCATTTCTGTGTTTGTTGTTTTTAGTTTTAATTCCAATATGGTGCTTTAGCACCACCTACGATAGCCAAAATAATGCTGTAAAGAAGAAGGGATTGCAGATGCAGCATCAGACAAAGTACATATTTGGCATGTGCTTTCAATGCACCCCTTCATCCCTTCCCAAAACACTAGTTTATAGTTAACATGGAGGCAGCCCTGTTATTTGTCATGTAGTTCTATCGCGTTGGTAGGCAGGGAAGCAAGAAGTGTTCTGGCAGTGTAAAACCTCAGCGATGTACTTGTGCCTACTTATCCCTTACGTATCCCTGATGCCCATGTCAGAAATGTCTTTATTCCACATTTGAAAAGAACACAATGCATAAACTTGTTTGAAATGGATTTAAACGGACTCATGGGCCCCCAGAATCTTTGTAGCATTGTTCATCCTATTCCATGAGTGTAGGATAGCTTTTTCCATGGTCGGATCTTGTGTCTAATTTGCAGCAGATATCCAGGTCTCTTGCAATGATTTGTTGTCAAATCAGGAGCCCCAGTGCTCAAGTCTAAACTTATGCTTATTTGTTGTATTTACTCCATCAGCAATCAGGGCCCGCTCGGGCTGATTGTTCACACAATTAGAGCCCTTTAACCTTCTACAGTATGTTCAACCCTCCACAAAAGTACCAGATCACATCAAGCCCCTTTGTGGGTCTGGTGGGCTGTAAGGAAAGTACACAGTGCAGGCTCAAACTGGGTTGGGGCAGCTGGAGGGCTTTTTCAGTGCTTGGTTTTGTACAGTTTTAGGAGTTGGGTGATGGTTTTTGTTTAGTTGCTTGGTTCCTGGAGTGTTTCTGTTGCCTAATTGTTTGCCCCTTTGTGCCCCTCTACCAAAAATGAACATCGGCCAAATAGCCTGTTCTATGGGAAAGTACAGTGAGCTAAAATAAAACGTGGTTGTAGCTCCTCCCAAGTGGGTTTCTTCCCATGGAACAGGTCATTTGACTTTGTTCGGTAGATGAGCTGGCAGACCTCTTAGTGAATGTTAGACACTTGGGCTTACCGTAAACTACGCAGGGTAATCCAGATGTCGACCCCTTGCCCACTCTGATTAGAGAGGCACAGCTTCACCTCACTGCAAGCCTGAAATACGTATCTGGGGTTGCTGTTGGTACTCTCGTTCAGAGGAGAATTGCATAGCATTTCAGTGCTGAACTGCCCGAGTGGGTGGGACCAGACTGATATGCAAATGGTTATTTCTCCTCCGTGAAAGGTACAGTGAGCTAAAACGTGATTGTACACCCTCCAGTGTGGGTTCCTTCTCATACAACAGGTTATTTGGCCGTATTCATTCTCGGTAGAGGAGCTTGCAAACCTCTTTTTGAATCTTTAATCAAGGTGCCTGATCACTGAAGATAGAGTCCCACAGAATCTCTTCCCTTTAGACTGCACCCGTGCTGCTCACAAAGCTTTCACCAGGTGTCAGTGATGTACAACCCGTGCTTCCCATCTTCAGCTTTTCCCTCCCATTGTAGTTGAAAAAATCTATGGATGGGTGGTGTTCTTCCTGCTGCCTGGGTTCTCTCTCCAATTGATGTTTCAAGAGCAGCGGTAAAGCATCCTTGCTCATTTACACATTTCCTCTTTGTGATATTTGATGTGAGTCCTACTCTCAAAGAACAAGGATAAAAAGCGGATACTCTTACATTGAAACCTGAGTGCATAAAGTAATCTAACAGGTACTCAAATTTACTTTTAAATCATAATCCCCATGGATCGCCACACAAGGTTAAAAATAGTGAATTCACCAGCTGTGCTGTATTGGCATCACCTAGAAAGACATGGGCACTGTCCGTGTTGTCAGGTTCTGCTTCAGGCACATCAAAGGTATAATCACACAGAGGGACACATTGTGATGGCTAAGCTGCTTGATGGCCTTCTTCAATGTTTTAGCACAGCAGCTGCTATTGACAGTGTTGAACATTTCCTCCTGTATTTATTCTGTGAGTGTTACAGTAATGTGTGATGGTATTGCACTGCTCACATAGCCTGTCCAGCATTTGAAAACTAGACTTCCAATGCGTGGCCACCGGAAGATTTAGGCTGTGCAGTGGTAATTTGTGGCACCTGTGCAATCGACACAGTTCATTTTTGTGATATAAAGCATGGCTGAATGTGAGGTTAGCTTATTTGCCACAGTCTTAGTTACTTCACAGAGTCACAATTGCTTATAAAGCATGTGAGTACAGGGTGAAGGACATGTGCAAAACAGGGTACATGCATTGTCATGCCATTTTTTTAAGGCAGACAGAGCATTTTTCCATTGCATTCTGCAACAAAGTTTGAAGACGAAATGTGTAGACTTAGCCACGTGTATCCGCACCCTTCAACTTCTCCCAGATGTCAAATTCTCTGTGGCTTCTGCCTGAAACTCTTCTATGCACAATGTTGTCAGGTGCTAAACGGGCTACTCATTCTGCCCCTTTGCTTTAGTGTGGGAACCCTCTTTCCTGGTAGAAGAAAGAAGGGACACCCAGTGTATCTTAATAGCCATGTAGTCAATGCTCTGACCGCTAGTTCACATGTTCATGGTGAAGTGGATTCTTGCACAAGAAACTTCTGTAGCGTCTGCTGCTCGGCAACCATTAACTCATAGTACAATTTCAGTACAGTCTTGAGCGAGAAAAAAAAAATAACCCAGAACTTCCCAACAGTGATGGAGTTTTCCCGTAAGCCCCCATAATCAGGCAATGATCGCCTTTTCCCAGAAGCCCCTACAATCAAGGATTTTAGGCAAAAGAGTGTAGAAAGAGGTCTATTGCAAACATAATAGTCAGATAAGCTTCAAGCAGACACTAGTAATTTAACGTGATGTGGCACGAATCTGGAAAATTCTGGAATGCTAATTGCATATCCCTTCACCGCTCAGGTCCATTCGCCTCCCATACATTTTTTCTTTCCATTCCCAGTGAACATGGTTTATGGCATTGTCAGCAGGCGACAAACCCAAAAACAAATATTAACTTTTGCTGAAATCCGGAGAGGGATGGGGAGTCCAAATGTCATGAGGCCAGTAATGTTCAAAGGGTCCTAACACTATGCAAAATTTGGTTCAGATTGGTTAAATGGAGTGAAATGATATAAAGAACACTGCTTCGCCAAGAAACAAACCCACCAACACATTTTGACTTGAGCTGAAATCCGGGGAACGGGGTGGGGTGTCCAAATGTCATACAGCCAGTATTGTTTGGACGGTCCTAACGGGTAGCAATGCGAAATGTGGTGTAGATTGGTGGAATGGTGTGGAATTGTATAATGAACAACGCTTCGCCAAGCCACAAACCCAAAAATCCTGGCACAAACCCACAGACCATTTTTTACTTTGTAGAGGAGCAGTCGAATGACTCTGCAGAAGTCCCGCCCACCTACTACCTATATGCTGGCAGCCTGAAATTGTGCCATGTGTTACACCAGCAGTTATGACTATTCCGCGTCGAGACTTCAAGAAAAGGTATCCACTAAGAAAACACTATCAGATATATCCCTGAAGAGATAATCTCTTAGAGGAGATCCCCAAATGAATATGAAAAAGAGGGAATGAGAAGGTGGCGACGTCACAAGAAATGAGCATGACACACAGAGAAGACCTGCTGAAGAAGAGAATGTAGGGAATTTATAGAAACTGATGATGAAGTAAAGAATAGAGTAAACTTTCATAGTCGGAATGAAGATTGCAGGTGTGAAGAGCAAAGTAGAAAATGCAAATCGTTCGATAACTGTAAAGATGCAGCAACGCAAGAAGACTAATTGATCATAGAAGCTGGCTATACGTAGTGAATAAACTGCCATTATATATAGAAGTCGGACATCTGTGTCACAATTTTAGTAAGTTCAGACCATGAAGAGAAGGGCTGAAGGTTGTGTCTCAGCAAAGAATTAGCTGGGAGCATGGATGAAACGAGAAGGGCTGTCTGGCCTGTTGTCAAGACTTAAGGCAGCCAAAGACTGGTTATCTATTCTTGACGGCAGAGAACGTGAGAAGCTGATTCATACCTTGTTAAGGTGCAAAGAAAGAACACCATGAGTGCCAAGTTTAATAATTCAAGACAATTAAATGCTATAAAATGGGCTGAATTGCGGTCTCCTGTAACGTGAGCCAAGGATGGGAACAGAGTTGGGTACGCAGTCCAGAACTTTGATAAGCGTGTGCTAATACTCTCTTATATTCCCAGAGATGAGAATACATTGCAAGGCCAAGTTCAAATACAGTCTGCATGGCAGAAGGCATGGGTGATGAGAGATGATGGGCTAATTGGGTGGGGAGGTAAAGTCAAGTCCATCTTCCCGCACCTGGGTCTGAGCTCACATGCTGCTAACTTAACCGAATGTTCCAGATATGGCACGAGCATGCCAGCCACTTGTAGAGGGCCATATAATGAAGTGCCTTATAGTTTGAGAGCCAATGGAGTACCATGTTTCTAATAACTGTTGAAGATGATTTGCACTAGGGGTGGGCATGAGTTGTCCACCTGACTGTAGAGACCCAACCACAATCCCCGTAGGTTTTCCTTATTTGCCACGTAGTATGACATCATGTATGATGAGTTTTTGTTATAAAAGTGTTGTTTTTTTATTAAATGCTTTGAGAGAGAACGCTGTGCGCCATCCGTTGATGTGCGCTGTAACTCCCTGTTTTAGACAATTGATAGTAAAAAAGAAAAAAGAATGTTGCCATCTTCCTGAATGGTCTGATTATTGCTGTACAGAGTTATTCTGTTTTCCATCCACCTGCATGACACGCTACTTAAAAAGGGCCATATGCTCACATGGTAGCAGTGGTAGGATGGTTTAGACCCATCTACCTGTTAACTCCAGATTTTCGGACGATCAGACATCCTCCGCCATCTAGCCGGAAGATCACAGGGATTTGTGTGGAGAGCAGCGAATAGAATTCTTGCAAGAAAACCGAGACGGTGGGCAGGGTCCCTCTTTGATGAAATCCCTACCTGGTTTCCGCAGGTGCTTTGCGGACAGAGACAAAAGTGGACGGTTGGAGGAGGAGACGATATCGAGGGCCTTGAGTCATACGACCGCATTGTGAGTATACTGAGGGGAATGGCAGATAAATGGAATGGGATTGTGGTAATTTAAAATTAACAGAAAATATTGTATAGAGATAGAGAAAAGAAGCACCCAGAAATCTTGTCTCACACTCCCGTCATAGTCCCTCTGCTACGTGTAAACAGGTTTACATAAGGAGACAAGCTAAATCCTGTGACAGGATGTTGATTAGGAGAGAGGAGAAAAAAGGTGATCACAGAATATTTTTTAGTAAATATGTAAAGTCGACTAGTCTGTCTGTGTATTTGTGTTGAGTTAAGGTGTTTAAGAAGTAACACAGTTGTGAAGGAAATGCAATGAAGTTAGCGAGTTAAAAAGACTATCTGGGGAAGTGGTTGGTACCAATCCAGCGATAGACAGAGGCTTGAGTGACGATTGTTGGAGCGCGTGCATATTTGTTGTTTTGAGACTATTAAAAAGTGATGAAAGTATTGTATAAAACCTGGTAAGTATTGACAGTCAATTGATACTCGTCAAAATGGGAGATACTCCTCTGATGCATTTATGTAAGACATTGCCAAAACACATGCCCAAGCTCGAACAGTATAGTGAGGAATGGATGAAAGGCACAGCACTTGTCTTCGCTCTTCTCTAAGGAGAGAAGAGCGAAGACAAGAAGAGGAGAGAATTAGTAAGGACATGAGAAAACTAAGAGAATTAGGTGAAGAGTTAGAACAAAGAAGTAGACAATGGGAGCTTCATATTAACCACATTCAAAAGAAATGAATGGAGCTGAGTCCAACAGTACGATGGGACAGAATAGAAACATTTCTTCCAATGAAGAAAGCAACAGGGACATCTAGAATGACATTAGAAGGGGAAGAGTTCTACATAGGATATATTGGAGATAAGATTGATAAGGCCTATCAGGAATTAAAGGGAAGTAGTAGTTATAAAAGTTGAGGGAAAGGGCATGCTTCCCCAGCATTTAAACCACGAAACGAAGAAGAAAATAAATTTAATCTACATCATAGAGCCTTGTCCTTAAGCAGACTAAACTAGACCAGGGTAAAGGGGCAAGAGTCACACTGGTTAGGGACTAAGAATGTCAGAGAAGAAGAGTAAATCTTTCCATGCTAAAGAGTGAGGAGGCTCATGTGCCCCCGGAGGCAGCCTGCAGACAGACAAGGGAGTAACATGGTCGGATTTGGAACAACCTAAGGACAGGACCCCAGATCTCATACCATATCCAGAAAGTCCCTAAGGATGATCGTATAGTGAGAAGGGAGAATCACCACCATATGTGAGCAGGTTAAGATTGTTACCAGCAAGCAGATGGTCAGAAATGATCGACCCCACCATGGATAGACAGACATTGGGAAACAATTGTGGTTTAGGGTTTACACAGTTTCCCTTATTGGAAAAAGGGGGAGCAAGACCACAGTATATTCTATGGCAGCAGATGGGCAAGGAGAACATAAGGTGCAAGCTCCCGAGTTTGACATTGGGTGCTGGGAAATGGATATATGAGTTAGAAAAGATGAAAGGAGAAAACATGTTGGCCATAGGGGACATTAAAGGTCTCGTGGCAGCCATTATTGTAGGGAGAGCTGATGATATATGGAGGAGAACAGGATATGCCAGTGTAACAGCACAAAATGCAGCGCATGATGGAGTGCCATTTAATAATTGCAGAGCAGACATGTGGAGGGTCATGAGGGTACAGTATCCTGACACATTAGATATGGGTGCAATCATGACACGTAAAATGAAAGAAGATGATATGATATGATAGGTTATTTATAACGCGCTTAATACCCAGAGGTTTCTAAGCGTGGACCCGGGGATCGAACCTGTGTTGCTCTGTGTCGTCTTGCTTCCAAGGTGAGCACATTGTCCCTGGGCTATCCTCGTGCAGGAAAGACCCTATTGCTTACATTCAGGATATTCAAGAGCCGTGGGAAAAAACAGTGGCATTATTTGACCACATTTTATATTAAGGGTTGACTGAGCCAGTTCAGATACAAATTAAGTAATTGGTGGGAATGGAAGCCAAGCCATGGGCTGAGATACAGCGGACAATAGTGCATCACTGTTGGCTATTGCAGGAGAAAAACAAGAAGAAAGATGAGGTTAGGAAAATTGAGGAAGCAAAATTAGTTCAGAAGCAATTGGCAAAATATGCCATAGAAGGGGCGCTATTGACAAGCGGCGAAGGATGGAGAGTGCAGCAAACAATGGGTGCATCCCAGTCCAATTATCAATGCCGGATAGACCAAGGAGGAAATGGGTTCATGCCACGAGGCAGAGGTATGGGATATAGAGGAAGAGGTGGATTTCAAAATAATCAATGTGGGTTTCAAAATGCACAAAATGAGAATTAGACTGTGCAAGGAGGATTTAACCAAGGGGGACCAGTCAGGCAGTTTCCTCCCATATGTTGGACTTGTGGGATGACAGGGCACATTGCGCTATTATGTGGCAACCAAGGGGGGGGACAGCTTATCCTCTACCATATAGCACACAACCTAGGGAAGGGTTTTCCCAAGATCAGACAGTGTCTCAGACACATGCGCTGTGAATGCTACAGACACCACAACCAGACCAAGTGCAAAAGAATCCACCACAAGGGCAGTTGCAACATGCCCCCATGCAGTCACAGCAGTATGCAAACAAAGGACAATTATTGACACCTAGATTAGGAGGTGCCACTGTAGTGGGAGGGAATACTTTCACAGGTACAGGGGTATGTATATACCCACAATAGGACAGCTCACTTGGTGACTTGATGTGTTCAGTACTATCTGTGACACCAGACCCCCAAGAGGATACAAGGGTCAACGTGACAATAGGAGGAAAATTATTTTCTTTTTAGTAGACACTGGGGCTACTCATTTGTGTATACGAGAGAGAAAATATCCAATGTCAGGAATTGCCATGAATGCTCAAGGGTTCACTGGAGCTACAAGTCGAGTTACTTTTACTAATGAATTACCAGTCTCTTTAGGAGAATGTTACATGCCTGTTCCATTGTTGTATTCACAACAGACACCAGTTAACATTTTGGGAAGAGATTTGATGACAGAACTTGACATGACAATTTCATTTACTGAGGAAGGGATAGTGTGTTACACTCCTGGAATACACTATTTAAACGTGGGTGAATTCATACTGCCATTCACAGGGCATGTGGCTCTGCAAGGCGTTCCAGTTGAGCCAGAGGTTTTTCTTTATGGGGTGAGCATTCTATTAACATGGTTACCTGGCCTAGTGGGGAAGACAGTGAAAATACCCAACAAATTCTTGTTCTGACCACAGATACCTATGGACGAAGAGTGGGGACAGACGATCCCTATAGAGCTACAATCAGCCATAGAACAAAGGGAATGGCAATGCTCGAAGGAACGGATGATGAGGGTAGACCATGGAGGACAGTGATATCTTTTGAAGAAGGATATAGATTGACTGACATCACCGATGACAACATGTGTAGAGATGACCCTACAGACGATGAAGTAGTGTTCTTTGTGAATATTATATACTGGATAAGGATAGAGAAAAGGGATGTCCCACAGCGAATGGCAATAATGCAGCAGCGTCTAGCATTTTTTGAAGAAGACTTGGGCAAGGTGCCAAGTATCCTTTGGACCACAGGCCCCTATGATGTAGGTTTATTAAAGGGTGTAGAGGAAGTCATAATAAAGTTGAAGTCAGGAGCAATTTTACCTTGAGCAAAACTGTACCCCATGTCTCGAGAGGCCGATGAGGGTATATTCAAGACCATATCAGCACTGATGGAACAAGGGATTGTGGTACCGTCAGAATCATTGTGTAATACTGCAGTGTATCCTGTGCAAAAATCAAAGGGAGGGTCGTGGAGATTCATACAGGACAGGAGACCGATTTACCATATTGTAGACGCATAGTTTCCTTTAGTTCATAACCTGGTGACGGTACTATGCAGTATCCCAGTGGAAGCTCAGTATTTCACTATGATTGATTTGAAGAATGCATTTTTCTCAATCCCGTTGCACAAGGACTCACGAGATTTGACTTAATTTACGTTTCGCCAAACTCGTCTGACACATACCAGACTTCCCCCAGGTTACTGTGAGTCTCCATTGATCTTTAACAGGGTCTTCCAGATGGACCTACGTAATATTGATTTGAAAAGCACTGTGATACAATCCATATATGACATTTTAATTTGTAGCATTACAGAAGATTAGTGCAGACAAGACTCAATTCACCTAATGACTATCTTAGCAGACAAGGGATACAAGGTGGACAAGGAAAAATGACAGTATTGCCAAGAAGAGGTATGATACATTGGACAGTTGATTTCACATGAGGGAAAGAAGGTGACACCTGAACGTGCTGAGGCAATTATGAAAACTGAAAAACCGTACACGGTAAAATAGATGCAACAGTTTTTGGGACTAGGTAATTATGTTAGAGCCTGGGTGTTCGATTACAGGTCATACACAAGACCTCTTTTGAAGGCTTTAAAAAAAGCACAAGTGGAGAAAGTTACAATAGAATGGACTGAGGAGATGGAGGAAGCATTTGAAGAGTTGAAAAAAGCAATCTGTACAGCTCCGGTTTTGGGGATTCCCAATTATGCTGATGAATTTTATTTATTCTCTCAGATAAATTAGACAGTCATGACTGCAGTGCTTACATAGAGGGCCATGTTGGGATACAAGGCTTTAGCGTATTACAGTGGGGATTTAGACCCAGTTATGAAAGGACACTTTCCTTGCCAACAGTCATTGGCAGCTGCAGCATTCACAATTAAGAAGTCTACAAGCATTGTGATGGGCTGCTCTATGACTCTCTTCATGGAGCATGCACTGTTTGCCATCTTAGAGAAACCCAAGAGTGCATTGACATCTCAAAGAGCTTCTATTTATGAAGTAATCATTTTGAATCCAACGATCAAAAATGTCAGATGTAAAATAGTGAATCCGGCCACGTATATAGCTGAGCCAGTAACCGAGGTTGACCATGTGCATGATTGTGCAAATTATGATGACTTTTATGATTATATACCTTGTATCAAAGAGAACACATTGCCAGGAGGGGAAATTCTCTTTATTGATGGTTCTTTGAAAATTGATCAAACTAGTGGAGAAAGGCATTCTGGCGCAGCTGTCATAAGGCATAGACTGAATGGGGAATTTGAAGTGGTAGCAAGTGCAAGACTACATCTCACATTTCAGCGCAAGCAGAAAAATTGCTAGCACTCATTGTCACGCTCCAGAATCACAAAGGATGGGAAGTGACGGTGTACAGTTACTGCGCCTCTGTGACCTCAACCGTACATTCAGGGTTAGCAGGTTGGAAGAGGAGGGGTACCTCCGTACGGATGCACTCAAGTGCAACATGCATCTTTACTGGACAGGCTTATTAAGGCGCTAAAACTCCCAGTAGCCATAGTGGTCATTAAATGCGCACTAGCAAATAGACTTTGTCTTGCGGGAACGAAGCTGCAGAAGCAGAAGCCAAAAGCGTTACATATTCTCCAGATATTTTTGATACACCAAATGTCAAAGAAAAATGTGTCACAGTTATGGTGATGCAAGAAGGGTTTAATTACTGATGGCCCAATTGTTGGAAATTCAAGGAGGTTTACCGCAGGAATTATGAAACAAAGGGGGTGTTCCTTATCTTCCACAGAAGCATTATGGCGATAGGATAGCACTGGAAAGCCGGTGATGCCAGTAGCATTATTAAAGATTGCACTTGAATTACCCAGCGCATGTAACTAGGGAAAGTCTTGCTGCAACAATTGCGGGAAGTCTGGTTTATTCAAAAACTATTAGATCACGTTGCATTTTATATAGTAAACTGCATCGTATGTCAAAGATTTACAGCTGGGAATACACTGAGAATGAATAGAGGAGTAATACTTCGACCGAATGGTCCTTTTCAGCATTTAAATATTGATTGTGTTGATATGCTGCAAGTATGTAATGGATACAGGTATCTGATAGTGGTGGTGTGTCCTTTCTCTAGGTGGATTGAGGTAGTTCCATGTAAACACCCTGCCACCACTTGCACAGACGTTTTTAGTACATGAAGTCTTTCCAAGATGGGGTTTGCACTTTGAAACACATGCCTTTGTATAGGTACCATATAAATAAACATTACCATACCATACCATACCAAGTGCTGAGATCAGATTATGGGTCACATTTTGTTAATAAAGTGTTCGAACAGATAGGACTATTATTGAGTATTAAACGCAAGTTTTCTTCTGCTTGTCACCCGTAAGCAAACGGGATATGTGAGGTACTCAACGGCCTCCTTAAAGAAAGGATTGCAAAAATCAAGCTAACTTTGAAGAAGGTATGGCTACATTGCCTGCATTTAGCTTTATATGCCCTAAGGAATCAGCCTGGTTTCAGGCCACCACCTCACCCTACACAAACTAGTGACAGGAAGGCAAATATGAATGCCTCTTACACCTCTATCGAGGAGTAGAAGTGATGTCCAGAGTACAGCGAAAATGTTAGGTGATGAGCTGCACAATTATTTGACATGTATGACCTCTAGCATCTCTCTTATTTCAGATCAACTCAAGTGTCAGGGGGGTCGGACTCAGAACACAGATGAAGACAATCCAGTAACTGGTTCAAGTGAACTTTTATCGGCACCTAATATGTTTATTGGCGACACCGTTCTGATCAGGATCTTCACCCGAAAGTGGCACAAGCCATGTTTCAATAGCCCCTTTATAGTTGAAAATATAACCCCTTCAGCAGTAAAAGTCCAAGGCAGGTGAGCTTGGCTTCATTTGAATAACATAAAACAATACAAAGGTGAGACCGTACCGCCCACTGTTGTCGATTCAGAAGGAAGACAAGAAGAAGAATTTCAGCGTGTGCAGACTCGATCGATGATGAAGAAGAAGGACGATATAGCAACCAGCTGATAATACAGATTTTGGATTTGGACTTAAGCTTGATTGGACACTCCTTATAGGTATTATAGCAGGAGTACAGATCCTTGCTAAGAGCTTTAGGAATCTTTTGAAAAATGAACTTTACAGAAATGTTGACATATCAAAGCTATGCCTAAATGACAGTTCCTCGTTAAAAACTGGAAAAGAGCACAGTATCCAGACTTGTTTCATGGTGCATATTTGTTCTAAGTATACGATTTCCATAGTGTTGACCGATAGTGATGTGCATATTTTGTGCTTGCTAATTTTGTATTCATCCCTCAAGCTCATCCTGCTCTTATCAGAAGAGATGTTGATTTTCACATTTTTTCACATGATCCTGAAAATGGCCCTGTGATTAGGAGGTTGTTAATTGTAATTATTGAGCATATACTGCGACACCAGAAGACATGGCAATTGTAGGAGTAAAAAAGTGTTTTGTTTTCCTTAAATGATCACAGTAGAAATGAGGAATGATGAGGCAAACAAGATTTTAGCGAATGAGCAATCCCAAAATGTCATAAAAGGTGGGTGTCAGAATTCTGGTGTATGATATATGCATGTTCAATTTCTATTTCTGTCTTTCTGTTTCTACCGGTTCATGCTCTCTATTTCATCAGTCCAAATAAGGCAGATGTCCCTTTGATCCTCCCCACTACGGGAACTACTTTTGATTTGTTTATTTCCACTAAGGTAGAGGCCACTATGATTTCCCCTACTACAGGAATTGCTTTTGATTCGCTTACTTCCATTGAGTTACAGGCTCCTTTGGTTCTCCCGAGAGAGAGAACTCTTATTCATTGGCTTCATGAATATTATGCAAGTACCGACCTTGTAGTAGTAAGACATAAGAGAAATGCAGAGGAATATAATGAAGGGATAAATACCTACCTAGACAATGTGGCACACTAGGGTAATAACATGTGGTATCAGCATATGGGAAAGGTGAGAGAAAGAACTTCTATGGAGGGTTACTATCTGTGTTCCCTCACACCGTATGCATTGGAAACCTCCAAAATATTCATAGCCACAGAAGTATCAGTGAAAAAAGCCCATTGCCTGACACATCTCGCACTTGACAAGAGGACAGTTCCAAGGCATAACAGCATTCCTGGTGTGGATGAATAAATCGACATCTCAAAGAGAAGTCAATTATGTAAAAGATTTAAAGACAAGAGAGCGGCCAGAAATAAGGCAGCAAATAATAAAATATGAAAAGCCTTGAATGAATGGAGCTGGAATCAAGATTGAAGAAAACAAGATTCTTCAATGCAGGATAAGTATGTGTAAAAAATAGGAGAAGTTGGGAAAGAGGTCAACAACACATTAAAGGAACAGTGCTCACTCACGAAGGATGGGTTTATGGACTGGTTGTGGGCAAAATAGCAGCATTAACCAGACAGTGGGAAGCAGTTTTGGCAAATGCAGAAAAAGAATGCAAAGATCAATTGCCAAAGATTACAAGATTGTTGACATGGGTCGCCGACAAAGGAGGACCATTGCAGATACTACCCCTGAAGGATGCATCTTTATGTTTCAGAAATAATGGTACAAGGAAAGTTGGAATTGCCAGTGTGGCAGAATTTTTGATGTACAATGTGTGAAGGAAGAGACAGCTGTCCTGAATGATCATTATTGGGCTTGTGGGTCCAGAGCATACATGAAGATGCCCAAGGACTGGGGAGGGACGTGTTCCTTAGTGCTCATCCATGTTCTAGCGTTAGTGATTCCTCAGAGTGACCTGAACATTGGTGAATTTCCGAAAGTAGATGCCCATCTAAGAAGAATTTCACTCACATTTCTCAATCGAACAAGAAGAGAGAATTATTTCTCAGCAAAATCAATAGAAGTCCTTGATGCTATCCCACATGAGCACAGGTTGTTCAGCAAGACTGCCTCAAATTTACGATTATCTTTATGCCTGGGATGCAGACGATGGCCAACGCCAAATGGTAACAGATTACCAGATGGGAACTTCTGCAGACCATTAACACCACCATAAAAGGATTCAATGTTATCAGAGAAGAATTGAGGGCCATAAGATTAATGACCCTACAGAAAAGAAATGTCCTTGACATGATTACAGCTATGGAAGGAGGAATTTGCACCAAAATCAGGCCATCATGTCGCACGTTGATATCGTCTCACGATAAAGAGAATGGGACCTTCACAGAGGCCATAACGTTGCTGACAAATGAACACAAGATGGGAGACGAGACAGAAGACATCACAGATGATGGATGGTTCGTGTCAATTTTTTCATGGGTTCCACAGTGGATGGCGAACATCTTCAAGTTTCTTGGAGCAATATTGGTGATGTTTGGATTCTGTGTGATCAGGATACTAATTGCACAGTGCAGGAAAACAGCAAAGAAGGCAATAGGAATGATGATCATGATCGAGGTTGAATCAGGGTTAATACCCAAGGAGCTGATAGATGAAGATATCAGAAGATACATAAAAGCAAGCATCGTAGCACCTGAGGGTATGAAGTTCCATTATCTGAAGAATCACAGGACGTACGTGGGACAATGGGTCCAATGCAATCTGAATGGACAGTGTAGTTACATTACCTGGAGTGTGGATGAACATGTGAAGTCAGCCGGATCCCTACAAGGAGTGCTGAACGTTTGGACCCCGAAGAAGCACTTCTTCAAAAGGAGAAATTAAGATATGGAGAGTACTGAAGGTGTGGTCGTTGACTCGACCAGAGGGGGGATTGTAGAGGAGTGTAGAGGAGCATTTGAATGCTGGCTATACGTAGTGAATAAACTACAGGCAAAGCCACCATTATATATAGAAGCTGGACATTGGTGTCACATTTTAGTAAGTTCAGACCATGAAGAGAAGGGCTGAAGGCTGTGTTGCAGCAGAGAATTAGCTGGGAACATAGAAGAAACGAGAAGGGCTGTCTGGCCTGTGTAAACACTGAAGATAGTCAAAGACTGCTTATCTATTCTTGAAGGTAGAGAACATGTGAAGCTGATTCATCCCTTGTTAAGGTGCAAAGAAAGAAAACCATGAGTTCCAGGTTTATTAATTCAAGACAATTAAATTCTATAAAATGGGCCGCATTGCAGTCTATTGTCACGTCAGCCAAGGATGGGAATAGAGTTGGGCACGCAGTCCAGAACTTTGGTAAGCATGTGCTCCTACTCCCTTATATTCCCAGGGATGAGAATACATTGCAAGGCCAAGTTCAAAGACAGTCTACATGGCAAAAGCGATGGCTTATGAGAGATGATGGACTAATTGGGTGCGGAGGTAAATTCAAGTCCACCTCCCGGTACCTGGGTCTGAGCTCACATGATGCTAAGTGAACTGAATGTTCCAGACATGGCACGAGCATTCCAACCAATTGTAGAGAGCCATATAATGAAGGGCCTTATAGTTTGAGCGCCAATGAGAATACTGTGTTTCTATTAACAGTTGAAGATGTCTTGCACTAGGGGTGGGCATGTGTTTTCCACCTTACTGTAGAGACCCAACCACAATTCCCCATAGGTTTTTCTTATTTGCCACGTAGTATGATGTCACGTATGATGAGTTTTTGTTGCAAAAGTGTTGTTTTTTATGAAATGCTTTGAGGTAGAAGGCTGTGTGACATCTGTTGATGTGCATTGTAACTCCCTATTTTAGACAATTGATAGTAAAACAGAAAAAATAACTTTGCCATCTTCCTGAGTTGTCTGATTATTGGTGTAAGGAGTTATTCTGTTTCCCATCCACCTGTATGACACTCTACGTAAAAACGGCCATATGCTCAACTTTTATATATATATAGATTTATTTTCTATTACGAAAGCATGGAGCTCATTCAGTTTACATGCCATGCCCCTATAGGTGTGATCAAAGAACACTAGATCATCTGCGTTATGCATACTGCGCACTTGAGTGGCTCCTAACTTGGGGCCACAGTTAGACTTTGCTTGAAGCCGGGGCGGTAATTCTGCCGAATACAGGTTAAACAACAGGGAGCCAGCACACAATCTTGGTTTACTCCCCCATTTTCCAAACTCTGCACAGACATTCCACCTCCATTATCAAATAACACACGTGACAAGGTATTCTTGTGTAGAAGTTTAATTGCATGTACCAACCAGTCAGGACATCCCATACTCAATAGCTTGTGCCATAATATTGCATGGTCAACCCAATCAAATGCAGACATAAAATCGACATATGGCATGTATAGCAATGGTCTGTCTCTACCGGAAGCCCCCTTCATTAGATTATGCATCACTCTTATGTTGTGTATGGTAAATGAACTTGGGTGAAAGCCCATCTGATATGCATAGAGGACCTCCCCTGCCTTCACCCAAGCCTGTTGTTCCTTCAATACAAAGGAGGCAAAGAGCTTCCCTGTTAAATCCAACATGCACAGCAGTCTGTAGTTTTCAAGTATATTTCTGTCACCCTTCTTAAAGACAGGAACCAGAATAGACTGTTGCCATGAGGACAGGATGTGATGATCAATACTGACTCTTTCAAATAGCACATAAAGGATTTTAGCTCAGAGCTCTGGTGCCTTCTTAAGTACTATATTAGTCAAGCCATTGGGGGTCATCACGATCCAGGCGGTAAGTACGCCAACTTTACCACCATGGTGTAAACTACATTTACACCATGGTGGATGGCGGATTTACCGCCCCATTCCAAGGTGAGTGGGGCGGTAAATCCCCATTTCCCATTTTCCCTTCCCCATTCCCATTTTTGCCCCATAGGGCATAATGGGAGTGGGGAAGGCGCTAATTACGCCACCGTAAATTACGGTGGTGTAATTAGCATCATGGCGGGTTAGCGCCTTGGATTTTAACGGCTGCTAAAAGCAGCCGTTAAAATTGGAATCAGGCGTTAAGGGTTAACGACGGCGTTAACCCTTAATGCCTGGGTCCTAATGAGGCCCATTGTGTCCTGGGGCCCTGCAGCTATTTGTCTTCTCAATGGCTGTTATTAGGGCTTCATGAGTGAACTTAATTGGTCACTGCTCTTTTGCATTAGGGACAAATAGAGATTGATGTGTACTAAAGTCTTTAGACATTCTTATGTGACTCACGCTGACTTCCTCTTCAATAGCGTTTACTTTCCTCTTAAGTATGTTTCCCTTTGCTTCTGCTAATATTTGCCATATAGACCAAGGGCCTCATTCCCAGTATGGAGGTAGTCATGATGCTATTTGCGCCATGACTACTTCCCATACCGGGTACCGGTCCAACCTGGTTCGATGGGGACTTACCGGTCCATTCCGACCCTGCAGGGACCGGTAAATCCCCATTGAAAAATCCATTCCCCATTCCCATGTCAGCTCCCATATGGCTCAATGGGAATGGGGAATTAGCTAATAACGGTACCGCAATTTGCGGTACCGTTTTTAGCTCTCTGGTCCCCTTAGCGGCTCCCGCTAAGGGCGCCTGGTAAAACCAGGCGCCCATTGCGGGACCCGCTAAGGGACCTCGGAATAGGGCGCAAAGGAATTACCGGCACCGATGTCCTTAACGGTGCCCGGTATCCCTTTGCGCCCAACTCGGAATGAGGCCCCAAGTGTTTCTACTTCTGAGCACCCCTAACATTCGCTGTCATTGAGCATTCTTAATGGATAGCTTCCATCGCCTGGGCCATTTGCGGTACCCACTTTTTTAAATCTTACTTTTTTAAATCTTACCCGGGATGGTTTCTCCTCAATGGGGCAAATCAAATTTCAAATTTTTCTCAGAGCTCTACTAAGCTTACGTTTGGCATCCCAGATCAATACAGAGAATACATTCATATGTTCTTTGTACGAGATAGCCAAAGGCTTGCCTTTGCGCGCTCCTGTCCCATCTGCAACTAGCTTTAGTCAGTCTTCAAATTCACCAGCGGTGCGGCTGGTAAGTAATCAATTTCATAGACAGTGGCTTGCAAGGCTGAATTTGTGGTCTTGTTAAGGTTATCCACTGACCAATAGATGCGGTTTCCCGCATGATTAAGATCAAGCCCTCCATTTAATGTAGGATTACAGTACTTAGTATTAGTTTTTAAAGACAGAGAAAGTATTGCGTGATCACTATTATCACAGAATTTGATGTTAATTTCAATCACGCTTTCCAGTACCGCGTTACTACCAAAAAGGCAGTCCAATGTGTCCCAGCTTGCCCCATTTCTCCATGTAACCTTCCCTGGGCAGTCACCTTTAGCTCTTCCATTTATAAGGCTCAGCTCCAACTCGTTCATAAAGGCCATCAATGAGCTGCCATGCCTATTCCTTTTTTTGCAACATGATACTCTTACTCGAAATGTTCCTATAGGCCACCCATTCAGCATCATCAGTGCATCGAGCGTTCAGGTCTCCTCCCACCAGGACTGCTTTCTGGTTAGCTTCCCCCCACTCATTTCTCTTTCATTCATTTGAAACTCAGCCATCAGCTCGTTAACATTGGTGATCTTTAGCGGTATAGCACAAGATTTTAAGTCGTGTCTAACACCAATTATAAGGCCTCCATATGGTCGACCCCAAGGACCTTTTTTGCAAAAACTTTGTATAGCTGAAAACCATCAATACTCATTGAAGCGGTCAGCAAGGTTTCCTGTAACATAAATATATCATGTTTTAAAAGAGTACTCAGGGAACCTGACTCCGCCATCATATGTACATGGTCCTTTGTTTTCCAACAGACTACCTCAGCAATTCATTTTGTCTCTACACCTTGCGTGTGGAGGAAGCCTGTTAGCCGATCCCACTCTCATTTTCATTCGATAATACCAGAGGAGCAGCATTCTTACTTTTCAATATGTTTGATCCACCCTTTGCTGTTCCCTGGCATTGTTCATAACATTGTACAGCCCTGTTACTTAACACTTCTTTATTCAAATTATACCCAGGATTGAGTAAGGTAGATTGATGAGTTCCTATCAAATGTTCAATTACAGGGACAGCACAATGGATACGGGAGGTTGTACCATTATTGCAATTCAGGGGCTCCACAAACTAAAAATCACTGGAGTTTAATACTCTGAGAAAGGGAATTTTGTGGACAATGCTAGTAGTTCAGTGTGGTTAATCCTTCTCTTAGTTGAGTCTGCAGGAACAATCTCAATTGTAAAAATCTTAACATCCAGAGGCTATTCAGCCTCCACCATGTTAGCAGTCTTCTCCTTGTGTGTCGGGGAGATACCCATCCATGCTGTATACTCTGTGACTTTTACCTGTGCAGCTGCAGCCACAGGGGCCTTACTCGAGCTGCACTGAGAGAGATCACAGGATGCTAACATCTCATCTCCTCCTAGATCTTCAATAAGGTCTGGGTCCTTTCCTTTTAAAAGCCACCTTGTCAGCCTCCCAGCCAGGCCCTTCTGAGTCCTTATTTTACATCTGGACTCCCGGCTTCTCCTAGTCTTCCGTGATTTAGTGCGAGTTAGAGTGTTAACAGTAGAGTTTAGGGGGTCGTTTTTTTTGTGGCACATTAGGGGGAGTTGGTATTCATATCTAATTTAGCCCCTGTGTTTAAGCAGCTTGTTGCCGTCTGCCTCTGGTTACGTGTCTAGAATAGCTTTGTTTCTTCCTCCATTTGCTTTCCCTCAGTTGGGTCCCCCGAGCCATGGCCAGAGCTCTTAGACACTATATTTGTGTCTTGCTTTTGTGATAGATACACTTTTTCTGCTTTTGTGCCTTTGAGTAACTCCGTGAGTTTTACAATTGCCACCTCTTGAAGAATAGTGCCACACAGTTTCAGTGGTATCTTGACTGCAAATTGTAATGTTCCAGAACTCACATTGAGCCGGCGTTACTTGAGTGAATTTGTGTCATGCAATTTAGATGTCCGTACTTCCTGTGCTCTCATTTTCGAGTCTGGGTACAGTATCAGAGCTGCTGACATTCTTTGCAAGTGTATTGGCACAGTAGATGGTGACAGAGAAGGAGGAGGTACCCACGTTGTTATCAAAACAGGCTCCGTAAAAATTGTTACTTTTGGTGTAATGTATCTTGCAGAGAATAACATAATTCAAGCAATGAGTTATTATCTAAATTGGCAAATTCCATACCAGAGCAGTTAAGGTTTTCTGTATGCGCCCCCTCTCGTCTTGATCTATTTGTACATCATTCCTGCAATCTTGGTTTTCTTCTGCCTCCCGATGAAAAAAAAGCCAATATTTTTCCCTGCGCATTGCTGACCTTTGTTACCTCAGCCTCTTTACCATTTCTCATATCAGGTTAAACTTCCTTTTGTGGCTTGGTAGCTAGAGTCCTGACCTTGTGGTCGACATTTTTCCATAAGGTTTTGCTTGCCTCAGCTTTGAATTTTTCCCCTTGTTCTGGACTTTCCCGGGCATCGGGAGAACATTAATTGGCGTGTTGCTAATGGAAATTCAAATTGTCCATTTTAATTTTAATACGAGAAGCCCACTGATGACAGTTTTAAATCCTGGGTTATGATGCGGGTTCCAAGATTACAGGGATATTTAAAGGCTTACCTCCAAACTACAGGCAGTCTCTCTGTCTTTTCCTGCATGTTGTAGAAGGATATTAAATGTACCCCTGTCGCACCAGACTCCAGCGGACCACGGCACACCACACTCTGTTGAGCACTCCGTGCAGTTTCCATGAATAAATGCAGCTACTTGGCTCTACCTGTTAATGGCAGCAACTGTGGAAAGACTCCACATTCCAGCAGGTAACAGCAGCCCACACTCTGCCGAGTACTCCACCCTGCGTCTGCATGGTGTCTGTGAATAAATGCAGTTACTTGGCACCACCTGGTAATGGCAGCAACTGTGGAAAGACTTCACACTCCAGCAGGTAACAGCAGCCCACACTCTTCCGAGTACTCCACGCTGCGTCTGCATGGTGTCTGTGAATAAATGCAGTTACTTGGCTCCACCTGGTAATGGCAGCAACTATGGAAAGACTTCACACTCCAGCAGGTAACAGCAGCCCACACTCTGCCGAGTACTCCACGCTGCGTCTGCATGGTGTCTGTGAATAAATGCAGTTACTTAGCTCCACCTGGTAATGGCAGCAACTTTGGAAACACTCCACAATCCAGCAGGTAACAGCGGACCACACTCTGAATAATTCTGACAATACTGAGATGAGGAAGAGTAAATTGAGCAACAATGTTACAGAATTCTCGAATGAAAATGCTCCATCACTCTTGTAGTTTGCAAACCATGTATACACCCAAAGAAATAAAAAACTGCATCTTAATCATCCAATAACTTAATTTTATGTGAAGGGAGAACGTACACACTACAAAAAACATAGATAATTGCACTTTCAGAAAAAGTTCAATAACAATTGAGAAACAAATGCACTATTTTGATTCAAACCGCAATGTGAGCAGCACTAAAATTCGACATTCGAAACCCAAAACGAGATTCAGATTATTCATATAAGGTAAAACATACATATAACATTCTTAGAACTAATTATTTGCCACACTTAATCGAATCAAAAATCAAATTGTCACTAAACATATTAAAACATCCATAATATAAAAAATAATAAAAACAGACTTATTTTTCTTGAATTGTGATTCACGCATACAAACAAATCTGCCAAAGGATTGGCCTAAGGTCACGTGCATGGGATGACATTAGAGAGTTGATTGGTTAATAGACACACAGATAATGAATCACACATATATATATATATGAAGAAACCAGAGGAGAGGGGACGGACCGCACTCTCCAGGGACCCAGTGTGATCCTACAATCCCAAAAGGGAAGAGAACCAAAATATAAAGCTCACACGGTAAAAATAGGAAGTTATTTTAATAATGAGAAACTGCACATAATGTGCAGAACAAAAGGCTGGGGAAACAGCAAAACAAACAGGGGCAGGACGCCTAGGACACGGCCCGCCTACAACGCGTTTCATACTCAACTGAGCGCTTGATCACGTAGCACAACAAAGGACAAAGACAGAGTTAAAACAGGCATGTAGTCCATTATCTATGTCAGTTGGAATAGAGGCGCTTCCAGGGACTGATTCAATGGTGGCCATGTTGGAAGGGAGAGTCAGGACTTAGCCAACAATGTGACACTTATACCCGCTTATAATGTAAAGAGCAAGTACCCCCAATAAATATAAACATCTATATTATTATAGTGGCCATGTAGTTATGGTTAAGTTGTTATTTCCTTAGGAAGAGCACTTTTGGGCGACTTATAACTTCGCTCCCCCTGTACGAATCCTCACCAAACTTTGCAAAAGTATATGGCCCACTCTGAATTTCTTTGCAAAGTTTGGTGAGGTTTGGTCCGGGGGGGGGGGAAATTTATAGGAGGGGGTTCCAAAACGTCTTTTTTTCCCATAGACATAATGGGAAAAAACTTTGCTCATGCCTACAAGTGGCACAGGGAGAAGAGCGCTCGCTTTGACATCCGTGCAGAGCTTGCTAACGCAGGTTTGAATCCCAGCAGTGCCAAACTCAGCCTTTCATCCTTCCAAGGTCGATAAATGAGCACCACACACCGTGGGTAATAATAAGCAGCGCTCAGATACCTGAGGGTTCGTAGCGCTATATAAATGCTAAATTATTATTATTATTACAGCCCAAACCGCTGGATGGATTTTCACCAAATTTGCGGCAGGAGCGGCGGCTTGGTCCCAAAAGCGTGCTTTTAGTAATTTGGTGTAAATCCGTCCAGTAGTTTTTTTAAAATGACCAAAACATAAATCAACAAAAATGAGTGATACCTATGTCCGCTCCGCGGACACACTTCCCTGTTCGCTCCGCGGACAGGACACTGATTGGCTAATTGACTTGCGTCATGTCCGCGGACACCCAACGTGTTCGCTGATTGATTGGCGTGAAGCATGAGGTGCGTCAGATTTTTGGAAACGCCCGCCATCTTGGGACATCGGCCGGTGTCCGCAGACACCGCGGTAAAAACAAATTAAAAAACACTACATTGCACTTGTCAAACTTATCAAATAATCTCTGGGGAGGTGAGGGGTGATGAGGATGGGATGGAATATGGCTGCAAGAAGCAAAAAAATGGGTGGTTTTTACCGCGAGTCTGCGAACAGTTCAGATGTTCGCAAACAGTCCTGAAAAGTTCGCAAACACCTAATTACATTGTCATAATGTAGCTACAAAAAATTGCGGTATTCCTTTAGTGACTGAGGGGTAACCTGTGGCAATGGGCAGTGGCCAGATTGTCCGGGTCATGGAATAAGGTCATGATCCAGACAATATGGCTACTGGCCATGACCACAAGGGCCAAAACATAGGATTAAAGGGCCCATGTCCACCTGGGTCTGGCTTTGTGGTAAAGTTATTCGAGTTTAGGATAGATTTGAAAGGGAAGAAAAATGTGCTTGTGGTTGTATGGTCATAGGGTTCTCTTTTTGCCTTCTGCAGGCTGCTATGGAAAGCGAAGAGGGCCCCTGTATGGAAACCTCACCTTCCCTTTCCATGTCGGCCATCCTGGAAAAGGATTTTCCCTCCTACACCTGGACGCCGCAGGCATCCCGGTGTTGGAAGAAAAATCCTATTTATTTTTTAGCACCCCGGGTTCCTGCTTTGGGAACCTAGGGTGCTAATGGCCTTCATCCCCCATTTCAGGGGCTGGAATATGGGGATAATGGTCCAGCGAACTCGTTATCCACCCTCGCTTCGCTTGGGATAATAACTTGGGCTGCTGGGCCGGTATCCATCGTTCCAGTCCCTGGAACAGAGAGGAACGCTACAATATTCCCATTAGCATAGCACAAAATGCAAATGGAAATGTTGGAAAATCTTATTTAGTCTATGTACTTTACTGAGAAATATAAAGTAGATGGAGTCTATACATTTTTTCTTTAGTTCTATTTTTTAACTGTGAAAAGTGGTTCCTAAAGAAATATGTTGTTTGTTGTTTTTGGATGTATTTTTTCTGGCAGGAGAGCTGAGAACGAAAGATGGGGAGGGAAATGAGGGAAGAGCAAACAAACACTATTATGGAGGGGTAGGTGGACAAGGGAAAATGTTGTGTGTGTGTGTTATTTCTAAGTTAGGTGGCACTGTTTCTCATGCTCCTTGAATACAGCAGTGGTGGTGGCTCTTGGGGAGGAGGGATGGCATTAGCTGATGCAATTTTATGATAAATAGCAGTTTTGCTAAAAGTATGTACTGTGTACTAGCTTGTTAATGGATAATGAGTAGGAATAGGTGTTGGAGCTGTGCAAGGGAAATTTTGAAGTTGGAAGTTCCTAGATCAGTAGAAAATGCAGTTCCGAACTGTTCGCCAAGCAGAGATCTTATCGTGAAGTGCGGACGGGTTCTCAGACACGTCATCATGCCGCGCGCCAGCGTATGGTCATGTGGCACTGTCCGGAAGGTCCGCTATGAAGTCAGATGTTCGTAGACGTCTATGGATGCAAAACTAGTTGAAATAGTTGCAAGAAGTGTATAGAAGTGTTAAAAATTATTCCAGATGGTGTGAAATGGCAGAGTTTTAAGGTGAAACTTTGTAAATTGGACACAAATATTGCTATATTGGGTAAGTATGATATTAGTAAGTTGTAGGAAAATAGCATGCACTGGTAAAAACCTATGAAATTCAATTAAAAACTTTGTTAAAGGGACTTTATGGTTAAGTTGCACTAATAAAAACCTTTCAAATTCACTGAAAAATTTTGTTAAAGGGACGTTATGGTTAAGTTGGACTTATAAAAACCGATGAAACTCAAAGAAAAAACGTTGTTAAACGGACATTATTGAAACCGAAAAACCCCTGAAATTCCCCAGTTATGGTAAACTAAGCAACCATAACTCGGGCCACCACCGTGCACTTCTAAAACTAACACCCAGCACATCAAAGATGACATCACAAATGGCATTGATGACATCACTGATGACATCACATAACTGGGCCACTTGTTTCTGTTCCTTGACATATATAGGTGTAATAAAAATGCAGAGGCTGAAATAATTGGGAAGGGAGCTTTATTATACGGCCCCCGGAGGCGAGGAGGGCGGTTGGGAGAATGCCGGGTTGCGTTCCTAGTGGAACGTGGGGAAACAAACATTCCTCACTCCGGGTGGAATGAAGTGATGGTATGACATCACAACACCTCCTTAGCTATGGGAAAAAAAGGGGATGGAGAAGGGGGAGGGGAAACAGGGAAAACAGGGGTGGGATGGTTAGCTAAATTGAATCAATAAATTGACATGTGATCAATAGTAGATGAAGTCGTCGCTGAAATTGCGGATAATCTTGCGATTCCTTTTCGAAAGACTCTTGGCAGGTTTTTCTTCATTAGTGTGACAGGGCCTGTGAGTCTGTGGATGTACCAGGTCTGTAAGTGTGGTTGGTCGTTCTCTTCATGTTCTCTCTTGACCACGCATCATTCAAATGGTTTTTGGAAGTGCTAGGTTTGCAGGTGTCGTTGGTTATTTTCACAAGGTCATCGTGGGACCATCTCCTTCCATCGTCCAATGTGACAGATTTGTCGTGACAATGCATGATCTTTTGTGGAGATCTAAATTTGGATTCGCCCTTGAGTGTTTTCCTGGGTTCTTTGATGCATACCCAGTCTCCTTCCTGAAAGAACATCCGTTTAGTTCCGTTTCTTTTGTCGTAGTATGTTTTGTACTTCTTCTGCTTCTCCTTTATAGTTTTATGGATTTGTTCTATGTCCAATTTTGGTTCCATGTTCATTCTCGCCTCACCGGTGTCTAGGAAGAACCATGCTGGTCTTAATTGGTTAGTTGCGGTTCTGCCCCGCATCAAGGTGAAAGGCTCTACGTTGGTGGTGGAGTGTGGCGTTGTCCTATATGCGTACAGGGCCTCCTTGAGGGTTTCTCTCCAAGGCATAGCATTGGCGGTGGCCAGTTGGATGACGCTTTTTATCAGTCTGTTCATTCTTTCCACCAACCCGTTGGACATTGGGTGGTAAAGTGACGTAGTGATGTGGTTAATGGATCTTTTGTCAAGGAATTCTTGAAATTCTGACGAGGTGAACTGGGACCCGTTGTCTGAGACTATGTCTCTGGGGTCACCTTCCCTGTTGAATATTTCAGTTAAGAAGTCGGTGACTTTCTTTGTGATTGTCCTGGTATCTACCACACCCCATTCGGTCCATTTAGAGGTGTAGTCGACGATTACGATGATGAATATTTTTACTTCCTCCAGATTTTCGAAGGGACCCATGATGTCTATTGCCAGCTTTGACCATACATGTTTGGGTGTTTCTACCGGCTGAAGTGGAGTTTTCCTTAATACTTTCGATTTGTCACTGGAAGCGCAGGCATTGCAGTTTTTTACTGTCTCTTCCGCCTCTTTCCACATGTTGGGCCACCAGTAGCTGTTCCTTATCCTGTTCTTTGTCAAACTCCTTCCCAGATGGCCTTCATGGGCTAGGTCAAGTAGTGTCTTTCTGAGGGCCACGGCTGGAATCACCCTATTTCCCCTGAAGATGTGATTTTCATTCATGGATATCTCATCTTTGAATGGAGTGAAGTTTGCCAACTCTTTCCCAACACCAACCCAGTCGTTCATTACGGCTTTTCTGATTTCCTGTTGTTCTGTGTCAGCTTTGGTGATGCGTGTCCATTCGCGGAGGGTATGGCAGGATTTATGGTGGCTATAATATCCTCTTCTTGATCCTCATTTTCGACATCTTTATTACCTTGAATGGTGGATAGTCTCGAAAGGCAGTATGCTACTTGATTTAGTGGACCAGGATTGTAACAAATTTGAAGATTGTATTGCATAATGTCTAGAAACCAACACCTTATCCTCGGTGAGATAAGGTGTGGCATTTTGGATTGCAGGATGTTGACTAAAGGTTTGTGATCAGTCTTTAGGAGGATCGGTAGACCCCATATTAGATTCCTGAAATGTTGTAGGGCCCACTTGACAGCCAGAGCTTCTCTCTCGATGGTGGAGTAGTTCAATTCAGCACCTCTTAGTACTCTGGATGCAAATGCGATGGTTACGATCTTGCCGTTCTGTTGTTGCTCCAGTACTCCACCAAGGCCGATCTTGCTGGCATCTACTGACACTATCGTTTTTGCTTTATAATCAAACATACTAAGGGCTGGAGCTTGGTTGATGTCAGTCTTGGGGTTCTCAAATTCGTTCTTAAATTCTGTGGACCGTTCAAATCTGTTGGATTTATTCATGAGATTTCTCATGTTTTGTGTTCTGTTGGCATAGTTATTCACGAATTTGGAGTAGTACTCCGTCATTCCTAAAAAACTTTTCAATTGGTCTTTGTTGGTGGGTTCAGCTAAGCTCAGTATCGTGTCAAGGAGTTTTTTCTTGGGACTGATGCCCCTGGCATCGATGGAATGACCAAGATAGGAGACTTGATTACACTTTATGTTGCATTTCTCCAGTTTGAGAGTGAGTCCACTTTTTTGAATTATCTGTAATACGCCCATTAATTTGGCGTTGTGCTCTTCTTCAGTTTTGGCTGATATGAGAATGTTGTCCTGGAAACATTGTACTCCATCGAGGCCTCCAAAGAGATGTGACATGAGTCTCTGGAAGACTGCTGCGGCAGAAGCAAGCCCGAATGGCATTCCATTGAACATGTATGCTCCCAAAGGTGTGACAAATGAGGTGAGGGCTTTTGAGCTGTCATCTAAGGCAATTTGGTGATATACTGAGGAGAGGTCTAAAGTGCTGAAATAGCTTGCTGGTTTCATGGTCGATAAGAGTTCAGATATGTTAGGAAGTGGGTGTCTGTCAACCCATATATTTTTGTTGAGATCTCTCAAGTCAACACACATCCTTATGGAATTGCCGGGTTTCTTTACTAGGACGATGGGGGCAAGCTATCCAGAACTCTCTATGGCTTGTATAATGTTCTCATTGCATAGACGTGTGAGTTCATCTTTAAGTGCTGCTTTAGTCCCAAAGTGGACTCCACACACTCGATGGACCACGGGAACGGCTCCTCTTTTCAATATGATTCTGTGTTGGAAACCCTTAAGCAAACCGATTTTATTGCAGAACACTTTGGGGAATTGCTGAGCCAAATTGGATTTGATGTCAGTGTTGTTTTTGAGCACACTCAATATAGGAGTATCTTCCCCAGGGTGGATTTTCACTTGGAGGGCCGCTTGCTCTTCCCATCCTACTACTGAGGAACCGTTCTTGGCTACAAACAATTTACAGTATGTTTGTCTGTCGTGAAACTTGGTTTGACCCATGTGTACCCAATGATGTCAATGGGGGTTTTTCCATACCCTATGGCTCTTACTGAGGAGTTCCGTAGATCATGGACTTTACCAGAAAGCACTTTCACAAAGGTCTCAAGATCCACCATGGTATGTGGGGACCCTGTGTCTACCATAACCTTCAAGGGTATATCATTGACGTACATGTTAACCCATGGACCGCTCGACTCTTGGAAAGAGGTGATCGTGAGGATCTGCACTTGTGGACCTGTCTGGTTGATGGACAACATGCTGTCTGACACTTGGTCCTACTCCACTGTCTTCACAGACCCATACTTGTTGAATGGTTGTCTGTTGGGGTTACCGGATCTTCCTGGTCTCCCTCAGATGTTGCGGCAGACTTTGGCGAAATGACCTAATAAACCACATTTGTAGCACTTGACATTGTTAGCAGGGCACACCTTCCCCACGTCGTGGCATTTATACCACCCACACTTATGACAACGCATGGGGTTTTGATTGTCATACACTGAAGCTCTCCCTCTTCTGGAGTTACCTCTGGTTTTTTGAGGTACACTCCTCACGGCTGCTACCAAGGCTCCGTCATGTTCAGATTCAGAGAAGCCATCTAAGCCATCTATGGACTTCACCTCACCACTCTCTTTTATGACCAGTCTCTCCTGCATGCATCGGTCCCTGAATTCCATACTTCTCACTATTTCAGTGGCTTGATCTAGTGAGGGGTTCTTCGTTTGCCACAGTTTTTGTTGTATGCGGGCATCTGCTACATTGAGTACCAGCTGGTCTCTTAAATATTCATATCCAACACCAGTGAAGTCACACGTAGACATGAGCACCCTGAGGAAGGCAATGTAGGCATCAACTGGTTCACCCTTTGCCTGTTTCCGGGAAAAGAACTTGTACCTCTCCAAAACCACGTTTGTTTTACTGCCAAAATGCTTGGTGAGTTTTGCCAAGGCTGTGTCAAATTTCCGGTTGCCGTCGCCCTCTGCATGATCTGGCTCGGGAAGTGCCCTGAATAATCTTAGGCCTTCGGCCCCTATGCAGTTCAGGAGGGTCGCTTCCTTGAGATCATCATTGAATTTACTGCCACCAATGGCTCTGAGATATATCTGAAAGCTGTCTAGCCATTGCTCCCAGGGGCATGTTGGGGTACTCGGGCAAGGAAGAAACTTGGTGGGGTGTGGCACGTTCTGCATGATTGGCTGTAAGGAGAGCGTGGGGTGTGGTCACTCCACCGTTCAGTGTGTCCCCTTTGTAATTTCCCAATGCGCTTGAGTGCAGTATCTGATGTTTGAAGATTGTTGCATGCACTATGAGTCCTGTGCACAAAATTGTCTGAGTCACAGAGTCTCTTGGGCGAAGTGAAACTTGTTGCACGTTTTCGCAATGTCTCTCTGTGCTCCTTTCACTGCTCCCTGTAGCCTGTGAGGGCGCTGTGGTGTGAGGGTATATATAGTTGGGGCTGCTGGGATGGTGGTTATGGTGTCTTAGGGAGCAAAACTGCGATCCCAGTTGTTTATGTCTTTTGTCCTTTCCACTGCCCCCTGCAGCCAGTGCGGGCGCTGTGGAGCGCGGCTTTATCCTTGGGGCTGCTTTTATCAGTGTGATCAGCTGCTGGGAATCCGCGGCGCCGTTGCCGTGGAAGATAGTATGGACAAAATGGCGGCACGTGGGGCATGTTGTGAGGTGCTTTCCTCAAACAGCCGTTGATGTGTATTCGTAAAACGTGCGTTGAGCGCTGCAGCTGTGACAGGCCAATGTAAAACGAAATGGGTACTTGCTGTGCCTTTCTGCCGCTCCACGAGTCTGTTGGGCGGCCCCTCTCCCTTCTCACTCGGGGCTGGGGAGGGGGGAGGCAGGCGAGAGTGGCAATGGAGGGGAGCCGCAGGGGCCGCCGCTGGTGCTGAAGACTGGCAGTAGGGCGAGCGGGGAAGCTCCGGGGGCCGGATGCAGGTAACCGGGGGGAAAGGGGAGCCTCGTCGCCAATGTAATAAAAATGCAGAGGCTGAAATAATTGGGAAGGGTGCTTTATTATACGGCCCCCGGTGGCGAGGAGGGCGGTTGGGAGAATGCCGGGTTGCGTTCCTAGTGGAACGTGGGGAAACAAACATTCCTCACTTCGGGTGGAATGAAGTGATGGTATGACATCACAACAATAGGCCAGGTGGTTTTGTTCACTTGCAGTCAGAATAATACATTTAAAAAGGTGCTGTATATCTAGATGTTAACCTTGTCATATGTTCTTTTAGGGTTTGGTTTCAGCTCATGGTGCACATACATGGGGAAATGAGCAGGCCTCAAACACACAATTCATTTGTATACATGAAGATAGACTTTAATGTCATTAATATTTTCTGATGATGCAGTTTCTTTCTTCCTTACTTTAGCTTCCCTATATGTGCCTCTGATTTGTATGCATTGTTGTGCTTAATATGTTTTGTTTGTACCAGCACAAGTGCTGTAAGTCTTGAATTGTTAGCTAGTTATTACACGTTTAACATTACTCAACACTCTGATACGGGAGCATTCATTATTGTACTATCCAAAATTACAATATTATAAATAGTGTACTTCTATGGTGCATGCTGCAGTCATTGCTTATGTTTATATATGATTAGGTTTCTGTATTAACAACAACACTCCAATACAATGATATTAGATGAGTACATTCTTTAATAGATTAAGTAGTTCATGATAGGTCTCCCGATCACTCCTGATATCTTGTTATCAACAATATAAACACAACTCCTTGTAGAGACTTTTCATCAAAATGTATTTCACGTGTGATGTCATCAGTGATGTCATCAATGACATTTGTGATGTCATCTTTGATGTCCTGGGTGTTAGTCTTAGCAGTGCACGGTGGTGGCGCGAGTTATGGTTGCTTAGCTTACCATAACTGGTGAATATATATTAAATGGGCACAGTAGTGGCCATGTAGTTGTGGTTAAGTTGCTGTTTCCATAGGAAGAGCACTTTTTGGGCGGCTTATAACTTCTCTCTCCCTGGACGAATCCTCATCAAACTTTGCAAAAAAAGTATTTGTGTCACTCTGAATTTTTTTGCAAAGTTTGGTGAGGATTCGTCCAGGGGGGCAAAGTTATAGGGGGGATCCCAAAACTTTTTTTTTTCCCATAGACTGGATGGGAAAACATTCTTGCTCACGTCTACAGCCTAAACCGCTGGACGGATTTTCACCAAATTTGGACCAGGAGCAGCGGCTTGGTCCCGAAAGCGTGCTTTTGCAAATTTGGTGAAAATCCGTCCAGTAGTTTTTTTTTAAATGACCAGAAAGTAGGTAAAAAAAAATTAGTGATATCTGTGTTCGGTCCGCGGACACACTTCCCTGTTCGCTCCGCGGACAGTGTCCTGATTGGCCAATCGGCTTGCGTGATGTCCGCGGACATGCAACGTGTTCGCTGATTGGACGGCATGGAGCATGAAGCGCGAAGCGTGTCAGATTTTCGGTAGCGCCGGTCATCTTGGATTTCGCGGTCGTCAGCGGACAGCGCGGGGAAACTTTGTTCAACATTTTTATTTAGTAGAGTGTGTTGGTGTGTAGGAGTGTTTGCGGAGGGTGGGAGTGTATGAGATAGGATGAAAGTTGTGTTTTTTTATTTGTTAGACGTTCTTTTTGTGTTCGATTTGTCTGCGGACATCACGGGTTTCTGAAATGTTCTAAATAAACTGAATGGGCGGTGTTCTGAGGACTCAATATGCAAACTGAAACTGTTCTAAGAACACTTGCGGTGTCCTGAAATGTTCGCAAATAAACAAAATGGGGCTGTCCTGAGGACGCTGTCCGTATTGTTCGTTGTCAACTTGAAAGTGTTCTAAGAACACTCGCGGTGTCCTGAAATGTTCGCAAATACACAAAATGGGGGTGTTCTGAAGACATTGTCGAACACTCGCTGTGTCCTGAAATGTTCGCAAATATGAATGGGGGGTTGTGGCTGGCAAGTTGAATGTGTTCTAAGAACACTCGCGGTGTCCTGAAATGTTCGCAAATAAACAAAATGGGGGTGTCCTGAGGACGCTGTCCGTATTGTTCTCTGTCAAGTGGAATGTGTTCTAAGAACACTCGCCGTGTCCTGAAATGTTCGCAAATACACAAAATGGGGGTGTTCTGAAGACGTTCTCGAACACTCGCTGTGTCCTGAAATGTTCGCAAATATGAATGGGGGTTGTGGCTGGCAAGTTGAATGTGTTCTAAGAACACTTGCGGTGTCCTGAAATGTTCGCAAATAAACAAAATGGGGGTGTTCTGAAGACTTTTCTAAGAACACTCGCTGTGTCCGGGGAATGTTCGTAGGGGGTGTCCTGAGGGCGCTGTCCGTATTGTTCTCTGTCAAGTTGAATGTGTTCTAAGAACACTTGCGGTGTCCTGAAATGTTCGCAAATACACAAAATGGGGGTGTTCTGAAGACGTTGTCGAACACTTGCTGTGTCCTGAAATGTTCGCAAATATGAATGGGGGTTGTGGCTGGCAAGTTGAATATGTTCTAAGAACTCTTGCGGTGTCCTGAAATGTTCGATTTGTCTGCGGACATCACGGGTGTTCTGAAATGTTCTAAATAAACAAAATGGGGGGGTGTTCTGAGGACTCAATATGCAAACTGAAACTGTTCTAAGAACACTCGCGGTGTCCTGAAATGTTCGCAAATAAACAAAATGGGGGTGTTCTGAAGACGTTGTCGAACACTCGCTCTGTCCTGAAAAGTTCGCAAATATGAATGGGGGGTTGTGGCTGGCAAGTTGAATGTGTTCTAAGAACACTCGCGGTGTCCTGAAATGTTCGCAAATAAACAAAATGGGGGTGTCCTGAGGACGCTGTCCGTATTGTTCTCTGTCAAGTGGAATGTGTTCTAAGAACACTCGCCGTGTCCTGAAATGTTCGCAAATACACAAAATGGGGGTGTTCTGAAGACGTTCTCGAACACTCGCTGTGTCCTGAAAGGTTCGCAAATATGAATGGGGGTTGTGGCTGGCAAGTTGAATGTGTTCTAAGAACACTTGCGGTGTCCTGAAATGTTCGCAAATAAACAAAATGGGGGTGTTCTGAAGACGTTTCTAAGAACACTCGCGGTGTCCGGGGAATGTTCGTAGGGGGTGTCCTGAGGACGCTGTCCGTATTGTTCTCTGTCAAGTTGAATGTGTTCTAAGAACACTTGCGGTGTCCTGAAATGTTCGCAAATACACAAAATGGGGGTGTTCTGAAGACGTTGTCGAACACTTGCTGTGTCCTGAAATGTTCGCAAATATGAATGGGGGTTGTGGCTGGCAAGTTGAATATGTTCTAAGAACTCTCGCGGTGTCCTGAAATGTTCGATTTGTCTGCGGACATCACGGGTGTTCTGAAATGTTCTAAATAAACTGAATGGGGGGTGTTCTGAGGACTCAATATGCAAACTGAAACTGTTCTAAGAACACTCGCGGTGTCCTGAAATGTTCGCAAATAAACAAAATGGGGGTGTCCTGAGGACGCTGTCCGTATTGTTCATTGTCAAGTTGAATGTGTTCTAAGAACACTCGCGGTGTCCTGAAATGTTCGCAAATAAACAAGATGGGGGTGTTCTGAAGACGTTCTCGAACACTCGCTGTGTCCTGAAAGGTTCGCAAATATGAATGGGGGTTGTGGCTGGCAAGTTGAATATGTTCTAAGAACACTTGCGGTGTCCTGAAATGTTCGCAAATAAACAAAATGGGGGTGTTCTGAAGACGTTTCTAAGAACACTCGCGGTGTCCGGGGAATGTTCGTAGGGGGTGTCCTGAGGACGCTGTCCGTATTGTTCTCTGTCAAGTTGAATATGTTCTAAGAACACTTGCGGTGTCCTGAAATGTTCGCAAATACACAAAATGGGGGTGTTCTGAAGACGTTGTCGAACACTTGCTGTGTCCTGAAATGTTCGCAAATATGAATGGGGGTTGTGGCTGGCAAGTTGAATATGTTCTAAGAACTCTCGCGGTGTCCTGAGATGTTCGATTTGTCTGCGGACATCACGGGTGTTCTGAAATGTTCTAAATAAACTGAATGGGGGGTGTTCTGAGGACTCAATATGCAAACTGAAACTGTTCTAAGAACACTCGCGGTGTCCTGAAATGTTCGCAAATAAACAAAATGGGGGTGTCCTGAGGACGCTGTCCGTATTGTTCATTGTCAAGTTGAATGTGTTCTAAGAACACTCGCGGTGTCCTGAAATGTTCGCAAATAAACAAGATGGGGGTGTTCTGAAGACGTTCTCGAACACTCGCTGTGTCCTGAAAGGTTCGCAAATATGAATGGGGGTTGTGGCTGGCAAGTTGAATATGTTCTAAGAACACTTGCGGTGTCCTGAAATGTTCGCAAATAAACAAAATGGGGGTGTTCTGAAGACGTTTCTAAGAACACTCGCGGTGTCCGGGGAATGTTCGTAGGGGGTGTCCTGAGGACGCTGTCCGTATTGTTCTCTGTCAAGTTGAATATGTTCTAAGAACACTTGCGGTGTCCTGAAATGTTCGCAAATACACAAAATGGGGGTGTTCTGAAGACGTTGTCGAACACTTGCTGTGTCCTGAAATGTTCGCAAATATGAATGGGGGTTGTGGCTGGCAAGTTGAATATGTTCTAAGAACTCTCGCGGTGTCCTGAAATGTTCGATTTGTCTGCGGACATCACGGGTGTTCTGAAATGTTCTAAATAAACTGAATGGGGGGTGTTCTGAGGACTCAATATGCAAACTGAAACTGTTCTAAGAACACTCGCGGTGTCCTGAAATGTTCGCAAATAAACAAAATGGGGGTGTCCTGAGGACGCTGTCCGTATTGTTCATTGTCAAGTTGAATGTGTTCTAAGAACACTTGCGGTGTCCTGAAATGTTCGCAAATAAACAAGATGGTGGTGTTCTGAAGACGCTTCTAAGAGCACTCGCGGTGTCCGGGGAATGTTCGTAGGGGGTGTCCTGAGGCCGCTGTCCGTATTGTTCTCTGTCAAGTTGAATGTGTTTTAAGAACACTCGCCGTGTCGTGAAATGTTCGCAAATACACAAAATAGGGGTGTTCTGAAGACGTTGTCGAACATTCGCTGTGTCCTGAAATGTTCACAAATATGAATGGGGGTTGTGGCTGGCAAGTTGAATGTGTTCTAAGAACACTCGCGGTGTCCTGAAATGTTCGCAAATAAACAAACTGGGGGTGTTCTGAAGACGTTTCTAAGAACACTCGCGGTGTCTGGGGAATGTTCGTAGGGGGTGTCCAGAGGATGCTGTCTGTATTGTTCTCTGTCAAGTTGAATGTGTTCTAAGAACACTCACGGTGTCCTGAAATGTTCGCAAATACACAAAATGGGGGTGTTCTGAAGACGTTGTCGAACACTTGCTGTGTCCTGAAATGTTCGCAAATATGAATGGGGGTTGTGGCTGGCAAGTTGAATGTGTTCTAAGAACTCTCGCGGTGTCCTGAAATGTTCGCAAATAAACAAAATGGGGGTGTCCTGAGGACGCTGTCTGTATTGTTCTCTGTCAAGTTGAAGATGCTTCTAAGAACACTCGCGGTGTCCTGAAATGTTCGCAAATAAACAAAATGGGGGTGTCCTGAGGACGCTGTCCGTATTGTTCTCTGTCAAGTTGAATGTGTTCTAAGAACACTTGCGGTGTCCTGAAATGTTCGCAAATAAACAAAATGGGGGTGTTTTGAAGACGTTTCTAAGAACACTCGCGGTGTCCTGGAATGTTCGTAGGGTGTGTCATGAAGGCGTAGTCCGTATTGTTCACTGGCAAGTTGAATGTGTTCTAAGAACACTCGCGGTGTCCTGAAATGTTCGCAAATAAACAAGATGGTGGTGTTCTGAAGACGCTTCTAAGAACACTTGCGGTGTCCTGAAATGTTCATAGGGTGTGTCCTGAAGGCGTAGACCGTATTGTTCGCTGTTAAGTTGAATGTGTTCTAAGAACACTCGCGGTGTCCTGAAATATTCGCAAATAAACAAAATGAGGGTGTCCTGAGGACGCTGTCCGTATTGCTCTTTGTCAAGTTGAATTTGTTCTAAGAACTCTCGCGTTGTTCTGAAATGTTCGTAGGGGGTGTCCTGAAGATGCTGTTCGTATTGTTCGATTGGCAAGTTGAATGTGTTCTTAGAACACTCATGGTGTCCTGAAATGTTCGCAAATAAACGAAATATGGGGGTGTTCTGAGGACACTGTCCGTATTGTTCGTTGTCAAGTTGAAAGTGTTCTAAGAACTATCGCGTTGTTCTGAAATGTTCGTAGGGGGTGTCCTGAAAATGCTGTCCGTATTGTTCGCTGGCAAGTTGAAAGTGTTCTGGGAACACTCATAATGTCCGCGGACATTAAAACTTTCCATAGACCATAGTTGAAATGTTTGACTCTATGGATGTGATATGCTGCGGTGGTTGTGGCCAGGGCATAGAGTCTTGGGTGCATGGCCATTCGGCCATGCACCCAAGACTCTATGCCCTGGCCACAACCACCGCAGCATATCACATACATATTTGCTTATAACTTTGGGTGAAAAACAAATGTATAAGGAACAAAGGTATTAGATAATATGGATGTGATATGCTGCTATGGTTCTCCTTATTATTGTATACGTACTGTTTGGTCTAGTAACCGGAGTACATGTATTTCTTGTTAATTTCTGTGATAAAAGAAAATAGCATGTTAGTATTAGTATTTTGTAATGACTTATTACATTGTATAATCAACATACTTTTTTTTTGGACCCTCATATTTAGTAGATTACAAATCAGAGTACTGTGCAATTTGCCCAGTTTCTGTATTTGTTGCTAAAATCATTGGGTCTGTGGGAGAAAAACAAATCCATGTTGGATTAAAAAAAAAAACTTTTTCTGTTATGCTACAGTTTATTTGTTTGTTTGTTTTCAGTGTTCACTTGTTGTTTCTGGTTAATGCTTTATACTTTGGCTTGTTGCATTTTTTTGGAGCAGTAACATATTATTTATTTGTTTGGATATTATAAAATTTTGGAGCAGTTAGATACTAATTGGCGATTTCTAACTGTCTATTTTTTTTATATATTTTAGTGGTATTGATTTATCTATTTGTATATTGCTAAATTTTGGGACAGTTAGATACCAATTGGCGTATTCTAACTGTATTTTTTGGTCTAATTTAGTGGTATTAAATTTTCTGATTAGTTTTTGTAGAATCTTTGAGAAGTTAGATAGCTTTTGGAGTATTCTAACAGTTTATATTTTTTTAACACAAGTTTACTTAGGGTTTAAAAACAGTTTAGTTATCAAATTATGGTTTTAAGAACATCAAATAAGCGTTTGTAAGATTTCCTGGTAATATCTGCTTTAGAGTAATGGTACTATCATTACATTCAAACCATCCACATTTCTTTTTTATAAATGCAGTGTAGTGCCCTAAATTGGTTGTGGCTCCTGCGTGGTAGATTATACCTATTGTTGTGAAGTTTTCTTACCAAGTGATATTTGACCATGTGTGAATCCAGTCAGCTTGCAGTTGTTTTTGGTACCATCTGCATTGTAACGTAGAAGCATTAGTATTACGTATTTACTATGTGTTTGCATTACTAACGTGGAGCGATTATCTGAATTGCAGGTAGAGCATAATCTACCATGGTTTGCATTTTGTACAAGTCGCTGAAATGGAATGGATTCACAATTTGGTATTGATATATATATGAAGCGTTCATTGGGGATTTCTTCTTGTGTCACATTGTTGCAGAGAGTGCATGTATGTTTCCACATGTATGAAATCTGAAAGATTTCATTTATAGGTAAGTTTTTGTTTTCCAGTACTTGTAGTAAGTACATTAGAAATTCTTGTGGATCTTCCTGTGAGTTTATAGTGAATTTCACCATTCCAGCACAGTAGTCCAATTGTTGTCTTATTCCATAAACACTATATACGTGTTGTCAGGATTGTTTGCTGCATTTCTGTGAAGTACTAACATTTGCAAACACAATGGGTCTGTACTGTGTAAGTAAATGTTGTCAACAATTGGTGGTAATTGAAATAGAATATTAATTGCTACATTTCCGTAGCAACTTACACCAACTATATTTGAGAATTTAAATGGTCCAGTTAGTTCTGTATCTAACTGCTTTTTTTGGAGTTTGTCTTCCTTCTTTAAAGAAGTACCTGGTTTACTTTCCCTAATTGATTCTTTTTTGCTTGTGGTACTTGATGAAGTATTAGTTTCTTTTACTCTCTTTGGAGGATTTGCAGTGACATCCTGTTGCATTTCTGTTTGATTTATTTTTCTTTTATAACGTTTTACTTTTTGTGGAACAGAATATGTGTTTAGGTGGGGGGTGTATAGTGAGCGAACTCTATTGTATTCTAAAATGCAAGAAATATCAGCGTTTATTTTACTTGCATCAAAGTTGATTAGAAATAGACCGTCAAGTGTACGTAAGCGTGATAGTGCTACGTAGTCATGCCTTCTTTAAAGACTGTGTTACCAATATCTATCATTGCTTTGTCTAGGGTAAGACCTTGTGATTTATGAATCGTGACTGCGTATGCAAAAGTTAGAGAAAATTGTTCTCTGCGTACATACATATCTTTGAAGAGAAGGAATCTAGCCGTTGAGCGTCCTATCCTTTTTACTTCTGAAAGTTTGTCAAAGAGTATATTGACAAACTGAATTTTGTTGTCGCGTGGGTATGTTTGAAAGCCAACAACTGTACCCAGTGCTCCATTAACTAGTCCTCGGTCCACGTCAAGGTTACGTTTAAGCATTACTCTGCAATTTAAGGATAATTGTAATATCTTTTCTAAGCCTGCTGTGTTTGAGATTGATTTTTCTAAACTATTTAGTCTTGTTGTGGCTTGGTCACACACGGGCAGTGTCATACCATGTACATCTAGTTTGTCTGTGGCCCTAATTTCCATGATTGGTTGCATTTCTTTACTTAGCATGATTTCATTGAATTTGAAACAGCTTGCAAGAGTTGGCATTAAGGCCATACAATTGACAATTTGTGTGGGCTAATTGTTCCATAACATCTGTAGCACATGCTTTATCTCTATAAAGTGCATTAATGTGCCAGGTTTTCAATATTGTTTCTGCTTCTTTAGAAAGTATACCAACTCTGATACTTTTTAAAATGTTGGCATAAGTGAGATCTGCAGATTGCCGCATGTTTTCTGTTAATTCTCTGTATTGGAAATGTTGCCAAAGGTTGACATTTCCAACGCTGCCAACAGTTTTACGGCAGAGTTTGTGTCCTAATGTTTTAAAAATAGGCTCACCTTTTACTGGTGTTAATTGAAGAAGATCTCCAAAAACAATAATGTGTTTTCCTGCAAAGAGCTCTTCATAGTCTGTTTTGAGTACTTCTTGTAATCTGAGGTGAATCAAAGCTAACATCAGGTTGGAGACAATGCTCACTTCATCTATTAGTAGCATTTTCATTTGTTTCAATACTCTGCGTAATTCCATTGCAGCTTCTGCAGAAAGTTTGTAATAGTCTAATTTGTTCTGGTGTTCTACTGGTAATAGTAGTAATCGGTGTAATGTAACACCACCTATGTTGTAGGCAGCTAAACCTGTGAGGGCAGTGACAACAGCTGACAGTTTGTTTTTTGTCAATTGTTGAAGGAACTTACTAATGATTTTGATTAGGAATGTTTTGCCAGAACCAGCTTCACTACTGACGTACAGTAGTATAGGTTTATGATTATGGCAGGGAACATTCTTTATTTTCATGTTTTAAACCATGTGCAATTTGTTTGATTACTTCTTGAAAAATGCTACTTTGCTCATTGTTTAGTTTTGATTGTAGTGTAGGTAAGTCTTCTTTATCTTCATACTGACACATGGTGTTTTCTACTTCTATCATAGCTAATTCTGCCTCATTTATTATTAGTGGTTCTCCCAGTGGTTCTTGGCTTCCTGTTACAGAAGGTTGACTACTGTCAGGAGTGTCCTTATCTAGTTGGGCTTGGAGTTCTTCTTCGTGTTGCTGTTCATTGTGCAACATTGTTTTGTACTGTGTAAAGTTTACATCAGTTATAATGCTTTAATTTGCTTTGAAAGCATCCTCATATGAGTCATAGTTATCTAGTATTTGTTTTTCTTTTCTCCATGGTTTGAAGAGTTGTAGCAGGGACATGTAATATACGTCTTTATGTTGAGGAGGCTTTAATGACAATTTGATATGATTAATTACATTTGGTTTAGTGAGTTTAACTAAGCTGCCTTCACAGTTTGTCACTCTATATTTACCTTTTTTTCATCAGGTTTCATATTATTTGTGTATGTGTAGTTTTGGGCTATGTGGTATAGACACATGTTTTCCAAAGTATTACTTCTGTTTGGGTAGTATGTGTCTAATAAATTGTTTTTTAAAATGTCTTTGCTGTTGGGATCATGTTTGGCTATTGTTTCTACATCTTCATATGATTTTAGAACTATTTTTCTAGATTTAGCTGGACCAAGACTTAGCCATACTATATTTTCAGATTTACCATACAATGCAGTGCCAGTTAAACAATCAGCTGCTTCATATCATCCACATTCTCTATGGGTGAGCATTTTTATGCCCAAGCTGTACAATTTCTGAGACACTGTTTTATCTGATGACAGGTCATTCCAGAGGTCTTGGAGATCTGTCTTTTCTGCTTTAGTTAAGTATGCTGTGACATATCGTGCAACTGCAGTAGAATTGTCTGCAATGTACTGCACATCTATGTTTGCATTCCATAAGTGGGCAATGATTGCATTATAATCATTGATATATTTTTCTTCTTCTTTTCTTTTTATGTAATATGTATTTTTAGGTGACTTACCTTTAACACTATGTCTAACTGAAGACATGAGGTTGTTCACTGGACCTGTATTTGCAACTGGTCTAGGGAAACCAAATCGGCATTTGGTGTAGTATTTCCCTTTGTTTTTTGTATTTGCGACGACAATATTTTCCACATTTGTGTCTTTGAAATTGTAAAATTTGTGTATGAAGATCACTATTTGTGGCTTCTGATGGAATTTCACAAGTGACATATTTTTCAATAAACTGTAAAACAGTGGCATCACTGTATTGACCAAATTTAGGAGTATCTTGAATCCATTAAAGCATGTGGATATGTGGTGCTCCTCTGGCTTGGTATTCTTTTCTCCAAAAGAAGTGTTGCACTTCTCCAAGGGGAGGAACAGTTTTATTACAAATAAAATGTAGCATAGCAATGAAGCGATGGTCAAAATATCTTGAAACATTAACAGAATCCAAAGAACAAAGTTCTCCAGGTGTTAGTATATCTATGTTTGTTTTGTTTTTATTTGATATGCGTAAGAAATCATGTAAATCTTCCCATGCATATTCTGCACAACTTAATGTAACAAACCAAGTGGGTGGGCCAAGGTTTCTGATCATACAACGTACATCTCCATGACGTCAAAACCAGTACTCTTTAGTACCACGCATATTTGCTAATAGATTTGTAATATTTGATTGTAAAACCTCATCCTTTTTTTGCACTTTTTCTAAAATTTGTGTAGCTGTCATATTTTCAAAGTGTGATCCTGATTTTAATATGTGTGCAACTCCGTAAATAAACTACTTTTCCATGCCTTTTACCAATTCAGAGGGAGGTAATTTTGTTGTTTTTGGTTGAAGGCGTATTATTGCTTGAAATGGGTGCACTGTTTGAATTATGATGCTCTCATATAAACTAAGTTGTTGTAGGGGTTTTGGTACTGGGTATAATTCCAAATTATTTGTGATAGCACGTGAAGGAGTTTGGTTGTTGTCAAGTTTTGTAGTGCAGTAACTGCAAAGTATTAAGGGCTCAATTATTTCGTATTTGTTTTCTGCTACAAGGTAGAGAGCTAATTCAAACCATTTAGAATCTTCATTGTCTTCTATTTTGTATGATAGGTCTACAGTTTTTGTGTTACTTTTATAAAATGTTCTACAGCAACATACACATACATAGTTTGGTACTTCAGCTGATGTACTTTTAAATTTTAGTATTTCTTTTTGTATGTGTTTAGCAAAAGGTTGCCATGTGTAGAATTGTTGCTTAATTGGTTTAAAGCTATTTCATTCTGTAAATGGCTTTCACTTCCAAAATATTTTTTCTGGATATAGTGAATTTCTTCAAGTAGGTCTTCTGCTGTAACATGTAGAAGGATGTTATTTAACTTTGCTAGTGCTAAAGCAGGACTTTTAGCATAGTACAGTTTATAGACTAGATTTCTTATAGTTGAATGATGTGTTGATATCCTTTTGATATCATGGAAAGTGGTTTTACAAGTAGGTCCTGTAATGCAGGCCAATGAATTTCCTTGTAGTCCTGTGTACTTGCGCACTGGACAGGGATCCATATTTTGCAGTAATTTAATTTTGATTTTGTCTTTGCTTTTTACATATTTATTGAGGATTGATTTGAAACATTGTTTGGGAATGTTACACATTGACGTGCATGGCCATTTGTACACTAGACGTTCTGATTCAGTTGAATGGAGGGGTAATTCTAAGTTTTCAGGGCATATTTTTGTAAGGAGTACTTCTTGTTCCATTATGGTATTATTCACTTTTTCATAACCTCGACCACTGCTATGTATGGCAATTGTATTTGTTTGCTTTTGTTTGTACGCTTCTTCATTAAAATATGGTTCTGTGCTCGTAGTGTGATTCCATTCACCTCCGCAGATACTTAAGAAGTTCTTTCTGTTGACATTTCGCTTATTGAGAAGTCTTTTTTGTAATTTAGTTATTAGTTTTGTTAGTGGTTTCATTTTGTTTAACAGTAAAATAAATAACTTTCTTTTGAGAAGAATTGTACTGTCCATCAACGCTTCTAAGATTAATTTCCTACGATAGGTTTTAAGCATTCAACATGATTTCTCTCCTGTTTTTATAAGATTTTGAAGGACTTTCTGACGGTACATTTTGGCTAAAATACTTTTCTTGGTATGCTTACTTTGCACTATATTAAAATTTGAAGAAGTAATTTTATCTGTAGTGATAGCTGATTTTCTGTTAATTGTTTTTTGGTTTGCTTTACATTTTGATAGAGGAGACAAAGTTTTTGTACTTGAAAACTTCTTGTGTTTCACTAAATGAGTGTATTAGCTGTTTTGTTTCAACTTTTTTTACAAATTCTGCTAGAGATGGATGCTTATGTTGGACACTTTTATTTTCATTTGCTCTACTTTTGCGTTGCTTTCTATGGACTTGACTTTTCGTAGGCATTCCTTAGGGTCTGTTGAAAAAATAAAGAAGGTATGGGTTGGGGTGTTCTGCAATGTATGTTTGCTGTGTGCATGAGTGTTTGAGTAAGATGATAAAGATGTATATAATGGTGTGTGATTGTGCATTGGGAACTACAACTAGTAGGGATAGGTATTCTTGAATGTATGTGTTACTAAACTGGGGTTCAGATGACAAAAAAAAAGTAAGCTAGTGGTGTGGAAAAGTACAAATAGTAAATATAATGCATACAATTAAAACAGTTGTTTGTTCCATAATATGAAAATTGTAGCGGTTCAGTTGGGTAATTTGTGTGTCCAAAAATAGGAATTTGTGGGCCATTCTGGCTGTAAATCGCTGTTTAAGACATGGAGATTTTTGGACAAAATGGTACACAATCTCTATTTTTAGGCACAGAAATAGCTTGTATTAGCTTTATAGTATATTTGAGTAATAATACAAATATTATGGTGATATTCTACTTACTTTCTTTCTTAAATTAACAGGTAACTTCTTAGTTCTTCGTTGTTCTTCGAATTTGGCTGCTTCTTTTCAGGAGACTGGTCTTCACTGCAATTGTAAAAGCTTCAAATTAGTAACTTTGTTTGTATATAGCGCTGTTTTTAATTTAGATATTGATTTTTTTAATTGAAATCCTCAGTGCCTTCATTAAAACCATTAAACTAATTTATTTACATAAGATACATTGTATCAGTTCAGTACATATGATATGTTCTTAGTGAACAAATTGTACTGAATGACTAACTGTAGCAAAAGAAATATCTTTACTATGTCTTGTGAAATTCATAATATACCAGTGAATACCACTATTTCTGTAACTAAGCTGTTCTAGGTAATAGTGCCTCAATGTCATGTCTAAATTAAAGTAATTAAGTAAATAAATAAATAAAAACAAAAAAATATGAAATTGTATAAGTATTTTTTTAAAGATTTAAACATAGATTGTGCTTGCATGCAATTTTGTTTGAATATATGTAGTCTATGTATTTCATTTAAAAAATGTTAGTTTAACATGATTTGAGTGTGTGTGTATAAAGAAAGTAAGGTTTATAAGTGATAGTTGATTTTAGGAAATTGAAAAAATACAGTAAATTCATTGTACAGATTACACAAGCTAAAAGTCTGTTTGAAAATGTGTTCATCTACTGTACAGAAAATATGCATACCTGAAGTTTGTGTTCATGCATATGGATATGCATGGAGCTGCAAGTAGAACTCTTGGAGACTTGTACAGTATTTCTGGTAGACTGTGAAAAGTGTTATCCATAACAGGTTTTTCTGAAGTATTTTCTATTTTGGTATGCTCTGTACAAAAAAAAATATATATATGTTAAATGTATACAAAATAATAATAATTAAATGGGTTTTTTTATAAAGTGTTTACCATTAGTTTCACTATCTTGTATATTTCTTCACGTGGGAAATGCTCCTCTAGCCATTCCAGAGTACTAGAGATTTCTGTGAGAGAAAAAAAAAAGATAATATATTTTTTTATCTAATACAGAAAGTTTATAAATATATGAATAAAATTAAGTACACTTACTATTTCAGGTACGATGTGTCCTATGTACTCAGTGGGTCTGCTCTTGTTCTCAGTTCTGTCATGTTTGTGAGGTAGTTATGTTGGAAGCCAGTTTTTCTTTTTGTGGTATATTCCATTTTAGAACATAGTGCATTTAAATGAATGGTTAGTGTGTTGTATATATGGGTTACATTACTTATGTATTAGTACATATAATGTGTTTGTGTGCTCCTTTTTGAATTTGTTAAATGTTCCTATGTTATGATATAACAATCAAACATACCCCCCCAGAGTTTTTAGGTAGTGGTACTGTTCTTCGAACATGTCCGCGAACATTGAATGAGTTCGCGGACATCAAGTACAGTAGAAGAGATTCAGTCAGTTCCAGATGACACGCATATAAAGTCAAAGTCATTATTGTTAAGTTGCACTACTAAAAACCTATGAAATTCAGTGAAACAACTTTGTTAAATGGACGTTATGGTTAAGTTGCACTACTAAAAACCTAAGAAATTCAGTGAAAAAACTTTGTTAAAGGGACGTTATTGTTAAGTTGCGCTGTTAAAAACCTATGAAATTCAGTGAAAAAACTTTGTTAAAGGGACGTTATGGTTAAGTTGCGCTGCTAAAAACCAATGAAATTCAGTGAAAAAACTTTGTTAAAGGGACATTATGGTTAAGTTGTGCTGCTAAAAACCTTTCAAATTCAGTGAAAAAACTTTGTTAAAGGGACGTTATGGTTCCAAGTAAAACCGAAAAACCCTTGAAATTCGCCAGTTATGGTAAGCTAAGCAACCATAACTCACGCCACCACCGTGCACTGCTAAGACTAACACCCAGGACATCCAAGATGACATCACAAATGTCATTGATGACATCACTGATGACATCACATGTGTATGTACTTTTCATTAAATATGTGTACAAGGGATTCTTATTATAATGTTTGCGAAACAAGTGTCAAGGATCAATGCAATAAATATCATACCCTAATTAGTGCATTGAACGATGCATTGATATAAATAGCATTCTATTATGGGGTTCTATCTAGTATACTAAGCAACTCATACAGAAACATAACATTGTGTGCAGTGTACAAGATGAAGGTATAATATTCGTAATGTTAATATGTTGAATAATGATATGATAATTGTTTTCTTAATAGATTTTTGTGTACTGTGAAATATGTAATAAGTAGCTAATAAAACACATGTATTACATAATTGCATTACTATAGACAAAACACAAAGACACAAGAACACATACCAATATGGGTATATACAGGGAAAGTGAAGTTAGCAAAAAAGCACAAGTAGTAGCAGAAACAATTCATAATTTAACTGATTGTGTTCATGCAAATAAATGATTGCTCTGTTTCAAAGTTGCTATTTACCCTAGGTATATGTATCACTTGATGTGATTGGACCCTAAGGAAAATAGTGTGAGTACAATGTATACAAATATGACCATATACAGGGAAAGTACAGCCATAAACAAAAAAAAACAGAACTATCAGAAAGTGTTCATAAGTCTATTGATTATCTTTATGCACAAAAAGGATTGCTGTCTTTCAAGCTTGTGTCTTCCCATATGTATATGTTTCATATGATGTGACTGGACTCTAAGGGAATTACTGTAAGAACCTACTTGAAGGATATGTCTACAAATAAAATAAAATGTTTAGTTTCTGACTGTTACTGAAGAAAACCATGTGGCCTAGATATGTCAGCAAAAGAAAAAAGAGTGAGCCAGACATGTGATGTCATCTGTGATGTCATCAATGACATTTGTGATGTCATCTTTGATGTCCTGGGTGTTAGTCTTAGCAGTGCACGGTGGTGGCGCGAGTTATGGTTGCTTAGCTTACCATAACTGGCAAATTTCAAGGGTTTTTCGGTTTTATTTGGAACCATAACGTCCCTTTGACTAAGTTTTTTCACTGAATTTCATAGGTTTTTATCAGTGCAACTTAACCATAACGTCCCTTTAACAAAGTTTTTTCACTGATATATATATATGTATACATTTATATATACTCCAGAAAACCTTACAAGTTTTCATTGCTCTATAGACAAATTCAGATGGTCACAGTGGAAAATGTGACTGTCCTATTTGTCCAAATAGCACAATGGTGTCCAGTCATTTGGTCGAAAATAAAAGATCGAATGACCATTTGGTCGAATACCAATTGGTCGAAATAAAAAAGGTCGAAATATTTTATTTATTTATTTATTTTTATTTTTTTTAGTTTCGGTTGGTAAAAAAAAAAATAATAAAGAAAAAGGGGGGAACCCCCCCCATAAATTTTTTTTTTAAAAAAACGACCATTTTTTCGACCATTTGGCATTCGACCAAATGGCATTCAATCATTTGGTTTTCGACCAAATGACTGGTAACCTAGCACGATTTGCTGCCCAAACCTTTTCAATGTGTGTTCTTCCTTTGTTGTATTTTATTTTCTGTTGATTTTTTTGTTTTATATTTTTTACATTTTTTGATCCTTTTTTATTTATTATTTTATAATTTTGAGAATAAAACATACAAGAGAAAAGTTACATGTACATATCCATTACACCAGAGATATGCATTCAATTTGTATAACACTTATAATAACAATTGACTCAACCTAACCAAACTTAAATCCAAAATTTAAAACCCAAACACACTACCACAAATCCCTATCATATAGTAGAAAACCAAACATCTCAAGACAAAAGACAATACAAAACCAATAAATACAACACACAACATCATAATAACCTCCATCTATCCCAGTCAAAAAATGAAGCATGCTATCAGTAAACCTCAACTGTATAAGTCATTGAAGGAACCCCAAGTTCTAAGGTAATGCTCCTCCCTCTTCTGCTTCGCTAACAAGATTCTCTCATAATCAGACAAAGTACGGACATCACTCAGCCATTCATCCACAACCGGCTTTTTCCTTGACTTCCAAACTTTTAATATTTGTTTAGCCGCTACCACTAATACCCTATTAATCCATCCCGTTCTCACACTGCCCATGTCCCCTCTCTCTCTACTCAACAATAATATTGTTGAGTAAGGTGTTTGCGGTAGGGAGTCCCCTATCTCAATATCTAAACTGTTCAGAACATCCCTCCAAAAGATGGACCTCCTTGAGCATGACCAAAGCATATGAAGCAGGGAGCCCCCACTAAAACCACAACACCAACAGAGATCATTATCCAACAATCCTAGCTTGGCCATTCGAGTAGGGGTCCAATACAATATACATAAAATTCTCTGTCTAACATACCTCAACCCTAAATCCAATTTGGACTGCACCCCTATACCAAGTAGATTTTCCCATTCCACAGTAGGAATATTCATTCCAGGTTCCTCTACCCAATCCCGGCGCAATTTTTCCCATGACTCAATATGCGACTTATCCAACGGCATAAGTCTCATGTATGTTGACACTGCGCATGGAAGAGAACGTATAACATTACAAACCATAGGCCCCTCCCTCATTGGTTCCCTTAACATTCTCCGTCATTCAATTAAAAGGGAAGTCAGGTCTCTACATCGTGCGCGTTCCCTACCCCCAAGCCCGAAGGAATCTCAGAGGGGTTCAAAAGATATCATATGATCACCCTCCCATACATCACGTATTCTAAAAATGCCCTTATTGATCCAACTTTGCCAACACAGAGTCTTATTTGCCATTTGTAATCCCTCATTATACCACAAGGACGCATCGCAATGCACCCAGATGTTTTCCACTGTAGCCATCATAAATGTTTGTAAGTCCCCCCTAGCTGCACCCAAGGTAGGTCATTTCACAGTAGAATTCGGCAACTTAGACATCGAGTACACGTCACGTAGAGCATAAGGCGAAAACAGCGTACTCTCAATGATATGCCAATAAGGCACATCACTATCTGCATCAGAAAAATAGAACACTGACTTTTTCAGAACAAACCCAGCACAATAATTCATTAAATTTGGATATCGGAAACCCCCTTTCTTCACAGACAGCAGCAAAATGTATCTAGGAATCTTAGGTCTATTTCACACCCACCAAAGGAACTCCTGGAAGACTTTGTCAATACTACCAATGATCTTCTTAGTGAACTTCAACGGAATAGATTGGATAATGTAAAGTACCTTTGGCAAAAGAACCATATTGATGGCATTTATTTTTGCCCAGAGCCCCAGCTGTAAATTACCCCATTTTAAAACATCCCTCCGTATCTTTTCCAAAACTTTCGAGACATTAAACTCCACCATTTTCCTCAGGTCACGAACCAGGTATATTCCTAAATATTTCATAGCTCCCGTCTCCCACTAACAATCCCACAAACCTATATCCCCCCTTGGTAGCGAAACGTCTATAGGAAAGACAACCATTTTTTTCCCAGTTGACCTTATGTCCAGACAATAACCCCACCTCATTGAACATACGTATTAACTTTTCACTGCCTTCACGTGGATTGGTCAAAACAATAGTCATATCATCCGCATAACACAAGGTTTTAATTTCACTGTGACCGAATTCTAAACCGTGTAGACTATGCTCCTGTTTTATGTATGCAATCAATGGCTCAATCGCAAGATTAAAAAGGTATGGCGCCAAAGGACAACCTTGCCTAGTACCCCTTGACAAGAAAAATGTAGCAGACAAAACGCAATTAACCCAAACTCTAGCACAGATAGATGAATTAAGCATTTTTATAACTCTTAAAAAAATATCCCCAAAACCCATCTTTCTAAGTGTATAATCTAGGAAGGACCAATTTACCCGGTTGCAGGCCTTCTCAGCATCCACAAAAATTAGGAGTGCATTCTGGATCTTTTCCTTCGGTAGTCCCATTATATCAATTAATGCCCTGACATGATCATACCCATATCTGCCCCGCATAAAGCCAACCTGAGAGTGGCTAATCAGATCACCAATGCACCTATCCAGCCGGACAGTCAAAATTCTAGTGAACATTTTTAGATCAACATTTAACAACGATATTGGTCTATAGTTTTTGCATTTTATATGGTCTTTCCCCGGCTTCGGGATCACCACAATACAGCTCTCCTTCATCGTAGGACACGCCACCCCATTTAACATAAAACTACTGTACAAATTGTACAATATTGGTGTTATCACCGGACCCAATGCTCTGTAGAACTCCGCCGGTAGACCGTCTAAACCAGACGACTTACCCACATTAAGCTGGTCAACGGCTGCCATTATTTCCTCCCCTGCAATTTGTCTATCTACAGCTACAGCCTGATGCTCCGACAACCTCGATAAAACAATTTTATCGAAGAATCCATCCAAATCCTCAGGTGCTGGAAACTGATCCTCCTTATACAATGAATCATAAAATTTCCTAAAGCTGTCACAAATCTCATCGCTCTTAACTTTGTACTCCCCACCTTCACCTTCTATCCTCCGAACAAATGGGTTATCAATCAGTCCATGCAGCCTATTTGCCAGTAGCTTACCATTCTTGTCCCCCTGCTCCCAGAATTTCTGTTTCATGAAAAGCATACCTTTCTCATACTGCATGTCCATCTCACGCTTATAACACTCCCTCATCCTTCCCATATAATCCTTGTCCTCCTTACTTCTTGTCAGTTGATACCTCTTCTGCCATTCCTCTAATGCACTCTCTAACCTCTTCAGCTCAGACACACCCCTTTTCCTAATGAGGGCCGTGATGTTCATCAATTCACTCCTAACCGTTGCTTTAAAGCTGTCCCAAACCATAATATCTCGTGCAGAACCCTCATTTAGCTCAAAGAAATTCCTCGTAAAGTCTTGCAAAGACTCAACCACCCCCTTTTCCTGTAATATATTTTCAGATGCCACTTTGGTGTTCCAGGCCGTTCTAATCCTATATCTAACCACATTTTTAACAAGGAGTGGTCCGAAATACTGCTCTCCTTAATATCTATACTAGATACCTTTTCGGCAAGCTTATCAGAAATTAAGAAATAATCGATCCTCGAATACGAATTGTGGATTGGCGAGTAGAATGTAAATTCCCTCTCCCCTGGGTGTATGAATCTCCAAGCATCAACTAAGTTTAAGCGGTGTAGTAACTCATTGAACACTCTGCTCACTCCTTCAGCCGTATATCTGCAATGAGCCGAGCGATCCATCCTTCCATCCAAAACGCAATTAAAATCACCCCCAGGACAGTATATTCCCCATTCATCTCAATTAAAAGTGACAATACCTTTGAAAAATGTATTTATGTATTTATTTTTGGAGCAGGAGACACAACATCCAGAGGCACCCTCCAGCGATCTCTTCCTCGCTGTCCCTGAAGACCCGGACTATGTCAAATGGGTAGGGCAGCCAGCTCCACCCAAGAAGTACCACTGCAGGAGTTTAACATCTTGTGTGTATTTGCAGTACCTCGCGGTCTCTAAAGACACTCCAGATTCAGACGTCGAGAAGGGACAGTACAGATTTTGTGATGAGGTGAGCAAGAGAGGATTTTCTATGGTTCCTGTGCAGAGCCTGGGCACCACAGTGTTTGTGAACAACCTGATTCATTACCAATGGAGGCAAGTGGATGAAAGAGTAGGTACGGCAACAGGCAATCATCCTAGGATGCAATGCCCTGCAACCCACCTATGGATCAGAAATGCCACAAGCCAGAAAAGGAAGCAGAACCACCACCAACAACTGCATCATCCATAGCACCACTCCCGTTGACTACATCTGGAGCCCCTGCTTTGGACCCTCCACGCCAACGCAGGTCTCAAGTAGGTGGCGTGTTCACCTGCAGGAAGTGCTATATGACGATAGCACTGAATGCAACCACTTTTTGAGGAACCTTGCCAATAGTCTTTATTTTATTTTTTAAGAGTTTTTCTACTCCCTTTTTCGTGTTTTTTTTCTTCCTGTTTGTTAATTAAAAAAACAAAAATGTGTCACAAGAAAATGTCCTCCTTTCCACCTATCTTTCCTACATCCACTCCTTCCCCCTCCCATCTCTCTTTAATACTACAGCGGTTCTGTCTAGTACCAGCATAAACGTTTTAAAAAAAGATGTAAGATGGGGGAGCTGAGATTAACAGTAAGCTCCATAGGACCAGGCTTACCCTATGGGTAACTACCCTCCTGCCAAGATAAAGGCCCAAATGAAACATTGACCCATAAACACAGTTAGCGATAGTGTTACCGGCAGTCTCGGCCAGTCGTTACAGATTATATTGCCATTAACAATTGTGTAGTTTCCTACGCACGTGATTAGTGTCTTTAATTGAAAAAAGGCACTTACCTTGCAGCACACTTTGGCTCCATGCCCTAGTTCTTGAAATCCATTTTCTCTGTTGTTGACTGTGATGTTGTCGACAGGGAAACAGACTTTTGAAGGTACAGGCCAGCACAGTGCCACACCACAAGGTCATATTTTCTTAATCATGAAACACCCTTAGAACCCATTTAGGAATCTACATGGGTGCTAACAGGTGTGTGGGGAGTGGGCAGGGGAAGAATGTACAGGGAAAGGTGGTGCTGGTCAGCAGCACTCAGGCTGCTCATAACACAGGCTTACACCAGTGACCTATTTAAAAAAAGAAAAACATACTTTTGGCTTATGGTGCACCACGGCTCAATCCTCCTGAAATCATTTTCATATAAATAAAAACATAGCAAAGTTAACACCACACCATCAACTTTTAATATACAAATATGTACTCTGAATCGAGAATCACAGTTCTCAAACTCACACTCACACATCTTTTACTTTCAGAATATAAACTTTTATAAAACATGTCTCGACATTTTTTACATTTGATCATTTCTTTTTTACATTGTATACTCTTGGTTAGTCACGTTCCCAAAACAAACAACACTGCTCTACCTGCTTTATAACCCTCATGTTCACACTTCAAACAAATAAAGGAAGACTGAATCAGGAGGTGTTTCTTCAGATCACGTAAAAACCTCATCCAATCAACAACAAAAAAACATGCAACCACGGCACAGCCATGAACATGCTTAAGTGATGCATTTTATGTTCACAAAACAAAGTTAATTAAAACAGTTCTCGGTTTCAATACACAAATGCAGAACATTAAATCACCTTAATACAATTCCCTCCACATTTAAGGCTAATTTAGCACCTGTACATAATATACTATAAATGTCTTTTGGTCGCACTTGCCAGGACCCACGGCCTTCAGCCATACCCACTGTATATTTTAAAACACTACCGAGCTTCAAATATGTTTCTTTTGGTCTCACTAGGTAGTAAAGCGGCCATCGCCACTGTACATGGATTTCAGACCCATTAGCCAGGGCCACTGGCCCTGGCCAGTGAGCAAGGCCTTCAGCTGCCTGATGTACATTTTACAACACTACCAGGCCACTAGCCATGGCCTTTTCCCATGGCCAGGACTTATGGCTCTGTCCACTGTCTATGTTCCCCCAATATGTTTCTTTTGGACCCACTAGGTGGCCATGTGGCCGTGGCCACTGTATATGTCTTTCAGGCCCACTACCCAGGGCATTTGTCACTGGCCAATGAGCACGGCTGAAGTGCCCTCTGTATATTTTCAAACACTACCAGGCCACTAGCCATGTCTTTCGCCCATGTCCAGTGGACATGGCCCCCTAATATATTTGTTTTGGAAGCACTGTACATGTCTTTCAGTTCCACAAGCCACAGGCTTGTGGCCTTGGCCAGTGAGCATGGCCTTCATGCTGACTGGCCAGGGCCATATTGTACCCCTTGACATGTTGCCCCAATAGGTTATGAGGAAATGAAGAGGAGGCACTACTATGGGTTGCTTATGCGTTTATATCATTTAAAAATGGTGGTGAAAACAAATACGTTTGTTATTTATTCAAATGTAGTGAGACTTCAGGTGCACCAGGGCGAATGTCACGGGGCCACTCGGGACTGATAAAGAAACTGGAAAGGAAAGGCGTGTATTACTACCTGCCAACCCTTAGTGCACTCCAGAGGGAATAAAATCCCAAAACGTATTAGTGTTGCAGGCACGTGGGCTATAGGAAGGTTCCCACTGCTTGCAATTCAGATTTTGACTGAAGGTATGATTTCTTTTTTAAGGTTTTAAATTCCTAAGGTACGAGGTGGTTAGGCAAGGTGTACAGTCACCGCTTCACTGTTGTGTTATATCCAACAATAGTATTTTACTTTTTTGGATTCAATTCACAGGGTGTCACAATTTCGCAAATCCGTTATTTGATACAAAATATTACAACCTTAGTGAAAGTAGAAAAACCCTTCATGGGTTATTTTAATCAAAATATATAGTTTTTTTCTCTCAAAGCCTTATTGTTAAATACATTCTAAATCATAAAACTTTGTTTTCATACATGAATTCACCAAATCCCTTTTTGGGTAATGACAAAATAAAGTAAGACAAATTTCTTGGTTAAAGTCACCAAACCAAACTAGTATCAAGATTTATCAGTGTGTTGCCAACGCGTTTCGGACTTTTCTGACAGTCCATCTTCAGGGCTAATGACACTATTTGTTCCAACAATACATGTGTTTCTTGAATTCAATTCCTACGATAAAAACATAGACAATATTTTCACTATTAGTGTTTCATCACTTATTCAAAAAAATGGGAAACTCAACAGTAAGAAATAACAACTTGAAAGGTTGCCTTTCAGACAATTCAAAACATTACTTTTAACGCACCTTTTTCTATTGCCTCTGGCACCTTGCTTCCTGATTCTTTGACACTATCTTGTTGATAGGTTAAATACACCTAATCTGCTCTGTGTGTGAACAATTGTACTTCAAGGAGAATTCTTCTCAAAGAGTTTCTAGAAAAAAACAACAGGGGGAGATTATTTTTTGGATACTTGGTAGGCTCCACTGAGAATTATATTTGCAAGTTATAAAAGTGAACCGCTATGTGTTAGTAGAGTAGATCCAGGGGTATACTATTCCCCCATAATGTTAATCTGGCTGTATTCTTTTAACTAGATGCACATTGTGCATACTATTTATCTAGTCAAATGATGTAGGGACCAGGGCTGCGCCTGTTAAATCTGTTCTAAATCTCTTTCTCACCTCTAGGTGCAGCGTGTGGGTGCCTTGTAAGTCCTTGGGTATCCGGAGCAACGAGCGGAGCTCTTCGGTTCGTAGCCTTGCCTGGTGGTAACTGTTCTAAATAGTGTGGGGAGCCTGTGCGCATGCCCGTGAGCGGACCGGGCCGCTTACTACTCGCGCATGCGCACGGTGGAAGTTCGTGTCTAGTCTGACTTCGTGTGCGCGTGGGCGGGCTGTGCCACTGATTCCACGCGCATGTGTGTCGACAGGAGCTCGGTCCGATTTCGTTTCGGCATGCGCGGGTGCATTGTGTGAACCTCTGTTGCGCAGATGATGTGCCCGTCTAATCGCAACTCGGTTCAGGACCACTGTGCCTCCACGCATGCGTATGCATACCTGATGTATCTCGGGGAGGGGCGAGCCCTATGCTGACTTGCAGTTTAGTGAGCCGGTACTTGCTAGGTAAGGCATCTTATCCCATCCATTTGGGAAGATAGGATAAATTAATATGGTCAATCTCGAAAAAATGACATATATTTTTTATAAAAGAAGGTTCTGCCAAAAATCTGTATCATAGAGCCACAGTGTGAATGAGTGGGGAGTGACGCAGACAGCTAGTCTGCTTGGGTCCCCTTTCATTCCACACTGTGGCTGAAACGTGACACGATAGTCTCTCTCCTGCCTCTCTGCTACCTGAAAGGCCTGTTGTTTCAACATTTTAACAAGTTGGTCTCTGCCAATTAGATGGCTCACATTCTGTGTGGTTTATGAGCCAAATTTTGCTTTTGCATATAATCAAACGTGGCTGACATCAAGGCATTTTAGACATGTACATTAGTCAGTTGGAATTACAAAGTTAGGTGCCCGGAGGTAGGGTAGAGTATATTTAACAGAAGAGACATCTGTACATTTACATACTTGTGACCCGAAACATGCATACATTCAAACATAACACATTAGATCAAACTCTATGTTCATGCCTCTAGGGCTAAGGCAGTCAAGGGTGTCAATCCATATTATCTCCCTCTGGTGGAGAGTTCTTAGAATGTCTCCGCCTCTAGGGCCAAGTTTTACATGTTCGAGTATAACACATTTCATTTGTGCTACCGAGTGTCTAGCTTCTGAGAAGTGTGTGGCCACGGGTGATTTCTGACTTTTTGTTCTGATGTTAGACTTATGCTCTGACCATCTGGTTTTTACTTTTCTGGTGGTCATGCCCACATAGAATAGGCCACAAGGACACTTGAGTCCATAAATGACATTTGATGCATCACACGTGCATGAGTGTTTCAAGGGGATAGGTTTTCCTGTGTATGGGTGGCTGATGGTATTGCCTTTTAATATATTGTCACAATGTTGGCAGTTGTGGCAGGGGACAGTACCCTTGAATGTAGTTTTTCCGGTTCCCATGGTAGTTATGTCTGCTTTAATCAGGCTGTTCCGTAAGGATTTATTGTTCCTGTACGCGAACGTTGGTATATCTGGGAAGAGTTGTAGCAATTTCGGATCCATTTGGAGCAGGTGCCAATGTTTCTGAAAAATCCTTTTGATCCTCTTACTCTGGGTGGAGTATGTCGTAACGTATACCAATTTCTGTTGATCTTGGTTGGTTCTGGGAGTAAGTAGAGTATCCCTTTGGGTTGAGTTAACTTTGTCTTTGATTTCAGAAATTAGATTTCTATCATATCCTCTCTCGATAAACTTTGTTTGTAAGGTTGATGATTGTCTGGAGAATTCTGACATTTCAGAGATGTTTCGCCTGTATCGTAAAAATTGGCTCAACGGTACACTATCCAGTGTTCTTTGAGGATGAAAGCTTGTTGCTAGTAGTAAGTTGTTCCTGTCTGTCTCCTTTGTGAAGATCCTTGTTTCTAGTTTTCCTTCTTTCGCGTAGATTTCGACATCAAGGAAGTGTATTCTAGAGTCACTAGTGACTGATGTAAACTTGATTCTGGGGTTCATTAGGTTCATCATGGTAAAGAATTGTTCCAACTCGTCTGCTGGACCTGTCCAGATACCGAAGATGTCATCAATGTATCGTGTGTAGAGTGATAGGTGTCGAGACCATCTTGGGGGGGGTGAGGACATTTTCATACTCTAGGTAAAACATGAATATATTAGCATAGCATGGTGCCATGGCGGCTCCCATGCTGGTTCCTGATACTTGTAAGAAATAGCGCTCTCCAAATTTGAAAAAATTGTTCATTAGAACCAATTTTAATAAAGTCAGTACAAACACTCGATCTGCCTTGCAATCTGCTGTTCTTAGGAGCATCCACTCTACTGCCTCTAGACCGGTCTCATGGGTGATATTAGTGTAGAGGGATGTGACATCCATGGTGAAGAGCATGTCACGGCCCGCTACAAATTCAACATCTTGTAGTTTTTGTAAAAAATGTGTTGTATCTTTTAGATACGTCTCTGTGTTCTGAATCAAAGGTTGCAGTATTCGGTCCAGATACTGTGCTAGGGGTTCTAAGATGCTATTTGTAGCTGCAATGATTGGTCGACCTGGTGGTTTCAATAATCTTTTGTGAATTTTAGGCAGTATGTATAGTACTGGCATAATTGGATGTTTGTTGTTAAGGAACTTATGCGTTTTCTCCGAGATTTTGCCCATTTCTTCAGCTTCGTCGAGAGTTTCCTCGATTAGTGTCATGATCTGATTTGTAGGGTCGGAGTTGATTTCAATATAAGTTTCTGTGTCGGCCAGTTGTCTCTCAATTTCCTCCAGATAATCGCTCTTGTCCATTAAGACTAGCGCGCCTCCCTTATCAGCGGGTTTGAAGATTATCGTCTGGTTGTCCAATAGATTTTTTAGAGTCTGCTTTTCCCATTTCGAGAAATTCCCATAGCCCCTGTTCTTGAATTCCAGTTTTTTGAGGTCTTGGAGTATCATTTTTTCGAAAGTAGAGAGCACATGGTTCTGTACTTGAGGATAAAAATGGCTTTTTGGATTAAACTCAAGAAATTCTGGTGTTTCTTTAGGGTCTTGATCTTCTTCGAGGTCATCGAAAAATATTGTTAATTTCATTTTCCTCAATAGTCTAAAGAAGTCTATTTTTTCTTTCAGAAGTGTGCTGTTGCTCTGGGGGACAAAGGACAGACCTTTGCGGAGTACCCGAAGTTCTGGGTGAGTCAGGGTGTGTGACGAGATATTGATTACTAGGTCTTTTTCTGGGTCTTCTTCCTTTGCGCGTTTCTTCTTTTGTCCACGTCTTGTTGGCCTATTTCTAAAAAAGGCGTTTCTTCTGTAGATGGTATTTCTTCCTGTGGGACAGTTGGTTGGGAGGTTTCTGGTATCACTGTTGGATCCATTTCTGTACTTGATGCATCTGAGGTTGTAACTTCGGCTTGTGGTGTGGCTGGTTTCAGTCCCTGTCCCTGGTATGGCTTGTTCGGACGTTGTCCATAGTATTCCTGCCATGTGTACACTATGTCCAACTTATAATCAAGTGTATCCCTGCGAAATTTACGTATCTTCTTGGTTTCTAATTCCTGTTTGTATTTCTGTAGTTTCTGGTTGGTGTCGTCCAACACTTCTTTGAGTTGGTCCTCTGTGTAGCATTTACTTAGTGAATTTTTAAGGATTTCCACGTCTTCACTTAGTGTTTTCAGATTCTGTGCCAATTCTTCAATGGTGAGAAGTATGAGGTCCAATGAGCATTTGTTTAAAATCTGGCGCCACCTCTTCACAAAAGTGGGGTTTTCCTTGCATAAGGTTGGTTCCAAGTTGACTCTAAGGCCACGAGGTATTCTCTGTGCCTTATAATAACGTGCTAAGGTAGAGGCGTGTAGTTTCAAGTTAATTTCACGTCTTATTTTCCACTCTAATTGTCTAATGAGTGCCTCTGGTTTCTCTGATGTGGTTAGGTCTTCGGTCGTTAGTTTGATTAATGCTAAGATGCGTTTTGCTTCTTCTTCACTGAAGCCTAATGTTTCGGCTCTTCTGTCTGTACTTTGTTCGATTTTGTTGAAAGACATGCTGTTTAGGTGGATTACTGGATGGTTAAGTGTGTGTGCTCTCCCAAGAATCGTGGCCGATGGAACAACAATTGTGAGGAAATGAAGAGGAGGCACTACTATGGGTTGCTTATGCGTTTATATCATTTAAAAATGGTGGTGAAAACAAATACGTTTGTTATTTATTCAAATGTAGTGAGACTTCAGGTGCACCAGGGCGAATGTCACGGGGCCACTCGGGACTGATAAAGAAACTGGAAAGGAAAGGCGTGTATTACTACCTGCCAACCCTTAGTGCACTCCAGAGGGAATAAAATCCCAAAACGTATTAGTGTTGCAGGCACGTGGGCTATAGGAAGGTTCCCACTGCTTGCAATTCAGATTTTGACTGAAGGTATGATTTCTTTTTTAAGGTTTTAAATTCCTAAGGTACGAGGTGGTTAGGCAAGGTGTACAGTCACCGCTTCACTGTTGTGTTATATCCAACAATAGTATTTTACTTTTTTGGATTCAATTCACAGGGTGTCACAATTTCGCAAATCCGTTATTTGATACAAAATATTACAACCTTAGTGAAAGTAGAAAAACCCTTCATGGGTTATTTTAATCAAAATATATAGTTTTTTTCTCTCAAAGCCTTATTGTTAAATACATTCTAAATCATAAAACTTTGTTTTCATACATGAATTCACCAAATCCCTTTTTGGGTAATGACAAAATAAAGTAAGACAAATTTCTTGGTTAAAGTCACCAAACCAAACTAGTATCAAGATTTGTCAGTGTGTTGCCAACGCGTTTCGGACTTTTCTGACAGTCCATCTTCAGGGCTAATGACACTATTTGTTCCAACAATACATGTGTTTCTTGAATTCAATTCCTACGATAAAAACATAGACAATATTTTCACTATTAGTGTTTCATCACTTATTCAAAAAAATGGGAAACTCAACAGTAAGAAATAACAACTTGAAAGGTTGCCTTTCAGACAATTCAAAACATTACTTTTTCAAAGAAATCAAAGACAAAGTTAACTCAACCCAAAGGGATACTCTACTTACTCCCAGAACCAACCAAGATCAACAGAAATTGGTATACGTTACGACATACTCCACCCAGAGTAAGAGGATCAAAAGGATTTTTCAGAAACATTGGCACCTGCTCCAAATGGATCCGAAATTGCTACAACTCTTCCCAGATATACCAACGTTCGCGTACAGGAACAATAAATCCTTACGTAACAGCCTGATTAAAGCAGACATAACTACCATGGGAACCGGAAAAACTACATTCAAGGGTACTGTCCCCTGCCACAACTGCCAACATTGTGACAATATATTAAAAGGCAATACCATCAGCCACCCATACACAGGAAAACCTATCCCCTTGAAACACTCATGCACGTGTGATGCATCAAATGTCATTTATGGACTCAAGTGTCCTTGTGGCCTATTCTATGTGGGCATGACCACCAGAAAAGTAAAAACCAGATGGTCAGAGCATAAGTCTAACATCAGAACAAAAAGTCAGAAATCACCCGTGGCCACACACTTCTCAGAAGCTAGACACTCGGTAGCACAAATGAAATGTGTTATACTCGAACATGTAAAACTTGGCCCTAGAGGCGGAGACATTCTAAGAACTCTCCACCAGAGGGAGATAATATGGATTGACACCCTTGACTGCCTTAGCCCTAGAGGCATGAACATAGAGTTTGATCTAATGTGTTATGTTTGAATGTATGCATGTTTCGGGTCACAAGTATGTAAATGTACAGATGTCTCTTCTGTTAAATATACTCTACCCTACCTCCGGGCACCTACCTTTGTAATTCCAACTGACTAATGTACATGTCTAAAATGCCTTGATGTCAGCCACGTTTGATTATATGCAAAAGCAAAATTTGGCTCATAAACCACACAGAATGTGAGCCATCTAATTGGCAGAGACCAACTTGTTAAAATGTTGAAACAACAGGCCTTTCAGGTAGCAGAGAGGCAGGAGAGAGACTATCGTGTCACGTTTCAGCCACAGTGTGGAATGAAAGGGGACCCAAGCAGACTAGCTGTCTGCGTCACTCCCCACTCATTCACACTGTGGCTCTATGATACAGATTTTTGGCAGAACCTTCTTTTATAAAAAATATATGTCATTTTTTCGAGATTGACCATATTAATTTATCCTATCTTCCCAAATGGATGGGATAAGATGCCTTACCTAGCAAGTACCGGCTCACTAAACTGCAAGTCAGCATAGGGCTCGCCCCTCCCCGAGATACATCAGGTATGCATACGCATGCGTGGAGGCACAGTGGTCCTGAACCGAGTTGCGATTAGACGGGCACATCATCTGCGCAACAGAGGTTCACACAATGCACCCGCGCATGCCGAAACGAAATCGGACCGAGCTCCTGTCGACACACATGCGCGTGGAATCAGTGGCACAGCCCGCCCACGCGCACACGAAGTCAGACTAGACACGAACTTCCACCGTGCGCATGCGCGAGTAGTAAGCGGCCCGGTCCGCTCACGGGCATGCGCACAGGCTCCCCACACTATTTAGAACAGTTACCACCAGGCAAGGCTACGAACCGAAGAGCTCCGCTCGATGCTCCGGATACCCAAGGACTTACAAGGCACCCACACGCTGCACCTAGAGGTGAGAAAGAGATTTAGAACAGATTTAACAGGCGCAGCCCTGGTCCCTACATCATTTGACTAGATAAATAGTATGCACAATGTGCATCTAGTTAAAAGAATACAGCCAGATTAACATTATGGGGGAATAGTATACCCCTGGATCTACTCTACTAACACATAGCGGTTCACTTTTATAACTTGCAAATATAATTCTCAGTGGAGCCTACCAAGTATCCAAAAAATAATCTCCCCCTGTTGTTTTTTTCTAGAAACTCTTTGAGAAGAATTCTCCTTGAAGTACAATTGTTCACACACAGAGCAGATTAGGTGTATTTAACCTATCAACAAGATAGTGTCAAAGAATCAGGAAGCAAGGTGCCAGAGGCAATAGAAAAAGGTGCGTTAAAAGTAATGTTTTGAATTGTCTGAAAGGCAACCTTTCAAGTTGTTATTTCTTACTGTTGAGTTTCCCATTTTTTTGAATAAGTGATGAAACACTAATAGTGAAAATATTGTCTATGTTTTTATCGTAGGAATTGAATTCAAGAAACACATGTATTGTTGGAACAAATAGTGTCATTAGCCCTGAAGATGGACTGTCAGAAAAGTCCGAAACGCGTTGGCAACACACTGATAAATCTTGATACTAGTTTGGTTTGGTGACTTTAACCAAGAAATTTGTCTTACTTTATTTTGTCATTACCCAAAAAGGGATTTGGTTAATTCATGTATGAAAACAAAGTTTTATGATTTAGAATGTATTTAACAATAAGGCTTTGAGAGAAAAAAACTATATATTTTGATTAAAATAACCCATGAAGGGTTTTTCTACTTTCACTAAGGTTGTAATATTTTGTATCAAATAACGGATTTGCGAAATTGTGACACCCTGTGAATTGAATCCAAAAAAGTAAAATACTATTGTTGGATATAACACAACAGTGAAGCGGTGACTGTACACCTTGCCTAACCACCTCGTACCTTAGGAATTTAAAACCTTAAAAAAGAAATCATACCTTCAGTCAAAATCTGAATTGCAAGCAGTGGGAACCTTCCTATAGCCCACGTGCCTGCAACACTAATACGTTTTGGGATTTTATTCCCTCTGGAGTGCACTAAGGGTTGGCAGGTAGTAATACACGCCTTTCCTTTCCAGCCCCAATAGGTTATGCCACACCTCACTGTAGCTGTAGAATTCCACTTTTTTGTATTAATCTCATGTTTTTAACTCTCTCTTTAAAAAAAAAAGAAATTCTCATAACCGCAGTACACTACAAATAACCATGAATATTTCCAAAATATTCATGGTTATTATAATTTGGGGATACTTTTTTTATTCCGTTTCAGGTTGTGCCATAACCACAAATATGCAACAAAAAGAAAAATTTGAAAAATAACCCAGAGTTTGCAAAAATAACCCTGAATATGCGAAGACATTTGACCTCTGAACTGAAAATCAGAAGTTGCACCTTAAAAAGGTAAATCAAAAGAAACCCCTTGGCATTTGCCATAATTGACCCATAATTGACCCAACAGTGATCAAAGTAAAATCTGTGTTTCTTTTATATATCTAATATAAAATGAGATGTGATTTTTTTTCGGACCGTTTCCAATTTGTAGTGTAAAAACCAACAACAAATCTGAAAGCATTTTAGCTGCCACTTAAAGTGGGATTGCCTTTGTAAAGTTAAATATTATTTGCCAGGGGGGCGCTGTTGAGCAGCCGGCAAAATGGCTGCCGAGTCTAACAGCTCCGTGCGCCACCGCACTTCATCCACTCGCATCTGCGGCAATTCAATACATTTAGCGGAGAAACCTGTCTCCCTGCATACCTGCTGCTCTGGGCTACCTGCGGCCGTAACTTCGGCTGGAATCCGCGCCCTGGAGCCGAGCCTCGGGCCATCTCACTCGCTCTGGGCCTGAACCCGGCCGGCTCTGCCGAGGCCGACCGCTTCCGGGAGGTCGCGCAGTGGCCTGACGGGAGCCGCTCCTTTTCCGGACAGAGACTCTCATCCCGGGCCGCTCACATCTTGCTGCGGCTGATCCGCGGTACTGCTCTCCTGCCTCTCTGTGGCCCACGTCGGAGGCTGGGGGCCGCCTGAACTCGCGCTCCCGGAGGCTTCCGGAGCTCTACTACGGCGGCGCCCGCTCTGAGTCCCCGGGGCCCGCCCTCCTGCTTCTCGGCACCGGACCGCTCCTTGCCCCCCCGGCGGGCACCCTTTGAGATCCAGTGGTGCCGCGCCCCTGGAGGGGCGCCGCGTTACCTGGGGGCTGTCCGCGCTGGTGCGATTTCCTGTGCGGTGCACATCAGGTGAGGAGTCGGCGGGGGGGCAACCACACGGAGGGACCTCGACGCCCCCCCTGCAATACATACCTGCTCCCATACAGCCTCTGACACCAGTTAAGTCCAGTGCGCTCCCACTCATACTGCGCCGAGCCGGCTGAAGCAGTGGGCTGGCGCTGGCTGCACTTCTATCCTCCCTGACCTGATCGCACTGTCTGCCCACTGTTCACCATCACTACTAACGACTCATACTAGTGGAGCTGCGCTGGTGGCGTTCTGCTTGACCTCGCAACAACTCTCCGTGCATCGATTGCCTACATCACCTTCTGCAACTTACCCGTGGTACCGGTGGGTGGCTCCCGCACACCTGAAGGATCCGTGTTCCATTCCTGACATCGTCTCCCTGCGCCGCACACTCTCTTTGCTTTCGCAAGATGTCTAATAGATCCAGAAATGTAAATAAGTCTGGCGCAATGGACAAATTCGCCAAGTCGACTCCGAGACTTGAGGTAGCCCAGTCACCCGATGGTCAGACGGACAAGGCTGTCCCTGCTGAGGCATCAACCTCGGAGCTAACTGTAATGATGGAGTCCATGGCCAGAAATTTTGCGTCGTTCCATGAGAAATTGGACGACATTAACGCAAATGTTGCATCTCTCAAAGCCAAACTGGACCACCATGGCTCGAGAATCACCAAGCTGAGACCAGAATAGGCGCTTCCGAAGACAGCATTGCCACATTGCAAGATACAGTGGCTACACTGGCCCGGGACATGAAGTCTGCCAAAGCTAAGTGCGATGATCTCGAATCTAGGTCCCGCAGAAACAATATACGCATTATTGGCGTCCCCGAGAATGCACTCAAGGGCCGACTCGAACTGGCAACCGAGGACCTCCTGAAGGAACTACTGGGCAATCCCGTCCTATCACCCTTCTTCACCATCGAGAGAGCGCATAGAGCACTCGCTCCACGCCCCAAACCCGGGGACTTCCCGCGGCCTATCATCGCGAAAATTCTGAGCTTCAGAGACCGTGACCTGATCCTTCGGCTGGCGCGAGAGAAGGGTGAACTCAGGCTGGATTCACAGTTAATCAGGATATTCCCGGACTTCTCCACTGGTGTGCAACAGGAGCGCCGCCAGTTTCTGGGGGTCAAACAATTGCTCAGGGAAAGGAACATTCCTTACGCCATATTGTTTCCGGCACGGTTGAAGTTCACATTCAACAATAAACTTTATTTTTTCACGGTACCCGCAGAGGCTGTGAAGTTTATAGAGGCGCAAATCCCCCTGCACGCCCCGGCCGAGGACCACATGGACACCGAGTGAGCACCCCGCTCCCATCCTATCATGAAGCTCCTGCTTGCATGATGACATGACGCCAGTTTAACCTGCACTGCCAATCATTCGACGACCGGCTAGGTTGCACCAGGCGCCTTGCCTCATTGATCCCGCTGCTCATACCGTATAAAACTACGGTGCCCTTGTCTGCTGGGTTTACGCTGGCTTGTCCCACACCTCTAAGTATCCCTACTGCTCGGTAATGGCCGGGCTTTACTACTCCGTGGTCCACGTCCTCTATGCGCCCCGGCTCTGTGCGCAGTTGGAATCTGCCCGGGCTCGGGCCCAACTCCCACCTGTCTTACGTCACCCCTGACTGCCTGCCTTATGGCTTTATCTATGCAAATGCTGATTTCTTTACCTGGTACACACACTGTTTTCTTGCTGGCACAAAGTTGAACTGATTACTTTGCTCATATCTTCGTTTATTTGTGCTCATACTACCATATTCTAACCTTATACTTTGGTCCCTGATCTCCGCCTAGAAATGCGGGGAAATGCACTAAATTGTCGCAGACACTGCTCGCTCTGTAACGTAACCACTGGTTCTATGCGTGCTGGCGCACGGCAATGGCGCACCCCATTGCGATTGCACTGCTCTTCAACACACCTCTGTTGTGGGTTAGCCCCAGTTGGGCTGTTTTACAGGCTGAGCCATGTTGGGTCGGCTTAGCCGGGTACAGTTAAGGGTGGTTGATGGGTACACTGCTACTGTTGGTCTAGTAGTGAGGGAGGTGGGAGGGTATGGGGTGTTATTGAAAATTGGCACACGAGGTTGCACGTCACACGTACTGAATGTCCGCGTCCTCACTCTCAACGGTATTGATTGGAGCTTGTACTACTGCTGGATCTGGGACGTTCATTAAACATACACTATGGGTTTAGTTATATGCTGCTGAAATGTCTACTAGCATAATGTCCTGGAACGTCCGGGGATTAAGCAACCACACTAAGTCCCGCAAGGTGATGGCCTATGCTAATAGGCATGGCTGTAAGATACTGTTCCTACAAGAAACGCACTCTCAAGGCTATTTGACAAAACTGATGGCCCCATCCTGGGGCCCCGCGAGATACTACACTTCCTTTTCTACCCAATCCAGGGGTGTCCTCACGATGGTACATAAAACGATCAAGTTTGTCCTTCACAAAAGCTACGTAGACCCTGGGGGACGATATGTCATATTGCACTGTATGTTGGTGAATAGGGACTACTTACTGGTTAACACCTACTGCCCCAATGTCGACTCCCCCGAGTTTTTTGACAATGTAGCTACCATACTGCTGGGCTATGTTGGAGTTCAGGTTATATGGGGGGGGACCTAAATCTTATCCTCGACACTGCCCTTGACCGAACTGGCACTGCCGCCCGTGCCCAGTCCAGCGCTGCACGTAGACTGCTTGGCCACATCAAGGCACTTAATATTTGCGATGTTTGGAGAGTGCTACATCCCCAGCTGCGAGAGTATACTTTCTATTCATCTGTCCATGATAGCTCATCCAGGATAGACTTGTTTCTAGTGTCAGGCGAGATCGTGGGCAGGGTTGAGGACTCTCGGATCCTACCCCGCACGCTCTCAGACCACTCCCCAATCACACTAACTATAGGGTTGGGAATACCCACTCCGACATTTAGCACCTGGCGCTTTAAATCGGAGGCCCTCAAGGATATTGTGTTTAAGGCTGAAATATTAGCTGACGTCGACTCCTTCTTTGAACACAATTCCCTTCAGGACACTTCCGCTGCGGTCAGATGGGATGCCTTCAAGGTGTTTATCAGGGGAATGTCTATCTCCCGGGAGGCTGGGGTGCTGAAGGCAATCAGGGCCGCCCTCGGTCGCTCTGAATCCAAACTAAAGCAACTGGAGCTTCAGAGCTCCACTGATGCGGAACCCGCCATACTCGCCCAAATCAGTGAAGAACTCAAATCGTACAATGCACTCGCCACCAACGAGGTCCAGTACTTTAGCCGCCCACAGGCTGCCAGGAAATACGGTGAGGGAGACAGACCTGGGAAAACACTGGCAGCACTAGTGAGAGGAGAGTCTGGCCGGACCCAGATTGCCTCTATAAAAAACGAACATGGCGACACACTATGGTCGGACCAACAAATCCTAAATACATTCACTGAGTTCTATAAATCCCTCTACACCCAGCCTGCTGAGCACACGGAACAACATATGCGCAATCTCCTCGATCAGATCCCCACCACAGAAATTGCCCCCTCTACGAGGGACCAGCTAGATTCCCCAATAACGTTAGACGAAATTGTCACGGCCATCTCGGAGCTGCCCAGGGGGAAGGCGCCGGGCCCTGATGGGCTTACCACTGAATTTTACCAGGAGCACATTGCCATTTTAGCCCCTAAATTGCTTGAGGTATGGAACGAAGCACTCCGAGACTCCATCCTCCCGCCCTCCATGCGCGAGGCTCTCATCACGATCCTACTTAAGCCTGGTAAACCTGACGATGAGTGCGGATCCTATAGACCCCTCTCCCTCATGAATCTAGACACAAAAATCTTTGCTAAAATCATAGCGAATCGGTTCCTGCCAATCATGACGTATTTAGTTCATGAGGACCAGGCAGGCTTTGTCCCTGGAAGATCCACCTCCCACAACATTAGAAGGTTATTCAATGTCATGTCCCGGATTGATCAGGAGGCGCAGGCTGTGGCGGTCACACTTGACGCTCAGAAGGCCTTTGATATGGTCTCTTGGAAGTACATCTGGTTGGTATTGGAGACAATGGGTGTTGGGCCAAAAATGATTAGCTACATTAAACTTCTATATACCTCACCAGTGGCGCGCGTAAGAGCCAATTCACTGACATCTGACCTCTTTACACTTTGCAGGGGCACTCGTCAAGGTTGCCCCTTCTCCCCGATCCTGTTTGCCTTAGCAATAGAACCAATGGCGGACTATGTTCGCGCACACCACGCCCGCAAGGGAATCAGACTGAAGGACGACCCCGAGATCATATCTCTATATGCGGACGATGTACTATTATACATCAGGGATCCCGCGAATCACCTTGACCCCATACTTCGTGACATCACGCGCATCGGCACTCACTCCGGGTTCACAATCAACTATTCAAAATCCGAGATCTTCCCTCTCACTAAGTCTACCCAACAACCTGCCACCGAATTCCCTCTTCGATGGTCCCCGCACGGTGTCAGATATTTAGGCGCTAGGATATCCCTTACCAAATCCGGCTTGCTTGCGGACAACTACCTTGCGGTGGCACAAATAGTTGATACTAAACTCTCGCGGTGGCGCACTCTCCCATTATCCCTGGCCGGGCGGCTGTCCCTCATTAAAATGATACTACTTCCCAAATTACTCTATACCTTCAACAACATACCTGTATGGCCTGGGAGGGAATACTTCGTCAAACTACATACACTATGTGCACAATTCCTATGGCACTCTGGCGCGGTCCGCAAGAAGTGGTCTGACATGGCGTTACCATACGAACAAGGGGGACTTCTCACATTATTGGACTGCGGCCCAAGCCCAACACGCCACTCACTGGTACCCGGGCTCCCCGGCGCATCCGCATGTTAAATTGGAAAGGATGGCAACCAATGGCACTAATATAATGTCCCTTATACTGCATCAACATTATACACCTGACATACTACTGTTGCCATGATGTATGTGTTTACTGCAAACCTCTGCCACCAAAATAAAAGTTTAAAAAAAAAAAAAAAAAATATTATTTGCCAGCATAGGTTTTAAACTTGTGCTTAATCACGGTGGGTCAAAGTGCCATGCAAGTACTATCGCCTGGGATGATATCATGATATCATGTAGTTAATGCCACCAGAATTGTTCCCAGTGGTAATCTCACTGCAAAAAAGCTGCGGCTGAAAAAGGCGCAGTTTAAAAATGCACTTTTAAACACATTTATATGTGCGGGGTGGGTTTGGGTAATATTTATGGTAAGGGAGATTATGCAGGGGCTGCATGGGGTCCCCCCCACTTATAATTTGCATTTTTAAAGGAGTCTTTTTTTCTGCTATGGATTTTGTGCAGCGAGATTATCACATAGAACCGTGAACAGAGACCCTAGCATATAGACTGGCTATTTGAGCAACAACATATATGCTGAAAGAATTAAGTATTGTGTGAAGTGCAAAACCTCTGCATTCCTTTGCCTGTAAATGCATAGGCAGAGTTAGGGATAATGTGATAGAGAAGAGCGGTTTTACCTAATTATCTGTTACTGGAGAATAGTACATCTTCAGCCCAGAAATCTAAAGAGTCTGAAAACACATAGGTGCATTAATATTATGCAGGCCTATATGGATTGAAAGATGTGCATGCCAGTGTTTGTAAAACACACACACACACACACACACACACACACATGCACCAATCAGAAAACATGCTTGATTGTAAATCACACATTCTTGCTCAGCTAAAGAGACAGAGCTATGAATAGATAAAGCTGCACCCACATATGGAGGAAACACAGTGTATATGTGGACTCAGAATAGAACGTATACATTCCCGAGAACATTACCTGTTAGGTTTTTACAAGTTTTTTTAAGGTAACATATGAATGTTTGTTTCTGATGGAGGCCGGCAGGGAGTTCCAGAGAACTGGTGCAGTAACACAAAAAATAACACCTCCTGCACTCTTGTTTTTGAAGCATGGGGTTTGATTTAAATTTTTAATTTAATTACATTTTTTAATTTACATTTTTTAATTTAATTTAATTTTTTAATTTGCACGTAGTGAGATGCTGGTACTAAATCTTATTGAGTGCACAGGGTTCTTCTGGACAATGCTGTTGTTGAGAAAGTGGGCCTTTCAGCTGGTTGCTGAGATATGGTCAAAGTGTCTTAGACCTAGAGCGGCGTGAAAGGCTTTGTTCTGGACAAGTTGGAGTCTAGCTAGGTTTGCTGCTGAAGTGCCCGTGAGTAGAACATTAAAGTAATCTACTTTGGAGATGATAAGTGCTCTTGCCAGCATGAGGCAGTGAGGAATTGTCTACTCAGGGAGATGAATGCAACAAGAGAAGGGGAGGTTACCCATATTGTTGAATTAATAGACAGCCTCTTTTGGAGTGGGATCAACAAGAACCACACAGAAGAAGAGCAAAAGTGACTGTACACTTGAGTGGAATCAATCAATTAATTGCACACTACATGTTTTTATTCAGTAACAATTTGTTTTAAAAAAAAGTGCTTCGTGCCATTGGGTACACAAAAATGAACATAGACATGAAGAACAATTTCTTTTGCTGAACATTGATTGCTCAACCAAGCAGACAAGCATGGAAGATGTCTATTAGCATATATTTAAAATTTAAGAATACAGGTGAGACAACTACACCTTCACAACTTTGGAAAATACAGTTGATGTCATACAATCTTGCAAATTCAAGGCTGAAAAGGGACAGAGTCAATAGAGCACTTGCCTGTGCACTCCCACAACCATTGGACCAACACCATAACCACACACCATGTGACAATTGTGAAAAAACAAAAGCAAACCCACAAGCTTAGGCTTGTAGACAAACTAACAAAAACACTCTAAAATGTTTTATGACCAGGGGTATATATCACCCTGCAACAGTGTAAAAAACTACATCCGTTGCTGCTTCCAAATCATCGTTATGCAGACCAGTTTAAGTGCGACAGGGAGATGAGCATGGACGTGTAGGGTGTAGATGAAGCTAAATCATTGATGTGCCTGGTCATGGTCAGCTCTGCTTCCAGATGGACACCCAGAGTTTTGATGATGGACCCCTCAATGCAGAAGATAGTAAAGGCAGTGTCAATGGTTTTGAGTTGGTAGGGGGAGCCAACAATGAGATCTGTTTTATCATCATTTAGGCAGAGGTTGTGGGAGGCCATCCAGCTTTGTATGGTGCTGTACTCCCTGTTTATGGCATGGCATGGCAGTGTCACAGGAGTGGTCGCCTGATATTGGGATCAGTATCCGAGTGCTGTCTGCAAAAGTTGGTGTAAAAGATCCCAGGGAGTGTAGAAAGTCGAAAAGGGGCTTGGTGTATGTGTTGTAGAGCGTGGGTGAGAGAAGGGAGCAATGTGGGAGCCCTAGTGGTGCAAAGATGGGGTCATCAGCTGCATCACCAATGAACACTCTTGTGGTGTTCTTGCTGAGGAATGATTTAATCCATGTAGTGGCCATGGGCAAGAAGTGGAAGTGTAGCGTGAGCTATTGACAGAGGGTGTCATAGTCTACAAGGTCAAACAATGCAGAGAGATCTAGGAGGAGGATGGTTAGGTTGCCTGAATCCCAGATTTTGTCAATTTGAACTTTTATGTCAAGGGGGACTGTTTCGGTGCTATGTTCACGGAAGAAGCTAGATCGTCCTGTTCCAGGCAGGTTGCTCTGTTAAAGGTACAGTTGGACCGCCGTGTAGGCTAAACGATCCAATATTTTGAGGAGAAAGGGGACCATCATAATGGAGCAGTAGTTAGTGGGAATAGAAGGGTTAAGGGAAGGTTTTTTGAGGAGGTGTATGACCCAGGTGGATTTTATGGTAGGGAATTTGTTGGACAAGACGGACTCATTATCCTGTAATAATGGATGTCAGGGTCGGGTAACAGAGCTTGACTATATGTGCAGGACAGTCATCGTCATTCCAATTGGAGGGTTTTAGTGATATAATAGTTGCCAGGAACTTCTCTTGTGTGACTTCGGATAACATGAATGGTGGGAAGGAAGGGGGGAGGAGCACGGGTGGGGGCCCAGGTTCCTCAAGCAAGGGGGGTTTAGCAGTGAGCATAGCTTTTTTTATTCAGAGTTTTCACAATAATGTCTCAAATTTGTTAGTGAGGGCATCATGTATAGTAGCGCACCACACTTTATCCATACAGAGCAGGGTTCTTGTGGGAGTGAGTGTTTCAAGTTCTCTCAGGATGCAGAAAAGTTCTTTAGAATCAGAGGCTGCATTGGAGATTCTGTCATTATAGGAATTTGCTTTGAGCATAACAACTGTTTTCTTGTAAGAGTTAATGGTAATGGAAAGAGATTCGCGGTTGCTTGTGGAAGGGTGTTTTTTACAAATGTGTTTGAGGGCGCTTTTGTTTCTTCGTAAGGTGATAATTTCCTCAATAAACCAGATATTGTCCAGTTTGTGAGGATTGGGATTGGTTGGGTAAAGTTCATGTCTCCTAGTGCCTGCTCCTGTGCGATAGCTTTGGGGTCAGATGCGTCATTAAAGCCAAGATTTAAGTCAATAGAGATAATTAATGTGGTAGCTGGTTTCAGGAGAATGGTAACCAGGAGAGGGATGTCAAGGTCTGAGAGGCTAGGGCCATTTGGTTGCATATAAAGCAGAAGCAGATTGTAGGTAGATTAGGGATTGGTGAAGAGCTTGAGAAGCAGCATTTCATACCCGAGGTAGGGGGAATAGGAGCAGATCTTATCATAAGAGAGTATTTTGCGTTGAGATGAGTGCAGCCTCCTGTGGAATCAGGGCAGTCTGCCCTGAAGATGGCATAGTTGGGAGGGATGGCTAGATGGATCAAAGAGCCTGAAGCCCTGTGGACCCAGGATTCCGTTGTGATAAGGATGTCAAGTTTGTTGTCCACTATATTGCTGTGGCTATCGATAGCATATGCTCCAAGTGAGCATTCATTAATTAGTTAAGTTTTTCCTTCTGCTTTATTGAGGGCCAAGGGGTACTGGGGCTAGAGGAATGTTACACTTTACTAATGGGTGGAATGTCAGGGCAGCTGGTGTGAGAGCTGAGTCTAGCATGCCTAGAATCCCCTAATGAGTCAAGAGTGAACTCAGAGGTAGAAGGCATAAGGTGAAGAGTTCTGGCGAGAAGCTTAAATAGCTGGAGGGGACACACACAATTGTTGGACAGTGGTTGCCGCTAAGAGAGTTAAGAGAGCAAGAACCTCAGCACATGATTAGACATAGAGATCACTTAGCCCACTTTGCTGACATTGAAAAACAGAAAATGCAACCCAAAACAAGCATATTAAAATCACCTATCTATGCTAGGTACTCTGGTGACTCTCCAGAACCCCTATGTAGATGGAGATTGAATGACATTATGGTGACATACTATATTTTCAAGTCCATCAGAAAGGATTTGAGTCCCAGAACCCATACGAAGAATGTTGTCTGCATACGATGTGACTTTGTGGGTGACCAGAGTTACTACCAGGTCCTCTGTGGAGAGTGTTTTTAATGTTTTCCAGGGTGTGGAGGTTTGTGAGGAGGGACGTGAGGTGGGTCTGTGGATGCAGAGCTGATTTCTTTGTGCTGGCGAATCTGGATGATTTCGCCAATGAAGATTGGTTTAATGGTGGTGGGTTATTCAGTGGAGTGTGATAAGGCAGGGTCGGGTAGTAGGTTGAAACAGTGCTTGACCACTTTGACGAGTGCTCTGCTTTTGTTGTTGGCTTCTGCTATGGTCTTCTGATAGTAGGAGGCCTTGGCTGTGTTTAATAGTTGTCGGTGGGTTGCTCAGAGTTACTTGAGGGGTGTCAGGTTAGATGCAGATGCAGTCCTAGATTTATGACATGTTTTCTCTTGATTCCTGATGACTCTTTTGCTGAGGTTGCGTTCCTGGGTGTACAAGGGTGCTGATGGTTTCATTTTGCAGGTGCATTGTTTCAGAGGCAAGTGCAGGTAGATGGAGGTTGAGAGGGAGGCATTGAGTGCTTCCAGTAGAGAGTTGCACTTTGGTTGGGGGTATTCGTTCCATGTGAGGTGGAGGTTGACAAGGTCTTCCATGAGGGCTTCCACCGGGAAGTTCTTGAATGACTCAAATATTTTTCTGATGGGGTTGTGCTTGGAGTGCTTGACTAGGGTGGTGTGCAGGATGTTGAAAAGCATGGTTAGGTGGACAGACCAGTGAAGCGGAAGAGGAGAGCTGTAGTGGATGGAAGGTAGTGCAGTGATGGGTCAAGGATGTACCTTTCTCGTGCATTGGGTCTTTCATGTGCTGTGCGAGGCTGAGGGTGTCGAGAAGGCAGAGGAGGGCTTCCTTCATTGGCTTGGTGGCTGTGTTGCCTGGGAGGTTGAAGTAACCTAGGAAGATGTGGTTGGCGTGCACGAGGGAAATGGTTGTGGCCAAGTCAGTGAAGTCTCTGACGAAGGCTTGAAAAGAACCGCACTGGGCCAAAAGCCTTGACTAGACAGAAGGTCTTGATAAACTGTATCAGCCGCTGCCGGTGAGTGAAATCAGATACTGGTTTGTGTTGATAAATGCAGAGGACATTAACGTTTGAAGTGCTTATTGAGATAGCGCGAGCTAATGCACATCGTAGCAAGAGTCAAGAATGCCGAGAGACATGCATGTGAGAGAAGCCGCAAAAGAAAATAACCAAGAAAGGAGGTGAATAGTCAAAGTGGTCATACCAAGGTATAATCAAGGGGACAAGCCCCACTCGTACAGTCGAGATTCTTTGACAAACAGTGAAACGAAGAATAAAGCTGACATAAGGGATTATTAGCCCTGTGAGGCTAATTAAGAACTGCAGATAACAGAAGGTCTTGGGAGAGGGGGCTGGTATAAACCGTGAACTGTATACAGTATTGTGGGTTGCGTGTAGTATGGCAGCAGTGAGACAGATAAGCCTGATTGTTGAAAGCAAACGCACTTGCTGCAATATAACAGAGTGACCCGGCGAGACACTGACGCGTTAAGAAGAATTGTTCCTGCAGCTAATGGCAGACCTGTCCATTGTCCTCCGCTGACACATAGTCAAACATTGTTTCTAACATCAGGTACACTGCGAGCTGGGAACAAAGATGTTCCCAGGCTTGGGGGCTCGTGGATGAACCAATCAGGGCACGGGGGGCTAACCACTGACGGCATTACAACCTAGCCAATCACTAACCTGTTCCATGTAGCATTATTGGTGTAACCATTTCTAGGGACGACCCAAGCATACCACCTGACCTCTTCTCCACCAACCAATAATTTACCTATATGTTCTTATACTAACCCTATCACTCGGGGAGCCAACCCAAGGTGGCGTTAGGTTTTGGGGGAAGTTTCCCAGGTGACGCACAATGAAGCGTCACACATGCTGAAAAGGGGCCTGTGAGCCAACTCTCTGGAGATGTGTTCGCGGATGACTTAGGATCCCAGAACCTGTCCATGCCATTTCTAGTAAACAGCAGTAATGCCTTGCTCTTGCGTGTGTCTCATACTCATTGGGGACTGCGGGAGGAGTTGGGGCCTCCCTAGTTGGAGGCACTGCTGAGATTCTGAGGGTGCGGCAAGAGGGACATGCATCCTGTGCCAAGGTGGCCCGGCACAGCGGCCCCCTCCGCCGTTGCCCCCTTTGAAGGACTACAAGACCATCGCAGAACTGCGAGAGGACCGGACAGCGCAATCTGGAGAGTGGCCATTGGGAGCCGACTTGAGAAGTATCCCGGCCGCGGTTGGCGAGTGTCCAGACGTGGTCCAGACGAGTGGAGGTGACGAGAAGATTGGGAAGGGTACACCGCAGCCGAGCGGCACTGGCCGGCGAAAGCCGATGTGAGTATGACACGCGCAACCAGCAATGCAAAATTGTGCGGGTGGTGGGAGGAACTGTAACGAGGGTGGCAGGTGGATTTAAAGGGTGTTCCGAAAGATTTTGACAATTGAGCGGCGGTTGACGTGAAAAGTATTGCGGGGCAGGCACGAGGGCCGTGGGGTGGGAGGTGGTAGAAAAGAAACAGTGGGAGGGAAAAAGGGAGAACAGGGAATCTGTTGGTGGTGGAACGAGAAGAGAAAAGGGGGAGGAGCTGAGGTAACGACTGAAGGCACGCCGGGTAGCAGCGGTACAAGCAAGGTACAAAGAAGGCGGGCCGATTAAAAAAAGCACGCTGCATGGGAGGCAAAACCGCAGGGGGCTTTGTGTGCCACGGGTCTGTAAGTGACTTCAATTCAGCACTCCAACTAAGTCAATGCCTACTCTGGGATGCCCAATGGAAGCCCGTATTTATATATTTTTATGACAAGTTCATAAATCTGGATGATGAACCATTATATAACGCCCCTCTCTTTGAATCCCCCTGACCTCACTGAGCCAAGAAGTAGGTTTGTTTTGCAAATTAAAAGATTTATTTGAAAAATTAAACAATATATATATATATATATATATCACTTTTATGAATAAATTAATATTTGATAGCACTCTTATGAATATGACAGTGATTAACAGTGGATAATATTACAGTAGCACAATTCTTTAATTACTTAGGAGTTGGTATAGAAAGGATAAGGTAGCAGAGAATACTTTGTATGGTTTCAAGGAAAAGCAATGATGGAATGAATGCAGCACAGAATAAACTGGATATGGTGTCAACAAGAGATAATCTGATCACTTTTTCCTCACTCCCCCCCTATGCAATATGAAGAGATGGAAATGAGGGCACAGAGGTTTTCAGGAATACAATCAGAAGCAGTTCAGTTTCCCCCTAGCAAGCTTACAGCAACCGGTATGCTTTTAAACAGTCAAAAATACTTTTACATGTGATTTGCAATTAAGTGAAAAATATGCTAAAAATGATTCTAATTTCCTATAGGAGATTCAGGGTAGGTGATAGCTACTTTTGAATTAGTTCAGGTCAACACTAGCAATGATTCAGGAATGATTATCAGAGTGAAAACGAATTTCAGCAGTGGAAAGCAAGAAGCAGCTATTTTTATAAGTGGTGAAATTGAGCCAGTTTGCAATTTGCTGCACTTTCTCGCTTCTAGGACATACGAATCAAAAGATACGGACGTTTTTTGTGGAGATAGATTTTCAGAATGAAGTCAAGATTTCAGAATGACAATTTCGCTTTGACTGGTTGGAAATCACAGAATGGACACATGATTTCTATGCAGTTCGGGACAGGTTGAAATGGATGTGATAAGATTATTAAGAGATTGGTTCTGTACAGATCTGGCTGGATACTCACTCCTAGTTTTTGGTCCAGAAGGGCCTTGGACTGGGTTGGGCACTGCACAACGGTCTGATCTGGTCTGCTATCGGCACTGCACAGCGGTCTGGTCTGGTCTGCTATCGGCACTGCACAGCGGACTGGTCTGGGTCTGCTACAGGGTTCTGGATACAGCTCTGCTTTCTGGGTCTGGATATGGTTCTAGCCAGAATCAAACAGCTCGCCCGGCTGTTGAATAGTTCGGTTAGGGGGCTGGATTCTGAGGCCTGCTGAGAAGGATTCAGCTTTTGGTTTAGGCCTCTCTGCTTCAAGTTCTGGAGTCTATTTGGAGTCTATGGTCCTTCTGGATATTGTCTGGTCTGGCAAAGTGCTGCGCAAGAAAGCGCAGTCCCTATCTGGCTTTCAGTGGTTCTTTTTATGTCTTTTGAAAGCGGGTGGGAAGGCTGACTTTCTATGCCCAACCCACTAAGGGGTCTGATAGGTTAAAGGATAGGTTAAAGGATTTACTGCCCTCTGACTGGAGAACGGAGTAGTGAGTCATCCTGTGTCATCAGGTATCATTTTTATGGCTTTAAGGAAAGAACACTCCCCTTTGGTTTCTTATAGAAAATCAATGTTACCCAAAACATATATTTCCTAGATACACAAGTTGTTGAAATTACATGTACACATCACAGATTAATTAAGACAGGTCTCTGTTCAATCCTGATCTTTCTAAGAGCTTGGGTTCCGAAATTAAAACATTTTGCGCTTTTAGTGGGTTTCGCCCTATTGGTTTTTCATCAAATCTTCCACGGAGGTACACCCCCTCTCTGCGCATATTACAGCAAGTTTTCATTTTTCTGATATAACCACAGTGTCTGCAATATTAATAAATCGCGGGGTTCCGTCTCAGAACATCACACAACGTCCAGCTTAGTCTCAAATTGTGAGTGAAATTTTCATATTAAGAATCCGCAAATTGTACATTTCTGTCAGCTTGATACAATATTTTATAAGCAATTTAATAAAACATACATTTGCTCTCAATTCAGTACACCCATTTGTTTGCCCCCACCCCCGGGAACTTGGCTTGACTCAGAGGTCATGTGTCTTGCCTTCCCCAGAGCAGTGTTGACAGTTACACCCAAAATCAGCATATTCTATTCAGCTGAAGGCATCCATTTTCTCTTTCCTCCAGGCTGCAGGGAAACTCTCCTCCCCTTTTAATCAACAGGACCCTGTGATATTCTGTGCTGTTGGTGTAGGGCCTGGGAAGAGTAGGTGTTAAGAATTCTCATTGACCGGCAAGCCTTTTGAAGTCTCAGCTAACTTAGGATGCTGTTTAGCTTCTGAAATACAGGTCTCCTGTCAGAATTTAGATAGCTAGCGCCGGTTAGTGTCAAGCAGCGGTATTGCAGCCATTTTTGACAACTGCCTTACCAGTAAGCAGTCCTAAAATGATACTTTGTTCAAATATAGGTGCACTTCTGTGGACATCAGATTCATGTAGATTCTTGCGGGAGAATGATGTTGACCCCCCAACAAGGAGGTGGGACTTTTTTGGTGGTTCTGTGAGCCATGATTTTGGCAATTTTTGACATCAATTAAAACAGATTTTGAACAGCACCATATTCCTTTGCACTTGTTTTGCTCTGTGTGCAGCCAAAGGATAGGGTCTGGCAATGGTCTCCTGTATTAACACTGACAGAGGCAAAAGTGGATGGTGGCCTATCTGTCTGGTTTTCTCTGCGCATTATTGGATGATCTCTGGCGAGCAGCAATCTTTCCGGCGGCCAATATGACGTTTCCCATGTCAGTAATGCACAATGATGTTGTAGGGCTTGGATGCGTGGATGAAAACATCCCACAGGTCGAAGGGGACCCTAACACTAAGGAAAGGTGCATAAGGAAGGCAAAACTGTAGCAAAATAAAAGAGGGTGGTGGTGCCCAGCGCAAAAGTATTTTAACACCATTGTTTTCTTTGCAGTGGAAAGTCGGAAGACCCCAGTTTACGGGGCCAGGTAACGGTGGTGCTGAGAAAGTAAAGGTTTTAAGAATGTCTGTGTACAATGGAATGGGGGCAGGGTACAGGAACCCGCCAACAACGCCACTCCAGCACATATGCGCTATGCTACCTCCACATAGAGACAAAATAGTAAAGTATAGTATTGAATGAACACAAGGAACATATAATAAGATACGGATACCATGGCCGCCCAATGGCAGCTTTGATATGTACACTCAACACTCTCTCCTAGCATATGTACATAACACATATAAAGGAAAGAAGCTAACAAACCACCTAGAAGTTTCGATCTCTGGAAGCTGTTCAGGGATGCATACCTGGGGTAACGGGGATGTTGATAGTGCAGGGAGTGAAGGGGGAGAAGGTGAAAGAAGAGGGGAGGTGTAGCGCGCCCCCGGCACCTCCCAATGCTGAGGAAAGTGAAGAAGAATCAGAAGGGTCATACCGAGTAACAGAGGTTAAAAGGAAGGGGAAGGTGAGACGCCCATAACTAAGGAGGTTAAGAAGGAAACGGAAGGGCTGTACCCAGTAACAGAACTTGACGGCGTGGTCACAGTTGACAGCTGCAGAAAGGTATTCAAACCCTACGTTTAGCCTGCTGCCGTATGCGCCAACAGATAGCTACCCAAAGGGGAGGGATGTGGGGAGCACCACAGCCGCGCAGGCACAGGTAAACGCAGGAGGTGCACAGAAGACGCATGTAAACATTGCTGATGTACGACCAGACGAATGGATAGCTGCCCAAGTGTTGCTGAAACTAAGGGGGAAACTAACCAAAGAGGAGGAAGAGGCAATTATAAGGGTAGGAAAGGAGGAGGACGGAGGAGCACACTGAAGGTGCGAGGTAGGTAATACAGAAGAGAGGAAGATGGCAAGAGTAGAGGAGGCGATGCTGGAGGAAAAGCTAGCAGAACTGAGGGAGGCATGGAGTATACTGGCCAAGCAACTGGAGCAGGAGGAACGTGAGAAACAAAAGAAGAGGACAGGAGGAAAGAGTGGTAGAGCGGAGTTAAACAAGCAGGAGATAGAAAAGAAGAAGAAGGAGGAGGACCGCTTAAGGGGAATTGCGGAAAGGGTAGCACGCATGGAGCAGCGGGAACTTAGGAGGAAAGAAGAGGAACGAGAAGAGAACGACAGGGAGATGACGCTGTGGAAGAGAAAGATTATAGCAGAAAGCGCACGTAAGTATGAGGAAGGGAGGATATTAGAGAGTTTACTTGAAAAAGAGGGCGGGATGTGGTATGAAAAGGATAGAGATTTCAAGGCACTCAAGCAGGTAAGTAACGCAATAATGAACGAACTTAGCAGGGCAAGAGCGGAGGCAAAGGATGAGGGAAGCAAGCAAGGAAACACCGAAATAGGAGGATCAAACAAGGCACACGGAACTAAGATGCAGGCAAATAACACAGAGGAAGCGCCAATGGCACAAACACAAGGGGTCGGGGAAAAGACAGGTGAGTACGCTGACATATATCTAGACACTGTAACAGTAGGAAGGAAAAGCATAACTTCACGGTTGGCCTTCTCAGATGGGTTCTGCAGTGAGGAAGAAGAAGGATCTTGTGAAGGACAAAGCGAGGGAAGCGGAGAAGGGCTGAATAAACTATACATAACACGCACCGACTCTGGGTCGTCATGGGAATGCAGGACACAGGAAGGGGGAGAGGGAGAAAGGGTGAGCAAGAGACAACAAGGAGAAAGGGCACAGAGACCACTCACACAACCAGCACAATACACAGCATATGTTAATAGGCTTAGAGACCTCCCAGGATGAAGAATGGAGGAATTGACAACACAACATAACAAGGACAAGGTAGGTATGCGGAAGGGGCTTGGGGCAGGAGGAGAGAGTAGGCTTACAAAACACCTTACTGACTTTATTGAGGAACTTTCTGACATGGAGGAGGATAGCGAATATGCACATATAACAGCACTCAGATGCACACCAGGGGAGGTAAGAGAGTACACACAAATGCCATTACTAGAGAGAGGGGGGGAAGGCCGCAATACATTCCATGGAATCACGCAGATAAAGAGGACATTAAATGTACGTTGCCATTATTGAGTGGAGGGGCTGGGAAATGGATATACGAAATGGAGAAACAAACTGCTGGACTAAAGCTAAAGGTGGGCAATGTAAAGGGGTTGTTCATTTCTATATTGGGTGAGACAGCAGATGACATCTGGAAAACGGTGGGATTTCCAGGGATGACCATTAACGACACATCACATGACGGGCACAATTTGCAAACTGCAGACACGCATTGTGGCAAGCGCTGAGGGTACAATACCCAGACACGTCAGACATAGGAGCAATAACATCACGTAAGATGCGTGAGAATGAGGACCCTGTCAATTACATCCAAGAAATTTGAGAGAAGTGGTGCTTGGAAACGCAGGAACCGTGGGACAAAACGCTAGCAATTTTTTCCCACATACTGATACAGGGCCTCCATTAGCCGGTACAAAGACAATAAAAGAAATTAGTGGGAATGGAAGCAAAGGCATGGCCAGAAATTCAGCTAACAATAATGCACCACTGTAGGTTGTGGCAAAAGAAGATGAAGCAAAAGGAAGAAGATAGGAAAGCATAGGAGGTGAAATTGGTACAAAAGAAACTGTCCAAATATGCGATGGAGGGTGCACTAATAACAGGCCTCACACAAGCAGTACAAGCACCAGACGCGACACAACAGCACTCAGTAGCACAACAAATACAACCAGCACAAGTAACTACACAACAAATGCCACTGCCACCACCATATACAGCACAACACTCATATGCTCCTCAGGTAGGGGGTGGATACAAACAAATGGGAAATGGCCAAATGAACAACTATAGAGGAAGAGGTGGGGAAATAAGAGGGCAGGTATTTGGGCCAACAGCACAACAACCAGGGGGAGGGTTCCGAGGGTACAACACATATGGACATCAAGGGTACTCAGACAGCACTGGGGGGTACCCATGGAAAGCACGAGAACCTCCAACATGCTGGACGTGTGGAGTGGTAGGGCACGTGTCACGCACATGCAGGGCAAGACCGGCACAAGCGGGATGGGGAGAGCAGGGGCAACAAGGATACAATGGGGGACAGCAGCATTACCAACAGACACAACAACAACAAATGCCGCCACAACTTCAATACACACAGCAACATCAACAGATACAGCAGCAAGCACCACAACAAATGACAACAACACAACAACAACACGTTCAGACAGTACAACAACTAACACAGATACAGGACAGTAACTCACAACCCTCAGAGGAACCAATGCAACAAACACATTTGGGAAGAGTGACAATACTGGGTCACAGCCCATACACAGGGAACGGTCAATCACTGTGCCCCCAATAGGACAGCTCACAGACATCCTTGCTGTGTCCCATCCTGTCGGTAACACCTAACCCTGCGGAGGAACCACGCATAACGGTGGCGATAGGTGACAAAACATTTTCCTTTTTAGTAGACACAGGTGCAACTAGGTCTTGCATCAGGGAAGGGAAGTTTAATTTGTCAGGCGATGCCATGCCCACTCAAGGATTCTCTGGGGCTAAAGGGCTGGTTCCTTTTACTGATAACATCTCCTTATCTGTTGAGGAGCATGACTTATCTCTACCATTGCTATATTCAAAGCAATCACTGGTAAATAATCTTGGAAGAGACATCATGAGCAGGTTGAACATGACTATCTCTTTTACTGACAAGGGAATAGTGTGCTCTACACCAGGCATAAACATGCTCACAGCCCGACACATACTACAGGCCTTTTGTGGAAAAAAGTGATAAGGGCAGAGCCAGTGGACGGGGATCTCTTCCAATACGGGACAGACTTGGCAATAGCGTGGCTACTGGGAATAGAGGGCAAGATATGGAGGAGACCTGCAGCATACCTCTTCAGGCCAGAGAAACCCACTGACGAAAAGGAAGGGGCAATAATATCAGTGGATATGAAGGGTATTGTTGCAAAGCAAGACTACATTGCAGTACACGCCCAGGATGGGGAAGGGAAGGCATGGCGAGCAGTGATAGCATTGGCAGAAGGATGCAGGCTTACACAGGTATCAGATGAGGAACTGTTCTCTGATGACAAAGGAGATGGAGAAATAGTGTTTGACATGAGTGTGTATATTTGGCTGAGGGTAACACTTAAAGATGTAGCTCAAAAAATGGCAATGTCACTGGAGGCGCCCTGCCATACCAAGGTACCATTATACGAGGCAGACTTAGTTGCAGTACCCAAATCGTTATGGACAACTAGTCGCTATGACGTGGGTTGCATAAAGAGCATTGGAGGTGTGCAAATAAAGCTGAAGATAGGGGCAATGCTGCCCAGGATGAAACAATACCCACTATCAAAATAAGCTGATGAGGGGATATATGAGACTATATCAGCCCTAATACAAAGAGGACTACTAGTACCATCGGAGTCACCATGCAACACGGCAGTGTACCCAGTGCGTAAGGCAAAAGGGGGGTACTGGCATTGCATCCAAGATTTAAGGCCACTCAACCACATTGTGGAAACAGAGTACCCTGCTGCAGCCAACCAAGCAACGATACTGTGCGGAATTCCAGCGGAGGCATCACAGTTCACCATGATCGACCTCAAAAACGCCTTCTTCTTCATCCCATTGCACCCTGATTCACAAGACCTAACCAGTTTCACAGACCGCAACACAAAGTGGAAGCACACTAGGTTGCCACAGGGGTACTGTGAGTCGCCATCCATCTTTAACAGGTTAATACAAATGGATCTGGCCAACATAGAGATGGAAAGCACGGTGCTGCAATATTTTGATGATATTATAATATGCAGCACAACTGAGGTAAAGTGTAGGAGAGACTCAGTCAAAATGCTCACGGTCCTAGCTGAGAAAGGATACAAGGTGGACAAGGTGAAACTGCAGTACTGCCAAGAGCAAGTACTTTACATTGGACAAATAATTTCACAAAACGGAAGGAAAATTGCACCACAAAGAGCACTAGCAATACAAAACACACCACAGCCGCGAACAGTGAGAGAACTACAGCAGTTCCTCAGCCTATGCAACTACTGCAGGGCATGGGTCTTTGATTACAGCTCATACATAGGACTACCAATTGAGGCACTCAGAGAGGCACAGGGGGGCAAAGGAAATTGGAATAGACACGAGAAATGACAGATGCATTCAATGAATTGTAAAATGCTATTTAAAATGCACCAGTACTTGCCACCCCCAACTATCAAAAAGAGTTTTACATCTTTTCGCATTGTGACTCAGCAGTAATGAAAGTAGTATTGACTCAAAAGACCAGCATGGGACACAAGCCAGTGGCCTTCTACAGTGGCCATTTAGACCCCATAATGATGGGGCATTTCCTGTGCGAACAAAGCCTAGTTGCTGTAGCATGTGCAGTCCAAAAAGCATCTTCGATTACAATGGGATGCCAAACTACTTTGTATGTAGAACATGCCCTCTTTGCAATATTGACAAAACCAAAAGCAACACTGACAACACAAAGAGCATCAGGGTATGAGATGATTCTATTTAGGCCAGAACTGACAGTAGTGAGATGCACTAATGTAAACCCAGCACGATTTATAGCAGAGGAAGCAGTACATGGAGAATACTCACATGATTGCTCAGAAGCTATTGAAAATTACTCAGGAGCAAGGAAAGTGGAGAAGAATGTATTAGAGGGGGCTGAGGTTAAGTATATAGATGGGTCATCAACTATTGACCATAGTGATGGAATAAGAAGAACAGGTGCAGCTGTAGTACGGCTTGGGGAAAATTGGACATTCGTTCCTGTCAAATGTGTTAAACTGCCCCAACACTACTCAGCCCAAGCAGCAAAGCTGGCAGCCCTTATCTTGGCCCTAGAAGAAGGTAAAGACAAAAGAATAACAATGTACTCGGATAGTGCTTATGTAACATCAACAGTACACTCAGGATTAATAAAATGGGAAAGGAGAGGATTTTGGAGAGCTGATGGTAAACCAGTACAACATGCTCTCCTATTGGCCAAATTAATTGAAGTAATTAATTACCCAGTAGAGGTAGCACTTGTGAAATGTCAGGCTCACACCAATGGTGACGACCCAATATCAAGGGGAAACGAAGCAGCTGATGCACATGCTAAGTATGCTGCATACTTTGGTGAAATATGGACACTCCCAGAAAAAACAAAAACAAAAGGGGGGGGTAAGACAAATGCTGATGAAGGATGGGTATACGCACATCCCAGAAACACAGGTCATGGAACTGCAGGCAGCAGCACCAATGGCAGAAAAGGAACTGTGGGTAAAAAGTGGGTGTACCATGTCTCCCAAAGATTCACTATGGCGCCAGAACAACACAGGAAAGGTAGTGATGACCCTAGCACTGTTAAAAATAGCTCTGACATAATTGCACCATCCCACGCTCACAGGGAAAGAGGATATTGCAGCACGAATAAAGGAAAACTGGTTCTGTCCTGAGTTAAACTCACATGTCACTAATTCTATCAGTAATTGCCTTACATGCCAGCAATTCACGGCCGGTCACACGCTGCAAATGATCAAAGGTACCATACTCTGGCCTGAAGAACCCTTCCTTCACCTCCACATTGACTACATTAACATGATCAATGTATGCCAAGTCTACAGATAAATGATTGTAGTGGTGTGCCCATTTTCATGATGGATCGAGACCGGTCCATGCTCTCATGCTGATGCATTTAGAGCAGCAAAATTCCTGGTGAGTGAGGTTTTCCCAAGGTGGGAGGTGTGCAAAGTATTACGGTCAGATAATGGCCCTCATTTCGCTAACGAACTGTTCCAACATGTAACCACTCTCTTAGGGATCAAGCATAAGTTTGTATGTGCGTACCACACTCAAGCAAATGGCGTATGCGAATGCCTCAATGGCCTCCCAAAGAAGAAATAGCAAAAATTAAGCAAATAACCAAGAAGAGTTGGCTGTACTGCCTCCCCTTGGCTTTGTTTGAACTGAGGAATAGACCAGGATCAGATCACCACCTCACACCCCATGAGGTGGTGACTGGACGCCTAATGTACCTCCCACTCATCGCACCATCAAGGGCCACAACTGATTTCCAATCAACTAGTAATGCTTTTGGTAATGAAATGCACAAATATGTCTCTTCTTTGGTTACTAGTTCCGCTTTTATCTCTCAACAGCTTAAACGGACACGGGGAGGGTCGAAGAACGATCAACAAGAAGAAGCCACCAACGAGGAACAAGAAGAGACAACACAGTGGACAGTAAAAGAAGGAGATGCAGTTTTATTAAAGAACTTTCAGCGAACGTGGAGCAGTCCACGTTTCACAGGCCCCTATCTGGTTGAAAAAGTAGCCGCCAGGGTGGTGAAGCTCAGGGGCAAAGAGGCCTGGACTCACTTGCAAGACATCAAGACCTGCAAAGAACTGACTCCCCCTCTCCTCAGCGAAAGGGCCAACACTTCAGCAACAACACTAGGAATAGCCACCACACAAGATCAAAATGCCCCAAAAGACACTAACGATCAACGCCCTATAGGCCACCCTATGATTACAAGGTCCCAACAAAACAAATTGACTTAGCATTAAGTAAACACTCCCTAGCCACCAGCCATTAAAGGACATTGACAAAAGTATCTGTAATATACACCACACTGTGTAAACACTTGCATGCTCTCTTCTTTTGTCTCGCACATGCAGGAATTGCGTATTGTTATTGTGGTTGCAATAAAAGCAGAGCATATATATAAAACAGAAACAGAGTCACTGCCCAGGGGTAACTGCTGCCCGCAGACGACAACACCCCAGAAGCACTATCACATCAGTTTGTATATGTTATAAAAAGACCAAAATACTTAAAAAGAAGAAGGATTAGTGTATACTATAATACATTTCTTATAATAATTACTCAATCATTTCCACACCTCCACGAAGCATTACCAGCCCGATGAGATAGGACGGTAAGGAAAGCGTGGGAAGAGCTTTTCGCCTGGGCATTGAACGACTACCTAATACGCAGGGCTTAACTAAACAATACTAACAAAATAACGCATACCTTCAGAAATTTTCAGGCAGGCACCTATATCATCTACAGTAGCTGCGTAGCTGCAGGACCGCAGCAAAGGTAAGAGTGGAAATGCCAGTGGTATTAGTAACTGAAATTAAAATGTTCACAATATTTTTCACCACTGGCCTGATTACTGCCGCTGACTGGCAGGCATACTATGCTTTCTATGTGGCTGCAGTTCCCACTACTAATATTTCCCCCCAAATGCCCGCAAGGAGCACTGCGTCAGGTGGTACAACTAGTACGGGGCAAAACCTTAAGAGGAACAAACGTAGCATATCAAGTGATGTCAACGGGGTTGACACATATCTCACAGAATCTGCACATGTGGTATAAACACATGTCGAAAATTGGTAAGGATATGACAAAGGACAACTGTTATGTGTGTTCATTGATCCCCTACGCCATGAGCGCTTCCAGAACTTTTGTTGCCACAGAAGCGCCTGCAACAACTGCTGAATGCTTGCTATACTTAGCATTATTCCAAATGAGAGGAAGGCTCCAAAGGAAAAGGGTGGCACTCCGGTGGAAATCAAGATCGGCATACCCATACGAGAACAACTTCATTAAAACACTCCCCATGTATGATGATTCCTGGCAACAGATGAAAGGACTCAAGTATATAGCAGAAGGATCACAAAAAGGAGGAACGCAAGAAGTAACACTGGATTACCTCCAATGTGAGTGGTATGCAAAAGAGGTTGCCGGTGAACCAGGATGCTGGGAAAGACCATTGATACTGATATATGGGAAGGTGCTCACAAAGGATGGATGGGGGGACGGAGTTGCAGGAAGCAAGATGCTGACATTGGCAAAGTAACCAGTGGTGAAAGTGCAAGAAGAAAATGACAAGTGCTATAAAGAATGAACAAAGAGTGCTGCACTGGTGACGTGGTTAGATAAAGAAGAGGAACCAATAACAATACTCCCACTGACAGCACCGACACTGTGTTACCAGCATGACGGAGAGATAGACGTTGGAACAAATGAAGGATGCAAGAGAATAGTGAAGATTCCTGAGGGGGGTGCAGAAACAGCTGTACTATTGGGTCACTACTGGGCCTGTGGAGCAAGAGCATAACACAGCCTGCCGCCAATGTGGGATAGAGTATGCACTATGGTACACATCAACGTACCATCAATGGTGGTACCACAGAAGCACGCTAACTTTGAAAATTTCCCAAAAATGGACGAAGGAAATAAAAGAAGGAGAAAATCACTGAGGATGGTAGGAGGAAACAAGGGAACAACACAGTATGCCTTTCCAGAGTGAAGAGACAAGGAGAACCACTGACAGGAAACTACCTGTGGGGAAAATCGGAGACAGTCCTGAGTGACATTTCATCAGCACATAGGTTATTCAGTAGAGCAGCAATGTTCTTCTCCTCCATCATACATCCCGGAGTACAAGCAAACGCCAATGCCAAATGGTTGCAGATAACCAGGTGGGAGCTCATGCTGACAATAAACTCCACAGTGAACGGATTCAACGCAATCCAAGAAGAACTGAGAGCAATACGAATGGTGGCCCTACAAAATAGATATGTACTGGACCTACTACAGCAATGGAAGGAAGTGTCTGCGCAAAAATAGGAAGTTCATGTTGCACATTTACCCCTGCCAATGATGAAGATAACGGTACATTATCGGAGGAAGTATCACAGCTTGCCCAGATGCACGCCAAGATGGAAGATGAAGAATAAGGAGTGAAGAATGGCGGTAGCTGGTTTTCATACATCTGGTCCTAGATGCCATCTTGGCTATCAGACAGCCTCAAAATAGTAGCAGGATGTGTGATTTTAGGAATGGCTGCTATAATGGGGATGACGGTATGGAAGACAAGATCTAAACACACTGCTGGGGAAATGATAGGTATGCACGTCTTAATGCCAGCTGAAGATGACAAGAATGCAGACATTATCATCAAGGATCGTGAGCGACTACGCCAACAAATAGTGGAAGCAGACTTGTACCCCCCATCAATTAAAGTTGAAAATCCAAGGAACACGAATAACTACGTTGGGAAGTGGGTTTACTGCAAACCCGGTGGTGGTGCATGTGTTTATATGTATTGGTCTTTTGAAGACCATGTGGACAGATACGGACACTTGGCGGGAATAACGAAGGTATGGCGAGTAAGAGGAGACAAGAGAGTGGATCATTTTGTGGTCGACAAGTCAACCAGAGGGGGGACTGAAAAGGGAAAATTAGACGTCCCCTTCCCCCGATTCTGAGCCAGATCATGGCCTAGATAGTTACGGCCTAAGAACCCACCACAAGAGGAATTCGACGCGCTCACAGATGCCCCAGACGTCAACATCTACCGTGGCCACACCTCACGTGGCCAGGGAAACTACCCGTCAGTCAAGCCACATGCTGGGACCTCTGGCGAAGCTGACATAGACCATATGGATCAACTCGAGTAACGCAGCAGCAATGAAAGTCACCATCGTTAGAGATGCCATGACGACATAGCCGACAGACGGTAACAAACGTGCCACCATGCACAACTGGTCAGACCCACACCAATCTTACACGAAGAACATACTCACTACCATGACGTAATGGACCATTTACACATACTGATGCCTCGTTTTTATTTTCACATAGGCTAAACTACAGCCCCGCAGAAACGAAAGACGCAAGAAGAGATTGTGTACATGCTTGAAAATGTTTCATCGCTACTATAATCACAACAACATAAGGCACTCATGTATAAGGACCCCTGCCACTCACCGCGACCCCCTGTGTTGTGAACCATATGCCGCCTCTCATGGGTCAGACCAACGTAGGCCTCAGCCCCAGAGTAGGCCGCAAACTCAAAAGCCACAGGCCCAGAACAGCTCGGACAGAGCTGCAAAGTGATGATCATGCAGAACAAACCCTGGCAAGGGCCTCACAGCCAAGGCCACGAAGTTGCAACTTACACGCCGCACGCCCCGAGCCAAGGTTACACCTGCTTCGACTAATCGCCCCTCCGAGACGAAATATAAATCAAATGCTCACAATTCTGCTCCAGCCACGGTCTCACCACATGTGACCAAGCCGACCTGATGCAGTGCCAAGTACCAAGGACCAGGGAAACTCTGGGGTCTCACGTTTGGGACACAGACTGCAACAATGAAGTGACAAATTGGACACTGACGGCGCTGAGAAGAAGCGCTCCTGCAGCTAATGGCAGACCATTGTCCTCCACTGACACATAGTCACACATTGTTTCTAACATCAGGTATACTGCAAGCTGGGAACAACGATGGTCCCAGGCTTGGGGGCTCGTGGATGAACCAATCAGGGAACGGGGGGCTAACCACTGACGATATTACAACATAGCCAATCACTAACCTGTTCCATGTAGCATTTCTGGTGTAACCATTTCTAGGGACGACCCAAGCATACCACCTGACCTCTTCTCCACCAACCAATAACTTACCTATATGTTCCTATACTAACCCTATTATTCGGGGAGCCAACCCAAGGTGGCGTTAGGTTTCGGGGGAAGTTTCCCAGGTGACGCATGATGAAGCGTCACACGTGCTGAAAAGGGGCCTGTGATCCCACTCTTGTGAGATGTGTTCCCGGATGACTTAGGATCCCAGAACCTGTCCCTGCCATTTCTAATAAACAGCAGTAACGCCTTGCTCTTGTGTGTGTCTCATACTCATTGGGGACTGCGGGAGGAATTGGGGCCTCCCTACCTCCGGAGGGCCGTGGACAGCCCTGCCGACCCCCAGGAGATCACCCCGACCGTTTCTTTTGCTGTAATGGTGTCTTCTGCTATTTCATAAGCTCTTCCATTGGTATCTATGGGAATTAGGTTTGTTTGTTGTTAGTTGTATGCAATCTTCATTGAAGTATTGTTTTGTGCTACTGATATGAAACCATTCTCCTGAACAGAAGTTACAAAAACTATCACATTGCCCCTACCTAGACATCAATTAATTTAGTTAGTGGTTGTATCCTGTTTGAAACTAATATAAATAGGTTTCTTTTAAGTTTGGATGCCCTGTCAATCAGTGCTTCAAGTATCAGCTTTCTTTGGTAATTTTAGAGTTAAGAACTCTTTTAATATTGTAGATGGATTGTGTGGGTACAGATAAGTGTTCATATTGTTCATAATAAATTGTGGAATAAGGCATATGGATGTTGAAATAGTGATAGTGATTTCTAAAGAGTCATAGGATGATGACGATGAATTTGCAGGTAAACACTTTGATGGGTGTTATTGGGTGTTATTGTACTGAGATGAGGAAGAGTGGTGCATAGATAATTATATGGATTAATATTGGGTACTGGGATGAGGAAGAAGGGTGTTGGAGTAATAGTATAGATAATAATTGCAAAGTGAGAAGTGTAAGAGGAATGTATAGATAATGTGAACTGTGGACAAAAACATTTGTAGAGTACTTGTTCTATGCACATTTTGTGCATAGAACTGTAACAGTAACAGCCTTATTTATTCCCCACGGCTCATTTCTTTTAGTCTGCCGACATTGACAAATGCTGACAAAGCGGGAAACTACATTTCCCATCCACTGTGAATGAGCTAGGCTCGAGCAATTGCAATTGTGTTCTGTACGCTTTGACTCCAGGCATTTACCTAGATGCGAGATTGAAATATAGGCAGTTAGAAATGCTAATTAACATTGTGTGCATAGAAATGTAACAAAAACGCTCTTTCTGTTAGTCTGCCTCCACTGAGAAATGCTGAGAGGGCAGGAAACTACATTTCCCAACTGCCCGAGCATTGTACTTATCTTGAGACCAGTCAAACCAGCGCTGGCGCACCAGAAACAAGCCTGTCTTCGCCGGTCATCCTTCCTTTAACTTTACATCACATAAGTGAAAGTGCTGATCTCTTCGTTTACTTACACACTGAGCTTAACTCTGGTTCGTACCCATATCCTTTGCTATCATACAAGGGCTTAGAGTACACTACATCGTATCACCCACTTGCCTAAGATTTTCGGCACTCTAGGTAAACATCAGACAGCATTTAATTATTGCTAGGAGGAATTAACTAATGCCTTGGTAATCAGCCCCTAGACTTCACCCTCGACACGCGATGGAACATTCATATTAAATAAGCTTGCTATTAGAGGCTCAAAAAGCCATTATTAATAAATACATTAAAAACCTGTGTCACAAAGCTGATAACATTCCTGATCTTCCTATGAACCCCTTCTCTAACGCTGCATTAAACACAAGCCCACAACCTGCAACAATGTTTCCAACTCTGCAAAAAGACGTAAGTAATGCATTCGTTTTTTTCAACTCCAAAAAGACAGGAATCAATTGACATTCCTCACACACCATCAGAAACTAGTAGTCTTGCTGATCTAGAACCAGCTCTTTCTATGCTGAACACTCCGGCAGGCATAACGGCCCTAATTAATATTAATTGTGCTATAGAAACAAATAATCCACCTGGCAAAATCCAAGCCATCCATGTTCCGGAAAACCCTCCATTGAACTTGATAGAAGGCAATGATATGAAAATTGCTTTACTCAACACCAGGTCGCTTAGCAAACATGCCTTAGACATCTATGATTATATGTCATGGTCTAGATAGTCTGTGCTTAACGCAAACACAGATTACATATGCAAGCAGTCCCATGATTGATATTGCCACACCGGAAGCGTACTTTATAATTTGTAAAAATCGAGATTTGGGTCGTGGCGGTGGAGTAGCTGTTTTTGCCAAAGAGAGATTCCGACTCTTTGAATATCCAAGTGTATGTGACAAGTGTGGGATTCTCCACCTGAAAGTCACTCTCACTCCTTGCAGCTGTCTCAATCTCATCATAATATATCGGCCTCCATTTGATATGGTCAACTTTAATGAAGATAAAATTCTGTCACTAAAAACAGCCAGTGACTCTAATTGCTCCACTTTATTAGTGGGCGACCTTCACTGATGGCTTAACACCCACGGAATCAGGAAGCAGTTGTAATAGAAAAAGCACTTGAAGAGATTGATTTCCAAGTACAGAATCACGAAAAACTCACTGCTAATCCAGGTAACATCCAGGATTGGGTGGTCTCGAAAAATCTGAATCTTGTTATTAAGAACACCATCCCATGTATATGGTCAGACCATTGCATAATTAACTTCACTATACAGTTACAGGACCTACCAAAAAATCTACCAAATACTGGTAACTTCAAAAAAATCAAACAAAAATCAAAGCACCTCATCTCCAGGGCTGTCTCCATGACATCATGTCATGACATCATGTCCAACACCTCTAACTCTGACATCCCTGAATTTCTAGTAGAGACATACAAAAATGCTCTGACAGGAATGTTAAATAAAATAGCCCCATTTAATAAAAAAACTTGTAAAGGAAAACACCAACCATAAATAACTATTCCATCCTGAGGCAAGATCGCCCCAACTCTAGAGGAGGGGGTGTCGCCTTTATACACAAATGTAGTCTATCCATAAGACCAGCAACCTCCACTAATGTCCTCTCCTGTGAAACACTATCAGTCAAAGTCCCACTTACTAATACCCAAAGCATCAATATCCACTTGATTTACCGCCTGCCAGGACCCATTGGTACCTTCGATGAAGACCTCAACGCCATTCTACCCAGCAATCTCAAAAGCTCCTCCCAAGTTCTTACCCTGGGGGACTTTAACCTGGGCTACAACGACCCGGCAGACCAAACAGCCAGCACTATTGTTAACACTCTTGCGGAATTAGGATTTGTGCAAAGAAATATGGCACCCACTCATTCAAAAGGCAGAATACTTGATTGGGTGGCCGACCACAACTGCCTAGCGCACATCACAAATATCTCACCATAGTCTGGACTGATCACCACCTGGTATCGTTCTTGTTGTCCACTGACAGACCCCCACCTCCGCCCAACACCACGGCCCCTCCTACTCTCACCAGAAACAAGAAGAACATCACATCAGAAAGACTCATCCCGAATCTACTCCCCACACTTAACACACTCCCCGAAAATTTGGATCCAGAGATCTTGGTTGACGAATACAATAAGGTCATGGCCTCCTCGTTGGACCTCATCGCCCCACTTAAACTCAGACCTAGTAAACCGAAAACACACCTCAACAAATGGTACACTCCATTCCACAAAAACTTAAGGCAGCAAAAACAAAATTGCTAGGCTACTTGGAAAAAATCCCCCTCAGCTGTAAACAAACTCAAACTCTCCAAACTAACTGCACTTTATAAAAAAAGAAATCTATCTGGCTAAACAAACCTCCTTTGACTCTCGCATATCCCAAGCTAAATCTAATATGAAAGAACTCTTCTCTATACTTAAAGAAGTAGAAACCCCCATACTACCCCCTGATACTTGCATCAAAGATAAAAATTGGTGCTCTGAAATTCAAAACGCCTTGGCAAATAAGATCGTGACCCCTCAAAGCAAAGTTTCAAGCAAAAAAGATGCCCTAAAAGATACTCTCCCTTCCAAAATTCAGGTTAACCGTACGACCACAGATCCCACAGATCCCACCCGCTTCAAGTTCTCCAAAGTCAACACTCTTGACGTGGAAAAAATGATCCTGTCTTTGAAACCATCTAACTGCCAGGGAGATCTGTGCCCAGCACAACTCATCAAAGATGCTGCCCGCAACCTCTCACCCTTTATCACTAAACTGATCAATGCATCTTTCAACACTGGCTCCATCCCCACTAATCTAAAACAATCCTGGGTACTTCCACTACTAAAAAAACCTACGCTGGACCCAGCCATACCCACAAATTACCGACCCATAACGACTGTTCCCTTCTTACTAAAAATCCTCGACAAGGTCGCCTATATACAAATACAGAAGCACCTGGAAGAACACCACCTCTTAGGATCCAGACAATCAGGGTTCTGTCCTCAACACGGGACTGAAACTGCACTTATTGACCTAAAAGCTCAGATTGATACACTCAGCGACAAAGGACAAGTTGCCCTGCTCCTCCTCCTTGACTTATCTGCAGCTTTCGATTTGGTCGACCACTCTGTTCTATGCTCACACCTCCATACAGCACCACACTTCTCCCCCGAGGCCATTGCATGGATCACCTCATTCCTCAACGGAAGAACTATGAGGGTCTTCTCTCCCACTGCTGCAGCAGACCCTATTCCCATCATGTGTGGTGTCCCACAGGGCTCCTGCGTCTCCCCCACATTGTACAACATATTTACCAAGCCCCTCTCCGATGATTTGGATCATCTCGGTATTACCTACACTAACTACGCAGATGATACCCAGATCCTCCTTCCGCTTTCTGGAGATTATGGAGAGGATTTGGCCTTGCTAAATAGGGTGTACACCATCATTCAGGCATGGATGGCCACTCATGGACTATGCCTGAATGATGAGAAAACGGAGCTTATCATCCTGGGCACCATGTCCAGCTTAAAGAAACTTAGCCCTGCCTACAATTCCTTCATGATAGATGGGAACAATATCAAAGTTGGACAGGAGGTCAAAACATTGGGTCTCTATTTAGATTCCAACCTTTCCTTTAAAAGACAACTGAGTTCCCTGGCCTCCTCAACTGCATACACGTGCAAATTAATCCGCTCCGCCAAACCATTTCTGTCAGACACCAGCTGCCTCACACTCGCTAGAGCCCTTATACTTTCCCGCCTTGACTATTGTATCGGCCTTTACCTGGGAACCTCCAAGGCTACCACCAGCAAGTTACAAACTCTCCAGAATAATGCCCTCAGAGCAGCCCTAGGCATTCCTAGAAGAGAGCACATTTCAGGACTCAGCCAACAGAACTGGCTCTCTACTAAGACATAATTCTCCTAAAAACGGCATCAATTACCCACAAATCTCTTAACAACGCCCCCCCCGATCTATTTGATCAACAGATTCCATAAGCAAGCCTCCTCAAGACCCCTCAGAACTGCATATAAAGACTGCCTCTATGTCCCAAATTTCAAACTTGCCACTATAGGAGGGAATAGTTTCTCGGTAAAAGCTGCCAAACTGTGCAACTCCTTGCCTCCTAACCTTAGAGTAGACATGCCTTACCTGAACTTCCGATCCAAGGTAGTTTCATGGCTGAAAATGAGGGAACACCAAGATAGCTAAGTGCCGTGGCTATCACTTCATGCTATCCGCACACTATGCAACCTCATGTGCCCACTTTGTACTCTTGTTTATATTGTATATATTGCCTGTTTCCTCACTATGCTTTGTATATCCTTCCAGTGCCATCATGTATATTGTATATTTTGCAACTAAGCTTCGCATATTCGTGTAAATGCTGCGCCTTGACACCCCCGGGTATATCGGCGTATTATAAATAATAAAACAAACAAACAAACAAAAATGGTTTACCCCAAATCTCTCCATTATGGAAAAAAATGAAAAGGCCGGCAGAGTAACTTTGGCTAAAACACATGTCCCTAATAAGACAAGTTGGAAGTCCCTAGAGGAAGCATACAAACATGACATTGTGACAGCAATAAAGAACTTCTTCAATGAAATAATAACCAGGGCTAATAACAACTCCAAAAAATCAAAGGCACTCTCCCATCGTATCAATCCCGCCAATCAGGATTGTGATGATGTCCAGCAGGCTTTTGCTAACAAACTTGCGGTAGCCCATGAACAAACTAAGAATGACCTGAAAAGTGGGTCAATGGCTTAGAATCCAGCCTTTCTCTATAATTCATCCATGCCAATACAAAAACAGGAATAGCTTCAATTCCTCTTTAAACCTATACGAGTTTGAAGATGGATATGACCCTTACTTCAATGCATTCATGCCCAGAGAATATTATTCCTGCCAAACTTGTGCTGTATAATACAAAAATTGTCATCCCCTTTTTCACTACATTTGTAAATTCCTCATTTGACCATGATTCTGTTCCAGAATCCAGAATCCATCAAGGTCATTACCATCACTGCACTAGTGAAGAAAGCAGGGATGGACCCTAAAGATGCAAAAAACCTGAAGCCAATCACTAATTCAAATTTTGTTAAAAATATTACATAAAATGACTACCTCCCAGCTACAGGCTTTCTTTGAAGCATCCTCTAAATTCCACAGTAAGCATTTTAAGTTCAGGGCAGAGCACAGCACTGAGACATAATTACTTGACGTTCAGACCAATATGTTTGAGTTCCTGGATCAGGGGAAAACTGGGCTACTGGTCCTTTCAGATCTGTCGGCGGTGTACTTGATCATCAACGCTTGCTTCACACATTTCACAGATCTGGGGAACTGTGCCCTACAATCCACCAACTGGATGCATTCATTCCTGTCACACAGAAATTCTTCAGAGTATTGGGCTAATGCCTTATTTAAACCAGCTCCAATCCTTTGCGGTGTTCTGCATATCCCCCAATTATTTCAACATGTATATTAGACCTCTCCATAGTCTTTTAGAGGAGAAACAGGGTGTCTTTTATACAAACTATGTGTACACCACCCAACTAATTATGGAAATCAGCGAGGACTATGACTCTGATACCATCAATCTCAATTCCATTTACTGCACAATAGAACATTGGATGACTGAAAACTGTTTCTGTTTATACTGATGTAAAACTGAATTACTGGTGTTCGGAACACCGTTAGCCAGCGCCAAACTGGGGAAAGAATATTCCAGTTTTCATATCAATGATTGTACTATCTCAGTCTCTGGGAAAGTTAAGTCCTCAGGTGTTCTTCTTGATGCCTCACTAAGTGCTGAGGCTCAGGAAAACTACATTTCCAAAAATGGTCATTATCATCTTAACCTCTTAAAGAACATAAAACCCTTTATTTTAGAGTCAAATTGCTTATCATTTGAACAAGCAATTATTATCTCGCCTTCACTACTTCAACGCTTTGCTGATACAAGCAAATATAAAATGCGTGCAAAAACTTCAGATCCTCCAAAATGACGCAGTTCATATCATCAAGGGAATCTCTCGACGAGAGCACATATTGTATTGAGACAAACCATGTATTGGCTCCGGATTCCTGATCAGATACTGTCGCAGACATCCTGAAGTGGGAGAATGGAAGAACAGACTCCCGCCCTTCCCCTCTCGCGCTTGGCCTAGAGGATCACGGCCTAGACACCCGCCACGAGAGGAGTTTGCCTATCTACCAGACGACCAAATACCCTGGTACAGGAACATAGGGATGTGCCCACCTACCTGCCCAGCAGCCCGCCCTGCCCATGCCGACACCTGCGGCATGGATCAACTCGACTAAACCTACACGTCGTTAGAGATGCCATGACGACCTAGCCAACGGTCAGCACACCTGTGTAAACATGCACACTGGACACTCCCACACCAATCCACACGAAGAACATACTCAGTGCTATGACGTAGGCAACAGACATACCCACGGACGTGAATCTTTATTATTTTTCACATAGACTCTCAAAATGCAGAAACGCAAGACGCATAATGAACTTATCTAAAAAGGCTTGCTCACGCTTCTTCTAAGAACCATGTACCATAATGAAGAATATAACGGAGACACGATACTGGGGATAGAGCCATATGATACCGTAACCTAAAGCGCTCTGCATCAAACGGTTCCACCTATGCACCAGGCCCAAGTAGGCCGCAAGCAAAAGCTTCCATGAACATTGAATAAGCAAGAGCTCGGTTGCTGACCCTGCAGAATGAGCCCGGCGAAAGCACACAGCTTAGGGCACGATGTTGCAATCTCGCACGCCGCAAGCCGACGCCAAGGTCGCACCTGCAAGATAAACCAGGCACACAGTGGGAAAAACAATATTAATTGTGCTGAATTCTGCCTCAAACACGGTCCCACCTCACGTGACAAAGCCAAACCTGACAGGATGCCAAGCCCAGGAGGAAGGAGACGCCTGAATCCCACGTTTCAAGACACAGGCAGATACAATTAAAAGACTCATTGGACATCTGCAGCAGTGGGAGTAGTCGACCTCCCAACATATGAATAAATCCTCACATTGTTTACACCTACCCATAGTAAAAACATTGTTGCAAATTACAGGTGCACCGCGAGCTGGGAACAGCGATAGTCCCAGACTGGGAGGCTTGCGAGTGGACCAATCAGAACATGGGGCTCTTATAACTGACACCATTAACATTGACCAATCCTCAGAGGTCTTCATGTAACAATTTTCATGTATCAAATTGAAGGGACAGCCCAAGTATATCACCTGACTAACCCTCAACCACTAACACCGTTCTCTATATGTATGCTATACTAACCCTACCACTCGAGTAACCAATCCAGAGTGGAAATAGGTTTTTTGCTAAACTTTGTAAGATGATGCAAGTAGCGCGTCATACTAAGGTAAAAAGGGCCTGCGAGCCCCACGATTGTGTGTGTGTCAGGACGGACGCGTACGTTCCTTGACATTTGTTTGTTTTATTATTATGCCGTTTTGTCTAATAAACAGCAGAGTCACCTTGCTTCTTGCGTGTGTCTCATACTCTATCTCTTTTGGGATATACGGGAGGAGTTGGGGCCTCCCTGCCCGGAGGTCTACGGACGGCCCGGCCGACCCCGGCAGAATTTCCCCCCGACAAGTTGGAGGCACTGCTGAGATCTGTTTAAGATCTGCTTTTTTATTGTTATTTTTTTCCAGGTACTCCCGTTGCTAGGAGGCCCAGCGGCGCGGCCCCCTCTGCCATTGCCCCCTTCTGAGGACTACAGGACCATCGCGGAACTGCGAGACGACCGGACAGCACAATCCGGATATTGGCCTTCGGGAGCCGGTTGAGACGTATCCCGCCCATGGTTGGCGAGTGTCCAGACGTGGTCCAGACAAGGGGAGGTGGCGAGCCGCTTAGAGGGGTGCACGCAGTCGAGCGGCCCCGCATCAAGAGAACTTGGTGAGCATGCCACGCACAACAAGCAATGTGAAATTGTGAGGGAGGGGGAGGAATTAAATACGGGAGGTGGGAGGTGTTGCACAGGTGCGCGGCGAAGGTTTGACAATTTAGTGTTGGTAATGAAATGAATGGTAGCCGAACGAGTGCGAGAGCAGTCGGCTACGTTACGCGAGAGAGGGGGGTGGAGCACGAAAACATCACGTGCGGCCGCTCGTAGACACTGATTGGCCTAGGTCGCGACTACGTGTAAGGGTGTGTGTGTGTGGTTTCCTACGATTTGGCATTTATTGATCAATGAGTAGATGAGGATCCCTATTGTTCAAGCAAGAAACTCGATAGGTAGATGATGTTTCCCTGTAGGCGGTAGCTAGTTAGTTGCCCAATACGGAAGATAATTGGCTGGTTAAGCCCTCCTGTCGAGGGGCGTATCACACGCGAGGCGACGCAGTGTGCGCAGTCCGATTATATTATTGATTACCTTGTTCCAGGAGTGACAGGAAGACAGCTGTGAGGTTAACGGGGGTAGATTGCAAGTGTATTTTGGACTTAAAGAATATATGAAGAACTTACCAGTAGTTCGAAGAGATCGGTGACATCACCAGTAGGGCTTTCATGGGATATCCCGAGCACAAGGCATCTTTCTTTCTGAGAGTGGTGGGGAAGAGAACTGTGGTAAGGGAGTGTAAACGGAGATAAACGGTAATGAGTTGATCGGGGAAAGGCGAAACGGGGGACGTGGCTACGCACGGAGAACGCCGGCCACGGCAAGTGTAGAAGAAGGAGGAGGAGCAAATGAAAATAGGATGACTGTATAAGAACGTCACAAGGGGTACGCAGCCGCAGGGGGCTGCGTGCGCATCGGCCGCAGAGGGCCGTAAGGGTGTTGTGTGAAGCAATAAAGAAAGAAGAAAATATACAAATGTAAATACTATATTTTAATAATTTTCCTTAGCGGACTATCGCAAGTCCCTAAATTTACGGGGCCAGGTAAAGGTATAAGACTGTGTATTGTAAGTGTTAGTAAGATAATAGCTACCAAATAGGGGAAGGATAATAAGTGAAGCGCTACTATGTCATACGGGACAGGATCGGGAGGGTGGGGGAACACCCTCACTACCCCACTACAACACATATGTACAACACTGTCACCCCATAGGGAGAAACTGATCAAGTATAGCATAGAATGGACACAGGGGACAGACAACAAAATGATAACACCATGGCTGCCTAATGGTAGCTTCGATCCATATACCCAACATTCACTATTAAATCATCTGCATAATACATACAAAGAGAAGAAGTTGACACACCACGTGGAGGTGTTTAACTTATGGAGGATGTTCCAAGGGTCCCGACCAGGACCAAATGGAATGTTCACTGTGGGGGAAATACCGGAAGAAAAAGAGATTAAGGAGGAAGGAGAGAATGGGGAAAAGGGGAGTGAAGACCGAAAGAACACGGGGAACGGACAAGAGGGAGGAGAAAAGAATAATACCTCAAAAGAAAATGAAATAAAAAGGAACAGAGCAACGATATACCCCTAGCAAAGGTAGTGAAAACAGAGGGAGGGGGGTTGTACCCATTAAGAGAATTAGGAGAAATAGAAAGAGGACAGTTAAGGGCGGCTGAGGGGTACTCGAACCCGGCATACAGCCCGCCACCATATGTGGCTCATAGGAAGATGCCAGCAGGGGAGGGGAGGACGGGAGAAGAACAAACTGTGGAAATAGGACATGATGAGTGGGTAGCTGCACAGATACTATTAAAATTACGAGGTTCATTAACAGGAGAAGAGAAAGAGGTAGTAAGGAAAACAGACGAGGATAATACCAGGCAGAGCGAAATGAGAGGGGAAGAGCTGTTACGACAAAAGGAAGAGATTTTAGAGGAACGACTAGCAGAGTTAAGGGATGAGCAGAATGAACTGATCAAACAGCTCGAGAGGGAGGAAAGAGAGAGAGCGAGGGAAAGGAAAGAAGGTAAGAACGAATTGGAAAAAATAAGGGAACGAACTGAGGAGCAAAGGAGAGAAGCTGAAAGGGTAAAAGCAACAGCAGAAAGGGTATCAAGAGCAGTGCTACGAGAGAGGAAAAAGGAAGAAGAAGAGAAAGAAAAAGAAATGGCAATGTGGAAGAAGAGATTACTATCAGAAACAACTAGGAAATACAAAGAAGGGAGGGTGATAGAGAGTATATTAGAAAGGGAAAGGGTGAGATGGGAAAGGAAGAAAGAGGATGAAAGGATATTGGAAAAGATGAGTAGTGAAGTAATGGAGGAATTAAAAAGGAAAAGGGAGGAAATTGGTAGAGAGATGGAGGAGAGAAATGAAGGGGAAAGAATAGATAGGAGAGGGGAGAGTAAAGTAAGGGGGTATGTATATAGAGACACAGAAGTAGCAACAACATCAGCGCAGAGGGGAGCGGTTGGTAAAGGAGAAAAGGGAGAACCGGACCTAATAGACTTAAAAACAGTAACAATCAAGGGGAAAAAGACAGAGTGGGGACTGCCATTTATGAGTGACTTTTGTAGTGAGGAAGAAGAAGGAATGGAGAAGGAAGGAAGAAACAGTGAAAGGCAAAGCCTAGATAAACTATACACCACCCGGACCAATACAGACTCACCATGGATCTGTAGGAGAAAGGGTGAACTGGAGAGAAGTGAGGAGGAAGAGCAAGGAATAGCGGAAAGACAGACACATGAAGCCACACGGTCACCATCACACCCTCTCCCATCCCACCCTACATGCTCAACCACCTCACGCTCATTACATACAATCAAACTTGCGCCCTTCACAAACGAACTGACACCCTATGCAGGACGGCTTAGAGACCTCCCTAGATGCAGGCAGGAAGGACGAATACACATGCCCACATTAAATACAGGAAATGATGGAAGAAGGGGAAAAGATGGAAAAGAAAGAGTTACGAGCAGGGGAAATACGGACGAAATTGACGATGTAGGAGAGAGGGAAGAAGAGGAGGGGTGTGAGGACTCGATTTTATGGAACCCAAGGGGTAAAACGAGACACAACTTAATGCCACTTCTGGAGAAGGGAGGGGTTAGACCACAATACGTCCCCTGGAAGCATACAGACAAAGAAAATATAAAGTGCAGGCTCCCATCATTAAGTGGAGGTGCGGGTAAATGGATATATGAAATGGAAAAATACACAGCAGGACAGAAACTGGCAGTGGGAGATGAAAAGGGCCTTCTAATATCGATATTAGGGGATGCAGCGGATGACATTTGGAAGAGAGCGGGATTCACTGGGGTAACAATAGCAAACACATCGCATGATGGGGCACCATTCGCAAACTGCAGACATGCACTATGGCAGGCACTGAGGGTACAGTACCCAGACACATCAGACATGGGAGCAATTACCTCACCAAGATGCGTGAGAACGAAGATCCTATTGATTATATCCAGGAAATCCGAGAGAAGTGGCGCATGGAAACTAGGGAACAATGGGACAAAACACCAGCAATATTCTATCATATACTAGTACAAGGGCTCCCAGAAGGAGTTCAGAGACAATTGAAGAAAGTAGTGGGAATGGAAGCAAAAGCATGGCCAGAAATACAACTGACAATAGTGCATCATTGCAGGACATGGCAAGGAAAAATGAAACAAGTACAGAAAAAACTTACTAAATACACAATGGAAGGGGCACTAATAACTACGCCTACAACAATGACCCAAAGCCCCACACAAGTAGTGGCTGCACAAGATCCCTCCCAAATACCACCTTCACAGACTATAACACAACTATAACACAACAGGTGCCGCCACTCCAACCATACACGACCAACATGGGAGGAGGATACTCAATGCCAGGAGCTGGGTATTATAATTACAACAGGGGAAAAGGTGGAATTATGAGAGGGAGAGGATACGGATATAACACACAACAGCAGGTGGGAGGACTTAGAAATTCCTACCCCACCGGACAACCAGTATACCAGGACAACACAGGAAGCTTTCCATGGCAGAGTAGGGAACCACCGGTGTGTTGGAGTTGTGGATTAGTAGGGCACATGTCACGCACGTGTAGAGTAAGACCAGGAACACCATCATAGAGCGAATTGGGACAACCAAGGCCCACACAGGAACAGCAGGGCATACAGCAGCAGCAGACGTTGCAACAGGGAATTGAACAGCAACAACTAATAACACAACAACAGCCACAGAGATATTCACTGCCACAACAACAGGTAGCGATAACACCACAACCCCAAGCACAACAAACACAACTGGGTAGGGTGACGGTCCTGGGACACAACCCTTACACAGGAAATGGTCAATCGTTGTACCCTCAATAGGACAGCCCACAGACGGCCTTGGTGTGTCCCATCCTGTCAGTAACATCTAATAGTGCGGAGGAACCACGCATAGAGGTAACGATAGGTGACAAAAAATTATCATTCCTTGTTGACACCGGGGCGACCCGGTCTTGCATAAGGGAAGGTAAATTTAAGATGTCGGGCGAAGCCATGAACACCCAAGGATTCTCTGGGGCTAGAGGGTTGGTTCCCTTTACTGATAACATTCCCTTATCTATAGGAGATTATGACATGTCAGTCCCACTTTTATATTATAGTGCCTCACCAGTAAATATACTGGGGAGAGACATCATGAACAGGTTGAATATGACGATCTCCTTTACGGAGGACAGCATAATTTGCTCTACTTCAGGAATTAACATGCTCACAGCACGACAGATTATGCAAGCATACTGCGGACAGACAGCGATTAGGGCTGAGCCAGTCGATGGCGAACTATTCCAGTACGGGACAGACATGGCATTTGCATGGATGCCAGGGATAGAGGGAAAGATCTGGAGGAGGCCAGCAGCCTATTTGTTCAGACCAGAAACACCAGTCAATGAACCAGAAGGGAAGGTGGTTCCAGTGGACATTGAGAGCATTATAGCAACAGCTGATTACATTGCGGTACATGCCAAAGACAGAGAAGGAAGAGCATGGAGGGCAGTGATAGCACTAGCAGAAGGATGTAGACTCACCCAGGTGTCAGATGAGGAGCTGTTCTCAGAAGAAAACGAGGAAGGTGAAATGGTGTTTATGATGAGTGTGGAAATATGGCTAAGAGTGGCGTACAAACAAGTGGCACAGAAAATTGCAATGGCACTTAAGACACCCACATCCACCCCAGTTCCCTTCTTTGAGGAGGAAATGACAAAAGTACCCACATCATTATGGACTACCAGCCCCTATGACGTGGGGTGCATAAAAAGTATAGGGGGAGTAAGGATAAAATTGAAAAAAGGTGCAATACTCCCCAGAGTGAAACAGTACCCACTATCAAAAGAGGCAGATGAGGGCATATATGAAACCATAACGGCCCTTATAAATAAAGGCATATTGGTCCCCTCAGAATCACCATGTAACACGGCTGTATACCCAGTGTGCAAGGCTAGAGGGGGGTCTTGGCGCTTCTTGCAGGATCTCAGGCCCTTGAACAACATAGTAGAAGCAGAATACCCCATAACCGCAAACCCGGCCACAATATTGTGTGGCATTCCAGCAGAAGCATCACGATTTACAGTGATCGACCTTAAAAATGCTTATTTCTCAATACCATTGCACCCAGACTCACAAGATCTGACAAGCTTCCCTTACAGAAACACAAAGTGGAAACACACCAGATTGCCACAAGGGTACTGCGAATCACCCTCAATCTTTAACAGAGTAATACAGATGGATTTGGGTAACATTGAAGTGGAAAGCACAGTGTTGCAGTATGTCGACGACATAATAATTTGCAGTACAAACGAAAGAACATGCAGAGAGGACTCATTAAAGATGCTGACAATATTGGCTGAAAAAGGTTACAAGGTAGACATGGAAAAGTTACAGTACTGTCAAGAACAGGTAATTTACATTGGTCAGCTCATATCCCAACATGGAAGAAAGATTGCACCACAAAGAGCACAGGCCATTTCAAAAACGCCAGTGCCACAAACAGTGAGGGAACTGCAGCAGTTCCTGGGTCTGTGCAACTACTGTAGAGCATGGGTATTTGATTACAGCTCATACATAGGACCCCTGCTTGAGGGGTTAAAGGAAGTTAATAAAGGGGAGAAAAGGTTGGGGTGGACAATGGAAATGAAAGAGGCTTTTGATGAACTGAAAGATGCGATATCAACTGCTCCGGTACTGGCAACCCCAGACTATGAGCGACAATTCTTTATATTTTCACATTGCGACTCAGCAGTAATGAAAGCAGTGTTGGCTCAAAAAACAAGCATGGGCTACAAACCAGTACCATTTTACAGCGGCCACTTAGATCCTGTGATGTTAGGTCATTTCCCCTGCGAACAAGGTCTCGCCGCAGCTGCTTTTGCGGTAGAGAAAGCATCAGCAATCACCATGGGGTGCCCAACTACACTGTTTGTGGAACATGCATTATTTGCAATATTGAATAAACCTAAGTCCACCCTAACCACGCAAAGGGCATCAGGTTATGAGATCATCTTATCCAGAGCTGAACTATCAATTGTTAGATGTAGCACGGTCAACCCTGCAAGGTTCCTAGCAGAAGTACTTGAGGAAGGAGATTATGCACACGATTGTACGCAAATCACTGAAATGTACTCATGTACTAGAAAGATTGAAGAGAACGCACTAGAGGGAGGTGAGCTCCTGTTCATTGATGGGTCATCAACTATCGACCAAAGGATTGGTATAAGGAGGACTGGGGCAGCAGTGATAAAAATGATGGAGGTACCGGTGTGCGTGGCAATGAAATGTGTACAAATACCACAGCATTATTCCGCTCAAGCAGCAGAATTAATAGCACTAATCTTGGCGTTGAAGGAAAGCTTTGACAAACAAGTGACCATATATTCCGACAGCGCATATGTTACGTCCACTGTTCACTCAGGGCTGTCGAAATGGAGAAGAAGAGGGTTTAGGAGAGCTGATGGCACTCCAGTGCAACATGCCCTCCTATTGGCTGAACTAATTGAAGCAATAAATGACCCCCAAGAATTAGCTTTGGTCAAATGCACCGCACACACCAATGGTGAAGACCACATTTCAAAAGGGAATGCAGCAGCAGACGCACATGCGAAGTATGCTCCATATTTTGGTGAGATATGGAACCCCCCAGAGTCAGAGAGAGGGAGAGGGAGGGGAATGGCTAAGGAGATGTTGATAAGAGAAGGGTACACCCATCTCCCAGCCACACAGATAATGGAGCTACAAGCGGCTGCACCAATGGCAGAAAAAGAATTATGGGTAAAAAGAGGATGCACAATGTCACCAACTGAAACACTATGGCGCCAGGGTGACACTGGAAAGATTGTAATACCACTGGCACTATTGAACACCGCCCTGAGCCAACTACACCACCCAGCCCACACAGGCAAGGAAGTAATTGCAGCACAAATTAGGGAAGACTGGTTCTGCCCCGAGTTAAATTCTCATGTGTCAAATTTTATCAGCAATTGTCTCACATGTCAACAGTTTACGGCCGGTCACACTCTAAAGGTGATAAGAGGTACTATAACCCGGCCAGAGGGACCCTTCCGACATCTCCATATTGACTATGTTGATATGATCAACGTATGTCAAGGAAATAGGTATATGATTGTAGTAGTATGCCCATTCCGGAGGTGGATTGAAGCAGGGCCCTGTTCACACCCAGATGCATTCAGAGCAGCTAAATTCCTAGAGAGGGAGGTCTTCCCCAGGTGGGGAGTGTGCGAGGTACTGCGGTCAGACAATGGCCCACATTTCGCAAACGAAATGTTCCAGCACATCACATCCTTACTGAATATCAAGCACAAATTTGCATGTGCATACCACCCACAGGCCAACAGTATATGTGAACGCCTGAATGGCCTATTAAAGGAGGCAATTGCAAAAATACAGCAGACAACAAAGAAGAGTTGGTTGTATTGCCTCCCACTAGCCCTATTTGAGCTAAGGAATAGACCAGGTTCCGACCACCACCTCACCCCTCACGAGGTGGTTACCGGACGTCAAATGCGCCTTCCCCTAACGCCAACATCAAGAGCATTTACCGACCATGAGAGTACTGCAAATGTCCTTGGTGATGAAATGTACCATTATGTGTCTTCTTTGATTACTAGTGTAGTGTTTGTGTCTCAACAGCTCGAGCCCACACGGGGCGGGTCTAACAGCGATCAACAAAAAGACACGGATAAAGAATTGGAAAAGGAAAGACTGTGCAAAGTTGCTAAAGGTGACCACGTACTACTTCGCAATTTCAACAGAAAGTGGAACAGCCCACGCTTCACTGGTCCCCATCTGGTAGAGGAGGTATCAACGAGAGCAGTAAAGCTACAGGACAAACGTGCCTGGAACCACCTACATGACGTAAAGATCTACAAACTCCAGACCCGCCCCAGCGCCACCGACAGGGCCACTGGAAGAACAACAACAGCGTCACCAACGGAGGAGGAGACTTCTACCACAACTAACGGCCTAAGTGTCCCCATACCCTGCCACCCCTCAGATTCCCCAGAGACAACTACTAGAAAAGAAAGGGGTGATCCCCATACCGCCCACCCCATGGTTACACGATTAAAGAGTAAAGAGACTTCCGCCAGTTGAGCCTCAAACCCTCTGCCCATTGACCCCCTACCCACTGCAGTAATAACTGAACTGAAGGACATTGTCCTGCACATATACACATGTAAACACCTGAATGTTCTCTTTCTTTTCTCTCGCACATGCAGGTACAGCGTATTATTGTACTACTAAGAAAGTAGATAACTAACAAATTCACTGACCAGTAGTAGATGGTACCCTCAGACGATAATTACACGGAAGAATTGTCACACCAATTTGTATATGAAATAAAAAGGCCAACGTACCTGAAAAGAAGGAGGGTACGTGTCTACTACACAGCATTCCTCTTGGCCATAGAACATTCAATGCCCCACCTCCAACCATACTTGCCTGCCCTAAAAGATAGATCACTTAGATTGGCGTGGGAACAGCTCTTCGCCTGGGCACTGAATGACTACTTGATAGGGAGAGCTTAAAAACAACAACTAACACTAATAACGAGCATATTAAGAATTTTCAGGCGGGCAACTGTAACGTCGCAAGAATAAGCTGCCGGACTGCAGCAAGGTAAGAGCAAAATGCCGGTGAAATTAGCATTTGTAATAAAATTGATAGGGATTTTAATGACCACCGGGTTCTTGGCTGCCTCTGTATGGCAGTACAGCTATGCTATCAATATTATTGCTGTACCCAAACCTAATGCACCCTCACCCCCAGCTGCAACAGGTGTTACATCAGGTGGTACTAGTAAAATCTCACACAAGGAAATTAGAGTTAAACGCAGCACATACTCAGATAATAAAGGTATTGACAACTACATACAAGATTCAAACAACATATGGTACCAACACATGACCCACATAGGTAAGCAGACAACAGAAGACAGCTGCTACGTTTGCTCGTTAATCCCATACGCCATGAGCGCTTCTCGAACATTTGTTGCCACGGAGATAGATGAAAAAGTAGCACGATGTATAATATACCTGGCACTGTTCCAGGCGAAAGGAAGATTTCAAGGGACAGTGGTGCAACTGGTGTGGAAAACACGAGATACATATCCATATGAAAACAACTTCCTCAAGACTTATTTGAGTTACCACAAGAGCAGTTTACATGCTGAAGGATTCAGATACATAACAAGTGGTCCTGAAAAAGAAGAAACAAAGAAAGTAACACTACAGTACCTACCATGTGATTGGTACGCCACTGAAGTCCCTGGTAAAAACGGATGTTGGGAAAGACCACTGGTGATAATAACAGGGAAGGTGTACATGAACAACAAATGGGACATAGGAGTGGTTGGCAGCAACATGGTAACAAGAGAACATTTTTCAACTATTGATGGACATAACCATAGATGTTGGATGACTTGGGTCAAGTACGTACCCATGCTCACGTGGATGGAGAAGGATGAAGACCCAATAACAATACTGCCGCTAACTGCGCCTAAGGTATGCTACCAACATAAAGGGAAGGTGGACGTAGGATACAACACCAACTGTGCAAGCGTGATGGAGTTACCTGAGGGGGGAGCAGGAACAGCAGTAGTAATGGACCATTACTGGGCCTTTGGAGAAAAAGCATACCACACACTGCCCCCTCTGTGGAATGGTATATGCACAATGGTGCACGTTAATGTACCATCACTAGTGGTACCCCAGAAACATGTCAATGTGGCGAACTTCCCCAAAATGGATGAAGGGAACAAGAGGAAGAAGAGATCTGTACAACCTCAGAAGGGGCCAGAGAGCAAAACCAATGGCAATAATACTGTCCTGAATAGAAAGAAAAGACAAGGAGAACCTCTGACAGGAAATTACCTATGGGGAAGGTCGGAAACAGCACTCACTTCAATTCCACCAGAGCACAGACTATTCAGCAGAGCAGCAATGTTCTTCTCCTCAATAATACATCCAGGACTACAGGCTTACGCAAACGCAAAATGGCTCCAGACAACTCGATGGGAACTAATGATGACTATTAATTCTACGGTAAATGGATTCAACGCAATAAAAGAGGAACTGCGAGCTGTGAGGATGGTAGCACTTCAGAACAGATATGTACTGGACTCCTCACAGCAATGGAAGGAGGAGTTTGCGCTAAGATAGGACAATCATGCTGCACATTCACCCCTGCCAACGATGCTGACAATGGTACACTGACAGAAGCAGTTTTACAATTGGCCCAGATGCACTCAAAAATGATGGATGAAAGTAACGGTGTGAAAAAGGATGAGAACTGGTTTTCAATATTATGGTCATGGATGCCATCATGGCTGTCAGACAGACTGAAGATTATAGTTGGATGTACTATTTTGGCTGGAGCTACACTTATCATAATAAGATTTTGGAAGGCCCGAAAGGCACGCACCACAGACGAGATGATCGAAATGGTTGATATGCACCTCTTGATGCCAACAGATGACGGCCAACACACAGGCACAATCATAAAAGAGAGAGAGAAGTTGCGCAACCAGATCATCAACAACCACCTGGACCCACCATCTGTGAAGCTCGAAAACCCAAGAAACCCAAGGAGCTACATAGGGAAATGGGTATACTGTACTCCTGGAGGAACCTGTGCATATATGTATTGGTCATTTGAAGACCATGTTAACCACTATGGACATTTGGGAGGAATAACTAAAATATGGAGAGTGAGAGGAGATAAAGAAAAGGATATGTTTGTGGTCGACAAGTCGACCAGAGGGGGGACTGAAGTGGGAGAATGGAAGAACAGACTCCCGCCCTTCCCCTCTCGCGCTTGGCCTAGAGGATCACGGCCTAGACACCCGCCACGAGAGGAGTTTGCCTATCTACCAGACGACCAAATACCCTGGTACAGGAACATACGGATGTGCCCACCTACCTGCCCAGCAGCCCGCTCTGCCCATGCCGACACCTGCGGCATGGATCAACTCGACTAAACCTACACGTCATTAGAGATGCCATGACGACCTAGCCAACGGTCAGCACACCTGTGTAAACATGCACACTGGACACTCCCACACCAATCCACACGAAGAACATACTCAGTGCTATGACGTAGGCGACAGACATACCCACGGACGTGCATCTTTATTATTTTTCACATAGACTCTCAAAATGCAGAAACGCAAGATGCAAAATGAACTTATCTAAAAAGGCTTGCTCACGCTTTTTCTAAGAACCATGTACCATAATGAAGAATATAACAGAGACACGATACTGGGGATAGAGCCATATGATACCAAAACCTAAAGCGCTCTGCATCAAACGGTTCCACCTATGCACCAGAGCCAAGTAGGCCGCAAGCAAAAGCTTCCATGAACATTGAATAAGCAAGAGCTCGGTTGCTGACCCTGCAGAATGAGCCCGGCGAAAGCACACAGCCAAGGACACGATGTTGCAATCTCGCACGCTGCAAGCCGACGCCAAGGTCGCACCTGCAAGATAAACCAGGCACACAGTGGGAAAAACAATATTAATTGTGCTGAATTCTGCCTCAAACACGGTCCCACCTCACGTGACAAAGCCAAACCTGACAGGATGCCAAGCCCAGGAGGAAGGAGACGCCTGAATCCCACGTTTCAAGACACAAGCAGATACAATTAAAAGACTCATTGGACATCTGCAGCAGTGGGAGTAGTCGACCTCCCAACATATGAATAAATCCTCACATTGTTTACACCTACCCATAGTAAACACATTGTTGCAAATTACAGGTGCACCGCGAGCTGGGAACAGCGATAGTCCCAGACTGGGAGGCTCGCGAGTGGACCAATCAGAACATGGGGCTCTTATCACTGACGCCATTAACATTGACCAATCCTCAGAGGTCTTCATGTAACAATTTTCATGTATCAAATTGAAGGGACAGCCCAAGTATATCACCTGACTAACCCTCAACCACTAACACCGTTCTCTATATGTATGCTATACTAACCCTACCACTCGAGTAACCAATCCAGAGTGGAAATAGGTTTTTTGCTAAACTTTGTAAGATGACGCAAGTAGCGCGTCATACTAAGGTAAAAAGGGCCTGCGAGCCCCACGATTGTGTGTGTGTCAGGACGGACGCGTACGTTCCTTGACCCATCCCTGCCGTTTTGTCTAATAAACAGCAGAGTCACCTTGCTTCTTGCGTGTGTCTCATACTCTATCTCTTTTGGTATATACGGGAGGAGTTGGGGCATCCCTGCCCGGAGGTCTACGGACGGCCCGGCCGACCCCGGCAGAATTTCCCCCCGACAATCCACACTTGTGCATAAATGCCTCTGTGGTGAGGCCCAAGCTTACCTGAAGGCTTGTGTGACCCTATATGAGCCAAAACATATTCAATGTTCAACAAACCTTACCCTGTTTAATAGACACAAGGGTAGATGGGCACAAAGGGATTTTCCCACCTTAGCATCCCAGCTGTGGAAGTCTTTGCCACCTATTCTACATTTGGATAAGAACATGAGGTTCTTCAGTTCTTCACTGAAAACACTACTATTTAATTAGAGTCCTAACTACCCTACCCTTAGCAGCCTGTGCTAACATTTCCCTGTCCGGTCTACTCTATGTATGTCTTGGTGTATATTTGTGCACCCTGATGCCTGTGGGTTCCCGGCAATATACAAATAAATATATAAACATAAATAAATAAATAAGAGGTTTTATACCTCTGGTGTAGTGGTATGAGGAAGAGGGATGTAAGGATAATGCAAAACAGTATGATTTCAGTAATGGTATGTGGAAGGGGAAATATAGCAATGCATGCATTGTTGTTAGTAAAGTCACATGAGGGAGAGTGGTGTAAGCAAAATGATATATAATAATGTTGGGTACCCGGATGAGGAAGAAGTATGTTGCAGAAATTATATACATTCAATTTTTGAAGTAATATGAGGCAGAGAAATGTATAGATCATAGGAGGTGTGGTATTGTTTTTGTATTTGGATATATTTAAATTATTGAGTACTTTTGCTGCAGCGCTTTACAAAATTCAAAATACAACAGTACACATGTTTTGCAGACTGAGAGGTTGTAGAACTGTCGGGTGTTGGGTAAACTATATGGATTGCAATTGGAAAATGGTTTGTGGAAGAGGTATGTACAGGTGATGGGGGTTGTGTAATACAATGTTTATAGTGTTAAGGCTTGCAGAGTGGTGCTTATATGGAATGAGGAAGAGTAGTGTGACAGCATGGAAAACAATGGAAAAGAGTTTGATTGCAGCAATGGAAGGAGGAAGTGGGAAATATAGAGTATAGTATCAGTAGATAGCTTAGGATAATATACAGTATAGTTATGTTGTTAAAATTGTTATGACATAGTTGCCACATTAATAGACTTATATTGTAGACATTGAAGAGTTTGCTTTCTTGAGAAGGTTTCTTTGGTAATCGTTTTCTCTGGAAATGTAAAAGAAAGATTGTTGGCAACTCTGAAAACTGCACAAGGCAGGTCATTTATTAAATAAATGGCATTCTTTATACTATAGCTTGGTAATTGAAGTATTTTAATAATGCAATTGTGCACTGCTAAAATATGCAGCACATATAACAGTGAGTATGCAAGCAGAAGTATTTTCAAAGCACTACAGAATGCTGGGATAGGTGCTGCAGTGAAGCATGTTTTGAAGCACAGACAAGCTGTTGTAGTTGAAGTGAAATTAAAGTCCAGTTTGCATAATACAGTGTAATATCAAGGTCTGCTATAGTTTTGCACAAGTCAACTAATTTAAAACATTTTCATTAACTGTTGTACTCTAGCTTGATAATTGAAGTATTGTTAATCATGGAATTGTGCACTGATATAGGTAGAAGCCCATGTAGCAGTCACTATGCAAGCATAGGAACGTTTAAAAGCACTAAAGAAGGTGGCATATGTGCTGCAACGAAGCATGTTTTGCAGCTTACAAAACCAGTTATTATTGAATTCATATTATAAAAAGTATGGTATAGAATATTACTTTTGAAAATGAAAACATAGCTGTAGTATGTGTTCTTAGCTATAGATTCCGGGATGCAGATCCCGCAGATCCTGGAAATAGAAATCTTTAAAAGTTTGTACAGTAGGTTGTGATAGAGCAGGATCTGAATCACGGCACAAATGGACTCAGAGCTGAAAGATTCAGCTGAAATATTGTACTAAGGTGAGAGTGTTTAATGTAGGGTTTTCAGATGTGATAGGTGGATGCATATGTCACTGTTTGAATGTAGCCAATCAGTGAGTGTTACGGAGATAAGGGTAAAAAGGGAAGAAACCCCAAACAGTGCTTGGCATGTGCACGGGTTATGTTTGCAGAGCTTACAATAACTGGGACATTTCTATTTTTTCTTCGATTTTACCTTGCATCCATAACATCCCTTTAGCAAGGTATTTTCACAGAATTTGATAGGTTTTTATTAGTGCAACTTAACCATAATATCCCTTTAACAAAGTGTTTTCACTGAATATACACATTATGGGGCCTGCTGTAGCAGCCCTGTAGTTACGGTTAAGTTGCTCAACTCATAGAAAGAGCACTTTTTGGGCGGCTAATAACTTTGTCCCCCCGATGAATATTCACCAAAGTTTACAAAAAAGTATATACTCTCCTCAAAATGAATCTATGAAGTATGTTGCCATTTCATCTGGGGGGGCATGGTAATAGGGGGGCCCAAAATGTGTGGAAATCCTCATAGACGCAATGGAAAGAAAATGTTGCTTGTGCCTACAGCCTAAACCGCTGGACAGATTTTTTACCCAATTTGCGCTAGGAGTCGCGGCTTGTTCCCAAAAGTGTGCTTTTGTAAATTTGGTGTAAATCCATCTAGTAGTTCTTTTTAAAACAGCCAAAAAGTAGGTAAACACAAATTAGTCGTATCTAAGTCCGGTCTGCGGACTCACTTCCTGATTTGGGGTCCTCAGACACGTCTGTGCCAATCAGAGGGTGGCGTGCTCTCAGCGGACATCATACACACCCACTGATTGATGCTCAAAAGCGTGAGGTGCATCATATTTTTTTTAATGAATAGCCGCCGATGATTGTGGATAGCGTGGTGGGGGAAATGTCTGGGAAACACATTTGGGGTCATTTGGTGACCGAAAGAGGGCCTAGAAAGGGTGGGGAAGTGAAATAAAGATGACATGGAGCTGTTTTTCTAGGTGAAAAAAGGGTGTGCAGGTGCCACAGAGTCTGCAGTCAATGTTGCTGTCCGCGGACATCATTTCAATTGCAAGGGTTTCAGGGAGAGGTTTGTAACTTGAAGGTGTTTTGTTAGTACTTGTAATATGGTTTAATTCTATTATGGTGGTTGTGGCCAGTGCCCAGCTTCTTTGCCCTCAATAATATAGCCACTTGCTACACACACTATAGTAATATGTGTATAATAGTTATAGGTAATGTAGTGGGATTATACAGTATTTGTAGTATGGTGGAATGATGTAATTGAAGTGTATATGCCATTTATGATTGTAGTACAGTTGAGGATAGTGCTAATGGAATATGTATTTGTTTATACTTGGTATAGTTACTTAGTTGCATACAGTAATAATGCTACAATCCCTGGTTCCTTTTCTGTGAAAAAAGTATAATTTGTTAAGCAGGATAGTTTAAGTGCTTTAATTGCATGCAATTTTACATATACATTAACTTTTTTGACCGTCATAAATAGTACATTTTATGTACTATGTTTGGCATAACATTAGCGTGTGCTACACTGTTGTTGTATTGACATGAAATAATCCTTGGGTCATTGGGAAAAAAGAATCCATAGAGGATTACAAAAATAATATTATAATTATTTAAGTGTAAGTATGATAGTATGTCTGTTTGAAATGTGTTGTAATTAAGGGGATGTTTTTAAGGTAGTTAGATACCTGTTGGTGTATTCTAACTATCTTGACTTTTAAAAGTACTATTGTAGTATTATGGATGAAGTTAGATACCTGTTGGCATATTGTGACTGTTTATTGTGCTACAGTTTAGTGACTGCATTTTGATTGAAGGAATATTAAGCAGGCATTTGTTAGATTTGCTGGTAACCTATGTTTTGGATTAACAGAGGTGGTGTTACATTCAAAGCAACCACTTATTTTTTTTACATAGGCAGTATAGTTGGCAGTTGGCCTGAAGTGGTTGTGGTGTCAGTCTGGTATATTATGCCTACTGTTGTGAAGGTTTTCTTGCCAACAGATACTTGGCTGTGTGTAAAGCTAGTGAGCTTACAGTTATTTTTGGTACCATCTGCATTGTACCTTAGAAGCATTAGTATGACCTATTGGTTAAGTGAGTTTATTTGTATGCTAAAACAATTATCTGAATTTCAAAAGGGGCATAATATGCTATGATTTTTATTCTGCAGAAGCTGGTGAAATGGATTGGTTCACAATTTGATATGCATACATATGAAAATTGTTCATTAGGGATGTTATCTTGTGAGACATGCTTGCAGAGAGTGCATGTATGTTTCCACATATATGAAATCATAGGGAGGTGTTTTGGTTTCCAGTATTTGTAGTAAGTACATTAGGAATTCTTGTCGATCTTCCTGTGTGTTTATGGTAAATGTTACCATTCCTGCACATTAGTATAATTCTTGCCTTATACCTAAGACACTGTAAGTGCTGCCAGAATTATTTGTGACATTTCTATTAAGGATGAACATTTGCAAATTCAACTGGTCTGAGCCATTTAAGTAAATGTTGTGAACAATTGGTGGCAATTGGAAGAAAATATTGATTATTACATTAGCATAGCAATTCCCTTCAGTTGTGTTGCTGAATTTAAATGAACCAGAGAGTTCTGCCTCTGCATCCTTTGATGGGCCTGCAGTTCATTTTCGAAAAGAGATATTGGTCTTTTTGTCTTCTGATGGGCGTGCAGTTGAGTTTGTACTGAACAGTTTTGTGGTTGTATTATTTGATGTAGAAGCAGTTGGTTGTTTTTTTCTTTTGTGGTATTGTTGGGAAATCTGTTAAAGGTTCTGTTTGTATTACTTTTCTTTTTAAAGGTTTTCCTTTTTGAGGTACAGGCTACATGTCAAGATGGGGTCTACAGTGCACATAGCTTGTTGTATTCTAGGATGCAAGGAATTTCAGCGTTGACTTTGTTTGCATCAAAGGTAACTGGGAATAGACCATTGAGTGAACGAAGATCTGAAAGTGCTATGTAACTCATACCGTCTTTAAAGACTGTGCTGGGAAATATCAATCAATGCAGTATCTAGGGTTAGACCTTGTGATTTGTGAATAGTGACTGCATATGAAAGAGCTAGAGATAATTGTTCTCTGCATATGTACATGCCTTTGAAAAGAAGGAAACATGCTATTGTGCAGCCTATTTTTTAAACTTCTGCTAGCATGTCAAAGTGTATGTTGACAAAGTGAATGTTGTTGTCACGTGCATAGGTTTGGGAGCCATCACTTGTGCCAATTGCTCCATTGACTAAACCTTGTTCTATGTCAAGGTTGTGTTTTAGAATTATTCTGCAGTTGAGACATAGAGTTCATATTTTTCTAATCCGGACATGTTGGAGATACATTTTTAGTCATGCTTTTGCTTGTTGACACATTGGAAGTGTCATGCCGTGCACTTCTAATTTGTCTGTGGAGCTGATATGCAGTATGGGTAGCATTTATTTTTTCAACATTGTATTGTTGAATTGACTACAGCCTGAAAAGGTTGGCATTAAGGAAATGCATTTTATATTTTGTTGAGTTAATTGTTCCATGACATGAGCAGCAGATGAGTTTTACCCATATGGCTCATGGATTAGTCTACTATTTAAGATGGATTTTGCATCTTTAGTAAGCACACCAGTTATAATTCTTTTTAAAATGTTAGCATGGGTGATGTCTGCAGAATGACACATGTTTTGAGTTAGTGTTTTGTAGAGAAAATGTTGCAAGATATTTACATTTCAGTTACTGCATTGTTTCTGTCCTAATGTTTTGAAAATAGGCTGACCTTTTACTGGTGTTAACTGTAAGAGGTCTCTGAAAAAAAGAACATGTTTTCCTCCAAACAGTTGTTTGTAGTCGGTTTTAGGACTTATTGCATTTTAAGTTGAATTAAAGCCAATATCAGGTTGGAAACCATGCTTACTTCATCTATCAGGAGCACTTTCATTTGTTTCAGAATTCTGTGTACTTCAGTAGCAGCTTCTGCTGATAATTTATACTATTCTAATTTGTTTTGGTGTTCTACTGGCAGGAGTAGTAGTCAGTGTAAAGTTAGATCTCCTACTTTGTAAGCAGCTAAACCTGTGAGGGATGTTACAACAGCCAAAAGGTTGTTGTTTGTTAAGTTTTTTAGAAATGTGTTCATCATTTTTATTAATAACTTGTTACCAGAACCAGCTTCACCACTTACATACAGGAGCAGAGGTTTTATAATTTTGAAAACTACAAGTGTTAGTTTCTCGTTTAAAACCATGTTCCATTTTTTAATTGACTTCCATATTATTGGTGAGATGTTCATCATTAAGCTGTGATTTCAGCACTGACACACCTTCTTCAGATTGTTTAGATTGGTATGGTATTTTCCAACTCAGTCATGGCTATTTCTGCTTCATTTAGAATGAGTGGTTCCCCAAGTGGTTCTGGGCTTCCTGTAAGGGAATGTTGACTGCCCTTAGGAGTGTCTTTCTCTAGTTGAGCTTCAAAGTCTTCCTCTTATTGGGGTTCATTGTCCAACATTTCTTTGTATTGTTTGAAATTGACATTTCTTATACTGCTTTCATTTGCTTTGAATGCAGCTACAAAAGAGTCATAGTTATCTAATAATTCTTCTTATTTTCTCCAAGGTTTACAAAGTTACAGTAGGGCCATGTAATAAAGTTCTCTATGTTACATGGATTTAAATGATAACTTTATATGTATAATTAGGCTGGGTTTGGTATGTTTCACTAGGCTTCCTTCACAAGTTGAGACGGAATATTTGCCGGATGTCTCATCTGATGTCACATTGATTTTGAATGAGTAGTTTGGGCTATGTTGTACAGCCACATGTTGTCCAAAGCAGTACTTCTGTTTGGGAGTATGTTTCAATTCAATTGTTGTTTTTTAAATGTCCTGGCTGTTGAGCTCATTTGTGGCTATTGTTTCTTTCTCTAGGTAGGGTGATGGTACTCTTTTTATGGGATGAAGCTGGACCAAGGTTTAGCCAGACAATGTGCTCAGATTTGCCATATAAGGCCGTACCTATTAAACAGTCGGCAGCTTCGTAGCACCCACATTCTCAATGAGGGAGCATTTTTATACTGACGCTGTGCAATTTTTGTGACAGTGTTTTGTCAGATGATATGTCATCCCAGAGGTCTTTCAGCTCTGTTTTCTCAGCTTCTTTGAGATAGGCTGTGTCATATCTTGCAACTGCAGTGGAATTGTCACCAATGTATTGTTTGTCTATGTTTGCATTCCATGAGGACAATTATTGCATTGAAATCACGGATGTACTTGGATGCTTCGTCCCTTTTAATGTTTAACAGATGACATCAAGCTATTTACTTGTCCTTTTTTGCAAACTGGTCTATGGACGCTAAAGTGACATCTGGTATTGTGTTTACCTTTGGTTTGATATCTACGTTAGCAGTATTTGCCACACTTATGCTTCTGGAAGTATAAGATGTGTGTACATAGGTCACTATGTGTGGTTTCTCAAAGGATGTCACAGGTAATGTATTTTTAAATAAATTGTAAAACAGTGGCATATCTGGCATGGCCAAATGTGGGAGCATCCACAGAAGCATGTGGATGTGTGGTGCTTCTCTGGATTGATGTTATTTTCTCCAAAAGAATTGTTGCACTTCTCCGAGCGGAGGGATAGTTTTATTGCAGATGAAGTGCAGCATGGAAATGAAGCGATGGTGAAAGTACCTTGATACGTTAACAGGGTCAAAAGAACAGAGTTCTCCTGGTGTTTTTTATACCCATTGCCTCTTTATTTTGGTTTGCATTACGTATGAAGTCGTGCATGTCATCCCATGCGTGTTCTGCACAACTTAAAGTAACAAATCATGTGGGTGGGCCACGCTTCCTTAGCATACAAGTTACATCAGAGTGACATCAGAACCAGTTTTCTTTTGTACCATGCATGTTTGGCAAGAGATTTGTGATACTTGACTGCAAAAACTAATCGTTGTCTTTTATCTTTTGAAACAGTTGGGTAGCAGACATTTTTAAAAGAATTACAGCCTGTTTTTAATGTTTGTGCAACTCAATAACACAGAGTTGCTAGTTCACTTTTGAACAGGAGGTCAAAAATATATTCTACATGTTATCTGAATATGGGGTCTTCAGAATACATTTGTAAAGAGCAATATTCTGATAGACTAATTTGTGTGGATCTTTCATCATATATTCCTCCTTTTCTTGTAGGAAAGAGTAGAGGAAAAGAACATGCTTCTACACTTTTTTCTCATATGCTTATCGGGGATCCTTTGGTTTGATGCATTTGATATGTTTCTAATGCATCTTCAATAGTGTCTTTGGAGTGTAGTGGGTGAATTGTATACTGGTCTAAAATGTTGGCTGTAACAGGATCTACATGTTCAAATTGGCCAGATGCTGGTAAATCTTGAATTATTTGGTTGGTTTCTCTTACGTTTTCCTCTATGTTTATATCTGTGTAATATTCATTGTTTTCTTTCATATATTGTAGGACTTGTCTAACTTTGTTTAAGTCAACTAGTTTTTGCTAATTTATGTTGTCTTTTGTTGTTACACCATAATTAGCACAATCAAAGATTGATCTATTCGCCATGGTACTCCTAGAGTTTATTCATTTTCTTTAAGATCTAATGGAAAATATGCTACATTGCCATGGATTCATTTTAGTAACTCAGATGGAGGCAATTTAGCTGTTTTCGTTTGAAGGCGTTTTATAGTTTGAAATGGGTGCATTGATTGGATTATAATGCTCTCATACAAGGTAAGTTGTTGGAGAGCCTTTGGAAATGGGAACAGTTATTAGTGATAGCAAGTGATGGCATTTGGGCATTTGGTTATTGTCAAGCTTTGTATTGCTGTACGTGCAAACTATTAAGGGGTCAGTTATTTTTTATTTATTTTCTGCTGTTAGATATAAAGTTAATTGTAACCATTGTTGGGATTCCTCATTGTGTTGTATTTTGTAGGCAATACCTACTATTTATGTGCTTTTTATATAAAAAAAAAGGTTCTGTTACAAAAGACACATATTTGGTATTGTATTTCAGCAGATGTGTTTTGAAACATAGCTCTATTTCTTTTGTATATGTGTTTGGTAGGAGGTTGATGTTTGTGAGGTTTTCACTAATGTTTTCTGAAGTTACTGAATTTTCTAAGTTAACTTCAGCTCCAAGGAATTTACTTTGGATATGCTCCATTTCTCGGATGAATTCTTTGGTTGTTCCATGTAGGAGAATGCTATTTACATTTTGTAGTTCTAGAGCAGGAATTGCTTGCATAGTATAGTCTATGCACAAGATTCTGTATAGCGGAATGGTGTGTTGCTAACATTATTATGTGGTGGAAGGTGCTTTTGCAAGCATTTCCTGAAATGCAGGCTAAAGTGTGCCCTCAAAGTCCAGTGTGGCTGTGAAGTGGACAGGAGTCCATGGTTTGTAAAGTTTTAATTTTAGCTATGTGTTTTAGTTTTACATAGTGATTAAGGAATTGTCATAAAGATTTAAAGGATTGTTGGTGTACATTACTCATTGAGCTGCATGTCCATTTATACACTGGACAGTTTGTTTGGTGAAAGGAATATTTGGTTGAAAGTCTGTTGGGGACGTTTTTTCTATAACCATTTCTTTTACCACAATGGTGTCTCCTACCACTTCATACCCTCAGCCATTACTGTCTATGGCTATTGGGTTGTTTTGATTTTGTTTAAAAGCCTCTTCACTAAAATATGGTACTGTGCTGCTTGTGTGAATCCATTCAACTATATTGACATTGCTCATGTTTAGAAATACTTTTTGTAATGTATTGATTCATTTAGTTAGTGGTTTCATATTCTTTAAAATCAATATAAACAACTTTCTCTTTAGTGGAAATGGGCTGTCAATTAGAGCTTCAAGGACTATTCTTCTGTGGTAGTTTTGAATGGTAGATTGTAACTTTTTAGCTGTCTTTATAAAATTATCAAGAACTCTATGGTGGACCATTTTTTGTAAAATTAATTTTTGGGAATGGTTTACTGTGGATACGTTAACATTGGTAGATATAGTGTTAGTTTCATTAATAGGTCTTCTTTTGTTTGTAGATCATTTTTTACTTTTAGTATTGAAGAGGGGCCATACTTTTTTTAGTGGTCGCAGTTTTGGTTTTGTTGAGTGAGGTTACTAGCTGTTTTGTTTTAGTGTTTTCTTTACATTGTTTTAGAGGTGGATGACAATATGGCTTGCTTTTGTTCTTATCTGCTCTATGTTTTCGTTGTTTCTAGAGAGTTGCTTTTAGTAGGCATTCTGTTCTGTCTGTTGAAAAATGAGGTTTGTGTTTGAAAGTTGTGGAATGTATCTGCATGTATTGTGCATGTATTGTGGACAGGTGTGTGATTGTGATTGTAGAGCTAAAGAGAGTGCTGAGTAGTGGGATGATAGGTGTAGTTGGGAATGTTGTAAGAGCAAGGGTCTGTGGTAGTGTGATGGGCTTGGGTTAGTGAGTATTGGAGTGGTGATGTAATTGAATAAGTGAGGACATTATGATGTTTTGAGGAAAACAGTAGTTGTTATAACAGTGGTGTTTAAATGGGAATAGAAAGAGTGTGAATTTTGAAATATAATGAGTAAGTGTGAACTAAATGTTGATTTGAAAATAATACTCTGGGCTAATATGTAGTGAATGTACATTGTTACAATTAAAAAATATAAATGCTATATTGATGAACTTACTTTTTTAGGATGTGAAGAGTGTTCTCTTTTCAGTAGGTGTCTTCGGCAATCTTCTTCTTTCCTGTAATTGTAAAAGAGAGTTAGTGAGTATATGTGATAATGGTGAAGTACTTTTATTAAGAGAGTTTGTTCATGAAGGTAGGAGGCGTTGTTGGGAAAATTAGATAATAAAGTTGTGTTATGGTTGGTGTACTAAAGTATGTTAACTATTGGGTCAATTCATAGAATTCAGTGCAGAAGTATTGCATGCTCCTGGTGCTGAGAGGGAGTGTGCGCCAAGCGTGTGCCAGGCGCAGCGCAAAACAGCATTTTGGTGCACCGCGTATCATAGATTTCCAGAGCCATTTGCAGCCGTGGCACAGCGAAAATCCAGCAGTGCCAGTAACGCCCCCAAGAACACCCCTTGTGCCAGAAAAAGCCATAGAAATCCCCAATACGGAGCGAAGGGCCACGCTAACCCTGGACCAGCCCACAGCTCCCTTACACTGTAATTGCGTGAAAAACTGCACAAACCCCTCTCGCAGCATTCAAAACAAGCGAAAATCTACTAGCGCACTCCCTTGAATATGCATACCCTGCTTGCGCCAGTCAAAACGCATGCAAATCTCCTTGCGCACCCCCTTGAATATGCGTACCCTGCTCGCACCAGCCAAAACGTGTGAAAAATTCCCCATGCACCCCACGTGGAAAGGGCTGCGTGTGTGGTGGCAGGCATGGGGAGGGTCCCCTCTGTGGCGTGGGCTACCTGTGGGGCATGGTCAGGGGTGTAGGGGGGTCCCCTGTGGTGTGGGCTGTCTGCGGGGCATGGTCGGGGGTGTTGGGCTGCCGGTGGGGCATGTCCACAAGTGTATGGGGCCCCTTGTGGCATGGGCTGCCTGCAGGGCAGGTGCACATGTGATGGGTGGTCCCCTGTGGTGTGGGCTGCCTGCGAGGCATGCTCACGGGTATAGGGGGGTCCCCTGTAGTGTGGGCTACCTGCGGGTCATACTCACATGTGATGGGTGGTCCATTGTGGTGTGGGCTGCCCACGGGGAATGGCCACGGGTGATAGGCTGCCTGCAGGGCAAGGTCAGGGGTTTAGGGGGTCCCCGGTGGTGTGGGCTGCCTATGGTGCATGGTCAGGGGTGTTGGGCTACCTGCGGGCCATGTACATGGGTGTAGGGGAGGTCCCTGTGGCATGGGCTGCCTGCAGGGCATGCTCAAATGTGATGGGTGGTCCCCTGTGGCATGGGCTGCCTGCGGGGCATGATCACGGGTGATGGGCTGCCAGCAGGACATGGTCATGGGTGTTGGGCTGCCTGTGGGGCATGGTCACAGTTGTAGGGGGGTCCCCGATGGTGTGGGCTGCCCACAGAGCATGGTCTGGGGTGATGGGCTGCCTGTGGGGCATGGTCACGGGTGTAGGGGGGTCCCCTGTGGTGTGGGCTGCCTGCCACGCATGGTCACGGGTGTAGGGGTTTCCCATGTGGTATAGGCTGCCTGCAGGGCATGGTCACAGGTGATGGGCTGCCTGTGGGGCATGGTATGGGGTGTTGGGCTGCCTGTGGGGCATGGTAACGGGTGTAGGGGGGGCCCTGTGGTGTGGGCTGACTGTGAGGCATGGTTATGGGTGATGGGCTGCCTGCGGGGCATGGTCAGGGGTGTTGGGCTGCCTGCGGGGCATGGAAACGGGTGTAGGGGGTTCCCCTGTGGTGATGGGCTGCCTGCAGGGCATGGTCAGGGGTGTTGGGCTGCCTATGGGGCATGGTAACAGGTGTAAGGGGCTCCTCTGTGGTGTGGGCTCCCTGATGGTAGCGCGCGAGGGCCTCACCACGTGGGTGCGTGATTCCGGGGGGGTACATGAGTGCACTTATCACAAGATATGGGTGGTGCAAGCGGGGTACGTGTATTCAGGGGTATGCGAGTGCGCTAATCACGCAATTTGGCTGGCGCGAGTGGGGTACGTGTATTCACGGGGTACGCTAGTGTGCTTATCATGCGATTTGGCTGGCGCTAGCAGGGTACATGTATTCAGGGGTACGTGAGTGCGCTAATCACTTGATTTGGCTGGCGCGAGCGGGGTACGTGTATTCAGGGGTATGCGAGTGAGCTAATCAATTGATTTGGCCGGCATGAGCAGGGTACGTGTATTCAGGGGTACGCGAGTGCGCTAATCACGGGATTTGGCCACACAGCAGTGACACATGACTTAGACAATGATGCCTGACACATTCACCAACGAATGAGAGCAGACAATAGAAATATATCAATGCATGGAAATGTATTAATAAAAATGAAATTGACCAAAGGAAAAAGAAAAATAAATGAATGTAAATAGAAATGAAATGCAAAATCCAAATGAACTTGAAATCCAAAAAAGTGCAAATCCTTAAACTGGTCCTTGTCCAAAGTCAAATAATACACATCCAAACGGTAAACCAAAAAAAAAACCATTCCTCCATTGGTAAAAATAAATAACAAAATCCACAATACTCCAACTATGTACAAGGAAAGTTTGAAGGGTCCATGATACCAACACAAAATGAAACTTCCAAAAAACCCTATAAAAACACAACCATATACATAAAGTGGAGCAATGTCCATGGACTCCAAATAAAAAATTAAAAGAAAGGAAACCCTAAAGAACTATTTACAATGGCGGCGGGCTAGTCCTACGGCTCACTGTTCTTACCAAGAGTTTTGGCCAGGGCAGCATCGAACTCGGTGTCTATGGCCTGGAGGCGGGACTGTGCTCTATCTTCGAGGGCTCGCAGGCACGCCTCCTTGTCCTCCACCAACTCCCTGCGAGTCTCCTCGAGGAACTCCGCCCAGCTCTCTGCCCGCTGCATGGAGTTCTCCACCCTGACCATGGTGAGCTGTGCCCTCTCTGCCCGCCGCCGCTCTGCACCTATCTGCCGGCCCATCCACTGTCATATGGAAGACACACTTTGTCCAGGGTCCTCCTGCCCACTGGCCGATGCCTGCCCCTGTGATGTACTTGGCCCCGAGTCCTGACGCCTCCTATATCGATCCTGCTGCTGCCTATTAGCCATCTGCCTGTGCCACCAAGACTGCCTCCGGGAAGATGGCAACCCCTGGGGCCGTCGTGCAGGTGCCCTGCTTGAAGGTGCCTGCACAACCTCCATTTCCAGGGGTCCTGTTGCTGGGGTGACCACCCCTGCTCAACCGCCTACTCCTGACTGTGGCAGGGATGTGATATCCACCAGCCTGGCCATGGTGGCTTGGGCAAGTCCACAGGGGGCCCTGGTGGCATCTGGGCCAGAATACGGCATGGAGGACGACTTGCACATAGTGTGTGAAGAGGAGGAGGGGGTCGCAAGAGCGCCCATCATATGGAGGAAACCCCGCACAATGAGCTGTCCTAGTCAGTTCATGATGGCACATGTCTGTTTGTGATGATGTGCACGGTCCTGCCTGGAAATGCGCACATCATCACGAATTATGCTTGTGCACATCGCGACACCGACTAGGATGGGCTCATCCCTGACACGGACTGCCTGGCCCGCAGTTAGAGGAAGGTCAGTTAATGTGGACTCATCCTTTACCTGCGGAACGGATTGGACTGAGGCATGTGTGCCGGTGCACCGTGATGCAGTCTCAGTTTCAGGGACAGGATTAGGCACAAACCCTCGGCATTGTCCACAAGGCCTTCTGGGGCCTTGGTCCTATATACCTTCAACTCTCTCTTCCCAAATATCTTCCTTCCCGAGCCCTTCGCTCATCCGCCTCCAACTCCCTCAGGGTCAGCCGCTTCTCGAAGCAACGAGCTGGGGGTAGATCTCTCTCCGCGGCAGGGGCCTCCCTCTGGAACAGCCTTCCTGCCTCCCTGAAACTTGAGGAGAACCATCTCCGGTTCCGGAAGCACCTCAAAATCTTCCTCTTTGCCTCTGCTTTCTCTCTCCCTCTCCCCTGCTGAACAGCCAATTATTCCTCACTGATACTGCACTGATTCTGCAACTGGACCACTCTTAACGGCCTCGGTCCTGGGCCCAGCCACTCTCCACTTGCACTGATGCCCTGGAACCCCTCTGCACTGCGGGACTGTCTCTGTATCCCTACAGCCCCCCCCCCCTTTTCCAGCACTTGTTCTGCACTTAGCTTGCACTTGCCACCAGTTGGCCCTATTTATTTATTACTTTACGCCACTTACCTTTACTGCACTTCCCCCCCTCCCCTTCCCCTTGCACTTTTCCCCCTCCCCCACCCTTGCACTTGCGCGATCTGAATGACACCTGGCCTAGTAGGATCGTTGTCTGTTTCCCCTTGTTTCCTCCCCTCCCTGCCTCGTCGCGCCTTGAAACACCTGTGTATAGGCGCGTTACAAATGCCATATCATATCATATCATATCACAGGCCCCTCCGTGGTGACCTGCGCTGCCTCCTGCCCCTGGACTGCACCACTTGCACCAGTGGTATCACCCCCTCCACAACCCATGTGCGGGCCTGATGCTGCCTCCTCCTCCCCCTCAACCACCACCAACCTGGATGCCTCTGCACCGTCTTCCGCACTGGATTGTCCCTCTGGGGGCTCACCTGTCCCTTCTGCTGCCAAGGAGCCAACTTCCATCCTAGGCCTCTTGGGCATCCCCTGGGCAGCTACAGACGCGGACGCGGCACCAGTCCCCTCGCTCGCGGAAGATGACAAATGGTGGAAAGATGACTGGTCCTGAGTCATCCACCTGGTGGAGGCATCCGCACCACTTAGCTCCACAGCGCCATTGCCACCCTTTTCCTCAATTGCTGCTGTAGATAGGGAGAGATTGAACAGAAGAATCAGGGTACCGAACAGGTTTGCTGGACTCACAGAAATTGCACATGAGTGGCACTGTCAAACGTCACTATTATCATCAGAATCATCATCAGCCTCCACAGCACATGGGTCAGTACAAGCAACACACATCCACAAACAAGCATGGAACGTGCAACAGACATTTGCATTCATGTCCAAGACACTGTGAACATCAGAAGGGGGGCTGGACCTTACATGAATCATGGGACATCCACATCACATGCACATACACCACCGGACAGTCATGCAGCTGCCCATGTCTACCTCCTGTCACAGAGCACACATTGGCAACTGTGCCGCATCAGTCAATCAGGCATCGAGATGGCCATGTGTCATGCATCCATGGCGTTTCCCAGTCGCACACCCACCACTCACACACATGTTCAGCGTGCAAGTCCATGAAGGTGAAATAAACATCCATGTCTCACACCCCAGACATGGCCTGGTACAGACACAGGCATGCAAAGATGTGTGCGTAGTCACATGCTAGTGCACATCATGCGTTGCAACACAGACACCATTGATATGGATCACGCTTGACTGGACTCACATGCAGCACCATCATGTCCCTGCACACAGACATCCGTACATGGGGCATGCTAGACATACAACCAAGGTGCACACTCTTGCCACACCTCGACATGCACTATGCTGGACATGAACACATTGACACTTACCACTCGACTCCAGACGGGTCTGCGACTCGAGGACCTGGAGGTGAAGCGCTGGCCGTGTGCGCTCCAGGACCCGCATTTGTATGTTGGTCAACTGGTCCCGGCGTCCCACTTCTCCATCAGCATCAATGAGGTGCCGGGCCTTGCTGTGGGTCCTGGCGATGAAGTCCTCTCAGCGCTGCCGGATGCGTTGGTAGTCGCGGGATGCCACCCCCTCCCCATTGATGGCATCCATGATGTCCGACCAGATCCTCCTCCATCCTTCCTTGTCGATGCATGATGTAGAGAAGAGGGCATCATAGTGCCCCAGGACTTGCTCCATCAGGATGCCAACTTCATTGGCAGTGAAGCTGATCGCCCTCTAGGTGGGCAACTGGGTCCTGGGGCTGGGCTGTGGAGCGATGGAACAGCAGTCAGGAGTCTTCTGTTTCAGCAGAGGCGGTCAGAGCAACAGGTCCTCTGGCAATGTCTTCTGTACAGGCACCAAATAGCTGGGCAGGTTGGCAGCAGGCAGACTGAGTTGGCTAGCAGCAGCAGATGGCTCGTAGGAGGCTGCTTGGGGGTTTGGGGGGCAGTTAAATGGCCTTCTGGGCAGTAGCATGGTCGTCCTTGTAGTCGCGTGGCCAGCTTGATGCAGAGTGACTCTGCACGTGAACAACAGCGTGTTAGTGTGAAATTCAAGGAAATGCTCTTAGCGTGTAAGCGCGTAAGTGACGTGACTCATGCGTGCATTGCCTTCAGCACGGGTTAAACGTCCCCGCAGAACAGCAGTTCACTGTATGTGCTTTTTATGGAGACCGATGCGTGTGTTTCTACTACT